>NC_138345.1:136698508-139670175 GCF_046562875.1 Panthera onca
AATTCACTCCTGTATCTTCTCTCTCTTTTCTGGCTCCAATGGCTCCAGGTTGGACAAGGGTGTTGGGAGGGGACGGTCAGGCCAGATGAGCTACATGAAGGAGGGTAAGAGTCAGCACCACTCTTTGTCCTGGATTTCACAGCCCGGCCAAGGCTCCCTTGCTAGGGGCACAAGCAGTGAGAACAGGACCCATGGGAGCATCCTCAGAGCAGACAGGCCAACCCTGCTCTAAGACAAGTGGTGCCAAGGGGCTGGCCTGGGGAGGGCCTGGGCCCGCCCTCTCTGCTAAGCCAGGGGCAGACAAAGACCCGGAGAGGAGGAGAGAAGACAGACACGCTGCCGAGTGGGCTCATCAGGCCGGATCCTCCTGGATACTTAACATCCCCTCTGCACGAGTGCAGGTGCACACACACAAAGGCCCCCCACCGCCGTCCGGCCGCAAGGCACCCTGGCTGCTTCAAGCCACAGACCAGCCACCCCCGTCTGCTCTCAGAGTAGACCTCGCCCCCACCTTCTGCAGTAGATGTGAGATGTTAGGAAGTGGGTGGTGCTCTGTACCCCTGATTCCTGGCACAGAACTCCTGAAGCCGTTGTAAATTCCTAAGGGATAAAAGCACCAGGAGCGTGTCTCATTCTGGGTGGACTCCTGGGTGGGGTTGGCCACCGGGAAGACCACGCCACGGTTGGAGGCCTGGAACATTTGGCCCCTCCCCACCCTCCAGAGAGGGGCTGGCTGGTGGCGCCTCCGTGAGGAGGCCTCCATGGAACCCCAATAGTAGAGGGTTCGGGGAGCTTCCGGGACGGTGAACGCATCCATGTACCGGGAGGGTGGTGCACCCCAATTCTACAGGGGCAGGAGCTCCTGCACCGGGGACCCTCCCTGACCTCGCTCTATGTACCTCTTTACCTGGCTGTTCTGTCCATCTGTGTCCTTAGCATAGCCTTTAATAAACTGGTAAACGGAAGTAAGTGCTTCCCTGAGTTGCGTGCACTGTTCTAGCACATGACCAAATCCAAGGGGGACGAGGTCATGGCAACCTCCCGCTTGTAACCAAGTCGAGACAGAAGCTGGGGGTACCCTGGGGACCTCCTGCTTGCCACCGGCACCTGAAGTGGGGGGCAGTCTTGTGGGACTGAGCCCTTCACCTGTGACGTCTGATGCTGCCTCCAGGGAGGTGGTGTCAGAATCGAGTAAGATTGTAGGACGCCCGGCTGATGTCACCAAGTTGCGTGATGGGGTGCGGGGGGGGGGAACCCACACATCCGGGGTCAGAAGCCTTGTGAATGTTGTAATCGCTCGTGAGTAAAGGAGGGACACCGGAGGAAGGCTGTGGGACAGGTAAGGTTCGTCGTGCCCATTTCACAGAAAGGCTAACGGAGGCCCCCCGAACCGAGTGGCTCAGTCGGGAGCCAGGATCCCTTGACGGGAACTGCCCATCACTCATCTACAAAATCCAAGAATCCCTTCGAGAGGAGCCCTGCAGGTGTCAGCATCCACCTGGATGTGCCCCTGGGGACCCACCCGTGGTGCCAAAGCTCATTTTCATTTGCTCCCAGGGCTCGTCCTGCAGAGGCTCCTTGAGCGCCTACTGTGCGCGTGGCGCTGCGTCCCGCGACGAAGACACAACAAGCAGCCAAACCGAGGGCTCGTGGCGCCGGACGCCTTCAGCGCGTGAAGGTCACTCCTTCCCACCGAGACGAGGCCTGGAGGCAAATGTAGCCGATGCCAGCAAGGGCGGCACCTGCCATCGAGGGGAGGGGAGGGCTGCCCGCAAGAGATGCTTCTTCATGGGAAACTGGAGGTAACACGGAGGTATCCGGCTAAGGGGGAGCACACAGCACCAACAGCAGGTGCTGGAACCTTGCAGTGCCTGAGGACAGGGAAAGCAGGCCATCGATGAGACCAAACCCGAGGGCTGGAGATTAAGGTCTTAGCGTCTGAGCCACATTGAAGACCCCAGAAGGCACACGCTCTGAGGGTCGGCTTTGGAGGAATCCCGGTGCTTTCTTCTAAACTTCGAGGTGACCAGGGTCTAAGGGCGAAATAGAAACAGCGACGACGATGTAATTGTCTGCGATCCGCTCACCTGCCCCACCCAGGCCCCTAAGCTTCGGCAGCAGGATCTGGGAGCCAGAGAGGCTGGTGGTGTGAACGGAGCGGCCCCGGGGGGGCAGGGAAGGAAGAGTCTCAGGCTCCTGGGGGAGACGCAGACCCCGAGCGTGACCAGGAGAACATTGCAGAATGTCAGCTGCGGGTCGTGACTCCGTCCTCAGCATGGGGCTTGGGCCGGAGGCCGCGGCGTCCTTAACTTGCTTCTCGCTAATTTTGGACACGACGCAGGACCCGGTTCTTTTCATCCCCTGGGTGGCCGCCCTCGGTCCACGGAGTAACGCGCTCGCTCCGATCCTCCCACTATCGGAGCATCACGCGCTTGTTACCAGGCGTTGGGAAACGCTAACTCGAAAAACCAGGAAGAACAGGAACTTCCCGGACGGTAGGGGTGCAGCGCTCGCCCCTGATGGCCCGTCCTTCCTCACCCGGGCGTCCCAGGGGGGGCTCTAAACTTCATCTGTTGGCCTCGGCGTTTCCCCACGTCCTTGAAAACGCGTTGCGGAGGGAGGAGGCCTCACCAGTTCACCGTCCACTGGTCCACTTTCGTGGGGCACTCGTGTGGCTACAAATAACGCCCTGAGGAACAGCGTGAAGGGCTTCCAGACCGGGAATTACCGGGGCAGCTCACTTCCTGAACCGCACAGCGGACTTGGCCTCCAGCCAGCGCGAAGTTCACCTTCCCCCACTTCCAGAGGGCCACTCCCCTGCCCCCCCAACCTCCCCACCCCCCACCCCACCCCCAGTCCAGAGGGGTCTGTCGTCACCGGTGCCGCTGCGGATCTGAAGCTGGGAGGCGGCCTGCCCTGCCCCAGCGCTGGCCCTCCGACCCCCACGAGGATGAGGTTTGCCCCGGGGGCCTCTTGTCGGTTCTCCGGAGCCTGGCTGGGGCTGAGGCTGGGAGGCTGGGAGGCCTGCTTGCCTGAGAAGCCCGCAGAGCCGGGTCCGTGGCCTTGGCCAGCGGCTTCCTAACCTGTAAATGGAGACGACGGGGGGTCACGAGAGAACGCGTGGACGGCGGGCACCAGCAGGGACGGGCCACTGCACGATCTCCTCTCACAGCCCATCCCCCCGGGCTGGCCCGATTCAGGGGGACGGGCTGTTCCCTGGTCCGGGGCCGCTCCGGCCTCTTCCCAGAACAGCAGCGGATCAAATGCACTGGGCTCCTGGACTTCGTCGGCGACTTATTTATTTCCCTGTGCCTGGCAGGAGTTTCCATGTAACTAGAGGAGCCTTTTTCAAATTATATGTTCCCTCCACCGGCCACGCTGTTTGGAGGCTGGGGAGAGAAGGGGGTGTGTCAAGATCCTCGTGTCTCAGAAGCTCGTCCTATTTCGGAGGCCCAGGGCCCCATCGAGGGGCCGCCTAGCTCTTCAGAAGGGCAGAGGCCAGAGAACCCCGCCAGCTCCGGGAGGCCAAGCACTGTGGCCGGGGAGCCAGGCCCCAGCTCGGGGGAGGCTTGGGTCGCCCATCTGTTCGCTCACTCCCACACTCAGTCACTGGCCCCGTGTCCCTGGTGTCCTCGGTGTTGGAGCCCGGCCGGGGGTGGGGCGGGGGCTGGGGACTGACAAATAAATCAGACAAAACCCTCTCGCCAAGTTACCGTCAGGCTCTGGAGGAGAGATGGGCACCAGAAACCTGTAATTACATGCACACAGTTGTTGAAAATATATTTTCTGAGCGTTTATTATGGGTCACAAACTGAGCTGAGAGGTTCCCGTTATGAGAATTCCGTGAGCTGGGACTGAGTCTGTCCTGGGCCCTTGCTGGCTGAGCCAGACAGAAGTCCTTCCACCCAGGAGCCGCCAGCAGGAGCCCAGGGCGAACGCGGGACCCCTCCGGCTCAGCCGATGTCCCACGGGACCCGCGAGGAGGCCAGGGCGCTCCAGAGCTTCCAATAGGGCCACAGACAAGGGTCCCTTGGGCCCCTGGAGCAGGGTCACGCCTGTCCTGGGGGAGCCCCGGAGGGCTGGGTTCCTGCAGCAGAAGGGCAGGAGGAAGCAGCTGTGGGAAGCCGGGGGCGGGGGCAGCGGTCACCTCCACGGCCCAGCGTCTGCGGGAGCCAGGACGGGGATGCCGCTGCTACAGGGAACAGCTGGGGCTAAGGCCCAGCCAGGCTCCAGGGCCAGACGATGCCCACTGGCGGGTGCTGCCCCATCCCGTACCTGCTCCAGCCCAATGCCACAGTGAGGTGCTGGCTGGCAGGCACGGAGGCAGGGAGCGCCTCTCAGATGTGACCCGAACTGCGGCCGTTCCTGGAGGATGAGGTGGAGATTGCGGGGCAGAGGGTGGAGGGACGAAGAGGCAACCGCACCCCAGAAACACCGAGACCAGCTTTTAAAGGCAACAGAGCGAGAAGCAGCAGGATCTCGTTCCTCGCCGACTTCCCTGTGTCCATCTTCCTGCTTTAACCGTGTTCCAAACCGAGGCACCCACTCCCTAGGTGGACAGTCCAGGTGACCAGGTGACGCAGCAGAGAGAAAGACGAGGGAGGTAGACGAGAAAGATCTTTCTCCAGCCTGAACCCCACAATGAGAGCTCGGGCAACGGCTGCAAGTAGTGAGCCCAGCGTCTCTAGGAGCAATCAAACTGCCCCTGGATGCTTGGAGGCCAAGAAGCCAGGAAAGGAGTCTATAAGGGGATGGGGATCATAACAAGGCGCCAAAGAGGCCTCCTTGGTGCCGCTTCCAAGGTCCAGAGCCACCCGAGGCTTCCGGACAGACCAGAGAGTGCCCAGGAGCCCCCAGGGCGCTGGACAGCAGCAGTAAAGGCTGAGCACCGCCCCACGCCAGGCGCTATGCCGGACAGGAGTCCTTCTCTGCTCGTCTCAACACTTGCAAAGCACTCATTACCCTTCCACTTAAGAGATGAGGAAGCCGAGGGTCAGGGACGTGAACGACCCCCCAGGATCGCACAGCTCCCTGGGGCAGAGCCAGGACGCGGACCCAGATCCGGCTGAGCCCTGCCCTCCGGTGGTTCCTGCATGGAGGAGTCGTTAGGGAGCGCCGGGCCCATGCTGGGCCCTGGCGGGACGCAGGGACTTGGAAAGCGGAACAGGTGAACCCCTGCCCGCCTGCCCGAGCTCCAGGCCGCCTGCTCACCTGGCCTCCACGCGAGCATTTCACACGTTTGCCTGGGTCGCTTATGACCTGACATTTCGTTTCCGGGACAAACTTTGACCAAAGCATCGCTTCGATTTCTCCCCCTCCTTCTTCAGTGGCGAGCCACAGCCACTGACCCCAGGCCCCGGGGAAGGGCCAGGGGTTTACAAGCAGCGGAGGCAAGTCCCGGGACCGCGGCCACAGAGGGGAGATGGTGATACAGAAGGCTGAGCAGCCAATTTGTCCCAACCGATACCTGTAGAGCAGGCCGCCGAACAACTTCCAAACGTGCATTTCAAGGCCACGTGGAACGTTCACCAACACAGAGCAGCTCCCGGGCCACGAAACGAGTCTGGATACGCTTACCAGAACCATGCAGAGAATTCCTCTCTCATTGGCTCAGAATAACGAAACAATCTAGGAAAGTTCCGAATGTTGGGAAATTTAAAAAAACACACAGTGAAAGAAGCCTGTGAGTCAAAGAAGAAATTCAGGGGAGGCGAGAAAATATTTTCAACGGAATGGAAGTGAAAATATGTGTCAAAATCTGTGGGAAGCAGCTAACACAGGGTTTAGAGGGAATTTTATAGTTTTCAGTGTGTATATATATATACATGTATATATATATATGTATGTATTTTTTAAAGGTTTTGTTTTTTAAGTTTATTTATTGTGTGTGTGTGTGTGTGTGTGTGAGGGAGAGAGAGAGAGAGAGAGAGAGCATATGAGCAGGGGAGGGGCAGAGAGAGAGAGAGGGAAAGAGAGAATCCCAAGCAGGCTCTAGGCTCTCAGCACAGAGCCCATCACGGGGCTCGATCCCATGAACTGTGACATCATGACCTGAGCAGAGACCAAGAGTTGGATGCTTAACCACCTGAGTCACCCAGGCACCCCAAGATTTTGTTTTTAAGTTATCTCTACACCCAGCATGGGGCTCGCACCTACAACCCTGAGATGAACACCACACGATCCATCGACGGAAGCAGCCAAGTGCCCCTCGGTGTTTATATTTTTAAAAAAACAAAGGTTTAAAGCCAGTAATCTAAAGAAGCTAGAGAACAGGGCACCTGGGTGGCTCAGTGGGTTAAGCGTCCAACTTCGGCTCAGGTCATGATCTCGCAGTTTGTGGGTTCGAGCCCCGCGTCTGGCTCTGTGTTGACAGCTTGGAGCCTTGAGCCTGCTTCGGATTCCATGTCTCCTCTCTCTACCCCTCCCTGCCTCAAAAATAAATAAACATTAAAAAAAAGAAGCCACCCCAACGCTTAGTGGCTTAAAACAATGATTAAAAATAATAGAATCTAGAGAGCAAATTAAACTCACTGTAAGTAGGAGACTAGAAATAAAGATGAGAGAAAATTAATGAAATGGAAAATAAACAATAGAGAAAATTATAGAATACAAAATAACAGCCCCCCAGAGACACCCATACCTTGATCCCCGGAATCTGGGAATGTGTTACAATAGGCGGCAAAGGGGAATCAAGGTCACGGCTTAAATTAAGCCTGCTGAAACAAAGAGATTATCCTGGACTATTCCAGTGGGCCCCGTGTAATCAATCACAAGGGTCCCTAAAGGTGGAACAAGGAGGCAGAGGTTCCGAGGGATGAGATCAGAGCAGGGCTGAGCCCCCCATCCCGGGCTCTGAAGAGGGAGGCAGGGACCGCAAGCCAAGGAGTGCGGGCCGCCTCTAGAGGCTGGAAGAGACCGGGAGGGACTCTCCCCGGGAGCCTCCAGAAAGGAAGACAGCCCTGCAGACACCTTGATTTTAGCCCCGTGAGACCCACGTCAGAGTTCTGACCTTCAGGACCATAAGGTGATACATGGGTGTCGCTGGGCCCTAAGTCATTTCGCTACAGCGGCAACAGGAAATGAATACAAAAATCAACAAAGTCAGTCATTGGTTCTTTGAAAAGATTAATTAAATAGCCAAAGCCTGGGTGAGACAGATCAAGGAAAAGAAAAAGAAACACACACGCACACAAATTAGCAATACTAGGAAAGTAGAAACATGATTACAGACCCCTACCTACATTAAAGGATCGTAGGCGAACGTTGCAAAAAACTTCATGTCGACAAATTTGATGGCTCATGTGAATCAGACAAACTCCTTGAAAGCCGTGACTTACCAAAACTGGCCCAAGAAGAACATAGAAAATGTAAAGACCCTCGTACCTATTTTAAATAGAATTTGTAATTCAAACTCCCTTGCAAGGGAAACCTGGGCCTTGTTGGCCTCACCGGCGAACTATCTCAAATATTTAAGGAAGAAACAACACGATTATTACAGAAACCCTTCAGACACCAGAGGAGGAAGGAACACGTCGCAGATTGTTCTAACAAGGTAGAGCCATCTTGATACTTAAACTTGACAAGGACATCACACGAGAGCGAGAGACCGAGAGGGAGGGAGAGCGAGAGAGGAGATTACGCTACAGACCAATATCATTCTTGAACGTGGATGCAAACCCTCACCACAATTATAAGCCCAGCAAAATACACAAAGAATAACGAAGCGTGACAAAGTGGGCTTTTTTCCAGGAATGCGAGGTTGATTTAATATTCAAAATCAATCAGCGCGACTCACTTCATTACCAGAATAAAGGATTTTTTTAAAACGGTGTCATTTCAATGGATGTGAAAAAAAAGTGACCAAATTCATTCATGATAAAAAAAAAAACAAAACCTTTTTTTTTTCTTTTTAATTTTCAGCCATCTAGGAATACGAGGGAACATCACCGACTGGAAAAAGAAACTACGAGAAAACCTATAGCCAAGGGCTCAGGGAATGGTGAGAGCCTGGAAGCTTTTTCCCGGGGGGGGGGGGGGGGGGGGGGCCGGGAAGGAGACATTGTGTCCACTGTCCCCGCCTTCGTTCCACCTTGAGCCGGGAGGTCCCAGCCCGTCTCTAAGTGCCAGTGTCACCATCATCCGTGCAGAAAACCCCAGGGAATCTACAGAGCGTTCACCAGGCCCGGCCTCACGGAGGGGGAGATGGTCCCAGCATTGAATGGGGCGGCCAGGAAGGCTGAACTTGGGGAGAAGGCTGCAGGGGCTGCTTCTGCCCAGAAGGCCACCGAGGATGCTGAGTTATTTTAAGGCCGATTGGGCCCGGGTTTCTGTGGTGGCCAGGCTTGTTCTGTTTGGGAAATCAGAAAGCGGCAATTGAAGACAGCTCCTTGGCAGGACGGCTGGGCTCCGCGAATCCCGCTCCCTGGCCCCGGATGCTTGGGCTGAGGGCAGGGGGCCCACTGCCAGGTTCTCAGGGTAGGCGCTGGAAGGGCAGGGGGACAGGGGCTGGCTGTGTGGAGGGCTTCGGCCCAGATCCCTTTCATCCCCAAGTTGCACTCCGCCCCCGCCACCCCGGGTAGGGGAGGGACTGTTGTTCAGCCAGAGCCATTCCCACCGGGAGGGGTGAGTGAGTGGGTCTCCAGAAGGAGAATCGGGCCCACGTGGCTGGCAGGCCGGGTCCTGCCAAGTTCACCCTGTCAGGCGCCCCTGCCTTGCCTCAGTGCCTGGATCTGAACCCAAGACCCTCACAGGCAGGCACGAGGCCTGGGGTACTTAACGGGAACCTCCACACTCAAGGGCACCGGCCTGGGGGATGAGCACTGGTCCCGGAGTCCCCAGCTGAGGTCTGCCCTCTGTAGGAAACTGCCACTGAACTCCCAGGAGGAGAGGGGTATCTCCCCCTCCAGCTCCCCAGGGCCCTTTCTGGGCTCCCAGTATCATAGCCCTTGTCACACCAGTGGCAAAATTGGTTTCAGAGTCTGGGTCCCCTGCCCCCGGAGCTGCCCAGGGCTCCCATCTGCAGCCCAGCCCCAAATGCAAAGCCTAGCATAGATGAGGCCCATGGAAAACATGGAAAATGGTCCTCAGATTGAACCAGACTCACCCCCCCCCCGCCCCGGGCCAGTGGGCCAGCAGCCCACCCAGCGCCTAAGACAGAGGGACACCTGGGTTTCAACTGGGACAAGGGCCCAGAGCAGATGAATCTTAATGCTGGAGCCAGAACCAGAGGGAGAGTCAGGCGGTCCCCCACTCTCGGCCAGAGCCCCCACCCCTCCAGCCCAGCCCGGCAATTCTGCCCACTGGCCGCGCTGGGTCACCTCCCCCAGCCGGCCACCAGGGCCCTGTCACCACAGGAGTATCCGTGGCAGACGGTCTCCCTTTCAGCTGGCACAGCCACCAGCCAGGCTGGAACCTCCCACCTCCCCTCCAGCTCTCTCGCCCTCAGTCTGAGGGTCTGCAGGAGGACTTTGGTGACCCAGGACCATCCCTCCATCTGAAGATCCTTAATCACATCTGCAAAGTGTCTTTTGTCCTGCAAGGTAATAGACTCTCTGGGGATTAGGACGTGGACATTGGGGGGAGAGGGGGGTGCCGGGGAGAGTCATCCCGGCAGCGTGGGCACTCAGTAAGGGGGTTAGAAAGGACTTACGGGGTGTTGGGGGAGTGCTGAGGGATGTGGGGGGCCTGAGGAGGCGGGGGTCTGCTCCGGACCGGCCGCTGGCAGGAAGGGGGGTTCTGGGTGACCCTCACCCACAGGGAAGGGAGCCTGGTCCTGCCCGGAGCCGGGGCCGGTGAAGCAGCCGGCGCTCCTGCAGCCAGGCCGGGGAGGTTTGGTCCTTCTGTGGCCTGAACGATGTTCATGCTGTCGTCCGTGTTCAGTGATGACCCAGGGGTCTTGTCTTCGTCTTGATGATCCGTTAGCGGCCTTGTTGGACGCTGATATTCCGTGTAAGTGTCTATGTTCCACGGGAGGACAAGCTGTTTGCTCTGAAGAGGGAGGGTTCTCCGGAGAAAGGGAAGGGCTCGAATGTTCAGGAATTTTCCCGAATGCACCGCATGCTGGGATGGGGGGGCTCCGGGGTGGACACGACGGATGGGCCAAGCTCTGCACTGAGGCCCCCCCAGGTCCCCTGGACTTCCTGTGGGGGTCAGGGGCCAGGCAGTCTGGGTGGACTGGAATCCTGGGTGGATGGGGCCGGAGGACATTCCCAAGACGAGAGGTTCAAGGTTGGGTCGTACCAAGGAAGTAACCTCTTGGTACCAGCTTGTGGAGGTGGGCTCCATTCAGACAGTGCCCTCCTGAAGGGAGCTGACACTTCCAGAGTCCAAAGGAAGAGACACAGCCAAGGACGACGTTCCCGCCAACCCACCCGGCCCTGGCCTGGGGCCAGCGTGGAAGCCTCAAGGCCTTCCCAGCTCCCACAGCCTCCTCTCACGCCCCTGTCACTCCTGTGCGCAACACCCACGTGTGGCACACAGGTGCGATGTCCAGGGGCAATGGCCGTGCGTAAATCCCAGGTGTGGCACACGGGTGAGGCGTGCCTTTGTCGGAATAGCTCTCGGGTGCCAACTCTGTGCAGAGCTCCGCAGGGCACTTCCGTCACTTGTAAGACATTCTCTGAGCACCTGCTGTGGCCCCAGCCCTGTGCTGCGCCCTGGGGACCCAGCGCCCCCGCTCCGTAATTAACAGGTGCTTGCCGGGGGGGGGGGGGTGCGGAGGGACCCGCACATCCAGTGCCATCCACTGGAGCCTCTGAGACAAGAGGTCAAGTCCAAGAAGCTGAGGTGCCGAAGGAGAGCTGCTGTCGGGTCATCGCTACTCAGAAACCCGTTATTTTCCCTTCGCGTCACAAAAGGCGGCCCGGCGCCCACCTTCTTGATCTGGAATAACAGCTGGGGTCCCCTGGGTAGGCGAGGCTGGGAGTCACGTTTGTTTTGCTTTTTCCGTTATTTTACGTATTTTTTTTGTAACTTTTTAAGCACCCTACGGGAGGAAAATTAATCCTGGAGCACCGGCCGATGTCCCAGGAGCCCCCGGACGGCAGCCCGGGAGTTGGGGGAGCAGGGCACAGCTGAGCTGCAGGAGACCAGCTTCCAAACCTGGCCTTGCTGTATAAACTAGCCTCCTGTGGCCCCTCTAACAAGTGGCCACACACTTTCGGGCTTTAAACAAATCGTTCTCTTGCGGTTCTGGAGGCCGGAAGCGGGCAGGGCGGCATTCCTTCTGGAGGCTCAAAGAGAATCTGTCTCGTTACTTTCGTCCAGCTTCTAGAGACCACCTGCGTTCCGTGGCTTGTGGCCTCCGCCCCCCTTGAAGCCACAGGCGTGCCACCTCCTTATCCCCCTCTGTCTCTGTCCCTCCGTGCCACTCTTTTCTTACTGTGGCCCTCCTGCCTCCTTCCGAGAAGGATCCTTGTGATGTCAAGGGCGCCCACTGGATAATTCAGGGCCATCCCTCCATCTGAAGATCCTTCGTCACGTCTGCAAAGCGCCTTTTGCCCCGCAAGGTAATAGACTCACAGGCTGTGGGGATTAGGACGTGGACATTGGGGGGGGACAGGACGTGTGGGTTACCAGCCCGGCACACGGTGTGACACTGGGTAAGTCACTGCACATCGCTGGCCTCTGTCTCTCTGTCTGCCCTGACTGGGTGGGGGTCTGCAAGGAATCCCCCCCACGCACACACAGAGGCCTGAGTCCGCGGGTTTGCACCCCGTCCCACAACAGAGACTCAGCCATCAGAGAACTAAATTCCACACAGGGCTACAGATTTGCAAAGCGCTTTTCTTACGTGCCAGGCACTGAGCAACGGCTTGTAAAACATCTTTCAACGACTCCATCAACAATGAATAAGTAAGAAAACAAACTTGTGAAATCAGCAAGCGTGACCATCCCCATTGTGGAGACAGGAGCCTGAGGCTCGGAGCGGAGAGGTCACTCGACAAGGGACTGAGTCTTGGTCTCCTGGGTGTAGGAACTGTGCCCTTCGGCTCCGGGACAGTCCAGGCACACAGCGGGCGGGGGCACAGTGGGCAGGGCCTCGTCTGCTCACTTAGAGAAGAAAGGAAGGAAATAGAAGGTCAACCAGCTGCTGTGGCAGGGACAGGGGCCTCACCTGAGCCTCCTGGTGGTTTCCCACAGCCTCACGTGACCCTCGGAACATCTCACACACACACACACACACACACACACACACACACACACACACGAGTTCGCTGGGGTTTCCTGCCAGGCCCCAGGGGACACACTCAGCTCTGAGTTGCTGAAAGCGGCAGAAGGGCATCCTGGGAGCACAGCCACCGCCATGCTCTCCAGGGGCTCCAGGGGTCAGCTTCACTGTCACTGTTTACCCCCCCGTCCTAGACCCCTGGGGGGAGAAGAGCTCAAACCCCCAAACAGCCAGACATATGGGCTTTAAAACAAAGGGTCTTGGGGGGGCACCTGAGTAGCTCAATCGGTTAAGCGTCCAACTTTGGCTCAGGTCATGATCTCACAGTTCCTGAGTTCGAGCCCCGCGTCGGGCTCTGTGCTGACAGCTCGGAGCCCGGAGCCTGCTTCGGATTCTGTGTCTCCCTCTGTCTGCCCCTCCCCTGCTCGTGCTCTGTCTCTCTCTGTCTCAAAAATAAATAAAACATTAAAAAAAATTTTTTTAATTAGAGGGTCTTGGGTTCAAATACTGGCTCTGTCCTTTCTCCGTGCGTGGTCTTGGGCGTTTTTCAAACAGTTTTTTTCATGTTTATTTTTGAGAGACAGAGAGACAAACGTGTCATGACACGTATCTACCATTGTAAGTGTCATAGGTGTGACCCAGATAAGGGACACGCCAAAGGGACTGTTTGCAGAGGCGTGGGCAGGTTCAGGGGCACCCAGAGGCTGTGCCTGCAGGAAGCGACTCCCATCCGTGGAGCTGGAAGAAAAAAAAGAGGAGGCAGTGTTTCACACGGAAGCCCGCGGGACCTCCAGCCGTGGTGGGGCCTCCCGGCCAGAGTGACGGTCACAGGGGGCACAGCCAGTGCCTGCGACGAGGCACACGGGCAGTGGGAATCTGATCCCCAGCTGCCGCCTCCATTAGCCAGCCCCAACCGGCTGGGTTGCCGATCGGGGTGGGCGCAGAACCCCACGGTGAATGGCTCCGGGGAGAAAAGTGACAAGCGATCAGTAGTGTTCATTATGGGGCCACTCGTCAACACCTCATTGGCACCTTCAAAGTACCTAACCCTGGGGACGCTTTGGGCGAAGAGAAGAGACAAGTCCCCTCTCTCAGGGAATTTACATCCTCGTGGACAAACTCAACCATAAAGAAATAACCAATGATAGAATATAACTCCAAGTGCAAACATTAGGAAGAAAACCGAAGCAGGGTGAGGGAACAAAAAAGAAGGGGCAGCTGTTTGAGACAGTCCAGAGAACATGCTGGAAATTCCCAGGACACACTCACTGCATGTACCTGCTCCAGCTGGTGCCTCTGTCCAGATGCCCTCTCCACCTTCTGGACGCCCTGGCCCGCCGCCCAGGCAGAGTTTCGTGTCCCTGGACCCTGGCAAAGCCCATCAGCACACTCCCTCTCCTGGCCTCCACTCACCAGGAAGGCCTGCTGGCTCACCTCTCCCATTTTTCGAGAACTGTTTATTGATTGATTGATTGATTTTGAGAATGAGAGAGAACAAGCAGGAGACCGTCAGAGAGAGTGGGAGACAGAATCCCAAGCGGGCTCCGTGCTGTCAGCACAGAGCCCCCACTCTGGCCTCGAACTCACGAACTGCGAGGCCACAACCTGAGCCGAAATCAACAGTCAGCTGCTCAACCGACTGAACCCCTCCCCGGGTGCCCCCCAACCTGTCCCAGTTTAACGAGGGCAGGTAGCTTAGCTTCAAACAAGCACCATCTGGGGAGCCTGGGGGGCTCAGTTGGTTAAGCATCCGACTTGGGCTCAGGTCACCGTCTCACGGTTGGTGAGCTCGAGCCCCGCTTTGGGATTCTCTCTCTGCCCACTGCTCGCTCATGCTCGCTCTCTCTCTCTCTCTCTCTCTCTCACAAAAATTAAAAGTGAAGCGTATTAAAAACAGGTACAATCATGGGAGAGAAAGGTAGGCTTTCGTCTTGATTACAGACAGAAATATTTGCATAGTTGCATTTCAAAACTTAAAAACCATCACTGCACCTTAAAACACAGAAGGACCTGTAACCACGTGGGGAGGCCCCAGCCTTGCGCCCTGCTCTGATGGTTCATCCTGCCAGAGAAGTGCTAGCCACCCTCACCCCTGTCCCCCTCCCTCTCCCACCAACACAGTGTCACAAAGGAGGGGAGGTGGACCTTTGTAAACAAACGAAGGGTGAAAAGACCCCGGGTCGTCCGTCCTCTGGGCTTTGGCGCCTGGGCCGCTGGATATTTCAATCAGGACAGCGCTTCTCAAACTCCCCCCGAGCTTGGGAATCACCTGCGGAGCTTGTCAAAACACCCTGGTTTTAGGCCCCAGCCCTGGATCCTCTAAGCCCGGGGTGGGGCCTGAGAAGGTGCATTGCTCACACGTGACCCCCACGGAGCAGGTGGGGCCACCCTCGGAGAACCAGAGCCCCGCGGAGTGCAGGTACTGCAACAGCATTTGTCAGCCCCCGTCCCTGCCCCCTCGGCCAGCCGGCAGACCCCGAGCCCCAGGGCAGGGACTGGATCTGAGCGTCTGGGTTTTCCGCCCGGTCCGCAGCGCCGCGCACAGGCCTAGGCTCGAGGAGAGGGCGCTCGGCGGGCGTTTAGAGACCGCCGAGGGGTGGGTTCCTGGGTGGCCCCGAGCGCCCCATCCCCGGCCGGGCACCGCCTACAGCCCGCGCAGCGCACCGGGGTGGGGGGTCCGCGGAGGGCGCCCCGGCCCACCCCACCCCACCCCCGGCTCCCAGCTGGGGCGAACCGCTGCCACCAACCCACCCCCCCCACCATTGGCCTCGGGGCGCCTCCTCCCGCGGGTCTCCCGGCAGCGGCCGGCCCGGGCGGCGGTGGCCGTGACCGCGTCCGGCGCCCCTGCGCGCGCCCGGAGGCGGGGCGGGGCGGGGCCTCCGCGGCCCCCTCCCCCGGCCCGGGCTCCAGCTCTGCGCGGAGGCAGCGGCGGCGGCGGCGGCGGCGGCGGTGCGGGGACCAAGGTGAGCGCCGGCGGCGGGTCCCGGAGGCCCCGCGGGGGGAGGGGCCCGGGGGCTTCGGGGTGGGGGGTGGCCCGCGCGCCCCTGCGGGTGGCCGGGGCCGGCGGCGCGGTGTGTGTGTGTGTGTGTGTGTGTGTGTGTGTGCGCGCGCGCGCGTCACGCCGGGTGCGGGGACAGGGGATGGGACAGGGGTTGGGCGGCCCCCGGCAGGGAGCTCCGGCCTCACCCACTACCGGTACCCCCGGACCTCCCCGCTCCTCTCTCGGGGTCTCTCCCCCTCGCCGCTACCCCCCCCCCCCACCTCGCCCCGTCGCGCCCCGCCCCCTTCTCGTCTCCATCTCTGACTTTCTCTCGGTCTCTGTGGGTGGGTCTCTGCGCATCCGTCCAGCTGGGCGTCCAGCTGCCCTGCTTCCTGATCTTCCTTCCCCAACGCTGCCCCCGCCCCACGGCAGCCCTTCCCCTCCCTTTACAGTGCCCCCCCTTAATAGAGCAAAGGAAGACGGTAGAGGGAGGGAGGCACCTCCTTTCCCAGCCCTGTCCTGTTTCAGCCTGGGGCCCCACCCCTCTGGCCTCTGGCCTGGGCCTCCCGCCACCTTCCTGCGGGGAGCTGGCCCTGCAGAGCGTGGGGGGGGGGGGGGGGGAAGGGAGGGGGGGGTCGGTCTGGGAAGTAGACACATCTGAGGGCAGAGACCCCGGGGCGGGAGCACATAGGGGAGCCCCCCTCCCATCCCGTGAGAGACAGCACAGGGGCAGACCTGCCTGGCTCTGAGTCTGGGCCTCTGGCAAAATCAGACCCTGCCCTGGACCCTGTTCACAGGAGCGGGGACTGACGCTTTCTAAGATTGTTTCCAACGGAGCCAAGGTAAGGGAGAACTGGCTGTGCTTGGGTAGAGTCCCTGGCGCCTGGGGTGGGAGGGGGGGGGGGGGGGGATCACGGGGTGTGGTGTTGGCCCTGCCCGGCCAGGCCGCTTCCTGTGGGTGGCCTCCATTGCCCCACCCGAGCCGTGGGGCAGCAGTGAGAACCACGGGCAGCTGCCGGCAGGATGCGTGGAGTGGCCATTGCTGTGCAGGTGATTCGTGATGCTTTTGGAGAAAGCCTGGCTGGGCCGGAGTTTCCCCGGGATCCCAAACACCACTCCCTGGACTGCGTCCGGAGGGGGGCGGGGGGGCTCCCTGTGGCCCTCAGACCTCCTCCTGCACCAGGCCCAGCCTGAGAACCCTCCCTGGAGGGGTAAGCTAGGGGCTCCGGGACCACCGGGTTGTCCCCTTCAGCGACAGTGCTTGATAACATGCCAGTTCCTGGGCTCTCGTCCTGACCTCTGATGGGGCACCAGGAATCCATAGCTTACAACTCATCCCCTCCCCCGCCCTGCACACACACAAGTGTGAACACCGATGCGTGGTGGCTTTGGATGAGGGCACGTAGTTCCCTCTGGCCGGTAGGCAGCGGGGGGGGACCCAGGAGCAACGCAACCCAAGGGCGTGGTCTCGCTGTGTCCCTGAGCAAGGCGCTCCCCCTCTCTGAGGCCGAGTCCCCATCGGTCCGCAGGTTATGGCCTGCCAGGGGTCCTTCCTGCCAAATGGTCTGGGATTCTGAGCTGCTTGCTGAAACTGTGGGGGCAGAGGGGGGGCTCTGGAGTCAGGCAGACCTGGGTCGGCACCCCAGGGCCACCGCTGGCTGTCTGTGTGGCCCTACCCAAGTCACTGCCTCTCGGGGCCTCCGTTTTTCCATCTGAAAACTGGAAATCCTAATATTGCCCACTGCTTACAGGTGGCCAGGGATGCCAAAGAGGCATAATGCCTGATACATCACAAGCCCACCATGAACATGGCCTACGTCGTGAGAGGGGTTGACACTCTCTGGGTTTTGGCGAGTTTAACTATCCGGTGATGGGGAGATTCGCATGGACTTAATTTCTCATAAGCAGGGAAAGCGGCCTGTGCGGAAACATTTGTTAGCTAATGGATTTTTCTGTTTCTAATGGATGGATTAAAAGGCCTGGGGATGGTCGAGCAGAATTGCCTGGGCAGAGTCAGGCAGCGTTTTATGGGATCCGACCGGGCTGCTGGTGCCAGATCTTTCTCGACGCAGGCCCTGGGAGATAACACCCGGGTCCCCCGGGGGACTCCCGGCAGAGCCAGGAGGGGCTGGGGTGAGGAGAAGGAAGGAGAAAGACTGGGGCCCTCTCCACGTGCCCCGAGTGCTGGGCGTTCACAGACATGAACAAACTGTCATCTTCTGGGACATCTGTGAGGAGAGCAGGCTCCCAAGATACCCGTAGAGGGGCAGAAAAAGTCATTCATTCATTCATTCATTCATTCACTCGCTTACTCCCACCGGCCTTCTCCAGGCCTGGCAGATGGCAAGGGGGTCCCCACTAAGGCAAAGAGACCCACACAGAAAGGGGGAGGCCACCGGCGCAATCTGGATGGGGAGCTCTAGGGTCAGACTGTGGTGTCACTGGTCCTCAGGGTCACACAGCAGGATCAGGATGCCCTGCTTCAGGACTCACCCTGAAGCACGGTGGCCCAGGGCTGCCTGCGGAGGAAGGCCAGCCACCCCCAAGTCAGAGTCGGGAGATACACATTTCGACTCTTGGACTGCTTTGACGATGTGGGTTTAGTGGAACGAGAAGGTGACTTCCTGGTGACACTATAACCCTCTTTTTGCCTTTAAACCACATCCCTCTTACAGGTCTCAACGCTGAAGCTCAGGGGGGGAGCACACGGCGGGATGGGGACTTTGAGGTCTGTGAGCACAGTTCTGGTGACTCAGGGATCCCTAAGTCTCGGACACAGCTCTGGGGGGCTGGGAGGAGGAGCCAGCCAGGGCCAGAGAGGGGCTGCAAAGGCCGGGGACCCCAGAGTCAGGCCCACCTGCTGTAAATCCTGGCGGCACCATTTAATAGCTGTGTGGCCACGGGAAACCTGCCTGGCCTCTCTGAGCTTCAGTTCTGCCATTTGCATGATGTAGATTGGCATAAACTGTTTAGGTGATTACAACCATGCGCTCCGGAGCCAGGCTGCTTGGGTTCGAGTCCCGGCCCCACCCCTCCCGGCTGGGTGACATTGGTGAGTCACTAAACCTCCGTCTGCCTTCGTTTCTTGGGGACAGTTGTGGCACTCACCGCAGAGGGTTGTTGCGAGGGCCTTGTGACTTCATGTAGGGCCCTGAGAGGGGACAGTGCCCTGTGCCAGTGCTGAAGAGTGCTCAGGTGCCATGGAGTCACTGTCAGCGTCGGTGTTGATGTCGGTGTTGATGGCCGCCTCTGGGTCGCGGGAGGACTCGATGCCTGGCACAGGGGAACCTTCGGCTGACGCTTGTGCCCATCTGTACCCTCCGGGCCAGCAGTGAGGACAGAGGTGGAATTCACTGTCCCGTCGCCACTGACCGTCTACACACAGGGGCAGGTGGGGGTGGGGACGCCGGGGCCAGGTCCCTTCTGAAAGGACGATCAGGAAAATGCATGCAGCTCGTTTCAGCACAGAATATTGCTCTCCTCAGTTCTGACCCCAGGGCGTGGGCTTCTGTCTGGAAAGAAAGGGGGGGCTGCTGTTTCCTGAGCACCTACTATGTGCCGGGTCCTGTGCACAGACCTCCCCAGGCACCACCCCATTCACTCCTTCCAGCCAGCCCAGAAGGTGATCGTGGTCATCCCCAATTAACAGACAGGCAAACTGAGGCTCAGAGAGGCCAAGTGGTTGCCGAGAGACCAAGGAGGGCAGCAAGGAGGGAGGGGCGGGGCTCAAACCTAGGGTCTCTGGCCGGTGGTGCGCCTGCCCCCTGTTCACCCCATCCCGCTACCTGCCTGAAGGTGAGAGACTGTCACCGAGGCACCTCGCCATCAGGAGCTACCACAGTGGGGCTCCTCTGACCCCAGCAGAAGTCTTGCTCATTTTCCGGAAGGTTCTTAAGGCTTTGCTTTCTGTGCCATCAGCTGAACTGGTTAAGAACCTTCTGTGTGTTGCCAAAGCACTTTCTCCGGCAAAACCAGTCTGCCTGGAGCCCAGAAGAGAGCCCGGGAGGAAAGACCGTGGCGGGGGAGGACCCAGGCTGGGAGGGTGGCCCCCATTCAGCACCAGAAGACCCACACTCTGGTTCTGGTTCTACCACAGACCCTTTGAGTCTGAGGGGTTATTCTCTGTGCCTCACTTTTCAAATCTGCAAAATGGAAATTTTGATTCCCACCCTGCTTGGTTCCCGGGAAGGGACTGGGGGGAGGGGGGTAAGGTAAAGCTACGAACTGATAATAGTCAACAGACAGGCAGCCCTTGAGATGCACTTGGAAGACAGCTTGCAAGTTCACATATTTGCCCTCATTTCACCCGCCGAGGCCATCGTATGAGCCCGTTGTACAGATGGGGAAGGCGAGGCACAGAGAGGTCAGTCTCTTGTCTAAGGTCACACAGCTGGTCAAGCCTTTGGGTCTGAGTGAGATGGACCGAAAGCCAGCCAGTGAGGCCACTTATTGATGATAGGCATGATGCCCCTGCTTGATTATCTCCTGTGACAGGGAGCTCACTACCTTAAGAGTCCCCAGGATTATCGGTCTCAGACTTCAGTAGGGGGCGGGTGATCCTTGGGACAGTAGACTCAGCGTGGAGAGGGAAGGCTGGGAGAAGACCCCCAGCTTGGCTTTAGCCACGCTGGGTTAGGGGTGCTGGGAGGCCCAAGGATGGAGAGACGGGGAGCTGTGGCTTCCACTCTGTTATGAAATGGGGGTAAGAACCGCACGGCACAGGGCTACTGGGGACATAAACGAGGGGATGTAATGTCACCTGACAGGGGCTTGAACCGTGGCAGCTGTTATTACTGTTGTGTGGTTGTGGCTGCTGTTATTAGCAGTAGGAGTATTATTGTTTAGGTCCTGTGTCCCCAGTAAAGTCACAGACCCCTGCGAACAGGGGCCAGGCTCCGTATGTCCCTGTGTCCCACCCTGAGACACGCTCAGTAATATTTATTGACTGGATTCCTGATGTTCAGCGCCCTCCAAATGGAAGGTGCCCATATGGGCGAGGTGCTGGGAGACCCTTCATTTGTATAATTTCACCTTGTTCCCCACGACTGGGCGGGGGGGGGGGTCATCCCTTCCATTTTAGAAACAGTCCCAGAGAGTGTGACGGCCCTGCCCGAGGTCACACAGTAAGAAGGGGAGCATCAGGAATGCTTCCCGGAGGAGGTAGCACTGTCACTGGGCCAGCAGGATGGACCGTTTGACTGGGCCAAAGGGCAGGGGGCCGGTACGCTGGGCGTGGTGGAGAGGAACGTGGGTGCTGTCCCCGGGGCAGGGCTGAGCCCAGCACCCAGCACGGCGTGGGGCAGAGTGTGGGTGGGACTCAGGGGGCATCGGCTGAGCTGTGCTGACCTGAATGAGCTAGCCGTCTGGGCTCCTGACCCCACCCCGCACCCGACCCAGCCACATCCTCCTGTCCGGGCAGGAAGGGGTGCCTTCCCGGGGACCGCTCTGTGAGCAGTGATAAAATATTTATCAGAAACAGCGGCAGCTGGGCTTCCCTGCACAGGGTATGGCCAGGGGCAGCTCCCACCCCTACACCAGCAGCCTCCCTGAGTCCTGCTGAGTCACGGGGGAGCCCAGTGAGCCACCTGCCCGCGCCCTCGCTGGCCCCTCTGCCCTTTGGCCGTGTGGGTGCCTCACAATGGGTAAGCCATTCAGCTGCCCACAGGACCAGGGCATCGGGCGCAGTTAGTGCAGAGGGTTCCAGAGCCTCCCCAGCGGCCAAGGTCACAGGCAGAGGAGGCCAGCGGGCCGGGATCCCCCCTGCACTCACCCCTGCAGGGTCCCTTCTCCTTAGTCCTCACGGCAGCCAGCAAGGTAGGTGGGTCCCCTGGCACCTCCATTCGGTGGTGGGAACACCAAGGCTCAGAGCAGGGGCGGGGGTGGGGGGGTGGTGCAGTGGGTCAGGTCTCCAGGGGCTGGTGGCTGAGTGGGATTTTGGTCCTCGTCTGTCCGCCCGCGAGGCCAAACGGAGCTCCAGCCTGGCATCAGGGGCTGGGGTGTCTGTCCGACCTGATGCGACACGGAGCTGTGACTCTGGGTTTGTGCTTTTGATTTTCAGAGTAACAGCAACGACAAAACACAGTGGCAGATGGCTCCTTCCTGCTGGCGGGTGGTGGGGGGAGAAAGACCAAGGATTTCAGATTCTTTTGTTCACTCATTCATAAAACGTCTTCTGGGTGCGCTGCCCAGAGGCCAGCGTCCTAGGTCCGTGGACCAGTGGGGGGACACCAACGCCCCGGGGACGGGGTGGGGGGCGTGGAACCGGAGAGGGCTGGGTTCAGCACCTGGGCCAGCTCTTCTGCTCACGCACCTGCTGGGTGAACCGGGCAGCTCGCTCCGCGTCTCTGAGCCTCGTGCCCGCTGGCGAATTGGGGGTAAACTCTGCCTTCTCCAGTGAGGATCACGCCTGTGTCCTTGTCCTTCGTCACATGTGCACATCGGCCGGATAGGCGTTCATTGGCCTTTGGACCAGGTCTGGTTTCCAGAGAGGCCCCAGCAGGCTTTGCGGTCGGCTCTCCTGGGGAGTAACCAGAAGCTGGTGCCCCGGGGGCCTGGCCGAGCCGTCTGTCCGTGGAGTTCTGAAGGGAAGCTCTGGTCCTGGAGCCAGGCTCGCCACCACGGCTAAAAGAGGGAGCCAGGTGACACGTGGCCCCGGGCCGGCGTCGCCCCTCACTGCGTGCTCATGCACGCAGGTCAGATTGTATATGCCTAGTTGCTCTCCGCCTTTCCTGGGTTCCTCTGCCCGGAACTCTTTTCCTGTCTGTCTTCACCTTCACCGAGGGCTTCTGTTGATTCTTCAAGGCCCTCCTCCTCCAGGAAGCCTTCTAGGCTGCTCTGCATCCCCCGCCCCACTCCCCTGGGGCAAGGTGGGGTTTTAGAAACATGTGGTAAGGGACAGGAGAAAAGCTGTAAGGTGTGCTCTGTGAGGAAACTCAGTGCATTTACAGTCTGCAGACAGGGCCTCCATTTTCCTGACCTTCACAGACAATGGATGTTCAGCTGGACAGTCAGGATTTCTGGGGCCAGGAGAGAGACAGGCGGTGCCGGGGATGGGGGCGGCATTGCAGAACCCTGGGGGTCAGGAGAGCTGGCCTCCCGGCCAGAGTCCCTCCTCTTGGAGCCGTGCGACCCCAAGCGACTCACCCCGTCTGTCAGGCCCCACGTCCATTCTGCAAACCCAGCATTTATTTGACCGAGGGAGGCAGGCAGGTGGCCGGGCGTGTCCACGGGTGTTCATTCGGTGGCTTTGCACGTGTGTTGAGAGGCCTGTGTTAAACCCTGGGAGGCAAATGCCATGAAGACGCAGCTCCTGCCTGCTGGGTCTGGCTCTCCATCAGACTGGCATGATGTAGTCTGATGAGGGAGGCTGATGGGACACGGACCCAAGGTGTGATCACAGAGGGAGGCCCCGGGGACGCCTGCCCCAGCCTTGCATAGCTGGCACCTTGCTGGAGGGTGGGTTTGCCGGGGAGGCAGGTGTGCTAGGCCAGTGAGTGCTGTGTGGCTAGAGTCCCGGGGAAAGGTGACGGAGGGATGGGGAGACCCTGAAGGAGAGGGCTGGACTGGATCCTGAGTGATGGGGAGGGGTGCCCCCCACCCCAAGAGCATCACCCCCTGCACCCCCTGAGCCCTGAACGCTCCACCCACTAGGCTGCCACTGGGGGAGGCACTTTGCACGGAGGAACCCATGAGATCCTCACCCAACCTTGTGAGGCAGGCACTGCTGTGTCCCCATTTCACAGAATGGGGAAATTGAGGCCGAGTCATAGGTATACATTGAGCCCAGGTCTGTTTGTCCCCGGAGCCCAACTTGGAGCATCTTTCTTGTACCCCTTGCTTGTCCCTGAGCCTCCGGGGCCTCCGCTGTGTCATCTGCAGAGAGGGGATTAGAAAGTGACATCAGTCACCACTCATTCATAGAACGAATCTTAAAGCTCATCATGCCGAGTCGTTGCCGGGACTGGTTCTGTAGTCTGTGGTCAGAGCATCACCCGGGGTGGCTGGTTAGGGGACGGGAGCCATCTCGGGGACGGAGTGAACCCACAGGTTCAAGGCCAGATGGAACTCATTTCCAAAGGGAAATGAGTTTGATTTCACGAGGTCACCCAGAGAGAGCCCTGAGAGCAGCGGGCCCCTGCCGCCGAGGCAGGCAGGGAACGCATCTGCCCACCGAGTCACTGAGGGGGCGGGGCCAGCACAGGTGAGCGTGAAGAGAAAAGGTCTCCATGCTGACCGTCAACGTGGGAGGCCATCCCCTTGGTCTGTTGGCCCCAAGGCCAAGGAGGCCCTCCAGGAGACTGCGGGCCCTGGTGTTGGATGGTCGGGGGCTGAGAATGTCTGCAGTCAGACGACTCTTTCCTGCCTGTTTGCTAACAGGTGCCGTGGGCAGTGGGGGACAAGAGCAGAGGAGGGAGCAGGAAGAGGGCTGTCCAGGCCCCATTCAGAGCCCACCACCCTTCCCTCCCTCCACCAGGAGACGGTGAGGGTCCCCTCCCCCCATTTGCAGCTGGACAGACAAGGTGGGGTGGGCCGGGCCCCCTGGATGCAGTTTCAGATGCTGGGCTCTAGACGCTGCAGTATGCCCAGTGCAGGCCTCCCGTTGTAAAATGGGGACTCCTCCCTGCCCCCCAGCATTGTGTCTCCCTCCCAGAGCAGTTATGATGGCCAAATAGACACCGAGAACGAAAAGGAGGGAAGAGTAGACGGCTCATGGCTTTGCCCTCTCGGCCCTGTGTCCTCAGTGCAGACTGAGGCTGTTAGGGGCCCGCCCACCCGGGAATGCTGTGGAGCCAGACCCCATGTGTGGTGCATTCTACATAGTACTTGTGCCACAGGAGCCAGCTAAGGAAAGAGTCTGGAAGGAGCATGTCCTCAGGAGTCAGGGATCTCACTCTCAACCTCCTGGGGAATGTGCCCGTGGTGGCGGGAAGCCTGGGCAGTGCCGTCCCCCAGATGCACTCGCACAGGCAGGGTGGTGCGGCCCGTGGAGAAGACTTTGCGGGGGAGGTCACCCCGGGCAGGGTTTTGCAGGATGAATAGGAGTTGACCAACCAAGCCAGGCTTAGAGGAAGGTCTTTCCAGATAGAGGGAAGGCCAGGTATGTGCACGTGAACTGCGCCCGGCCTCCAAGGACAGCGCCTTTCATCAGAATGTTGACCTTGACTTTTGTTTGTTCAGGAGGCTCCTGACCCCCCTTTTCCTCTCCTCTCAGATATCGCCAGAGCTGACAGCCTGGGGGTACCTGCAAGGGGCTGGGAGCTTACAACCCCACCCTCTTGTCTCATCCCTGTGGTCCGGGGCCCCCGAGACCCCTTCCTGTCACCTGTCCCTCCGGTCTGGGGAGATCGTTGAGGTTGAAGGTGCCCCAAGGCCCCCGGGCAGCCTCAGTTCCTGGGTGCAGATATCTCACCTCTGTCCCCACGTTATCTGCCACCCACACTGGGAACCACAGAGAAAGAGCCAGAGCCCTGGTTATGCAAAACCAGAAACCACGAAGACCGGAACGAGGGCCCCCTTGGGGACCAGGCAGGGCAACTGGGCAGAGCCATCCTCCCATGCCCGGCACCCAGAGGAGGAGAGCGCGCGAGAGAGCAGGTGGGGAGGGGGCTCCTGCCGTTCCCTGGTTTCCTGTCTTACGGATCAAGAGACCGAGGCTCAAAGGACAGCAGATGAGCAGCGGGAGACCAGGGCTGGGGTGACTGCATCAGTGCCCTTGGGGCCCCAGAGAGCCTGGGTCTGAGGCCAGCCGTGAGACCTGCCCACAGACAAGGGGTTCCCAAATTGACACAGGTCCAGGAGGGCCTGGGTCAGAGGGGCAGGCTGGGGACAGGGCCTGGGGCTTTTCAGCTAGGCGAGCCACGTGGACCCCCCCACCCCCACCCCAGTGCCCACAGAGCCCGAGCTGTGGGCCTGGCCTCATCTCAGCATCGCGGTGGGAGGGGATGCCCAAAGGTCACATCCGTGACCCTTTCCGCCATTTCCACCGCCCCGTGTGGTCCTGGCATCACCCCCACGTGACATGCGCACGTTTTCAGGGCTGGTGATGGTGGAACCAGAGCCTGGGGGCTGGCTGGGCCTGCAGGGCAGGGAGCGGAGGGGAGCAGAGCTAACCCACGGACTCCAGAGTTCTGAACCCCAGGTGGCGCCCGTCCTGACCTTCATGCACCCCAAGGCCGGCAGCATGGCGCCCACTCTCCCCCCCCAGCATCCAGACTGCCCGTCTGGTCTGGTCGGGTCCCTTTTCACCACACTGCATCCCTTGGAACGCCCTTCACCCTCCCCTGGCTTCAGGGGCCCCTGAAGGCCTTCACGAGGCCCCTAGGGTCACCTCCCCCCACCACAGCCTCTCAGGGGGAGCTGCTGGGAGATTACGTCGGGCGGGTGGAGATGCTGAGCGCAAGGTCGGCCCCTACTGATGGTGTGGCCCACCAATCGCCCCACCGCTGGGCAAGCTCCCCCTTCCAGGCCTGTTTAAAATGTCACAGCTGCTGAGGGCTCTTCAGGACTCCCCGGGGCAATCACCGTCCTCCACCCACTGCCTCCGGCATCCAGGGCTGGCCAGTGCCCCGTGCCCTGCGGCCTGCTCCCCGGAAAACCGGGCGGCAATTCTTACTGGTAGGGCGGCCCCGCGAGGGAGGGAGGTGGGTGCCGGGCCACCCGGTGGGACCTCAGCAAGTCCTCCTCCGTTTCCCCACACGTCAGGACAGTCCTGCTGGTGGGTGGCCCGTGTGTCCCACCCCTGCCTGAGGCCTCGGTCTCCCCACCTGTAAAATGGAGCCCTTGCGCATGGCTTCCTGTGGGAAACAGCGGAGCGAGGAGGGCCTGGGAGGCGATGTTGGAACAGGGCGGCCCCGGCGTCCTTCCCTGGGAAGCCTGACTCTGGTTTCCTCCTGCTTCTACGGTGTTGAAAGGGCCTTTCTTGTAGGAAAGGAGGGCCAGGTGGTTTTGGCTAAATGCCTTTCTTAGACACCCTGTGCCAGTTAAACCACGTCAACGGACAAGGGGAGTGTGGGAGCCCTAGACGGGTGTGTGAGGAGCGGAGCGCGAAGGAGAGCTGAGGGGCTCAGGGACCCCAGGGGACCGTGGGAGAAGGTTCCTTCCCTCCAGACTCCTCTGGAAGTGGAATCTGGAGTCTCTAGCTTCCCCAACCTGCCCCCTCCAGCCCCAGGAAGGGAGTCAGATCGTTATGGCTCCCCTGCTGCGGGGCCACCTGGGGAAGTGCCCCGCTGCTCTCCCTGACTCCCTGTGTGCCCCGGGGGGCGGGGAACATGGCCTCACCAGGAACAGCTTCCTCAGCCCTCTGTAAGGCAGGAATGCTGATACCTGCAGGGGAGTGGATGTTGATGATGTGATTGTATGCGCCCCTCCCTTGGGCGAGCTTGGCTCTATGAAAAATGCTCCTAAGGTGATACCTGCCATAGTGTTGTTCTAGAATCATCATCCAGACGCACCCAGATTTAAAAAAAAAGAAAAAAAAAACCTGCCAGGAGGTCCGGTGTACCTGTGAGATATGGAGTGATGTTGGGCTCGAGCAAACCCTTAAGATGAGAGCACAGGTTTCCCTGGTAATGAGACCCAAGGGATGACCTTCTAGGAGCCCTCATACAGGGGTCCCCGTGTGACGAGCAGAGCAGCATCCTCGGTGTTCCTGTGGACGGGCTTAATCCGAGGACACGGCTTCTGGAACAGGGTCCTCAGGCTCTGCTAACTGCAGGGGAGAGGGAGGAGGGCATCCTCAGGTTTGCTGGGGACCCAATGAGGTCCCGTCACCTTGAGACGGCCGAAGCCTCCCGCCTCATCTACAGAAGGCACAAGGGTTTCACCTTCGTCCGTAACAGAGCCGCGCGTAGTTTCGTACGCGAACAACGCTCTCCCTCCTCCAAATGTTCGGGCACCGCGGATGCTCCGTTCCAGTGGGCCATGCTCATGCCTCACCTTCACCTTTCAGAGAACCCCTCCCCCCGGCCAAAGGCAAAAGGAGTTTTGCAGACAGTCTCGGGGGGGGGGGGGGGTCACAGAACCTGAAAACCCCAGGGACTCCGGGACCCCAGCTCAGCAGGCTCCCCGGGCCCTGGAGTCGGCTGGGACCTTTCTGCAGACTGCGGTCCGTCGAGGAGG
Source organism: Panthera onca (assembly GCF_046562875.1). NCBI lineage: Eukaryota > Metazoa > Chordata > Mammalia > Carnivora > Felidae > Panthera > Panthera onca. The sequence continues at coordinate 136,725,775 of NC_138345.1, forward strand.
GACGGCGGGGGAATCGACAGTGAGACTGCGTGGTCCTGTCCGCTCACGCACCGAGGGGGGCGCCCAGGAAGCTGGGACCACTGAGCCCCGTCCCATGCCCGGGACGCCGGCTTCCTAGAAGGCAGCTGGCTCTTATAACATCTTGCTCCAGTCTTGCTTTCTCGTATCCCTTTGACTACCCTGAGCAAATGCACGGGACAGGCTCTTTCCAAGAGTTTCTTGGCTCAAGCTCTCGGGAGTTTTGTCATGTGTGCTGTCCTTCCCTCCTGGTGGCCTGTTTCCTTGTGCACCGTGTCATCGAGATCCTGAGTTTATTTCCAGCCGGGAGTTACCTGTGGACACCTGGCCTGGCTTGGGGGGGCCCGCCCCTCCAGGGTACCTTTAAGACGGCTCTGGCGGGTAGCCCCCGGCTGTCACCAGCCCCGTCAAACCTCATCCAGATGCAGGGCCATAGATTCTAGGAGACTCTCATGCTTTCTCTTTTCTCGAGCTCAGGGGGACACACACAGGTTTTCTTTGTCATCTCTCTTTGTCAGGGGACAGATCTTTTTCCCCAGCCACCCATTTATTAGGGGCGTGGCCCCTGGCTTTGTGTGAAGAGGTCAGTTACCTCCGCCATCAGCCTGCTTACTCAGTGTCTCCCCTCCTGACTGCTGGCTTTACCCTCTGTCTCAACGCCCTCTCCCTGCCACACAGGCCTCTTCCTGTGACTTAACCATCTTGCTGATTAGAGCGCAACAAGCAACGAATACAGACCCGGGAGCCAGACTACCCGGGGCTTGGGTCCCCACTCTGCCAGCACGGGAAGGGCTCAGTTTCCTCATCTGTGAAATGGGGACAGCCCTGACTGAGGTTGTGGCAAGTGCTAGATGGCCTGATGCATTGAGGCACTGAGAATGTCCCTCCCCATTGAATCATTGCTTCTTTCAAGCACTATTCTGGCCTTCAGGAAAATCAATAATTAAATACGATGGAAGTGAGGTGATAAGACTATCTTAATGATAATATTAGTATTATCATTCTGGGTCCTGTTGATGCTCCTCATTTTCTTACCAGCTCAGTTATCCATCTAGAAAATGTGTGTAGGGGTGCCCAGGTGGCTCTGTCGGTTAAGCGTCCGACTTCAGCCAGGTCACGATCTCGCGGTCCGTGAGTTCGAGCCCCGCGTCGGGCTCTGTGCTGACAGCTCGGAGCCTGGGGCCTGCTTCCGATTCTGTGTCTCCCTCTCTGTCTGCCCCTCCCCTGCTCACACTCTGACTCTCAAAAATGAATAAATGTTAAAAAAATAAATAAAAAGAAGATGTCTGTAATTTTGTTACCCAGCGTTTCTAGGAGCTGTGGAGGGAGAGAGCTCTCAGGTTGTGGCCATTCCTTGAATTGTCCAGCCTCTCGGCCTTTAAGTGGTCAATGCAAAATAATCATAATGCCCCCCGCCAGGGATTACTGCTTCTTACCAAGCACTTTCCAGAGCCTGTCTCTGAGGCTCCTGCTCCGTTGTAGGTCATCTCTGGAGTCCAGTGCGAGTCCCGCGGCCCTTAGCGGACACCCTCAGGGCCAGATGTGACTTGTGATTCCCTCTCAACCCGATGATACCCTGCTGGAGGCACCAGGGCGGCATCCCGGGGACCGTTTCCGCACCAGATCTATACCGAGTGGGGTAGACCAGGGCTCTAAATAGCCTCACGCCGCAGTGGATCAGATTCCGCGGCCAGACGGGCCCTAAAAAAACTGAGTTTGGCCGAGCTTATGTGTTTCCTAGTTGTGGACAGAGGCGTTCAGTGGGGAAGAGAAATTAGACTCAACTCCCCCGCCGACAAGGATGAGCGGGGATTTATAGCCGAGGAGCAGGGCCGGGAGCAGTCGGGGGGAGGAAGGTACTCGGGGAGGAAGCACGTGGGATAAGGGACACTCTCGGTGACCTGCTGAAGGGAATTCTTGCTGAAGGCAGGCCACGGCGATAAGACATGGGGGGGGGGGGGGAGAGTTGGGCAAAACTGACCTAGCAGGATTCTTGCTCAAACTGGATCCTGCAAGGACAGGACGAGAGAGAGAGAGAGAGAGAGAGAGAGAGAGAGAGAGAGAAAGAAAGAGACACCCAAGGAAGGGCCTCGTCCAGCAGAGGGCTCAAAGAGCCCGAACAAAGTCAGGTCAAGAAAGTCCTTGTCTGTCTACCAGGCACATACCTCGCACCTCTACCCTCTGCAGGCCGCCCCCTCGGCCTCAGCCAACGCCCAGTCGGCTAGAGGAGGCCGCCGGCCCTGTCCCGAGATCCGGACGCGAGGCAGAGGGAGGACGGCCAGTACTGACGAGCCCCTACCGTGCGCCTGGCCCATTTCACATCTCTGGACACGTTTTTTCAGCCTTGAGATCTCCCAGGGAGGAAGGTGTTATTATGGTTCTCATTTTACAGACGAGGAAACTGAGGCCCAGGGAAACGGAAGCAGTCCGCCCGAGGTGGTAAAGCCCCAACCCAGCCCAGGCAGTCTTCTGGCTCCGCAGCCGATGCCTTGAATCAAGACACCCTACAGCATCCACATCGGCAGCAGCATTATTGTGATTACGATCGCGGAAGAAGAAATTAGTTGGAGGAAAGGGAGGAAGGCCACCCCGGGGGGGGAAGGGCAGCGCCTGGCTGAAGTCCCAGGGGCTGGAAGCAGGTAGAAAGCCTGGAGAATAAGCAGTCACTTTGTCTTCTGGTTGGAGGTTGGTGGCAGAAAGGGGCCTGGAGGGACTCCGTGGGGCACGAAGCAGAAACGGAAGGAACGAAAGTCTGTGCCCAGATTGTGGAGGGTCCTGGACTCTGAGCCTGGATATTTGGAAATCTTGCAGGCAGAGGGCTTCGTCTGAGGTCTCCAAGCTGGAGGGGCAGATCACCTCTGGGGAGCGAGTGGGTGTGCTGGCAGTAAGCTGGGTTCCGGAAGGCTCTGCGTCCGTGTCTGGGGGCGGGGCGGGGGGGAGGGGGGAGTCCTGAGCCTGCAGGGGCTCGAGGGCCCAGAGGGGTGGGCAAGCTGTGGGCGCGGGCGTGGGACCTGTGCTTGCCGGCCTGGCAGGGGCTGGGAAGATGGCAGGGGAGCTGTGCCTGACCAGACTTCAGGTGCGGAAGGTCCTGGCCTCCAGGCGGATGAATTCCGCCCACGGACCACCACTGCGGGAAGCCAGGGACTGGAAAGGCACCCCAGTGTCCACGCTGGCCCTGCCCCTCGCCAGCCTGTGACCCTGTGGGTGACATCAGGCTCTGGGACGTCAGGGTCCACCTGCAGGGGTGAGGCTGCCCTTCGAGCAGGGTTACGGTGGGGATACGTGGGCCGGGCCCACCCTCCAGTGAATCTCAGCAGTGTTTTCTCCTGCCTTAAATCTGTCCCTGGGGGGGCGCCTGGGTGGCTCAGTCAGTTAAGCGTCTGACTTCGGCTCAGGTCATGATCTCACGGTCCGTGAGTTCGAGCCCCGCGTCGGGCTCTGTGCTGACCGCCCAGAGCATGGAGCCTGTTTCGGATTCTGTGTCTCCCTCTCTCTGACCCTCCCCCGTTCATGCTCTGTCTCTCTCTGTCTCAAAAATAAATAAACGTTAAAAAATTAAAAAAAAAAAAAATCTGTCCCTGGGACGCCTGGCGGGGGGGCTCCGTCGGTTAAGCGGCCACCTCTTGATATCGGCTCAGGTCATGATCTCACGGTTTGTGGGTTCGAGCCCCATGTTGGGCTCTGTGCTGACAGTGTGGAGCCTGCTTGGGATTCTCTCTCTCTCCCTGTCTCTGCCCCTCCCCCATGTCCTCTCTCTCTCTCTCAATAAATAAATAAATAAGCTTTAAAAAAAAAAACAGTCCATCCCTTCGTGGGCTTTGAACCGCATTCTTGCAGGAGCGGGGAAATGGTGCATGGAACGCCATGCTGGGTGGACGCCCCCTTCCTCCGAGGGCGGAGCCCTGGACTTGGCAGAGTCCAGGCGGCCCAATGTCACCTTCTCACGGGGCTCTTTGGGCTTTATTGACAAAGTCAAGAATGCAGGCCAAGTTCGGATGCCACCCTTTTCTACATACCCTGCTGGATCTGAATTCCCGCCTGGGACTAGTAATTCCCAGGGCCTTGGGAGCTGCCTGGAAGGGTAACGAAGGGTAACGAGGCAGCGGTGAGTGCAAAAACACGTCCCGAGACCCCCCCAGTCCCGCACCACGCCTGCCCGTCCTCTCAGGCTTCTCCTCCCGGGTGTTTTCGTTACCAGCGTGAGTTCTGATGTCCCGAGAAGCTGTTCTTCCCGAGGATTCTGCTAAGAAAAGGCCGCTGGCCAAGGCAGCGGGGGTGGGGGTGCCTTAAGGAGAAATAAAGCCGGAAGTCAAGCCCCGTCCCATCCAGCTCTGTCCTGCGTGGCCTCAGTCTACACATCTGCATAGTGGGGATGATCACGGGGCCTGACCTCCGGAGTTGCTACAGACGTTCAGGTCGAGAAATGTCCGTGGAGCAGCCAGCAATGAGTCCACGGGGCATACTGTTAGCGTTCGGGGCCCGAGTGCGATGCTTTGGGCAGAAGTTACTGCTCGCCACCCCATCTCCTGGGGTTTGTGTGTTCCTGCTGGAAAAAAGCAGGGGCAGGGGAACGAAGGGGTCTCCAGTGTGCTGGCGCTGGGGCCCGACCTTTCACGCGCAGACGCGGGGTTGCCGGACGTGAGGTCAAAGCCAGGGCCCCGGGGGCTGGCGATGCAGTAGTGTCCTCGGTCTGCCTTCCCGAATGACCGCAGAGCGGAGGGCTCGCGTCGGAAATGTATTCTCTCGCGGTTCTAGAGGCCAGAAGTCTGAAATCAAGGTGTCAGCATGGGCTCAGCGTCCTTCCTTGTCCCTTCTTGGCTCTCTTTGGCTTGTGGCCACATCCCTCCAGTCCGCCTGTCTTCCCGTGGCCGTCCTCCCTCTGTGGCCATCTCTGTGTCCTTCTTATAAGGACGTCCGTCACGGGACGTAGGGTAGGGTCCGCCCTCCTCCAGTATGACCCTGCGTCAACTTGGTCACATCTGCAAAGACCCTGTGTCCACACGAGTTCACGTTCACAGGTGCCAGGACTTAGGAACTCCATTGTGTCTTTCTGGGGGACACAACTGTACCCACGACAGGAGAGCAGTCTGGAAACCCTCCCCAGGACTCAGCCCAGCAGGCAGATTGCTCTGTCCGTACCCGAGTCAGGTCTGCGGCGCTGGATGGGGCCGTCGGGGTCCTTCTCCTTGGAGGAGGCTGGGAGGGGCGGGCACCTGGGTGGCGGTGGCTCGCCTCCCCCCACCCTGCAGGCTGCCGACGTAGCCTCTAGACGTGACGGTGATTACATGCACACGAAACAGCGGCAGCTGCTGTTCATTCCAGGCCTGCTCTGTGCTGGGCCCGCTGCCTCGTTCGCGAAGGTCATCAACGCGCTGACGTGGCGTGCGGGCAGCCTGCGTTGGGGTCCTGGCCTGGCTGCGTGACCTTGGACCGGTCACTTAACCTTCCGGGGCCCCGGCTGGCTCCCCTATAGACCGGGATGACGTGGGTGGCTGCCTCCATCTAAAATTGCTGGGGAAGTCGGGGATGAACGCCACAACGTGCCCGGCCCATAGTGAGTGCTCCAAAAGCATCGTCCACGGTCACTGCTCTCACTGCACCCTCACGCTCACGCTGGGAGGTGCGTGGTTTTACCCCCCCCCCCCCCCACCTTTCTGTGTTCATCCGAGGAGACAAGGCTCCAGGAGGTTGAGAGGCTGGCAGAGGAGGTGGCCCGGCAGGGAGCCGCCCCGGTTTTGGGGGGACTGTGCAGCCTACCAGCTCCTCTGTACCACACTTCTGCTCTGCCCTTACGCTCACCGCGCCCCGGGCACCTATTTATAGAGCAGAATGAGGGTTATACAACGCCTTCCCCGGGAAGGGTCCGGGGAACTGGTTGTTCAAGACCTCGTCCGCCGAGGGGAACGTGAGGTTCGGAGAGAGAGTCCCGCGAATGCGTTTAGGGGCTCGTGGTGTCGGAGACAGGGGGCCTCTGCTGATCGGACCCCCCTCCCCCGCCTCTAGAACAGGATCCAGAGCAAGAGGAGGGGGAGTGTTCTGAGAGCAGAGGGCAGAGACCGCCAGCTTGGGGAAGAGCCCCAGATGGGGTCCTGGTGGCGTGGGATGGGGGGCTGGGGGCCCAGCGGGTAGAGAGCGGACTTGAGGGGCACACGAAGATGTTAGGAGACGTCGGACAGGACGGGAGCTCCCCCCCATGATGGCAGAGACCGCGTCTTTCTTGTCCCCTGCTGTATTCGCCTCGAACAGGGGCAGGCATGTAGTAGGTGTTCAATAAATGCGTCTGCAGTGTTTATTAAAGCACTGGGGAGGTGGGTTTTGTCTCTCCGGTGGCACCGCATCCCAGCTCCAACCCTTCCCAGCCGACAACCCCTGAGCAGGCAACTTAACCCCACTCGGCCTCAGTTTCCACATCTGTGAAACGGGAGTAATAATAGTCGAGCCCGGGTCTAAGGCCACCAGAGGGACATTTCCTCTGGAGCGGCTTGAGGGCAGGACCCACGCACCCCGGGCTTGGCAAGCGGAAACCCCCGTGAGGCCCCCCCCCACTCATGAAAGATAACACGTGTCGCTCCTGACGGGCCCGACGCCCATCCCGCCTTGGAGGATGGCCTGCTGTCCGGCCTCGGGAGGGTCACTGAGAACGGCGCGTTGCAAAGCCGTCAGAGACGACCAACCTAATCACAGGCGGCCCTGACTCAGGAATCTTTGTGCCACGCGGCCATAACCGACCCGTGGTGACAGCTGAATTGTCTCATCCCACCTCACCCCCTCGTGGGGCAGGCGTGTCACCATCCCTGTCCATCCCCGAGAAGGGAGGGATGAGCCGGCACTCCTCCCGCGGCTCCCCGTGCCCGGTGTCCAAGACCCCAGGGTGCTGGACGGACTTTCCCAGTCAGCTTTGGAGAGCACCAGCCTTCGCCACCGGGGGGCAGAAGCACCCCCGCTCAGAGCAGGCAGTGCCTGGGAGTGGGCAAGGCGCAGGCCAGCTGAGGACAGCTTCGGTGACAGTGACAGTGACAGGGCTGGCGGCCGTCCACCCCCTCACCCCCAAGCTGGCCCGGCCCCAGCTTCCGCTCGGCCACTCGCTGACTGTGACTTTGGGCACGGGCCTCCCCCCACCCCCACTCTCCAGCCTGGATGAGCCTGGACGCCGCGGCACAGCCACGGTGACGGTCCCCGTGCCCTGCTTCTCTGCCCATCCCTGGGCCCCCTTCCGACCCGGCCCCTTCGGGACGGGCTGACTCCCCACTTCGGGTTGACATACAGGAACAGGCTGGTGCCCCGGAGCTCCAGAACTCTCCCTGGTGGACTCGAAGTCTGGAGGCCTGGCTTCTGGAGCTGCACTGACTTCCCACAGTCTGTTCTGGGTGTCAGACTGTCCATCTGTGCATGAGGGGCTGAGCCAGGCTCAGGGGTGTGCAGAGCCCAGGGCACACGAGAGTCCTCTCAGATGCTCATTAGTAAGCCCCAGGCCCTGCCCCCAAAGATCCTGACATGAAAAGTTTCAATGCCACGAGCCCGGCTGCAGGTGCCAGGCCCATCCTGAAGGTCACTGCCGGTCCCAGTGCTTTACCTGTGATGACAAAACCTCTGGGCCAGCCCCTCAGCACCGTCATACCTCAGGGATCAGAGACACCCGGGTCACCGTCTCCCGCCACGTCCACAGGGAGCACGGGACCTCTAAAGGGCTTTATGGGTTCTGGTTTCCCCTGTCCCTCAAACTCACCAGTGGAGGTTTGGGGAAAGGGAGTGGCGGAGGACAGGGCCCCTAATCCTCATCCATGTTACAGATGGGCAAACTGAGGCCCTAGAAATCACCGGACTCGGTGGAGGGCTGCTAGCCCGCAGTTCTGGCCGCTCCCTCCCAAGTCCTGGGATCCCTCCTAGTGACCAGTGCCTTGTACCAACTCCCAATACCCACTCGACTAGCAGGTGGGAGTGTGGAACGAAACTCGGGTCCCGGGGAAGGAGAGGGCGCATTTGGGGCCATCTGGCCTGGCATGGATCCAGAGCAAGGTTACTCTGGCAGCTCTGGGGACGCGTGATTGGGGCTCCAGTCTCCCAATCTCTTTGATGGAGAACACTTCCCTTCCCTGCGTCTCGCTACTGATGGGCCCTGCCCAGGGCCACCCCTGCAATACAGTGGCTCAGTCCCCGACCGCTTTTCAGGCCTAGAAGACCCCGTAAGTGAGCAGAGGGCCTGGTGGGCGCCCAGAACCCCTTCGCCCGCCCGTGGGGCCAGCTCTCAGCGCGAGCTATCACGTGGGGCCTCAGGCCCGGGAGGCCTGGTCATCTGATGCTTCCCAGGAAGCCAGAAATCAGGGTTTCTATGTCAATCTCTCCATTGTGAAACCTTGGCTGCATTCAGTTTTGTTTTTTGTTTCTCTTGCCCACACCGCAGGCTGCACAGAACACACTCAGGGGCTTGCCTTGTTTCTTGGCCACCCAGCAACCCCCCTCTCTGGGGGGGTTGTGATGGCCTCGTCTGCTCCTGGCCTGTGCCTCAGGTTCCAGCCCTGGGGGCTGGCTGCTCCCCTCGGCTGCCCTGGCGAACCCCAGCCCCACCCCCCATATCCTGGGGGTAAGTCACCTGCCAGGACACCAAGGCAGCCACACCTTCCCCTGACTCGTCAACCACACCCTTGCTCCGGGCTACTGGGTGTAGACAGATTTTACAAAGGTCTGCAGCCGGTCTGGGCGGTACAGCTACAGCTAATTCCTGAACACGGGCTGTGGGACTACCGATGGCTTTCAAGGGCCATCCCCGGGATTTCTGGCTGGCCACTTCTCCCAGAGCCCTGCTCTCCACCGCCGCTCCCGAGACCCCCTCCCGGCCCCTCCTCTTCTCCCCTCCTCCTGCCTCCCACACGCGCTGCCCTTACCCATACGCCACCCATTGCCCCTTCAATTTCTCATCCAGAAGGGCCCGCCTCCCTCCCACCTTCAGCCTTCTGCTCCACTGGTAGTTACTTCATTCAACCAAATACATCCTGCATCCCTACTGTGCGCTGGGCTTGGGAATGTAGTGCTGAGCCAGGTGTTACAGTCCCTGCCCTCCCGGCTCAAGGCAACAGGATGGAAAAGCCACCAAATGACCGGAGGGCAACCCCAGAGCCTAACCCGGGGTGAAGGCAGCTGGAGAAGGGAGTGGGGGGATGGCTGGCACTGGAAGACAGTCGGCTTCCTGGCCTGGGGAGGTAGCGGAGGGGGTGGAGGGAGCATACAGGGTCCACAGGTGTTTCTAAAGGGGTGAGAGACCATGTGACTAGGTACAGGGGAGGAAGGGGCAAGCTCAGTCCCTCCTGGCCTGTCACTTCTCACCAGATCATTCAGACCTCACCCCTCCGTGGATCTTGAGCTCAGAGCCAGGGAGTCTGTCGGTCATGACTCTGCCTCCCTAGGATGAGGGTAATGCCTGGCGAATAGCAGGTGCTCAGGAAATGCCGACTGATTTTAACTGGGCAATGTACCCTTGCGAGGTTCTCCCACACTTCACACGGGGTTTTCTTGGCCCTTGAAACCACTGCTTGGCCTGACCTTGGCAAACCATCCGGCCTGGGTCATCTGGGTCATTTGGCAGAAAGAGCCCCAGCTTTGGGGGCTGAGCCAGGCCCTGTCACTGCCTCCTGCAGGCTGATTCCTGTCTCTACACTGCATCAGACTGAATTGGCTGGCCCCTATCCATGGGATGGAAGGAACCCCTTTCTCAGGGGGCGCAGGGGGCACAGGGGGAAGATTCCTGGGTTCTGCCATCGAAGAGAAGCAGGAGATGTGCACACCGGGCACAAGGGACGCAGTGGCCTCTGGGCCTCAGTTCCCTCTTCTGTACAACATGGTGGGGGGCTCTGAGCATCCCTCACCTACTGAGCCCCTCTGAGGATCAGCCCCCCTTTCTCCCCACTGATTTACAAAGGAAGCGCTTATGGAAAGACATGGGGCAGGGGTTGTGGTATCACCAGAACGTACTCAGCACAGGCACGGCCCCAGGAAAGGCCCAGGATGTAGGATGAGGGCAGCGACGCGATCGTGCCCTGTTTGATTGGGGGGTGCGGGGGGCGGTAGGGGAGGGGCGCATGCCCGTGCCGCGTGCTTAGGAGACCTGGCCTGGCCCAGCTTCCCCGTTTGCTGATTGTATGACGTCAGGCAGGTTATTTCACCCCCTGGGGCCTCATCTCCTCAACTGGGAAATGGGGCGAAGCGTGGCTACTTCTGCATCAACTATATTCGAAAAAAATTAAAACTAGACCGAGAATTCCTGCCTCACAGAGGGCGACCGGCCTGCGACCAAGCATCGAAAAGTGCTGTGTAAAGCATGGGGAACACGGAGGCGGTGCCCTCCCTTCACTGGGGTCCCTCTCCCCAGCCGTAGAGGCTTGGGGGACCCACTTGTTTTCACCACCTCGGATACCCACGGGGCGGGGGGAGCAACAGCGTTGCCGGTTTCCTGGAGAGGCCACGCCTGACTCCCCCAGCCCCCAACCTGGCAACCCCGCCAGGTCAGAGGGCGATTAGGGTAGTCAGGCCCGGTGGGGTGGGGTCCTGGCCACGGAGCCCGAGGGGGCTGAAAATCTCGGCCAGGTGTTCGTGAGAACCTGGGAGGAGTCTGTCCACGTGGCAGGGTCTTGAGGGACGTGTGTGGGCACAGCCTTTGTGGGGAGGGACGGCAGGGAGGTGGTGACTTTGGGCGAGGCATTGGCAAAGGGGGTCTGGTCGGAGCGTTGTGTGTGTGTGTGTGTGTGTGTGTGTGTGTGTGTGTTTGCGCGTGTGCGTGGCCGCAGTGGCCGGCTCAGGGCCGACGCTTGGGGTTGGGTCGTGCGTCCCATGGGTGTTGGTTTCCTGTGAGCACACGCGGCCCTCGGAAGACGAGGGGTCCAAGCACGACCCGGAAGGGCACACAAAGGGGGCGTCGGGGAGGCTGCGGCCACCGAGGCGCGGGGCCCCGTCCCCGCTACGTGGCCACGCCCCTCCCGGCCCCGCCTCTGCACACGCCCCCTCGCCTGAGGCACCGCCTCGTCCCCGCCCCCTGCCCTGCTCCGCCCCCCCGGGCCCGCCCCTGCTCCGCTCCGCCCCGAACCCCGCCCCCTCCGGCGCGGCCCCGCCCCCGGCCCCGCCCCCGCCCTCCGTTTGCGCCGGGTCCGCGCTGCCGGCCGCGCTCCTGGCGCTCCAGGCTGCGGCCGCTCCCAGCAATGATTAACCCGGCGGGCCGGCCGGCGCGGGGCCCGGGGCGGAGGCGCGGGACCGGGGCGGGAGCCCCGAGGGCCGCTCAGCTTCCTGCTCTCGCCCAAGTTTCCTCGTAGAGGGCGCAGTGCCGGCCGGGGCCCGCGGCGCGGCGTGGCGCAGGGCGCGGCGCCGGGCGCGCGTGGGCGCGGAGCGGGCCGCCGGGGTCACCATGAGGACTCTCCGCAGGTTGAAGTTCATGAGTTCGCCCAGCCTCAGTGACCTGGGCAAGAGAGAGCCGGCCGCCGCCGCCGCGGACGAGCGGGGCACGCAGCAGCGCCGGGCCTGCGCCAACGCCACCTGGAACAGGTAAGGCCGCGCCCTCCCGGGCCGCCCGCCGGGCCCGGGGCCCCCAAGCCCCGGGCGGGGGAGAGGGAGCCCTCGATCCGGCCCGCGGGCGAGGAACGGCGCCTTCAGCACCGCGGCGCTTAACAGCTCGCCGAGAACTTGCTCCGCCGGAGTTGTGCGGGCCGGGAGGGAAGTTTAGTGCAACGTGTTTCTAGAACGGAGGGACCAGACCGCGACCTCGGGGCTCGTCCCGAAGCGCCCAGCTGGTGGGCGACCGGGTGGGCCTGGCGCCCGCGTGCTTGCCTCTCCCGCCCGGGGTCTTCCCACGTCGCCGCTCCGTGGCTCATGGCAATCCGAGAGGTAAATAGAGCAGGAAGTATTTTTCCCATTTCTCCGATGAGCAAATGAGCCTCAAGGGCGCCGCGGGTGGGTGGCCGCCGCGCTTCCTGTCCCGGAGTAAAGGTCCCTTTGGTCGGAGGGGGGTGGGCGGGCGGTTTCCCCCGAGCGGCCCCTGGTCCTCCCAGCTGTCTGCAGGGAGGCAGCAGCTGCCAGGCATTCCTCAGACGACCCTCCCCCTCCCCGGGGGCCGTTCCCAGACGAGCAGGGGCGTGGGAAGTACCCCCACCCCCAGGCTTTGTTTGAAGAGCAGGGCTGGGATCCGGAAAAGAGATGGTTTATTTAGTGGGATTCCCCAGCGTGTCTGCTCCTGAGCCCTTTTCAAAGTAGACGTTTCCACGGAAAGGAAAAGGGAGGGGAGGGGAAGGGGGGGGGGCCGTGGATGCGGGCAGTGAAGCGTGGCCAGATGCACCCGCTGGCTGTGGTCTTGGCCCCCAGGACCCCGGCCCTCAGTGTGGACCCACGTTCATTCTGTTGATCCAGAACTTCTCGAACACCTTAGTGGGCACAGGGCCACCAGCCTAAGAGCCTTGTCTGTGCACTGGGTAGGACACCATTGTCCACGTGCTTGTCTTCTGTCCCCTACCAAGTTGCAAACTGCTTGGAGCTGCGTTTGCCTCAGTTTCCCTAGCTGTCAGCGGGCATGTGCCTGTGCATTCCTCCTTACAGGGCTGGTGGGGAGACTGCGAAAGAAGGACTGTCATTGGGGAATCTCACTGACGCAATGACTTCACTATGTGATGAGTTGTTTTCTTCTCTCTCAGAGTTAGGGAGAGAGATGCAGCTGTCCTCCTCATTCCTCTGCTTTGGTTTAGAGGGAGGAGCCAAACAGACTTAGTTCAGTTCCCAGCTCTGTCTCTTCCCTGCTGTGTGGCCTTGAGCAAGTCACTTAACCTCTCTGGTGCTTGATTTCCATATCCATCAAATGGGCTAGTAATGGTGTCCACCTCACTGGGCTGTTGTAGGGATTAAGTGCAAAGACACATATTAAAACCCTCTGCACAGTGCCCAGCACATAGTAGGTCCTCTGTAATTCATGACTCAAGCCCCGGATGTTGGGGTGGGTTTGTAAGGAGAGGTTGGGGGGGGGGGGCTCAGCAACTCACCAACTAGCAGCTTTGTGAGCTCCTCTCCCCCAGCTGGGGTCTCCTGCTGCCACCCTCTACTCCTACTATGCGCCAGGCCCCTTCGTGCCCCTTAGCTCACTTTGCCCAGCAAGGGAGTTACTTCTGTCACCTCCCCCACTTTAGAGGTGCAGAGGGGGACACAGAGCACCCGGCCGACCTGTCCGTGTCACGGTCACCCATGTAGGACATGGCAGAACCGGAGCCCCTGCTCTCTCCTCCCCAGGCAGAGGGGAGACTGAGCCAAGGGCAGGCAAAAGCACCTTCCTCTGCCGGGTCCCTGAGCAGGAGCGGTGGAGGGCGGGGGTCCTCTCTGGTCTCTGCCTGCCTGCCCGCCCCTCGCTGCTCCCTGCAGAGCCCTCGGGACCACGGCCTCACGCAAGACAGCTCTCAGTCTCCGGGGCCTGCCTCGCTGAGCTGTGGATTCTTCATTTGGAGCCCAGATTGCACCCCCTTTTATCTGTGCGACTGTGCTAGTGTCACAGGGCTGCCGAAACACATTGCCGGCAGCTGGGTGGCTGAGATCAACAGAGACGTGGTCTCCCGGGGTTCCAGAGGCAGAAGTCCAAAAGGAAGGCGGCGTTAGGACCATGCCCCCTCCAGAGACTCTAGGGGAGTATCCTGCCTCTTCCAGCTCCCGGTGGTTTCTTGGCTTGTGGCCGTCTGCCTCCCCCTCCACGTGGTCTCTCCTGGGTCTCTGTGGCCGGATCCTCCCCCTCCTTTCTCGTATAAGCACACCCGTCATTGGTCGTAGGGCCACCCCTAACCCGGGATGATGTTTTCTCAAGATCCTTAACGAATCTGCAAAGACCCTGTTTCCAGGAGACTTGGATTTCTAGGGGATGCTGTTCAACCCACTACAGGGGCCCTGGGCACGTCCCCTGAATTTCCTGTGGCCCCTTCCTCATCTTGACACGGGGCGAAAATACAAAGCTCGCTCTCGTGAGAGCGGAATCCACGCGTTCATTTAACCATCCATTCGTTCGCTCGCTCCCTGGCCCTGAGCTGCTCGGGGGGCGTAGAGTCAGCAGAGAAACAGCAGCGTCCTGAGCTTGGACATGGTGGAGGGAGTTAGGAAGGAAACAGGGACGCAAGTAAAGGAGTGAGGTCACCGCAGGTCGTGTTTAGTGCCGGGGAGAAGATAACCGGGGGGACGGTACGTGCTGACCGCGCAGCTGGCCGGCCGCATTTCATTCTTGCGTCTAGAACGTCGATGCCATAGCGGTGCAGGGGAGGTTTGAGTGAGGGGTGGGCGGTGGCCGGCCTTGGAACCATCCAAGGTGTTTTCTGAGCACCTGCTTCTTCACGGGCGGGTTTGTCCTTCGAGCCAAGCCGAGTGCGGGGCTGCAGGCAGGGGCATGTGTACAGCACGGTCAGGGTGGGGGCCTCGGAGGGCTTACCTGCCGCCCCCACCTGGAGTCCCCCTCCCCCCCCCCCCCCCCCCCCCCGCTTCCTCGAGGGCCGGGACATGGCAGGCCGTGTCCCGCTCTGTCCACGCGTTCCCCTGGCCAGCCCCAGTTAGCTCCTCACTGCCTCTGGGGTCTCTAGCTCCATGAAGGTCATGCCCTTGAGCTGAGGGGCCAGCCGAGGGGCGAGAGGGAGCTCCCCAAACCTTGGCCCTAAAGGCCTCCCCAGCACAGGTCCCCTGTGCATGCATTTGGGCCAAAGGGTGTAAACCATCCGGGAGTTCGCTATTCCTTGCCAGGCCTGGATCTTCCCGAATGCTTGAGGTCTAGAGATCCCAGTGCCCACCCCACCTGCTCAGTGTGGGAGGGGAGGCCCCAAGCAGGGCAGAGTGTGTGCCCCTGTGGTGCCAGGCACACTGCCTGCGTGTGATACTCACTCCCCATCATCTCCCTCCGAGGCTGGGATAATTGTCTTCAGCTTACAGTTAGGGAAACTGAGGCGGGGGGGTACTTGCTCAAGATCCGGGGGGGGGGGGGGGGCTTGGCGGGGGCAGGGGGCGCCTGCCCCAGGGGTGGCTTGAGGTCACTGCCCAGGGACCAAGAAAGGTGGGTGACGGCGTGTCAGGGCAGAAGCGGGGATCCAACCTGGGGCCGACTCCGAAGTCTGCGTTTCTGCCGACACCTCAGGGGGTCTCTGAGGGGCCACGGAAGGCTGGCTGAAGGCTCCAGGGTGATCATTTCGTTGGGAGTGGGGGCCGGAGGCTGCTGGGGGCCTGTGCTTGGCTCCCCTACCCGGCCCCTGCCTATTCGCTCTGGGTCCTGAGCCTCCCGCCCGCCCCAAGGCAGCCTGGGTATGGTCAGCAAAGCAATGGCCCCCCCAAACATGTCAACACCCTGGCCCCCCAGAACCTGTGCATGTGGTAGCTTACGGAAGGAACTTCGCAGGTGTGACCGAGTTAAGGATCTCGAGATGGGGGTCCGGTGTCGTCTCGAGGGTCTCCGCAAGAGGGAGGCACGGGGGGCGGCGTCAGGGAAGGAGGTGGCGGGGTGGAATCAGAGAGACCGAAGGCGCCACGCGGCCGGCTGTGGGGACGTAGAGAGGAGGCTGGGCCGAGGAACGTGGGCGCCTCTAGAAACCGGGCAGGGCCCGGAGCCAGACTCTCCCCGGAGCCAGTCACACCAACACCTTGATTTCAGCCCCGTGAAACTGACTTAGGACTTCTGGCCTTCGAAAACCTAAGAACACACGTTTGGGTCGCTGTGAGCCACTGTGTTTGCGGCATGCATGACGCTCATACACCCCCCCCCCACCCCCACCACGTGCTCTGGGTCGTCACTTCTCCCACCCACCAGCCCGGGCTCGGGCCCGCTGCAGCCCTCCCCAGCACGGCATCCCGCACCCGCCTCGCCACTGCGAAGGGCGGTGCGAAGTCCAGGCAGGTGTTCGAGGACGTGGGCACTCCACTGTCCCCTCTGTGGTCAGGACCAGTGGGTCAGGGCCCTTGCCGGGTGCCCAGGGAGGAGCAGAGGTGGCCTTGGGTCCCTCCTGCTCAGCCAGGAACCCTGCTGGGGGGGGGGGGGGTGGGCAGCATGTGCATCAGCCGGGTGGACTGAAACCGGGATGTGAGCGACACCTGTTTGCTGAGGGGCAGAGGAAGCTGGTACAGGGCTGGAAGGGGCACCATCACCCCCATTTTCCAGAGGGTCCGCTCGGGGTCTGGCCTGGGGGCAGGGTTGGATTCCAAGTCACCTGCCTCCTTTGCCTTTCACCTGGACGTGCGGAGGAGGCCGTGGGCACTGCGCCTAAGAGCGGCTAGAACAGCCAGGAGGCCGGGCTGGGCGTGACTCCCGGGGTACTGACGAGGACATCGGGGCTCCATCTGGTTGCCCTTGGAGGGACGGGGCAGAGGAAGGACCAGAGCCCAGCTGTCGGGGGGGGGGGGTTGGCAGGAGGAGCCTGGGGGCCCCATGGGGACCCAGTGGAGCCCAGCTCACCTGCCCTTCATCACTTACTCGACCATCCCTTCCCACGGAGCCCGTGAGATGCACCAGGCCTGGACACCATTGGGAGGGGCCCAAGGAGGTGGCCACCCCGCTCAGGGTCTGGGGTCTGGGGTGGCCTTCTGGGGGCACCTGCCCTCCTCTCTGTGTCCTCTGAGGTCTCCGGTGTCCAAATCAGGGTAGGTGCCGGAGAAGGACAGGGCTCTGCCTCCAGGGCACCAGGGAGGTGCATCGGCCTGACCGACCAGAAGCCTGGCTTTAGGTGGGTCCACATCCACTCACTCTCTGCTGGGGCTTCCCGTATGGGCAGGTGGGCCGCCCTAAGAAAGGTGATGGCGGGCCAGAGAACCAGCCACGGGGGCCCCTTCGGCCTGCAGCCCCACACGGGCTCCAGCCCAAGCCAGGGTGGCCCCGGGCAAGTGCCCCCGGGAGCCCTACAGCCAGCCTTTCCTCTCCCGGCTTGGCTGCGCCCCGCCCTCTTCCTGGGCCGTGTGGTCCAGGCCAGCCCTGGTGACAGCAGGTCTCAGCACTGCCCAGGACGCCCCGAAGCCTCACCGGGGGGTCTCGCGCCTTCTCCCCTTCACCCCGTACACACCCGGTGCCCAGGCAAGAGATGCCGGGACTTGGCCCTGCCCTCCTGTCCTCGTGCACTGGGGAGGGGGACACGCTCTGTGAGGGACTGCCCAGCTGAGGGGAGGCCATGGGTCACCTCCACTCAAGCCTCCCCCGAAAGTGCCCTCGGAGGCCACCTGTGGTTTCCATGGGACCGTTTGCCAGGGCCCGAGGCTGGGCCGGCCCACCCCTGGTCCGGAGGCCCCAGACCGGGGTGGCTGGGGTTTCACTTCTATTTTTGGGGAGACGGTAAGTCACGTGAGGCCCTCTCGCCCCCCCACCCTTCCCCTCCCCGAGTGGCTCACAGCAAGATTTTTGGTTTGCCCGACCTGGAGTGCGCAAAGGAATGAGATCTCAGGCCACAGCTGGAGGGAGCAGGGCGCTGCCTGTGCGGTCCCCGTGTGGGCAGGGGCCGGGCGGGAGGCGGTTTCCCAGCCACCCAGTGCCGCGCTGCGTGTCGGAGCCTCGAGCCTCGGTGTTTCCTTCCGTAGCCTGGGTGTGACAGCTCACCCCGTACGGTGGTTATAGAAGGCAGAGATAGAGAGAAACCACAGAGCAGACGCTGAGCGGTGGTGGGTCCGGGGGACACGCCCCTCCCCGGAGTCACTGCTGAAGAATCCCACGGGCAGGTCGCAGCTAGGAATCCACTGTGTGGATGGGGAAGCCGGGGGCCCAGGTGGCCCTGGTTCGCGGGATGGGGGAGGGGTGGGAGACCTCGAGGGCCACCCCTGGGCTGGGCGGGGTGCTGCTCAGATACAGGCGTTGGGAGAGTCAAGGGAGGTGATAGACTCCCTCGCTGATGGGTCCTCGCTGGCCAAGGCTCCCCGTGCAGCCCCAGCGCGAGCCTGGGGGTCAGGGACCAGGGCTACATAGTAAAGCCAAAGGCCTCCCCTCTCCTCAAAGAAGGCCAAGGTCAACTTTTTCTGCAACGCGGGGTGAGGAAGGAAGGAAGGACCTGACTCGGGGGCCAGGGGAGGGGGTGAGGTCTGCGGGGGCAGGTGGGCGGGACAGCAAGGACAAAGGCCCTGAGGCAGGAGGGGGTGATGCATGTGACACAGGTGTAGGGTCACCCCTGGGCTGGGGTCCCTCCGGAAGGCTGACTGGAAGAGGAGGAGGGCCATGGGCAGGCCGCCAGGAGCAGGTCTGTGCGATGAGCCGCCCAGGGCTCGGCCTGCACCGGCTTCCACCCACCTTGGGGCCTCCGTTCTTGGTCACGTCTGCCTGAGGGCGGCGCGGCCCCCCAGCAGCCCCCACAGGGCCAGAAGTGATCTTGCAGCTGTAGGGACTTCAGCGTGGCTGCTGGAGGACCACTGGCTTCCTGGCGGACTTTTATCTCTTTGGGTTGTAGATGGGGAGCAGCCTTACGGTGACACAGTGGCAGGGCCGGGGCCAGCGGGGACTTCTAACAGAGGCGAGCGCGGTCCGGGCCCCACCACGCCCTGAGGCTCTGGCCAGGCATTTCTTCCTCACGGCAGCTCAGGGGGTGGGGGGCAGACACACTCGTGACCCCCTTTCAGAGACGGGAAACAGAAGTTGGAGGACACGTGTCTTAGACACACGAATACGTGGCATTCCTACGCCAGGCCTGGGGTAGTTGGGCATCCCAGGTCGTGTGACTGGTGTCCCTCCCCGTCTCTGCCAGCACTTGCTGAGACGCTGGTAACTCCTGGTGGGCACGGCCCCTTCGCGCCCCAGCCCTGCCCAGACCCGGCTCTTTGTGGGGAGGCTGCATGGAGAGAGGGAGCAGCTATCGGGTGGGGAGCTCTGTGCCCGCCCGCCTCGGTCTCCCCATCTGGGACATGGGGGGCCAGTCCACATTCCCAGGACAGGTAGAGCCAATGAAGACAGACAGGCATCGGGAGCTTCGTGGCTGCTGCCCGATCCGTGATGGGAGTGGCAGCGTGGGTCCAGCCGTCCTCTCTGCCCTGAGAACCACAGCAGCAGGTCTGTGAGCTTTACAGCAGTGACTGGGTCCTAGGTGGAGGGGGGTGAAGCCACCCACACCCGGTTCTCGTGGAGGGGGCGGGGGAGCAGTGCTAACAGGAAAGTGAATCAGGAAGGTTGCAGAACGGGAGTCTTCATGGGGAAGGCGGGAAGTTGGGAGGGCTTCTTGGAGGCAGTGGCTTCTGAGCTGGGTCTTTAATATGAATGGTTGCTTGCCTCATGGGGGAGCGAAGGGCCTTCCAGGAGAAAGGGCAGTGGGTGCAGAGACCCGGAGGTGTGGCAGCCTCGGGCAGGTCCAGAACTCTGAGACTTGAGTGTAGGATGCCCCGGAATGCAGGGAGGGGGCATTCCTGACGAGCCTTGAATGCCATGTCCAGGCCTTGGGCTGTATCTTGAGGACAGTGGAGGCCTCACAAGACCCTGGTCAGGGAGGTGACTCCCTGACTTGAGGCAGTAGGGAGGCAGGGCTGGTGTTATAGGTCCAGGCATGCAGGGAGGGGCCCTGGCTTGCAGGGAGGGGAGGGGTGCTGCGGAGATCCAGGCAATAGAAAGGGATCAGACTTCAGGATAGATTGGCTTTGGAGGACGAGGGATAGTCAAGGATAAATTTTCACCAGATGTTTACAAGCTTCTCCTTCGAGCCGGGTGCTGGGTATATACAGGCGAGTCACGAACAACGCAGGACCCTGGGCTCTAGGGCTTTGTAGATAATGGTGGCAACAAGTTAATCAAGTCACACATAAACGTGTGGTTACACACGGACAAGTGCCGTGAAAACTGGCAACAACACGTGATCTAAAGGAGGTAAATGTGAAGTGGGGGAGAAGCAGCCAGCAGAAAGGGCGTGTACAAAGGCCCTGGGGCCGGAGGCAGCTTCCCCATCCCCAGCGGGACAGATAACGTGAGCATCCAGTGCTCAAGGATGCCAGGAGCCGGGAGGGGGCACCGGGAAACCCACAGTGAGCGCCAGGCTTGGACACATCAGAGGGTGGGACTGGTGATCAAAGGGTGTGCCCGGGAATAGAGGGTTCGAGAACACAGGAAGGGGAGCAGAGTGTGGGCAGGCTACGTGAGACCTCCTGGGGAGGTGACTGGGAGGTGCCTTGGTGACTCAGGCCCAGGGCTCTGGGGAGGCGGGGGCTAGGGCTCGACCCCAGCAGTGAGATGGGAACTCAGCCTTTGGTGTGGACAGGGTCCCAGGAGGACAGCCTGGCAAAAGCCAGCACCTGCTTCTGACCGGGCCCTTTTCTGTCCCGGGAGCAGAGCAGCGTGGGCTGCTGGGAAGAGGCAAGGCAGAAGGGAGGCCTGGGAAGGCGGGGAGGGGGTCTCGGGGCCCCGATGACACATCTCTTTCTCCCACCTGCAGCATCCACAACGGGGTCATTGCCGTCTTCCAGCGCAAGGGGCTGCCCGACCAGGAGCTTTTCAGCCTCAACGAAGGCGTCCGGTGAGTGGCCCCGTGTCCCGTCCTGGGCCTGTGAGCGGCAGGGAGGCCGCGGCCACACCCTGGTCCCCCAGGCACACCTGAGACGCCACCCTTAAAGCCACGGTGGGCAGTGACCCCTGGGCCACCGTGTGCACCTTGACTACGGGCCCTGGTCGTGTGGCTTTTGAACCCGCTGGACCTTCACCCCCACCCGTCCTGAGGACTTTCTCTTCGGGGCAAGCAGGGTGGGACTTGGACAGTGGCTCAAGAGAACGCCCACATTCCCCGCTGGTTCTGAACATCACGAAGGATATTATTCTGTTAAAGAGGAAGGACCCACCTGTCTAATGACGGGAGTGTCGTTCCCGGAAAGGCAGTCACAACCCGGCCGAACGCCCCTCATTTCCTGTGAATGGCCAACCAGTGAGCACTGGTGAGGGAGCCTGAGACAGACCAGCCGCTCAGAGCTGCCGCTGTGGGCTGGACCCCATCGTCACTTGTGGGGGATCCGCAAGGCCAGCCGCGTTCGTCCTGCTTTGTGATGGAGGAGGCTGAAGCTCAGAGAGGTCAAGAGACTTGCCCAGGGTCACACAGCTGCTCAGGGAGGCATTTCCTACCGCTGTGCCCTTCCCTTCCCGCCCTGTCCCCGTGCCACCCTGTCCCCGTGCCAGCGTCTGGGAAGAATAGGCAGCCCAGGTCTTCATCGGCCCAAGGTGGGAATGAGGGACGATAGGGACAGGGATCGTTCGCGTACAGAGCACCCCAGCTGAGTGGCAGGGCTGAGGGGACCCTTACAGAGAGAGAAACTGAGGCCCAGGGAGGGGAAGGAGCAGCCGAAGTCACAGAGTAGAGGCTTGTTGCCTTTCCCGGGCCCCCTCCGTGTGACCCGGCCAGGGGCTCATCTGGCTGCTACGGGTGGGGCCCCAGGAGCCCGTGTTCCTCACCACGCCCGCCTCTTAAGGAAACAGGAGTTCGTAGGAAGCCTGAGGAATCTGCTGGATGTCTAAACAACAAAGCAACGGGAGATATTTCTAAATCCAGGAACAAGCCAGCCAGCGAGGCCCCCCCGGCACGTCCTTGCCCCCCCCCCCCCCAGTGGCCTAGACAGTGGTCACGATTATCTGGCTCTCTGTTGCCTCCGCCTCCCCACAGGGACTGTACCTCCAGAGCAGGCGGCCTCTCGAGGGAGGTGGGGGAACAGACAAGCCCCCCGGGGCCCTAGGCTCCCCTCTCCAGCCCCAGAACCCTTACTGAGGCACCTTCTCGTCTGCATTTTCCAGATGAGGAAACTGAGGCACAGAGATCGCAGGTTGCTCGTGCTCACGGGGCTGGTCAGTGGAACGGAGACTCAGGTCCCTGACCCCAGGGCCTGTGGGTCCCTCGGGCCTGCCCCCCTGCCCCGCCCCCCATCTCTTCCTTTTCTCCATCACATGGCCACATTAAGTCAAGTGAATTTAATTATGCGTGATATCCGTCGCCGGTCATTAGCTTTGATCTCACGAGAGAGCCCTGTGACGGGAACCATTGATCGTACCATCACCTGAACGTCCGCCTCGGTTCTCGTGGCCGGGAGTGAGATTGGGGTCGAGGGGGGCAGGGGGCGCGGGCATTCCCCGGCTGTGCCCAGGCATGGCCAAGTCCAGAGACGGTGAATAGTAACAAGACTCTGATGTCTGCCCATGACCCTTTCTTCTTTGTTTTTTACATATGTATATACATGTATATATTTTTTTGACATGTCATTCACTTTTTTTTTAATGTTTTTATTTTTGAGACAGAGAGAGATAGAGCGTGAGCGGGGGAGGGGCAGAGAGAGAGACACACACACAGAATCTGAAGCAGGCTCCAGGCTCCGAGCCATTAGCACAGAGCCCGACGCGGGGCTCGAACCCACGAACTGCAAGATCATGCCCTGAGCCGAAGTCGGACGCTCACCCGACTGAGCCACCCAGGCGCCCCGACATATCATTCACTTTTTAAAAATGCACAGTTGAGTGGTTTTCAGCATATTCACGGAGTGGTGCAACCCTCACCCCTGTGTCATTCCAGAACGTTTTCATCACCCCCCCCCAACCCCAAGCCCCTGGCAAATACCAGTCAAGTTTCTATCTCTGTACCTTGGCCTGTCCCGGACGTTTCACGGAACGGAATCGCGCAACGTGCTCCTTCCGTGCAGCCCGGTACCTTCAGGGCTCGTCCCCGTCCGAGCCTGTGTCACTAGTCATTCCCTTCATGGCCGAGTAATACCCCCTGCTCGGGAAACCGCGCTCTGCTTGTCTGCTCACCACTGATCTGTGGGTCGTGGCCACCTCTGGGTTGTCACGGACGTGCCGCTCTGAACGCGCCGTGCAGGGTTTGGTGGGGACGTGCGTCTCCGTCTCTCCCGGGGGCGCACCTGGGCGCGGACGGCTACATCGCGTCACTGCTGTGGTTTGAGGAGCCACCGGCCTCCCTCCGCGGCAGCCGCACCAGCTTCCTTCCTGCGAGCTGCGTCTGAGGGCCCTGCTCCACCACCTTCTCCCGGGGCGGGGGGGGGGATCATTCTAACAGCGCTTGTGGGGGGTGGAGGGAAGTGCTGTCTTGTGGTTTGGGCTCCTATTTCCCCGATGACGCACGACAGGAGCATCACGTGCCCGTTGGCCATTTGCGTATCATCTTGGGGGGAGATGTGTCCCCGCGTCCCCGGCCCATTTCTCAGTGGGATCGTTTATCTTGTTGTTGTTGAATCGCAGGAGTTCTTTATATATTCTGGATCTAGACCCTCGCCACGTACCGATTTGCACATCCGTGCCCCCATCAGTGAGATGTACGCCCGTGTTCTCGGTAGTGACCTTGGAAGCCCGCAGGTTTCATTTCGGCGGGGTCCGGGCCGCGGGTCTAGCCCTCGCTCTTCAGCGGTTCCTTTGACCACCTTTCTCCTGAGGCCCCCCCAGACAGACACGTTTTGCATGATAGTTTCTCCAGATAGAGAATAAGTCACTCTGGGTTGCAGAGGACTCGTGCTTAAGCACCCCGACCTCTTTTTACCCCACTTCAGATGGCATTGCCCCTGCAGGACTCGTGCAGCCCCTACTTTCCTTTTCTTAAGTGCTTATCTCCTTTGAGAGAGAGTGGGCACAGGGGAGGGGCTGGGGGGGAGAGAGAGAGAGAGAGAGAGAGAGAGAGAATCCCAAGTAGGCTGCTCACTGTCAGTGCAGAGCCCAGTGCGGGGCTCAAACCCACGAACCTCGAGATCATGGCCTGAGCTGAAATCAGGAGTCGGTCGCTTAACCGACTGAGCCACCCCGGCGCCCCGCAGCCCCCCTTCTTACACAGTCAGGCCCCCGGTTGCCCTGGTTGTGCTCAGCTGTGCAAGGCCTCTTGCCCCAGGCCCAGCAACCCAGGCCGCTGTACGTTCTGCATTCCTTGTGCCTGCCCTGACCCTGCGGCTCCTGCCAGGGTGACTGTCTGGGGCGGCCTCTCCCCCAACATTCGACGGAACGGCTACTGGTGTGCCTGGGGCCAGGGGGCTCGTGGAGTCCTGAGGGCCATGCGGGAGCCTGTGGGCGCTTGTGGGTGGCCGTGGCCGCGGCCCCTCAGACGACACCCAGGCTGGTCCCCCTGCGGCGCCTTCCCCAAGTGGTGTCCCAGGGTGCAGAAGCCGCCCGGAGGCTCCCCTGTGGGTACAGGAGCAGCCTAACCAGCAGGCCCCACAGGACCTCACCACTTGCCCTCCCCCGGGCCTCAGTTTCCGCATCTGTGGAATGGCCATGGTTCCCTTCGTCGGCAACTGGGAGAGGCGGTGGGCACACATTGGGGGACGCTCGGCCGGACATGCCCTTGGGCTCATGTAGCGGGTCAGCAGCGGGGCAGAGGGTCTGCTCCCCCGGGCCTCAGTTTCCGCATCTGTGGAATGGCCGTGGTTCCCTTCGTCGGCAACTGGGAGAGGTGGTGGGCACACATTGGGGGACGCTCGGCCGGACGTGCCCTTGGGCTCATGTAGCGGGTCAGCAGCGGGGCAGAGGGTCTGCTCCGCCCTGAAGGAGACCATTCGTTCATTCATTCATTCATTCATTCATGTTCATACACACTTCCACCAGCGATGGGCCAGGGAGAGGGCGAGGAGGGCTTCACTGAGCCCTGTATACAGCAGGTGCTGTATACATCAAGGGTGAGCCGTGCCCTCACTTGACAGCCTGGGCCCTTCTGTTCTACCCTCTGGCGTGTCCCAGACCCCAGATGAGGGTCCTGGAGCTCAGTCGGGGGAGGGGCTATCTGAGAAGACTCAGCCTTGGGCCCAAAACAAGACCCTCCCTCCTCGCCCTTTGCTCCCTGGCCCTGCCCAGAGCGGCCCCTCGTGTCTTGCGCGTGGTGACCTTGAGACAGACACCGAGGCTGGACGTGGGGGGGGGTCACACGAGGAGCTGAGGTCACATCTGGTCCTTGGAAACCCAGACAGCTGGGAGGAGGTGGAGGGGCTGGGGCTGGGGGCTGGCGGCAGAGGGTCACCTGGCTTCAGACGGGTCAGCACCCCGTCCCCTCGCTGTCCCGGCAGAGCTCAGCCTGCTGAGCGCCTCCGCTGCTAACTTCACAGCCACGCGGGGACGGCGTCGGGCTGTGACGTAGTGTGGGTCCCGTAGTAAGAGAAGCTGCCCGCCAGGGGCGTGGGACAGGGCCCCGGGGCTGCCTTTGCTCTGAAAGGCAGGTTCCTCGTCCATCCCGCCCAGGGACACCAGCCCCACCTGTCAGGCGGTTGAGAGCTTAGGTCTGTGCCTGGCCTGGCTGTGGCCCCCGGGAGCTGTCAGGAAACGTGTCCCTCCCTGTGCCCCCGGCCCCATCTCTGCTCCTCTGGATCCCGCCCGAGCCCCAGGCACCAGGGAGGACAGCCGGTCAGCCGCTGGGGTGCTAGCTACCTCCCACAAGGCACCTGTCCTCTGTGTGTCACTTAGCCCCCGGGGTCCCGCTTTCAGTTCCACTGGGAAGGTAGAATGTAGCCACCCCTAAAAGGCCTTTGAGGACCAGAGCACCTACTTAGTCGGGGGGAGGGAGGCGAGTTCAGTGCCCCCCAGGCGTGCCCACACATGCACACACACAGCTACAAGGCCGAGAGGAGACGTGAGGTTGAGCGTTGGGCCTACCGTTGACCTGTTCCAGGCTGTGCGTGGTGTGGAACGGGACGCCCGCCGTTCTCTCTGCCCCCAGAGCGGCGCAGTGAATTGTCAACGTATGTACAAAGGATGAGGTTTGGATCCTAAGTCGGTGTGTCCTGTGTGGCCTCGGACAAGTCCCTTGACCTCTCTGAGCCTCCTTTGCCTCACTTGTAAAAGGGAACCATACTCAGCACCTACAGCGGGAGGAGAGAGCCCAGAGGGTGCGGGGCGGCGAGCTCCGGGGCCAGGCAGGCGGAAGAAGGGGTGAGCCGAGTGGTGGAGGCCCAGCACGGCCGGGGTGGGGTGGGGGTCTCCCCGAGAACGTGAGAGGTGCTCGCCCTCCGGAGAGGTGTGGCAGGTGGCGGCGGGTGTGTAAAGAGCCACAGCTGAACGCCGCGGAGGCCCGAGGCCCACCGAGCCCCCGCAGGGCTGGGGCAGGTGGGACAGGCCAGCCTCCCGCTGCCCAGCCGGCCCCCTGGTCCCCACCGCGTGGCCTCTGAGTCCTGCTGCCGCTCACTGTCGTGTCCCCTCCTGCCCGCAGGCAGCTGCTGAAGACAGAGCTGGGGTCCTTCTTCACGGAGTATCTGCAGGTGGGTGGTCTGTGCCCTCCAGGGGGCGGGGTTGCTTTCCGCGGTGGCCAGAAGGGCCGGGGTCACCCGCTCTCGGTGGGCGTGTGGAGCACAGGCTTTCCGGGGCTCTGCCTCCCCTTGACTCAGTTTCCCCGTCTGTGCAGCGTGGATTGTCGTGAAGGTTAACGGCGACGGGCAGGTAAAGTATCAGCATTCGGGGTCGTTAGGGGTTGTGCGCCTCCTGGAACACCGGCCTTGGGGGCTCCCAGACGTCCGCATTTGGGTCACCGTGTGGCGTCAGCAACGCGAGGCCTCTGTGTCCCCGGCTGTGCCTCAGTTGACATCCGTGACCCCTCATCTGGCCAACAGGCCTGCAGAGTCACGAACACATGCTGCCTGTCCAGGTCACCAGCCGGGAGGGGCCGGCAGAGGGCCCCCCCTTCCCGTGGGTTCAGGGCTGCTCTTCTCATTTAACAGCTTTGCCGCGGCGTGATTCCCGTGCAGCGCCCCCGTTTAAAGCGTGTGGTTCGGGGCGGGGGGGCTCCTTGTCCTCCCCTCTGGTTCCAGAGCCTCCCCAGCGGAAGCCCCACATTTAAAAATAATTTCTTAACGCTTATTTATTTGTTTGGAGAGAGGGAGACGCAGCATCCCAAGCAGGCTCATACCATCCACGCAAAGCTCCCGACGTGGGGCTCAAACTCGCGAACCGCGAGATCATGACCTGAGCCGAGACCAAGAGTCGGACGCTTAACTGACTGAGCCCCCAGGGGCCTCACGTTTCTAAACATCCTCCGTTCCCTGCTCCCCGCAGCCCCTGGCAGCAGCCATCTGCTCTCTGTGCCAGAATGTTCCTATTCTGGAGACTTCGTGTCAGTGGCCTTTCAAGCCTGCTGCTCCCGCGAGCATGGCCTTAGCGAGGGGCATCTGTGTGCGACCATCAGCGCCCCACTCCTTTTGCCGGCCAAATAATATTCCACTGTGCGGAGACACCCCGTTTTGTTTGTCCTCCCGTCTGTCGGTGGCACTGGGCTGTTTCCACCTTCTGGCTGTTGGTGGTGCTAAGGCCACACGGTGTCGTTCTCGGCCAAGACCCCGGGGGCAGCGTGACCGCGTGCACCGCGCACTTTGGGCCTCAGGTCACTGATGGCGCTTCACGCGCCAGGACGTCCGGCACGGGGCCCCTCTTGCCCGAAAGGTCTTCCTTCGCCGTGGGATGTGAAGGCAGCCACCCGCCCGACTCGGCTTGTCTCTGAGGGGTCCCCACGGCCACCTCCCGTCTGACCAGCCCCAACAGTTGTCACTGCCCTCCGGGGGGGGCGGCTGAGCTGACGTTCACCCTTGGGCCTCAGCTGTGGCTGGGGGACTCCCGGGGGCCTTGCCTGCCGGCCCCCACCCCCCCCCCCCAAAGCAGTGACGGCATCTCTGTGTGTGGCTTTCAGAACCAGCTGCTGACGAAAGGCATGGTGATCCTGCGGGACAAAATCCGCTTCTATGAGGGTGAGTCTGGCGGCCCCGTGGCGGGGACCGGGCGCCCGGCCACCCTCCCGGCTGGTGTGGCCGCTGGGCGGCGTGACGTTGCCGGCCTTTTCAGTGCCCCCACGGCTCTGGGTGGGAGGGCAGGAGAGGCGGGAAGACCACGTCTGACCCCAGGAGGGGACCTTACTGGGGAGAGCGTGTGCCCTCCCACGACCTGCGAGAGCCCGGGGGTGCTGAGAGCCATCGGGGGAAAGGCCCTGCCTCCCCTCGCTGCCCCCGGGGCCTTCTGCCGCCAGCGAACCCCGTCCCAGCAGCCCGGAGGAGCCCCAGTTTGAGGACCAGGGAACTAGCTTAGGGCAGAGGTTTGCCCTGATGCTCCTGAAGGGGGAGGCTGGCAGGGGGCTGCTTCCTGGCTGGGCACAGCTGCCCTGTGGGGTTTGGGGGGCCTCAGCTTGGCCCTGGGCCTTCCAGACGAGTTTTCTCTTTTAAAGTTCACACCCACCCGTGAGACCTTCGGGTCCTTGTCCCCTTCACGGCTAGTGGCAGCTCAGTGATGACAGGGGCTCCGTCTGCAGCCGCGCTGGGAGCAAAGGGTGGGGGCAGGTTCGAGCCCAGGCCAGCCCGGCCCCGGCCCCCACGAGCTCCAGCGGGCCTCTGCAAGCAGGGAAGGATCTTCAGGCTCCCGCGCCCTCGGCCTCGGGGCAGCCACGACGCTCGGCCTCCTTGCAGGAGAGAATTGGCGTAGGGAAAGATGGAGTCACGGGAGGACCCGGCCAAACCACGCCGCCTTTTCCGAGGCCGGTTTCGTTGCAGGCCCTGCACCGAGTTCAAGCCCCAGAACGTTTCTGAGCACGTTCCGTGCACCAGGCACCGGGCACGTGCTTCCTCTGTGCCGGACCGTCCTGAGTGTTTTCCGGCTACCGATCCGTTGGGTCTCCCGACGACCCTGCGAAAGGGCCGTCATCGCTGCAGCCGCTGCACAAAGAGGGAAACCGAGGCACCCAGGCCTGCTCTCTGGGCCCACGCTGCTGCCTCGGTTCCCACTCTGATCCTGGAAAGAAGGGGTGCTAGCCCATTTCGCAGAGCAGGACGCCGAGGCCAGTGGCCTGGTGGGTGCCGGCTGAACTCAGAGCCGCTTGTCCCCCGGTCTTCCTGTACCCCCTGCTTCTGTCGGGCGGAAGCTTCGGGGCAGGAGCCCGAGAAGGGCCACCAGAACCAGTCGAGGGGAGGCGGAGACAGAGACCGCCAGAGGTTTAGGCTGGCTTCCTGGAGGAGGCAGCAAAGGAAGCCAGCCGGGCAGGGCAGTGGGGGTCTGGCGCCGGGCGGAGACGCCCTCCCACGCCCGTCTCCTTACTCGGCACATTCCAGCGCGCTGTGCCTCCCACCAGCTCCGGACCAGCGGAGCTGGGATCCTCAGAGAAGAGAAGCTTTGTGCGGCTTAGTGGAGTCGTGCCTGGAGCGGCCGTGTCCGCCAGGCCACCCAGCAGGGGAGTGCCGGCCCCAGCCGGCCTCCCCAGGCCTCGGGGGCAGGCATGGAGCCCCAGTCCGGGGGCCGCAGGGCCTGGCCTGCAGTTCCCATCCAGCCCAGCTGGGGACACAGACACGGACCGGAAGGTGGCAATTCAGTGTGAGGACTGTCAGGGTGAAGGGAAGCCGTGGGGAAGGAAGAGTCCGTTCCGTCTTGGCAATCAGGGAGGGCTGCACGGAGGTGGTGGTCCTGGAGTCAGGCCTCAAAACGTGGTCCGTTCGGGAGGACGTTTGGCCCCTTCAGTACATACCGTGGGGACAGCAGCTGATGCCGCACCCTGAGGGTCAGCCTCTGGAACCCACCCCACCCGCCTCCTGCCCCCATGTGGGTCCCAGGGGAGCTCTTCCTTGAGACCCCTCCCTGTGGCCAGCCATGTCTTCACCTGTGCCTCTGCTGGAGGGGGATGGGTGGTCTCACGCGGGGTGGCCCCAGGACCTTGCTGCCTACCCCCCCGCACTCCCTCCGGCCTCCAGCGAGGCCTTGGACGTCAGCTCCCAAGCGAAGAGAGAAGCAGGAAGTCCGGAGGGACAGCCTGGAGGGGGAGTCCCTCTCCTGGGCCATTTCTGAGGGTGTGGCTCGGTGGTCTTCGCTGCAGCCAGGACAGTCCCCTCAGCGGGCAGGCACGTGAGACCTCCCCGGAGGGGTGCAGGGTGTCCCGCAGGCTCCAGGCCCCGTGTGTATGAGGACACCCGTGACGCCCGCCCTACGGAGGATCACGCTGGGGTCCCACAGCAAAGCAGAGCAGGGCCCCAGCGCCGTGCCGCCTGACTCTGCCCACTGACCACCCCGTCACCGCCCCCCTCCCCCGGCACCCCTAGATCCCAGCGGAGAACGTGGCCAGTGGGCGAGGCCGTGCTTCCCGGCCCCTCGTGCCCTCGTGGGGCCCAGAGTCTGTTTTACGACATCTGCCTTCCACAGCATTTCCGCCCCGTGGGCTGGAGGACGGCCCGCGGACGCCGGCCTGGCCGGTGCCCAGAGCCACCCCACGGCCGGCCCAGGGAACTGAGCCGTCTTTCTTCTTGCCCCCAACGGCGGGGACCTGAAGGGACCTCTGGAGGGCAGGGCTCCGCAGAGCTAGGTGTGGGCCCCCAGGGAGGGTCAGGAGCCGGCCGCCGGCTCGGAGCCTCGGTGCCGGCAGATTGGCCGTGCACAGAGGCCACGCCACCTCAGCTGGGTGGGCTTTCCTGGGGCTGCCCCCTCCCGGAGCCCTACGCAGATTGGGGGGCTTTATGGGCGGGGGAGGGGTGGGGCCCAGAAACCAGAGAAAGTAAGGAGGAGCGGCAAAGGCCCCTGTGCAGCCCCCTGGCTGCCGTGGAAGCGTCCAGACAGCCCCACGTGAGCAGTGTGGTCTGGAAAACCAGCCAGTCTCCAGTCTGGCTCCCAGAGGGTTGGGGGGGGTCCCACCAAACAGAGGCTTTGGTGACACATCCCGGGGCCTGCTTGTCTGAGACCCCGCAGCCGTTCATTCTCGCTTTCCGTCCAGTCCAGGCAGGGGGGGCTGAGGGCTCAGCGCTTTGCACTTGCTGGGGGAGCCCAGAGCCGGCTTGGGGACACCTCTGTCCTCAGCCTCAGGGGCTGTCCTCCCCGAGGATGGATGCTCCTTCCCCGGGGCTGGCGGAAATGCCCAGAGCTTGACCACGTGCCTCCTTTCCACCCCGAGGATGTCAGTCAGCCTGGCCAAACCATCCTCCTAAATCAGCTTGGATGGATGGCACCTCCTCCAGGAAGCCCTCCCTGCCTGGTTCTCTCCACTTCCTCTCCTGCCTGGGGCATGTTGCTGCTCTTGGATGTGGTCTCCCTGGCTCCCCGGATCCCACCTCAGGCAGCCCGGGGTGGCAGGGACCCGCGGCCTGAATCTCTTGGAGACTCCGACTCTTTGCCCGTTGAGGTCACCCCTTCAACGGACAGATGACTGTGCTCATAGCTGCTATTCAGGGTCCTGCCTCCGTGTCCTGTGATGGGTCTGGGGACCTTTGAGGCTCCTCTGGGTACCCAGCGCGGGCTCTGGAAACACCTGCATGGGTGGATGGATCCCCCACCTGCTTGAGGGTCACCGTGGGAATCGGACGGGACCGGGATGTGCGCTGCGGCTCCGGGGGCGGGGGCGGGGGGGGTCCTGTGTGGGCCTGGGGTGTGACGAGGGACCAGGAACCAACAGGCAGCACTAACCAGCACTCTCTCCGCCCCAGGCCCCGTTTCAGCCCATCTCATCCCTGCAGCCCTGGGAGGTGGCCCTTTCACTGTCCCGTTTTATTAGTGGAGAGGCTGAACGGCGGACTCCGGGCCACGGAGCTGCTGAACGCTCTGTGCTGTCGACCTGGGGGCGGGGGGCGCCTCCCGGGGTGGCGGGGGGGGGGGGGAGGCCCGGAGCCGGGCCCTCTGCTCCTGTGTCCTCCTGCGGACGGGGGAGGACTCCCACCCCGGGGGGACCTGCAGGGTCTGCCACGGCCCTTTCAGGGTAAGCGCAGCGACGGCTCCCTGTGCCCACAGGACAGAAGCTGTTGGACTCGCTGGCGGAGACGTGGGACTTTTTCTTCAGTGACGTGCTCCCCACACTGCAGGCCATCTTCTACCCGGTGCAGGCGAGTGGCCCCTGCGGCTGTGGGACCCCCAGGGCCCGGGGGGGGGGGGGGGAGGGAGGGGCGCGGCCCGTGCTGGCCTCGCTGCAGGCCCCCCGGCCCGGTGATGGGCAGGTGCCTGGACCTCCCAGAGCCTGTCTCCCACCCACAGTCTGGAAAGAAGGCCGGTCCCCCCCCGTCCGGGCCCCGTAAGGCCCTGAGCAGCGCGGAGTAGGCTGTGCCCAGCACACGGTCGGGGCTCGGCCAGGGACCGCGACCCTCCCCTCGCCTGAGGAAGCTGACGGGGCCCTGTCTTCAGGACGAGGGTCATCCAGGGAGGAGGACGGGGTGGAAGGGGCCTGAGGGCCGGCGGGGCCACGGCCCCGGGTCTGGCCCCCGATGTGTGGACGCGGAGGGAGGCGGGGGTCTCCCGTGACGGCCGCCGGGCGGGGCACACCGTTCTGTGTCTGCAGGGCAAGGAGCCGTCCGTGCGCCAGCTGGCCCTGCTGCACTTCCGGAACACCATCACCCTCAGCGTGAAGCTGGAGGGGGCGCTGGCCCGCACCCACGCCCGCGTGCCCCCCGCCATCGTGCAGATGCTGCTGGTGCTGCAGGTGGGCGGGGCCCCCGGGAGGCCACGGTTCGCTCCTGCGTCGGGGGCGTCCGGGGAGGGGGCGGGGGGGGGGGGCAAGGCCAGGCTCCCCGGGCCCAGAGCACGTGACCTGCCAACAGGGGAGGGGGGGGTTCGAGAGAAGCGGAGCCCGGGAGCAGGCACGGGCCCACGGCCGCGCCTTCACGCCCCTCCCGCCCCGCGACGGTTCCAGACGTTTCCGGGGCACGTGGCTTCTCCCCGAGAGGGCGGCCTTGGGAGGGGGCCGGCAGCTGGGGGCGAGTGGCCTGGCCGAGACAGCAGAGGATCCCGCGGGCCACCGACAGCCTTTACTGCAGACAGGGTCTTTTGCAAACCGCTGCGCCCCAAGCCCCGTGACGGGCACGGCACCCCACGGTTTGCCGGCTTACCCTCCAGGGTGACAGGACGGACGCAGGCACTATCAACCACCCCGTTTCACAGGTGGGAAATAGGATCCTCGCTTGCCCAGAGCCAAGAGGGCCTGGCCTCACCCACGTCTGACAGGCTCCGAGGTCCTGTTCTTCCTCCTCGCCCCCCACCCCCACCGTGCACGCGGGCACCCTTGATCAGGGTCTGCGAGGTTGGTCCCGGGGTCCCGGGCAGCCCAGCCCGTGCGGATTCCAGGGCAAGGGAAGGGCGGATGAATGTCGGGGTTTGAAGGGTCCCAGCGGCAGGTGAGAGCTGGTGGTCGTCCTGGCAGCCAAGCAGGATACGGGACGGGCCCGCCGCCGGGCTTTTGAAGGGTTTAGGTTAGACCTTGGCCGGTGGAAGCAGGGTGTCTCAGCCTCTTTCTTCACCTGGGTGACACAGTGGAACCACCTGCCTGCAGGGCAGGTTCCAGGATGAGGGGGAGAAATCAGACGTAAAGCCCTCTGTGGTGCTTCTGGGAGCCCGCGGTGGCCGGGCTGGGATTTGGGGCCAAGACGGAGGTCCCACCTGGATCCCGGCACCCAGGTGGGTGGCCAGGCTGGGGCGGTGCTGCCCCCTGGTGGCCCGTGTGCCTGACGCAGCGTCCTGGGCTTAGCACCGTTCCCCCACTCTCCTCCTGGCCTGCGCTTTGAGCGACCTCGTCTCACACCCCCAGTGAACTCGTCCCAGATAGATCTGAAGGCACAAATGCTGGTTAGCCTGTGCTGAGGGCCTACTGTGTGCCCTTTGCTTCACCAGCAGTCAGTCCCTTCCCCCCACCCCCCACCATTGCTGGGGCCAGAGGCAGTTCCGGGGAATGTGGGGTCCCTCGTGCCCATCTAGATGGCTTATGGGGTGCCCGTGGAATCCCGCCCCCCAGACCTTTGGCGTCGGTAGTGATGGCTCCTCTCTCATTCTTGACGTTAGGAATTCGTGTCTTCCCTTTACTGGTTGGCCTGGCAGGAGGCTTAGCGACATTACAGACCTTTTCAAAGAGCCCGCTTGTGGCTTTTTCTCTGTCGGTTCCCTGTTTCGGTCTCATTGAGTTCTGCTCTTACTGTTTCTCATCTTCTGCTTCCTTTGCTTTTCTTTTTCTGGTCTCCGCTTAGATGGCTGACTTTCACGCTTTGTCTTTTCTAATATATATCCGTTCGAGGCTACGCTTGCCCTCAAAGCACAGCTCTCAGCGCATCCGGTAAATGTGGATCTGTTTTCATTTTCATTTGTTTCCAATCGTTTTAAGATATTTGTGAGGCTTTCTTCCTTGATCCACATGTCATTTAGAAGTGAGGGAGTTTCTTAGTCTCCACGTATTTGGGGATTTCCCCCAGTTATCTTTCTGTTCTTGACTCCTGGTTCAGTCTCGCTGGGGTCCGAGAGCAGGTATTGTATGATTTTTTTTTTTTTTTAATCCTTTTAAATTTGTGAAGCTGTATTTTACGGCCCAGAATGTGGTCTGGCTTGGCAGATGTTACGCGTGGGCTGGAGGAGAACACGTGTGTTCTGCCTTCGATGGGTGAAGGACGGCGATTAGGGCCAGTCGATCGGCTGTAGTGTTGAGTTCGATGTGTCCTTCCCGAGTTCCTGCCGGGGCCGGTCTGTCCCTGCGCGAGCACGGGGTCCCCCCACCGAGGGAGCGGACTAACTCCCGCGAGTTTCGCCTCACACCATCTGACGCTCTCGTCGGGCGCAGGCACATTAGAGGTGGTTACGTCGTCCCAGAGACTTGACCGCTTCATCGTGGCATAGCGACCTTCTTGACCCCTGCTGACTTTCCTTGGTCTGAAGTCCACCCTGTCTGAAATCAGCTTAGCTGCTCCGGCTTTCCTGTGACTGGCGTCGGCGTGCAGGGCTCTTTCAGCCCCTTACTTTTAATTTGTGTGTGGGTTTCTCGGGGGCAGCATGTCGGTGGACTCTCTGGCCGTCTGCAGCTGTCTCTTGACACGTTGCGTCCAAGTGTATCTTGTCCTGTGAGCAGCTGGCAACCCCCTAGAAGAGAGGCGTCTGCTCCCGTGGATTCAGACATTCATTCGGCGAGCACTCACTAATGGCCTCCCATGTGCCAGCCCTCTGCCTCGGCTGCTGGGGACACAGAGCTTGCCCCCCCCCCCCCCCCCCACTCCCTGCATCAGCAAGACCAAGGCTGTCCTGGGGGCGGCCGCCTTCCTCAGGTTTTGGCCCTAATGGAACCGGAGGGGGTAGAGATCCCTTCACAGCCCTGGACAAGGGGGCTCGGGGAGGAGGTGGACGGGACCTGGCCGGGCCGGCAGATGAGGGGCAGGGCTGGCTCGACCTGCTCTGCCCGTAGCGCTCTATGGGTCGAGGGCAGGGGGCCCCAGGGCATGAGCTGCCCTCGCTGGGGGAGGTCAGCTACTGTCTCCCCGAGGGCTCCCAGAGGGAGGAGACTCTATCCCAAAGGGCAGAGCTCGGAGTGCTCAGCCTGGCTTAGCCACCGGGCCCTTTTCCACGGGACGTCACATGCTTTCGGACCGCGCCGGCTGCTGTGCGCAGAGGGCAGGCTCCAGGGTGTCGAAGCAGGAGAGGGACTCGGCGGCCCCAACTCGAGAGAGAGGGCAGAGGGGGGAGGTCACTGTGTGCCCTGCGATCGGGGCAGAGACCCCGTGGGAATGGGGAGAAGGGACGGGCCGTTTGTGGTGACCTTTGAGCTGAGGCTGGCTGGGCCAGGGAGGCAAGGAACAGGCCATCTAGTGACCACCTGCCTCCCTCCCTCCCTCTCTTGCAGGGGGTGCACGAGTCCCGGGGTGTGACCAAGGACTACCTGTGTCTGGAGACGCTGATCCAGAAGGTGGTGTCGCCCTACCTGGGCACCTACGGCCTCCACTCCAGCGAGGGCCCCTTCACACACTCCTGCATGCTGGGTAGGGCTTGACTGGGCCTGGGGCGGGAAGCTGGGCGATCACTGGCCCCGTGCACCTCTGCCCAGGGTCCAGGCCTCCCAGTGAACAGACGGCCAGAACCACACCCCACTGGGCATTTGCTTTTCGGTCATGAAAGCAGGAGCCCCGCTATGTGCCGGGCCCCGGACCCACTAGGGCCTGGGGTCCCTCCTTCAAGAACTGAGGGGGGCCCGGCAGGCAGACACCGTGTACGGTGATGCGTCGACCCCCCTGAGAGCCCCGCAGGGGCCTCCGTGTTCCCAGTGGGGTCACATCTGTGCTCAGTCCTGAAAGTCGAGACCGGCCGGCAGAGGCCGCGGCATGTGCAAAGGCCGGGAGCCCGAGAAACCTACCTTGTTTGCAGAATCGCAGGGGAGGGGGAAGGGGGGAGTGAGGCTGCCTGGCTTGGTGCTCCTTTAACAGAGGGCCCGCTGGTTCGTTCAGCCCTGTAAACAGAGTGGCTCCTATGTGCCGGCCCCTGTTCTTGGCCCTGAGGGATCGGCAGAGACCAAGCCCCACCCACATGGGCTCTCGCCACCAGGGAAGGCAGACCAACGACTAAACGGTCCCCAGAGGAGTCCCCAAGGTGACCCATACCCAAGTGATAAGAGGCCTGTGGGTGGAAAGCCCAGGCCAGACTGGAGGGTGACGGCTGAGCTGAAGGACCAGGAGGAGCCAGGCCTGGGAAGAGGTGCACGTAGCGCGTCCTGGACGGAGGGGACAGAGGCAGGAGGGCCACAGGGAGGAGAACTTGGACCCTGCCCGGCTAGGAAGGAGCCTCTGGCTCCCGCCCCGGAAAGGCCGCTGAGCCGCTGGCCGTGCGCAGTGCTGCCACCTAGGGTTCACTCTGCGGAACTGCAGGGCCCCGAGTGGGAGCCTGAGCTCTGCCCACCTCTCCCTTCCCACCCCCGCTGTCCTCTCCTGCCCCCCAGCCCGGGGCGCCCACCACACCACACTCGGAATAAAACCTCAGCCACGACCTCACGTGGAAAGGCCTTTTGTCATCCTGCCTCTGTCCTGGCATTTCACCACTTCCTGACCTATGGCCCACCCACGTGGGCTTGTCACCCCCCCCCCCCCCGCCACACACACACACACACACACACACACACACACACACACTGGGACTCCTCCAGGCAGGAGCTGAGTCTGCCTGGAAAGTGCTGGCTAAGATTTTTGACTGCACAGGTGGGGAAACTGAGGCATGTGTGCCTTTGAACCAAGCAGTTGACTTGAGCACCCTCCACCCACCCCTGCCCAGCTCCTGCCCATCCAGGGTGAGGCTGGGACTCAGGAGGGAGAGGAAGGCGTCTCCTCGGGGCAGACGCAGTGTCAGAGCTGGGGTGGGAGTCCGTGCACCCCTCCCTCACTTGCCAGGCCGCCCCCGCAGAGGGGTGAGGTGGGGCTGGGCCGGGGGTCTGCACTCACTGGGCTTTTCCCCGGGGCCGCCCGTTCCTGCAGAGCTAAGCACACGGCAGGTGCTGGCGAAGGAATGGCCTGGAACACACAGGTGCCCCCGTTTCCCGAGTAGACGCCTCCCGCCCTGACCCCTCGTCTGCCTGTCTCTGCAGAGAAGCACCTCCAGCGTCGCTCCCGCTCAGGGGACGTCCTGGCCAAGAACCCAGTAGTGCGCTCTAAGAGCTACAACACCCCGCTGCTGAACCCCGTGGCAGAGCACGAGGCCGAGGGCGCGGCTGCTGGCGGCCCGGGCATCCGCAGGCACTCGGTCTCCGAGATGACGTCCTTCCCCGAGCCCCAGGGCTTCTCCGACACGCCTGGCCAGGGCCCCACCGCGGCCTTCAGACACTCTCCGGTCCCCCCGTCGGGGCCCTGCCCCAGCAGACTGTATCCCCCCGCCCAGCCCCCTGAGCCCTGCCCAGACCCAGCCCTCGGCTCCCCTCCCTCCTCCAGCCCGGAGAACCTGGTGGACCGGATCCTGGAGTCCGTGGACTCGGGTTCCGAAGGGATCTTCATTGACTTTGGCCGGGGTCGGAGCTCTGGCACGGCTGAGCTCGAGGGGACCGGGGACCGGCAGAGCGTCGTGTGAGGGCCTCGCGTCTTCACCGACCCCGTGTGCGTGTGCCTGTGGGGTGCGTGCGTGCGAGAGGTTTTGTTTTTACTCTGTCCCGTCCCATCCCGTCCGCCATTCCTGAGTCTTTGCTGGAAAAACCGTCACCGCCCCGGCCCCCGGCCCCACCCCATGCTGGGTCGCACGGGCCGCCGGGGGCACTGGTCAGCCACGTGTGCGCGGAACAGACACGGCCACTCTGGCCCTCCGGCGTCCCCATCCGCAGAGACTGTGAATCCTGTGGCTCAGCCAGGCCTCCGGAATGACTCCCAGAGCAACGGGGGGGGGGGGGGGTCGGTGGCAGACCCCCCTCCCCCTTCCCCTCACCTCAGGCCACGACGTGACCTCCTTGTGCCAGCCTGTCCCAGACCCTCCCAGCAGGGCGGCCGCGGGCAGGAAGAGGATAGAATAAAACCTGTCTGCCCCCATCCTGAGCTCGTGTCTGCGACGCCAGGCCCCAGGTGTCCTCCCGCGGTCCCCACCCTCAGATCTCGCCCACCACCCGCGCTGGGACCACCCCTCCCCGCTCCCAGAGCAGGGGGGTGGGGGTGGGGGCTCCCGTTGCCTAGTTTCTGTGTCCCATCCTGACAGCGGGGCCCCTGGAGGAGGAGCTGGACAGCCTCAGGAGTGGCTGGGACCACAGCGGGTAGGGGCACAGTCTTAAAGGGTCAGGGGTTGGCGTGGCCACCAGGGGGGGAAGGGAGTGCGGGGGTTTCTCCTGGGAGGGGGGGGGATGTTTTTGCACCAGGTTAGAATCCAACCCCCTGGCCCCATTCAAAGGACCCACCCCTCCCGGAGTTTTCTGCTGGAGGTGGGGTGGGGAGTGTCCCATGAGCAAACAACAAGTAGACCGCCTGGTGAGCAGTCCTAACGGAAGGGGGACTGGGGACTCTTGGGAGTCGGGTGGCCAGGGAAGGGAGGCCAGTGCGGAGTCACAGGAGCCCCCCGCCCGCGGGCATCCGCTGGAAGAGCCGTCCGCATGGACAAGTTTCTCCCACCTACCGGGAAAGACCAGCCAGGAGCCCCTGGCTCGTGCAGACGCGGGGTGGGGCAGAGGAGCCCCGAGGAGCTCAGTCTTGTCACTTGTACCAGAATGTACCTACCACCTTCACAAGGTTCACAACCACTTAGCACTCAGAAGGTGCTTTAGGAACAGGTAGGGCTCGGCCCGGCAGCTGGGGAGCAAGAGAGTGACCCCAGCCTCCGGGGAGCTGGGCTCGGGGTTGGGAATTGGGCCGGAAGGCTGTCCCCGGTCCGAGAACCAAAGGGAAAGGCCGTGCTGCTCGGCCGATGGGGCTGAGATCCCTGCACTGCCCTCCTTGGCTCCCAGCTCCTTCATGGAGCTCGGGACAAGCTCGAGACCAGCTAATGTTGGGGTGGGGGTTGGGGGTGACCATTATCAGCAGGGTCCCCTCAAAGCAGAAGGGCCCAGCGAAGGGCGGAAATGGCAGGGACCTGGCTGGCTGGGCTCTGCCCTCACCGGGGTGCTGGGCCCCCTGTTCTGCCCCCACCCCCTAGCGATGACCTCCTCTGTGGGGGTCTGAGCATCCCAGGCCCCTGTGGGCTCCAGCGGCATCTGCCAGCACGTGGGCTCATGGTCAAGTGTGGGCGCTCTGTGGGCGTCCCTGAGCTCTGTGACAAATCCTGCCCCCGGGGGGTGGGAGGGAGGCCCCGTACACCAGCCAGTGGTGCCTCACCTGCAACAGAGAGGCTGAAGCCCCAGGAGGATGGGTGCTGAGCCTGAGTCCCGGCGGGATGGGTGCTGAGCCTGAGTCCCGGCGGGATGGGTATTGAGCCTGGGTCCCGGCGGGATGGGTGCTGAGCCTGGGTCCCGGCGGGATGGGTGCTGAGCCTGGGTCCTGAAGCAGTGAAGGGCTGCTTCTGCTGGGGCTGCCCCCATACCCCCTTTATTTATTTTTTTTTTTTTTTTATTTTTTTTTTTTTTTAATTTTTTTTTCAACGTTTTTTATTTATTTTTGGGACAGAGAGAGACAGAGCATGAACGGGGGAGGGGCAGAGAGAGAGGGAGACACAGAATCTGAAACAGGCTCCAGGCTCCGAGCCATCAGCCCAGAGCCTGACGCGGGGCTCGAACTCACAGACCACGAGATCGTGACCTGGCTGAAGTCGGACGCTTAACCGACTGCGCCACCCAGGCGCCCCGCCATACCCCCTTTAAAGGAGCCGCTCATCACATTGGCCTG
Organism: Panthera onca; assembly: GCF_046562875.1. Lineage (NCBI taxonomy): Eukaryota > Metazoa > Chordata > Mammalia > Carnivora > Felidae > Panthera > Panthera onca. Next base: position 136,765,675 of record NC_138345.1, read on the forward strand.
GAACATGTCCACATGTTCTACCCAGCCTTTTTTTTTTTAATGTTTATTTTTGAGAGAGACAGAGACAGAGGGTGAGCAGAGGAGGGGCAGAGAGAAAGGGAGACACGCAATTCGAAGCAGGCTCCAGGCTCCAAGCTGTCAGCACAGAGCCCAATGTGGGACCCGAACTCGTGAACCGCAAGACCGTGACCTGAGCCGAAGTCGGACATTTAACAGACTGAGCCACCCAGGCACCATGTGTTATGCTCAGCCTTGTTCAAAAAATATTGATGGTCATCTACATCAGAACATCTTGTTATAAATTGGTGAATTACATAAGAAAAATCAGGGCCAAGCGTTACATAAATTAGGATAAATGACCAGCTATGGTAGCCCCCGCCCCAAATCCACAGAATGTGTGTGCCTTGGCCTTAGATGAAACACTGGTGTCCCCCCCGAGAACCAAACTTTCTTACGATGAAGGTCGCATCCCTGACCAGGTCTCACTTTGGCCGCCAGGGAGCTCAGGTCAAGCCCCAAGGTTGTGTCTGCCCCACTGCTCTGTTGTTCTCACACCCCAGCCCGCACCCTACCTCCAGTGTCTCCCCCTGTTCCCTCCATGGGATTTGGCACTGAAATTTCGGGGGTAGAGTCAGGGGTCGTGGGACCGGAAGCTCATACAGTGTGGGAGTTTTCTTTAAAAGCAGACTGGAGAGAGATTCCAGTTGTGGAAAAACCCGTACATCTGCAACACCGTACCCCCTGGAAAAGACCTGAGTCCAAGAGAGGCCCCCAGGTGTTAGCCTCATGACTTCCTGGGAGACCTGCTCTGACAGATGAGTCCGTGATCGGTCTGCCCCTATGAGGAGGCCACCTGTCCTGTCCCCAGCCACAGGTCAACGGATCTGTTGAATGAGTGAAATAATTGGGATCGGTCGGCAGCATCCCCAGGGAACCTTCTCCAATGGAATGTTTCCTATGCATCCCCAGGGCTGGGGTTTAAGAAACCTTCTTAGTGTTTTTGTCCTTGTTTGTTTGTTTGTGGTAGATTCTGATGACCTTGCCTTTCAAATATGGGATTTTAGGCCCAGCCCACACCTGCCGATGCTACATCTGCATTTCAGCCAGATCCCAGGGGGATCCGGATCCCTGTGCCCCGATCCACACCAGACACTGGAAACCCTCTCGGCCCAAGGCAGGTGCTGCCAAAGTCTGAAACGAAAAGTCCCGCTACATAGTCAAAACCAATAGCACTTGAGGTAGAAACACGTCCAAAAAGCAGGCTGTGGACCGTCGCACGTGTCGGAAGGGGTGCCCCCTTTGTCTGGCGACCTCACCAGATGACGAGGATGGTGAAGAGGGGTGCAGGGCACAGAGGGCCACGCAGCGGGATGATCCGGGGGAACAAAAATTGCATTAAAAAATTCATCTCGAGGGGGGGTGGCGCCTGAGTGGGTCAGTCGGTTAAGGGTCCGACTTCGGCTCAGGTCATGATCTCACAGTCTGTGAGTTCGAGCCCCTTGTGCTGACAGCTCAGAGCCTGGACCCCGCTTGGGATTCTGTGTCTCCCTCTCTCTCTGTCCCTCCCCTGCTCCCACTCTGTCTCTTGCTCTCTCAAAAATAAATAAACATTAAAAAAATTTTTTTTCATTCATCTCGGGAAACCAGAGCCGGGGTCCCACTCTGTCTCAGGGGGTCTTGAGTTGGTCCGTGTGACTCCTTCGGGCATCCGGGGAAGCCCAGGGACACTTTTCTTAGAATAGTTTTTACAACAAAACACCTAAGATCCCAAAGGAAACCTCGTCTGTTGAAGCAGCATTCGACACACGTTTGAAACGAGTCAATGGGAACATCCACGCGCGTCCGTGACCCCGTCAGCTGCCCGATCTCACGCAGGTCCCACGCGGACTGGGTGTCTGGAGGGGCCTGGAGCGGACGTGACTCGTCGGGGCATCGACCCCCCCCAGGGTGTGAGCATGTCTGATCTCTGCTGGGGACAAACCTTGGGGGCTGCTCATGAGGTGGGGCTTCGTTGACCCGGCGGACGGGGGGGCGGGGCTAACTTCCACCCAGAGGTCAGAGGTCGCTCAGGGGGCCTGGAGTGGCGCTCCAGACCCTACAGTTCACCTCTAAGGGCAGGAGGGACTCCAGGCCTTCCTCCCCTGCGGGCTCCCCACACGCCACTCCCTCCATGTATGTGCAGCACGTATACACCCATGCACGCACACGTGCACGCCCACGTACGTGCATGCAGGCACATGTGCATACACGCGCACACTATGCGTGTGCGTGCACGCGCTGGCACATGTATACACACGCGTGCACGCGCACACGTGCACACCCACGCACATGTATGCACGCACACGTGCACCCCCCACGCACGCACCCGCTCTGGGCCAGCGTCTGCTCGGTCCTCCCGTCCCCGTCCCCCATCCCTGTCTCCGTCCCCGCCCTACCTGACAGGTGGCAGCGGCTCCAAGAGGTGGGTGTGAGACGGGCTGTGGTCCCTCGGCTCTGAGAACCAGCTCTGTCCCACTGCGGAGCTCTGGTGGCCGCTGGCCCGAGCATTTGGGGACGGGTCGTGGGACCCACGGCTGGGGGCCTGCACCCCCCCCGGGGCCTGGCTCAGGGGTTGCCCGTGTGGCACACGTCTGCGGGCTGAGCTGAACGGAAAAGGATCCTTTCGGAGGAGAGACGTCCAGGCCAGAGGGAGCCTTGGATCCTGTTCTTGGAAAAGGGAAACCGAAACCCTACGGTATTCTTGGCCCCTCGTCTACCATTTCCTTCACGTCGTCCCAGACTTCAGCTCAGAACGCCACTGGCGTTTCTCCAGGGCGTCACTGTAGGCTGGGGCACACTGCAAACGCAGCGGTCACCTGTGGGGCGCGCAGGGAGCGCGCGCACACGCACACACGCACACGCACACGCACACGCACGCACAGCCTCCCAGCCTCACCGGCAGACGGGGACGCGCGACCCAGTGGGGTACGCCGAGCAGTCCCCTTCAGCTGCCGCCACCGCTGCTGCCGGCAGCCAGGACCCCCACGCAGGGCCCGCGCCTGGGGAGGGGGCTGCGCTCGGCTTTCATCGCCGCCCCGTCACGCGGAGGACCCGTGCTCCCAAGGACGCGGGTCCCGCAATTGCACACACTCACAACGGCCAAGATGGCCCAGAATCCACCACCCACGTGCCTGGAACCGGCCGTCCCGAGGCCGTGGGAGGCCCCCGATCTTGGGTCCCGAGGGCCGGGCCGGGCTCCGCTGGCCGCCTCTTGGCTGAGGGCGGGGAACCGAGCTGCCGCAGGAGGCCCCACCCCTGCCACAGCTGGCCACTCGTCCACCCCTCCCACTGCTGAAACTCCCCTCCTCTCCGTGGCCTCTCCGTGGCCTCCCCGGGCACGATGCCCCGCCCTCCTCCAGCCCCGGGCTCCAGATCCGGAGCCCCGCGCTGGGAAGGCTCTCGGGCTTGTCCCCACCGTGGTGTCGGTGACCTTCCCCGGGTCCGAGCTATTCAGGCACACGCACACCACAGCCACTTGCGCTCGCATGCACGTGCTGGCTCACACTCGCACCCCCGCACACACGTACACACCTGCAGGTTTGCAGGCACTCGCGTGGCTCTGGGAAAGCAGACTCCCCCCCCCCCCCCCCGGGCGGGGGGGGGGGGGTCGTGCACAGGAGGGTCACACGTCCTCCGACCACCTCCCGTCGCCCCCAGAGAGCCCTCCTCCCGTTGCCACCTGAACAAAGGTGTGGAGAAACGGTCGTCCGAGGCTTCTGTCCGCATCTGCCGTCGCAGCTCCTGCGGCCACAACCAGTATCACAGGCTGCGGGGCTGAAGCCGCCCCCCGGGAGCCCCGGATTCCACTTCCTATGAAGCACCTAGAGCCGTCAGGCTCATAGGGGCAGAAAGTGGAAAGGTGGTCGCCCGGGGCTCGGGAGGGGAAATGGGGTGTTGGGAGGAGAGGTGCAGCGTCGCAGGACAGAAAGCGTTCGGCCCGTTCACACCGCACAATGTGCGTGCAGTGCGCACTTAGGGGGCGTTGTGAAGGGGGCGCCTGGGGGGCCGAGGCGGTTAAACGTCTGACTCTTGGCGTTGGCTCAGGTCATGATCCCCTGGTTTGTGAGTTCGAGTCCTGCGTCGGGCTCTGCGCTGACAGCCGGGAGCCTGCTTGGGATTCTCTCCCTCTCTCCCTGCCCCTCCCTCCTCCCTCTCTCTCTTTCTCTCTCTCAAAATAAATAAATAAACATTTGTTAAAAAAGAAATGGTTATGGGGGCGCCTGGGTGGCTCAGTCGGTTAAGCGGCCGACTTCGGCTCAGGTCACGATCTCGCGGTCCGTGAGTTCGAGCCCCGCGTCGGGGTCTGTGCTGACAGCTCAGAGCCTGGAGCCTGTTTCAGATTCTGTGTCTCCCTCTCTCTGACCCTCCCCCATTCATGCTTTGTCTCTCTCTGTCTCAAAAATAAACGTTAAAAAAAAATTAAAAAAAAAAAGAAATGGTTATGAAGGAGGAAGAAGGATGGATGGAGGTAGAGAGGAAAGGAAGGAAGGAAGGAGGTAGGGAGGGAGGAAGGAAGGAAGGGAGGGAGGGAGGGAGGAAGGAAGGAGGGAGGGAGGGAGTAAGGAAGGAAGGGAGGGAGGGAGGGAGGAAGGAAGGAGGGAGGGAGGGAGGAAGGAAGGAAGGAAAGGAGGAAGGAAGGAAGGAAGGAAGGGAGGAAGGAAGGAAGGAGGGAGGGAGGAACGAAGGAAGGAAGGAAGGAAAGGAGGAAGGAAGGAAGGAAGGAGGGAGGAAGGAAGGAAGGAAGGAAAGGAGGAAGGAAGGAAGGAAGGAAGGGAGGAAGGAAGGAAGGAGGGAGGGAGGGAGGAAGGAAGGAAGGGAGGAAGGAAGGAAGGAGGGAGGAAGGAAGGAAGGAAGGAAGGAAGGAAAGGAGGAAGGGAGGGAAGGAGAAAAGAGGAAAGACCTCCTCCCCTCCCTGCAGCAGTCCCCTTGGGGAGTGTGCAATGCCCCGTGCTGGCTCCTCTGTTGAGGCACGAGTGGAGAGGAGCATCATTCTAGTGGGGACTGTGGTCCCCGTGCTCCAGGAGCGTCCAGCAGTGGAGTGGGCGATAACCTTGGGGATTCAGTGGAGCACCAGCCCGGGGTGCACAGGGCACAGACTCGAGCCCCTGACCCCACGATGCTCTTCTGGGCCCTGGCTCCTGAACACACGGAAGGCCCGTACCTCCTTGTCTCCCGTGGCTGGTGGGGGGCCACGCGAGCAGCTCTGGCCAATGCATTGCGTGCAGAAGGGATGCGGGACGCTTCGGTTGGAGCCGGACCCCTTCTCTGCCAGGTGAAGACTCTCCAGAGCTCGCCTTTCCTCTGCCTGGTGACCGGTCGGATTCCAGATGGGACCGCTCCGGTAGGTGGGGTCCTGGGGGCTGCAGACATGTAGTGTGGATGAAAAGGAGACCTACGTGTGCGCAAACCCCTGAGACTGGGGGATGTTTGTTACTGTGGTGAACCTGGCTCAGTCTGACCGACACGCTCCTCTTTCCCGAATCCTCTACAGGAGTGGGGAGAAGGCAGAATGGGGGATATGCTGTTTTATATGTATGTGTAACGCATGCCCTCGTCGGCAGAGCCGGGACCCTGGGTTCTGAGCCTGAACGGTCACTAACTTCCTGTGTGATATCGGGCAAGTCCTCTATCCTCATTTTCCGCATCTGTAGCGAGGACTTTTCACATACAAAATTCTGCGACTGGTGATGTTTCTTTGCTTGTCCATGCACTATGGACACACGCAGAGCATAGCTATAAGACCGTGGGATCCTATGGGGCGCCTGGGTGGCTCAGTCGGTTGGGCGTCCGACTTCGGCTCAGGTCATGATCTCGCGGTCCGTGAGTTCGAGCCCCGCGTCGGGCTCTGTGCTGACAGCTCGGAGCCTGGAGCCTGTTTCGGGTTCTGTGTCCCCCTCTCTCTCTGCCCCTCCCCTGCTCATGCTCTGTCTCTCTCTGTCTCAAAAATAAATAAATGTTAAAAAAAAATTAAAAAAAAAAAAAAAAAAAGACCGTGGGATCCTAGACACCAGCGTCCCTGGTTAAGTAACTCCACGCAGACGACGGTGCGTCGGGCAGACAAGTACTTAACGGGTTTTGACCTGAAAGTGTCAATGGCTTCGTAATAAACGGATGGTCTTACCCCAAGAACGCTCTTCCTCGTTGACTGATGTGTTTGCTTAGAGCTCAGAACCGCGTGAACAGGCTGTAAAAAGCTATAAAAATGTAGAGTCTCATCCACATCGTGGCGAGAAGAATTTCTCGTGCTGACATTTCTCTGTTCACTGCGATGATTTATGTCAGCCTGGCTTGGGTGGGGGGAGAGGAACATGAGCTAGGATGTGGGACCGGGCAGGGTTCTTATTTGCAAGCAAGCGAAGCAGATTCTGGCTGGTTGTGGAGAAGCAGTCCATTCAAGGATGCTGGGAGACCCCCAGCGTTGTCGGGACGTGGGAGAGCCAACATTGACGTCATGCGCCTTCCAGGAGCAGTGCTGGACCCCCCCCCCCCCCAACACACACCTGATGAGAGAACAGCCACTCCTGCTGTCACTGCACCGGGATGCCCCCACTGGGATGAGATGCTCCCCCTGCTCAGAGATGCTCCCGTGGCACAGAGATGCTCCCCCTGCTCAGAGATGCTCCCCCGGCACAGAGATGCTCCCACTGTGCCGGAAGAACCCACAGCTGCCACCAATCGTGTACCCACAGCTGCCACCAATCGTGTCCCAGGTACTTACTTGTAGCCACTGCAGCCTCCCCCACCCCCCACGCTAAACATCCCGCAGCTGCCCTTTCCACCGCAATGTACCCCAGGGCTGCTTCCTCCCTCCAGGCCCACATCACAGTGATGGAGCCTAAGTCACTGTCTGGGCCCCGGTTGCAAAGCAGGCTCTGGGTAAACCCGTTGTCTGGCCACACTGGGCAGAGAGACCAGTAAGATCAGGAATCCCAGTGTGGCGGGGGCATGTGAAAGGTGCCGGGGTCCGGAGGCCACAAGCAGCGCCCCACCCCGACGCCCTCCCTGATGTCAATCAACTAGGGCATCAAGAGTGTGGCCTGCTCAGTTGGAAATCAAAAGGATTTCGATTGCTGGGTCCAAACGATTCCGGAAGACATTGCGGAGCACGGATGGGTTGCATTTAGCTCGCAGTGCCAACAGCCACGCGCATTTGCTCGGAAACGGAAACGGGGGGGAGGGGGGGCACCTGCGAGGAGGCAAGCGGGAGCCGGCCTGCGGAGAAGCCCCTCCCCTCGCTGGGCCTCAGGGTCCCGGCCCTCCAGGCTGAGGCGTGGGACGCGTTCTAGATGCCTTTAGGCTCAGCCCGGCTACCTCGCCCACGCTCAGCAGGGAAACTGCGGTTTCGCGGTTTTAATAAGGTTCAAAGCTGAGCGAGTCTTGGCTCAAGCAGCTGCAGGGAGAGTTAATTTGGGAGAAAACAAACGTGAAGCCTAAGACCTTGGACCGAAGGATCTTTATTTCCTCCTTCCTTCCAGCTCTCCAACCCCCAGTGCTTATTAATGTGGAATTGGCTCCTTGGGGGGAGAGCCAACTCTGACTTCATAAACATTTGTAAGAGCAAATTTAATAAAGCCGGGAATAATGCCATTCAGATGTAATTCCTCCGTTTCACATGATTATTCTTCCTCTTCTATTGCCGGGCGTTTGAAATGCACGGAGTCATTGTTACAGCAACAAAAGGAAACGAGGGACTGGTGGCTTGCCGATTAGACGCACTTGGGGAAAAACAGAAGCGAGAACCTCACCGGGATTCGCCTGGGTTTTACGGTTCCTTTCTGTTTCTCTTTCCTTTTACTATGAATGGTGGAACACACCTGCATTGTTTCCCTGGTAATCGGTCTGTGTTATTATTGCTCGATTGTGCGAATCTTAATCTCGCTAAGCTACAGTTGTGGAATTTGTAGGAGGTTTTCACACACACAAATACGAGGAGGGTGGCCTTTCCCCTCCAGGCCTTAATACCATGAAATTATGGGGGCAATTCTGTCCAAAGTCGCTTTTAATTTTTTTCAAAGTTTATTTATTTAAAATGTTTTTAAAGTTTATTTTTGAGAGCGAGAGCGAGAGCGCGCGCGCGCGCGCGCACTAGTGGGGGAGGGGCAGAGACAGACAGAATCTGAAACAGGCTCCAGGCTCAGAGCCGGATGTGGAGCTTGAACTTGGGAACCAGGAACGACGGTAAGATTATGACCTGAGCCGAAGTGGGACGCTTAACTGAGCCGCCCAGGTACCCCAAGTTTATTTATTTCGAGAGAGAGAGAGAGAGAGAGAGAGAGAGAGAGAGAGAGTATGCCAGCAGGAGCAGGGGAGGGGCAGAGAGAGAGAGAGAGAGAGAGGGAGAGAGAGAGAGAATCCTAAGAAGGTCTGCACTGTCAGCACAGAGCCCATCTTGGGGCCCAAAGCCACAACCGCGAGATCATGACCCAAGAGGAAACCAAGAGTCAGACGCTTGCTTACCCGACTGAGCCACCCACGCGCCCCCAAAGTCACTTTTTAGGACAGAAATCCTGCAAACTGTCCCCCTTGCATGGAAGACTGATCTCGCACTGATACTAAAAAAAGACGTTTGCCTTCCAAAACAGGAAAAGAGAAACAGCACCAAGGCAATCCGATCAATTGGATCAAATTCCCCGATTTCACTGTCTTGTTTTGGGAGCCAAGTATTTGGTGTACAAAGAGGCCCATTCCTGCTCCATCCAGAGGCTCAGACGTGGACGTGGGAGAAGTGAGTGCCACAGTCCCCTCCCCACAAGAGTCCCTCGTGAGCAGGACGGTGCTAATAAGAACCCGCAGGTGCACTGTGTCCGTTGAACAGGCCGGCCGGTGACGATCCTTACAGATTCTTTGCACAGAAAAAGGCAGCCGCTCGGGTGACAGGTGATGTAGCTGGGGCACAGGGGCACGGGAGCGCCTGGCTCTGGGCTCCCACACGGACCACGTTCAGCCACCGTGGCTGACAAGATCCAAAGGCAGAGGAGCGAGTGGTGGGTAAAGAAGAAAGGAATTTATTTCAGTGAGGCGACAGCAGGTAGGCAACAGACTAACATCGCAAAGACTCTCTCTAAAGAGCTGAAAATACTTCCCAGTTTACGAAGGTCGGTGCGTCCGTGCAGGTGGGCAGTAAAGGCCGGCCATTGTCCTGCGGTCGATCACTCGGGGACTTGCTGGCATGAGGGCAGGTCCCTAATGCTTAAGGGAGTAATTTCGGTTCCCGCCACGGGTTTCTTGGCCTGCAGGGTCTTTTGCCTGAGTTAAGACATACGCCGGGGAAAAAAACTTAATCAGAAGGTACAGACCGAGGTCAGAATGGAGGCCGTGGAAGTCCTCTTTCGACCCTAGGAGGAGACAGAGGTTATTTCTTCATTCACGTTGAAGCTGGTGCCAACTCTGAGGCAGGCAGAGAGCAAACAGCCTCACGGCCCTGGCCTGCCATGGGACGGAAACAACCAACATTTAGTGCCGGGCACTGGTCCTGTCTACACTGATCCACATTCGCTTATTTCATGGTCATCGTTAGCAAAACTGGCAGGAAGCCTGCTGTCTTGACTTTGGGGAGGATCAGGGCTTGGTCTAACTCCTTTCCCACTCCTGGAAAGGTTATGGGTCTCAGACTCAGCCAGTCAGAGGCCTTCCCTGTTTTTGTTTGTTTGTGTGTTTGTTTGCCAGGGTTGTCAGGAAACAAACTCTACAACTTGGTTAAGCTGTATAAGGGTATGTTATCAGAAGATGCTTTGGGTTGTAGGAAACAGAAAACGCAAACTAGTTTTGACCATGAGAGAATTTCTTGGTGCATCTAACTAGCAAGTCCAGAGGCGGATCGGGCTTCGGGGCAGGTTTGATCCAGGAGCTCTGCACTGTCACCAAGGACCCAGTTCCTTGCCGTCTCTGTGTAGATCTCTTTGCCTCTATCTCTTTGTGGTCAGCCCCGTGTCTCTAGTGCACCAAACTTCCTCATCTGGGCTGGGGGGGAGAACAGGAGAAAGCAGGATTTCTCTTCCCCCAACTATCCTGCTGGACTGGTCTTCAATGCTCACCGTGGCATGAAGAAGGGCTGCGTTGACTGACTTCCAGAGCCTTAACCATCGCTGTTAAGAGGGGCGGTATTATTGCGGACTGGCCTCTGCAACCAGATCACCCCCCTAGAGGTGGGGAGAGATCAGTACGCCTGACTGATTATCTTGGTTGCTGTATAATGGCTACTGGACACAGCAGAGCCCGTCACACATGAGCCCAGAGCCACCAGCAGCTGGGCCACCGTCCGTGCAAAGCGGCCCGTCCCTCCCCACTCCTCCTTTCCCCGGAAGAGAGGGAGGGGGGCACGGGAGTTGGGGCAAGGCAGGGTCTCAGGAAAGGGTCCTGTGGATGCTGTGTTGGGGCAGATCAAAGGGGCCAGGGCACAGCAGGGAGAGGCTGCTGCCCTGAGCCACGTGACAGGTGCTGGTGGCCTGAGCTATTTGGGACGGTGTGGGGGAAGCTCTCGGGGCTTGCCGGGGGAGCACGTATGGGATGTGAGAGCTGGAGGGGAGCCAAGGATGACCCCAAGGGTTTGGACAGCGCCGGTGGGGAGTGAGCTAGGAAGCCCAGGAGAGGACTTGAGCCTCCACTCAGGTCTCCACATGCAGATGTCAGGTGGGCAGTGACAGACGGGACTCTGGTCAGGAGATATGGGTTAGGGACCATCAGGGTATGGACCACGTGGAAAGCAGGAGGCTGGATGAGATCAGAGGGAACGTAGGTGAAAAGGGGGTGAAGATTCGGCCCCCGGGGGCTGGACCTTCAGAAATCAGGGAGACGGGGCAGGGGGCAGAGGGGAGACTTTGTGGTGCAGCTGGAAAGGAAGTGCTCCCCGAATCAGAATGCAGTGACGCTGGAGGACCAGGAATCCTCTCGCCTGGGGCCCTGGGCACCTCTGGGCGTCTCTGGGTCCCAGCCTGGGCCTTCCTGATTCTATGACCCCTGCTTCAGGGCAGGGACAGTAACTGCTCCCACGGGAGGAAAGGCAGCACTTGGCCCTGAATGACCCTTTGGGAGCCCCAAGTCTTGGTCACACTGCCTCCTCCAGGAAGTCCTCCGGGCTCCTCCGCTTGGGTCAGGGCCGTCTCTGGGATTGCCCAGCCGCTGTCTCCGTGGAGTTCTGAGCCCAGCGTGGGGTCCCCGCCGCAGTCCCCGGAAGGCAGTCCGGGCCCAGAAGACGCTTTGGGAGATTTTGTGGAACGTTTCCTCTGAGCTCCTCGTAAATCTCCCCGCCCCGCACCTCACTGTGCACATCCCTGAAGCGGAGAAGCGGATCAGCGAGGAAAGTGGGTGCCCGAGGGGCTTGACCCAGGCAAGACTCGGGGGGCGCCCCGCGTGCAAGGCTACAGGGGCTTCGAGCTCGCGGCGCCGCCCCTCCCGCCCCGCCCCCGAGGCGGGGCCACCTGTCCAGCCCCCTCCCGCCCCGCCCCTTCCGGCCCCGCGGAGACCCGGCTGACCCCGCCCCCCTCCCCCGGGAGCCCGCGCCCCAGGAATGCGGCGGCGGCGGCGCGCGGCCAGGGGCGGGGCGAGGGGCGGGCCCGGCGTGGGGGCCGCTTCCGGGGCGGGGCCAGGTGAGTGGGCCGCACGGCGGAGCCCAGGTGAGGCGCCGGCCGGGCCGTAGGCAGGTAAGGCCCCGTGTCCGCGGGAGGGAGTCCGCCTGTGCCTCGCGTGGGGACGCCACGCGGGCTCTGAGGGTGTGAGGGGGCGGCCGGACGGGGAGGGAGCTCAGATGGGCGCGGCCACACGTGACCCGGGCCAACCCAGCCGCCCCGCCCCGGCCGGCGGGGGTCCCTGCCCCTCACCGCCCCACCCCCACCCCTGGTTTTCTTGGAGCGCGCTCCTCCACCCCCCCCTGCACCCCTCCCTCCCCGCCTCTCCTCCCTCCCCGCCTCTCCCTCCCCGCCTCTCCTCCCTCCCCGCCTCTCCTCCCCCTCCCCTCCTCTCCTCCCCCTCCCCGCCCTGCACCCCTCCCTCCCCGCCTCTCCTCCCTCCTCGCTTCTCCTCCCCCTACCCGCCCCGCACCCCTCCCTCCCCGCCTCTCCTCCCTCCCCGCCTCTCCTCCCTCCTCGCCTCTCCTCCCCCTCCCCTCCTCTCCTCCCCCTCCCCGCCCTGCACCCCTCCCTCCCCGCCTCTCCTCCTCCTCCCCGCCCCGCACCCCTCCTTCCCGGCCCCCCTCCTTCCCTCCCTCTTCCTCCTCCTGCACCCCCTCGCCTTCTAGCCCTGCACCCCTCCCTCTCTGCTCCCCGCTTCTCCTCCCCCTCCTTGCCCGGCACCCCTTCCTCCCTGCTCCCCGCCTTCCTCCTCCTCTCCCTTTTCCTCTGTCTCCTCCTCCTTGCCCCCCCCCCCCCCCCCCCCGCACCCTCCCTCCCCAGGTCTCCCCCACTTTTGTGTTTCCATCTGGATACGTTGTCTCAGTTCACACTTGCCGACCCCCTTTTTCCTTCCCTAATTCGGGTTCTCCCATGACGCAGGGTGGCGCTTCAGGCACATCAGCCCCCCCCTCACACCGAAGCAGGGAGGTGGGGGGCATCTTTCCACTTCCCAGATGAGAAAACAGAGGCAGAGCAGGCGCTAGGCTTATTCCAACTCCAGGCCGCTGGCTGGGCTGCTGGCTGGGTCAGCAGGGAGGATAGAAGCCAGAATCAGTGGGCCAGAAACAGATCCCCAGCCGGTCAGCCTCCGGAACCGGTTAGGGGAGAGGTCTTGGCTGCTTTCACTGTTCTCAGCCCCTGGCATCGGCGGGCCTGAGAATTCCCAGGGTCACTGACAGCAGCACTGGCTTGGGGGTCCCCGCTGCCTCGGGAGGTGTGTGAAGGGTGGTGGCTAAGGTCCCCGGAGAAGGCCCCGCGGAATCCTCAGGAAGCGGGGCACAGGGCAGGGCTTCCTGTGAGTCCTAGTTTGGTGGGGTGGGCACATGGCCTTGGCTGTCTGGCCACCACAGACTTTGAGGTTTTGTTCGCGTCAGAGGCTGGGCGGGTTCCAGAGAGCGCTGTGCTGTGCTCCAGCGTGTCTGTGAAAGGCAGTGTTGACGTTTGTCCAGGTAGAAACTCAAAATTTAAATTAAGACTCAACAGTAAACCTCCTTTGGGTGGTTTCTGTTGGCACTTTGGGGACCTTGTTTGTGAGTTCCTCCTTTAATCCAACGCTGCGGGGGGGGGGGGGCAGGGGCGAACAGGGACCCAGGGTACTGGCCCGAGCCCAGCTACTCTGTGTGGACAGCCATCTATCTCCACAGTCCCTGCCCACAGGGGACCCAGAGGGAGGCCAGTGGCTAGTGGGAGGTCAGGGAGGGCATCCTGGAGGAGGCAGCCATCGAACTGGAAGATGGATGGGAGGTGGGCAGGAAGGTATGCATGTTGAGGTCACCCAGAGGGTGGGGGATAATTCACCTGTAAGCTGGGGTGGAAATGCCTGTGGGGTACCATAGGTGGAGCCATCAGGAATTTACTTGGAAAACGTCACTGGAGTCATTGGAAGGTGACCTCAGCGAGGTGTTTTGAGGTCTGGACGCTGACTTGATGAGACATCCTGTGGACCAATGGCATCTCCCTACTAAGCTGGTTCCAGGCCAAGTCAGTTGTGGGCGCTTCAGTTAAAAAGAGGGGACAGTAAGAGCTCGGACCACCTGGATGCCCCCCGGGGTGCTTGTCTTTCCCCCCACCCAAGAACCCATCCCATTCCTTGATTCTAACCCTCTTTCAGGGATGGGGAAACTGAGGCAAGGCGGCTCGGGCGCCTTTCCGAGGTCGCAGGGCCAGTGAGTGAGTGGAGAGCCAGCTTTGATGCCCGCTGTGCTGTGGCTCCTTCCAGGGCACTGAGGTCTGCCTTCGTGGTGGGGACAGTCAGAGTCGGCCGGTGACTGCCCTTCTGATTTCGAGGAAATCGGCATGGCGATGTAAGAATGATGTGTTCAGTTTTTCAGATACATTGTTAAACGTTTCCCTCAATCCTTAAGTGAAAACCGATGCTCAGAGAACACCCGCCGGGTGTATCCAGAGGCTCCCCGGGCCTCCTGGGGCCCATTTGAGGGGAGCCCTTCCGGGTCCGGTACTGGGTGGGGACGGCCTGGAGGATGCCCGGTGTGGGGCTCTCGCAAGTGACGTACGGCTCCTGAGTCCTGCCCCAGCGACCTCACGCGGAGGCCCCGGGTGCAGTCCAAGTTTCCGGGTCCCTGGAAGGCTGGAGACCCGGCTGGGTCATGGCCACCGTTTGCTGACCTCTCAAACGGGCTGCGTCAGCAGGCTGCCCTGCGGCTCAGCGGGAGTACGTGGGCACTCAGTGGGGGTCAGGTGCTCGGCCTGACTCCCCCACCTCCCTGACCCCCGGCCGTGTGGCCTGCAGCTGCCAACCAGAGCCGTAGCCGCCCCGTGCCCTGGTGTCCCATTTGCAAAATACAGACAGTGTTATCAGCTACTCGTGGGGTCGTCGGGGTTGTTAATTTGTGCGAAGCGCCTCCGAACACCTTTGTAAGTGTCAGTATCCGTTCTGCCCACTGAGCGCGGGGAAAGCAGGAAGGGCGAGCTTGTGTGGAACCCGGTCCTGCCCTTGGCCGAGGGGCGGAGCGGTTCTTTCTTCAGTGACGCTGGACAGAGCCGTGAGTTAGCCCGGTGACTGTCCATCAGAAGGAACTGGTTTGGCAGGTCAGGAGTCCAGAAAATGCAGGGGAGCTGTCCCCTCCCTTCCCCCACTCAGGGTCAAATTAAAACCAGCTAAGAAAACGCGGGCGGGAGGTAGGCTGTCTGGGCTGGCACCGTTTGTTATCTTCAGGAGAGCTTTGGTGGTTGAAGCCGGGGAGGATTTTGAACCAGCGGGCCTGGGTGGGGCTTCTGGAAATTGCCTCCTTTTTTTTTTTTTTTTTTTTTTTAACGTTTATTCATTTTTGAGAGACCGAGAGTGAGCAGGGGAGGGGCAGAGAGAGGGAATCCGAAGCAGGCTCCAGGCCCTGAGCTGTCGGCACAGAGCCCGACGAGGGGCTCGAACCCACACACGGTGAGATCGTGACCTGAGCCGAAGTCGGACGCTTAACCGCCTGAGCCACCCAGGCGCCCCTGGAAATTGCTTCTTCTTTAGACCTTGTTCTCCGCTAAGTTCTTGCAGCTTCTGAGGCTCCCGTAACTCCCAGGTCACCAGCTTCGGTTCTGTGCTGTTACAACACCTTGCGTTCTTTATTCATTTGTGTTTTCTTATTTATGGAGAACGTCAGATATTCAGAAGTAAGCAGGATCCCAGCGTCAACCACGGCCATGCTGCAGCCAAGCCTGGCCTAGGCTCCCCCCACCTGGGACCTCCAACCCACTCCCCCCCACCTACTCACCTCCTGTCTCCCTTTCTTACTCGTGTGTTATTGTAAAGCAGTCCCCAGGCCTCAGACTCCGTAAATATTCCAGTATGAATCCCCTTTTTCAACACGAACACAGAACTGGTGTTGCACTTAAAACAGCTAACACAGGGACGCCCGGCTGGCTCAGTCGTGGAGCGTGCGACTCTTGATCTCAGGGTTGTGAGTTCGACCCCCACGCTGGGTGTAGAGATGACTTAAAAATAAAATCCTAGGGGCGCCTGGGTGGCGCAGTCGGTTAAGCGTCTGACTTCAGCCAGGTCACGATCTCGCGGCCCGTGAGTTCGAGCCCCGCGTCAGGCTCTGGGCTGATGGCTCGGAGCCTGGAGCCTGTTTCCGATTCTGTGTCTCCCTCTCTCTCTGCCCCTCTCCCGTTCATGCTCTGTCTTTCTCTGTCCCAAAAATAAATAAAAAATGTTGAAAAAAAATAAATAAATAAAATCCTAGGGGCGCCTGGGGGGCTCAGTCGGTTGAGCGTCCGACTTCGGCTCAGGTCACGATCTCACAGTTTGTGAGTTCGAGCCCCGCGTCGGGCTCTGTGCCGACAGCTCAGAGTCTGGAGCTGCTTCGGATTCTGTGTCTCCTCTCTCTGCCCCTCCCCCGCTCATGCTTTGTCTCACTCTGTTTCTCAAAGATAAATCAATGTAAAAAAAAATTTTTTTTAAATCCTAAAAAAAAAAAAATAGACCAATTAGCATAATTCCATAATATCCGACGGCCAGTTAGTATGTGGATTCCCATTTGCCTCAAATATCTTTTTTTGTTGTTGTTGTTGTTTTTTAAATCAGGATCCTGATAAGGTCCATGCATTTTGGCCGGTTAATCTGACTTGGGAGGCACCTGACCCCCCTCTTTCCGCGTGTTCTGTGCTTTGCTGCCGCATCCACAGTGACCATTACGATGCGTGTGGCTCTGAAGGCACCGACCCTTCAGAAAGCGTGACATCTTTCATTTGAGGCTCGTTGAGGTGTTGTGCCCACTGCACAGATCAGGAAGTGGGAGCTGAGGGGAGCTGACTGGCCCCGCTGAGGTGGCACCACGAGGAGGGATGAGCCCGACTGGAACACGTCCCTGTGACTGTCCCTGCTGCTCACGGCGGCTGGAGCAGGGACTGGTGGCCACCCGTACGGAGGGGCCCCTGGATGGGGGCCCAGGGGGATCAGAACCAGGTCCCTGGCCCTGGGAGGTAGGGTGGCCTGACCTTCCCCTCGGACCCGGGGACTTTTTTCTCCGGCCACAGTGAGGCCAAATCTTTATTTGACCTGGCAAACAGTAGCCGCGTCTTTAATAGAGAGGTATCTGAAGGTGGAGGGTGGGTTTAGTGGGGCCCCGTGGATCCCACTTCAGTTTCCAAGGAGCAGCAGGTAGCTTTGAATTCAGATTGTATTACTATTATGATTATTTTATTTTATTTTATTTTAAATTTTTTAATCTTTATTTATTTTTGAGAGAGAGACAACATGTGAGCAGGGGAGGAGCAGAGAGAGAGGAGACACAGAATCGGAAGCAGGCTCCAGGCTCCGAGCCGTCAGCACAGAGCCCGACGCGGGGCTCGAACTCATGAATCGTGAGATCATGACCTGAGCTGAAGTCAGACACTTCACCGACTGAGCCACCCAGGCGCCCCTATTATGATTATTTTAAAGAAGTTTTTAAAAAAGGTTTTATTTTTAAGTAATCTCTCCACCCAGCTTGGGGTTTGAACTGATAACACTGAGATCGAGAGTCTCGTGCTCTATGAGCATGAGCTGGCCAGGCGCCCCCAGATTGAATTATTAAATTGCACTTGAGCCAGTGGTGATCGTGGCGAACCACTTGCGGATCGCTTATTCCCTGCAGGGGCCGTGTGTTTGGGAGCAGCCTCGGAGACACTTGAGGCCTCTGTGGCCGGAGCAACGAAGGCGGGGTCGCTGCAGAGGTGGCGTGAGAGGGTGGCGGGCCCAGGCGCGAAGAGCCGGTCTTTCAGGTGCTTTGCAGGAGTTTGAATGTTCTTCCAAGAACTGCAGGCAGGTGGTGCTCAGAGGGCATCAGGAGAGGTGTGGATCGGGCCGTCGGGGTGTTCCAGTACAGCACTCGGTGGGGGAGGTCTGGGTGGTTTGAGGGTGGGGAGCACGGGACTGAACACCCCTTAGGAGAGGTGAGGGCCCATGGCCCCCTCACCCTGAAGGTCTGAGTTGTGTGATGGAGATTATGACAGAGACCCCCACTGTGTCTCCAGGGACAGAGCAACCTGGATGGCGGAGAATGGAGTGAGTGAGGTGGGTAGTGGGAGTGATCTTGGGTTGTTGGTAAGACCAGGCCAAGGAGGCCTTGAATGCTGGACTCTGTTGTGTGCCCTTTGTGTGTTCTCTTGTTCAACAGATACTCCCGGCTCCTGCTGCGTCCCTCCCCCTGGGCTGGGGTGAGCCACCCACGGCCCTGGCTGTCGGTGAACACGTGGTGACGGGTCAAGGACAGGACGTGTGGTGCAGGCTGATGAGGGCTGTGATGGAGCTGGGGGCTGCCAGAGCCCAGAGGAAGCCCCTCTCCCAGCCTGGGGTGGGCAGGCAAGCAAAGCATCAGGACGCTGTGGATGAAGAGAAAGCCCAATTCTCAACGGGCCCAAAAAGTCAAGGCGGGGGGATATATTGGCCCATGTAGCTGAAATGGTATGGCAGTAGCGTGGAGATCAGGTGTGGCTGGCTCAAGGTTTGGCAGTTCTCTGCCTTTTTTATATGGGCCTCTGGATCTTCAGTGGGAAGTGAGTTGGCTGTAGCCATTCCGGGCCTCTTCTGGCTCTTTGGAGAGAGACTTCTCCAGCGCTCCTCTCTTGAGATCTTTCTCAGAAGCACCTGGAAATCTTCCCGGTGCCTCATGGGCCTGAACAAACCCACCCCTGAGACCAGAGAAATTGCCGTGTGCCGATTGGCTCAGGCTTGGTTTCCTCCACAAAGCTTTGAGAAGGGAGACAGGATTACTCTGAGGTAATCAGGCCACCCCACAGGGTCCTGCGGGTGATGGCATATGCCCCAGTGAGACTGAGTGAGCACGTGGGTAACCCCAGGCAGGGCGACAGGAATGCTGGGGAGGGAGCAGCCTTGTCTGTCCAGAGGCTGTGGGAGCAGCCGAGTCTTGACGTTGGCGACGAGAGGCATGGGAGGGACGGGTGGCCCCAGCGGTCCCTTGGCCCTTTCAGAGCACCAGACTTCGCTGGGACTTGTGGGCAGGCTTCTGGCAAGGTCGTGCAGCCGGTCACAGCTTCTTTGGATTCTGCTGCTGCTGGTGTCTCACCTGGGCACCCTGCACAGGCTGTAGTGACCTCTGGCCCGGCTACCTGCACAAATGGTCGGCACAGGCCTTCCTGCTGGTGTCAGGGACCCAGTGCTGTCTGGGAGGAAGAGTGGGTAGTGGGGCGGGGCGGGGGGGGGGGGTCTGAGTTCATGAATTTGGGGCATGGCTGAAACAAAGGGCAAAAATTACTTTTTGCAGGGTACCCTTAGAGAGCCCGGAATCCCAACTCAGCGGTGACCCCCTCCCAGCCACGAGCAAGGGCTCCTACCCCCTTGGGTGTGCCAGCCCCTTTCTCCCCGGGCCTTGGGGCCTGTGAAATACGGGGTTAGGGGCCCTCCGCTCCTCCCTGAGCCCTTTTCTGAGACACAAGCCCCCTCCTCCCCGAGCCCTTCCTCTGTGCGCCCCGCACAGGACCACACCACTCGAATTCAGCGTGGTGCTCATTTGCCCGGGGTTGGTACGTGTTAAGTCGTAGCTACCGCCTTAAGATAATTGCTGGGAGGGTCTAGCTGTGAAATGGGCAAGTATATTTTTATAGCAACAAACCATTTTGCTGTGAATTATAAACAGATGAGTTCGGTGGTTTGAAATCTCTTTCGCATAGGATCCAGGTTGCCACGTGCCTGCTCTGGTCCACCGTCTCCAGCCGGCGCAGCACCCCCGCCCCGGCTGCCCCAGCCCCCCCCCCCCCATCCCGGCGGGGGCTCCTCCGGGAGCCCGGCTCACAGCTCAGCTTGGCGGGAGTTGAGGTGGGCGGGCTGGTGCCCCAGAGTCACCGCCGAGGAGAAAGGGTCCATTTGTAGTGTCTGCAAGGAGCTGGGTTCTCGGGATCCCGTTTTAACAAGTCCACACTGCAGCTCGGCCCTCCTGAAACTGATCTGGTGAGGGCGGCCCGTGGTAACATCAGCCTAAGGGCCACAGAAACAGGCACACGTTTGCAGCAGGTGCAGGTTTACGGACGGGGTGAGGGCCACTAACCCTGTGGGGGAGTCTGCAGAGGGGGAGCCCTCTAACACGGTCCGAGGATAAAGGGTAAAGAGTATTTGGTCTCTGTCCCATTTCCTGGCAGGGGGCTCCTGAGAACCCTGGGCACCCTCCTGAGGGCGGTGTCTTTTCTTATTCATAAAGGATCCCTTTTGACCTTGCCTGAGTTCATGCTAATGAGGCGACTCCGGCTGGGCCCTCTGATAGCATGGGGATCGGGCTGGTGGCCAGAGTATCTCTCCCCCCCCCCCCCCAATCCTGATTAGAGGGTTAGAGCTTTCAGCCCCACCCCTCAACTTCCAGGGAGGGGCCATCCCCACGGCCGTGATTCAGCCAGTGATTCAGCCACGCCCGGCTCCCGCGACGGGTAAGGGGTAAAAGCTCTGAGACCGAGAAGCTTCCAGGTTGGTGAGCACATTGATGTGCTGGGAGGGTGGCGCCCCCAGGGTGGGCGGGAGGCTCCGTGCACACCCCCCTCTCCAGCGCTCGCCCTGTGCGGCTCCTGCTTGCCTGGTCCTGAGTCATATCCCGTTCCGCGAGCCTGTGACCATAAGTGAAGCACTTTCCTGAGTTTGTGAATTGTTCTACTGAATTGCTGAACCTGAATGGGGGTTGTGGGAACCCCCGAACTTGTAGCCAAGTCAGACACAAGTGCAACAGCCTGGGAACCTGGGACTCGGGACTGGTGTCCGAAATGGGGACAGTCACTGTGGGACTGAGCCGTTAAGCAGTGGGGTCTGTGCTGACTCCTGGTAGTTTGTGTCAGAACAGGATTGCATTGTAGGACCCCAGTTCATGTCAGAGAATCAGAGAAGCGGTGTTGGAATAACATATTTGTTGTTTGGAGCAAACCTCACGGGGGCGGAAAGAACTTAAAAGGCTCAGGGAAGAGTCTGTGTCAAGGCCCTGGGGTAGGTGGGAGCAGCATGGGGTTTGGGAAAGCCTCGGATGCGCTGGGTTTCTGTGGCCGTAGCCATGGGAGAGAGAGAGGAGAAGGAGGCCCAGGGTGAGGGGCGAGGGTGGAGTCCAAGCTGGACTTAAACCCCGGGCAGTGGGGCCTTATCCTCTATGCCCCTGTTTTCTTGTTAGTAAGGCAGGGATAGAAATGCCTTTCCTTCATTCAGCGTCCCTTCCTTGCAAGGCTCCAGGCGCCCAGAGCAAAGTCCCATCAAACGATAATTTTCAAAGAAGGCAGAAAACCCTGACTGTCCTACTGATGGAAAAATGAACACAGTGAAAGATTTTATTTAACTTATGAGGGAACCAGGCACACGCTGTCACTGGTCGAAAGGATCTGAAGTACAGAGGCACTTGCAGATCGGGAGGGTCGAAATGAAAATGGAGGCGATTTGGGGCATTTTGGGGGAGGAGGGCGGGGAAGGGAGAGAAGCCCACCAGACAGGATGGAATTTGCACGTCTGTAGGCGAGAATTATTCGTGTTGCTCTCAGCCGACAGCAGTTTGCAGTTGTAAACTAGCTCCCAGGGGTGGGGTCAACCCCAAAGGGTGTTCTCTGTTCTGGACAAGGTGTAGTTTCCCATCAAGGCACAGGTTTGCTCACACGGCTACGAGAAGGCACCTGCGAGGACTGCTCGTAAATGCCAGGGGGTCCGTTTGTAGCGTGAGATTCAAATAACAGTTCAAGACACTTGATGAGGAAGTGGGGGGGGGGGGGTCCCGTTGCAGACACCAGCCGAGGATTCCTGGTTGAATCCTGGCCCGACACAGAGCAACACCTTGAACTTCCTGAAAGCAACAACGAGACTGAATTAACTGTGGTTGGGGCGGGGTGATGGGATGTGCCAGTGGTTCCTTTCCTCTTTGCATTTAAAAAAGTTTGGTTGACGATTTCCCGCCAAATGTGGAGTCATTCTGGTTCTAGGCTGGAGTCAGGAGTCCTGGTTTTAAGATCCAGCTCTCCACTGACTTGCTGTGTGACTGGGGGCAAGTCCCTCACCCTCTCTGGGCCTCAGTTTTCTTGCTGTACAGTGAGAGTTGATGGCACAGTATGTTCACTGTGGTCCTGCCTTGTGTCGCTGTTTTGTGATTCTTTAAAGTTTATTTTTTTGTGTTTATTTTTGAGAGAGAGAGAGAGAGAGCGAGAGCGTGGGGCAGGGGCAGAGAGGGAGGGAGACACAGAATCCGAAGCAGGGTCCAGGCTCCCACTGTCAGCACAGAGCCCGACGCGGGGCTTCAATTCACGAACCCCGAGATGATGAGCTGAGCTGAAATCGAGAGTCAGACGCTTAACCAGCTGAACCACCCAGGCACTCCTTTATATTGTAGTCTTGAGGCGGAAGTTGTTCTCTGAAAAAAACCTGTTTGCTCTTAAGGTCTTCACCTGATTAGATGAGGCCCGCCCCCCATTACGGTGCATCATCTGTTTTATGCAGGGTCAGCTGATTGTAAACGTTAACGACATCTACAAATACCTCCAAGGCAGCATCTGAGCTAGTGTTTGACCAACAACTGGGCACCATTGGCCAGACAACTTGACACATAAAATCAACCATCACAAGGCCAATGGGACCAGACTCACCCTGGTGCCAGAGCCCTCTGCCCCCCTGGATGCCCAGCCAGCCAGTCGGCAGCGTTTGGGCTCCTGGACCTGGGAAGACAGGCCACCTGTGCCTGGCGGCCTTCCCGAGGAACCCCTGGGCTCCTGAGCAACAGCACTGAGGATGGGCTTCTTTCCCCTGCCCTGGCCGCACTCCCGTCCTGTGTGGGGTGGGGTCCCACGGACGGCCTGCAGCGGAGGGGTGTGGAGGGTTGGGGGAGGCCTCTGGTGCAAGCCAGCCCGCGGAGCACTCTGGGATGGTGGGGAGAGCCTGGGTTTCTTTTCCAGTGTAGGATTACGGTCGTGGGGGGGGGGGGGGTGGGCAGCTCACAGGGCTCCCCCTCCCCCAGACTAGCTGTTGCCACAAGGCACCGATTATGTGCGACGAGCCC
Organism: Panthera onca; assembly: GCF_046562875.1. NCBI lineage: Eukaryota > Metazoa > Chordata > Mammalia > Carnivora > Felidae > Panthera > Panthera onca. The sequence goes on from NC_138345.1 coordinate 136,788,269, forward strand.
ACCATCTGGGCGTACAGACTTTAAAACAAATACAGCTGCCTGTGCATTTTGAGATAGGGGATCGGGGTAAAGGTTTTGAGCCTGTAAGGGAAAAAAGCAGTAAATATTACTCTGCTTTAACCGAAGCAGACTCTGGAGGAAACACAGAGCCTTCTTGCCTTTGGGAGCTTTGAACTCCCGACTCCGCCTCGCCAGGACTTCCAGATGTGCTGCGTCGCAGGGAGGCCTTTCCCCACGGGCAGTGGAGGAGGAAGAGGCCTGGGTCCGCTCTGGCTGTTCCCCCTGGTGGTTGGTGCCCCCTGTGAGGCTTTGAAGCAGGAATGTTCCAGAAGGATTCTCCTCCCCTGGGTCGGGTGGGTCCCTCAAGAGGTGCCTCCAGAAGATTGCTTTCAAGCTGTTTGTCTGGCCTGTAACGGGCTTATCATCCCAGGCTAGCCCACGAAAGGGGCGGGTGGGACTCTGGGGGTGGGGACAGGGTGGCCCCCTTCCGTCATCAGACATCAGGGAGCCCCTCTTGCCTGTTGTAAGGGAAAAGTGGAATGACGGGGTGGCGGTGCGTCCCCCCCACAAGGCTGGGTTTTCCCCCGCCCCAGGCAGCAACGGCCCTTGGCATCCCTGTGCCCGGCCGCCAGCCTGGTTGGGTGGCCCAGGGACGAATGACTAACCTGAGGAGAGTTCTCGTCTCACCAGGCTTCCTGGCCACCGCTCCTCGCAGACCAGCTGCCGTGGCCGCGCCCAGAGTGAGGGCGCAGGCGATTGAGTTTCTTTACTCAGTTTCTCTGCCAGCAGCAGGGCCTCTCAGCCAGGCCCGGTGTCCCCCTCCTGTCCTCCCAGGTCCCCAGCCAGCTGCCTCCGGCTTGGGGAGAGCTGGACTGGGAAGAGGGCCCGGCGTTCCTGACGCGCACAGAGTGGGCCTCGGGGTCCGGGTCGGGCGGTGCGGGGCCTCCCCTGCCTGGTGCTCTGTGCACCCCGTTCCTGCCAGGGAGCAAGCCCGATCCCCCGTGTGCACCCCGGCCCCGGCCGGCTGGCTGTGCGGCCGTCACCCCATCTACCTTCCCTGCCCTCAGAAGCCGTGGCCTCCAGGGTCAGGTGACCTCAGGAGTCAGTGTCATGGCTCCCAGAAGTGGGAAATGGGGAGAGCCTAGGCACACGCGTGCCAGGGAGAAGCTGTGAGGAGCCCAGAGCAAGTGGAGGCACCCTGGGGCTGACTCGGGCCTGTGTGCACAGCCCCTTGGCCTCAGTTTTGTTCTCTGGTAAATGGGGACAGTGGCCTTTCTCAGCGTGAGGGGGCCGGGCAAGGGCAGCATTCCAGCCTCCTAACTCCCATCTACAGTTGTTTTTTTAAGTGTTTGTTTATTTATTATGAGAGAGAGAGCCAGGGGAGGGCAGGAGGGGCAGAGAGAGAGAGAGAGAGAGAGAGAGAGAGAGAGAGAGTGTGAGGGGCAGAGGGGGGAGGGGGAGAGAATCCCAAGCAGGTTCTGCACGCTCAGCATAGAGTCCGACGGGGGGGTTCCATCCCACACATGTGGGATCATGACCCGAGCCGAAATCAAGAGTTGGACGCTGAACCGACTGAGGCAAGCAGCCGCCCCTATAGCTGTTTCTTGGTCACAGTTGTCCAGAGTGCAGAAACTGGTCAGAAGAGAACACACACGTGCATGATCCAGAAACTCGTGCCGTTCGTTACGGAGTCGCTGTCTCTCTCTCTACCCCTCCCCCACTCATTCTCTCCCCACCCCCCAAAAATGAATAAACCTCAAAAAGTTAAAAAAAAAAAAAAGTGACAGGTTGTCTGTAACCCAAACCGCCTTACGCAGAAGAGAGGATTTATGGGATCTTTGCATTCAGGTGCAGCTGGATCCAGGCGCATAGTGTTTTAGGGACTGTTTCTCTATCTTGCTGTGTCTTCTGCCTTTGGCTTCATTTTTTCAAGTTCCAGGTGGTGACCTTTGGTGGTTCCAGGCCCATGTCCTCCAGGTTTGGGCACAGCAGGACACATTTAAGAAGTATCTCTTCTCAGGGGTGCCCGGGTAGCTCAGTCTTTGTTAAGCATCCGACTCTCGATTTTAGCTCAGGTCATGATCTCACGGTTCGTGAGTTAGAGCCACACGCTGGGCTCTGAGCTGGGAGCCTGCTTGGGATTCTCTCTCTCCCTCGCTCTCTGCCTGTCCCCCACTGTGTGCCCTCTCTCTCTCTCTCTCTCTCTCAAAATAAGTATATAAACTAAGAAAAAAAGAAGTATTCTCAGGAGCTTCGATAGAAGTCTCAGAGTTCACTCTGGTTGGAACAGCAGGGGGCCTGTGGTCACTCCTGAGCCCATCTCCGCGGCTCAGGGAATTTGGTGCCGTGACTGGCCAGGCAAAGACCCCTGGTTCTGTCCTCGGTGCCCAAAGTGGAGCTTCCTTCAACGTTGCACAGGCTGTGTGTGCATATGGTGTGCACACGGACTGCACGTGTGGACGTACGTGCATGTGTGCGTGTGTGGGGGAAAGCCGGTGATTACCGGCGGGGGCGGGGGGGGGGATGCCGGTGGCCAAGAGGACACCTGTCCGCTCTGTCCAGCCAGGAACCCCCCGCCCGTGTGACTGCAGGCCTGGACTCTGCATAGCGTGTGTCCCCAGCATCGTCCTGTCGTGCACGCGGCGTAGGCAGCGGGGGCCGGGGAGGCTGTGCCCTGGCGTTCGCTTGAAGGGTGTTTCCTTCATTCCTTGAGCCCTCGTGTGCACGTGTGTGTTCAATGTCCCCGGGTTCCGTGTGCTTCTCCCTCAGGGTGTCGGAAGGACCCCGTGCCCGGACCCCTGAGAGGTGGCATCGGGGCCGTGTGCTGGGCCACCCTGGAGAGCAGCAGAACATGTCCCAGCCGGACCTGGAGGAGCTGGCCGAAATAGGTAAGCGCGTTCTCCTTCCAGCCTCGTCCCGCGAGGAGGCCGTTGGCGGATGTTTGCTTTAAACAGATACTAACACGCTTACGTGGCTGGAAAAGTCTAGCCCTGGAAGAAGGGCTTGGCGAGGTTGTCCTTCTCCCTCATCTGGGGTCTTACCCCTTCCCCACCCCCGTTAGCCCCAGGTAGTGCCTTTTTAATCTTTCCAGGGTTCTTTTGTGCAAATTCGGGTGAGCCCCTCTGAGATGGAGCCACCTTCCTGGGTTGTTATGAGGCTCAGATGGGATAACATCCTCATTGACTGCTTGAGGCTACCCGCCAGGGTGCCAGCGTCCACATCCCCATCTTACAGACAAGCAAACTGAGGCCCGGGGTGACTGGAACACCCGGCTGAGGGCACCCCGTGACAGGGGCCAAGCTGCGGGGAGGGCCTCTGCATAGACCCACCCCTTGGCGGTTTGGTTAGCATCACGTGTGCACGTGTTTCCGCGCGAGACTGTTCCTGCTACGCGCACCGGGGCCAGGCCCCCCCGTTCGTCTCCCTCTAGTGCACATCAGTCCTCAAGGTTCGCAATAACCCGCAGTGACTCCCGAGGATCCGCCGAAGGCCCGTGGCCCTGAGAGAAATGACTTTCCGTTCTGCGACGCAGCATCAGTGCGTCACGCCCGATGCTGGGGGGAGCCTTGGCTGCGTCTGCCTGTGCTGCTCGATTCGGGCTCCCGGGAGCCCGCCATTAATTACGCCTTCCGGTTTGCTCCCCTTGCTGCTTTAAGGCGTGCGGCACAGTCAAGCGTCTCTCGCTTGGGTCCATACGGGGGCAGGACAGCGAGCCCGATGTCAGCGGTGTGGTTAGGGATGCGGGAAGAGCATCCTTGTTTCCTCCGTCCGCTGCCTTCCTTAAGATGGTCCGGTCTGTTCTGCCTCCTCACGTTTCCTTGTGGCCGGGCCCCCGTGTGCTGAACCGTTGTTTTCGGTTTTTTATGGAGGTGAAATTAACATGGCATAAAAGGAGCCATCGGGAAGTATTTAGCTCGTGCGTAACGTGTAGTGTATCCACCTGTTAGAACATTTGCTTCGCCCCAAAAGGAAACCCCACACCCCATTGGGCAGTCACTCCTTCCCTCAGCCCCGGGCAGGCATCAGTCTGCTTTCTGACTCCGTGGATTTATCCGTCCCGGGCACTTCGTGAAAATGGAATCCCGCATCCTGTGGCCTGGCTTCTTCAACGTAGCCTAATATTTTCAGGGCGGTCTGTATCGTGGCGCAGGTCAGTACCACGTTCCTCTTGCGGCCAAATAGTACTGCATCGCGTGGGCAGCCCACACTGTGTCCACTCATCCACGACGGACACGTGGCCGGGGCCACTTTCCGCCTGTTGTGAAGGGTGCTGCTGTGACCTCGGCGCGCACTTGTATTTGTTAGAATTCCCGTTTCCAGTTCTCTGGGGCGCACCGTTGCCTACGACTCGCTTGAACATCGTACACGGCTCGCGTGTCAGCGTGCTTCCGGCAGCCGTCTTCCCTCCGTGTCTCTTCTCTTAGCAGGACCCCAGGCATCGGGTGTAGGCCCCACCCTGATCCAGTGTGACCTCGTCTGAACTAATTTCCTCTCTACAGGCACTGTTTCCACATAAGGTCACATGTGAGCTTCCAGGCAGACGTGAATCTCGGAGCAACGCTCTTCCACCCAGTACATCTGGGGACCGCAGTCTGCTCTCACCCGAAATTTGAAGGCCCCGTTCTGTTTCCCGTTGGAAACACCTCCGTCTTGATTTGTTTTATTTATTTATTTTTTTTTTAATTTTTTTTTTTTTTTAACGTTTATTTTTGAGACAGAGAGAGACAGAGCGTGAACGGGGGAGGGTCACAGAGAGAGGGAGACACAGAATCGGAAACAGGCTCCAGGCTCCGAGCCGTCAGCACAGAGCCCGACGCGGGGCTCGAACTCACGGACCGCGAGATCGTGACCTGAGCCGAAGTCGGACGCTTAACCGACTGAGCCACCCAGGCGCCCCAGTCTTGATTTGTTTTATATGAAGGAACCTCACCTACTAAAATTAAACCGGGAGACAGCACTCCTTCCTACTTCGAGGCACAGTGACCCCCTTCTGCCCTCAACCCAGCCACGGTTTCCTGCCGGCTGCCTGGATCCACATTTCCCAGGAGGGCCTGGGTTGGAATTTGGAGTTGGGAAAATCAAGTGCAACTCCACACTCCACTGCCAATGAGCATTGTGACCTTGGGCAACTCATTCCCTGTCTCTGAGCCTCAGTTTCCACTCCTGTCAGCGTGGAGGACAGGATTCGCCCCCAGGTCTCATTTTATCCCTCCGTGGTTGTGCCCACTGAGCAGACGCATAGTGGGTGCACAGGAGGGGTGGGTGCATAGTGGGCGCAAAGCAGAGATGGGGCATGGTGGGTGCACACCGAGCAGATGCACAGTGGGTCCACAGGAGAGGTGGGTGCCCACTGAGCAGACGCACAGCGGGTGCACAGGAGGGGAGGGTTCGCACTGAGCAGACGCACAGTGGGTCCACAAGAGAGGTGGGTGCCCGCTGAGCAGACGCATAGTGGGTGCACAGGAGGGGAGGGTGCGCACTGAGCAGACGCATAGTGGGTGCACAGGAGGGGAGGGGGTGCACAGGAGGGGAGGGTGCGCACTGAGCAGACGCATAGTGGGTGCACAGGAGGGGAGGGTGCACACTGAGCAGACGCACAGTGGGTGCACAACAGAGATGGGCGCACAGTAGGTATACGCTGAGCAGACGCACAGTGGGTCCACAGGAGAGGTGGGTGCCCACCGAGCAGACGCACAGTGGGTGCACAGGAGGGGAGGGTGCGCACCGAGCAGACGCACAGTGGGTGCACAGGAGGGGAGGGTGCGCACCGAGCAGACGCACAGTGGGTGCACAGGAGGGGAGGGTGCGCACCGAGCAGACGCACAGTGGGTGCACAGGAGGGGAGGGTGCGCACCGAGCAGACGCACAGTGGGTGCACAACAGAGATGGGCGCACAGTAGGTATACGCTGAGCAGATGCACAGTGGATGTCCTCTTGAGGCACGGTGACTGTCCTGTGAAGAGACGCCGGGAGGCTCCCTCGTTGCCCATCTTTCTCAAGAGCACAGCTGACTTCCCGTAATCCTCACTGTCTGCCACAGAGCTGCAGAGGGACGAAGAGAAGGCGGCCGCCCTGAGCATAGCGAGAAAGCCCTTGGTGGTGCCCACACCTGGCCAGGACCCCGCGCTCAGCGTGAATCACCCCTTCTACGACGTGGCCAGACACGGTATCCTGCAGGTGGCAGGTGGGTTGCAGCTGGGCGGTCCCAGGATTCCCGACAGGTGCCGGCGTTCCCGTGGGCCCCGTGGGGTGGGGGGTGGGTTCGTCGGGCTGCCTCCCCGTTGCCTCCCTCCCTCTCCTTGGCGTTGTTAACCAAGGGCAGTGCTGTGCTGCTTCCTCAAAGGGAACAAACACCTGTCCGGACGGAGAAGACGAGCCTCCCCTACGGCCAGCGGTGGGGCTGGGGGAACGTGTTGCGTCGCTGTGACCAGGCGCGAGGGGATCGGGGCCGCTTGGTGTGTTTCTCACGTGGGCAGCGTGTGGGTCGATACGTGGAGAGACGTGTGAGAGGAGGTTTATCGTAGGGATTGGCGCTCTCGCGACCGTGGAGGCGGAGAGGTCCCAGGGTCTGCCTTCGGCAAGCCGGCGGTGGCACTCCCAGCAAGCTCTGGAGATCCGGGAGCGCCGGGGGCCCCTGTCCGCGGGCTGGAGAAAGTGGATCTCCCGGCTCAAGCACAGAGCAGATTCGCCCTGTGCCCCTTGTTCTGTCGAGGCCCCCGCCCGCGCTGGGGAGGGTGCCCTTCCTCACTCCGTTCAGACGCCGCTCTCCTGTGCAAACACCCTCGCGGACACGCCGAGAAGGAACGTCTTCCCAGCCGCCTTGGGCCTCCCTTAGCCCAGTCGAGGTGACACGTGGAGTTAGCCATCGCAGGCGCGGACCCCGACACCTCACTGCTGCACTAAGATCTCCGTAAACATTAGCTCCTGTCCCCACCGAGCTGGAATCTTGTCAAGGAAAGAGGAATGGTTTGCAACAGTTGGAGGCCCCGGAGGCACAGATGGGCGCCCTTTGTGCACACTCAGCTCCGAGAGATGAGGAGAGGGTGGGGGTTGGACAGGTGGTCAACCGTTTGAAGCCCCCGGTGTTCCTTCTGGAGAACCTTTAAGGTTTAGGTAGCAGGGGGGGTTGCCTGGACAGCTCAGTCGGTGAAGCATCCAACTTTGGCTCAGGTCGTGATCTCACGGTTCGTGAATTTGAGTCCCACGTCGGGCTCTGTGCTGACAGCTCAGAGCCTGGAGCCTGCTTCGGATTCTGTGTCCCCCGCCTCTCTCTCTACCCCTCCCCCAACACCGGACCCAGTGTGGGAGCACAGACCAAGTACCCACCAAAGGAAGGCAGGAAATAGAGTTATTTTTCCTGAGAACAAAACATACATTATTGGTATGCAATGGGTTATTTTTACTTTTTAATTTCTTAAATTTCATTTTTTTTATTTTTTAGGGAGAGAGCATGAGCAGGGGAGGGGGCAGAGGGACAGAGAGTATCTTAAGCAGGTTCCACACTCAGCACGGAGCCTGACGTGGGGCTCGATCCTACAACCTTGGGGTCGTGACCTGAGCTGAAATCGAGAGTCAGACACCCAACCGACTGAGCCACCCAGGGGCCCTGCAGTGGGTTATTTTTAAATGAATGAATAAAAATTTTTAAATCTCTTCTTTTAGGTTTCTAGTATGGTCAACCTCTATAGAAACAACCCACTCTTTTTTTTTTTTTTTTTTTAAAGCCTTTTGAGGCCCTTAGTAGCCTTAAGAGTATCAACAGGTTCTGCAGCCTGAAAGCTGTCTAGGTGAACGTCCCTCATACACCTGGCAAGAATGTGTGTCCCAGGATCGGGCAGCGTGTTCTGTGTGTTTCAGCGACGTCCCGTTGATTGACGGCGTCCAGACCTTCTGTGTCCTTACTAACTTCCCTACTTCCATCAGCTGTCGACTGAGGAGTGTTCAAAGCGCCCACGATCAAAACGTGTCCGTTTCTGCCCTTGGTTCTGTCCACTCGTTCCGTGGGTCTTGATGCTTTGTTTTTAGGGGCAGGTCCACTTCGGATTGTGAGGTCTTCTTGATGTGTTGTTGGCCTTTGTGTTCCTAAACGCCCTCCTTTACCAACGGCCGTGCGCTCATGTTGGTGACTCCTCGCCTACATGTCTGACGTTAATCTAGCCAGGACAGCCGCACCAGCTTTCTCCTTATTGGCGTTGGTAGATATGCCTTCTCCATGCTTTTCCTTTCAGCCTGTCCCAGTCTCTCTTTTTTTAAGTTTATTTTGAGAGAGAGCCTGCACGGGCAGGGGAGAGGCAGAGAGAGAGAGAGAGAGAGAGAGAGAGAGAGAGAGAATCCCAAGCAGGCTCTGCACTGTCAGCCCAGAGCCCGACGTGGGGCTTGAACTCATGAACCGCGAGATCATGACCCGAGCCGAAATCAAAAGTTGGCTGCTTAACCGACTGAGCCACCCGGGCGCCCCTAACCTGTCCCAGTCTTTACAAATGAAGCCCATCGCATACAGACCGCTTCCCATTAGATCTTTTTGTACTTTTGAGGGTGGCTGCTTAGCGGGAACCGTGTTCTCAGTGCCTCACAAGGGTGTGCTCAGGAGTTCGCACTTGGTCCTGGTGGCTCTGGGGAGCCTGAGGCAGAGGAGTGGGGCTTGTGGTTTAGAGCGACCCTTCTTGCCGCGGTGTGGAGGGTGCTGATGGCAGCCGCAGGGGGACCCAGCGGGAGCCAGGACAGAGGGCCGAGCCTGTGCTGTGGCGGTGGCGTGGAGAAGAAGGGATGACTTTGAGAGAGATTTTCAATGTCAGCCTGGAGGACAAGCAGAAACCTACCTGGGAAGGGTTTGCCGCACGGTAGGGTGAGGTTTCCAGGGGTGCAGGAGATTGAATCAAGAGCCAGGGGCCCTAGGAAGTAAGTTGGGGGCTCATTGCTCTTTTTAATTTTTTTTTAGGTTTATTTATTTTTGAGAGAGAGACAGAGTGAGCAGGGGAGGGGCAGAGAGAGAGAGAGAGCGAGAGAGAGAGCATCCCAAGCAAGTTCTGTGCTGTCAGCACAGAGCCCGACGCGGGGCTCGAACCCACGAACCCTGAGATCGTGCCCTGAGCCGAAGTCTGACGCTCAACCGACTGAGCCACCCAGGCGCCCCTGATTTCAGTATTTTCAGTGGTCACCGTCTGGAGCTTAGTCGGGGGCCGGGCTGTGAGCCCAGGGGGAGATTAACCTGGTGGAGAGTGGGGTGGGCAGGGGGAAGGTTGGAGCCAGAGCAGCAGAGAGGCTGGAGATGTGATCCAGAGACACAGAGGAGGCGAGTGGCAGAGAAGAGGAGGACAGGAGGATCTGGTTCCACTGGGTGACAGGTCACCACCCCACACCCAGATCTTTGCCCCCAGGTTAGACCCCAGCCAGGCTTCCCTGCAGGATGCAGAAAAATGGGTCTTCGCATTTCCTTCCTCTCTGCAAAAAGATGAGCAGCCCTGAAACAGACACCCAAGGAGACGAACTCCCAAATCACTCCTGGTTAGATGGCCACTGCCTTTATTATGCATTTTAATCGTCCTTCACGCGGAGCGGATGACGGATCGTCTGGAGCGCGTTCCGGGCGATGGCTCTGGGAAGCATTTCTTTATTCATAAACCGGGCCTCTCCCGCCTTGGAGACAGTGAGCGATGCTGTGTTGTGCACAGCGAGGGGAGGGATAGGGGTCATGAATTACACTGAGGCCTCGGAGAATCTGCATCTTATTGATGGTTTTCATTTCCTTGCACATTATATCACTTTGAAGCCCGTTTTCGATACGCTGGCCCGTGTTACCAGAGAACGACGAAGGGGTGTTTACTCACATTGACTGATGTCATTAATGCAGATGCCGCCTTGACTGCTTAATAAGCAGGATCCCGGACGTCCCGGGGATGCCTCAGGGCTGCCGCGCAGGCGTGCACGCGGGAGGCCTCCCTGCTGCCACTGCGGGGTCCTCAGGGGCAGAGGACCCCGTGCAGGCCGGGGGTCAGCCAGCTGCAAGCGTGGACCCGGCCCCGTGCTCGCGTGGCCTCTCCGGGCCTCAGTTTCCTCTTCTGTAAACGAAACAGCACACCTGGAGGCACCCGGCGTCGGGCCTGGCACGTGGTAACGGGTCGCATTTATTGAGCACTTACTGCGTGCCGGTGCAGAGAGGCTGGTGTGGGGCTGCCCGGCTGTGGGGGGCAGGGACTCTGTCCCCGGGGCCAGGGCCGGCCTGTGCCTCCCTCCCTCGCTTTTTGTTCACTTTTTATGATGGAAATTTTCCGAAGCGTCAGCTGCGGAGAGAACAGTATAAGGGACCCAGGTTGTTTGCCGTTGCACCTGCCGTGAGAGTTTGTTCAATCTGATTAGTGCTGTGGGCGTAGTTTGGCGGGACGTTTGGAAGTCTACTGATACGAAAAGAAAATGCTGGGGCACCCTGGTGGCTCAGTCAGTTAAGCATCCGACTCTTGATTTCCGCTCAGCTCAGGATCTCACGGGTTCGTGAGTTCCAGCCCCGCGTTGGGCTCTGTGCTGACGGTGCGGAGCCTGCTTGGGATTGTCTCTCTTCCTCTCTTCCTCTCTCTCTAAATAAGCAAACAAACATTAAAAAGGAAAAGAAAAAGTTAAGTTAGTTGCCTTTTTGGTTTTGAGGAGAGGAGAAGGCCTTCCATAGTAACTCAGCATCTTGCAAGTTGAGGAACCTCGCACAGTAAGTGTTCGTGATGAGTGAGGGAGCCATTCAGTGGTTTATACAAGCAGGAGGCCCCCACAGGGCAAGGACCCGGGCCGGATGCAGGCGCCGGCCTCCCAGCCCCTCCCCGCGTCCTTGCCTCAGTGCCGTGCCCGTGCCCGCGTCGTGCGCCGCCCAGGGAAGCTTCTCACCCTTGTTCGCAGATGGCGGATGGCAGGGGCTCACGCTGCGTGGCCGAACTGAGTCCAGACTCCTCGGCTGGGGATTCATCCTTCTGACCTTGACCGGCCCCGTCTCTGCACACCCCCTGCCCTCTGGGCCCGCTGACCCGAGCTGGCCAGCAAGGGGCCTGTCAGCAGCCACGGGCCCGGGAGCAGGGACAGGCCGTGAGCCCCTCCCGCCCTCCTCGACAAACCAGGGAACGCGTGGTCTGGGGAGGGCTCTGGGGTCTGATGGAGACCCGCTGTGTTCTGGCCTGGCCCGGAGAGTTGGGGTCCCTGGACACCAAGTCCCTTGGGTTTTCCGGGAGCCTGAGTTCACACTTCTTGCCCGGAATTTCCTGCTGTTCACCCTGGGCCCTGGGGTGGCCTTGCTGCGCCCCTGTGTGGCGGGGCATCTGGTCCCTGTGCCTGTGCCCCCCGCTCCTCTGTGAGGCTCTGCCCTGCCTGGCATTGAGCTCTGCTCTGCTCCTGTCTCTCGCTTCTCGCCGTCTTGGGGTGGGGACATTCTGCTTCCTGCCTCTTCTCAGCCTCAGTGGTGCCCCAGTGTCACCCACCAGGACCCTCTGTGGATCTTGACTGGGTGGCTTTGGTGGGGGGAGCTCACTCTTCCCTGGGATCCACCGGCCTGGGCAGCTGTTCCTCGTGCCCACAGGCCCCCTGGCGCCGCGTCCACTCCCAGGCCATCGTCACTCTGCACCAGGGACCTTCCGTCCTTGATGCTGTCTCAGCGGTTGTCCGTAGCTGTGCCCGGTGCTCCCCTCTTGGCCCTGCCCCTCCCCCTCGCCCCTCCCCCCGCAGCTTGCCAGACTGGCCCTGGCTCCTGTGTCCACCTCCCCCATCCTCCGTGAATGGCCCAGCAGCCCAAGCCAGCATTGGGGGCCCCTCCCCAGTCCTGGGGGTCTCTGTCCCCTGCTCCTCCCATCCCCCTCGCAGTCTCTACTTGGGACATCCCGCTTCAGGCCATCCTCACCCGCAGCCAAAGGGCCGGCAGAATAACCCATCAGATGGTGTCCCTTACCCTCCTCACGGCTCCCCGCCGTCAACCGGGTAAAGTCAGACCCTCACCCTCCTCGTCCCTGGGGCCTCGACCTCTTCTCACCATCATTTCCCGTCACACCTTGCCGCCCGCGATGGCACGTCTGCATCAGACCCCGTGCTGTTCCTCGGCTGCCCAGGGCGTCCCGTGAGCAGACGCCTGCCCTGCCCTCAGCCAGGCCCCGTCCGCAGAAGAGGAAGCTTCATCTCCTCTCTCTGGAGCTCGGCCTCTGCTCCTCTGGCCTGGTGGGTGACGTCCGTCCCTGCCCCGCGGTGCAGCCCTCGGGCACGATTGACCACGGTGGGGGTGCGGGGTCGTGAGACGCGGCGGGGTCAAAGAATGTGTCTGGACTTTGTCCCCGGTTCTTGGGAAGTAGCCTCTAAATCCTTGGAATCCCCAAGTGATAGGAGGAGCTTTGTGACTCCTGCTGCTTTATGCCAGAGGGGAGGCTCACGGGGGACCGCCGTGTCGCGGGTGCCACTGAGACAGCTCAGGATGGAGCTGCTGTGCCAGGAGCGACCAACTGGGTCAGAGAGTCTGGGCGTCGTGACCTCCAGGGGCTGGAGACTGCGGTCAGTCCACAGCCAGGGATTCAGCCGGCAGTGCCTCCGGATTGATCGGTCGAGCTGCGCCTTGACTGGGTCACAGTTCAGTCAGCCACGTCCCTGTGATGAAACCCCGGAACCACTCTGGATGCGCCTGCCCTGGGCGGTGGCGACGTGGCGGTGTTCCAGACTGCACGGGGAGAGGGCACGGGGGCTCCGTGAGCAGGACCCTCCCACACAGCGCCCCGCGCGTCTCCCCTCTTGGCCCGTCTTGACTGGTATCCTTTATGGTAAAACGTAAGTGAGCGAGTGGACTATCGATCACAAGGGGGTAGTGGGGACCTCTGGATTTGTAGCCAGCTGGTCAGAAGGGGGAGGGGGCTGGGGACCTCCGGCCGGCGTCCGCCGTCTGAAGCGAGCACCGTCCTGTGAAGGATGGAACCCCTCACCTGAGAAGCGTGGCCTAAGCCCAACCACGTGGAAGTCACTGCAGAAATAGCGTGGCCTGCCAGAGCCCCCGCGGCTTCTCGGGGGCTTGTGGGGCTGGGCCGAGACCCCGTCCCCGCATCACTGCCCTTCGCCCAGATCGGTGGGGCTGGGCGGGTGTCGCGTCTGGTCGTTCTCCCCAGAGCTGAGTGCACGGTGGCTCTTCGGCGAGCGTTTGCTGACCTGGTCTTCCATTCGCCATATGACTTCGCGCATCCCAGACTTTCCGCTTGGTCTGATGCCGGATGATGGTGCCGTGTGTTCTTGACCTCTTACCACGGACGTTAACAATGTCTTTCGACCCTGGGAGGAATCGATTCCTTGTTTCTTGAGTAGCCACACAGACGATTCCCAACCTGAGAAGCGATGCCGTCCTTTTCCCTCGGGCCCCACAGGCGAGCCCAGACTCAGGTTGGCCGTGGGCCCCTGGCCCCCGAGATGGCAGAAACAGCACGTGGGAGACGCTTTTCTTCTTCCAGGCGCAGCCATTGAGGCCCCCATTTGGCAAAGCGGATCACCGTGTGGCTCGCGGTGCAGTCTTTCCAAACAGGGCGTTTCTAAACAAATGGGAAGCATGACCAGAATCCCTAAGGAGCCCATGAGATGAGAAGGTGCTGTGTCTGGAAACCAGAACAGCGCCAGAATTCTGAATATCAGAGAAGCTTCCAGGCCCCTGGGAAGAGCCACACGTGTCCTAAATCACAAGCAGCTGCCCCGGGCGTGTGCAGGGGGCCGGGGCATGAGCGTGCGTGCATTTCTGGTTCGCCCGATTCAGAGTTCTCATCCTTCCCATTTCAAGCAAACCCTTGAAACAGATGCAAACGCTTCTTCGCCACGAAAGTGAGTTCACAGTTGTGTGATTTCTCAGACAGTACCTGTTCTCCTCAGGCTCTACAACGCGCCTTTCAGTCGATCAGTGACTGATTATCGGACACAATCTGGGCACAGGCAGCGGGCAGCGAGCCTGGGTTCTGGGGCACATGGTTAGACACCGGCCCTTGGGGAGCGTCCCCCCTCCACTGTCCCTTGCGTGGTGAGCACCACTGTGTGGGGACAGTCACAGGGTCACCTGGGCCACGCCGGGGGGGGGGGCAGCACCGATCATCAGGGCTCCTGCACCCTGTGAGGTCCTGTCCAGGAGTGACCGTCCCCCAGGCCACCCAGACTTCTCCAGGGCCCGGAGTCCTGGGGACGCCCCGGAGGACACTCGGTGTGGGGAGGAGGCAGCAGACACTAGCTTTGAAGGCAGAGGCGTCCAGGTTTCAGTCCTGGGGCCCTCAGCCCCGTGTGGCTTTGCACAGGGCCCGTTGCCCGTTTGTAAAATGGAGACATTGCTCCCAGCGTGCAGGCTGGTGGTGAACATGAACTTGGCTAATGTGCACAGAGCATCCACAGTAGATGCTCCTTAGGTGCCGCCTGCCAGCCACCTGGGCTTCTCAGCTCGGCCGGCTGCTCAGGAGGCTTCCTGTTTCCATTAATGCCTGTGGGTGTCCCTGGAGAAGGTGGCCTCGGGTGCGGGCGGGCCTCACCCCCGTGTCTGCTCCTGCAGGGGAGGAGGGAGGCCTCGGGTGGGGTGCGGGCAGGCCTCACCCCCGTGTCTGCTCCTGCAGGGGAGGAGGGACGCCTCGGGTGGGGTGCGGGCGGCCTCACCCCCGTGTCTGCTCCTGCAGGGGAGGAGGGAGGCCTCGGGTGGGGTGCGGGCGGGCCTCACCCCCGTGTCTGCTCCTGCAGGGGAGGAGGGAGGCCTCGGGTGCGGGCGGGCCTCACCCCCGTGTCTGCTCCTGCAGGGGAGGAGGGAGGCCTCGGGTGGGGTGCGGGCGGCCTCACCCCCGTGTCTGCTCCTGCAGGGGAGGAGGGAGGCCTCGGGTGCGGGCGGGCCTCACCCCTGTGTCTGCTCCTGCAGGGGAGGATCGCTTTGGAAGACGGGTCATCACGTTCAGCTGCTGCCGGATGCCCCCCTCCCACGAGCTCAACCACAGGCGTCTGCTGGAGTAAGTCCTGCCTGTGTCCCTCCACACACGCCCCCCTGTGTGCGTGTGCCCTCCCGGTGTGCGTGCACACACCCGTGCACACACACCCCTGTGCACACACACACCCCATCCGCACGCACAGCCTGTGGTCTGCCTTCCCCACGACCGTGTGCGCACCTCCCTCTCCATGCACACACACGCCCCCTGTGCACACACCTGCCATGGACACTCCCTCTGTGTGCACGCACACCCTATAGGCTGCCTGCCCCTCAACACGTGTGTATCCCCCTTCCTGTGTGCAGGCCTCTCCCTCACTATCAGCACAGGGTGGACGTTTAGGGCTCAAGGCTCACGTATGAACATTGACTAGCGGGTCCCCGGATGGATGTCACATCTGTTGCCAGGTCAGCAAAGCCACCTGTGGGACTGATGGCCTCTCCAGCCTTGGGTGGCTTTGGGTCCACAGTCCGAAGCGCTGGGCCTAGATCTCGGGGCCCTTTCAAGCCTCCCTCCCTCTCAGAGCCACAGGGAGCCCCGTCTCCTGCATCTGCTTAGTGTTCTCTGCTCGGGAGGAAGGCCTTCCGCTTACCTGCGTGCGGCCTCGGCCGCCGTCACCCCCCGTCTTGTCCCTGTGACGTCTGCACGCTCTGCGTGATGGCCAGGGTGCTTCCGGTGCCTCCTTTCTCGATCGACCCCATGAGCCTCGTGGGAGCCCGCGTGTACTGACCGCAGCCGCTGCCCGGGGCCTGGAGCGGAGGACGTTCTCCGAGGGCAACACCGCCCGAGTGTAGTTTCCCCCCCGTGGCTGCGTTTCCAGGCGCGGTGTCCTCTCGCGCAGCGGATCTCGCCGCGAGCGAGGCCCTGCCGGGTACCTGCCCAGGCTGGGGGCCGGCGGGACTCGCCTTGGTCACCACATTTGGTGGTGGTGGCGGTCTCGCGCCGGTGGGGCGCACGCGGCTGCTCCTTGCCTTCGAATCTGCCCTCTGGCGGCACGCCGGTTGCGACTCCCTCGCACGGCCAGACCCTGGCTCACGTCTGGGTACGGCTTCCACTCCGGGTCACGACCGTTCTGGCTGACCTGCTCCTCCCCCCGCGACATAGCGCAGAGCCCCCAGCTCGAGTGAAAGCGCGGGCGGGCCCCGGAAGCACTCGGGAGCCTCCGGGCGGGTGGTTTGGTGAGAATCCCCTTGACCCGAGCATCCGACCTGGTCTGTCAAAGCCTCTTCCAACGGCAGCGGGAGGCGCACCGGTGACGGCAAGAGCCTGGCCGCGGGTGTTCAGGAGTCTCTAGCCGGTGCCGCTGTTGCCGCTGCGCGGCGAGACCTGCCGCGGGATTCCCGAGGGGCGCCCGCATCCCGGGCGGCCGGTGACCCCGGACAGCGGGCCGGCCCTCCCGCGAGGTGCTGGCCTCCCTCCAGCGCGCCCACAGTGTGTACAGGGCACGCGGGGGGAGGGAAGCCGGATGAGGAGAGAGCTCTCGTCTGGGGTCCTCCAAGGCTGACACGTCCCCTTGCCGGGTTGTTTCCTTCTGTGGCATCCCATAACCCACGACCCGCGGGTCGGCTCTCGCTGAAGTCACACCGCTGGGCCGGAATGTGTTCGGAATTCCTTTCCTTGCAAAGAGGGAAGTAACCTTGACAGAGAGCAGGTTGGCGGTTGCGGGAGGCGGGGTGATTGACTTCCTAATGGGTGGGGGCTTTCTTTTGGGCCATGAGATTATTCTGGAACGGGACGGATGTGGCGGTTGCACACATGGGGAATGTACTTAATGCCACGAAGCGTCTGCTTTAAAATGGTACTGTTAGGAATTTCACCTCGGTCCAAAAACAACCAGCCTCAGACGACAGCTGGTGCATTGTGTTTTCTCGCGTGCCCGCCTCCCTCAGAAACCTTCACTCCCAGAAGGAAGTGGTCAGCATGGCCTCTGTGAACAGTTGTGGAGGTTGTTCACTGCACAAGGGCATCACCGTGAGGGGCCGCCATTCAGCTGGTGCTCTTCTCACCCAGTGCTGGAGAGCGTCTAGCTAGAAGAAGGAGCATCTTTTCTAATCTACTCAGAGGTGCCTGGGGGCTTCTTGGCCTTGCTAGGAAGAGCCCTAAGGCTGAGCCTTCTCCACGTTTCCACGGAAAACCTTGTCGCCGCATACGCCATCCTCCCTCTCCCTGTCCACGCGGCGGCTTTCTTGTGGCCAGATGCGCGCTCCTATTTTTGAAATGGGTGAAGAAATAAGTCGTGTCTCTGCAGCTCAACCCGTAATTTAGTTAATGGCTTCCTGTGCTGAGCGCGCCTGGCAGATGTGTTCTGACACCAGGAGGGCTCAGCGTGTTTGTGGAAGGAACTGGGGAGCGCTTTGGGCCACGGGTGCCTGCTTTTACTGATGCGTCCGGCGTGGATAAGCGAGCTGGCCAGACGTTCCCCTGCTCTCCCCCGGCAAGGGAGTTGGGGACTGCAACCGTGACTGTCCTTACAGAAGCGGGGAGTCCCCGGCGGTGCGGGACTCTGGAACTGGAGATCTCAGGCTGGCTTCTGTCTGCGAGGGTGACAGAAGGGATGGCCTTAGTGAATGGTGCTCCGATGGCTTAGTCCAGAGGGTGTGTGAACCAGCACACCGGAGAGCATCCGGGACCTGGAACTCCTCCCACAACAGGGAAGCCGAAACCAGGGTCACGACAGGATGGCTTTGCGTCACGTTTATACCTCAGAGACGACGGGCAGGAGCATGTGGCTCTCTGGGGGTGGGACAGTGTGGGCAGGAGAGTGGACTCTGGGGCCAGGCTGCTCCCTTCACATCCTGGCTCTGCCCTTCCTGGTTCGCCTCTTCGGGCCTCAGTTGACTCCTCTGTAAAATGGGTCTATGGTGCCTGCCTCACGGGGTTAAGTGAGTAAATACGTGCAAAGGCCTGCCGTTCAGAGAGCCAGTGTTTTGGGCAGAGGGCCCTCTAACGATGCTTTGAAGTCAGATGAGCAGAGGAGAAGCTGACGCCCTTTTGGGTGAGGTAAAGGGCCCACCGCAGTGTCCCTGCAGTGAAGGGCTGGCAGCTGAGCCCTTGCAGACAGGCAGAGGCTGCTGGGGTTTTCTGCTGGAGCAGCTCTGCGGACTCCATCCCTGTGCGCACCCGGCCCACAACCCGCTGGACCCAGGGCTCCGGGCAGGCCGCCTTCGCACGGCTCACGGCAGAAGCAGGTGTGATCCCTGCCACAGTGGCACGGAATCCGGGCTGAATTCCAGGATGCGCTTCTGGGTGGTGACTTGGGCAGCCCGTTCCGGCCCGCTCGATGTCAGGGGCCCTGGCCAAAACGCCGATGGAGCAGCTCGCCTCCTGCGGGTGGCTGGACGCGGCCTTTTCAAGCGGGTCCCACGGCTAGGCGGAGAGGGACCAAGGGCTGGGAAGTGACCACGGAGCTTTCTAGAACTTGTACTGTGGCGTGCGGTCAGGTGACCGCAGAGCAGACTCAGGATCCTGCTTTACGGGAACAAGAAAACGTTCGGAGCTGATCTGGAAGGAAGTGGCTGCTTCTAGGGGTGCGGCAGAAGGGCAGGGAGTCCGAGGTGGGGGGCTGAGCGGTCCGTCCTGGGTTTGAATCCCGGTGCGTCCTCCGAGAGTCCCCTGAGGCTGCTGCAGCTCATTACTGCTCGTTTGTGGGACAAAGCAACACGTTTATTCTGGCAGAGCCAGGAGTCCCAAACCAGGGTGTCGACCGGGCCCTGCTCCTCCAGAGGGAGCTCCCCGTCCAGGAGAGGAGGCTCCTTGCTTCTGTTTTCTGATGGCTGCCCGTGGTCCTGGCCCGGGGTCGGGGGGCGTCACCCTCCGCTGTGTCTTCTCAGACACACCCCCTTCCGTGATTTCCCCTCTTTCTGTCTGTCCCGTCAGCACACACGCCCACCTGGATGATCCTGGATAAGCCCCTGTTCAGGAGCCTTCCCTCGATCACACACCTGCCGAGACCCGTTTCACATCAGGTCACGTTCACAGGTTCCAGAGATTTGACACGGATGTGTTTTCAGGGCCCTTTTTTGGCCTGCCACGTGCTGTGTGACCGTGGCCTTCGGTACTAACCTCACTGAGCCTCATGTAGCAAACGAGGACAGGGCCCCTGCAGGTGGATTCCCCGGTGCCCTGGACGTGTCCCCACGTGACCCGGTGCCGGCCCGTCCCCGGTGCCCACAGCTTCTGTTGTGGCGAACGCGTTACTTGGTTCCAGCGACGGCAGGAGCGTGGTTTTCGAAACCGAGTCTGTGCTTTGTGCCCAGGTATTTGAAGCACACGCTGGACCAGTACGTGGAGAGCGATTACACCATCGTCTACTTCCACTATGGGCTGAACAGCCGGAACAAGCCGTCCCTGGGCTGGCTCCAGAGCACCTACAAGGAGTTCGACAGGAGGTGTGTGCCCTCCAGCCCTCGGGGGTGGGCCTCGGGGCCGCGCTGAGTGACGGGGAGGCCCGGGGGGCAGGAGGGGTCTCGGCTGTGCGGCAGGGGGCCGGGAGCTAGGCCGAAGGAGCTCGGGGTCCCCTCCCTTCGGGGCCGGGGCTCTGTCCGGAGCTGTCGTTTGGGGCAGAGGCGGCCAGACGGCCCATATCTGTGGGCCACCAGGCTCCTGTGGCAACTACCGGGTCCTGCCACGGGGCACTAGAGCAGCCACAGATAATACGGAAACGGGGCTGGAACTCTGCTCTAGTGAAACTTTGTGGACCTGGCATGTGACTTCCGTGTCATTTTCTTTTAATTTTTTTAATGTTTATTTTTTTTTTTAATATTTTTTTTTTAACGTTTATTTATTTTTGAGACAGAGAGAGACAGAGCATGAACGGGGGAGGGTCACAGAGAGAGGGAGACACAGAATCTGAAATAGGCTCCAGGCTCTGAGCGGTCAGCCCAGAGCCCGACGCGGGGCTCGAACCCACGGACCGCGAGATCATGACCTGAGTCGAAGTCGGACGCCCGACCGACCGAGCCACCCGGGTGCCCCTTTAATGTTTATTTTTGAGAGAGACAGAGCACAAGCAGGGGAGGGGCAGAGAGCGAGGGAGACGCAGAATCCGACGCAGGCTCCAGGCTCCGAGCGGTCAGCCCAGAGCCCGACGCGGGGCTCGAACCCACGGACCGTGAGATCGCGACCTGAGCCGAAGTCGGACGCCCGACCGACCGAGCCACCCGGGTGCCCCAAGTGTCATTCTCACATATCCTGAACTATCGTCTGTTTAATTCTTTTTCCAGCCATTGACAACGTGAAACCCTTCACAGCTTGCAGGGCTGTGCGGTACTAGGTGGCCGGGTCTGGCCCGTGTCCCCCAGATTACTGACCCCCAAGACACATGGCAGAGAAACGTGGGCTCGCGGCTGTCTTCCGGGTGCCCTTCGTGCTTGTGCAGGCCCACCTGCAAGGGGCTTTCTGGTGCCTCGTGTCGGAGAGGTGGGCAGGTGGGCCCACGTTTTTACAGGTGCGGACGCACAGGCCCCAGAGAGCGGGTGTCTCTCCCCCCCCCCCCCCCCCATCCCACACCTGGTGTGTGGCTGTGCCGGGACCCCCGCCGAGACCCCCTCTCCCTGTCCCGCCCCCGGGCCCCGCGCACCCCTTGGCAACGGCTTGGGGCTGGCGGATTTTTTTCCTGAGCGACGCCTTGTGTCGCAGTCAGCTCTTCGGGGCTGCCAATAGACTGCACCGTCGGGCCTTCGCGCAGGTGTCCTGTGTTCCTCCTGCTTTTCCTTCTCCAAGGCCTTTCTAACCCCTGCTGGAAGTCTTTCCCTCAGAGCTCTGATGGGCGGGGTGGAGGAGGCGGAGCCTGATCTCCCAAAGCCCGCCCTCGCGTCTTTTGGGTCCTGCTGTCGCTGTGCCTCGAACCTTCGGAGGAATTTCTTGGCTTTCTGGCCTGTGTCTCGGGGAAAGGATTGTCGCTGAGCTGCAACGCCGTTTGCCTGACACTTGTGCCCGGCCCCGAGCGGAGCCAGAGGCAACCGGGCCCCAGCTCTGGCCCCTCCCCCATGAAGCTTTCCTGGGTTGTCCCCGAAGCATCGCCGGCCCCTCCCCTGCGGCCTCAAGGTCCCTGAGCAGACAGCGCATGCGCAGAGCGGTGTGTTTGTGCCCACGCACCGTGCCTGGCTGCCACCCTCCGACCCGTGTCCGTGTCCCCTCCCCTGCGCGTGGGAAGGGGTCTGCACGTGGCGGGCTCTCCGTGTTGGGCGGGAAGATGGGAGCCAGGTGGGGCCAGAGGCCGGGTGGGGGAGGCGGCCTTTGAGCAGCCTCTGGAGGGATGGGCAGGGCATTGCCAAGTGGCAGACCGAAGAAAGAGTCGGGTGAGCTGAGGCTCCGTGGGGGGAGGGCTGGACGAGGGGGGGGATGGGTTCCCCTGGGGAATCGCGGAGGGAGGTGGCGAAGGAGGCAACGAGAGCCACGGAAGGTGCTTGAGGAGGAGTGAGATGCGTGTGTAGGCCTGTGGTGAGCTGATACAGATAAATTGTCAAATGGAAGGAGGCCGACTTATTCTGCGGGACTCCCTACTTGCCACGAAGGTGGACCAGGGGGTGGGGGTAGGATCACAGATCCTGGCTCGATGGAATCCAGAAAGATGGACCTTCTAGACATCGGAACCAGCAGGGGAGGGTCTGCTGGGATAGTGAGTCCCCCGTCACCAGAGGCGTGCAAGTGGAGCCCCGAATCCAATTTGGTGAGATTTATACCGCAAGGGTTTTCTGTCTGCCGTGACTGCACCCCAGCGGGTTTTCCTGAATTTTTTCTCTTGGCTGTTGGCTCCTTATTCTCCAGACTGTGCCTCCAGGTCACTCCTTTCAAGGGAGAACCGGTCCCCCCACATGTGTTGCGACCCCCTTCCGGGAAGCCACCTCCACGGAAGGATGCACTCGGTGGCCCCTGCCCTCGGGGACCCTGGGCCGTCCACAAGTCGCTACACCTCCCCCCTCTCTGCATGAAGAGCCGTTCTTTTTGTCCTTAGTTAGTATCTCCTTGGGAGATACTTTGAGACTGTGGGTGTCTTGCTCCCCATCGAAGTGTCTTGTGATGGGCCTTTGTCTCCGTTGCCGTTTCTTGGCCCAGTGGTTGCTGGGACGGTGGCCGAGTGGCGATTGAAGCCACCGGCGATTTACCATAAGGAAGAGCTTCGCCGTCCTGGCTCATTCGTATCAATGTGGACTTGTGGTTTCCTGTTTCTTTCAATGGGTTATAATCCATGACCATATTCAGCGTTCAAATCCAAATTCGGCCAAGGGGGCCCCCTTCCAGCCTGGCTCCTGGGGCCCTCAGACGTGTCCCCTTACGCTGAGTGCCCCCCCCCCCCATTTTCTAGCACAAGAAGATGCTCCAGGCGCCCCTTGCATTGTCCTTACCCCGCACGGGGCGTTCCGCCATTTCTCTAGGAGCCGGGGTGTCAGAGTAGTGTGCTTGTTGCTTCTGGGGTGACTGGCTCCCAGGCACTACCCGTGGACCCTTGGGGCGCTGCTCACACCTGTCCGTCCCTGCCGGGCCCCGCGTGTTCACCCCGACGCCCGCTGTTCCTGTCCTGCAGCCCGGGGCCCGCTCTGGTTTCCTCTGTGGGTCTGCAGCCCTCGTCTCTGGTGGGGAGGCGCTGCTCGCGCTTCCCTCACTGACGTGCCCGCCCGTCTGTCACCCAGCATCTGACCAGCCCCCCTCACGGGTCCGGTTACTGATCGGGCCACCCCGCCCCTGCACACCCCGCCTTCCCGTCCCGCCACCTCCCCGTGAGGGAGCCCTGCTCACGCACACCTGCCGGCTCCAGCACCCCTCTCCCGGCCTCTGTCACTCCCCTGTCCTCACCCCTGCCCCCCGGGGTCTGACCCGGCAGCCCCCTGCTCCGCGCGTGCTAACCAGCTCTCGGGGGCTTGGGGCGACTGGTTTGTGACCCGTGCGATCTCCTGCCACCGTGGCCAGCCTCAGGGCACCAGCGTGCCGCCCCTGGACGCGGAGTCGGAGGGCGACACTGGGTATGGACTACTGTTATTCAGATACACAGACAGAATAGGCTCGGGGGCGCAGGAAAGAGTAAAGCGAGTAAAATAAGCCGGAAGTGAGGAGTTTCGAGTATTTATTACCTTGGCGTTTAACATGATTTACTTAATTACGTGTTCGTATTATTTAATCATGGCTGCTTTTTACAACCAGCTCCCCAAATTCCTGAAATTCGGACAGCGGGCGACAGGGGGACCGCGCTGGCTGCACGTAGACGCCCCCCTCCCTCCCCGCAGCACCTGGCCAGGCCACCCCGCACGGTGCCAGCCTCCTTGCCTCAGCCTCGTGGCTCTGCGCTGACTTATTCTGGAATGAGGGGAGCACGCAGGCTCTTTAAGTGGGTGCCCGGTACCCCGTTGGCGGGCGCACCGGGGCTCTCCCAGCGGCCTGCCCTTGCGAACTGCTCGGTGCGCCCCGCCCCTCCCCCTGGGTGAGCACCCGCAAGGGGGCTCTGCTCTCGCAAACTGTGAAGTGCCGTGTGCGTGCCAGGTGGTGCCAGTGGACGGGAGGTCCCGATTCCCCTTCCTGCTTTTGGGCCAACGTCCTTAAAGTGGCTCTGTTCAGAGAGCGAAGGTTCTGAGGCTCACGGTCAGGGCTCAGCTTCGGGTGCGGGGTGTATTGCTCTGAAGTCCTCCCACGCTTCCCTCCTCAGGTACAAAAAGAACTTGAAGGCGCTCTATGTTGTGCACCCCACCAACTTCATCAAAGTCCTGTGGACCATCTTCAAACCCCTCATCAGGTACGTGGTGCTCTAGGCGAGGACCTCGCCGGGGCAGGAGGCTGCATCCCGTGGGGCGGGGGGACGGCCCTCCCTCTGTGGCACCGTGGCGGTCTCGTCCCTGGGGCACCCGTGTCTGGGGCACTCTGCCCGCCCCACGGCTGTGGCGGGTCACAACGGCTGACGGTCACGAATAGGACGCCAGCTCACGACAGCTGCGAGCTTTGTACCTGGCATTTTATTATTATTATTATTTTTTAATGTGTATTTATTTTTTGAGAGAGAGAGAGAGAGAGAGAGAGAGAAACAGGACAGGAGCAGGGGAGGGGCAGAGAGAGAGGGAGACACAGAATCCAAAGCAGACTCTCCAGGCTCCGAGCTGTCAGCACAGAGCCCGACGTGGGGCTCGAACCCACAGACCGCGAGATCATAACCTGAGCCGAAGTCGGACGCCTAATCAACTGAGCCACCCAGGTGACCCTGTACCTGCTGTTTTAAATCCCGCCCTGGCCTGAGCACCTACTTTATGCACCTGCGTTGGGGGTCCCCAGTACCACCTCGGGTTTCATGATTCACTACAAGGACTCCCAAACTCAGACCAGTGCTCGTTCCAGAGAGCGTGGCCCGTGCGGCCCTGTCACTGGGGCCGGCTGCAGTTCCCAGGTCTGCAGGTGCCACTGGGAGAATGCCTGGAACGGCAGCCTTGAGTCTGTTCCCATTTAAGGTGGGGAGAGACTTCTGAGGCCAGAGTTCCTTTCATTTCGGGAGGATTCCCACGCAGTCAGTGTTCCCACCTGGCTGCCTGTGCCGCAGCCACACACGCACCTGTTGGGACGGTGGGATTTCGTTCGTCTGTTCCGTTGTTTAACCAGGGCCACCACGCCGGTCCCTAGCTGACGTGGTGAGAAAGCCAGTGCCCGTTACCCTAGTGCCCGAGAAGACCGCTCAGATGTTCTCCTGCTCCTGGGTGCTGTCACTCACCTTAGAAAAGCTCTGAGAGTTCTAGAAACCTCTCCAGTTCTTGGGGGAAAACCCCTCTCCCACTCTGTAGTGCGGCAGCCCAGAGGCTGCGGTGGTTCTGGAGCTCAGGCTTGACTTGCCCCGCCTCTGATCACCTGTTCCTCTGCGCAAGACATGCAGCCTCCCTCTGCCTTAATTTCCCCGGGAGACAGACTGTGCGGCTGTACCGATCCTGTGGCAACAATGTATTGACGGAGTGTTTAGAACAGGGCCTGCCTGGCAATAGCCAGTGCTCAATGTTTGCTGCTAGCATTTGCCCAGCCCCTACCTCCTGACTCATTTTTTTAAAAAAATTTTTTAACGTTTATGTATTATTGAGAGACAGATACAGAGCGTGAGCAGGGGAGGGGCAGAGACAGGGGGAGGCACAGAATCCGAAGCAGGCTCCAGGCTCTGAGCCATTAGCACAGACCCCGACGCGGGGCTCGAACCCACGAACCATTAGATCATGGCCTGAGCCGAAGCTGGTTGCCTAACCGACTGAGCCACCCAGGCGCCCCCTGACTCATTTTTTTAAAAAAAAAACCTTTTTATTATCCTTTTGTGATTACTTGAATTACAATTTCTTATGCACCGTACGTGCATAGCACCCCAAAACAATCCTATGACATCAGCTGTATTTTCCCTCTTCCAAAGGAGAGGAGGTTAATGCTCAGAGAGATTAAGCAGCTTGCCTGAGGTCACACCGTGAGTAATGGCTCAGCTGGGATTCCCTGTGTGGCTCTGCCCCTTATCCTGCCTCAGGCATGGACACAAGCAGGTGCCAGGAGACAACCTCAGGACTGAGGGTTGGAGACCCCGGAGCCAGGACTGGGCTCTGGCTGTGTGGCCTTGGGCAGCTGCTTGACCTCTCTGAGCCTTGAAGTCCTCATTTGAAAATGAGGAGGGCAAATCCAGAGGCTCTCCAGAGCCCATGAACAGGAGTTTCCCCGGGTCCAGCCCCTACCTCCTGACTCAGACCTCTGGAGGTGGGGCCTGGTGATTGAATTCCCTTGCCTGGACTGCCCCAGGGTCTTTCCGGGTATGAGAGGCAGGAAGCATCTGCCCTCCAGAGCCTGGGGACCAGCAAATGCTAGAGGGGACCAGCTAGAGGGGGTCAGGCAGAAACAGAGCGAAAGTGGGGGGCACTCCTGCACGGGCAGTGTGGGTTGGCACCAGAGGCCTCCCTGCAGCTTGGAAGCTCTCTGTCCCCCCACCCACAGGCAGTTCACGGGAGATGGTCAGGCCCCCTCAGCCCTTAGGGGCAGGTGGCTGGGGGTCCGGGCACTTGGTCCGATTCCCACTCATCCACTAGGGGGAGCCAGCGCACACGGCTCGGCCTCCGCGGACTCTGGGCTCCAGACTGCCTTCCGGTAGAACAGCTCAGCTTCAGTTAGAGAAGGGAAAGAAAGGTTCTAGAAGTTTGCTGGGCTCTGGATGGCCAGCGTGGAGCCTGCGGCGGCCAACACGGTGTCCTGCGCTTGAAGATTTGTCAAGAGGGCACATCTGCTGAGTGTTCTGACCACACACACAGAGCAAAGGGATGCCCAGGAGAGCTTTGTAGACAGCGGATATGCTTGGTCCCTTGATCGTGGTGATGGTATCACGGTGTGTGCCTGCGTCCACGTTCCCCGCGTTGTGCACGTGAGATCCGTGCAGTTTTGTGGAAGCCAACTGCACTTCAGTAGAGCCGCGGCAGGGGACAGGTGGTGGCGGCCTGCCAGGAGCAGGGCTGGGCCGGGCATGTGCCTTCTCACCCGCCGGATCCTGTTCTGCGCCCGCCGTGCAGCTCAGGAAACGGGCGCGTTACTAACGGCAGCCAGGTGCCGGTGCCCACCAGGTGTCGGCCAGTGGGCATTCGCCTGGCTGGTCTCGCTCGGGGGGAGGACCCGTTTCCGAGGGAGGACTGGGGCGCTGGGCGGTGGGTGGGTGGATTTGGGGGGGGGGGTTGTCTCCGTGAGGCTCGCTCCGGTGTGGCCTCTTGGGTGCCACCGTCCTGGAGAGAGACCAGTGTCTCTCTTGGTCCCTGTCCCCGACGGGAGCCTGGAAGAGGGAGGGGTGCCCAAAAGGGAAGCCACCGCCAAGCGGGAACCGCAGGCCCTCGGGGCCCCTCCCTGCATCTCCCGGGTCTGTGCAGATTCACTCTCGGCAGCTTCACATTGGAGGCAACTATTTATTTTCGTGCAGATGAGACTCTCAAGAGTGTTTGGCGCAGCCGAGATCTTACGAAAGCAAAACCTCTGCAGACGTGCGCTGCTTCCGTTAGGGCCCGGTTTTCTCTGGCGTCAGCACTTAACGTTCACTTAATACGGAAAACGCCCGCATTGTTCTTCCTCGGCTG
Source organism: Panthera onca (assembly GCF_046562875.1). NCBI lineage: Eukaryota > Metazoa > Chordata > Mammalia > Carnivora > Felidae > Panthera > Panthera onca. The sequence continues at coordinate 136,815,246 of NC_138345.1, forward strand.
CCGCCACCGCCCCTCCCCCCCCCCGGGCCCCTGGCCTCTCTGGTGCCGCCTCATCGGTTTTTATTCTCTTGCTTCTGCCCTTCCAGTCATAAGTTTGGGAGAAAAGTCATCTATTTCAACTATTTGAGTGAGCTGCACGAACACCTCAAACACGGCCAGCTGATCGTCCCCCCCGAGGTCCTGCGGTGAGTCAGACCCTCTTCCGACAGCCGGGAGAACACCTCCGTGGTTCCACGGGCCTCCGTCCAGTCCCGTGAGCGTGGAAGGCTTCATTTCCAAACGTGCGCCCAGCAGATCCGGCCCAGAAATCTGCGGCGTCAGCAAAGATGCCGGCTGCTGACGCAGAGAAACGAGGCTGCGGGAGGCCGTTGGCGGGACGGGAGGTTATTCTCTCCCCGCGTTGCAAACTGATTTTAAAAAATAAGGCGTGATCGTAGCTGCAGTTTGCTGCCTTGCTATTTGCCATTTTTGCTTTTGAGCAGAGAACTAGGGGAATTTCTCGGGCGTGTGGAATGAAGCGTCAGAGGCAGTGGCAGGTGCTCTGGAAACCAGCCCCGCCCCCCCCCGTGGCTTCTGCTGAAACCCTGTTAGTGCGTCTGTCACTTCATTTTATGTGGCTCTGTGGTCTCTCCCGTGGGGTCAGGGGAGCAGAGGAAGGCATGTGGCCGGTTGGCCCCACAGCCAGCACAGGGGCTGGTCTCGAAGTCCCGGCCAGGCACCCTCTGCCCTTTGCGGTCCCCACTCCGGGGGCTCGCCGAGGGAGCAGAGTCCTCGCCAGGCCGCATCGAGGTGGGCAGCCTTGCAGGGGCAGGGGAGGTGTTAGCTCTTCTGGGCGCCAGGTCACGTGCCCGAAGTCGGGCACACAGAGCGGTGTAGGGAGTGACCCTGCCCTTGGAATGCTCCCACACGGTGGGGACCACAAGTCGGTGAGAACAACTAGGGAGGGGACTATCAGGGAGAGCTTCCAGGAGGAGGTGACTGCTGAAGTGAGTTTCCAGGGGACAGGAAAGGCTGGGAAAGGGTGTGTCCAGCAGAGGGAAGCCTTTGTGCAGACATGTGGGTGAAATGTTGGCCAAGGGTTGGCAAGCGAGGTTGGACGTGTGCCGGGGTGGGATGAAGGCCCAGGACGGCGGGGGATTGTGGGGGCGGGGCGGATGCACACGCGCACACAGCCGCACACGTGTGAGGTGGTGGTGCGGCACGTGGGCCCAGAAGCGTGAGGCTCGGGGCACCCGGCGCGTGGTCCGAGGCTCCTCCCCCGCGGGCTGAGCGCCGCGCCTCTGCTGTGTCCGCAGATACGACGAGAAGCTCCGGAACCTGCACAGGGGCCGGGTCCCCGCTCCCGCCAAGACGCCGCCGCCGCGGCCCCCTCTGCCCACCCAGCAGTTTGGCGTCAGTCTGCAATAGTAAGTGAGCCGGTCCGCGGCCTGCTCGTTTCCTCGGTGGGACCGTGGGACACTCCCACGCCCCGGAGAGGTCGTCCCCAGACCCTTCCTTCCGCAGCCCAGCTTACCCTGCGGAGAATGCGAAAGGCGCCCTTTCCCTGCAGCGGGGAGTGCGCGGTGCGCGCTCCCGCCGTGCCGCGCGCGCTCCCGGCGTGCCGCGCCAAGATCCGGCGGCGGCGAGCAGAGCTCTCGTCGCCGCGGCTCGGTGCTGCTCGCCGGCTGCGGTGGCTCCCGGCTCCCGGGCCACGGCCGGACGCGTGCCACCACCCCGGAGTGCAGCGTGGTCTTGTTCTTTGCTTTGGCCAGCGAGCCGGCGCCACGGTGGGGCAGGCCACGTCGGGAGGGGAGTTTGGGAGCCACTAAGCGAGTTTGTGTCGTGGCCCGAGTGACCGCTGCGTGCCTCCCGCTGACGCCCACGCCGAGCACGAGGGAGCAACGCGCTCCTGTCGGGTCTAAGCCGCCGAGCAGGGAGTGTTCGTGTCACAGCGTGTCCTGCCCTTCCTGGCTGATCTCACCCCTTCTTAGCCACCCGACCCTGAACTCACTCCCCACCTCAGCTTGTTTGCTTATTTCTGGAGTGAGCGAGGGGGATGACGTGAGCTTAGGCCTTTGACGCCCCCTCCCCAAAGGGTTCCGGGCCAGCTTCCTCTCTTTGGAGTCTCCTTCGGAGGCACCTTCTCTGGGAAGCCTTCCTTGATGCTCTGGGCTGTCTCTAGGGCCCTCCTGCATCACCACCCCACCCGAGCAGGCTGCCCCAGGAGCCTCTCCAGATATTTCCCCTGCTTGGCAACAAGTGCCTTGGCCGTGCTCGTGCGCTCTGCTTCGGGCGGTTGGCCAGGCACTCGGGTACCTGGGATGACGGAGGACAAAGGAGATGTTTTATCCCGTGGCCCCGCCGGGCGGTCGGGTCTGGTCTACACCACGTGTAGGAAGACCAGGGTTTGCAGGGCGGGGGTGGGGCCCACTAGGTGGTCGTTTCGTGTGGAAGGTGGCATGTAGTGTGCTTTCCCACGCAAAAAGCTGATGACCTTTAAGATCCACAGTGGGGCTCGATGTGGTTTGGAGGGATGAGAATGGAGACTCTCAGGGTAGTGTCCTGGCTGGGGCGCTGGGGGGTGCCTACGTGCTGCCTCATACCTGTCACTTGTCTCTCCCGAGGCATCTGGGCACAAGGACCCTTCATTGTTCCCTCTTACGGGCTCCGGGGCCACAGGGGAGACAGACGCTGGGGACCCCCTCTTTCTTCTTGGCCTAGAGTGAAGGGGGTAGGATGTGGTGGGAAGAATGATGGCGTCCGGGGACGTCAGTGTCCTGATCCTGAGCCCATGGTGGTGTCACCTTACATGGTGAAAGAAACTGCAGATGTGAGTCGGGGAAGGATCGTGGGACGGGGAGGGAATGATCCCGGATCATCCAGGCAGCCCCGGTGTCACCACAAGGGTCTGTCTGAGTCCGAGAAGAGGCCTGAGGACAGAAGCGGAGGTTGGAGTGACATGGGACCTCGAGCCAGGGGATGCAGGCCGCCCTTTGGAGCTGGGAAAGACAAGGAACAGATCGTCCCTTAGAGCTTCTGTAAAACTACAGCCGTGTTGACCTGTTTTAGCCTTCTGACACCCCCATGGGTGCAGGATAGGAAGCTTCTGTGGTTTTGAACTGCGGAGTTTGTAGCGATTAGTTTATGGCAGGTGTAGGAAATGACTGTGGGGCAGGGAGAGGTATGTGGGGGAAGGAGGTATCTGGGGGGGGGCCTGGGAGAAGGAGCTGAGGGCGGGGCTGGTAAGGGGGTGGGAGTCGGCACCTCAGGTGTGTCACCGCAGCTAAAGGTAGGCCCTGTCTTCCAGAACTTTCTGCGATGATAGACATGGTCCTCACTGCCAGGTTGTGGCTGTTGAGCACTCGAAATGTGGCCAGTGCAGTTGAGGCACTGAATTTCTAACTTTATTTAATTTTAACTGATGTAAAAGTTTTTTTAATGTTTGTCTATTTTGAGAGAGAGAGCGTGTGCACGTGTGGGCATGAGTAGGGGAGAGGCAGAGAGAGAGAGAGAGAGACAGAGAGAGAGAATCCCAAGCAGGCTCCACACTGTCCGTGCAGAGCCGGATGTAGGGCTCAAACCCACAAGTCCTGAGATCATGACCTGAGCCGAAACCAAGAGTCAGACGCTCAACCGACCGTGTCACCCAGGCGGCCCCATCTGATGTGCCCCCCTCCCGCTGCCCCGCTGGACAGCTCAGCTCTAGACCTTTGGGGTCTCACCGCTGCCTCCCCTCCCCAGACATGCACACAGGTGGGGTCTCCCTGGAGAGCTATTTTGTAAGCACTTAGCGAACGCAGGATATGTTGACCGACAGTGTTCCCGGATGTATCCGGAACAAAAATTTACCAAAGTTTCCTTCTTTACACGCTGTCGGTATGTACTGGAGTGACCTGCTCCCGCCCGTGGGTGTGGCCCCGGCACCCCTGCCGCCCGCCTGGGAAGGCGGCACTGGCAGATGCAGTGACGGCGGGCCCCTCTGGGGGTGCTGGTGAGAAGGGGCCCCCCCGGGCGGTCCCAGGCTCCAGGATTTTCAGGCCTGAGGCTTCTGCTGTCTGTGTCTCCGCCTTCGGCCTGGCCCGTGTATCCGTGCTGCTTCCGTCATCAGTGCCTTCGTCTGACGACTCCAGTGATGCCTTTCACATCGCCGATTTCGTCGTTCCAAACCACTTCTGTCTCCTATTGTCTAATAATAAAACTTTATTTATTTCAAGTTTATTTATTTATTCTGAGAGAAGGAGAAAGAGCACATGAGCGGGGTAGGGGCAGAGAGAGAGAGGGAGAGAGAGAATCCCAAGCTGGCTCCGTGCTGGCGGGGCCCGCTGTGGGGCTCAAACTCACAAACCTCGAGATCGTGATCCGAGGGGAAACCAAGAGTCGGACCTTAACCGGCTGAGCGCCCCAGGCGTCCCTGTGTAATAAAGCTTTAAAAATGAAAGACGAAACACCTCTAAGTCGTGGATTTCTACAGCCATCTCTCTGAGCACAGTATGGGGGAGTCACCCTGGGACCCCTGTCTTGAGCAGGTGTCTTTCAGGGTGCGTTGACAGAGCTTGAACTCCAGAGATGTCCGTTACCAGATCGAAGACAGGTGTTAGAAATGCCTTTATAAAGGTCTTGGTTCATTCCTGTTCTGGGGCCAGTTTTAACTGTAAAAATCAGTTCCTTGTCTTTTTTTTTTTTTTTTTTTAATTTTTTTTTTCAACGTTTTTTATTTATTTTTGGGACAGAGAGAGACAGAGCATGAACGGGGGAGGGGCAGAGAGAGAGGGAGACACAGAATCGGAAACAGGCTCCAGGCTCCGAGCCATCAGCCCGGAGCCTGACGCGGGGCTCGAACTCACGGACCGCGAGATCGTGACCTGGCTGAAGTCGGACGCTTAACCGACCGAGCCCGCCAGGCGCCCCGGTTCCTTGTATCTTTAGGGAGTGCCGAGTCTCACTGGACAGCCTTTGGAAAACATCGTGTGTGCCACTTTTGAGAGATGATCCATGCGGTTGCCTCTTTAAATTAATACTTTATGCCGTTTCATTGCAAACGACTACAATAAAACGGCAATAAACATATTAAGTAGAGTAGCAAATATGTAATCTGTGTGGACCGTGAATGAATGGAAGTCGTTAAAATTCATCACCAAATCCTATTCGCAAATGTTAATTTGCTGCGTTAAGTTCAGAAGCACGCAACAGAAAGCTGTCACCTTAGAACAAGCTAATTAAGGTAACGTATCAAGGGGGACGTCAGAGACTCGAGGTATCTTTGGCCCTTGCCATCGCTGAAGAGAGAAAATGCACGTGTGCACTTGGTACGGCTCTATGTGGGCAGATACAGGGTAGTGGAAAGAGGGAGGGCCTCCTCAGGGCAGAGGGGGGACGCAGGTCCCAGCTTTGGGAAGTCAGGCTGGTTAACTTAAGCAACCCCAGTTTCTCTCCCTGTGACTGGAGGTGAAACCATGCCCTCCCCACCTCCAGGGCCCGGGGGGGCATAACAACAGGGTGTGCAGACCACGGGAACCCGTTCCTGCTGCCAGGCTTGCCTGCCGTTAGTCCTCCTTCATAGTCTCCTCCTCCAGGAAGCCTTCCCGGATGACTCCACGCACACAAGGACCATTTGTTAAAGACACCATTCTTTCCGCCACTGAATTGCCTTGGCATCCTTGTCAAAAATCAATGGCCCATCGCCTGGGTGGCTCAGTCGGTTGAGCGTCCGACTTCAGCTCAGGTCATGATCTCACGGTCCGTGGGTTCGAGCCCCGCGTCGGGCTCTGTGCTGACAGCTCGGAACCTGGAGCCTGCTCCGGATTCTGTGTCTCCCCCTCTCTCTGCCCCTCCCCTGTTCATGGTCTGTCTCAAAAATAAATAAAAACATTTGGCCCCTTGGGGTCTCTTGCGTTTCCATGCTAATTCTAGAATCGGTTTGTCCGTTTCTGTAAAAAGGCAGCTGGGGTTTCAGTAGGGATTGTGCTGTCCCTGTAGGTCATTTTGGGGAGCGTTGCTGTCTTACCAATATTGCGTCTTCTGGTTTATGAACACAGGACGTCTTTCTGTTAACTTGGATCTTTTAAGTTTCTCTCAGTGATGGTTTACAGTTCTCCATCTATGTGTTTTGCGATTTTATGTTAAACGTCTTTTTTTTTTAAGTATTTTGTTCTTTGGGATGCTGTTGTAAAAGAAATTGTTTTGTGATTTCATTTTTTGGATTGTTCGCTCCTAGTGTATAGAAATGCAATTGATTTGGGGCACCTGGGTGGCTCAGTCGGTTGAGCGTCCGACCTCGGCTCAGGTCATGATCTCACAGTTCGTGAGTTTGAGCCCCGCGTCGGGCTCTGTGCTCACAGCTCAGGGCCTGGAGCCCGCTTCGGATTCTGTGTCTCGCTCTCTCTCTGCCCCTCCCCTGCTCGTGCTCTCTGTCTCAAAAATAAAACATTAAAAAAAAATTTTTTTAAAAGGAAATGCAGTTGATTTTTGTAAGCTGATCTTATATCCTGCTGCCTAAGTAAAATCATCTATTAGTTCTTATGGATGTTTTGTGATTTTTTGTTTAGTATTTTCCACATCCAAGACCCTGTCGTCTGTAAATAGAGATACTTTTATTTCTCCCCGTTCATCCGGGGTGCCTTTCACTTCCTTTTCCTGCCTGATTGCACTGGCCGGACCTCCAGTGCTGGGAAGGAGTGGGGCGAGCACACATCCTTGTGTTTTCCTCTTCTTACCGGGAAGTGGCTATGTTTTTCAGCATTAAATATGGTATTAGCTGTGGGTTTTTCATAGATGCTTTTTATCCGGCTGAGGAAAAGCCCTTGTGTTCCTGGCTCATCGAGTGGTGGGTTTTGTTTTGTTTTTTTTCCTATGAAGGGATGTGAGATTTGGCCATGTGCTTTTTTTGCCTTTATGGAGATGATGACAGAGGCTTTGTCCTTTATTCTAATAACATGGTGGCTACATTGATCAATTTTTATGTTGAACGGACCTTGCATCCTTGGGATAAATCGCACGTGTTCGTGGTGGGTAATCTCTTTCTACGTAGATTTGCTTTGCTTTGCTGGTACCTTGCGGATGATTTGGTGTCTGTGTTCGTAAGAACTGATCTGCGGTCACCTCATACGGCAATGTCTTTGGCTTTTCTTCGTGGGAAGTTTTAAAATGACAGTTCAGTGTCTTCACGCATCATACCTTTTCAGATCTTGCATTTCTTCTCGAGACACTTGGCGATAGTTTGCGTCTTGGGATCAGAGTTCATAGCTTCGTTCATCACAAACTGGTTGTTAGTGGCGATAACGTTACTCGCCTTACCGCCACCGCACAAAACTCGTCCCCTGTCCCTTCTCCCCTCTGTGTCGTCATGGGCACACAAACTAGGTCTTCATTTTGTCATTCTTGCCCTGCTCTGTGGCCTTTTAAGTCAGATAAGAGGGGGAGAAAAAGGCACTAACAGTGACACCCGTAAATTCTCTTATAAATAAAAGAGATTCCCGGTGGCATTTCCTTCACCTGTGTGCTCCGTCCTGCACGTACAGGTGAAGCAGGTGGGCAGGTGGGAGAAGAGAGGGGTGGGGGGCTTCCAGACTCGGGGGGAAGCGGTGGGTCCCCCTGCCCACACCTCTCCTGCTCCTTCGCACCTGCAGGGAGTGGGAAGTGGGGGCGACAGAGGCAGAGGTCCCCGTTGGGCCGTTCGTTAATGAGCAGGACCACGTGACTTCCAGCTGCTCCTCTCCCAGAGCGGACGGTTCCCGCTGACCCAGCGGCCACTCGCACGAGGAAGGGAGTGAGGGGTGCCCGGCTTTCGCTTCTCTTTCCCTGCGTGCCCGGGAACACCCGTCTTTGGTCTCCTGCACCGTGTGGCTGTCCGGAGAGCAGAAGCCGCCGTCCTGGGGAAGGGCCTCTGGGGTGGGGGCCGGGCCGGGCCTCCCTGGGCTCTGCTCCTAAGTCGTGTGCCGGCCTGACTTGCCAGAACCCCCCGCCCCACGGGGAGTTTCGGGGGCTGGTCTTGCGAACGATACGAAACTTGCCGGTTCCTCCTCCACCTCCCACAGAGGCCGGCTGTGCAGGGGTGGGAGGGTCAGTCCCACCAGACCCCCACCCGGGATGCAAGGCCGTGGTCTGCTCCGGCTACAAGGGCTTGGGAGTCCGATTCTCACTTGAACCCTTAGGCCGTGTGACTTCCCGTGAAACGATTTGCCTCTCTGAGCCGGCTTTGTCTTCTGTTGCCACGCGGGCACGGCGATGGAGCCAGCAGGCCTGGCGGCACGCCGGCACACCCTCGGCCCCCTGCACGCGGCGGTTGTCCACGTGCACTGCCGGGTTCCGTGGGCGCCCGGGACCTCCCGGCCGCCTTTGTGGCCCAGCGAGGCGGCCCGGGTCCCCAGCCGGGCCGGCCGGCTGCTCCTCCCGCTCCGTCCCTCCCGTCGCTCCAAAGCTACAGCCTGTCCTCACTCGTGTGCCTCTCACCTGCGAAACCAGGGCAGGAACCTGCTGATCACTCCAAGCAAGGGTTATGTGCCGAGAACCCCCGGTGCCCTCTGGGGCCGGACGGTTGGCCGGGAGCACACGGTGCTGACCCGCGGAGAGCCCCCCCGCCCGCCTGCCACACGCACCTTGGAAGTTTAGTTCAGGCTGTGGGTCTAGTAATCCATGCGTCCTTGTGGAGACCTGGCCCTGGCCTTGGCCCGCACACATCGGGGTGCACAGGGAGGGACCCGGTGAGAAAGGATTCGCTGCTGCCCTGGGCGTCCCCTCCCAGCCAGGAAGCACCTTTTATCCAGAGCCCCGGGGGCGGTTGTCATCCTCTGCACTGACCCAGTCCACTGAGCAAGCCCCTCTCTGAGCCAGCGGGTGGGCGATGGGAGGGAGGAGAAATCCACGGCGTGGGTTTCTGCGCTGCCGAGAGCGGTCATCGAATCCCAGGGGATGAGTCGCTCTGCGGCTCATGAGAGGCCCAAGGCCCGGCTGGAGGTCCGTGCGCCTTGAGGGCACGGGGGAGGAGGCGTGCTTGGCTGGGGGCCCTGCAACTTCAGGCACACCCCTTCTGGGACCTCAGTGTCTCACGATCTTACAGGCCCCTCCCCACCCTGGAAGCCTGCTTTAGAAAAAGGAAATGTGGGGGCGCCTGGGTGGCGGCTCAGTCAGTTAAGCGTCCGACTTCGGCTCAGGTCATGATCTCACAGTCCGTGGGTTCGAGCCCCGCGTCGGGCTCTGTGCTGACAGCTGAGGGCCTGGAGCCCGCTTCGGATTCTGTGTCTCCCTCTCTGCCCCTCCCGCACTTGCACTCTGTCTCTCTCTGTCTCAAAAATAAATAAACATTAAAAAAAGAAAGAAAGAAACATGAGCTAAGCTGCAGGCAAGGGGGTCTTGGAGTAGCTCATCAGCGTCGGCCCGTTTGACACGTCTCAGCAGGGCCCCCTCCCCAAGAACGTTCACTACGCCAGGCTTTGGAATCGGCGGACCCAGGCCCCCTAGCTGTGGGACCCCGGGCAAGTCACTGCGGCGTCCTGGGCCCGCTTCCTGGTCCGACACGGCCCGCCCGCGTGTGGCCCGGGACGTCACTCAGCCCCTAGAGCTCCATTGATTTGGATCGTTGGTACATTTGACTCGCAGCTGAACACAGGCTTCTGTGTCCCTCAGTATTTACTCTTTGCAGCTGGGAGGAGGGCGCCAGCATCTCTGCTTTCCAGTTGGGGAAACAGAGGCTGGGGAAGCTAGGAGCCTCGCCTGAGGTCACCGGCCTCCTGAGGGCAGGGCCAGGACTTGCACTGCTCTGGCTCCCAAAGGAAGCAGGAGGAGGAAGAGAGCCACCCGTCCGCCACGTTCCTCTCTCCCTGGGGACGCGGAGAGAGGACCGCCTGGGTCCCAGGCCATCATGTCCCTCTCAGGGGGACACGGGAGGCCAAGTCAGAGGTGGGGGGGAGGGCCCGCCCACATTCCCGCGGCAACGCGACTCACGTCACAGGGACCGCTTGGCCGGCCGAATGTTGCTTTGTGTCCCCGACATACAGCTCCGGCAAAGAGAAACCACCAAGAAACCAGCTTTCCATAGAGAGCAGGACACGCAAAGGCCTGTTAGTGCCGTTGGCAAGGTTTTTGTGGTTGTTCACGTGGGCCACGTGTTTGGGAGTCCTCTGGAAACCCTGGGGTCAGAGGAAGAGCAGACTGGTGTCGCATCCCCCCGAAGAATCGCTGCGGAAGGACCACACGCTTTTGGTTTTGTTTTAATTTTCTTTAATGTTTAATTATTTTTAAGGGGGGGGGGAGGGGCAGAGAGAGGGAGACACAGAATCCGAAGCAGGCTCCAGGCTCCGAGCTGTCAGCACAGAGCCTGACACGGGGCTTGAACCCACGAACTGCGAGATCATGACCTGAGCCAAAGTCAGCCGCTTAACCGACTGAGCCACCCAGGTGCCCCCCTCCTTTTTTAAATTTTTTTTAAGGTTTTATTTATTTTTGAGAGCGAGAGAGAGAGAGAGAGACAGCACAAGCAGGGGAGGGGCAGAGAGAGAGGGGGACACAGAATCCGAAGCAGGCTCCAGGCTCGGAGCTGTCAGCACAGAGCCCAACGCGGGGCTCGAACTCACAGACCGCGAGATCGTGACCTGAGCCGAAGTCTGACGCTCAACCGGCGGAGCCCCCCAGGCGCCCCTGACGACCGCACATCTCAGTTGGGCCCGGGCCTGCCTCCAGCTGGGCCGCCTTGGGGCTCTGGGGCCTCTCCCAGCATCCACAGCCCATCTCGAATTGGGGCCAATGAAATCACAATGGAAACCAAACGGACAAGATACGGGAGCAGGACTTGTGGGCTCAGACGCGTGGCTCATCCCCGGCTGCGCATTCTGGACCGTCTTCCGTTACCTGCTGTCACGACAGCCCCCCTCCCCCGGCACTTAGCAGCCTCAAACAGCCACCGTTTTGTTATGCGTCCTGATTTCTGGGGCCGGGAATTTGGGCAGAGCCCAGCTAGGCAAGCGTGCTGGGGGGGGGGGGGGGCACTGCCAGAGGTCGCTCCGTGGCGTCCAGTGGTGGCCCGGCTGCTCCGGAGGGCCCAGGGTCCGAGGCGCCGCCTCACGTCCTGGCGCGCGGCAGGGAAGGCTGGGCTCAGCTGGGACACGGCCTCCCCACCGGACATGCCCAGGGTGGCCCCCTTCTTACGGGCCAGCTCGCGGCTTCTGGCAGGGGTTCCTGGGACCACGGTGGAAACTGCCAGAGTCTTTGGGCCGAGGCCCGGAAACCGGCCGGTCGCTTCTGCCGTATTCTCTTGGTCAAAACAGCTTTCTTTTCTGGGTTCTGGGCTCGTGGCTCCGTCCCCCACCTTCAAAGTGCTCTGCTCTGACCTCTGCCTCTGTTGCCACATCTGCTCTGAGTCTGGGCCTCCCCTGGGCTTATGTGGGGACGGTCCGTGGTAATCTCCCCACACGGTGCTGGGGGACAGCGGACACGGAGCCTGTGCTCTTTGGAGAGGAGCAAGGAGGCCTTCTCGGAGGAGGAGGGCTTTGGCTGGGCCTGGAAAGAGAAATAGGGAGGGTGTACCTGCAGCGGGGAGGGCGCAGGTGTGCCGTGAGCCAGTCCGGAGGCCTGAGACCCTGAGACGCGGGAAAGACTGGGTGTCGGTGGTGAGTTTCCTTTTGCCCACAGCGTCCAAGGCGGGACGGGTAACGGTGCCGCGTGCCCCGTGTGAGCGCCACCCAGGCCGCGAGGCTATGTGGGCGGGATGATGGCGGGGAGGGGTGGTCCCTGCTGCCTTCTCTGGCCCCGAGAGAGGACAAGAGGAGGCAGCCTGCTAGGGGGGCAGTGTGCCAGCGCCTTAGTGGGGAGGGGGGTCCGAGGGTGACCAGAATTTCTGTGCATTTCCTGTAGCATCCGCTTAAGCGTCCACGGTCAGGACTCTGACCCCAGTTTTAGTCTAATTTTCCGTTTTACAGTTGTTACGCCTTTTTTTTGTTGTGTTGAATTTTTCAAGTTTATTAGGGAGAGAGAGAAAGCACGAGTTGGGGAGAGGCAGAGAGAAAGAGGGAAAGAGAGGATCCCCAGCAGGCTCCACACGGTCAGAGCGGAGCCCGATGCGGGGCTCGCACTCATGAAGTGTGAGATCGCGACCCGAGCCAATGCCAGATGCTCAACCGATGGAGCCACCCAGGCGCCCCAGCAATCGTCACGTCTTCGGACGGCGTGACATCATTTGCTCCGTAAGTCACGTTCGCTGAATGGTTTTTGGAGTACCGGGGCCCGTCCCACGGCTTTGCTGGTGTTAAGCACTCTGGCGGGCAGGTCCGATTGATTATCAACCCATTTAACAGAAGAGGAAATGGAGGCATGGGTGTGGGGGCAGGTCGAGGGGTGTATCTGGGCCTCTCCGCTTCGGCGGCAGAACCAGGATTTGGCCTCAGGAGGTCAGGTACCAGAGCCCGTGCTTTTGGTTTCCGTCCGGCTGCCTGTGTATCCCGGTGGTGTCCCCCCTGCGCCGGGCTAAGCGTGTGCCCTCAGTGGATGCTCGCCGCCCCGTCTCTGCTCTTGTCCATCTGCGACTTACATCTGAGCCTGAGTTTCCTCATCTGAGTTCCAGCCACTCTGATGATGGCACCCGGAGAGCTCCGGGGCAGATGAGGAAGGAAGCAGCCTGAGGTGGTTTCGGTGAAAATCGTCACGGGTGGAGCCCAGCGCCAGCGAGGCTGGAAGCCCAGATGATACCCCTTCGGCCCTGGCTACCTTCAGCCTGCGTCCCGCTGTGATGGGAATGCATGCCAGTGGCTGTATTTTAACGTGCATTTTGGTGGCAGGGGTGCTGTTACTCTGCACACGTATCTCCAGGAATCAGGGACAGAGCGCTGCCTTTGCCCCCCGGGCCCTCCCGGGGGTCATGGTCATGATCTCGCGGTTCGTGGGTTCGAGCCCCGCGTCGGGCTGTGTGCTGACAGTGCAGAGCCTGCTTGGGATTCTCTCTCTTTCTCTCTCTCTCAAAAATAAAGTAGAAAGAAAAGAAAAGAAAAGAAAAGAAAAGAAAAGAAAAGAAAAGAAAAGAAAAGAAAGGAGAAAAGAAAGAAAAGAAGAAAGAAAGAAAGAAAGAAAGAAAAGAAAGAAGAGAAAAGAAAGAAAAGAAGAAAGAAAGAAAGAACTGTCCCTCCCCTGCTCGTGCTCTTTCTCTCTCAAAAATAAATAAAGTTGGAAGGAAAGGAAAGGAAAGGAAAGGAAAGGAAAGGAAAGGAAAGGAGGAAGGAAGGAAGGAAGGGAAGGAAGGAAGAAAGAAAAAAGGAAAGAAGAGAAAAGAAAGAAGAGAAAAGAAAGAAAAGAAGAAAGAAAGAAAAGAAAGAAGAGAAAAGAAAGAAAAGAAAGAAAGAAAGAAAAGAAGAAAGAAAGAACTGTCCCTCCCCTGCTCATGCTCTTTCTCTCTCAAAAATAAATAAAGTAGGAAGGAAAGGAAAGGGAAGGGAGGGGAGGGGAGGGGAGGGGAGGGGAGGGGAAGGAAAAAAGAAAGAAAGAAAGAAAGATGAAAGAAAGAAAAGAAACGAAAGAAAGAAAAAGAAAGAAAAGAAACGAAACGAAACTCCTCTCCCTGGGACGCCTTGTTCACCGTCTGTGAAGCAGGGATAGTAACAGCCTGTCTTGTCTGCCCGTTCCCTGTCGGAATCAAACGAAACGACGAATATGCAAATGCACGGCAAGGACGATGCTGTGTATTTGTTGAGGTGACTGATTTTTCCAGAAGAGCTGGGGGTTACTGAACTTTGGGCTGTTCTCGGGGAGCCAAGGCAGGAGGCTGAGGTCCATATTTGTGTGTTAGGATTGGAGGTGTAGACCTGCCCCATTCCCGTCCCCGTCTCCCCAGGGGTCTTACTTGATGATGGAACACAGTGAGACCCGGGGGAACTAGGGACCACGGCCAGGCGTGTGGCCACCTCGCTGCCCCCAGAAACCCTTTCACAATAAATCGGTGACTTCTGCTTCTTGCCGTGACAGAATCATGGAACAAACTGACCATCCTGCCCGAACGTAGAGAAACACACAAGCCCTATCATGATAGGTGTTTTCAGACACTGGGCAGCATGCAGCAGGGGGCCATGATTCCAGAGAGAAAGGAAATGAACAGAGCAGGCCCTCCGACTCCCCCGGCTCACTGCCCGGGGGATGTTTCCAGGCTGCGGAGCAGGCAGAAGCCAGACAGGCTCCAGTGCTCTTGCCAAAGTGCGGTAACGGAGTTCAGAGTTTGGGGGCTCTGGGTGGGTGACCTTGTGGGACAGAGTTCTGGGGGGGGCTGCACAGAGAGTTCTCCACAGACTGTCCCCTCAAGTCTTTGGATGTTTAAACTGTCTATATATAAAGGGAAATTAAAGTACCACCGGAAAACAGTAGGGCCCCAAAACTATTGGAGCTGACACAGGGTTGGGCGTGGTAAGTGTTCTCCCAACTTAAAGTGGAGACGTCAGCACTTAAGGTTTTTTTTTTTATTTTTTATTTATTTTTTTTTTTTATTTTTTAAAAAAAATTTTTTTTTTTCAACGTTTTTTATTTATTTTTTTTGGGACAGAGAGAGACAGAGCATGAAGGGGGGAGGGGCAGAGAGAGAGGGAGACACAGAATCGGAAACAGGCTCCAGGCTCCGAGCCATCAGCCCAGAGCCTGACGCGGGGCTCGAACTCACGGACCGCGAGATCGTGACCTGGCTGAAGTCGGACGCTTAACCGACTGCGCCACCCAGGCGCCCCAGCACTTAAGGTTTTGGGTGCTGTTTCTGTCTTAGCCGTTGAGCTACATTAGCCTTAGTCTGAAGACTGCTCGAGAGCCCCCCTTGCAAAATTCAAAGCGATCCTTGAAAGGCTCTACCTGTTCCCAAATGACTTGATGCAAGACAGAACAAAGTTCATCTCCGTTCAAAGGAATACCAAATACAAACACACAAACCCCAGCAACCAACAGTGTAAAGTTTCCAAAGAAAAATTACAAGGTGGGAGCAGGGAAACGTGTTCTATAACTAGGAGAAAAACCGATCAGGAGACACAGACCCAGCATATTCGTGTAGGTTTTCTAGAGAAACAGAACCAAGAAAGAGGATATTTATTATAAGGGATTGGCTCATGTGGTCATGGAGAAGTCCCAATACCTGCAAGCTGGTGACCCAGGAGGGTCACTGGGGTAGTTCCATCCTGAGTCCTAAAGAATAAAACAAAGTCAAGAAAAGAGAGAAAACGAGTAAAGAACAAATAGCAAGATGGTAGATGGAAACCTAGCCGCAGTGATGATTACATTAAACGTAAATGGCAAAAACATTCCAATTAAAAGAGATTCTCAGTTTGGATTTAAAAAAAGGAAGCTCCTACTGACGTTTAAAATGTAAAACGATAAAACACTGTAGATTAAAAGTAAAAGGGTAGACTAAGACCTGCCATGCAGCCACCAGCCAAAAGAAAATTGGAGTGGCTGTACTAATGTCAGGCCAAGCAGGACAAGAAATAACCCCAGGGACAAAGAGGGGCATTTCGTAATAAGACATAATCCTAAAAAGTTACAGACTAGTAACAGAGCTTTAAAATCCACGAAGCAGGGGCGCCTGGGTGGCTCAGTCAGTTAAGCGTCCGACTTCGGCTCAGGTCACGATCTCGTGGTCCGTGGGTTCGAGCCCCGCGTCGGGCTCTGTGCCGACAGCTCAGAGCCTGGAGCCTGTTTCAGATTCTGTGTCTCCCTCTTTCTCTGACCCTCCCCTGTTCATGCTCCCTCTGTCTCAAAAATAAATGTTAAAAAAAATTTAAAAAAAATAATAAAATCCACGAAGCAAAACGTGGTAGAACCGAGGGAGAAACAGACGCACGTGAGGAGACGTCAGTATCCTTCTCTAAGTAATTGATGGAACAAGTAGAAAATCAACAGTCTAGAAAACTTGAACACAATCGGCCAAACTAACCTAACGGACGTTTAGAGAACCGCAGAACACATGCTCTTCTCAGCTACGACATCGCAGAGCAGGACTCCAGCAGGCACGTCGACTGCAGAGCGTTTTCCCCTCCATCCAACCGTCTCCCAAGTACGCTGCCTTCCGGGCAAGAGCGTTCAGCACGTGAGAAAGAGAAAAACAAAACGTTTCACGCGGGAGCCCAGCGGGGCCGTAGAATGCTTACGGTGGGCAGCTGTGACTTCACATCCTCGCTGCCGGCTGGGGTGGTGTATTTGTGGCTGTGTTTTAAAGTTGCCTGGTGTATCAATTCTCTACCAAACAAACACCCGAGGCAGCGCGTTAGGTTTCCATCAGGCATGTTGTTTGACTGGTCAGCATACAGTCCAGGTTTCCCGGATCTGCCCTCACGGCCAAATCCGCTCGTGCCTCTGGTCCTCCTCTGTGCATCTCCCCCCTGTCTGGAATGCTCCCCGCCCCCCGGCTTTGGTCCTCCACGAGCTCCTACTCATACCTCAAAACCTAGCTCAGAAGTGGCCCCACGTGAAGCCATCCCCGTTCCCCAGGTCTCCCCTGTATCATGGTGGAGCCCTCAGCTGCTGCCCTAGTGTATTATTTCTGCCTCTCTTTTGGCCGCCAGAACACCTACTGTCTGAGCACCGAGTCCGCGTCTGTCCCTGTATGGCTCCTCGGTCCCGTGTTTACACAGAGATGTGGAGAGGACCTGTCACCTCCAGCTAAAACCTGCTTTCTTTTCTTTTCCCTCAGCCTCAAGGACAAAAATCAAGGTGAACTCATCCCTCCTGTGCTGAGATTCACAGTGACATACCTAAGAGAGAAAGGTAAGCGAGAGCTGGCTTCAGCCAGGGGTGTGAGGGCCTCTGGGAGGCCCATCTCGTGTCGCGGGCACCGTGCAGACCGGGGACTTGGAGGGGCTGGGCCTCGTGCGGGAAGGGTGACCAGCACGGGATGGACTCAGGCACACAGAATGTCTGGGTTTGCATCCCGGCTCTACTGTGTACTTGCTGTGTGGCCTTGGGCAGTTACTTACCTTCTCTGGGCCTGTGATTCCTCATCTGCCCCGTGGGGTTCATGACGGTGCCTGATTCACGGGGTTGCTCTGGGGCCTAAATGAGATGAGACATGTAAAGCTGTCCGTGAAGAGACCCCTTTGATGTGATAGATAGCTTGGTCTGCAGGTGCTGTCGCCAGTGGGGTGGGCGCGCTCGGTGATTAGAGGGGGTGCGCCTTGTGGCTCCTCCAGGACTCCTGCCTGAGGCCAGAGTTCCCAGATCCACGGGGAAAGTGTGGACCCTGACAGGAGCGTAGTTCTCTGGGCGAACAGGCTGCTGGTGGGGGGGGGGGGTGGCCCTCCGCAGGCAGGTACCGCAGGGTGCAGGGGGGGGGCGCATCCGACGAGCAGTGGGAGCCGTCATTGCTGGGGGCCCTGGTGGCCTTTTACCTGGCGCGCCCTCAGAACTGCATGTCCTAATGCTAGAAAGTTCTATGAGCTGGCGCCTCT
Organism: Panthera onca; assembly: GCF_046562875.1. Lineage (NCBI taxonomy): Eukaryota > Metazoa > Chordata > Mammalia > Carnivora > Felidae > Panthera > Panthera onca. Next base: position 136,832,615 of record NC_138345.1, read on the forward strand.
CTAGCCGGAGGACCTGATCGTTGCTTAGAATGGTCTCTACTTTGGCGAGAAGTCCTTCGCGGCACCTCCCGTTCTGTTCCGTATTTCGGGAGCAGACAGAAGATAGTGCGTAAGACCAGGTGTCAGAAACCGGGAGAGGGAGTCTCTCCCTTTTTAGCGTCATCAGTTCCTTTATTTATGAAAAAATAAAACAAAAAACCCGGCTCCAAGTGGGAACTCAGTATTCTATTTGTTGAATGAATGCACGATCAAACATGTACCCTTTGGGCACCTCCCCGTATCCAGCCCTGATTGAGGCGCTGGGGTTGCCATGGTAACGGCACCCCCCCCCCCCCCAACCAGCCGCCGTTCTGGGGGCTCACGGTCGCAACCGAGAGGACTCCATTGCGATTTGCTCTGTAAAGCTGTTTCCACGGGTCAGAAGTCCAGGCACACGGGGGCCGGGCTGCTCAGGGTCTCGCAAAGCGAAACTCGAGGTATCCCGCCAGGCTGCGCTCCTTTCTGGAGGCTCTGGGGAAGAATCTGCTTCCACCTTCATTCAGTTTGTTGGCCAAATTCACTTCTTTGCAGAGATGCCTGTGTGTCCTTGGTGGCTGTCGGCCAGAGGCCTCTTTCTCTTCCTAGAGGCTGCACGCTTTCCTTTCCGTGCAGCCCCCTCCACCAACAGAGACCTTCCCACCTGTCGAGTCCGGCCTCCATGCTTCAAATCTCTGTAGCCAGGAAGAACCCGGTCCCTTTTAAAAGTCTTGCCTGATTAGGTCAGGCCCACTGAAGATAATCTCCGTATCTTAAGGTCAGGTCCTTGGGCCTGAATCCTGTCTGCAGAGTCCCTTCCCTGTGGCGCCTAGATCAGTGTTTGGATACCGGGCAGAATGAGTGTGCCCCACGGGGTCCGGGACTTTGGGAGCCACCTCAGAAATTTTCCTACTTCAATCTGTCAGGAAAAAAAGAGAGGGACCATCCACTCACACAGAGGGGACAGCGCGTGCAAAGGCCGGGAGGAGCAAGGAGCATGGGGCAGACTGGAGGCCGGAGGAGGGGGCCGAGGGGCAGTGGGGCAGGAGAGGCCGGACCGTGCAGGCCCGTGGGAAGTCCCCGTGGGAAGCCGCCCGGTGAAGACCAGCAAGGTCCGTGCACAGGCTGCTCAGACCTGAATATATTCGTTGAATAGACCCAGCTTCAGAAGGAAGAGGCTGGGGAGGGAGCCCAGGGCTTCTGGAAACCCAGAAACGTTCTGTATTTGCCGCGTCCGGAACGGTAGTTTCCAGCTGCTCGCGGCAATAGCCCAGTAGAGCACATTCTAGGTGTCTCCTACGTCGGGTGACCGCATTTTTAATTTCACTTAATTTTTGCTAATTAAACGGAAATTTAAATCATGACGTGTGGCCAGTGGCTGCCATACTGGACGGGTCACCTGTGTCGATGCAGCTGCGGGACTAAGCGGAGGCTGTGCGTGTGGAGGCCCCCCGGGTGCTTGAACACGTGCCATATCCAGCCTCGTCGACGCTTTCTGCAGCCCTCAGAGGCAGGGGCTCAGGGCCTTACTCTGTAGACAGGGTGGCTGAGCTCAGAGAGGCCACGGGCTTTCGCTGCGGTCACGCAGCGGGATGAGACAGAGTTGGGCTGGACTCCAGGTCTGTCTGACTGGGTTCTCTCTTCCCGGGGGCCGCGGAAGTAGGCAGTGAGGTGGGGTTGGGAGTTTGGAAGTTTGAGGAATAAATAGAGGTGGGGATCGCGGGTGGTGGGCGTCGGGGGGGTGGGGGGGGGATGAACCGAGCTGGAGAGCATTCCCTGCCAGCCACGGGAGGGTGACGCGTGGGCAGGAGGAGTCGTGGAATGTTCCAGAAACCCAGAGTGCTAGGACCTGTGAGGTGCCTGGAGGCTCTCTCTCCTCAGGACTCCGCACCGAGGGCCTGTTCCGGAGGTCGGCCAGTGTCCACACCATCCGCGAGATTCAGCGGTTGTACAATCAAGGTGAGCCTGTCCCCGCAGAGACCCCTGACCCCGAGCCTCCCGCCTGCCCGGCCTGCACAGCCCTCCACGGCCGCAGAGCCGCCAGGCCCAAGGTAGCGTGGCTCCCGCCCCCACCCAACCCCCAGCATAGCCCGGGGCCGGGCAGCTGCCCAGGCGAGGCCTGCGCCCGGAGCCCCGGCCCTCGGCGGGTGGCCGCACGCTGCCGTTGTGCCTCGAGGGCTTCTCCCGTCATCGCAGGCGGACAGGTGGTCTGAGGTGTTCCACGGAGTCTCCGTTCGGCAGCCCCTCCAGCGGGCCCGGCACCGCTTTCTCGGCTGCCTGCGGCGACACCCGCAGGTCGGGAGGCCGTGTCGGAGCTGAGCACCCTACAGCGACACTGCTGAGGCGGCTGGCTCTGCTCACGCCCCCGCCCACCCTCCTCGTTCCTCTCCCTCGTACGGTTCGCCCGTCCGGTGACAGGGCCGGCGCGGGGCGCGTGTGGACTGGCCGTCCTCAGGCCCGTGCGCCGAGCACCTGCATCCGAGGCGGGGCCGACCCGCACGGCGGGGGGACTGGGGGCACGTCCCAGACTCGGCCAGGTGCCCCAGAGGGCCGAGGGGGGCACGGTAGCAGCACCCCCCGGGTCCAGCAGGCGACAGGGTCGTGCCTGGCGAGAGGTCTCCCCCCTCGGGAGTTCTAAAGCCATTTGCGTCGGGGCCCATCATGACGCGGGACTCCGCGGCCCCGTCAGGACTCAGACTTGCGACATTCTGTGTCCAGGGAAGCCCGTGAACTTTGACGACTATGGGGACGTCCACATCCCTGCCGTGATCCTGAAGACCTTCCTGCGAGAGCTTCCCCAGCCGCTGCTGACCTTCACGGCCTATGAGCAGATTCTCGGGATCACCAGTGGGTACCTGCCCCGGGGGGGCCTCGCCGAGGGCCAGTCTGGGGGGTGGGGGGAGGGGCTGCCGGCCTCTTCTTGTTGCCGTCCGGCCCCGTGGACAAGTGTCAGTGGCCGGGCCGGGCCACCACCGTCCGTGGGTGGGGGCAGGGGTTGTCGGGTGCAGCTGGGGCGACAGGCAGCGTGGCAGAGGGCGCCTCTGGGTTCGGGGTGCACGGCCCGGTCCAAGGGCCGCCTCCAGGCCCTCCCTGCCCTGCTGTGGGGGAGCCCCCCACCTCCAGCACCCCAACTTCTGTGTGTAGAAGGGGGGCGGAGGCTGGTGGGGGGCAGAGGCCCCGAACCCCCTCTTCGAGCAGTTACCGTAGAAAGCTTGCAGTTAGAAATCCCTCCTCTGCCCTTTGGGAGGTGAATCTTCTACACCCAGAACTGTGTCAGGGACCCCAGAGCCGGCTCTGAGATGTAGATGTTCAAGGAGACCCCAGTGTCCCGTGACGGTGGGGGCCTAACCCAGCCTGTACCGCTGACCCTGTCCCAGGACACGAGAAGCGTGTTTCTCCCATGAACACACCCGGATAACTACCCCCTCCCTGACTCTGCTCAGGGCCCCCCCCCCCCCAACCCCTGCACCCCTCCCTGTGCCCTCATTCTCCCTCTAAAACGCCGGTCACCTCAGCCATTCGGCCGTGTCGGGCCGTCCCTCGTGCAGTGGTTATTACCGACCACGCACGTTCCTCTTTGCCTCTGGCACCTGCTTGCCACGGCCCGCGCGGGGTAGTTGCGGACGGGAGGGGAGTGAGCACGTAGGCCCCGCTCACCAGGAGCGCTCAGGCTGGCCGCAGGGACAGGCGTGTCATTGAACCGGGTGTGGCAGGGTGATGTGGCTGCAGGGCGTCTGGCACTTACTGGAAGGAAAGCAGGGAAAGGCCTGCTGGGCAGGAGGGCTTGTCAGGGTGTCCGAGGTTCCCAGACGTCCCCAGGCACCAGAACCCCCGGAGGGTGCATTAAAACATGGGTCACTGGGCCCCACCCCGGAGTTTCAGACTCCATAGGTGTGGGCAGTGGCCCAAGAATCTGCATTTCTAACTGGTTCCTGGGAGATGCTGATGGTCTGGGTTTTGTGCCATGGAATGCCTAGCTCAGCGGGGTTGGAGAGATGTGACCATGGAAAGCACAAGTGTCTTAGGGTCAAAGCTCATCCTGTGCACCAGGGAGTGGGGCTGGGCTGGGGCAGCTGCTGAGAATTTTTAAAAAATTATATTATGAAAGGGCTCCTGGGTGGCTCAGTTAAGTGTCTAACTCTTGATTTTGGCTCAGGTCATGATCTCACGGTTCGTGAGTTCAAGCCCTGCATCGGGCTCTGTGCTGTCAGCAGAGAGATGCTTGGGATTCTCTCCCCACCCCCCTCAAAATAAATAAATAAACTTTAGGGGTGCCTGGGAGGCTCAGTCGGTTGAGCGTCCGACTTCGGCTCAGGTCATGATCTCGCAGTTCGTGAGTTCGAGCCCTGCGTCGGGCTCTGTGCTGACGGCTCAGAGCCTGGAGCCTGCTTCGGATTCTGTGTCTCCCTCTCTCTCTCTGCCCCTCCCCTGCTCACACACTGTCTCTTCTCTGTCTCAAAAATAAATAAATGTTAAAAAAAAATTTTGTTAAATAAAAAATAAATAAGCTTTAAAATATAAAAATTAAAAAAAATAATAATAAATTCCATTTTGATGGAAATAACACCAGCACATAGCGTAGGAAACAAACAAAAACCCCAAGGTCCACAGCAGCGACACGGGAGTCCCTGCCCAGCCCCGCGGTCCCCCGCGGGCACGTACCCCGGCGGGGGCTCCGTGGGCACCTGCCCCTCACGCCAGGAGCGCCGCTCCTGTGCACGGTCCTGGAGCCTGGCTTTCGTGTGTTAGCATCACATCTCCTCTCTCCCTCCTCATGTGCAGTCACTCATCCTTTCAATGGTCGTGTTGCACCAGCTTTATAATTTCACGGGTGAACGTTTGGAGCTGTTTCCATTTCTGTTTGGCCCTCCGCTAGTTTGAAGACTCAGGAAGTCCCAACATTCCGGTCGTTGAGAACCGAGATGCTGCCCTGAGATGAGAACCGAGACCCTGCTTTCTGGACCGTGGTCTCACTCGGCCTGGCCGCACGGTGACAGGTGTAGGGTCACCAGATCTAGCAACAGAAAACAGAGGATGCCCACCCGCCTCAATGTGAATTTCCGATAAAGGGTGAATGTCTGTTTTGTTTTTTTAGTGTAAGTAATATTTGCTCTTTAGCTGAAATGCAAATTTCACTGAGTGTCCTCTCTTTTTTCTGGCAGCCCATTCTCAGGTGGGATGGGTTTCTCCGTGAAGCCGGGCAAAAGCAGGGGCTTCTGCGTGTGCTCGGGAAGTGCAGGGACACTCGGGAAGTGTCCAGGGCACAAGGGAATTGCAGCCAAGGCCGCCTCCCGGTGGTGCAGCCAGGAGGTTAAGAGCACTGGCTTGGAGCCGCACGGATCTGGATCCAAGCCTGGGCTTCACCTTGCAGTAGCTGTGTGACTGGGGACAGGTCACTGAACCTCTCTGAGCTCACTTCCCTTAGGTGCATAAAAGTGGGGGCTGTTGTGAGGATCGGGCGTGACGGTTCGTGGCACGCAGTCGGTGCTTTGTGGCAGCCTGCTCCCCCTTGCTCGCCGGTGAGCGCTCTGTCCCCGAGAGACCGTAGAGAGGGCGGGTGGCGGACCTCGTGCAAGGATGTGCTCTGGGACCATAAATCTCACAAAGAGGAGGTTGGGGCCGGGAAGCCGGGACCCAGGCAACGAGGTGGTGGCCCCCAAGCTCGTTGGTTCCTTGAAGATCATTTCGCGGGAACTCCCTGTCCATTCCCGTTGCCCACAACGGCTTGAGTTCACAAAAGAGAGGCTTCTCTTAAGAGGCCAACGAGAGCGTTGACGGTAGGGACGTTTGTGTCTGTGTTCGGAAAGCACACAGGCGTTCACGGTAGCCCCGCCCAAGGCTTGGCCGGAAGAGGTTGGCGTTGGGGGATCGGGACGTGGGGAGCACGGTGAATAGTTGTGGGTGCGCCCTGGCTTGAGGTCTGGAGTTCAGCGGAGGACGTGGTTATGAGGAAATGGGGGTCTGAGTCTGGGGCAGCCTCCCCCAGGCTCTTGGTGGGTGTGGGGACCTGAGCTGCAGGGCATCACAGACAGGCTAAGTTGGTCTGGAGAAGGGCTGGCCAACCTTTCCCGTAAAGGGCCAGGTAGTAGGTATTTGAGGCTTTGTGGGTCCGTCTGCGTTGCCCCTACCGGGCTCTGCTGTGATGTGTGAGTGGGTGGGTGCGGCTCTGTACCCATAGTTTGTTTTTTTCGTCTTTATTTTTGAGAGAGAGTGTGAACAGGGGAGGGGCAGAGAGAGAGGGAGGCACAGAATCCATAGCAGGCTCCAGGCTCCGAGCCGTCAGCACGGAACCCACGATCCGCGAGCTCGTGACCTGAGCCGAAGTCAGACGCTCAACCGACTGAGCCCCCCAGGGGCCCCTGTACCAATAGTTTTACTGACAAAAATTGGCCTTTCTGTCCGAAGGCTGTAGTTTGCTGACCGCTGGTCTAGGCCATTCTCACTTACAAAGTGAGTGATTTGGCTTTACGGGCTTTCTGGGAGGTAAGAGTTGCAATACGGCTCTAAAGACGGGAACAGAGCTCATGGAAGGGAGGGCTTTGCTGCGAACAGCCACCCGGCCCGGGAGTAAGTGAGGGCTCCGGGCCCGACCTCGGAGCTGACCTCCGAGGTGTCCTCAGAGCTGACCTCCTCCCTAGGCCCATGCTGGCCCCTTGGGCAGGACTCAGGAGGGACCCCTGTGCCCCTGCAGGTGTGGAGAGCAGCCTGCGGGTGACCCGCTGCCACCAGATCCTGAAGAGCCTTCCGGAACACAACTACGCCGTCCTCAGCTACCTCATGGGCTTCCTGCATGAGGTGAGGGGGCTAAGCAGGGCCCGGGGCGGGGAGGCCCCCATTCCGTGCCTGGCCCAGGCGGCCCTTCCTGCACCTGGTGCCCACACAGCCCGGGGTCTGGGGTCTCCCCCAGCCTTGGGACGCCGCTCCCTGGCCCAGAGGACTTCAAGGCCTGACCAGGGAGCAGCTCCATTTCTGCGCCCGCCCCTGCTGACCGGTCACATGCCTGGCCGCCCTCGGTTACAGATGGGACCTTCTTTTTATTTCCATTTTTTAACGTCTGCTTATTTTGAGAGAGAGCATAGGCGGGGAGGGGCAGAGAGAAGGAGAGAGAATCCCAAGCGGACTCCACGCTGTCCCGACGTGGGGCAGCCGCAATCGAGAGTCAGAGGCTCAACCGACTGAGCCACCCGGGCGCCCCACGTTGGGTGTAGAGATTGCTTTAAAAAATTTTTTTTTAATGTTTACATATTTTTGAGAGCAGAACATGAGCAGGGGAGGGGCAGAGAGAGAGGGAGACACAGAATCCGAAGCAGGCCCCAGGCTCTGAGCTGTCAGCACAGAGCCCGACACGGGGCTCGAACCCACGAGCCGTGAGATCACGACCTGAGCCGAAGTCAGACGCTCAACCGACCGAGCCACCCAGGTGCCCAGGATTGCTTTGAAAAATAATAAACTGGGGCGCCTGGGTGGCTCGGTCGGTTAAGCATCCAACTTCGGCTCAGGTCATGATCTCTCAGTCCGTGGGTTCGAGCCCCACGTCGGGCTCTGTGCTGACAGCTCAGAGCCTGGGGCCTGCTTCAGATTCTGTGTCTCCCTCTCTCTCTCTGCCCCTCCCCTGCTTGTGCTCTGTCTCTCTCTGTCTCAAAAATAAATAAACATTAAAAAAAATTTTTTTTAAATAATAAACTATTTGTCAGAGGCCAAAAACTAAGTTATTGCCCTAGTTTTCTTTCTACTTGTTTTTCATCTGCTGGAGGTGGACTGATTTCCCCGTCCTCCACGGCACGGACGTTGAAACTTCCCATGGGGCTTGGTGCTGTGTAGCATTGGCCCCGGTGGGCTCCTGCAGGGGCTTGGGGGCCGCTGTCCTCACCAGATCCAAGTTGGGGGGGGGGTTCACTGGGTCATGCCCCACCCCCCGTTCTCTGCTCTCCCATGACCCCCGAGGTTCTGCCATTGTCTCTGCTTCCGATTGTCGGAGGTCCCCAGGACCCTGGAGGCGAGGGGGAGATCAGGCCTTCAGATGGGCCCAAGTGGCCCCCCTGCCCCCGACTGGCCCCGTGACTTCGGGAAAGTCCCCTGCACCTTCTGGGTCTCCAGTTTCTTCATCTGTAAAATGGGTGATGCATCCTAACTTCATGGGGTTGTAAGTGCTGTAAGGCAGGTTCGCCCCCTCCCCTGCTGCCCCCAGTCCTCCGATGACCCCTGCCTGCTCTTTGGCCTGGACTGTGTCCAACTCGCTGGCCAGAGTGTGGCTGTCAGAGAGGTGGTCTGGCTGGGTGACACCAAAGGCCAAGCTTGCACCCATTGTGCTAGAGACCCCTGTCCCCGAGGGGGCCTCCCGAGTCCTCTGGAGTGGGAGAGAAGGCTGGGGGTGCGGAGGAGATCCAGGAGGAGCTCAGAGACGGTCAGAGCCCGAGGTCTCTCAGAGCATCAAGACTGACTGCTTTCAGGGCGCCCGGGGGACTCAGTGGGTTGAGCGGCCGACTCTTGGTTTTGGCTCAGGGCGTGATCTCACGGTTTGTGGGTTCGGGCCCCGTGTCGGGCTTTGTGCTGACGGTGTGGAACCTGCTTGGGATTCTCCCTCCCTCCCTCCCTCTCTCTCTCTCTGCCCCTCCCCTGCTCACTCTCTCTCTCTCAAATAAATACACTTAAAAAAATTAAAAAGTTAAAAAAAAAAAAAAGACTGCTTCCTTTTACAGGTGGTGACACCGAGGCCCAGAGCCAGGAGGTGGCCGTGCAGGGCCGTAGCACTGAACCCACAGTCACGTCCCTTGTCTCATGTGTGTCCTGCAGGTGTCCCGGGAGAGCATTTTTAACAAGATGAACAGCTCCAACCTGGCGTGTGTCTTTGGGCTGAATTTAATCTGGCCGTCCCAGGGGGCGTCCTCCCTGAGTGCCCTCGTGCCCATGAACCTGTTCACCGAGCTGCTGATCGAGTACTACGAGATGGTCTTCAGCACCCAGGAGGCTCGCGGGGGGCTCGGTGCCGGTGCTGTTGAGGCAGGGGAGCGGAGTGGCCCCGTCTCTAGAGGCCGGACACCCCGACGGCCTGGCCTCGCGCCCCGCGCCTCCGCGGCCCCTGACGGTGCCCGGGAGACTCCTCTGGTGCCGGAAGCGTCACGCTGAGGCCCGTCTGTGCGTGCTGTCGTCGTGTTTTGTGAACTTGCCATTAAACAAACTTCTCGTGAACCTTCTAGTGAACGTCCGGGGTTCTGCGCTTTGCCCCTTGTGCGTGGTCCCTGGGCTGCGGGCTGTGACGAGATGATGGACCTACCAGGTTCGTAACCACGGCCTCAGCGGAAATGGGAATTTATCGGTGAGGGCCTCCCGTCCGGCATCCACTGTTGCTGTCATGCCGGGTGGCAAACTGTACCTTCGGGTCACAGCCGTTCGTCATTGTCCGCGGGTGAGCGGGGAGCTGAGCGGTTCTTCTGCTCCTGTCGGGCTGGCCAGAGGTCACCTGGAGGGACGCAGCTCCCTCGAGGGTGTCGCATGCCTTCGGCAGGCGGGGCAGGGGCCGGGGTCGCTCGTGGGCGGGCAGGGGGCCGTCACGGGTGCAGGTGGTTTTCAAGCTTCGGCTGGTGGTGTGGATACTCACACCCGTTGGTCAGGGCAAATGTCATGTCCGAGGCCGGGGTCACAGTGGGAGGGCTCTGGGACGTTGTTTAGCAAAAGGCGGCCATGGGGAGGCTGGGGGATTGGGGCCTGCCGGGGGCTCCTGGTCGTGTTCCGCCTCTGAGTTGGGAGACGCGCGTTGTGTTTCCCGCTTAGATACGGCGGAGAAAGGTGGTTCCGCATTCCCAGCACAGAGCCCCCCAGATTCACCCCGATTGGACAGGCTTGGGCCACGTGCCCGCCTTGACCCTCACCGTGGTCGTGTCTGTGCTGATTGCCCTAGGCCTGAGTCGTGCACCCCACCCTGGACTGGGGTTAAGGACGGGTGGCGCCCCAGATGCGTCAGCCCTGGCTTCCGTCACAAACACCACAGGCTGGGGGCCGACGCGACAGACGTTTATTTCTTACAGGCTGGAGTCCAGAAGCTCGAGCTCTGCAGGCCCACGCGGCCGGCTTCTGTCGAGAGCCCTCTGGCTGGCTCGGGCACGGCCACCTTCTCGCAGTGTCCCCGCCCGGCAGGATGGGGAGAGAGGGAGACAGAGAGAGCCCTTTGGAGTCTCTTCGCAGAAGGACACTAATCCTGGTGGCTCAAGGCCCACCCTCGTGACCTCATCCAACCTGAATTACTTCCGTAAGGGCCCCGTCCCCGGTTACAGCCGCCCTGGGGTTCGAGGCTTCAACGTACGGGTTTGGGGGTGAGGGGGCACAAACAGTGCATCCGTAGCACCAGACGGGATGGTGACAGGTCGCCTGCCACCCTCCACGGAGCGTAAGCCGTGTGTCAGGACTGCGTCAGGGGCCCCAAGCTCTTGCTGCATGGACGGGGGGAGGGCTGTCAGGGAGCAAAGGATAAATGTCCGTTGCACATCCCCCCAGGCTGTCCAGGCCTGGGATGGGGTGCCGACCCCCGACTGAGCGATGCCCCCGGGTGCCCGTGTGGGTCCTGGGGTCTCCCAGGAGAGAGTGGGTGCCTCCCTCACCTCTCCCTCTCTCTTCTCACTTTCACGGGGTTAATCCCCCTCCCTGAGCTCATGTGCTTGGCTTTGCTGTCTTTAAAGAAGGGGCCGTGTGAGCTCGGCCAGTACCTCCCAGCACCTGCCAGTGGACGGCTGACCCCTCCCACTGAGGACCGTTTGGACCCACGAGCCGGGGAGCCGTTTCTCTGACACGGATTCCGGCCCTTGTCAGGGCTGTAGCCCAGCGTCCCTGGGCCCTGGCCATCCATCCAGTTCGCAGGGACGTCGATCCCATTAAAGCCTCTGGAGCAGAGGGGGTGGGGATCCCCGGATGCTGCGAGGGGGTCCCTGCTGCTCCCCGAACGCCTTCCCTGGGAGAGGAGGGCTCTGTGGCCTCAGGTCGAACGTGGTCAGAGGTGAGGGGACAGACACGGCAACGCGGGGCCACAGGCCGGCGACAGGCAGCTGCGTTCCGCTGGGTCGCTGCTCCATAGGGGCTGGTTCTCGTCTGCTCTCACCCTTCACCGTGCTCGGTCCATCCTGTTTTTCGCATGCCCTCGGCTGACCCCGGCCAAAGCGACCCCATCACACAGCTTGGAAGGTGACCCTGGCTTCGCTTTCTGTTCTGCCACAAAGCCTTTTCCCTTTTCCTTCTTCTTCTTTTTCAAACTCGACCCTCTGAGCCCTGACCGACCACAGCCAGGCGCAGAGAGCCCAGAGCGGACCCAAGAGACCTCCGTGGCCTCCAGGGAGGCTTCCTGGCCTCTGCCCCCCTGTGCCTGGTAAGGGGTCTTGTGCTCACGCACTCCAGCACAACCCCAGAAAACCCTCCGGGTTCTGTTGCCAGGGAAAAAAAACAAAAACAAAAAAACCACCCTGAAATGAAAATGATGGCTCCCTTAGGAGCACACCGCTGTGAACAGCAGAATTAACGACGACGTTAAATCAAATCTCGTGCATTATGCAGAAGGGTTTACAGGGTGACGCGCGTCTGTGAAATATATGTCTCAAATTTCCTGACTCCGAGAGGTGGCCCCGAGACGTGTCCCTGTGGCTGCCTTGATAACAGTCTCCCTTTCACAAACGATAATTGCGGAATCTCGGCTTCGGCACGCCGTGGCCTTGTCACCCTTCCTTGTATCAAAGCACGATTTCCCCCGTCATTTCCTCCGCAGAAGAAAGCGATCACGGTGGTCATGTGTTGGAGACACGTGTGGTGCATTTCATCGTAAAACAATGAGTTGTGACGCGGACCCGGGGACTCCAGGGTGTCTCTGTTGGCAGGACGTGGGGAATACATCGTTCAAACATTCACTTTTGCAGAAACGGCAGAGGTTTTTAAGTGACCCCGGAGATTAGGCAGGCTGCCCAGATCTCGTCGCCAATACCCACGATGAATTGTTGAATGCCGTCCAGAACGTAAAAGTCGGCAGAATGCACGCGGTCGGTCGGTCTGCCCCGAGGAGAGCCAGGCCGCCGTCACTGGGGGAGCAAGGACGGGGCACCTCGCCTCTGTCACCAGCTCGGATCCACAGCTGCGTGGCCCCGGGCCAGTCATTTTGCCCAGTCTGAAGGTTCAGCTTGGGTTTCTTTCTGTCCCCCGCTGTAGGGGTGCGAGCGGGGTGCTGGAGGCGCTGTCCCCTCTGCCGTCCATCCCGTGTGCTTCCGAGCACCTGCTTCGAGCCAGGGAGTGCCAGTCTGTTAGTAACAGAGACGGGTAGGATGCGCTTCCTGCTTTTCCGGGGCTGGCGGACTAGTCGGCGAGTAAGCAAGCAAAGAAACGCACAAATCTGCGTGTTTCAAGCCAATACAGTGTGCATGGGACACGGGCAAGTGTGGAGAGCGGGTAAGGGACAGAGGAGCGTGTCGCGGGCACCTGCCGGCCCTCTCACCTGACCTGCGGGCAGCCGAGGGTGGTGATCTGCCCTGACGTGGAGAGGGTGGGAGAGGAAGGACAAGTTCTGCTGGCTTGCGAACAGAAAACCCCGCTGTTGTAAGAACAGGCTGCTCAGAGCGGGGAGAGAACGGAATGACAGGAAGTATAGAACGAGAAGGTGAAATCGCTCGGAATTGTACCGCTCGCACATAACCGCTGTTGCTATTTTGAGGCGCGGGCTTTTACGTGCTGCTGGGAGAGCTGTAAATCGGCACACTTTGGAGGGCAATTTCGCCAGATGGTGGGGCGAAAGCTGGCCCAGCAACCTCGCGTCTGGGTGGAGAATCGAAGAGTGTTAACGGCAGTGTTCTTGTCCCGGCAAGTGGCCAGCTGCGGCCTGAGGGTCCGTCGGTAGAAGAAATGGCTGATAAAGGAGTTACGTCCATGGGGTTGAAGGGTGAAAATGAACGAATTGGGTCTGTATGGCTCGACGCGGGTAGATCTCCAAATAGCACATCGGGAGGGGAAAACGTCGGAGCACGATAAACACAGTGTGTTGTCACTCGTGTGAAGTGCCCAGCATCCCCGACCCTATTTCTGTTCATAAATTGTACAGTATTGCACTGTTTAAAAAAGAGCCCACTTTCGAGTAATCTCTACGCCCACCGTGGGAGCTGAACTCACAACGCCAAGACCAAGAGTCGCACGCTCTAGGGACTGAGCCAGCCGGGCGCTCCGGTATTAGGCTTTTCTGAACAATATACGTAGAAGACAGATTCTTAAAAAGTGAATAGGTGGAGACATGCCAAATTCCTCAGGAGAGAAGCAAAGGGGCTTAAGACTCGGCCTTTCCACAGACGACATCTATGGACTCGAAATACAAAAGAACAAAAATAAACAAAAGGCAATGCCTTGAAGGCACTGGAGAGTGAACAAGGACAGAGTCTGGAGGGGAGGCCACACGTGGAAAAGCGAATGGCACAGGGTGAGCTTCCGTTATGTGGCTTTTAACAACCGAGCCAGGCTGAAGCCGGCACTTGTGTTCGAGTGGCTGTATCTCCGGTAGAAATCTGGCCTTTTTGGCTGGGAGAACAGGACAGAGTTTGGGACGACAGTCACCAGGAAGCGGGGAGGGGGTTCCACCCGGGAGAGAAACAGCTCGGGAGAGGCTAAATCGCGTGCATCAACTCTGCCCAAAGTTCTGCTTGATCCCTGAGCCACTCCTGTGCAGGACAGACACCAGCTGTGGCCAAAAGACCCAGCCTGAGGTTTATGCCTCTAGGAGAGTTTGCGGCCTGACTCCCAACGGAAGCCAAAGCCTCTACAGCATAATAACAACGTCTAGCACACAATGAGAAATCATTATGTGAAGGACCAGGAAAATGCAGCCTACTCTACGACAATCAACAGAGACCAGGGTGTTAGAAATAACGACCAGGGATGTGGAAACAGCGATTATACACCTTCTCAAGCACATAAGGGCAAACGTGCTTACAAAAAATGCAAAAATAGGGCGACCGGGTGGCTCAGAATGGTAGGCTTCAATCCAACCATGTCCATCACTATTTTCTTTACGTTTTTTTTAATGTTTATTTTAGAGAGACAGAGACAGAGACAGAGAGACAGAGTACACGCAGGGGAGGGGCAGACAGAGAGGGAGACACTGAATCCGAAGCAGGCTCCAACTCTGGATTTCAGCTCAACACGATCTCATGGTTTGTGGGATCGAGCCCTGCGTCGGGCTCTGCGCTAAAGGTGTGGAGTCTGCGTGGGATTCTCCCTCTTCCTCTCTCTGCTCCTCCTCCATCCACGCTCTCATTTGCATGCAATTAATTAATTATTAATTAACAAAAAAAAGAAATGCCAAGATTAGACGTCTCAGCAAAATTAACAAAAAAAAAAAGAAATGCAAAGATTAGACGTCTCACCAAAAAACATAGAAATCCTAGGAAACAAAGGGGGAATTCTAGAAAACCAAATGCAATACCTGACAGTACAAGGGGGGGGGGGGGGAACAAAAAGCAAGATAGAAACACTGGTTCTGTTTACTAGAGATGACGAAAGAAAGTCAGTGACCTTGAAGGTAGCCTAGTAGAAATTACCCAAAGTACAAAGAGTCAAATGGGGGCGCCTGGATGGATCGGTCCGTAGAGCATGCAACTCGTAATCTCGGGGTTGTGAGTTTGAGCCCCACGTTGGGCCTAAGGATTACTTAAAAAAAAAAAATAGAGTGAAAGGATTGAAAAATATGAACGGAGGCTCAGAGACCTGCGGGACAATATCAGAATATCTCACAAACATGTAACTGGAGTTCTGGAGGCAGGAGACAATAGGGCACAAAGAGTATTTGAAAATTAATGGCTAAAAGTATTTCCAGTTTGGTCAAAGACATACGTTTTCACATTCAGTCATCTCCATGAACCCCCAAACTGGATAAAATACAAAGAAAACGACACAGAGGCACCCTATAGTGAAACTTCTGGAAACCAAAGGTAAAGAGGAAATCTTGAAAGGTCCCAGAAAAAAATGATACAGCAGACCAGCCGTTGGGTGGACCTACGAGCTAAAACTATTTAGGCCAGAAGACAATGGAATAAGGTCTTGTTCCAATACAGTAAAGGAACGATAATAAATTGCCCAAAGGAGGGGGACAGTGCGCAAACCACAATTCTCGGTCAGTCAAAAATATTTTAAGACAAAAGGTTGAATCAAAACTTTTTTTAGGTGAAAAACAAAACAAAACAAAAAACTAAGGAATTTTTTTCATCAGCAGACCTGAACAACAAAAAATACCAAAGGAAGTTCTTCAAGGTGATGGGAAATGAGAACAGATTGAAACCTGGATATGTTGGAATTAACGAAGATCACGGAGCCTCCGGAAGCTGTCAGCACAGAGCCCGACGCGGGGCTCGAACTCACGAAGAGCGAGATCATGACCTGAGCCGAAGTCGGACGCTCAACCGACTGAGCCACCCGGGCGCCCCTCAATAGTTATTTTCTAATGTTAACGTACTAAGTTCTACAATGAAGAGCAGGGCAGATATTGTCAAAATGGACATAAAAGCAAGACGTGACTATATGCACTTTATTTAGGGAGCACGAGTAGGGGAGGGGCAGAGGGAGACAGAGAATCCTAAGCAGGCTTCGTGCTCAGGGCAGAGCCCGATACGGGGCTCGATCCCGTGACCCTGGGATCACGACCTGAGGCAAAACCAAGAGTCAGATACTGAACCGACGGAGCCGTCCGGGCTCCCCGACTGTGTGCACTTTAAGTATCTAGATAGGTTGGAGGTAAACAGAAGCAAAGACACATACCTGGACACACTGGTCAACGGGAATCGAGGGTATCTACGTTACCGACGTATAAGCCGTTGCAATTTCGATCCGTCCACTTTTGGCCAACTGCTAAATCGCGAGGATTAGCTTGTGCCTGGAAATTTTGTGAGGAATCTGGGGTTGCATTTTCAAACACAGCACCTGGGGCCGATCTGGACACAGGCTGGCTTTGGAACCACACCCCTCCACGTCTGTGTCATTTGCACGCACGCGCACGGGTGTCCGCGTATGTGCGGGTCGGTGGGTGTTTGGCCACTGGCTCTCTAGGGGTATAAGGGCCTGATGTGTAGCGTTCGCCCATTTCCCTGGTGTAAATACGCCCACCACGGCTAATTGCAAACTACCAACACGAAGTCCCCAGACACGGATCTGGTCGGAGAGGCACACGGGGACTTGACCGGTGGCAGCCGGCTCCGGCCGAGACATCGCCGCGCGTCCAGCGATGACCCTTTCCCGGCCGGGCCTCCCCTCCAAGACGGGCCGGTTCGGAGTTGCACTGTCCCGCAGGTGGGTGGGATCCCTCCGTTCTGTTTGGAAACCAGGGATCCTTGGGGGTGGGTGACGGGGCCTCGCCACACGGAGGCTGGCCGGTGGAACTGGCAGCCGCAGCCGGCACCCGGCCCTCTGTGCCCGGTGCGGGATCCTCGCGGGGGTCCTGTGGGGGGAGAGACCCCCTTCCCGCCCCGTCAGCGGGCGGTGCCTAAGCGGGGTTTGGCTCGGTGGGTGGGGTCACGCGCTCTGGTCGCAGACTTCTCCCCGGGACGGGCCCAGGCCTCCACGTGCAGAAATGCCGTCACCGGAACCCACCCAGGAACATCACCCAGAAACGGCAGGTGTTGTTTGGGGAGCCTGAAAGATGGGGTTGGGGGCAAAGCAGAGCTTAGCTTTGGAAGCTCCCTTCCCCCGCTGTGGGGCCACACAGGGCCGGGGGTGGGACTGGGCTCCCTGCCCCGCCTGCGGGGTCAGTACTTAGTTGGCTTGTGCTCCTTTGTCTGTCCCCTTGCACCTGTGCGTGGTCACCTGCAGCCTGGGGTGCCGTCGGCAGCTCCCAACAGGCGAGGTGGCTGGGTCAGGAGCGTGTGTGCGTGCAGCTTGGCAGGGCGGCCTCCGGCTGACCCCCTGTGTCCCAAGACGTGACCAGGGTCCAGCGGGCAGGGTAGCAAAGGTGCCTGGAGCAGCGGTGTGGAGCCACAGCCCAGGCTGAAGCCACCGGCTGGCTGTGTGACCTCGGAGTGCCACTCAAGTCCCTGCGCTTTGGTCCCCTCTGAGGGGCCGTCACGTGCCTGGGTGGGTCCGAGGAAGGAGCCAGGCGGGACGGGGCGGGCAGAGAGCGGGTCGTCGGGCAGGAGGGCACCACGGTGTCTCTACCTGTGAGCTGCGTGGGGGCAGATGAGGCAAAGGGGAGAGTGCCGAGGGGCCCGGGGGCCGGGAGGCAGAAGCCACGGGGAAGCAGATCTCAGACGACCCAGGAAGGGTGTCTGTCATGGGTTGACTCGTGTTCTCCAAAGAGGTTGGAGTCCCAACCCCCAGGACGAGTGACTGTGACCTTATTTGGAAACGGGATGGCTAAGTGTGTGTGAAATCATGAGGGTGGGCCCTGGTCCGGTGTGACCTTGCCCTCGCAGAAGAGCCGCTCTGCCAGAGACCCGCACACGGGACAAAGCACGGGAACGGGGGGCAGAGATCGGGGTGATGGGTCTACGGGCCAGGGAACGCCACAGCTCGCCAGCAAGTTACAGACAGAAAGTGACAAGGACACAGGGGGAGACGGCCACCCAGGAGCTGGGAGCCTGCGACAGCTTCTGTCCCCCAGTCCCAGGGGGAACCAGCCCAACTGGCAGAGAATTCATTTCTGTTGTTTAAACTGTGTGGTCTTGGGAGCAGGGGCGGTGGGGGGGGGGGGGGGGTTCATCCAAATTTGGAGGGAATTCCTGTCCTGCTCTGAGGGTCCTGGACAACCCCCCCCCCCCCCGCCCCCGCCGCCCGTGCCTAAGCCCCTGCCTTTCGTGGTGGGAGCAAACCCCCGTGGGATTGGAGGACAGGGACAAGGCGGAGCGTGGACCCACCCCCTCTGCAGCTGCAGGGGCTCGGGCAGCCCGGTCTCTCCAGCTTCCTGCCCCCACCCTCCACCCTCGGGGGCCGAATGGGCCTGGCAGCTGGACTGGGAGCCGGGAGCCTGCGGGGACCAGGTCCTGAACCAGGATGGAGGCAGCCCGCGGCCTGGCAGCTGCTTCTCGAAAGGCTCCTTCACTTAGCCCGTGAGTATTTACCGAGCTCCTGCTTCCTGCGTGTCAGGCAATGTTTTAGATGCTGGGAATTGGTGAGTAAAAGCGACCAAGTTCCTTGCATTTGTGAAGCAAAGGCAAAAAGGTGAATCACAGAAAGTTGTTAAGGCCTAAGGAACCAACAGGGAAGGAGAGGAAATGCCAAGTCTTTGGGTGACCGGGCGCAGCTGCACGGAGTGGGGACGGTGGTCGGCTCCCTAAGCGAGTGCAAGTGGGGGAGCCAATCGAAGAGACAGCTGGGCACGCCGGGCAAGGACACGTGCGGCCTGTGCAAAGGCCCCGTGGCAGGAGCATGCCGCGTGGGTTCCAGGTAGAGCAGGGAGGCCGTGTGGGCTGGAACACGGCGAGGAAACTGGAGAGAGGCAGGAATGCGGTAAGCGTGGCCCTTGTAGGGCTTGAGCTGTTGCTGGGCAAGATGGGCCGTGAAGCGGGGTTTCGGCAGAGGCCTCGTCCTGCTAGCTGCTGGCTCGAGAACCGACGGCAGTGAGATGGGGGAGGAGCACGTGGCTACGGTAATCCCGGTGAGGCGGTGGGCTGAGACCCACCCAGGTGACGCTGGCGTGGGTGGGGCACACGGCCACCTCCCGCGTGTATTCCGAGGGCACTGCCGATGACCAGGGGCGGAGGGTGAGGCCGCTGGGGCGCTAGCCCGTGTTATCGGAAGGTGGCATCTCCCGGACACAGGACACGAGCAGGGGAGCTGGCCTGGCGGGGACAGACGCTTGCTGGTGCCCAGTGCGCTGGGGTCCGTGGCAGAGGCCCAGTCCGCAGGTAAGAGTTGGGAGCGGCCAGCATAGACACGGAAAACCAGGAGGCGGGACGAGGTCAGCCAAGGAATTCGGGAGCAGAGAGGTCAGAGCACAGACCGGGAGACCGGGGCTCTCGGGCATTCAGCGATTAGGCGAAAGAGAGAAACTGGAAAAAACAGGCGAGCGGGGGAGGGGGGTGGGGGGTGGGGGGTCCCGGAGTCTCCTCCAGCAGGAGGGCCAATGTGTCACCCGCTAGGCCTGGCCACAGGAAGGTCACTCCTGACCCTGAACTGGGCAGCTCCAGGGGAGCAGAGGCAGCCTGACTGGAAAGGACCCCAAAAGGTGGGAGGAACATAAGGAACTCAGAGCAAGGGGGCTCTGAGTCCCCCAGCCAGGAGGGCGAGGGGCTCCCCGGGGGCCCCGGGGCTGAGACTGGCCGGCTTTCGGGGGGGGGGGAGGGGTGTGTAGGGGGTGGTGAGGGATCTTGTGGCTGGGGGTCGGGCAGAGAGGCCTTGAGTTCTAGGCCCCGCCCAAACCATGTGATTCTGGGCCAGCCTGGAAACCGGACAGGACTGTCGGGGCCCCCGGCCAGGTGGCCCAGCCCTCCCCTGTCTCTGGGCACATCGCTCAGTCCTGGGGCTCCAGTCGGCCGTCACTTCGTATCTGATCCCACCCTCGGCCACATCTGGGTTCCTCCTCACCTGACTGAGCCTCCCGGAGGCCCCTGGAGCTAGGACGTGGCCGGGGAGGGGGGGGGCGGTCTGGCTCCCCAGTTTGGCCGCCCTCTTGAAAGGCCAAGGACTAAGCCCCAGGGTGGCGGCGGGACCTCGTGTGGAGCAGAAAAGGCAGGTGCTGTCGATGGGCGGAGAGAAGCAGGAACGAGTGAGGGAGCGGGGTCCACACCGCACAGCGCCTGGCCTGGAGGGTCTCTGCCGCTTGACAGCCTCCGCCTGGTCCCAACAGGCGCACCTGCCACCTCTGGGGGGTGCCCACGAGCTCTCTGCTGCCCCCCTCGCTGGGGGCGGGCCCGCGGCAGGACCCCGCCCTTCCACCTCCGCGAGTCTCCCCGCCCCATGTGCCCCCGGAGGCCTCTCTGCTGACGGCACGGTAACGAGAAGCACACGGCTCTGAAATCATCAGTTGCGTTTAATGCATCGTACAGAAGGGAAACTACACGGGCATATTTAAGACAAACACTTTTCTCTATCCTCACTATCCACTGGACGGTCCTCCGTGGTCCAAAACACTACGCCTCGAGACACGTCGGCAGCTACCCCTCCCGGGTCCAACCTCTCACATCCTCCCATTACGTTTTTTTTAAAAAAAAAAAAAATGGAATCCGATCCACCCAAGAAGAGAAACGAACCAACGGAAAGGAACCTGAAGACATTTACATCGCAAGCCACGCGGTGACGCCCAATTGGCATCTAGAGTAACCAATATAGAAGACGTGTGTCTCACAGCTCACTTTGTTCATCGATAAAAGAATATAAAAATCTTGTTCAACCCAGTGTTGAGTGTATTAAAATAGATCTGTATCGTACAGCACAGTTTCTCCCGGAGTCGAGAAAATGACAGGAGGGACCACGGCAGCCCGTGGGATTCTGGCCAGCCTCCCTGCTCTGCACTTGGCGTGCGCGTGTGCGTGTGTGTCTGGGGCCGCGTGTGCACGCACGCCCGTGTGTTCGATGCAGCGCGGCACCGTGTGATATGCTGGGGTGGGAGCCCTGCGGCTTCCCCGACGCCCATCCCGTTGTGCGAGGTCCCTCGGGACCGGAGAAGCCGGAGGCGGGGTGTGACGACCCAGCCCAAGACGCGGGAGCCCTTTTAGGACGGCGCCCTCCGCTCTCACTAACTCAAGGAGGCAGCAAGAAAAGGGACTCTCGAGTCTCCAAAGGCCAAACCCTCCAGAGGCCACGGCCCCCTCTCCCTCCCCACCCTCTCTCCCCGCCCCCCAGCCTCCTTCTGAAAGAACCCTCTGGATCTCTCCAGGTTGGGAGTCCCCCAGGAAGGGCTTTTGCATTCGTACCTTGCAGCTGAGACTACCGTAAGCGGGAAGAGAAGTCAGCAAGCATCCCCCCCCCCTTCACATTAAATAGCTTACAATAAAAACGCCATACAAAAATGTAAAGTTATTTTTTGGCATAGTGTCTGTACTGGCAAGAAAAGAGGAGTGGAACACTTGATCGGCTCTTCGAGGGGAGAACGGAAAAGGCTTCGGTCGTAAGTTGAAGGGTTCAACCCCAAGCAGAAAACCTGCCACGTGCCTCCCCTGCGTGTCTGCAGCCCCATCTTGCCCAGAAAACTCCACGAGAAACACACATCGGTGGCAAAAGGAGTCCAAACGGTCAGCTAAGGGCAGGAGCCTCGGGGGCACGCGGGGACCCTGGCAGGTGGGTACTGTGGCGTCCCTGGAGGGACCCACAGTGTAGTTTCTTTCAAGTTCAACAGCTGTGACTCTTAATATGCTAATAATACTGACTGACAAGGGCCCGCGATCCAGAAGGCGCTGGAGCCCTGCGGCCTCGAGCCCCGAGCCCCGGGCCCCTACCTAGATTCGCTACCCACTGCTCGTCCCAACTACCCCTACTACTCAGCTAGGTCCCCGGCTCCCCTCCCAACCTCTCTCTGCCCTTCTCTCCCCCGGGGGCAGCACGAGGCCGGGGAGACAGCTGTGCCTGGAAGCCAGGGGCCCGGGCCAGCCCCCCAACGGCCGGGGGACCGACTGTGCGCCCGGCCGTCTCGCGCACACCTGGCCTCCTGGGGTCCCGTCCGCACGTGGAGGGTAGGACTGCATCCCAACCCGTCCCGGTTCCTTCTCCCCTTCTTTCCTCCGTCTCTCTCTCTCTCTCTCTCGGTCTGGTTTTAGTTTCGTCTGAAATTCATAGTGTTTATGAATTAAGGCGGACAGAACCCTCAGGTCTGTTGAGCGGGGGTCCCAGGAACCTTCCGTGGGTGTGAAGCCGGTCCCTCGGGGTCAGTTGTGCCCCTGGGGCTGCTGGAGGGCGGGGTGCATGGCTGCTGCCGAGGGCTTGGTCCAGGGCCCGGCCAGCAGCGGGGCGGGGCCGGTGGTCGTCATGGCAACTTGCAGCACCTGCTCGCCCTGTATCAGTCTCAGGAGGGCCCGCAGGCGGTCCAGGGATGTCTGGGTGCCCCTCTGCCGGGCCAGCAGGCTCGTCTTAAGCTCTAGGCATTTCTGTCAGGGGGAGAGGGGGGCAGGGGGAGGCTCTCAGAATCCAACCGTGCAGGCGTCCCGGGGCCGCCGCCCTCTCGGCCCCTCTCCCCCTACAGCTCCTCCCCTCCACTGCGGGGGCCCGAAGGACGCCGGCCAAGGGCCTCCGGCAGCGCAGGAGAAATCCGTTTTAGAGTTCAGGGCTAGGAACGGTGTGCCTGTGCCAGAGTGTGGAACGTTCTCCCTCGTGGCTGTGGTGCCGCCTTGCTGACCACGTCTACCCCTCCTCCTCCTGGAGGAAGCTGGGGCCGGTTCAGCCTCAACGACAGCACCTGCAGGAGACCTGCGGATTGCCAGCCCGCTCTCTGCTCTGCTCCCGCCTGCCGTGCTCTTGCCTCTTCGTGGGCTCTCTACGTGTCACGTGCGTGAGGCAGCCAGGACGGGCGCGCAGGCTACAGCATCAGCCATCTGCTGCTCGGGGAAACCGCTCCCACCCCCTGAAACTGTGTCCCGACTCCCAGATAGGAATGATCAGAGAGCCTCCGCCCGGGCTCCTGAGAGATTAAATGAGATACCGCCTTTAAAGAGCTTCGCTAGGGCCTGGCACCGCCCTCACCGCCATTATCCCCTCCACGACCTCAGCCATCGCCACCACCACCGCCGCCACCACCGTGACCATCACATTATCACGACCACCACACTCCAGGAGGGAAATCATCACGTTCACATCACGCACGAAGCGCCCGAGGCTCAGAGAGCTTTGCCAGAGTCAAAGAGCTAGGAAGGAGCCAAAGCCCAACCGCTCAAGACCTGAACGTCGAGGGATCAGAGCCGCGCTCCGCCTCGCGGAGCGACGTCCGTGAGTCTGTCTTCTCCGGGGGCCTCAGGGACGCGACAGCGAAACCCTGGCCTTGTATCCCGCGGCCGTGAGGTCCCCCAGCCCCCTGCCCCGCACGCCCAGCGCACCTTCACGGCCGAGGCCAGGCGCCGGTCACACTCCTCCAGCTGCCGGAGCTCGCTCTGCAGCTCGCTGCCTCTCTGTAGCAGCTTCTGCTTCTCCTCTACCTTGACTAGGAAAGAGAAGGCCAGGTGAGCCAGCAAACTAGGTGAGCAGAAAGGCCGGGCCGTGGGCGAGCGGGAGGAGCACAGAGAACCCGCGCCTACGGGCCGTTCTGGCCACATCCTCCCGCAGAAGCCAGTGGCCCTGGCTGAGGACGCGGGGACTGGAGATGACCCCCCGCTCCCCCCCCACGGTGATGGCCCTGCACGCTGCACCGCTCCCAGGGTCCCTCCGCGCAGAGCCCTGGCTAGGAATGGCTGCGGATGGGCCCGGGGCGAGCCCAGGGGACCGGGTGGGGTGGGAGGGAAGGGAGCAAGACCGTCTTACCTGTCTTGTGGGTGACGTAGGAGTGCACAATGGCCAGCATCCCGGACCAGGGCACGCCACCGTCTTTCTTTAAGGCCTAGAGGGCAGATGGGGAAGTGAACAAGCAGACGGGCCAGAGCCTGCCTCGGTCTGGCCGCGCAGCGCTGGGGGGCGGGAGTGGGGGCAGCAAGGCTTCCTGAGCTGCGGGTTCCTCAGCTGGGACGGGAGGGAGCCCGTCCCTCCTGCCTCACGATCTGGCTCCCAGAGCTCCCCGAGGACAGGAGCCTGTGTATCGCCAGGGCCCCAGACCGTGCCGGCGGGGAGGGGGTTCTGATTTTTCCTGAATGAATGAATACGTGAATGACCACTGGGGTGTTCTCCCCTTGTGCTGGGCAGCCCCAGGCCAGCCGGGGGGGGGCAGATCGAGTGCCCGGTGAGGCCCCACCATCATGCTGAAGCGGGGAACAGAATCCTGTTCCCTCTGTCTTCCTGCAAAGAGCCGCGACCCCCCGGGCAGTCACAGTGCAGGGGCTGGTGGCACAGTGACATAGGGCCCACTGTACCCACCCTCTCCCTGGGTTATTCTGCCTACAGTTTTTCTCAGGGAGCTGATGATTCAACTATACAGCTGCTATGAAGCCTAGCGTTCTCTCTCTTTTTCCTTTTAAACTTAATTCCATACGGTGAACAAGTCCAAAGAATCACAAAACCTTTGCAAAGATCATTTTCAGTGACCACACAACATCTCACTGAGTGCACCCACTGGAAGTAATTCCACTATCTCCTGCTGCTTTGAAGTAGGCTGTGTCTTGCCTTTGTGAGCAAGGGGCGAGGGGCTTCTTTGTGCCCAGAATCCTATCTGTATTTGGATCATTTCTTTGGACCGCGTTCCCCAAAGCTAGATTCTGGGTTTAAAAGATACACGCGCTTTTGAGGCTCGGATAAAATTCTGCAACGTCCAAGAGTGCCTGCCTCACCACATCGCCACCGGAGGGGAGTCTTACTGTTTTTTTGAACCCGATTGGTTTTCATTCGTGTGTCAGCAGGGAGATGGGACCTGCCAAGTTAGTGCTATCGTTGTGGTCTGTGTTATCAGTCCAGCTCCACCCGGGAAGGAGTTCTGAGGCCAGAGCTGGAGTCACTGGGTCGTGCCGAGGCGGAGAAAGCCTCTCCCACGCCGGCCCCTCTGGTCGCCCCTCCGCGGCCCGACCCGACCCCAAAACACAGTGTGAGCAGCTTCAGATGTTGTGCGGAGGGTCCCCGGGTACGGGGAGAGAGGCAGGGTGGGGGGTGGGAGGGCCGGCCGCCCCGCAGCGCAGCCTCCTTACCTTCTGCTGGCACTTGGGACACACCCACACGCCCTTGGGCGCGGTCTTGAGGGGCGGGTCCAGGCAGCTGAGGTGGTAGGCCCCCGGGCAGGTGCCGCAGGGCTGCAGATTGGCCCCTCGCTTGCAGGCGGCACAGTGCTCGTCGTGGGTGATCTCATTCTGAAAGAGAAGGGGGGGGCGGGAGGCGGGTCAGTGGGGGGTGAGGGGTGGGGGTCCAGGTCAGCTGGGCTGGGAGGGAGCCGGACCCAGCTTCCGCCAGCGTTTCTCAGCAGCTCTGGGAGAGAGAGGGATAAGCCCGGAAGCCGGGAGGAGGAGGCGGCCAGACGCGGGACTCTAGGGCATCCCCCAGGCCACGTTTACTAGGGGTGAGGGTCGGGTGGGTGTGGCCCCCGCATGAGACCTGGTCCCCAGGTGCAGGTGGCGGGGCAGGCGGTCCTGCCGTGGCTTAGGAAACGGTCCCCCTCGGGTCCACACCGTACCCCACGTCGGGGGTGGGGGGGCAGGCCAGCGCTCGCCACGCGTCCCTCCCACACGGTTTTCCTGCATGCGCTGCCTCGGGAGGCCCGGATTCACGGCGCTCTCCAGGCCCCTTGATGGAGCCGCAGCCCGACCTGGCACCTCCGGCCTCCCGTGTGGGTTACTGCGCCCCTGTCTCTGCCTCTGTAACGTGGGCTAGCGACACCCGCCCCCCAGGCCACCGGGAAGACTCGAGAGGAGAGGGCACCCCAAGCGCAGTCCAGAAGGAGCCTGGGAAAGGGCAGCTCCCTCTTTCCTTGGGACAAAGGAACTTCAAATGTCCCTTGTGGAGTCGTCGTCATTTGGTCATTCAGCCTCCACTTACACACCTGCGGGGACAGGGGGCTCACTGCCTTTCCAGCCAGCCCGCTGCCTGGTGCACAGCCCTGACCGAGACAGGAGCTTTTCCTAACGCCCTGCTTCCCGTGACCTGCAAAGTCTGAACGGTTTTCCACCACCCGCTAGAAACCCTTCTCCGTGCAAGCGACGTCGCTTCTCTACCTGTGTGTCAGCGGCAGCTTCCGACTTCAGAGCTGCAAGGGACCAGAGGGCTCCCATCGGGAACGACCCAGGCCACGAGGACACTGGAGCCCAGGCCGTCCACGAGGGAGGGGGTAGCAGACCAAGGGCCCAGGGAAGGTGAGCCACTCGCCCGAGACCACTCAGGGAGCTGGAGCCAGAAGCAGGGCCAGCATCGGGGTCTCCCGCCTCGAGGCCAAGGCCCCTGCGGGACTCTGGGGTCTGCAGAAGCGAGGCTCAGGCTCCAGGCGTCTCCTGTGCTCACGCTGGTCGGGCACAGGTGGCTGTGGACGGGCACGGCAGGCCACCAGCCCTGATCCGTGACCCTACAGGGTTCTGGTGGCAAAAAGCCCGGAATGATCGGAGTTTAGACCCGTCACCTGCTGCTGCTTAGTGGCTTGGCCATTCTAGGCGTGTAGGGACTAGAAAATTCTTTTAGGACGAGATCCAAAACTTACTTAAAAAAAAAGAAAAGCCACTAAATAAATTCTGAGGCCATGCCTGCACATGAGGTCACGGCCAGCCTGTGTCCTGGGAAGCAGGGACGTGGTCTGTGCACGGGGGATTGGGGTCTCACAGGATCACAGAAACGGAGCCGTGAGGGCTGAGACCCTGGGGGTTACTAAGTCTAGACCCTCGTGAGGTGGACAGTGAGAAACGGAGGGGACCCACTGCACCTAGCGTCACACTGGGGCCGAGAAGAGCCAGGTAGGGCCCGGCTGGCAGCCCCGGGATCAGCTGCCTCCACCTGGGCCTCCTTGGCTCCCGGGGTCCCTGCGTCCTCAGCTCGTGCTTGAACCCTGTGGGCTGGCCCTGGGGTGACACCTAATGCACCATGCGGGCTGGACGACGGCCGACGTGTTGTCGCAAAGCTCTCGGCGCTGAGGACGGAGCCTGCAGCCCCTCTACTCGGCTCCCGCCTGCCAGGAGCCCCCACACCTGGACCGTGGAAACATGCCCCACCCCGCCCAGGCGTGACAGCGAGGGGACACGTACCTTCCAGCAGGGGTCCTCATTGGCTGGCACAGGGAAGAAGGGCGGAGAACACGTTAGTGGGCATTGGTTGAGCGCCGATCAGGACTGGAGGCCACGAGGCCCAGTACGGGCGGGGGGTTCTCACCCAGGGCATGATGGGAGCATCACTGGACCCGGGACACCCGGGTCTCACCTGGGACACTTGAGTCTCACCCAGGGCATGACGGGAGCATCACTGGACCCGGGACACCCGGGTCTCGCCTGGGACGTGACAGGAGCATCACTGGACCCGGGACACCCAGGTCTCACCCGGGACGTGACGGGAGCATCACTGGACCCGGGACACGCAGGTCTCGCCTGGGACCTGACGGGAGCATCACTGGACCTGGGACACCCGGGTCTCACCCAGGACGTGACGGGAGCATCACTGGACCCGGGACACCCAGGTCTCGCCTGGGACACTTGGGTCTCACCCGGGGCATGATGGGAGCACCACTGGACCCGGGACACCTGGCTCTCACCAGGGACATGAGAGGGACATCAATGAATCTGGAACACCTGGGTCTCACTCGGGGCATGATGGGAGCATCACTGGACCTGGGACACCCGGGTCTCGCCTGGGACACTTGGGTTTCACCCGGGGCATGATGGGAGCACCACTGGACCCGGGACACGACGGGAGCGCCACTGGACCCAGGACACCTGGGTCTCACCCAGGGAGTGACAGGAATAAGGGTCTCTGCCCCGGTCATGGCCAGGACCCACCGTGGGACAGGCAGGGAGCTGCCCAGGGGAGGGACCCATCATTCTGGGAGCCTCTCAAGGTGATTTATTTTCGACCGTTTTTTCCCCCCCATAACCACCCACCCTCCTTCCAGGAAGCGATGCCAAACCACACATTTAATGATCACAAAAAATGGCTTTCCTCTTAGTTTCTGGGTCAGGGCTGTCCGCACATGACGCTGTCCAGTGGGAAGCTCAGCTTCGGTGTGTACGGGACAGTTTACAGACCGCGGTCACATCCAGCCCTTACGTCGTCACCCAGCTCCGAGCCCCGGCACCGCCACCGCCACCCGCCCTCCTCCTCCCTACAGACGACGACAGGGCGAAGGGGGCCGGGGCGTGGCGCTGGAACGCACCATCCGCCGGAAACAATTGTCCCGGCCGCGGACGGGCCAGCCCAGCCCCACGGAGGCCAGGAGCGGAGGGCCACCAAAGCCACCAGAGCCACCAAAGCCGACCTGGCCCCTGGCCCCACAGCGGCCGCGGCAGGAGAAGCCACGCCCCGCAGGCACTTACCTCTTGCTGTGAGGAACAGGGGGGTGTTGAGATAGTTGGATGCCAGCCGTTTCCTCTGCAGGGGACACAAAAGAAAAACCGTCTCGCAGGGAGCCCTCCTCAGTGACCCTGCCCCTGCCCAGGGCGTACGCGGGACAGACTCCCCACCCAGGGCTCCAGAGGCAGAAACAGGGATGGACACTGGGGCTGCAGGGCAGGGGAGGGGCGGGCTGGCGTCAGCAAGGGCTCTGCCCTGTGGCAGGCGTGGAACCCGTGCCCGCTCCCCGCCGATGCGTCCGCCTCACTCGGGAGGGATGAGTGGGGGACCCCGAATCGGGGCCAACCAGTAACAAGCAGCCACCAGGTTCCCCGTCCGTCTGCCTCCTGCACCTTGTCAGCTGGCTCTGGGGTCAGGTGGGGAGACGAGGGTGTGAGGGACTTGCTCCCCAAACCTCACTTCTTGGCACGGGGCCCAGGAACCCTCGGTACAGGGTCGTCCCCGGCACCACACATCGTGGAGACGCGGAGGCTTCCGGAACGTTCCGAATGGTGGCTTCAGCCACAGGCCGAGAACACACGACCGACTTTGCACCCGCCTCCCCCGTCGCGGTGGGGCTGTGCTCAGAGCCAAGGGCGAGGCCCCCGTGGCAGGGCCGCTCGTGGAGCCACAGATGTGTCCAGGGCTCAAGGGTCACGGCTGGGAGGCGGTTCCTGATTCCTTAACCAGGTCATCTCTGGCCCTGGCCACAGACTGGGGACACTGGGGTGTGGCTTCGCACACAGAGCGGGGGACGGTTTCATCAGTGAGCACGGCAGAGGGAATGGGGCCCTTTGGTCCAGACAGCGGTCAACACCTCCTTGGGTGGAGGCCAAGGAACAGCTCAGTGACATCCTTCCAAAAGGGCGCAGTGCTCGGGACACCACGGGCGGGGCGGGGGGGGGGGGGTCCCTCCGCAGGTGCAGAGGGCGGGTCCCTCACCTCGGTCTCCAGGAGGCCGCTGTAGGCGGGATTGGCTGTGCTTCTTCTCTTCCGCTCTTGGCGCTTGCTCTGGATTTCTGGAAAGACACAGACACAGCAGTTACTGGGTCCTTCCTGCCCCGGGAACCCTGAACTCTTCCGCTGCAAGCCCTGGGCGGCCCCGTCCCCTCCTGCCCGGCATCCGCGCCCCAGAGTGGCTGGCTTCCGGCTGGAGGGTGGCAGGTACCCACCGACAGTGCCGGTCCCCCGTGTGCCATCCCCCAGCCCGGGGCCGCCTCTCTCAAGAACCCTGAGATCATAACCCGGGCCGAGGTCGGACGCTGAACCGACTGAGCCCCCCCCAGGCGCCCCCAGGAGGGCTATTTACAAAAACCGTGGTAACAGTCACGAGTCTATCAGCAAAGCACCGTTAACGCAGCCCTCACACCCGTTCTGCCAAGTTGTGCGGGGAGGCAGGGGGAGCAGGGAGGCTCTCCCTCCCTCTGCGCTCACAACCTCCGGCACTTGGGACACACGTCCCCGAAGGGACTGCCGCCCCCCCTGCCGGCTGTCACCCCACGGCGCAGGCCGGTCCCAGCCCAGCCTGCCGCCGTGCGGGGTCCTTACCTTCTAAGTGCTCCGTTGTGACCAGGCCAAGAGCTACCATGAAGGCGATTTTCTAAGAGAGGGAAACAGAGAGGCGTTACCACCACTTTCCACGTCTTTCCAGTCATTCGACAAATTCGACAGGAGCACCTACTCATGGGGCTGGCTGATCTGTCTCGGGTCTCCTTCGTTGCTACCTACGGTCCCCTCTCTGTCCCAGGACCCCATCCAGGATCTCCCGCTGCATTCAGTTGGCGTGCCTCCTTAGCTCCTCTGGGCTGGGCCAGATTTCTCTGGTTTTCTTTGTTTCTGATGGCGACAGTTCTGAGCTTGGGCTGGTCAGGTGTTTCAAAGGATGCCCCTCAGTTAGGATTTGCCTCATGGTTTTCTCATGGTTCGACTGGGCTATGGGCCTGGGGGAGGAGGACCACAGAGGGGAAGAGTCCTGCCAACCCATCATATCCAGGGCACGTGTTATCAACGTGACTCAGCACTGTGACGTTGCCCTTGACCACCCGGCTGAGGCATCGGTCGGCCTTCTCCACTGAAAATCCCTCTTTCCCCGTCCACACTGTCCTCATTGGCAGGAAGTGGCTGGTCACCACTCACACTTAAGAAGCAGGGAATTGTGCTCCCCGGTGGCCTTTTTTGGCCACGTAGACTAAAAAAAATTTGTACGTAGTAGAATTTAGCGGTATTTTCTTTTTCAGTGTTTCGGTGTTTGAATCTTAGCTACACACTCTGAGGTTGTAAACCAAGTTGCTTATGTTTTATTTCAATATTTGTAATTTCATTGCTTGCTTTATTTTATTATGACTTTTTAAGTTTATTTATTTTGAGAGAGAGAGAGCAGGGGAGGAGCAGGGGGTGGGGAGAGAGACTCCCAAGCAAGCTGCACCTGTCAGTGGAGAGCCAGCCCAACATGGGGCTTGAACTCATGAGCGCTGAGATCATGACTTGAACCGAGATTAAGAGTCAGACGCTTAACTGACTGAGCCACCCAGATGCCCCTATGATTTTTTCACTTTTTTTTAATCTTCATTTATTTTTGAGAGAGAGAGAGACAGAGTGCGAGCAGGGGAGGGACAGAGAGAGAGGGGGACGCAGAATCCGAAGCAGGCTCCGGGCTCCGAGCTGTCGGCACAGAGCCCGACGCGGGGCCTGAACCCACGAACCGTGAGGCCATGACCTGAGCCGAAGACGGAGGCTTAACCGACTGAGCCACCCAGGCGCCCCTGTAACTTTACAAGGAGGCTCCCCACCCAACGTGGGGCTTGAACTCACAACCCCGAGATCAAGAGCCACACGCTCTACCGACGGAGGCAGCCAGGCCCCCCTCACTGTTTACATTCAGGTTTATGGGCCGTTGGGAACGTATCCTGGCGTTGATGGTATGAAATGCGGATTCCTTTCAGTCCACATGGCTACTACTCACTTGTTCCAATACCATTTATTGAAACGTCCGTCTTTCCACTTTTCACTGGTTTGAGGAGCCGCTTGAATCATACGCTAAAAGATCACGCGTATCCGTGGTCTCTTTCTGGGCCCCCTGTTCTGTTCCTACCTGTTAGTGAGCTCCCGTGGCACCGTGTCCCTACCTTGGCTTTACAGAACTCTGGCGGGATTAGGATCCCTTTCTCTGTGTTCTTCCTGTTCAGGGCTCTCCGGTCCTTCCTGCTTGTTTTTTGCAGGTGAAATTTACAGACCACGAAGGAGCCGGAGGGAGCCCCTTGGCAGCTTTACTGGGATGATGTCAAGACGATAAATTAACGTAGGGCGGGGCGCCTGGGTGGCTCAGTCGGTTGAGTGGCGACTTCGGCTCAGGTCATGATCTCACGCTCCGTGGGTTCGAGCCCCGTGTCGGGCTCTGTGCTGACAGCTTGGAGCCTGGAGCCTGCTTCGGATTCCGTGTCTCCCTCTCTCTCTGACCCTCCCCCGTTCATGCTCTGTCTCTCTCTGTCTCAAAAATAAATAAACGTTAAAAAAAGAAAAAAAAAATTAAAAAAAAATAAACATTAAAAAAATTTTTAAAAATTAACGTAGGGCATAATGACAACCTTGTGATACGCAATCTTCCCCCTCAAAACCGTGGTGTGCCTCTCTCTCTGTTCCTCTTCTGCCTTCGGGGGTTTAAACTTACCCTCCAGCGGGGTTTGACTGTTGTCAGCGTGTCTGTCCCTAGATATTTCATCTTTTTGTTGCTACTGTAAATACGGTTCCCTGTAAGGCTTCTAACAGGCTGCTCTGTGTTTCTGTTGACGATTATCGATGTTTTGCATTAATACTAAACCCCGCTGCCTCGACAACTTCTGTCTGCGGATTTGTTTTCCTATCATCGATTCTCTTGGGTTTTCCAAATCATTCCAAATAGTGACTGTTTACTCTTCCATTTTTTTACTTCTGTGCTGCTAAAAATAGTTCTCCCCCTCCATCTGTCAGCTTTACGTGATATTCTTTGATTCACTGAAAATCTCAGCTACGACGGAGACTCCCCCGGAGCTCATTCTGCCTCCCACCTTCTCTCACGGCCCCCCCACCCCCGACGCCACGGAGATGAAGCATTTGTACGCGATCGGAGAATGTCCTATTTCAGTTCTGATCTGACAACCTTACCCTTTTTGTTTCACCCCCCAGCTGAGTATTGGAGCCACCCGCCCGAGGGCTGGTGCCAGAGGGGCCCCGGTCTCCTCTGGGCCGGTGGGGGTCGAGCCAGGCCCACGCAACAGCATCTCCCGAGTTCTTAGCAGATTTAAAACCTATCTGGAGGGGGACGCCTGGGGGTGGGAGGGGGGGCTCGGTCGGTGAAGCGACTGACTCTTGATTTCGGCTCAGCACGATCTCACGGTTCGTGGGATCGAGCCCCGCGTAGGGCTCCGTGCTGACAACACAGAGCCTGTTTCAGATCCTCTGTCTCCCTCTCTCCGCCCCGCTCTCGCTCTCTCAAAAATAAATACACATTAAAAAAATAACAAAACCTTCCACGCGGATGGAGGCTTCCAGTTTGAAGGCCAGCTTGGCGGGACATAAAACCCTAGGCTCTTTCTGTCTCTCCTCAGGATCCTGTCGCGAACTCATGAACCGTGAGATCATGACCCGAGCCCTGAGCCAAAGTCGACGCTCAACCGACTGAGCCACCCCGGTGCCCCTCGCTTTGCTGGATTCTGGACTCAGATGCCGCGCGGGAAAGCCAAGGCCTGGCTGTTTTCCCTCTAAAGTGACGTGACTGCTTTTGCCCGGACGCCCTCCGGATCCCGCAGGGACCTTCCGGGTCGCGTAGCAGGTGCACACGGCCATCTTCCCCGGTGCCTGGTACCAGGGCCACAGTCCGCGTGATGCGTGCGTAAGTCTTCTTTGATTTCAGTCAACTTTTCTTGAAGTATTTATTTAAAAAAAATTTTTTTAAGTTTATTGAGAGAGAACGAAAGAGCGTGAGCAAGCATGTGAACAGGGGAGGGGCAGAGAGAGAGAGAGAGAGAGAGAGAGACGGAGAAGGCCAAGCAGGCTCCACGCTGTCAGCGCAGAGCCCCATGGGGGGCTCGATGTGACAAACCGTGACCTGAGCAGAAACCAAGAGTCGGACGAGCCCCCCAATTCTATTTAAAACACCGTGAAGCACCTCCACCCCATGGAAAGTAGGGCCTGTAAATTGTATTCCGGAAGGTGTGGGCTCACGTGAAGGCAAGACTTACAACGTGATTAACACGGCCGTGCAGCCTCCGAAAAGGGGATTGTGGGGTCCCCCAGATGCAGCCGACAGCGGTCCAGGCTGCGGTCTGCTGTCACCTGGCTTGAGCGCTGCTTCGGGGCCCTGGGGCTGGCCGCACGGTGGCAGGGACTCTAGGGAACCCCCTCGGTACCCGCACCGGCCTCGCTGGCCCCACCTGAGCGAACACCACCAACGAGGAGGCCAAGCTCCCGCGTCCTCGTGCCCCCCATGCGGCCTCGCCCTGCCGCCACCCCGTCTTCCACGGAAGGTAACTCGAGCCACAGTCACTCGAGGACGGGAAATGGCAGCCAAGTGCCTGCCACAATACAGCCAAACCCCCATCCCCGCGGCTGTCGCGGGAAGTGTCTCTTCGTCCGTTTGGCTCCGTAATCCTGGTAGCGCTCCCCGAAGCTGCCACTCCCGTCGTCATATCCTCTCTGCTGGTCTTTGAAGGGATCATTCTTTTTCTTCTTTTTAAAAAAATTTTTCAAATGTCTTTTATTTTTGAGAGAGAGAAAGAGAGATACAGAGTAGGAGCAGGGGAGGGGAAGAGAGGGAGGCACAGAATCCGAAGCAGGCTCCGGGCTCCGAGCTGTCAGCACAGACACAACGCAGGGCTCGAACTCATGAACTGTGAGATCATGACCCGAGTCCAAGTCAGATGCTTAACAGACTGAGCCACCCAGGCATCCCCCTTACTTTTTCGCAACTCTGTGCTACATCCCTGGTGGCATATTCCAAAGCACTAATTATCTCCGTTCATCCTGTCTAGTAAGCTTTTTATGAAGTTTATTCGTTTCTTTTGAGAGAGAGAGAGAGAGAGAGAGAGCGCGCACGTGTGAACACTTGGGAGCAGGGGAGGGGCAGAGAGAGAGGGACAGAGAATCTCAAGCAGTCTCCACCCTGTCAATGCAGAGCCTGGCCCGGGGCTCGAACCTACGAACCGTGAGATCATGCCCTGAGCCGAAATCAAGAGTCGGACACTCAGCAGACTGAGCCCCCGAGACGCCCCCGTCCAGTAAGACGTTTAATTTCAACCAATCACCATGTTCCTCACCACCAAGATTTCCAAACGGGTTTGACATTCACCTGATCTCGCTTTATCTTTCATGACATCGTTTGTTCCATTATTTCTTATTTATTCCAAAAAGGGGCTGTTATTCCTTTCTTTAAAACACAAACTTGCCCGAGTACCCCCTAAACAAACTCGTGTGCAAGTCGTGGCTAGACGTCGCCTCAAAACGAAGTCCATCTTGAGGAAATTCACGTGCCACACGTGGACTCTGTCATACTCTGCGTGGACCGCGTCGCGTGTTCCAGAATTCTGTCCAGACTCATCTTGGGCACAGCTCCTCCTTCCTGTTCTGTGTTCCCGTTTTTCTCTGCCTCCCTCCTGCTCGCCCCTCTCTCCCCCTCCCTCCCTCCCCTTCCCTCCACCTCCTGCTTGCCCCTCCCTCCCCCTCCACCCTCCCTCTCCCTCCCTCCCCTTCTCTCCACCTCCTGCTTGCCCCTCCCTCCCCCTCCACCCTCCCTCTCCCTCCCTCCCCTTCCCTCCACCTCCTGCTTGCCCCTCCCTCCCCCTCCACCCTCCCTCTCCCTCCCTCCCCTTCTCTCCACCTCCTGCTTGCCCCTCCCTCCCCCTCCACCCTCCCTCTCCCTCCCTCCCCTTCCCTCCACCTCCTGCTTGCCCCTCCCTCCCCCTCCATCCCTCCCCCTCCCTCCACCTCCTGCTTGCCCCTCCCTCCCCCTCCATCCCTCCCTCTCCCTCCCTCCCCTTCCCTCCACCTCCTGCTTGCCCCTCCCTCCCCCTCCATCCTTCCCCCTCCCTCCCCCTCCTGCTCTCCCCTCTCTCCCCCTCCCTCCCACTCCCCAGCCTCAGGCTCAGGTTGGCTCCTTTCCTTCTTGAAGAGCTTATGGGACCCACGCTGTCAGGTGTGAGCTCCCCCCACTCCCCTGCCCTCCTGGTGGCCCTCACCCGATTCCGGCATTCCGGACCTGCAGCCCGGTGGCCCTAGGGTCCTGCTCACTGCTTGGGCTTCTGGGACCCAGCACAGCGGCCTCTCTGTTGTCTCTTCCTGTCACCGGCTAGTCCCCAGGACCTGACCTTTATTGCCCACCTGCTCGTACCCACAAACGTCTTACATTTTTCCTGAAGCTCTCCCTTCCGGCTTAGCTCTTAAACTCAGGCAAACGACACCCGAAACCAGCCCTCAGGTGATGGCAACGGTCCCGTCGTCAAGACCCAGCCCAGACCTCCAGGACAGTGACAGCCAAGCCCACCTCGTGCCTGTGGAGGTGGACCACGGAGTGACGCTGGAATGACAGGCAATCGCCTGAACCTCGATATGATACCGAAACCTCCCCCCGGAGGAGCCTCAGCCGCGTTTACAGGACACGCACTGGGTGCACTGGCAGCTTTCGTCAAGGCGCCCTGTCTCCCTACGATGACAAGCCTTCCCTGTCTACTCATCCTGACCCTAAACCAAAGGCACCCCCCCCCACCCCCGGGGAGTCAGTGTCCAGAGCTATTCCAAAGCTGACTTTGTGTGCCAACTCCGCCTGGCGCGCCCGTGACTCCCCACGAAACGAACTCGCGTTGGTCCCGTGACGTTCCTACGCTTTTTCTGCCGTTTTTGTGGGTCTGCCGCAGGGGACTACCTCCCAAGTCGGAACCCCGAGCCGCCCCGGATCGGTTTCAAGAAGCGGGGGGTGCCTTGGTGATTTCTGAAGTTTAGAAAGATCCTTCTAGCCACTGGGAGGACAGACAGGGAGGAACCCGTCCAAGGGCAGGAACGGGGGCCGTGGTGACCCGGACGGCGTGGGCATCTGTGCGCACGGGTCCTGCCCAGGGAGGTGGCCGCAGTCAGGGCTCGTGAGGGGCTGGGGCCCCTGCAGTCCTCGTGCTGCTCTGACGGCGGCCAGTGTCAGTCAGGTGCCGCCCGAGGCCAGGATGATGGGCGGCACAGGCAAGGCCACAGCTGTGTCCTAAAGGTGGCCGTGGGCCTCGAGACAGGGCCGAGGGGAGAGAGCCTTGGAGTCATTCCGGGTGCCGGTAAACTCAGCGTTCCCTTCCCTTCAAAACGGGGCTCCGGGCTGCAGCACCCTGGGCTCGCTCGTGCAGCCCCAGAAGCCTCCATTGCCACCAGCCACCCAGGACGCCAGCCCACGCCTCCGGCGAAGCTTCTGGGGCAGGGGCCGCCCTGGCCTCGGGAGCTCTTGACTCGGGCTCTTGGTGAATGGGCTCCAAGGGCGCCACAGAGCCCCGCATCGGCCCCGCACAACCGCTCCCAGACCCCGTGTTATAAAAAAGAAAGTTTAATAAGGATTTTTATGCTGGGACGTGTTGTAATTGCCAGTTCTATTTAAGTCATTACACGTATTTACGCTAATTATGTAGTTAAATGTAATTATACTAATTGTATAAATGCACAATAACCGGGTGAGATATACTTTGAGGGAACACAGAGAATCTGCCCGGAAAACCTCCAGGAAGGCTGCGGGTCCCCGTGGGAGGACACAGGGGCGCACGCAGAGGCCGGCCCGGGGCTCACCGTGCACGCAGCAGGCACGCAAACGTCACGGAGGGACGGAACGGAGAGCCTCCTGAGACAAATCGGGCCCGGGGCCCACAGAGGACACCCGGTTATCTCAGCCTCAGTGAATGGTCGACTCTGAATCGAAGCTACTCCCAAAAAGCCAATGGGCTTTCTGGACACGCCAAAGGACAATAATGAAGTCACTCTCCCGCTCAAGGATATTCCATGGCTCCCCACTGCCCAAGGAATGAAGTTGCGCCACGGCAGCCAGCATGCAGGCCCCCCAGGGTCAGGCTCCAACGTCTCTCCGACCCTGGGTTTAGGGTTTCTCACGCACATGTGCCACCTGAGGTCCAAGCGGACCCGCTGGCTTTCCTGGGCCTGCTAAATGCCTTCTCACATCCATGAGATTGTGCAAGCAATGTCCTCTGCACAACACGCTGTCCCTCCTGCCTCTGCCCCGCCCCTCCTCTGCAAAGCCTTCCTCAGTCGTTCCGGGTGGAAACACACGCTCCTTCTCCCTGCACCTCCCACCGCTCTGAATGTGAGCTTCTCTGATGGCACCTGACATTTAAAAAAAAAAAATTTTCATGTTTATTTTTGAGAGAGAGAGAGAGAGACAGACAGACAGAGAGCAAGCAGGGGAGGGGCAGAGAGAGAGGGAGACACGGAATCCCAAGCAGGCTCCGAGCTGTCGGCACGGAGCCCGACGTGGGGCTCGAACCCGCGAACCGCGAGATCGTGACCTGAGCCAAAGTCGGACGCTTCACCGACTGAGTCACCCAGGCTCCCCGACACTTGACATTTTTTAACCCAAGCTCAAGTCCTGGTGGTCGTGTTGGGAGGAGTGAGTTCCCCCGGGGCCAGGGCTCCAACTGCCCCATCTCCACGTCCCTACCCTCAGCACGGAGCCTGGCACGGAGCAAACTCTTAAGACATGTCCGAAGAGTAAGCGAATGAACGGAAGAAAGGCTGACTTCTTTTGGTAACGACAGCCCGTCGATTTAAAAGAACCAGAAGGGCTCAGGAAATGACAGATGTCGGCAAGGAAGCGGAGGATGCACCGTTGGTGGGAATGCACACTGGGGCAGCCGCTCTGGAAAACAGTATGGGGGGGGTCCTCAAAAAACTGAAAACAGAATTACCCTACGACCCAGCAATAGCGCTACTGGGGATTTACCCCAAGGACACAAAAGTGCTGATTCGAAGGGGCACATGCACCCCAATGTTTATAGCAGTATTACCAACAACAGCCAAGTATGGAAAGAGCCCCGAGCGCCCGTCGACGGATGACTGGATAAAGACGATGTGGTGTGTACATATACACCGTGGAATACTACTCAGCGATGGAAAAGAATGAAATCTGACCATTTGCGATGACGTGGATGGAACTGGACGGTATTTTGCTAAGTGAAGGAAGTCAGGCAGAGAAAGACGTATCATCTGAGAAACTTACAGATGACCAAGGGGGAAGGGAAGGAAAAATAAGATAAAGACAGAGAGGGAGGCAAACCATAAGAGACTCTCAGATACAGAGAACAAACAGGGCTGGTGCGGGTAGGGGGTGGGGGGGAGGAGGAGGGGAAAAGGGGCGGTGGGCATCGAGGAGGGCACTTGTTGGGGTGAGCACTGCGTAGTGTAGGTGACGAATCGCGGGAATCTCCCCCCAAAACCAAGAGCACGCTGTGCACACTGCACGTTAGCCAACTTGACAATAAATTATTTAAAGAACAACAACAACAACAAAAGAATCACAAGTTGCTGTAGGAGCCCAGATGGGTCTCTTCTGCCCAGTGAGGTGAGGTGGTCAGGGAAGGCTGCCTGGAGGAGAGGATGTCTGAAGTGAATCTCATCGGACAAACAAATAGGGGGGAAAAGGGGGGTCAGGTGAGGGTAGCCGCATGGAAAAAGGCCCAAAGGGTTGACTTTGGCCCAGGATGGCTGAGGACAGAGGCAGGAACACAAGAATGGTCACCTGCTGTCCCTGAAAGTTAACGAAGAATGACCTTGAATTAGCTGCTGGCCTCTTCCACTCCCTGGTGCAGGTGGCTCTGTGTTAGCCACGGAGAAGGATGCCATTCGTCCCTCCTCCTTCAGGTGGGGGTGGGGGGGGAGGCACTCACGTGCAATTTCTGGAAAGTTCTGCAGGAACTTCGGGGAGACATCTGCCTCTCCAGCACCAGCCTCGGCTGCAGCCGGCTTCTGAGGCATTCGGGGTCTTGCTCTGCCCACCGGAGGGCCGTGCGTGTGCGCCGCCCGGAGCAGCCCCGTCCCCTGGACTCAGCAGACCCCGACCCGCGGGATCTTCCCAAGGACGCTGCCAGGAACGCTCCCCACCCGCATCACAAAGACACAGACGGGACCTGCCCCCGGTCACACTGCTAGAAAGCTGGCGGCAGGAAGTGCAAAGCCAGGCGCCTGCTTCTCGAATCCGTGCGAACCTCCGGCCCACAGCGCCACTCCGCGAGCCCATCTGCGAGACGCAAGGCCGAGGCCCAACCCCAGGGAGCTTCTGTCGTCCCTGCCTCCTGCACCGCGCCCTGCCCGACCCCGGCCACCCTACCTCGGGGTTCTCCTGGCTCGGGGGCCGGTCTTCCTTCTTCTTTTTGGTGGCCTGAGCTCCCTGAGATGGCTCCTCCGTGGGCGGCCGCGGCTCCGCCGTGCTCTCGGGCTGCGTCTGCGCTTGAGGCTGGATGATGATGACCTGGCGGTGGCGGGGGAGGGGGGAGGGGTGAGGGGGGGAGAACCGGGGAGGGGGAGGGGCCTTGGGAGGCGGGATCACAGCGGACCCGAGGAGGCTCTCGGGCCCAGGGGGCGCCTGCCCCCAGGGTGTGCACCTCCAGCCCACCCTTCACACCGCGAGGAGGGTCTGCGTGAGGCTGGGCCTGGTTTAGGAACCAGAAGGGCCTGGGTTCAGGCCTCCACTAGCCTGTCGCGGCTGTGTGGCCTCGGGGCGGTCACTTTGCTTCTCCGAGCCTCAGCTTCCTCGCAATAAACACCCACCTCCAGGGAGGCGGTGGAGACCCGGGCAGCAGAGACTCAAGAAAGGTTGGTTTCTTTACCCCTACCTCAAACGCAGGTAAACGGAGGCCAGGAGGGCTCAGATTTGCCGTCTGAGGTCATCAGGGGTCTATCTGTCTGCAGGGCCCAGCCTGCCCACTGCCCAGCATGCCCCTGGGGCCCCGGGCCACTGTGTCTGAGGCCCTCGCATCTGGCCTCAGCGGGGTGGGGGCGAGAAGGGGGAGGCAGACTCCAGACCCAGCTCAGTATCGCCCAGAGCGGCCCCACTCCAGCCAGCTTCCATCAGGGTTCAGGGTAACCGTGTGGTTTGATCGAAGGGTCTGCGGCTGAAAAGTCAGAAAGGGATTCGTGCAGCCCAGCCTCTCCCTCCCTCCCTCCATCTGTGGCTCAACTATTTTATTAATTGTTTTGGGCAGGGGATTGGCAAAGCATCGCTATCTTGCACGGATCCGAGGGAAGGAATTCACCAGGAGCAGCCAGCCAGGGTCTGACCCAAGCCAGGAAGAACCTGAACTTGTATTTCTCCTCCTGAGAACATGACTGTCTCGTGAATTTGGAGCTCCTGAGCAGGAAGAGAAAATGCATTCTGTTTTTCGGCTGGCTCGAGGAGAGGTTCTTTGTTCTCCTTTGTATCACAATTTTAAAACCCCAGAATTCTCGGGATGGGAAAAAAAAAAAGGTCCCTCTTTATATTCGTGGGAGGAAAAACGTTAAGATCCCCAGTAGAAAACAGGGCAAAAAATATCCTCAAGCGAGTCACGTTGAAGGAGACAGGATTCTTGAAAAGTATAGGGGCAACATTCGAGATTCCTAATAACCAAAGGAATTCAACTTTGAACAGCAAGCATCTGTTCGCGCCGATTAAACAGCAAAAAGTGTTTAAAGTGGCAGCACGGAATGCTGCTGAGGTTGCAGTGAAAAGGGCACTCATCCCACAAACGCCTGCTGAGCTCCCCCCTCGTGACCGGCCGTGGTCCTGAGGGCCACGTCTCCCCCACCTGACCATGGCTTGTCCTAACCGAGGATCCCCGGCGCTACCGTCCGCGGGTGGCAGGGCCCAGAACCACAGTACTCCCAGAAATACACCGTGTGCAACCACGTACAGGAGCAGGAAAGCGGGCCACCAGCTCTCAGGCTGGAATTGGGAGGGACGCTGGCCATCAGCAAGACAGGGGCCTTGTGGCAGATCCCGAACTGGGGACAGAGGAAAAGGGGCCACCGAGAAGAAGGGGTCAGAGGCCTCGAGCCGCACAAGCACCAAGGAGTTCGGAGAGGGACACAGAGAGGATCTGAGTTTCAGTTTTCAATCCTGCCAAGACATCACGGGTTTTCCTTCCGGGCACCTGGCGTCCCCGAAGGTCCTTGGCTACCCAACGACACCGGCCAAAGACCCATCGTCACCAGCTCCGGCCTCCTCCGGGCACAGACCTCACTGCTCAGTTAATGAGTCCCGTGAATGAAGTCGCTCATTCGCTGCCCAATCATCCTTTTTCCACCGACACTGATGCATTCAGCCACGTGTTTCGGCCACACACCCGCTCGTCCGTGCCGCCCCGTTCACGTGTGGAGCCGTTCCCCTTCGCGCCTCGTTCCCACCACCATCCCTTCCTGCCACCGACTCCCTCCCTCCCTCGCTGGGTCGTTCCTTCGCGCCCCAGGCGCTCGAGCACTGACCCCTCTCGAGACGGCTCATTCGCGCCTCTGTTCACGCCCGCTTGGTGCACCGGCCCGCGCGTGGTCACTCCGCCAGCCACCCGCCCGCTCCGTCCGGGCCTCCCGCACCTGCGGGCACGACACACCCACCTTCTTGTCGGCACTGATGAGGAGGGGCTGGACCACGACGCTGTCGCTGACCACAGACACGGCGGTGCTGGGGGCGATGGCGGTGGCATTGCTGGGGGCGGTGGAGATGATGGCGTAGGCCACCCCGGCGCCGCTCAAGGGGGAGGTGATGGCCGAGGACTCGGCGAGGGCCTGGGGCTGGCTGCCGGGCGTCGGCACATGGCTCACGGTGTTGTTGGCGGTGGGGAGGGCCGGGCTGGGGTTCTTGACGCTGACCACGGTGGCCTTCTGGAACGTGGGGGGCTGCTTGGGTGGCCGGTCCCGGCCTGGGGTGACGGGGAGGCTGTCTGGAATCAGAGTCTTTGGCCTAACCTGGGGAGGGAGGGAAGGACAGTCGCACGGTGGGGCAGACACACGGGCAGGCGGGGTGACGACAGACGCGGAGGAGGGGCGGGCCCCGAACACAGCCGGGACTCGGGAAGGGAGGAGCCCGGGCACGGACGCGGCCGGGCTCAGAGGCCTCCCGGGTGAGAGGCGAGGGGACAGCAGTGGAGAGGCCGTGGGGCCCGGCTCTGGACCCAAGCCCCTTCCGGCTCAACCCAAAACGGTGACGAGCAGGAGGGCGATGGGAAAGCTGCACGTGGACCAGTCGGGTGCCCTCTGGCTCCAGCCGCAAAGCAGCAAGCTCTCCCGGAAGACAGAAGTCCCCACGGTGCTGTCGTTGCCGGGGTGGGGGGGGAGGGGACTGGGAGGGGCCACCGGGGGCTCCCGGCCCCGCTCAGTCTGCTTTGTGATCAGGGTGGGGGCTGCCGCCGTGTCCCCTACGGAAGCCACCGGGCCGGGAGCCACGTCGCGCTCTGCGAGGCCCACGCACGCGGAGTGAAAGCAGGTGCAGGCAGCCACGACGTGGTTCCGGCCAGCGCTCTGGACGGCTCGTCCGGGGCCAGCCCTGCCCCTCCGGGACCCGTGTGGTGCCGGACACGCGCCTCATCCGTGCGCTGGGGGTGGGGAGAAGGCACAACGTGTGCGTCCTGTCAGCTGTCGCCAGCTCCCCTGCTTTCCTGCGACCAGAAACGAGCCTCACGCTAACCCCGTGACATCTGCCCTAGGGCCACGTTCTTAGGGACAAGGAGGCGGAAGAGGGCCTGCCCTGTCTTACCTTACTGGGCCCCCCCCCCCGCCCCGTGACCGCGTTGTGAAGCAGGTACGTTGGCCTATCCTACAGATGAGCAAATGGAGGCCTGGAGAGGAAGGGACTTCCCCAGGGAGAAGAACAAGGCTCCAGCCGTCGTCAGGGCAGGGGACGTGCACGCGGGACCTCCACGAGCCTGCCAGGTGTTGGCGTGGGCTGGCGGCGGGCTGGGTTGGCTCCACCCATGCCCTCGTGGAGGGAGGGGTTCGGGGTGGCTCCCA
Organism: Panthera onca; assembly: GCF_046562875.1. NCBI lineage: Eukaryota > Metazoa > Chordata > Mammalia > Carnivora > Felidae > Panthera > Panthera onca. The sequence continues at coordinate 136,875,623 of NC_138345.1, forward strand.
CAGGGCTCCGGGACCTTGAGCAGGTCACCTTGGTGCGGCGTGCCCCTCAGTCAAGCTGGCGTCTCGTCCACCTGCTCCTCGCCAGGGCCCGCCAGGGGGCTGGCCTCACTTCTAGTGCCCTGCCCTTCCCCCGCCAGCTGGGCCCTCCCGCCATCGGGGGACTCCCCCAGGCGCGTGATCCTGTCCTGCTGCGTCCTTGGCACGCGGGGTCAGGATCACAGCCCGGCACAAACACCGATTCTGAACGTGAGAACCTCGGGAAGTTTGCTTCTTCTGGTCCTCGCCCGCCTTGGGCCAGCCTGGGGACCCCCATCCTCTTGGGGTGGGGGGTGGACCGGGTGGGCGGGGGTTGGGGCTGGGGGCGGGGGGCCTCCCAGCCGCGATGTCCGTTCAGGTCAAGTTCTGGGCCGCCGGTTCCTCCCAGGTCACTCCGGGTTTGGTCCACACTGGCCAGCTCACACCACATAATCCCAACTCCGGACGGGGGCGAGCCGTGCCCAGGCTGCAGGGGCTGGGCCTCCAAGCCCGAGAACACAGATGCGGGGGACCCCAGAGCTCATGACTTGCGGGAGCCGTCCTCCCCTCTGGGGCCAGCAGCCCTGGCGGGCCACCGGGCACACAACACTCGCTCAACACAGCCGAGCACCGGTGAGCCGCTAGCCTGCACCTGCTCCGTACCAGGACGCCTCTGTGCCGTCCGATTCATCCCCACGGCCACCAAGGAGCCACCTGCACCAGCCCCTCTGCAGCACAGGAGATTCGGTCCAGGAGGGTCGAGAGGCCAGGCGACTTGTCCAAAGTGCGGAGCCCAGGCACGGACTAGCCGAGCACCTCGCTGCCTCCCCGAATGAATCATCTTGGGCAGAGTTTCTCGCGCTGCTTTAACTGTGACCGAAACGCCTGTGACCTCGCGACCCGGTGCCGACACAAGGGATTCGAGAAACAATGCCTTTGGTGCATCTTGCTACGTTCTGTCCTATTCTAGTCCAGCCTCGTTGATTCCGTGAAAAAAGAAAAAGTCCTGGTCACGACCCACTAGAAGGATTCTGCAATTCCTCACTGTCGACACTGGGTCTACTCAGAACGTCTGTCTCCTCCTCTCACAGGCAGGAGAGGCAGGGGACGGAAGGGACGGGAGCACGTCCTCGGCGCCAGAGGGGCTGGGGACAGACAGACAGACTCTCCGGGGCCCACCTGCGAGCTGCTTACCTGAGGTAGCACGGCCGCTCCTTGTCCGGCCAACCTCTGCAAGGAGCTGACCTGAGGACCCGTGACAGGCACTGCAGTGATGGTTCCCAAAGCCTGCAAGACAGGAGGGGGCGCTGAGCCAGGACCACGGGGACACGGCGCTGAGACCACGAGGCCCCCCCGGCGGGTGCGTGGCTCCCGCCGGGCTGGTCGAGCAGGGGGCAGCAAACCCCGCCCTTCCCTTCCTTCATCAGGAGTTTACGATCACCGAGGTAACTTGGCCATGTAAGAAATTCTGGAAACTAGAGCGAGAGAAAGGACGGCATCGTCCAGAAAATAATTAGCCCTGAGGCACCTCAGCTTTTTCTTTTTTTTAATGTTACTTATTTATTTTGAGAGAGAGAGAGAGAGAGAGAGGGAGAGAGAGAGAGAGAGGGAGGGGCAGAGAGAGAGCTAGAGAGAGAGAGGAAATCCCAAACAGGCTCCCAGCTGTCAGCACATAGCCCGACACGGGGCTCGACCCCACGACCCTGGGATCATGACCCGAGCTGAAATTAAGTGTCAGACGCTTAACCGTCTGCAACACCCAGGTGCCTCGACTCCTCAATCATTTACTTATTTATTTATTTATTTATTTATTTATTATCTACTTATTTTGGGGGGGCAAGTGAGCGAGGGGCAGAGAGGGGGAGAGAGAGAAGAGGGCTCGAGCTCACCCAATGTGAGGCCCCAACTTATTTATTTATTTTGGGGGCGGGGGACGCAAGTGCGTGAGGGGCAAAGAGAAAAGGAGAGAGAGAGAGAGAGAGAGAATCCCACAGCGGGGGCAGAGAGGGAGAGAAAGGGAGGGAGAGAGAAGCGGGTCTCACCCGAAGCAGGGCTCATGCTCCCCCGACTGGGGGCTGGAACTCATGGACCTGAGCCAAAGTCTGAGGTTTAACCGACCGAGCCACCCACACACCCCCCAACTTGCTTTTTTAAAAGTAAGGTTTTTCACATGGATACCTGTATACTAAAAACCAAGAAAAATGAACTTGAATCCATATTTGGTGCAATATTTTAAAAACCACAGCAAAATGCAGCAGAGCCTAAATGTAAAGCCTAGAACTACAAAGCATCTAGAAAAAAACCGCAGGAGAAAATCTTTGGCACCCTCGGGTAGGCAAAGAGTCATATGTTTAACACCAAAAGCATGATCCATATGAGAATGAATTAGTAAACTGGGCTACAAAAAGAATTTAAAAACTCCTGAAGCTTACCTGTGAAGAGAGTAGAAAGCCCCAGACTGGGAAAAACACACTTAAAAGTTGGCTGATAAGAGACTGGTGTCCAGACTTAGACTAACTCTTGAGGGGCGCCTGGGTGGCTCGGTCAGTTGAGCGTCTGACTTCAGCTCAGGTCATGATCTCACGGTTCGTGGGTTCGAGCCCCGTGTCGGGCTCTGTGCTGACAGATCAGAGCCTGGAGCTGCTTCGGATTCTGTGTCTCCCTGTCTCCCTCTCTCTCTCTCCCTCTACCCCCACCCCCCCGCTCACTCTGTCTCTCTCAAAAATAAACATTAAAAAAACCCCAAAAAACTCTTGAAACACGCTAATCAGAAAACGTGATGAAAACAATGAACACAAGATCCGAACGGATACTTCACTAAAGACGCGTGGACGGCAAATGAGCCCCCAAGAAGATGCTAGACAGTGTCGGTCATTCGGGGAGTGATCACTAAAGCCCCAGTGAGGCACTCCTCCCGCCTCCTCGGGGACGGACCAGATCGGGACGTGGTGGTGACAGACAGCAGCTGACCCACGGCTCCTGGGAACGTTAAGAGGGCACAGTAACCCCAGAAAACAGTCTGCCTGTTTCTCGAAGAGTTAAACACACATTTACTGCTATGGACTGAATGTGCGTGTCCCCCCAAAATCACATGTTGGGAGTCCAGGCTCTTGATGTGGGGGTGTCAGGAGGTGGGGACTTTGGGAAGTGTTCAGTCAGGGGGGTGGAGCCTTATGAACTCGGTGGCATCGTGTAAAAAGAGCCCCAGAGAGACCGCCAGCCCCTTAGCCCACACGAGGTCTCAGCGAGAAGAGGGCCGGCACCCGAACACAGAGGCGCCCCCGATCTGGGACTTCCAGACGTCCCGTTTGGGAACAGCCTAAATGCCACCAGGCCCGCAGCTGAACAACCTGTGCTCCACCCAACGGAGCATCAAAAGGAACCAAAAGCGATCAAAAGGAAGGAGCAACTCGTACACGCGGCCGGGACGAACCTCCAAATGTTGGCTGAATGAAGGAGCCGGGCGCCCCCGCCCAAAGGGAAAGGAGGACGTGTCGTGCGATGCCATTTATGTGAGATTCCAGAAAGAGCAAACTAATCTCCAAAACGAAGCGGCAGGTCAGATCACGTGGAGATGGGGGGATGGGAGGAACGGATCACAAAACGCACCGGGAAACGTTTCCAGGTTGTGGGCGGGGGATGTGTTCGCCGTCCCGATTCTGGTGCTGGTTTCATCTGTCCCCAAATGACACAGCGGAGGGTCTCAGGCCCCACAAGCCCCAGCGCAGCTTCTCCTGATGGAGGGCCGGCTCCTCCCTCCTCTGGAATAGGTCACCTGCCCCAAGCGGGTTCAGGTCGTCCAAGCCGGCTGCCCGCCTCTCGGTGGGGAGCCACACCCTGCACATTTGACGGGAAATCCACCGTGGACATTGGCCGGAACAGGGCTGGACGCACAACACAGCATGAAAAACACACGCGGTCTCTTCTCGGGGACGCGTCTCAACCCATAATGCCGTCTCAGGTCTCTGGCCAGAACAGCTTGGGGAGCAGTGCTAAAATAACGCCCCAGGCGCCCCACAACGCCCACATTTTAAGAGTCTGCCCTGCCTTCTGCAAAGGGATGTGTGTAGAAGGTTCTGCCCTCCCCGGCCCAGCCCTGCTGGCGATCCGCACCACCTGTGGGGCCTGCCTCCAGCCGGATACGCACCCCCCCCCCCCGGACCACCCCCGTCCGCCCCGCTCCGGCCCAGGCGTGCACAGGTGGAGGCAGGCACGGTGCCCATCTGATTAGCAAGCTTCCGGGTGATTCTGCCAACCTGGGGACCACAAGCCAAGAGGAAACCACCCTGTCCCTCTAGCAGGTTCTGCATCAGAGACCCCCACGGGCACCTGGTGTCATCAGTGAGCGAAGCTGTGTGGCCCCCTGGGAGCAGGGATTCCTGCGCAGACGGGAGCCGACCGGAAGATCCTGAGGCCGAACAACTTCTGGGCAAATGCACGCCCAGCACCTACAGGAGCCAGGGAACAAGGGGCCAGCCTACTTCCCCTGGGAATCCCCTTCTGGCTAAGACGCCCCCAGACAAGCCCCCGGATGCCACCAGCTTGCAGAACGAACAGCATTCACCCGCTGACTCCACCAGCTAAAATCCTGCCTGACTGCAGCCCAGCCCCACGGCGGCCGCTGCCTGGGGCTCGCTCGGGGTGCCTGATGGGGCTTTAAGGAGCACCTCGCAGGGTGTCGGGGTCCCTCTGTGCCGGGGCATCGAGAGGAGACCCAGAGACGGGACCACTCCCGGGTCAAAGCCTGAAGTCCTGGGCGCTTAGGAGAAGTTTGCTACAAACGGGGCTGCTGAGCCGGGTCCCTCCACCTCGCGCTTCTGGGAACGCTGGGTCGCCTCCCAGGACACCAAAGTCACCTGCCACAAGCGTCCACTCCCCGTCTGCGCGGGGCCGGCTTCCGGGCACCCTGCAAGCCTCATCTGTTTGCTCCTTTTCTAAGTTCCGCCCCCAGAGTGCGTTCTTCCATGTCCTTATGAAGCTTTAATTAACAAGCTGAAAAGACATTTTATCTGGCAGGGGCTGACCTTTCTGCTCCGCGTCGGAATTTATCGGTACCAGCAGAAACAATCATCTCAGCGGCTATGTCACGAGCACTGGATAGTTTATAGCCACACTTTCGTCAGGATAAATGAGCTCTTTAAGACTACATTTACAGCTCTAAGCATCTTAATAGGGAAAAAAAGGGCCATAAAAGTCAAAGATAACTTCACATTTGTCCTGCATCGGCGGAGTCCCTGGGGCAGCCCAGCCCTGACAGCAGCTGCGTGTGGCCCCCCAGCTCTCGGTGCCCAGTCCCCTCATCTGCCACAGGAACAGAGCCTGCTGCACGGGGCGCCGTGGGGCCGGCTCGCACGGTGAGCGCTGGGCAAAGGGGGAGGGTCGGAGCCGGCCAGCCTGCCGGGAACGGGGGAGGGACGGGACTCGTGGCATCAGCCTGACCAGGTACCCGCCCCGGAGTGGCCCCTGTCTTGTTGGGCAAACCTGGGCACCCCCTGCCTCTCAGATGGGGTGTACGGACTTGCCTTTCCCTGCCCCCAAAATCAGAGTAAAATACCCTGGTGCCCAGCAGCGCGAGGAAGAAGAAAAGAAAACCGGACCCACCACCTCTCGGGCTTCCCGCCTGTGTTCCCATCCACCGTGTTTCCTTCTGTGCCCAAGTGCAGACACCAGAGCCTGCTGGGCTCTCAGTAAACCCCCGGCCAGGGCGAGCCACGGGACGAGGCCACGGGGCCACGCCCCTGCCGGGTGGAGGTGCTTTCATCCCGACTTGCTGCTCGTGCACTGTGGTGGCCAAGGTTCCTCCCCGTCGTGGCCTCCCTAGACCTCCGGGCACTGCCAGACGCCCCCCGCCCACGGTGACCCCCTTCTCTCCCTCATTCGTTCAGCAAACGTCCCGGAGTACCCACGGGGTATCCGGCTGGCAACGGGGTCCGTGAGCCCGGCCTCACCGCGGCTGCTCCCACCCCAGCCTCTGACCCGAGGGACCAGAACCGGTCTCTGCTCCCCTGCGGGGCGGGACAGGAGGGCCCCTTCGGCAAGGCGGGGCGGGGCAGGGCTGAAGCCCCTCTCCGTGTGGAGTCCAGCCCAGGTCCTGGCCGGAGCGGGTGTCTGACAGATGTCGTTAAACCAGGAGGGCCTCGGGGAGTGGCCGAGGGACGGGAGGCTCTTTCTGCACGACTGCAGGCACGGCCACCAGGGTCCACCATCAGGTGGGCCTGCCCTCTGCCACCTGCACAGGCGGCAGGCCACGGCCAGCTTCACCCCTGCCTGAGCCCGCTCTCCACACCCACGCAGACCGCGACCTCTGGGTGCTGACCCCAGACCTCACAGGGCTGTCCTCTCGGTGGAACCCAGGGGGTCCTGAGGTGGCCCCGTCCAGGTCACGTAGGTAGACGTGTTCCCGAAGCAGACAACGACCCAGCCGTGAGCACCGGCCAACCTCTAGGACTGGACAGAACGACTCCCATGCAGGACCTCGAGCCAGGGCCTGCCCTGACCTGCCAGCTTCCGGCCCGTCTGACCCCGAAGGTCAGCCCCTGATGCTCAACAACGGGAAGAGTGACCGTCATACCTCCCACCGCATCCGGGGACCGTCCTCGGGCAGGCGTGTGCCTGCGCCTTCCACACGGCCCACCAGCAAGGGCCTTGCACGCGGACAGCAGGAAGGGACCCCAGCGGCCACAACACCAGAACTGCTGGAGAGGGCAATCACGGGAAGGCTCCATCAGCGTGCAGGGCCTCGGTGGCCGTCTGCCTCTCCTGCCCAGGCTGTGGCCCCCGGGACAGGCTGCGAGTCAGTGGGACCCAGTCGTCCAGACCCTCCCCTTTCCTCTCCCTTGGTGCAGGAATGGTGCAGGGGGCGGGCATGGGGTCACAGTGAGCCCCTCCCCTGGGTCATGTCAGGGACAGGATGGACAGGGAGGAGGAGGGAGATCCAGTGTGAGCCCTGGCTGGTGTGTGTGGGGGGGGGTGTTGTGTACCCGTGGCGTGGTCAGTGGCCAGAGCGGAAGGTGGCCCTTAAGGACCTCGGAATTCATCACAGGAGCAGCGGCCTCACAGAAGGAGGCCGCATCACACAGAGACAAACGTTTCTGTAAGTGCACGCCTGTCCCTCCCTTACTTGACTGTATGTGTTCCATATGAGGTGACAGGCCCAGAGGGGGTGGGCTTGCTGGGCCCCGGGACAGTGAGTGGCAGAGCCGCCACCTGCCTCCGCCCTCGGTGGCGGGGCTCCGGCCAGCACTGTGGACACAGGAGCCGGGTTGCCCCGGAGGAACCCGCCTCTCCCCGCGACCTCCACTAACCTCGCCTGGGAGGGTGCCGTCCGGCAGGGGACGCGGAATGCCGAGCGCAGCTTTGAGGACAGCAGGGAAGCGTGTGGCCCCGCTTCTCGGGCCTCTCCAGCGGCTGGGACGGGACTTGCTGTCCAGAGCCGGGGCTCCTACATCCCACACCCCTCCCGGCTCCCACCTCCTCCCGAGCTGGGCGACGACGGCGGGGCAGCAGCCCCAGGCCCCTAGGACCACCCAGCAGCCCCAGGGAAGGTGGCCTCGGTTCGCATCCCTCCACTCGAGCCACGCGGCTGTGTGGCTTCTGGAGCTCTGAGGTCCCTTGCCTTCTCAGAGGCTGGCTGGGACGCGGGCCAAACGCAAGTGAGCCCCAACACCAGTAAGCGCCGATAAACAGTACTCTAACACAAGCACCACTTTGGCTGTCGTGCGAAACCAGCTTGTGGCTCGCAGGTGAACCCTGGCCGCCGGGGACGGGCTCTGGGCTCACTCCGCGTGCGGCCGGCGTGCTCCCGCTCAGCCCGGCCACCACCGCCCACCCGGCCCGGGGCCCCCACGCCGGCTCCCGCTAACCCGAGCCCGTCCACGCAGGGCCAGCGGGGGCCACTGGAGGTTCGTGCGAAAGTCCAGGGAAACACGCACCTGCTTTTGCTCCCGCCGCCATGTCCCGGGAGTCCCTGTGTCCACCACGCCCGTGTCCCTACCGGGGGGGGCACGGCCGACCGGCAGACACATTCATTCCCATCGCCGGGGTCCCGACAAGCGTCCCTCCCACCTGGCCCAGAGCTGCTGGCGCCTGGGTCCTTCCAGTGGCTTCTCCCGTCACGAATGTGCATCAAGGACCAAGGCGGCATGGAGACAAGGAAGAGCGGGAGAGGCCGGCGTGGGGACAACGGCCACGGGGTTGACCGACAGAGTGAACACAGGCAGGGCCAGGTCCGCGGCTCCCCTTCTGGACACACCCCCCAGGGCCACGCATGCCCACGTGCCTGGGACACACGTGTTGCACAACAGCACCTGCCTTGGGGAAAAGGGACTGTCCCATCGGCAGGGGACGGGCCCACCACAATGTCCCTCCGACGGGGGATGTTCTCTGGCTCCCGGCAGCCAGAGCCACAAGCCGGATGTAGACGCGTCACCGCAGAGACAGGCCCTTGGGTGAAACCCACGAGCGGTGCCCGCCACCCGCTACGTTCACGTGGAGTAAGCACCACGGGACGGCCTGGTTTGCTGACGCTGAGTAAACGTGCAAAACCGACTCACGATCGTGGGTGCCCCTGGCGGTGGGGGGGGGGGGGGGGCGGTGGCGAGGGGGAGTCCGGAGGGCACCTGCTTCTTCTGCGCATTTTACTTCTTCAAAAGACGATCAGCACAAATGTGACGAAGTGCCCACTGCTTCCTTCGGGCAGAGAGCGTATGCAGGCTTATCACAGCACCCTTTGCGTACTTGTAATTAAAACCTAAGCGTAAAAAAGGCAGAAAGGGCTCTGCAGAGGGGAAGGGGGGAGGCATCCTGGAGGAGTGGTGTCCGAGCCGGGCCCTGAGAGATGCACCAGAATTGATCAAGGGGGCAGCCAGGTAAGTGCGTGGTAAATAGGAGGGACGGGGGGGTGGGGGGTGGGGTGGGGTGGGGGGGAGAATGTGGGGAGGGAGGGGCGAGGGCACCAAGAGCTCGGAGCACTGGGGGCCGAACCACAAAGCCAAAGGTGGGTATGGTGAAGTAGAGAGCCAGGCAGGGCCTTGAATGCCACACCCAAGAGCTTGCCCATGCCCTGTGGGAGATGGGGAGCCGTCAGCCACTGTAGGCTCTTGGATGGTGTAGCAGGGCAGGAAGGGGGCTTCTGTGTGGAGGCCAGATCTGAGGCCGGGGGTAAGGTGTGGACTGTAAGCCAGGGCAGAGTCCTCTGGGGCAAGCAGGAAGTGGGTTCTGGCCTCCTCTGACACGACGGATTGCTGGCTGGCTGCTTCCCGAGGGGGCGGGGCTTCTGAGCATCCCACGGTGGTGCCCAGCCCAGGACCGGCCTTGTCCTAAGGCTCTCCTTGCCCAAGGGCACCCACACCTGCCGGCCCTGCCCTGGGCGTCCTGTTCTCCCCCAGGGGCTGGCAGGTGGTCCCCACTGAGAGCAGCTCCCGGGAGAGGGGGGCACGTCCAAGGGGACTCTCGGGAGACTGTGGCACTGGGGCTTTAACACAAGAACCGTCTCCCGAAACCGGCTTCTCCAAGCACCACAGGGTTTGCAACGCCCACCCATTTCCCGAGTGCACAGCGGGGGAAACGGCACGGCCCCCCGCACAGGCGGCTCCCGCCCAGCCAGGTCCCGGTGACCCTGACTGAGTGGGCCAGCTGAGGCAGGCTGCCCGGGGCCACTTAACCAATGCAGAGGTCCTTCCAGGGGAGGCCGCTCGTAATCAGCAAGCCCCAGAGAACACAGGCGGCTTCTCTGCGCTGACATTTAACCCCCCCACCCCACCCCCCGCCCCAGCAGCCCCAGCGTCGCCAAGTGCTTTCATTAACTTGAAAGGGTGTAATTTTATGCTATTTAGTAGGAAACACACGCTCTAAATGGCCTGGTGGACTGAAGACGGGGGGCTGTGCCCTTTCTGCAGTTGGGGGGAGGCGCAGAGGGGCGTCCGGGAGAGCAGCTAAAGCAGCCGTATCACATCAACAAAATTGGGGAAGAAGCGCCATTTCTGAGACGGCACTGGACTACGGAGGGCAGAAGCCAGCTGGCACCCCTGCGCGGCCCTCCAGGTACCCCTGTCCCCAGGGATGGTGGCCCCTGGCTACAAGGCCCGAGAGCAGGCTGCCTCCCCCGCTCTGCAGGGGTCCTCTCAAGGAGGGGCCGGGCCGCAGCGAAGATGCTGTGGCCAGAGCCCCCCGCCTGCCGGGAAGGCCACCGGCTTGTCTCCGAGGCTGCCCGGGCAGGGGCCCCGAGGCCAGAGGAAAACACGGCAGGGGCGGTACCTGCCTGTCCCCAGGCCTTGCTCCCCACAGGCCACCTGTCGCCCTCACCTCGGGGCCCCTGCTATCTGGGACTCGAAGTATCTGTGTCTGCCCCTTGGCGGGAGGCCCGGAGCAGCTCTCTGGGCCCTCGGATGTGGAGGCGGCCCCGCCAGGTCCGCGTCTTCAAACAAATCACAACGGCCGAGTTGTGCGATCCACGGGAGGGCTTCTCCCGGCTCTCCCCACCGACCCGCGGACCTTGGGAAGATAAATCTAATTTCCACGTGTGGTCGGCGGCCGCACACTCCCCCTGGCCTTGGCCTCATCATCTTGCCACCTCCGATGCCCCGGAATCTAATTTGCCCCGGAATCTAATTTAGGGGACGCACATCTGCATGGAGCCCCGGGAAGCCCGCTGACAGAGCGCCTCCGCCCAGCCTCCCGTGGGCAGTGACCCAGACACTCTCGGCTTCCGAAAGGGGGGCCCCCTGCGTGAAATGGAGACACGATTTACTTACAGCAAAAGGCGCAGAGCTCAGCCCAAGTAACCACCACCCAGACGAAGATACAGAACCTTCCAGCAACTCGAGGAGGGGGGGGCTCCTAAGCACTCCTTAGAGGAGGGCCGGGCATCCCCACAAGGGTTCTAGCTGGGGGAGCAGCGTACCGTGTGGACAGATGTAAGCAAGTCAAGGTTCCCACCCAGGCTGTGAGGGTACAGGCTCTCAGCAGGTGCGGGGCCGGGATGTGAACTCAGATCTGAAGGTGCCGGCCGGTGAGTGGGCCCCCCACTCGGCCCCCACTTGGCCAGCACAGACGGAGGCGGATGGGAGGTTCCTGCCAGCAGGGGAGGGCGCGGGAGCATTGTTCGTCGTTGATAAAGCACCTCTGTGTCTAGCTGGTTGCCACTGTTCTGGAAGACGAGTACCAGGACTCTGATGGACGTGTGGATGTTCAAAACGTAGGAACAGGAAGTGACCTGCCCCAGGCGGTGGCCGGAGGGAGACGGCTGGGAGGGGACCTGGGGGGCACCCTGGGAGGGGACCCTCCTCTTCCCACCACCCTGCCCTACCCCTCCCTCTCTTCCTCCTGACTCTGTCCTGCAGGATGAGACCTGGTCGTGGGGAGGAGGGGAGGACACACAGAGAGGGGCTCAGGGTCCCCCGAGGGCTCAGCACAGCCATCTCAGCCATGCAGGGGGTCTGCGGAAGACAGTGCCTGGCACTCAGGAGGCGCTTGATAAAGGCACAAGCCGAACCCCTTCCCTCCCAGAGGTACGTCCCAGCACCAGCCTGTCTGGAGCAGGACACGAGGAGCCTGTGACACTTACTTGGTGGCAGCACTCTGGGACCTGGGCGGTGACGGCCATGGTAGGGATTACAGGCGTCACTCTTCTGCACGTGGCCCCGTGTGGCAGGAGGGGAGGGTCCCAGGGTCTCTTGGGCCAAAGAGAAACAAGGCGGTGCTGCCTTCACCTCGGAGTGACCTCATCTCCTGACTCAGTTTCCCCATCTCTGTGACGGGGGTGGTCAACCAGATCACCGGAAGACATCTTTTGAACTCGACACTGACCGCCCAGGCCTCGGGCAGGGAGTGTGGTGGGCGTGGTGAAGGCCTGGCTAAGAGCATGCCACACGTCACCTGCTCTGATGGCACCCGCCGCGGCATCTCCAGGCCCGTGCCGCGCCCGCGCGCTCCCCCCGCAGGAGAGAACACCCTGTCTGATCCTCGCTCTTTCCCCGACACGTTTCCGGATGCCAGACCCACCGCACCCTGAGCAGGCTCCACGAGGTCATGTCCTGGGAGGCGCCCCAGCCTCGCTGAGACGCGCTCCCAGGTCAGGGTAAGAAGACAGGAGCGAGGCCGGCCGTGGCAGGCGCGGCACAGATGCTGGAGGAAGCCCACCCAGAACCCACCTCCGGCCTCCCCACATCCCGGGGAAGAAGATCCATCATCCTCTTAGGGGGAGGGGACCAGGTCTGTTAGGTGGCTGCAGCCACAGGCACAGAGGGACGCTCAGCATGGCTTAGCGGGGACAGAGACCCTCTCACACCATTCCCTCCAGGGACCGTTCAGCCTAAAGGGCATTTCTCGGGGGCAGTAGCATCCCCTGCGACTGTACAGGAAACAGGACGGGGCCAGAGCATCTCTGAGCACTCCCGTGCCCCGCAGACCAACCTTTACGCCCCACGGGATGGCGGCCCGGCAGCTGCTTAGACAGCCGAATGGGGCAGGCGTCTCGGGCCGGCCTTCTAAGAACACGAACAGTTGCTGACGGTCGTGAGCTGCCGGGTGCGACCTCGCAGAATCTCACTAGGCTTCCCGTTTTACAGGTGGGGAAACTGAGCCCTGGAGCAGGGGATACTGACCCACAAAAAGAAAGAGAAGGGGCCCAACAGCAAATGTTTCCCGTCTGCCCGTGGGAGCCTGACGCCCGCTCTAGTCCAGCGAGACTGTAAGAAGGTTACTGCTCACCCACCGGCCGCCAGGCACCGCACCTACCCGGTGCTTCACATACACCACCTCGGCCGACCCTCCCGCCATTCTGTGAGGCGCAGAGGGCCGCCCATTTTACAGACAAGAAAGCTGAGGCCCAAGAGCTCAATGCCGTGCCGGGAGAGGAATTTTTTTTTTTTTAAGTTCACTTATTTATTTTGAGAGAGAGAGAGAGAGAGAGTACGTGCTAGCAGGATAGGGGCAGAGAGAGAGGGAGAGAATCCCAAGCAGGCTGTCAGCGCAGAGCCCGAAGCTGGGCTCGAACTCACGAACTGTGAGATCATGACTTGAGCAGAAACCAAGAGTCAGACAGTCAGCCGACTGAGACACCCAGGTGCCCCAGGAGAATCATCAATTTACTTTCTTCAGTGGCTCCCCCTTCACCCCTGGGTGAACGGCTGAGCAGACTTTTGGGGGCCTTTCCTCTGACATGCATGTCCCTCCTGGATTCACCTTGGCCAGGCTCCGCCCACGTCCCCAAGGACGGTGGTCTGCAAACACCACCGCCTAGCCCACTCCCTGGGAAGCAGGGTGACCAGGGGCCAGCAGACCCGGGGAGACTTCGTGCGTCCACGCCCGTGCACACGCGTGTGTGGGTGCACACCGGGCCCCCTGCCTGGCGTGCCCTCCCTGGCTCCCGTGCCAGGCCAGCAGACCTTCCTCAGCCTTCACTCAACAAGAGCATGGGCTACAGAAGGACGCTCGCCCACGGGGGGGGGGGGGGGGGGGCTGGGCCACATGACTCAACCGGGCCAATCACAGCACCGGATTATCCGGGATCTGTTATTGGTCTAGAGGGCGGGCATGTGACCCAGCAGACCAATCAGAGTGCTTCCCTGGGACTGCTTCTCCAGCGTGGAAAGAGAAGCCGTCCTCCCCATCCGGTTGTGGTCTTGCTCAGACTGCAGAAGTGTCCCCCGAACCCTGGGGCCATCCCCGGGCTGCTTCACGTTGCCACCCCGGGGCTGTCATCCTCCCCTCGAGAGTCCCAGGGAGACCTCGGGCTGGGAGCCACGCACCTGCAGCCTAATGCCTTGGGGGGGGGGAAGGGCAGCGCCCGCTGCACTTAGGGAAGCTCCCGGGACCTTGGAAGCGTCCAAGCCCCGTTAAACACACGCTCGAACACAGCATCCACTCTCGCCACGTTTAGAGCAGAGCTTCTAAAAATGCCACGCCAACCGCACGTCCACACGTGTAGGCTGCCGCTGACGGTTCCAAGGGGTCGCGGTGACCCGCCCAGCTGTCACTCCTGCCCCCACACGCGCCCGAGGTGCCTCGCTGGGAGCTGCAGGGAAGCGGCCGCAAGACCTGGAGTCAAATCCCAGCCCTGCCATGGAGGGGCTGTCACTTCTTGCACAGCTTTATGCAAACTCGCCGGGCCTCAGGCTGTCTCCTTTGTAAAACGGGGACAATTAACTGGTCCACACTGGTTTGCTCTGACAGTCCGAAGGGAAGCAGGGGACACATACCTGGAGCCTCGGAGTCCCTGAAACAACGGTGGCTCCCCGAGAACAACATGGTCTCAGGCAGCTGGGACTTAGGTGAGGCCACCTCGCCACCAGCGCCTCGGCTTCTCTACAAGACGGGGACGCGGGGTCGCCGACATCGGCTTCACAGGGGGGTGAGGGATCGGCGAGATTAGGAACGCAAGACCTTCAGCTCTGGAAGGGGTGGCCCCGCCCCCTCCCCACCCCGCGCAGGGACGCCCGGGCCTCACGCAGAGCCTGCTCTGAGCTGGACGCGGCGACGGGCCGTGCCGTGCGTGGTGACGGTGTGCCCACAGCCCGCTGCCCCCGGGAGACACTCAACATCCTGCTCTCTCTGCCAGGGTATTTTTAGAAGACACAGCACTTCGGCATGGAAACGAATAAAGTGTTGAAAATAAGTTTGAGAGTTTGAGTTCCGTGTACTAGGGGAGGGGAAAAAAAGTCCTCGTAGGCGAAATATAGTGGAGAACACCTCTAGGGGGCGTCCTGAGGAAGCAAGATGCGGTGTCTCCACAGCTGGGTGCACCCCCGCCACATGCGCCCCTGGAGGGCTCCGCCCAGCGGGGTCCAGACCAAGGGCAGGGGCGCTGCTGGGCTTCCGGGGCCGGGAAGGTGCTAGCAGCCCACCCACTTCGAGGCTGCTCTCTTGCAGAGGACGCTGCTGTGCCAAGCACCGCTCCCAGGCCGCGGCCACCACTTCTCAATACTCAGGCGCTCCCTTCTCCCCCCACAACCCTCCCAGGGTCGCACCCCAGGCCCCTGAGACATCCTGCCAAGAAACCCCAGAGACGAGCAACGACACGGACCGTCTGCCCTGGCACAGCTTGTCCGCCACAATCTGGAGCTGAAGCCCCATTTCACGGGGAAGGAAACTTAAGGCTCAGAGAGGCAGAGTGGCTTGTTCAAATCGCACAGCGCGTCAGAGGCAGAGCCGGGATCCGAACTCAGCTCTCCACGGCTCCAGAGCCACCTCTGAGTTCTGGGCAGCCAGGCACTCGTTGCCGGTGAGCACGTGAAATGTGGCTGATGCCACCGAAGATTTGCTGTCAGCGTAAGGCACACACGGGACTTCACAGACTTAGCGTGAATAAAACAGCTCGCGAATATTTGGAGAGGTTAGTTACGTGTTGCAGCGATAAGGTTTTGGATACACTGGTTACGAGGCCCCCAAGGTGTGAGGTTACACACGTGGCTCCCTTTATACTTCCGTTGGATGGAGCTCTTCTACGGGACGTTGCAATTCCAAGACAAAAGCCGCGGATGTCCGCTTCTAACGAGAAAGCAGAAGGATGAACGGCCTTGACCCTGTGCTCCATGGTAACACGAAGGCAGACTCACTCAGAATAAGAACCATACTTCTCTATGGAAGGACAGGAGACAAATGATGGACACAAGAAAGACCAAGTTCCAGGGAGTAAGGGGGAGCAGCAAGGGGAGTGTCCACACCGGGGCGGGCGCCCGGTGTGAGCACAGGTGCACAGGGGACCCAGGCACCGAGGCACGGGGCCGGGAGGCCAGCCGAGTGTGCCGGAACGGCCGGGGCCGTCACAGACCGCTGCTGGGGACTGGGAGGTGCGGCCACCCCTCTGGGAAAGAGCTTGGCGATTTCTTGCAAACTTGAACACGCACCTGTGCCCTAGGAGCTGGCAGTTTCCCTCCGAGGTATTGATACGAGAAATGAAAACGTGTCCCCAAAACGATGTGCACACAGATGCTCCGAGCTTTCTTCGTAACCGCCGGAACGTGGGGACCACCCGAATGTCCGTCAGCTGGTGAATGTGGGACCCGGGTGGTGGCACACCCACGCCCCGGGCTGCCCCTCAGCCACACGGGGCGGTACACCTGCCGTGCCGGGGAGCCTCAAAAATGGGGCTGAATGAACAGAGCAAGACAGGCCACTTGCTGAGCACTTAGTTCCACTGACACGAAGCCCAGGAGCTGGCGGGCTCGTCGGGTGAGGGAAATCAGAAGGGGGGGCTGCCCTGGGGGAGCCTCACCGGGCAGGTACACGGGGGAGCTTTCCGAGGTGGTGAGAACGTTCTGGGGGGATCAGTTACTCGCGCGTATACAGGTGTCAAAACTCGTCACACGGTACGGCTAGGATCTGTGAAGTTCAAGGTACGTAAATATATATATCTTTTTAATGTTTATTTATTTTTGAGAGAGAGAGAGAGACAGAGTGCAAGCGGGGAAGGGGCACAGACAGAGGGAGACACAGAATCCGAAGCAGGCTCCAGGTTCCGAGCTGTCAGCACAGAGCCCGACGCGGGGCTCGAACCCATGGACCGCGAGATCGTGACCTGAGCCGAAGTCAGATGCTCAACCGACTGAACCACCCGGGCGCCCTTTTTTGTCGTAAATATGTTTCAAAGGAAAAAGCTATACGTGTTTACAAAATGCAAGGGCTGCAATGCCAACCCCCCAGAGAGCAAGGAAAAGTGGGGGCAGCTGGGGTGCAGACCCCTCCCCCTGCCCCTGGATTTCGAGACTTCACGGCTAACTCGCTGCGTTCGGACTGGAATCGGTGTTTGTGGTTACACCACTTACGGCCTAAAAGGCGAGGTCTCATCAAAGGGAATCAGGAACATGTCAGAGGGAATCTGTCGGGGCTGTTCTTGTAGATAAAACACATGCCAGCCTCACCAGCCTCGTCAGTTGCCAGCAGGGTTTTGACGAGTCCGATCCCACCTCTCTGAGAAGCATGGAAAGCACTTAAAGCCGCAGAGGCCGAGGGCTTCCCCAAACCCCACTGTGGCTCCGGGCTGCATGCACGAGGCACCTGCCGCGACCTGCCTTCCCCAAGACCTCCGAGGAGGCTCTAGTCGAAAATCCCGAGAGAGGGGCTCACACGGGGCCAGGGCGCAGTACTCCGTGGGGCCCCAAGGGGAAGATGATGGAGACGCTGGGACAGGATCTCACAGGTGGGGGGCACGGAGTGGGGATGCCCAGGACACCAGAAGATGACAGGGACGCAGGGGACGGGCAGAGATGCAGAGGGGGCCGAGGCTGGGGAGGCTTGGGGGGGGGGGGGTGGGGAGTGGGTCCCCGGGCCCCGGAGGCCACGCCGTGCGGGGCGGACAGGGAGCTGGGGACACGCGAGGCTACCACAGGACAGCGCAGGGGCTCGAGATGGGCCACAAGGGGTACAAGTGGAGGCAGGGAAGTGAGGGAGGAGAGGCGGGGAGGGGTCAGGGGAACAAGTGACGCGAACAAGAAGCCACGGAGACCTGCTGGGGCTCCGGGGGCTTTAAAGAGGAGACTGACCTTGCTGAAAACCCCAGCAAGCCCACCTTTAGGTGGTGGGGACAAAGATGTGAAGATCAGGCCCTCGTCCTCAAGAAAATGACAGCCGCGGTTACCGGGTGGGGGTGGGGGTGGGGGGCCCTCCCCCCGCCCAGAGCCTCCGTTTCCCCACGCGTCAAACGAAAAGAGTCAAGGTAAAACGCAGATGTGCTTAAAACTCCGCCAACCGGTGCCGGGCACGGAGTGTTCAGATCAGCAGGAAATCATTCGCCCCTGCTCTCGGCAAGAGGGTCCGATCCGGACAGGCCTGCTCTTAAGCCTCCCGTCGGCTTAATTATTTCCACACCCGAAACCCAAAACCCAGCCCCGACGGGCACGCACCATCCGACCACGTTCTAATCACCGGACATTAGCATTTCTCGTCCGCCCGCCTGCTGCGCGACTTCAGAGGCGCGTGGCCGAGCGTCGCGTCCTCACGTTAATGAGCCAGGATAATGAGGCTGCACCCAGCAGCGGGGCCCAACGGGACGGAGGGCTATTTTGATTTCAGGTCTTCGGGTCTCAGGTTCTTCGGGACCACCGGAAGGAGCGGGGAGGGGGCCGAGTGCCGCCCCCGGTCGGCGGGCTGCCGGAAGACAGCGTGAACAAGGCTGGGGGACCGGGGCTCGGCCTTGTGTCAGGACAGAGCCTCGTGCCGGGCTCAAGAGAAGGCTCTCACGCCGTCCCTGCGCACGCCTGGGGGCCAGGGCACGGCGTGTGGACCGACGGGGGGCACAGAGGGAGCGGAGCGCATCACGTGGGTCTCGCTGACGGGCCCGGGGGGAAAAGGAAGGTCGCCTTTGGCCGTGACCCCCAGCCCTTGACCAAAGACCCAAGTGCGCCCAAGCCTGTCCTTGGGGCAGAAGGTGGGTGTCCCGGAGTCCCCCGAAGTGTCGAGGGCTCAAGGAGGGAGAGTGGAGCAGGAGGCCGGGGCAAGGACAGATCACCCCCACACGCGGCCTCACGGCGAGGGGGACACAGTGCGGCCTGGGAGTCCCTGCTGAGGACCTGGCTCAGCAGTGGCAGCAGCAGACCGGTGGGAGCTTCCTTGCCTCGGGGTCCCGGGGCCTCCCCCACCACTGGGACCGCCCCCTGCAGCTAGCGAGCTCTGGCCAGGCCAAGGTGGGGCCGGCCTAGCCAGTACTGCCTCCTCCAGGGCTGGGGGCCCGAGGTGGACACGAAGTCCACCGTGGGCAGAAGGGGACACACGTAGGAGACGTCCGGGGACATGCCAACCCAGCCCACAGACACGGACGGCAGCCCCCTTACTGTCATCTTCGTGGAATTTAATTTTAATTTATAGCGATACACCAACTTCTGAAATTCCAGCCTCTTCAAGCTTTAAAAGACGTTCAGCAAACATTTGCGGAGCAAGGAGAGAGATCACAGAGTGATGACGCCATTCCTGGCATGACCCCTGCCCTGGGTCACGCAGCCCCGACTTGACTCAATCCTTCAGGAGCCCCGGGTGCTCACGACCGCTGTTCCCTTTCACGCGCAGAAACGGAGGCTCAGAAGACACAGTGACTTGCCCAAGGTCACCCCCAGCTTCCCCAGGCCCCCACCGCCAGCCTCCCAGGCCCCCACCGCCAGCCTCCCCGACTCCCAGGGGCCCTGCAGCGCTGGGCACGTGCCATCGGCCTGGGGGAGGGGGGGGTCAGGCGGCCCCTGTGGGGCTCAGGCCCCACCCTGCACCTTCACACCCTCAGCTGGTCTCGTCTCCATCGCTGAGAATAAGCAGGTGCAGCAGAAGGGGTGGAGAGACCACAAAGGCACAGATCCCACCCAAGCTGAGCACGCCTCGCGCCTCTGACCCAGCGGCGGCCGCGGAAGGTCACGGTACAGCTCCATTTTCACACCAACCCCGACTCTGAGCCCCTCCCTTGTTCAGAAAACCGCCCGCGCACCTACTGTGTGCCAGGCAAGGGGCTTCGGTGGGCCAGACACACCGGCTGACGGTGACAGACCGCGGTGAGGGCAGTGTCGGAGCGGCGCCAGCCCCCCCGCAGGGCCCTCCTGAGCCACGGAAGCTGCCTCCCTCCCTCCCTCCCTTACTCCCTTCTGCATTTGGTTCCAGGCTCAGGGAAGCAGGGGTGAAACGGACGCAGCTCCCGTCCCCCAGGGGCTCAGTTCGGTGGGTACAGACCCATCCCCCCTCAGTGTGTGGGGGCAGAGGGAGCACCTTCCCAGAGGAGGGGAGTGAGGTGGCCCACGAGAGAGGACACAGCGGCGGCTAAGGCCTGGTGGAGAGGGTGTGCCCTTGGGGGGTCTAGGGAGCAGCCTGCAGGGGGCGGGGGCGGGGCAGCAGGTCTGGGGCCAGAAGGGCCTCAGGCCATCATGCTCAGGACCCGCACTGAGGGTTCCTCTCCCTTCTCCCAGCCGGACTCAGGAAAGAGGCAGACAATCCAGGGCCTGGAGCGTCTCAAAGCTGGCCACTGGGGTCCGGGGACCAAGACCACAGGGGAAGAGAGCAGGATGCCAGGCGCACAGGCCACCCTGGCCTAGGCCCCTGACGGGCACGGCTCATTTCATTCCCTCCACAAGCCTGAGAAGATCATTCCACTTCCGTGACCAGATCCGGCCACGAGGTGAAGGGAGCCGGGCCAGAACCAGCCTGGCCACAGAGACGGTGCACGCCCTAGACTGTCCTCAGAGGCCCGGCGAACGCACAGCAAAGGTTCAGGGTGGCAGCAAGATGCCTGCAGCTCCAGCAAGGCCTGGCTGCTGAGCTGAGACCCCCGAGGAGGAGCAGGAGGCCACACGGAGGGCAGGACCACCCACACATGCCAGGAGGTTACAGTCAATCTCCAGAGAACACCCAGGAGGTGGGCGTGTGGGGAGGTCTGGTTCAGGTCCAGCAAACCCTTTGACCCAGATGGACCTCAGTTTCCCCACCTGCACGATGGGGGTGGGGCTCACTGGCTGATCCCCGAGGTCCAGCGTGGTGGGTCTGACTCAGAGAAGGAGGAAGGATCTGAGAACCTTAGGACGTAAGCCGGAGGCAGAGGCCCCTGGATTAGGTGGGGCAGGGGGCCCGGGAGCCACGGCCAAGGCCTGCCAAGGCTGGAAGAAAGATCTAGAGCAGGTTCCTGCTCAGTGAGACCCCTGACCACCCAGCCGGGTCCCTCATATCCACCCCAACCCTCTACTTCTCCTTCCCCAACAGGTGCAATCCTGCCCGCAGGCCCCCATCGTAGCGTGCTTTCTGCCCAGAAGCCCGAGACCAGGGCCGAACCAGACAGGTCCCGGCGTCTGTCCCCCAGCAGCACACCGTGAGGGGGTGGGGGTCACCTCCACCCAGAGGACTGCAACGGCAGCATGAGAATCCCCGAGACAGAGGAAGCCCGGGCTCTCGGCAGGACAGACAGACCTATGTTCCCGTTTCGTTTGACGCAGGACCAGATCTGTACAGACACGTGGGGAAGGTTCAGGACGCGGAGGGGAGGAAGCGTGTGGGGCTCTGGGCAAGGACCCACGAGAGGTCAGGAGGCCTGGCTCCCCAGAAGGCTGGGCTGTGCCTCGGTTTCCTCCCCGGGACGTGGCCAGCTCCCGCGCTCCTGCAGGCCCCACCCTGCCGTCCGGAATCCCTGGCGGGCACCGTGCCCGCTGTGCCGCCTCCAAGCCCTTCTTTGGCAACCTTACGTTCAGCCGAGTGACAGGGTTTGGTCCCCACGTGCAGTGACGCAGATGACAAGTGCTCCCCGGCCGGGGGGAGGGGTGGGAGGCTCACCCCTGGGCTCTGCCCAAGGGACAGAGGCGTCAGCATCCAGCCCAGCAGCCCCCCTGCCCCGCGCAGGTCCACGGGCCCCAAGGAAATCTGCCTGGCGCATTCCAGCCTGTGTCGAAGCAGCCGGGAGACCAACTCGGTCTCAAACGCATGCAAACCCTCGGTGCCCCGCGTGTGGCAGGCGGTCGAGAAAACGTCTTCGGCCATTCGGCCCACTGACCCTCCGTGACAGGCTGAGCCCCGCGAGCCTCAGTTTCCCCATCTGCAAATGGGAATCCTATGGCCACCTACTGGTAAGACTTCTGATGAGCCGTGTGGGGCGCGCTCTGTGTGGAAGCGGAAAACCACATCCCTTCAAGAGAAGGTAAGGGAGGAAACACGCGTCATTCCTGTGCGCATCTCGTCTCCAGACTTGGTGTCGTGAGGGAGGAGCTCCCAGGGGCCGCGCGCTCACATGGGGGGGCGGGGGGCACAACTCCAGCCCACGTGCCACGTGACGTCCTCCTGTTCTTCCTCCCTCGGCCGCAAAGGCCCCAGAAAAGGACTGTCCGGAGGCCCGGACCACAGCTGGGCCATCAATAACGTGTCGGTACCGCCTCGGGTCAGGGACACGCTGGGGACTCAAAGGAGGCAGCCGCAGAGCTAGGAAATGCACTGACCGCCACGTAACGTGCCCCGCCAAGCCCCGCCGCCACCGACCAGCAAGCTGACGCGACCCCGGGTGGGCCGGCACACGTTGGTTCCGCCAGCCGGAGACGCGCAGCGTGGACCATCAGGACGTGCCGTGGGACGTCCGGCTGTCTGCCCGGGGAGAGACGGGGCTCCTGATGAGTGAGTGAGTGAGCGAATGAATGAATGATGCCAGAAACCGCAGATCCCTGGCCCAGCCCACCTCACGGGGGGGACCTAAAACCCACGCGAGAGCCCCGGACTAGAGCAGGGACGTGGGGGAACGGGAGGGTCCAGGCTCCGCAGTCAGGCAGGGAGAGCGGGACTCTGGGCTGGCACTCGCGTCCTGCTCGGTCAGAGGTCCACCCGCGCCTCAGTTTCCTCCTCCGTCAGTTGGGGAGGGAGACCCTTGCCCTGCAGGATCGCAGTGCACTTGCTGCACGGGGGGCTGACTGCCTGCTTAGAAGGCGCTTGATCACGGCCCGCTCCCGTCCGTCTCCTGCTTTAATTTCCCGCGACCGGCCGGTGACGAGGCTCACCTAACACAGCGAGGGGGAGCCCTCAGGCACGTGAAATGCTGCAGAAGCACTGGCATTTATGAAGCTCTGGTTCACGTGGAAATTACTTTACACTTTTTAAAAACTATTTATTTTGAGGAGAACCCGGGTGGCTCAGTGGGTGAAGCGTCCGACTCCGGCTCAGGTCACGATCTCGCGGTTCAGGAGTTCGAGCCCCGCGTCGGGCTCTGTGCTGACAGCTCGGAGCCCGGAGCCTGCTTCGGATCCTGGGTCTCCCTCTCTCTCTTTCCCCTGCTCACACTCTGTCTCTTTGTCTCTCAAAAAATGAATGTTTAAAAAACATTTTAAAAAATTTGTTTAATATTTTGACAGAGAGCACATATGCACACACACTAGCAGGAGAGGGGCAGAGAGTGGGGGGGGCGGGGGGGGGGAGTAGGGAGAAAGAATCCGAAACAGGCTCCACGCTGTCAGTGCAGAGCCCGACACGGGGGTCGATCTCACGAACCTCGAGATCCTGACCCGAGCAGAAGCCGAGAATCGGACGCTTCACCGACTGAGCCAGCCAGGCACCTCACTTTATAGTATTTCTGGCCCAGGTTCCTGGCACCCCTGAGTGGGGTCTGTACTCCCTTCACTGTAAAATGGGGCAGCTTAACTCCGGCCCAGTGACATGGGGTCCTGGGCTCCCGAGGCAGACGAGAGCCTTGAATCTGAGCCCCTCCCGCCCGAGTGGGGAGTGAGTTTTACTGCCCCAAGAGGGAATGTGGGGCAGTGCCCAAGCAGTGGCCGGCAGCCTGGGGCTTGCGTCCCTGTCCCTGCAACTGGGCCTCAGGGAGGGCTTGAATTGAGGGGACAGGCAGTGATGGGGGGGGTCCTGGGATCCCCTTCTCTTCTGGCACCTGACTGGGCTCCCCTCAAATACCAATGGCAGGATGGGGGAGTAAAGGGTCCCTGCCTCCCCCAACCTCAGCAGGCAGCCCGGGCAGGCACCGGGTGCGGTGGCCTGGACACAACTGAATCTTGGGGCTCCACGCAGGGCTGGGGGTCCCAGAACTCTCCGAGCCTCAGCAGGAAGACACCGTGTCTTCCGTCCGGATCTCTCTCCCTTTCCCTTGGCCCAAGTCGCTCATTTATCCATTCCACGAGGGGCCCTTTCAGTCGGCCCTCCTGAGCAGTGGGTGCACCCCCCTCCTGACCCCCCTCCCCCTCCTTCCGCTCCAGAGCCCCTGGGGTTTCTCCTACAGCAGCAGCCCAGGGTGGCCAGGGGGTGGGGTGGGCTTGGTGCCGGAAGCCCAGGTGTGGGGCCTGGCTCCAGCCAGAGAAGGTTCCCCGCTGCGCCCTCCACACGGACGCGGAGAACCCGGGCCGGGGCAGAGAGGCTCTCGGGAATCTGGTCCCGCAGCTCGGGACGGAAGGCACCTGCTAGTCTGAGTGTGGTTTCCCAGTTCGTTTTCTTTTTAAGCAGAGAAGCTCGACCAATTAGGAACATCAAACTGGCCGATCCAGCCTTCGCCCTCCCGCGGGCACCCCGCCTTGGCCCCCAGCCCCTCGCAAACCCCAACCCCACCAGTCCCAGACCCCATGGGGCTTTCCTGCCTTGATCACTCCTCACTTCCCCACGTTCCCTTTCGTTTTATTTTTCCTGTTCTAATTCATTAATTAGTCTCTCTGCTCACAACATAATCCCAGCCCCGGAGTGGATCCCTTCAACACAGCCAACATCTCTGAGCGTTTTCTCTTCTGCTTGTGGGGGGGGGGGGGGGGAGCCAAGCAGGGGCTCCCTGCTAACATGGAGCCCCCCGCCCCCTGCTCTGGAGGCTTCCAGCCCTCCCCCTTGAGACCCACCGCCTCCAGGTGTGTGGGTTTGGCGACCGAAGCTGCGAGTCCTGTTTGATTAGGAATCAAGGTTCTGAGGGTGCCCCTCCTGCCATCCGCTGGGGCCTCCCTGAATCCTGTATGCCCTCGGGGAGCCTCCCCCGGCTCAGGACCCCACTGTGTGGGGTGTGACCCACAGCATTCCTCGGCCGAGAAAGGGTCCGCGTTTACATTGGGGAAGTGCCATCCGTCAAGGTCTTTTTCTCGTGACTGCGTCGAGCGGCTACCAGTTCCTTTCTGTCTTTTCAAATCCCCTCGGAAAATACTTTTGCAAGTACCCAATGCTTGTTCGGTTCTTTCCAGCCCCCCCCCCCCCCAGGAATCCATGGCCACCAGGACACATCGCTCCCTCCCTCCTCTGGACCCCAACATCTCTGTCTCTGAGACGTTAGGTGACTCTTGTCCGAGCGCCTCCTACACAGGCATCCGGCTGAACTGCCCCAAACCACGGCCGGAAGGTGCTCAAATGAACAGGCACGGTGGCCCCCAGTGGCTAGCTGTCCCTTCCCCAGCAGGGCTTCTGAGGCCAGGACCGCCTCACGTCAACCCAGCCAACCTGAGCCACGTGGAAGTATTTCTGCACAAAGTCCTGCCTCGACTTCTCCAACGTTCCGTCCCTGCTTCTCTGCGAACATCCATCTGGCCCGTTCGGGAGTAATTCGGGGCTACGGACTAACTGAGAAGTGGTTATCCACACCGCAAAAGTTGGCTCTGAAGAAGGGGGCAGGTCTTGACAGATGGCAAGGGGCTCTCCCCGCAGGGAGGAGGAAAGGGAGTCCAAGGCAAGGAGGTGTGAGACGAGGAGCAAATGGGGCCAGGAGTGCGTGGGGCGGACGGGCAGGTGGACGGGATGGGGCCACCAGCCCAGAGCAAGCACCGTGCGGGTCACGCCCCAGTGATCCAGCCGGGTCGGGCCTAAGGAGACAAAGGGTGGAGGCCCAGTCTTCGGTCAGAATCCTGGTCACCGCCCAGCTGTGTGACCTTGACCTCAGGGAGGTCCCTGAACCTCTCTGGGCTTCCGTTCCTCATCTGGGTGATCTCGATCTATGTTCACAGGTCACTGGTTGTGGCCATTAAGTGAGGAGGAGAGCGTCCCAAGTTCCTGCAGTTACCTGATACACATGTCACCAGCCCCGCCCACGCTGAGCCGACACTGAGCCACCTGGGGCTCAGGGTCCCCTCCCTGCCCCACGGAGCCAAGCCAGCAGCCAGCAAGGAAGGGCACCGAGCATCTCAGCCCCAACGGCATGAAGCCACCACCCCCATCCTGGCAGACCAGCCTCCAGTAGGAGACCCGGGCTTCCCCTCGGGAGGAAGCCAGAGTTTCTCGATCTTTCCTGGGGGACGAGGCACGGCTGCTGCGGGGGGAGGAGGGGGGCCGCCCCCATCCCTCGGCCCCAGATTGACCGGGCAGCGGCCTGAGAGCCAGGACTTGCTCGCCTGGGTGAGTAATCTTTTCCTTATCAGTCAGCTCTTAACGGGGATGACAGCCAGGATTAAATAGTAAGTCATTTCCAGCCCCATTACGGCCGCAGCAAGATGGCTCCAAATTAAATCTAACAGTCAATGAAATCGTCAATATTTAATTTACTCGTTGCAGGTGGCAATTCAGCCCTCGTGACGCTATTGTTTAATGGCAGAAATATTGGGATTTCTCACACATTACGGGACACAGAACTGCTGGACCTTCTCCACGAGGTGGCTTGTGAGTGAGGGGCGTGGAGACCTCGGGGGGCATCCCCGCGCTGCTCGGGAACACGGAGGCCCATGGGGCGCTGTCTCCCGGGGGCCCCGCTGTGCCCACCTGGGACAGTGGTTCCCATTCCTGGAATCCACTCGGCCCCTCTGGAAGCTGGAAAGAGGCACAGGGAAGGGATGGGTGGTCCCGCCTGGTCCTCTGACCTCCCTCACTGGGTCTCACTGAGAGCCGGGAAGGGGGAAGGGTTCAAGGAGAGCAGCATCCCACACGCTCTGGGGCATTCAAGAGTGCCACCCATGCCCTCCGCTGCCCCCACGGTGGCCCCACAGCCACAGCTACCTGAGCACACCCCCTCCCCGCAGGTCACCACCGCCCCATCCGCGTAACCTTCCGGCCCGGCTCCCTGCCCGGTTTCCCCCAACCCTGCACGCCCTGCCCACCACCACCAAGGATGCTTCCTGTTGGTCACGGCCACGGCCTGGCCTGGCCCTTGACCTTCTGCAGAAGGACCACATTTCCACACACCGGGTTGAGAACACACCCTTTCCTGGGTCAGGCAGTGGCCTGCATCCTTTACGAGGATTAACTCTCTTCGAAAAGTTTTCTTTTCCCCCCATTACATGCATGAACACCTTTACGAAGGTACCAAAGTAGGCTGGTGCATGTGGCGGTCAGTCGCGGAAGAATGGGGGCGGGGGCGGGACGTCCCTTTCTGTCTGCTCCTCCTCCCCGCTGCCTCCAGGGGCAGTTTTCAAATTCACTTGATTTGTCTCTAAATAATGCACATCCATAATCAATAGTCAGCCCTCCCACAAACCTGCTTTTTCTTTCCACTCCGACTTTTCACTGGCTTGGTTTCCTATGATCCTCTTGCTAATTTTTCCGGAATGCCCTGACTCAATTATTAAGTTCTTTCTCTAGGGGCGCCTGGGTGGCTCAGTCGGTTAAGTGTCCGACTCCTGGTTTCAGCTCGGGTCACGATCTCACGGTTTGTGAGTTTGAGCCCCACACCTCGGGCTCCGTGCTGACAGCACAGAGCCTGCTTACAATTCTCTCTCTCTCTCTCTCTCTCTCTCTCTCTCTCTCTCTCTTTCTCTCTCTCTCTCTCTTTCTGCTCCTCCCCCACTTGCGCTGCCTCTCTCAAATAAATAAACTTAAAAAAAAAGTTAAGGGACAGCTGGGTGGCTCAGTCGGTTAAGCATCCGACTTCGGCTCAGGTCGGATCTCACATGTTCGTGAGTTCGAGCCCCACATCGGGCTCTGTGCTGATGGCTCAGAGCCTGGAGCCTGTTCTCTCTGCCCCTCCCCCACTTGCATTCTGCCTCTCTCTCTCTCTCTCTCTCTCTCTCTCTCTCTCTAAAATAAATAAATGTAAAAAATTAAAAAAAAAATTTTAAGTTTATTTATTTTGCTTGGAGAACTTATTTGGGCTCAAGGTTTTGGAAGACTCGAATGTGCCATGACCCTTGACTATTCACCCCCACTTCAAGACAAGGCATTGAAAGCCTCTGGAGGGTCTGCACTGGGTCACCAACGTCGTCTACGGATGACGGCATTTTGTCCTTATCCATCTTTTCATGCTCCTACTCTGGGCTTCGTGCTGCATCTACGGAACTTCTCACAATGCCCGGGCCCCTCGGTGCCTCCACACCTGCCCGAGCCCTCTGCCCTCTTCTAACCGTGGTCCTGATGAGCGAGGCCACCCCCACGCCCTCTGGAAAAGTGCTCACTCATTCAGCAGGCCTTTGGGACACCTGGCTGCAGCGGGCCCTGGCCGAGAGGACACGGGCCGGTGGGGAAGGCGGGCACGTAATGAGAGGCATGAGGGACAGGGCCCGGGGCTGGAGGATGTCTGTTTGGAGTGCCTGGAGGCATCGATGCAGGGAAGCCGGCACCTCCCCGGGGCAGGAAGAGCCAGAGTCTTCACGGAAGAGCTGAGAACTGAAATTAAGCAGATCCTCGATGGGTGATGGGAGGGAAAGGCCATTCCAGGAGAGAAACACATTTCTGCAAAGACTGGAGGTAGGAGCGGAGGCCAGCGTGTTGAAGGAGATGCAGGGATGTGGCCTGACTGGGGCGAAGGCGATGGGGGCTCAGGCGGAATAAGCCAGGCCATTCCAGAAGGCTGTGGGGCCCGGAAGGTTCTGCGCAGGGCAGCGAGCACCTGCGGCAAGGGCACCGCAGTCTTCTCTATGTGCGCAAACCTTTCTCTCGCCGAAACCCGAGTTTTCGGGGCGCTTACTCACCAGTGTGCGTCCAACACCGAGCACAAGGCCTGGCGCGGGGTAAATGCTCAATAAACATCCGCCTGGAGAAAACCCCCCAGATGCTCAGTCTTCCGAGAGCCGAGCCGACGGACCCACTTCCCGGATGTATTTTTCCATTTCCTGCTGTTTTATTTACAGTTAACCTGGCCCTGCAGAGACACCCCTTCCCTCCACGGCGACCTAAGTTCACTGCCAAATGTTGGCTTTAAAAGACAACGTCCAGGGGCGCCTGGGCGGCTCCGAGGTTAAACGTCCGGCTCCTGGTTTCGGCTCAGGTCATGATCTCACAGTTTCAGGAGTCTGAACCTCACGTCGGGCTGTGCACTGGAAGCACAGAGCCTGCTTGGGATTCACTCCCTCTCCCTCTCTCTCTCAATAAGTAAACTTCAAGAAAAGATAACATCGAGACATCTTTTTTTCCCTCACCGCCTTAAAAATCAGACGATCTTTGGCACAGGGCAGGTGTGGTGGGCAGCAGGCAGACACGGTCCGCCCTGCCGTGTCTCCAAGGCCCAAGGCCTTCCCCTATCTGCCCCCATCTTTCCTCTACCAGCTGGCATCACTTCCAGCTCCTCTGTGCTCCGGGCCCCGAGTTAGGGGAGGTGCTCGCACTGCCCGGGGCTGCCGGCTCTTTCGGAGGTCTGGTCCCCCGAGGGGCTGCGCGATGGCTAATCTTATGTGTCAGCCTGACGGGGTGCATGCCGGGCGCCCAGACATCCGGTTAAACGTTACTCTGGCCGTGTCTGGATGAGACGAACATTCGGAGCAGCAGACGGGGTAAAGCAGGCGGCCCTCTCCGGTGAGGGTGGGCCTCATCCAACCTACCGGAGGCCTGAGTAAAACGAAAAGGCTGAGTAAGGAGGAATTCTTCCTGCCTGACCGCGAGCTGAGACATCGGGCTTACCCTGCCTTCAGACTCAGAGCGAAACATGGGCCCTTCTAGGGTCTCGTGCCTCTGCTGACTCTTGGGCTGGAACTTACACCATCAGAGCTCCTGGGTCTCCAAATTCCCAACTTGTCAGCCTCCAGAATTGAATGCGCCGACTCCTTGCCACAAATCTCTTGCGTTTACACACGCTTGTGTCTATGGACGTACGTACATAATATACACGTTACGTGTGTTAAATACGTGCACGTGTATAAACGTCAACGTATCACGTATATTACAAACATACGTAAACACGTAATGTGAACGTGTACGATATATGAACGTGCATATGTTAAAAGTTCCATCCTGTTGGCTCTGTTTCCCTGGAGAGCCCAGCGCAAGCTGGTCACAGGCAGCTCCGAGTCCCGCCTGCAGGGGACACTTGGTAGCAATGGAAGACGAACGCACGAAGAGCCTTCTGTTCCTCATGGGACAGTAGTGGGAGGCAGTGGGGCACAGAGGGGGACCCCCCACTCTCCACATGGCTGGAGGACGCAGGCCTCCCAGGAACATGTCACTACCACTGCCACATTTGCCCCGAGCGCCGAGGTGACAAGGGCCATAAAACAGTGACGCCTCAGACCTGTGCGTTGTGGTCCCAGAGCCGCAAAGCATCAGCTCGTCCATTCTCATTTGGTTCCTTCTTGTTCTTCTTCGGTTCCTTCTGCGGAGGAGGAAACGGAGCTCTCTGGAGCGCAGGGGCTCCCCACCCCCCCCCCCACTCCGGCTCTCACCTCCTAAAGCATAAGGTCTTGGCTCCAACCTGGGCCCTCCCTGCGTGGGGACCCTTTGCCCGCGTGCAGTGGACTGCCAGCCCCCTCGTCATGTGTGAATGACCGGGGGACTCACGCGAGCCTGGGCGCAGGGACGACTTCCACGCCATCTGGCAGTGGCCCGGGGAGCGAGACCTCACGCCGACGAGCAGAGGGCGAGCGTTACACTGGACGGCCTTTCAGGACACGCACGTGCTGAGCACAGAGCCCCTCCTGCTGCTCCGGGGCCAACAGGCTCGTTTGGCTTCCACCCAGAAAGCTGGCTGCTATGGGGACCTCGCCAGCCGGGTCCGAAGGCTCCAAGATGGCCCGACCCACACGGTGTCGCCAAGCCTCCGTTGGCCATCAGTGTCACAGCTGTCGCCATCATCATCCCGAGTGCAAAGTGCAGCTCAAGTGGAGAACGAAGAGAACGGAGGTGCTTTCCGGACCCACAGGAAGCGTGCAGACACGAACCAAAGACTTCACTTTAACCCCGAGAACCCCACGCCTTTCTCTGACCTAACCTCCACAGGGCGTGCCTGACTGATGCCCCTGCAGGCCTGGCCCCTGGGGCAGAAGCAGGAAACACCCCAAGTTCAGAGAAGAGGGCCACTCCCGAGCGCGGGCAGAGGGCCCAAAGGACCAGCCCCAGCAGGTGTTTTGGTTTTTCTTTTAATTTTTTTTTTTTTTTGAGACACAGAGAGACAGAGCATGAATGGGGGAGGGTCAGAGAGAGAGGGAGACACAGAATCTGAAACAGGCTCCAGGCTCCGAGCTGTCAGCACAGAGCCCCACGCGGGGCTTGAACTCACAGACTGCGAGATCATGACCTGAGCCGAAGTCGGACGCTTAACCGACTGAGCCACCCAGGCGCCCCCCAGCAGGTGTTTTTAAACACCTGCTGTATGAACACAAACCACTGTGTCCCTCCTCACGGAGAAAAGCCTGGAAGGCACGGGGCACTCAGGTTACTCTCTGGAGGGGCACTGGCTCCAGAGCCAGGTGGCCTGCCCTCACACCCCGACCCTGGTCCCATCCGGCTGTGTGTGTTGGTGGGGGGAAGGGGGCCCACAAGCCTCAGCTTCCCCTTCCCCACAAGGACCAACGAGAACACACAAATTACTGTTATTACTGATCGAGGCCCCAGCCTCTGTTCTCCCCTCACAGCGGCGGTTCAGGTGACTGTCCTCAAAACACAGACCCCAGAGCACACCTGCCAGACCGGGTCACCGAGAGCCCCAGCCCTGAGAGGGCGGGAGCTCACGTGGCTCACCTCGGGGGGGCCCCGTTCCCCTCCCGCCTCACTCCCCAGGCCCAGCTGGGCTCAGGGCCCCCCCAAGACTCCCGCAACCCTGCACCCGGCCCCTCCCACTCGGAGCTCAGGCCTGACCCCTGGGCCGTCCCTGGGTACCCCGAACTCCAGCAGTAAGACGAGCCCCCGCCCCCCCTCCACGGGAGATCCTCACTCACTGTGCTCTGCATTTAAACGAACAGATTATGCTAATTTCAGCTACAGTGATTAATAACTACATGTTAAAGGGAGATACCTCCCAGGGTGAGATCTTTAGGGAAAAGTTCTTGCCTGCAGCAAATGTTCTAATGTGACTTTAGACAAGAAACAGGTCTCCTCGATTTACTTATTTATTCGCGTGAGCAGATAAAAGCCTGAGCCACCGAGAGCCCAAATGGAAAGACCTCCTTTCTTGGGCCTTGTGGACACTCACACGAAACTCTGGATGGTTCTCAGGGCGGAGGGTGTGGCCGCTTTCTGCTGTGTGTGCCTGGGCAAGCAACCCTAACCTCTCTGGTCCTCAGCTTCCCATCCACGTGCTGGAGAGGAGGTGGCTGGCAAGCAAGGGGTCCTGAGGCCTTCCCGGCGGGGCTGCCCTGCACGTGGTGTGGATGACCCAGCCACTCGGAGTCTCAGCCTTGGACCCCACCCGGCCTGAACCGGCCTGGAGATGCGCTTGGCCGGAAGTCCCCCCACCTGGGCCACCTGTTCAGGGCAGCCGCCAGGCAGGGCTTTCCGACCTCTCAATCCGGCGGCCCCGCCCAGCCTCGGGCACACACCCACGTGCAGGTGGCAGGCCACGCTCCCCCTCCCTCAAGGGATGTGTGGCCCTTGCACGGCACCCCCCGGACGGCGCACCTCTCCCCAGCCCCCCCCCCCCCCCCCGTCCTCACTACGCCAAGCCACCTCCATCCGGGTCTCCGGCGCAGGCCCCCCTGCCCTTCCGGGGGTGGGAGAGGCAAGCAGGCGGCTCAGGTGCCAACGTCTCGGGCGGAAGTCACCACCGTTCCAGCCAGGACCTCCGCCCCCGTCCCCTCCCCCCTCAGCCCACAGGTCCTGCTTCTTCTGGCTCTTTCCACCCTCTCGGAGCCCTGCTGCTGCTGTCGGCTACTCTGGCTCCTTCCCCTCCCAGACAAGAGACCCAGTGGCCCTGCCTGACCCGGGAGCCGCGGGCAGGGTCTCAGTGAGGGGGTCCAGCACTTCCTCCTCCAGGGCCTCAGACCCGGCACGGCCGGCAGAGGGTGGCAGGGGACGCGCCCATCCCTGGAGCCTGGGGCACAAGCACCAGCCATTTATCCCCAGGAGCTCCGAGCCAACCACCAGGGCCTTTCCCCACCCTGATCACCCACCTGCCCCAGCCACCTGCGCCCTGCGCACAGGAGGCGGGCGCCGGCCAGAAATCCTCTTTCCGGAGGCCTCACTTCCACACGTCTGTTCACCCACCCACCCCAAGGCAGGGATGAGTCTTCACCTGGAACTAAGGCAGGGAGGGGGCGGGCAGGTGCGGGAGGATTCCAGAGACGGCCACGCGTTTCCCTCCTGCCGCCCCTTCAGCCTGGAAGGCCCTTTCCTCCCGCTAGCCGCGGCACAGACCCAACTCAACCCCACCCGCCTGTCACCCAGGTCACCCCACGTCACCCAGGTCCCCCCCACGCTGCCACCCACTGCCTCCTCCTTGCTGTGGTCAGGAGCTGCCGGGACGGGGGGGCAAGGGCCCAGTAGGCACGCCTCTGGAAAGATGATGTGCAAAAAAGTCCAAGCCTCTGAGTCCGGCCTGGGCTCTCCCCTGGCGTTCCAGGCCCCGGGAGCACCGTCACCGGCTTTCCAGCACAGACAGAGATGGGGGGTGGGGGGGGGGGGAGACCCGGGCACACCCCGCCTGGCCCCGGTCAGCCCTCACGTGGCCGCAGAGAAAGCTCAGAAACCCGGTGGGTTGGGCACCTGCGTGGCTCAGTCGACGAACTGCCCAACTCAATTCACGATTTTTCGGTTTGTGAGATCTGTACTGATGGCACAGAGCCTGCTTGGGATTCTCTCTGTCCCTCCCTCTCTCTCTGCCCCTCCCTGGCTCTCTCTCTCTCTCTCTCTCTCAATGAACAACTACGCTTAAAAAAAAAAATTAAAACAACCAAAAAGAAACCCAGTGTTTCAGTCTCCTTCATGGAGAAGCCTGAACCTCGGGGCTCGCCTGCCCATGGCCTCAGGCGGGCCCCACGCTCCGCTCCTGCTTCTCAGAGGCCGGCCTCTTGGGAAGCTCGGGGTCACACAGAAGGGCCGGCCTGGGCACTGGAGACATAGGGGAGTCAGGCCCAGCCACTGTTCTCACAAAGTCCCCAGGCATGGGGGGGGGGGGGGCGCGGGAAACGACAGGTCCAAGGCCATTCTGTCCCCGGGGCCCCAAGAGGAGGGCAGCAAGAAGCAGGTGACCATGCCAGCGTCCGTGTGAGCATCAAGGTGCCAGCACAGGAGCCCTGGTGCCCACCTACTGTGACCACAAGCAAAGTCGTAAAGGCCGAACGAAATGACAGGCGGCCACTGGGAACCCGTGAGTGGCAGCCATTGTCAGATCGGTGCCTGCGGAAGAGACGCCAGAATCCCCTTCTGTTTTATTTTTTTATTATTAAAAACAAATTTTTTGATGTTTATTGTTGAGAAAGAGAGAGAGACCGAGCATGAGCGGGGGAGGGGCAGAGAGAGAGAGAGAGGGAGACAGAATCCCAAGCAGGCTCCAGGCTCCGAGCTGTCGGCACAGAGCCCGACGCGGGGTTCGAACCCATGAACCGCGAGATCAGGACCTGAGCCGAAGTCGGACGCTCAACCGACTGAGCCACCCAGGCGCGCCCTTAATCCTAATTTTTTACAAA
Source organism: Panthera onca (assembly GCF_046562875.1). NCBI lineage: Eukaryota > Metazoa > Chordata > Mammalia > Carnivora > Felidae > Panthera > Panthera onca. The sequence goes on from NC_138345.1 coordinate 136,909,732, forward strand.
TAATCTTTTCACTTTAGGATAGTTTCAGACATACAGAAAAGTGGCCCGGATGGTGCCGGGTCCCACACACGCACGCCTGGCTGTCCCTACCGTCATCGCCTCCCCCTGGGGTCTGGCACATTCGTCTCGACTACGGACCCAGGATCTGTATGCTCCTCGTTAACTGACGTCCACACTCCACCCGGAGCTCCAGTGTTTCCACCTCACCTCCTCTTCCCGGGACCCCACCCAGGACCCCGCGTGACACAGCCTCCTTGGGCCCCTCCCGCACCGTGACAGTTTTTCAGACTTTCCCCGTTTTTGACGACCTTGACAGATTCGAGGCAAGTTCGTCCGGCATTCTGCAGAACGAACCTCAACCGGGATGCGTCTGATGTCTTGCTCAGGGTTGGACTGGGGTCCCGGGTTTGGGAGGAAGCACACAGAAGGGCCCTCCTCGTCCCGCCCCATCAGGGCACCTGCTTGTCAGCCTGACTGATGACCGAGGTGCCGGCCTCAGTCACCCCCACCCCCACCCCGTCCACGCTGCCCTGGAGGGGGCGGCACTGCACGGCCCACGAGGAAGGAGGCGGTTCTGCCCCAGCTCCTCCGGGGCCAAGTATCTGCGTCCCGCACTTGGAATCTTCTGTGTGGGAGCCTTGTCTCTTCTCCCCTGCCTATTCAATCCCTTATTTATAAAGCAGGAAGTCACGTTACCCTTGGGATTATAACCCCATACTATGTTTTGCTCCTCAAACTGTCCCAGCCGTGGCCAGGGGGTGCTCTGAGTCGGCTCCTGTGTCCCTCTGACATATTCCCATCATTGTGATTTTTGTTTCCAGCACTGCAAGATGCTGTGCTCCTGGGCACCCTTTATCTGTTGCATCGAAGGACATGGCAGAGTCACCCCTGGCTTCGCGGAGGTAAGTGACACGGCGTCGGAGCGACGGGGTCTCTGTGCGGTGCCAAGGCCCCCCTCACGTCAGTCAGCAGGAGATCCCCCCAAACAAAGGGTGTTTCCATCACAAATGACACCCCGTAGCCGGTGGCACGTGAGCTGTGGAGTCAGGAGGAGCCGGGATTCAACAGAAAAACCGAGCTGCTTGAGGACAACCGATTAGGGGCGAGAGGCTGCTCGCGCTTGGTTAGAGTAAAGTCTAGTGTTTGTGCAGGATTTCCATCATCTCACGTGGTCCTTGCCACAGTCCCACAGGAGCCTTTACCGCCCCCATTTCGCAGATGAGGAAACAGAGGCACGGAGAGATTGAGTAACTGGCCCAAGGACACCCAGCTGCTAAGCGTTGGCACGGAGATTGAAACCCCGTCTCATCGTCTGCCTGCTCTGGGAAGCCTTCAGGGTCACTGCTCCGTTGTCCTCAGGTCCTCTGGCAGCACCCTCGTCTCCTGAAACCACAGGAGGTGAGCTCTGGAAAGGCCCAGAGATCACAGCCCCACCCCACTGTCTGATACGTGGGGACACCAGAGCCCAGAGAGGCCACAGAGCCCGCTCATCAGACAGCCGGAGGGCATCCCTGCCTCCCAGCCCCTGGGCACCGGGACTCTGCGGTGTCTCCCCAGCCCTTCTCGTGGGGCTGGCCACGCCATCTGCTCTGCGGAGAAGGCCGAGGGAATCCTTCCCTGCACACTGTTCTTTCGGGACGGACTCCAGCAAAGGTCCATCCTGCAGAGCCACAGGGCAAGTGCTGATCAACCGGAGCCGAAACGCCAAAGGCGGCACCTGAGCCCCAGGAGGGCGGGGCCCGGCAGGGCCAGATGCACCTCGCTCGCTCGCTCGCTCGCTCGTGCATCAGAGGGCATGAGCAGTGCCGCCACACCCCTGCCGCCACAGCCCCCAGGCACCCCCCCCCCCCCCCGCCCGTGCCTGCTCCTGAGGCCAGGTCAGTGTATCACCAAGGCTGCTGTGACCCCGGCCACCCCCGCAGGCTTCCCTCTCTGCCGGGGGCAGCCGCCTCTCACCGCACAGACAACGGCCCACACACCGCTGTCTCCGGCTCCAGCAGCAGCTCCCAGGCTCGATTCTCGAACCCTCCCTAGAGCCCTGACCTCAGGGAGCAAAGGTGGGGCAGGGCACCTGGGTGACCAGAGCTCCCTTGGCCACTCTGAGGCGACCCATCCTCTGAGGAACGAGGACCTCGGCGCATGTCCACATACCTCATTCTGGAACTTGAGGCTTTGGCATCTGGGTCCTGAATCCCCTTCACTCCCCCCTCCGAGGCTTCCCCTCCCTGTCCCCAGGGGACTGGACACAGAGGGGTCTGTAATACACTTCTGGGCATTTCTTCCTTCCCAGGTGGACAGAGCAAGTCACCATCAGTGACCCCCCCCGCCCCCCACTACAAAGCCTGTCCGATGGGGATGCCTCTGATGTCCTCACGGGCACCTCTCACCTGGCGGGATCGCTCTGTCCTCCCTTGGATTTTCCGCCATTTTCCAGATGACGAAAGAAGGCACTCATGCCCCGTAAGCGGCACCACTCTGCAGGATTTCGGGCCCTTTCGGGAGCCAGTCGGGGCCGGCGGTCGAGATGATGTACCCGGCACCCGGTATAGACGCGTGACTAACACCCCAGAGTCAGGAAGACGGGGAGAAGGGGCTTTACGTTTCCACTTGGGTGTGGCTGACCTTGGTGGAAATGGAGCCAATGATGTGAGTGTCCCCCCACTGTGTCCCCAGGTCCCAGCAGACATCTGGAGGCCTCAACACAGCTCTGATTGACTCGGGGATGTGCGGTGCCTTCAGGCAGCCAGGACGGGGCCTGGCCCTTGGGTGGCCCTGCCCTCTTGGCACTGGTCCACCCCCTGCAGAACGTGACTGAAGCCTGTGCTGATCCTTCCCCTGTGGGGTTGGGGGCGTCTCCCCACTGGGCAGGGAGCTCCCTGAGGGCATCTTACAGAGTCACGCATGCCAACAGGTGTCCCCAGCTTCCAACAAACGAGTAAGAACACGCTAGCAGCTCGGGGAGGCGACGCAGCTCTGAACTGGGTCCCTGGACTGGGGTGGGAGGGGGCAGTCACGTGGGCTCACGGTGGGGCCACCCGCACCGTCAGCACTGAAGGCTTTAAAGTGAGCAAGGACTGCAGATCTGCCATCCACCAGCTCCCCTGATGGATGACACGGCTGGGTCTTGGGGGAGCCCTCACAGCAGAAAGCATTAATGAGAGATAAAGGCTCGCTTTGAAATTCAAATTCTTTTGCGTTCCTCATCCACCTCTTCTGAGATGACTATGGTTCGACCGGTTTTTCCAGAGCTAATCGCTTTGATGTTGTTAATGAAAATATGAAAGGTGATTAAGGGGGACTCTTTTTCTTTCTTTCTTTTTTTTTTTTCTTTTTTAACTTTGGGAGAACGTACAATGCGTTCTGAATTTGGGCATTCTGGCCGATTGTGCATTTTCATCATTTTGTTAAGGGGGAGGGGAGCCGGAGTAGCCTGGAACCTCGTCTTGGCTGAGACGGCTCCCCGACTGGACCGAGTGCCCGGAGGCTGGCGATGGCCCTCTTGGCACGCGCTGTTGGGTCCGGATTCCTCTGCCAGGGTCAGCTCAGGGGTGCTCCGGACAGAGCCAGGCACAGCGCCGGCCTCACAAACCCTCAGTCGGTCCACAAACGCCGAAGGAGCATTTCTGCCTGCCTGGGCCTAGTGCAGCTGACCCGGTCCTGGGACCAAGACGATTGCGGCCCTTCCCCTCCGCAAAGAAGTGTGCGCCGGGGCTGTGTGTGTCTGCCCCAAATGGGGATTTCCGCTTTGCTGCCAGACGCAGCCCTGGCACAACCCTGGTACCCCGTAAGCCCAGAGAGCGAGCAGGAGGCTGCCTGGAGACGGGGAGCTACAGACGATCACAGCTGACTGCGAGCAGAGCTGCTGGCCAGGAACCGGCAAAACACTCGTAACGGTGGCTTCAAAGACCTTCTGGAGGCTGAATGTGAACAAGCTGGAGAGTTAAAATCTCCCGACGGCTCAGTCGAAGGGGCCCCTCATACTTTGGTGGGTTTCCCTCCAGGAACCCCATCAGGTTCTCCTAGTAAATCCTGGAGGAAAATCCTCTCGCGCTTGACCGAGGGGAGGGGAAAAGTAACCCTTTTGAAACACGATGAACACATATTGATCACCTACTGTTTTCCCAGCTTTGGCAAGGTATGATGGGAGGGGACTCTGTGGCCCCTGCTCCCTCCCAGAGCTGTGCAGCTGGTTGAGGAAGACCCAGCCCAGCCCTGTGAAGTCAGGGAAGCCTTCCTGGAGGAGGAAGTACCAAGTCAGTTCTTAAAGGATTTGCAGGAATGAGCCAGGACACAAGGCAGGAAGAGACAACACAGAATTAGCAGAAACAATACTAAATGCACACGTTTTGGACACTGATGAGCCATCCAAGTGTGGGACGTGGGGCCTGGGGTTGTGTCCCTGGACCCCTGGGCTAGACTAAACTCTCCTCCTGGCTCAGAAGCACTGTGAACTTTGGGCTGCAGCCATAGCGGTTATGACAACAGACAGGAGTGGAACATCAGTTCTGTTCCTGGCCCTGGAGGGCCGGTGTGTGAAGTCATAATCGTCTTCATTAGGGACATGACGGTCTGTACAAACATGCCCTGATGTGGCACACGCTTGCATTTTCACGTACACAACCCACACAACTCGGGCGTGCTGGTGCAACACAGCACCGAGTCCTGCCTCTGTGCAACGTACGTCGAGTTTTCACACCAGACAGACGGCCCTGCCGACGGTGGGTCACTTCTGGGACCCTGCCATCACCTCGCGGGCCCTTACAGACACGGCCCGACGCTGTATAGCTAATGTTGAATCAAGCCAGAAATCAGAGGAGAAAGAAAGATAGGTCTTCAAACAGCAGGTATCCCTCCACCACGCTGGGCTTACAGTTCAAATCAGACCTGCCGAGTGTGAATGTGATTTAGATTTAATGAGATCAGGGCGATACACGGAGATACAGATGCCAACCAATTCGTTCCAACTAATGGTGTAACGTTCTTGCTGTTGCTGAAAGTTTAGGTCACATGATACCACTCAGTGCCCCAATCGCTGAAAAACTAAATCAAAAAGAAACGTGGAGGCGCCTGGGTGGCTCAGTCGGTTGGGCGTCCGACTTCGGCTCAGGTCACGATCTCGCGGTCCGTGAGTTCGAGCCCCGTGTCGGGCTCTGTGCTGACAGATCAGAGCCTGGAGCCTGCTTCGGATTCTGTGTCTCCTCCTCTCTCTGTCCCTTCCCTGCTCACGCTCTGTCTCTCTCTGTCTCTCAATAATAAATACACGTTTAAAAAAAAAAAAAAAAGAAAGAAATGTGGATTAACAAATGAGCGTTGTTGTGGCTGGAAACAAATGGCCTAGAATTTAAAGCCGAATCCGGAGATCTTCCTTCAGACTTTGCCTCTTCGTCACGAAGCCACCTGGCCAACTCTCCTGGCCAATCCCTCCTCACCTCTTCCCCCCTCCCCTGCTGCATCCCCACACTCAGCTGAGGGCCTTGCTTCTCATTTCACTCAGAAAACACAGCAAAGAACTTTCCAGAAGCCACCGCCACCACCATCTCACTACCCTCCCCACGTGCACCAAGCCACCTTCTCTGCAGAGACTGAGGGCCAAGCAAGGGTCCAAGCTCTTGATGGAGACCCCTCTGCTGGCTCCACCTGCCTCACCACTGAGGCAAGCAAGCCCAAGGCAACGCCTGCACCTGCCTGGCCTCACTCCTCCTCTGGTCACCTGGAGGCTGGCCCTGGGCGGGAAGTGCAGGTGGCAGATGGGCAGGTGCCCAGAGCCACAGTGACGCTCCCGCCCACCCCGGGAGCCCCAGCCAGCCAGCCTAGCAAGTGTGTGCAGAGCCTGGTGACACGAGTCACCACTCACGGTGTTCCTCACAAGTCACACGGTTGTGACTGACTGATCTGGCATCTTCTGCCCCGCCCTGCCCTGCCCTGCCCTGCCCATCCCATTCAGCCCCATCAGCCCCTGGATGACCGTTTCTGGAGCACAGAGCCCATTCTGGGTGCCATGGCGGTAGCTTTCCTCACTCTGTGTTCCCCGAGGAGGGGAGCCCCTCCAGGATCCTAAGAGACTTGCCCAAAGCCACACTGCTGCCAAGTGCAGGAAGCCTAATTCCAGCCATGCCCAACGGGGTGGCGACCCAAGACTCGGGCTCTGTCCGTGGTGCTGAATCAACGCGGGCCCAGCTCTCCTACCACCGGGACACCAGGGGTTCCACCCCGTCTTGCCCAGGAGAGGGCGCTAAGCGGTTTTGCTGCATTATCCAGGTTAAAAACAAAACTTTTAAATGGAGCCTTTAAGCTACCTTAGATTGGGCGGAAAGCAGATTTACGATTTAGGTTTCACAATGTACACATCTAGTATCATGCAGTTTTCACCATTCTGTCTCGTTTCCAAAAGTTACACAACTTTTCCTCTGGGAAGCTGGAAATGCCCTATCCCTGGAGGCTTCATGGCCAAAGACAGCCCTAACCGCCCCCACCCCGTCTGCCTGCTCTAAAGCGCATCATCTCGCTGTGCATTTGAGGCAGGACACTTCATGCCTGCAGGTTCACCTTTGGAACGTATATGTATTTTATTAAGTACTAAAAACATACCAAAGACGATAAGATAACGTGCATCATTTAAAGAATAACAATACCGGGCATCTGGGTGGCTCAGTTGGTTGAACATCCAGCTTTGGCTCAGGTCATGACCTCACGGTTCATGAGTTCGAGCCCCGCATCAGGCTCTGTGCTGACAGCTTGGAGCCTGGAGCCTGCTTGGGATTCTGTGTCTCCCTCTCTCTCTGCCCCTCCCCCACTGGTGCTCTGTCTCTGCCTCTCAAAAATAAACAAATGCAATTTAAAAAATTAAAGACTAACTATACTGTGTGTGTGCCCAGTGCCCAGGTTACAGAAGGAAAATCAACACTAGCTTTGAAGTACCCCTACGTGCCCTCCCCACGCCCTCCCACATACAGGTAGCTATGATTTTGCATTTATCACTCCCTGAATTTTCTTCGTAGTTTACCAAATCTACACATCCAAAAATACAGTTTTGTTTTGCCTACCTCTGAACTTTATATAAATGGAATCATACCAAAGTACCGTGCAACCTCCACTCTGGGCTCAACGACCCATTCCTAAGGTTCGCTGCTGTTGCTTGTGGCCCGGCTCGCCCCTCCCCACTGCCACACGGCACATGCGTGTACTTGGTGACCCATTCACAGTCAGCACACATCTGATGGTCTTGTTTGGGCTGCTAGGAACGTGCAGATCTCCTGGCATACCTGTGTCAGGCTTTTTCTAAGGCACGCACCCAAAAGTAGGACTTCTGGCCACAGGATAAGTGTGTCTTCAGCTTTACTGGATGACTCCAAATTGTTTTCCAAGTTCCCCAATTTCTGGCCTTCGAGCACTGCATAGTTTAGGCTGGTCTGTGTGTGCTCACCAGCCCCCAGCACCATCAGACTCGTGTCAACCTGACGAGGAGGAGGCAGAAGCTCAACGTGGTTTTCGTGGGTATTTCCCGGACACGGGTAAGGCCGAGCATCTTTTCACAAGTTGACTGACTCTTCGCTTCTAGGAAGGTCTGTCCAACACCCCCTGCTCCCGCCCCGCCGACACCTCTGGGTTCCGGCTTCGGTCGAAAGGCTCTGGACCAAACGCATGTCCTTCAGAGGACCGGACAGGCTGCTGCTCTGTGTGGAGTCTGCCTGGAGCTGCAGAGGGCAGCAGCCCCGCCCACCCCCCAGGGTCCTCACCCCCCAGGGGAGCCCACTTTCCAGGTTCACAGCTAAATGCGTTCTTGCTGCCCCCACCCCTGATAATAACAGCCCCTAAGCTCCAATCACACTTCGGGTGCAGAAAGCATCTCCTCGAGCTGTTGCCCTTCCCGGGTCCCCCGGAAACCCCACCACGCAGCCTTAGGGGCAGTTCCGGGCTGACTCTAGGGGGCTCTAGCCCCCGTGGGCACACCATGCCTGTCTCACTCTGCTGCACCCGCAGCGAGTGCCTGGTCCAGGTCTGGCACGGATCTGGAACCCAGAGGATCCTCCCGAAGGTGGGGGCTGTGGAGGATGGGAAGAAGTTACCGTCTGGGGGCTCCAAGCAGGCCTGGCAGATGCCACGGCTGAGGCCAAGACCGCCTTGAGGCCAGGGAAAGGGCAGCCACGCTGGAGCGGCGGCTGTGGTCTGTAACGTGCACAAGAGCCCCGGGTGGCAACAGAGGCAGGTGGGGCTGCCTCCTCCCAGCATAAACGTGGCTCGTGCTCCCCCTTCCTACAGCCCCCGGAGGGCAGCCAAGGCAGAAAGGAAATGTGGTCTCACTTGCACGCTTTCGCCTCTTCCTCACTCTTGTCCAAAGATTGCACCTCCAGCACCTGGGGCCTCAGTGGAGGTGGGGGGAGGGCTCTTCCCTCCTCCCCCCTGTGCTCCCTCAACCCCAGAGGCAGACTCAGCATCCATGATCATCTCTAATACTGGCTCTGTGTTCTCAGAAACTTTATCTCCTTAAAGCCTCGGAGATATGCTCAGTGTAGAGTGTTTGGGCTTCCAAAATACACCTCTTAGCACTCTGCTGCCTTTTTAAAGACCCGAGGTGACATTCACATAACGTGAAAGTAACCATTTTAAGTGTTTTTTCGTTTGTTTGTTTTTACTTATTTATTTTTGAGAGAGCGCAAGCAGGGGAGGGGCAGAGGGAAGGAGACAGAGGATCCGAAGCGGGCTCTGCACTGACAGCAGCGAGCCCGACGCGGGGCTCGAACTCAAAACCGTGAGATCATGACCTGAGCCAAGGTCGGATACTCAACTGACTGAGCCACCCAGGCGCCCCAAAATAACTATTTTAAAGAGAACAACTCGGTGGCATTCGACCCACTCACAGAGTCAGGCAACCCCCATGTCCACCCAGCTCTAAAACATTCCCTTCCCCCACAAGAAGCACTTGGCTTGTTCCTACAGGATGTTTTCAAGTCTGGGGTCTGGGGCCTCCGTGGGGAGACTGGGAACTCCTTCCTGGAGGGCAGGCGGGGTCTCGGGCCTTTTCCACCCCACCCTTATCCTTGCTCAAAGTCACTGACAACCGGGGCACCTGGGTGGCTCATTCGGTTAAGTGTCTGAATTCAGCTCAGGTCAGGTCACGATCTCACAGTTCATGAGTTCGAGCCCTACATTGGGCTCTGTGCTGACAGCTCAGAGCCCGCTTGGGATTCTCTCTCTCTCCCTCCCTGCATGTGCATGCATGCTCTCTCTCCCAAAAATAAACATTTAAACAAAACAAAAGAAAGTCACCGACACGTGCAGTAAAGTAACTTCTAAACATGAGGCACATAGTCTCCAGTGTCTCCTAAGTGTAAACCCAGCACCTTCCAGTGTTACCACCCTCCACCACAGCAGCATCAGCAAATGTAACCAAGGGCATCTCCCTGCAGCCTAGGCCGGGGGCCTCAGGGAGAGAACCCACAAGGAAACCCAAGCGAATGGGGTGCGGAGGGCGGGGCCATGATAAAGACGTGGAGACAGAGGAGTCAGGTACAAAGGAATCCACTGCTATGGTCATCCATGGTGCCAAACCAAAGCAGCCTGGAAGGTTCTGGTTCCCCAAAAGTCAGGCCCACTGCCCCCCAAACACCAAGAAGTCATCTTACACAAGTGGGTCCGGCACACGTGTCTCTGTGAAGTGACTAATTAGCTGTGACTCAGACACGCTGACGACACGGCTGGGGTCCTATGTCTCCAGGGAGCCGAACGAGTCCCTTCACAAGGGGAAAGTGCCCCCCCCAATCTAACCCGGGACCAGGAAGCAACATCTGTCACCCTGCACTGCCACCCAGAGTCATCAGCACAACTAATTACCACTAATTGTAATATCGTTTCTGTCTTGCTGCTAATACATTTAGACTTGCTAATCAAATCAAACCGTCCCACCTTGCCGTGCGGCTTCGAAATAAACATTTCTGCAAAGCGAGAAATAAATCACTCCCGAGCTTTGTTCTCTTTTTTTTCTGCAGCCGTGTCTGTGGGGACGTGGGGTGGGGGTGGGGGGTCCACATACTTGTCTCTGGGACCAAAGGCATGGGAGAAATCTGCCAAGGAACTGGCCTTTACTATCCAAAGCTTCCAAAGAGAGGGGGAGAGAAAGGGTTAAGAGACACTAGGGGACTGGGAGAGAAGGAGGGGAGGAGGTGAGCAGGAAACCCTCCTAACTGAGCCTGCACAATTTGCTAAGCACTGTTCCTGTGTCACCTCCACCCTCTCGGGGTCGCTGTCTCCTGTGGCCCCTGGCTGGACTGGTGGGTCCTTTGCAGGACCCCCTCCGAGCTCCCTCTTACTCACCAAGGAGGGCTGCCCTGATGTGTCCCCAGACCTGGCTAGGAGCTTGTAGAGGGCAGGGACCTTGTGCAGCTGCTCTGTTTTCCCAGCACCTCAGCCAAGGCCAGGCACACAGCAGGTGCGCAGGAAACGCCACCCCCCCCCCCAATAAACACGTGAACAGACCGTAAGAACTAGGTCAGTGCTACTCTATTCCTATCTGCAGATGAGGAAACTGAGGTGTGAAGAGATACTAAGTAGTAGCTGTCCAGCATCTGTAGTCAGTAAAGGGCAGGACCTAAGGACCAGTCCTGGGTAGGTCTAGGCCTGCGCTCGTGCTCCTTCAGGAAGCAGGGCAGGGGAGGTGGCCCCTCATATAGCTACACAGGGACCAGTAATGAAATGCTAAGGGCCACAGGGCTCTGTGCTCAAGGACACACTGCCGTGATTCGCAGAATTCTGGAACGCAAGCTGACAAAAGGTTGACCACGAGCACAAGTTAGTATAAATGCACCTGTTACTACAGCAATGCTGCTGTCCTCACCTCTCCACGTCCACCCCATTGCTGAGAAAGGGGCTTATGCCACCCCAGGGTGGGGGCAGGGGAACCACAGAGCGGTGGCCCTCGGCTGGCTCCTTCTGCCTTGGCAAAAGCCAACTCCCAGCGACCCCAACAGCCTGGTGAGGCCATCGGTGTGGTAGCGTGGAAAGGTTCACACCTGGTTCGGCCAGGCCTGGCCTTGATCAAGTCACTTCCCCACCTTCAACATCCTCAGGTGCTTCGCCGGGAGGAGGGGAACTAGTCAGCTTCCGTGTTTATCTCGCGCAGAAGTAAGTGAATGAATGGAACGATACGACCCGAATAACACAAGTGTGGGGTAACCTCTCCAGGGCAAGGGAAGGGGCAGTGGGGAGGACAGAGGCTGAGACTAAGCACTGACCACAGCCTCACAGCAGCACCTCCTCGCCATCACCCTCCACCAGCTGCCCGTGGGGCCGACACTGATAAACCCATTTCACAGATGTGGAACTGGAGGCATGGAAAGTCAGCCAACCCTACCGTAAGAGGATGCAGGGCTGCCAGCCAGGTCTGGACGACTCCAGACCCGGGGGAGGCGGGTACAGAGAGCTCAGCTCCTCCTCCTGCAAATCCCCCCACCCGGCATCTCGCAGCCACTGGTTCTGCCCGAGCAGAGTACCTGCACGGCTCCCGTACGTAACTAAAAAATGAGAAGCGCATCCCACATCAAATGAGGCTGTCGATTTTAATTAATTTCAGATCTTGCGTGTTTCTGGCAATTATTTGTAACAAGGCTTACAGAGGGCATTTAAAATTAATTGTGATTTTTATCTAGAAATCAATGCTTATTTTTTAAGTAGCTCATTAGGGGTGAGGATGTATTACAGGAGCAGCAGGCCCTGTGTCAGGAAGGAGGCACCTGGGGCTAACGGGAGAAGCCAGCAAAGGAAGATGTCTAAACTGTGATGGCAAGATCAAAGCCAGCAGAACTATGAGACGGAGCTCCAATAGACAAAACAAAACCTGATCTGGATCGGGCAAAGGCAAAGTCACCCAGAATGGGGAAGGAGAGCTTCTCAGCCTCGGCCGGTGGCTCTCAGGGAGCCCAGCCGTCCAGGCAGCTCGCCGACACGGGCTGAGGCTACGGCAGCAGCATCAGGCGCCCTGCGTGGGGACCGGAGCACAGACTGTACGGAGGGCACCAAGAGAGGAGCCTGCGAGAACTGGGGCGTGTGACACGGGGCCCAGGCCTCTCCCCAGACGTCACACCAAGGGGCAGGTAATGGAGGCTGGTGCCATGACCCTCACTTTCTGTGTCTGTCTTTTAAACACACGTTTACGGAAATAGGTTTTAAAATTCATCCCAAGAAAGAGGAAGGAAAGAAGGAATGTCCAAGGATCGGCGACACAAAACAGGAGTGCAAACAGTCTAACGTCACAGACCATTCTCACCGATAGTCCTCTTTCCTCCGCTACCCCTCCGCGTGCAGAGGTCACGTGATTAAAACCGAGGCCACTCCTCCGAGTTATAATAAAACCACGAATGTCGACGCAGGCTCTTACAGCTACAGCTACGTCCCTTTAGCGAACAGGGTAAGTAAGGTTTAGGAAGTTTCCATGCCTTACTCAAGAGGGCAAGGCGAGCACTCAGAGGACCTGGGGCTGGGCCCCCCTCGCACGCCCCCACCTCAACCCTTCTGTGAGGGTAGCAAGGCGGGACACACCCATCACCACCCACACTGCCACCATCACAAGAGTCACCACCCTTGTCTTCTTCTTCATCATCATCATCACCCCCATGGTCACGAAAGAGGGAAAGGACCGAAGAAGCAGGCTGTCCACACCCTTCCATTGTGTCAGGTGCCCAGGGAAAGGGTTATCCTCACTCAGAGGACTGGTTCTCACTCTTCGGGGGCTCCAGAATCTCACGGGGGGAGGGGGCAGCTGCTGCTTCTGCAACTACGGACCAAGCACCTGCTGGCAGATGGAGCTCCCAGGAGATTCAGGTGAAGACAGGCGGTCAAGGGGCCAGAACCTAGAGACCCCGAACAAAGGTCCAATTGGGGCCCGAGTCTCTGCAAAGCCCGAAAACACCGCAGTGGAGCGTAGAGAGTCACCTGGGAGTTAAAAAAACACGTGCTATGTGCAACACGGAGCGATTACGTCAATGATGATATGGATGCTTATTTTCATTTCGATATCGCTCCCGAACCCGTTAATGACATTTGTAGGGTGGCAGGATCACTTATCTCGTTCTTTTTCATTTAAAGTTTTAATTTTCAGCGCGCCTGGGTGACCCAGTCGGTTAACCGTCCGACTTCAGCTCAGGTCATGACCTCGCGGTTCGTGGGTTCGAGCCCCGCGTCGGGCTCTGTGCCGACAGCTCGGAGCCCGGAGCCCGCTTCGGATGCTGTGTCCCCTCTTTCTCTGCCCCTCCCCTGCTCGCGCTCTGTCTCTCTCAAAAATAGATAAAAACATTAAGAATGATAATAACTTATAAAATAATAAAGTTTTTATTTTCAAGGGGTACCTGGCTGGCTCAGGTAGAGGAACGCGACCTGACTCTTGATCTCAGGGTTGTGGGTTCGAGCCCCACACTGGGGGTAGAGGTTACTTAAATAAGTAAATAAATCTTTTAAAAAGTCGTCATTTTCGGGGCGCCTGGGTGGCGCAGTCGGTTAAGCGTCCGACTTCAGCCAGGTCACGATCTCGCGGTCCGTGAGTTCGAGCCCCGCGTCGGGCTCTGGGCTGATGGCTCGGAGCCTGGAGCCTGTTTCCGATTCTGTGTCTCCCTCTCTCTCTGCCCCTCCCCCGTTCATGCTTTGTCTCTCTCTGTCCCAAAAATAAATAAAAAACATTGAAAAAAAATTAAAAAAAAAAAAAAAAGTCGTCATTTTCAAGAAAAATCACATAGTATTTTCTACGCCTGGGATGCCTCAGCGGCGACAAGAGGGGACAGCCGACTTCCAAGGAGACCTACTGAGTGGCAGCAAATGTCACAAACATACCTGCAGACCAACAACAGACACCTGCCTGGAAAATGCTACCTGAGCCCCACAGTCTTTATCAATAATATTGGCAGAGTCTCGTGTTCTGTCATCTGTTATCAACCCTGTAGGGGTTCCCAGGATGATACGCAAGGGGCACGAGGGACTTTGTTGCTTGGGTGTTGACTCTGGTCACTTTAGAACCTCTGGAGCTTTTTCCTTCCCCTCTACACACACACACACACACACGAGCGTTTTGTCTTTTTTTTTTTTTTTTTTTTTTAGTTTTAAACGTTTACTTATTTTTGAGAGACAGCACACGCAATTTGGGAGGGCAGAGAGCGAGCAGGGAGACAGAGGATCTGAAGCGGGCTCTAATGCGGGGCTCAAACTCTCGAACTGTGAGATCACGACCTGAGCTGAACTCGGATGCTTAACTAACTGAGCCACCCGGGCACCCCACGGGCATTCTGTCTTCAGGGACACAACAGAACAGCAAAGACATTTCTTTTTTTTTTTTTTTTTTTTTTAATTTTTTCTAATGTTTATTTATTTTTGAGAGAGACAGAGAGACAGAGAGTGAGTGGGGGAGGGGCAGAGAGAGAGAGGGAGACACAGAATCCGAAGCAGGCTCCGGGCTCCGAGCCGTCGGCATAGAGCCCGACGCGGGGCTCGAACCCACGAACCGTGAGATCACGACCTCAGCCGAAGTCAGGTGCTCAATCGACCGAGCCACCCAGGTGCCCCGCAAGCATTTCGTCTTCAGGGACACAATATAACAGCAAAGAAGACATTTCTCTCACATTTACAGTTTTTAAGGCACATCCCCGCCCACTACCCACTAATCAAAACAGAACTGTTGTGCACGGATGGGTCAGACACAGACAACACCCCTCACAGTCTTCCATTCTACTGAGGAGTCTGATCGGCCCCTAAATAGCAAAGCCAAGCCCAGCCCGGCCGCACTAGCCCCTGCTACGCGTCTGTCTCCTCCAGTGTGTGGTGGGGATGAGACTTCCTCACGGGGACGTGCTGCGATCCCAGGTCAGGCAGCTCAGAAAACACTCACACCCGCGGCGGGAGTGGTCCCCAAACGGTAGCGGCTCTCACCATCGCTGACGGCGTTCTCGCCATCACCTCTACGGTAACCGGCATCCTCATCATCACCAGCAGCGCCGCATCACCACCCTCATCACCCCCGGTGTCAGCATCGCCGTCACCGTCCTCCCCACCACCACCGTCACCGTGACCGTCGTCACTCCCCGCCCCCCCCCCCCCCCCCACCGCGATCCGATCCAAAGGAATCCAGAGGTGCCTTCCTGGAGGGTGAGCAGATGACCTCGACCTTGGCAGATGAGTAGGATCTTGCTAAAGACAAAAGGGCGATCCACAGGTGTTTATAGTGTGTCTGAGAAATGGTCAACAGCTCTGTGTCGGGACACGAGGCTGAAGACGTGATCCGAGGTCACATAACAAGAGGCCTGTCATCAAAGAATTTCTGAATCTTCTTCAAGTCACTAGCCCCCCCCCATGCGGTGTCCCCTGGAGCCCCAGGAGTCCCCCACTCGCCAGCGGCCCTGCGGGGGGGCACAGGGCAGGGTGCATGGGGGGCCGGGCCCCAGCCCTGCTTCGGGCAGAGCA
Organism: Panthera onca; assembly: GCF_046562875.1. Classification (NCBI taxonomy): domain Eukaryota; kingdom Metazoa; phylum Chordata; class Mammalia; order Carnivora; family Felidae; genus Panthera; species Panthera onca. The sequence goes on from NC_138345.1 coordinate 136,925,167, forward strand.
CCCCTCGCGGGACTCGCACCCGGAGCTCCGCTGTGGGCGCTGGGGAGTGGGAGAGAAGAAGGCAGGGCTGAACCTCAGAATGACAACCGTGGTGACGGTGTGGAGGACCAGTGCAGGAGGCAAGTGAGGGCAGCGAGGAGGCTCCGGAACCCTCTGAGTGAGAGCAGCTGAAGGCGAATGAGAGCAGCAGAGGCAGGGAAGCAGAGTGAACTAGGAGGAGGTGACCGGCAAGACGATGGTGGGGAGCTGGGGTGCAGATGAGCCCCGGGGAGAGAAGGTCGCAGAGACTCGCCCCTCCTGAGCCCTCACCGCACACCAGCCTCACCTCTCACTTCAGGCCCCACCACCCGTGTTGCCTCTGCCGCCCCGGGGGCCTAAGCGGAGGCCCAAGGACGGCCAATACCTTGCGCGAGGTCTCCGGTCGCTGCGCCCCGAGCTGCTACACCACTGCCCTCGGGGTGACGCAGAGCTCTTGGGGGACAGTTCGTTCGTAATCCCACAAAGCAGCCCCCCAAGCGCTGCATCGTCGATTGGTCCGTGGATCAGTAAGGTCTCCCCCAGTGGGTGGATGGATGGAGGGAGGGAGGAGAGATCAGGGATGGGGGGATCTGGGACCTGACACAGGAGGTCCCAGACCCAAACTAAAAACCAAATCCTCCCCATCAAATTCCTCTCTTCTTTCTCAGCACATGCGTGGTGAATACTGAGCCAGGCCGTGTCAGGCACAGTGCACTTTGGCTCAGCCATCGGGGGACTCTGTGCACTTAGAGGGGGCAGGGACAGTGTCCACCAGCCAAGTGACCTGAAGGCCAGGGCCACACCGAATCCTCCCACCCAGGTCTCCGGGAGCCACACAGCCCAGAAGGAAGTGAGAACTCGGGGTCAAGAGACCTGGGTGGGGATCTGAGCACCGCCATCTAGGAGGTGGGTGACTCGGGAAAGCCAATGACCTCTTGGGGCCTCAGTTTGTTCACCTTTCAAACGGGGGTAAGAGTGCCTACTGGAGTCAAGCAGATGCCTCTGGAATCCGGCACTGCCCCTTGGCCGCTGTGGGCCTTAGGCCGGTCACTTGTTTCCTCGTCTGAAAACTGGGGAGAATCACACGGTGACGCCTCCCGGAGAACCGACCGCCCCCTCCTCGGAGCCACCACCGTCACCAGGTGGCTGTCTCAGAGCGTCTGTGACAACTGGGCCAGAAGCTGATGGAGCACGTGCCCTCGTCCTGTCTCTGTCTCCCTCCTGGAGGCCAAGTCTTGAGTCTTGTCCACATCAGCATGCTCACCTCTGCCACGTGGCAGGTGCCCAGTGAACTGGCAGGGATGGATGGATGGATGGATGGATGGATGGATGGATGGACGGATGGACGGGTGGACGGATGGACAGGTGGACGGATGGATGGATGGATGGACGGACGGATGGACGGGTGGACGGATGGATGGATGGGTGGATGGATGGATGGATGGACGGATGGATGGATGGACAGGAGGATGGATGGACGGGAGGACGGATGGACGGATGGACGGACAGATGGATGGATGGATGGATGGATGGATGGACAGATGGATGGATGGATGGACAGATGGATGGATGGACGGACGGATGGATGGACAGACGGATGGATGGACGGGCGGATGGATGGACGGACAGATGGATGGACAGACGGATGGATGGATGGCTGGATGGATGGATGGATGGGGGGGTCAAAGGGCATCCAAGCACCGACAGGGATGAGCAAGGCTACTGGGGATGACGGCAATGACAGTCACTCCCAGCCACCCCTCCTCTGGGGTCCTGAGCCTCGGGCGGAGCGCTACAGTGGAAGTGAATACTTACTGAACGACAAATGCTTACTGGAGACCAGGTGGAAAAGTTAACCGAAGAAGAGCTAAACACGCTTGCGGCCTCCGAGGGAAAGGATTCCCTTACAAACGCAGGTAGCTGCGTCCCCTGGCGGCCAGGCCAGGCTGTCTAGTTCCCGCCCAGTGCAGGCAGGCCGGGTGAGCCACCTGGGAGGGGGAGGAGTGGGCCCAGCCCCGCCTCATGCAGCCGCCACCCCCCCCCCCCCCCAACCACTGCCCTCCACCAGTAACTGCAGAGCCGCAGAGGACAGGGACGGGGACCCAGGGCACTGGGGTGCCAGGGACGCACTGCCTGAAGGACAGACAGGTCAAACCCGGCCCGACAGGTGAGTGGATCTGGGAGCTGGGAGAGCACACAGGTGCACAGGCGCCGGGAGCAGGGCGGGGACGGTTTCCACAGGACAGAGGGCTCGTAGGGGCGGGACATGGACGCAGGTCTGTGGGCTCCAGAGGCCACTCTCTCCCACCCCCAACCCCCCCCCAGCGCCGCCACTTGTCCCAGGGGTGATGGGAAGTGGGTGTGCCAAGCGGCCACCTGAGCAGGTGCCTGGGTGGTGACCAGCAGGATGGCACCGCTGCCCTCTGTCCTGTGTGCTCAGGGACCCTCTGTTGGCACGTTGGCCACATGGCCCGCCGTGGCCAACAGAGTAGGAGCCAGAGTGCCACGGGACACAGCCCGAGGTCCGAAGGCCCCAACGGGAGGGCGCTGAGCAAAAGCAGGCACCTGGGGGGCCTGACCAACACAGCCTCCCGACGTCCGAGCCTCCTGGCAGCACAGCCCCTTCCCGCCTCCTTTGGGAGGGGACGAGTCTGGATTCTGTTTATCTACCAATGAGCCACTGACACATTCTAGCTCTGCAGAGTTTTCCAGCTCGGTGTATGGTAATGACAGGGGTCCAAATGAAAGGACCGGAAAGGTGGTCTCTGTGCCTTCGGGTGGCGGGACGGGATAAGGGCCTCCCTGCCAAAGGAAAGCTGGTGGACCGACACTAGGAGGAGCCCCTCGGCGGGGGGAGGGGGCGCCTTGGGAGTGCCAGACCTGAGCGCCCCCCCGCCAGCACGCGGGAGGAGAGACAGCCCCCTGCCGCCCCCGGCCTTTCCCCCCAGCCACGTCGTCCAGTCCTGCTCCGCTGCGGGCGGCACCCAAGCGAGGGCGATGACCGACCACGTCACCCCGCTCAACCCTCCGAAGACACAGGAGCTGCTGTGGAATGTATTTTGCACACGAGGAGCGGAGGCTCCGAATCTGGAGGCGGGAGAGGGTTCCAGGGTTCAAAGCCTGCTCCTCTGTGCCGTTAGCCACTCCCACTCCTGAAAGCTGCTTCCATGCTTCCTGTTCCCGTAAATAGGGATCAGGGCTCGGTTCCAAGGAGGAACGTGGCGCTATCGTGTGTAAAGCACCTGACACACAGTAGGCTCAAAATAAGAGACGGGGATGGGGATGGGGGAGACCATCCCTCTGGACACTCCGGCCCACTCACGTGGCCCCAGCAGCCCAGGCCCAGTCCCCCGAGCCCCCGGGTTTCCCCTCGTGTTTTTTCATTCCGCTCTTGCAATTCCCCTGTGAGTGGGGAGTGACGTCCCATTCCCACGTTACAGATGCAGAAAAAGAGGTGGGAGCCCCTCGGAGGGGAGCCTCTAACTCCAGCCCAGGGTTGGAGGCCAACCTCCCTACGAGACAAATGGGAGGTTCTGTGCAGCCCAGTGGGTGCCCTTTCCTGCTTACCATCCACCGTGTTCTAGAGCATTCTGTCCCCGCTACCGAGTGAGGACAACTCTGGGTGAAACCACGGGCCGGCTGGTTTTCCAAACCGCAAATTCACGGCAAACCCTCCACTTGCGGTGGGCCATCAGCTAGACGAAACAACACCGCCAGGTTTTCTGGGGTGGCCCTGATTTCAAACGTCCACACCAACTGCCATGCTGGGGGGACAGGGCCACCCTGTTGCTCATGACGGAGCGTGGCTTCAGCAGCTTCTGTGTCGGCTCCCAACCGAAGGGAAAGGGTGGGGAGGCCAGCGCCGAGGGAGCCCAGGGGGTTCCTGGCGCTGGGTGACCATCAAGGGTTCACCGTCTACTCTGACCCCCCAACCCTGACCTCAGTTGGGCGTGGTAACCTTCCACTGGCAGGTTGGAAGTCCACAGGCTGAACACTGTCTGCCCCAAATTCACGTGCACCCAACCTCTCGGAACGTGACCTTGTGTGGAAATAGGATGCTTGCAGATGAGATCGTTTGAGCCCACACTGGATTAAGGCAGGTCCTAAGTCCAATGACTGGGGTCCTGAGGGGAACAGGAGAGGACAGAGACACAGGAAAGACGGCCACGTGCCGGCAGAGACAGAGACTGAAGGGACTTGGCCACCCGGAGCTGGGAGAGGTGGGTGGGACCCTCCTCTGGTGTCTCAGGAGGGACCACCGCCCTGCCCACACCTTGACTTCAGGCTTCCAGCTCTAAACCGTGAGAGGGTAAATTTCTGCTGTCGTAAGCCACCGGTTTGTGGCCCTTTGTGACAACGGCCCCGGGACACTCACGCAGCAAGCAAGAAAGTTAAGCTCAGAGAAGGCAACTTGGCTGAGCACCCTGGGGGCCCCGTGTCCTAGCCCTCCGTCCTTCCACCCCCGTCCTGCCCGCCCCCACCACGGCCACCTCATCTAGAACGCTCCCCGGCCCCACTCACAGGCTGCTGATACCGCGAACCATTTGCAAACGTCCTCACTTCCACCACATCCGAATCGGTGTCATGACAAGAAGTCCAGATAAAAATACCCAAAGTCAGGGAGCGCCCGGGAGCGAATCGGCACTTGGACGGGCGGCACCCGGACTCGCGGGCGGCCCAGCCGCGGGAGGGCCGCCCCCCTCTCGGGCCGGGGCCGGGGTCCCCTCCGTGCCAGCTCGAGCCAGCGGGCAGGGCCCCCGCTCCCAACGCCGCGTGCGCCCTTTCCAACCGCCGGAACAAAGCCGAAGCGATGCAAACAGAGCCCGGGGGAAAGCGGGCCTTGCGCCCTTCCCTCCGTCACCCCTGTCACCAAAGAGAGCCGGGGTGGGGGGCGCCACCGGGGGAGGGGATAAATTACCGGGCGGCGCGTCCAGCTGCACCAGGATGTAATAAAATGTGTTGCTAAGATACGAGTTCCAAAGAAGTTCATCAAAGGACACTTAGACCGAGCCACCAGACTCTTCTCCCTTCCAAGGCCAGTTATTTGGTTCCGTCCCTCATGTTTATAATTAGCTCGACAACACGAGAGCGGCAGCCCCCACGCGAGCCCACTCAGCAGAACTCGTTAATAAAATAACTTCGACGAGCCGCCGACTTCGGCTGGGGCGCGGGCGGCTGCGGGCCTGTTTATTTACAGAAATGTATTTGAGTCCCACTCGCGCATCTGAGTGAGAGATGAACGTTCTTGAAGAAAACCGCAATAGCCCTCTGGCCCCGCGATCGGCCGTGTTCCCCTAAGTGACAAGGCGGGGGGGGGGGGGGGCGGGGGGGGGGGAGTCTCTGGGGCCGCAGAACCGCTGACCCTTCAGGGCTCTGGTTATCAGACACTCGCGCCCTAGCGACCAAAGGTTACAGAACCACCCAAGGGCCCCGGCTCTCACACCCTCCGCCCGCGGCTCTGTGTTTAGTGCTCTGTGCGTGGACACCACGCGAGACCGTGACTGGGGGACGTGCGGGCGGCAACGACTAGATCGTGACCCCAGAGCGATGGAGCCCTGAAGGGCGCTGGCCCGGAGGAGGGACACCCGGCCCGTCTGCGAGGTCAGGGCGACTGACTGCCTCAGAGAGGCCCGGACACCGCCGAGGAAGGCACCAGGGCACAGGGGAGGGGACTCGGGGCGGTGATCGGAAGAGGCATCTCGGGTCTGGCTGCAGGGGTGCTCCCTCGGGCAGGCGGGCAGCATTTACAAGAGGCCTTATGCACTGCCCACACCTACCCCTCAGGAGGTCCCACACAAGCACGACTTTCCGGCTTCTCTTGAAATATCAAAGGGGCAGGTGCTGGGCCACGCTGCCCTCCCCCTGCAGGGCGCTGCCCTCCCCCTGCAGGGCACGGCCTCAGGACCACTGGCGGCAGGCAGGGTCGAAGTCTGCGGTTCTGCGTTAGGCAGAGCATCTCTGCTTCTCATCAGGCAGCTGCAGGATCCTTGACAAGCCTCGGCACTTCTGGGCAGAACCTCGGTGTCGGGAGAAGCGGCCCGGGGTCCCCTCCCGCTGTCACGGGGGCCGCCTCGCCTCGCCTCGGCTGACGAGGTGCTGGTGTGGCAGACAGAGGATTCCCAGCAAAACCACTTCTGCCCCGGGCCAGCTCTGTCAGGGAATTTCTCCAGACCTGGGAGTTAAGGCTGCCCTTCTGAAAACGTCCAGCTTCTACTCAAAATTCTGCCCCAGCCAACGGCTGTTCCCGCTTATTCATTACGGCCGGTGCACAATTTATTTTTTTATTATTATTGATTTTTAATATTTTATTTATTTGTGAGAGAGGGCGAGTGGGGGAAGGGCAGAGAGAGGGAGGGGGGGGAGAGAGAGGGGGAGAGAGAGACAGAAAGAGAGAGAGAGAGAGAGAGAGAGAAGATCCTAAGCAGGCTCTGAAATATCAGGGTAAGCCCAATGCAGGGCTCAAACTCATAAACCTGAGCCTAAGTCGGGGGCTCAACCAACTGAGCCACCCAGGCACCGCCCCCCCCGCCCCCAGCCAGTAGACAAGTTAAAGGCAGAGGGCAGTCACACTGGAGAGGACAGCCCCCCACCCTGCCTCAGCTCCCAGATCTCCCTCGTGCTCACCTGTCACTCTCCCCCTGCCACACTGGCCTCCACTGGAAATGCCAGGCACACCCCACCTCAGGGCCTTTGCACAGGCTTTGCCTCTGCCTGGGACACTCTTCCTGCAGAGAACCACGAGGCCCACCCCCGCAGCTTCTGCAGGCTTTGGCTCCAGGGCTGTCTCCTCAATGACGGGCTTAAAACACACACACTCTTTCACCCCGCTCCCTTCCAGCCCCCTCCCTACGCTGAACCCCTCGGACCTCCCACATCCCGGCTCCTGGTGTAGACGCAGGGCACGGGTGGCTCCTCGTGACCTCCCTGTGACGTGCCCACTTCCTGGAGCCACGGCTGTAACCAGGTTCAGGACCCCTCTGATCTCTGCCCACGATGATGCCAGCAACTGTCATCACCTCTCCCGTCCAGCCAGGACAAGCCCTTGGAGGGGCCTTCTTGAGGACGTGTCCCCTCGGCAGTGGCAGCTGGGAGCAGGTTAGCGGCGTGGGCCGAGCAAACTCTGCGTTCAGTGGGGCTGTTCTGGCGTTTATCTGTGGTTGCGTTTATCACCGCCGAGATGAGACGCGTTAATCACGGAGAAGAGCTGCTAACACTGATTGTCGGAAATGCTGTTTGTCACTTTGCAACCTGTATCTCCCATTAAATTCTGGATCACAGTCTGTAATATGTATATATTTTTAATTGCATTTTCAAGTTCATTTACATGTGCAGATTGGCTTTCCGCCTGAATGACATCAAGGAGAAACACATCTTCTCTCTCTCTCTCTCTCCTGCCCCAGCGCTGCCTTCTTCTCTTTCGTGGGGCGGAAAGTCTGTCCCCAGATGGATTACGGTATCGCCCGGGGACAGCCTGCGGGCGCCCCCCGGGGAGGCTCCACAGACCTCTCCCACCTGCTGTTTCAAGTAACTTTTGGGGTTCCGCTCAACAGACGAGACGGCAGACGCGTTTCCCCTGAAGATGGCTGCTCCCGGCAAACTGCAGCCCCCACCGCCTTTTCTGCTCAGGAGGGGGGCTGCCCGCCCAAGGCCATAACCAGTCTCCACCTCGAGGGCAGACTTGAAAGGCAGGAAGCGTCCAGGGGGCTGGGTGACACGCGGCCCCCCCGCAGGGACTCTTTCTGAACCATCCTTTTGGAACCACTGGCACCTACAGAGCTCCAGTCGGTCAGATTCAGCCGGTTGCGTAAAATGGACAGTTCCGGAATGCGCGGTGCCCTACCAAAGCGGCCGCCCCCCCCCCCCTCACCTGGGCCAATCGGGGGTCAACCGCTCTTAAAGTCTAAGACTGAGGTGGTCGGGTGGTCCTGAGGTCACAGGGGACATCTTGTGCGAGACCCCGGCCCGTCACACAGGGCCTCGGTTCCCCACGTGTAACGTGGGGGCTGGGCACAGGGGCCCCGCGAAGCCCCCCGTGGCTCCTGCATCTTGTGCCTTAAGCCATCGCGCCGAGTCTGGGGGACACGCACCCTCCATTTCCACTGAACCCCAAACTCACGACCCCACCCAGCTGCGGACATGCCAGTCCGAGGAGACCAAGGCAAGCCAGAGGCTCCCGCCAAAAAAGCCCCCAGTTGCCGGTCTACTTCCCCATGGCAGTGAGATCTCTGGGGTGTGGCCAGCTCTCCACGTCTCACACCCCGGGTGACGGAAGGATACTGCTCACCGCGCTCCCTCGGACTCCGCTGCCCTGCAGCATGCTGGGAATCACGCCTGGCACCTCACACTTGCCTGGGAAGCAGCATTTTCCCCTTTGAGATACTCTGACATCAGGACGCAGCCATCTGCCCCCTCCTCTTGTAACTACCTGGAGGCTGACGAACCCCTCGGCCTTAGACAAAAAAAAGAAAAAGAGGAAGGCAAAGAAAATGCCCCAAGGAAGCCCTTCTTTCTGCTGTGTTTTAACAAGACCGACACAGAAGAAGGTGCCAAGCAGAAGCAGGAACAGAAAACAGCAGGGCCCATGTGAGACCGCACGGGACGCCCGCTGCTGGCGGGCAGAGGCTGTAACCAGAATGGATCTGTAGCAGCAATTTCTCACCACACTCTGGAAACTGCTGCTACCCCACAAGAAGCAACCGCCGATAATAACAAAAAAAAAAAAAGCTTGAGAAAGCAGATCTTTTCCTTTCGAAAACAGAGGCCGTTTCAAAACGAGGCAACGCCTCGACGTTCAAGTGTGAAATGACACTGGAAGTAAGAAGAACCGTAAGTGACCAAGCCACGGGGGCCAAGGTGGGGCTCACAGAGCGGGGGGGTGGGGGGGGAGCGTCCACGTCCACCGAGGACGGGGTCAGCACGAACCCCGGCTTCCACACCGCGGAGCCCCCCACCCCCTGCACCCAGCCCGCTGCCCACTCCCCTGGTGCCGCATGCAGACACCAGATGCAGGCCCAGGCCCCTTCCAAAGTTCTAGAACCTTCCACCTCAGAGTGAAGCTCCCGCTCCTCATTGCGTAATGGCTGCTTCTGGTTCACCCACGCTCGTCTCTGAGGCCCGAACGCCACTTACTTGCGTCCAAACGCATGCCCTGGCCGCTTTTCTAACTCGTGGCCCAACGTGTGTCCTCTCTGCCCCCCACGCTCTTCCTCCGACGCGGCGAGGACCACAAGGCCTGGAACCGGACTGCAGCCCCTCCGCTCGTCGCCTGACATGCGTCACGTCAACAAGCCGGTCAACCTCTCTGGGCTTCAGCCGGTCCTGAGCACGATGGAATTCAGAGCAGGCCTTCCCCAAGGGCTCTGTGAACGGTGGACGGGTCCAAGGAACCCTCGGAGGGGCGTGGCTCCAGTTAGCATCAGACAGGGAGGCCTGGACTCAGCACCGAATCGGACGACCTCCAGGTCCCACCTGCTGAGGACCCTGCGGGGGGGGGGGGGGGCGCTTACCGGGCTTACCACGTTGTCTTGGCTGAACCCTCCAAGCGCCTCTCGGGTCATTTCCTTAGCTCTTACCGCGTGCCAGCCCTCTGCCACCTGGTTCGCAATGCACTGTCCTACCCATTGTACAGCCACTGAGTGTGGAACAGCCACAGAAGGGTGGCGTTGGGTCCATAACCCCCGTCTGTCCCGCTCTAAAGCCTGTGCTTTAAGCTCTTCGTTACGTGCCTCTCAGAGACAAAAGTTAAAAGCCTTCTCGGCAGCCCTCTTCTGGAAGGGAAACCAAATCCAGGGTCCCAGCTCCTTAAACAGCGCACTTTGCACACAGCGTAGCCATACTGACTGCAGACACCCTCCTCTTCCCCCGAAGCCCCCCCGTGTCTGGGGTGAGGGCCCCGGAGGCCGAGCCAACAGATACCCCCAAAGGGCCCTCCTCGAGTCCCCCGTGTGTCACCAAAGCGTGCCAAGACCCTGCTCTGCTGGAGAAGGCAGGCGCGTCCTCAGACCCAGCGGCGAGCTCCGGCGGGCGGACCAGGCAGCGGCACGCTCAGCTTTGGCTCGTACGAGGGACACGAACAGAGCAGCGAGCGGGTCACTCGGCTCCTGGACAGACAAAGGTATTGGGGGAAAGACTTGCGAAATCACAGGGCTAATCGTCATAGCCAGCGGCTCTAATGAGGCATCGTGGGATTACCAAAGTTATCAGAGTCGTCTCGCCGAAAAAATTCAAAGCTAATGGAAATCAATTGTGCAGTTCCGTCGGCAGGTGTTGTAAGAGGCCAAGTACCAAAGCGAACCTTGCACCGGCTGGAGAAGACAGCACAGCCAACGTCAAGCTCACCCGGGGCCACCGAGCAACGGGACGCCCACACTTGGAAAAAGGAAATGCCCCCAACCGCGAGCAGGAGGCAACTGGACATGCAAAGGTGGCAGGTTCCACAGGTGCAGGACAGGGATCGGCAGGTGTCTTCCGTGGCCACGGGGACAGCGACCACAATTCGCTCCAATCAACCCCTTCGCTTCCCGGCTGACGCAAACTTTTACATCCCTTATCTGACTTCATCTCAACGACCTGGTGAGATAAGTCTCACTGCTACGCCCACCTTGCGGACGGGGAAACGGAGCCCAAGGAAGCAACACGACTCGTCGAAGGCTACTCAGCCAGATGCGGGGAACTGGGACGTGAACCCCATTTGCCCGAGCTTGCCCAGCCTGATGCGGAAAGCTGGGATATGAACGCTGGCGTGTGACTTTAGGGCCTCTGCTCTTCTGGCTGCATCATGCTATGCTCTGCAATGCAGGGGGCCAGTTGGGGACGAGGCAGTGGCCGAAACAGAGGGCACCCTCTCAGTGGTCCCAAGCCAGGTGACCTTGGGAAGCTGCCCTTCTCTGACCTGTCTGGCAGGAAGCGTGTACCTGCCCGGCCCGACCCAAGTCATGGGATCATCCCGACAATCAAATAAAAAGACGGCACGAAAGAGGGGACAGAACTGATCGCTGCTGCTGACGGCCAAGGGATCGTGTGAGCAATCTGTCTCTACGCTTCTCTACAGGTGGACGCGTCACCCCCTCGGCGTGGTCCCCAAGCACCCCATCAGAGCACACCATCCCGTCTGCTGCCCGAGTGAGCCTGGTGGTTAAACATCGCACGCAGACACCTCACCGGGCTCCACGGGAGAGGGAGCTGTGGATGCACCTGTCTCCCCAACTGTGTGTGAAAATGTGTGCCACCAAAGACAGGTGACAGCATTTTGTCAGCATAAAGCCTTACAAAATGAGACGCCCCCGTTGCTCACGGCACACTACCCACCATCACCTCCATATCCCCGGTACTCGGTGGATGCTCGTTAAGTGTTTATGGAATAATTAAACTGAGTTATTCCCAAGAGAGAGGGCTGCACTACAAGGTCAAGCGTAAAAAGCAAGTTTAGGCAAGGTATGTGCCCAGCCCGTGCACTAAGCGTGTTTATCTGTGTTGTATACATTTGTGTGTGCACAGAACGTGCCCTACACACACAGCCCTGCTCTCATCCCCAAGCAAGGATGGGGGTGGGGTGGAAGGAAGGGGACTCGTGTTTTAAGACTCAGATCCGTACTGCAAACCTTCCTCCTCACAAGCACATGCTGCTTTTACAGTAAAAACTTTTTTACAAGCAGAATTCTTCTTTATCTCAATGTTACAGAAATAACAAAAAAAAACATTGATCACCACCTTTCTCGGTTAAGATTTTACTTCAGGAGAATGATAATTATTTTCTTGCTTCCAAAACAAATCCTTAGGAGCGCCTGGGTGGCTCAGTCGGTTGAGCGTCTGACTTTGGCTCAGGTCACGATCTCGCGGTTCGTGGGTTCGAGCCCCGCGTCGGGCTCTGTGCTGACAGCTCAGAATCTAGAGCCTGCTTCGGATTCTGTGTCTCCCTCTCTCTCTGCCCCTCTCCCACTCACTCTCTGTCTCTGTCTCTTAATAATAAACAAACATTAAAAAAACAAACAAAAAACAAATCCTCTCATTTTCATTAGGAAATCCTGGAAAGTTAGTAACTGATTTTTATACACATATTACATAGTCTTTGCATATATTTATTGGTACATGGTGACACGCTTATTACTTACTTTACTTGTTACGTTGTCAAAATAAAATCACTAATACAGGTGTACCTGACAGAGAAGTGTATACATATACATATATACACGTACAGTTTTTTAAATTTTTTTTTTTTTTTTAAGACAGAGAAAGAGAGCACGAGCAGGAGAGAAGAGAGGGAGACCCAGAATCCAAAGCAGGCTCCAGGCTCTGAGCTGTCAGCACAGAGCCTGAGGTGGGGCTTGAACTCACAAACCGTGAGATCGTGACCCCAGCTGAAGTCAGACGCTTAACTGACTGAGCCACCCGGGCGCCCCTACATACACTTTTTCTTAAACCAACTGAACAGAACTGCTAACCGAGACACCTTCTAGAAGTTTCCAGAAGCACTCCCCTTCCCCCATTAATTTCTCAGTTCAAAGAAGCTCTGGGGAAGGCAGGAGGGAGAGGATCACCAAGCGGCCCCCTGCCCCCACAGCCTGTTAGGTGCCGGTCATCAAGTCTACGTGGCCAACGGCCTCCCAGCCTCCTGTCCCATGTCGTACACGGGACCCAGCGCCCATGCAAGGGCCTCCCCATGGAGGTGACAAACATTTGAAGAACTCACATGGCCCGGCCCGGCCAAGCAACGCGGGAGTTGAGGCGTCCTTCTCTCTCCTCCCTTCCCACCTGCCCTTAGCACCATTCCTGCACCTTCCTGACCTATGCACTAACAGCCCTTGGCTATTTCCAAGCCTAAGGTGTAAAATCCAGGCCCTTCCTCCAAGCAAGTGATGCCTTCCTTGCTCTGGCCCCAGCTCACCTTCTCTGATGTCTCTGTCTAGCTCAAGGCTTTACTGCCAGAAGGGTCACAGCACCTGCAGGTTTCTTTAGGCCATTATCCCTTAGCGGGCTCGCACCAGCATCTCCTGTCCACGACCCTAGGCGTCCTCGAGGACCTACCTACCTGTCCCCCAACCTCCTCTCCAGGAAGCTGTCCTCCATCTCCAGGCCAGACAGCATGACTTTCCCAGAACTTTGCTGGGATCTTCTCGAAACGTGGTTATCTACGCCTTACTCTTTTGTGAGGTTTCCAAGGGCAGGGAGCCGCGGGTCTTAATCAGTGCCGAGTCCACTCACTTCAGACACAGGATAACCTACCATTTGCTGCACGCCTATGACAGGCTAGGGACTCCCCACTAGGGGACTCCACTAATCCTCATGCCTGTCCTGTTACAATGTCATCCACTCACTCAACTGAGCGCGTTCAGTCCCTACAAGGCACAGGGGAAGAGGGAGAGCAGGCCGCGCCACCCCCCTGCACAGAGCTTACAGTCCAGCACAGAAGCAGACGTGAAAAGATCGAGACAGACGCCAGCCAACACCGTGTAAAGGCAGGAAAGTGCTTGACGTGCCAGAGAAGCCGCCGGAAAGCAACCACGGAGACCGCACCGCCACGTGCAAGAGTGAGATGGAGACCGCCCTGAGCAGAGCCCGGCAGAACATACCAGAGGGGGCAAGAGGAGACGCGATACGTTATTCACGTGGCCAAGAGGAGGACACAACCCAAACGTCCGTCAACCCGTGAGCGGACGGGCAAAATATGGTCTATCTGTACAACAGAGTATCGTTCAGACGCACAAAGGAACGAAGCACCAACATCTCCCACGACTCGGATGAGCCTTGAAACGTTATGTCCAGTGAAAGAAGCCGGTGGTGTGATTCCACTCACAGGGAAGCAAAACAGGCAACCCCAGAGAGACAGAAGGTAGATCAGCGGTTGCCTAGGGCTGGGTGGGGGTGGGGAGCGAGAGCCCAAGGGTTTCTTTCTGAGATGAAGATGTTCTAAAGCTGATGGTGGGGACAGTCACACATCTCTGTGAATACACAAAAAACCATTTAATTGTGCATTTTAAGTGGGTGAATTGCATGACATGTGACATGTACCTCACTAAAGCCGCTTTGGGGGTTTTTGGTTTTCACAGGAGATGCAGTGAGGTGGCAGCTTCAATCCTCAAGTGGCAGATGATGGTGGGAGTCAGGGGAGGGGAAGAGGGGACTCAGGGAGCAGGGCTCAGGTAAGGGGGTGGGGGGCGCGGGTAGGTTCGGGATGCTGCGGGATAAGAAGCTTGGTAGCGGGCGAAACCAGGGCTGGGTCCTGCCATCCGAGGCCACGTTCTTCCCCGCGGGGGAGAGAGTGTGGAGCTCCGCGAGACTTCTCTCTTTAGAAAGTAATGATCCTATTGGAAGCATGACACTTTCGACTCTAAGTCAGGAAGATGGAAATTGACCCCCCTGGAGAGGGGCAGACTGGAAGGAAAGCTTGGAAAACGGAACAACGCCCTTTTACCAAAGGACTGTAACCAGCCTGCAGTTTTGTTCAGTGGACACTTTCAAGGCAGAATTCCTCTGCTGTCCAACGCGGCTAGTGAATCACGGTGAAGACGTGATTCAGCGCCCGGGTGCACGCCACATACATAATACCTTTCAAGAAGACATATTTTTATTGCTGCACTTAAGGACAGCCCCTCGGAATCCAGAGTCCATCAAATCGATGGACTGAGCAGCAGGAAAGGCCCCAAGTTCACCTCCGGGGTCTCTCTCGCGAAGCCACACCGGCGTGGACTACAGTCAACCCAGGAGGCTCTTCTCGCTCCGTGGTGAAGCTGAACTTCATGAAGTTCAGGTCTAGAGATGCCCGTGATACGTGGCATCTAAACGTGCTGAGAACTTCAAAGAGGGAAGGGGGAAGAAAAAAGAAAGAAAGAAAGAAAAGACACCCAGCATTTATGACCGGTCTGTTATTTACACGGAAGTGCTTGTTGCTTGACAATTTAGATACAAATGTTACTGCCTCTCTGCGTGTGCTGCAGATTCACGGCGTAAAACCATCAGAGCAACTAATGGAGTCTTCAAACGTCCTATCTCGTTAAAGATGAGGGGTCCCTCCTCCACTGAACTCAAAAAACCCGGCTGGCAGGCGCGGCCACACCTGGGAATGAATGTGGCCTGGCCCAAAACTCCGCTCTGACCAACTCCCACACCTCCTTTTTTTTTTTTTTTTTTTTTTTTTTAAAGAAAAAACTATGAATTCCGTTTTCACACAGACACTGGTTTCCTGTTTATCCCCTGGTCCATCAATGGTGGGAGACGCACTGAACAGTTATACGGGACTCGTATCTCTACTTCTGACCAACAACTAGCCTATTTACTTCTAGGAGTCCTCCATAAACATCTTTAGACACTTGTCTGTGTTTCTAGACGTAACTGAAAACATTCCAGTGTCAAGGGCATGAATGGGAAATTGATGGCAGGGCACCAAAAGATGTTACTCAGCTGCTATTGTATTTCTAACAGATGTGGATCATGGGGTCATCCGTTCGCTTTACTATCCAGTTCATCATCCAAGTACCCACTTTTAATTGAAACTTAACCTTTATATCCCACATTCCAAGAGGGAGCGGCTCGGAAACACAGCTCCGGAGGTGGAAACGGTGAGTTTCTTCCCCAGCAAATCTACAAATGAGCCCTACCTTTAGTTTCATGTTGAGTTAAAAACAAACTCTGAAAATACTGGCTTTTTCATACCTGCTCCCACATTTCAGCCACTCCCAGGCAGAGCCCCACTGCCCCTCTTTAAGACCCTGGGTGCAGCCCGGAATCACCTCCGAGAGCTTGTTCCTGGACCTTCCCCCCACCCCCCACCAAGCCGCCAATCACCACCAAACTCTCCCAAGGAGAGAGGGACGAGTAAATGTTAAGTCTACCCAACTCATTTCATAGGTGACTTCTGAAAGATTTCACCTCGGAGCCTGGGAGAGACCAGGCAGCTTTATTAGCATGCTGCACCACGGCCTCGGCCCCCTCCCCTCCCTCTTTTATGAGCCCTTGTTATATAAAATGCCACAAAGGGAAAAGGAAAAACAACAGACAGTTCCAAACACAAGTTCCGATGGCCAGGCCCAACGCTGGCTGCTTACCAGATGTTATATTTAGTCATTTAAAAGAGAAACATTTTTAAAAGGCCAGAGAACAAAAGTTTTCCTTGTTTTCTTTCTTTTTGGACACACACTCACAGACACAAAAAAGATGGAGGTACATTCCATTCGCAAGCATCTTTCCTTCCCGGAGTTCAAATTTAAAGGCAAAGGCAGCCGGGAGTAGGACAGTTCCTTCCCCTGAGATGCATGGAGCCTCCAAACAGAATTTTCGAATGTTTCTCTCAGCCTCATCTAAATTCTGGCATGACGGATAATAAATAGCTACTCATTTACTATCAACATAAAATTTTAAACAGCCCTGGCATAGTTGCTACAATACAGAAGAAACGATCAGACCCAAGCTCTGAAAAGCCACTCCAAATAGTAAAACTATTGCCATGTAGAAGCACACATAAAGACATTGTTGCGATAAAGCCGCTGGATTCCTGGATTCTCCCTCCCTCCCTCTCGCTCTCTCTTAAATCGTTCGCTCAGAGCGTAAGAGTCAACAACTTGCCGTTTTACCCACTGAAAACAGGGCTTAGGAACCCTCAGCTATCACACGGCACCCGATTTGGTGGCGGATTTAAAACAATAAAATACAAATAAAGTATCTGATTTGATTCTACACAGTGATTAAACATCTTTGTGCTCAGCGAAGGGTCTTCCAACCCCTCCCCCTCCAAAAATGGCATCAAAGCAATCAAAATGGTAATGCCGGGGCCCGGGGCCCCTCCCCCCGCGAACTCCCCGACTTCGCCGGGGCCGCGCGCCGGACCCCCCTCCGGCGGGAATGGAAGCTTCCACGCCTGGACGGGGGCGCGGGCCGGGTGGGCGGGCGCGCGCGCTCGGGCGCGCGGCCGGGCAGGGCGGGGGGGGGGGGAAGGTTGGAAGGGGGGTGCCGCGGCAGCGTCAGAAAGGGGTTAATGCATTCGTCCCAACCCGCCTGTCCAGCCGGGCGCCCCCGACCGGGCGCGGACCCGCGGGCACAGCCATCTTTCTTTGCGCGACCTCCGGCCCCCTCCTCTTCAGCACGCCCCCTCCCACCACTTTTCAACTTTATAAAGACTCGAAATTTGCACCCGGCCTCCGAGTTCTCCCGCTCCGCGGTCGCCGCCACCCCCGCCGATCTCGTCCACGTCTCTCCCTCCACCGAGAATCCCTCCGGGGAGGGGGCATCCGACCCGCGGCCCCGAGCCGGGGGAGGCCGGAGGGGGCCGCACCGGCCGCGGGGGCGGGGGCGGGGGCGGGGGCGGCGCTGTCCAAGTTTGGTGCTGACGGCGGCGGCCGGCATTCCGAAGGAAGCGCGATCGATGGCCAGGGGGCGCGGCGGGGCGGGGGCGGGCCCGCGGAGGGGAGGGGCCGCGGGGAGGGGCGCCGGCGCCCCCGCCCCCCGCCAGCCTCGGAGCCCCGGGAGCGCCATTGGCTGCGAGGCTCAAAGTTCTCGGCTCCGGGCGGCGCGGGGGAAGGGGCGGGAGCGCGAGTGCGGAGAGCGGAGCGCGCAGGGGGAGGGGCGGAGGGGGAGGGGCGCGGGCGGCGGGGAGGGAGGGAGGGAGGGAGGGGAGGGAGGGGGCGGGGGCGCGCGGCCGGCCGCGCTCTGGCGGCGGCATCTGTTCGTGGTGCTGAAACCCCGAGCGCTGAGCTCAGCGCAACTAAGTCACAATGGACAACTTTTCCTCCCCGGAGGGGCCGGGAGGGGGGTCGGCGGCCGTGCCAGCCCCTCCCCCCGGCGCGAGGCGGCTGTCGGGAGTCCCAATCTACACCTGAAGCCCCGAGACCAAAGTTGGGGCAGAACTGGGGGGTCCTGGGGGCGCCTTTCTTTTGTTCCCCGGGAGCTGGCGTCAGGTTCCAAGAATAAAAAGTGATGCTGGAGAAGTGGCGAGGAAGGGGGGGGGGGGGGGAGCTCGGAGAAAGGTTCTTTAAATAAGGTTCGCAATGGAATCCAGAAGCTGCTTCCAAGTAGTTTGGCGTCCGGGTCCCAAATACGGCCCCCCGCCACCCCTACCCTCACACCGGCGTGGGGTGGGGGACACCGAGCCGGGAGAAACTGCCACATTCCAAAAACATGTCCACCAACTCAAAATGGACGCCGGGCTGCTCGCCGCCTTTTGAGTGCAGCTCGTCTCTTTCGGCCACTGCCGGAGCCCGGCTGGCTCGCCCCCCTCGGCCTCCAGGAACCCGGCTCTTTCTTTCCAGAAAAGGGGGGGGGGGGGGCGGGTAACTTTGAGGGCTGCAGACAGACTCCTCTGGGAGTCTGAGCGTGCGGCGCCGAGGCCGGCACTTTTTTAGGGGGCTGCCAAAGTGCCGGGCGACCCCTCCTCCCCACCTCGGGCGGAGTTGGGGGGCGCAGCCTCCAGCTCGCTTACTTGTTTGTCGCTGAGCGCGGCGATCCGCGGCTGCCTTTCGTGGAGCTGCTTCTTGAGGTCGCCGTTCTGCGGAAACACGGAGGAGCGGGCTCAGGCCGGCCGCCCCGGGGGGGCCGAGTGCGCCCCGGGGCCCCGCGGGCCGCAACCCCCGCCCGGCCGTGCAAAGCGCGCCCCAAGTTCCCCGGGCCGCGCGTCCCGCACGCGCGGCGGCCGGGCAGTGCCGCGCGGGGCCGCTTACCTGTGGCTGCCGCCTCATCGGGGCAGCTCGCGGGGCGGGGCGGGGGCCGCGGCCACCCGGCGGCGCGCCCCGAGCCGTGCAAGTTTGCAGGCAGGGGTGCGTGTGCGAGTGAGTGTGAGTGTGTGCCGGGGGAGGGGGGAGGAACAAAGAGCCAAGTAAACACGGCGAGTCCGTGTCGAGCAAAGCTCATAAATATTCAAGTCGCGTCCTAATCTCCCCAACACACACACGCGCACGCCGCAATACCGCTCGGGCTCCGGCCGCCACGCCGCCGCCAGCCCGAGCAACAATCGCCAAAACTACTTTTGCAAACTGTGCGGGGTTGCACGCGAGTGGGGGTCGGGCGGGGGCCGGCCCGCACTCTCACACAAACAGCCCGGGGCAGGCTCACGAAGGGGCCCCCTCCTGGCCCCCTCCGTCCTGCGGTCCCCGCGCGGAGGAAGAGAAGACGCGGGGGCTCAGGTCCCACGGGCTCCAGCCCCCCCCCCCCCCAAAGTGTGCAAGACTGCAAGAGACGAAGGGAGGAGGAGGAGCCCGGGGGTCGGCGGGGGCCGTGCAGGTACCAAGTCCCCCACCCGGGAGCAGGCTTGAGGAGGAGCCCTTTCCGCGTACCTCCGGCCGCGCAGACCCTGCGACGCGGGAGAAGACGCCGGGCTCGGGTCCCTGAAGCCCCGCACTCCCGGCCCGGGGCCCCGGCCGCCTACCTGGTGGCGCGCGAGTTCCACGGCGAGCGCCTCGGGCCGGCTCTGCAGCTCCATCCCGGCAAGTTGGGCAGCACTTTGCGCTCACTTTGGCCCCGGCTCCCGGGAAGTTGCGCGACTCCGCGGGGGCGGGAGCGGGCGGGGGCGGACCGGGCCTCCGGGGACCGGGTGGGGAGGGGGGGGGGGGACACGAGCCCCCTCCCCCAAGGCCGAACGGGAGGGAGCGGGGGGGGGGGGTCTGGCGAGGGGGGAAGAAAGGCGGCCGGGCGCCGCGGCGCCGAGCCCGCGGCCGCTCCAACTCCTCAGGCTGCCCGGCAAGTTGCGCCGGGTCCCCGGGCCGTCCGCGCTGGCCGGCGCATGGCCCCCAGGCGCCGGGCGCCCCGCGCAGCCCCGCGCAGCCCCGCGCGCGCCCGCCCCGCCGCCGCCGGCCGGCAGGGACTATATTTCCTCCGGCGCGCGCCTGGATCTCGCTGGGCCTCGGCAAAGTTGTGCCTCGGCGCGATGCTAATTCGGCAGTGCCCGGATGGAGCGGGCCGGGGCGGCGGGGGGCGGCGCCGGAGCCCGCCGCCCGCCCCGCCCCGCCCCCGCCCCGCCCGCGCGTGCGCACTGCGGCCCCGCCGCGGCCCCGCACCCCGAGCGGAGAACAAAAGTGGCGGCGCCGAGGGGCGCAAACTCGCCGGCCCGCGGCTTGGGGCCGCCGGTCCCGGGACCGTTCGGGCCGGACGCCCCTCCCCCTCTCCGCCCGCGCGCGCAGCCAGACGTGAGGACCCCGGGCCGCCCAGCCCAGGGCCGGGCTTGTAGATACTCTCCGGTGGGGGGGGGGAGAAGAATGTCCATTTTTTCTTTTTTCTTTTTTTTTTTTCATTTCTTTTTTCCTCTGGCTCGCGGTGCTCCCTCTTTCCCCGTGCTCCCTCTTCCCTGCCTCCGTCAGCCTCCGTCTCCTACTTTATTTAAATTGTCTGCCGTCCCTTCCTGTCCCCCCGCATACTGACGCTTCTACTTGGGAGATTCAGTTAGTCCTGTCGCCAGATTCCCCCACCGCCTGATGGCCACCGTGTTGTTTAAACAGTAAGGACATTGATCTCTTGACTGTGCCTTTAATGATTTTTTTTTTTTTTTTACACTCACAATTAAACTCTCAACAGATGTCACTGGACTTTTTAAGGCTGTTGTTAAAAATCGTAAACACGTCCGGTCAATGTCACATAAAACAGTTATAAGTACAGCTGCTGAGGTCATATTCCAAAACTCCCAGCCCACGGCCAGGCGGTTAACGTCTCGGAGTCGATATTACCATGGTCGAGTTACCAACCCTCATCAATTAACGTCGGAGCGCTTTGTGCCCTGTTGGTAGCATCCTGGTATGTTTGAAAAATGCTGGGGAGAAATGGCAATTGTCTTTCGAAGTAAAGGCTTAAGCCGATAAATCATCATAACTTCCTGTTCCTGCCTGGCACAAAAAATACCCAGGCACACACGATCAACAAATGGCCCTTTCAACATATGCCACCGGGCCACGAGCTCTTCTCATGTCAGAAGTTGCCAGAATTTTTTTTTTTTTTCAGGTCAGGACCCCAGTGTTGCTCTGGCCTCCGTTAGGGCTTTTGCCACACGTGACTTACGCGTTTTTCCCTTGGGCCCTCAGACACCAGGGGCCTCTCCTCTCTGACCCCAGCAGCCAGCCTTTAGGAAGACCTCAGTGACGGATCGCTGGTTAATTCACACGTTCTAAGTGGTCATGACCCATTTGGTGTAGCACCAATCAGGGAGGCACCGTTCACCGAATGCAAAACAAAAGGGCTGACTCCGGCTACCCTGAAGAGGCTCTCGCTCCTTCCTCTGTGGGTTCGGCCCAGCTCGGGATGGCATCCTCTCTCCCTAGTGCTTTTGCTGGGCTGCCCATCAGCCTGGTAAAGTGGGCTGCCCAGGGGACCGGTGTCCAGAGAGCCAGGGAGAGACGGCACGTGAGAGCATTCCTACTGTAATCTCTGTAAATGTCACTGGCTTTTTGGTTAAAAATTCATAATAATTTCATTGGCCGTGTATGTAATTAAATCAACAGAGAGGACTCTCAGGTTGTCCGTGACCCGCGCGCTCGGGCAGATGCTGGCTAGAGGAGGGTGCTTTCTGCTGTGGAGACTTCGAAGGGCTGTCTGCAAGTTTCTGGTAATTAATTCGCGGCACAGCAATAATCATCTGCTTGGCCCTCTGCTGTTTCCGTAGCTGCCTAAGTCCTGAGCCAGCAACCAAGGCTCAGGGTTGGGGTGCTCTCTGACGACGAGGGCGTTGGTTATGTGCAGAAAGCCAAAGCTGAAGTTCTTGTCAGTAAATGTGCAGAGTTCTGTGCTGCCGCTGTGGACGTGCTTTTCCCTGACGACGTCCTGCACCCCGGACCGCCCTCCCCTTGCCCGTGCTGCACCCCCCCATGTGGGATGCCCTTTCCCTCATAACCTACCTTAAAAAAATTTTTTTTAATAGTTAATTTAGTTTTAGAGAGAGCAAGAGAGGAGCAGAGAGAGAGGGACAGACAGAATCCCAAGCAGGCCCCACATTGTCCGCGCAGAGCCCGATCAAGGGCTCAAACTCACAAATCGTAAGATTATGACCTGAGCTGAAATCAGGAGTCCGATGCTTAACCGACTGAGCCACTCAGGCGCTCCCCTTCTAACCTACCTTTTAAAAATCCTCTTTAGGGGCTCCTGGGTGGCTCAGTCGGTTGAGCATCCGACTTCAGCTCAGGTCATGATCTCACGGTCTGTGAGTTCGAGCCCCGCGTCGGGCTCTGTGCTGACAGCTCAGAGCGAGTCGGGCCTGTGAGTAGAACATGGTGTAAGTATGTTGAAGGAAGGCACAGTGTGTGCCTAGAGCCAAGTAGGTGCCTAACGGATCAGAAGGTGAGTGAGGAAGGAATGAATAAATGGATGGATGAATGCTAAGAGAAATACATTCCATTTCTGGAAAGGTGGACTATTCATAATAGCCACAGAAATGAGCCGTGTCTGCGGTCCATCCCAGCATCCACATTTCTCTTCACCTGCATTGCGATCGAATTGGCCTGGATTGGAGCTTGAATATCTGGGTTTGAGACTTGGCTCCACCCCTTAACAGCCTCGTGACCTCGGGCTCGAACTCATGACCTGCGAGATCATGACCTGAGCCGAAGTCGGAAGCTCAGACGACCGAGCCACCCGGGTGCCCCTGAAAGATGTTATTTTTAAGTTATCTCTACACCCAACAGGGGGCTTGAACCCACAACCCCGAGATCAAGAGTCACATGCTCTACCGACTGAGCCAGCCGGGCGCCCTTACTACTTGACATTTTGGTTTCAAACACAGATATTCCGAGAAGTCTCAAAACACATATCGTGCCACAGGGCATTTCTAAACTACATACCTAGTGCTCAGTCAGCTAAAGACGAGAGAGAAGCCCTCCATATTATGGATCACGTGACTGGAGACCAGCTTGTTCCTGCAATCCCACATCCCTTCAAACATGAACAGGATGGCTCTGGAAACTGAGGGAATGCCCACAGGGCAGGAGAGCTCCCCTTTATAGGATGCGGAAGGTTCTGAGGGTCTGACCCAAGGCTGAGGCTCCCCGGGCGTTCGTAGCGGGAAAAGACGAGGCAGGGAGCCAGGACGGATGAGCCCCCCATCACTGCGCCTACCCCAGGCTAACTGGACCACTTCGCCACATCATCACGCGCGTCAATATTGTGCCCTGCCTCCCCCCACCCGCCGCCCCGAAAAAGCAGAAATAATTGCTCACTGTCAGAAAAGGAAGCCCAGCAAAGCTAAATAGTTGTCTTAGATCTCGGCCGGTGTGGGCGAGGGGCAGGATTCAAACTCAGGACGGTTTGATCCCAAACCGAGGAGGACGTCTCCACCGCCTCTGGCCACCTCCCCTTCCAGCTGGCTCTCCATCCTGGGGTCAGGGGCCAAGAAGCCACTTGGGGAGTTGTTTTTCTATCCCCCAATACATTTTCTTCCCTCCCCTGCAGGCAACGGCCCAGTTTCCAAAGGCAGAGTTCAAAATCCAGAAAAACCACCGAGGGATGACTGACAAACAGAAAGCTGTGGATACTCAGCGTACAACATGCTGAGCTCGAGGCAAGTGTGCCTCCATGAGACCATCGCCATAGTCAAGGCCATGAACTCATCCGTTCTTTCCAGCCGTTTCCGGTGGACTCTTCCACTTAAAACTTTTTAAAAATGGACTTGTTTCTTTTGTGG
This sequence comes from Panthera onca, assembly GCF_046562875.1. Classification (NCBI taxonomy): domain Eukaryota; kingdom Metazoa; phylum Chordata; class Mammalia; order Carnivora; family Felidae; genus Panthera; species Panthera onca. The sequence continues at coordinate 136,948,763 of NC_138345.1, forward strand.
TGAGAAGGGCGCTGAACACAAGATCTACCACCGAGACAGAATTCTGCATACACAGGACGGCACCGCCAACTATCGGTCCTGTGTGGTCCCGCGGATCTGTAGTTCCGTTCCTCTGCCCCCGCCCCACTGAACACCTCCGTCCCTCCATCCGTCAGCCCTGAAAGGGGGAACAGAGACGTGGACTGGGCTGAGAGAGGGTCAGAACTGGCAAGGTGGCGGCCGGGCAGGGGAGGAGACTGGAATTAGCATTTGCGGAGAACGTTCGAGAGCGCGGCGGCCTTGACTGAATACGTACACACGCTTCGGGCGATCCCGTAGTAGCCCTGGGAAGTGCTAACATCATACCCGTTTACAGGGGAGAGAATCAAGGCCCACCACACGAAGTCACGACCCAGGGCCCCCCACGTACGTGGGCCTCCTTGGAGTCAGAAGCCATAGGCTCCTGGCTTCGCCTCTGGGGGTTCAGGTTCCGCCTGGAAAAAGTGGTTGATGTGAACATCAAAGAGAGAAAATGGCCAGGGAAGGACAGGGACTTCCCAGCTGCAGCCCTGACCGCCCGGAGCCCCAGTACAGGAGCCACAGAGACAAGTGAGAGGCCTCACGGGATCCGAGCGTTGGAGCCACCTAAAATGTGTCTGTCCTGAAGCTTCCATTATTAGCAGAAGCTTCCTAATTAGGACGTCTACACCCACATCATAGATTCCAAGTCAGAGGTTCAATTCTTTCTTGAGGGTGAGCCAACGTGTTGCACACATAGGTAGGATGCCCTTTACGGGGAGGAGTGAAATGCCCCGGGGACGCACTGAGCTAAGGCCTCTTTCCCCGTCACCTTTATCCCTGGAAGACTCGAGACGCCGCGACAGTGGAATTGCTTCTCTGATTTTCTTTCTCACGCTGGGTGATGTTTTTGTTTCCAGGCTTCTGGCCAAGCAGCGATTCTGACCCTGGGACCTCTCTGCGGAGTAATAGTGAAAGTTATTTTTCATGGTCTGCCCCCGAGCCTGGTTCTTCTCTCCATGGACAGAGCCAAAGTGCATCTGGGGGAGTAATTGATGGGGCACAGAGGGAGGAAAAATGGGATTTCGTTCCACGGCATCATGTGGGGATCCTATTGTGTTTTGGGCCTCGTCCTGGAGGCTATGGGGAGATGGGATCTCTCTTCCTTTCTTTTTTAACTGTTTTTTTTTAATGTTTATTTTTGAGAGAGACAGATAGAGTGTGAGTGGGGGAGGGGCAGAGAGAGAGGGAGACACTGAATCTGAAACAGGCTCCGGGCTCTGAGCTGTCTGCACAGAGCCCGACGCGGGGCTCGAACCCACGAACCGCGAGATCATGACCTGAGCCGAAGCCGGACGCTTAACCGACAGAGCCACCCAGGCGCCCCGAGATGGGATCTTTCTAGAGGCTCCTAGTCTGATGGGATAACAGGTTCCCGTCCACCATCCCACGGGTGGGCCCTAAATAGCTGCTGGCGAGCCGAATGGGGGCTGGAAAGCACCCAGGAGGGAGTCCCCTTTCTCACCGGTAGGCTTCACACGCCATCATTCCACTGCCCCTGCTACACCCTGGGGAGGAGGTGGGGGCTTTGCCGTCGCCTCCACTCTTCATGGGGAAACTGAGGCTCAAGGCAGTCAGGCTACCTGCAAATCACCCAGTCAGTGGACGCCGCGGAGGGTCTAGATGCAGAGACGCGAGTGCGCGGGTGGGTTTGGGCACAGGTGTACTGAGTGAGGCTCGAGGCCATGGCTTCACTTGGATCTAAGCCAGAAGCTGGCCTGAGTGGGACTGGAGAGAGGAGTTTAGCTGGCGGGTGGTCCCAGGAAGCGCCAGTGGGAGCAGGAAGTGGCCTGGAGAGAGGAAGGAAGCCCGGGCAGGGTGCGTTAAGGAGCACGTGACCTTGCTGGGCCACGGAGCTCCGTCGGGGAGGCTACGTGGACCTCACCTGTGAGTCGTCCCACTCAAGAGGAGAGACCTGGGGTGGTTCTCCCCCAACTCTGTGCCCCTCACGGATCGAGGGCCGCTCCGGGGGGACGTTCTCCTCGCACCCGCTCCCGAGGCTGGAGAGTTGCAGACGGACGATCACAGTAGAAGCCTCAGGATGCGCAGAAGGAAGGCGGGAGGCTGGGAGGGGTGAGGCAGGGTGGGGCAGTATCTGCCCAGCCAGAGAGCATTAGCGATAAGCCAGAAATGGAGGCGGCAGCCAATGCCTCCTAGAAGCAGTTAGGACAGTCGGCAGGTGACGGGGAGGTGGCTAAGTGCTCTGACTGCGTCACTGTCTGCGAATTCAGACCCGGGGGCGGGGGTGGGGGCCGTCTGGACCTGGCTGTGTTTGGGGGGCACAGGCGGGAGAGGCAGGTGTCGCGAGGAGCTGGGGTGGAGGCTGAGTGGACGTGAGCACGGGGACGAGAGGCTCCAAAACGTTCCTGCCTGTCTGACCCACGAGGCCAAGTGGGCAGTGAGGTTGCCCGCCACAGGCTGGGTGGGCAGGCCGAGAGGCAGGTGTGGGAGGGCTGCAGCCCAGGGGGGCGCTGATGGCTAGGACGTCGGGGGGCGATGCGGGGCAGGCAGCTGCAGGTCTGGTCCAGAGCGCCAAGGGACGAGCACGGTGACTCAGTTGTCCCTGATGTGCTGACCCGAATCTGCCCTGGACCTTGGCCTCTCGGGGCGCTGCCAATGGGGGCTGACACTGGGGGCCGACAGTGTCCCCCTAGGGCCCTGCACTTGCCTTTTCTGAGAGGTAACAGGAGTGGGCCGGCCCAGCCGGCTGAGGTCGGGCGATTCTGAAGCCTGGCTGTCACCCTGGCTGAATGACGTACAGCCAGCTCTATTTCTACTATTGCTCCGTGACTGGAGCAGGACACTATCTACGACAGGAGGAAGGAGTGGGACCCACCGGGTAGGCTGGGTGAAGGTGACACGGGTGGGCAGGCGAGGAGGCAGAGCAGGGGAGAGGCGGGGGTCCGGCCAGCGTCTGGGTTCTGGCCTGTGTGACTGCAGCGGGCTCGGGGGGTGGGAGAGGGGAGGTTGGAGAGATGATGAGGTTGGGGCGCTGAGGCCCCGCCCTCAGCGGGCTTGTCTGGGGGACGTGTTGCGACCCAGAAAGGGCCAAGTTCTAGTGCAGGGGTAGGCAGGCAGGGGGAAGTGAGGTCTATGGTCTTTTGCCTCCCCGCGTGGGGTTAGACTACGTCCTCACAAAATTCGCATCCTTCCCAGACCCCCAGAATGTGACCTGGCTGGTCTTTGCAGATGTGATCAAGTTAAGACGAGGCCGTTCTAGAGTAGGGTGGGCCCCAGTCTGGTGACTCGTGTCCTATTATTGTTATCACTATTATTATATTTTCTTTTTAGAGAGAGAGAGCACAGGTGAGGGGAAGAGGCAGAGGGGGAAAGAGAGAATCCCAAGCAGGTTCCACGCTCAGTGCGGATCCCGGTGTGGAGCTCGATCCCACGACCCCGGGATCATGACATGAGCCATAATCAAGAGTCAGACTCTCGGGGCGCCTGGGTGGCTGAGTCGGTTGAGCGTCCAACTCTTGATTTCAGCTCAGTCATGATCTCGTGGTTCATGGGATCGAGCCCACATCAGCGTGGAGCCTGCTTGAGATTCTCTCTCTTGGCACTCTCTCTCTCTCTCTTTCTCTCTCTGTCTTTAAAATAAAAATTTTTTTAAGTGTCAGACGCTCAACCAACTGAGTCACCCAGATGCTCCCTTACTATTATTATTATTATTATTATTATTATTATTATTTTAAAATGAATTATTAAAAAGGGTCCTACAGGTTACAACCATGGCTCAGATGTGGCCCAGGAGAGACGTGGTGGCCCCTTCACCACGGCCAAGCCGAGCTCACTCGCTTGGCTGTGCCCTGTGTGGGCAGTGGGCATCTCCCAACAGCGGGCCAGGTGGCCCTGGTCTGTCAAGATTCACAGAACATGGCAGGCCCACCCGACAACAGGGCAGTATCATCTCAAACAGCTTAGGTTTCTTTAAAAAACACTTGCAACCCGGTAATGTTTGAGTCCAGGAGCAGAGCAGTAATTGAATGCAAAGGTTGGTGGCCCTACCCGGGGCCTCTTGGGACAGACCCTGCTTGAGCTCCGCCTTGATTCTGTCCCCTGCGTGGGTAGGAAGCCAGGCGGGGGCCAGGAGTTCCACGATTGAGCAAATGGGACAGAGACACATCCAGAGAGGAGAATCCCACGTGGTGACAGACACAGAGAACAGAAGGGACAGCCAACAGCCCCAGAATCATGGGACAGATTCCACCCTGGAGCCTTCAGAGAAGACAGCCCCTGCTAACGCCCTGATTTCAGACTCCAGACTCTCTGTTGCTTAAAGCCGCCCGCCGTGGAACCCCAGGACGCGGACACGCTCCCTTTCCTTCCTTCCTTAGCCAAGCCTGAGTTTATTTGTGGGGTCCCACCTCTGTCTCCGAGCCGCTGTGATCAAAGTCCTAAGCCTCCTTCCATGGGGGAGCACTGAGGCTGGGCCCGATGCTTCCCATCAGGCCTCCCCCAGGCCAGGCCCCCGTTAGATTTCACGCCCCTTTCCCGCCAGCAGGTTGGGCGTCAGAGTCTCCCTCGGGTCGTGACAACGGGACACGGCGGTCTGCAACCCCGGTGCTCCATTGTCCTCAGACCCTGCTTGCTCTTCCTCAGTGGCCTGTGTTTGCAGGCACAGGAAGTCGAGTTCAATAATTCATGCACACGGTCAGCATATTTTTTCCCATAGTTCATTGAAAACGTTCAAGGACTTTTCAAAAAAAAAAAAAAACCTCTTTTACTCTCTCCCCATTTTAGTTAGCCGAATGCCAAAACAGAACGGAACGGCGTCCTGCTTCCTGTTTCGCTCACCCCCGCCTCCCTGCTTCACGTCTGGGCCTGCAGATTCCAAACGGAAAGAGCGCCCATCATGTAGACCTTGGTTCCACAGTAGACCTTGTGAGTTATAATAAAAATAACAGGAGAGTTTACTGAGTGTGGACATATTTAAATGCCGGGCCTTATGGCGAGGGCTTTCGTGGCTTCTTTAATCATCTTCGCCAAGACCCTAGGAGGTAGGTGGTGTTAACCCCGTTGTGTAGATGTGGGAGCTGAGGCCGACATTACACGGAGCGAGCCATCCAAGGAAGCGTGGCTGGTAGGTAATTGTTTCCAAGGGAAGCTGACTCAGGTCCAAGCAGGTGCACTACCCTCTACACTTGCAGCCTACTGGGCTTGCAAAGGACGCCCAGCAAACACGGCCAGTGGCCAATGGACACCACAGGCTGGGAGACCGAAATACAGGCATCCGGCTCCGTTTTGTCACTCTCTGGGGAGGACACAGGTAAACATCTTTCAACGGCCACGTGGCAGTCACCAGGGAGACTAGTAATTAAGGAGTTACAAGTAATTAATAACATTTATAACAATGAAATGAAAACCTTTATTAAAACAACAAGAGGGGGGCGCCTGGGTGGCTCCGTGGGTTAAGCGTCCGACTTTGGCTCAGGTCATGATCTCACGGTTCGCGGGTTCGAGCCCCGCGTCGGGCTCTGTGCTGACAGCTCGGAGCCTGGAGCCTACTTCCGATTCTGTGTCTCCCTCTCTCTCTGGCCCTCCCCAGCTCTCTCTGTCTCTCTCCCTCAAAAATAAGTAAACATTAAAAAAAAAAAAAAAAGCAATCAGAGGTGCCATGAACTAGTGTTCCTTGCAATAATTACTCATTTGGGGGGGGATTTAGAAGATGATTCAAGGTTTGTAAATCAGGGAGGAACGAGAAAGGTAAGTCTGTGAGAAAACACATGAATTTGGAAGTTCTGAATACGTGCCTGACTGAGGTCAGGGGGGAATTTCCACACAATTGCTTTCCCGAGGATATTCCCCTACCTTGGTTAGCTCCTGGTATAGTGTATCCCCTAAAATTGCAAAAAAAAAAACCCCAAAAAGGTCACCCTGGACCCTAGGATGATTCTTCCAGGCTAAGGTGGCAGCTGTTTAGACACAAGCCTGCAACACAGGTAAACCGTAGGGCATATGGGGCGAGCAGAGGGGCAGGGGTGTTGTTCATATCCACCCCCCGCCCCCGGCCACCGCCTTAATGCCAGTCCCCAGCCCAGGGCCTGCATCAGGGCAGGCGATCACCAAACGGGGGTGTTTCGTCCAGCTAACTGCTGGCCAGGCTTCATTGTACACACTTGCAGGTGTGTGTGTGTGTGTGTTTATTTGTGTGCTTCTGTGTTCCAAATAGGGAGTCAACTCCGTGCTAAATAAATGCATTAAAAATTGGACAGCTGTTGGGGCGCCTGGGTGGCTCAGTCGGTTAAGCGTCCAACTTCAGCTCAGGTCACAATCTCGTGGTCCATGAGTTCGAGCCCCGCGTCGGGCTCCGGGCTGATGGCTCGGAGCCTGGAGCCTGCTTCCGATTCTGTGTCTCCCTCTCTCTCTGACCCTCCCTCATTCATGCTCTGTCTCTCTCTGTCTCAAAAATAAACATTTTTAAAAAAATTTTTAAAAATTGGACGGCTGCATAAAGTTGTGGTTTGTCATTAAATTTCCAAGTTGAAACTCACACACTTCCAAAGATTCAAGTGGCAGAATCTTACAGACGCTTCCTTATTTGTGAATGTGAAGGCTGTGGCCTCTGCCCACGCTGGCTCACGGAGGTAGGAGGCTGGGTCCAGAACCAGAGGTGGGACGAAGATGGAAATGTGCTAAACAGCTCCTCACCTCAGCGTCCTTAACTTCCCCGCCAACCTCCCCCACGTCCACTGAATCCCAGGGGCTGCGGGATTGGCCTTGACCAGCTCAAGAAGCAGTCGACTTGGGCCGTGGAGGAGGCATCCGCAGCCCTGGGTCCTCGCCATTCTCGTGCGTCCCAGGGCAAGGGTACAGTGCCCGTGAGGACGCACTGCAGAGGACTGTCCTCCATAGTTTTGAGTGTCGAGGGTCCCCTCTGCCTGAACCATGCATGTCTGCCTGGAAGTTCATGTGCACAGCCAGGAAGAGCCACCAAGGGCTATCGAACCGGGGCTCTCTTGCTCTTTCTTATGCAAAGGGGACGTGTCCACTGAGGCAGGACCATGACCCTTCATCAGGGCATCTCTGGATGAAAGCAAAGGCTGAGTTTCCAGATATGACATTTTATTTTTATTTTTTGTAATTTTCTTAAACGTTTATTTATTTGAGAGAGAGAGAGCACAAGCAGGGGAGGGGCAGAGAGAGAGAGGGAGACACAGAATCCGAAACGGGCTCCAGGCTCTGAGCTGTCAGCACAGAGCCCGACGCGGGGCTCGAACTCACGGACCATGAGATCATGACCTGAGCTGAAGTCGGACGCTCAACCGACTGTGCCACCCAGGCGCCCCTTGGGCACAACATTTTAAAACTTAATCATCCCCGGCTTTCAAAATCAGAATCTAATTCAGGTGAGCAAAATATTAGCATCAAAAAGAGAAGAGTCAGTATGTCCAAATTAATCCACTGGCCAACTGAGGCTTCCTGACGTCGGGTCATAGGAAACGCGACGCAGCAAGGCGGCTGTAAGGCAAGGGCTTTCTGTCCACGATCCCAGGTCTACCTGAGCGGTCAGTGCACGGGCTTCAGAGCCCCCACCTGAGGGCCCTCAGTTTCCCTCACTGCCCAGTGGGGGTGATAACGGTACTTGCCTCCGGGGGCTGTTGGGAGAATTATGCCTTTAAAGCAAGGTCCCCCGCGCTTGGTGCCCATAGTGGGTGGAGCTAAGTTCCCCAAACAGATACGGTCAAGTCCTAACGTCACCCCGGGGTCCTGTGCACGTGACCTTATTTGAAAGTAGGGTCTTTGCAGGCGTGACCATGTTAAGGGAGGGCATCCTGGATTCGGGTGTGACCTCACACAAAGACTGGAGTCCTTCCGAGAGAGGGACATGTAGGCGCGTGTGGGGAGCAGCCCATGTACAGATGAGGCAGAGCCCGGGGTGACGTCAGGAATGGCCAGCGAGGATGGACGCAACGCCAGAGGCACGGGACGGATGGATTCCGCCTCAGAGGTTCCGGAACCTGCTCACCTTGTCTCAGATCCAGTGGGCAGGGCAGAGGGGTTGTGTGGGCCGCTGGCCTGTGCTCCAGGAACCCATGGGGGCCCCACACCTTCCTCCTAAAAAGAGTTTCCAGGGAAGAGAAGAAAATAAGCAGAGCTCTGCAATATGCACCTTGCGTTCAGATCTGGCCTTGCCGAGGGCAACAGTTCAAGGCCAGGGACTTGGCCGTCTGACTAGCAAATGAATAACGTCTCAGCATCAACCAATTTAGCAAGAGTGGAAAGCCACGGGGCGGGGGGAGGCTTTCTGTTGTGAGGCCCCAGGCAGGTTGATGAAGTTCCCCGGTGAGGGGGAGGGGAGCTGTCTCGGTGGCATCCGTGACCTCCCCCTATACAGCACAGCAGACAGGGACCCTGCCTGGCCACCAGGCGCACTCCGGCCGCCCCGCGGTCCTCCTTCCTGACCCTCCCTGCTTGGTCCCCGCCGGCCCCCCGACCCCAGTGCTGGCCTCCCTGCCGTCCTGGGATGGGTCCTGCACATTCCCGTCACCCCTTGCTCCCTGAGGATCCTCGGCCCCTCTCCGTTCCAGATCCTCGGCCGGGAAGGAGGGGGCTGTGCACAGGGTTCACGGCCTGGCCCAAAGCCGCCTTCTATGAAGCTGCCGGTCACGGCACCCCGATGCCTCCTGGCACTCACAGACAGGCCTGATAGCCACACACTTGACCGACCGACTGGCTGACTTTTGATCCCCAACCATATACACGTCCGGTGCCTACGAGCTGAGCCAGGCCCTGTCCCGGGGGCCGGGCCTACAGTCGCTCACAAGAGAAGCGAGTCTGTGGCTCCACAGGGCGTACTTCTGGGGTAAGAAACAATCACCGTGGAAGCAGGTACGGGGACAGGCGCCGAGTGCCGAGTGCGTCTGAGCTCAGGCCGCCGTAACACAACGCCACACCCGGGGCATGCACACAGGGCTCCCCTTTCTCAGCTCCCGGTGGAGGCTGGGAAGCTGGAGGTCAAAGTGCCAGCAAGTTCAGTCCCCAGGGTGGCATTGGCCACCTCCCCACCTTCCTTGACTCTCCTTCTTCTTCGAAGGCCCCCAATCCTATGAGATGAGGAGCCTGCCCGCACGACCTCTGGTAAACCTACTCACCTCCTCGAAGCCTCACCTCCAAATAGTCACATTGGGTGTTAGGGCTCCGACGTATGAATTTGCAGGGAACACGGTTCAGTCCGCCGCAAGCACGACGCAGGGGAACACGGCTGGGACGGGTAGGGGGTCGACGTGACAGGAGTGGTCATTTCTGCTTTGCAGGAGAGAGGCTCTTGGAAGCCATGGCGTCGGAGCAGAGGCCTCGATGAGGGGAGCAGGGCAGTCAGGTAAAGAATGGGGGCAGGGCAGTACAGAGGGAGGAGCGGCCCGTGCAAAGGCCCTGGGGCAGGGTCTTCAGGGAGGCCAGTGTAGCAGGAGGTGAGTGAGGGGGACAGGAGGGGTCTAAGGGGTCCGGTGAGAGAGTCACCAAGCCTGAAGTTCGCCAGGCCCTGTAGCCCCAGTGGAGGTTCTTGGATCTGATGGTGCAAGTGACAGAGGCTGTTCGGGGGACGCCAGGCTCAGGCTAGGCGGAGAGAACGGGCTGCGGAGGGTGGGGTGGAAACGGGGGGCCCGGATGGACGGCCAAAGGGTCGAGGAAAGAGAGGAGGAGACTTGGCTGGGGCAGGGCTGGTGAGATACGAATCCGGGACACCGCGGGGAGGGGAGGCGCTAGGAAGGATGCCGGGACAGCCCCCGCCCCCCGCAGTTACAACAGAAACCGTGGGGGTCTGGCCTGGGCCCTGGGGTCTGCGGGCCGTTCTCAAGTGCGACGGGGTGGGGGCCGGCGGGTACCCCCTGTGGGGGTCCTGCTTCCATTCCCCCAAACCTCTGATCCTCTCCGTGCAAACGCCTGTTCAGGTGCCCTCCTCCCCTACCTACGGCCAAGGCCTCGTCTGTACCCGACGCGTCACAGCTCACAAACACGAGCGCTCAGGGGTCCCGGGGGGGGATATTTTGGCCAAGAATGAGGGCTCGGAAAGGCCAGATGACTTGGCCATACCCACACGGCTGAAGGTGACCCTGAGGCGACCCGGCCCCGGCTCCTTGTGTCCCTCAGCCACCGGCCTGCATTCTGTCGCTGTCTCCTGACTCCCCCCGGCCCCCAGCGAGGCAACGCTTGACGGGAACACCGTCCGTGGTTCGCTTTTGTCTTGGGGTCTGCAGTGCCGATGTTTTGTAGTAATAATTAGGATTATTTATTGAGTGTCTCTTTTCTGCGTCCCTGTGTTGGGACAAGCATTTGCTGAAGTGAGTCTTTAATCATCACGGTGATACTGTGAGCGAAACACCGGCGGGACCCTGTGCTGTGGGCTGCGTGTCTGCGCCCCCCCCCCAGAGTGCAGGTGGAGAGGCCCTGACCCCCCAAGGGGCTGTATTTGGAGACGGGCCTTTAAGGAGGTAACTGAGGTTACCGGAGGTCGTAAGGCTGGGGCCCTGATCCCATAGCACTGGTGCCCTTGTAAGGACAGGAGGAGACGCCAGAGAGTGGCCCTCCCTCCCTCCCCCACCGTCCCTCTCCCCCTTCTCTCCCTCCCCCTCCCCCCTCCCTTCTCTCCCTCTTCCCCCCTCCCCCCTCCTCCTTTGCTCCCTCCCTCTCCCCCTCCTTCTTTCTCTCCGTTTCCCCTTCCCTCTCCCTCCTTCTCTCTCACCCTCTCCTTCCCCCTCCCTCTCTCTCTCCCCCTTCATCCCCTCCTTCCCCCCTCCCTCCTCCTCCCCTCCTCCCTCTTTCTCTCCCTTTCCTCCTCTCCCTCCCTCTCTCTTCCCCTCTCCCTCCCTTCTTTCCCCTCTCCCTCCCCCGTCCCCCGCTCCCCCTGTCCCTCTGTCTCTCTCTCAGCACCCCCCCCTCCTCCTTCCTCCCTCTCCCCCTCCCTCCTTCCTCTCCACCTCTATCTCCCTGCCCACACAGAGGAAAGGCCATATGCAGACACAGCGAGAAAGGAGTTGTCTCCACCGAGGGAGAGAGGCCTTGCCAGAAATCCATGCCAAGGGCACTGTGATCCCCGACCTCTGACCTCTAGAACTGACAGAAAATAAAGTTCTGTTGTTTAAGCCCCATCTGTTGGGGCAGATGTACCCCCAGATACATTAAGCTGATGGCTCCAGACGGTTTGGGATGAGGAAACTGAGGCACAGAGAGGTCAGAGCACTCCTTCAAGGGTGTTCTGTCTTCTCAGATACAGGAGAAAGCCTCCCAAGCCCTCCATGAGGCTTCCTGCCCCTCCTGCCCCTGCCCCTCCCTTCCTTCCTGGGGGGCCCCTCCCAGCTCTGGGGCTGCCCCCCCGGGGGTGGGGACACCCTCTGCGGCTTCTCTGACTGCCCCGGCCCCCATCCGGTGCAGTTGGACTGTGGACTGGCCGTCTCCAGAGTAACAAGGTTGGGTTTGCTTTTCCCGCCTCGTGCCCTCGTCACCTGGGGGGGTGTGTGTGTGTCTGTCCCACCCCAGAAAGCTCCCGGGAGTCAAGGATAGCATCCTGCCCGAGTCTGTCCCATGGAGCCCAGCCCAGGCCCCTGCCTGCGGACTGTTGGATGGGCCTGGGGCAAGAGGAGGGTGGAGGGGCCCTAGGTGTGGGCACATGTGCAGTTCTGAGCTCAGAACTGGCACCTGGCGTTTATAAATAGAGTCTGAGGGGTAAAAATACATCTGCAAAGAGCAGAGACGCTCAGAATATAAACAGTTTATTTTCCCTTGTTGGGGTGACCAAGGGTGACGACCTGAACTGTGTCCTTGGCCACTGGGAAGGGTGAACCATCTGCCCCGGGCCCCGGCCACACCCGCACCTGCTTCAGACCTTCTCTGCTCCGCGGGTCTCCCGGGGCGGTTTGCAACGTAGTCTGGGCGCGTGCACTAAACAGGCCTCCTCGGTATACAGTCGGCAGCCAATAAATGCCCATCCAACTTGACCTTGGGGAACTCTATGAGGAGAAACAGAACAGAGAGTGTGGAGCCTGACTTCTCTGTCGGAGCCCCGTTCTCTCAGCCCCCTGCCTAAAGCTTCCTGCCTTCAGGCCGAAGGAGACCATTCACTGTGTCCAGAGCAGCAGGGACCTAGCTCCCGGCCCCTGGCCCTGCACACGCACACACACACACACACACACATGCACAGACACACAGAGACCCGTCTTAACTCTACACATGGAGACAGATCCTGTCAATTTAATCCAACCCAACTCTCGAAGTGAAAAGAGACTTTCAAGTTCATCTCAGAGAAAGAAAAAATGGTTCGTGGAATCTGATTCCATCTGGCTCTCCTCCACAGGCTGGTGGGGGGGTGGGGGGGGGTGGGCAGCTCTCTGTCAGGAGGAGGAGGTCTTATGACTCCTGGGTCCTACCTCATGGGCAATTACTTACTGCCGGTGGAGCCAGACTCCGAGATTTGTGCTCAAAATGTGAGGACTTGCCCCCCAGTGACAAGAAGGAGCATCTTACCAGGAGAACCGTGTCTCAGGGTGGGTTTTTCCCTGTCCTCAAGATGAACAGGACTGGATATGGTCTGTGCTATATTTAGTGGAGAGGGAGGAACTTGTGTTTATTAAAGGAAATGAGAGCAGAGATGTTTGGTAGTTCTCAAGTTATTTCAAGTCCTTTCTCCTGCTTAATATTCTCCGTAGGACGTTGGACATGTGACAACACGCACCCGGAGAAGAGAGGAGAACCACGACGTGGAAGTCAGTCCGCTTCACCCTTACCCGAGGGAAACGGCCAGCGTGGGGGAGGCGGTAAGCAGCGGGACGTGCCGAGGGGCTCCCGGGGTGGGGGGCACGTAGGAAGAGGGAGCATCACAGGACCAACCCCGGGTTGAAGGGTTGCAAAGCCAAACCGAATCTTCAGGGTGTCCCCACCCGCACCTGATCCACAGGGAAGGGGGGACCTGACCCAAGGGCAGGTGCACCTGGCGACGCCCCATCCTCCGGGGACACTTTCATGCCTTAAGACATACTTTAACATCCCTTCGCATTTCGTTCACAAAAAAAAAAAAAAAAAAAAAAAGTCCAACGAGGAGAGAGGAGAAGCGTTGTCTGTATTTGACAGGAAAAACCCTCGCTGAGACTCAGGTTAGGTGTGATCTCCCCGAAGCAGGAAGTAGGAAGCGGAGTGTGGATGAGATCTGAACTCCAGCCCCGACAGTGGCCGAGAGAGCACATCCCCACTCACAGCAGCCGGCCACGCGCCTACGCCCACTAACCGTGACCCTGACATCATGTTCTCTGGACTCAAGACCGTAGTTGTCACCAAAGCAGGTGCCTGTACATGCCCCCTCACACAGGAAATCATGCTTTTTTTTTCTTTTTTTAAGTGTATTTATTTTGAAAGAGAAAAAGAGAGGAGGAGGAGGGGCAGAGAGGGAGAGGGAGAGACAGAATCCCAAGCAGGCTCTGCACCGTCAGCACAGAGCCCGACGTGGGGCTCGATCTCACCAACTGTGAGATTGGTACCCTGAGCTGAGAGGTCGGATGCTTAACCAACACAGCCACCCAGGCGCCCCGGAGACGACGCTCCATCAAGGCCGTCACGGGTTTGCCCACTGAGGCAGGTACGACCGGAGATCTGGAAGTTCGGACCATTTACTGATTTGATATTGACACACACCGCCCGTGGGAGTCGGGATCCCTGCGCGGAACAGAAGGACCCTGAGAGTCTCCCAGCTCCGGGGCCCCACCCCGCGCGGCCCCTTCCGCAGATCCTCACTCCTCCGCGTTGGCACAGCCTGTGCGCAGAGACGACCCGCGACGCACTCCCACCCCCCCCGCCCCGGGTCCTTCCTGAGGCAAAAGACAGCATCGCTCACCAACCTTCTCCCGGTGACATCTGACTTCTTTCCTTCCTCCCATTTCAGCGGTTATGTTGCGTTTATTTTGTTAAAGGCCACCTTGACTCCTTTCACACGTTGGCACGGTGTAATTCCAAATACCCGCATGGGAGGGGGAAGGAAGGAGGGCAGGGAGGGAGGGCAGCAGGGAAAGGACACGGGGCGGGGGGTGGGGGGGGAGAAAGGGACGGGAAGGGGACCCACAGGACGGCAGACATCCTTTGAGGAGTGGCCCCGAGACGCTGCTGGAGGGCCTTCATTCCTCGTTAAGTGTCGCCCTTGCCAACTGAGCACCACCTGTCTGCCAGGCACCGGACGGGGGGCTTTGTGGGCGTCATCTCTGCTTAAAAGCCACCCACCAGGTCCGAGATCCGATGCCCCCCCCCCCCCAATCACAGTAAGGGAAGTCACCAGCCAAGGTCACAGAGCAGCAGGGGGTGGGGCCAGGCCAGGCCAGAGGCTTCGCCTTGCGGAGGGCAAGCCACGTTGCAATGACGTGCCCGGGGGTCCCGCGGACCGCGCTCGGGCTCCAGTGAGCTCCAGAAGAGTCCACTCTTCTCTGTACTTGGCCAGCTGGCCGCCCCATCCCCCGAAGGGCGATGCTCACGCCTGCCCCTCCCCCCCCAAACTGTCGCGAGGGCTGAAATGAAAAGTGTCTTGGGGGTCAAGACATCCTGAGACGGCAACAGCCTTATTTTTTCTAGAAGGGCTCAGTACTTCTGTCAGGTGTGTGTGGGGGCGGGGGGGGGGTATCTGGGATTTTCTGTCCCTTCTTTCCTCCAAGGGCACCGAGACGCTGGGATGCTGGAGCTTTCTCAGAGTGAGCTGATTGTGGGGCTGGGGCCGGGGGCTGGCCTCTCCTGACCCCACTCCCGCGCCCCCCCCCCCCCCCCCCGCCCACAGACGCACATGGACTGGGTCACACACCGGCCCTCCCCGCCATAAGGTGGGTGAGGCTGGGCAGGCGACCTAACCTTTTGAGTCTCAACACTCCGGCGCGACGAGATCAAATGGGCAGTGGGCCTGGTATCTAAGACAGACTCATAGAAGTGTTGCCTCCGTTTTCCTTTCTGTGGGGACGGGGCTGCTGAACCCCACGGAAGGTCAGAGCTCCGAGCCGGCGCTGAATTCACTTTGCGACGCCCCGTGTGGGGTGAGTACCTCGACGAGCCGGGGTCAGGTCAGCTCAGGGCGGCCAGGGGCCAGCCCTCCCTGCACCCCTGCCCCGGAAAGGGCTCTGTGCTCGCTGGCATTTGGAAAGGCCCTTATGGTCACCGACTCCTGGCGGACCTCGGATCTCAGATCTCGCGCCAGCAGGCTGTGTGGCCCTCACCCGGCTGGGGGGTGGGGGGGTGGGGGGGTGGAGCCTCCCACCTGCCCAGGACCACCCAGGAACAGGGCCAGGAGCGTCCTTTGCCAAGCCCCCAAGCCAGTGCTCCTTCTGCTTGGCCCAAAGAAGAAAAGACACCTTCGTTCTGAAAAGTCGGTTCTTCTGTTCGGTCTGCAAGTTCCCCCGAATGGCGGTCACGTTTCAAGCCACCAGGCCCTTCTGCATCTCGGTGCAGCGAAGCCGAGTCTGAGGTTCCTGCAAGAACACTGACAGGTTCACCACCCCCGCTTCCCCGGCCCTCCGATAGCACTGACCTTGGGCGACGCTTCCGGGCTGTCTTCCGTGGTGGCCACGGAGTCTTTTCATACCAGCGACTTGGCGGGCAGCTCACCCTGGGTCTCCTTGACCGGCTGCTGTGTGGAAGCAGAAGAGGACGCTCCAGTTTGCCAGGGACACCCGTCTCCCGTGGGAACAAACGCTCGCATCTGGTCTGTCTTCTCTCGCTGCGTTGCCTCTAGCCGACCAGTCCCCATGCTCCTTGCCTGGGACTCAGACGCCTCAGCTGTAAAACGAGGGGGTCTTGGCCACCGCCACGCTTCCCCGTGGCCGTGGCCATGCCGGCCTCGCTTTCCCAGACCCAAACCACCTGCTTTCTGCGCCCAAAGAAAGAAAGAAAGAAAGATAAGCGATTCTCTCCCCATATGGCTAACAATGAAGCTTGGGAGCAGACCAGGGACACAGCGGCTGGCCCAGTGTAGACACACATTCATTCGCTTTTGAATGGAAAAAAGCAGCAGCACCCGCTGTGAGTGTCCCCGGGACGATGGAGGGGAGCCACGTCCCAGCCCTCCGGTCTCTGACGACAGGATGACCCGGATGTGGTTCTGCTGACCCACGTGAAGACATGACACCGTTTGTCACCTGGCATCTATCCGAGGGGAGGTTCCGGTCACGCCGAACTCTGCTGGAGGAAAGGGCGTCACCTGCAGGAAATAAAAAGTGCGCTGTCCTGACCCGCTGACTTGCAGCCCTAAAATGAGGTTCTTTGTGACACGGGGAACACAGTTTCTCCCCGAGACCTGTCTTTGACCAAGGCCCATTTGGATCTGTTTTCCCTCGACCCTCTCCCTCCTGCCCCAATCCCGAGATGGGAAGGGGACAGACGTCACGTACGTATGGTCTTCCTTCGGCTCCACAGGGCCTGCCCTCGGGACCCCCGGGGGCTCTGTCATCAACAGGTTTTGCTTGCACACTGGACTCGTAGAAGGGGAAATCTAGTTCCTGCCTTTGGGGCTTCACCCCCACGCTGGGGGGACTAGCGTCCCTCAAACCTGCGTGTCCACCCAGAGCCCGCGAATGTAACTTATTTAGAAACAGGCTCTGGGGCGCCCGGGGGGCTCAGTCGGCTGAGCGTCCGACTTCAGCTCAGGTCATGATCTCGCAGTTCGTGGGTTCGAGCCCCGCGTCGGGCTCTGTGCTGACGGCTCGGAGCCCGGAGCCCGCTTCCGATTCTGTGTGTCTCTCTCTCTCTAAAATAAATAAACATTGGAAAAAACTTAACAACAACACAGGCTTTGCAGATGCAGTCCAGTTCAGGTGAGGTCACGCTGGACGACGGTGGGCCCAGTCCAGTGACTGTGTCCTTATGAGAAATCCGGACACAGGCACAGGCAGAGGTGCGGTGGCCACGAGACAAGGCAGGTGGAGCCTGGGGGGAGCCCCCACAAGCCCGGGAGCGCCGAGGACGGCCGGCAGCCACCAGAAGCTGGAAGAGACACGGAAGGTTCTCCCCTCGAGATGTCGGGGGAAGCACGGCCCTGCTGACACCTCGATTCTGGACTCTCCGCCTCCAGAGCCGTGACAGGTTATGCTTCCGTTGTCTGACGCAGACACAGGGAAGAAACGCACCCCCGGGAGGGGACAGAGGCCCCGTGGCCCGCGGCCCGGCTGCAGGGGAATGAGGCAAACACGTTCCAGTGAAAGCACCTGCCTCGTGTGACGCACGTCCTCCTCGTGCTCCCATTCTGCCTCTGAGTCCCCGTAATCATCTGAGAGGTGGGCTGGGAGGGGACTGTCACCCCCACTTTCAGATGGGGAAACTAAGGACTCGAGAGATAAAGGGACTGGCCCAAAGTCCAGCAGCTGGGCAACAGGAAAGCCTGGATTCTAACTTAGCTCCCTCGAACCTGGGAACCTGGGGACAAAAGGCCTCGTGTGGGCTCGGTGTTACGTGCCGTTTCCACCCTCACCCCTAGGGGGATGTCCCCTCGGGCGCTTTGCTCGCTGACCAAGGGCTCCATCAGTGCCGGTCCCCCCGAAGCACCACAACAGAGCGTGACTCCACAGGGCATGATCTGGGTTTTGACCCCCCGAATCGGGAGTCTCACAGACAGAGGTAACGCACCGTGAGCCTTCTCAAATCGGCGCTCAGCAGGTGCACACATCACCCATAACCGACCTGCTTCAGTCCGGCGGGGGGGGCTCGCAAAAAGTCATTGGCCAAACTAATTTTCTCTTGCCTGCTGTGTTTCTGGTGGCTTCAGTTACCTCCATCAATACCTGGTCCCTGACTCTCCCCCTACTCAGGGCTGACCCAACTCTTGGGGGCACCGAGCCCGCCTCCAGGCCCTGTGGTGCAGAAGGGGTCGGGCAGGACATCGGCCGCTGTGGAGAGCTCTGAGTCCGGAAGGAGAGCAGGGGGTGCGGGGGTCCCTGGAGGGCAAGCTGGGGAGCGAAGGGGGTCCGAGACCAGCGCCCGCGCAAAGGGCAGTGTCTGGGGGTTTATCAGGGAAGCTTCACGGAGGAAGCACGTCCCTGCGGGATCCAGAGGGAAGAAGCCTGGCTGACAGGGGTGGACGGGCCGTGACCACCCAGCCCCGTGGCCCGGAAGCTCCACCGAGTGCCGAGACCACCCCTGGGCCGGCAGCTTGAGCTCCCAGTGTCTTTTTTCTTTATTTTTTAAAGTTTATTTATTCATTTTGGGAAAGACAGAGAGAGCGCAAGCAGGAGAGGGGCAGAGAGAGAATCCCAAGCAGGCTCCGCACTGTCGGGGCAGAGCCTGACGCGGGGCTCGCGCCCACGGAGCCGCAAGATCGTGACCGGAGCTGAAACCAAGAGTCGGGCGCTTCACCGACTGAGCCCCCCGGGCGCCCCTGGAGTCCCAGTCTCAGAAGAGCCGGGCGCTCGCCCGTGAGGGTGACGCTGGGGCAGCACACGGGCTGCAGAGATCCCACAGGGTCTGTCTGCTCCTCCTCCTCCTGTTCCCCCTCATCGCTCCAGGGCCAAGAAAGCCAGGGCTCGGCAGCCGGTAGAAGACACCGCCGTTGGCGACGAGGGCGGGCGGGAGCCCCCGCGTGCATGTCCTCGGACAAGCTACTCTGGGCTGTCAGTTTCAAAAGAGGGGGTGCTCTCGTGGGGCCACGCGACACGAGGCAGTGGGGCACCGCTGTGGCCCCTGGTCGTGGACACGCTCAGGCCGCGTCCGCTCCGGCCCCCACCCCGTCCCCGGCCTCGCTGTTCCCGTTCTGCCCCTTGCCTCCCTCTCAGCTCCGCTCCGGTCCTCTCTGGGTCTGTGTGACCCTCCAGCCCACTCGTCCTCCACCCCCCTCCGGTGGTCAGGCTTCCCTGGTCCCGCGTTCGCCTCCGCGCCTCACTTCCCTGCTCGGTTCGCTTCCCTCCACCCCCACACCCCCCCCATGCCAGAAACTTCCAGCAGAAGAAGCACACACAGGCCCACCTGTGCCAGGCCCGCCTTCTCTGCTGGGCCTCGTGTCCCCGCTGGGTCCCTGTGCCACGTTCACGCCCACAGCCATCCCTCGGCTCCAGCTTTGGCCCGAGCTAGAAATGTCTGGCTGTTCTTAACTCCTGGAGGTGATTCTCAGAGCTGTCGCCCTCCCTGATGCCCCCAGTGCCTCTGCCCCAACGACGGGCTGCACGCGGCTCGTCGGATCATTACAGCCGCTCACAGCCGGCCGGCAACTCCAGGTAAGGCGCTGACCCGTCTTCCCGCTGGGCCAAGCCACCTCCCTGGAAGCCGGCTCCGGGGGTGACACTCCCCTGCCCCCCACTTCCCCGATGGCCTTGCTCCTCTGACTGGCACAAGGGCCCTTGCTCTCCGCCACCAGCCAAGCCTCTTCTGACGCATCCCTCCAGCAACACAGGCAAAATGACCCCTGGCCTCCTCCGAGGGTCCCCACTCACTTTCTCTCCCCGTGGGACCCCCGTTCTTTCTGCTTCCTGCCCGGCCGGCGGGATCTCCCTGCTTTGAGAAAACATCCCACTCTCCCCGGGGAAGTGGGGACACGTCCTTAGGCTTCACCTTGCAGTGAGGCTGCTCTCGCTCACCGCAAGGCGGGTGACCCCCTCCCCGGGTGACGCTCCTGCGGGAGTGCAGTCCCTCCAGGTGGGAGCCCGCACGCGGGGGCTGACTGGTTAGACCCGAGAAGGCCGCGTGTAAATAATTTTTAATATGCTGAAGCACATTAAAAATGCATTGGGAAAGCTGGCTAGTTAAAGGGATGCCATGGGGAATCGTTCTCTAAAAATGAGAGCCTCTTTGTAACGGGAATAATCACCCCCTAATTCACACGGCGCCCGCGTTTGACTCTTCATTGACAATATCGCCTCTCTTAATAAAAAGAATATCTTACAAGGATGTTTTTTGTTGTCAGAATCTTTATTCCCAGGGGCAGCGATAATGCCAATGAGTGGCTGGGCTAGAAACTACAATGAAATATTCACTAAAAGTATATCAAGTGTCCGAGAAACTATGAAGCACATTTGTAGGTGTCTTTGCTGGAGGTAAGGAAAGTTACGGCCGGGGCCACAACGGGGTACGTAATTTGCTCTCACGCCGTCACCTGTACCCCCACTGGGCTCGTGCACAGGGTAGGGTCCTCGACACAGGGCGCGGCACCCCGGAGGGGTGGTCCTTGAGTCTCACAGGGCAGGTGAAAGTGAGCGCAGGCGGGCTGGGGGGACCCTCTCCCTCGCCATCCCCACCCCACCTTCCCTCCCGCACAACTCTGAGCCTGTTCAGAATCCTCCCTACCCCACCTGGGGCTCTGGCCCCTTCCGCGGGTGTCCCCTGGCTCCCCTGAGCTGGGCTCGGTCGGGATTGCTTGCAATGGGTCCCGTGTCTGGTGGCTCCCAACTCCCTTTCCATTCTGCTCCCTCGACCGCGGGTGGCAGGGGGGTCGGAGTTGGCAAATGGCAAATGGCAAATGGTACACAATGAAGCTAGGGGGCTGTTACTGGTGGGGCCAGCCCTCTCTGGGACTCTCCAAGGTGCTGACAAAGTATGTCCCAGCAGCAGGCGCTCCCTCTAAAGGCAGATGTGATTTTCCAGCGGGGGCCACGGAGCCGCGTCCACAGCATGGCAACGGCCCTGTCCACGCACCCCTCCCCCCATGGGACGGGGCTGTGGGAACCAGTGGAAGGCTGCGGAAGCACGGGGAGCATCTGCAGAGGCGTCTTCTCTAGGACCCGGCAAGGGTGGGGACCTCCTCTGAGCTCCTCTCACCAGCACCGGTCAAGACACACGTAAGTTCAGGTAGGGACAGAGCACGCTGCCCTGGGGAATTTTCTGACTCTATTGCCCACGGTCACCTAGAGAGAGGATGGCCTGGACCCGTCCCCCGCGGATCCTTAGACCTTCTGCCAGCCTCAGGCCAGGACGAAGGATGGGGCTAAACCCAAAGGGACGTGGGGCCCAGCGCCACTCTGTCCTGCTTCTTCCAAAGAGCCCCCATCTGCTCTCAACGCAGCTGGTTGACCAGACGTGGGCTCAAAAGGGCTTGGGTGGGAGTGGGGTGTCCCCTCCCAAGAGGGGGAGGGCACTTGGAAACTCCCTGCCGGGTCCCCACGCAGCCTGCCTGCTCCACACATCTACGTCTTTTCAACTGCTTAGCGGGTAGGTGAGCCCAGCAGCCAGGCCCCTGCTTCTGTGGGTCCTGCTCGACTCGTGTCAGTGGGGACAGGCCTGGGAGTGGCCGGCCTAGGGTGGGTGAGGGCTTTGCTCAGTAAAGGGGTGCTGCCCCTTTATCCATACCAGCCGGGCTGACCCCTGGGGTGTCCCTCATGTCTTTCGATGATCCTGCTCTTCTCTGGGGCTTTCCATCACAGACAATGGCAGTCAGGTGGCCCCCAGGTCCCTCAGGGAGTCTGAGAGGCCACACTTGCAGAGACCGTGCTGGGAGATGCTTTGCTGGTCCCTCCGGCCACACCCATGCACCTGTCTGGAGGCCTGTCTCTTCCCTTCCCTTCCTGCGACCTTCCTTGCGGAATTCACCAAGACGCCGCGCCTTCCCCTGAACTCCAGAAACCCCACTCCCCTACAAGCCCCCCAGATTCCTATGGGAATGCTCAGGGCTGCACCTCCTTCCTCCCCACACACCACCCCTTCCCCCTGCTTCCTCTTCCCCGCGGGGCACCTGAGGGCTCACATCACCCCCCATCACTTTCCTCCGTCAGTGGACAAGTCTGCCCGCATCCCACGACGAAAACTCCGGGGCAGAGCTGCAAGAAAAGGGGGCCCAATCCCGAGCAAAGACCAGAGAAATACATTTTAGCATTCTGGGAACGAGGGTTTTCTCTTTCCACTTTCCGCTGCTTGTATATGCTCATCAGAAGAGCTGTTTGGTTGCTTTTTCGTCTGTTTGTCTGTCTCTTACTCTATGTTGTCCTAGTAATTTTCCAGAACTGATGTTCACATTCCTTTGCGGGTACAGGTGAAAACGCCGTCAAAGTAACATCTTCTGTGGCGATGATGTCTGAGCGTTGGTGGGCTTCTCCAACATTCGGAATCCCAGTTGACCTGAGCACGGACACAGGCTGCTGGGTATTGTTCGCAGTTGACAGATGCGGAGACGGAGGCCCAGAGTCAGTATCGCCCTTCTATCCTTAGGCCCTTAGGGTAGATGGGCCCCTGCGTCAGGGGGCCTGTCCTTCTGAGCGCTCCCCTCCGCATTTTCCAACCCCCCTCCCCGGGACTGACCACAACAGGGGTGCCATCCGGCCAGTGCTTCTCTTGCGGGCGGACAGAAGGTGCTGACACGTTGGTTTGGAGGTGACTCCCAGTCATGTGGGTCATGTGGGCTACTGACAGCCCGCCCTTGGGCTTGAGCTGTGTGGGAGCCACGCCTTGGCTCTTGCCTGAACATATTCCAGAAGGTGCCGCCTCTGGTCTTTGGCGCCTGAGGGCGGTGGGGCTGGTGGCTTTACCCATGCCTCCCGCAGGCTCAACGGCACCCGTCAGAGGGTCCTCCGGAGGGTTTTCCAGACCATCCCTCCCCACACCCACAGGTCCTTCCAATCAACATCCGGTCCTGCCCCTGATCAGTACATTGAGCTGTGCCGACAGCTCAGAGCCCGACGCGGGGCTCGAACTCACAAACCGCGAGATCCTGACCTGAGCCGAAGTCGGATGCTCAACCGACTGAGCCACCCAGGCGCCCCTGGGACTAGTCTCAAAGAAACGGCCCCAGGAGACTGCGGATGGGGAAGGTCTGCATGGTGTCTGTGCAAGAGTCATGACCGTGTAGGTAATAACAGCGTTGCCACGTTTTTCTTGCCGTAGGAGACGTGAAACCACCCGGGAACAGTGCCGTTGACAAGGGACACGCAGGGATGGCTCCTGGACGTGGACAGGAGGGAAGGGCACCCAGAATCTTCACGTGTGCCCCTTGACAAATACGTTAGCAACTCTTGCCTACCATCACTCTAAATCCTCACCCCTAAACCACCGTGCCTCTCACCGGCCCGTGGACCTGCGATGCGTCTTTAAGTGACATTGCTCCTAGAGACAGGGACCCCGACGAACACTGGCCTGGGGCCTCACACGCCCTCTGGGAGGCCTGTCCCGCCACCCAGTGAGCTGGATGGCTCCAGAGCTGACTCCCTGTGGTCTGTCAGTGCCCTGGTCGGAATTGTCACGTGCCACCCCGCTTCTTAAGACGCGGGATCTGGAATGTATCCTCCCCACCGGGAGCAGGACTTGCCTTTATTTGACGACGACACTCCTGCCGCCAGTGATCCTGCTCCCGCTATGGGACATCCAACCACGAGGGATACAGGTCATACGCTGAGGGGCCCATCGACGGAAGCCAGAAAGGAACTCGGTGATTGGGGTGGAGGCCGCGGGTGGTGCAGGCACGTGCGGGTGGGATGGGGACCCAGAAGGCGGACCTGAGCAGGAAGAAACAAGAAACATGTCCAGTGTTCAACCGGGGAGATACGCGGAGGCTTCCTGTGGGAGGTGGCTTGAACTGAATTCTGAGGATGGTGGGGGGGAGTGTGAGATACAAGTGTGGGAGGCATGAACAAGGGCTCCACTGGGGAAGGCTGGACAGTGGCCCCAAAGACCTCCACGTCCCAAACCCCAGAATCTGATTGTGACCTAATATGGCGAAGGCAGTCTGCAGCCGTGATTGAGTCAAGGACACGATCCTGGATTACCCAGGTGGGTCCGAAGTCATCACGAGGGTCTTTATAAGAGGGAAGCAGAGACGGGAATGATGCAGTTTGTGGGCGGAAGAAGGGGCCCCCAGCCAAGGAAGACGGGCCTCCACTGGAAGCTGGAAAGGCAAGGAAACTGAGTCTCCCTGAGAGTCCCCGGAAGGAACCAGCCCTGTCAACCCCAGTGAAATTATTTCAGGCCTGTGGCCTCCAGAACTGTAAGACAACACATTTGTGTAGTTTTAGTCTGTAAGTTTATTTATTTATTTTGAGAGAGAGAGAGAGAGAGAAGGAGTGTGTGTGTGAGCAGGGGAGGGTCAGAGAGAGAGGGAGACAGAGAATCCCAAGCAGGTCTCAAACTCACAAATTGTTGAGATCATGACCTGAGTCGAAACCAAGAGTCAGATGCTTCACCGACTGAGCCACCCCGGCGCCCCGTGTCGTTTTAAATTCTTGACAATTTGTTACAGCATTCACAGGGGCTAATTCGCGAGGGAACCCCCAGATCTGGGGTCAGGACGGGCCCCAGCTGTGTGGGCTCTCCCTTGATTTCAGGGTCATTCGGGCAGCCCCCTGCTTCTCGATCACCAACCTCCGCCTTTGCACACAGAAGAGAACCTTCCATGGCCACGTTGCCCTCCCTGGCCTCGGACCATCCCTCCAGGGCTTTCTCAAGAGGAGCCCCCCGGCTGCTGTCTGGATTGCCAACATGGGAGCCGGTTCCCAGTTGGGGCTCTGGTTCCCTCGTCCTCCAACTGCTCAACCGCTAACGCAAGACCCCCGCCTCTGCCTGCTCCTTCCCACCGCTGACCTGGCTGCCGCCCCACGTGGACACTCCTTCTGTTCCCTGAGTCGGTCTGGCTCAGTCGAAGCTCACCGCGTGGCTGTCGCGACGTAGCTGAGTCTGCCCGAGACGGCTCAGCCTGACCCCAAGGAGCTGCAAAGTACGAGGGGATTGTCCACACGGGACGCCCCTCACCTCTGACACCAACCGTCGGTGCGGGGGCTCCCCAGATCACCGTCAGTGTCGATCATTCAGTAGACGATCTCACAGAACGCACCGGAAGCTGCCCTCCTCACGGGAAAGCAGTCACGGGAAGAGGCGGGTGTGGCAGGGTCCAGAAAAGCGCCAAGCGCGAAGCTTCCGTCGTGCTCTGGGTGCGTGTGACAATACGCACGGAGCGTTGCCAATCTGGGAAGCGAAACGGAGCCTTCGTGTCCAGACTTCCCGCTGGGCCTTCATTAAAACAAACAAACCAAAGAAAGGGCCTTCTTTAAAAAAATTTTTTATTATGATGTGTTTATATATTTATTTTTTGAGAGAGAGAGCGAGCGCACAAGCCAGGGAGGGGCAGAGAGAGAGACGGAGAGAGATTCCCAAGCAGGCTCTGTGCTCTCGGCACGGGAACCGTGAGGTCGTGACCTGAGCTGAAACCAAGAGTCGGATGCTGAACCGACTGAGCCACCCAGACGCCCCTATTTAATCTTTTAAAAACTGCTTTCGGCGCTGTTTTGCTTGGCTGACAGGGTTTTGCCTGCAATTAGGTGAAGGAAATGACCATTTGCTACCGTATCTCTATCTCTGGCAAAGGACTGTCTCCTGAACTCTCTAGGTATCAGTCCGTGGGGACAACCCCCAGGTGAAGCACACAGAATGTGTCCTCCCTTCTCCCCGAGCCCCCTCCTCCTCCTGCATCTGGGACCTGGGTGAATGGCCCACCACCCATGCTGGTCAGAAGCCTGGGGCCATCCCTGAGCTGGCTCAAACCCCCGCGGACAGTCGGTCCCCAGGACCCTCCTGGGTCTGTGGCTACCCGCTCACCCACAGTGCTTCCCAAGCCTTGGCAGCTCCGTCCGTCTTGCTGCCCCCAGCCTCGCCTCCTTTCAACTTGTTCACCACTGGGCAGCTGGTTTGAACCCATCCCTCCCTTCAGAGTCATCAGCTCCAGGACTGAGAGCTTCTGGGAGCTGGCGCCCTCCCCACCCCAGCCTCACCCGTCACTCCAGCCATGGCGGACACGAGCAGTCTCCCAAATTTCCCAAGCTCACGCTCACCCCTGGGCCTTTGCACAGCCTTCTTTCCCTGCTTCTCCTCCCTGCTGCTGCTTCTGTCCTGTCGTCTCTGGCTGAAGGGTGATTTAGTTGCAGAACACAGAGATCTGAGACACCGAGCAGGCACAGGAATTCCATCTATAATGGATTTTGCCTGTTCGAAGAGCTATAAACACCTGTAACATCAAGGTAAGTGAGACCAGCAGGTTTCCGGAAGGGGCGTGATATGCTGGCGGAAGCTGCTGGAATAACAGCTGGGGGCCCTGGCCAGCCTGCTCTTTTCTGCTGACCTGAGCCTGGCAGCATCTGTCCCCCCCCCCCTTTCCAGGCACACTCTTTTTCCTCGCCACCCCGGAACACGGGTCTCCGGCCCATCTGGGTCTAGCCTGACCCCAGCTGGCCATCACCCCTCTCTCCCCTCTGCCCACCCCCCAGCCTCCATCACAGACACCCCATCCCCCCAGTCACCCTGCATAGCTCGGGAGGAAAAGGAGCCACCCCTCCCCTTCTGAGAACTCTGCAACTGTCCCCATCTACCCTCGGAGGGTGGGTGTGCTCACTTACAAAGCCACAGGCGTGGGGGACAAGATTAAGGTCTTCTCTAGCTCCGATGTCCTTGAATCAGAACCTCACCGGGGGATGACGGAAGCGTGGGCAGATACGCCTGGTTCAAATCTTAGGTCAAATCCAGCTGTGTGAGCTTAAGTTGACTTAACCTCTCTGAGATATACTTCCCTAATGAGGACTCTCTCTCTCTCTCTCTCTCTCTCTCTCTCTCTTTCGGTAGCGGTCATAATTCCTGGCTTGCAGAGGTTTTCTGGGAAGCAGAGAGGGTGGCTGTGAAATGTCCCGTATGTCACAGGCACTACCTAACCGGCACCTGTAATTACAACATTATGAGGATTCAGAGCGATTTCAACTCCACAGTTAAAGGGGGACATTTCAAAAGTTCAAAGCCATTTAAGGTAAATCAGGTACCATTCACACTGCCACTGTCCCCCAGAGCGAATTGTGTGCGCCGGAAAAGGGGTGATCGCTGGAGGTTATTAGCTTGCAGAGGGAAATACGTTGCAAAGAACGGCAAAAACGCGTCTAATCTTAATTAAGTACCGTTTTTCTTCACCCAGGAAGAAGGAGTTTGTGGGTGTGCAGGGCGGGGTCCATTGCAAGGGTAAAATATCCTGGAGGACTCCCGCAGGTTAGGACCACAGGGAAACCGTAAGTGGGGGGTGGGGGGTGGGGGTGGGGGATGGGGGGGAGATGCCATGAGAAAACAGTGCTCTACCCCAAGGTGTGAATGTTCCGGCTGAACCAGCTTCTTCCTCCCAAGTGCAACCCCCCACCCCGTGTTCAGAGTCCCCGAGTCTCCCCCCTGCGGGACAGCACGGCTCTCTGACACTGTCGAAGCCTCCATTCTCAAGCCCGTGTGTCACCTGTCCCCGGGCACCCCGAGGTGACAATACCCTGAGCTCCCAGCACTAGCTGAAGGAGGCCCTGAGGTCACGGCCAATGGCCTCTGGTCGGAAGGGGTGTGTTCACTGAGGGCTTCCTCCGGGAAGTGTGCTGGGGAAACAGATCTGGACCCAGGAGACCTTTCCTCGGTGCTCCGGTCCTGCCTCCCCCAGTGCCTGCTTGTGCGACGTTGGGAAAGTCCCCCAGCTTCCCTATGACTCAGTTTGGTCATCTGTAAAATGGCACAACAAGCGTGTTTGCACCACCTGCCCGCGGGAGGCTGTCCAGGAGCCCACCGGCAACGGCAGTGCTGGCTGCAGGTACCGTGAGTTCTTACGCTGTCGTCTCGTACCCACTGGTCTCCCCCCAACCCCACAGGAGAACCTTCCAGTCCAGGAGTGCACTGCAGAAAGGCTGATGTCGGGGGAGATCCAGGAACTGGGACACGACGGGAGACACTTTATTAAAGAGGGTGTTTCAGGACCACCGGATCCCAGGTCCCCATCCTTTCCCCCACCCCACCCGGGCTCTGGAGCCCCAGCCTCCCTGGTTCCCTCTGCACCCCCGGCCCCCCTGCTCGGCTCCATCGTTGGGGCTCCCTCTGCCCTGCCAGCACCTCTCCTCTCTGCCAGACTGGCGAGCCCGTGACCTCACCTTGGCTCTCACACCCTGCAGCCCCGAACCGAGCTCCGCGCATGGCCATCAACCCCCTGCCGCCTCCTCTGGCCTCCCCAGCAGGCACCTCGCAGTCCTATTCCCCTGCCCCCAAACTGGCCCTCCACCTGCCACCCTCGGCCTGGCCACTTAAGGCAAAGCCCTGGAGCGGGCAAGGCCCTATCTCCTCCCCAACCCCCACGTGCAGCGCATCCCGCCTCCAGCAGGACCATCTCCAGGTTTCAGGGCGCTGGCTCACCCTCAAGCCCCCCCAGGAAGGTGTCCCCAGCACCGGCCTGTCTCCCCTCCCCTCCCCTCCCCTCGCCTCCCCTCTCCTCCCCGACTCTGTGGGGCCCCGGGGACGCAGTGCTGCCCGAGGCTTGCTGTCTATGCTCTGCTCGGACCCTTGTCAACGGAAGCTAACCTGGGCAGGAGCCTGGCATCAGAGGGTCTCCAGAACCGTTTGTTGAGTGAACCACTGGTGTGGAATCCCGCGTCCCGTCAGACCTCCCCAGCCCTCTGTCGTCTGCCCCTGCTCCCCGCCACTGAGATCAGATCCGCAAATGAGCCCCTTTGCCTCGCCGTCTGCCCAGCCCGGGCTCTCTGCCTCTAACACTCTTTCCTGTTTGCTCAACTCAGAGCCGTTCTTCAGACACCAGTTCCCATGTTTATGTCGCCGGGCCACCTCCAGGAAGGCCTCCAGGAAGGGGCTCCCTGTCCTTCCCAGCACTCAGGCACACCCTGTGCCACCTGGTCATCGCCAGCTCGTGGCTCGGTTGGCCACACCAGGCTGTGGACCCCTGGAGGCCAGGCTCCTGCCTCTGGCCCTGTGCCTGCAGCTCTGGGACCTCGGTATCACCCAGGGATCAGGAGGGGCTCCCCGTGGAAGTGTCACTTAAGTGGAGACCTGAAATACAAGAAGATGGGGGGAGCAGTTTTGAGCCAAAGGAGGAAAAGGCCCACAGGTGCAATTGAGGACCGGGTTTAGGAGCTCATCAGGGAGGACGTGGGGGCGGGGCAGGACGGGGTGGGGCGTGGTAGGCTCGGGGATGCTGGGAAAGTGACAGCTTGCCCCCCCACCCCCCGGGTCCTCAGGGTGGCGGACAGCCAGGCGTGCTGGGAGAGAAGTACGTTTGGGGCGTCAGAGGACGCGGGGAGGCGCAAGGCAGGTTCCGGTTCTCGAAAGCACCCAAGGGCCTACTGGGGACTGGCTTTCGAGTGGGGAGGAGACAGGACAGGCTCTGGCTTCTGAGTCTAGGATTCAAAGATCCTCCAAATCCAGATCACTTTCTACGTCTGGCGGTGACCCAGACTCCATCCTGGGGCCCCGCACGTAGTAAGTATGAGAGGAGCCCCGGGGAGCATGTACTGGATCGGAGGGGTGTAGACGGGGCCCCCGCAGCAATTCCCAGGGGACCCCAGAGCCTGTCCGCCCCACCGCACTGCTCTGGTCCAGTGGGAGGCTTTGCTCAAAGGGCCACGTCAGCAGCGACTCCTTAACCTGAAACCAACACCAGAATCCCTCAGCCCCCCCCCCCGCCCCCACCAGGTGTCTCCCCGTGGGTCTCAGGACGCCCAAATGGCATTTTGTATCTGTCCTTTCTCTCCCTGCGACCCATCTACCACGTCACACCTCGGACGCCGGAGTCCTTGAATTAAGACCAGTGACTCTGCCATGTTTAAAAGGAAACGAAATTGGTTTTTGAACAACACAGTCACGGGTTTTATGAAGATCACACACTAAAGTACACAGCACGCATTCGTTTTCTCGGCTTCCAGGAAAATAAAAACAGCCCGGGGACCTCTGCTTTGCCAGCTCCCCAACAGAGAGACACGAAGGGAGACCAGAGGATGCACATTCTGTATGAAATGCAGGGAGAGAGAGAGAGAGAGAGAGAGAGAGCGGGCTGCCACTTTCTGGAAGCTGGACAGGCAGGTGCACGGGGGGCTCCGGAATTCAGGCCCGACTGCGGTCTGCTTGAGCTGCTCAGGGTACAGTGTGCCTCGGTCAGCGGCTACAGGAGATGCTGGTGGTCACGGGGGACGTCAGGTGCCGCCCTATGCTGAGCCCACGAGCAGGCGCCCTGAGTCTGGTTTTTGGCACCTCTCCAATAATCTGCTGCGGCTTCCCCAACCGTCCCTGGTTCGCCAGGTCTCTGCACCTTCTCCCCAACATCCCGGGGCTCATTCTTTTTTCCTTCTCCTTCTGCCCAGCCAGCCCGTACCTGTTTGGTTTTTTTTAAATATTTTTATTTATTTTTGAGACAGAGAGAGACAGAGCATGAGCAGGGGAGGGGCAGAGAGAGAGGGAGACACAGAATCTGAAGCAGGCTCCAGGCTCTGAGCTGTCGGCACAGAGCCCGACGTGGGGCTCGAACTCACGGACTGTGAGATCATGACCTGAGCTGAAGTCAGACGCTTAACCGACTGAGCCACCCAGGCGCCCCAGCCCGTACCTGTTTTAAGGCCCCCGTCATATATCACGGCTCAGTGGCCGCCCCGCTACTTCCTGCATCCACCAGGGACTGGGGGAGGGAGGGACAGTGGTGACCCGTTAACCCTCCGAGCCTCAGAGAGAAAGGAAGTAATTGGGGTGATGCTGGGGACCAACCCACCGTGGCCAGGGAGGCAGGTCACAGAACACGCTCCCGGGCCCGGGGCCACCCTCGCACGTCGGGACTATGGCAAGAAAGCAATCCCCGCGAGGCTGGAAATTCACCCAATCCACACACGTACGGGCCGGAGAAGCCATCACCACCAGCCAAGAGCCTGGATCAGCACGGCGATCGGCTTGTTCCCGTATCTTTGGGTGGAGACGCTCACAGAGTTACGCGTAGAACACGCTTCCCATCCAGTCCTGACTTTTCCACTGCATCTCGAACACATAACCGAGATGGAGGAGCACTAGCGATGTTTTCTGTGCAACCCCTGTCAACCTCCCGTTTTGCAGTCGGTCACGGGAAACGCGGGACGATTTGAATACCTGGGATTCTCTTCAGCGGGTCCCGGCCATTGATAGACGTACAGCTATCAGCAAAGAAGAGATCCCAGGCTCTCCGGTCCTACTGGGACTCAGCCTCGGGGCTGGGGTGCACCTGGCCATAGCCATCTGTCCACTGTCGCATAGAATGTGTTACGGTGACCTACCGGACACACCGAATCCCACGGAGCAGGGTCGCCTGAAGTCTAGTGTCAGCGTGCCAAGGACCGACGACTGAGGATTATTCACAACAGTCGTCACGACAGCCACCTTGTGTAAAGATTTCGTCCATCCCAGCACCGCTATGCAGCTATGGGGGTGACCCCCTTGGCAGTGAGGAACCCAAGCATCAGAGAGGTTTCGTAACCACCCAAGGACACACAGCTAACGAGAGAGTGGCAAACCCAGGAGCCAAATTTTGGTGTCTCTGGACCCCTCTGCTCCGCTGCCCTTCTAATCATTGTTCAAGACCCCCCACCAGAGGGAGAGAAAGGGAGCGAGAGGAGGAATATCATTAAAACCATACGGGTTTTGATACATGTAAGAAGGATACTTCCCTGTGAGGAGACACATAAAACAGCGGCAATATTCTGCAGACGCGTCTCGGCACGGAAATAAAACCAGGAGAAACGTGGGTCTCCTTATCTCCTAACGATGTGGTTTGGAGAGCTGTCTCCTCAGGACATTCAGACCAAAAAATAAAAGAAAAACAAAATTGAAGGCGTAAGCTGAGGGGTTTATCCCTGCGTCCTCCCGGAAGCCGAGGGAAATACTGCCTTTACATTCCTGCTTTATAAACCGCGGTTTTCATTAACCAAAGAAAAACGCACTGAGATCAGAAATGGCACCGGTGAACGATCCTTGCATATGGCCCTCCAGAAATCGTACAATGAAATGTGAAAACCCCGAGAACCTGCCGGCGAAATCCAACCCCTCCACGTAAAACAACAAAGTTAGAAACGTCTCTTTGCTCGTGGGAGACGTAAAGTCCTTTTTAAAGAACGTTTTCTTTTTTTTTTTTTTTGATCAAAGGAGATTTTTCCCATGGGGATTTTCAACAAAGGGGGCTCAGGAATGAGTGAAGGGGGCAAGAGCAGGTGCTGAGATAATTATAGATGTAGATCATAAAGGTCAAGGCAAGGAAGTGTCCCGAATGGACAGAGCGTTCTCCAGGTCTGACTGTCGAGCGTTGACTGTAGGTTATAACCCGTGGAGTCTGTAAAGCTCCGATGGGGTCACCCAGCACCCAAGGTATGACAGCTGAGACCCCAGCCACCACAGTGTCCCCAGCCCCGCGTGGGTTCCTGCCCTTCCTACACCAACAGTGACTTTATTTCTTTTTTTTAAATTCCTTTTCTTTTTTAAATGTTTATTTATTTTTTTGAGAGAGAAAGAGAGAGAGACAGGCAGAGAGAGAGAGACAGAGCCCAAGCAGGAAAGGGGCAGAGAGAGAGGAAGACACAGAATCCAAAATAGGCTCCAGGCTCCGAGCCGTCAGCACAGAGCCCGACGCGGGGCTCGAACCCACGCACCGCGAGATCATGATGACCTGAGCCGAAGTCAGACGCTTAACCGACTGAGGCTCCCAGGCGCCCCTTTCTGGGCTCCTCTTGGCTCTGCCACCCCAGGAGACCTGGCTGCTGGGGACCAAGCAGAGAAGGGCTCAGGCCCGGAGCCCAGCAGCCTCCCTGGAATCCCAGCTCTGGGGAGATTCTGCAAGCCTAGGCATGCTGAGTGTGCAAGTGTATGGGCCTCAGTTTCCCTGTCTGTCCAATGCGGGTGACGACAGCCCCCCCTCCCAGGGGTATGGTTAAGGGTCAACTGAGTTATTTCATCCGTGGTGCCTAAAAGAGTCCTCAGTAACTTGTCAGCTGCCACTACCATGATCAGTTCTGTCCACTTTCTGATTAGGGGTCAACACATTCGTCTCTCGAAAGAGCAGAGCAAACAGAGGGACAGAGTGTGGTGCCCCAGTCGCCTGGCCCTCGGTCCCCGCAGGCGCCCTGTAGGCTTCCTGTGTCTCCTCCAGGATCTGTCATGCCTACAGAGGCAGAGAGGGACATCAGTGTCCCCTGGTATAAAGTGACAATACACTCATGCCAGCCTTCTGTGGCCGTGTGACGAATCCCCACAAACCCAGCAGAAGTGACGCTGGCCTGTCTCCCAGCTCCTGTGGGTCAGGGGGTGGGCGGCTCAGCTGCCATCAATGTGTCCACCGGGCTGGGGCCGCACTGGAGCCCGGGTCCCCTGCCAGGCTCGTTCCGTGCTGTGCACCCACCCAGGAGGGGCTGGGGGGGGGGGCCCCTCGGTGGGTGGCAGCTGGGGGCTGCTCTGAGTTCCCAGAGGCCCCTGCAGCTCTTACCACGGGCCCCTACACACTGGAAGGGAGGGTCTCTTGCCGCCAAGATGGATGCGAGCTACGGGGTGAACGTCCTGTCGCCTTCGCCAAATGACGTCACCCCGTCACAGGAGCGACCCCTGTCGCCACTGCTGTGTTCCGCTGGTGAGAGCGAGACACAGGGCCCACTGAGCGCAGGGAAAGGGACTCACACAGGGAGGCCCGCTGGGGTCCCCTGGGGTGACCTCGAGGTTTTTCATCTACGTTCTTCTGGCCGTTCCCCAAATCACACTCCCCCCCAAAGAAAAGGTCTGTGGTTGCTGAAGACAGCCACCAAATGTGCCACAGGCCGTGCACGGGCCATTGAGCGGAGCTAGAACAGAGGTCAGGGTGTGTGTGTGTGTGTGTGTGCATATGGTATCTGTGTGTGTGCATGTCCTATGTGTGTGCACGCACGATTGTGTGTGTCAGGGGGGAGCTCGGTGGTCCCTGAACTTCCGACTTAGAAAGTCCAGGCCTCCACGTGCTGGGTGCTGGTCTGGGTTGTAAACGCCGGGCCCGTCCGCCCACCTTCCCTCCCCGTCCGCAGAGCGTTTTCAATGCCCTGCTTTGCGTTCCAAAGATCCTGACGGATTTCAGTACGAGGGGTGAGTCACCGCTCGGAAGGCATTGTCAACCTATAAATGGTGCAAGCAGTTGACAGCGTGCGTCCCACGTGGGTGTTTCACTCTCCCCCACCCCGCACCCCGGTCACCCGTCCGACACATCGTTAGTCCCTCGGCCGCCTGCAGCGCTGGGTCGCTGGCCCCTGAAAGACTTGGGTCGCGGCCTGGATGGTTGGTGGCTGCAAAGGAGGAGCCGGCCGGGCCCCCTTGGGAACGTATCAGAGGGGTGTCCTTGCGCTGTCACCGGGTTGTGTCCTATGAAGCAGGCGCTGGGTTCCCCTTCAAGGGACATGTTTATGCAGGGAGGGGGTCCCTAGAGTGGTTCTTCTTTATTTAAAAAAATTTTTTTTTTTTAATTTTAATGTTTATTTATTTTTGAGAGAGAGAAAGAATGTGAGCAGGGGTGGGGCAGAGAGAGAGAGGGAGACACAGAATCCGAAGCAGGCTCCGGGTCCCGAGGTGTCAGCACAGAGCCCGATGCGGGGCTCGAACGCATGAACCGTGAGATCACGACCTGAGCCGAAGTCGGATGCTCAACCGACTGAGTCACCCAAGTGCCCCTTAAAACAAATTTTTTTAGAGAGAGTGAGAACATGTGGGCAGGGCAGAGAGAGAGAGAGAGAGAGAGAGAGTCTTAAGCAGGCTCCATACTCAGTGTGGGTCCTGGTACAGGGCTTGATCCCACGACCCCGGCATCACGACCTGAGCCAAAATCAAGAGTCGGACGCTCAACCAGCTGAGCCACCCAGACACACACACCCACGTGATCAGTGAACATCTAGGACATTCCCAGCACCCCAGAAAGTGCCTCCTGCCTCCTCAGTCCTCTCGCCCCACCACCCCTGCAGAGGCAACCACTGTTCTGACTTCTCTCCCTAACGATGAGTTTGCCTGCTGTGGGAACCTCGCCTCGATGACATAACACAGTCCGGGCTCATTCGCGTCTGGTTTCTTTCACTTGACGCAATTTCCGGGAGCTTCATGCTCGTCGTCGTGAGTGTCTTTAGATCTTTCTAACATTATGTGAAGATTCTGTCCTTCTGTTGCGTATGAAATTCTATCATCTCACGGTTCTGCGAGTCTAACACCAAGAGACACCTCTGATTCCAAGATTTGAAGGCAGCTTCACGCTCCACCGACGATCAACAGAAAACCTCAAACCGGGGGTGCCCTGAGACCTTCAGGATCCGGGTGTCCGGATGGAATTCATCCTTGCAAAAAGCCCCGCAGCCAAGAATGGCGATGCCACCACCGGCTGATTCTTACAGTCAGAGACCCGTGCCAGAAGGCCCCCCACATCCACTGGCGTGCCAAGCCCCCGGGGCATCAAGGGTCAAAACCTCTCTGTATCTCCTATCATCCCCAGGACCCCGCATGCACGGGGAGGCAGGCACAGAGCCCAGAGGATGGGCCCCGAAACCCTCGCCTGGTGTGGGGGGAGCGTGGGGCAGGGAGTGCCTCACGAAGGTGGGGACATTCACCGCGAGGCTTGGGGAATCCTCCCGGCTTGGAGAGGGGGATGAACCCGAGCCAACAGCACAGAGGCAGATGCCTCTGGATGGAGGATGTGGTGGGAGGGCAGAGGAGGGGAAGAAGGGGGGAGGGAGAAGAGTGGCCTGTGACCCTGGGGTTTCCATCAAGGGCAATCGGGTGGGTCGCACGGAAGCTACAGCGTGAGGGGACACTTTTGGGTGGAGAGTCGCTTGTTTGCGTGAGGCTGGAGCCCAGGAGACGACCTCGTGAGGGTCTCCTGCGTGAATGAGTGGAGACGTCTAAATGGCAGGAGTGGACTTAGGACAGACTTAGGCGTCATCCGCAGCGGACCGGGCAGGAGGGGTGGTTCAGCTGTGAGGGGTGCTGGCCCCCGAGGGGGGTCACAGAAGAGTTGCCAGGGGGCTCCGGCTGGGCGGAGGTGATCTTGGGCGATTTCTTTAACAGCTCTGAGCTCAGTTTCCTCGTCGACAGAAGAGGGACCAGAGCCGACACGGAGATCCCAGGGCGGTCGTTCAACAGACTAAATGTGAGGCAGGCGCTTGGAGCCTGCCTGGCACACGGTAAGAGCTGAGTTAAACACTAGCAATCATCAGCCTTAAAGGCATCGTGCTGACCAGAGAGCATCAGCGGTGTCTTTAACCCACGTGCTCTTTGTATCCCTTTCTGCCACTACCTCTCCCCACTCCCGTCCCCTCCTGTCTGCTAGTCAAGAGCTGTATCGTTTTCTCCCCAGACAACATCTGCCTCCTTTTGAATCCTTCCAGGTACTAGCCGGACTGGTTTTAAAGGCTTGTTACCAGCTGGTTAAACGGCCCCTGCCCACGGCGCCCGGTTTTCCCCGGGAGGGAGTTTAGGCGGCAGGGTGCCGCTGGGGTGGCCACCCGGGTCTCAGCTGCCTCGTCTCTGCACGGGGACAATGATCTCTGTCCGCCTCACCCAGGGTGGAGACAGCATCAGCTCTCCCTCTTCCAACTCTGAGGTCACGTGCTCTCTGAATCACTTAGTTAGTACGTACTTCTCAATATTTCATTTGACCCTTCGTGAGTAAGGTCCGTGCTATGATCAAGGACCTTTATGGCTAAGGCCCGCACCCCCCGCTCTGTGGGGCACCCCGACTGCCGTTGACCAGACAGCCTTCTATCCTCATGAGGATAGGAAATGATGCCATACTTAGACCCAAAAAAGGGAGAGCCAGTAAGTTCCTGTTGGGGGCTGGGGACCGAGGGATCCTCCCTGAGCGACGTGGTGGCCCCCGATTCCCATTCATCACATAAGACCCTAAGAAGGACAGAACAGTCCGTGATGGGGGGTGGGGTGCTGTCCAGGTTAACTGGTGGACCCGGGTGGACACTGCACCCCTCACAAAATTTCACGTCCACACTGGAAAGCAGCCTGGGTAGGAACTGTGTCCTCTATATACATGAGGGATCCAAGGCTGATGGGTTGTGAGTGGCATATTTATTTTGAGAGAGAGAGAGAGCGAGCAGGAGGAGGGCAGAGAGAGAGGAAGAGACAGAGAGAATCCCAGGCACAGGGCTCGAACTTACAAACTGCGAGATCATGACCTGAGCCGAAACCAAGAGTCAGACGCTCAACCGACTGAGCCACCCAGGCGCCCCCGTGAGTGGCATATTTTGTTTGTATTTTCTTTATGTGGTTGACCTGCCACAGCCCCGGTAACTGTGGCACCCCCAGCGTGGGACGGAGGGGCCTCGCCGGGTAGAACTGACTGGGCTTTCTTCACAGAGACCCGTGGGGGGATCTGTTGGTCCGTGGACAACAAAGGTCGTCACGAGCAATGTTCGTTTCCACGGAAGTCTCATCTCTGGCCACAGATAACCTGTTGCTTCCTCATTTTGCTCACAGGCTGCGTTACCCTGGGCCGACGGCTCGTGGTTTTTTTTCTTGGAAAGTTGGGAGGTGGGTGTGACATTTTCAGCTGCTATTTTCACTCGTCTTAGTCACCGGGGGCAGCTCGCAAGCCAGCAGAAGCCTTCCCACCGCCTGGCGCTGGTTATTCCTGACTCGACGGCACGGACTCTCCTGCCGGCTGAAGAAAGTGACAGGTACGTGTCCCTCCTCCTCCAGGGCCCCGTGAGGACAGGGGCCGGGACAGCTCTCCCCGATTTAAAGAAAGACGAACCCAGGCTCCGTGACAAAGCCAACCTCACAGAGACTCCTGGACTCTTTGGAGATCCATTATCAGCTCCGTCACTCTTCTGGAACATTCTCTAGAACTGAAAATAGTAAAGACTAGTCCCTGACTATTCAAAATAGATGCCCAGAACCCAAACCCTGAGTTTCACGCCCCCGCCCCACCCCCCCCAACCCCTCCACCCCCCCTACCCCCCCACCCCTCCCACACCCCCACCCCCACCCCCCACCCCTTTCCCCTCAGGCTCCTGCTCTAAGGCATTGATTTTTATTTTGGATACAATTTAACAGCCTTGATCTTCTCACCTAGGGCTGATTCCAAGCGACGAATTCCTAATGCGTTGCCCCTGCACCGCCTGCTGGGGAAGAGATTAAAGCATCTAGTGGATAATTATACTGGATGCGTCTTAAGGAACCTTTCAACCCAGGTATTCCAAATTTCCATAATCCTCGGCATAGACCATTATGAAAGAAATTTCTATAATGGACACAGTTTTACAATTCACTTCTCAGCACCAAGCAAACCGAACATTTCCACAAATATGTTTTTGATTTCAGGAGCTTATAAACTCCGCCCCCCCCCCCTTCTTTCTCCCTGCTCTTTTTTTCTTTTTGGTGTTTTGTTTCGTTTTGTTTTTTGAGGAAGAGGTTTGATTCCATGAAGGGAGCCCCGGAAGCAGGTGCCAAACCTGAGGTTAACAGCATGACTCTGAAGGTGTCACTTAACTACCCCTACGTGGCAGGTCGACCATATAAATAAAAGTTTGTGTGCTTTTCTATGAAATAGAGATCCACGCATTGGCCAACGTGTGTTGAGCCATGACTATGCGCCAGGAGCCCCTGTAGACCCTGAGGAATGGGCGAGAAGTGGTTTTATGGGGTGTCACCGCATCCTGGAGGGCATGGGGGTGGGGAGAGGACACAGCGCAGCCAGGGAACAGACGAGCGAGCCGTTTTCGGGTAACAGCATGTGTCACGAAGGGAATAAGCAGGTCAGCGGGGAGGCAGGCAGGGCCGCTTGGAGCCGTCAGATGGTCAGCAGGTGCCCGCCGCAAGGAGGGCCGGGGGACCCACACCCCAAGCAGACAGGCAGCAAGCCGAGCACGAGGGTGCGGCGTTCGAGGAAGATAACGGCGTGGGGGGCAGTAACAAAGCCTGTCGCCCCAGAGGGGCTCCCCAGTGAGGGAATGAGCCCGTACCACCTCCAGGACCAACGGGTTCCGCAGCTCAGGGGTGCCGTCGAGGGACCCGGGTTCTTCCCCGTCCTCTGCTCTGCCATCCAAGGGGCCACCCATTTGTTCACGCATTCACTTAACAAATACGGATTAAGCCCCTGTTGGGACTCGAGCAACGAACGCAGCAAATTGCTCAGTCACAGGCATCTCCTGCCCGTGAGGAGGGCTGATCACATACAAGTAAACGAATACCGAACGCGTCAGGGGCCAGTGTGCTTCGAAGCACGGTAAGGCAGGAAGGGCGGTCCAGGTGATGGGGAAGACGGGTGTTCCAGAGCGGTCAGGAGCGCCCGAGCAGAGGCCCGAGGGAGGGGGGAAGGACCCATGTGGGTGGCTGGGGTAGATGTTCCCAGTCAGAGGGAGCAGCTTGGGATGCTGGGAGAATCCCACAGGCCAGCGTGGCCGGAACACAGGAAGCATGTCTTCCCAATGGCATTTCCCCAAGGGAGAAAAGGACCATCTGGTCTCCTTCCCGTACGAGTGTCTTAGCTCAGGCTGCTCTAACAAAATACCACCGACCGGGGGGCTGAAACCATAGATGTTTCTTTTCTCCAGTCCTGGGGGCTGGGAGTCAGCATCCCATCGGCTGCACGGCACTGAGAGGCACAGGACGTCACTGTGTCTGGCTGCTGGTGACAGTCCAGTTCCACACGTTACAACTGGCACCGCGTCTCAGGGTCTCACAAACTTAGGTTTTCCATCCTCTTTTCTGTCTCTGTGCTTCCCGCCGGACGTCTTGTGCAAACGTGCCTTCCAGCCCATTCGTCTTCGGCCACCAGCAATCAGCTACTCAGCCCATCTACGGAGTTGTTCGTTTTACGTATTGAGGTTTTCAATTCTAGAATTTTCATTGCATTCGTTTTTACAAATTCTGCTGCTCTGTTAAAAAAAAAAAAGTCTCCACGGTCACCTCTATTCTCGAACATATGAATCACTTTTATCTTGATTGTCAGGTCTGACCCCTCTGGCTTCTAGTCATCTGTGGGTCTGTTTCTACTGTCACTTTTTTCTTCAGCTCTTGTTCCTTGGTAGACCTGGGACATTTTTTTTTTTAATCGAATGCCAGACGTTGTGTTAAGACTTCCAGGACTCTGGATAATGGACATCTTCCTCCAGACAGAATTTGCTTTAGATTTTGGCAGGTGCTTAGAGAGGGTTGGGGCTGATTTGAGGCTACAGTTCCGTTTGGGGCTTGGTCTGTTTTGAGTTGACTCTTTCCTTTGGGCAGAGCCCAGTGGTCGGTTCCCGGTGAAGAGTCTCAGTTGTTGATCAGACTGCTCGTCCTTGGCGGGTCCTGGGCACCAGTTCCTGACCTCCAGCCCTGGAGAAACTGCCAAAGTCTCTGCTTATCTTTTCAGGCTCTTAGCAGCCAGGGGCTCATCCTCTGAGCACAGGCGGCTTACAAATATTAGTAAATAGCATAAGTGGTTAATAGCCGCCGTGCAGAGTGTGGGACCTGTGTCTCTCTGCCTCTCTTCTCTCCCAGTTCTGGGCCCTCATGCCCTGGTTGCCTTCGTAGCCCTGATTTTTTTTTTTTTTTTTTTTTTTTGCCTCCCCAGTTCCGTAAAAACGCTGACAGTTCTGATTCACCATCACTCTCTGTTGGCTTCTCAGGTTCTTGCTTGATGCTTCTTAGGAATCCACAAATGCCTTAAGGGACAGCGGTATGGAACACGAGTCCCCTTCTTTCGAGGATCTTGATTCCCTCGTGTCCCCTCTTGCCTTGGTTTATCGTATGTATTACCTTACCTTACGATGTCTTGTCTTGTCTCGTCTCGTCTCGTCTCGTCTCTTGTCTCCTGTCTCCTCTCATCTCTCGTCTCATCTCGTCTCGTCTCGTCTCTCACATCCTTGCTCCAGACCTGAAAGGTTTAGCTGTGCCGTGACTTCTGCGATCTCGTCCCGGTGCGTACTGACTCACGATTCCGTCCCTCCTTCCCCTCCTAGCTGGTGCCGCAGGTGAGTGCCTTGTGTTCGGCTCTGTAATGGCTGAAGGAGCATCAGAGGTTCTTGCGTAGAGTGTGGGTAGCAGGGAGGGGCCCCTCCAGCCGTGAAACAGGATGGGAATAAATAAGAAAGCACTTTCTCTCCGGGCGCCTGGGTGACTCAGCCGGTTGGGCATCCGACCTCGGCTCAGGTCAGGACCTCGTGGTCCGTGGGTTCGAGCCCCGCGTCGGGCTCTGCGCGGACAGCTCAGAGCCCGGAGCCCGCTTCGGAGTCTGCGTCTCCCTCTCTCTCTGCCCCTCCCCTGCACACGCTCCGTCTCTCACTCTCTCGACCCCATCCCGGGGTTGCCGCAGCTGGTGGGGCACCTGCCACGTTGGTGATTCAGACGTTCACCGAGTAACCGCATGGCTGAGTGAGCGGGCAGCCAGGGGATGAGGTCATGATGTCAATGGGAGATGAGAAAAGGGGAGGAGGGGACATGGAGAGGGAGCGGGGGGCTGGGCAGGAAGGAGAAGGCAGCAGCGGTGAGGAGCAGCAGGAGAGGAGAAGGGAGGAGAGGAGGGGGAGGGCAAAGGTCCTGAAGACCCCAAGGCCCGGTGACTTCTGACCACGCCCTCCAGCCCCCAGCCCGCAGCCGCCCTCCACCTGCACTGGGGAAGGAGCCCTTTGACAGGTGGCGGGGGCAGCAGCGGAAGTTTCTTCCTGGCTGTGCCTCACAGCGTAGGGCTTTTTGGTGTCCTTGAAATGGCAAAAGAGGAGAGAAAGCGAGGAAAAGCCAGTCCCCCACTGGGGGTGTCACCGGGTCCTGTAGGGGCACGGGGTGGCTGAGGGGTGAAACTGTGCGGGCTGCATGGTTCCCGGACAGCCAACGGCCCCACCTCAGCGGCGCCTCGGGGAAGGAAGCCTCTGCTCTAGGAGTCCAAGCCGATGTTTCTTCTGGACCCTTCTGCGGTCCCCGTGGATCTGAGCCCTCGACAAAGTACAAGGCTGTCCCAAGCACACAGCTGTTCCTGACCCCCTCCCACGTGCTCTCACTAGCTCCTGTCTTCCGGCCACATCCAGACAAAGTCTTAATTAGATTCTCCTCTCCTTGACATGTTACAGTCCCTGCCGAAAATGCAGTGGGATCCTGTCCTTCCCTCCCACCCCATCCCTACATTTGTGGGGGCTCCTGGAAGCTCTCCCTAGCCTCTCATGGTCTTCTCACTCTTTTCTATGTACCTCAGCTCCAAAACTGTCCGGAACCAAGCTCTCCATGTTTTCCCCACCGGTTCTGCTCCCCTCCCACTCTTCCCGCCTTGGGAACTGAATGGCCACCCGCCAATTACACACACCACGGTCGCCCCTGACAAATGCCCTCCTTCCCCTCCAGCTCCGCCAAGTCCAGAATGAATCTGGAATCCACCTGTGCCCCTCCGTCCCCATGGCCACCCCTGACCCAATACAGGCCGCCATCTTGCTTCCCATCCTGCCCCCTTGTCCAATCTAGCCGTGTCCACTGCAGCCAGAACAGTCTTGTAGAAGGCCCAGCAGGACCTTGGAAGAAGCCTGTGCAGATGAGGTCATGCTTCAGAGCCTAGATCTTCCACAAACTCCCGAGGGTGCCCCACCCCGTGGCTCGCACCCAGGCCTCCACAAACACCCTTCCTTCTGCCCAGCCTAACTTAGCTCTTGTCTCCCCACATGCTCACACGTTCTACAAATGGCTTCCTATGTTTTCTTTCTTTTTTTTTTTTCCATTTAATCCTTACGATAACCCTGGGAGCTGGGCTCTGTGATCATCCCTATTTTGTGGGCAAGGACACCGAGGCTGAGGGGCAAAGACACTTAGCAAGGCGGCAAGTTAGTAAGTGGTTGAGATGAGATTCAAAAGCCTCATGTCCAGGCCTCTGGCTCCAAGGCCCCAGGGCTGAGCCACCATAGTCTACTGTGGGCACGTTGCCACCTGCCAGCCTACCAGCCGTCGGCCCGTTTTGTTTTACAAGAGGTCTCTGAGGCCCTACTATGTGCGTGGCATAGTCACAGGCACTGAAAAACTTGAACACCAACCACTCCAACAGACTCTCCCTGACCACCCAGATGGAAATTATATTTCCCTTCTGCGTAGGATCCCATTTTCTTCCGCCATTTCCTTGTCAGTTTGTAGCCGGCATTGATTTGCATGACTGTCCGTCTGTCTCTTTCTAGGCTGTAAGCTCTGGCAGGACAGATTTCTCACAGCCAGCCCACGGCTGGATGTCTGGATGCCCGCCATACAGTAGGCACAATATGAGTGAGTGAATGAATGAATGAATGAATGAATAAACCCTCCCTTGATGGCCCACACGCATGCCCTGGCAGAAACCCTCAATGTGTGGAACAGATACATTTCGGCTTAAGGGTGGCTTCAAAATTATTTTTTTTTTTTTCAACGTTTTTTTTTTTTTTTTTTTTTTTTTTTTTTTTAATTTATTTTTGGGACAGAGAGAGACAGAGCATGAACGGGGGAGGGGCAGAGAGAGAGGGAGACACAGAATCGGAAACAGGCTCCAGGCTCCGAGCCATCAGCCCAGAGCCTGACGCGGGGCTCGAACTCACGGACCGCGAGATCGTGACCTGGTTGAAGTCGGACGCTTAACCGACTGCGCCACCCAGGCGCCCCTTCAAAATTATTTTTGAATAATAATCCTATTTTCCCACTGAGCCAGTCACGGCTGAGACCTCAATGGCAGAAACTTATGGAGGCCTTGAACCAGCGGGCCATCCCAAGTGAGCAGTTCTTCAGCACTGCGTCTTATCCCCAGACCCCTGAGTCACACCTGGAGGTGCCCAGGGCACCTTGTATGGATCGCGGGCCCAGCCCAGGGCCGACAGCGCCTGCCCTAGCCAGGCAGTCCACACTTGTGGCAGTCAGCAAGCATCACTGGGCAAGATGCCGAGGGGACAGGAATGAGGTGCCCAGCTGTGCCAGCCAGGGCTTAGAGTCCAGCAGCCTAGAGAGACCTGGGAACACTCGCTGCCCAGTCAGGGCCATTTCCCCGGTGATACCATGAGCTCGGGCCAGCTCCCTGTGCTGCATCCGCTGGGCCACACGCTTGAGTTTCTTGTCGCTGCGGTTAACAAATTACCACAGAGCTGGGGACTTTACACAACACGAACTTTTTATTTTGTAGTTCTGAAGGTCACAAGTCTACAATCAAGGGGTCAGCAGGGCCGTGCTCCTTTTGGAGGCACAAGGGGACAGTCTTTTCCCCGGCTGGTTCCAGTGTCTACAAGAAGCTGCCTGCATTCCTTGGCTCGTGGCCCCTTCCTTTTCTTAAAGCCGGCAGTACAGGGCCGTCCCTCCTCTGGTCGTCCATCCTTTCTCCCGTCACATCGCCTTCTCTGGCTCTGCCCCTCCTGCTTCCCTCCTCCCATGAAAGGACCCTTGTGATTGCACCGGGTCCACCCAGATAACGCAGGATGTTCTCCTCATCACAAGATCCTTGACTTCAGCACACCTGCAAAGCCCCTTTTGCCTTATGACGTGACTCACCGATGGGTTGCAGGGATTAGGGTGTGGATATCCCTGGGAGGGGGCTT
Organism: Panthera onca; assembly: GCF_046562875.1. Lineage (NCBI taxonomy): Eukaryota > Metazoa > Chordata > Mammalia > Carnivora > Felidae > Panthera > Panthera onca. The sequence continues at coordinate 136,992,979 of NC_138345.1, forward strand.
AACTCTTCCCACCGTGGTGACCTTGTCAAGGAACTGGCTGCCCTATGCCCCACTGCTACATTTTGGAAGCGAAGAGGAGGATGATGGCAGTTAAGAGTAATAGAAATAGTCATGGTAATAATGCTGACCTTAGAGAGGACTGAATCTCTATACAAGCACATACAACAACGTCTGGTTAATACCCGATTTAACGTAAGTCGACTTAAATATATTTAGGCAGTAATGTTAGCATTGTGCCAAAATTTGGAGACAAAAAGCCATGCAGAGGCAAAATCAGAACTAGAATTTAACCCATCGAAAAAACGTATAGCTTAACAAGAGACAGCAACCTTGTGGAAAACAGTATAAAGTTACCGAAGAGGAAGCCGAGACAAGACCAGATGTCCTCACGCAGAAGAAAAGACACCTGAAAGTATTTCAAGTCCAAAACACCCAAATTAAAATAGCGACAAGGGTTCCCTTTACACCTTGAGACCCGCGGAAATTGGAAAAAGCCAGGGGTGGGAGGGACCGAATCTTCCTGACCTGCCGGTGGCCGGGGGTGGGGACTGGAAAGCCCCCAGGAAGGGTTCCGGTTGGGCCCGTCAGGTTACAGAACCACAAGCCTGAGACAGCGGCGTTGCCCCTAAGGACATCGGTCCCCCAGGAATTGTCACACAGATCCGATCGCTCACCTGCCTGGAAGTGGCCGCCCAAGGGGGGGGAGGAAGATACTGGCAGACACACACCTTGGGGGGTGACTTGGCCTCTAGAAAAAAAGCAGACAAGGTGTATTCACGGGAACATAGGTGGTTGTAAAAACACGCCAGGGTTGGTGAAAATGTGAGACAGAGAACGAGGTCCTGGGATGCCTGGGTGGCTCAGTCCTTTGAGCGTCCGACTTTGGCTCACGGTTCGTGAGTTCGAGCCCCGCACTGGGTTCGCTGCTGTCAGCCCGGAGCCTGCTTTGGAGCCTCTGTCCCCCCTCTCTCTGCCCTCCCCCCGCCGCTGGTGCACAGACTTAAACACTGAGCATGCTTGCCTACTGGTGGGGACGGCATTAGCATACGGGGGCGCAAGGGAATGAATGGGTGAGAAATACCGAGCGAGTGGGCGCGTTATCACAGGTCGGTGGGCGTCGGCAGGGAGAGTGCCCGGGGAGCACCGGCTGGACCCCGACGGGGGCACAGCAGGGACGCAGTGGGACTGTTAGGACCCGGGGCAGGGAGGAGAAGTGAGAAGCAGAGGGTGTGGAAGGACAGGAGTTGAGAGGACGGGGATACAATTCCAGTCTCAGGGAACAAGTTAGCAAAGGCCAAAGAAAGCGAGCAGGGGACGTGCCCAGAGCTGACGCCAACATTCCGGGAGCATCTGAAGGAGCAGAACCGACGTGGGCTTGTCACTCCTGCTCACCATCACCCTCCGAGAGAATGGCGATTAGGTTCACCTTCACACTGAGAGAGAGAGACAGAGAGAGATAGAGGGAGAGAGGGAGGGAGGGAGAGAGAGAAGGGAGGCTCAGAGAAGCTGAGGAGATGCCAAGGGGCACGGCCGGGAGGGGTGGAGCCTCCCTCGTTCTAGAACCTTCACAGGCTGCCCCGCGTATCTGCCAGGCTGTTGAGCCGAATGACTTGGCATGAAGGACACACGGAAAACGGGTTTGGTTCACGTGGGTGTTAAAGGCTGTTTCTCCATGAAGATCGAGGAACAGAGCTGGGACCCTCCCCAGTGACCCCGTAATGCAGGCCTCTGGTGTCTGATGTGGGACCCAGCTGCACAGGCAACCCATAGGACAGGACACGGACACTGGATGACAGGACGCTGTGTGGGACACAGGACGGACCACAGGACACTGCGTAGGGTGGGGGACGGATCACGGGACACTGGTGACAAAGAGGGAGCTTGCAGGTGGGAACAGCCTTAGGAGGCCACCTAAGAGCATCATCTCCTCTCTCTTCGTTCCCATGATGTCACAGAAAGTCATGTGGGTTCCGAGTCCAGCCACCTGGGTCGGAGAGACGCAGGGTGTTGGGGCTACGAGGTCCGGGGATTGTCTCTGCTGAGCCGTGTTGAGTCCCGCTGAGGGGCCCGGAGACCAGCCCTCCTTGTAACATCATCCCTGTCCCAGGGCGAGACGCTCAGATGGGCCCCGGGTGAGCTGCCCCGGCTCGTCTGCCCCACTGCCGTCTCGAAACCGGCTCGGGTCCGCTTACCACGCCGCTGCTCACTTGGCTCCAGCTGGCACGGGAGCCTGACGGGAGGCACTTAATTTGTTTTCCCGCACATGAGTGGGTATTTTAGCAATCACTGCACTGTCATTTCCTGCTGGGGACAGCGCGTGACGGGGCTGCCAGGACAGGCTACCTGCTGGCACCCTTGCAGGAGGCTGGGAGGGAGTCCTGGCTCCGGGGAGGCCCCTCCGCCTCCCTGCCCCACCCCTATTAGCTCCTGGGAGCCCCTCTCCAGCCCCCTGCGCCGTGCTTACTTCAGCTCGAGGCCACAAGCATCAACCCTGCAAGGGTGAATCTGAGACACAAGAGCCCCACCCCTGACCTCAACGGGCGCCCACTTCGCGGAGAAAGGAAAGAGCACGGAGCCTGCGGAGCTCAGCGTGTCCCAGCCAGGCGGGAGGTAAAGGGACAAGCCCTGAGAGGGAGCCACACGGTGCAGAGGGATCTGGTTTCCAGGCTCCCGTCCCAGCCGTGGCTTGGATCGCGGCAAGTTAAGCTACGCCTCCCAGCCTCAGTTTCCTCCTGTGGGAATCAAGAGCAGGAATCCAAAATGGGACTGGGGACGGGGGTGGGGGTGGGGGGACAGATGGTACCAGTGGAGGCGGGCAGCGTGAAGACCAGCGAGGAAGGCGGAGGTGGGGTGGCCGAGGCCCTGGCCAGAGTCCAGCCCGCAGATGGCCGTCACACAGGCCAGACCCCACCCCCACCGCATATCCGAACCTAGGGAACCTGGGGGCTCTAACCTATCACCACCTCCCTGTCCCCCACGGGCACAGAGCTGGGGAGCGGTGGGGCTGGCAAGTGGCTCTGACAGGGGTCCAAGCCCCACGGTTGTGCTTCATAACTGCCTGGGCTGCTGTTCCAGACTCTTATCCCAGGGCTCCCCTCCCCCCAGAGCTATAGATGCAGAATCTCGCCCGATGACATGGGACATCCGCCACGTCCTGGCAGTGGGGCCCAAACTATGGAGGGAGAAGCATCCACAGGTCTCCGCATCCTACAAACGTAGTTCCCAGTGAGGCCGAGCCGGTGGCGGGGGGTGGGGGGGAGTCACCCTCATGACTGTCCCCAACGCAGGCCACCACCGCCTCTCTCCACCTCGAACTGGTCCAGAGTACGTCCCCTAAGTCAGCCCCCAGGACTCCGGCTGTCACAATGCTGGCGTGAGCATTAAGTGGTTCAGCGCTTGGGAGAACCGTTTGGAAGTTTCCGCTAAAGCTGAATTATGCCCCCCGCCGTGACCCGCAGTCCCACTCGTGCTTAGGAGATGCACGCGTGTCCCCAAACACACGCACAGGTGTGTTCATGGCGCTGTACTCGCGAGAAGCCGGGTGAATCGCACAGACATCACGCTGAGTGCAAGAAGCCGACTCAGAAGCCTACATGATCCCTTTTCATAGAAAATACACACAGGTCAGACGTCTCAATGCCACCTGGTCAGAACGGCAGCTCCTGTGTGGGACAGGGCATGAGCGATCTCCCTGGGTGCTGCAAATGTTCAATATGAACTCACGGTGATTAGAAGGGTATGTTCATATATAAAAATCCATCAGCCTATAGCTTTAAGACTGGTTCGCTCAGTGTGCCTTCCAGTGTGTATGTTATAACCTCCACTTTATTTATTATTTATTCATTTATTTTGTTAAATATTTATTTTTGAGAGAGAGAGAGCAAGCATGCGAGGGGGAAGGGACAGAGAGAGAGGGAGACAGAGGATCCAAAGCGGGCTCTGCTCTGACAGCAGTGAGCCCGACGTGGGGCTCGAACTCACGAACCAGGAACTCATGACCCGAGCTGAAATTGGATGCTCAACTGACTAAGCCACCCAGGCTCTCCTGTTATACCTCCATTGAAAAACTATGGAGGTGCCTGGGTGGCCCAATCGGTTGAGCGTCTGACTTCAACTCAGGTCATGATCTCGCAGTTAGTGAGTTCAAGCCCCACATCGGGCTCTGTGCCGACAGCTCAGAACCTGGAGCCTGCTTCATATTCTGTCTCCCTCTCTCTCTGTCCATTCCACACTCATACTCTGCCTCTCTCTGTCTCTCAAAAATGAATAAACGTTTAAAAAAATTTTTTTAAACTTAAATCTAATATTTAAAAATCAATATTAGGGGGCACCTGGGGGGCTCAGTCGGTTAAGCATCCGACTTCGGCTCAGGTCATGATCTCGCAGTTCGTGCGTTTGAGCCCCGCGTCGGTCTCTGTGCTGACAGCTCGGAGCCTGGAGCCTGCTTCAGATTCTGTGTCTCCCTCTCTCTCTCCCCTCTCCCGCTCACTCTCTGCTCTCTCTGTCTCTCTCTCAAAAATAAACAAACATTAAAAAAAAAAAAAAGAAGGGTAGAAAAGTGCACCGGGTAAGGGGACAGCTCCTGAGAGCCTGGCACAGAGTCCTCGGGGGGCACGTCCTTGGGGACGCATTAAATAAGTGAACGTGAAGAGCCAGAGGCAAGAACCAGCATGGCGAGTTCAGGGAGAGGTGAATCTTTTTTTGCTAGGTTGGGGGAGAAAAGAGCATATACGGGAGGGATGGGGGTGAGGTAAAAAGAAGTGCACGGGAGTCAGACCAGAGGCTTCGCATGGAAGCTAAAACGTGTGACCTTTAATCACTACGGAATGGTTAAGACGGGCAAGATGCACTCAGAAAGGCATTTGTGAAATGCCCAGGTTATTTCTTCTTGTATGGTTGGTAGAATTTACCAGTGAAGCTCTCTGGGCGCAATATTGTCTTTATCAAGAGGACTTTACTTACACATTAAAGTGCTTATAGGATTATTCAGATTTTCTATTTCTTCTTCTGTCAGTTTTGATAAGCTGGCCATTTCCAAGGGATTTTTCTGTCCCTTCTAAACATTAACACTAATACTAAAATTTTGCATTTTGCTTACAATACCCCCTGTAACCTTCTCTTCATTCCTGACATGAGGAATTTGTGTCTTTTCTCTTTTTTCCTGTGTCAGCGTCGCCAGCTGTCCATTTCCTGGTCTTCTCCAAGACTCACTCTTGGTGTTGTTGATCATTACTAATATGCATTTATGTTCTACTTTATTACTTTCTGCTCTCCTCTTTATTTTTTTCCTCCCTTCAATTAGGGAGCAGGCTAATTTGTTCTTTTTTCTAATTTCTGGAGATCATAGCTTGGCTCATTGATTTTCTGTCTTTGTTACTAAGATATGCATTGGGGGTTATAAATTTCCCTCTAGGTGCAGCATAAGCTTGGTCCCGCAACTTTGGATAATGTTATCTTCAGGATCATTCCACTCAAAGTATTCGGTGCAGAGGGCCTGGCTGGCTCAGTCAGTTAAGCATCCAACTTCGGCTCAGGTCATGATCTCTCAGCTCATGGGTTTGAGCCCCACATCTGGCTTGCTGCTGTCAGTGCAGAGCCCACTTTGGATCCTCTGGCCCTCTCTCTCTGACTTTTCCCTGCTGGTTCTCTTACCCGCCCCCCCCCCCCCCGCCTTCTCTCTATCAAAAATAAATAAACTTTAAAAAAAGAATTAAAAAAAGGTATTCAGTGTAAAATATTTCATTGTCATTTAGTTCAAATTCTCTCTTCTCTTTCTGGGCCCTAATTAGGTACCTACGTTAGACTTTGTCAGTGCATCACCTGTGCCTCCTACCCCTTCTTTTGTATCTATTTCCATTATGATATTATTGTATCTATATTCCATTATTTTGACTGTCCATTCTTTATTCTGGATATTTTTTTTAAATTTCTGAGTGTTTTCTTTTTTTTTTAATGTTTATTTTTGAGAGGGAGAGAGAGACAGAGTGTGAGTGGGGGAGGGGCAGAGAGAGAGGAAGACACAGAATCTGAAGCGGGCTCCAGCCTCCAAGCTGTCAGCACAGAGCCCGATGCGGGGCTCAAACCCATGAACTGCAAGATCACGACCTGAGCCGAAGTCAGACGCTCAACCCACTGAGCCACCCAGGAACTCCGATTCTGGATATTTTCTTATGACCTACTTTTGATTCACTGGTTCTCTTTTTAGCAATGTCCATTCTGCTGTGAATCCCTTCCATTTTTAATTTGGGTTATTGTACTTTTCAGACATAGAATCTCAATTTAATTCTTTTTTATAGTTTCTAGAGATTTGCTATAACTTAACTCATTCTATTTTATCTTTGACCATATTAAAAATATGGCCATTTAAAAAGTCGACATCTGCTCATTCCACTAGCTGGGGTCCTTGTGAGTCTATTTCTATTATTTATTGTTTCTCTTGGGTTTTAATCACATCTTATTTCATTGTGTGCTTTGATATTTCTGCTGAGTGTCAGACTCAATCATTCTATGAAAAATTGTAGAAATAATTTGAGGGCTAAAGTGACCTATTCCTCCAGGGAGGATTTACTTTGACTTCTGGTAGGTCCCTAGGGCTTCTGGAAATCCCAGATGCCCTAATCCAATTATAGGGATTAAGATTATTTGAAGCTGAGTAATGAGTATGAGAGCAGGATAAGGACTTGAAAACCTAGCTGTCCTCTCTACTAAATACCAGAGATCAGAGCTAAACCAGTGGTCCAAGGTCCAGTACACCAACATGCCACAGCCCAACAGAACCCCCTCACTGAAGCAATATTCTAGAGGAAGTCACTTTTGCTTACTTGCTTTACTGCATCATAATCTGGACCCGCCATATGTAGAAAATGTAGGAGTTAAAGACTTTAACTCCTTCTACATATTTGCGAGGTGAGAAAAGGATTTTTTTTTCAGAATGACTGAACCTAAACTCTGAAAAGAAAATTGCAAACACTTATTCACAACAAACCATGAATAATAGTCCTGCTGAAGAACCACCAATGAGCCTTCATTATTTGATCCAAAGAAAATATTCATCTGTTCTGTCCCAAGCTTGATGCTCTCTTTTAGGGCCCCTACACACAAGCTCTTGTTGTGTCTGGCGTGTTCCCATGCTAGAACATTCACTTCTTGTTTTGTGAATCAAGATTAGTCAGCTTGGAAAGTTTAAAGTCTTTGTTCATGGCTGTTTATGAACAGACTCTTCAGTAAGCGCCCAGCTCTGCTTACCTCCCCCATGGTTCTGTCTGCTGCTGGCTGCCGGCTGCTGGCTCAGTGTGAGAGGCAGCGTTCTTGCCTTAACCCAAGGGACTCGTGCACGTGCATAAGACCCAACTCTGTATGTTCAGGTAAGTACTCTCTAGGCCGGTGCTGTTCTCCCCATAGCTGTGATCTCTCTCCCACTCGGTGTTCTCAGAGAGTTGGGGCCACGGTGGAAGGGGGGACATTGGAATGCTACCAACAGTCACGTCTTTTCCTGCCTAGGGGCAAGTGGAAACAGACCTTCCAACCCATGCCCGGAACATGACCCAAAGTCATGATTCTCCCTGAGTAACATTTCTGAACACCTTTGCAGAATCTCAGGTGCTCCCTGTGCAACCAGCTTGTCCTCCGAGCTGAGGCAGCTCTGGGCAGATCTACGTGGAAGAGTCAGGTTCCACGTGTGTCATCATCCTCATGGGTTTGAGACATAGAGTAAGACAGATCATTCACAAGACTGAGTAGGCAGGAACTTTCTCCCCCCCGGCCAGGTCCTCCATGTACCTCCAGATCAGCTCAGGCTTCTCTTTTCCATCAAGAGCTTCCTAATCCACAGGCCCAGTGCTCGGTCTCTGTCCTGTAAGTCTATCTCCCCAGCCGGGCTAGGCCTCCAGGGCAGAAGCAAGTCTGATTCTGCTTTGTGCCCCCAAAACCAGAACTGGGCTGATGGAGGAGGTGCTCCTGAGCCCAGCCGATGAGCGAGTGGGGACGTGGGGCACACCCCAAGTTGTGTGGTGACACGCTGACTGAAAGGGCTCTGCCTTGGGGGCATGGGGGTGGGGTCTGGTCCCTGGAGGCCCCCCAAAGTGCCCCATCAGGCGAAAAGCTGATGGACAAGCTTTCCAAAATGCCGAGAGCCCTCCAGTGCTCCCCAAGGGAAGGAGTGCCCCACCCTCCACCCTCCATGGGGACTTTTGTCCTTGGAAAGGACGAAAGGGTCTGAGCTTGGTGGGAGCGCAGGAGGAGTGATGTGCAGACAGCTGTGCCCCATCTCCTCCACACTTGGACTTTGGAATGAGACCCGTGTCCCCTTATCACACAGCAGATGTCAACAGCAGCAGAAGCACAGGTGTGGGCGACCTGACCCAAATTGCCCAACCGCAGACACCCGTGTGGGGGTGCAGGTGTGCGACAGGGGGTGGCACGGGGGATGGGGGTGGGACCGCGCCTGGGATCACGAGTTGAATGGGACTCAGGGGGTCACAGAGCCCACCCTCCCCACATGTTGTCGAGGAGAACAAAGGCAGGAAAAATACGACCAAGAGCAAATCATCTGACAACACGTAGCCCACTGATCCACGTCTGAGATGTGCAGAACACGATATTCTTAAAGGGTCTCATGACTGACATTTTACGACACAGTGAAGGGTAACCTTGCCTCGACAATGGCCAGATCTCCAAGGTCCAGTAAACCCCACTTTCAACACACACAAATTCCTTAGAGGCTTATGTTTTCCCCCACGCCTGCCAACTACAGATCACTCCTCACCACCCCGGTGCCCCTCTTTCTGCCCACACGTCCCGTCCCCGTGCTTTAATAAAAGCACCTGTTTGCACCGTGAAACATCTCCGGGATTCTTTCTTGACCATCACGCTCAAAAGACCCGCATCAATGGGACGTCTCAGGTGCCAGACTTTTCCTTCAGCCAGCAGGCTCTGACCCGAGAGTCAGGAGCCAAGGAGACGGTGTCCCACGACTGGGCTTTGTTGACAGGGGTACGAGAGGACATGCAGGTGCCTGAGGAACACGAAAGGGGAGGAAACAGGAAGGTGTGCCTCAGAGGCTCCCGCCCCAGCACAGACGGGGGCTGATCCCACTCCTTCCGGGGATCAAATCCACCTTGATCTATGGCAGTCTTCCGCTCGTCCCCAGAGGCAGGAAGAGGGGCCAATCCATGCTTGTGATGGACAGAGGGACAGAAATATCTTCATGCTCCATAATAAGTACTCTTGGCATTTTAACAATCTTATAAATTCTAAATTTTATCTAAGACATTACATACATATGTATTCCAGAATTCCGTATTTTCACAGGCCAATTATGCCATCTGATCCTCACGACAACGGCGACAGAGCCAGGAAAGAATTTCTCAGCCCCCGGCCCCCTCTTTAGGGACAAGAAACTGGGGCCACACCACTTTAGGGACAAGAAACTGGGGCCAGAAACAACCGCCGTGCCCAAGGTCATAGGGCAGATAGGCACAGAGCCCCCGGCGTCTGCCTCAGGGCTGGTGCTCCTCGGGGACACTACGGCACGGCCGTCTCGTGACAGCACTACCTCGTAGCAAGAACACATCATGGGCACCTGCTAGTGTCCTGTGGCTGCAGAAACGCATCCCCACAAAGCGGACGCCTAAAACAACAGAAATCCATTCTCGCACAGTGTGGGGGCCAGGAGTCCAAAGTCAAGGCGCCATCAGGGCTGTGCTCCCTCTGAAGGCTGGAGGGAAGGATCCTTCCTGTCTCCCCAGCTCCTGGTGGCTCCAGGCTTGTGGCCACATCAGCCGGTCTCTGCCTCTGTCCTCACATCACCTGCTCCTCTGGCTGTGTCAAACGTCCCTCTGCCTCCTCCCCCTCATAAGGGCACCTGTGACATCCCGTGGATAATCCAGGCAAGTCACGACGGCAAAGACCCTTTATCCACGAAAGGTCCCCTTCCGGGGATTGGGATGTGGAGGCTTTATTGCTACCGTAGCATCTTTCTGCTCATTCCTACGTTGGCTGGAGGATGGAATTCTGATGGCAGTAGGTCCCCCTGACTGCTCCAGTCGTTCCGCACATTTTTGTGGAGCACCTACTATGTGCCACGGTCTAGGTGCGTGAGATACAGCCATGAATGACAGCAATAGAACTTTGGCCTTCCGGTCCCCGCAGCTGGCTTGCCTTCCCCGCTGGGGTCTCCCCTCTCCCGGCTGGGAGGCTGGCTTAGTGGGGAAACGCTCAGATGTCCGGGCCTGAGTCCTGGCAACGTCGCATACGGCAAGTCACATCCCTCCCTGTGCCTCAGTTTCCCTTTTTGTAAAATGGGGGCGGAGCGCCTTCCAGACGGGGTTGTTGAAGGATTCCCTGAGTCGAAAGATGTGAGGCTCTCGGGCGTGTGTAGAGCTCGGCACAAGTGCAGACACTTCCTGTGGTCAACCGCGCAGCCTCAGGAAAGCCGCTTCCGTCTTGAAGGTGCGCGGGTCGTGGCGTTGCGGGGAGACGGCTCGAGCTGGTGGCGGCGATGCCCACAGTAGGTATCCATCCATCTGAGCTATTTTATGATCTTCATTTTCTTTTAACGTTTGTTTATTTTTGAGAGAGACAGAGCATGAGTGGGGGAGGGGCAGAGAGAGAGGGAAACACAGGATCCGAAGCACGTTCCAGGCTCTGAGCGGTCAGCACAGAGTCCGAACTCGCGGGGCTCGAACTCGCGAACCGCGAGATCAGGACCTGAGCCGAAGTCGAACATTCAACCGGCCGAGGCACCCAGGTGGCCTTCATGACCTTTAAATCACTCCTGTGCCACCTGGGATCCAGCCCCACCGGATGCTCCCCGTTCCCAAGCCCTCCAGACCTTTTCTACTACATTCCACGTCTCTCCCCTTCCCTCCCCGGCCCAGTCTCTGTGCTTCCCCAAGCCCCTCATCCTCCAGGCTCCTTGTCTCCCCAGCTGGAGTGACCTCTCTGTGCTCGGAACCCAGATGACCCCGGGGTCTGTGCCTCGTTGGGTCCTCGGGGCCTTCGCCTGACTTCCGGCTATTTGCAAGCAACCCCAGCCTCACCCCTCAGGGCAGGACTGGCGCTCGGGGTCAGAGCAGGCCCCAGGCTGGCCCCAGGGTGAGGAGCTGGCCGCCCGGAGGGCTCTGTTGCAGGCTGGATGTCAGGGTCAAGGTGATTGTCCTCCGCGGATGCCCGGCTTATGGATGTGGGGTCCCAGTCGGCAAGGGTGGAGGGGAGGAAGCACCAGGGGAGGGAGGAGGCAGAGACGGAGCAGAAACGGAAGAGAACAGCGGAAGTAGGTAGGAAACGTGGGAGCAAGGCGCTCGCGATGACAGGCAGTACTGCCCCGCGGAGCGTGTGCGTGAGTGGGGCCTGGTCACCACGGAGCCGCGTCGTCCTCGCAGAGCACGGGGAGCAGGCTTCCTGGTCTCTCTGCCCCAGCTGTGGCCACAGCTCCAGGCAGGTGCCAGCCCCATCCTGCCCTCCCCAAGTCCAGGCCGATGCCGGCCCACCTCCAGGACTGGCCCTTGTCTCGAGGGTCACCTTAACAGGATGTGCCTCCCCGCCAGCCAGAAGGAGGGGCCCGAGCCTCAGGCCCCAACAATCTTCTCATGGGGGGGGGGGGTGGGAGTGGGGGTAGGAACCCCGTGAGGCCTCTTCTCCTCTTTGCTTGCTCAGGAGCAGCAGGACGGGGGCAGAGATTTGATTTTGCAAACACACCTTCGGCTGTCGCTCTGCGGGGTGTCCTGATTTCATGCTCCGCGCAGGGCTCAGGGTGCTCCCTCCTCCCCCTCCTCCCCGCAAACACTGCTGAAGAGGACAGAGGGGCCCCGAATCTCCACGGCCCACAGCGAGCCCTTGCCCTACCTGGGGGGCTGTACACATTTCCATGCAGCGTTCTCGAGGCACCGGCCTGGTGAAGGGCACCCCCCCCCCGCCCCATGGAGGATTCGGGTACTCTGGGGCACTAAAGCCTCATGAAGGCCTTTTGGGGCTCCTCCTCTGGCACGTGGGGCTGGATCCCTGCCCCCCGCCAGCACTTCTCATCAAGATGAGAGGCTCCGGCTTGTGGAACTGAACGGGAACAGTCCACAGATTCTGCCTGCCGCTCCCACCGCGTGGATGAAGAAGCAAGGCCGGGGGCGTTCTTTGTCCTCCCCCAGGAACGGCCCACAGCGGCCACCCACATCACAGCAGCTCTGTTCCAGGGAGGTGCGGGCCTGGCGGGGGGGGGGGGTGGGGGGACAGGCCCCGTGAGACCCAGGTGCCTGGCGGCCTGTGGGCCACCCGCCTCCAGCCACCACCAGCCTGGACCACACCCCAGCTGTCACCTCATCCGTCCCCCCGGCTGTCCCCTCCACGAAGGCGGCAGGAAAGGTTGGAGACGGAGAACTGGATGGGGAAGCTGGACATACCCAGAACACCCCCAGGGAGCCTGGACTGGGCCCTTCCTTCCTTCCTCCCTTGTACTTCATTCCTCGGGCCCCAGCGTCTACATTCGTAACAATGAAACTGAGGGCGTCGTCTGGGCACCTCGTGGGGCGCCTCACTTAACAAGGCATCGAGGGGTTAAGAATCAGAGGTACCCCTGTCCTGGATTGGCGGGCCACACACAGGATGGCCAGTCGGCTTTTCACGTCGTGCGAACAACAAGTTTTGTGTGGTATAGATAGGTCCCAGCGTTCGCTGTGTAGCTGTGATTTAAATGTAGCTGAGCACTCTGTGTGTTTATCTGCTAAGTCTGGCAAGCCCCGGCCCCCCGCCAGCCCGCCAAGGCTCCTAGGGCAGGACCCGGCCCACCAGTGTCTGCGGCCCCCACGGACGGGCGCATGAGAGAGCGGGTGAACGGCACCCCTCACAGGCTGCAGGTGCCAGTTAACCAGCAGATTGGCTACGAGGGCGTTCGGCAACGTCCACTCGTTCCTTAACTCCCTGAGCGGAACAGATAACGGCATCGAGAAGGGAATGAGGCCGGCAGGGTTCGTGCCCCGCAGAGCCGCCGGCTGCCACGGAGAAGATGGCACGTGAGACGCCCGTGGTTTCGAGTTAGGAAGGAAGACTGTATGCTGACAGCTTATTTCTAAAAGGGTGAGATTTCAGGGGCACCAGGGCGGCTCAGTCCACTGAGCGCCCGACTTCGGCTCAGGTCACGATCTCGCAGTTCGTGGGTTCGAGCCCCGTCTTGGGCTCTGTGCTGACGGCTCGGAGCCTGGAGCCCATTTCAGAGTCTGTGTCTCCCTCTCTCTCTGCCCCAGCCCCACTTGCGCTCGCTCGCTCGCTCTCTCAGAAAATAAAATAAACATTAAAAATTTTTTTAACAAACGGGTAAGATTTCTAAGAGCCTCACTCGTCTGGGCTGCGGTGAGGCGGAACGTGGACAGGGCCTCCTGGTCCCCTCCCCAAGGCCCGTGATGGAGACCGCGTGTGTCCCCAGGAGCCGCGGCTCACGAAGGTGTCTCATCGCTTACCACGTACTGGTCAGGACCCAACGCTCAGGAGGGGTGGTGTGGAAGAATCTAGAGAGAATCCTATGAAGCTGTGGGCAGGGCTAGAAAACCGAGGCCACGCCCACGGGAGTGCGGGGAGCCAGCCCCACCGAACCCACAGGAGCTGTGGCCTCCGGCAGGGGAGAGGCCACTCAGGGTGGCGAGACTTAGCAAATAAAAATACAGGCCCAGATACATTTGGGTTTCAGATCAATGATTTTTTTGCGTACGAGAATGTCCCCAATACTGCATGGGATATACTTATACTAAAAAAAAAAAAAAAAAAAAAAGATTCATTGTTTATCTAAAATTCAAAATTAACCGGGCATCTGGGCATTTACCTGGCAGCACCAAGAGGGAAGGAGCTGGGGAATAAATGCCCAGACCCGTCCCTCATCCCTGCACCTTCCATTGGCCCAACCAGGCAGAAGCCAGAGAGAAGGGAGCTCACAGCTTATGGGTTCTAGCCCCACGTCCGGCTCTGTGCTGACAGCTCAGAGCCTAGAGCCTGCTTCAGATCCTGTGTCTCCCTCTCTCTCTACTCCTCCCCCACTCGAGCCCTGTCTCTCTCTCAAAAAAATAAACATAGAAAGAAAGAAAGAAAGAAAGAAAGAAAGAAAGAGAAAGAAAGAAAGAAAGAAAGAAAGAAAGAGAAAGAAAGAAAGAAAGGGAAAGAAAGAAAGAAAGAGAGAAAGAAAGAGAGAAAGAAAGAAAGAGAAAGAAAGAAAGAGAGAAAGAAAGAAAGAAAGGGAAAGAAAGAAAGAAAGAGAGAGAGAAAGAAAGAGAAAGAAAGAAAGAAAGAGAGAAAGAAAGAGAAAGAGAGAAAGAAAGAAAGAAAGAAAGAAAGAAAGAAAGAAAGAAAGAAAAAGTGTGGGAATGTAAAATGGTGCGGCCACTATGAAAACCATTATGGCAGGTGTGTCAAACAATTAAACACAGAATTCCCACATGAGCCAGCAACCCTACTTCTGGGGACACATTCAAAAGAACTGAGAGCAAGCACTCAAACAGATGTGTGCACACCCACGACCCTGGCGGTGTGATTCACAATGGCCAGAGGTGGAAGTCGCCCAAGTGTCCACCAACAGATGGCAGATAAACAAAATGTGGTCCATCCACACCATGGAAGAGGATTCAGCCTTAAAAAGGAAGGACATTTCAGGGGCGTCTGCGTGACTCAGTCTGTTAAGCATCTGACTCTTGATTTCAGCTCAGGTCACGATCTCACAGTTTCGTGGGACTGAGTCCCCCGTTGGGCTCGTGTGATTGAGCCCTGTGTCAGGCTCTGTGCTCACAGCACAGAGTCTATTTGGGGTCGGTCTCTCTCTCTCTCTCTCTCTCTCTCTCTCTCTGCCCTTCCCCAATTCACTTCTATCTCAAAATAAATAAATAAACTTAAAAAAAAAAAAAGGAAGGACATTTCAGTAAAATCTACAACATGGATGGATCTTGAGGACTTTATGGCCACATGCTTCTACTCTACAAGGTCCCTACAGTAGCCAGATTTAGATTTAGAACGTCGCCCCCAGGGCCTGGGGGTAGGGAGGAATGGGGAGTGAGTGTTTGATGGGGAGAGCGTTTCGGTTTAGGAAGACAGAAAGTTCTGGAATTGAACGGTTGTGCGATGACTGCACACCAGCGTTAACGTACCGAACTATACGCGTAATACGGTTAAAGAGGTCAATGTGATATTGTGTGCATTGTACCACAATCTTTAAACAAGGAAAGAAAGCATCTCTTCTGCGTTAGAAGAGTGTTCATCTAAAAAGTTAAAATGGGAAGAAGGGGCTGAGCACACAAAGGAATGTCGTTCAGTTATTTGGAAAATCCGTTTGTAGCCAAAGGAGCATTTTCTCGTGCTGTTGGGTAACAGCATTACGCTAACGAGATTGGCGTCATTAGAAATATTTCTAGAAATTAATCATAGAACTGAATTTGTAGTCAGGGCACCATAGTGTCACCACCCCAGAACTCTCCCATGTTACTACAACCAGTGCTCACTGGACTTCGTGAGACCAAGAACAACCAATAGCCTAATGAGTACACCCCTTTGTCCACTGATACCTTATTCTTTTCTTGCCAGATCTTTCCTGAGAAGATCTTTCCAGAACGGCTTTTGTTCATTTACACGCTCATCTCAGTGGAAAGAAAGGTATCTTCTTAATTCATCTGCTCATTGCAAGGACTGGTAGAAAGTCCCTCTTCCCATGTTGGGCTCCACTCTTCCGGATCTAGGTCAGCTGGGACCTGGAGTCTCCCCACCGGGGTTCAACAACTTTACTGAAGTCCTGCCAGGCCCGCTGTGCAGGGCAGAGCAGGCCGTGTACAGGAGAGAAAGAACCTGTTCCTACCTCTGAGAAATTTCTGATCTGGTGATGGAGAAGGCTCGCCTATAAATAACAGTAAAATAAGGAAGACCATTTTTTAAAAATCTGTGTTTACTTATTTTGAAAGAGAGAGAGAGAGAGAGAAGAAGAAGAAGAAGAAGAAGAAGGAGGAGGAGGAGGAGGAGAAGGAGAAGGAGAAGGAGAAGGAGAAGAAGAAGAAGAAGAAGAAGAAGAAAGAGGAAAAGGAGGAGGAGGAGGAGGGGAAGGAATGAGGAGGAGGGGCAGAGAAAGAGAGGGAGAGAGAGATTCCCAAACTGGCTCTGCACTGTCAACGTGGAGCCCAATGTGGGGTGTGAACCCACAAACCGTGACATCATGACCTGAGCCAAAATCTAGAGTCACGTGCTTAACCAACTGAGCCACCCAGGTGCCCCCAAGGAAGACCCTTTTATTTGTACCCCGGTCTGGGGGACTTAAGGAAGAGATGCAGCCAGACAACAGGATCAGGGATGTGCTCACAACGTCACAGGAGAACATACACGAACGGTCACAAATGAGAAGATGGCCGACGTCATCAGTTGTCAGGGAGATGCAAACTTAAACCACAATGAGTTACCTCTACACACACGAGAGAACGGCTGAGCTTTTTATCTAAGTGTAAAACCCGATACCAAGAGTTGGTGAGAATGTAGCCGAACTGAATCACTCACGGGAGGTGGTTTGAGCACACAGGAAACCACAGTAACTTGGGAACTTAAACAGACACCTACCATACAACCCGGGAATTTCACTTCTAGGCATGAACTCAAGGGAAATGAAAGCTTTTGCCAGGACAGACACTTGCACAGGAATGTTCACAGCAGGTCTATTCACGATCGCCCCAAACTGAAAACCCAAATGTCCATCAAAAGGGAGAGGGATAGGGGCACCTGGGCGGTTCCATCAGTTACGCGTCCGACTTCGGCTCAGGTCATGATCTCACGGCTCGTGAGTTCGAGCCCCACGTCGGGCTCTGTGCTGACAGCTCAGAGCCTGGAGCTGCTTCGGATTCTGTCTCTCTCTCTCTCTCTCTCTCTCTCTCTCTGCCCCTTCCCTGCTCATGCTCTGTCTCTCTCAAAATAATAAATTAACATTTAAAAAAATAAAATAAAATAAAAAGACAGTATGTCATGCCCTGGGATAATATGCAGAAATGGAAAGAACTTGATTACTGATACACACACATACATGAATCTCGAAATCATTATGCTGAGTGAGAAAAGCCAGATGCGAGAGTTTATGCCCGGAGTCTGCTTGCATGAGACTCTGCAAAAGGCAGAAAGAAGTGTGGCGAAAAGTACGGGCAGAGAGAAGAGGGAAGGAGGAGCCAGGAAATCTGGGGTGATAACAATGGTCTTTATCTTTGCTGCCATGGCAACGCTCACAAGCCTCAACTCACCAGGGCTCCTGGGTGGCTGGATCGGTGAAGCATCTGACTCAGGTCATGATCTCACAACTTGTGGGTTCGAGCCCCATGTCGGGCTCTGTGCTGACAGCTCAGAGCCTGGAGCCTGCTTCGGATTCTGTGTCTCCCTCTCTCTCTGACCCTCCCCCGCTTGTGCTCTCTCTCTCTCAAAAATAAATAAACATTAAAAAAATTTTTTAAACAAGTCGGAACTCACCAAATTGTGTTATTTAAATGGGTGCAGCTTATCGTACATGAGTTATACTTCAATGATGTAACTACGCGAAGGTTACAAGAGCATATAAAGCCACAAGAGCAAAAGAAGAGGAAGAAAAACAAATAAAAGATGTCAATACAGGTTCTTTTAATGTTTACTTATTTATTTTGAGAGAGAGAGTATGTGCAGGGGAGGGGCAGAGGGAAAGAGAGAGAGAGAGAGAGAGAGAGAGAGAGAATCCCAAGCAGGCTCCAAGCTGTCAGTGCAGAATCTGACCCGGGGCTCGAACTCATGGACCAAACCATGAGATCATGACCTGAGCTGAAGTCAGACGCAACGCTTAACGGCTTAACGGACTGAGCCGCCCAGGCACCCCCCGCCCCCGCCCAGTACAGTTTTTTTAAACGACTTTATTGAGGTATAATTGATATGCTAAAGACCACACATATTCAATGTACACAATTTGATGAGTTTGGTGTCAGTACAGTTTTTAAAAAGAGTCCGCAGAGGGTGAGTGTCTGGGCTGGGCCTGATACCTGGGCAGGAAGAGTAGGGAGGAGGTCATTCCAGAAGTGGAGGGGGCAGGAGAGCATGTTGAGCGGGGGGGGGGGGGGGGGGCTCTGCACTCTAGTGGTGGGGGTCCATCCTTTAGACTGGAAGATGGGGGCCTTGCCCCCGCCCTGTCGCATGGCGTTAGGAAACGTTTGCATCCTACCCAAACCCGATAGGATTAGTGTCCTTAGAAGAAGAGGCGCCAGGAGCTGGCTCTCTCTCTGCGTCTGCTTCCCCACCCCACCCGCCACAGAGGGGACACAACAGAAGGCGGCCGTGTGCAAGCCAGAGGGGGCTCTCGCCAGAACCTGACCATACTGGCCCCGCGATCCCGGGCCTCCAGCCTCCAGAACCGTCCGAGATAAATGTCTGTTGAGTAAGTGTCTTCGGCACTTGTTAGGGGACTATGACAGGTGATTGACCTTTGCTCCCTCCACTGCCTCCGCTCCCCAGCCCGTGCCGGCCTCCTCGTGACCACTGTCCTCCAGCTCCCACCCAGACCCCCCCACGGCAGCCACAGCGCCTGAGCTCAGTCCCCGATGCCTTCCGCTGCCCGAGCCAACGGGCGTGCCTGCGTCCGTCGACTTTAAATTCCATCGAGCACTGTTGCTCTGCGACCACCCTCCGGGCCTGGCTTCTGCCCGTCTGGCAGCTTGAGCCCCTCGATGGCCGGGCACGCACCCACACCCCAGATTCTCCACCCCAACCCTCTCCAGTCCGCAAAGTCACGTGAGGGACAGTTCAGCCTTCTCAGCCTTGCTCAGGCTACAAGTCTTCTCTCCGGGTGCCTGGGTGGCTCAGTCGGTTGAGCGTCTGACTCTCGGTTTCGGCTCGGGTCGTGATCTCACGGTTCGTGGGATCGAGCCCCGCATCGGGCTCCATGCTGACAGTGAGGAATCTGCTTGGGATTCTCTCTCTGGCCTCTCCTCCCCTTCTCCACCTCCACCACCACCGGACCCAGAGACCACGGGACTGTTTTAATTCCCTCCTGATGATGACCCTGCTCCCTCTGTCCCCCTCACCTCTACACCTGAGCCAGCGTGGTCCTTTTAGAACCCACATCAAGGCGTGTGCTTTCCCTGGTTCAAACCGTACAGATCCCAGAGGCACTCAGTGAGAGCTGAGCCCTCACGATGGCCAGCAAGGCCCCGGTGCCCTGACACGCCCTCTTCTTCCTCCTCGATGAGCACCTTCAAGGCCCCTCCTTCGTGGCTCCTGAATCCACCCTCCTCCCACATCACCGCCTCAGCTCCCAGCGCCCAGGTTGAATGCGCTGACCTCCCGAGAGAGCTCCCCTCTCCTTCCTGTCCCACCCTCCCGACTCCATCTACCACCCACCGGACATGCTTGTTTCCCCCAACACTCCCCTGCCCTAAACCCATTCCAGGTTCTTCAGAACACACAGGGCGAAGCCCGGACTTCTCGGTTCTGCTGGAGAGGAACTGGGCAGCTCCTGCAGCTTCCCCACCAGGGAGCGTGCCCACCTTGCCCTCCATGCTATCTTGCAGGGCCCCGCGAGGGAATGTTTGTGACCAAGTCTAGAGTCCTCAGCCGGCCCCACGGCTCCACACCCCTGAGACTGATGAGGGAGAAAAGCAGAAGAAGGTTCACCTGCAGCCCAGAAGGCTGACCTACAGACTGCATAGTTCCGATCAGGATCAACGTCGCGCTGGTTGCTACATTCTTTATTTATTTATTTTGAGAAAGAGACAGAGCACACAGGCTGGGAAGGGGCAGAGAGCTAGGAAGAGAGAGAGGGGGGATCCCAAGCAGGCTCTGCACTGCCAGCGTAGAGCCCGAGGTGGGGCTCGAGCCCACGAACCGCGAGATCATGACCAGAGCCGAAATCAAGAGCCAGACACTCAACCGATTGAGCCCCCCAGGTGCCCCTGGTTGCTACATTCTTAAAGGGGCTCATGACCTGTCTGTACATCTTACCCATAGTTAATATCGAACTGAGTGATAAGCACCAGAGAAATCTTTCAGAAGTAGTTTAATGAGTAGAAATTCGAAGAAGACGTTTACGACCTAATACTCTCTGCACGTCCCCTCCTCCTTGAACACTAAGCATGGAAGCACCAGCTTCCACAGCAAAAGTGAGGCTCTTTCTATCTATCCAGGGGTCCCGTCCCCGTGCTACTCAAATAAACCTACTAAGTTGCACCGTAAAACATCTCCAGAATTCGCTCTTTCTTGACCGGTGTGCTCCACGACCCCACAACAAGCTCACACACCTGCTACCTGGGGAGAAGGGGACAACCCTTCGTTGTCTGAACTCCTGGTTGGTCTTCAAGGCTCAGCTCTGGGGTCACTTTCTTCTGGAAGCTTTCCTTAATTCAATGCGCTATTTTACCGAACATTTATAGAGCATCTAGTGAGGGCCGGGAGGTGCCAGGCTGGGGGGGGGGGAGGGGTGGCTTCAAAGGGTTTAGAGCTGTGGCCTACCCTGTCTCACTCATTCGAAGCTTGGAATGGGGATCCCTGGGTAGCAGGTGTCTTCTGAAAAATTCCTGGGGGTGTGGGTTGGTAGACTCCTGCTGCCTATGCTCTGAGAATAGCTGGTCTAGAAATAGCAAGACCAGGCAACGTCTGAGCACTGGCTGCACGCCCAGGTACCGTGCTAGGTGCTTAACTCACATTGCCTCGTCTACCTCTGCCTCACACACCTTGTGATGCTAGGTACTGTCATCATTCCCTTTTCCTAAGATGAAAACCCTGGGGACTAAAAGGGTTCCTTGGTCTAGGTTTCTCAGGTGGAAGGGGTCTCAGAGCCC
This sequence comes from Panthera onca, assembly GCF_046562875.1. Taxonomy (NCBI): domain Eukaryota; kingdom Metazoa; phylum Chordata; class Mammalia; order Carnivora; family Felidae; genus Panthera; species Panthera onca. The sequence goes on from NC_138345.1 coordinate 137,013,756, forward strand.
ACCTCACCTAGGGGTTCGCAGCCCTCCAGCATTAGAATCACCTGCAGAGCTTTGAAAAGCACCTGGAGTTTCTGATTCAACCGGCACCGTTATTCTCTTTCCTCAGGGGATCATCACATGCTACCAGAACTGAGAACCACCGACTAATTTGATTTTACAGATAGGGAAACTGAGGCCGGGGGGGCCCAGATGATGTGTTCGGGTCACACAGAGCCCTTGAAGGAAGGAGGATTAAAATGTAGGATCTTCTGACACCCCCACCCAATGCTCTTTCCAACGTGCCAATGTCTTCCCAACACCATGACCCCTTCTAAGAAGGATTGTGCGGGCTTCCCCAACTGAAGACGTTAGAAACTCAAACATGTTGCCAAGTTTCAAGGCAGTGTGATCCCAGGTAGGGAACGTTGTAAAGCAATGCCCCAACCCCCTCCTGGACCCTGGCAGGAGGAACAAAAGAGGGCTTTCTCCCCAGGAAACAAGAGCAAGCTACTCTCCCGCGCCATCTAGTGGCACCTGGAGGTAGCCAGGAAGGACGAAACATGGATTCAACGCAACTGGAGCATCCGCCATGGACCAAGGCCAGGAAGGAGTCAAGAGGCCACAGAGGGCGGTCCTCAGACCAGGCGCTCCATGGATGCAGGTGGCCACAGAACTGTCACCCAGGAGATGAGACGTGAGGAGAGGTGGGAATTACATTAAAACAAAACATCTTACTGAGAAAGGAAAAAGTTAGGTATGGCCGTTCCTCAAAAAATGAAACACAGAATTACCATCTGACCCAGCAATCCCACTTCTAGAGATACACCCAAAAAAACTGGAAGCAGAAACTCGAAAAGGTATTTGTACACACGTGTTCATAGCAGCTCTATTCATAAGAGCCTGAAGCTGGAAATAATCCGAATGCCCGCCAATGGACGGATGGATGAACAAAATGTGAAACGTACATGCAGTGAAATATGATTCTGCCTTAAAAAGGAAGGAAATTCGGACACAGGCTGCAACACGGATGAACCCTGAGGACATCACGCTCAGGGGAGTAAGCCACACGCCCACACACACACAAATACGATTTTTTGTGTGTATGATTACACTTAATAGGGTAGCAAGAGGAGTCAAATTCGTGGAGAAAGGAAGTAGGACGGTGACTGCCGGGGGCTGGAGGAGGGGGGTGGGGACAGAATTTCGGTTTGGGAAGATGAAAAAGTTCTGGAGATGGTGGTGGTGGCTGCACAACACTGTGAATGTGCTTAACATCTCCGCACTGTACATTTAAAATGGTTAGAACGGTGAGTTTTTATGGTGTGTATATTTTGCCAGAGAGAGAGAAGTGTAAGAGCCCAAGGGCTGAGTCAGACTGAATGGAGCATCACTCCCAAGAACATTGCCTCTTCATTCGTTCGTTTATTCGTTCATCAGCAAACAGTGACATGACCACGTGCTAAAGATCGTTCTAGGCACTGGAGATCCAGTATCAAAACCGAACAGACACAACCCTGCCACAGTAGAGCCTACAGTTCAGTAAGCACCACTAAACGAACAAGAGTGAGACATGAGGATCCTGGTATAGAGGAGCCAAGTGAGGCCAGGGCCCTGGGCTGTTCCCTTACTAGGGCAGGAAGGGAAGGACTTTCCGGCACAGCGACATTTGAAAAAGGGCCCCGAAGACAGCGAAGGAGTACATGGTGTCAGAGGAAGGGGGTCCAGGCAAAGTTGTGGAGTAGGGCTGGGGGGGGGGGGGCAGCGGGGCAGAATAGGCAGAGAGGAGACAGGGGTCAGACCACGCAGGACCTTGCCCACCACTGTGAGGATGGTGACTTTCCCCACCCATTAGATGGGAGCCATGGGGCGGGGGAGTCTGGCAGAGGAGGGTCTTGGGATGTAGCAGGATCGTTGGGCTGCTGTGGGGGAGCAGACTGGAGAGGGCAGGTGGAACAGGAAGACCAGGTGGGAGGCTGCCCTATAAATCCAGGCAGGAGACCATGAGAGCGTGAAGAAGGAGGCGGCCCAGGGGGCCAATGAGGAGTCTGGAGAGCCAAGGGATTTCCGGCTGGCTTTGGCGTGAATGAGGGGAAAAGACAAGTCAAGGGTGACTCCCACGTGTTCGGCTTTTGCCCTAAGTGCCTGGCAGCATGCGGCCATCCATTTACTGAGCTGAAAAGACTGAGAGAGGAGAGGGTTGGGGGGGTAGAAGCGTCAAAAACACCTCTGCGGACACACTGAGTATGAGATGGCTATGTGGTGCCCACAGGGGACGTGGAGGAGACACAGGAGTGGGGTGCTTGGGGAGAAATCCAGGCTGTGGCGGGATGGCAGATGAAGCCACGATGAGATCGCACAGGGAGTGGAGGTGGGTGGAGATGAAAGCCCGGCATTCGGAGGTTGCAGAGATGGAGAGGAATCCATAAAGGAGCCTGAGAAGGGCGCCAGGAAACAGAGGACAGCAGGAGAGCGGGGTGTCCTGAAATACAAGAGAAGAATGTATTTCAAGGAAGAGAGAATGGTTGCTTTGAGTCAGATGCTGCTGTTGGGTCAAACTGATGAGGATTGACGACTGACCATTAGCTGGGCAATATGGAGGCCACAGGCCTTGATGAGTGGGTTAGACCTTGACAAGTGGGGACCGGAGTTGGGTGTTCTAATTGTGTCATCCTTGTGTTGTTGAGGACCAAGATTCTTGGAGGGGAAGAAGAGAGATGTACACGTAACCCAGAAGAGATTATGGAGAAATCCTGTGGTCCTGAACAGCCTCCAGGGGATGGGGATTACATAGCCTAACTGTGTCCATTGAAAAAGGCTTAATGGCTTACGAACATTGACCGGCCAACCCAGGATAACTGAACATATGTCCAGATTGTGGTCTTGAAATATCATTTCCCACTTAAAAATGTTTCAAGGATTCTTGGAGAAATGGCTGATTCCAGATCTGGGGCAAAATAAGCCCAAAATGTACGAGACGAGCTCAGAATACCTTGTCATACCAGACAGCAAGGGAACTATCTAACCAATGGCTCCTAGGGTTCTGTCAAAAAGACTCAGGAAGCAACTTGAATTTACCACTGGCCAAAACCGGGAAATTTTACTTCAACAAAAGATACTAATTACAGTGGATTGAAATCTATCAAACGTGCTTCAATCCATGAGTTCACCGTGTCGTTGTTGTTGTTGTTGTTGTTTAAATCACTTTGTCACCTTTGGAGGACAAAAGGGAACCAATTCATTATGTTGAAAACTGGTAAATAGAAGGAAAGAACCAAGAACTTCCAACATGAACAGATAAGCAAATAGGTGAAAGGAAGCATCTCTTTGTAGAGAACTCCAACAGAAAATAGAGAAGGAATGACAGAATATCACCATTTTGCATCCCTAGTGTGTTGGTGGATGTCAGCATTAATCAACACCTAATATCGCCAGGAGAGGTGAGGAGACATTATGGGCTCTCTGATGAAAGAAAGAAAGAAAGAAAGAAAGAAAGAAAGAAAGAAAGAAAGAAAGAAAGAGGGAGGAGGGAGGGAGGAAGGAAGGGAGGGAGGGAGGGAGAGAAAGGGAGAGAGGGAGGGAAGGAAAAAAGGAGGGAGGAAGAGAGGGGTGGAGGAAGGGAGGACAGTAGGAAGCGGGGAGAAGCAAGCAAGCAAAAGGCATCAGTACCCAGTCTTTCCAAAGGGAGGGATACCATGTTTCTGATGCCAATGTGCAGGAAACACAGCAGACAGAGGCACTTGCCAGATAGCCCCACAAGAAGGCATTTCACAAAATCTAGACAGCAGGGAATTCCACAGGTCAAACAGCTCCACTCCTTAGCAGATAAATTATCTGCTAAGCAGATAAAGAAAAAGAAAAAGAAAGAAAAAGAAAAAGAAAAAAAAGTTTAAGCACATGGCGGGGAACACCTCGGTGGCTCAGTTGGTTAAGCATCTGACTTCGGCTCAGGTCACTATCTTTCGGTTCCTTGAGTTGGAGCCCTGGTCGAGCTCTGTGATGACAGCTCAGAGCCTGGAGCCTGCTTCAGATTCTGTGTCTCCCTCTCTCTGTGCCCCTCCCCTGCTCACACTCTGTCTCTCTCTGTCTCAAAAATAAATCAACATTAAAAAAAAAAAAGCACACAGGGGAAGCTTGTAAGATTAAAATAACTGAAAAACATATTTAAACATTTAGCTAGGCAAAAGTAGACTGTAGTGTTGAGGGGAGGCACGCTCGAATGGCAAAATGATCAAGAAAGGTGAGGAAGTGATTAGGATAAAAGTCAGGCTAGTCCTACCCCTGGCCCTAGCCCCTGCAGGGGGGAAGGGAGGGGCCTTTTCTGGGATGGTTGGCAAGGTATTATTTTTTTGACCTGGGTGGGGGTTAACAGGGTATTGGTTTTTTGTTGTTGTGATTTATGAAGGTGCACATTTGTTTTGCGTTTCTTCCTGTATATACTGCCCCTTGAGGGGCGTTTTGGGAACATTACGGGTGATGTTGTTACCACCCTGATGGGGTTACCTCAGGCCTTTGGTGGGTGGGACCAGGTTTGCTAGATGTTCTCCAGTGCCCAACGACAATCTCCTTCGTGTCTCCTTTTTTTTTTTTTTTCTCCCCCAAAAGTCCTGGCGGACATTATTGCTGGTGAAAAAAAGTGTTTACAATGATCTGAGGCTTGACTTTCACATAACGCGCACAGAGGTTTTTACACGTTAAACACAAGGTGCTGAACAATTTGAGGGAACACTGTTTCTGGGCTCTTGCTGGAAGTTTACCAAATGTGGACCGTTTCAAAACATCCTGCCCTTGCCTACAACGTGCTGTGGCTCCCATTGTGTTCACCCTCCTGGTCCGGTTCGCATCCATAGCCATCCCCGTTCACACCGGTTCTCCAAAAACTGTATGGGTGTCAGCTTCTGACTACTCTATATGTCTTTCGGTGGAGCCAAACCTCAGTGTTTACATGTTGGAATATGCATTTCATTATCAATTTCTTTCATTTCTCCTTCATAGTATGGTTAGGACATTACACTTTTTTTCCCTTCAAAATGATGTTTTCAGAAAGTGCTGTCAGTGAATTTCACTTCAACACGATATAGTGGCATCACAAAATATTTGTTATTAACCGAATGACTCCAATTTGTACGAGGTGTCGAAAGTAGTCAAATTCATAGGAACGGGGCGCCTGGGTGGCTCAGCCGGTTGAGCGTCCAACTTTGGCTCGAGTCATGATCTCGACGTTCGTGAGTTCGAGCCCCGCGTCGGGCTCTGTGCTGACAGCTCGGAGCCTGGAGCCTGTTTCGGATTCTGTGTCTCCCTCTGCCCCTCCCCCCCATTCATGCTCTGTCTCTCTCTGTCTCAAAAATAAACGTTAAAAAAAAAAAATTCAGGGGCGCCTGGGTGGCGCAGTCGGTTAAGCGTCCGACTTCAGCCAGGTCACGATCTCACGGTCCGTGAGTTCGAGCCCCGCGTCAGGCTCTGGGCTGATGGCTCAGAGCCTGGAGCCTGTTTCCGATTCTGTGTCTCCCTCTCTCTCTGTCCCTCCCCCGTTCATGCTCTGTCTCTCTCTGTCCCAAAAATAAATAAACGTTGAAAAAAAAAATTAAAAAAAAAAAAAATTCATAGGAACAAAGTAGAATGGTCGTTCCCAGGGGCCAGGGGGAAGCGAAAGGGGAGTTGTTTAACGTATATGGAGTTTCAGTTCTGCCAGATGAAAAAGTTCTGGAGATCTGTTTCACACTAGTGTGAATATATTTAACGCTATCAGACTATGCCCTTAAAAATGGTTAAAATGATAATGTTTTATTTTATTATTTATCGAAGTGTAATTGAAAGATGGTAATTTTTTTTATTTTAGAGAGTGAGAGGGGCAGAGGGAGAGAGACAGACAGAGAGGCAGAGAGAGAGAGAGAGAGAGAGAGAGAGAGAGAATCTCAAACAGTCTCCATGCTCAGTACAGAGCCCGACCTGGAGCTCGATCCCACGACTCTGGAATCAGAACCTGAGCCGGAATCGAGTCAGATGCTCAACTGACCGAGCCTCCCAGGCGCCCCAAAATATGGTAATGTTTTACATTATGTGCTTTCTAACCTCATTTTTTTTTAATGTCAATAAAAGGAGGTATTAGGTCTGATTGCTTGAGAACAATGATCTTTATAAGCAGTGTCTACATTCCAAAACAAATGTGATAAAGCTACCGTATGATCCAGCAATCCCACTCCTAGGTATGTGCCCGACAGAATTGAAAGCAGGGACTCGAACAGACCCTCACAACCCATGCTCACAGCAGCACTGTTCGTAATAAGCAAACCGTGGAAAGAACCCAACTGTCCATCAACAGATGAATACATAAACAAAATGTGGTCCGTGCATGCAACGAAATATTATTCAGCCCTAAGAAGAAATAAAATTCTCACAGGCTACGATATGGAGGATCTTTGAAGACACCTGCCAAGTGAAAGAAGCCAGATACAAAAGGACAAATATCGTACGTGTCCGCTTACATGAGGCCCCCATAATAGGCGGATTCACAGGACAGACAGTAGAACAGTGATCGACAGGGGCCGGGAGGGGGGGGAATGGCGAGTTGTTTCACGGAGACAGAGTTCCAGTTTGGAAGATGAACAAGGTGTGGAGTTGGGTGGTGGTGGGAGTTGCAAAACAATGGGAGTGGACTTAATGCCCCTGAATTGTACACTTAAAAATGGTCGAAATCTAGGGGAGGGGGTTGGGGGGGGGGGTGCATGGAATAGATAAAGGGAATTAAGAATATGCTTATTTGTGGGGGCGGCCTGGGTGGTTCAGTCAGTTGAGCGTCCGACTCTTGACTCCGGTTCAGGTCACGATCCCAGAGTCGTGGGACTGAGCTCTGAGTCGGGCTCTGTGCTGAGTGTGGAGTCTGCTTGAGCTTCTGTCTCTCCCTCTGCCCCTCCCCCACTTGCATACGCTCTCGTATGTTCTCTCTCTCTCTAAAACAAAAAAAAAATTTATTTTAAAGAATATAGTTACTGTGGTGAGCGCTGAATATTGTCTAGAACTGTTGAATCACTCAATTGTTCACCTGAAATGAATATTACATTGCACGTTAATTAGACTTCAATTTAAAAATTCAGTAAAAAAAAAAAAGGGACATAAATAACAGAAGAATCCTACTAATAGAGATCTTAAGAATCTCAAAATCCTATTCATATCAAGAGTGCATCTATATGATATCACCTTGTAATTCTGCTGTTAGCAATAAATAAATTGCATAAATTTTCTTAGGCAAAAATGGTTACAATATTAAAATGTATATCATGTGTACGTTATCGCAATAAAAAGGGGGCGGTAACATTGTCCAAAAATTATCGAAAACTATCTTCACCAGAACAATATCTCCACTTTTATTTTTTTTTAAGTTCATTTATTTATTTTGAGAGAGAGAGAGCGAGCGAGTGAGCAGGGGAGGGGCAGAGAGAGAGAGGGAGAGAGAGAATCCTCAGCAGGGCCCACACGGTCCGCACAGAGCCTGATGCAGGGCTCGAACTCACGAACGGTAAGATCACGACCTGAGCCAAAACCGAGAGTTGGACGCTGAACCGACTGAGCCACCCAGGCGCCCCCTCCACTTTCATTTTTTCCCTTCCTAATAGACACAAGCGCCATCTTCCGCATAAGAACTACCTGCAGAGTTTGTCCTCCCAGTGTTTACATGTGGTTGGCCCACAGTCCACCCCTTGAGAAGGTCTCTTGTGGACTCTCTGGTCTGTTGTGTAGGCAACTGGCTGAGGTACATGCAGAAAGTCCTCAATTTCCTGCCCAGGAGCTCCTACCTGTCCCCGTGCTGGTGGGGATGGGCCAAGAAAGGATGGACTTGTGCAGACACACAAGACTCCCGGTCCTGACCCACCCTAACTGCCTCGAGTGCCCGTTCGTTCGGGCATTCATTCTGTGAGTCTCCAGCACCTACTATGTGGCCACTCACAGGCGGGTCACTTAGCCTGTCCTGCTTTGGTTTCCTGACCTACATACCAGGAATGACATTAACTAGCTTGGCCCGCTCTTGTCTTAGACTGATTGACACAGATAGGGGACTTAGAACAGGGTGGTGCATGGCTCACAGTGGGTGATGGCCGTCATCGGCATCATCGGCATCGGCATTGTCACCATCACCAGGATGGAGAGGAAAGGGGAGCATCGAGGGAGTAGGTGTATTTCATCAAGAGGCGGGTCTTGACTTAGACCTCAAAGCAGAGTGGCACCGGGCTGCAAGCTGTTAACACTCACATGGCCCTTCCTCTGTTCTTTACACACGTTGCAAGCGATTTACCGAGAAAGAGTGGGAGCTGGATGTCAGCCAAACAGTAACTTGTGTTGGAAATACAGAAAGGGACTCAGCGACATTTATGAGCCCATTAAGCACAGAAGTGGCTAAGGATCGGAGTTCCAGTAAGAGTGAGCACCCATTTTTGTCATGCCGGCTTTCTGGAAGGAATGACATGATGACACTCCCCTCCTGGCCCCCACCCATTCCTTCTACCCCTATCCCCTCTTCCTCCTCCCCGCCCCCCCCCCCCCCCCCCCGCCATCTCCACAAGCTCTCAATGGACTGTTTAGGCCTTAACAACTCTGGAGAGCTATTATGATCTATCAGGTGAAAAAATCATTTACTTTACAAAGTGGTGTGTGTGATTTTCACCATTGACTGTAATAGCAACAGAGAATCATTTCAGCTGGCTGAGTGCATAATCCGTGCGCTAAACTTCTCTAAGCATGGATTTACACAATGGAGGAAAATAGCCCCCTGGGACCCACTCAGCGCTGTGGAATAAATAGCTTGCGTTTCATAGATGGGCTGAGTATGTGCCAGAACCATCACTCAGGACTCAAACTGTGGTCAGTCTGAAAGACCATCGGACACTCAGAAATTGTCTTTGAAAATCCTTTTGTGGTAAGGCGGGGGGGCTCCGGGGGACGCACACCCAACCAGCAAAGAGACTAGATGTTACCATGTGCCCCCAGCCAGCAAAAGGAAAAAAGGAGAGGAGGCAGCCTGAGGACGGAGGAGTCCTTGGTTTTCCTCCATCACATTGGTGGGCAGTGCCCGTGCAGCAAGGTGGCCGATGGGAAACCATCTGGATTCCTTTGCTCGTTGACCTGGATGCAGGAGTGTGGTCTCGAAGAAGAGGGTCGGGCTGTTTGAAAGTGTTTCAGGACCTGCCTGGCCTCTTGTCCCAGGTGCCGCATCCCCCGTGGGTGAGTCTCCTGGGTCCCCCACGGAAAGCTCAACCCGGCCCTGGGGCCTGGCCATCCTGTCATCTGAGGAAAGGCACTTCAAGGAGCCCCAACCTGGGGGCTTCACTGGCAGACTGTTGAGACAGAGACCTGAAAAAAATTATGATTTTTAGGGGAAGATGCAGGTGCAAACTTGTGTATATGGCTTATGCCACAGGTATAGTGGCACCTGGGGGGCTCAGTCGGTGAAGCGTCTGACTCTTGGTGTCGGCTCAGGTCCTGATCTCATGGTTTGTGAGATCGAGCCCCGCGTCAGGCTCTGCTCTGACAGTGCAGAGTCTCCTTGGGATTCTCTCTCCCTCTCTCTCTGCCCCTCCCCTGCCCACTCTCCCTGTCTATCTTTCAAAATAAATAAATAAACTTAAAAAAAAAAAGAAAGAAATATGCCAGCCTGTCAGCCCGGTTACCTTTCGGAATGAGTTTTCCCTAACATTCTGCATTTTCTAAAATTTTCTACTACAAACATGTAATCATAATTGTAATAATGAAACAAGATTTAAAAAAAATCTCAAGGTGCCACACTCTGAGTTCGAGCCCCGTGTCAGGCTCTGTGCCGACAGCTCAGAGTCTGGAGCCTGCTTCGGATTCTGTGTCTCCCTCCCTCTCTGCCCCACCCCCGCTTGCACTCTGTGTCTCTCTCTGTCTCTCAAAAATGAATAAATATCAAAAAAATTTTTTTTAATAAAATAAAGGGCAGAGAAATGCCCACAGGGTTGAGGATCAGGGGACTTACTGAGTCCTCGTCCTACAAGTAGGAGCTAAAGAAAATCACTTATTGCCCTGGAGTCATGATATTCACATGCCTTAACTGCAGGCAACAACTGGCCTCCCCCCTCCTACAAATGACAACTGTCCCATCTTCCTGCTCAGATTCCCTCCCCTCTCCATTGTTACCACCCTCGCCTACTCGATGCAATTCTCTGATGTCCCAGCCTCTCCCAAGTCACTGTGGGCTCCTGCACCAGCCTGGCCAGAGCACAGATGTTGTGCCTGTGGGGTGGCGGAGGGGCACGTCAGCCTGGCAGAGCTGGACCCTTGGAGAAAGAATGTCTCTCCTCTCGGGGACTCCAACACTGAGGATCAGAGAAGTCTGGAGCTGCCAATTTTGCACGGAGAAAGTCTATGTCAGAATGAAGCCAATGCGTTTGAAAACAGAGTTAAGAGACGGGAAGACTGAGTCCTGGGGATGTCCCTTGAGTCCTGGGTTAAGCATGACCGCAGCCAGCCCTAGCCCCTTGCAAGTCCTATTTACTGAACCAGGAGATTCAACCTGGTGATTCCACCAGAGAGAAGAAATTCACATGCCCCCAAGGAGACGTGAAAAGAACATTCACTGAAGCGCTGTCTCCACATTTGCATGAAGAAAGACCTGAGTCTCTGAGGTGCGGTCCACTGTGTGACGGGATTCTAGGTAGCAGTTTAAACAAATGAGGGGCGCCTGGGTGGCTCAGTCGGTTGAGCATCCGACTTCGGCTCAGGTCACGATCTCGCGGTCCGTGAGTTCGAGCCCCACGTCGGGCTCTGGGCTGATGGCTCAGAGCCTGGAGCCTGCTTCCGATTCTGTGTCTCCTTCTCTCTCTGCCCCTCCCCCATTCATGCTCTGTCTCTCTCTGTCTCAAAAATAAATAAACGTTAAAAAAAAAACAAAATAAATGAACCACATCTGCACGGATCCACACGGAGAGTCCTCTGCGCAAGCTGAGCGACGAAAGCAAGTTCCAGAACAATGGACACAGCACACCATTTTTGCACCACCTAAAATACATTGTGAATGGTATATATTGCTTATGATAACTTCGTGTGTAATAGAGATGCCAAAACGCACAGGGAAATACATCACGGGCAGAAATGGGAAGGGGTAAGGGTGCAACTTTCATTATGCCACTAAAGTTTTATGCCCTTTGAAGTTCAGCAGAGAGATTGGAAACAAGACAAAATATCTGCCCTGGTTAGCAAGATGTGTCCTACGTTATCAGGAATGCCTAAGAAAGGTGTTTTTTGGGGGCGGGGGGCGGTCTGGGAATGCTCAAAAATTTTCCATATAAATTAGTGGTATTTGTGGGGCGCCTGGGTGGCTCAGTTGGTTAAGCGGCCGACTTCGGCTCAGGTCACGATCTCGCGGTCCATGAGTTCAAGCCCCACATCAGGCTCTGTGCTGACAGCTCAGAGCCTGGAGCCTGTTTCGGATTCTGTGTCTCCCTCTCTCTGACCCTCCCCCGTTCATGCTCTGTCTCTCTCTGTCTCAAAAATAAATAAACGTTAAAAAAAAAAAAATTTAAAAAAATAAATAAATAAATTAGTGGTATTTGCTTCGTTGCTTTGCACCATGGTGGCTTACCCAAGGTTTCATAGGCACCCTCTACTTTCGGGTACAAGGGGAATCCCGTATTCCATTGTCCAGAGGGGCCCGTTCAGTTATCCACTCACTGAAGACCAGCGTGGCTGCTTTCAAGCCTTGGTGATTATGAATAAAGCTGCTATAAACGTCCATGTGCAGATTTTGGACAGATGCAGTTTTCAACTCCTTTGTGTAAGCACCAGTCACTCGATCGTCTGGTAAAGGTACGGTTAGCTTTCTCAGAAACCGCCGCGCAGTCTCCCCAAGAGGCCGTACTGTTCCGCGCTCCTGCCAGCAGTGAAATGAGAATCCCTGTTGCTCCACCTCCTCTCGGGCGTTGGGTGACGTCTTCTGTCTTTGCAGACCGCAAAGTCGCTCCAGGACAGCGTCCTCTCCCGGCAGGGCACACACGGCAGCTTTCTGCATGGGGTCACAGGATGAAGCGAGGTGTCTCCAAACGGACTCCTGGCAATCCCCCCCACCTTCCTTCTTGGATCTCTTTCTTAACGCCTTTGTGAGCTGAGGGTCCCAGCGCCACGGAAGCAGTCCCCGAAGCTGTCCTCAGAAATTCTGCCCAGCGAGGTCTAGCCTCAGACGTCCACGTCTATTACATGTTAGCGTTGCCCTCGGCCTCTCGATTTTGACAAGCTGTCACGACTCAACCGACTGCTCTACAGTGACAGCCACCCTGGGTTATCTGCAGCTCCACGAGGGACAAAAATCTGGGCCCAGATGCCACGCTTCCCAATCTCACATCCGCAGAAGACACAGCGGCACTGACTGCCCAACTGAACTGTTGGAAAGAAATTCCAATGGCAGAGAATCAGAGACATGTCTTTGGCCCCACTGGATGGGAAGGAAACCATGTACCACGTCAGTTCCCAGCTTTCTCTTATTTATACCATACACACTTATTCTACAGATATATGATTTTTCCAACCATTTGTTCCCCTTATGGAAATAGAACTGTTTCTTTTAGTCTGTTAAAGAGAAGAGCCTAGGGGCGCCTGGATGGCTCAGTCGGTTGAGCATCCAACTTCGGCTCGGGTCATGATCTCGCGGTTCGTGAGTTCGAGCCCCGCGTCGGGCTCTGTGCTGACAGCTCGGAGCCTGGAGCCTGCTTCAGATTCTGTGTCTTCCTCTCTCTCTGCCCCTTCCTCTTTGCGCTCTGTCTCTCAAAAATAAATAAATGTTAAAAAAAAATTAAAGAGAAGAGCCTCTTTCTGTTCAAGGGCACACCTTGTTCATTAAGATATTCAAGAGTCAATGCTCAATAATCTATTCTTTCCTGTACACCTGGTCTTAGGTTAGTGACCCTGAGAAGCAGACCCTGAAATAGGGACTCAAGGTCCCATAGTGGTTTCTGGCCATCCTTGGGCTTCCTTGGCCTGTAGATGAATCACTCCAATCTCTCCTTCCACATTCACACAGCCTCCTTTCTGTGTGTGTCTCTGTGTCTCTTCTCGTCTTCTTAGAAGAACATCCTAATTCAGTATGGCCTCACCGTAACTTGATTACATGTGCAAAGACCCTATTTCCAAATCAGGTCACAGTCACAAGTATCTAGACTTAGGACTTCAACATGTCTTTGGGGAGGGGGCACAGTTCAACCTGTAATAGGATGGGATTGATCCCTGGGAACTCCAATGGGATGGGCTGGGATATGGGGCAGGGAAGGGAAGGACCAGTACAGAGTGTTATCAAGCAAGTTGCTGACAGGGCACTCGGAGCGCAATCCATAGGGACCCACAGAACACATCGGGGAGTTACCCCACGGGGAGGCTGGGAAGCTAGGCTTAAGGAGTGCTGTAATGGCTAGTAGGTGTAGGTATAATAATTATTTCAACCTCAGTTGAGGGCTGCTTCTGGGGCATTCACTCTCCCACACTTCCGGCTTGGCTTGCCCAACGTCCAGGCCCCATATGATCTCAGAGACAGAGGAAAAGTCCTCAGGACAAGAGTTTCTGGTGCTTGTGGTAAGCGCTCTCCACCTGTAGAAACGAGGGCTGAGGGAAGGAGAGGGAGCCAGCCGTGCTGGCCACAAACACCAATAAATTTAGTCGAATTCTATTTAGCGAAAGGAAGTAGATCAAAAATATAAGACATCTGATCCACGTAGGTTCCAGCCAAGGTCTTTAAACCTTAACTATCAACTCAAAATGTTAAACGTGGACACTCATACGGTGTGAAGTCCAAAGGTAGCGATGCAGTGAGGTCCTCCTGTGTCCAGTGAGCCACCCACGTAGCACAGAGGGCGCCTTCCGAGTTTTTGTTGGTCTGTGGGCTGTTTCTGCCACCTCACCCTCTTCCTTTTGGGTTGAAAGGGCCGATGGTCTGAGTCAAGAGCTGGAGAATGCATACCAATCCTGCCACCTGCCTCCTTTTACCTCTTGTGCCAACGTATACGCAGCATCTCCCTTCCTGGCACGTGAGACAGAAAACAGGCTGGGCCTCGGCACATCTCATTCCAAAGATTGCCGACCACTCTGCTAACAGACCCCGTACTACTCTCAGCTCTCACCCTTACAAACCCCAACGTGCTAGAATCACAGTGCAGCTTGCTTCCCTCAAAAGTGATTAGAGCAAACTTACCCACTAGGGGAAGGCAACCAGAAGGGAGAGAGAGAATAGTCTGGATATCTCGGGCACTTCCCCTGAGACGTAATTAGTGCATCTTGGCAATCATTCGTTTTCAGCCCCGTCGTAATTTTCAGCAGCTGCTTAAGCTGCTGAGGACGAAGTAACAGCTATTAATTAGCGCACAGGCTCATCAAGTAATGAGAAGAAATAGAAAGAAATCAGCTCGGGGAGTGGAAAGCATCAATCACCCCATTCATTGATTTCCACCATAATTGTGCCAGTCTGGCTGTCGAGCTTCAGGGAGGTCAGCCTGCTGACCAGCAGCCCGGGCACGCTGCTACTTTCTACTTCCAGGGCAATACGGGATCGTCCCCTGGGGGCAGCCTTCCCAAGCAGGCTCAGCCCAGAGGTACCGCTCTGTTCTCGGGATTCTGAGACCCGCCACGTACGAGTATATCCCGTCCTACCCCAGGGACACACCCTGGGCTGTTGTTTCCCATCATGCTACGCTCACACTGATGTCTAACTTCTAGCGTCACTTTTTAAATGTTCCCAGTGAGAATATAAACTCGAGGGTAGAGACCGTAGCCATCCCCCACATAGCCAGAATGGAGTCCCGATTCCAATAAAGCTACTTAAGAGACTATTACCACTTTATTTGAGATGTATTTCCTTCCTGCGGGAAAGACGCTCATCGGCCCCCGAGTGGGGATTTGCAGACCATGAGCTTCAGGTCATTCAGAGCCGAGGCTATGGGACAGCAACCTGCCAGCAAGTAGAGAGGCAGAGCCAGGGGTGGGGCCCTCTACACTCGCAGGGTCACCGAGGCTCTGTAACCCAACAGTGATTCAGTGGCAGTGACTGTGGTGATGGTATTGGGAGCTAGACCAACTTTGTTGGAATTCGATGTCTTCCTTCAAACATTTGTACAACTTCGCTAGTCTTATTTGGACTTTACTGAAAGCGCCTGCTCTGCCTTCTCCTTCTAGGCCTTTTGATAGAATGAAAGTTCAGTAGAGAAATCCTGAGTGGAGACAAGGCCATGGAGACAAGCTTGGGTGTGTGCGCATGCGTCTCTTCCGTTAGGCAGTGTCTTAGCGAGGGGACACTTCATTCATTCACCTGGCAAATATGTACTGAGCCCTTCCCGTGGGCAAGGGATGGCACCAGATGCTGTCTGGGGAAGGGTGGGCTCTAGTGAGTGGAAAGGAAGATAGACAGATGAATCAAAGCTCAAGCCCATCCTTAGAGTGCGGGGGAGGGGGGAATGAAATTGGCACATAAATAACTATAATTCAACAGAGTGGCAAGGGGCCTAAGAAGTTCCAGGAAAGTTCACAAAGCGACCGACAAAGGGTGAAAGTAACTGAAATACAAAGACATTGTGTTGACTCCCTCCCTCTCAGAATTTCTGCCAGGAAGTGCAGAAACCCAGAAAGTTCGTGGGTTCAAGCCCTGCATCGGGCTCTGTGCTGACAGCACGGAGCCTGCTTGGGATTCTCTCTCTCCCCCTCCTCCATTCTCTCTCTTTCTATGAAAATAAATAAATAAACTTTAAAAAAGGAATGGTAGGGAGTCCCTGGGAACCAGTGAGTGTCCACCGAGGGTCTGTTAGCCATGGCCTTCATCAACTTAAATACGTGTGTTCGCTTATATCTTAACACGTTGTATTTACTGATGCATATACATTGTGTTATCGATTTAAGGGTCATGGTGAGTTGATCCCGTGGGTGTATGATGTAAAAGCTACCATGACCGGGAGAATTACTTGGAGTGGCTGCAAATGTGCCAATGTTCACATGGCCTGAAGTGACTCTTTTCTTCCCCAGAGGGGACAGCGGTAAGGAGGGGTTTTGGTTCCGCATCGGCATCCACGAAACAAAGATTCAGCGCTAGGCTGGGACCAGGCCCCAGAGAGCTCACTGTGCACAGCTCATAGCGCTGGCTTCTGTGGCTCAGACTGGCCTCAGATACCCACCTGCCTTGTGACGGGGACAACCTGCTCAGGCTCTCATGCGTCAATCTCCCCGTGCTTTTAGGTTGTTGTTGGGATTAAACGAACACGCACGGAGAGGTGGAGAGGGCTGCATAATGTGAGCTAGACATCTTCCTCCTCCTCATCAAGACAATGCGACAGATTCGGTCCTGACTCCTCCCAGCAGGAGGGATTTTAGGCAGGCCAAGAGGGAGGGGAAAGTCCCCAAGCAGCCAACGGGCTTTCTAATGAGTCCAAATTGATTTTAAAATGAGGTTTGGCTTTAGGGGCGCCTGGGTGGCTCAGTCGGTTAAGCGTCCGACTTGGGCTCGGGTCATGATCTCACGGTTTGTGGGCTGGAGCCTCGCGTCAGACTCTGTGCTGACAGCTCAGAGCCTGAAGGCTGCTTCGGATTCTGTGTCTCCCTCTCTCTCTCTCTGCCCCTCCCCCGACGCGTGCTCTGTCTCTCTCTGCCTCTCAAAAATAAAAACTGTTTAAAAAAAGTTTACTTGTAAAAATGTTATAATCCACTTACTAATATTGTAATATCAACTGGTAATCTGGTTTGTGGCTTAAACAGATGTATGTATGTGAGAAAAATTTGCAAAGCCCCACTTTTGGCGAATTCCATGTGAATTCATACAAAGGGAAGAAGTTGGTGGGGAAAGTGAAAAAGAGGTAACACTGAGTTTCACCAAATGCTTGCATCTAAATAAAATAAGAGGTTTTTTTTCTTAATGTTTTTTTTTTTTTATTTTTGAGAGAGAAAGAGACAGAGCATAAGCGGGGGAGGGGGAGAAAGAGAGGGAGACACGGAATCCGAAGCGGGCTCCAGGCTCCGAGCTGTCAGCACAGAGCCCGACATGGGGCTTGAACCCACGAACTGTGAGATCACGACCTAAGCCGAAGTCGGATGCTCAACCCACTGAGCCACCCAGGCACCCCCCATAACAGTCAGTTCCGAATAGCCAGGAAAAGCTTCCCGAGTTAGTGATAAAGTGGAATTTTTATACGTGAGAACAGGAAACTCACAAGAGATCTCACCGTACGTCCCAAGCCACTCGTCCTCACCCTTCCTGTCCAGTTCAGTGTCTACGGAGATGGCCATAACATGCCCATTCTGATCTCCCCAGGCCTTTACGTTTGCAGTCTCCTCGTCTAGAATGCCCCCCTACCACATCCAGCCAGTTCTTCTGCCTTCTTCTGCGTACAGCCTGCATGCCACTCACTATCACTCCCAGCGTTCCACGAGCAAACATGTTTGCTTCCTATATACGCCCCGTGTCCAGCTGGCCTAGAGGTCGTAGACAGGGAAGGTGGCAGGTATGGCTCCAAGGAACTGAAACTTAGGACGGCCACCTGGCCACTCTGGGATCCTCGTGCCTCTCAATCAACCGGCAAAGAAGAAAGTCCTTGTGCCTGCTGGGTGACCGATTCCGACTACCAAGGGGAAATTGGACCACCTCTCCACCAGCAGGTACGGAGGAGTGTGTCTGGAGTGCAGAAGACCCCTTAGGGTGTCTCTTAGTGTCACCATGCCCTAGGATTGAAGTCAGGGACTTTATTCCATTCAAGCAGAGCTACTAATAACACCCAGACCCCTCAGGAATGAAGGTCTGGGTCACCCACTAGGTACAAAAATCATGACAAGCTAAGGTCTTTGCTGAAGGCAGAGGGAATATGGAACAGGCAGTGGAAGAAGGTAGTTACAAATACCAGCCACGACCACATCAACGGCCGCAGAAATGACGACTGTGGTTGTCATGAGTGTTTCTTCATTTCTCCAGAAAGAGTATTTCTTCTTTCTCCAGAGAGATTTATATAAAATAAATGGCTCACACAATTATGGAAGCCAAGGAGGCCAAAATCCGCAGAGAAGGCCAGCAGGCTAGAGACCCAGACAGGAGTTGATGTGGCAACTCAAGTCCAAAGTTGCAGGTAGCATCCCTCTTTCCTCGGGGGAAGTCAGTCTTTTTTCTCTTCAGGCCTCCGACTGATTGGACAAGGCCCACCGCATCCTGAAGGGTCATCTGCTTTACTCAAAGTCCACTGTTTTATTCTTTTTAATTAAAAAAGTCTCTGTTGTAAGTAGTCCTGTAGCCATCATATGGTTGGACCGTGGACATGCACAATCTGAAGTGAGAAAAAATGGGATACATCAGCCCATTATACGTGGAGTCCGAGAGAAGGAGAGGTATAATCCCAAGCACGTGGAGTTATCGCCGTCAGGATACCCATGGAGAAGCTGCGGAGATGCTGGTAACTGAGATGGGAGGGCTGTTGGGGACGGCAGACAAGGGGAGTAGGGTCAGCGGTGGAGATCAGACCCTGGGGCTTCGAGCTTGGAAGTCAGAGACATCTGCGAGGCGTCCAAATACCGCTGCCCCATACACGACTGCGTATTTGGAGCTGGGGGGGGGGGGGGGAGAGGTTCGGGAGGAAGATTCAAATCTCATGCCACCTTCTCTGCGAGCCGTTTAGGATTTCCCACGCAGGTTGCTAAGTTAAAACAAATCTTCCGTGCCCCAGTTCGGGATGCAGAAAATAGCTATAACGAGAACCCGAGGAGGATTGAAGCACAGAGAGACCAGCCCCGCGGAGGAGGCCGCGGGTTACCCGGGGGGGGGGGGGGGGGGGGGCGCGCCCGCTGCCGAGGTACCAGAAGGAAAGCGAGTGAATCGCCTTCGGGGAGAGGACGAGGTTGACGAAAGCCAGGATCTGCCCCCAGAGAAGCGGTGACAGCCGGGCGCACGGGCATCTCGGCCGGCCGGTTCCCTGCGACGCGCGTTACGGGTGGGAGCCGGGGCGTGGTGTTGTCATGAGGAGCACGTGTAGCCTCCAGGGCGAGGAGCCCGGGCTGGCGGCGCAGGCCCGCCGTTTCCCTTATTCCGCGACAGTGATTCAATTTCTCCGCGCCTCCGAGCCTTGGTCTGTTAGAGCAGAAGCACGCTGCCGCCCACTCCCCGGGGTTCCTGCGGGAGTGACATGCCACGGCCGCCCGGCTCAGGGCCCACGCTCCACACGTGTCAGCTCCGGCCCTGGCGGTCCGTCTCCCCCACTCCTCTCTAGCTCCACGAAAGCCCCGGATCCTCTTGCGCTCGGGTCACCCGTCCGTCTGGCCCAAGTCGGCCGCCAGCGGGAGGGTGCAGAGTCGCACTGAACAGAAAAGTGGCCCCCGCGGCCCCCTCCCACGCCGTCGGGGAGGCAAGTGGTGCTTCTGGAACCCTTCCCGTGCCCGTGGGCCATGCTTCCCTTCCTCTGTCCTTCTCTCCTGGCGTCAGCGTCCCCGTGGGCCCTGCGTTCCAGCCCCCACCTTCTCAAGAAGCGCATTCTCTTCTCGCGCTCCCTTCTGTACCTCCGGCCTCTCCCTAGGTTCTTCGCGGCTGCACCTTGACGTGCTCAGGGCTCTCCCGCTTTTAAGAACAAAAACACAAAGCCACCCCTGCACCGCGCTGCCCCTCTGGCTATTTCCCGTTCTCTACACGTCCATTCTCGGCCGGACCTCTGAGTTACCTACATTAGCCCCCCATGGCTTCTCTGCTCATCTCTCCCTCCCTTGCAAAGCGCTAAACTCACCCTCCCGTTTCCGAAACGGCTTCTTTCCAGCATCGCCCATGACCAATTATTTCTGCGAGATGCAACTGCTGTTGTACGATCTTCAACTAACGTGATCCTTCCGTGCAGCCAAGACCCCTAACCACCCCCTTTTCTTGGAACGTTAGGTGGTTCCTCCCAGCTTCCTTCTTACATCCCAGGCCGATGGTCCTCGGTCTCCCCGGCTGGCTTACCGTCCTCCGGGGATTTTTAGGAGCATTGGAGTTCCTGACCAACGTGCCCTCTCTGAAATCCACCCCTAGGAAATTCATACACTGAAGGGCTCCAGTTATCCCTGGACACCCATGCCTCCCAGCTCGAGCCCCCTCTTTGAACTTCAGGCCCACGTTACCAGTTCGACCTCCTCAAATCGGATTAGGTATCTGTCAAACCTGCCCACTTCCTTCCATCGTCATTGCTGGGAGAAGGAAGCCCTGTCCCCACAACTCCACTGGGAGAGCGCCACACCTGCCCTCTCAGGACTCTGCCCGCCGCGCCTATTACCTTTGCCAATTTTAATCTGCATCCTTTCGTGGTAGCAACCCGTGACCGTGCCCGTAAGGGCTTTTCTGAGTTCTGGGACTCCTTCGAGCCATTTTTGAACCCGAGAGTGGTCTTGGGGAGCTCCAGCACGTCAATGAAAGTCAAATGCTAAGAACCAGGATTATAGTCTTGGATGTAAAAGAAAGAAACGGGAGCCATCTGTTTCCGACTAGATGTGTATCCCCAAACCCTAGGCCATGCTGATCCTTGTCTTTGGGCGGGAGTGGGGGATGGAAGTAGCTGGAGACCAGAAGCTACCGGAAAGTGACATCACATGTGGAATACGAGAACTCAAGAGTTGAAAAGCACCTTGGAGAGTGTGTCTCGTTCAAAGTCCCCCAAAGAAGGCAATGGAAAGCAGCCCGGGGACATGGTCTGAGCCGACCCAGGTCACAAGACCGGGTTCAAACATACTGAATGTTCATTGAACGTGAGGTGCCAGGCGCTAGGCCAGGTTCGAAGGAATGGGTTCCCTGGGTTCAAGCAACGCTTCTAAGAGGCTTGAGGGAGGCCAGGGCTACAGGACACTCAGGTCGGTCTCCGGCCGCCCGGTAGGTGCTGAGTGAGTGCAGGCTGTCCCTGAGCAGCACGGGTGGTTCGCAGAGCTCTGCTGCTGCCAGCCTGCGGCATCCGTGCCCCGCGCGAAACAGAAAGCAAGGGGCCGTACTCTCCATCACTCGGCCGGGCGTGCAGGGGCTGGCGAGGGGCTGGTGAGGGGCACAGGAAGGAGACTCCACAGGAGGGACACCTGCAGTGACCCAGGAAGCTGCCCCAGGGGCCCCGATCTCCCTTCCAGAGCCCAGTTCTCCCAGACTGCATCTTTCAGCACTTTCTCTCTCAGAGAGGGTTAGTTAAATCTAACCCCCCACCCCACCTACACACACACACGCACACACACCCCTCAGGATCCGAAGGAAATCATGTGCCCTAAAAGGACTGCGAAAGCATTTTGTAACCTTTATAAATTATGTACATTTTGGACGGAGCTGCAGATACTTTCTGAGAAAGTGGGATATAAGGTAATTCAAGAAAAAATTGTCTGTCAAGGCATCCCCCCCCCCATTTTTTTCTGAGCAAGGAAGAAAAGAAAGACAGAAATTCGTATTTGTGAAGTGTACAAAATGCCCAGGAACCTGCTAGGCCCTTTGGTCTCAATGGCAGGTGATCTGGGAGCCCTTGGAGGCAGACGGCAGCATCTTCATTTAACAGATGGAAAGAAGATAATACTTAGGGACTCGGGAAGATGAAGTAACTTCACCGCTAAGTAGTAACACTGGAATTGAACTTAGCTCGTCTGACTTGGAGCACTGGGCCTTTTCCACTCAAGGAAAATTTCTTCAGCTGCAACTTACAGGGAGACTCTGGTTAATAAATGCTGTGTCACAGAAAGACCTGGCCAAGGCCACAAGAAGGAAAGCAAAGAGTTCATTGTATGAGTTCCACCGTCTCTGCCCAAGGTTTCGCGAAGTGCGTGGTTTGCTATGAAGTCAATGTTTTTGTCTAGAGTTACTCTACGCGCACGCAGGAAAAGCAAGCAAGGCATAATACAGTCCTCAACCTCTCCTGCGCCTCCAACCTCGTGTCCTCATTAAGAAAGACGGCCACGTGATTCTTGTCCAACATGAGTTTAGTGTCAAAGGTAGGGAAGGCATTGGTCAGCTGAGGCTCAAGCTGACACTGTACTTATTTTTTTAAATGTTTATTTATTTATTTTTGAGACAGAGAGAGAGAGAGAGAGAGAGAGGGAAAGAGAGAGAGAGACAGAGAGAGAGCACAAGCAGGGGAGGGGCAAAGAGAGAGGAGGAGACACAGAATCTGAAGCAGGCTCCAGACTCTGAGCTGTCAGCACAGAGCCCGACACGGGGCTCGAACCCACGAACCGTGAGACCATGACTTGAGCCGAAGTTGGATGCTCAACCTGACTAAGCCACCCAGGAGCCACAACACTGTACTTACTTTATTTTATTACAAAAAAATTTTTAATGTTTATTTTTGAGAGAGACAGACAGTATGAGTGGGAAAGGGGCAGAGAGAGAGAAGGAAACACAGGTTGTGAAGCAGGCTCCAGGCTCAAACCCAAGAACCACGAGATCATGAAGCCGAAGTCGGATGCTTAACAGACGGAGCCACCCAGGCACCCCCCCCCCCCAACACTGTGCTTATAATAACAGGACAAAGTCCAGGCTGCTGAACCAGAGAAAGTCTAAAATTTCAGAGTTTTTACAGAAACTTTTACAGGCTTGCAGAAGAGTTTACTTCCCTGTCACCTAACAGTCCCAAGGTCCAGGACGGTGACCCAGACCCTTTCCACCTCGTTGCTGTGCTGGCCCCGAGGGCACGGTCTTCTGCCCGGGGTCAAGTGTAGGTGGTGAGCACACTCACAGGGCAGCTTACGAGAAGGGGACGGGGAAGGGCCCATGGTCCGTGTTCGGGACACCCCAGGAGTTGTACCACTGTGTCTGCACATCCCCCTGCATTTGGCCACCAGGCCTCCCCAGCAACAAAGGAGACGGGAAGTGTCCCTTCCCACTCAGCCCGATGGCAAGTCTATTCCCGTGGAAGGTGTGGAGAGCGGACCCGGGGGGCCAGAGGGCCACCTCCGCCACGGCCACGGTCACACTCAGCCTGAGCCAGAGCCTCGCTTTGTACAGGTGCTTTTATGGCCACTGCTTCATCTCACCCGGCAACAAACCTTTGAGTGGGTCACATCTCCCTCACATCACGGGTGAGAAAACGGGCCCAGAGGGGCTCAGGGACTGGGTCAAGGCACAATCACAGAGTATTAAATGTACGGTGAGAGCAGCCCCTGTGGTGATAAAATACTGGCAGAGTCAAAGAGAAAAAACCTGTTCCATTTCTTCCAGCCACATTTATTAAGCAATTCATAAGAACCAAGGAACCGAGGAAACAGGAAACACGGGGCAGGTCCTCGCCCTCGAGGACTTCATGGCCGTCAGGGAGTTCAACAGTGATTGCAGGACGGTATGGTCATAAGGACTGCGGGACACCTTGCCACCGATGGACAGAGAAGGGTCATTCAGACACGGAGAAGAGAGTGACGATTCCCGGAGAGGGATGAAAAGGTAAATGCTTGTTCCTACCAGGAGTGGGCAAAGCAGTAAGTCAAAGCTCTCTGGCAGGAAACAGAGAAGTAGGGCATTCGTAAGGTATTCAGAAGGAATTAGGTGCCTCTTATGCTCTGCCTTCAATCCTCTCATCCTAGCTTTTACTCCGGCCAGCACTGTGGCAATCCGTTTCCTGCGGGTGTGACTGGAACGCCCCGTGTGTCTCTGGCTCCAGGCCTGCCCTGACACAGCAGCGTGGGACACCTGTGAGAATCTGCCCAGCATTCACACATCCACACTCCACAACCAGGAAGTGAGAGTTAATCCCAGAGGACAGGTCTTGGCCACGGAACATGGGGCACCCGTGAACAAGTGCTCCCTCTCTGTCCAGAGTTGCACCGTCCAAGGCACACTTTACACACTACTAGGAGGGATCCAGGGATTGAGTCTGTGATGGTTAATTTTATGTGCCAACTTGGAGGGTGTTTTGGATGAGATGGACATTGAAACAGCGAATGTTAAGCAAAGAAGAATGCCATCCACAGAATATGGGTGGGCCTCAACCAATCAGTTGAAGGCCCGAAGAGAACAAAGACCGACCTCCCAGAGCAAGTTCTCCGGCAGACTGTCTTTGGACTTCATGTGTACCAACGGCTCTTGAGAGTCTCGGGCCTGCCGGCCCGCACTACAGATTTTGGACTTCCCAGCTTCTGTAATCATATGAGCCAATTATTTAAAATAAATCTCTCCGTCCTGCTTCTCTGGGGAGCCTTGAGTAACACAGAGCCCCAGGGACCGACTTGAGAATGCACACTTGTATTGGCTCTCCCCCTCTCCCGCCGCGCGCTCCCGGTCTCCGGAATCATTCGCGTTCAAAATAAACTGTGAAGGGACGTGCACACCTTTGTCTCGGGCTTGCCTTCTAGGTGCTCCCCAGCCAGTGCAGGACATTCGTGGCTCAGAGAGAGCCTCACGGGTCTTCGATTTCCGCGTGTCAGGAGACCCGGAACCCCGGCCAGGGCGCTCAGGTGTAATGGGATAGATGCTGCCGGGCCGCCTCCTGCTCCCCTCATGGGACTGCACTTCTGTCCATCACAGAACCATGCCCCTTTGTATCCCCCCTGCTGCCCAGCATAAGGGAAGTTTCCTAAAAGCACTTGCTCAGCTGGACTGGACGTTTCATTTTCAAATCTGCCTATGTGCTGTCATGACGTAGGCATAGTTTGTTGTTGTTCAAATGTCGTGTCACTCAGTGGGTCCAAATACAAAAGATGTGGCTAAAAACGACGCTCTGGTGCTACACGGGCATAGATTCAAGTCTCAGTTCCTCCACTAACTGGATTTGGCACAGCAGAATCTCTCTATAAAGGAATATAATCGGATTTTTCTGCTGAGAGAAAATAAAGGCCCGTGTAGAATTCCCTTTCCAGCTAAATGCCAATACCACAGTGAG
The DNA here is from genome assembly GCF_046562875.1 of Panthera onca. Classification (NCBI taxonomy): domain Eukaryota; kingdom Metazoa; phylum Chordata; class Mammalia; order Carnivora; family Felidae; genus Panthera; species Panthera onca. Next base: position 137,038,535 of record NC_138345.1, read on the forward strand.
GGAGAGAAGAGGGTTTTCTTTCTTAAGAGACTAAGAGAGTACCACTACAAAGGTTTTCACTGGAAGAAATGCTATAGGATTTATTTCAGGGTAAAAAAAAAAAAAACATCTGGAAGAGAGAAGTGTAAGTTTATCAACTAGAAAGTAATTGTAACTAAGTGGCAAATCTAAATCAGCACTGCCTGTTTGGAAACAACAGCACTAGTAAGTGACTTGAGGGCTGTAAGAATGAGAGACCGAAGTAACATAATTAACAACAATGGCATAGAGACAGGAGGGGGTGTTTGGCATTTTAGGGCTTTGGCATCATTCAAGACTAAAGGAGAGATATTTATTAATTTCAGATTAAGTCAAAATGAATGTTAAGTATGGAAAAGGGAGGGGTGGGAGTGGATGAAGGGATGTAATGAAAATTCAGTTGATCCAACCAAAGACAAGAAGAGGTTTTTTTTTTTTTAATCAAATAAATAAAAAACCACAAAAAGTAGAAAGTACAAAAGCAGAAGGCAGAAATGAATGCATACGTATCTACGTTACCTAAGTTACCACCGGAAGACAGAGATCACAGACAAGGTAGAAATAAGAAAAATGCACCTGTATGATATTTATGAGACACATACCAAAAGCTGAAGTACCTGAAAGACTGAGACTCGAGGGGAAAGTGGTTTACGAGGAAAATATTACCCAAAAGAAAGCTGGTGCACTTATCTTAATATCAGAAAAAAGCTGAAAGATGGAAAGTGTCGTTAGACTTAAGAGGCTGTGATAAAAGGAACATTTTCTCACACAGGTACAAAATTTCTGAACCTGCTTGGAACCTAACAACATAATCTCAAAACATATAGACCAAAACTTGACAGAATTACAAGGAGAGATTGACAAACCCACAGTGAAGGAGGAGGATTCACCATCTTTCAGACTGAACATTTGTGAATATTGATCATGTACTAAGCTATAATGCAAGACTCAACAAATACGAAAAACTAACGTAGTAAAGACCAAGTCCTGAACTCAAGATCATAAAAATATAACAAAAAATAAGCAAAAAGTGTCTACACTATTGCCATTTTAAAAAAATAAACTTCAAAATAATTCTTGGGGGAAGAACTCAGAAACTGTAATAACTTAGGACCGAGTAATAATACTTTTTACACTTCCCCTCCACTGTTCCATTCTACCCCCTCTTGGCCGATGCCGTTAAGACAAAACACTGACACACACACACACACACACACACACACACACACACACACACACTTTATGTTGGAAATGAAGAAACAAAAAAGTCGTTAGCAGAAGACCCCAATATTGTGGATCAAAGAGGATCAAGGACAAGCCATTGGTAGAAGAGAGTTCAGTGAGACTGCAGGATGTAAGATGAATATCCAGAAATTAATTACTGGCCAAATGACTACAATAAATATTTGGGAACTAATTTTTAAAGCGGTACCATTTTGCAATCCCTACAAAGCATTTAAGGTATCTGGGAACAAATCAAACATAAGATGCGTAACATCACAAAACTTTTTGAATAACGTAAGTCGGTAAGGAAATTTGACATTTTAACAATGGGAATCCTCCTCAAACTAACATTAAATGTTAACATTAAATGCAGTTTTACGTAAAGTCTCAACAGGGCTTTTTGAAGAACTTTTAAACTGATTCCAAAATGTATGCGGAAGTGCAAAGAGCCAAGTATATCAAGAACGCTTTGAATAACGTAGGGAGACTTACTGGGCTAGTTATCAAGACTTACTATGAAGCTATCATAGTTAAGTTGTTGGTCCTGAGATAAAAATGTGGTGAATCGGAACTCAGAGAGCTGAGGCAGACTCGTGCATATAAGAAACACAATGCAAATCAAGCTGCTTTACAAAAAGAAAAGGATTTAAGGAAGGAGACTCGACGCGGCCGGTTCCTGCAGCAGCAGGCACACAGCTGGTGAGGGCGAAGGTGGGCGAGAAGGACCCTGCCTTCCCAATCCAAAGGGTGGTGATCTGAGCTCTGGCCACTGACTGCTGCTTCTGACCCCCAGGGGGCAGGCAGGAGTGGGCAGCCACTGTTGGTGCACCTTCCGGCACAGCTGCAAGCCCCTCCCCCTCAGGCCGAAGTGACTTCTGTAGATCTAAAGGGCCAGTGCCCTTCCCCCCTCCCCCGGCCTCATTCTTCTCTTCCTCCCCTATTGGAAGCCAGACGTTAAAGATTAGGACATTAAAAAACGCTTGCGTGTAAGGAAAAAAAAAAAACTTACAAAGTGATCCACGCACACCCAGGGAAAGGCTTGGAAAAGACCTGAGAAGACCTTAAAGTTTACACTCAGGCTGATCTTCAGCACCGAGACAGCCTACAATAAAACAAAAACAAACAAAAGAGGGGCGCCTGGGTGGCTCAGTTGGTTAAGCGTCTGACTTCGGCTCAGGTCACGATCTCATGGTCCGTGAGTTTGAGCCCCACCTTGGGCTCTATCCTGACAGCTCAGAGCCTGGAGCCTGCTTTGGATTCTGTGTCTCCCTCTTTCTGCCCCTCCCCCACTCATTCTCTCTCTCTCTCTCTCTCTCTCTCTCTCTGTCTCAGAAATAAATAAAAACATTTAAAAAAAATGTTTAAGTCATTCTGGGGGTGCCTGGGTGGCTTAGTCAGTTAAGTGTCCGACTTCAGTTCAGATCATGATCTTGTGGTCTGTGAGTTCAAGCCCCGCATCAGAATCTATGCTGACAGCTCGGAGCCTGGAGCCTGCTTCGGATCCGTGTCTCCCTCTCTCTGCCCCTCCCCCGCTCACACTCTGTCTCTCTCCTTCAAAACTGAATAAATGTTAAAAAATAATTAAATAAACAAGCAAAACAAAACAAAATACCCAAAAAAACCAAACCTGGGAAAGAGGGAGAGAATATAATTTCTACTGTTACCACGTTGTTAGATTCAAAAGTCCAGTTTTCAACAACAACAACAATAAAAAAACACAAAGCATGCAAAGCAGCAGAAAGTATGGCTCAAAGGAAAAACAAAAAACAGAAACTATCCCTGAAAAAAAAGACCTGAACGGCAGATCTACTAGACAAAGACTTTAAAACAACGGTCTTAAAGATGCTCAAAGAACTATAGAAAGATGTGAACAAAGTCAAGAAAATGATGTAGGAACAAAATGCAAATAGGAATAAAGGAGCAGTTACCCTAAAAAGAAACCAAAAAAATTCTGGAACCGAAAAGTATGATAACTCAAACAGAAAATTCACTACAAAGATTCAAAGATAGATTTGAGCAAGCAGAAGAAAGCATCCCTGAACTTGAAGATATGACAGTGGAAATGATTAATTCTCAGGAATAGAAAGAAAAAACATTGGAAAAAAGTGAACAAAGCCTAATGGACCTGTAGGACACCATCAAGGAGCCTAACATACGTATTGCGGGAGTCTCACAATAGGAGAAAGGGGCAGAGAGAATATTTGAAGAAATAATGGCTGAAAACTTCTCAAACCTGATGAAAGACATGAATATAAACATCCAAGAAGCTCAATGAAGTCCAAGTAAAATGAACTCAAACAGACCCACACCAACACAATATAATTAAACTTTTTAAAGACAAACAGCAAATCTTGAAAGTAACAACAGACAAGCAAACTGTCATATACAAGGGATCCTCAATAAGATTATCAGCAGATTTCTTATTAGAAATTTTGAAGGCCATAAGGCAGGGGGCCAATATACTCAAAATGCTAAAAGAAAAAAAAAAAAAAAAAAACCCTGTCAACCAAGAATCCTATATCCTTCAAAAGTGAGGGAGATGGGTCGGCTGGGTGGCTCAGTCAGTTAGGCATCCGACTCTGGCTCAGGTCATGATCTCATGGTTTGTGGGTTCGAGCCCTGCGTCGGGCTCTGGGCTGATGGCTCAGAGCCTGGAGCCTGCTTCAGATTTTGTGTCTCCCTCTCCCTCTGCCCCTCCCCCACTTGCACTCTGTCTCTCTTTTTCTCTCAAAAATAAATAAACATTTAAAAAAAGTGAGGGAAAGGGGTGCCTGGGTGGCTCAGTCAGTTAAGCATCTGACTTCGGCTCAGGTCATGATCTCACAGTTTGTGAGTTTGAGCCCCGCGTCGGGCTCTGTGCTGACAGCTCGGAGCCTGGAGCCTGCTTCGGATTCTGTGTCTCCCTCTCTCTCTGCCCCTCCCCTGCTCACACTCTGTCTCTGTCTCTCAAAAATGAATAAAAGTTAAAGAAAATTTTTTTAAGTGAGGGGAGAAATTAAGACATTCCCAGATAAATCAAATTTGAGGGAGCTCGTTACCACTAGACCTGCTCTACAAGAAATGCTAAAGGGAGTCCTGGGAGGTGAAATAAAAGTACACCAGGTAGAAACTTGAAGGCGTACAGAGAAATAAAGATCTCAATAAAGGTAAATACGTGGGCAATTATTTAAAAGCTAGTATTGTAGCAATGGTTTGTAAATGCATTTTTTTGTTTTCTGCATGATTTAGAGACTTACATGAACAGGATTATTACTCTAAAAGCTAGTGTGGTTGTAACTTTGGTTTATAACTCCAAATTTTGTTTTCTACATAGGAGATGAATGCATTTACAAGAATTACCAGCTTATGTTTGGGCATACAACATATATAGATACAATTTGGGGGACATCAACAACCAAAAGGGGTGAGGACAGAGCTGTAAAGAAGCAGAGTTTTTGTAGGTTGCTGAAGTTAGGCTGGTATACATTCAAATTAGGATATTGTCACTTCAGGATGTTAAATATAATCTCCACAGTAACCACAAAGAAAACGGCCCTGGGATATACACAAAAGGAAATGGGAAAGGAATTTAAACATTTCACTACAAAAAGTCAACTGAACACAAAAGAAGGTAGTAATGCAGGAAATGAGGGACAAAGAAGCTATAAGACACGCAGAAAACAAATAGCAAAATGATCAAAGTCCTTCTCATCAGTAATTACTTTAGCCGTGAATGGATTAAACACCCCATTCAAAAGATCCAGTCGCACAAGAAATAAAAAGGCATGATCCAACTATATGCTGTCTACAAGAGACACTTCAGATCCAAACACAAAACAGACTGAAAATGAGAGAGTGCACTATTCCATGCAAATAGTGATCAGCACAGAGCAGCCGTGGCTCTACTAATATCAGACAAAATAGACTTTAAATCAGAAAAGGATACAAAAGACAAAGAAGGACATTATATATTAATAAAAGTTTCAATACAACAAGAAGGTTAACAATTATAAACATTTATATAACTGTTCATTGCTTCTCGGTCATATAATTTCTTAGCATAGTTATTCATATATTCCTTAGAGTCCCTTTTATTGCTTGAGGTCAGTTGTGATGTTTCCTCTTTCATTTCAGATTTAACAGTTTCTGTGTTCTCTCTTTCCTTCCTGGTCAGACTAGCTAAAATTTTGCTACTTTTTACTTTTTTTTTTTTTTTTTTAATCAGTCTTTGGTTTTCTTTTCTACTTCTTTTTTCTTTTTCATTTATTCCCACTCTCTTTTTTACGTTTCTTAGAGTGGAAGTTTTGTTTATTGATTTGACATCTTTCTTCTAATATAAATTTTGTTCTATGCGTGGCATTTGCTGCTTTCCTTAAGTTCTCGTATATTGTCTTTTCTTTCATCTCTATGTATTTCCCAGTTTCTCTGGTGATTTTGACTCTTCGTTATGAATGTGCTACTTCAATATTCCATATTTTTGAATTCCCCAAATTTCCTCCCTCTCTCATCTCACTCTACTGTGGTTTGAGAACAGACTTTGTATGATTTCAATTCTTTCAACCTTAGGAGACTTGTTTTATGACATAACATATGGTCTATCCTGGAGAATGTTCCATGTGCCCCTGAGAAGAATGTGTCCTCTGGTGTTGTTGGGCGAAGTGCTCTGAAGATGCTTGTTAGGTCTCGCGGGTTTAGAGAGTTGTTTAAGTCATCTGTTTCTTTGGGGATCTTCTGCCAAGGTGGTCTATCCACTATGGACAGTAGGACGTTGAAATCTGCAACTATTATTGTTGAGTTGTCTATTTCTCCCTTCAATTCTGTCTCTTTTTGTTTCGTGTACTTTGGTTGCTTTTATGAAAGGTTAGTTGATTTTTGGAGGTCCTTATCATCCCAGGAGTGCTTCCATCTTTGATATCTTGTTTGGAGCCCAGAAAACATGTGAGCTTTTCCACTGGAGATCAATATTCTTCTATAAATAGCTTCTAGGGTGTGACATCAGGGTTCACAGTTCAGTGTACAATGATAATATTCATTTTCTCCAGAGATAGCTAACAGATCTCACCATCTGGCACCATATGAAGGTCATGACCAAAGTTGTAGCTGAAAACTGGCATACTGACCCCTAATGCCCTCTTCAGTTTTCTCTCGTGAAAGTGATGTGCCCCATATCGCCCATATCCTCATACTTTACATTGTATTTCACCCAAACCATGTATTTCATCTGAAAGTCATAATTGCCAAACTACACAGCTGTCAGGATCTTATCTCCAGCTAGAATCTATGTTGGAATCTGTGTAGACTGCATCCCAGGTCAAGTCACTATTCCTAGATTCCCCAACTTCTCAGTACATAGCTTTATGTGTCATAGACTATTTTAGTTTCTTAACTGCTTGTTTCGCCATCACTCCTCTCTCACAATGTGGGTTTCTACTATAAGCAAACTCAAAGTGAAATGCTGAATCAGAATTTCATTCATTAGTCTCCATAATGAGGAGTTTTAGCCAGTCCCGTCTCCACCTTCAGTCTTTGTCTTCCTAACATGCTCTGAGATGTTCTTTCCATATGAATTTTATCCAAAGGTAAGTATCATAGATTTGTTTTTGCACTTGGCAGTTGAACAAATGTGAGTTTTGCTGGCAAAAGAGTCTCAAAACAATTACGGAAATAATTCAGCTAAATCATAGATTGGGAGCTTTATTGCTATTATAGATATCTGAAATCCAACATGTTCTTCTGGAAAAGATTCCAATTACGGTGCTTAGAGTATCCTTGCCTAATACAGCTCGGTGCAAATAGTCTCACATGTAATAAGGTAGATACATATAATCCTAGGTGATCTCATTCCACTTGTGTTCAGGGTTTTCAATATTCTACATGCACTTCTCCTTCAAAATATTCTCTTTATTCAAATAGAATTATTTGTCTATAGCTCATGTCTAGACTGAGACTAGTGTTTACTAACAACACTTTGAGCCTTTTTTTTTTTTTTTTTTTTCCAAATCAATTTAAGCCCTTATCGACCACGTTATGGACTGAATTGTGCCCCCAGAGCCAGATTCATTGTGTTGAAGCCCGAATCCCAGAAGTCACTGTGTCTGGAGACAGGGTGTAGAAGGAATTAAGGCCGGATAAGATCATAAAGGTAGGGCCCTGATCTAATATCAGCGTCCTGTAAAAAGACAACAGAGAAACGCTTCTTTTCCTCTTTCTCTTGCTGTCTCCCTCAGTGCAGAAGAAAGGCCGTGTGAGGACTTAGTGAGAAGCCAGCCATCGACTGGCCAGGAATGGACCCTGCTAGGGTTTGACCTGGGACCTTCCACCTCCAAAACTGTGATAAAATAAATGTCGGTTGCGTACGCCACCCCGCTCATTTTGTTACAGCAACCTGAGCAGACTCATATACCATGTCTGGCTCTAGAGAGAGGAAGGTAAATGAGACAAAGCCCTCTGCTTCAGGAGCACAGAATCTAGGAAGAAGGGACGTCTCGTGAAAATACGTGATCAGTGCTTCCAACTCAGCCTGCGAGTTCTGAAAGGCTCCACAGAGCACAGATTTGAGCAAGGTTTTCAAAGAGGCCCGACTAGGCGAGGAAACAGCAACCCGCGAAGAGAGAATCCCCGGCAAGGACTGACACCTCAAAAGGCGGGATGTATCTGGTGAACACTGAGAGGCTACAGGGTCTGGAGGGTACAGAAGGCATGACAAGGAGGCTTGGGAGGGGAGGGGCTGGAAAAAGGGACTGGGGACAAGATGTGAAGGTCCCCGAGTGCCAAAGAGCCTACGTTTCCCACATAAGAAAATATCACTCAACATGTTCATTTACTAGAGCTGTTAGACTAGATATCTCTCTCTTTTTTTTTTTTTTTTTTTTTTTTTTTTTTTTGTTCAGCCATTTCATACAGGAGGAGGACACAAGTAAGTCCTCCCTCGTCAGATCACGGCAATTTTTATCTATCCCATAAGCATAGCCACCAAAATCTATTATTGGGAGAAAATGTGGTCTCTCTCTTTTTTTTTAACTTTATTTAGAGAGAGAGAGAGCACGAGTGGGATAGGGACACAGGGAGAGGGGAGAGAGAATCCCAAGCAGGCTCCGCCCTGTCAGCGCAGCGCCCTACGTGGGGCTCAAACTCATGAACTGCAAAACCCTGACCTGAGCCAGTATCAAGAGTCAGACGCTCAACCGCCTGAGCCACCCAGGCGCCCCCTACAGACTAGGTATCTTCACTACAGAAATTAATTTTCTCCTTCCAGAGGCGAGAAATCTGAAATTAGGTACCTGTCAGCAAGGTTGGTTTCCTCTGAGGCCTCCCTCCTCGGCTTGCAGACGGCTGCCTTCTCCTTGGGCCCTCACGCACCTGTCCCTCTGTACGTGCAGCTGTGTCCAAACCCCCCCTTCTTGTACAGACGGCATTCACCTAGGATTAGGGCCCACCTTGATGAACTCATTTTAATTTAATTACCTCTTTGGAGACGCTAACTCCAAATGTGGCCCGTTCTGAGTCATGGGGCTACTCCTGCAACACCGGAGGGGTGTGGGAAGGGAGAGGGCACAGCTCAGCCCATGGCAAAAAGCTACCAGAGGGATGATACACGTGAGATGCCGCCTGCTAGGGAAGGGACTCCTTTTATGCCATTTGGTCACTTCTCCCCCCGGTGGACTCCTAGCTTTTGAAAGAGTTCATCTGCCAAAGTACACTTACTAACTTATAAATTCTTCATTTCCAAAAATCAAAGACAGTAGGCCGGTCAGATGTGATCAGCAGGTAAATCTAGAATCACCATACTGAGTTGATAAAATCTCCACCAAGAGGAGAACCTGACATTCACATCGACCTGTGAGGACTTGTTGCGGGGAGCGTGTGAGTGTATGTGTGTGTGTGTGTTGTGGCTGGAGACAAGACTTTGTGGAGTGTCACGTGTGCTGAAGTGTATGCTCCCCCCCCCCACACACACACACAGTGTCTGCATCATAGCACTTAGCATATCGTATCGCAATTTTGTGGTTGTGAGTGCATCCCCCCTCTACATTCTGAATCCCTGTCAACAGGGACCCCATCTCACTCATTTTGCAACCCCAGCAATGTCCCTGGTCGTCTTAAGCTGACTAGACCCATCACCACATCTTTAAGGCCTCTGGAGAACAAGGGACCATGAAGTTGAAACCCACTGCTCTAGGATCTTCAACGTACACGGGAAGGCTCTACGGTCACATGTTCACACTGCCACCATACACACTCTTATTTTAAATGCCATCACGCCGCAGATAAAGATGCTATGGGATATCGATACAGCTGTGGGATCCTGAGCGGGGACTCCTCAAAAGCTGGGCACTCAGCAGAGCCAGCAAGGAAAGACCATCTCTGCTTCCTTGTCTGTTCCCGGCCAACTCCCACTCCCCCTGACAACAAAGGTATCACCTGGGCCTGGCCAAGTCTCATATTTAACACCACCTTGATAAATGCCATTGAATGAACGAATGAAGGCACACATGAATAAATGAGTCACAGAACTGTAAGTAAAAAAAAAAAAAAAAAAAAAAGGCAGAGCACTCAGGAAAGGAGGTGAGGTGGGCTTTGACAGATGAAGACGAATTTGGAATAAGCAGAGAAGAGGGAAAGACATTCAGGTGAGGAAATCACAACAGAAAATTCAGGGATGGAAAGATGTTTTAGGGTTTTCAGTAGGTAAAATTTTTATTTATTATTTATTTATTTATTTTAATTTTTTTTTTTTAACGTTTATTTTTGAGACAGAGAGAGACAGAGCGTGAACGGGGGAGGGGCAGAGAGAGAGGGAGACACAGAATCCGAAGCAGGCTCCCAGCTCCGAGCTGTCAGCACAGAGCTCGACGCGGGGCTCGAACTCACGAACCGCGAGATCATGACCTGAGCCGAAGTCAAACGCTCAACCGACTGAGCCACCCAGGCACCGTGTCAGTAGGTAAAATTTTTAAATCAAAGTTTGACATACAGAGAAAAGTTTATAAATCATAAGGGTACAGCTAAATGAATGATCAGAAAGGAGATATATGCACACAGCCCCCTTTGAGATCAAGAGATAAGACATTATTCTCTGTATCTCCTTTTGTACGGTTGAATATTGATCCACAGGATGTATTAGGAAATATCAACATAAACAAACACCTAAGAGGGGGATATGTTCTGTTTCCTCGGTGCATCACAGCAGCTTGAACAACGGCCACGCAAAGACAGCAAGTCTTTTTTTTTTTTTTTTTTAACGTTTTATTTATTTTTAAGACAGAGAGACAGAGCGTGAGTGGGGAGGGGCAGAGAGGGAGACACAGAATCCGAAACAGGTTCCAGGCTCCGAGCTGTCAGCACAGAGCCCGACGCGGGGCTCGAACTCACAAACTGTGAGATCATGACCTGAGCCGAAGTCGGACGTTAACTGACTGAGCCCCCCAGGCGCCCCAAGACAGCGAGTCTTAATCCCCGGGATTTGTAGATGCGACTTTATTTGGAAACGAGGACCATGGATACATCTTTTGGGGGCCACTACTCCAGCGCTGAAAGAGAGGGATTAGCATCAGTCTGTCGCCAAAGTCGCCTGTGGACACGTTAATAACGGAAGCTGACACCTGCCCGGCTGAGGGCCAGGTCGCGGACACCTGCAGGTACCCTTCTGCCCCACCACAAGCCGCTAGCATCCCTGTCACCTCTTTCCATCAAAACAGCACAAGTCATTATTAGTTCCGTTTTACGGATCAATAAACTGAGCCACCAAAGATGGGGGTAAAGCTGCAGGTCAAACGTGGTGACGACAGAAGTGGAATCTGGACTCTGACGTGATGGTGGAAAGACACCTCTCACCCCTACCCACCCCCCCCCCCCCCCCGCCTCCTTCGCGACCATCACAGAGGCCATCACTTTGGGGCCATACGCACTGTGACAGATGACAAACACAAGAGGAGACTTCCACACATCTCTGAAAAAAACCGTACATCCTCTTGAGTTTTCTTTTCTAGTCTCGGCCTCCCTGATTCCTGCGGCCTCCACTTAGACCGTGTGGCCCGTCCCCTCACCCCCACAGTCACATCCTCCAAGTCTGCCACACGGCGTCTGCACGCTTCTTTAAAGAATGCTTCCCGGAACCGACAACCGTAAAAACCAACTTTCATGGAGTACTTATGTGCCAGGCTCCCTTCTAAGCACTTCAATTACAGAACTGCAATTTAATGTCAACAACTCCATTAGATAAGATTACTATTATTATTCCCCATATTGGAAATGAAGAAACAGACATGGAAGTGAAGTTATGTTGCTCAAGGCCACCAAGTGAGGAAATGAAAGCTGGTACTGAAATGTAGGCAGCCTGTCTCCAGAGGCCCGTATTCTTAACCTCTACCCTCTATGCCGCCTCGCCTCGTGCCTCCTCAAGAGTCAGAAGAGACCACCTCCCTTGTTGCAAGTACTATACTCCACGTGATGCGACCTCAGGTCACATGGCAGTTACATCACGTGCAGGCATTCATTTGTCCACTGCTAAACGCGTATGCATCTATCCCTCTCCTCCTCCTCACCAGAAGAGTCCCCGAAAGCCACAGACTCTGAGAGAAAGTATGTGGCAGGGGTGGCAGGTGGACAGGCAGAAAGAAGGCTAAGAATGAGAGAGGGCGAGCCACAAAAAAGGACGAAGGATCCAAGCACGTCAACACGGAGGCGCGACGACAGACCAGATGCAGGGAGACCGTGGGCTGGTTGAGGACAAGTCTCACAGACGCCGCGTCTGCGTTCCGTCATTCCGGAGAGTCCTCAGAGGCAGGCCAGGCACCACCCTTGGCTGCATCCAGAAAAGCCCCTGCGCTCAGCCAACCTCGATACTGGTGATCACTCGGAGGCACCGGCAGCCAGAAGGGAGGAAAGCGTCTTATTCCAAACTCGTCAGACATGGCGGGGAATGGAAGCAAGCCGGATCTCCTCAAAGACGTGGCGGACGCACTCTCGTGCGGCCTCTCTCTGGCTTTGTCTCGAAGACTCGGGCACCTTAGTCGCTTCACCGTTCCGTCGCCACCTCTGCCCCCTCTCCACGTGCGCCAAACCCACTCACCTTGGAGGCCACTCAGCCCCAGTGCCGCGAACGCGTCCTTCATCGCTGCCCTCTGCGGGCATCTCTCCCGCTTCAGAGCCCAGAGCACTTTTTGCCTCTGCCATCATTGGGCCACGATATCTGCCGACGGTTTTCTTTCATTCTTTGAATTCTTGTTGGCAAAATTTTGTTCCCAGAAACATGATACGATAGGCTACGCTATACAATTCACGGTGTTTTGAGCATTTTTTTTAACATGCTAAATACCGCTACTGCTTTTCCAGAGACCGTAAAGCCTCACGAGAAAATAAGTAACAGCTGTACAAGACGTAGCAGTTTGTCTTAATCCTTTTGCACTGATGTCTGAAATGTGAAAAACACAAAAGCTATGACATGTTGGGAGCACCCGATGGAGTGGAATCCCTAGGACGAAGCAAGTCAGGCACTGCTCAAAGTCTTGAGAATCCAGCTAAATCCCAGTTTAATCATTGATATTTTTTTGTTATGAAACCAAACGTGTCGTCATTGAAAGATCTAGTCTAGAATCTATAAAGGGGGATAGGGAGTCTCCGGCCCTTGGGCAACGTTCCAAAAGCCTACTGGAAATCATAAATCTAAGAATAAAACTACTCGAGTTAAAACATCACAGTTCTTTGCTTTCAGCTCGAATCGTAAGAACCCGGTGAATTACATTAGTTATGGTGTGGAAGCCAAAACCTCGGAATGGTACATTTTTGATTAGTAAAAGGAAACTATTGTTTTGTAACTAAAATCTTTTAAAACAAGAATCCCGTTAGAAAAAATAATTTAGGGGTGTCTGGATGGGTCAGTCAGTTAAGCGTCCATGACGCAAAAGTCATGATCTCACGATGAGCTCAATCCCTACACTGGGCTCTCTGCTGTCAGAGCAGAACCTGCTTCGGATCCTTTGTCTCCCTCTGCCCCTCCCCCACTCGCACCCATACACCCTCTCTCTTTCAAGAGTAAAATAAGCATTTAAAAAAAAAAAAGAAAAAAACAATTTAAAACCTTCCCATTCGATCCTTACAACTTAATGAAGGTATTATTACTTCCTTCAATTTACAGATGAGGAAACTGAGTGAGCTCTTGTCCAAGAGTTCAATAGCTTGTCCAAGGCCATCCAGCTGGCAAGCAGCCTGCTCGGGAATCAAGGGGCAATTAATGCCAGAGCTCACGTTCTTCGTCTCCGGATTTTATTCATCTCCCTTTCCTCTCTCACTTTGGATAGCCTCTGCCTTCCCAACAACTCAAGGAGAAGGACTTCCAGTAGCTTCAAGTTCAGGCAACAAGCAGCATGGGAGGAAACGAGGCTCTTGGGGAGTGTCTGTTGGAGACACATCACCCTGTGGATTTCTGGACCTCAGACGAGTCCAGGGAAATGCGTATCTTCTAAGAACTATGGCGTTCGGGGGCACAATCATTTAAGAATTCCATGCTCTATGGTCTGGGGATAACGACCCCAAATTCTTCACTCTGCTGCCTTTAGCACCTACCTCCTCCTGACCGTGGATATCATTTTATCAATACTCAGTCACCCTCCTGGGGAACTGAAGAATGGGATGAGGAAAGCAGCACGTGATATTCTTTTCGGCACTGCCTGCTCTCTACCAGTTTGTTCTAACCTTTTTTTCCCTTTTTCTTTAGATAAAAGATACTCCAGGACGGGGCACAAATTCTCTTTGACAAATGGCCCAAAATAAAAGACAAAAGTGCAAGTACATTTCTAGATTTTAAGAGGTCATCTCTAGATTTAAAGAGCACCGGGGCGGCTTGGTCGGTTGAGCATCGGGCTCCTGATTTCAGCTCAGGTCATGATCTTGGGGTCGTGAGATCAAGCCCCATGGAAGGCTCTGTGATGAGTGTGGAGCCTGCTTGGGATTCTCTCTCTCTGTCTGCTCCTCTCTCCCACTTGGATGCTCTCTAAAATTAAAAAAATAATAAAGAGGTCACTGCAGGGGCACCTGGGTGCCTCAGTCGCTTAAGTATCTGATTCTTGATCTCAGCTCAGGTCTGGATCTCAGGGTTGTGAGCTTAAGCCCCCACATTGGGCTCTGCACGGGGCATGAAGCCTCCTTAAAAATAAATGAATAGGCCATTGCAGATACAAAGGAGGCGGCGGCTTCCATTAGTCGGGAACTTCTGCAGCCCTACTCCACACCAGCAGCCCCACCGCGGGGCTGACGGTACAACATCTCACGTGTGAACTCCGGAACATCAGGAGCAGAGTGGCCCTGTAGGCTTCCTGTTGAACCGCGCTTTCTGTTACGTCCTAATAGAGAATGATTCCAATCTCAAAGTTCAAGTCTACCTGAACCAGAGGCCAGGACACAGCGCCATTCAACAGATCTTATCTTGCAATTTCCTTCACCGGGTTAAACTAGACTTCAATTGTCCACGACGTTAACGACTTGATCGCAGTGTGAAGCCGACCCAGTGGCGGTTCCGGTCCGCCAGTGGAACTCGAGCAGCACAAAGGCAGGACTCCGTGAACTCGTTTTGAATTAGGTGAAACAGGTAAACCAACAGGTGTGGGTATTTATTAACTGAACATAAGAAAATGACCCAGCCTGGGCAACCATAAAAATCCTCGGTGGCTAAGCAAAGTGAAAGGGGTTTCAGAAATACCGTCTAACGCCTTTGGACAACTATTTCGTAAGTTTCCCAAAGACCTTCGCTAAATGGACGCGGCCAAATTCAATGGAGGTAGAGGTCCGTGTGCAAACTGCCTCCATTCTCCTGAGCTATAGGCAGCGTGACGCTGTCATTTCAGTAAGCGGGGGATTTCAACACATAACGTGCAAGTCAGCCAAAGCGCCACTAAACGCATAAATCTTTTTATTTGCATGAGAAAGGCATCCATCACCTCACGCTACAATTCGCAATGAAGAAGTAAATGTGCTATTTTGCTTCGCCTCACGGGAAAACTTTGGTGTTATTTCCAGAATAAAAGTTGTGACTTTAACTGGCTACATTTCAATGGTAAATACAGTTGATCCCTGAACACGGGAGTGAGGGTCACTGACAGCCTCCCCTGTCCAAAATCCAAGTATGACTTTTGACTCCCCCAAAACTGAACCACTGTTGGCGGGAAGTCTTACTCAAATCATAGTCAATTAACCGTTGACAGACCTTGTATACACATCATACAGTGTATTCTTAGCATCAAATAAGCCAGACAGAAGAGTGTTAAGAAAGTCATCAGAAAAATACAGTACTACTATACCGTATTTATCGAAAAAAACCCACACCTAAGTGGACCCGTACGGTTCAAGTCTGTGTTGTTCAAGGGTCACCTGTACCCACGCGAAAGGCTACGCCTACTTACCTAAGCTGTCTGCCTCTTGTGTGGTAACGACCCAGATATTACACAGCAAGTAACCTAGCATTTCTATTTTCACGTTAACAATTACCATTCAATTTACAGGAAGGCACTAGAGGGGGACCTGGGGGGCTCAGTCAGTTAAGCATCCAACTCCTGGTTTCGGCTCAGGTCACGATCTCGTGGCTTTGTGGGTTCGAGCCTGGAGTCGGGGTCAGCTCCGGCAGCAAGGAGCCTGCTTGGGATTCTCACTCTCTGCCCCTCCCCCACTCGCACAGTCTCTCTCTCTCTCTCTCTTTTTTTTTTTTTAAATAGGCACTAGAGGGGTGCCTGGGTGGCTCAGTCGGTTAAGCGTCCGGCTTCGGCTCAGGTCATGATCTCACGGTCTGTGGGTTTGAGCCCCATGTCAGGCTCTGTGCGGACAGCTCGGAGCCCGGAGCCTGCTTCGGATTCTGTGTCTCCCTCTCTCTCTGCCCCTCCCCTGCTCCTGCTCTGTCTCTGTCTCAAAAATAAATAAAAACATTAAATAAATAAATAAATAAATAAATAAATGAATGAATAGGCACTGGAGACATTTTGGGATGAATGAGCTTCACACAGAACCAAATACGAAGACTCACAAGCTGCTGATCAGATCAGGAAAGTCTGGGATAACATTTCTCTCAATAAGGAAACAGATGGGTTCGTCCTTTTAGTAACTAGTTGGGTGCCTGCAACCCAACTACAGATGAAGTGAGGTGAGACTGGGGGTTGGCAGGTGTAACAGGGAGGAAGGTGGCTGGAAAGGTCCAAGCGATGAGATTCCAGGACAGTCCCTGTAAAGAATAGGAAGGCTGACCTGGGACAGACGGCAGGCACGAGTGGCCACTTGGCTCGGCACCAAACATCTGTGGAGTCCCCAACGTAGGCAGGTGTTCAATGGTTGTTGAAAGGGCTTGTGGAATGGGACGTCAGGCTGAAGTGAGACCTGGGTTCTGGCACTAACCAAACGGATGGCTCTGATAAGTCATGTATCACCCAGAAGGAGCTGTGCTGCAAAAACTGATAAAAACAAAACCACTAATGAGCATGGCATTAAAGCCCACGCGATGACACGGGATTAGTCAACGTTCCTGGACCAGTTACACATACAATTAACAAGGACAGTGAGACAAAGTCAGGCAACAACTAATCCAGTTTCCTGGCTGGACATTTTTTTTATTATCTATCCTCAGGGGAAAAACCAAACATCTGGCAACATCTACCTTTTTGGATTCCTAGGGGAAGTCGCCGTAAGGGCAGGGAATACATCAGGCTTTCTTTTAAATGGCCAACGCGGGGACCACTGTTTTTTGTTTTAATTTTTAAAAAATGTTTATTGGGGCGCCTGGGTGGCTTGGTCGGTTAAGCGTCCGACTTTGGCTCAGGTCATGCTCTCGCGGTCTGTGAGTTCGAGCCCCGCGTCGGGCTCTGTGCTGACAGCTCAGAGCCTGGAGCCTGCTTCGGATTCTGTGTCTCCCTCTCTCTCTCTCTCTGTCTCAAAAATAAATAAACGTTTAAAAAAAAAATTAAAAAAAAAATGTTTATTGAGTGAGACAGAATGCGAGTGGGGGAGGGGCAGAGAGAGTGGGGGGACAGAATCTGAAGCAGGCTCCAGGCTCTGAGCTGTCAGCACAGAGCCCGACGGCGGGGCTGGAGATCATGACCCGAGCTGAAGTCAAAAGCTGAGCCACCTAGGCGTCCGAGGGACCACCTTTCTTTAACCCTTGTGTGTGCAATCGAGCTGGATAAGGAGTCCCTAACACAGTGGTCCCAGCTCCCACGCACGGGACATCGTATGCGAACTTGTCCTCTACGAGCACGGATGCACAAACCTTTAGGTTTTCAAATGCTCAACAGCCATAAACCCCTCCCCCACCGAAAAGGTTAAGAACCATCGCTCCAGGAATGTTCCTTTTCTGAAGCAAGCCTCCTAAATAGTTAATTCTCGCGAGTGACTCCCGGGGTGTCCGCGGCTGGCAAGTCTCGTGACCCCCCAAGAGGCAGGGACAGACGCGCTGCTCCGTGCGGCGTAACCTAATCCTCCACTACACGAAGCCCTGCACCGAAGCACTTGGGAGGGCTACGCGGTGGTATTCCGACCAGAGCGCAGGGACGGATGCATCAGTTGCGCAGTTTAACATCGCGTCTGCGCACCGCCTCTTCGTTGGTCCTCACCAGTGGCCCGATTTTAAGCAAGTTATTTCGCCTCCGGGGCACCCGCTGCGGGAAGCAAGTACAAGACGGGTGTCCAAGTAGATCCGTTTTTTGTTGTTTTTTTTTTCTCATCCACGACCGAGGCCGGTGCTCCGCGCTCCGCAGTCCCAGGCCTCCCTGCCCTGAGCGGCCAGGGACGTCGCCGCCATCAGAGCAGGGCCGCCTGGGCCAGCCCTCTGGGGACAGGAGGAGGCGGCGCCGGGCATCCCAAACCCACTCACGTTTCCCGACCGCCGCCCGTCTCCTCGCAGTCCCGCGGCGCCTCGCACGGAACACCCCGTGCCCCGGTCACGCTCACTGCCTGACCGTGCGGTCCCGAGCGCCTGGCAGAGCCACTTCCCCCGACAGCACAGACCCGCGCGACACCCGCGCCTCAGCCGCGTCCCCCCGCCGCCACGTGACCACCGCGAGCCAACTCCCGCCGCCGGCGCCGGCTCCCCCGGCCGAGGCCCGCGCGTGCGTGGAGGCACGCATGCGCGCGCATGCGTGAGACGGGCGCGCTCCTCCCGGCGACGGTTTCCTAGCAGCTGGGCGCCTGCGCTGCGCGTGGTTCCAGTGCCCGCGGAGGGAGGTACTGCGCGCCTGAGCACGGGCGCGCTTGCGCAGTAACTAGACGCGGGCGTTTCTTTCCTTCCTTTTTATAGAGTTGGTGGGGGGGAGGGGGGAGATTGGAGTTGTAAAATGGCGGCTTGGAGCGTATTCGGCGCCGTTCCCCCGGCGGTCTCTGGCTGAGCGGCGGCTCTCCCTCACTGCCGAACACAGAGAGGCGAGGCGAGGCCCCCAGAGGACATGGTGTTTGAGACCCGGGGCTTGCTGACCACCAAGTCTCTCGAGAAGCTCGGCGCACCGGAAGCGACCAGGCGCGCCCAACCGGGCGAGCAGCGGCCGCTCCAGACCCGAGGCCCGCGCGGCTGCAACCTCGCACCTGCTCGCTGTCGCGCACCCGGCTTTCGCCGCACCCACAACCCAGCGAGTGCCGCGGCGGCCGCCTGGGAGGTAAGAGGAGGGCGGGCGGCGTGGCAGGAGAAGGAGCCGAGCCTGGGGAGAGGCGCCGGGGTCACGGTACGGGACTTGGCCTGGAAGGGGGAGCTGGGCTGCGGGTCCCAGGCCTGGGGAGGAGGCAGCCGGGGTCCGGGTGCGGGAGTCGGAGCTGGAAGGGGAACCCTGGGCAGGAAGCCGGGGTCCAGATCCGGGACTCGGACCCGGAAGGAGGACCCTGGGCTGGAGCCGGGGTGAGCGGCCCGGGCGTGGGGTGGAGGAAGCTGGGGTCCGGGCGCGGGACTCGGACCTGGAAGGGGGATTCTGGGCGGGGGACGGGGTGAGGGGCCCGGGCCCGGGGAGCAGGAAGCTGGGATCCGGGCGCGGGACTCGGACCTGGAAGGGAAACTCTGGGCGGGAGCCGGGGTGAGGGAACCTGGGTCGGGGGTGGAGGAAGCTGGGGTCCGGGTGCGGGACTCGGATCTGGAAGGAGAAGCCGGGGTAAGGGGTCCGGGCCGTGGGGTGGTGGGGTCAGCCGGGGAGGGTGGGGCGGGATGATCCCAGCGGCGCGTAGTCGGGTGCTGTTTGTGAAGCCGGGCGCCGGACCGACCTGTCGGGGCTGCAGCGCCCAACTCGGGCGAGGCGGCCCCGGCGGAGGCCGGAGCGGCCAGGGACCTTCCTGATCCGGCCATCCTCCCTAGCCGTTCCCCTCGGTACTTCTTCCTTCTTGGCCGGCTCGCCGCCCCCTCCTCGCTCCCTACGCTACCTCTGCCTCGGCTTCCCTTTCTTCGTGCAATCCCGGGCTATCGATCGGCTCTTTTACTCTGTTCCCTTAAGGAGCAATTTTGAGGCTTCCTTTTCCCCTGGCATTTCAGTCTCCGGGGTCTGCCCCCTTGTTTTTTGTTGTTGTTTTTTTTTTCCTCGGTCAAATATGGGCACATGTGTTTTCATCTTAGGGTACCCTGGTGTCGACTGAAGTTCAGCCCCAAGGATGAGGCAGCGCTTGGTAGCAGAGACCGCATAACTCTATCCGGCGCAAATACTAGCTTTTTCCCAGTTACGAAAACTCTCAATTTGCTATGACAGTGTTTCCCACCTAGGAATCCTTTCAAAAGCTGGTACCTTTTTAACCACAAGCCCAAACGTTTTCTAAATCCTTTTTTTTTTTTTTTTTTAACAGATTTTATTTTTAAGTAAACTACACCCAAAGTGGGGCTGAAACCCACAACCCTGAGATCAAGAGGCCCTCGCTCTACTGGCTCAGTCAGCCAGGTGCCCCTAAATTCTTAGTAACAGCCGGGACATAAAACTCCTTAGGTGCTAGGCCTTGTTCTGAGTACTTAACAGAGACTTCCGTCCCACCCCCCCTTCTTTTTGCATAAAAAGAAAATTTATTAACTGAAGCATCGTGTTTTGAAATAAAATATGGATTTGCTAAAATATATTTTAAAGCGTGGCTCATAATTGAAGTCTTTTTTTCCACACTGTACTTTGTACATTTTGAAGAAAAAAAATAGTATTTTTTATAGCCTTTGCTTCTAACAAAATTTGTTTCTTTAATAAGATGCATTAAGCCCTTCCTCTGTTCTGGGCACTGTGCTAAACTAACTTTTTTTCTTTTTTTCTTTTTTTTTTTTAATTTTTTTTGAGACAGAGACTGAGCATGAGCAGGGGAGAGGCAGAGAGAGAGAGGGAGACACAGAATCTGAAACGGGCTCCAGGCTCTGAGCTGTCAGCACACAGCCCGATGCGGGGCTCGAACTCACAGACCGTGAGATCATGACCTCAGCCGAAGCGACTGAGCCACCCAGGCACCCCTAAACTAACTTTTTTCCTTGATCTTACTTCACCACACCTGCCTTGTCTACAGATGAGGAGGCCAAGTCACAACAATTAAATAACTTGCCAAAGGTCTAGCAAGGAAATGGCAGAACTGAGATGCCGGCATCTTGTAGTATTTTCCGGAATCCGTACTGCCCCGGGTCACTGATTGAGCACTTCTGGAATACCTCCTATAAGATGAACAGGTTCGGGGCATTTGGAGGGGGTCAGCAAACACAGCGAAGATCCCTGCCCTGTGGCCAGGTCACAGATTCAATAAACAGGGTAGGATACGGACGCAGCTGTGTTCATTTTGGTTTTTACTCTGCTGGTTGTCTCCTCGCTTGTGGGTGTGAGTTAGATGCTGAAATTTTACTATGGTTTTTGCACTTTCAGCGTCACCCTTTTTTGCCTTAATCACTTACAGTTACGGCAAAAGCGACTATTTCAACTTCTCCCCTCTTCTGCCCTCTGGTGGAGGTGTTACTTACTGAGTAGGAAAAGAATCCCAGCAGAGACCTGGCCTCTGAACCTTTGGAGTTCAGTAAGATCGAGTCTGAAAGTACCTTGATTGTTTGAGTAACAAAGATTAATGGCAAAACTTAACGAGGTATTTGGTGGGGGGAGACCTTAAAAAAGGATTTGCAGGTAATGGCTGGGTCTCATATTTCATGTGTTAGCAACTTGGGCTTTAAAACCATTTATTCTATAATCAGGAAAGAAAGCGTGTACGTACTTGTAAAAGAGAAGTTTAGATATTATTAAGATATTACTAAAAGCTGAACATCCCCTATGTAATGACTCCACAGGGGGCCAGATTTTGGAGGACTTTGGAATGTCAGCATTTGAATTTTATTGTGTAGCTACTAAAGAGAACTAGGCCGGGTGTAAATGTGTATCTTAATGACCATGAAATTCTAGGAACTGACTCTGGTAGGCTGTGGTGTTGAGTCAAATGAGTGGGGAAAGACCTTCAGAAAGGAGTCTAGACAGGTTTCAGGGACCCTGAATGAACTGGTGAATTCCAGGCAAGGCGGGTAGCGCGGGAAATGGAATTTGCTTGTTCCATTTAGCTGGTGAGTTAGAGAACGAGCCAGTTCAGCACTCACAATGGAGCTCTCTGTTGAGTGTTTTGGTATTTTTGTTTTTTATAGTAAACAACATATATTAGGATCAGAAAACATTGCAGGTTTTAAGGGATGGTTTCAAGTACCCTCTCTGCTTAGCTGCTTGTGTCCCACTGCAGAGATAATACCTTTGCCCCCCGCCCCATAACAGTGGCTTTAGAGTTGAGCTGATGTCTTATTCTTGAAGGGTGACATGTAAATTTTCAGAATGTTAACACATCGATATTAACTACATTTTGAACTTTTAAATGATATCCTAGCTTAGCAGTATACAGATTGGAGTAATTAAATGTTCAGTCTCGGGAAATTTATTTCTATCAATTGTCTGTAGCCTAAAGAAGAGTACTCATGCTGTGAAGGTATTTCCACTGCCTTATTAAAATTCTTGTCTAAGGATGAGCTTCTTTACTGAATCATCTTTAAGAGAATTTGAAGCATTTAAAATGTTTTGCCTGTAGCAAGACTGTGATTATAATTTGCATAGAATAAATTAATCACTTGTTGATTACGTATACAGTACTTCGGATTTTTAAAAATCAGTGTTACAGTGTCTTTTCAAACGGAGCTGGTTTAGCATTGTTTAAAATTCTTTGTAAAAATTCTTTAAAAATTCGTTGTAAGGAATTACATCTTGATCCAGAAAAGTAAACTTTTTACTTCTTTCACTTTTAACGTAGGGTTGAAACAATGGCCAAAAGAATTGCTGAGAAGGAATTGACCGACAGGAACTGGGATCAAGAAGACGAAGCAGAGGAGGTAAGATCTTTCCCCAAGAACAATTCCCTGCTGCTTCTAAATTTAAATTCATTTTGGGATTTCTCGGGCAGATTTGGTAGGAAAATCAAAAGGCCTTTTAGGGGCGCCTGGGTGGCTCCATCAGTTAAGCAGCTGACTTCAGCTCAGGTCATGATCTCACGGTTCGTGGGTTCGAGCCCCGCGTCGGGCTCTGTGCTGACAGCTGAGGGCCTGGAGCCTGCTTCGGATTCTGTGTCTCCCTCTCTCTGCCCCTCCCCCATTCATGCTCCATCTCTCTGTGTCTCAAAAATAAATAAACATTAAAAACAATTTTTTATTAAAAAAAAAGAAAAAGGCCTTTTAAAGAACAGCCGGAACAGGAAATAGTATGGTTTCTTATGATCTGTACTTAGTATAGAAATTTATTTATTACATTTGGCTGTCTTTTTCCCACTAGTTCCCGTTCCTGAAATATTCTGCACCTTTGTAGAAGCACCTTCCTGAATTTCATATACTTGCTGCATTCTAAACTCGTAGTTTTAGTCAAGCCTGAAGGGTGAGTAAGTGATCTGGTCGTGAACTTAGCATCGCGCCCGAACGTGAGAAGTGGTACTACACCACGTGACTTCTCCGTCTGCCGCACCCATAATTTGAGATTTCTGATTGGGGTCACCTCCCTTACTCTAATGCTTCTTGGAGGCCTGTCTTACTTCATGTTCGCACAGATCTGAGACCCCCGCCCCCGCCCCCACCCCCACAACAATGAAATAGAATTTGGATGGCCTAGTTTCTTTCCTCACAAAATAAAAATGGTCTTCCCTCAGAAATATTTCCTTTTCTCTCTTACAAAGAATAGAAATCACAGCTGCATTTTTAGTGCCTTGTCAGCAGTTTGATGCTCCCAGGCCAATAGAATAGTGCTAAGTTTAAAAAAAAGAGGAAGAAGAAGAGATCTGCAAAACTGTTTCCAAGCTTATTCTAAAACTGTCTTCTTGCTGAATCTGTCTTGTCGTATGAACGTTTTTTCCTTTACAAATACATGTATTCCTATGTTTAGGGAAACCAAAATCACAAGCTTATTAATATTTCGACAAGGTTTTTTAACATTTCTAACTGACTTGGTGCTTTTTAACCAGGTCTTTGGTAACTCAGGTTTTTTCCAGATCTTCTGCCCAGTTTCATTCTGGGCCTAGTAAGATTTAAGACTGCGGCATAATGATTTGCTTTGATGCTAAGATATTTCAGGTATGAAAGGACCTCCATTTGGATTGAATCTAATGAGTCTGAAAAGGGCATTACATTTGTTTGGGGACACATGCAACCAAATAGTCCCGTCTGTAAGCATGGAGGTGTCTTTAACCTTACGTGAAATAACTATGGATGACACCTTCTTACAGAAAGTATTTCATGCCAGCCCTACAGGGTAAAAGAAGGGTTGAAATAAACCCAAAGATCTTCAGCCAACTTCTGATTATGGATGAGGTACTTTAGCTCCTGGGAAGAGCGGTAGCTTCCAAGCAGGGTCCCTTAGAGTCCCAGGTACATCAGTGGGCTTTTGGGTGATGGACAAATGGGCAAAGTTTCTCTTAAAAACGGTATGCACACGGGATAAAAATAAATGTGTTTTTGGAAACTGAAGTAGTAACGTACTAGATTTGGGCATTTGGGTTTTAGAAATGGCTCCACCACCGTTAACTGTTGATGATCTTTAAGGTAACTGTTGGCTTTTGAAGAATAGATTTTGCTTCTTAAAACTGGATTTTTATTCTAAGATACATGTCTTTAAATATATTTAAAATTTGAAGAACCAGTTCTGAATAGTTTTCTACCAAACTTTTGATGGTCTTGGTCTTAGCAAAACTTTTTCTGTGTGTGCTCCTCTCCGGGTTGTATGCAAAGCCTGGATTTGCATAGATCCTGGGAGACTTCTTTCTTTCCTTTTTTTTTTTTGAGAGAGAGCACGCTAGCAGGGGAGAGGCAGAGGGAGAGAGAGAATCGTAAGCAGGCTCCGTGCCCCTCACGGAGCCCAGCCCAGCGTGCACTGCAATTTGGGGGCTTGATCTGGATCCCAGAACGGGCCTGGAACTCCTGTACCGTGAATCATGACCTGAGCCGAAATCAAGAGTCGGATGTTTGACTGAGCCACCTAGGCGCCTCGTTCTGGGAGATTTCTCATTCATCTAAGTAGCTTTGGGATTCACGATGTAGACAACAGACGTAAACTTTATTTTAATCTGCCCTCTCCTTACTTTGTTATCAGTATTAACAGTACATTAAAACCAGCAGATAGGAAGATAAGTTTGGTTAGGCTTTTTTGTTCATTTCTTTTTTGGGGCCTCATCTTACTGCTGTTTAATTTGTACACCTGCAGGTGGGAACATTCTCCGTGGCCAGTGAGGAAGTCTTGAAGAATAGAGCCATAAAGAAAGCAAAGCGTAGAAACGTTGGATTTGAAGTGAGTGTTTTCTTACCGCCCTTGGCATTAAACGCTAATTTGACTTCCGAGTCGCGGAGCATTTCTACCTCTGGGAGCCGTCAGATCGATAAATGCTTTTTAAAATGCTAACTCCACCTGTGAAAATCCTTGATGTAGACCACGGGAGATGGACAAGAAGCGTGGGACCCGTACCTTACCGAGTTGCAGAAATCCAGTGTCGATCCTATAGACGAGATTCCCGCCGAACGGCAGTAAGGAGAGGAAAAGACCCGTGGAACGATACCACAGAAGTCGTGGCAGATGGCGTAAGGGAGGGAAACGCAGGGTGTCCTCGGAGTCCTGCTGCTCCTGGCGTCGGGGGCAGGGTCGGGGGAGTCCCTTAGCTCTGAAAGAAGCTTGGCAGGCGCGGGTTTTCTTCCCAGGATGCTAGGTCACGGTGTTTTCCTTCCCGTGTTCACAAGGATGAAAGATGAACTGTAACTTGTGAATGGAAATCACGTGGTCCGTGTTCAGCAGTCACTCCCATGTTTAACTAGTCTTCCCCGGTACAATTCCCAGCCCTCAGATACCTTCCAGGTGCCTGAGTGCTGACTCGGTGGCCCGGACATCTGTTGTCAGGCCGGAGAAGCTGCTTTGAACATCCGGGGTGGCAGCTCTGGAATGAATCTGCTCCCCTGCACCTTTCGTGGTGACTCTGTTCCGTTTGGTTATTCCAAGTTTTCACTGATCCGATTTCATTCTTAAAGACTGGTGACCGGTCAAAGCTAGGTATCAAGCCTAGTGAAGTTTGATGGCTCTTCCTCGGAGAGGGGGCAGCAGGAGGGAAGGACAACTTAATTGTGGAGGAAGTGATCGGTTCAGTTGGGGAAATGTGTTCTAAGAGCCTGGGGTACGTTGAGGTGAAGTTCTGGAAGACCACTAGGTGTGTGGGCGGCTTCCTGGAACAGGAGGTGCAGCTGTGAGAGTCCTCACCACGCAGGAGTTTGAAACCAGGGAGGGTGGCTGAGAGTGGCAGCTCACGGTGTAGACAGAAACCAGAGGAAGACCGCCTCAGGGAAGGATGGCCCGGCTGTCAGATGAGGGACAGTGAAGAAGTACAAGCCGTGTCCACCACAGTCCAGACTGGGCCAGAGGGAAGGGGGTTGGGGCCCTCTGGCTGCTAAAGGAAGTAAAAGATGCACATAATTTCGACTATAACTTGCAGCGTCAGGTTTCCATCAGAGCTCGTATATTAGAGAAATTAACAGTTACGTCATCTGCTTAAGTGCTGAAATGTGACTTTTCCTGTATACAGTTGACTGTTGACAGTACGGGTTTGAATTGCATTTATACGCAGATTTATTATTTTTTTGGTAAGGGAGGGATGTTGGCGTCCCTAACCGCCGGTTGTTCCCATGTCAGCTGTCCTGGATTTGTTGTGCTGAGCACTAGGGATTCATTGGTGGGTGAAGACAGGAGTGAGTAAAATATCCGTGCCTGGTGGGCCTTACGTCCTAACGATGGAAGAGACACGCTGAACATATAATTTTAGTTTTCCTCTAAGTGCCATGGAGAAAAATCAAAGTACGCAAGGGAGATTGACAGACACGGGTGTGAGCCCCGGTGTATTACCTCATTCACTCGTGCTCTCGCTTTTCTGAATGACTCCATTCCTTCGTTTAAAAGCCAGTGGTTCTTGAATTTTTGTGATGGCTCTAGAGCCAATGTACTGTCAGCAGTCCCTAAAATAACTATAAATATCCTCTGGTTCTTAAATCTCATGCAAAGTAAAAGGCTCTGAGGAGCTACTCACAGCTTCTTATGCTTCGTCCATGGAATCTTATAAAATGATAGCGCTCTGTGTGGTGTCTTTGGGATATTGATTCACTAAAAATCAAATTTATGGAGTGTCAGAACCGAAGAACTGTATTTATTACGTGCATTGAAATTTATGCAAGTTAAG
This sequence comes from Panthera onca, assembly GCF_046562875.1. Taxonomy (NCBI): domain Eukaryota; kingdom Metazoa; phylum Chordata; class Mammalia; order Carnivora; family Felidae; genus Panthera; species Panthera onca. The sequence goes on from NC_138345.1 coordinate 137,065,421, forward strand.
GCTTTGCTTTTGTTTTTGTTTTCTGGGTTTTTCTGGCCTAATTTTATTGCCACAATTGTATCCATGGTCAGTAACCATCTGAAATCCTATGTTTATGATTGAAATTTTTTGAACGATTTTTTTAAAACTTTGCAGTAATATTAGGCTAACTGGCCCATTTAGAAAATGAGTTTCTAGTGTAAGTAATTTTTTGTGAGCTCATGATTCTAATTCGTTTGTGCGTGCACTTAAGGTTGGTACACTCCCGTGGATGTTCTGAGCATATGTATTTGAGAGTATTTCCTAGAGCCTCCCTTGGATCCTTGATCCAAAAAGCAGACCATCCCCTGCTGCGGTAGAACCACTGTTTTGAACGGGAGGGAAATAGTAACTTCAGTCAAGCACTGTAAACTGAGGAACGTGTCTCCAAAAGTTTCCAGGGGCAGAGAGCAGTGTTAGAAGTTCTTGGGGTGCCAGATGTTTCCAGAGCATCTCAGGTTAGAGAGGTGAGAGAGCCAGCCACAGTGGGTTGAAAGTGCTAGAAAGACCCTGCTACTGGAAGTCGCAAGAAAGTGGAGAATAAAAATGTTGCCTGTGGATTTCTCAACTAAGGGAAAGTCTAGATCTGAGAGTCGACTTCACCAGTTCCCAGAGACTAAAGGCTGCAGAAGGGCTTAGGAGATTACAGGTAAGTGGGTAAAGCACTTGGAGTTAACGTGACTTGATGTTTCTACAGCGTCCTTGGGCTAATGGTCTTTTTGATTGCATAGCACGTGAAAAATGGTTCGTTAGGGATCCGTTGTATTGAAATGTTTGCTTTTAGTTACAATTCTGAGGCTGCGTACACAACTTTATCGCATTAGTCTTTTTTGTCTTCTATATCCTAAATCTATTTTTAAAAACAAATCTCACTGTAAATTGGGACTGTCCTTCATGGCTGTCTCAGGAAGGCAGCTTTGGATGGCAGAGCTGTGTCATCAGGAGGAAAATCCGCCTCATTTCCAGCTTGTGCTGGCAGTTTTCCTTTAATGCTGCTGGCGTAAGGATTCTAGGTGCTATCGAGCCAAGATAATACTGTCATTTATTTAGTTATGAAAGAGAGTTATCTAATGTGTGCTCTTTCTTTGTATTTCAGTCTGATAGTGGAGGGGCCTTTAAAGGTTTTAAAGGTTTGGTCGTACCATCTGGAGGAGGAGGGTTTTCTGGATTTGGTAACGGTGCTGGAGGGAAGCCCTTGGAAGGACTGTCTAATGGAAGCAGCATAACTAGTGCCCCTCCCTTCTCCGGTGCCAGGGCAGCGAGCGAGACCAAGGCAGCCTTTGGTGAGTAGGTTCCCCTCCCCCTGGTCACAACTGGGTAAAGACCATCTGAAAAGTAACTCTGCAAAGATACTTTTCTTGTACTTATCCTGGGTCCTGGGACTAAACGAGCAGAAACGGGGTGATACCGAAAGGGATGCAAATTAGATATCGGCTATTTGCAGAGGAAGTGAATAGAGCAGAAGCTTTTGAGCCAGGGTAGACCGAGGTTCTGTTCTCAGTTCTGCTGGCCGCCGGCTCTGTGACCCTGGTAAAGTCCCTTAGCCTGTGAGCGTCCAGATCTTCAACTGTGAAATGAGAGTGACCCTCGGAATTGACCTGAGGGTCAAAGGAGAAGAGGACGCTCTCAGTGGACCCTCTGTAAAGACCTGCCTTCCCGTCTCCTCATTCGTTCTGTGGGGGCCGGGGACTTTCTGTGTGGTGCGCGCCCCCCGGGAACCTAGGGGGTCCTCCGGCCTAGATTGGTTTCGCCCGGCGTGTGTTGATTGCCTGATCTGTTTTGAGAGAGTTGGTCACGAGCTCTCGGGATCAGTGACAGAGAATGGAATCCTGCGCTGCGGTCTTCGGTTTTCAGAAGTGACCCTGGCTGGTTGGATTGTACTTCGCTAGGTATTTTAAGTGTGGCCCGTTGGGTGTCAATTAGGCAGAGTGTTCGGTGTGATGAAGGTAGCACTCCCTGTTAAGATTTTAACTGCACGAGTACGTGCTCATCCCACGGCGCTGGGGGTTAAGCTTTCCCCTGACCGTTGTGACAGTTCTCGGGGAAGGCAGGCATCAGGCATCCTTTTGAAAGAAAAGACCATTTTAAACTTTTAGAGGTTTAACTGACGCGAGCCCCGTTTTTGTACAAAGTTTGATTCTTGTGATCACTGCTTCCTAAATGTCAGACGTGCACACGCTTCTTGAACTGTCACAAAACTAGGGTACGGTAAAAGAAGGTACGAAGGCAGTGCAGCATAAAAATCTGGGGGATAGAATCCAATCAGCCTCTCCGTAAACTCTTCAAACTTTAATTTCCTATAGGATCTGTTGCCACAAATGGTCCTACCTCCTTGGTCGATAAAAAGATTTTAAATCCCAAAACTAACGGTGACAGCCAGCAGCCCTCCTCCTCCGGCCTCCCCTCTAGCACGGCCTGCCCCAGGAACGCCTATCACAAGCAGCTGGCTGCCTTAAACTGCTCGGTGCGGGACTGGATCGTGAAGCACGTGAACACAAACCCGCTCTGCGACCTGACGCCCATCTTCAAAGACTACGAGAAATACCTGGCAGGGATCGAGCAGCAGCTCGGGAGCGGCGGCAGCTGCAGGGATTCCGAAAGCGGCTCCGACAAGACGCCCGGCGCCACCGCGTCTCCCTCCCTCTTTGGGTCAACGAAGTCACAGCAAGAGTCAACATTTTTGTTTCATGGCGGCAAAACCGAGGACACGTCTGAAAAGAAGACGGAGGCGGATCCTGAAAAGAAAGCGGACCCGTCGGCGGGAGCAGCAGGTGCCTCGTTTCACTTTAGCAAGAAGATCGAGAGTTCCGCCTTGGGCTCTTTAAACTCTGGCCCCCTGACTGGGTTTTCATTCTCTTCTGGAAACTCCAGTTTATTTGGCAAAGATATTAGCCAGAATAAACCGGTCTCTTCACCGTTCGCCACAAAGACGCTGGAGGTACAAGCCGACGGCGGCAGCAACGAACGCAAAGGTAATGGCGGAGTTCCAGGCCGTCCTCGCGAGTCGGCTCCGGGTGTGTCCGAGTTGGTGTGTAGTGGCACGAGCGTAGGTGTGTGTTCCGGACGGATCTGGATTCACACTGTGACTGTCGTTTCCTAGGTGCGATCCCGGACAAAGTTGGCCGGCTGTTTCTGAGTCTGTTTTCCCTACTTGTAAAACGGAGTAAGACCGTTTTTGTAGAGTTTATTGTAAGGATTAAGAATATAAAGGTAAAAGCGAGGAACATATAGATATCTGGCACGATGACTTTGAAAATTATGAAACGTGTGGCTTTACGTGTAAAAAATTGAGTGGCGCCTGGGTGGCTCAGTTGGTTAAGTGCCCGAGTCTTGATTTCAGCTCAGGTCATGATCAGAGGGTCGTGGGATCAAACCCCACGTTGGGCTCTGTGCTGAGCGTGGAGCCTGCTTAGGATTCTCCCTCCCCCTCCCTCCCCTCTCCCCTCCCCCCCTCCCCTCCCCCCTCCCCTCTCCCCTCCCCTCCCCTCCCCTCCCTTCCCTTGTCCCCTCCTCTCTTTACTCCCCTCCCCTCTCCCCTCCCCTCTCCCCTCCCCTCCCTTCTCCCCTCCCCTCCCTTCTCCCCTCCCCTCCCCTCTCCCCTCCCCTCCCCTCTCCCCTCTCCTCTCCCCTCCCCTCCCCTCTCCCCTCCCCTCCCCTCCCTTCTCCCCTCCCCTCCCCTCCCCTCCCCTCCCCTCCCTTCCCTTCTCCCCTCCCCTCCCTTCCCTTCTCCCCTCCCCTCCCCTCCCTTCTCCCCTCTCCTCTCTCCTCTCCTCTCTCCTCTCCTCTCCTCTCCTCTCCTCTCCTCTCCTCTCCTCTCTCCTCTCCTCTCCTCTCCTCTCCTCTCCCCTCTCCTCTCCTCTCTCCTCTCCTCTCTCCTCTCCTCTCCTCTCTCCTCTCCTCTCTCCTCTCTCCTCTCTCCTCTCTCCTCTCTCCTCTCTCCTCCTCTCCCTCTCCCCTGCTCATGCTCTCTCTAAAATAAAAATTAAGTGAATTAACTTCGTTTGACAATTGTGTCTTATTGAAAGAACTGGTCATAGGGGCGCCTGGATGACTCAGTCAGTTGAGCATCCAACTTCGGCTCAGCTCATGATCTCGCAGCTCGTGAGTTCAAGCCCTGCGTCCGACTCTGTGCTGACGGCTCGGAGCCTGGAGCCTGCTTCCAATTCTGTGTCTCCCTCTCTCCGCCCCTTCCCCGCTCATGCTCTGCCTCTCTCTGTCTCTCACAGATGAATAAATGTTAAAAAAAATTTTTAAAAACTGGTCATAAACATCTATGGGATTTCTCGTGTTTAGGTTTTTATAATCGTAGGTGAGGTCACATGGCAGAAAAGTGCTCTACTATAAATAAAACAGGTAGACTCTTGTTAGCCACGGGGAACAAATTGACGGGGTTTTCCCTGGATGTGTCTGGGTTGCAGCCGCCTTTCCAGAAGTTTCCACCTTGTGTAGTATCAGTGCCCCCAGTCAGCCTTCCCTCCCTCTGTTCTTGCTCTTTGAGGAGAGGGGTTCGCGTCCCGATCGCTTGTCCTCACGTGGTGACTGAACAGCCCACACGTGTGAAGATACTTCTTCGTAAGCAGTTAAAAAGTATACGTCTCAGGAGATGTTAACTTCGTGAGAGGGAGAGAGAAAGGAACCCGCGGTGGCCGGTTTGCCACCAAATGTTCCGTGTCCCTCCTCCCTGGAGCGAGACTGCCGGTACCCCTCTGCCTGGCCGTCAGGTGCGCCCTCAGGCACCGGCTGCCCCGTGCACAGCATCGGACGGAGACCGCCCTTCCCTTCCCCTGCCCTGAACGGGACCAGTGGGCCCGGGGCAGCGGCAGAGCCTGTGGGAGGGATGCGGAAGTGAGGGTGCCTGCTTCTCCGGGTGCTTGAGGTGCTTGACGCATCGGAAGGACTAAGCTCGCCAAAATACCGGGACGCCTGGGGCCTGCCCTGGAGAACCTGACTCCGGACTCCCTTCCTTCTGAGAGAGAGGGTGCAAGCCAGGGGAGGGGCAGAGGGAGAGAGAGTCCCAAGCAGGCTCCACGCTCGGCGCGAGCCTGCCGTGGGGCTCCACTCGTGACGGTGAGCTCGTGACCTGCGTGGACACCAGGAGTCGGGCACTTAACGGACAGAGCCCCCCAGGGGCCCCCCAGGACTGCCTTCTTAAAATTTCAATCTTGTGGCTTTGAATTGTCTGAGCACCAGAATTGTTGCTGTTTAACTTAGTGAGCTTCCTGAGACTGTGTTTCTCCAGAGGATGTTACTTGCATCCCATAGTGACTTCAATCTCCCCTGTGCCTGGGGCCCTGGGCTCGGTCAGGGAGGGGACCCGTGGGACCCGAGCCCCGAGCGGTGTGGCAGTTCAGGCAAAGCTTGCTTACACACGGGGGTGGTTTCTCTGGCAAGTCCTGTAAACAAGTTTATCTTCCTTATCTTTGGCCGTTGCTCAGATCGATTGTTCCTTAGCTCCTTAGCAGGAGCATTTGGGGGGAAGGGGGCTAGAACCCCATCTGACATTCTGCTTCTCTAGTGGGGTAATCTTGAGTATGTGTGGGTGTTGATTGGTTATTTTCCTGTTAAAATTTGGGCACTGAATCATGTCGATAACTTTTCATTCCAAGGCCTTCTACAAATTGACATCTAGAAGAGAGAAGTAGGTCCTGTTAAAAATTATTCTAATTTTTCAGAAAACCGTTAAAATCCAGCGAGTCCTCCCGCTCCCCCACGCCCAGTTAGACGTGTGCTTCCGATTTCTACATCGGCTTACGTAGGATTTTTAGGTTGAGGATGGGGGTTGGTGCGGGGATAGACAACTTCTTCTGTTGCACCGTTCAGCGTTTGATTTGAATTTTACTGAGTTGGTCTTGTTTTTATAAAAGGCGGAGATGAAGAAGAGAATGATGAGCCACCCAAAGTAGTAGTTACTGAAGTGAAAGAAGAAGATGCGTTTTACTCCAAAAAGTAAGTGGGAGTCCTGGGAGTGCGTTCGGTGAGCATGTCTTCGGAGACGTGGGGGGAAGAAAGGGGCCCACGGAACGCGCCGAGCATCCCGTCCCGGGGTCAGGCTGTGCTTGCCCTTTGAACTGGACAAGGAAGAATTCTTGACCCGTGTTTACAACAAGCTGATTCTGTAAATTTCCTGTGGGCATATCCTAGTCTTTGTTATTTTTCTTTTCTGCCTTTTTTTTTTTTTTAAGAGGGCAAGACAGCGAGTGGGGGAGGGGCAGAGAGTGAACCCCAAGCAGGCCCCGCCACAGAACCCGCCGCAGGGCTCGATCCCACGAACTGTGAGATCACGACCTGAGCCAAAGTTGGACACTTAACTGACTGAGTCACCCCAGTGCTCCTCTTCTTTCCTGCTTTTTAAAGCGCTTTAGAGATAGGTTTTTCCGTGACCCACCTGCCCCTTCTCCACTCGGGCTTGTCTCCTTCTCTGCCCCTCCTCCTTCCTGCACAAAGTCACCTCGTCACTGATTCCAGACTTGGTTTTACTCCCGCTCTTCCTCAGGCGGCCTCCTGTCTTCATGGGGACACGGTTGGCCTTTGTGGCTTTTCTCAGCCAGCAAGTTGTGCACAGTGACCATCCCTTGGTCTTTCCCCCCGTGATGAGAGTTGTTTCGGGGTTTTTTGTTTGTTTTTATATGAGAGCTGTTGCTTTCAGAAGAAAGATCAGAGGAAATTTTGAATTCTCTCATCCCAGTGAGATGCAATTAGTGCTTTTTAACAAAGATATTTACAGAATACTTATTTGTGCCATTTTAGAAGCTTCCCTACATGTGTTTTCCTAAGTAACAAAAATTTCAGACTGAGTTTCATAACAAGTCACCGTATTCTATGGAATCCCCAAGTGTTCTATCTGAGAACTTTCAAGAATCCAACAATTCCTTTTGCTTATTCTTATTTAATTACACAGATGATACAAAGGAGTGATCCTGACCTGAGATTCTTTGCTAACTGGAACAAATCAAAGGAGCAGGCAGTGGTTTGGGTTTATTAACAACCTAAGGAGACGTGGGACACGGCAGGCTGGGGAGACATTTGATGACATTACTGGTAGTTCAGCCTTGCTTAAGAATGTTTTCCAAGATTTCAGCATTTGGTAGACCCAAAATTGAAGGAGTCCAGAAGAAACGTAAAAAATAAATGGGAAAAGAGGGAAGAGAGATGGGAGCAGAGTGTCCTGCATTTATTCCTGTCCTTAAAGGACCAGGTCAACCTCTTGAGCTCGGGGCCAGAGGAGCACGGCAGAGACCCGTGGGCTGCTTAGCTGTGATTTTGACTGAACTGAGAAAAGTGTCCGTTTTAGAAAGTGTCATTTTAAAAGTTGTATGTGACCCACTGGGTTATCTTTTTAGGAGCTAGCGGCAATTTTATTTTTCTTTCGGGGAGAGCAGGTATACGTGCGCATGGGGGAGAGGAGCAGAGAGAGAGAGAGAGAGAGAGAGAGAGAGAGAGAGAGAATCCCAAGCAGGCTCCGTGCCTCGTGACCTGAACTGAAATCAAGAGTCGGACGCTCAGCTGACAGCCAGCCAGGCTCCCCATGAGCCACTATTTTAAGAATTATTATTATTTTGAAATTAGGGAGGGGTTCTACAGTATCTAACCAGTTTGCTTGTTCTGGTTTGTGCCCAGACCAAGCTTGAATCAGTCAAGGATTCATCCTGAAGCTTCCTCTGCTCATTTAATGCGGGTCTTTCCACACAAGTGTGAACGGTGGTGGTCAGAAAACTTGTGACTCGGTTTGTCTTTGGAATATCTGACGATACCTATTTTTCCCCATAGGTGTAAGCTATTTTACAAGAAAGACAATGAATTTAAAGAGAAAGGTGTGGGGACTTTGCATTTAAAACCTACAACAAATCAGAAGACACAACTTTTAGTGCGGGCAGACACCAATTTAGGTGGGTATCTCTTTTTTCAAGTGGCCCAAGTCCTCATAACCACATGGCGTAAAAGACTTCCCCTCGCTCACTGCAGTCCTCTAGGTCGAGTGTATTGCTGTGTTTGGGGTTGGAATAGCAGTCGTTCAAACCAAATGCATCCTGTATTTACTATTTACAGATTTAATTAAGTGACAATGTGTAAGGACATACAGGTGTGTTAAGAACTACAGCCAAGAGGTCACCAAAATGGTTTTCGTTTTAATTTGTGTTAGAAATGTAACTAAGAAGCTATCGATAAAGTGGATGGTTTAATAAGCACAGAAGGGGAGTTAACCGTTCGAAGGAATCTGGTTTATGTAGGCAAAAAACTTGAACGTGCTGCAGTCCATCCTTCACCCCACACCCAGCTTCGCCCTCAGAACAGCCCGCCGGAAGGAGGACGGGGCAGGTCTGAGAGGAAGTGGTGGGTAGCTCTGGGCCCTGCCAGGCTGGATACAGAAACTTCCCTGTGGCTTTTTTTCCCCAAAGGCTTGATGCATGGGTGACGCCATCATGGTACTAGTGGGTGTCCCCCCCACCCCCCACCGCCCCACTACCCACCCGGGAGTCATGCTTGCCTCAGACAGAGGTTTCTTTGCTGACCATTCTGCCTTTATTCCAATGACCTCGTGAAGGCTCCGGGTCATGCCAAAGTGTTCTTCCTTTCGTGTAAGAACGGACGCCTCTCAGCAGGGCCTGGCTGCTGCAGCGGAGGCCAGGGATGTGGGCAGGAGCGGGGCGGAAGGCGGTTTCCCCGCAGCAGGGCCAGGGCCTGCCAGAGTCCTCGTGGTCCTCTTGGAGGGACGCCGTGCTGGCATGTGCACCAGGGATCCAGTGCCCTTTCCCGTGACCTCCCTGATGGCCCCCCGCGTGAGATCGGTTAAGTTGAAGAGGGCTTCTGGATTGAACGTTTCGCGTATTAAAGCTGTAGTCTCCCGACACGGGGTCTGTGTGATTTTGATGGACCTTTTCCTTTGCTTAAATGCAGGCAACATACTGCTGAATGTCCTGATCCCGCCCAATATGCCGTGCACCCGAACAGGGAAAAACAACGTACTTATTGTGTGTGTCCCAAACCCACCCATCGATGAGAAGAACGCCACCGTCCCGGTCACCATGTTAATCCGGGTAAAAACAGGTGAGGACGCAGATGAGCTGCACAAAATTTTACTGGAGAAAAAGGACGCCTGAACGCCCTCCCTCTGCGGAGTCGCTGCCGAGCTGCCGCCCCCCCTCCCCCGCCCGCCGCGGACGGTAACTTACAACCTTGTGAGGAAGATGAATGTGGCCAATAAAACCTGTAAATGTTAAGCGTCAAGAAACCGTATCCTCCCTTCTTAACAACTGTCTGATGTGTAAAATAACGTTTGAATGAAATTTTTTGGAAGATTTTTAATGTTCATTTATTAAACTGACCGCAAGTGATTTCTTAATAGGCTAAAATCAGGGTATCGATTAGACTTCCCAAAGGCTGTTCCGATCCACGGGTTTTGGGGTGCGCTGCTGCGGCCTGCAAGGCGTGCCGGCAACCCCTGCGTCCAGGAGGAAACTTGCCTGTGGCATTCTCTCTGGTGGGCTTGACTGATTTGGGAGGACAGCACCCTTTCCAAATGAATCTCGCTACCACGCCGTGACAGAGGTGTTTCTCCTCTGCCGCATCGTCTTGTTTTAAAGCTGACTCTTAACTACCAAATGTTCCCCCTCCGCATTAGAGGCTTTAGCTTATCATTTGCAGACATCGGCCTTTTCGCCCCGTGGCCTGTTTTACCTGATTCAGGAACTGCTTTTTCATTTTAAAAGGAAACGAGGAGTTTGTTCTTTGGTTTTGTAGATGGGGTTTTGTAGTGGCATTCCTGAGGTGCTGTTGCCAGTGCTGCGTCCCCTACAGACAGACAGAATGGGGGGGTGGTCAGGAATGAGGGTTTAAAAGCACAAATTTGGTAGCTTATAGTTGATAGACCATAGACCGCAAAACCCGGGGGAAAAAAAATTAAAGTTCGAGCACGGTACAAAAAAGAAAGTGAATCTGTCCTCGTTCATTTGTACCGTGATGAACCCTGAGGGTCTCAGAGCTTTTACTACACACGAGCCATGTAAGTTCACCAGGAAACACGCAATAAGGTCATGGAATTGAAATTGTGTGTGCAAACGTTGCCTTTAACTTTAGACAGAAGTACATTATTCTGCATCTGATAAGTTTCCATTGACTTTTTTAAGAGTAAGATACTCGGCATGTCCGTTTGGAAGGGAGCCATGGTTGTGCATGAGAAGATCCCGTCACTTCGCCACCGCTGTTGGGTAGCTAATCCTAGCCTTCTGGGAAAACTCTGGGCACATGAATTAGATGCAGTTTTTAGTGTTTAAATGTCCACTTTCATTCCTCGTTAGTCATTTAATGACCTTGTTTTAAAGGCTCAGGGTCCATGCCTGAGGGCTCACGTCTGATCTTCAGCGCATAGAATGTCTTCTGACTTAGGAAAGAACAGTCACGATAACTGTAGATAGTACAGTTGCTTTTTTAAAAAAGAAGCTATAAGTTTTAGATATAAGGGGGGCAGGGAAACCGTTTTATGATCAACTGTGTTAAACACTTGAAGTGTGGTAGTTGGCCCCACATTTATCATGAGATTCTTGTACCTGTTTTCTGGTTCTGCTGAGAGAATTTGGCCCCCGCGTGTGTGTGACTCTGGACAAATACGCAGAGAGGAGCTTACACTTTGTGGGACGTGGTCAGACTCTCACCTGGGAGAACAGGGAGGGCGTGGTCACTTCTGTTGCATTTTCCTTTTAGAAAGAGTACGTGGGTGAGTTTCTGTTACCGGCGATCTGTGGTAAGCGGGTGGCTGACACCGTTTCTGCGTCATTGGTCCTGTTCCCTCACCTGAGGTTTATCCAGCCGTTGGAAGGACGAGGACATGTGGGGCCCCGTGTGTCCTACGTTGGCCTCACGTGCTCCCGTGGTCCCCGGGCGCCTTCAGGAGCGCCTCGGTGGCAGTAGCCTCGGCCTGTCCGGTGGGACGTTTGCCAGAAATGGCCCGAAAACATCAGAATTGGGCCACCTCTCAACCCCCCTGGAAAAATAGTTCATATCTCTTTGAAGTAGTGGGTATGTGTGGCTTTCTCTTTTCCTAACATTCCTGGCAAACTTGCTGCTACAGCTGTCACTGTGAAAGTGATCATTACAGGGGCAGATGTGACATGTGCGCCATCACTCACAACGTGCTATTTCCTCCGTGTCCCTTGTGCGTGAGGAGCTTTGGCCTCCACTTTAATTATGTACTAATAGAAAAGAGCGTGAGTGTGTGTGGATTTTACTGTAAAGTCTAAGTGCTTATATGTTACTCGGGGGCGGGGCCCCCCAGAGAGCTCACCCCCCACCGTACTAATAGCTCAGTTCTGCCCCTTGGCTTTAGTTAGAATTATTTTTAACAAAATAAGTAGAAATTTGGCTTTAAAGTGTCTGATGTAGATGGAAATTTTTGTATTTAGTTGAAGGATCTGTGATGTGTATCATCTGCGTGGCCCGAAGGATCACCTTTGATCCTAACCGTGCTGCGTCATATGGAGTGTCCCAGTGGCCTTTTTTTTCCTTTTTTTCTTTTTTTTTTTTCAAACTGGTGCCTGTCCCATCTCCTCTGGAGCATTCCCCAGTAAGCAAAAACTTGGGCGTCGTGCTGTCTTCTTTTTAGAATTACGGGCTGGAAACGTGTGTCCCGTTTTTAAAGCAGTGTGTAGATTGTGTTTTCTACGGAAGGACAAGTCTGGCCATTTGTTAAACTGATTTTCTTGACAAGGATCATTGTTGTACAATTTCAGTTCTACATTATAGTTTTGATAAGCTGCATGCCAAAAAAGATCTACCTGTTCCGGGGTAGAGAAAAAACAATTCACCTTACCATCAGAGTTCAGAACAGGTTGTCGCTGAGCCTTTTTTTGGTTTAGTTTTAAAGTTTAAACAAGTTGTTTGCTTTTTGAGCATTCGTCAGTTACTCTTTACTTCGGAGTGGTCGGGACGCAAGCGCGGGCGTTCGAAGGCTTTGCAGACCAAGTGGCTCGCTCCCCACCCCCCGGGTACTTGTGCTCGCTCTGGAAGTGAGAATCTGTGGTGGGACCTGATGTGTCCTGTGGTACCAGCAGGTGGCCGGGAGCAGCCCATCCAGGCCGCGCTCTACACACTGGTACGTTCTTGGCCAGAGGCCATCGAGCTGAGGACCGTGGACTCTGCCGACGCAGGTGCAGTTGTAACAGCCGTAAAACTTGTTAGCAATCAGTTGGATAAGATGTTTGCTTCCTATGTCACATAGGAAATTGTTTTCTAAAACTAAAATACTTGAATTGTCAGACAATGTAATCTCAATTTGTATTAGTTTTTGAGGAAGTGTAATATCCATGAAATGTGAATAAATGGAAAGTAAACAAAGTCACGGTGTTTGACACTTTTATGCTCCTGTGATGTTCCCGGTGTCGACCCAAGTCAAGCGGACCAGAGGGAGGAGAGGTGTGGGGAGGCAGCGCCCAGAAGCCCCCAGGTCGCAGGAAGATCTGGAGGTGAGGACAGACCTACCCATCGACCCCCCGTGCGTGCAGGTGAGGCCCCTTCCAGGCCACTGGAGTTCGCCGTGTCGGATTCGTGTTTTCACAAATGAGTGTTGCGGCGGGGACGGTGGATGGTCACCGGCCAGCATGGGAAGCACTGCGCTGGGCGCGCTGCCCTCTGCCTCCAGTGCCCGGGCCGACCTCCCGGACGGCCCTGCGGTGGGTTTTGCAAAGCCAGGGGTTTGGGCAGGTGAGTGTGTTTCTTCCACGTAAGTGAGCGGAGCTGGCATCTGTGTCCGGGTCGTCTGTCAGAAATCTGAACCCTCCCTAAGGATATTTTAAGACTAAGGACCAAAATGATCAAGAGAAAAATACACTGAGGTTATAGAATTTGAAATTTTCAGCGATTTGGCAAACCGCTCTCGAGGTGTTCACGGATCAAACTGCAGTAGTCGGGAGGATACTACTGTGTCGTCGGTCCAGGGCTGACTCCGCACCAGGCTGTACCGGAGGCGGCACCTGGGTCAGTACTGGGAGGACCGACCTCCCGTCAAAGTAGCCCTCCCAAGCTGCAGAGGTCCAATGGGTGCCATCCGAGCGACACGAGAGGGTGCTGTCTGAGGAGGGAGCCTGTCCCCGAAATGCAGCAGCCCTACTGTAGGCGCTCAGGACGGCTGGGTGAGAACAGGGTTCTCAAAAGGGTAACACCTGGGAACTTGTTCGAACTGCAGACCCTGGGGCCCCTCCCCCGAGACCTGCCGGAATCGGAGCCTGGGGATGGATTTTGCTCTGTGTCCATTGAGAAATTCACGCCTGGAAGTGCAGGATTCAGTCGGTGTTGGTACAGGCGCAGAGACGTGCAACCATCACCACTCGCTCTGGAACGCTTCATCGCTGACCATCTGGGTTTCCTCCGGTGGATAGGCTCAAGCGTGAGAACTCCTGGGCCGTCTCCCTCGTGCTCCCTTAGGACTTTTGTTTAAAGATAACCTAGGAGGGGCGCCTGGGTGGCTCAGTCGGTTAAGCGTCCGACTTCGGCTCAGGTCACGATCTCGCGGTCCGTGAGTTGAGCCCCACGTCGGGCTCTGGGCTGATGGCCCGGAGCCTGGAGCCTGCTTCCGATTCTGTGTCTCCCTCTCTCTCTCTGCCCCTCCCCCGTTCATGCTCTGTCTCTCTCTGTCTCAAAAATAAATAAATGTTAAAAAAAAAAAAAAATTAAAAAAAGATAACCTAGGAGATGCCCTTGGGGCACGTTTCAGCAGCGGGACGGCCGGGACTCTGTCGACAGGAACTCTGGCAGCCTCTTGACACGCGTGTCTCCACCCTCTGTGCACCCAGGGCGGGAGGTGGTGAGCCCACTTTGTGGCTGAGAAAACCCAGCCCCCGCTGCCACGCGCCTGGGGAGACCCAGAGCCACGCAGGCTCTGCCCAGCGTGCCGCTCGAAGGCGTGTGCGCGCCTGTCCAAGGACTCCACTCACTGGCTTCTGGAATGGACGAAAGCCTTCTGAAACAAAGTTGTTTATTCAAAACAACGATAAAGTTCACTAAAAACCATGGTTGTTTCCAACTGAGCAATCCAATTGTTCTATTAAAGTCCGGTTCCAAGATGAACGACCCTCAATCCACACATAGGAAAGAAATCCCTTGTCACACCCGTCAGCTTTCGTAGAGGCCAGGGCAAGAGGGAATCAACGAATCTGTGAGCAAAAGAAAGGACGCCTTTTGGTTTCTCGTCCCCCGCCAAAGCCAACGCTTGCCCTTCTTTAATTTTCTCAGCTGTTGTGTCATTTTAACAGCCCAGCACGAAGTCCACCATGTCCCCCGTTCACCACGTGTATATACAATGGACTATGTTCTTGCACGAGTGAATTTCTCTTCCGGTTTCCCCTCCTCCCAATATAAAATTCCCAAAGGTCTGTTCTTCCAATCGACGTGTTCTTCTAAGCTAGGACATGACGATCCCTAAAAGTTCATCCAGGGCGGAAAAAAGAGCCAAAACGGCAGCGTTAGCCCTTCAAGGAGTAGGCAGTTCACAGGATGAGTTCACTGCAGGGAGCCCCCCAGACAGCCCCCTCCAGACACCTGCTGAAGACCTTTCAGGTGACTGTTTTAAAAACGCCTCCTTATCTAGCGAGAAGGGGGTTGGATCTGGATGGCAACGAGGACGTTGCCTTTTTTTCAGCCCCTAGACCGCCTGGTGTCAGCACGCCCTCACACGGGCTGCCCTTGGTGGTGCTGCCTCCGAAAATTCTGGTGCAGACGCTTCGAACGCGAAGACTGTCAGGAGGTCACCGATGTGACCGTTCTCGCCATATTTCTGGATCTGCGTGTGTGCTCCTCGCAGACGCCCCTCCCGTTTTCACTTCCTGTCCCATCGCTTCCCACCGTGGGAGGTGATGCGTGCTCTGCACCTTAGACCCAACTGAGAGTCCGTTGGCGCGTGGGGACAAAAAGCCCCGAGACGCAGAGGCTGCCAACGTCTGCGACCGGCCCGCCTCAACCTCTGGCGGGTAGAGCCCGCTTGAAAACAGGCAACACGCTCCACTCAGCGTGATTAACTGCAGAGTCTCAAGGCAACAGAGAGCCACGGCCCAGAAAGCCATCTTCCCGGAGGCCGAGCAGCCTGTTGAGAGCCTGCAAGCCCGTCCCTGAACTTGGGACCCCTCGCTCTGCCCCTAGTCACGTTCCCGCTGCCATGAGGGCTTTTTAAGAGTTTCTCTAGAAATTAAGTGTGGGAAATCTGATGGTGTGGCGGAAGGGCATGTACTGCTTCACAGGGACTGGAGCTAAACCAGAGACATGTCTCTTGGGATTTGTTTTTGCAAATAACCACCTCTGCCCAAACCAAAGCCGTGGGCACGCCAGTCCCGGGCCTGAGTCCCCAGCTCCCAGGAGCCGGGGCCCTGGGGTGGATGCTGTCTGGCTCCGACCCTTCCAAAACAGGAATTCGTGTGAAAGCTCCAAAAACAGTTGAAGAAGAAATCTTTGGCGGGGTGGGGGTGGGGGGGAGGCAAATTAAGGTTCAATCACCGAGTTTCTCGAATTGCTATAATATCCGTATTTAATTTGAAATTCCCAATAAAGAAAAGAAAATAACCAAGTACAGATCCACTGGAGGAAAACACGGAGGAAAAAGAAATTTAATATCCAACATGCAAATCAACCTTCAACAGAAATGCAAAACCCGCACAGCACAGCTCACAGCCAACCAAGAGCTGCTCAGAAATGGTTTCTGTATACCGAAGACGGGTGGCCCAGAAGCTGCCGCTGCTGCTGCTATGGAAACGCCAGGGACAGTCAGATCCTAACGTGTCCAATGATGCCGTCGTGCTGTTTTTGCTAAAACAGATTTTGTAGAAACCACATTACTCAAGCCTCAAGGTCGTGAAAAAGAATCTCAACAGGTTTTCTTTGCAGGGTTGAGTACTCTCACACACACAGTCCGTCTGGAAACCAGAAAAGGTCCCTATTTACACCCAACCCGCCCGGCCCCCCCCCCTGCGAGCTGAGGACGTGCGTAAAAGCACAAGGAAGGTAAGAGGGACTGAAAGCTTCCCGCCGCTGCCACCTTGGCAGAGCTGGGGCATCACCGTTACGTATGGTCTCCTGTGCGCCAGGACCGGAGCCGCAGAAATAAAGGTGCCCGCTTGCCTTGGGGACCGAGGAAAACCGCGAACTAACTCTCTCCGTGCATCTGCGGCTTCCTCCACTTCGGGGGGCTACCCGCCGTGGCGCTTTGACCCCCGCCCCAGGCCCCTCGGCAGCCTGGCGGCCTGGCTTCTGTGCGTGGGAACCAAGGGGTTCTCCAGGCTGTTCGTTCCGGAGGTTCAGAGAAA
Source organism: Panthera onca (assembly GCF_046562875.1). Lineage (NCBI taxonomy): Eukaryota > Metazoa > Chordata > Mammalia > Carnivora > Felidae > Panthera > Panthera onca. The sequence goes on from NC_138345.1 coordinate 137,081,719, forward strand.
AGGCCAGAGGACTCCCTTCTCCCCCCGAGGACCAGGTCAGTGCCACACCAGGTGGAAAAGAACAGAGGAAAGCAGCCAGAGGTGACCGCCCCCCCCTCCCAGGCCGACTCAGGCCACGGGACCAGGAGGTCACTTCAGGCTCACGCTCTGGGGGAGGTGTCGGCCAGCCCTTGCCTCCCTCTCTCCAGGAGCCTGTGTCCCCGTCAGGGTGGCGATGCGTTTTAAGAGAATTCTGCTTTCTGCTACAGAGACGAGAAGCAGCCTGAACAGGAAGAATCAACGTCATGTCAAAAGATACTTGGGCTTGAAACTGGCCATGAAACCCCCATTCTTGCTAATGTGCAAAACCGCCCAGAACACGTGCCCGGGCAGAAGCTGTCCAGGCTCATGGAAAACGCTGGCAGCCTCTTAACGTGGGACGCCTTTAAAGAATCTCGGCCAGCGCCTCAAGACCTCCAAATTATGACAGGGTCAAATGCAGTCACGTCAGTCGTTACAATTTACCGACCGCACAGGGCCCGCCTTCTGGAATGTCTTTTAACGGGGGAGAAAAAGAAGTTTCACCATAGGGTCTACTGGCTAGACTCTGCTCCGTGTAGAACAGAAACCTCATTTCTGAGGGTCTGTTCACGGTCCTTGAAAAGCCCAAACGTTGGCAAGAACGGGGCTCTTCGGAAAACCCTTCCCTCTGCAAGTTGATTGGGCTGCAGAATATTTTCCTCGCTTTATTTGTTGCTCTTTGTTGACTATATAATATCATAAATAATACTCTTTTTCTGACATCCCGAGCCTCGGCTGTTTACAGAAGCAACGGGCAGTTCCTGTAAGACCTCCGCGTGGGAGACCAAACGCTCCCGCAGCTTTGGAGGCGCTAACAGGTGGAGTGGAGGCGACACACCGTCCATCGACTCCGGGACCGTGACATTTCTGGTCAAGAGAGAACGTTCTCGGTCATGGCCCAAAAAGCGACGCCTCGTCTCTTCCCAGGAAAACTGTACTTTGACTCCAGTTCCCATTTGAGAAATGCACGCGTGCTCTGGCCATCCCCGCGTCACACAAGAGACGGGCACGCTTCCAGCAAAACGCAAGATGGCCTTGCGAGAAGGCAAACCGTACCAACGCCAGGAACACAGCAGGACCAGGGCGCTGGGGCCCCGGTCTCGGCCCTGTCCCTTGTTACTGTTACTTTGCCACTGATGTTGTTGGTCGCTTTGAAAAAATAAGCCTCGGGGGGACAGCTTACTGCCCAGCTACCAAGTGCTTCTAAAACCAGCATGTCCTGCACAGATCGAGAAAGGTGGCCTCCACGACGCGTGTCCGTCTGTCACGGCGCGGTACGGCCGGGGCCGGCTGCCTGGACGGGACTCCGGCCGTCGCTGTGCGTTTTCCTCGCCCGCAGGCTGGGCGTGACGACAGCACGGTGCCCGCGCAGGCTGGCGCCGCCTTCGTGCTGGATGGAAAACAGCCAGACCGTCGTGCGCATCCGCTCGCGTGTGTCACAGATGAGGGGTCGTCTCCAAACTCCACCGCTGCACACGTTTCTAGGACCCGCCAAGCACCTGTACGCGCACGGTACCATCACTAATCCTCAGCTCGCCTGTGACGCGGGCAGAACTCACGTGTGTCACCTTACAGAGGAGGCGTCTGGTGTGCCCAGGGCCCCCCGGGAGCGGGGGCTGAGCCTCAGGGCCCGGTTCCGGCAGGGGGGGGGAACCCTCTCGTGCCCCTCTGGACTTCCGCGTGGGAGCTACCTCATTCTTCCACGGGAGAGACGTCAGGAGCGTATTTCTCCCGAGACCTGAGTTCCAGAGTCTTAAGACCCCAGATGACCAGGGAGGAAAAAATTTCCCGAAGAAAAAGCTGTACTTTAGCCACCCTAGACACACACTGGGGGACAGCGTTTGGGTCCCCCGGAGAGTACTCCCGGAACACGGGGCCGCGCTCAGGGGTCTGAGGGGCGAGGCCTGGCTCTGTGCTGTCCTGAAACACTGCTCCGGAACGCAAAGTCCTGAGGCAGCTGGGATACAGCCAAGCAGGAGCTGGGCGCCGCCGAGAATGCGAGATTGTTCCAGCCCAGCCCCGTCACACACGCGCGCGCGCGCACACACACACACACACACACACACACACACACACACGGATGCTGGGGGGCGGGGAGGCATCCCAGGTCTACCCCCGAGCCGAGCCGTGCAGGGTGGCGGCCGCCCGACCCAGTCGTACACTGCAACCCTGGAGACTTCGGTGAGGTAGGTGGTATCAGCCCCATTGTACAGGTGGGCAAACTGAGGCAGAATGAAACGCAATAGCTTGCTTTTAATAACAGCATACAAAATCTAGAGAAAGCCCCAAAGCAGCCCGTTCCCAGAGCCCAGCGCAAACCCTTGCAGCGTGCACAGAATAGAACAGGTGGGGGCGAGCCCCTCCGGCCCCTTCTGTCCTCGCAGAGAGGATCTCTACGCACGACTGGAAACCCTCACGTGTTCCTGGGGACTTCAAACAAAACAACGTGGTGACAGAGACCCAGCTTACAGTTTATTCCCACGGGGGCGGGGCACACGCTTCCGCTCTGGAGAAGGCTCGTGGTTTGTCATCACCGGCAGGACTCCCTCCAGCCGGAACCAGGCCGCTCACGCCAACCCACCAGACCAGCCGCGTGGAGGCCAGTTCCGCTTTGCCTCAGTGAGCTGGTCTGAGAAACGGGACCGGCACGCTCAGTCAAAGGAAACGAGCTCCGGGAAACACCCCATCCCCTTCCCAGCTCCCCTTCCCCCCCCCAACCCCGGCCCTGGGATGGGATGGAGGTTCTACCCAGAACCTTCCCGGGAGGGGGCCGACTCCACCGCACTCCCCCAAAACACTCTTCTCTGTCTGACGACCGAGCCGTCCCACCTGCCCTCAGAGTCCAAATTCTGCGGGTCACGCCAGCCAAGGCGCAGAGCGGGATTATCTCCAAGGCGGAGGTGTGTGTGTTGGTGGTGCTCTTTGGCTGGAAGCAAAGGCCGTTCTGGCAGGATCGGGGCCTGTCTGCTCAGCTCGAGGCCTTTCTGGAACCAGGCGTGGGGTGAGGTATTCCCAGCCCAGGGCAAAAGCCTCAACAGCCGCGTGCCCCGTTTAAAACCCTGCGGTAACCCATTTATAACCAAGCGGTGAACGAGGGAGGGCGGACGGGTCGGGACTAACTCGGACGCCGGAGTTCACCGGTACAGCGTTACAGACTCTGAAGCCAGTTCTCCTCGGGGAAGTGTTGATGGTCCGACACACTGAGTGCCCCCGACCGGGGTTGGTGGGGGGGGAGGGGGTCTCTCCACCTGCGGTCTGTCCGAGCGTGAACGTCGGATCCGTAGGTCTGGACACAAGCCGGGCGCCGGGCGCTCCTCTGCTCTTACAGCCCCTTGGCGTCTCTGGGCCTCTCTGGGTGCCGAGGGCCCTCCAGAGACGGGCGGGGGCGGGGGGGGGGCGCGTGATGGCGGCTGGGCACAGGGGCGGGAGCAGAGCCAGCAGGGGAGGAGAAAGAGGCACTTCAGTTTGGGCTGGTGTTCGTGGAGTCGGCCCCGGCCCCCGGAGTCGAGCGGCCCCGCCTGGCTGGGCTGTCACAGAAGACCCCGGTGGCGGTGGACGGGTAGGCACTTGGCAGCACGCCCGGGGCCGGGCAGGGCCGGGGGGGCTCCGCGCGGGCTCTGCACACGGCTAGGTCATCAGGATGGGCTTCTGCCGCACCTCCAGGATGTCTAGGGCGGCGGGAGGGGGCGGGCGAGACCAGGAGGTGAACACCCCGAGCGCTCTGATTCCGCGGGCAGTCCGCGCCAAGTACTTCCGCGCGTTTCCTCGCGCGCCCTCCCGGGGCTGCGAGACCGGTCGTCCCCATCCTCCAGACGGGAACCGGCCTCGGAGCAGCTGCACGGCCCGGCCATGGTGGGGGGGGGGGGGGGGGTTGGGGGGGAAGCAGGGCTCCCGTACCGGCCGGCCCGAGTCTGGAGCCCCTGCCCGGCCCCAGGCGCCTCGCCCCGCCCACCCGTGACTCACACCCAGGGGCCCGCAGTCACCCGAGGGGGACAGGAGGAGCCTCCAGAGAGCTGTGAGAAGGGGCCCCATCCACAGGCCTCGACGGGAGGCCGAGAACCCAACACGGACACCTGCTGATGGGCTCTGGGCTGGAAACAACAGGACGGGGAAGGACAGCCCCAGGAGCAGGTCTCAGGTCGGCTACGAAAAAGCCATCCGGTTTTCGGCCTCCAGCAGCGTAGTTACCTGTTAAAATCCGATGCAGCGGCAAAGTGACGTAGGTCAAGTGTGCATAGAGAAGGAAATTTCCATCCGCTCTGTTCAGCTTCAGCCAGGACCCAACCAGGGACCGCCCCGTGCCAGACAGGGACCGAGACCGCAGGTTGGTGGCGTTGTGCAGATCCGCTGGAGGGGAGAAGGCCGAGTCAGGGCCCCCGGGAGGACCAGGGGAGCACCCCCCACCGCAGGCGGCTGCCTAAGGGGCTGGCGCGGCCTCTGCCGCAGCCTGGGCCCTTGACCGCCAGCCCCTCCGTGCCTCAACCTACCGCAGAGCTGCCCGCCCCTGGCCTGTGGCTGCCCCACTCCCTCCTGCCCGCCCAGCCCCACCCACCCCTCCAGCCGTCCCTGACCCCCCTTCCCCATCCCGGACAGTCTCTTCTGCGGGACCTGGCTCATCGTCCCACTGTGTTCTCTGCTTCCCCGTGGCCCATCTGTCACCGGAAGTGGGCCACCAGCGTGCAGGGCCCAGGGCGAGGCTGGGAGGCCCCACCCGCTCTGATGGATCACCCAGGGAGGCAGGCTGGGGTGCCTACCAGCCCTTCCCTACTGATCTGGAAAGGAGCCAAGGTGGGGAGGGTGCTTTGCCCAAGCACACACGAGCAGGTCGAGGCTGGGGCCCTCTGTCTTTGGGCCCTGGCGCTCAGAACGAGGACGGCCCCAGCTCCGGCCAGGGGCCACCCTTTCACCCCTGCGGCGCAAGCGCCCGGTGCCCAGCACCCACATCTCGTCTCCGGGAGCCAGCCTGCCTCCTACAGCCCCTTCCCTGCAGGGACCGCTCAGTGCTACTCGAGCCTTCACATCTGATTCTGTCACTCCCTGCTTAAAACCTTCCGACGGCCTCCCGCCGCTTAGATGGGGTGCCTCCCGGCCTCGCGGCGTGGGGCTCGCTGGCCGCGGGGCCTGCCCTGGCCGGGGAGACGGTGGGAGGTGCGGGGCAGCTGGGAGACTCTGCCGGGCACGAGTGGGCTGGATGGGGCCCCCACAGACCCAGGCAGAGACGCCCGGTCACCACAGGCGGGGAGGTGGGCCCTGAGGAGACCCTGACGGTCACCCCCGTGCAGGCTCTAGAGGGAGGGCACTGAGGAGGAGCACAGCGGCAGCCTGAAGTCACCAAGTGCAGGAATCAACCAGAGAGCTCGTCTCCCACTAGGCGAGGATTTCTCGGACCCTCCGTGTGCAACAGTCAGACCATCGACATCCGGAAAAGTCTGCAAACCGACGGTGCCTCCTATTCTCCACAGAGCGGGAGCTCCTCAGGGCAGGGACTTCCGTCTGGCCGTCTGCCCGTCCACGGCTCCTCCCCAGCCCTGACGGGCACCCACCGGCTCTCCAGCTGCGAACGAGGGACCGAACCGCGAGGAAACAGGGCCGCGGCTGGCCCTCCGGGCAGAAACGGCCGCACTCACCCCCTCCGTTGTCCTCCCGGAAGAACTCCTCACTGTCGTTGGCCGAGTGAGACTTCTTCATCTCAGCGATCCGGTTCCGGGGCACCTTCCTCTTGAGGGACGGGGAGAAGAAGGCGGGCCGGTTGTTCCGCTCCGGGGTGGGGGGCGTGCTGAAGGAGGTCACCTGGGAACAAAGAGCCGCAGTCACGGGGCAGCCCAGGGACCCCGGGAGGGCCCCGACCCCACCCACCGGAGGGCGGGCCTTCCTGGGGCTAGGCGGGCACCGGGGGCCGGTCCAGCTCGAGGGAGGGCAGGAGGACCTCGCTGCCAGCTCTGCCCAAGGAGGGGCCAGGGGCCCCATAGGGGCCCCAGACACCGGCCAGCACAAAGCCTGGCTGCGGACGCTGCCCGAGCCCCCTGCCACGGCACAGGGATCCACGCAAGCTTCCCAACCAATCCGCAAGACAGGAGCCCCATCGGACAGATCGGTAAACTAAGGTGGGACAGCGACCTTGACCCGCCCAAGGTCACCCAGCAGGAGGGGGTCAAAACCAGGGTTCAACCCAGGTCTTCGGCCTCCTAAGCTCTTCACCCCAATTTCTTCTCGGCTGATAAGCCCCCGTCCCTCTCGGCCCCCGCACCCTTTCGAGGAAGTGCAATGGCGAAGCAGCCAACACTTCCGTCCCCTCGTCTCTCGTAACCACACCGCTCAGGCACCAAACGTTCTGGACACCCACGCGGGGCCAGGCAGGCGCAGCACAAGGGACAGACAGGCACACAACACCGGGCCCTGCCCTCAAGGAGCTCACAGTCTGCTGTGGGGGCGACACACTCGGAAAGCGACAACCACAGACTGAATGCTGGCTGCTGAGACAGAAAAAGGGAAGCACAGGATACAGGGGAGCACAGAGCAAATGGGGTCGACAGCCTGGGACATCAGGAAAGGCTTCCTGGAGGAGACGCCGCTCGAGATGGGTCTTGAAGGACGAGTAGGAGTTCGCCAGGTGAAGAAGGGGGGGAAGGGCGTTCCAGGCAGAGGGAACTTGGCCCATCTCCTCCCTCCTCCCCACGCAAACAAGAATCTGAGGAACAACGTGAGCTGGGACTGAGACTTCAGGAGCCCCATCAGCCTCCTCGTCACGGCTTCCGACATCCGGCAAAGTCGCGGCGGCCGCTGGGCTGCAGACGGTCCTCCCACAAGCCAGGGAAGGTTTTTAAAAGATAGAAAAAACAAAACAAAACACCAGATACCACAATACACACACAGTCTGTATTTGTCATGAGCTGGTTACAAAGGACCCCTCTGGAAAAGGGGGGCGAGCGGCAGGAAGCACAGAGGTGGCGGGGGGCCGGAGCAGTCCCCAGGAGGTCAGGCCCCGCCACCGGCACCTGCACGACCCTGGCGGGTCCCTTCCCTCGACCCCGGGCCTCCCTGAGACTCTGAGCCAGGTGCCATCTCCCTCCCCCCCAACTACCACCCCGGGAGGGAGGGACTCTCACTGCCACTAGATGGATGGGAACAGCCAAGACTCGGGCAAGTCCAGTAACACATCTCTCTGTTCGCGAGGCCTTTCACATACACATTCCGCAGGGCCGGGGAGAGGAGTCAGACTCCTTTTCTCCGCCGTCAGCTCAGAAATCTATCAGCAGCCTCTATTTCACGGATAGGGGAAGCCTCCGCTTGGAACCCCCACCCTGGTCTTCGTAAAAATAAAAAAAAAAATTAAAAAAAAAAAATAGCACTTATTATTTTTATTTTGCTTCTCAAACACATCCGTTGCAGAAGGAACGAAACCAAAAAGGCTACGAAGGAGAGAGAGACACCTGCTATCTGGCTGCCTGGGCATATGCGCGGCTAACGGTTTTACACTAAAAAGCGTAGCAAACACAGGCTTCCTCATCTCGGGCACGTCAGCACTAAGGGCGTTCCACGCCCTTCAGAGTCACTCTCCCAAGCAGGTCAACAGCCAGTGGTGACTGGTGGCTGGGGAAGCACCCCTGAGGTCACGCCCGAGCCAGGTGCCCGCTGTTCAGCAGCAACTCTGAGCCTCCCACCACCGCGGGGCTCCCCGCTTCGGGATGGGAAGAGACTGGTCCCAGGTCACGCGAGCAGCGGTGCCCGGGTTCCAGCCCACGGTGTCTCACCCCCAAGCCCTTTCCTGGAGGCGGGCTGGCCAAAGCTGCTTCCCGGCCCCCGGCGCCCTCACTCACCTCACCCCTGCCAAGACCCACAGCTCCGAGCGGCAACCCCCTGCCAGACCCAAGCGGGGCAAAAGCAGCCAGCGGGTTGCAGACTTTCTCCCGCCCGAGCCCTGGGCCCCACGGGAGGCCCTGGGAATACAGCTGCCACCGACCTCGGCTTCCCACCCCTGCGGAAGGACGGTGGCCTAGAAAGAGCGGGGTTCAAAGGCTCCGTGCTGCCACCCGAGAGCCGTGTGACCTGGGGCGGCGCCAGTAAATCCGGCAAGCGGACAGGAACACCCATGCCTACCCACGGGCTGCCGCTAGAGTTCAACGTGTACGGCACCTGGTAAACCGGCGGGCCAGGCCGAGGGGAGAGCTGGGCGGCTCCGGGACCTCGTGTTCTCCCGCTCGTCCTCACAGGGCAGGAGGAGAGGCTAACTAACTCATCGTCATCCCCAAGGCAGTCCCCAGGGAAGGCTGGCCGTGTGCCCCCGCCCGGCCAGCATGTGCCCGGAGGCAGGTGCCGGGACCAGCCCGGGTCCCCCTTAGGCTTAGCCCAGCTGCAGCTGGCAGTTCAGGGAAGCTGGCCCACGCACGGACCTGCTGTGTGACCTTGGGCAAGTCACTGCCCTCTTTGAACCCCGGCCTCCTCACCCGAGGGGTGGGGTGACGCCACCTACCTCACCGGGGGGCTGTAAGGACCAGGGAGGCGGTGGGAAGCGGATCCGAGGGACGGGAGGCCCCTCCCCGAGCTGTGCAGCCCTTACCCGCTCATGCATGGGCGAGGCCGGGCTGGAGTCCTCTTCCGTCCCGCAGGGGGATGTGTCACCGGTAGACACACGGCTGACTGCCATCTCAGCGTGGCCCTTGCCCTGGGGCCCCTTCATGCGCACAAACTCCATGTTGTTGTACTGGTAAAAGCCGAATGACATCTTCTGTGCCATGCGGGCAGCCACACTCACCTGCGGGCAGGCGGGGGACGGCCTGAGTCAGCGCACGGAGGGATGGGCTCTTCCTGGGGACACAAGTCACTAGTGTCCTGGGAGGGGCCGGCCTCAGGACGGTGCCCGGCTGCGGGACAGCGGCCTGTCCACCCGGTTCCTCCCCGTTGCCTCCAGCCAGGGCCGGCTTCGGGAGTGGCTGCACTCGGGGTGGGGCCTCCTGTCCCTCGGATCAAGCGTGCCCGGATCAGCGAGGAGGAACATTAACGCGGGCCCCGAAGCACCTAGAGGCGCGCGGGGCCACAGGTGCGGAGGAGGGGCGGCGACGGCACCAGGCGGAGCCGGACCGGGACAGAGGGGCCGCGGGGCCACCCACGCACGTACTCGGTTGTCATACACCTTCTTGAGTGCCTCGTAGCGGATGGAGCCCTGAAAGATGACACCCTGGAACATGTTGGTTTTGTCACTGGCCACCAGCTCCACACAGACCATCTCTCCTTCCCCCACTGTCATGTCGCTGAACACCTGGGATGGGGCACAGAGGAGGAGAGGGGACAAGTGTCAGCTGCCCACCTCCCAAACACGGGCTGCCTCCCAGGCCACCAGCCCTCCCTCGCCCGGGGCCGCCGGGAGGACTGCTCAGAAGCTCCCATCTGGCAGGGGACACAGATGTCACGCTGTTCGCCCAGGGCCGCAGCCCGGCCCCTATGGCACAGGGACCAGCACAGGGGCGGCCTAGCCATGGCAGGGGGAGCAGGGCCGGTGTCTGGCAGGGGGAGGTTCACGACAGTGACTCTGGGACAGGAAGGGGATGCGCCACCCGCTGGCCACTGGGAGGACGATGACGCTCATCGCACGCCCTCACGTGGAGTTGAACGGCGCGCGTGGTCTGTCCGTCCCGCTGTCCAGCATGTCCTTCCCTCTGGCTTCGGGCACCCAGCCCCAGCCGCCCCACCCCTGCCCTCAGGAGCACCCGGAGTGGCCATCCACCTGGGAGACAGGGAGCTCTGCATCCTGTCACTGCTCCCGGAGCTGGTGCGCAGACCCAGCTTCCAGGTCACCCAGACTCAGGTTCAAATCTCGGCTGTGCCACGCACGGGCCGTGTGAGCCTAGAGAGGGCACTTCGTCCCCTGAGCCTAACTAAGGTGGTGCTTCAAGGCACCGTGAAATTGAGGTGAGACCCCGCAACATGTGCTCCCTTCTCTGCGAGCCTTCCCGGGGGTCCTGGCCACCTGCAGGCGAGTACAAGCACCTCGGCGGAGGGACCTCGGCGGAGGAGAGCAGCTGGGCAGGAGCGGAGTGGGGGCAGGGTGCGCCCGGTGCTCCCCGGCTGAGTCACTTTCTGCCGCGCGTCCCAGTTTTCCCAGACTGGCCCAGAAACTTCCGAAGCCCGGCCCCCCTGACGTCTTAGCATCCCAAGGCGGGGAGGCACTTATTTGGAGTTTTCACGGAGACACTAATGACTCCTGCCCGGGCAGCCCTTTTTATAGGCGTTCATGACGCATCTTTCCACCCATGCGCTCGTTTGATCTTCGACCCTGACGGGTAAGGTAAGTAGGACGCATGATCGTGACGCTCATTTTACAGATGAGAAAACAGGCTCAGGGCTAGGGGGGCCCCCCTGGCCCCAAGTCCAGCACCAGGAAGAGGGGGAGCCGCAGGGGTCGGAGTCGGGACCGCCCTCGCCTGTCTGCAAGCACGTGAGGCCCCAGGGAGGCCAGCTTTCCGCGCCCCTGACCGGGAGCCCGAGGGGAGACATGGCTGGGCGCGTGTGGCTCACCTCCTCGAAGCTGTCGATCATGAAGAAGATGTTGGGGTAGCTGATCTTGGATTCTTCACCCTTGCTGTCCATGGGGTGTTTACTGGGGGACGCGAACACTTGCTGAAAGGAAGGAGATGTGGAGGGTTGAGCGAGGCCTGACCCCCGCACCCAGGCCCACAGCCACTCGAGGGACAGGTCGCTGTGGTCACGCTGCTCAGGGCCAGGCCAAAGCCAGGTCAGGTCCTACGTCGCTCCACAAGGAGCTGCTGGGGACGACCTGGTTCTGTGTGCTCCTCGCAGGCGACACAGGACCCCAGGAGCCACGTGGCTTTTTCTGGTCAGAAGTTCACCTCGAGGCAGGGAAGGAGGAGGGGGCGGGTGGTGTCCCCCCCCCCAAAACCCTGAGCAGCCGGTGGCTGCCACTTCTGGGCTGTGCTGGCCGTCAGGAGGCCCGCGGGCCCTCAGCCCCACGGCTTACCTGGGACTTCTTCTTATGGATGTGGATGTCCCCCCCATCGGCGCGCGTGCACACGGCACATGTCACCATGTAGTCCAGCTGGAAGAGAGCGCGCAGAACGGCATGCGTGGAGGGGTCTGCTGTCCCTCGGGGCCTAGGACGGCCCTCCTCCGGGAGCCCCGCCCCCCACTACACCCCTGTACCTTCTGCAGGATGAGATTCAGGCAGACGCTCTCCTCCCAGTCAATGTCAGGGTCCCCGAGGCCCGGCAGCTTCTTGGAGTCACGCCGGTACACCTCCACGTCCACCTCGGGCTCAGTCTCTGCCAGCTGCGAGGATGGGCACGGATGAGCCTGGCCGTGGCCTCCGGGGCTCTTCCTCCCCACCCCCGCCCCACTACTGGGTGGGCAGGTGTTCACGCGGACGCGGACTCCAGCGATGCGACCCCAGGGCGGTCAAGAAGTGCGCCTGGGCGGGGCGGGGGGGGGGGGGGTCCCTCGGGCCCTGCAGCAGGACGCGCGGGGTGCCCAGCCTCCCGTCCCACCCACACGGCTTCCGTGCAACCTGCCTGTAGGGGGCTGTCCACCCTGCCGCCCGCCACCACCGGCCGAGCGCCGGAAGCCCCCCTCCCCCCCCCGCGGGTCGCTATGGCAACCGGGTACCAGCTCAGCCGCAGGAAGGGGGAGGGGGTGGGCTTGCCGCAGAGAAGCCGCAGCGCGCAGGCGCCGCTGCGCGGAAGCGCCCACACTGCGCCTGCCCAGCGCTTTCCTCCCTTTCTGTTCCTTTGGGCGGTGGGGGCGGAGGGGCTGCCTGGGAACGGCCGTCGGCTCTCCCTGTGTGTCCCTCCGTGCCCACCCTGCACCCTTGAGGCCCGCAGGGTCTCCCCACGTCGCCGCCCGCCCCCTGCCCTCCCAACCCTACCCAGTCCGCTCTGGTAGGTGCTTGGCGCCCCCTCCAGCTCCACGTGTGCTGGTCCCTCCAGTGGGAATGCCCTTGGGCCACCGTGGTCCCCTCACTCTGTCCTACAACGCCGAGGCCAGGTGTCACCGCCTTCTCTTGTGGGCTCCCCCTAACCGCCCCTGCCCCCCCCCCCCGTTCTTCCCACTACAACAGCACCGACCGCCCTGTGTCCCCAGTTGTGCCCTCTGTGTGTCCCAATAGACTGCAGGCCCCCCGAGGGCAGCGCCAGGTCTGAGTCATTTCTGTGCTCCCAGTGCGGAGGGGGAGGGGCCTCTGCATTTGCTCACTGCGGTGTTCGATGGAACATTCTAGCATGGGGGCAGCTGGACTTGCCACATGCTCCCCAAACCTTCCCGAGAGTTTGCACTTGGTCCCCAAACTCCTCAGTCCTGGATCCAAGAAACTTTCCTTCCCACCTCTTCACCTGGCCCCCCTGGGAACATGCCTGGGACCTGGCCTCTCTGTTCTCCCGCCTGCCTCCCGGAGAGTTCAAGGCTGGGTGGGGCTGAGAAAACCATCTCTAACCAGAGCTGGGGCCTCCCCCGGCCCCAAAATTCAAGGTCCAGCTGCGAGTCTCAGATCCTTATTATCAGAGCCTCTGATCTGAGCAGGTGGCCTTTGGGAAAAGACTCCCAATGTCTGCAACGTGAGCTCCGGCAGAGGCCGGCAGGCCAGAGTGGTGCCGGCTGGCGGGCAGAGGCCACGGCCCTGCGGTCCCCTGGCGGCGTGCCCTTGGGCAGAATGCTCGGTGGTTCCCGTTTCCTCTCAGTGAGCCTGTGCCCCTGGGCTGCGCTGAGCGACGAAAGCATGCCCACAGTGAGGGTCACAGCCAGTGAGGCTCCCTCGGTGCTCACCACCCTCTCTGCCAGGGGACTCGTGCGGTCACGCCATCCCACACGTCTGGTCTCCGGGGTGTGTGCAATCAGAGGACCCTAACCTTAGTGCGCATCTGCCCAGCCCCCTTCCCCGGACGGGCTGAGCCCCGGGGAGGAACTGATGGGCCACAGTCACATGGCAAGTCACGGGGAGACAAAGCCAGAATGGCGATCTCCCAGATGCACCCCCCCCCCCCCCCGACAGGGCGGGCGTGGTGACCCGGGGCTGAGGAGCCCTGGGCCAGGCTCCCGAGGTGCTCAGCTCATGGACCTCTCCACCAATACCTGCCCCCGCCAACTCCACCAACTGGGGCCTTTTCTTCGTCCCTCCCAGAGGGCACCCCCTGCCCCCCTTCTCACCCTGCCGGACTTGGCTCGCCAGGTCCCGTGTCCCCGCTGGCCACGCCCCCTTCTCCTGGGACCCCCATCTCTCCAGCCAGCCGCTCAGCGTCTCCTGCTGGTCCCTCTGGCTTCAGGCTAGCACAGAGCTCGGCCCCAGGCCCTCTGACCGGCACACCTCAAAGTCTCCCTCCGCTTCCCACACATGCCTACGGCCCCAGGTGTCATCTCAGAGCCAGTGGTCCTGACCCGAGACCCTGTCCCTGGTCTCTCTGCTGACTTTCAGACAGGAGATCACCACCAGAAGACATCGTCGTCTGATGTCCCACGGGCACCTAGCACTCAACCTGCCCCACACTCAACTCCGTCCCCCTGCGTCCCCTCCTGTGAGGGCATCGCACTCACCCTGGGCCCAAGTCAGGGACCTGGCCCACATTCAGTCACCTGAAGCCCTGCTAGTTGAGCTCACTTCCTCGGCCTCCCTGCACCCCGCCCGCTGACTGCCCCCCTGCGTCCCGACCTGATGTCCGTGCCCCTGCACCTGACCCCCTCCCTCGTTTCTGCTCCAACCCCTCCAGCCCGACAGCCTGCTAAGCCCCAACTCCTGGCCATGACCTTCAGCCTCCACACGGTCTGGCCTGCGCCTACCTCGTTTCGCCCCCCACCTTTCTGTGCCCAGGCCGCACGCTACCACCCGCGGCCACCTGAATGCACGGGGCTCTCGCGCAGCTGCAGGCCCCCGCTTTGGGCCATCGCCCCTCCTGCTAGGGAACCTCCTTCCATCCTTGCAGACTCACCTCACCCAAGTGGCCTCTGCCGACCACTTCTACCCCTTCCGGTCACCGGATTTACCGTGTCGCCCGGCTCTGTGTGACACACTTCCGGGTACGCAGCCGGCTGCCGCGCCACGCGGAGGCCCAAGGGCCCCGCCCAACCCCGGGTCCTCCTGCGTCGGCTCTCGGGCCGCCGGCACCCAATCACGGCGTCTCCTTTGCAGCAGCCACCAGGCCTGTCCGTTCGCAGAACACCTATGCTGTGAGTGCCACGCTCGCCCAACAGGCACGCGGCAGGGAGGGGGCTCCCCGCACTTGACACACGGGCCACAGCTCACAGGCCGCGGCCGAGGGGTCAGAGGCCACTGCGCCTGGAGCCAGGGGTCTGTGAGCTCCAGACCCGCCTCCACAGCCCTCCCAGTTTGGGGCAGAAAGGAAAACGACACATTTCCACGTTTGGCATACAGGTCGCTTAAACATTTTACGAGCTAGCAACGCTTCTGAAAAACAGACAGACGTGCGAAGTTTGTCTTATAAACTCGTCCGCGCACTTCGGTTTAGTGGAGGGAACACCCTAGGTGAGTCACGTCGCCTCGGAGCCCTTGGTCTCCCCGTCTGACCTGTCCGGGGGCGGGGAGGACACGACAGGTAACGTGTCTGCTGCACGTAAGGGCTCAGACCTGCCAGCATCATCTCTGAGCTGCGGCATCCTGCCCGTGGCCAGGGCTGACCCTGGCCCCCGGGGTCAAATCTCTGCTCTGTTGGGAGATGCTGGCCAAATCACCTCGCCTCTGAACCTGCTTCCTCGAAGGTACAATTGTGATGGAACCCCTGCCCTTCCAGGGTCACGAAGACCAGCGGGCGTGTGTGGCCGTCTCCACGCGGCCCCTGGCACCCAGCAGGTGCTCCGTGGGCATCACTTTCCCCTGATCACCTGCGTGAGGACTGCAGGGAGGCCGACGCGGCTGGCTAAGAGCGGACCCCGCAGGGATGCGGGGCTGGGGCCGGGGGGGCTGGCTCACCTTCCTTCCGTCCACGCCGCCCTCGCTGCCCGCGTATGCCAGCTTCCGGCGCACGTAGAAAAGCATGTCGTCCTGCCGTGGCGCCCACTTCTCCATGAAGTAGGTAGAGAACATCCACGTCCAGAAGACGATGCGGTCATCCTTGAAGCACCCTGCAGCGGGGAGGCCAGAGAAGACTGAGAAAGGACGGGCCAACCCGGCCCTGGCGTGTGACCTTGGCCAAGCCCTGTCTCCCCCCCCTTCTCCGCACTCCCAACCCCCAACCTGCATGTCTGCTTGGAAATCTGCTGGAGCTCTCTCTGCGATGCGCTAAGCCCCCTGCTCCCTCACCGCCACCCCCACCCCGGCCAGGGGACGGGGGCTCAGGGACACCTCCCAGCAGGCCCAATGCCTCCACCCAGCAGAGCCCGAGAGCCCGGCTCCCAGCCCCACAGCCCCCGGCGACTCGGCGTGGATGAATCAGCAGCTTCGGAGGGAAGGGAGGCCCTGAGGAGAGTCAGCGTCACCGCTGTCTGGGCTGGGAGCTGACGAAGGCTCAGGCTCCGGAGGGAGCTCAGGCAGGCTGGCACCACCCTCGGCCAGCATCCCCCACCCCCACCCCAGGCTGCGGCAGTTCCCACGGAGAACCCGACTTAAAGGAACAGCCCGGGCCGCAGGCACAAAGCAGGGAAGGCGTCCACCCCCTCCCTCACCCCTGCACGTAGCGGAGCCTTTCACGCCAGATCTGTTCTTGCCTGATCTTCGGGGGGGGGGGGGGGGGGGGGGGACACTCTTTCTTTCATTACAAATACTTTTTCTTCGGGATACATAAATCTGTCATCGTCCTTCCCGCACGAGAAGTCGCCCAAGCGCTCTGGTGGGAAAGACCTGGGTGCCCGCTCCAGCTCGGCCACTTGCTGGGTGACGGCAGGCAGGCTGTTTGGGGCTCTCTGGTCCCTAGGTTCCTCACAGCGAATGTCGACTGACCGAGAGCTGCCCGGGAAGCGGCACATACAGAGCCCGTGCCTGGCACAGAGCGGGGTCTACGACGGTGGGCTTCCTTTCTGGGCAGACCCGACGAAATGTCAAGGTACCCGACAGGGCTGCTTCTCACGAACTCAAAAGATTAAACTGTTGCTGGTTTCTTCCTCTCTTTTCCAGAAACTATTCCACCACTGTGACCTCGTCCTGGGTTTGGGATGCCAGAAAGACCTAGTCCCCACCCCTAGGGATGGGGAACCCGAGAGCCGGCCGGTGCCGGCCCCCTCCCCCGACACAGGACTGTGGTCTCCCGCGGGGTCAGCCGTGAGGCTCTGGAAGACTGAATCGCAGAAAACCCCGGGCTTTTGTTCATTTCAGCCACACCGAGACCAAAGAACCGGGGCTCCAAACCAGCCTCTGCCCTCTGCCAGGCCGCCGCCTGCAGTCTGTGGCCCACCCACTCCCACGCCCTGCTTGGCTCCCAGAGGGAGGAAGACAGAAGGGGCCTTCTGATCGGGGGTCCAGGTCAGGGAGCCTGCCCGTCGGCCCCAGGCTCACCGGCACCAGGTGGAACCAAGCCCACCGGGTGTCATCACTGCTTTGAAATTCCCACCACGCCGACCTCAGGCACTGCGGGTGCCCTGCAGAGGCGAGGGGAGGCGCCCCGTCAGCCCTGGAAAACTCCCCAGAAGCCACTCTGGCCGTGAGTTGCTGGAGTCGCGGCTCAAAGCCCCGCCACCTGCCACGGAGAGGCAGAAGCTGGCTGTCAGCGTCCTTCCGCGGGGGATCGCTTTCGTTGTGCTGACACAAGTCACCCGGCAGTGACCCGGTGCCAGCTGGGCACCCAGTCGGTGTCAGGGATGACGAGCAGGCCACCGGCTGTGATTCGTGACGCGCCTGCCACCTGTGGGTCGTGGGCGAGGAGCCCCACGTGGGGGAGCCCTTCAACAGTCACGGCGCCCCACCGCACAGGAGAAGAAACCCACCGTCGGGAGGTTCAAGGACTCTCTCAAGCTCACAGTTAGAAGCTGATGCAGCCGCAGACCCCTCGGACCCGCACTCAGGCTCTTGACAAACGCCCCCGCGCTATGCTGGGCAACCTGGCGGAACGAAGGACCCGGATGCCCGGTGAGCAGCTGTCGCGCCCGGGGAGCGCAGAGGACGGAAGGCTTCCTGGGCGGGGGATGGAGTCTGGCTTCAGGAGCAAAGTTCCGGGGGTGGGCGCAAAACAAGCACCCGTCTGCCCTCTATAGAGGGGCGCAGCGGGGGCCAGGCGAGGGGGCCCCCGTTTCCCTGCTTCACGGCGCTAAAAACACTCTGGTCGCACCCCGTCCACCCAGGCCCAGGAGTAAAGTCCGCAGACCCCGGAGCCTGAAGCAGACGGCTGGCTAGTAGTTCACGCCTCGTACGAAGGCTCGGCCCAAAGCCCACCCTTCCGGGGTCCCCCACTCTCCACCGGCCACACCCAAACCTCTCGGAGGGGACGGTGCTGGGCCCGGCACGCAAATGCCCCCCACCAAACCCCCAGCAGCCAGGTGGCCGGCAGCGGTCTGTGGGTGCCACGCGCCCAGCCGTCCCCCGTCTCCCCCCAACCCCCAACCCCAGCGAGCGCCACCTCTGCTGGGACACACCAGCTGCCACTTGCTCTCTCCCCCCCCCCCCCGCCCCCGTCAGCCACAGGTCCCGGACTTAACAAGCCCCAAAGAAGCCCCACTTGCTGGGCTCCCCAGGGCCCAAAGCAATGACTCCATGGTGGAAGCAGGACGAGTGCGTGGGGGCGGGTAGGCCTACTGTGTGCACCGAGCAGGTGCGATGGGAGAGAAGAGGAGAGGGCTGACCCTCACCCAGCCTGCCACCAGGCGCCCGGCACGTGCAAGTTAGGAGACCCAGCACCGAGCTCTGAACGGAACAAGGGGCTTCGAAATTCGGTCTACACCATGGACGCCGTTAACGTTATCTTAACGTTAATCGTTAACGTTATCTTAGTACCAACCCAACAAGCCCCGCAGGAAGAAACTCAAACTGTCAGGGAAAGCCCCGCACACCTCACTCTAACACAAGGTGAAGAACGTCCCACTGGGAGGCGGGAGAGGTGTTCAAGTCAAAGAGCCACCAGGACAGCCGCCAGAAGGGGGCCACGGGCGACACGGCGGTGGCACAGACCCCCAGACCATCTCCACGCCCGGGACGCTCAAAGTCAAAGAGCAGGAAGAGAAATCACAAAGGTCAAGAGCTGTCCTCCGGAACGCTTGAAACTGCCCTCGTGTCCCAGAGAAGCAAAATGAAAATCAAAGGGAACTCGAAAACCAGGAGAGAGAAATCTGCAGTCGAGCAACAGACGTCCGTAATATAGAAGGAACTGACATCACAGAAGTTACGGAAGGAAATGCCTAAGACCCTAACAGCTACGTGGGCGAAACACCCAAAGAGGTAGCATAACCAGTTAACAAAAAGGTGGGAAAACGTTAATCCCACTGGTAATGAAAAATCCATGACAAAGAACGAGCTGTCGTCTTTAAGAGGGCAGGGTTGGTATTTACAAAAATCCCACTTACAAAAACTGGCGGGGTCTTACGAACATACATGTTTGCCACCGACTGAGCCCTTCCTAGGTACTCACCCAAGAGATGAGACGTGTCTACGTAAACACCGGGCCACAGATACTCCTAGAAGCTTTATTCGTGACAGCCCCAAACTGGAGGCCAGGAAAACGGACCGACGTGACACAGCCAGTCAGTGGCCTATTACTGAAAGTGAAAACAAACTCTGATCCACACAATGCTAGGGATAAATCTCCAGACCTGCCGAAGGCAAGCGTAAAGGGCTACGCGGGTTTCTGCCTGCAGGGACAAGCAGCAAATGGCCAATGTCCCCACACGTTCTGCCTCTCGTGGTGGTGGCTCCCCAGGTGCGCGCTGCCACGAACCCCATCAGGGCTTCCGCTTTACACGCATGCAGTTTGTTTTACGTGAATTGGGCGCCAGTAACGTCAGTAAAAAGTTGTATAGGTCCAGGATGGCGTGTAATCCGACGGGGAAGAGCCCAGGGCTTCAGCCGCAGACACGCTGACCAGAGCTGGGGGGCCACAAGGAAGTACCAGAAGCAAACAACGAGAGTGACGGGAGCCGCTGGGCCCGATAGGGACTATCTTTTCCTTTCTGCTTTTATTTTATTTCCAGTATTGTTAACAGTAAGAGGACACCCCCTTTTCCCGTGAAGGTACAACTTTTGGTGAATGGCATAGGGCTGACGAAAGAGAGAGAATGGACGGGGGTGGAGAAGGGGGGGGGGGGGGGACCCCCCCCCCCCCCCCCCGCCAGTCTTCGGAGACCTCGCGCTCCAAGTCCAAAGCTAGGGTCGAGAGTCCAGACTGGGCGGGAGTTCTGGCTCCTGGAGGCACGGTGCGGTGTCAGAATTTGCAGGCACACCCAAGTTCAGGTCCCAGCTCTACTCCGCACTAGCCAGGCAGCCAATTCACACAACCTCTCTGAACCTCAGTGACCCCATCCGTAAGATGGGTCTCACCTGCCGGCCTCCCGGAACCGACGGTGAGGACGGGGTGAGAGGCCAACAGAGCGTCCTTTGCAAGCTGTAAAGTTCCATCCACACATGGGTTCGTGGGGACCCTCTGCGCTGCTGCTTTGCACATCTCTCTCAGCAACGTGGCCTTTCCCGAGGCCTGCCCAGCAAGAGATCCCCTGGGTCACAAGCCAGGCAGCTGCCACTCCAGCAGGAAGCTCCCTCACCTGCAACACTCTCCCCGTCCCTGTGTCCCTGTCTCCTTCGCCAGCGGGTTTTCAGGACCCTTGAACCCAGTGGAGGGACTTATGGGAGACAGGCAGCCCCTGATGCTGGGCCACTCACCTGGGAAACACTGCAGACAGCCCCCCCGCCCGAGGGCCACCTCCCCTGCTGGCCCGGGGTCCTAAAGCACCATCTTTTAAATTTTTTTTTTTTAACGTTTATTCATTTTTGTGGGACAGAGACAGAGCATGAGTGGGGGAGGGGCAGAGAGAGAGGGAGACACAGAACCCAAAGCAGGCTCCAGGCTCTGAGCTGTCAGCACAGAGCCCGACGCGGGGCTCGAACTCGTGAACCACAAGATCATGACCTGAGCCGAAGTCAGATGCTTAACCGACTGAGCCACCCGAGCACCCTGTTATGTTCTTTAGCCAGAAACGCGGGGTTGGCCGTGTCACGCCAGCACGCGGTCAGCGGGTCACCCCAGCGTGGGGTCAGCGGGGTCACAATGTCACCCCAGCACGGGGTTGGCGGGGCCACACCAGCGCTCCTAAGGGGATACCCAGTTAGGTTCTGCAAGCCTCTGGACACATTGTCGTCCACCAATCAACACGCAACCTTGTTTTATGTGTGTTTGTTTCAGGACACCTGATTTGATACATTGTCGATTCCTCAACACCGAACGCAGGCCAACAGCACAGTAACTTGCGCCTGAGCGAAGCTCACTTAATACACAGACCTTCTCCACAAGGGCCGGTCACAGCCTTCTCATGCCTGGGACCAGACAGACCGAAGCATTATGTTTGGGGTTGCTTTATTTGTTATTTTTATTTTTTGAGATGGGGGCGCATGAGAACGAGGGGCAGAGAGAGAGAGAGAGAGAGAGAAGTGGGGCTCACTGGGAGCAGGGCTCGAGCTCACGAACCATGAGATCACGACCTGAGCTGAAGTCAGATGCTCAACCGACTGAGCCACCCAGGCGCCCCTTGGTGTTGTTTTAAACAGCAAAATCGGGGCGCCTGGGTGGCTCAGTCGGTTAAGCGGCCGACTTCGGCTCAGGTCACGATCTCGCGGTCCGTGAGTTCGAGCCCCGCGTCGGGCTCTGGGCTGACAGCTCGGAGCCTGGAGCCTGCTTCTGATTCTGTGTCTCCCGCTCTCTCTGACCCTCCCCCGTTCATGCTCTGTCTCTCTCTGTCTCAAAAATAAATAAATGTTAAAAAAAAAAAAATTTTTTTAAATAAATAAATAATAAACAGCAAAATCACCAACACAAAGCACAAAAATGCAAAATACAGGCACTAAATCGACCGCAAAAGGACACTCGTGTACCGTATGAGCTGAGACAAGGCAGAAGCAGAAGGTCACCTTGTTCGACCTCAGGGGGTGGGTAACCTGCACCCGTCAGGCAACTCAAACTTTTCACCACTGTGCGCATGTCTGCAATTAATCACGAAAGCACCGTAAGTACTGATTTGGTGGCCACCAATAAATTTTAGCAAGCAGGTGAATTTCCAAATATTGATCCATGAATAATGAAGATGGGCCATATGGGAAGAACTAATAGCCGTCAGCTCCCAAGGGGTCCAACTGTTTCCCCTGCCTCCGGCAAATTATTGTCCGTTGACCAGACCTTTGAGAAATCGTGAATTAGATTTTGGGAGGCATTCCTTGAAATCACCCCCGTCCACTTTAAGACCATTAAACCACATGGCTTAATAAGCAAGCCGTGGTAACAACACCCCGAGTAAAACATTCACAGCCATTAAAAATGAGAACCGTGTATTACAACAGAGAAAACTGTCCGGGAGCCACTTCTAAAAAAGGTACTTTGAGTAGCAGGCCAAGAGATGTTTTTGAGAGGGCAATTCTACCAGAGCCTCAAGAAACAGCTAGTTCCAGTGCGACTCATACATTTTTAGAGCCTAAGAAATCTGCAAATTCTTTTTAACAAGGCAGCATAATGTTGATTCCAAAAATAGTGCATGCGTATACATGTGCATGCAGGAAAGCACAGGCTTGTGGACAGCAACACAAAAATCTTCGAAGCAGTATTAAAAAGTATATGCCATTTCCAAGCAGGATTTAATCTAATACAAAAACTGTCCCATATTAGGAAATCTACCTAGTGTATATGCACTATACATTGACAGATCAAAAAAAATAATAACACGTGATCATTTCCATGGTACTGAGAAAACATTCAGTAAAATACAATACCCCTTCTTGATTTAAAAAAAAAATTTCTCGGGACGCCTGGGTGGCTCCGTTGGTTGGGCGACCAACTTTGGCTCAGGTCATGATCTCACGGTTTGTGACTTCGAGCCCCGCGTCGGGCTCTGTGCTGACAGCTCGGAGCCTGCAGCCTGCTTTGGGTTCTGTGCCGCCCCCTCTCCTGCTCATGCTCTGTGTCTCTCTCTGTCTCTCAATACATAATAAACGTTAAAAAAATTTTTTTTTAATTCTCCATAAAATAGGAATGAATGAGTAGCTCCTTAAACGTGGTCTACAGCTCAAGTAGAAAACATTGGAGACAAATTAAGTATAAGATACTAGACACTGCAATTAGACAACCAAGATATTAAGAATAGAAATCGTGAAAGTCCAGTAAAATTATCATGACTTACAGATCACATTATACCTGACTTGGAAAATGCAAAAAACTCAACTGAAAAATTATTCAAACACTAGAAGTCATAAGTATAAATCCAGGCAGAAGGTGTAACGGGAAGAAATACTCCGTTCAGAGTTTTTTTTTCAAAGACTTGAATAATTGACAGGTTTGCCGAGATCTTGGCTGGGAATATTCAAATCACAGAGGGAGCGACTCTAGTAATTTGGTCATCTAACATGAGCCAACAGAAAATGCCAAGAGAATGTGTCCGAATTAGCGCGAACGGCCAGGACACTTCGGGAAGAACCATGTGGGGGCAGAGTTCCTATCGTTGTTAAAAACCACACCGGAAAAAGCCCAAAACCCTCAGGCACTACTAACAGCCCCAACCACCCGTCATCACCCTTTGGTGTTGCCCGGGGCCGTGGGTCTACCTGCAGGACAGAAACCGACCAGCGAGGTCAAGAACAGAGGAGAGAGCGGGGACCTGTTAACCCACAGACTTGTGGCAAATACAACGTCGAGGTTCACCGGATGCTAGAAAACAACCCGAGAAACGTCCCGACCCTGCATCACCTTCCGGCTACCATCTCGACCGGAAGCGGACTCCAACAAAAACTTTTCCATCATGTTCCTGGGCAGGTTTGTTGATGCACACGTTTGTTCATTTGTACCATTGCTTCCTCTGTTTTCCCTGCCACTGTGACTTTGTATCATTTCATGGATTCCATCTTCTCACAAACCTGGGATCCAACCATCTCTCGGGAACCACTGCTCCCCCCGGGCCCAAGCCACCATCGCCTGGCTGCCCGCGTTACTGGTACGGCTTTCTAACTGGTCCTGTGAAATCAGTTCTTGTCCCTTCCCTGCTTCAAATGCTCCCTGCGGGGGATACTTCCTCCGAATCTCCATCAAGTGCTTCCTGGCCTCCCTCCAGCACCTCACTCAGACGCCTGCCTTCTCGGGAAAGCCTTTCCAAGCCCTTGACCCGACTGAAACCTGCAACCCCCACCCCAACGTCTCCTCTCCAGCTTCCTGAACCTGGCCCTGTAGCACATCATCCGTATTTTACCTATTTAGTTACTTTGCTCTCGGACTTTCCTTAGGACAGGAGTCAACACACTTTCCCTGAAAAGGTCCAGACAGAAAATATTTTAGCTTCTGCAGGCCATATGGTCCTGTCTCACCTACAAAATCACCCAGAGCAACATGTGAAGAAATGGGCATGGCTATGTTCGAACACAAGTTTATTTACACAGAAACTGGCGTCAGGCCAGAACTGGCCCACGCTTTGCCAACACCTGCCCCTAGGAGAACAGAGATGCCCCATGAGAACGTAAGCTCCGTGAAGGTATGAAGATTTTTCCCCTGTGATCATATTGTTCGCGGCTGCATACTTAGTCCCTAGAAGAGTGCTCAGCCTACAGGAAGCAATAAATATTGGCTAACTGAATCAGCAAGTGAAATGAACGAACTGGTTAATGAAAGCAACATGGTGATACACATCGGCAGACAGATCAAGGCAAGAACACAGAAAGCAAACACAGAAAAAACACACCGTAATTTAGTTTATATAAACATGGCGCTTCGAACCAGCAGGCCGGAGACCGACTCTTCAGCAACTGGTCTTGGGGCAACTGGCAGGCTTAAGGAAAAAGAACGAGGCTGGGTCTGTGCGCAACCAAAATAAACTCCAGAAGATCAAAGCTTTTAATGTTAAAAGTAAAATCGTAAAAAAATTAATAAATAAGCTGTGAGAGAATTTTTTTATTCTCAGAGATGAAAAAGCCTCTCTAAATAGACTGCATAAGATTTCAAACAAAAGATTAATCAAACTACATAAAAATAAAATATTTCTATGGGGGGAAAAAAAAGCACCACATGCATCGTAAACAAAAGAAAACACACCAGAAAAATTATTGGAACTGTTTTTTTTTTAATTTTTTAATGTTTATTTATTTTTGAGAGAGTGAGCGTTGGGGGTGGGGGTGGGGGTGGGGGGCAGAAAGAGAGGGAGACACAGAATCCAAAGCAGGCTCCGCTCTGTCAGCACAGAGTCCAATGTGGGGCTCGAACTCACGACCTGGGAGATCATGACCTGGCTGACCTGGGAGATCATGACCTGGGCTGAAATGAGACGCTTGACCGACTGAGCCACCAGGCGCCCCAAAATTACTGGAACGCTTAACTGAGGTTTATTTTCCCTAATAAATAACAAGTTTCATCTAATGCACACAAAATGAAACAGGATGCAAAGCAAAGGCAGATCCAAACGGCGAGGGGAGATTCAAACGTAAAACAGGCTCCACTTACACAATTACAGGAATGTCACATGAAAACCACAAACGTCTACTTTTCGCCTCTTCGATCTACAAAAATCTAAACACCTGACAACACCCCCGGGTGAAGGCGATGCCGAGGCACAGGACTTCGCGTCTGGCAGCAGAAGGTGAACGGGTAACGATCTCCGCAGACACGGCGGGGAACAAAAACCACAAATGCTCATACCTTCCACCAGCAATTCTCCTCCGGAGGGTTTGCCCCAAATAATGTAACTAATTGTAGCCCTTTGCGAAATACTGGAATGGTCCCCTCAACAGGGAAGTCACGACAGAGGTCAGAGATCGTTTACAGAGTGGGCTGCGATGCGGCTGTTCCACGAGAAGGGAAAGAGCTCTACCTGCGCCAGTGAGGAAAGGTCTCTAGGATAAAGTGAGCAGCAAAGCAGCCCGAGGGGTCCCCCCTGCTAACGGGACAGCCGGCCGCGACCGAACGCTGGCGCTCGGAGGCACAGGAGGGCGGGCGCCGGGCTCCAGCGGGTCTGGCCGGTGCCTGGCAGACCCCAGGCCCCTGGCTGCCTGTTTTCCACTTGTAAGACCACAGCAAGAATGGAACCCACCTCTCGGGGTTACTGGGGGTTTTAATGAGTGGATACACGGGAAGCCCTCCCCAGGACGCTGGCGGGTGAGCAGGCGTTATTCACGCCCTCGCTGGTGCCACCACGGCGTCCCAAGACGGGCTACAGAGAAAGGGGCCTTCTTCACCATGACTCTCCTCATACCCTTCGAGTTCAGTGCCCTGAGCGTGTTCTGTTCTCAAAGTCACAGAAGGGGCGCCTGGGTGGCTCATTCGGTTAGATGTCTGACTCTGGGTTTCGGCTCAGGCCAGGATCTCATGGTTTGTGAGCTCGAGTCCCACTTCGGGCTCTGAGCTGAGAGCGCAGAGCCTGCTTGGGATTCTCTCTCTCCCTCTCCCTCTCTCTCTTCCCCTCCCCCCCTCACAAATAAGCAAATGAATAAGCCTAAGACAGACTGAAGGAAGTAAACCAAAGGCCCGCGGTGGTTAGTGCTGGAACGACTCTTCCTGGTTGTCACATACTCTGTCGTATATTTAGAAACACTTCTGAACTGAAATAACACCGAGGGTTTACCGAGTGCCGGGCACTGTGCCGAACACTTGTATTGCCGACGTTAACACTGTGTGAAGCAGGTTTCATTTACCAGTGAAGACACGGTTGTCCAGGGTCACTCCCATCCACACCTTGTTTAATCTGGAGCCAAAAGGCATGGGGTGGCACTCGTAGGGGCTGGATGCTCAGTGCGGGGTGTGGGGCGGCCCCTGCCCCCCGGAGCATCAGGGGAGGGAGGATTTATCCACAACTCACCCACACGCGCGCGCGCGCACACACACACACACACACACACGCGCGTGTTAATACTGCCTCGGTAAGGGTCAGGAACACTAGGGAGGCTCCCCTGAGGAGGGGTTTCACGCGAGGGCTCAAACCTACAGGTTAAGTGGGTGAGGGCAGGGGAAGAACATTCAAGGCCCCCCTGTGGGGCGATGCCCGGTGAGGCCGGCTGGTGAAGGGGTCCAGGGGTAAAGATGCCCAGTGGGAGCCAGAGCTGGAGAGGACCCCACTGAATGGGGCCTCCGGGCCTCCACGCTGGCAGGGGCCAGGGGAGCCCTGAAGGGTTCCGCGGGGAGGGAGTGGGGCGGAGTCTCTCTGCTGTGGGGAGGGGCCTCCTGAGAGCACGCCTCTGCTCCGCCTGGCCCCCTCCCAAAGGTGGGAGGTCAACTAGCCTCTTTGGGGAGAGTACCAGGGAGACCTTGGCCCCTGGCCACCCCCACACCCCTGCAGCCGGGGCGGGATGAATAGGCCTCTGTGGCCCCTCAATAGGCCTTTCACCAACTTGTGCCTCTCAGTGCCTCTCAGTGCTCCTAGCTGGCTGAAGACCCTGCCTCGGGGCACAGAAGACAAACAAAGGAGCTGCCCGGGGTGCCCGGCTGTGGTGATGAGGCCCTTGGAAGGGGAAGCACTGGTCAGACGGTCCCCACGTGAGGGATCCCACGGGCCTGGCCAGTCCTCCGGGAAGCATGGGGTTTCGGTGATGCAAGGTGGCCAGATCGGGTGAGGCCCCACACCCCTGCCCGGTTCCCCGTCCTCCTCACCATATGAGCCAGGCCCTCCAGACAGCCCCCCCAAAGTCTGCAGTGTGGTCCCCCGCCCTTCCTCCCTGGCCAAACTCCAACGTAGCCTCGGCCTGCCAGTCCCCCCACCGTAGGGTCTCTGCCCCCGGCCGTGCTGGTCGGTCTCAAGCCTGTCTGTGCTGACACCGCAGCTGTCACCTCCCCCAACGCCCCAGGCCACCTGCACCTGAGCACCTGATCCCTTGCGCCTCCGCCTCCGATGCACACTCCAGCTCAGACACCCTGTGAGGTGAAGTCACTGCTTCCATTCAGCTGATGAGGAACGTGAAGCTCGCAGCTCGAGTCACTCGTCTGACGTCAAGTTCCAAGCAGGCGGCAGGACCAGACTCCTGCCCGGGGCTGCCTTCCGAGCCGCGCTCCTAGCTCTGGGCCACGGCCTCGGCAGCCGGCTCCACACACCTGCCTGGGTGTCCCTCCCCTCCAGGACGAGACACCTTGCTGGCAGGATGACCCAGTACCCAGCACAGGGCGGGGCCCCCAGCAGGCACCAGCGAAGGCTGAACAAATAAATATGGTCGTGATGACTGACCTCCGGCTTCCAGCTGGCTCAGAGGACAGACACCACGGAAGCGTCGACGCTCGCCCAGAGCCTCCACCAGCAAGCGCTTTACTCCCGACCCCTTCTCACACATGCACGGCGCCGTGAAATCCTCGAAGCCCGTTTACGACCCTCGGTCGCATCCGGGATCTCCCTAATGACCCACTTCGCGGTGCGGGAAACAGAGGCACCTGACCCAGGTTACCCAGAAGGGCCATAACGGGCCTTGGGACTCGGGACTGGAATCCATGCCAGGGCGGATCAGCACCGGCTCCGAGAGCGGGCTCTGCATGAGGCCCCGGGCATGGTGAAAAATAAACCCTGACCCTGACCGCCAGGTCGCTCTCACGGGGCAGGGCGTCCGCCCGAGTGGTCCTTGGCCCGAGGTTCCCAAAAGCGATCCTCTGGACTCTCCAGAACGGCAGCGCCTGCAAATGGCCCGCGGCCACTGGCACTCAACGCCACACCTCACTCCCCACAAACTGCTCCCAGATACCTCAATCCTGCCGGAGCACTTATGGCCCAAGAGTAGCCGCACATTCAAAGCTCCATCTCCTGTGAGCTCGTCATTGCTGTGGCCTTGTTCGAACTCCTGACTCACTGCTTCGCTCTGACACATTAAAACAGAGCCTACGAGACAAGCTGCGGTTCTGCAGGGTCGCCGAGGCTCCCAGACACACGTGCAAGGTGCCCCATCCCAGACCGGAGCCGTGACCGGCCACCCTCGCGCCCACCTGCGCCCCACCCCGCTGCCTGGGCAGGAGACCACTTGCTCGTGGCCCTGGCCACGGCCCAGGGCCCCACCTCCACAGGCTACCTGGGTGGGGGCAGGTCACAGAGCCCCAGAGGCCTAGGTCAGCCCTGCAAGGCGTCCACAGCCCGCCCGCTCCAAGCACTGTGCCCCTGCGGACATACAGCCTGGCGAGAGGGACTCAAGGCCACACGACAGCATCCATTCTGCGCACCGATGCCAACGTCCCCTAGCGCACGAACGTGCCCAACGCACCCTCCCCAGCCCCCCCCCGGCGGGCCTGCTCCCTCCCCCTTCCCCCCCCCCCCCCCCCCCCCCCCCCCCGGGTCTGGGTCACGGCCAAGGGCCGCATAGCCGCATGCTCAGGAGGGGCCAGTCCCACATCCGTCTCCGTGTCCCGATCCCCTTCCCCTCACTGTGGAAACCAGGCGGCCCGGCTCCTGCTCACACACCAGACCGGGCGAGGCCACGGGGCGAGTGGGTGCCAAACGACTCCCCTTGGGGAGACGGTGCGTCTGAGCGCGAGAGCGCACAGGCCACAGCCTCGAGTCCCACCCTCGCTGCTCTGCGACCCTGAACAAAGCGCCCCGGCCTCTCTGGGCCGTGCCGTTTTCACCTGCCAACGGGGCGAACACCCCCTCGCCACAGGGTTGCTACGGGGCCGTGGCTGCTCTGGCTCCCACCCTCTGCGGGAGCAAGCGGGCTTCGCGGCCTCCCCGGCGGGCTCCCGGGCGCAGCACCTCTGCGCAGACAGGCCCGCACCCCTGCGCCCTGCAGCTGCACGGAGCCCCGCCGCGTGGGGGCCGCTCCCCTCCCCCTGGGGTCGGGAGGAATCTGGAATCGGGCAGGTGGCACCGTGTTGGCATCACCCAGGGGGGCCCCGCCAACGCAGCTGGGGACCTGCCGGTGATGAAGGCTGCAGCCTGAGGGGGAGGCCGGGGCCCCGGGTGGCAGAAGGACAGGGTCCTCGTTTCCGCCTTGTTGGGGGGTGGGAGCCGTGATGCTTCCCATTTCTGCCTCTTCCCATCTCATTCCTGCCGTCCTGAGCCACGGCACCCCAGTGGCACCGAGCTCCCTGAGGCGGTGTCAGTGGCCCTGCTCGGTTTCAGGCAGTGGCATTGTGGCCTGGTGAACACACGTCCGGGCACTGCGGGCTGAGAAAGCTGCTCCAGGTCAACCTTCCTTCCCTCATTTGACGCAAGAGGAAACTGAGAGCCAGAGGGGAGAAGGGCCTTGCCCACAGTCTGGATTCGACCCCGGGCTCTGTCGCCTGCCACAGGCAGCCTCCGTGACACTCTCCGACACCCTGGGCCTGGAGGCTGACCTCCGCCCTAGGTGGAGGCACAACAATCGGTCCTACCCTGCCAGGAGAACAGAGAGCTGCAGTGGTTTCCCCAAAGCAGCACAGCACTTGGGAAAAATTAAATTCTGAATCTTCTCTGCCCTCTTCCCCACTATTGGTCTCTGCCAGGCAGACAGTTCTGTGAGGAAGGCCCACTCAAGGGACACCCCTCCCCAGCACCCCTTGGATACCTATCCATCCACCCATCACCCACACCACCCCCGCCACCCCCTCCCTGGGCTGGTCAGCCCACCTTGAGCCACCACAGCACTGACAGCCCAGGAGGGAAGGGGGAGCCTGGCAGTGCGGGGGCGAGGGAGGGGAGGCCACACACAGAGCAGGGAGAGCAGCAGTACGGGACTGGTGGGACTGGCGGAGTGGCAGGGGCGCTGATTCTGTCAAGGGGTCAGGAAGCGGCCGGAGAGCCACCCCCCCCACAAAGGGCCACAGAGAGGCACAGATCTCCAGCAGACAGGGTGAGGCCAGACCCAGGCAGAGGGAGCGTGTCCCTCCTCCGCGAGGGAGGGAGAGTATCCTGCCTCCGAACTGTCTTAAGAAACCCAAGTCTAAAAGGCGTTTCTCAAGATTTTTCAAAGCACATCCAAAAGCAAAGGGGTTTTACCTGAAGATAAACAGGAACAACAACTCCACCAACAAGACAAAAACCTGAAAACTAAGGCCCCTCTTCTCTGCTTTGCCAACAGACATTTTTCAAGTATTTGCTGGTCGTTCAAGGGAGGGAAATATATATGTATATATATATTTTTTTTTAATTTGTTTAAATGTTTATTCATTCTTGAGAGAGAGAGAGAGAGAGAGTGAGAAGGGGAGGGGCAGAGAGAGGGAGACACAGAATCCGAAGCAGGCTCCAGGCTCCGAGCCGTCAGCACAGAGCCCGACGCGGGGCTCGGACCCACGAACCGTGAGACCGTGACCTGAGCCGAAGTCGGACGCTCAACCGACTGAGCCACCCAGGCGCCCCTATATTCTTTTAAAAACTCAAGCTGGCCGGATGTTTGTCTCATGTCATGTCAGACACAGGACTCCCTTTTACTTATTTTTTTTTTTTCAAAGTTTCTTTACTTATTCTGAGAGAGAGAATCCCAAGCAGGCTCCACACCAGCAACGCAGAGCCCTACTTGGGGCTCGAACTCAAGAACCGTGAGATCATGACCTGAGCCGAAAGCAAGAGTCAGACGCTTAACCGACTGAGCCACTCGGGCGCCCCAGGACTCCCTTTTTAAAAGGAGGGGGTCCCTCTCTAACTGAGCTGATGCTCCTGCCACCGAGCCTGGGCTGGGCAAAGGCTCCTTCCAAGCTGGGCGGCCCCCGACCTTGGCCCCCACCGCTGCGGGCTCAACTCCAGCCGCTCCAACCCCTTACCTGTAGGTCCAAAAGCAACATCCCAGCCCCCGTCTGTAGCCGACGGGGGCCCTGAAAGGGGTGCACTTGAGCTTCTCCCCCTCACACGTCCTGGCCCTGTCACTGCAAAGGGAAAATAAGGGAGCCTCTGCCTCTGCCCTGTCGCTAATCATCTCTCTCTCTCACCTGTGCGGGGGGCTACAGGTGGGTCAGATCAGACACTCTGCCCCTTGTGGTCCACCTGTGGCAGGGTCCTCTCTGAGCCTCACCCCGCTGTCTGTGCAGACGCAGGGTCGGGCTGGTGGACTTCCGGATCCTTCCTGTCCATCCGGCTTCCCCAGGCCGGGCTGTGACCCACAGGACGTTCTGCTGCCTGAGCCCAGAGCAGGAGGCCGGCTGAAAACCTGGATCCAAGCTAAGTTTCCCACGAGGTAAGACCAATCCAGGAAACGAGGGCACAGCCACCCAATGACCTTGCGGTCGTCGAGACGGTGTCTCGTTTGAACAACACGGAACATGCTTCAGGAGTTGTGAGTAAGAAAGCGTGACTAGGAAACTCTGTGTCTAGAATGTCGAGTACTCCTTAAGAAGGCTTTAGAAGGATGGGAAAGCAAGCCTTTGCAAAGTTAACGGTCGTCTCTGCATGATTGGAACTGTGATTTTTTTCCCATCCTCTTAAATTTTCCAGTTTCTGTAATGTGCGTGGAACACTTTTTCAATGGGAAAAAAAAAAAAATTTGGTTTTGGGCGTCTGAGGCTGTTTTTTTAACAAGTATCCTGCGTGCGGATTCTCCTGAGTGGCCTCACGGCCCAGGGGGCATTCCCGAGGCTTCCAGGCTCAGGGAAGGAGGCAAATATGGCCATGAGGGGCCACGGCACCCACCTTGGGCAGGCCACACAACCTCTCACACTCTTGCCTTGCAGAGACAGCCCTGCAGCTGTGACCCTTGGTCTCCTCATTTATTTATTTATTTTTAATGTGTATTTATTTTTGAAAGAGAGAGAGAGTGCGCGTGCACAGGTGGGGGAGGGGCGGGGGGGGGGAAACAGAGGATCCAAAGTGGGCTCTGTGCTGACAGCAGCGAGCCCGATGTGGGGCTCGAACTCATGAACCGCGAGATGATGACCTGAGCCAAAGTCGGACGCTCCACCGACTGAGCCCTCAGGGCCCCTTGCCTGGTCTCTTTGAAGTGTGAGGTCCAAAGTCCTCCGGTTTCCCTGAAAGGACACAGAGTCCCTGCCTCAGGAGAGACCACAGGGCAGCCTCCTCCAGCCCCAGAAACGGACAGAAGCCGGAACCCACAGGCCTTAAAAATAGGCCCAGGAACCGAAAGAGGCACCGCTCACCACGCAAACGGTTACACTTCCTCCCCACAGCACGGGCCCAGACCCGGCCCGGCCTGCCTCGGTTGGGCTGGAGGGCGTGGGGCCCCAGGGAACCCCGGGGAACTGTCCTCAGGGACCGCACAAGCACAACCCCAATTGCATGCACGGGCACCAGCCCGGGTGCTCTCAATCCTCTGTAACAGCAAGCAAGGCTGGGGTCCGACTCCGTGTAGGGTCTGGACCTGCCCTGTCTCGCTTGCTCCTCACGCTGCCCGTGAAGCTGTCACTTCTGCAATTCCCGTGACGCCACAGACTCTGGGTCGCCACTTCACAGAGGCTCAGCCCCGCCCCGGTCTTCCCTTCCAGCCACACCTCCCGCTAAACCGCCCCCCGCCCCCCCCACCGTGCCCAGCTACGCCGCACCTAGCAAAATGGGAAAGGGCCAGGCTGGCGGGCTCCCTGGAAGGCAGTTTCCCCACTTCATTCCTTCTGGCTCATTCCACCAACCCCCTGCAGGATGGCTACCGGCATCTGACGGGCCGCAGCTGGAACGCCACAAATCCCACTTCTGCCACCTCCCAGCGACATGACTTTGGGTGAGTCGCCTGGCTTCCTGAAGCTTGCTTTTCTCACCTGCAAAACGGGGTGCCAACAGACTCTACCCCCATGGGCATGACTGTAGCTGCCGTGTGATGGGCACAGGGCAGGCAGCCCAAGTCAATGGCCACAAAACCCCCCCGAGGCCGGGCCGAGGGCCCAGACCACTGCTGCAGCCCCCACTCTCCTTCCAGCCGGGCCAGCCTCCCCCGCTCCGCCCAGGCAAGTCCTGCCCTGCCGTGGCCCCTCTCAAAGGCCCCGCACTGCACAATCCCCCTGAGCAGCCGTGGTGGCTCCCTCCTCTGTGGCCCCTGAGGGAACCTCTCGTGCCTCCACCTGGGCCCTTCCTCAATCCACCTGTGCACACCTGTGATGACTGGACCACCAGCACCCTGAGGACAGGTATGGGTGGGTCCCACCGCCGCTGAGAGCTTAGGCTCAGACACATCCTGCCACTTACGAGCCACGGACCCGGGGACACGTTACTTCACCTCGAAACCTGCATCTGGTCCTCAGGACAAAGAGAAGAGCGTACCGATACCCACCTTATAGGACGATTTCAAGAATAAAAGGAAACAGTGAACACAGAACACTCCTCTCGCCGCCCCCCCCCCCCCCCCAGCACTCCCGGCCAGAGAGAGAATGCCCTAGGCCACCTAAAAGGGGACATCGGTCCAGGCAGAGCCGCTCTGAAAGGTGTTCGGCCCAGGCAGAGCCCAAAGACATTCAGCACGATGTAGGCCCCTCCCCTCCCAGCGCCTGTCCACGGTTCACACCAGACCCCGGGGCCAGGTCAAGTCCACGCGGCCCCGTTGAACGTCAGCGGCGTGCTGCCTCTGTCGAGAGGGAGCCTTCCCGGTACGGGACGCTTCAGCTGACGTCCAGGGCCCGGGAGAGAGCCCAAGCCCCGGGAGGAGGCGTCGGGCTAGATCCGCTTCTGGTCCAGATGTCTGCATCACACAACAGCTGGACACAGGACCACCTGACTCTTCCCGGCTCCGGGAATCTGGAGCCCCACAGAAGCTGTCTCAGCCAGCTGCCTGGAATCCCAAGCAGCTTCCTGTGGATAAAACACTACAATCCTGCTCGCCAGAGCCACAGCCCTGGCTGCTTCCAGCAGGGTCTCTCCTCCGGCTGAGCCACCTGCGCTCCCGGCTTCTCTCCCCTACTCAGCGGTGCCCTCCCACCAGGCACGAGCAGGCAGGACCAGGCCCGATCCCCCTGCCTGACACGCAAAACACGTCTCCGCTGCAGACGCGGCCGAAGAGAAGATTCAAAAGACAGGCTTGGATCCACGAGGTGCCTTTCATCATCACAGCCAAGTGACAATCCCTGGGGCGGGGGGAGGGGGGGGAGAAGCAGTCGCTTTCTCCCATCTTAGACAGACGCTGTGACTCAGAAATGACAACAGTGTGTCTAGGGTCAAGCGTCCCCACCAGAGGCTCCCTCACACCTTCAAAACAACCTCAGAGAACATGGCATGGTTCTCAAGAGCCTCAGCTTTAATTGAACAACCACGGCAACAATCTGGGAGGTTTAAATGCAGGAACGTAACAGGTTGTCACAGCTGTGAAGTGGAGAAGAAAGGGCCGGGCGACCTGCTGGACACGCGAAGGTTCTTTGGGGGAGGCGTTCTGGGTGGGCAGGCCACCCACTGGGTCCTGACTCTACTCTGGCATTAGGTCACTATTCAGCTTGGCCCTCTCTGAACACAGCATTTCTCTTGTGAAAAATGAAAGAGGGACAGAGTGCACCCTTCTAAGAGGCCAAGATTCTACTCTCTATACACCCATACCCTTATTTGCTCGTCCAGAAAGCCTCTCCCTGGTGCTGCTAAATGTTTACTGGGTATCCGCTCTGCACGTGCCCTGTGCTGGGCACTGAGGAGTCACAGACTGGGCAGTGGCCTCAAGGGGCTCGCTTGCTAACCGGGGAGCCGGTCACACAGACTGTTACAGCGCCACAATCAGCCTGATGATCCAGAAGACATGCATCGGGCACAAAGAGCCTAGGCAGTGGCGCAGGAAGGGGAGGTGGGGTCACTAGGGTGGTGGCATTGGAGCTGAGGCCTGGAGAAGCCCCTGTAGGTGTGTGTGGAGCAGGGGAGTAGGGGTGGCCTTCCGGGAGGAGAAGAGAGCGGGCATAAAAGCACAGAGCATCAGAGCGCCACAGGGACGGAGTTCAGTTCAGGAGTTCAGGACGGGGGCTGGGGGGTGGGTAAGGCAGGAGGGAGGAGGGGAGGGGGGAAGGGTGTGGGAGTGGGGACCGCGTGCCCGGAGAGGAGACACGGGAACTACGGGGCATTTCTCCTCCCCAGATGCAGGGCGACAGGCACAGCGAGGTCTGGCCAGGGACATCTGGGGAGCAGTGGAGGGACACGGCAGGCTCTGCTGTCAGACTGGCCACAGGTCAACCCCAGCCCTGCCACCTCCTCACTGGCTTTCCCTGGGCAAGCCTCCCCCCTCCCAGAACCTCCTGCTCATCTGTGAAACGGAGATGACACTCCTATCAGGCCAAGTCAGAATGGAACTGACAGAGCGCATAAAGGCCCTGGCACAGGGTAAGCAGCTCCGGAAATGTCAGGTGCTAGAATTCATTAGGATCGGCCTCAGGGAATGGCCCCCTGGGCTCCTGGGGGCGGGGCCTGGCAGAGGAGAGAAGGTGCTCAGAGAGGTGGGGAGGGGCTGCCTGGAGCTTGGGAGCAAACTGGGCAGAGGGGCTTGGAGCAGATGGTCCGTCAGACCCCTCCCATCCCAGACATCCTGGGCCAGGTGGCAGGCGGGCCTGGCACGCAGCCTGGCACACAGTAGGTGCTCAGTGAACGCTAGAATGAACTCATGAGGATCCCTCGATGTCTGCTCAACACTGAGTCTTGACGCCTTATCAGAAAAGAAACCTGAGAAACCCATTTCCTGGCCCGTCCCTACTTCCAAGGCACCCCACCCTCGCTCCAGGAAAGGTCATTCCTGGGGCAGGCTGGGCTGGGACCTGCTTCCTGAGGGGACACGTAGTCTTCTGCTAAGGTAACTACAAAAAAAAAATGAGGATTCGGATTCATTTCCTCTCCTCTCTGGACTCAGGGTGTGGCCTGCTGAGGGGCCCGGACCCCTAGGGGTGCCATGTCCCTGCTGCTGTGTGACCTTAGAGGGGATATGTTGGCACTTTGGGACTCCCCAGTGGTGAAGGAAGGGGGGCAAGGGTAGAATCTCCAAGGCTGTCACCCCCTCTGAAACTCCCAGCTCAGATTGGGGTGGGGAGGGGGGGTGTTGGCTGACAATATGGTATGAAATCATGCCGGCACGAAGAAGGGAGGGGTCTTTTCATGGAAAAAACATGACAACCACACACTACAAGGAAGGGGGCTCCTCGGCTCGGGTCGGGCAGGATCCAACAGTAGTGATTACCTCACACCCAGCCACGCCGGGAGACCCCACCCACACCTTCAGCCCCAGGCGTTTCCAAACAATACCAGGTGCCCCCCACCCCACCCCACCAGCAGAGGTAGGACTCAGGGCCTCAGCTAAGCAGGATCACACCCAGAGAGGCGGCAGTCCCTGCTCCCTCCGCTGAGTAGGTGGGGGGGGGGGGGGGGGGCAAGGCCCAACAGGTCCCCAGTTGGAGCTAATGGGAGAGGAAGAAATGGCAGTGTGGAGAGGTGCGGGAAGACAAAGGCTTCAGGAAGCGGGGGACGGTGGCCCGGACACGCTGGCAGGGAGGTCGGCCCAGAGCCCACTGGGGGCCTGTTCCGCCCCCGTCTGGTGATGGGCTAAGGATCTCCCCAGATCCCACGCCCACACTCCCTGCAGCGGCACCGAAGCCCCGGGGAGGGCTTCCTAGAGAAGGAAGGGGCCTGTCACAACCCCGGAGAGGAAGGAGAAGGATGGACAGACACACTCGAAGGGACAGACAGAGGGAGACACCGAGTGACCCGGGAAAGAGGAAGAGACACAGAGACGTGAGTGTGCAGAGCCGCCGTTGGGACCAAAATCAGAGACCAACACACAGGGACACAGGAAAAACCCATACGTGGAGACCTGGGGGGCGCATGGAGGAGGCCACGACAGGCAGAGCCAGAGACACAGAGACAGACACACGCATAGAGACACACGCAGAGACGTTAACAGAGAGACGGAGACAGGCGCAGAGACGGAGACACCCAGAGACAGAGACGCACGCAGAGGCGGAGAGAGACGCGGAGACCGAAAGACCCAGAGTCCGAGACGCACGCAGAGACGGACGGAGGCGCAGAGACGGAGACACAGAGAGACCGAGACAGGCTCAGCGACAGGGTCGCACGCACAGACCGAGGCGCGCACACCCGCGGCGCTGGCGGCCCCGGCCCACCCCACTCACCGAGGCCGCAGACCTCCCGGCGCAGGCTGAGACGGCCGCGCTCCTCCGCTATGGCGCGCAGCATGCGCTGCAGCGAGCGCTCCTCGGCCTCGGCGCCGCCCGCAGGCTCGGGGGAGGCGGCGGCGGCGGCGGCGGCGAGGGCGGGCGGCCCGGCCCGGAGCCCCGCGGCCGCGGGCGCCGACGCGCAGGCCCGGCCCGGCGGCCGCGCAGAGGCCATGCCGGGCCCCGGCTCATCGCCCGCGCCGCGCCCGCCGGGGCCCCCGGCGCGCCCCGCCGCCCCCGCCCCGGCGCCGCCTGCCGCGAGCACCAGTGAAGCCACAATCCGCCTTTGTGCGCGTCGCCGCCGCCGTCGCCGTCGCCGCCGCCCGCCCGCCGAGTCCGGGGAAACGAGCGCAGATCCGCGCCGCCGCGGCCGCCCGCGCGCCTCCGGGCCACCGCCCGCCCCGCCCGGCCCCGCCCCGCCCCGCCCCGCCCCCGGCCCGCCGGGCCCCGCCCCCACGCCGCCTTCTGCTAGACCCCGCCCCCCTGCCATTTCCCGCCCCGCCTCCGGCCCTCCAGACCCCGCCCCCTCCCGGCACGTCCTGTCCCGCCCCCCGGCGCTGCTCGCCCCACCTCCCACCCTCCCTGGGCCGGTAGGCCCCGCCCCCGACCGATGAGGCCCCGCCCCAGGCCGTGCTTCCAGGGCCCCGAGCCTGGCGGGCGGGGTTCCTTCCCCACCCCCACCGACCGCGGCCGCTCCGGCCCCGCCCACCTCCGACGCTCTCTAGCCGCGCTCTACCCACAGCGGCCGCCCTGAGCCCGCTTCGACCTCCGGCGCTTCGTCTGCTGTTCCTCCCCGGCCCCTCAGCCCCTGCGCCCGCCTCCTCCAGGCCCAACCCCCGCGGCCGTCCCCCGCCCGCAAACATCATCCAGCACTTTGGCGTCCTTGAGCCCCTCCCATCACCCCTTCGGGGCCTATTCTGCGCCCCCTCTGCCCTCCCATCCCCCTCCCCACCCCCCGTCCCTCGAGACAACACTTTGTCACCTCCGTCCGCCGTTGCCACTCTCTTCTCTCCGTCCAGTTCCGGGAACATCCTCCGCGGAACCCAGGAAGAACTCACCCCTCCCCATAAAGAAGTGTCAAAGGGGCCACGAGGCAAAGCGCTTCCCTCCCCGCGCTGAGTCCTTGGCCCGAGTGCAGTGCCGGGTGTTGAGAAAGGCTCTGAGCCTCGGTTTCCTCAGCTGTACAATGGGGGTATCTCCCTGAGTGTTGACTAGGTATGAGGGGATTGAGAAGTAGGGAGGTACGAGGTCGGCTGTGCATATGATCCTGGTGAAGGCCAAGGTCCAGCCAGGCGCCCCTGGTGAGCTGGCCCCCGCTGATAGAGGGAGACCCAGGGGAGAAGCAGCCAGAGGCCTCCGCGGGCACCCACGCCTGCCAGCTCACTTCTAGGGGGAGGTAGAAATGGAGAGACCGTGCTGGGGTGGGGGTGGGGTCTCAGCTCTGACCCCTCTAGGGAAGTCCTGCCTCCAGGCCCCGCCCCACCCGCCCAAGTGCTGTTGACCCTTGAACACCCCCGGGTATGTGAACTGTGTGAACGACTAGGGTCCACTTACAGGAAGATATTTTTCGAGAAATACAGTACAGTACTATAAATGTATTTTCCTTGTGATTTTCTTAACATTTTCTTTCCTCTAGCTTGCCGTATTGTAAGAATTCAGTATGCAAATACATACACAGACACGTGGAATACATAACACAAACCTAACACACATTGCGACGGTGCCATCGGTCAGCACCAGGCGGTCCAGTTTGGGGGGAGTCAGAAGTTATACGGGGATTGTCACCTGCGTGGGGGATGGCACCCCTAAAGCCCCACATCCCTCGAGGATCAGCTGTGCTCTTCTCCCCCATCGTTGTGAAACCTGTTCCCTCATTTCCCTCAGGTCCCCGTGGCACCTTTCCTGACCATCTCACCCGAAACCCCGCTTTCCCTCCGCCTCTAGTCCCTTACCCTGCTTTATTTGTCTTCACAGCACAGCACGCACCTCCGGGGACATCACACTGCATAGCTATGAATTCTGTTCAGTGTCTGATTCCTGCACAGCTCACAGCTGGTACCTAGAACGCTGTGGAGACATAGCAGACGCCCTGTAAATGAATGTGGGAGGAATGTATTAAGAATGGACCGGAGGGGCCCCTGGGCGGCTCAGTCGGTTAAGCGTTCGACTTCGGCTCAGGTCATGACCTCGCGGTTAGTGAGTTCAAGCCCCGCGTCAGGCTCTGTGCTGACCGCTCAGAGCCTGGAGCCTGTTTCAGATTCTGTGTCTCCCTCTCCCTCTGACCCTCCCCCGTTCATGCTCTGTCTCTCTCTGTCTCAAAAATAAATAAACGTTAAAAAAAAAAAAAAAAAAAAAAAAAGAATGGACCGGAGGCCTGATAGGAAGCAGGAAAGCCTCTTGGACAAGGCAGTAAGGAGGCCTGGGACCATGGGGCATAATAGCCTGGGGGAGGAAATGGGTGGTCTGGACCCTGCCTCAGGCCTCACTGCTGGTTTGGGGCCCCTGGGCCCGTGTCTGGCCCCACTGTGCCCTCAGAGCCAGGCCTGGGGGTGGGGTGGGGGGCACTCTGTACGGAAGTGTGGGGCAAGAGTGGTCATGAAGCACGTGTTTGGCCGTCGGCAGGCCTCTCTTCTCCTCTGGGTCTGTGTCCCTTCCTGTAAAATGAGGACACCGGCCTGAGGGCTACGGCCACCAGTTCTGAGTCTGGACAGCTGGGCTTCGGGCTGGTAGAAACGGGAAATGAGACTTGCCGAGGGCTGCCAGGCTGGGAAGTCCAATGGTCATACCCCTGCCTGCTCCCCCTGCCTCCCCTTTGCTGATGCTGTCCTCCCCGCCCCGCCCCCACCACCACCACCCCGGGGCCTGAAATCCCCTCGTCTCCACTGAGCATGGCTTCAAGGCCCACCGTCAACGGGTAAGCCTTCTGGTTAGTTTTGGCCAATGCGTTTGTGTTCTTACCTGCTTCCTCATCAGCCCCACCTCTCCCCTCACGGTCACCTCTGTAGACTGTGCCGTAGGACCAGCACTGGATCAGCTCACGGTCTTTACCCCGGTATCCAGCCCAGGACGGGTGTCAGAAAATATCTGTTGAACGGGGGCACCTGGGTGGCTCCATCGGTTTGACATCGACTCTTGGTTTCAGCTCAGGTCATGATCTCAAGGTTTCGTGGGTTCCAGCCCCGCGTCGGGCTCTGCACTGGCAGCAAGGAGCCTGCTTGGGATTCTCTCTCTCCCTCTCTCTCTCTGCCCCTCCCCCACTGCCCCTGTCTCTGTGTCTCTCAAAATAAATAAACTTAAAAAAAAAATTTTTTTTAATTTGTTGAATGGATAAATGAACATCGCTCGTGCCCTCTGCTTTTTGTTTCAACGATACTCCAGGTATGGTCCACATAAGGGAACTTTTAAATATCAGCGAATGTTGAATCGCGTCTTTCACTTAAAGTGGGTGTGAGCAGGGACCATAGAACATGTTCTGTTTCTTGACGTGGGGGCTGATTACGTGGAAAATGTACAAAAGAAGCTGTACTTTTGTGAGTTAGGTATTTTTGTGTATATAAATATTCAGAATATAAAATAGAACTAAAAATAAACGATTTAAGGGGTTATTGGGGAGCTCAGTTAAGTGTCCAGCCCTTGGTTTCAGATCGGGTCACGATCTCACAGTTGGTGACCTTGAGCCTGGCATCAGGGCTCCACAATGACGGGGCGGGGCCTGCTTGGGATTCTCTCTCTCCTTCTCTCTCTCTGCCCCTCCCCTGCTCTCTCTCTCTCTCTCTCTCTCTCTTTCCCTCTCGCTCTCAAAATAAATAAATACACTTAAAAAATCAAATACATAAAATTTAAAAATAAAATAATAAAAATATAAAAATAAAATAAATTTAAAACACAATAAAAGATCCTTGGAAAAATTCTGGTTTAGCCATATTTCCTATGATGATGAAAATGTTCTTTTCTGCAAATAAATGAGCTGTGCTTTTAGAAAAGCCATGTGGGGGGGGGGGGGCGCCTGGGTGGCTCAGTCGGTTAAGCGTCCGACTTCAGCTCGGGTCACGATCTCGCGGTCTGTGAGTTGGAGCCCCGCGTCGGGCTCTGTGCTGACAGCTCAGAGCCTGGAGCCTGTTTCAGATTCTGTGTCTTCCTCTCTCTCTCTGACCCTCCCCCGTTCATGCTCTGTCTCTCTCTGTCTCAAAAATAAATAAACGTTAAAAAAAAATTAAAAAAAAAAAAAAGAAAAGCCACGTGGGGGAAAAAAAAGTGTAGGCCCAATAATGTCCCCCAAAGATGTCCAACCCTAATCCTTGGAACCTGTGAATATTTGTTACAGGGCAAAATGGACTTTGCAGCTGGAATTAAGGGAATGGACCTTGAGGCAGAGAGATCCTCCGTGATTATCCGTGGGGGCCCAATCTAGGTGGAGGAAGGGGCCACAAGTCAAGGAACACAGGCAGCTTCTAGAAGCTGGAAAAGGCCAGGACACAGGTTCTCCCCTAGAGCCTTTAGAAAGGAACACAGCCCTGCCTGCACCTTCGTTTCAGCCCAAAGTGTGACCCCAGTCATACTCAGAGAACTGTGAGATACTAAATTTATGTTGTTTCCAGG
This sequence comes from Panthera onca, assembly GCF_046562875.1. Lineage (NCBI taxonomy): Eukaryota > Metazoa > Chordata > Mammalia > Carnivora > Felidae > Panthera > Panthera onca. The sequence continues at coordinate 137,123,412 of NC_138345.1, forward strand.
CACTTCTTTTGTTAGTTAAGGCAGCGAGAGAAAAACAATACAGTGAGCCAACAAAGGGAATCACGAAAGCCCTACAGCTGAAGCCTCTTTTCCCCGAGTGGTGATTGCAAAACACACTAGGGCAACCATTAAGCAACGATGAGCAAAAGGAAAAGTCAGCCACAACCCATCTGCTTTACTGGGTCAGTTTTCTCGTTTTCCAACGTTCTTGCCGGGGCAATGCCCAAGCACCATTCTTGTGTATACAGCTCTCTTTTCCAGCCCTAATGTTTGGGGGCTGAACGGATTCAAAGAGCCAGTGTCACCAACAGATGCTCCCAGAGAACCCTTCTCCCGGTGGTTCTTACATAGCTGTAAGCCTCAGGGACTCGTGTGAAATGGTGCCACCGACCTTCTCTTCTCCAGGCTTCTGTCTACTGTCTGTACAAAGGTGGACAGGACCGGATGACGGCTGAGATTCCCTCCTGCCCGTACAGTTCCGTGGGTCTAGAGTTGGGCTCTGATCTTTTCTCCTTGGTCCTCAAGAAGAAAAGACAGTTCCCCGGGGCTAAGTTAGGTCTGCACAGCCCCACCTTCGATCATTAAGCACAAGAACGGCAAGGGTCAGGTTCAGAGGCTTTTCATTCATTCCAGAGAATCTATTAAAATACTTTTCACAGTCATGTGAGTTTCCTGGCCTGACTTCTCCCTCCTTGTGACTCACTTACGGTTCTCCTTTGCTGAAATCCCTGTCCCTCATCCTTCTGTTTTTCCGGAAATCGAAACCCGACCACTCCCAGATCTCGATTGCAACAGCGCCCGAAACACTGGGGTTTGCTCACCTGCCGCCAGGGTAGGGGAACCGCCTGAGAAGGCTCACCGCCTCCCTCCTCCCCTCCTCCGGCCCTCTTTCCACCATCCGCCCCGCCGCACACGAAATACTTTCACATCCTCAGCTGCTCTCCTTTTTTAAAATAGATCCCTGCTAAAATTCTCCTGGAGGGGATAACCTCAAAGTTATTTTAGGCACCGACACGGTAGCGAGAAGAAAGGACCCAAGAAGGTTTGCAGGAAGACATGCCTGGTAGGACTGGGGACGGGGGACGTGCTCACATTGCCCAAGGAACTGCTTTATGCCGGAAGCTCCTTGAATGTGCCTTCCTGAGCCCTGGAAGGCAGCTTGTATTGTCTTCATGTGTTGGGTAAGACCAGCACCACCTAGAGAGGCTGAGCGACGCTCAACATCACACAGCAAGTGAGATCTGGAGCCGGGATTTGAAGCTCCCGAAGGAGGAAGGAAGAGGCAGAGCCACACTCATCTGGTTCTAGGAGGCAAGGCCCGTTGGAGAACGGACGTGGGGTAATGAGTTTCAAAGGGAGAAGATTCGCTTCGAGGAGCTGCAAGGCCCCGGGGTCACTGCTGGGAAGTACAGTCTTGGGCTACCCCGGGACGAGGCCAAGTGTGGGCAGGGATCAAACAGGGAAAGAAATCTTATCATCAGGAGCGGGGACCTGGGACCAACACAGTTCGGACTTTGTCTGGTCTCTTTCGCTCCGGAGCCCTGGGCCTCCCGTCTGTCAGTGAGGAGGCTGACTCAATGTCCCCTTGTACTTTTCCAGCCCCGACATCATGGAAAGACGGGAGGGGTGAGCCGGGGCCGAGAGCTAGAGAGCCTGCTTCCGATTCTGTGTCTCCCTCTCTCTCTGTTCCTCCCCCACTCACGCTCTCTCTCTCTCTCTCTCTCTCTCTCTCTGTCAAAAATAAATAAACGTTAAATTTTTTAAAAAATAATAAATAAAATTAATAGATGCTTCGTTAAATACCTACAAGATATGACACCAGATCATCTTTAGGTTTGGTTTGACATTCATAGAAGTTTCACGACATTTGAGAACTCTTTGTGGGTTCGATTTTCTCATGCAGCAAGGATTCTGAGAATGCCAGACAGCCAATGGGAAATCAGAAAATAAAGTGTACTGATGTGTATTTCATCTTATTTAGCCAGGGAGCAGCAGAGCTGAGATTTGAGCCCACGAGCCTGGAGGAGAATGCTGTGACTGTATTTGTACATTTTGGTCTCACTTCGGTCCTGGTGGTATGCTTACTAACACCTGCTTTGCGAAGGCTTCTTGCTGAGCGTTTAGAACCCAGCAGCTGTCCGCACCCACTGCTGTCCTCTCCTGGCGGACGTGTTGGGAGCAGTGGTGCACCCTGGGAGTGGCAGGTGAGGGGCTGGTTGGAGGCCCAGCCCCTGCAGGACCCTCAACCTTTGGGAGTCACCTCTAGATGCTGGAAGGTGTTTCATAAGTGAGACCAGGGTGGGTGTGTGGTGGCTGATGACAGGAATGTATTTCCCTCGCGGCTCTAGAGGCCGGAAATAAGAATTCAAGGTGTTGACAGGGCTGCGATCCTCCCGAGGCTCCAGAGGGGGACCCTTCCTGCCTCTCCAGCTCCTGCTGGCCTCAAGTACTCTTCGGCTTGTCACCACGTCACCCAGTCTCCGCCTCCGTTGTCACATGGCCTCTCCCGTCTGTGCCTCTGCCTCTCAGAAGGACACTTGACAGTGTCCTTGGGCCCGTCCTGAACCCACGATGCTCTCATCTCAAAGGTCTTAACTTCATTGCATCTGCCACGACATTTTCCAAAGAAGGTCACTCACCTTCCCGGATTCCAGGTGGGCGTATCTCTGGGGGCGCACAGCGGGCTTCTGCTAACTTTGTGGGTGAAGCACACATTCCATCTTCTGGCCAGGGGTCTGGCTTTTCCCACTGGGACCCACTTGGCCCCCATTTCGGTCCACCTGGGGTGAGCACTTGAGCCAGAGCTAGCCCATCCGAGCAAAGCATCTCTCTGGCACAGTGATGGGTCCAGGGCTGGTCCAGTCGGGGCCAATCTGGGGCTCTGGCTGTCGCTGCAGTGGGGCTGTTATGAGGCCAGGTGCTGGCTTCCTCCGGAGGCCGGAGACCACACAGAGGAGAGCAGGGCTGAGAGATGGCAAGTGACACCCATCAGGGTATCGGTGACGGGGACCGACACACGCCCCTTCCTGCAGAAGCCAACTGAGAGAGGCTTGTCCCTTGCTCAGCTGTGGGCCGTGACCGAAACAGAAGTGCACCCTAAGCGAGCCGTCGCTTAGCCAAGGGAGAATTCTGGTGGACAGCGGGATCGGGGCCCCATTCACCAGCAATGAAAACGAGGCGCAGGCAGTCAACTGTAAGCACCGTGCGAGGGCCCCCGGGGGCCTCTGTCCCGTGTGCTCGTGGCACAGAGAGGTGGGACCTACCTGCCCGAGGCCGCCCCCGTGGTGCCTGCCGCCTAGAATGCCCCCTGACCCTCAGACCCTGACCCTGCTCGCCCTGCAGGGGGCCGCCAGGGGCCCCATCGGTCCTGCTCCACACAAGGGCCCTGAGGATTCTGCTGCCCCAGCTTACTGACGCTTTCTTCCTCCTTGGCGATGCTGTTCTGCTCACAAAGTGCACCGATTCACGCCTCATGGTGGGAGGGAGCTCCACCTGGCGATCTTGGGGTCTGCGGATAGAATTCTCAGGAGGTCTGGGCACTTGGGTGGGAACGACATCACATCTTTACGTTCACTAACTTGTGACTCAAAGCTAGCATCCGTCCACCATGGTTGCAGGCTACAGGCCACGGAAATGTCGCAGACCACAGCAGTTATCTACAGCTTTGCCGGCAGCACCCACACAGGGCCCGGCAGGCAGGGGGGCGGGCAGGGGGCGTCAGACATCGTTCCTGCCCTCTCAGAGCTGTCCCAAGAGCCCAGGGAACCCCCCCCCCCCCATCCAAAGACGCCAAGCAGGGACATGATCTCAGATTTGAGCGTGCAAGGATGACCGTAGAGAATGGGAGTCAGGGAGGCCCCTTAGGGGAATGAGTTGCGACACGGGGGCAGGGAAAGGGCCAGGAGTCCTGGGCTGGGGGTGTCAGTGCCGGGAATGGGGAAGAAGACAGAGTCCAAAGGCAATGAGGAGGGCACAGCGGGCCCAGGCTCCGTCCTGGGCCCTCCTCCTCACTCCCATGGCGCCAGCCCCCCTCGCATGCTAGCAACTGCCCGCGTGTGCCTCACCTCGCCCCGGGCCCAGCCAACTGCGTGACGAGTTCACTGCCCGAAACACCCCAACCTCCTCCTGCAGGTTCCCCACGGCGGCCGCTCAAGCCAAAAATCCAGCAGGCTCTGCCTTCGCCTCCTCCCTCCTTCTCGTCTCTAACCCGTCAAGCGATTTATCTTCTGAGGGCTCCTGAGCCCCTCTCTTCGCTCCGTCCCCACTGTCACCGCCCCGATCCACACTGTTGGCTCTCTTAAGTCTGAACTCTGTTAACATGTATTTGTTTCCTGTCACCCTGTAACAAAGCTTCACACACTTAGCGGCTCCCGGTCTCACAGGTGTCGTCGGTCAGAGGTTGAGGCCCAGCACGACTGGGTTCCTTCCTGCCCGGTCTGGCAGGCTGAAATCCTGGTGCCAGCAAGAGCCGAGGTCTCACCTGAGTAGAATTCCTTTCCTGGCAGCTGTAGGACTCACGGAAGCTGTGTCTCCAAGGCCACAAGAGTGCCTCTCTCTGACTTTCCCTGGTCTTTAAGATGCCCTTTGAGAGCTCACCTGATTAGGTCAGGCCCACCCTGGATAATCCCCCGTTGGATTAACTCAACTGATTAGGGATCTGGTTTACACCTGCAAAATTCCCTTTTGCCATCTAACATAGCCAATTATGGGAGTGATATCATCTCGTATCGATAGGTCTCACTCACTCAAGGGGAGAAGATTATACAAGAGCACTGGTGGTCATTTTAGAGCTCACCTACAACAGAGAGCCTCTCCCTGGGGTCTCCCAGCCGGGGACGCCTGGGCCCCTCCACCCCCAGCCTCTGCCGGACAACCAGCGTAACCTTGCCTGTCCGTCTGTCTGTCTGCCTATCTATTCATCCACCTATTAATGATCTATGCGCCCTACTTTTCCGTTCTTTTTTTTTCAGTTTCACGTGAAATATTTCAAATAAACCCCCAAATTGAGAGAATAGAAAAACGGACACCTCTTACTCCTATCACCTAACTTTAAATAATTGTTCACATCTTGCCTCATTTTCTTTATCATTTTTCCTTAATATTTTGAAATCAGTTTCGGATGCGGTGATTGTCCAATTCTAAATGCTTCGATATGTGCATCAGTTTTTTTATTTTTTTATTTTCAATTTATTTATCCAAATTCAAGTTAGTTAACACAGTGCCGTGTTGGTTTCAGGAGTAGAATTTACTGATTCATCACTTACACGTAAAGCCCAGCGCATCCCAACAAACGCCTCCTTAAATGCCCATCACCCATTGAGCCCACCCCCCCACCCCCCACCCCTCCAGCCACGATATCATCGCCTCCTTAACAAAATTAACGTTAATCCTCTCGCCCTTTCTTATCACTGGCCACATTCAAATTTCCGAATGTCTCACCTCCCCCACCTCCTGGTTTCCCCGGCTCGGCCTGAAGCTGGTGACAGCCACCGCCCCTTGTGTCCCCTCGCTCACCCCTGCCCTCCTGCCCACTGGCCTTCTTTCTGTTTCTCAGCAAGCCGTCTCTCTCCAGCTGCTCACCCTCACATCTGTTGTTTCCTCCACCTGGAACTTTCCCTGCGCCTTCTCTTCCAGTTCAGCCGCCGTTCCCTCGGGGGCCCCAGGACTCTCTGAACCAGGTCCCATCCCCGTCTCCTCTGATCTCTCGGAAGGAACCCTGTTTTCGCCCCGAACGCACTCCTGTCCTTCAGAGCACCCACCGCGGTCCACGACGACCCGCTCGTGGGCGTGACTTCTTGATTGCTCTCTCACTCCCCGCCCAGCCTGGGACCCCTGAGAGTTAACGTGTCTGTTTGCTCACCATCATATCCCCACCTGACTCACAGCCAGGGGCTCGATAAATACACGCGGAGCCCGTGAACCGGGTGTGAGTGAGGTCTGTGCTGTCATCACGGGAGCCTGCGAGTCCCTGCTGACCAGAGGGGAGTCAATGACAGAGGGGCGTGGCCCCTAAAGGACAGGGCCAGCCACGGGGGTGCTGTTGCTTCAGTGGTCATTATGAGGCGCTAACAGCCCAGCATGCCCCTTCCCCCCCGGCCCAGCACACCTCACCTCAAGGCCCTGGAGAGAGGCCTGCTGGAGCTAACCTTCCTTCTCTCTTGTGCTGCTCTTAAAGTGGGGGGGATGCCTTGATGATGGGGGCGCAGGCAGGGCGAGCGGCTGGCAGGGTCCGCGTGCTGGCCGGGGCCTCCGTGCTGCTCCCTTTCAGCAGCCCGAGCCACACTCGCAAAGGTGTCTGCCGACCTTCCCCAGGTCTCCCAGAACCAAATCAACAGAGAGATGCCACGGAGAGCAGGGGGCCTCCCTCTCAGAGGAGGAGGCGCTGATGTGGGGCAACATCAGGGCAGAGGGTTCCCGGCCAGGTCGAGCTGGAGCTGAGGCCTGGAGACGGGAGGTCTCTGCGGGAGACCAAGTGGGGGAGAGGCAGGGCCCAGAACAGGTGGCTCAAAGATGGGCTTCGCTTTGGTCCGCGTGGCATGTTAAAAATATTCGAGTTAGCTGGAACAGAACAGTCCAGAAATAGACCCACACATACACGGATCGGTGGGGAAAGAAGAGAGTTTCAGCAAATAGCATTAGATCAATTGGATGTCCAGACGCATAAAACAAAACAAAACATGAATTTTCACCCTGGCCTCGCACTACACACAAAAACTAAATTTTGCGTCTATGAAATGGGTCATAGACCTAAAAAGAATTCATAAAAATAGGAAACGGCTACAAGAAAAAATAAGACAAAATCTCGGTGGCCCAGAAAGCTGTACACAGAATGCACAAGCTATAAAAGGAATGATTGATAAATTGGACTTTATCCACATTTAACATTTTGCTCTCCGTGAAGCGTATATCCAACAAAGGCCCTGCATCCGAAATGGTGTTTCCCAGCCTTCTTTTCTCCCCACCCTCCCCCAAGGACCCCTTTTCCACATTGCTCTCCCAATTGCCCCTGTGAATGTTTAATCCCACATATGTCTGTTTCCATCCTGCATGTGCATTGTGCAAAAGAATGATTTTTTGGGGCGCCTGGGCGGCTCAGTCGGTGAAGCGTCCGACTTCGGCTCAGGTCACGATCTCACGGTCCGTGAGTTCGAGCCCCGCGTCGGGCTCTGGGCTGATGGCCCGGAGCCTGGAGCCTGCTTCCGCTTCTGTGTCTCCCTCTCTCTCTGCCCCCCACCCCCCACTCATGCTCTGTCTCTCTAAAATAAATACATGTTTAAACATTTTTTTTAAAATGAAAAGGAGAACTTTAGGGGCGCCTGGGTGGCTCAGTTGGTTGAGTGTCCAGCTCTTGATTTTGGCCACGATCTTGTGGTCTTGAGATGGAGCCCTGAGCGGGCTTAAGATTCTCTGTCTCCCTCTGCCCCTCTTGCCCATTCACACATGCGCTTTCTTGCTCTTGCTCTGTTTCTCTAAAATAAATAAATAAATAAATAAATAAATAAATAAATAAATTTAAGAAGACCTTTAAACACCAGGCTTTGGACTTAATCTGAGAAGAGCGATAGCTCATCAATTCATGATGGACATCGTACCATTGGATAAGACCACTGTCCCGTTCTACTAGGATCACAGGGACTGTCTGAATGGGCGAGGGGGTGAGGAGGGCGGCAGGACTTGCATGAAGACTATTTCTGTGCGGGGTTGTTGAGTCCATGGCTGGCCTAGAGCTCTCTGCCCACACGCCCCTTCTCCCCCTCTTGCTGGGGGACGCAGGGGACCTGGCTTTACTCACCTCTGTTGCTCGGTGCCTCCATCGATCCAGCTGATCTAAATATTTGCAGAATTGACCCCTGTGGCATTAGCCACATGCCTTCCCCTCTTCCCTGCCTCCGTTTCCCCACCGCTAAAGGGGAGGTAGGCCTGATTCTCTGAGGATACACCTTCCCCTCTCAGCCTGTCCCTCTTCAGAGCTGCTAATTACCAGGCTCAGTTGGGAAACACGAGATCCGAAGACTCTAGAAACCGGTTCCATCCTGTGACCCAGAGTTTGCCCAGAGTTCTGGGCTCTTGTAGTTCACCCAAATCTGGGGGACATTTGAGACCCCAGAAATCTCGAGGAATCTTGACTAGTGACTCTTCACTCCTTAATAGTGACGCCTCACTATTCTTATGCACTGAACTAATAAAAAAAAGCAGATGATTTCCCTTTGTGCTCTGGTTTCCAGGAAGCTCGAAGGCACTTCTCCTTGACTTAGAAATGGTGGAGGGTCTCCTCAATCTACCCGTGGGTTTCTACCTATGAGCCCTGAGGAATGAGTTGGGATGCTGGGACACACATGTCCAACGTGTGGTCCTTCAGGAGGACGGCCTGTGGTTGTTGATGGGGCCACGGGGGAGAGAGAAGGGGCCCAAGGCAGGGGGACAGAGGGGAGGGGACACATCCGGGGGTGGGGGCACCACATGGCTTCCTAGCTGGGCTCCCTGCTTGCACTCGCAGGCCAGGCGGCCCTCCACCCCACAGCCAGGGAGGGCCTTCTAACGGCCAGACCCCACGGGCCTCAGGCCCCAGCTTCCAGCAGAGGAAGAGCCCAGGTCCCCATCCGAACCGTACCGGGGGACGCCGCCAGGGGGCGCCCGACACCAGAGCGTGGCTCCCACTGGGTCGCGAGAAGGAGCCGGGCTCGCCCCCCCAGCGGGATCCTGCTCTGCGCTCTGGGGGTTCCGGCCCTCCAAAAGCACACTCTGGGCACCTCACCGCCTCTCTTCCCCCTTCTACACCCAGTTGAGGTACCATCGCCTCCAGGAAGTCATCCTGGGTCTCAGGCTGGGCCAGGCTTCGCCCCCAGCCTCCCAGAGCCCCCTGGGCTCTGCCCACACTGCCAGGCCCTGCTCCCTTCTTCCAAAGGAGTGGACAGTGACACCCTGGGTAGGGATGGGCCTGGGTCACCCATGACCCCAGAATGGCCACTCTGGCAATGGTATTCAGGTGAATATATCTGGGAGCTGGGAGCCCCACGCACCTTTCCTGGGTCATCAATGGCGGAGGTCCTGGCCCCCCACCCCTCCCTTGCTTAGGGCCTAAGTGGCTACAGACGGTCAGTAATGGGTTCCCTGGCTCCCACCCCCGTCCCATCTCATGTCTGTAACCTCTGAGGAGTGCCCTCCGAGCCTGCAGGCTGAGCCCTGCCTCAGTTTCCCCACCCCTTCCGGCTCCCAACCTCTGGCCTTTGCACCAGCTGGTCCCTCCACTGGGACGCCCCCCCTGGTACCATACATCTCTGCCTGCTGTTTCCTGCTTAAGAGGAGTGGTCAGCTCCCGACACTCTGGCAAAGGACTCAGAGATGTTTGGAAATGGTTTTCTTACAATTAATAAATTAGAGAGGGTTCCGGTTATCTCTGTAACGATCTGTTTCCCTCACGTGATGTGACCTCACAGCGGTGGCTGCTCTTGTAGACGTCGCGTGTCTGGCAGGCAGGATGGCTTTGGAAAGGCTGCGTCTGAATGTTCTCGAACATCCAGACCCCCCTCCCCAGGGTCCCTGCTGGCCTCTGGCTCATACACGCACCACGTAGGGGATGCGTGACGCACGCTGGAGAGACACCTCCTGGGTTCGGGTCCCAGCTCCATCCGACTCTGGCTCGCTGTGTGACCTTAGGTAAGCTACTGAACTTCTCTGTGCTTTGATTTCTTCCTTTGCAAAACGGGATAGTGATATCGAAGCTACCCACCCCCCCCCCACCCCCAGCCCCGGCCTCCATTCTCAGGAGGGTTAATGAGACCAGGCCTGCAGAGGACCCAGGAGAAGGCCCAGCACAGAGGAAGGGCTTAGAAGGGTTTGTCATGAGCAGTGCTGTTAAGCACAGAGTCTGCCATCACTTGCTTGGGGCCCCGTGGCTGGGCCCCCCCCCCCCCCCGGGCCCTTGGCAGGCTTGTGAGGTCCGGCCTGGGCCCTCAAGAACCTCCCTCCTCCTGCCGCTCTCTGGAATCCGCGACCACACGTGGGAACACACCCATCCCCTTAACTCACAGCTCCCGGAGGAGCGCAGGCGTTGGCGGAGTAATGATCCTGGGGGGAAGAGGGAGGGTGTCACTGCCTTTTCCTGGGTGAGGACTCTTCACCCTGGGGGGCCTAAGTTGAGGAAGCAGGAGCTTCATGTGGGGGCTTAGTGCGGGAATGAATGACTGGACAAATGAATGAATGAGTGAGCAGGTCTGGGGCGGTGCCAGCAGTGGCTAAGGACGGGGGTGCTGGCTCGCCCACCTCCCAGCTGTGTGGCCTCAGGCTCGGCAGCTCCGAGCTGCAGCGTCCCCCGCTGAGCCACCAGACCCTGTGCCCGGCCTCTCGGAGGGAGGACACGCTCCTCGGCCGAATCCATCCATCGGCTGAGGTTGAGGCTCTAACCCCCCAGGGTGGCCGGATTTGGGGATGGAGCCTATACGGAGGTCACTGAGTGAGATGAGGGCATAAGGGTGGGACCCGGATCCCATAGGATTAGTGTCCTCGTAAGAAGAGACACCAGAGAGCTCGCAGTCTCCGAGTGCAAACGGAGGAAAGGACGTGTGCGGACACACACAGAGAGAAGGCCACGATCTCTGTGCCCGGAAGAGAGCCCTCACCAGGAGGGGAATCAGCCTGACCCGCGATCGTGGAGACATCTGGCTTCCAGAACCATGAGAAACCGAATGTCTGCGGTTTCAGCCGCCCGTGTCTACAGTACTCTGCTGTGGCAGCCCGAGCTGGCTAAGACATCCGGAGGGCACAGCGTCTACAGGCAGAGCTGGGGCCGGGCCCTGCCTGAGCACCAGGCCCGGGACTTCCTGGCTCCCTTCTCTCTGCTGGTCTGAGCACCTGTGTCCTCCCTCTCCCCTCCCCCCTGCCTGCCTGCCTGCCTGGGGCTTGCAGAAGGGGCCCACGCTACCCTTCCCACCCCTTTCCACCCCGGATGAGAAGCCCGCTCCCGTCTCCTCAGCGTTCCCCAGGGAAGAGTCCCCCCCTGCAGGACGGTGGGACCCACCTCGCCAGATGATCTGAGGGTCAGCCACTCACGCTATGGCTCTCCAAACACCTGTGGGCCAGGCACCGCTCCTGGGACCCCTAGACCGCCCTTGGGGAGGTGACGTTTGAGACAACAGACACATGCGCCTCAGATAACCCGCAACGGGTCACTCCTGGCAAGCTCTAGCAGAGCCTGGAACACAGGGAGCCCTCAGCGATGCCCTCTGGGGTCACCCACCCGGGTGCCTGCAGCTCCGAGATTTGGTGTTTCCGGGCCTCTGCGACGCAGGTGCTCTGAGATGGGGTGCTCCCCCCCCCCCCCGCCCCTCCAGTGTCACCAGACCGGTCGCAGCACCTCTTCCTATGGGTGGGGTTGGCCCCTTGCTCCTGGGGGGGGGGGGGGGCGAGCAGGCCCTGGGGAGACATGAGCTCAGGAGCCACACTGCAGCGCCCCCGACCCTACTCTGTCACCCCAACACCATGGCCCGGGAATAATACCTTCCAGGATGGTGAACGCAGGGTATTTCGAGAAGGAGTTTACACCGGGTTATCTGCGTGAGCCCTAAATGCAACCACATGTCTCCTTATCAAGAGAGAAGCAGAGTTCAGAGATGGCGTAGGAGGCCACGCGACCCACGGAGCAGAGATTGGAGCCATGTGGCCACCAGCCGAGCAATGCCCTTGGTGGCCAGAAAGCGGAGGAGATTCTCCCCTGCAGCCTCCAGGGGGAGCACGGTCCGGCCGACACCTGGGTTTCAGATGTTGGCTCTGGAACTGTGAGAAAATACATCTTGGGGGTTGGAAGCCAGCAGCTTGTGGTGGTTTTTTTTTTTTCCAGCCCCAGGAAACAGACACACCTCCCTTTAAAATGGGCGTAAGAGCTCCGACCACAAAGGATATGGTGAGGACCAGATCCAAGGTACAAAACTCTTCGAACAGCACCTAGCTAGCACATAGTCGGTGCTGGATGTGTGAGACCCTTACTCTCTCCTGGCCCCCTTCTCGGCCAGCGGGGGCCAGCGGGGGGCACAGGCCAACCGAGGCCTGGCTCCAGGGACTGAGCAGGGGAGCAGAGAGGATTTGACCCTAGGAAGCGTCTCCCACTCACAGTGACCTCCGCTCCCGGTCCCGCAGGCTGATTCAGCCCAGGCCCCGCACTGAGACCTCTGTGCCCTGTACCTTCTGCATTTAGGGCACTGTCCTAGGCTCTGGGGACATAGGGAGCCCGGTACAAATGGTTTCAGCTGTAGGCAGGGGTGGGGTGGTGGGGGGAACAGACAGCTGAACAAGTGATGATTTAAATACGGTTTTCAGAAGCCGGCGAATGGGGGTCAGGAAAAGGTTTCCCTTCCGGGGGGGTGGGGAGGGATGTTTCAACTCGGATTGTCAAAGATTAGTGGGGGTCAGGCGGGCACAGGTGAGGACAGCAGCCTGATGCAGAGGACAGCTGGCCCGTGCGGCTGAAACTCAGCACGGAGGCCACAGCGGTGCAGGAGGGGCGCCCTGGAGGGGTGTCCAGCGTGGCAGCACCCGTGCCTGCCAGGCTTGGAGGGTCAGGGGAGGATTCTGGAATTTTCCTGAGATGAACAGGAAGCCATTGCAATACTCCAACCCAAACGACGTGATCCCGCCAGAGTTTTAATTTTCAGAAACCTCTCTGCGCAAGGAGATACCGTTTCACGCCTACTGGGGCGGCTGCGACAAAAGCGACAGTGTGGGTGAGGCTGTGGGGACAGCGGGACCTGGGGCATTGCCGGAGGGAATGCAAAATAGCGCAGCCGCAGTTTCTCAGAGGGTGGCCTGGAGTTGGCGCCCGTCCCAGCAATGTCACCCCAGGTGTCTCCCCGGGGGGAAAGGTGCACCTGCCACGCAGACCCTGTGCCCGAATGCCCACGGCAGCGTCACTTCCTGACGGCCCCAAGGCGAGAACCACCCAAAGGCCCTTCTTCGATGAGCGGATACAGTCAATGCGGGTTGTCCGTGCGATAATAGACGGCCGTAAGAAAGGAAGGGAGTCCTGACAGATGCCGTGACCTGGATGAACCCTGAACACGTTGCGCTCAGAGAAAGGAGACGGTCACAAAAAGCCACACGTTGTCTGACACCCGTTGTGCGAAATGCCCGGAACAGGCGAATCCCCACAAAGAGAGGCCAGACCAGGGAGAGGGGGCGCAGGGGTGACTGCTAATGGGCACGGGGCTTCTTTTTGGGGTGATGAAAATGTCCAGTAGGGGTGAGGACTGCGCGGCCCCGTGGATAGACTGAAGGCCACCGAACTGGGCACTTCACGTGGGACGGAGAGGTCCTTGGGACGCTGTCTTTGCTCGGACGATTCGCTGCTGGGGCTCGTTTTTCCTGGAGTGAGGGTCACAATTCTGCTTTCTTTCTGCTCCCGCTCTCAGCTGATGCTTGTCCTGCCGTCCCAAGCTCAGACCTCGAACCCACATCCACGAGCGCTCGTGCTGGCTGGGCTGGGAGACATCGCTCTCGCTTCCACCCTCCCTCGCCACCCAATTCCAGTCCATCCCACAGTTCCTGCCCCCCCCCCCCCCACTCACCCCCAGCCCTTCCGCCATTGCCCCAGCACAGACCCCGTGGATGCCAGGATCACTGGCTCCTCCTGCCCTCCGGCTTCTCACTCCTACTCTCTCTCACTCCTTCCGTGGCCCCCTACTTCGTGAAAGCTCTCCTTTACTTCTTGTCTCCCCTTCTTCTCCTCCTGAGCGGAAGCCCCCCCAGTCCCGCATCCCTGGGGCCTCCACATCAACGACTCTGGTGGATGCTGGTCAGCCCCGAGCAGCACGCAGCCTCTGGCCACACTGTCCCCTCCTGATTCGGCATCATCCCAGAGTGGCCCCGTAGAGCGGACCCCCCTCTCCTCCGGGTGCCGTATGTTGCCCCCCCCAAGAAAAGGCTCAAAGCTGAAAGCCCCCCAGGATTGAACCATCACATTATCCGCTCAAACCGAAAGCAAAAGGGAACAATCGAACTCACATGTCCCTGCATGTGGGCCAGGAGCTACGCGGTGGACCTGTAACACCTTGGTGAGCAAAAAGGGCCAAAAGGCTTTTAAGGATTCCTGGGGTCACGTCAAGAGGACACAAGAGCTTACTTAAGGGACTCCCATTGGCCAAAGTCCTGACGATTTGGAGCTCAAAAGAAAAAAAGTGACTATACTTGATTAAAGCACACTAACGCTTTGAAAAACCAAGCCCATAATGATATAGAACATTAAAAAGTTACAATAATGGGGGGGGGGGGGGCTGGGTGGTTCAGTTGGTTAAGCGCCCGACTCTCAATCTTGGTTCGGGTCGTGATCTCACGGTTCACGGTCTCTCTCTCTCTCTCCTCTCTCTCCTCTCTCTGTCTCTCCCCATGCTGACTGGCTCACTCTCTCTCAAAATAAATAAATAAACATTTTTAAAAAGTTACCATAATGGCTTACAGAAGGTGACCATAATAGAATGTGCTTGTGCTGTCTCATCATTCATTTGGTTATTGAATCAATAAAGAATACCTTTGTTTGGGGCACCTGGGGGGCTCAGTCAGTTAAGAGTCTAACTTCGGCTCAGGTCATGATCTCACGGTTCGTGGGTTCAAGCCCCGCATGGGGCTCTGTGCTGATGGCTCAGAGCCTGGAGCCTGCTTCAGATTCTGTTTCTGTCTCCCCTGCTCGTGCTCTCTCTCTCTCAAAAATAAAATAAACTTAAAAAAATAGTAATAAAAAGAATATCTTTGTTTGAAGACATTTTCCTACTCAAAGGCAAGGACTCAGTAGAATAGTCCAGTATTCTGTAACTTTCATAATGGTAAATTAGGGTTTGTTGAACAATAATTCAAGGGGAGGGACAAGTGGGTGTGAGGGCAGACAAAGTAAGATTAATGCAAGAGTTGATCATTGTCACAGCTGGGGGGTGGGCACAGAGAACTGTTGTGCCGTCGGTCGACTTTTGTATATATTTATAATTTCCATAAAAAATTTTTTTTAAACTTTTTATTTGATTTAAAAAAATTAAAAATATTTTTTAACATTTATTTATTTTTGAGACAGGGCATGAATGGGGGAGGGTCAGAGAGAGAGGGAGACACAGAATCGGAAGGAGACTCCAGGCTCCGAGCTGTCAGCACAGAACCCGATGTGGGGCTCGAACCCACGGACCGTGAGATCATGACCTGAGCCGAGGTCGGACGCCTAACCGAATGAGCCACCCAGGCGCCACTCATGAGAAAAAATGTTTAAGTCAGAAGGACAGATGAAACAAAGTGGGCCAAGTGTTGACTATTGGTGAGGCTGAGCCCCAGGCACACATTCTCTTATCTCTACTTCTGTGTGTGCTTTACGTTCTCCATAACAAAAATCGGATTTTCTAAGTGTTCGCGTTTGTTAGCGTCATACGTCAGAATCTTAGGTCTGCAGGCTGAACTCAAACACCGAGGAGGAGACCCTTAGATATCACTTCCCGTGGTACGTTCAGCCATCCAGCCCGAAGGGAAAAGACCAGGCTGATCCCTTTTTCATCTTTCCACCCTCCTCTGGGCCCCCTGCCCCCCACGGGCTGCACCATTGGGCTCCCCACTCCCAGGCTTCCCTTAGGGTCCAGCAGCGGGGGTCCTGGCTGGAGATGGAAGGCTAGAGGAGAGTGAGCTGGGTGTGTCTGGCTCTCCTGGAGGCCCCCGGCAGGAGCCAGCTCTCCTGTCTTCTAGCAGATTCTCTCCTTGCCCCTTGAGGCCTAGGAAGGGCCACCCCATGCCTCGTTTGTGCGCAGTCCCAACTTTCCCATTCTGGTGTGCAAACCTTTCCTGCACCGACTCAGGACCCCTCTGCCCAGCCAAACCTCATCCCCGCCAGAGCCCAGCCTAGGTGCTGCTTCCTTGGGGAGCCTTTCCTGCAGCCTGGAAGGAGTCCAAGCCCAATTCTAGGCTCCCCGAGCCTCTCCCTAGCCTGTTGTAGGTTTGTTTTTTTTTTTTTAATGTGTTTCTGTGTGATTATTTGATGAATGTCCGCTTTTCCTAATACAGAGCATCCTGAGCACAGGGGCTCTTTCCCTCTGCAACTGTTGGAATAATGGTATTCCCAGCACACAGTTGTAGGCACTTTGTAAGAAGTTTATTTATTTTTGAGAGACCCAGAGACAGCGTGAGTGGGAGAGGCAAAGAGAGAAGGAGAGAGAGAATCCCAAGCAGGCTCCATTTCATCCCCACCCGAGGCTCGAACCCCTGAAACCGTGAGATCATGACCTGAGCAGAAACCAAGAGTCTGGCGCTTAAGCCACTGAGCCACCCAGGCGCCCCAGCACTTAATAAGCGCTTGTTGAATGCATATTCCTTTGAAGGAAGGAATTAGTGAGGCGCTTTATCCTACAAGCAAGTGCGCTTAAGGAGCTGAATTTTTTACTTTAATTTGGATGCGCTGTGAACAGCACGTGTCCGGCGGCTACAGACTCGGCCACTCGGGTCTAGAGAAAGGGGCGGGGCTCAACCATCTGGATGGATGTGAGGAGCAGCCGCAGACCCGCCCCTCCCGAAACACACCCTCCCCTCCCCTCCCCTCCCACGGTCTAGATCGTGCGATCCGGTTATTTGTCTGGAGGAAAACTGCTTAACAAGCGACTGCCCAGGATCTGCTTATTCAACCTTTACCGGCTCACTTAATCCTCACAATTGGGTCCTTTGTTATATACATTAGTTACTGATTTTATTATTTTTTTAAAGTTTATTTGTTTTTCAGAGAGAGTGAGCAGGGGAGGGGCGGAGACAGAGAGACAGAATCCCAAGCAGTCTCCAGTGCTCACAGCACGGAGTCCAGTCCGGGGCTGGAACCCAAGAACCGCGAGATCATAATCTGAGCTGAAATCAGGAGTCTGACGCTTCCCCGACTGGGCCACCCAGGCGCCCCATTCCACGAGTCTAGTTCATCCTTAGAGCAGACCCGTGAGGGAGAGATTATGATCATTTCCAAATGAGGACATCGTGTAGCGAGTATTTTATTTGCCCAAAGCACAGCCTGCAGGGGCTGACAAGTCCCTTGGGCTTAACCTGGGTGCCTCCTGGCCTCCGGAGGGAACAGTCTAGGGAGCCCTGAGGCATTCACGGATTCACAAGAACTAGTTTGTCCTGCCTTTCCGGAGAGGGGGTGGAGTTAGGGTGGGGACGCGACACAGAAAACTCATTTTAGATGTGTGGTTATTGGCAGGGTGTTCAGATGTAGGAGTAAGACCCAAAGGGCAGTGTCGGAAAACACCAGATTGATCGAGATGTGGGCACAAATAGGGCAAGAACAGGGGGTTCTGAGCCTACCCTGCTGGGCTGTGCTGCGTGGCTGTCCCCGGCTCTTCCCTCCGGGCCTTGGTGGCTGTGAACGCACACGGTGGGGGCGGGCGGGGGGGCTTCCAGCTGGCTGGGCAGTGCCTGGGTTGGGCGGGCTTTGGGAGGGGGTGAACAGCAGTTAAATCAGGCCAAAGCCTGGAGTATAGGCTCCCAGTGCCCAGCCATCACCCGAGGTCTGGGGGTGCCCCAACCCATCCCCCCGCCCCCCCACCCCCGCCCGCAGAAGTCCTGAAACACACAGTCAGCGTAACAGAGCGTAAACAGAACCAGCGGCCTGGGAAGCAGGCTCAGCTTCCAGCAGGAGACAGAGGAAGTCACTGCAGCTTGTGAATCCTGTTTTCTCCCCTGTAAGGGCAGGGGTGGGTCTGGGGGGATGAAGGAAGGAAAGTAAGAGAGGGGGAAGCGCTTGGAGCTAGAAAGTCAGGCCTCTGACCCACCCAGGTTGGTTGGGGGTGAGGGGCCAGTGGGGACTGAGCCATGAGGCAGAGGGAGAGCAATGCTGAGCCAACAAGGACCATTTGGGGCCGGGCAAGAAAGGGCCCCATGCCTGCCAGCCTCCAGATCCCACAGATAAAGAGAGATTAATGTCTAATCCAGGCTTCATTCCAGAGATGGACAAACCAGTTTGCCAAGGCTCAACCAGAGAAGCCTCACCTTGCCCACCACCCCCCCCCCCGCCCCAGGCAAGGGGGTGGGGGCCGAGCATCCATCTGACCTTCCTGTGCCTCGAGGCACAGCCCTTGACCTTGACTCTCTGTGGCAGGAGCAGTGGGGGATGGGGCTCCAAGAGAGTCTCCAGGACCCAGCGGGTCTGAGGGGCTGCCCTCAGTCCCCTGCGCCCTAAGGAACTTGGGGACATTCGGTAAATTCAGGTTGTAAATCAGTCCCCTCACCTCCTGCCACCCTCAGGTGTCTCTGGGTGGGAGAAGCTGTTGCTGGCCCCAAGAGATCCCCAAGACTCTAGGACAGAGAACCAGTCTCGTAGACCCCAAAGTGGACGCCGTCGGGAGCAGGACAAACATTGCAGATGGATCACTGTGCTGGGCTCTTGGGTGACCTGTTCTAGACAATTTGCTTCTTTCCCAGAGCCTCAACTGGGAAAAAGGGAATCCAAAGGTCTAAAACCGACATCTTGATTCCCTGTCCCCTCCAGACCCACTCTTCCTGCGCCCTCGTCTCGGTTTACGGCCACTCCAGCCGGTGGATGGTGGAAGGTGGCCCAACCTTCAAAATATATCCTCAGGGGGAACAGTCCTCCTGCCCCCGCTGATGCCAACCTGCTCCGTGCCTTGCCATAGCTCCTTCTTTCACTCATTCATTCAACACTGATGGGCACGTGCCCTGGGCAGGGCACCGGAGTCACTATAATAAAGAAGACGCCATCGTGGCCCAGGAGGGGCTCTTATTCTGGGGCTTGGGGAGCAAGACACGCCAATGGAACGATGTCATCAGCGCTAGAGAGGTCGTGTGCGGGAGAGCCCCGGAAGGAAGACTCCCGGGAGAAGGACGGATTTGGGCTGGGCCTTGGAGGACAGGGGACCCCCAGGCAGGATCGTGGCTCAGTCACCCCAAGCGGTGGGCACAGGGGAGGGGCCTTGAGAAAGCATCAGTTATTGATATCAAAGTTGGGGAGCACAGAGAAAGCTCTCATTTTTGGAGCCACAAAGGGCAAAAGAGAGAGCATGGGGAGCTTGGGGACATGCCAGTGTCCAGTGGGGCTGGTGGCAGGGGTGAGGGGAGAGTGGGGAGGCAGACAGGTTGGCAGGAGCTGACCCACCATGCAGGGCCTTGGGCGCTGGGGTAAGAAGTGTGGCTGTACCCTGAAGACCGTCAAGGCCCCCAAGGGGGTTTTTTGCACAAGGGAGGTGACAACCAGATTCATATTTTAGAAAGGCCCCTCTGGAAAAAATAATTTCAAACAGAGACGGGGGGCAAACCATAAGAGACCCTTAAATACAGAGAACAAACTGAGGGTTGATGGGGGGGAAGGGGAGGGGAAAATGGGTGATGGACATGGAGGAGGGCACCTGTTGGGATGAGCCCTGGGTGTCGTATGTAAGTGATGAATCATGGGAATCCACTCCCAAAGCCAAGAGCACAATGTATATATACACTGTATGTTACCTAACTTGACAATAAATTATATTTAAAAAAAAAAAAAAAAAAAAGGAAGTCCCCGCTGGCTTCTGGCTGGAGATGCACTGGAGGGGTGACAGGTTAAAGAGACCCAGGAGGAGGCAGGGCGGCGTAGTGGTTAGGGACTGGACACTGGGGTCCCATGACCTACGTTTAAAATCTGCTTCCCACTTCTTACCTGGGGGCCGCTGGACACCCCTATTTGTCCAGCATAGCAGCCGACGCTGGGTGCTGGGGTTAGAGACTCTGTTCCAGAGAGATGTTTACATTCTAGGTCCTCAGCCTCAGTTTCCCCATCTGTAAACTGGAGGCAATAATCATACCCGCCTCCCAGACCAGATGTGATAAACGAGTTAATATATGTCAAACGCTCAGCATAGTCCCTGCACCCGGGGGCTCCTGCTGTTACTGGTTACTGGTCCAGGCAAGAAGGCACGGACAGAACCAATCGTGAGCTGTGTTCCCCCAAATGCACATGCTGAGGTCCTGACCCCCGGTATCTCTGAAAGTGACTGTATTTGGAGACGGGGCCTTTATAAAGGGGTGATTAAGGTCTGGAGGATGAGCCCTAATCCAACGTGACTGGTGTCCTTAGAAAAAGAGGAGGTCGGGACACAGGCACACAGAGGGATGTCTACGTGAGGACACAGGGGGAGGACGCCCAGGAGAGAGGCTCAGAAGGAAGCAAACCTGCCCACACTGTGATCTCAGACTTCCAGCCTCTGGAACCGTGAGAAACAAGGTTTCTACGGCTTAAGTCCCCAGCCTGTGGAATCTGTTTGTGCAGCCCTAGCCAACTGATACACACACCAGGCAGCGTAGCAGGACCGGAAAGGAAGACACGGATATGAGTCGCTTGGGG
Source organism: Panthera onca (assembly GCF_046562875.1). Classification (NCBI taxonomy): domain Eukaryota; kingdom Metazoa; phylum Chordata; class Mammalia; order Carnivora; family Felidae; genus Panthera; species Panthera onca. Next base: position 137,143,735 of record NC_138345.1, read on the forward strand.
GGGGAGGGCGGGGGGGAACTCGTGTGCCCAGCACACAGTAGGTGCTCATTATCTGTTGAATATGGTTGGATCTGGCAGGACAGGGACCGGAAAGGGAGGGCCGAGGACAGTCGAGAGAAGGCGGGACAAACCCGATGGCACTGGGCAGAGGCAGATGAGAGCTCTAACCGCCAGCACTGCCCAGCCCCCAACCCCCAGCCACACAGCAAACACTTCATGCCTCTGCTCTGCCAGGGGGCACCTTGAGAGCCCACATTTACTGAGAAAGACACCAAGGCTTTGGAAAGGGGCAGGGACTGGTCCCGAGGGAAGCAGGGGCAGGGGCCTCCGGGACCACCAGGGCGGGGACGCTCTGCAGGACAGGTGGCTGGAGGCTGGGAGAGAGGTGGGAGCTTCTGGGAACAGCCTGGAGCTGGGCGGGGGGGGGGATGGATGGCCAGGCTCCCAAGGCTCAGGGCTCAGGTCACCTTACTTACATTCATTTCATTTTGTTTTCACGTGACTGGATCCAGGGGCACCTGAGTGGCTCAGTCGGTTAGGCGTCCGACCTCGGCTCAGGTCATGATCTCACGGTTCGTGAGTTCAAGCCCCGTGTCGGGCTCTGGGCTGACAGCTCGGAGCCTGGAGCCTGCTTCGGATTCTGTGTCTCCCTCTCTCTCTGCCCCTCCCACACTCATGCTCTGTCTCTCAAAAAATGAATAAATGTTAAAAAAAATTTTTTTTAAATAATTGAAAAAATGAATAAACATTAAAAAAAATAATAATAAAACAAAGTGACTGGGTCTTAGCACCTTGGAAAGCTTCCAGGACTTTTCAGACGTAGCCCACACTAAAGGCAAGAGCTCACTGCGGTGAGGATTTCTGGCAACTTCTCTGGCTTCTAAAGAAAAGAGTCATGGAAACCAGAGGCCCAGGCCGCTCTGGTGCTTGGAGAAACATGTCGGGGTCAAGAATTTCCCACCCGTAAATTCCCCACGTTTCAAGTTCAGAGGAGGTCTGCGCAGGGCTGGGGTTTGCATAACCTCTCACATCCCAGCTCTTCCTGCTTTGCGGCCTCCTGACAAGCTTGTCATCTGGGCCAGGGTTCACGAAGATGGTCTGATGCACTGAGACGCGCAAACAGATGTAAAGTCAGACTGAAGCTCGGTGCCCTGGAATTTGCTTGATCAAAAAGGGAAATTAAAAAAAAAAAAAAAAAATATATATATATAGGCAAAAACGGTTTTGGAATGTGCACCCCGGGGCGCTGGGCACAGGAACCCCCCTGTCAGGGCCTCCTGGTTCCCCATGTCCCTCCACGCACACCAGCATGGTGTCTCCCAGCCAATGTGCCACAGTGACCCCATTTCCCCTGGCACTTGTCCCTCTTCAGAATTCACCAAACAAAAGTCAGCATCTTTGAAGTGGATGTTTATAAATCCAAGACTTTTTTTTTTTTTTTTTCCCAGAATGTTTGGAGGCCTTAGCAGATTATTTTAACTCTTTTCCCCAGATGTTCTTGCCATATTTGGGCAAGACAAGAGACAGGAGGGCTTTTTTTTTGTTTGTTTGTTTTTTTTTTTTTCATGAGAAACTGCACTGTCTGGGAGAAGGCCACGGATGCCCGGGTCTTCTCTCTCTCACGGGCGATTCTGGGCTGAACCTTCACGAACAACTCAACCAGATCCTGTTCCAGTCCAGGTACACAAATGATCATCGGACAGGAAATGTCAGCCGGTAAACAGTTTTGGAGGAACCCCCAGCACCTTGCCCAAGAGATCCCTATCTCTGGGGCAGAGACTTTCTGTCACTTTCTGTCTCCCAGAGATAAGGATCTGATCATCCACTCGGCATGTCAGGGCTCGGGGCGACCGGACTCGTGCCCATTTCACAGAGGGGAAAGTGAGGCCCAGAGAGGGGAGCAGCGTGTCCGGTTTTTAAACACATCTTCGCTTGGGCACATTTCAAATCTATAGACACGTTTCAACAACAGTATAATGAATATCCATGTTTTTTACCAAATGTTAACATTCTGCGACATGTGCTTTCTCTCTCTTTCTCTCTCTGTCCCTCCTTATTCACGTTTCTGCTCTCGCTTCGGAGGTGGTGACATCGTCCGGCATGCAGCTCCTTCTACGTGACCACGATACTCTGACTGCATTCTGGAAATGGCAGATCTACTCAATATTACTATCTGATACACATTCCATAATCTGGATTCCCCTCATTGTCCTACTAGCCGTAATAGGGCTCTTTGTAGGTAGTTTTCATCCAGGAATTAATCAAGGGTCACCAGGGGCAGTTAGTGGTTGTGCCTCCTTCAGTCTTCAACAGTTCTCAGCCTTTTGTTTTGTGTTGTGTTTGCCTCTGGCTTTGCTGACATTAACATTTTCAAAACACCCAGGCCAGCTGGTTTGCAGAAAGTCCCTCAATTGGTGTTTGTCCGGTTGTTTCCTCTTGGTCTGATTTAGGTTAAACTTTTGGGATGGGAACGCTGCAAAGAAGATCCTGGGCCCTTCTCAGAGGCATGAAGCACATGAAGTCAGTCTATCCATTATTGGTTACCTTACGTCTGATTACTTCCCTAAGCTGATGTCCCCAGATTCCTGTACATCTTGTTCCTTAAAAAATCTTTCACCTGTGGGGCGCCTGGGTGGTTCAGTCGGTTGAGTGCCTGACTTTGGCTCAGGTCATGATCTCGCTGTTTGTGGGTTCGAGCCCCGCGTCGGGCTCTGCGCTGACAGCTCAGAGTCTGGATCCTGCTTTGGATTCTATGTCTCCCTCCCTCTCTGCCCCACCCCCACTTGCACTCTGTGTCTCTCTCTGTCTCTCAAAAATGAATACACATTAAAATTTTTTTTAATTTTATTTTTTATTTTTTAAAATTTACATCCCAATTAGTTAGCATATAGTGAAACCATGATTTCAGGAGTAGATTCCTTAACGCCTCTTATCCATTTAGCCCATCCCCAAACCTTAAAACATTTTTAACAAAATCTTTCATCTACGGTTTTAACATTCATTGAGATGATTATTTCTTGAAATCAGTTATTACCAGGATGTTTGCAAAATGGCGATTTTTGGTTTGTCATTCCTTGTACATTTACTAGTTGGTGTTCTCCGAAGAAAAATGTTCTCTTTTACAACATTTAAAAAAAATGTTTTTTTAATGTTTTTATTTATTTTTGAGACCGAGAGAGACAGAGCACGAACAGGGGAGGGGCAGAGAGAGGGGGAGACACAGAAACTGAAGCGGGCTCCAGGCTCTGAGCTGTCAGCACAGAGCCCAACACGGGGCTCGAACTCACGGACCGTGAGATCATGACCTGAGCCAAAGTCGGACGTTCAACCGACTGAGCCACCCAGGCACCCCATACATTTTTTTTTTTTTTACTTTTTAAGTTTTTTAAAGATTTATTTATTTCGAGTTCGAGAGAGAAAGAGAGAGAGAGCAGAAGAGAGGGGCCGAGAGAGAGGGAGACAGAGAAACCCAAGCAGGCTCCACACTGTCAGCACAGAGCCCAATGCAGGGCTCGAACCCCCAAACCACAGATCATGACCTGAGCCGAAGCCAAGAGTCAGATGCTCAAATGACTGAGCCACCTAGGCTCCCCTGTTTTATAACATTTTTTCAAGTGCCAGTATTGGCCCGCGGATTCATGTTTCACCCAAGGGGCTAGATTTGTTACTTTTATTATTTATTTTGTGTGCAAACTTTCCATCTGGCCGCGGGGCGCCCCTTCAAGCCCCTTCTGGGCCTGCACCTTGGACATAGTCCCATCGTCTTCCAGAACTTCTTCAGTTTCTAGGCTCCTCCTGACATTCTCTGTCCCAGCCCGGAAGTTACCATCTCTCCCAGGGGGCCCAGTGCCTTTTACTGGGGAATGCTTTTGCAGGACCCAGAGTGCTAAGTGACTGTGGCTAGGCCCTTTGAGCAGACAGAGCTAGGGAGTTGCTATTTTTATCTTAGCAATACTACCGATTCAAAACTCCATTAGGTCTCCTCCCCCCCGCCCCCCAAATCTCCCTCATGCTGTATTGAGGACCTGGGTCCTGACACCAGTTCTGGGGTACACCCAAGTCACTGCAGAACTGCTCTGCCCTCCCCACCCCTGCTTCACTCCTGCGGTCCAGGCCTTGGCTACAGCTCTCCCTGCCTTCACAGTGCTTTCTGCAAGGGAGCATAGTCAGACAGGCCTCGTCAAGTTTGTCGGTAGTTTTCTGCACAGGGTTATGTCGTTCATGCTATACCCGGATTCCTTACTTTCTGTTAAGTTTCCAATTTCAGTTCCCTCCCCACCCTTGTTGATTTATTTCTTATACGTAAAATATAGTATTTAAGACACTCTTGGAGATTCCTGACGCTGGAAGAGTGTGTGTGCGGCCTGGAGAGTCCCTGGCCGTCCACCTGTGAACCCCAAGGGTCACAGCGGGGTCTCTGGATAGCTCACAGGCCCGGGACCTCGTGGTCTCTATGACAGCGCTTTTTCTCATTAGCCTGTTTAATCTTCCCAAGAGCCGAGAGAGTATCCGGCACCTAGTAGGGTCTCCGTAAACAGCTGTAGGAATTAGAGGCCCATTTCACAGGGTGGAAGCCGTGGCTCAAAGAGGGGACGTCTTGCCCTCAGAGGTCTCATTAGGGAAGAGACGCTGTGAGAACGCCGCCCCAGCTCCTTGCACACAGTAGGCGCTTCGGTGGAGGCGCGGGGCGGGCCTGTGCCCCGGGGAACCAGAGTTCTGGGTAGACGGGGCGGGGCGTATGCAAATAGCCAGCGAGGAGGCCGGGGATTGGCCGGCGCGGGCGGGGGCGGGGCGCGCCGAGGGAGGGCCCAGGCCGCCAGGTGCGCGGACCCTGAGAGGCGCGGTGCCCGCTGGACCGCCCGCCCCGCGCTCCCCGCGGCTGGTTCAAGGCCATGCTTCCGCTCGGGGCCCTGCTGGCCCTCGGCTGCCTGCGCCTCGGCTCGGGTGAGCGGGGAAGGGGAGAAGGGGCCGTGCCTCGGGAGGGCGGGCAGCTGTGACCTGGGCCCTGACCCTCCCACAGTCCGCAGAGGAACCTGGATGCAAAGGAGCATTGGGAACGGGGAGCTTCGCGTGTTCACTCCAGGAATGGGCACGCCTGCCTGCTCTGTGCCAAGCCCTGTGGATCCTCTGGGGACTCGGGTGTTGCTAACAATAGACCACACTAACTAATAAGCTTCCTCAGGTGGGATTCCAGGGCTCAGGGATCACAGATCCCTGTGATGGGTGCTGTGAGAGACAGACGCACAGGGGGCTGCGGGAGAGCAGAGAAGGGGCGGGACTAGACCCTGGAGAGGCCTGGACTGGAGGGGATGGAGGGGCATTGCAGGGGAAGGGGCAGCCCCGGCAAGTTCAAGGAGGGAGGCAGTATGGTCTGTCCTGGGAACCTCCCGACCACTGTCCATCAGCGTGGCTGGAGCACGGGGTGGGGGTGGGTGGGGGGCGTGCTTTGGGGTGAGGCCGCAGGCCCAAGGAAGCAAAGCCCAGGACCTCAGGACTTTGATGCCCCTTCAGAGGGGCTGGACTGTGTTGGAGTCCCTTCCAACGCAGTGGGGAGCCACAGAAGGGGGGCCCAGGAGGAGAGTGACAGGGTCAGGTTTGCATGTTAGAGAGCAGAGAATGGGGGAAGGGTCCACGTGAAGAGAGTGGAGCCGCTGGCCTGGGCTGACTGCGTGAAGAGATGCTTAGGAGAGGCAGTGGGGTTCTTGGCAACCGAAGAGAGAGAGGGCAGCCGGGGGCTGGACCGCTTGGCTTCAGGGGGTGGGCGGGGGGGTTGTGGGGGCAGGGGTGCCGCCTGTGTCTGAGACAAGTTCCTGAGATGGCCCTTGGGGAGGGCGAACCCCGGTGCCCGGCACACTCTGGGTGTCGGGAACCCTGTGCAGACGTGGGGTGGGGGGCAGAGTGTGCCCAGGGCTGTGGGCTCTTCTGCTGGGGGTCAGCTCCTGTCCTCATTGCCTCCTCTAGGTGTGAACCTCCAGCCCCAGCTGGCCAGTGTGACCTTTGCCACCAACAACCCGACCCTCACCACGGTGGCCTTGGAAAAGCCTCTCTGCGTGTTTGACAGCTCAGCGGCCCTCGATGGCACTTTTGAGGTCTACCTCTATGTCCTGGTCGACTCAGGTAAAGGGCTTCTTCCCGCGGGCCACACTGAAAGGGGCTTTGACCCGTCTGCAGGGAGGAGGAAAGGACACGGGTAGCGGGGTGCTTTAGCACCGGAACGCGACTACCCCCGTGTACCTCACTGACATGCAGCCCTGTGGGCTCCGTGCCAGCCCTGGGCGGGGAGCTGCGGCCACACGTATGGACTGGTCCCTGAGAAGCGTCCAGTCTAGCGGAGAAATAAAGGCAGCACCAGTCACTGAGCACCTGCATCGTGCTCAGTGCTTCCCACACCTTAGAGCTAATATTGACAACCGGCCGGCAAGACAGCTGCTAGGATGCCCATCACAGAGCAAGGAACCAAGGCTCGCAGAGGTGGAGTCACTCGTGGGAGCTCCCAGGCTGGAAGTGAACCCAGATCACTGTGGCGTCTCAAGCCCCGGCCCTTCCCCAGGCTCCCCGAGGTGGTGCCTGATTGGGGTTTGCGAGGGAAACCGTGCACTTGGACCCACGTGCTCTGGCCGGGCCTCGCCTGCTCACTGGGGCGATCCTGGGCTTCTGAGAGAAAGAACCCAGTGACGACCTCTTACATTTCTGGCAGCCCGTTCAGGGCCATCGTTTTATTCTTTCAGCCGACATTTCCCGCCCGCCTACCTGCGCCCGATCTGTGCCCACTGCAGGGGGGTTCTCTCCCATTTTACAGACCAGGGCCCAGAGAGGTAAAAGGGGTTGTCCAAAATCACCCAGCAAGTAAGGAAGGGACCTAGGACCCAACGCAGGTCTGTCTGCCTGCATGCTGTTTGCCCCGTACCGTAGCACCCTCCTTTCTCATTTTACGGAAGATCCAGGGCTCTCAGGGGAAAATGGTGGAAGTCTGTTGGGGTGGGAGGGTCTGTAGGAAGAGGAGGTGGGTGAGAGCCGGGAGCCGGATCACCGAGAGGTGATCCTGTCTGCCCCCTCCATTGCACAGGGAGCCCTCGAAGCAGGGCTGAACCTGCCTCAGCCTGGGACGCAGGGCCCAGCATAGCGCTGGCTCAGGGAGGTTGTCCGCGGGTATGGGGTGAATGGCTGAGTGAGTGACTTTGAGCTGAGGTGGCCAGGAATCTCACTCCCGACCCTGTCTCCGCAGCCAGCTCCAGGAACGCCTCCGTGCAGGATGCCAAGACCCCGCTGAGCTCCACCTTCCAGCAAACAGAGGGGGGAAGGACAGGCCCCTATAAGGCAGCGGCCTTTGACCTGATCCCCTGTGGTGACCTGCCCAGCTTGGATGCCATCGGGGATGTGGCCCGGGCCTCGGAAATCCTGGACGCCTACCTCATCAAGGTGGGCGCCAATGGCACCTGCCTTTCAGACCCCAACTTCCACGGCCTCTGCAACCCGCCCCTGTCAGCGGCCACGGAGTACAGGTGGGTGTGGGCAGCTGTGGGTGAGTGACCGTCATGCCCCAGCCCTGACTCAGTACTGGCCCAGGGCTCACGAAGGGGCCTGCTTCAGGGCGTGTGACCATGCCAGGGCCCCATGCACTCAGAAGGACCCCTGCTTGGCTTAATCCTCTGCCTTTGTCATCTTGAAAATCTTTTATTATTTTTTAAATCTTTTTTTTTTAACATTTGTTTATTTTTGAGAGAGAGAGAGACACAAAGACAGTGTTAGAGGGGGAGGGGCAGAGAGAGAGGGAGACCAGGATCCGAAACAGGCTCCAGGCTCTGAGCTGTCAGTACAGAGTCCGACGCGGGGCTCAAACTCACGGACCGCGGGATCATGACCTGAGCCGAAGTTGGATGCTTAACCAACTGAGCCCCCCAGGCGCCCCCCCCCCCTTTTTTTTAAGTGTTAAACTAGAGGCTGTTGATTTTTTGGTTCTCAGAATATCCGCTGTTTTAAACTGACCGTGTATGAGACCGTCAGTGGGCTCTTGGTATTTTGTGCTGATCTTCCTTTATGATTAGAAACACTTGATTGGGGTTTTCTACATAAAAATATAGCCCTGTCCCAGGAAAGTTGGGTTGGGAATGAATATTATTCCTTTTTTTTTTTTTTTTTTCTTTTTTAAAGTCGCTTTTGTGTGCCAAGGACCAAGCTGGGAATAGTGGAAGGCAAAAATACCACCAGGACAAATGGGTTAATACTCAGCCAGTATGCTACAGGCCTCGTATAGATAATAGAGAAATGGTGGGGGCGGGGCTCCGAGAGGGAGAGCTGACAGGAGGGCCATTGGTCCCTTCCTGGAGGCTTCCTGGAAAGAGTCCAGGGGCAGGAATATGGGGCAACGGTGCCGATGCCAAATCCAGCACTGTCCTGTCGCCCAGAACCCACCCTGTGGCCGCCTAGATTTCCATCTCCTGGAAGTACCCCGTCTGTCGCCCAAACCTGTCCTCCCAACCCCTCCCACCTGCCGGTGGCCGGGGCGCACAGGATGGATAGAAGTCGCCCTTTGCTCCGTCTCCTTGCAGGTTCAAGTACATCCTCGTCAACATGTCCGCGGGCTTAGTACAGGACCAGACCCTATGGTCCGACCCCATCCGCACCAACCGGCGTAAGTGGCCGGGGGGAGGGCTGCGGGGCAACCCTCAGGGGAACCCGGGAAACCAGACTCAGCCTGTCATGGGGAAAAGTCTCCCCAGATGCAGGGCAGGCTGTTGGGTTGATGAGGAAAGTGCATCTTTAAAAAAATGTTTTTTAATATTTATTTATTTTTTTGAGAGAGAAAGAGAGAGAGAGAGAGTGAGTGCGTGCATGTGTGCGGGGTGGGGGGGAGGGGCAGAGAGAGAGGGAGACAGAATCCGAAGCAGGCTCCAGGCTCTGAGCTGTCGGCACAGAGCCGGGGCTCGAACTCACGAAGCATGAGATCATGACCTGAGCTAAAGTCGGACGCTTAACGGACTGAGCCACCCGGGGGCCCCAGAAGGTGCATCTTAAAATGGTTTACCTGACACTTGCCCCCTCCCTTGTCTGAGGTGTTGTAGCGGGTTTTGCTGGCGTAAGTGAGGTGGGTGTGGAGTTTGTCCTGCATTCCATCCTGACCCCCCCACCCCATGTTGAGTCCACCCCCACGGTAAGCTGACGGGCCGTGCAGTAGCTCTGAAGGGTAGCTTGAAGTCACATGGCTAGTGACGGGTGTGGACAGGCAGGGCGTGTCTGCATGTGGCTGGGGTGGCTCCCCGCCTGCCTGTGTGTTGTGCCCCTACCCCCCCCCCCCCACCCCGTAACAGTGCTGCCTTGGGACCAAGAGTCCCGAGTTCAAGCCCAGCCTCTGCCCCTCACTGCTGTGTGAACCCTTCAGAACCTCAGTTTCCACATCTCAGAAGTGGGAGGAAAAACCCTTGGTCTGCCTCCCCAGCCAGATTCCTTTGAATTATCCAGGCAAAAGCACTAGGCCCAGTTCTTTTTGGGCAGGGCCCGAGGTCAGTTTGTGGGAAGACTGTGCCCTTTGGCACTAGACAGACCGGCACGTAAACTCGAGTCTAGAGTCCGAGTGCCCTGGGACAGGAACTCAATCTCCCTGGGCTGCAGAAAGTGATCTGTAGAATGGGCATCCCGTGGGTCTATATGGGGCAATGACCAGAAAGCAGCTAGTTCACCGTAGGACCTGTAAGTTGTTCACTGAGTTCTAAAGGGTGACTTTGGTAGAGGGGTGGAGGGGTTCCGTTAGACCAGGGCCCTTTGCCTCATCTTTAAAAAAATTTTTTTTTAATTTTTATTTTTGAGAGGGTTTTGAGAGAAAGAGTGAGCAGAGGAGAGGCAGGCACAGAATCCAAAGCGGGCTCCAGGCTCCGAGCTATCAGCACAGAGCCCGACGCGGGGCTTGAACCCACCGACCGCGAGATCATGACCTGGGCCGAAGTCAGATGCCTAACCCACTGAGCCACCCGGGTGCCCCTGGCCTCATCTTTAATTGCGGATGATCCGTATCCCACCCATTTCACCAGAAGAGTTGAGTTAGTTTGTAATTTAAAATTATGCAAAAGGCCAGGGACACCTGGGTGGCTCAGTCAGTTAAGCCTCGGACTTTGGCTCAGGCCATGATCTCACAGTTCGTGAGTTCAAACCCTGCATCGGGCTCTGTGCCGACAGCCTGGGGCCTGCTTGGGATCCTCTGCCCCTCTCCCTCTGGCTCTCTCTCTCTCTCAAAATTAAGTAAACATTTTTTTTTCTTTTTTTTTTTTTAAACGTTTATTTATTTTCGAGACAGAGAGAGACAGAGCATGAACGGGGGAGGGTCAGAGAGAGAGAGGGAGACACAGAATCGGAAACAGGCTCCAGGCTCTGAGCCGTCAGCACAGAGCCCGACGCGGGGCTCGAACTCACGGACCGCGAGATCGTGACCTGAGCCGAAGTCGGCCGCTTAACCGACTGAGCCACCCAGGCGCCCCAAGTAAACATTTTTTAAAAATAAAGTTATGCGGAAAGACAGTTAAGAGAGGAAGAGATGAGACACACGAGGTAGTTGGGACGTGGGTGTGGAACAAGCAAGATAATTGCGCCTCAGACCTGGGGGGGGACAGACACCGACCCGGGTCCCTGCTTCATCCTGAGATCTGCGGCTGCCAGGCCTGGGGGTGGGGGGGGGTCCCCTGTGTGTCCCTGGGAGAAGGCTGAGGGGTGCAGTGTCTGGGGGGTAAGTGGGCCCATGTCCCGTTAGCCACCCCCTACTCCGCGATCGACACGTGGCCGGGCCGGCGGAGCGGGGGCATGATCGTCATCACGTCCATCCTGGGCTCCCTGCCCTTCTTCCTGCTCGTCGCCTTTGCTGGTGCCATCGTCCTCAGCCTCCTGTGAGTAGCCGCCGGCTGGAGGGTGCGACTCGGGGTGCACACCAGGCACGCTCCTCCTCGAGCGTCCCCCCCTCCAGGCAGGGGAGAGCCCAGAAGGCCATGGAGCTGCCTTCCACCCCGGGGTGGGGGCGGGGCCGGGGGCTGGTGAGAGGGGAGCAGTGTCCTGGGGTGTCCGAGGTCAAATCATTCAGCTGGGTAGGGAGGGGCTCGGTAGCCGGGCTTTGCGGGCAGGTCCTGGCTCTGACACCTCTCCTTCTGTGCCTCAGTTTCCTCATCCGGGCGACGGGGATACGAACAAATACTATCCTCTTTGCGGAGTCTTGAAGGTTAAGTGACATAATCCCTAGAGTTTTCAGGGCAGCACCTGGACACTCAGTAAATATTAGCTTTGTTGTCATAGTTCAGTTCACCTACTTGCTGTAAGATGGGGAAACTGAGGCCCAAGGTCACAACAGCCAGTTAAAACAGAGTTGAGCTCAGAGCCCTGGGCTTCTGAAGCTACCAACAGCTCTGATGTTGGACGAGGACTTGAGGTCTCCCGTGGGGGGGTCCGGAGCAGCTCACAGGGCTGCCTGGTGGCCGTACACAATCCACTCATCCTGGGACGATGGCGCAGGGGGGGAATCAAGGCACAGGCAGGTGCTGTGGGAATCTAGAGGAAGGGGAGGAAGGTCCTGGCTGGATCCCTGCCAGGGAGGGCTTCCTGGAGGAAGGAGCAGGAGGAGCCGAGTCTGTACGGGGATGAGTCGTCAGGTCCTATGCAGAGTGCTGCTCAGAGAGAGGGAGGCTTTGAAGGGGGAGAGGGTGCCTGCCCCAGTGCTGGTGGGAGGACAGATGGGAAGTCCCCTTGAAGCAGGTGAAATTAAGGGGACACAGAAACCAGCCAGGTGGGAAAAGCCCTGTGGGCTGGGTGGGGGATGGGGAAGGGGACAATGAACCTGCAAATCAGGTTGCCCTCTGCCATTCAAGTCCTTAAAAACACAAATAACAGATGAGATTAGTCACTAGGAGACTGGTCTGGTCAGACTTGGGAGCCCTGGGGACACGGGTATGCCCCTCCCTCCTTGTGGGCAGCACGTTAATCTGGCACCAAAGGTCCTGTTATCTGACGTTAGCCTGGCTCTCCCATTTATCCCTCCTCTACCCCCATCCCAGCCCCAGCGACACCAGACTTCCCACTGTTACCCCAGCCCTTCCTGTCACGTGCCTGGAATGCCTTTCTCAGCCCCCTCCTTCGGGATATATGACCTGTCCCCTCCTCCAGGAAGCCTTCCTGTCCCTTCTGTCTGGTCATTCTTTCCTGTGGCCTGTCTTCCACAATCTTAGCTCTTTGGGGATTTGGGACGGCCGCCTCCCAAGTGTCCAGCTCATGGCAAGATCTGTAAATCGCCTGTTCCCGCAGTTCCAAAGGGGGTGCCCCTTCCCTTATCCCGGGGCCCTGGCACGCAGTGAGGGCTCTGGAAAGACTGGTCTCTGGCCGAGGGCAGTGTCTAAGTAGAAAGGTCCCTGAGCAGCTGCAGGGGTTTAGGCTTGCTCTGTGCCCCTAACCCTTACTCTCTTCGTCTGCTTGGCCAGGGACACGGGCGGTTCTGACAGGGAAACGACACACGACTCCCAGATCACGCAGGAGGCCGTCCCCAAGTCCCTGGGGACCTCGGAGCCCGCGTACACGTCTGGGAACCGGGGGCCGCCGCTGGACAGGGCTGAGGCGTATTCCAGCTAGCTGCAGGACTGAGCCCGGGCCGCTCCCGGGCGGGAGGCCTTCTCCCCACTGGCCTTGCCCAGGGGGTGTGCGGGCAGCCGGTGCCCTGACCCCACCCGCGGCGGAACAGGGTGTGTTGGCCCAACCTGCGGGAAAACTGTTAATAAAATCTTCCCAAGGTTTTGAGTTCCAAATGAATGAGGGACAAGACAGATGAACGAATGCTTGAGTCCGTGTTGGGCAGAGGGGCCGGATTGTTTCTCTAGAGGGTGGGGGCAGGGGACTAATTTTCCATCAGAGTGGAGGAGGTGAGGGTTAGGAAAAACGGGTGTCAGAACCCCTGGAACATCCGGAAGATGGGGGAAGCAGCACCCCCCTGATCGCCTCCCGTGAGCCGGAGGGGTCCCGAGAGACGGGCCAGGCGTGCAGTCACTAGATGGTGTTTGGGGTTCGCTGACTACGAGGTGCTTGAAGCTGAACTGGGCCCCACAGGGGCAGCGGCCATCAACTCCTGTGTCCCCCAGCAGCCATCTCCTTCTCTCCGGGGCTCAGCTTCCTCATCTGTAAAATGGGCTGATGTGTAAATGGCTACTTTCAAGGCTCCTTCCCTGCTTTCCCTGAGGGCACCGCGGTAGGCGGGCCGAAGAGGCTTCCAGAAACAGAAGAGGGGCACCGAGTCCACTTGTGGGGGTGCCGCAGGGACCCTCCTACTCCTGCTTCCCGGCTCAGATGACTCAGTTCTCTCTTCTGAGCCAGGTAGCAGGACCACTTCCCTCTGGGGGATGTGCAAAACCAGTCATGGTTTTCCCATCACGGAAAGAAGAAATTTCTCCGAGCAGGGCTGGGTTGAAGCAGGCACGCTACCTGTCAGCTGTGAGGGAGACAACACTCCTGACAGGCGGCGGTCTCCCCGCTGGCCTTCATCAGCAGTGGCTGATGGGGTCCACTGAGACCACCAGATCTTCCTCTGGGGGTACGGATGCTGAGACCAGCACGGGTCCACCAGCGGGTTCCAAAGCCGGGAAGGCAGGAGGCAGAAGCTGTGAGAAGAAGCCTAAAGGCAGGCAAGGGTCAGGAGAAGCCAAAGCGGCTGAGGGTCCATCAGGGTAGCCGCGGCCACGGGAGCTGAGAGGAATCCAGTCCCTGGGCCGTGGGGAGGAGGGAGAGATGACACAGACTGGGTATGCTTCGGCCAGCTCTGGATCCCTCGACACTGTATTCCAAGCCCAGGAGCACTAGCCTGGGCGGCCACTGTGCTTCTGTGCTAATTCGTCCTCCCCGAGCCCTGCCTCCAGTAGGGCTGTCCTTCCAGAGCTCCTCCAGGAGAAACCCCAGCGGCCGCAGAGGGGAGGCAAGGCTTCCGGAAGTCTGCCCTTGTTAAAAATTCCTGCAAATGTGCATTTTGGGTTTTTTTTTTTCCATTTTTTAACAAGTAATCTCTATGCCCAGTGTGGGGCTCGAACTCACAACCCTGAGATCAAGAGTCGCACGTTCTATCAGCTGAGCCAGACCCTGCCTTCTGTTTTGTAACATGCCTGTATTTATTTTAATTGAGGTGGGCTTCACATAACACACAATTAACCATTTTAAAGCATTTAGAACATTCTTGATGTTATGCAACCATCCCCTCCGCCTGCTTCCAGAATGTTTCCATCACCCCAAAAGGAAACCCTGTACCTCTCAAGCAGGGACTTCCTGTTTCTCCCCCCGCCCCAACCCGAGTCCCTGACAATCACCAGTGTCTCTGGACATTTTGTACCAACGGACTCATACAACGTGTGGGTTTTTGAGTCTGGCTTGTCATGTTTGAGTCTTTGGTCGTGTTTCTGAGGTCCAGCCACACCGTAGCAGGTGTCGGTGCCTTGTTCCCTTTTCACGGCCGCGTAGCAGTCCGCCCTATGGCCCTGTCATTCTTCGGTGGACGGACACAGGGGTCGTCTCCACGGTTTGCTGTCATGTCGCAGTTTGCGGGGGGCAGTGCTGCTCTGAACAGCCATCTTCACGTATTTGTTTGGACACCCGTTGTCAGGGGTGTTGGGTGCGTACCTCGGAGTGGATGGCCGGGTCATATGGCCGTTCTGTTTCACGCGTTGAGGACCCACCAAATTGTTTCCCACGTCGGGAGAGGCTGCTGGTCCCGCGAGTGAAGCACAGCCTTTCTGGCATCAGATCTGACTTCCCTGTCAGCCGGGAGACCTTAGGTGAGCCGCTTCGGCTCGTGCAGCCTCGGTTTCCCCGTTTGTAAAAAAGCTTTGGGCCCTCGGTTTCCCTCTCTCTCTGCCCCTCCCCTGCTCGTTCTCTCTCTCAAAAATAAAGAAACATTAAAAAAGAAGAAGAAGAAGAAGACAGGGCGCCTGGGTGGCTCCGTGGGTGGCTGGGTGGCTGAGCCGTCTTCGGCTCAGGTCATGATCTCCCGGTTCGTGAGTTCGAGCCCCGCGTCGGGCTCTGTGCTGACAGCTCGGAGTCAAAATCTGTGTGTCCCTCCCTCTCTCTCTGCCCCTCCCCCCCTCACGTTCTGCCTTCTGTCGTGCTCTCTCTCAAAAATAAGCATTAAAAAACAACAAAAAAAGGAGACACGTTTGCTGTCTGAGTCTAACAAGGAATTTCTTTTGTTTGTTCCCCACCGAATCTGCCAGCCTGGCCTCGGCAGGCCTGTTACGGCATAACCCACAGACTTTCTTTTTTGTTTTCTTTTGACTTGCTTTCTTTTGGGGCGGGGGGGGGGAGGGACGTGCAAGTGAGCGAGGGGCAGAGAGAGAGAGAGAGAGAGAAGCAGGGCTCACCTGACGCAGGGCTCGAACCCACGAACCGCGAGATCGTGACCTGAGCCAAAGCCGGACGCTTAACCAACTGAGGCCGCCCAGGCGCCCACAGAGGCTGATGCGCTGAGCACACACGATGTGAGAGGCCCGGGGACTGGCTGAGATCACTTAAGGGGGATACGGAGACTGCAAGGGACCGAGCGCGTCTGCAGTGGGGCCGGGATGGAGGGACGCCAAAGAGAACAGGAAGAGAACTCACCGGAAAGCTGCACCCTACCTTCTGTGACCCCGACGCGGTCTCTGGCCTCTGTTCTCCCGCTCAGCCCCCGAACCTCCCCATCACTGAGATGGTGACAGTGTTGCTCCCACGTCTCCAAAACCTCCTCCCCAACACACACTTCTGTCCACAAAACAGCCTCTCTGGGGTCCTTCGGTTGGTCCCTCCTGTGCAGCACCGGGGGAGAGAAGGGAAACCAGCGTCTTTCAGAGGGTGGGTTGAAGGGGGAGGCCAAGGCCCTGCTAACTCCCAGCCAGCTCTATCCCGTCTGAGCAGAATAACCCAAGCGGCTGGGCGGGGAGGTGGGGGGAGGATATCGCGAGTGGTGCACGCGTTCTGGGCTGCACTAAGAAGGCTCTCAGAAACTCGTCATTATAAACACCCACAGGAGCAATTTTCCTGGCCCCTCCCACGGCTGAGGTGGCAGGACCTTCAAAATGCGCTTTCCACCTCCGCATAGACGCGGCCTCACCCTCCCTCCTACCCCAGGCGTGGCTCGTCAATGAACTAATCACATAGACGTGCTGTGTGACTTGGGGCAAGGAAGTAACCTCTCTGGGCGCCCTTGAGCTCATCGGTGCAGAGAGGGTCGGAATGCTTGGGAAGCCCGCTCAAAGATAAGTGATTTTTTTCCCCTCAGATCTGATCAATCACAAAGTGATGTCATTCAGTTCAACCCAATAGAGCCCCGAGCCCCAGGCTTGGGAAAGCTGGCCAGAAGAACAGAAATGCACAGAGGAATTGTCAGAGCAGAGCCTTGGGCAGAGCACGGTCTGG
The DNA here is from genome assembly GCF_046562875.1 of Panthera onca. NCBI lineage: Eukaryota > Metazoa > Chordata > Mammalia > Carnivora > Felidae > Panthera > Panthera onca. The sequence goes on from NC_138345.1 coordinate 137,160,124, forward strand.
CCTTAAACACACAGGTCGGGCTAGAAGTCCTGTCGGATTCGGAGGTATGATCCCCTCCCCGCCAATCAGGGCCGGAATAGTCAGGAGGGCTTCCTGGAGGAGAAGGGACTTTTCTCAGATCCCTACCATCTCTAACCCAGCTCCTGAGCCCAGAGGCTGTATTCCACGGCCCTGTCACAGGTAGCTAAATGCTGAAACAATAGGAACAAGGTCTCGGGATGTTGTGTTTCTTGTTCTTCCATTTTAAATTCAGGATTCTGAATTTTACAAGCGACACAGCACACTGGCTGCTTGAAGAGGACCGAGGAGGCTAGGGTGCTCTCTGGCGGGGCCTCAGACCCATGCCCCAGTTACTGATCCCTTGAGCCTCCTTCCAGGCCCCTCCTCAGAGCCCTCTACCTGGCTGGAGAGGTGCCTACAGTCACTATCCCCCCTCCTTTGTGGGTCGTGTGACGATCTGAGGATGGCCATGGAATTACTGCGGGACGTCTCTGCCCCTGGGAGCTCAGGAACACTCCCTGGGGGCCCCTTGGCACACAGGGCCCTGCTACTCCTCGACCTCGCCCCCAGAGCTCACCCTCTCTTCCCACCTGCACTGAATGGCTGTGCCCTGTACGACAACCCCAGGCCTCAGAATGCGAAGGACGGTTAACCTTCCGTGGCAAGGGGCAGGGGGAGAGGTCTGTCCCAAGTCACACGAGCTCTCATCGCATCAAGAATGGCCCAGGGGAGGAAACTATCTGGACACAGATGTATCTGTCCCTGTCCGCCAACGCAGCTCCTGCTTCCTTCCTCCTTCTTCATTCGGCTCTCCATGCAGCAGTCAGGGATGCTGTGAAAATGTCCTGTCGTCATGTTGCCTGCTCCTCTCCCCACCTGCCGGTGTCCCCGTGTCTCCAGGTGTAGAAGCCAGAATCTGCCCACGACTGGGACAGACGTCCTACCCTGAATGCTATCGGCTGCTCTCACTTCTCTCCGGCCACGGCATTCACCCAAGGAGGGGCTCTTGGGAGTTTCCAGTTTGGGGCTATTCTGAACACAGCTGCTGTGAACCTTTATGTGAGGTTTTCCACGAACACAGTTTTCATTTTTTCCCCCCCTAGGATGAATACCTAGGTGTAATTATTGGTCTGCACGTTCACTTTTGAAAGAAGCCGCCACGCTGTTTTCCCCAGTGGTTGGAAACCATTTACGGTTCCCCCAGCACTGGATGGATCATCCGGTTTTTCTGCATCCTTCCCAGCATTTGGTGTTATGACTATTTTTTATTTTAGCCTTTCTGATAGGTGGGCACACCTCACCTGCCCAGCAGCAGAGTGTGAGTTCTGGTTCCTTCGCACCCTAACAACACTCAGTATGGTTAGTCTTCTTAATTTTGGCCATTTAATTTTACATCCGTATGTAACGCTATCTCTTTATGGTTTCGAGTTGCATTTCGCCAGCGGCTAAAAAGGTTGAGCATCTTTTCAGGTCCTTATTTGCCGTCCCTGTATCTGTACCGATGAAGCATGTGTTCAAGTTTTTTTTGTTTGTTTTTTAATTGGGTTGTTTGTCTTCTTACTATGAGTTATAAGAGTGCTTTCTATATTCTAGATTGGGTCCTTAGAGAAATGTTTTGCAAATGTCTCCCCGGTCTGTGTATTGCCCTTTCATTTTCGTTCTCCTGTCCGTCCCTCACCCAACTTCCTTTTTCTGTACAGCCTCGTCACGCCCTGACAGGTATGTTTATTGCTTGTGTTCCCTTCTACACAGACAGCTCCATGGGTTCAGGGGATGTTTTTCCTGCTCTGTCCTTGGCTCCTAGCACAGTGCGTACTCAGGACATATTTGTTCAGTGGCCGTGCCGGGCTCCCTGGCCACATCACAGCTGCTAGGGGGCTGGAGGGGCACATGAGTTGGTGTGTGGAGACCTTAGAGTGGGCTGTTGCAAACTTCCAGGTCAGCAGTGAGGAGTCCTCAGCTGGGGCATGGGCACGGGCGGGGCAGAAAAGGGCTGGAGAGACTTTCCCAAGGTGCACGTGCCAAGCTCCCTTCCTCCCTTCTCCTGCCGGCGAAGCCATCCCGCTACGCACACGCCCCATCTCTGCCCGGTGCTGGATCACAGCCCTGCCTGTTGGCCTGCCCAATGGCAGGGGCAACACAAGTTTCTACAGGAAATTGATGGGGGGTGGTGTCCAAAAGGTATAATTAGCTCCCTTTCCATCAGTGTCTACAGTGTGCATGTGTAATTGAGGGGGTATATACACAGAGGGTGAGGGTGTGTATGTGCTCTGCCTGCTATCTATGGAGGGTGTGGTCCAGGGTATATGATGTGTGGACATCCTGCCTCTCACACCGGCGCGGGGCATCCGTGTGTTCTGTGGGTCCTTCCATGCAATAAAGTGACAGGTTCCTCTCCAGGATGGAAGGATTGTTGGCTGGTCTCTGACGTCTTTTCCGGTCACCCCTCCCGGGACCCTGTCTGTGACTCCGGGCCTTCTCTCCTTTCTGACAGTGCAAAGCTCCCTGTGTGGCCAGACAGCCCCTGGCAGCAGTCCCAAGCAGATGCTTGCTCGCCAGCTTGGCTTGGATACTCTGAGTCCCCTGGGTCTGGTTTTCAGTCTGTTAAAGGGGAACGATGAATACCGCCTGCATTTGGTGACTGTGTGGACGAAGCAGGATGTGCGTGAGAGTTTAGAATGTGGCCCTTAGCAGGTGCTCAATAAACAGGAGCGAACACGCGCGCACACAAGCACGCCTGGTCCCTGGGCTCCGGGAGCTGAGTCTTGCTGTTTCACCCACAACCATATTTACTCCTTTGCTCAACACACACGAGGACACGCTCAAGCCGGCTGGGTGGAGGCTAGGGCGCAGACAATTACACCCCGCAGTGCCCAGAGTGCTGTGACACACACACACACACACCAGCCCACCAGCGCCATGCCAGTCCCTTATCTGCCCTGACAATGCTCCAGGCAGCCAGGTGGCACTACCTCTCAGTAATTTTCCACAACTTGAGAGAAGCCGAGCCTCTCGCACACTTTCCTCTTAGGGGTTGCTCTGAGGACTGAACGAAGGCACGCATACAGCAGGCTCAGGTGAGTGCCTGGCACCACCCAGGAAGCCCACCTCTGCCTTGTTTATGACGAAGCCACGGTTCCCCACCAGTGCTCTGGGCACCCCCCCCCCCCCCCCCCCCAAAGTTCACAGGCTGCTGAAACGCATGAGCTTCCCCGGGTGGGCTGGGGGGATGTTAACAAGCAATTAACGCCAGGCAGGGACAAAGATGCCAGGGAGGGAAGGAAGAATCAGCTCTGGCTGGCTTGGGCAGGGCAGGGAGAGCGGAGCCGGACAGGCTGCGCAGAGGAAGTGGTTTTTGGTCCAGTTGGGTCTTGTTCGCGGAAGGAGATTTCCAGGGGCAGAGAAAGGGGGGAGGGAGCCACTTGAATAACAGGATGACCAGGCGACGAGTCCAGCTGCGTGTTCCCGCGCCAAGTGCAACCACGCGTGATCATGAGTTCGCTCAAGCACCCCGTTTTACGGACGCAGACCCTGGGGCACGAAGGGGACCCGAACCCAACTGTCAGACCCTGGGGAAGGGCATTTCTTGATGAGGGGAGAGCGCGGGGGTGGGGGTGCACTCGCGCCTTCACAAACGCCTGGCACCGACCGCCCGGCTCCGTGCTAGCTGCTGGGGACCCAGGGGGTCCTGCAGGCAGGGTCCCGGTTCTCTCGGGCAGGGAGGCAGCAAACACCAGGCGTGCGCGGTTTCAGAGACGGAGGAGGGCTCCGCAAGAGCAGAGCGCGGGGCTGGGGCTGGGGCGGGGGGCCGACTGCTTCGGGTGGGCAGGGGGCTCCGGCCAGGTGGCGCATTTGGGATCCGCAGCGCACGCGTCCGGGGTGTGGAACCCCCAAGCCGCGCGCGAACGCGCTTCGGGGCGCGGCTGCCGAGCGGCGCTTCCGGGCTCACAGAGACGCTCGCCGCGTCCCGGCAAAGTGCGCCTGCGCCCATTTTGCAGATGCGAGAAGCGAGGACGCGCAGCCAGCCCCGGCAGGGCGGCGGCGCGGACGCCGGGTCGCGGGCGCGAGCTCCGTGCGCGCCCTCCTCTGCGCCTGCGCGGGAGAGCTCGAGGAGGGGGGGCGTGGCTCCGGGGGCGGGGCCGGCGGTTTCGGGGCGGAACCTCCGCGCGGCTAGGGCGGGCGTGCGGGGGAAGGCTTGGCGGCCGAGCCGCGGCCGGCCCCCGGGAGCCGCGCGGCGTCCGCTCGGGCTCCGGCTCGGGCGCCGGCTCCCGCCCCGGCTGCGCGCGCAGCCCTCCGGCTGCGGGCCGCCCTCCTCCGGCCCCGCCCAGCGCGGGGAGCGCGCGGCCGCCGCGAGAGCCGGAGACGAGGGCGACCGCTGAGCGGGAGGCGGCGGCGGGAGCGCGAGCTCCGGCCAGCGGCGCGGCGGCCCGGCAGGTGAGGGGACCGGGCGGGCAGGCCCCGGGGGGTCCGGGCCGAGAACCCCTTCGGGAACTCCGACCCACCTCGGTCCCCGAGACCCCTCCCAGCCTTCCCCTGGGGACCCCAGCCTCCCGAGACACCCTGGGGGCCAGCCCGCGCCCCTCCGGACCCCTGGTCCCCGAGACCCTGTCGCAGTCCCTGGGCCACCTCTGGCCCCCGCCGCTTGGAGGACCCCGCAACCCGAGACCCTTCAGGGTTTCCCCTAGACTTCCAGACACCCCGAGGACTCTTCGGTTCCGGAAACCGCCCCCCACATCGCCTGAGGACCCCCTGAGCCCGCCCCAGGTTACCGTCCCGGTGCGCGGGGCTCCTGAGAAGCCCCCTGGGCCGCGCAGGCCCTCGGTGCCCTCTCTCCCCACCCCGGGGCTGCTCCCCTGCCCTTCTCTCTTTACCACCTGCCCCGAGTGTCCACTCCCCCTTTGGCTGGTCTCCAGGCTGGGTTTCTCAAACCTGAGGTCCGTGGACCCCGAGGGGCACCCGTGAGTCTTCGCTGGGGTTTGTGAATTCACGAGTACCCAAGAAGTGGGGGCCTGTAACAGGTCAGCCGATGAGCCTCTGTATCAGAGCAGGGGGTGCGACCTCAGCCCCCGCGGGATCATTTGTGTTTGCTGTTGCATTGAGGCCAGGGCAGGGACAGTGTTTAACTTTTAATGCTCTTTGATGAGACTCATATGGCCTCACAGAAGAGTCTAGAGAACAGCGCTGATGTGGTGGAAGGAGGTAGAGCTGCGTCGGTGAGGGGGTTAGGGCAAGTCAGCCTTTGAGGTTGTCTCCTTGGCTTAATCTTTTCACTGGTGGAACGAGTCCTTTTTCTCTTGAAGGCCTGATCTTTAGGAGGAATTGACACTGGAGCTGGAGACGACAGAGTCCTTGCTCTCGGGGCCCCACGCTGGAGGGGTGGGGGTGGGGGTTGGGAGGCTGAGCAAGTGGGTAGTTTTTCCAGCGTAGTGGCACTGAGCCCAGCTGGGGTGGGAGCCGGATTCTCAGGAAGTGGCGTTCTGGGGGGCTTGTTGAAGGGGAGGAAGGCTGATGGGTAACAGGTGAGCGGATTCTTGAAGGTTGGGGTTGCGCAGCAGCTTGCCAGAGCAGTTCCGGGGAAGGGGACAGTGTGTGAAAAGGCACAGGGGTGTTGCCACGAGGCACAGCCGATCTTGGAAATGAGAAGTGTGGCTGGAGCCGAGATCCATCCTGGGGTGGCTGGAGACGTGTTGCCTCCCGTAATGAAGATGTTCTCGGGGTGCTGTGGGACTCTGACGTGGGGAGAATGCAGCTTCGTTCCCTGAGGCTCATGCCCTTGGCCCTTTGCTGATTGACTGCCTCTGCCGTCACCCCAAGCAAGTGCGATGCAGCGCAGGGCTGAAGGAAGGGAGGACTTACTTGGTGGGTGGAGAGGAGGGAGGGGAATTCTGGGGAGACCGGAAGGGGGGAACCCGGCAAGTTTGGCCGAGGGCGGGGTTTGAGGCAAAGAAAGGGGCGGGCGAGGGGGGTCAGGGTGAAAGTTCGGAGTCGGAGTCGAGGCCCGCTGACGGGTTTAAGGGGGGAAGTGAGATGGTTTCTGTTTATGAACAGCCACTGGCTGCAGGGGGGGGTGGGAGTGGGTGTTGTCTGGAGGAAGCCGGGTCATGGGAGCACATGAGAGAGGGGTCCTGGGCCGGGGTGGTGACAATGGGGACCGTGGCTTGCTTCCTCAAGTCCAGAGCCCCAGGACTGCCGTTCAGCTCTTTCCTGTCTGAGCCTACAGTTTTCTGCCCGGGAACTGACTTTGGAACTTACTAGTTCCTGGAGGAGAGGTTTTGTCCTTTTTTAACTTTAACTTTATTTATTTATTTTGAAAGAGACAGCGTGTGAGTGGAGGAGGGGCGGAGGGAGAGAGAGAGAGTCCCAAGCAGGCCCCGTGCTGTCAGCACAGAGCCCGAGAGGGGCTCCATCCCACAAAACTGTGAGATCAGGACCTGAGCCGCAGTCAGCCGCTTAACCGGCTGAGCGACCCAGGCGGCCCTCGGCTGTGTTCTTTTAAGTGTTACCGCTTTTGATGTTTCCAGCAACGCTAGCAGACGGGAGATATTATTCCTCTTCTTACAGATGGCGGAGATAGAGACTCAGAGCGAGTAACTTAGCGTTAAGAAGGACCACCAGCACCTGGTTGCATAACTTGGAAGGCCGGGCTCTCCCTGCTACACCCTGCTTCCTCCCTGCCAGGAGCCCGGAGCATCCCCTGGCCCGGAGAGGGAAGTCCTGGGAGGCGGTGTTGGATCCCCAGTCCGCCCTCCTTGCCCGTCCCTGTGGAGGTCGGTGGCGTAGACCAAACCAAACTGTTGTGAACTGCTCGTTTTGCCTGCCGCTGCCTCTGCTGCCTCTTAGATCTTCCTCATAGTGGCCTCTTCTCTTAGCATTTCTGGAAAATGAGTCACGTGAGCAGGTGAAACTGGCGGTCAGTGAAACACCGTGGCTTGTTATTTGTGGAGATTTGGCGGTAAGAAGAGGTACGTCGGATGCAGTGAGTGCCTCAGATGGGGGTTTGGGGTCACGGTGGAGCAGGCGGTGCCCAGGGTAGTGCAGAGTTATGGGCCATGAACCAGCGGTGAGTGCAGAGCGGGCCCCCGACTCCTTGGGGGGCCTTCACCAGGTCACTCCCTCTGAGTCTCCATTTCCGCTTCTCTAAGACGAGGGCATCTGGCATCCCGTCCCTTTCAGATCCCTCCGTAATGTTGCATTTCATTAGAGGTGGACTTTCTAGAACATCTCTTCTTTTTGTTGAGTTGGAGACATGCTGGGGGTTCGGCCTGCCCTTGGCCTTGGTACTGGTGTGTCTTCACCATTATTGGCTTATCATGAAGTGGCACATCTGTTTGAGTTAATTGGACGTGTCTCATCTGATGATGGACAAACTCAAACAGCCAACACGTGATTAGTTGGCAGGGTGCCTGGCAAAATGTCACGTATATTTGCTGTTCTGGACCACACTCGTGTTAGGAGAAAACATCATGGTGACTGGCCTCTTAGAAGGGTTTAATGTCAGCCTTGGCCGGATGAGATGTAAGAAAAATAGCTACTTCAAGGGGTTATTGGGAGGATTAAGTGAGAAAATGCATGCAAAGTGCTTGGTACTTTCCCCTGAATCTCATACGGGAACAAAAAATGTCAGTAACAAATGTGGTTTTTGGACTAAACTGTGACTTTTATGTTTTTTATTGGTGGGGGGTTTTGTTGTTTTCTTGGTTTGGGAATTTTTGCCCAGTTTATGCCCAAGCAACTCCGGAGGCGTGGTTCATTTATAACTGGTAAAAATAAGCATTTTTTTTTTTCCCCTGTCGTAATTGATTTTGACTGAACTTTAATTTTTTTTTTTAATGTTTATTTTATTATTTTTGAGACAGAGACAGAGCATGAACGGGGGAGGGGCAGAGAGAGAGGGAGACACAGAATCGGAAGCAGGCTCCAGGCTCTGAGCCATCAGCCCAGAGCCCGACCCGGGGCTCAAACTCACGGACCGTGAGATCGTGACCTGAGCCGAAGTCGGACGCTTAACCGACTGAGCCCCCCAGGCGCCCCATTTTGACTGAACTTTAGAAAGTGATGGGTTAAGTGTCATGTGTTCAAATTGAGGTTCAAATTAAGTGTCATGTATTCTGTAAATTGAAGAAAAACAGTTCGTCCTGGAGATCCCCTATTAGGGATGGCTGGGACGAAGTTTAAGCTGCACTGTGGGCAAATTAGGGCATGGTTGTGCTCCCGCCCTGGCACAGTGGTGTCGCGGAAATAAGCTGCCCGAGGCTGGGGGAGGTGAGCCGGCCGATAGCGGCGCCCCCTTTCGGGTTGAGTGAGAACCTTTTCGGATGTGTGACTCACCTGGAGTTTTCACAACAATCCAACCGCTGGTGTGGGTGGTGGGTTCCCAGGTGACAGATTTGGAAACCGAGGTGCAGAGAGCTCTCCCGGCTGGGACGCGGTGGTGTTTTCTCGACTCCAGGTCTGGTGTTTTCTCCGTGGTGCCTCCAGCGCTGCCTTCTGTTGGGAGTTGTAGTTTCGGGTCCGGGCCTCTCTTTGCGGTTCCGGAAGCTCGGTTGTTACCCGTTTGCACCTTGTTTCCGGATCAGGTGACCTCGTCGGCTCATCCGATTCTCTGGCAGCTTATTTCTCACCCCCAGGTGACTCATTTGTGGTTAGAAGCATGGCTGTCCGCAGTACTTGAAAGCTTGGGCTCTTCTTACCCGGTGATTTCTGCTTCTGTGCCCCCGCCCCCAAGTCTGCATGGGAAGCCAGGCTGCCCTGAAGAAGGCGGTCTGTGGGAGTCACATCGGAGTAGGAGAGGACAGCGGTAACCACGGGTGTCTGTGCCGGGAGCTGTGGGAAGTGCTCGCTTTGGGGCTCCCGGGCTTTCAGACCCGCCTTGGTGCAGCCAGAGTACAACAGGTGGGTTTTGGCCTCCTTGTGGGACATCCCAGTCTTTAGGAACTCACGCTGGTTCCACGGATTGCACTTATCCTTGTACAGTTGACCCTTGAACCACACGCGTTTGAACTCTGAGTCCATTTACCTGCAGCTTGTTTGCAGTCAATATATTGGAACATTTTTTTTTAGAGTTGTGAGTCTGTGAGTTGAAAGAACACAGACAAGCCACATAGCCTAGAACTGTCACAAGAACTCAGAACAAGTTCGGTATGTCTGAATGCATAAAATATTTGTAGATGCCAGTTTATTTGATCAGTTAACTACCATAAAGCACACACAGGTCCATTAAAGAGTTAAAATTCATCAAAACTGGCAGACTGTGTGTGACTTCATTCTCCGTGGAGAGAAATGTCGACAGACGTAGAAGTGCACTATTAAAACTGCATAAAATTACCTGTAGTCCTACTGTACTGTCATTATTTTGTAGCCACCTCTGGTCGCTGTTGTGGTGAGTTCAAGTCCTGCCAGCATCTGCTTAAAATGCCACGGGCACCGATCTCCCCGTGAGCATTCCATCTCTCTGTACATTTTGTGTCTCGGTAAAAAGTGCTCTCTTGTGGCGCTTGCCGTTGGTAGTTAAGTTTTGGGGGACTCAAAAGTTCTACGCGGATTTTCAACCACGTGGGGTGCTGGTGCCCCACCTGTTCAAGGGTGAGCTCCGTCCGAGTCTGTCTCCTGTGAGCAGCACATTTACACATCTCTCCGTGTGGGTTACTTCTGTAACAGTGGTGGCTGTACCGTTGATAGGATGTTGTACGGAGGGCCGCCCTGTGGCTGGGCCTTTGTGGGAATCCAGTCATCTGTAGTCACGATGGCCGGTGTCAACACTTGGGCACACCTTCTGGGAGCATCTCATTCCGTCGCCCTCCGGATGGACTAGAGGTGAGGTGAAAGCCAGCACGGGCAAGCTCTGGCGGATGTTTGCAGTACCTCCTCCCCTGCTGTGTGAAGGGAATATGTGTTGAGTACACGTCTCTTGCCTGTGATCAAGGGCTGTACGACTTGAGAGCTCTCCCCACTCCCCTGGGTCGCTCAAAACCCATATAATTCACTTACAGAAAGAAACGAAGGGGTTTGTCTAAGGACGTTTGTTGATCCCACAGACTAATTCGTGGTTCGTGCTGTAATTTGTAATAGAAAGTAATTAGTTTCAGTTTAAGGTTTTTGTTGTGCTAACGCAATAAAGACCATTCCCGACCAACGTTTTCTCCCTCCGCCTCAGTACTCCAGATCCAAGCACTCGTTGATCCGTTCTCTTGACGCTTTGGTCTCCTTCCTTTCCCGTCTCTGTGCTCTTCGTGGCGGTGGAAAACAGTGGTGGTGATGGGCGCTCCAAACTAGGGTCGGTTCTGCAGCTCGGCGTCTGGGCCTGCTCCGGCAGGTCGTTGGCTGGCCTCCCGGGCGTCACCCCTGCCCTTGTGCTGATCTGGCTGCTTGACTGGCACTGAGTGGCCCCGGGTAGCCTCTTCTGTGTTGGGTCGGGGGTGGTGCTGGGTTGTCACATGGTGTACCTCAGCTCTCCCCTGGTGGCTGTTCACCCTCCCAGAAGGCTGGACTGCACTTGACAAGGCCCGAGTTCCAAGTTCCAAGGGGGCTGGTTCCAGTGTCAAAGTGCCCCTCAAACTTTTGCTGGCTGCCCATATCCCATTGGTCAAAGAAGTCACATGATGATGAGGTCCAGAGTTAGTAAGTGAGGGGACCGTCCACGGGCGTGGTTATCAGGAAGCAGGATGGTAGGGGAAGGGCCTTCACAGTCTGGCACCGTGGGGTTAGGGAGCTGGGAGGGGGCCTTGTTTCGCTAGCCATGATCACCAAGACCGTGGTCGTAGTTTATTCTTTTTTGCGTTGGACTCCGTTTGATGAGCATTTATTTCGTGCTGGATGCTGGGGGTTCAAAGAGTAGGACAGTCTCTGGTTACTCTAAAGTTAGTTCATAAACTATGCATGATCTCAAATTAAAAAAAAAATTTTTTTTTAATGTTTTTATTCATTTTTGAGACAGAGAGAGACAGAGCCATGAGCAGGGGAGGGGCAGAGAGAGAGGGAGACACAGAATCTGAAGCAGGCTCCAGGCTCTGAGCTGTCAGCACAGAGCCCGACGCGGGGCTCGAACCCACGGACCGTGAGATCATGACCTGAGCCGAAGTCGGACACTCAACTGACTGAGCCACCCAGGCGCCCCTCATGATCTCAAATTTTAAGCAGAAAACATCCTGTTAAGACTTTTATTCATGGTTTTAGAGAAAAAGGACGAGAACTGCTTATACAGATGTGTGTTGGGGCCTGATTCCACTTTCAGAAAATGCTGATAGGTCCTTGAAGAAAAAAAAAAAAAACCGGGTTGCTCTGGGCCTGCACACTGGTGACGACATGGTCACCAAGGAAACCAAAAGATGCAGCTTCTAAAAGGTCTCTGAAGGCTTTTGTTACTGTTGTCTAGAATCTGATTGGCTTAGCAGAATGGTGTCGGGGATGGGAACAGACTGCCAGCGGCCTGCCCTGCGTCCTGCTGAAACTTCTAGGATCTGGCGCTAATTGCCTTGGAAATCTCCTACTCGGCCCTTGGTTTAAGAAGAAGGAGCGCTTTGGGGGTACTTTCTGGGTTATGGTGAGATTTGGCTCTGCTGATGATTCTGCTGAAAGGACAGGAAATGAGGTAGTGTCTGTAGCGTGCAGTGTTCGAACGAACCGTAGATGTCTAAATATGGGCAGCTGTGCGGTTCATCTTCACGGTTCTTGGGTTGAGTTTTAATATAATTGAGTGCTTCCCCTGCTGGCTCCTTGGATTCTTAAAGGTGCACAGCAGTGTCTCTGTCTCGAGGCACATCTGGCCATTGCAGTTGGAGCCCGTGACTCGGTCTGAAGTGCTGTCTAAGGAGCTGGCTTCTGACCTTCATCGAGCTCAGGCAGAGAGAGGTTTGAGCGCTTAATCCAGCAACAAACCGCACGGCAGGGCAGGCTCTCATCTGTTATGTAAGCGTTCAGTACTTGCCGGATGAGTTCCTTTGGCAAACTTTGAAATCACATAATTTCGGAGTTCTGTCGAGCCTGCCAAAGTTTAAATCGTTCATACTTTTTGACAGGTGCGTCAATGCAATTTTTAGATTTCCAGTTTGTAACTAAGGTCCTGCCTGTGTGGCGAATCACAAGCAGTTGAACAGAAGTTGGGAGAACGGCAGACATGTGGAAGGAAGGTTTTTACCATGGAAACAGTTTGAGGCATTTCTGAAGTCTTTGGTTGACCAGTGACTGTTTAAGAAATATTCTAAAATGTTGCGTAGAGAAGGCCGAGGTGAAAGGCTCCTCCCCAGGAGTAACTATTTCAAAGCGATGTGTGTTATTTTGGGGGGGAGGGGGGGAGGCAGCTGGACTGGTCAACCGATAAGCATCTCACGTTAACTTTTCTTTTCTTTTTTTTTTTTTTTTAGTTTTTTTTAATGTTTATTTGAGACGGAGAGAAGCAGAGCATAAATGGGGGAGGGGCAGAGAGAGAGGGAGACACAGAATCTGAAGCAGACTCCAGGCTCTGAGCTGTCAGCGCAGAGCCCGATGTGGGGCTCGAACTCACCGACTGTGAGATCATGGCCTGAGCCGAAGTCGGACCCTAACTGACTGAGCCACCTAGGCGCCCCTCACGTTAACTTTTCAAATATGATTGAGTAGGACCGAGCCTCAAGTTCCTTCCTGAAGCAGGAGGTTAAAGAGCTACCTCACTGGCAGGTCGGAGCCCGTGCTGTTTGACTCCACAGTTTGAACATCCAAGCACGTTTCACGGGAGACAGCCTCGAACTTTCAAAACTTGGTCGGCAAGAATTCACGTTTTATAGTTGTTAAAACTGACGATTGGTGAATAGTTATTGATATCTCAGGGCTGGGGTCCAGGGTTACTTAATATGGTGGAAAGCCCCAACATTTGTTACCTTCCGTAGAAAATATCTAGTAGGTTAAAAAAAAAAAAAAAAAGATTGGACTTGATGGCTTTGATCGGAACTTTCTAGTGGGGAGGATGGAGGGAGGGGACGAGAGCCAGCCCGAACTTTGCCAGCCTTCCCCTTTGGGTAGATCTCAGGCCTCTGTGCAGGATTCCTCTTGCCTGCGGGCTGTGCTTTCTTAACATTCGAGCGAAGGTCACAGACACCATCCGGAGGTCGATCGAAGCATTGAGCCCCTTCCCTGGGGCGGGGCGGGGCTGAGAGACGCATCCACGCCTGCACACGGGTGTATCTGCGTTGTCAGGGCATATTCTGAGGATGCCATTTAGCTCTACAATCTAATGCTTATAGACCTATTAAGCCTTGTTTACTTACCCTGGGAAATTATTTTTGGTGACCTGATTCTAATTGAGATTAAAAGAAAAAAAAGACTACACATGTAAAAAGGTGGTTTCCAGTCAGTGCAGGTTAGGATATGAGAAACCAGGCTTTTCCATATTTGCTGACCACTTTTCTGAAAGGTTGTTTGTCAGTGCATGCTGAGATGTTTTACGGTGTTTATACTTTAACTCAGCAATTGTACTTCTCAGGAATCTCTCCTAAATAAATAATTCCAAAATAGATAAAAATCTTTGTGCACAAAGATGGTTGTCCAGGTGCTGTAGTAATGTCCTGCCTTGGGATTTTAGATAAAATAAATGATGGCATATTAATAAGGTAGAATTTTGTGTATGTAGCTATTACACTTCTAGTTCTGAATTAAAAAAAAAATTTTTTTTAACGTTTATTTATTTTTGAGAGATAGAGACAGAGTGTGAGCAGGGGAGAGGCAGAGGGAGAGGGAAACACAGAATCGAAGCAGGCTCCAGGCTCCGAGCCATCAGCACAGAGCCCGACGCGGGGCTTGAACTCACAAACTGTGAGATCGTGACCTGAGCCGAAGTCAGACGCTTAACCGACTGAGCCACCCAGGCGCCCCTAGTTCTGAATGTTTTTAATAAGGAAAGGAAAATGCTTTTATTATAACGCATGGAAAAAAAAGTAGGGTATGACCTTTGGACTCAAGTGATGGGAAAAATGTAAACTGTCTTGAGGGAAATGTACAGATGTTCCTAATAGTTCTTGCCCATAGGTAGCAGAGTAATGGGCTTTATAAACTTGATTTTTCTGTATATTTCCTTATCTACAGAAGTATTAGTTCTGGAATTGGGGGAAAGTGATTCTGTAAAATTCGTAGACTGTGGAGATAGTTTGGCTGTAGAGACCTAGCTGGCTTAAGATGCTTGTTTTACAGAAGCTAAGAATCGACCTTTTACTTAGTTTGTATCTTTGGACTAGATTTCAGCCTGGCTGCAGGAGGGCTCCGCGCCCTGGAGATGTCGTCCCCCTGGCTTTGCTCTGGTGGGCAACTTGCCATCCTTCCTCCCATGACCAGTCGTTTGTGCGCGTGCCCACGGGAAGCCCTCTGGAGTCGAGTCCTCTCACGGACCCGCCGTGCCGTCTGCGCTGGGCACACGTTACTTTCCCTTCCCTTTCTGTCCAGAGTAGAGCTTCGGAGAGTCTGAATCTGAGCCTCCGCCTGGCCTGGTTGGTCACACAGACGTGGGAACGGTGGCTTGGGAAGCATTCTGGATGTATGTTTTTTGTATATGGCATTTTTTAGGTATTGTGATTTAACAAAGATCCAGGACCTTTGATTTGAATTCTAGCTTTCACTCTTCCAGAGTCTTAATGAGAGAACTTTGATCTGGGAAATAGAAGGCACAGCTGACTTATTTTTCTCTCTAGGATTTACAGATGGATCCAGTGGAAAAGACCACAAACAGAAGTGAACAGAAATCCAGGTAAATAAAGTCAGCTACACCTTCATGCAGGTGTAGAGCACCTATCACGGGTCTCCTGAGCTGGTGTTTAGCCCCCGCACAGGGAAAGTGCAAGGAGAACGTGGTGTCAGGAGGGATGCTCGGGCTGTGTAGCCATCCTTTGCTTCAACATAAGAACTGTTCCAGAAGGCAGTTCTCTCTTTGCCCGAGGAAGTGACTATAACCTGGTCTCCAGACCAAGCAACACGGGAACCCGGGGTCACGTCGGAGACTGGGAGGAGACTGGGAGTGCCATGCTTCTCTGGCTCAGTGGACCGCGGGTTACGGGCGTTAAGTGGTGTCGGGTTAAGGAGGTGTCAGCCTGGGGTGGGTCGCGATGGATAAGCGGCAGAAACCTGGTTTGGGCCGGGGATTATCTTACCTGTCGCCGCCAGCAGGATCATTCTGTCATCGCGGTTGGTCTTTCCGAGCTCCCAGCAGCGTCAAGAGTTAAAATTGCCAGCGTGTTGTTCCCGTGTGTAGATGACTTAAATACGCGCTGCCCTCCAGGGGGACTCGTGACGACCAAGGCACAGCCGGCCCCAGCTCCTTTGTGGACGGAGGGCAGAGCGCGTGAGATAAACCCACAGCACAGCACGATGGGCAGGGCCTCTCTTCCGGCAGTGGAAAGTAGGGGGGTGACCGTGTTTGACCTGAGCCCCGCAGGTGTTCCTGGATGTCATGTTCCCTCTGACTGTGGTACTTCCAGGGTGACTTTCGCGCTCTCTTTCCCTTGTTTTTAAGCAGAAAGTTTTTAAAAAGCCTCATCCGGAAGCAGCCCCAGGAGCTGCTCCTGGTCATCGGGACGGGCGTCAGCGCCGCGGTGGCCCCGGGAATCCGCGCCCTCTGCTCGTGGCGGAGCTGCATCGAGGCCGTCATCGAGGCCGCCGAGCAGCTCGAGGTGCTTCACCCCGGGGACGTCGCGGAGTTCCGCAGGAAGGTGATGAAGGACCGGGACCTGCTGGTCGTCGCCCACGACCTGATCCGGAAGATGTCGCCTGTAAGTCTGTTTCAGAGGGCCGCTTCGGGTCTCCCTGGGTCGCTTGCTTCCGGACGGGGCTGCAGAGGGCGGAGCCGATGCGAACGCTTGCACGAGCCCGCGTCGCGTTCTGTTCTCGGCCGGGCCGGGCTGACGAGCCACCGTGTTCGTGTCCTTTAGAACCTGAACCGTCCCTTCCGACAGCGGTGATGCGGGCGCACTGCGGGGCTCCTGAAAGAGCCCGTGCTGAGTGGAGCCGGGATACGAGACGTGGTGACTGGGGTGTCATGCCACACTGGGGACGAACCTTGGTTTCACGCCCATTTAGCAGACGGGTATCCTGGAGGTGTGGTTTTGGTTTAAGCAGGCCAGCCGCGTAGCTTCGGAGGACAGGTGGTTCCCGAAAACATTTTCAGATGGGGGAAGCTAGAGCGTCTTTGTCCGCAGGGGGACGTGATCTGGTGGAGAGGAAGAGCGGTCCCCTCGAGTCGGGGGTGCCGGCACGGGGGTGGGGGTCCGCCGTGAGGCAGCCGCCGTGGACAGGCAGGGACGCTGGGAAGCTACACGGGGTGGAAGGGGCCAGGGGCGGGTTTCTTCTGGTTACTTCTGGGTTTATTAGAGCACAGCCGTCATCTGAGCGTTGCGGGGGGTGGGGGCGGGTAGGGTGTTGGAGACGCTGCACAGAAAGCATGAGAGGATGTCTGCAGGGTCATTGGGGAGACCGGGAGAGTTTAGGCCGCTGTGCCCCCAACTACTGACTTGATGTGGTCACATTTGTGCCCCTCACGTGGAAGTCGGGCAGGCAGCCCCGGGACAGCATGCTGGTTTGCCAGGGCCGGGGCCCCCGGGCCTTGTTTTGTTCCTCTGCCAACATGTGCCTGTCCGGCAGGGCAGGAGGGGAGCGGGGAGGGCTCCCGCCTCACCCCTGCCTGACGTGGGAGCCGCATCTACCGCCTGTGTTCTCGTCGCGCCGGCCTGGGTCTCCAGCGTCTGGGACGTGTTTCGGCTGGGCAGCTGTCCTGGGGGACGTGTTCTGTTGGCTCGGGGCAGCTGGGACGTGGGGCCAGGCCTGGCCCGCTGCCTGTCTTGTAAATGAAGTTGCCGGTGCCCAGCCACGCCGATCGTTTGCGTATTGTCCACGGCTGCTCTCACGCTCAGGCGCAGGGTCGGGTAGTTGTCACAGAGACTGAGGCCCACAGAGCCTGAAGCAGTTGCTGTCTGGGCCTTTGCAGACGGGGTTGCTGAGATGGACGGGGACGAGTCAGTGGACAGAGTAGTGTCGCGGGGCAGGTGGTGCGGGGCCGCGTGCCGTGAGAGGTGGTTCATTTGTTGAGAGGCCACGAGGCAGACACTTGGAGCTCCCGCACAGATGGAGCCTTACTCTACTCTTCTCTTTACTTCTGTGCTTTTTTAAACTTCGTAAGACAGGAGTTAAGGTGAGGCCAGCCGGAACGGTTGTGTTTCCTCAGCCATGGTCAGCAGGTTGAGAACAGCTATGGGGTAAGTGGCGAGTTTTTCCAAATTGCCAGGAAATCCTGGCAAAGGACGGGAGGGGCAGTGAGGTTGAAAGCTTGGTCAGGGGCGTAGTTGCGGTGATAGATCACGGAATGTAAGCTGCCTCCTGGGAGAAGGTGGGTGGCCAGGGGGGCGGGTCCGCGGGAGCCGATTCGGTGGTGGGCGGGTCCTGCTGGCTTCGGGGTGGCCCTGGGCGCCGGGGTGCTGGCAGGGTGAGCAGGCGCCAGGGGAGGCCCGGCCAGAGGTTCTGAAAGGGCCGGGCTCTTGGTGGTGGTGAGGCTCAGGATGTGACAGCAGGCTGGTGGCGGAGATGGGACGCGGTCGGTGGAGGGGAGGGAGGGAGGTGCTTCGAGGGTCAGCTGAGTGGCTGAAGGAACCGGCAGGAACTGGCCCAGAAGTACAGCCAGAGAGACTTGATGGGGAGCTGGGTCCACCCCTGCGCCCCCAGGGCCGGGCCGGTTTTCAGTGGCACCAGGAGGCGGACGCTCACAGAAGTAGGTGAACGTGTGGGAATTTACCGATGACGGGCCCACGGGAACAGGGGAAGGGTTTTTGGGGTCGGGGAAGGAGTCGAGAATGTCAGAAAAGGGGGTCGAGCGCCGTCCTGGGGTCTTGGGACCTGGGACCTGCACCGGGACAGAGGTGGCTTCTGATGGACAGAACTGAGGGCGGGCCGGTGCGTGTCGTGTCGTGTGCGGTGGGGGTGGCCGGGAGGCTCAGCCTTCCCGAGTGCACGCTGCCGCCTGACCCCCGCGCCCCCCTGGCTGCCCCCCAGCCCCACTCCCCCGCGGCCCCTCTCAGCTTGTGTGTGTTTGCGGCTCCCCCGCCCTCCTCTTGAGCCGGGCTTTGCCCCCGTCGCTGCACACGGAAGTGGCTCCGGTCAAGGCCGAAGGGGACCTTTGGTGCCCCATCCAGAGGCCGGATCTCCTTCCCGTCCCAGTGAACCACCCAGCAGCATGTGCCTTACTGTCCTCCGCCTAACTTGAAGATGCTGTGGCACCGAGAAACAGAAAACCAGCACCTCTGCAGCTCCTCACAGGGAAATCTGCAGTCCGCAAAGCCCCACGTGATCTGGTGCCCGGTCACCTCACCTGCCCACCCTTACCCGCCAGGGCCCCGGATCACCCTCGGACCCACCTTTGCCGTTGCTGCCTCAGTGCCTTTGCGTCCGCTCTTCCCTCTGCTTGGGCCACTCCCAGAGGGCGTGTGCTCCAGTGTCCCCATTCCTAGTGCCCTTGGCCCCCAGCAGCGCCGTCCCCCCTTTTCTGCTTCACTTTCCCGTAACGTTGGCCGCCACTGATGTACCACTTAGGTTTTGTACGTCGTCTGCCTCCTCCAGGGTTTTAGGAAACTCTATCAGGTCGGGGTTTCCTTTCTTTCTGAAAGCAGCAGCCAGAAAGAATGTTGCTGCATAGCTGCTCAGTTGCTGAGAGAGGATGTTTTGGTAACTCTGTCCCACCTTTCTGTAGCGTACAGGTGACACCAAGCCCAACTTCTTCCAGGACTGCCTGATGGAGGTCTTCGACAACCTGGAGCACCACATCCAGAACCCGCTGGTGTTGCAGTCCGTCCTCAGCCTGATGGACAGGGGCACGATGGTTCTCACCACCAACTACGACAACCTGCTGGAGATTTTCGGGCAGCAGCAGAGCAAGCCCATGGAGTCCCTGGACTTGAAGGACAAGACTAAGGTGCGGGCTGCAGGGTGGGGGGCGGGGGTGTCTTCCCCCCTCCGCAGGCCGACCGAGCCCTCCTTTTCACGGCAGCACATTAGCGATCGCGACACCGGGAGGGCGACGACTTGTCTCACCTGCTCGTTTCCTCTGTGCCTTTGTCCCGCTCACGTGCGTGTGTGCGCGTGGCAGGCCCTGTGGGAAGGAGGGCCGGTGGTTTGGGTAGCCCCTCCCCCTCGTTCTGGATCGGGTGATGCTGTGCGTGACGTTGTCGTCTTGATATTTTTCCCTTAATACCGTACTTGGAATGTTTACTGATCACGAAGCTGTTTCTAAAAGCTTACAAACGGCAGGGCGATGGGAGAACTGAACGAGAATTGCCATCCTTTCTCTGTTATTATTAGCGTCTTTGCACAAGTACAAATAACACTACCGTCAAGATGTTTACACTTGTGTGTCTTTCTGGTGACTTCTTTAGGGTAAAATCTCAGAAGAGCGGCAGGGTCAGAGGGCAGAGTATTTTAGACAGATGATGTGAATCACCAGGTTGCTTCCCGGAAGATAGCCAGTTCCTGCCCCCACCAGCCGCGTCAGAGAGCACGCGTGTCCCACATCTTGTCACACGTGTCACCAGAAAACAAAACAAAACGCATTTCTCCCGTTGAGGTGGAAATCGGTGAACAGTGTACGTTTCTGTTTCTCTTGTCGCTAAGGTCGATCCTGGTTTCATTTTGTTGACTGTATTTCTTTTGTGAAATGTTTGTGTCTTTGTGTGTTTGCTTAAAGATGTTGTGTCATTACTAATGCCGCTGCTGGGTTATCCAGCTCATGCGCCCAGGAAGCCGAAGCGCGTAGAGATCGCGCCTTGACGTTGAGGGCTGCTCCTTGCACCCTCCCCCGCGGAATGTGGCGAAAGCGTGTGCCGGCACGGTCCGCACGGTGGGGCCACGCCCTCCCCTGAGCTCTTTGTGACACGTGACAGAGCGCCTGCTCGCCGCACCCCAGCCACGCGGTCCCATCTGCGAGGCTCTCTGGCTGCTGCTGTTGTAAATCACATCCCTGGAAATCAAGTGCAAAGGGCCTGTGGCAGAAGTGCCGGCCGGCCCACCTCCCGCCCGGTGCCCACAGAGTTGGGCTCCTGCTGTGTGTCTGGTGGTGCCAGGCCTGCCCGCCAATGTGACGGTGGCCCTGGCGTGAAGACAAAATGGAGTGTGTGTGATGTGCAGCTTTTCAAGGGCCTTGTTCTAGATCTTGAGGTGAAGTCAGTCCAGGGCTGTTTGATAAGTTATGGGTCCACACATGTGTTTTTCTGGGCGTTCAGACGACACGTCCACGGCAGTGACTAAAATAGAACGTGTCACTCAGAAGCGAAAGTCCCCTTCATCCCCCTCAAGGAACCGGTCTCGGCAGGTAGCTGGCATCTCACGTGCTGAAAGCCGGCTGTAAAGCAGTTCTTGGTCCGACAGGACTCAAGTGGCACAATAGCCCGGTTCCTCTTAGGCTTTAAAGGTGCGATTACAAAGTGAAGTATTTCTCTCGCTCTTTCCAAGGAACGGTTGAAAACCCGCGAGTCCGGCGTAGATGTCTTCCT
The DNA here is from genome assembly GCF_046562875.1 of Panthera onca. Classification (NCBI taxonomy): domain Eukaryota; kingdom Metazoa; phylum Chordata; class Mammalia; order Carnivora; family Felidae; genus Panthera; species Panthera onca. Next base: position 137,180,607 of record NC_138345.1, read on the forward strand.
CTTCTGCCTCCTTTAAATAATAGCTTTCTCCCCTCTGTCCTGGCTTGCTGTCCCACAGGTCCTTCAGTGGGCGAGAGGGCACATCAAGTACGGAGTTCTCCACATTCACGGCTTGTACACCGATCCCTGCGGGATGGTCCTGGATCCGTCGGGGTACAAAGATGTTACTCAAGACCCGGAAGTCATGGTACGGCCCCCCTTCCTCAGGCACTGCTTGCGCCCCTTGGGACTTGGTGGCCGCTGGCTGCTTGCTGGCAGTCCGAGCGGGTTCCTGGCCTCCAGGCATACTCCTGCCCCTCTGTCCACACAGCTGGCGCTGTTCTCAGCTCTGTCTCCCGGGGCTGGCGCGTTGAACGGGTGCCCGGTCCTCGTGCGGTGCGGCCTGGCCGCTCGGGGACGCAGGTGAATCTCTTCGGCGTGATCCGCGCCGGTTGTCTCCGGCCTCTCGTCCCGACCTCACGTGGTGCTTTTCTGCATTCTTTCAGGCCTCCCCTCTCCTTTCTCCGCTTGGCATTCTCTCTAGCTTTCAAAACCTTGTTTTACACTTCATTCCTTCCCTGTGAGGCTTTTTTGATATCCTGGACAGAACGAAGTGTGGAAAAGCTGCTTTTCAGCTTTCTATAAACTCTTTTAGTTAGAGCACTTACAAACCACAGTATTCTCACGGAGTCACCGGCAAGCTCGGGGTCGGGCGCCGTGGTCCTCGTGCCGATCCCGGCCCGCGGCCCAGGTGTGGCCAGACGGGTGGCCGGGCTGATGCCCCTCAGCTGCGTCGGTAATGCTGTGAGGACGCCTGGGTGGACACCGGACCTCCCCCTGGGGTGTCGGGCGTCTGAAGGGGCAACTTCCTGCCGCACGCCCGAGTGACCGCGCAGAGTCCTGGCGGCCCCCTCTGGCCCGCTCCCTGGGGTCCCTGTCCTTGGTCTCCCCCCTCCTCAGCTCTCTGCTCTCACTCCCAGAAACCCAGTTCTGACCGCGGCACCCCCGTTCCCGTCTGTGAGCCACGGAGACACGTTGATTCCAGACCGTCATACATAACACAGTTCTGGACAGAAACGAATGGAACGTCCTCAGTTCCCGTTTCGAGAATTTAAAATTGTACTTAATTCCAGGAGATTTGACTGGAGGGACTGCACCACAAGGTGGGTGGTGGGTGGGCGTCAGACTCTCCTTACTTTAAGGCACGTCTACGCTGGACGTCGACTGGGACCTGGATCCGTGACCCCGGCTTGGAGAGGAAGGGGCTCCCGCGGGTGCCGAGCAGGGAGTGTGCGCGCGGCTCAGGCCTCAGTTTGCTCACGCGCCACGCCGCGTTGACGCGAACGGCTCGCCTCTCACACTGGGGACGGTGTGGCTGGTGGGGACGGCCTGTTGCCGAGCGACGTTCTAAAGGCACAGGCGCGCGGCCGGGCCGGGACCTCGCCGTCTTGCGGACGAGCGTCCCTGTCTCTCGGCTGGTTTCTCCGCAGGAGGTGCTCCAGAACCTGTACCGCACCAAGTCCTTCCTGTTCGTGGGCTGCGGAGAGACCCTGCGGGACCAGATCTTCCAGGCTCTCTTCCTCTACTCGGTGCCCAACAAGGTGGAGCTGGAGCACTACATGCTGGTGCTCAAGGAGGACGAGGACCACTTCTTCAAGCATCAAGCGGACATGCTTCTGCACGGGATCAAGGTCGTGTCGTACGGGGACTGTTTTGACTATTTTCCCGGATACGTGCAGGACCTCGCCTCTCAGATCTGCAGGCAGCGCAGCCCAGGTACGGGCCGTTCCCCCTTCCGGGCGTAAAGCGATGGGGTTCTTTCTGATTTTCCTTTCTTGGGGATAGAACGTATGTACCGCGAGACGAAGTGGAGATGTAGTTTTACACACCCTTACGTTGACCGGCCCTCCAGCCACGTTTTAAAAGGGTCCGTGTGTCCGTTAACCAATCGGAGGCTGGGGCGAGTGGTCTGATGGTAACGTCTGCAAGCGGAGCCTTAGCGTTTAGTGCTGTGCGTGCAGGAGCCCCCGTGTACTCCCGTTTCCGATGGCCGGCTATGTCCCCGCCGAGGCCCTTAGCCAGGAGAGCAAACTGCCCAGCCGGCCGCAGCCGTTGAGATGCCGAAACCCCAAAAAGTGCAGAGACCTCATTTATTCTCACCGTGTCGCTGCAGCTCACGACTTAGAACCGCAGAGACACGAGATGATTTCACGAAGACTTTTCTTTTCGCAAATAACATCTTTTCCCCGTTCTGCCGCGTGCAGCACACCCTCGTAGGTGATTCCTGGCCCGGCTGGGGGGGGGGGGGAGTTGTTGACCCGCCCAGGAAGGACCAGGGTAACTGAGCAGCTTTTAAGTGGGTCAGCCTGTCAGAAGGGCAGTTGATGGCTTTGAGGTCGGGGACGTCAAACACGGATGATGGTGGGCGTGGAGCGGTCTTTACTGGCTGCCATTTAATTGCAGCCAGAACCTCCCCCCACTCCCCCCGGGCAGGGGACTTGGGTCGACCACGTGGACGGCTGCACGTGGCCGCTGTGACCTGGAAGGCCAAGATTGCGGCCGACCGGATGCGTACATGGTCCCGACAGCTCCGTCTTTCCCCGCTCGTCCTAGCGGATAGTTGGCTTTACGTCGAGGGCAGTGGTCCGTGTCGTAGCCCGAGGAGCAGCGGGGACGGACCCTCACGGGGCCCCACACCGCCGTCAGTTTTACCTTCTCCACCTTCGTGTTCGGTCACAGGACCCGGGGCCACGAAACAGATGATTTGATAGATGGCGAGGCCAGCTTAGAGGCGAATCACTTGCCCGGTGAACGCCCAGAGATTTCGGAGCCGGAGCTGGATCCGGTGTGTCCCAGGCAGGCCCGCGCGGCCTCATCCTGCCCCTCCCCACGGCCTCCCCCGCCTCTGCACGCACGGCTGCCCCGAGGACCGGGGCTCACGAAACCCGAGTGAGCTCGGGCTCCTGGGGCGAGCCCCCGTGCCTGCCTGTCCCCGCTAGACCACCTTCCATGACCCCGGGTGCATCCGACGAGCTGTCAGGGCCAAAAGCTCTTTTGGACCCGGAATCTGTGACCGTGTCCTTCAGGACGTTTGTGCTTACCTTCGCGAATTATCTCTCTTGACCGGAGAGGGTGGTGTCCTGGCAAGGACAGTCGTGATAGTGACCGCGGGTACCGTACCTGCCTCCCCATGTGCCAGGCTGGCCCAGACATGCCACACGTGGAGCCCCTTGGTCCTCACGGTAACCCTGGGAGGAGGCTGGGAGGAGGCAAGGAGGGGCGCTCCCGGCCCGGGGCCCCACGGCACACCGGAGCTGGCGTTCAGGTCCCCTTGTCGCGCTGCCTCTCCGAGCAGCCCTTGCCGCCGTCCCTGCCGCTGCCCTGAGGATGAGGACGAAGGGCACGTGACGTCTCAGTTCTGCTGACTCTTTTCTTTCTTCTCCAGATGCTGACCGAGTGGACAGCACCACGCTGTTGGGTAAACAGATCTTGATTTCTGCCAGCCCATTCTTTGCCTACATGTGCTGCTAGCTCGCTGCTGCTGTTGCAGAATCACCAAGTGTTTCTCGTAGTAAATACTTAGCCTGTATTGAAACGGCCCCCCCAGAGGTGATGGCCAGCCCCGCCCTCACGAGGGTCTCTGCCACAGCGCGGGGGTTAAAAACGCGTCCCCCCAGCAGGGAGGCGCAGCTCAAACACGGGTCATGTGCTGGCACCCGAGAATAATTTCCCGTCTTACAAGTGAGAGTGGCAGGGCGACCAGACAAGACTCCGTCTAAGGTGTAGCAGGTCTGGCCCGGCCCCCTCAGAAGTGTCCATCGCCAAGGTTCTGAGCTTTCAGATCAGTTTTTCTGCTTGCTGCTTGTTGGAAAGGTGCAGCTTCTCGCTGCCAGGCCCGCTGTGGCCGGTTACGAATTCGCAAGACAGAGCCGGGCCGGGTGGCGGCCAGCGTCCTCCTGTGGGCGGACTGGGCACCGGGCTGTGCACAGAGGTGGGCTGGTGGGGGAGAAGGGGCCGGTCTGTGCGGCCCTGGTGCCCCGCCCGCCTGGCTCGGCCCCTCCGCTTTCCATTCCTGCCTCGTTTCCCTGTGAAAGGACGCCTTCGTTAGACCCTTTCCCACTTAAACGTGACTTTCAGATCCGTCCCTTTCTTTGGAAGAAAGCGCAACCCGTGGGGCATGGCAGGGGTTATTTGGCTATTGTTTCAGTAAAATCCGATTTATTAGCCCTTGAAGGGTGGATTCTAAAACAGATTAAAAACTTTCACCTCGTAGGTAATGCGTGTCAGGACTGCGCGAAGAGAAAGCTGGAAGAGAACGGGATTGAAGATTCAAAGAGGCCCCGACGGTCCGATGCAGGTACGTGTGCTTTCCGTGCAGCGGCCGCTTGGCCACACACAGCTGTTGGCGGCCCCTGTGTTTTGTCTGGTCATGAGGCCCCTTGCCGTGGGCGGGAGGGGTGAGGACACGTGTGTCCATTGAAAGCGGCACGTGCTCGAGGAAGCGCATGGGAGGTCAGCCCAGGCTTCTCGCAGTGAGCGCTCTGTGCCGTCACACCCGCTTCGAGAAGCAGCATCGCTGGGAGCCTGTCCCCCACCCGCCACACCCCGGCTGACCACCGTCCTGCCTTCTGTCCCTCGGTCCGCAGGGAAAACCACTTCAGGTCATCTGTCTTTTGTTCCCCGTGTCACCGACAGGGAGTTACATAAACTGTTGATTTAAGCGGACAACGTCCGTGGCTCCGGGAGAGGAGACGTGGCGCCCTCACGCCTGCCTCCAGGCGTCGGCGCATCACCTCTAGTTGCCCACGTGCCGGCTCTGACTCCCGAACCGGCCCCTGCTGGTTGCCAAGGTCATAGCACGAATTGTGCCCTTCGGTCTGTCTATAGGCGGTAGAGTTTAAAAGGTGGAAAACAAAAGCGATTACTTGATTAAAACGACGCAGACGTTTTTTTCCTGGCTGAGCAGCCAACCCCGGTGCTGTGTTAACGGGACCAGTGTCAGCGGCGGGATGTTGTCAGTATCGAGGGCAAATGTGCTTTTTTGCTTGTTGCGTGTCGGTGCTTTTTAGTTTTGAGGAATTTTTAGATTTCTCTTTGCCCTTGTCCAAAAAATAATGTTTTGCAGTATTTTTTTTTTTTAAGTTTATTTATTTATTTTGAGAGAGAGAGAGCCAGAGCTGGGGAAGGACAGAAAGACAGGGGGAGAGAGAGAATCCCAAGCAGGGTCCACAGTCAGCACAGAACCCGACGTGGGCCTCGAACTCACAAACCGTGAGATCATGACCTGAGCTGAAATCGAGAGTCAGACGCTTAAGCGACGGAGCCCCCCGGGCGGCCCACGTTATTTTCCAATGGATCATCGTCTGTCATAGGGCCCCTCCCTTCCCGTGACATTCGGCCTTCTGCCCGGCTCTGGGCTGTGCACACTTGCCGCGTGGGAGCTCTCTCGCTTCCTAGGCCACTGTTGCAAAGACCTGTATTCCTGCCCTGGCCGTCTGGCCAGGACCTCCTCAGGGGGCGCTCACAGCCCCGTGGGGTGGGGGGGGCACCCCGGCCCTCGGGGGTCCTCATACTCCACTCACGGCCGGGGTGTGGGATTCTGCTGGGAAACCCACCGTCTCAAGGGTCCATGTTTCCTGTTGGAGACCGTCTGTTGCCAACCCAGTTCTCAGTGGTTTGTAGGTGATCTGTTGCCTGCCTTTCTGGAAGCTTTCAGGATCTTCTTTTTCCTCCTGTTCAGAAATTTCACGAATTTAGGTGGAGCTCTTTTTTATATATGTTGCTCAGTTTTTTTTCCTGTGTTTCCAGCCCAGGGATAATCTCTGGTTTCCCTGATTATGTCTTTCTGCTGTGTTCCCTTGTCCTCAAATTCATGCTGGCCGGGCCTGCTGGATTGCGTTCCGAGGTCCTGCGTTTTCTCCGATGTCTTCCTGTTCATTTTGTGTTCAGCTGTTCAGAAACTTTCTGGGAGATTCTCAAAATCGTGTCCTAGTCTCTGGGTTCCGTTTTTATTTTGAGAGTACTACTGTTGATTTCTGGGAGCTCTTCTGTGTTCTGATTTACTCTCTTTCGTGGCATCTTTCCTCCTCTCCCCCCAAGACCGTGATCTTTACAAATCTTGAGGGATACCAGAGGCTTCCCTGGTTGTCTGACTCCATTCCTGACAACATTGGGATTGAAGATTTTCAAATAACAGTTTATTTTTTTTGCTTTACATAAGAAAACCGAAGCAAAGTGCTCCTAAACATGTAATAATCCACTGAGAATTTCTAGGCCTATGAAGCAAGTAACTCGTCAGTTTACCTATTTACTCAGCACCTAGAAGTTACCCCTCGGTGGGGCTGCCGTTAGAGTATCTTCCTCTTCTACATCGTGGGGAGCTTGTGCTGTCGAAGCGGCCTGGCACAGGTGCAAAGATTCACGGTGAATGCGGAGAACGCTTAGTAAAAGGAAGCAGTTTTATTTGATTTATTTATTTAATGTTTTTATTTATTTTGGAGACAGAGACAGAGCATGAGCAGGGGTGGGGTGGAAAGAAAGAGGGACACAGAACCCAAGCAGGCTCCAGGCTCTGAGCTGTCAGCACAGAGCCTGACGCGGGGCTGGAACTCACAAGCTGTGAGATCATGACCTGAGCTGAAGTTGGATGCTTAACCGACTGAGCCACCAGGCGCCCCAAAATGAAGTAGTTTTAAAAATGGGGCTCCGTGCAGAGTGTCATCACCGGAGTAGGGCTGGTGACAAGGGGAGACGGGAGGCTGTGGTCTCGTTCATACCGGTTGGATGGACGCCGAAGGGGCGGGCGTCCAGGTCCTTCGGCCGATTTTCTATAGCTTCAACACACTTTCCTGTAGAGAGAGGATGCCATTCCAGGAGCAGTTCCTCTGAAGTCTTTTGGCAAATATTTGGGTTGTGAATTCCGCTAGTGGGGACATTTGTAACCAGACAGCGAGGGAAACGACGAAATTAGCGTTGACCTGTTTCCTCCAGGACAGGTGGTGGTTTCCGCTCGTCTGTCTCCTCCGTTTTCCTCCTGTCTGTCTGGGGCTCCTCCGTCGCCTATGATACTTAAGAAGGCAGATCTTCTGGTCATTCTCTGCCGGTGGTGTTTCTGCTGCCACTGCCGCGCGCGTGCAGTTCTCCCGTCCAGGGCCTCCCCTGGGTGGCAGGCCGTGTGGCTGGTGGCCGGGCTCACCGCCCGGCGGACTTCACAGGATCAGCAGACGGGCCCCGCGTGCCGGCACCCGCTGCTCCCCAGGCGGCCATGAGTGGTGCTCAGAGGAAGCCCTCCGGGAAGGGAAAGGCGCCCGTTTCCATGGGTGGAGATTCCCGTCGGTCTTTGCAAACCTAGCGCGGTTTTACTTTGTTCCCGATGGCGCGTACGGGTCACGACGCCGTTTCTAGACAGCAGCCACTGTGTCAAAGTCTTCAGCGTGTGCGGAAAACCGAACGGTGTGGGACGCCAACGTCCCGTCGCGGAGGCTCCTCCGAGCTGAATCTTAACGTCTGGGTCTTCCTTTGTTTTGTCGCAACAGACGATGCCGGAGGGTCTTGAAATCTTTAAAACCGCCAAAACCTGCCACTTGAAGACCAGCCTTGTGTAACCGCAGTGCCGTAACCCAAGCAACGAGGAACGTTCAGAGAACTCCGCGTGGCATCTCTCGCTTCAAAACCGTCCTACACCCCGGGAGAGCCGCGCGGGCGCCTCGGAGGCCGGCTGCAAGTTCCACCGTGTGGTTCGCGCGTTCGGGAGGTAGAGCCTCACACGGGCCCCGACGGACGGCTACCTCAGGGACTGGCGTGGTGGGAGGGAGACCGGACTCCTGGCTTCTGCCCGACGGGCCCCCTTCGTCAAGGTGGTTTTTCTAGTAAAAAGGGGAGGGTGAGGACTGTCCAAGCAACAGTAGTTGCCAAAGAGGAAAAAAAAAAAAAGACACTTAAACTTACGATTTTTACGTGGAAACATGTTACTGTAGAAAAAAATTCAAAGTACGGTGGTTGCGTTGTTCGCTAGGAAAGAACGAGTGGGTGCTTGTTTGAGGCACCGAGCCTGCTGCTGTGAGAGTGGTCGGTGTTGAAGAGGAAAGGCCAGCTGAGTGGGGTCGCTTTGGAATTCCCTAATTTTGGTGACTTCGGCTCCAAGGAGCGGCAGGGCCCAACTGGCCGCGGAGCCCCGGAGCCCCAGGGCCTTTGCACGAGCGCAGCTCGGCGCCGCACAAGTTGGTGTCGCGACGGGCGCCTGAGAAATGACCAGTGGAGCGCGAGACCAAGTTTGCAGCTTTTAGTTAGAATAGAAATCCCACGTTTTCAGAGTCTTTATACTATGGGGGAAGGTCCAGCCTTTCTGTTCTTATCTCTTAGAAGTGTCTCCCCAGGGCCCGTTTGGGGTTTGCCCGGAATGAGGCGGGCAGACCTTGTCAGGGGCCTTGGGGTTCATGCAGGCGGGAGAGCGCCACGCTGGGGGCAGGGCTCACACCTGACGGTGGCCATGGCGGTGACCCTGGGACCCTGCTTGCTTTCCTCCCAGAGGCTGCCTATTTCGGATGTGCGGTCCTTGCCAAATTCCATGACGCTCCCCATTGATGGCGCTGCCCCCCACCCCGGTACAGAGAAAGTTAAGAACAAGAAACATAAGGTTGGAACATGTTGCGAGTGAGAGATAAGCCAGAGACCTGCTTGAGACACTTTTTTTCTCTTTTTGAAGCATGAAAAATCTTTTATGTTACTCTGGTCATAAATAAAATTTTAACCTCGACTACGTGTGCTCGGCTTTAGTTACGACAAAGCTGGGGGTAGTGGATTTAATGAGAACTTTGGCCTTGACTTATCACTCAGCTGAGAAGTGACTGCTTGTGTTTAAATCTTCTAAAAAGCAGAGATTGTAATTTGTTGGTTTTTAGACGTTTCCCAAGTGCAACCAGAGGCGAATGTCTGCGTCTGAAAGTTGGTTGGACTCAGGGCAGGCCAGAACGACCAGCATGGAAAGGGACGCGGAAGAGGAGAGGTTGGGCCAGCTGTGCGCCATGCTCCAGGCCGTGAGGCCTTGTCGCCGTGACGGGCGGCCTCTGCAGTCGGGTCGGCTGTCCACCGAGCGAATTCAAACGCACGCTGGTTCCAACGTCATTGGTCTGCTAGAGGCACCTGGAGCATGTCTCGCTTGTTGGTGGCTCGCCGGCTGGCTCCCTGGGCCCGTGGTGGCGCCCCAAGCACGAGTTTCCCGCCGGCCTGTGGTTTTCAGGAACGGGGTAGCCGGTGCCGTGACAAACCGTGCCGTGAAGGATCACCGACGGCGTGGGTCCCGGTGAGAGAGCGAGAGCGGCCCAAGGTGCGACCGGGGTCGACTCTGAGCTCACGTGGCAACGGGGACGTCTCGGCGCGAAGTTGATGTTGTGTAAAGCGGAGGAGGTCCGCGAGGCAGAGGTGTTGCCGGTGTTTTCTTAGGAACAGGAGACAAATAGAGTGGCCTCCGCTCTCTACACTCGTAAGAGATTGATTGGCTGGGTGAGGGCAGGAAGCAGGTCTTCTGTGACTTTGGTCTAGGTGGGCACACGGGGCACTTCGTTTACGTGAAGCAGTGGGTGTTCAAAAGTGGCCGCGTCACTGCTTCGGGAGGCTGCTCCCTCGTTAGCACTTGGGTCCAGCCCGTCTTAAGTGGAAGACCACCAGCATCTCGCAATTCTTTCTGTAAAGTTTGAGAGCGCACGCACGAGCGTGCGTGCGTGTGTGTGCATGCGTGCGTGCATGAGCACGGGAGGGGCAGGGGGGGAGAGAGAGAGAGAGTGCCTGGTGTTCAGGCTTTGCACTGACCACCAGGAGCCTGCTCGGGCTATTCTATCTTGTGAACTGAGAGGTCACAACCTGAGCAGACGTTGGACGTTTAACCGACCGAGCCGCCCAGGCGCCGCTGGTCTTTACGTGTCCACAGACCCCGTGTGGACGGGTAACTGTCAGTAGATTGCAGTGAGGGAGCTGCTCTGCTGTGTACGAAACTCTAATCCATTCTGAAAGGGAAATGAAGTATTATTGAAAATGCTGCAACTTTCCTCCCCAGAACCACGTATTTAAGCGGAGGAGTCAGTTGTTACTTAGGAAAGCCTGTGTTCGACGTTTTCCCAACAGATTTATACTTAGAGAAATTCAGATTGCATTGAAGCAGACATAATTGTTTCACCTTAAAAGAATTTTTGTTTCTAAAATGATAGATCAGAGACATCTGCGGTTAGAATATTCTTTACTGAGATTTCCTGTATTGACATCAGTTCCCCTGAAATAACTTCCCATAAAACCCAGGTTCAACGTTCTATAACTGACAATATTTGAGAACCAAGAGTTTCCCTGAAAGATTACTTAAACGTACTAGGCAAGACCTAAGTGAAAATAATGCAGAATCCAAAATTATTCTGACTGGCTTTCAGAATGACACAAAATTACACTTTTTTTTTTTAATAATTCGCTCAACACTAACTCAGGAAACCTTACCCACGGGAAGGGGGCCCGAATGATGGACGCGAGCTACAGCGGCCCAGGCTGTCCCGACTGCTCCAGCAGTCTGTCATTCAAGAGCAACAGCTAGGCCGCCGTGACCGTGACCCAGGTCACGGACACCCCCAGGTGCTCAGGGGGCACTCGCGGTCCTAACGCGACTCTTGGTTTCTCTTGCTGCTTTCTTGGCCTTCAGTGTCTGGATACTGAGAAAGATCCAGGGTCAGAACTCTACTGAACATGCCGTCGTCGAACTGAAATGAGAAAAGACCGCTCAAGTCACCTGTCGACTTGGGGGAGAAACGTGTCACTAAACATAAAAGGAGGGCACTAGCGAATCTGGATTTGCACTTAAAAAGGAGTCTCCTTATAACCACGGGTCTCCGTTTACATCCACTTTATGTTTTATATTACCTGGTACAAGGTCCCAGCGCGTGCGGTCCCGGCGCGCGGACTGCCCCGAGCTAAAGGCTACCGCGGACCAGCCGACACAGGAGCGGCTCCAAGGACCGGGCTCCAGGGTTCCGTATTCACAAAGGAAATGCGCTCGACGCAGGAGGCCCCGCTCCGCTCTCACCAGCTCTCACGGGCGGAGAAGGCGCCCGCTTCCACACACACCACAGGACCCGCCAAGCGATCCGCGCTTACCACGGCTCCCCTCGCCTGCCCCCCGGCCCCCGTCCCTCGGGGTTACTCTTCACCAGGGCATCTACGTGTACATGCGTGATGCGCGTGTTAAGCCGTTTTCCTCCTGTTAATCTGCCTTTTGCCAGTCTGATTACAGGGCCCCAGCCAGAGAACCTAAGTGCGTAGAGGAAAAAGGTATTTTTTGTTCCCCTACACTGGTGTGAGAATTTCCGGTGCTCCCTTGCATCTTGTAGGCACAGGAAGGGAAATTTTTATCTTCGTTTAAATGAAAACTCAGGAAGTAAAGCCTTACTGTCCCCAGACTGAATGATCCGAATTAGCTGCTCTACTCCATTAGCTCAGGTAAGTGTTTCGAACAGCTGTAGGTGTGTTTGAATTCTAAGTTACAACTTGGAACGTCTGGCGAATTTGTTTTGTTTCCCCTCTGGTCCTTTCTGAAAGATAAATGGGCCCTTTAGTGCTACCCACAGTGCATTTGTTTGGTCTAAAACATGCAGACGTTACGGAAATATGAAACACAGTATTAACAGTTTAGCGTGTACCTTACAGCTCTGTAATTTTGTTGCTTTTTCACTTCAAGTCCATCTTAAAAATTCTGTCTACTGTCGTAGAAAAATAAGTCGTTTTAAAAAATCTTACTTGATTCAAAAAAAATCACTTAAGCCTAATATTTATCAACTGCAGAAATCAAACAGCATGTGCAGACCCCCCTGGTACTTGTAATTTCACTTCAGGACACAACAGGGAGACTCCTGGGGCTGCCTTTTACCTCCGGGTAGATGCCTATCAGCGCATCGGCCTGGGAATAGAACTCCTCTTTTAGGGAAATGATTATCATCTGAAACTGCTCCTGAGTCTGCTCTTTGATGTAACTTGAGACCTGGGGGGGGAGGGGGACAAAAAGCACACATTTCACCAGCAAGGAAAGGCTTCCTTTCTGGGCCCCGGGAGGGTGACTGTGCCCATCTCTGCCCATCGTAGGGGACAAAGCACTTACTTGCCTTGCTGGTAACTCAGTAAACCCAGTATAAGTGCAGAAATGGAAACCGCTCAGATTAAAAGGTGAAAAAAATTGTAAATCTTACTAAATCTGCCATCGAAACTTTAAGAATATTTTAAAGAACAAAGCTCTAACTTAAGATATCATCAAGTGAACATGCAATCAGTTTTCATAACAAGGTAAAAACGACCACTCAGACATTGAGGAAGGACCGGTCTTTAAATTTCCATCTTCCTATTTTGCTAATAACTCAGAGCCAGAAGATAGGAAAAGTGGCAATTATATATATTCAGGAACCATCCTCAAATCCAAGGAATGGGAGTAAGATAGAAAGGGGTCTTGTTGAACGAAATCTGCTGAGAACCCAGAGGGAGATGGAGAAGGACTGGGCACAGCCCCCCAGGATATTTGCCACCACCCCCCCCCCCCCCCCCCCCCCCCGCACGTCTCTGAGGGGCTGGATGGCTCTGGGCCGCGCGTACGGGTCCCGACTGTGTGGGACTATGGCCCAGTGCTGGGTGAGGAGTCACAGGCGGAGGTGAGGGACCAGGAGGGGAAACTGCTTCTGGTGAAGGGGTTGAATTCACAGGCAGAAGGAACTCGGTTCAGCATCAGAGGCAGTGGTAGCCACTGTGGAGCGGCTGTGAGCGGGACGGGGGTGGGACACACTGTGTTTGCTGAGCTACCCGAGGTGCACGGCGGGCACCCCGGGCACCAGAGGGGGTGGCCGTCACTTGGGAGCCGCTCACGCGTCCGCCCGCGCTCAGCATGGCAGCAGAGCGGTCGGCAGGGTGGATCCTGGGGGAGACTGAAGGGTGACAGGTCTTTAATACACAGGCTGGATGCCACAGAACAGTCTTAAGTAAGACCTTGTCCCTGGAGAGGCCAGTAACACAGCTCCATCTTGCTGGAAGCCACGGACACCTTAAAAGCTAATGAGAAAAGAGCCCACAAAAATAGACCCCCCCCCTCCCACCCCAACATACGGAAGATGGGCTACAAAGCACCAAAATTCACCTCTTCGGGGGAAGAGGTCTCCTAAATGAGGCCGTCGAGTCCAATCAGCCGATGCACGCTGGCCGGCGTTCAGGAGACAAACAGATTGTCTTTTGTTCCTATTTTCTTTCCCTTCCCCAGTTAACCTGAAGCCTGGCAGGTCACAGAAGGTGGCTCTTTCCTGTCCTCTACAAAGTTCAAAGGGATCGGGGATCTGGTTTTTAAACCTCTGACTACGGAGCGGATGTGTTCAGAACGCAGGGATGAGAAACCTGGGCTGGATGAACACAGCTCGGGCAGCGCCGAGTGAGGCCACGTGGGCCGCCAGAAGGGCCTCAGCCGCAGCTCCCGAAACCCCCCCCCCGACTCTGGCATCTCCTGCCGGGCTCCAGGGAGCCCAGCGTCAGGGACCCAGGACTCCCTCTCAGAGGTGGACTCCTCAGCCAAGCTCACGAGACTAAGGTATATACGCCACGATGCCGGTTTACAAAGAGCCTGGTCCTCTCTGGAAGATGAACGTGCCTGGAAGCGGAACCAGGAGTCCACTTCGCCCATCTCCAGAATGGACGGCTCTGGCAGCGGGACCGTGACGCCGGGAGTCTGCAGGCGGAACCGCCCCTCCTCTTTGGGCGCTTCCACGGCTGACCCCGTGCTCCCGTCAGACTCCCAGTGGGGAGCTGTGGCCTCACAGTCCGTCTCTTTCAGGTGGCTTTACGCTGACGTCTAGAACCGGGGAGAAGCCACCCACCAGCAGTGCTGTGGATTCAGCACAGCGATCCTGACTTGACTCCCTGTTTTGATTCCCCAGCAATTGACTGAGGATCCCCCGCCCCTCGAATGAAAACTGCTCCCCCACAGCCTCTCCTGTTTAGATCTTTAACTTAGATTTGATTTTTAATCAGCCGTTCTCCAACCAACTGGGTGTTCCAAGGCAGGCGGCCTTCTGACCAGCACGTGATCCTTGGACTACAGGTGTTCTTCCGGAAATTAAAAGCAGGGAGACACTCACTTTGCCAATGTTAGTGTTGTCCAGGGCTGCGTCCACTTCATCTAAGACAAAGAACGGAGCGGGCCGAAAACTAGGAAGAAATTACAAGGAACAGCTTTGGTTTTCGAGAGACCTGGAGAAGATTAACAGTATTCAGACTGAACAAGATCCATCCCCTTGGATGCTTCTGCCTCAGTCACCAGGTCACCAGTGACCCCGACGGTGCCCAATCCAACGGGCAGTGCTCAGTCGGTGTCCCCCGTGACCTTTGCGGGTGGCATGGGGGGCTGCCCCCACCTGGCGGCCCGATGTCACAGATGACCGTCTGCTCCCCCACCCCCCCCACCGCTCCTTCCAGGTCTCTTCCGCCAGCTCCTCTCCGAGCGGTGCTCGAACGTTTTCACACCGCGGTGCCCTGGGGTACGGTCCGTGGTCCTTCCACGCTAATTGGCTCGCGTGTGGTTTCATCTCATCTCTGGGATTTAAACACCATCCGTATACTGATGGCTCCCACACCCTGCCTGCCTCATGTGCCCAGCAGCTTGCCCAGCGGTTCCTGGCGGGTGTCTGATAAACAGCTAAAGCTCATCCCTGATCCCGCTCCTCAGCTGCCCCTCCAGACCTGTTCCCTCCCACGGTCTTTTCACTCGAGCTGGTATGTGTCACCCCTGCCGCCTCCCTCTCACCCCACACCTTGTCTGCTCAGCCGACACTCACCCTGGGCCAGCCCCTCTTCCCCACAGTTCCTATCCCTGTGTCCACCACTGTTGCATACGGCCCGTTCACTACGGATGCCGGCTGTCTCTGGCCTCAGGGCCCTTTGCACATGCTGTTCCTCACGTCTAGAACAATCTTCCCTTAGCTACATCCACATGACTTGCTCCCTTCATTCCTTCAAACTTTGTTCAAATGTTGCCTTCTCAAATAGGCCTTCCAGGGTGACTCTAATATTGCAAATCCCTCCCTGCTATTTACTGTCTCCAATTCCCTACTTTATTTTCTTCTCTATAGCATCTGCCATCGCCTGATAGTCTCTCTGTCAGACAGTTAGTTTACTAAAATACCTTCTCCTCTGTCTTCCCCAACAAAAATAACGTATCTTTGAGGCAAAGATTTTGTTTTGTTCCCTGCCGACTCTCCGATGCCTGCACCACCACCCGACACACAGCAGATCTCTAATCAGTATCTGTCGAATAAATGGATGGTGACAGTAATTACTAGTAAGGGACCCCTAGTAATAGTCTTAATTCTGCTGCGATTTGCTCAACACAGGCTCACGTTTCGATTCCTGCTGCCTGCTTTCCCCAAAGTCTCCTGCATGAATGGTGGTATTTTCTTTTCCTTTCCTGTACTGGCCTCCTCTTATGAACATCAGCTGATGCTAATCCTTCTGGTCGTGAAAGTAGAGAGGGAGCACCATGCACACCTGGGCCTTCATCTAATGACTGGAATGTTGAACACTAGCCGTCCTGATCTTAGCCGACATCTTCTCCATTTTCCTCAGATTGCCACCACCATTAGTGGAGAGGAGGAGGTTAAACGTTTTTTCAGAAGAAATACTCTGTGTAACATTCTTTACCTAAACACAGCTCTCTGAATGTATACTAGGAAAACAACACACGGGTTGGATGTTTTGTTCTGTTTGTCGGCAATCCTGATGTCGCATCCGTCCATCCCAGGATTTCCTTTCCTTTCCTTTCTATAAACTTGGAATATTAGTAGCCTCTGGTAGTTGCAGAAATGTAGTGAAAATCTGTCAAGGACTGAATTATGTGTTAGATTTTCAGTCTAAATTATTATAGGCCTAAAACAACCTGAATCGTCTGGCTGAAGAAAACAGTTTTGTAGCACATACACTGAAAGACACTTCACTGTGGCCTTACCTGTGCACCGCGAACAGGAGGGCCAAAGCTGCCACACACTTTTCTCCCCCCGACAGATTGTCCATTGGCATGAACCGTTTGCCTGGAGCCACGCAGTTATAGCTGATTCCCTCTAGGTAAGGCTCTTCTGGGTTTTCTGGGCTAAGAAATGCCTGAAACACAGGTTATTTATTAGCAGTATCACAGAAGCAATTAGTAAAATTTCGACTTTGGAAACTGAGAGAGGTTGTGAAATATTCTATTGGTGAGGTTTTCCTCCGTTTTGATGGGAAAATACCAATGCCTGTAAACAATGTGTATAGCTGTTCATGCAGTCACAGGAAATAGGGTTGCATGGGTGGTAGGAGAGGGAAAACATTCTAACACACACAGAGGAGTAGGCCTTCCCGTAGGACTGCCATTCAAACGTCAGCAGCACATGTCGCAGTCTGACAAAAACAGTCTTTGTTCGGCTCACCCGTTGGCCCGTCATCAACCATTTATTGAATAGCCGTTGCGGGCCAGGTACTGTAGATACAGGCAGGAATCCTGCCTTCAAGAAGTTAATGGGTATATTTTAGTCTTACTTTACTGAAGATAAGTAAATTATTTTCAGGTAAAATCCTAAGTGTCTGATCCAGGATCAACTTTCAGCCATAAAAGAACACCAGCAGAAAGGTAAAAGCAGGTGTAGAAGTCCCCCATGCACCCCTTGATTCCACGTTCAGTGCCACGGGGTCTGCTGTGGGTACTGACCGCGTCACGGGCAAAGGTTATAGCAAAGGGACTATCGACACAGTCCTGCCTTTGGTTCCTTCCTCTCCTTTGTACTCCGCCCAACTTGTCACAGACCCCAGGTCAGACATTCCCAAGACCCTCTACAGAACGTGACCTGTACTACAGAGACCACTGACTGCCATGAAACCAAATTAGCACCAGGCAACAGAACTCAGAACTGAAGAGAATCTGGAAACAAATGACTGAACCCCCTCATTTTTCAGATGAAAAAATGGAACCAGAGAGGTTCTGCCTTGTCCAGGCTGACCAGTGGGACAGTGAGTGGGATCTAGAACACAGTTACTGTGGCAACCAATGTTCTGGAATCGACTGGAAGTGGGTCACTCAGATAATGCGGTGGATATTTATTTCCCACCAGAAAAAAACGACCACCAACACAGTTTCCAGCGGCATTTGGGGTGGAAATACCTACTTGGGCGCTGACGTTTCTGCAGAGCTTCTTGTAGATTTGATCAATGGAGACGGAGACGTGCTCAAAACACTGGCTGAAGAGGTCGTATCTCCTTTTTTTCACCTGTTCAAACTCTTGCCTACACACTCTGGCTTCCTTTCTGCTGGCCTCAAAAGCTGACAGAGAAGCAACGTTCTTTACTTTGAAGACCAGTGGGGGGAGGGCTTCTCTTGGTGCAACTTTTTTTTTTTTTTAATTTTTTTTTTAATGTTTATTTATTTTTGAGACAGAGAGAGAGAGACAGAGCATGAGCAGGGGAGGGTCAGAGAGAGGGAGAGACACAGAATCTGAAACAGGCTCCGGGCTCCGAGCTGTCAGCCCAGAGCCCGATGCGGGGCTCGAACTCACGGACGGTGAGATCATGACCTGAGCTGAAGTCGGACGCTCAACCGACTGAGCCACCCAGGCGCCCCTCTTATTGCAACTTTAAAGTATAGAGTATCTTAAAAACTGGATTTTGAATTTGGTTGTCTGGAGTAAAATCTACCTTTAAAATACCCCAATTGTTATTGATTCTAAGAACATGGCTCTTAAAATTGATGGGCCCTTTTTCTAATTTTTAAATAAGAGCGACAAATTCTGTGAAAGAGAATCTAAGACGGCCATCACACTGGTATAAAAAATTATGTTCTAAAATAACCAGTATACTTTTTTTTTTAAATTAAAGCAGAGCACTTCTTACCAAGGCAGCAACTAGTGACTCAGTACTAAAAGTACACATTAATATGGGATGACAGAGAAAGATCTAAGTTAAAAATAAAGAGAACCCACGACCCCCAGGAGTGCGGCCTTGCTGGCAAGTACCGCCCAGCCTCACCGTCTGTGGACTCCTGGAACTTGTCCCTGACGGTCTTCAGGTTCTCCAGGGCTCTCAGGTTTGGGGCCGCCGTCTTCAACAGGACCTCCTCCTGGGACGCCACCTGCTGCAGCAGGAGTCTGAGGCGGGCCTCCACTTCTTTATCCGTTTGTAGCGCCTATTGACAGAGAACAGCGGTGACCGCTTGCCTTTCAGACCCTAGCTGCCGAGGAATTAGGCACAGGGCCCTTCAGGACCAGGTCCCTGCCTCCCTTTCTCCGCAGCCACCCCTTCCCTCCCTTGGCGCCTCGGAGTCTAAAACACAGTCGGGCCGCGCTGTCCGCAGCTCCCTTAGCCAGCTGTGCCGTGCCGTGGCTCCAGTGTTCTAGATACTGCTCTCCCGGAACATGCTTCACCTCCACACTTCCTCATGTGGGCAAAAAGCAGCAACTCATAGATCGCATTTTCTCATTCGTTAAAAAATACTGATCGTTTACTTATGGATTAGACCCCGAGGATTCAGTGATGAAACTGTTCTGTCCTTGCTCTTAAAGAGCTCACTGGGAAGTCGGACACCCAGGCTGGCATTGACAACAGTGTGGAGACCCTCTAACGGCAAGCGGAGGTGCTGCGGGGCAGGGAGGAGGCACCCAACCAGTCTGGAGGGGGAGACACTTCAGCTGAAACCACCAGGATGAAGGGACCTTAAGCGAGGAGGGAAAGGAGGAAGGGGTGTAGGCGTGACCTTCCAGGAAAGCGTTCTTGCCCTCCCAGGGTGGTTCATTAACATGAGGAATGTGACGGTTTTAAGGCATTGAGAAGAGAATTATTTGAAAAATGTTGGGTACACTGGCTAATTTACGTAACTTCTTAAAAACAGACACTTACCTTATATGCCACCTACCAAAATAAACTTCAGATGAATTAAATAGGTAATGAAAACAAAACACGAACAATATTTATAAATATTTACTCAGTAATAAGGTGGGTGAGGATTTTCTAAACATGAAAGCACTAAATAGACTACAGAGAAGACAAAAGCTGTTTTGTGACTGCCTAAAAATAGAACTGCGATCCACGAGCCCAGCAAATCTCACAGCACCTGTAAGAACATGTGAAATTGAAAGGTGGACCTTGCTACCTGGCATCTAGTCTCCACCCCTGTCTCACAGAGCCCATGCTTGAGCTTTCCTCCCTCACGGGTCCCTTGTAGCAGGGGGCGGGGGTCCCTGCTTGATCTGAGGCTCGCCAACCCCGTCCCCCCGACGGTGACTGGTCACCAGTTCTGGCCACTGTGATGCCAGCACAGCTCCTGGGGCTCTGTCAGAAAAGCCCTTCTTTACCCTTGACACACCACTACGAAGGCGGCCTGTCTCTTGCCTGAAGGCTGCGGGGCTGCGTGGCTGGAACGCTAGGACCGGCTAGTCGCTGTGCCCTCCACGAGAGACGCGGCCTCGGGATGGAGGCAAAACGCAAATGCGGTATCGGAGCGCGGCTCACAGGGACGACGGAGCAGCAGGGCCAGAGATGCCGGATTAGAGATCCTGAAACCGGACCCCAGGTCTGTGCTCTGCAGCCGTGACGGATGTGTCTGTCCCCTACTGTGGGGGCCACAGCGGGACGATGACAGGCCACCCCAGGCTGCTGGAGTACGGTGGCCACTTGTGTCTGCTGCGGGACTTCTCAGAGACTAACGCTCACTGTAAATCTCCAAGGAGACAGCCTTTCAAAAAACTGGCTGCCCACAGAAGACTTCATTTGGGAAGCATTTCCAAGATACTCATGTTCTGTGAACACACAGTGAGAAAGGCTGACAGAAACATTTTTAAGAAGTTGTCTATTTAGACCATTTCTTCAAACACCATTAGCCAATCTACTTTTTCCCCTGAACCTACGGTCAAAACACTCTTCTGTATTACCTGTAAATATTCACTGTCACCATGAACTAGCCCTAATGGAAAGCCTCCGTTTACCTTCAAATCCTCTCCCAGGGAGCTGTAGTCTACCTCAATGGCTGCTTCTTTTTCATAGATGTCACTCGTTGCCTGGGTACTTTCTGCTTCAGTGCCCAACTGAAAAACAGATGAAGCCCCTCCTTTGTTATGAGAAATGGGGAGCTCTACTCCTCCACCTGTCCCGAGCCCTTCAGCTGATCGCCACCTCACTCGGGTGAAACGCTAAAATCCTCACGTGGCCTGCAAGGCTGTGACGACCCGGCAGCAAGACCCCCATCCGGCACAGTCTCTCCCACCATAGAAGAGTCTTCCAGGAGAATCCCGGAGACCTAGGGAACACACCCTGTCTCCGCACCTCCAGTGGAAGGGAAATCTCAGGTTCAGCCTCAAAACAGTGATAGGACAGTTACTCCTATGACAACTGTTGAAATGATTTCTGCCTGGTGTTCCTTGTTCAGCCCTCTGGAGAGAGACAATTTCTACCTAGTGCTTTGTCTATTTCAGCCTTTATAGAAGATCTTATATCGTATCCCCATTACGTGGCCCCTACCAGATGTGCTTACCAAATTCCAGTCAGGGAACTCACCACTCAAGTAGTGGTACAAGTGTTCCCTAGGAGAGGAAAGCTGTTTCTGTGGCCTCTCCTCCCCAACCCTGTATCCACCTTGGGACCAGAAAGAACCAATGTGATCTTTCCTCTGGGACAGGCCATCTTCTATTGGAGGAGAATGATCGTATTCCCCAAGACTTCTCTTCCCGGACAATATGGTCGGGACCTTTTCACTCTCCTCAACACTTTATTCTTAAGAAGCATCATGCTTTAAAAAGTGAATGCAGGGGCTCCTGGGTGGCTCAGTCAGTTGAGCATCGGACTTTTGATTTTGGCTCAGGTTATGATTCCAGGGTCGTGAGATTGAGCCTCATGTCAGGCTGCTGCTTAAGATTGTCTCTCTCTCTCTCTCTCTCTCTGCCCCTCTCCCCTGCTGGAGCGCTTGCTCTAAAAAATAAATAAAAAAAAAATACTATTTTTCTTTCTAGAGTATAATGACTATTGTTTTTCTGCTCCCATGTACTTCTGCTGTTAACAGACCCCCTCCCTTCTCTCTCTGCATCTACACAAGTGGACCTGTGACCCAGAACGAGCCAGAGTTCTTCCCCAGGATTTTCCCAGCAGAGAGTAGGGGAGAGTTCTCTTTCCCCTCTGGTCAGAACTAGTGGTTACAGCTGTAGCCTTGTGGGGAAGGCCCATTTGGGAGAATAAAGCCAATATATACTGAGCCAGAAAGAGTTCTTGATGGTGTTCAAATTCCTGGACTGAGTCTGGCATGAGATCGCCTCCATTCCAGTCCTGTCCCTTTACCCCCTTTAAAGCCTCTGAACTGGGTTTATGTCATTTGTGGCCTGGAAAGGGCTCTCTCCTTTCCTTACCTCCTGTCTGGAATGCGATCTCTGCTAAAATAGAGAAAAAAGACAAAGACTTGGAGTATAAGGTCGTGAGAAGTAGTCACGTTAGCAAGGACGAAGGACTTCTGGAGTGGAGGGTGGACGGAACAGAGTAGATGTCTGACTGCCGGGCAGAGCAGGGCGGGGAGGAGGGAGGTAGGGGGGAGACCCCAGGGAAGAAAGGGCTCAGAGAGGAATGACCTGAAAGGCAGGACCAGCCGTTTCTGTTGCATCCGGTGGCGAGCTAACCGGAAGATACTCTGTCTGAAGCCACAGCACAGCCTTGCTAACACCACCCCCAGAGGTGGCTAACTCCAGCGGCTCTCGGGTATCTAATGTGTGGGAAAGAAACTGGCCCATCCCGCGGGGGCTCAAAGGACGTGGATGGGCAAGAGACGGAAGAGACGGCACAAGACGCCCAGTCCTCTGTAACGATGACCCTTTTGCCCCTTTCGCCTCCCAGGAGATGTCTCCTCCACTCCTAACGGGGCTCTGGGTGGGGCCAGGGGAACCGTCTGCAGCGCTGGGACTTGGCTAAGCAGCCACCGGGCGTTACACAAGTTCCCCACAGCTGCGTGCATTTTGAAGTCACGTGGTAGAATACCTCCACTTCAACGATGTCGTCCAGCGATCCCAACAAAAGAATTATTTCAAGGTCTTGAACTTTGCAGTCAAGCAGCATATTGTGCTTCTCTAGCCGTTTCTGTTCCAAAGAAGTCTGAATGATGACAACTTCTTTTTGCCATTTTGCCACTTCCCTGTAAATACACAGATATGAAAAGTGATTATATTTTACCCATTCGAGCTGTACCAGAGAAGAGAAACGAATGTGTTACAAATAAAACTGCATGGAAAAGATTTTTTCCTAGGAGTGCTGTAAGTTCTAGAGTTATCGCACTGATGCTGTTATGTAAACTTTAACGCTCTTGAGAAAGGCCATGAATGTAATTAATTTATCCAATGGAGCATTTTCAAATAATAAACATAATTACTTTCATCAGGCTAGTTTGGCTTTAAAATCTATTTAATTTTTCAAGCTGCATTTCTCCCTCAATATAAGCTCTACACTTTAGAGCCTCAAACCAAGACAAACAATCTTTTAACAAGAGAAATGTCTTACCAGGTAAGTCATGACATACCTATTTCCTACAGCCCCTATTAACGTAATGCCTTCTATCTTAAATGAGGGTTTGGGGGTTTTACCAAGTAAAACAACGTGGTATTTTTAAGAGGTCCCAGAAACAGGACCAAAAAATAAAATAAATGAAGAATTATGTGGTTTTCAAGAATATGATGATAAACAGAGATGCGGTTCTGTTTAAACTAAATACAACCATGAAAACAATTCAAGAGTAGATGAACTTTAACTCCACTCAGAAACCTTAGACAAAGAACTTTCTGCTCTATCTCGAAATGCTGAAGGGCTTTGAACAGTGAGGAAGACTACGAAGTGCCAAGAGTGGAGCAAAAAGAGAGCACACGTTTCATCTGACCACTTACGGTTGAAAAGCAGAGGTCGCTGGGGTGCAACAGGCCACCTGACTCCAAGTGTCCTTGTCACCATCACGACAAACACACATGCTCATCACGTGCCAGGTTCTAAGTGTCCTAGGAACAACCCCTCACTGAATCCCGACAACCGTCCTGGGAGGCAGGCACTATGAGATCCCCACGTTAGTATTTCCTTCTGAGGAAAGGCAGGCACAGCGTGTAAGCAGCAGAACCGGGGTACCAACCACACGGCCTGGCTCCAGATCCCCCCCCACCAGCCCGCCCTGCGTCCTCACCCAGGCGGACTGTAGGAAGACCCTGTACACCAGTGTCAGAGGGACTCCGGGTAAGGGACTCTGTTCAGGGCCACGTCTGCATCTGCCAAAAAGAACTATGCATTCTCAACAACTGACCGCCTCTTTTGGTTTTCCCCTAAATGAGAATGTCTGAAAGGTGTGATGTGGGACACATATTCAAATAACAAACTGCCTCTAACAGATTTTAAATTGGTAGTAAATGTCTTTAAAACTCTGGTTATGGTCCTTTAAGCTGACAAACTTCTCCATTACCTATCAATAGCCAGAACTTTCTTCCGTTCTTCTTCAAGCTGAGCTTGGACCTTCTCCGTGTTGGCATTCTGAGTGACAAATACGTCCTTAAGTTGCTGCCGCTTCGCCATGAGTTCATCCACAATTTGCAGACAAGTTTCTTCAGCCTGAACGAAGATGATTTGCATTGTAGACTTAATTATGTTTTACGTTAATAAGGTCAACAGATCAGCTCATCGTCAATAAAGCAAAGCAGTGATTGTGTGTGCTGCTTGAACTTCTATTCCCGAATGTGACCCACTCTTGTTCTACACTTCTTGGAGACTGGTAATTACCACCTGCCTTTGTCCCTCACTTTGGATTCATTCCTCAGCTTGCTACCCTCTGACTCTGTTCCATTGGACGTTGTCCAACGAAAATGTTTTTGCAAAAATGACCTCTTAATTGGCAATTAAGCAGACATCTCCCAGACTTTACCTTTTTGGCAACTGTCCTCACTTCCTCCTTCCCGAGCTCCCCCCTCGCTTCACTGTTCCTCAGCATCTACTGCTCTGTCTGGGCGGCGGGGCGGGGTTGGGGGGGTGGCTGGGGGTGAGGTCTCAACCATGCACATATGGCTTCAATCTACTCCCATTAACCAGCCTGGGCTTCTCCTGTTCTCCACGTGCCCTCCACCTGCTAGAGTTTGCTATGTAGATCTCACACAAGCGACTCAAGCTCCGTGGGTCCAGACTTTCCTCTCTTTAACTTGCCCCTCTATCCACGAATCGCCCAAATTAGAACTCAGGAGTCCTCAGCGGCACCTACCCCGCACACGCCTCTCCCACTTCAACACCTAGTAATTTGTGAACCTGCTGATTTTACTTCCAGTATTTCTCAAACCTGCCCCCACCCTTCCCATCGCTATGAGAACACTTCGGGAGTCCAACAGTGTTTACGCAATGAAAGAAATCATTTCAATGGCAGCGCACTTCAGCCGCCTATAGTTACCTTCTTTAGGTTATCGATGTCTTCTCTGCCTTTTTCGATGGTTTCTTCTAATGTACGGATCTTATTCAGCTTCTTCTTCAGCTGATTGCGACTATATTCGAGTTGAATATTAAGCAGAGTTTTCTGTTTCTCAAATTCTAATCTAGTATAACAGAGTCAAGTGTTACAAGTGGTAAAGAGCCTTTAGTTCTTTATTTTTAATTGTTATCGTGGAAAATTTTTTAAAAGCTACAAAAGTAGAAGGAATACTGTAATGAATCCTGTTTCTTCTAGAACTCTACTGGGCACTGCTCTCCAGCACTGGGTTATTTGAAGCACATTTTAGACATCATATAATTTCATTTGTCAACATTTTAGTATGTGTCTCTGAAAGTGAAGTGACCACAAACTACTATAGATAGAACTGAGGACAATTCCTTAATATTGAATTGTGATCACTGCCAGATTTCCTGAGTCTCATTAAAAACAACAACAACTGGGGCGCCTGGATGGCGCAGTCGGTTAAGCGTCCGACTTCAGCCAGGTCACGATCTCGCGGTCCGTGAGTTCGAGCCCCGCGTCAGGCTCTGGGCTGATGGCTCGGAGCCTGGAGCCTGTTTCCGATTCTGTGTCTCCCTCTCTCTCTGCCCCTCCCCCGTTCATGCTCTGTCTCTCTCTGTCCCAAAAATAAAATAAAAAAACGTTGAAAAAAAACAAACAAACAAACAAAAAAAAACAACAACAACTGGTTTGTTTGAATCAGAATTCATACTTTGCATACGATACATGTTTCTTCAATCTTTTATCAGCTCCCTCCCTCCCTTCGTCTTTAAGTTACAATTTATGTGCTTATTCTTGTCTATTTAGTCAGTCTTTGCAAGTGGCTAGTCGTCCACAAACTCCAAACTTGGGGACTAAAGAACATGTTCCTTCCTGAAGCGCTTCCTACTTTGCCAGCTTCACAGACTCCTCGTAAAGAATTCCAAGACCCACTGCAGCTCATTCTTCCCATCCTGTCTCCCTCACATACCCCAACGGCAACATTCAGTCCAGAAACATTTTACAGCACCGTTATCGGAGATTGTGCTAGATCCTGCTGATACACAGACCACAAGAACAGGAATGATAAAAACCGAGTGCTATTCCAGGAGAGGGGACTGCATGCCAGCCGCTGTTACAAACACCTTTCCGTGATTTAACTCACTTAAGTCCTAGGACTCTCTGAGGTGGGTGGTAGTCCTATCCCCGTTTATGATGAGGACGAGCAGACCAAGGCAGAGCCAAGTTTCCTGCCCAAGGCCACCCAGTCAGGACATGGTGGAGCCAGGCGTGACACCCTCGGAGGCTCTGCTCGTAGCCGCTGACAACAGCGCCTGTGGTGGTGGTGGACAACAAACCCCCGAAGGACCTATTTCTGCTGCAGACTCGTATGCAGACCACATATGAGGGAGACACTTCTTCACTGGCTCTGGACACCACGCTACTCCAGCTTTCCTCTCCCCTCACTGGCTGCTCCTTTAATAGTTTCTGGTGACCTCACCCAGGCACATGGCTTTAAGTGCCATCTGCATACAGACCCAGACTTTATACCTCTGCCTGCACCTCTCCCATGAACTCCTAGCCTGTACATTCAACTGCCTACTCCACGTTTTCAGTCGGATGTCAGAGGCATCCCAGCTACGTAATAGATAAGCTACTGGAGGTAACGAGAGAGTTTGGCAAACTTATCATATGTTACATCGATCTAAACGTCGATACCGTGTTTCTACACCGGTAGAAACCAACTAGAAATACAGCATAAAAAGAAATACTATTCATAAGAGAAAAAAAACCCTCTAAAATATCTAAGAAGTAACTTATGATAACACAAGATCTCAATGGAAAAGAAAACTTTAAAATTCTAATAAAGAATATAGATGATTAGAATAAATGAAGAGTCATACTATGTTCTTAGATGAGAGGACTTGATATTTTGAAGATGTTCTCCCCAAATAAATATATAATCAGACCCAGAATCTCAATCAGAATTCCAGTTGGATTTTTATGAGAAATCCAATAAGCAGTAGTAGACATAATTCTTTAGAAAGATAATCTACTGAAGTTCAAGCAGACTTCAGAAAAAAAGAATATGACAGGGATAAAGAGGGGGGCATTTTACAAGGATAAAGGGATTAATTCAGCAACAAGACCTAATGATCCCAAATATGTATAGACCTAATCACAAGCCTTTAAAATACATAAAGTTGGGGCGCCTGGGTGGCCCAGTCGGTTAAGCGTCTGACTTTGGCTCAGGTCATGATCTCATGGTTTGTGAGTTCGAGCCCTGCATTGGGCTTTGTGCTGACAGCTCAGAACCTGGAGCCTGCTTTGGATTCTGTGTCTCGCTCACTCTCTGCCCCTCCCCTGCTCACGCTCTGTCTCTGTCTCAAAAATAAATAAAACATTAAAAAAATTTAAATTAAAATAAAGTAAACTCACACCACCAGAAGAAGAAATGGACAGATCCAAAAGTACGCTTGGAAATTTCAACACCCCTCTCAGTGTTTGCTGAACAACCAGGCAGAGGACCACTAAGTTACAGAGAGGATTTGAGTGACTAGATTTAGCTGCCACCGAAAGAATACTCCACCCACCCCCCAGCAGGTGTCCATTAAACAACACACTTCTGAACCC
This sequence comes from Panthera onca, assembly GCF_046562875.1. Classification (NCBI taxonomy): domain Eukaryota; kingdom Metazoa; phylum Chordata; class Mammalia; order Carnivora; family Felidae; genus Panthera; species Panthera onca. The sequence continues at coordinate 137,207,686 of NC_138345.1, forward strand.
CAGAAGGGTCTTTGAAAGAAATCACATGGGACGTTAGAAAATATTTTGAATGGGATGAGACTGAAAACACAACATACCAGAAGTAGTGGGATGCAGTATAAGCAATAGTTGCAAGGAAAGATACAATTCAAAATACTCATATTAGAAAATAATGCTTATGTACCAAAATAAGTAGAAGGAAGAAAACAATAAAGGTGAGAACAGAAATCAACAACATAGACAAACCACAGAGAAAACCAACGAAGCCAAGAGCTGCTCTTAGAAAGGATCAATAAAACTAAAACACCTCTAGCTAGGAATCAAGAAGAAAAGAAAGACGATAAATCACCAATATCAGAAATAAAAGAGATGGTATCAGTTCAGATCCTACAGGCATTAAAAAGGATAAAAAGCGATTATTATTAACTTTACGTTAATAAATTTGACAACCTGGGTGAAACACATAAATTCCTTGAAAGAAATAAACTACTAGGACCCATTCAAGGAAAAAAATACCCTGACTAGCCCTACATCTATTAGGAAAACTGAATTTGTAACTAAAAACCTTCCCACGAAGAAAGGTAGGTGGCCTCAGTGGCTTCACTGGCAAATTTCACCAAACTTTTAGGAGAGAAGTAATCTAATTCTACAAAAACCCTTCCAGAAAAAACAAGCGGAGAGAACAATTCTTGATTCATTTTATGGGTTTGGCATTAGGCATTGCCCTGATACAAAAACATGACAAAGATATTCCAAGAAAAAAATATGTATACCAATACACTCATGAATGTAGATGCAAAAATTCTTAACAAAATTTTAGCAAATCAGATCCAAAAATATTTGAAAAGGATACAATACAGTACGACTGAGTCGGGTTTATCCTAGGTATATCAAGTTGGTTTAACATTCTAAAATCAATCAGTATAATTTACTACGTTAATAAACAACAAAAAACCCCAACCATGTAATCATCTCAAAAGACGACAGAAAAAGTATCCATTCATGATGAAACATTTAAGCAAACTATAAACAGAAAGGAACTATCTCAATCTGCTAAAGGGCACCTTAAAATTAAAACCATACCTAACTGTGAAAGACTGAATGCTCTGCCGCTAAGACTGGGAATAAGGCAGGATGTCTGCTCTCACCACTTTTACTTACTCGACATCGTACTGGAGGTTCTAGCTAGTGCAGTAAGACAAGAGAAAGAAACAAAAGGCACACTAATTGGAAAAGAAGAAATAAAATTATTTTTACTGAAATATGATCGTTTATATAAATAATCCCAAGGAATCTATAAAAAGAGCTCCTAGAACTAAGAAGTTTAGCAAAGTTGTAGTATACAAGGTCAATTTATAAAAACCAATCTTATTTCAATATACTACCAACAATCTATTTGAAATTGATAATCAAAAACAGTTCTATTTATAATAGCATAAAAATATAAGGTACTTAAAATTGAACAAAATATGAATAAAATTTGTACACTGAACACTAAAGAACATTAATGAGAGAAGTTAAGGAAAATGTACATAAGTGAAGAAGGTTACTATTCATGCATTAGCATTAAAACATGTCAATTCTTCCCAAAGTGATTTATAGATTTATACAGTCCCAATCAAAATCCCAGCAGACTTTTACGAGCAACTGAAAAGCTGATCCTAAAATGTACATGGAAACGCAAAGGACACAGAATAGGCAGGGGCTTGACCTGCTTTGTCCACTGTTGCAGTGTCAGTGCCTAGAAGAGTGCCTAGCTCATGGGAGGCTTACATTAAATAGGTGTTGAATAAATGAATGGACTATGAATTATAGAGAATAAAATTAAAGGAATGGGCCAAAATATTGATAGTTTTTTATTTCTAGACAATGGGATAATGACTGATATTTTTTAAAAGTCTTTTCTATGTTTGCTAAGAGGTACATATTACTTTTGTATTTAAAAATTATATTTGATTATATGAAAAACCCACAACTAACATTATACTCAATGGGAATAAACTGAGAGCTTTTCCCCTAAGGTCAGGAACAAGACAAGATGTCCATTCTCACCACTTTTATTCAACATAATATTGGAAGTCCTAGCTACAGCAACCAGACAAGAAAAAGGCATAAAAGACATCCAGGCACCTGGTTAAGTGTCCAACTCTTGATATTCGTTCAAGTCATGATCAGCTCATGGTTCGTGGGATCAAGCCCTGCATCAGGCTCTGCGCTGACAGCACAGGGCCTGCCTGGGATATTCATTCTCTCTCTCTCTCTCTCTCTCTCTCTCTCTCTCTCCCCCCCCTTCTCTGTGCCCCTCCCCCACTTCTCACATGCATGTGCATGCTCTCTCTCAAAATAAATAAACATTTATTTTATTAAAATAAAAAAAAAAAATTAAAAAAAATTAAAAAAAAAAAATTAAAAAAAATTAAATTAAAAAATTAAAAAAAAAAAAAGTGGGGCACCTGGGTGGATCAATCAGTTGAGCATCTGACTTGGGCTCAGGTCATGATCTTACAGTTCGTGGGCTGGAGTCCCTCATCAGGCTCCATTGCTGACAGCTCAGAGCCTGGAGCCTGCTCTGGATTCTGTGTCTCCCTCTCTGTCCCTCCCCTGCTTGTGCACTCTTTCTCTCTCAAAAATAAATAAACATTTAAAAACATTTTTAAAGAAATAAAACACACCCAAATTGGTACTGAAGAAATAATACTTTCATTATTTGCAGATGACATGCTAGCATATATAGAAAACCCTGAAGACTCCACCAAACAACTACTAGAACTGATAAATAAATTCAGTAAGGTTGCAGGACACAAAACCAATATACAGAAATCCACTGCATTTCTATACACATTATTTAATGAAGCATCAGAAAGAGAAATTAAAAACAATCCCATTTACAATTGCATCAAAAATAACAAAATGCCTAGGAATAAACTAGGAATTAACCAAAGGGGTGAAAGACCTATACTCTGAAAACTATAAAACATTGAAGACAATACAAAGAAATGGAAAGACATCCCATGTTCATGGACTGGAAGAACAAATATTGTTAAAACGTCTGTACTACCCTAAGCAATCTACATATTTAATGTAATTGCTACCAAAATACCAATAACATTTTTCACAGAACTAGAGCAAACAATCCTAAAATTTGTCTGGAACCACAAAAGACCCTGAATAGCCAAAGCAATCTTAAAAACATAAAACTGCAGATATCACAACTCCATATTTCAAATTATACTACAAAGTAGTCATCGAAACAGTATGGTACAAGCACAAAAATAGACACACAGATCAAAGGAATGGAACAGAAAACCCAGAAAAAACCCACGATATGGTCAACTAATCTTTGACAAAGGAGGCAAGGCTATACAATGGGAAAAGGACAGTCTCTTCAACAAATGGCGCTGGGAGAACGGGACGGCTCCATGCAAAAGAATGAAACTGGGCCACTTTCTTTCACCATACACAAAACTAACCTCAAAATGGATTAAAGACCTAGATATGAGACCAGAAACCATAAAAATCCTAGAATAGAGGACAGGCAATAATGTCTCTGACATTGGCCAGAACAACTTTTTTCTAGATATGTCTCCTGAGGCAAGAAAAATAAAAGCAAAAATAAACTATTGGGACTACATCAAAATAAAAAGCTTCTGCACAGCAAAGGAAACAACCAACAAAACTAAAAGGCAACCTGCAGAATAAGATACTTGCAAATGACATATTTGACAAAGGGTAGTATCTAAAATATATAAAGAACTTATACCACTCACCCAAGAAACAAAACACCCAAAAAACAAATAATCCATTTAAAAATGAACACGTGAACAGACATTTCCCCAAAGGAGACATATAGATGGCCAACAGACACTTGAAAAGATGCTCCACATCACTCATCATCAGGGAAATACAAATCACAGCGAGTTATCACCTCACACCTATCACAATGGCTAAAATTAAAAAAAAAAATGCAAGAAAAAACAGGTGCTGGTGAGGGTGTGTAGAAAAAGGAACCTTCATGCACTGTTAGTGGGAATGCAAACTGGTACAGCCACTGTGGAAAACACAACAGAGGTTCATCAAAAAGTTAAAAATAGAACTACCCTACAGTCCAGTAATCACACTACTGGGTATTTACCCTAAGAATATGAAAACACTAATTCAAAAGAATAAATGCATCCGTATGTTTATAGCAGATTTATAATAGCTAAACTTTGAAAGCAGCCCAAGGGTCCATCAACAGAGGAATGGATAGAGAAGATGCAGTTGTATATACAATGGAATATTAGTCATAAAAAAGAATGAAATCTTGCCATTTGCAATGAGCTGAATGGAGCTCCTTACAGAGTATTATGCTAAGCAAAATAAGTCAGTCAGAGAAAGACAAATACAAAACAAATGAACAAAGGAAAAGAAAAGAGGCAAAGCAAAAAACAGACTCTTAACTAGAGAACAAGTACATGGTTACCATAGGGGAGGTGGGTGGGAGATATGTGGAATAGGTAAAGAGGACTAAGGGTAAGTACCCTCATCTTGATGAACATATGGTGTAACACAGAGAGCTGCTGAATCACTATATTGTATACCTGAAACTACTATAACACTGCACGTTAACTACACAGGAAATAAAAGACTTTCACAAGTAAGTAAAAATAAAAATTATATTTGATTTTTTGTCTATGTGAGATGATGGATGTTACCTAAACTTATTGCGATAACAATTTTACAATGCATGTAACTCCGACCATTATGCTATACACCTTAAACTTGACACAGTGATGCGTGTCAATTTTATCTCAATAAAACTGAAAAAAAGAGAAGTACCTAATACAAAATAAACCAATCATCTAGATGAGTATAAGTCTAGACCTTAAATAATCTGCAATCATAAATGCTTTGTGCTTCCTGTTTCTACAGGACTTTGACTACTTTTAAACATAAAATGATTACACCCCTTGGGCAAAGGGACTGTCCTTTGACTTACGGTACAACCTTGTCATTGTCACTATTGTATCCTTAAATTTAGAATTTATAGTCCTATTGTCAAAACAATCACATTTGAATAGATAATACATGGATGTGGTACAAAATTAAAAAGGTGCAAGAATACACAAAAAGTAAAATATCTCTTTCCCACCTTGCCAGTCTTCTCAGAGGCAACCACTCTTTACGATTTCTAAACATATATGTGTACATATGTTCTCCCCCGGATTGTCATTTGTCTTGATTTTCTTCACGGTACTGTTGCCATGCAAAACATCTTTATTTCTATACCTTTGCATTTTATCCTTTCCTTTATGGTTCCCGGTGTTTAAGTCATACTGAAAGACCTTCTCTAATCTGAGATTATTTTTGAAAATTCTCTTATGGCTTATCCTAGTATTTTTATGCCTTCATTTTATTTACTAGAATGTTTGGCATTGATCTGGGTCTGAAGAATGAGACAGGGACCCAAGTACGTTTTTCCAGGTTGGAAACACATGTATCCCAACATGATTTACTGGAAAAGTATATTTTTTCTCTACTTATATGAAATGCCAGCTTTATATTAACTTGAATTTCCCTTATAGATCTGGACTCTATTTGTGAGCAAGTACCTCAAGATTTTAATTAATCCAACTTTATACATGTTTTCAAATCTGGGAGTCCTAGTCCTTTCTCATTACCCTTTTCAGATTTTTTCTTAGCTAGTTCTGAATGTGAACTCTAGAATCAGCTTACCCAGTTTTTTTTTTTTTTTTTAAATGATAGTTTTTTTTTTTTCAACGTTTTTTATTTATTTTTGGGACAGAGAGAGACAGAGCATGAACGGGGGAGGGGCAGAGAGAGAGGGAGACACAGAATCGGAAACAGTCTCCAGGCTCCGAGCCATCAGCCCAGAGCCTGACGCGGGGCTCGAACTCACGGACCTCGAGATCGTGACCTGGCTGAAGTCGGACGCTTAACCGACTGCGCCACCCAGGCGCCCCTTTTTTTTTAAACCTTGTCCATACATGTGTTGAGATGAAATTATGGCTTAAATTAGGGAGAACCAACTTCTTTATAATACTGAGTCTTCCTATGAAAGAACTAGTATGCTTTTTCTTTCTTTTTTTCCTTCCTTTCTTTCCTTTGTTTCCATTTATTTATTTTTGAGAGACAGAGACAGAGCACAAGTGGGGGAGGGGCAGAGATAGAAGGAGTCAGAATCCGAAGCAGGTTCCAGGCTCCTAGCTGTCAGCACAGAGCCCAATGCAGGGCTCGAACTCACAAACTGTGATATCATGACCTGAGCCGAAGTCGGACGCTTAACTGACTGAGCCACCCAGGTGCCCCTGCCTTTTCTTTTTATTCAACTTTATTATTTCTCTGTCTTGTTTAAATTTCTTTTTTTTAAAAAAGCTTATTTAGTTTTCAGAGGGGTGAGGGGCAGAGAGAGAGAGAGTGGGGAGAGGGAGAGAGAGTGGGGAGAGGGAGAGAGAGTGGGGAGAGGGAGAGGGAGAGGGAGAGGGAGAGGGAGAGGGAGAGGGAGAGGGAGAGGGAGAGGGAGAGGGAAAATCCTAAGCAGGCTCCACACTGCCAGCGCAGAGCCCAATGCGGGGCTCAAACCCACGAATTGGGAGATCATGACCTGAGCCGAAATCAAGATTCGGACACTGACTGAGCCACCCAGGTGCCCCTAAAAGTTTCCTTATATACTTTCATATTTAGTAGGTTTATTCCCAAGTACCAAGTATTTTACACCTTTTTCCTACAATAATTGAGATATTTTCTCCCTACACATTGTCTCCCTGGTAGTTTCTATATAGAAAGGCTACTAATTTCAAAATTAATTTTTATATTAATTTTTAATTTAAAATTTTCATATTAATATTTGTATTCAGCCACATTACTGAATGCTTTTTTGTTTCTAACAGTTTTCTAGGAATTTCAATGTCTAATTTGTTTTCTAGGAATTTCTAGATATGTATCATATAACCTGCCAATAGTGGAAGTTTTGTTTCCTCCTTTGCAAATGTTTATGCCTTATTTATATTTCTTGTCTAACTCTATTGACTATTATTTCCAGGAGCACATTAGGTAACGGTGATACTGAATATTCTTCTCATTTCTAATTTTACTAGGAATACTTCTAGTATTTTCCAACGTTACTCATGAAAACATAATGCTGATTTAGGATAAGGTATATTTTCTCATATTACAGATACCTACTCACATTTTAAGAATTTCAAATCAAGAATGGATGCTGAATTGTGTAGTTCTCTTAATCATTTCTAGAGTTGATTGATTTTTCCCCCTTTGATCATTAATATGGCAAATTATGGCAATAATCCCTGATACAGAACCATCCTTTTATTTCTAGAATGAAATCTACACTGATAATGGTGGAATATTTTGCTGTTGTTGTTGCACTGCTTGTTTCCTTTTAAAACTTATTTGGTTATTTACAGGTAGGAATGATTTAGATGTGTATGTACATACCTTTTTTGGATTTTTTGCATCAATATTATATTATGTTCATTTAATAAAAAGATGTTCATTTAATAAAACTTCCTCTTCTATACCATGAAGAAGTTTAAATATTGAACATTCGTTTAAATGTTAAATGTTGAAGTTGCTTATGCCTTTAAAGTTTGCTGGGATGATTCATTTGTGAAACCATACATGCCTGGTGAATTTGGGGAAGCGTGTGGTGGGCAGAAAGCTTTTTTACTTTCCTTATGGTAACTGACTTCCTCAGATTTTTCTATCCTGGTAATATGTTATTTCTTGAAAATTACACAAATTATATCCATATACACGGATATTTATAAAGAAATAAGTAAATTACTGCCTTATTATTCTTTTAATAACTACTATGTTTGTGTAAGTATATCCTCATTCTCTTATTTCGTATATTTATGCTTTCTCTCTTTAAAAAGTTACTGAATAGGGGTGCCTGGGTGGCTCAGTCAGTTGAGCTACCGACTTAGGCTCAGGTCATGATCTCACGGTCCGTGAGTTCGAGCCCCGCGTCGAGCTCTGTGCTCACAGCTCAGGGCCTGGAGCCTGCTGCGGATTCTGTGTCTCCCTCTCTCTCTGCCCCTCCCCCACTCGTGCTCTGTCTCTCTCTGTCAGAAATAAACATTAAAAAAAAAATTACTGAATAAAAGAATTCTATCTCTATAAGAATATGAATGTTTACTAGATATTTTTTGATGAACTGAAGTAAAGATTCGTTCAGGCACAATTCCCTTAAATTAAGAAATAATAGTTACGTTTATATATGTGTAAGTTGCTTACTCACATCTTCTGATAAAAATACCTTTTTTGATCAATTTCTTGTTGCTGTTTAACATGTTTCTTCTCAAATTCACGAATATTTTCCACACCAATTTCTTCACAGAAGTGTTGGAAAATATCATCTTCAACCTTTTAAATTATTTCAAAAACAACTGGTTTAATAATTAATTTTTAGAAAGTATACAGACAGTGCTTAAATCTAAATTCTTTCCACCAAGAACTTCCTGTATTAGGCTAAATACGAATCTGAAAAGCATTATTGTGCTCTGAGGAGCCAGTGATTTCTTTCTCTTTAACTCCACAAACTACACCCATCGATTTTCAAATTTCTTACTCTGAAAACTAAATAAGAAAGCTCATAATTGGCTTTATTAACGGTTTTGGCTTTATGAAATGTTTAACCAAATCAGAAATATTTCCTTTATGTTAGCTACACCATAATATAACATTCTACATAAATAAAGAAAATATTCTTTATATGTAAGTAATGCTATAGAGTCTTGGGCAATAGAAGCCATGAAGACTGGAACATTGAATTAAGACTCAAAAAGATCTGGAAAAACTAGAATGAGCCAAATCCCAACAAAATAACATTTAACCTCAATATCTTTAAAGCCCTGCATTTATTTATATACAATTACAGGATAAGAGAAACTTGTTGTTTTAAACAGCAGGACATGTTAAAAACTTTCAGGTTTTAGTTGAATATAAATTAAGCATGAATGTGATATCATTCATGCAGTGGTAAGTTATAATTTACATAACTAGACAATCAAAACTATGGAGAGTTATAGTTCTATGTGTTGAGTCCCATGGTACTCTGTAGAGGTCAGACGCTATTTTGACCTTAAACTTTGTTCTGGGCATTGATAAACAACAGAGAGCCCAGGGGATGGCTGCCAGAGCTGGTCTTAAATCCACGGTCAACATACATGATTAAAGCATTAGGGGTACTTAACCTGGAAAAAAGATAATTAAAGGAACATAAGCGTGGTTTCAAAACCTGGGACACGAGGCAGAACTAAAGCAATGAGTGGAAGTTACTCAGTGATGGTGTGACAGACAACTTCCTCAGGATTAGACAGGATCAACAGCGGCATGACTTAAGCCAGAAAGTTCCTGTCATGTTACAAGCAGAGGCTAGATGACCAGATCTTTGTTGCCCCAGAGGCAAGCACTGTGCCTGGTATATACAAGAAACGTTCAAGAAATAATTACCGAGGGAAGGAGTAACTTTAAAAACTAATCTGAATGAAAAGTTCTTTCTTTCTTGCCGTTAAGGGCAGTGGGAGAAGAAAAAGGCTCTCATTTTTACAATGGGCAAGGAGAAGAAGAGGGCAGAAGGAGTAAGTGTGCGCTGGTCATGACCTCTCGAGAGGGGCTGCAGTGGTTCTCCAAAGCCACAAACTCATTTGGCAGACCAATAAAAGCAGGCACTGATCAAACTGCTTTAGTGTATGTGCAAGAAGCCCTAAATCCGGTATCTGGTTGAGAACTCTACCGGACATGCCAATCGGTCATAAATACACGACGCGTGACCTTGTCTATCTCCTTTTGAAATTCTTCGATTCGTTGTTGCCGTTCTTTCACACCTTCACTCAACATAGTACATTGAGACTCAATGTTCAGCAGCTCACTCTGTAGCTGAGATTGTTCCTAATGACGAAAGAGAAAATTTTCTTTTTAAAATAGCTGTTTTAGCTTTAGATGGTGAAGCAAAAAAAGGTGACAGGAATCTTTTGGAATAAAAAGGGAATCCATGAGATAAGGTAACTGCAGGCACACCTGTATATCCAGATTAACAACCATAAAAATATAATCTCAATCATGGGATAAAGTGTAGAAATTACATGGTGTTATAGATATATAATTCCTGAAATTCTCTGTCCTGGTTCTAATCTCCACCAAGTTTTATGTAAGCCCATATTACCCGGTAAAAAGCAGCAAGTTGCTTCTTTTTAATCATCTCTAGTTCACTCTGGGAATATTTGAGTCGTGTATGAGTTCCTTGTACTAGAGTCTGTATGTGTTTCAAGTCAGCTTCCTTGCGAAGTATCTTCATTAGATCCTAACAAGGGAGAGAAACATGAGAACATTTTATAAGAGAACAGCACTTTCATTTTCCAGTGATCTCATAATTCACTGATTTTTATATATAACCACACCCACGCCCCACCTTCCCTTCTTCCCTTTTTAAAATTTATTTATTTGAGAGAGAGGGAGAAAGAGAGAGAGATAGCCAGCAGAGGGGAGCAGAGAGACAGAGAGGGAGGGAGAGAGAATCCCAAGCAGGCCCCACACCAGCAGGGCTGAGCCCGATGCAGGGCTCAAACTCACGAACAGTGAGACTGTGACCTGAGCCAAAATCAAGAGTCAGACGCTTAACCGATGGAGCCCCCCCAGGCACTCCCCATCTTCCCTTCTTCTGATAAGAGACTGGCAACCAAGTACACAAGCCATCTGGAGTGCCCACGATGCCCTACAACAAGCACCCTCAAAAACTAACACACTTCCGAACAGGAAACAGAAATGAAAAACGAGGAATGGGAAGCGTGTGTTCCATACAAGGCACGTAAGCGGCTGAAATGGGATCAGCCTTGCTGTTAGCGCATCCCCTTCCTCCTTCGCCCACCCTATTACTCAACCAGATTAACTTCCTAGTATATGTCCTTCTGTATTTCCCTCCTAGTCTTTACATGAATATATGCGTACACAGAGTCACTTGTTTTACAAGTTTAGAATCATATTGCATATGTGTTTCTGCCTCCTGTTTCTCTCCGTTACTCACAGAAGTCAACTGATAAAGCTCTAGATAATTCTTTCAATGGCTGTGTATTATTCCAGAGTGTACCTGTACCCAAATTATTCAACTGTTCTCTTAATGACGGGCTGGGTTTCTGCCACCGCCAGCAGCTGCAACAACATACTTGTATGTACACCATTAAGTGTTCATGTTTTCATTTCCATGCAATAGATCCTCAGGGTGCGATCAAGGGGTCAAATGTATTCACGTGTTTAACCGCAGCTACCGCTGCTTTGCCAAAGGCTCGAACTCTCCTTTCTATAAATAACGGAGGAGTACATGCTTCTTTACTTCTCCTCCAGCATTTATATATATTTCCAAGCCTTACGGATAGGTATGAAGTAATCTGAATTTGTTTTGTATTCCCTTGAGTGCTATATTCTATACTGAGCATTTTTTCATGTTTATTGGCCAATGGACTTCTTTCCATGAACCGTCTAATCTTATCCTTTCCCCAGATGTTCTATCATGTCTTTTTCATGTCAACTTGGAAAGAACTCTTTGATAAGTAGAGGACCTAGTCCTCATTTTAAACTTAAAAAACTGTATACGATGGGTTTTATCCTCATTTAACTTTTTTACATTCAGGCTTTTAATCTGGAATTTATTTTTGTATTTGTTATTTTATAACAGGGGGCATAGCATTACTTTCTCTAGATATGCCGACACCATTTCCTAAATCATCTATCCTTTTCCCACCAAGCTGAAACATCATCTTTGTTGTACACTAAGTTGTCAGTATACTGGGAGTACTTCTGGAATTCCTCTTCTGTGTCATTAATCTGTCCATCCCTATGTCAATACTACATCAGCTTGACTGCAATGGCTTCTCACGGTATTCTGTACACCAGCAAGAGAAGTTCTACCTTCCCCACTTTTGTCACATATTTTTTTTTTTTACTAATCTTAGGGAATTCTTCATTTGTAAAAATTAGAACGTCATTTTATCAAGTCAAAAAGTCCTCAATAAGGGGCACCTGGGTGGTTCAGATAGTTAAGCGTCTGACTTCAGCTCACGTCATGATCTTGTGGTTTGTGGATTTGAGCTCCGCATTGGGCTCTGTCCTGACAGCTCAGAGCCTGGAGCCTGCTTCGAATTGTGTGTCTCCCTCTTTCTCTCTGCCCCTCTCCTGCTCACCTCTGCCCCCCTCTCTCTAAGATAAGTAACATTTCAAAAAGTTTAAAAAGAGATTCTATGTTTAAAAAAATCCTCAAAAACATTAAAATTTCTTTTTCAATGTTTATTTTTGAGAGCGAGCAAGCAAGCATGAATGGGGGAGGGGCAGAGAGAAAGGGAGACACAGAATCTGAAGCAGGCTCCAGGCTCCTAGCTGTCAGCACAGAGCCCGATGCGGGGCTCGAACTCACAAACCTGTGAGATCGTGACCTGAGCTGAAGTCGGATGCTTAACCAACTGAGCCACCCAGGCACCCCTCCTCAATATTTTAATTAAAATTGTATTTAGTTTTATATTAATTAGAAGATTTCTAACCCAAGAATATAGTATGCCTTTCCTCTTTGTGTTTTTCATGAAGATTTATTTTCTAGAAAAATTTTTTAAGCTTTATTTATTTGAGAGAGAGAGAGAGAGAGAGAGCGCGCACAAGTTGGGAAGGGGCAGAGACAGAGAGGGAGAGAGAACTCCAAGCAGGCTCTGTGCTGTTCACGCAGAGACCAACGTGGAACTTGAACCCAGGAACCCTGAGATCACAGCCTGAGCTAAGATGGAGAGTAGGACGCTTAACCGACTGAGCCACCCAGGTGCCCCAGTTACTGTGTCTTTAGGTTTACAGTTATTCCTGTTGTGAGAATCTTTTCCCACTTTTAGATGTTTTTTGATAATCCAGAGAAAAACTAGAGTTTTGTTTATCTACATAGCCCTCCCATTAGCTTATTAAATCCAGTAGTTTCAAAACTATAATCCTATTATCAGCAAAAAGTTAGTTTTTTTCTTTTCAAAGATTTATACAAATTTCATTTGTGCCTAACTATATTTACCATAATTTCCAAGACCACATTATATAATAATGTTGATAATAGATATCTCAGTCTACTTCCTAATTTTAACACGGTTTTAATGTTTCACCATTTAAGCAATTACACCTGTTAGGTTTGGGTAAAAGCTATTTATTTAAATCTTTTCCACCATTTACTCTTTTAGTCAGCACTTTAATTAGAGCTACCTGCTGAACTTTACCAAATACATTTTTACATATAATGATATGATTTTTCTCCTGCCTTCGATTTGTTATTATAATGGATTATGTTGATCGATCACTTAATATTGAAATGCCCATGTTTTCCTGGAACAAATGCTATTCAGGCAGATGTACTTTTCTGTTACTACATTACCGAATTCTCTATATTGATATTTAATTTGAGAATTATGCATTTATACTCACAGCAGAAGTCATTTCCCAGTTTTATTTTTTTGTATTATCTTCATAATATTTGAAATTTAAGTTATACTAACTTCATAAAATAAGCTGGCAAGTTTCCGTCCTTTTCTATAATCTAGAATGCCTTAGTGAAGACTAGAATTATATTAGAAGTCACCTGGAAACCCACGAGGCCCAGAATCCTCGTTTCAATTGCGGTGAAACACATACAACATTCACCACCTTTACCATTTTCAAGTGTGCGGTTCAGTGGTGTCTAAGTTGCATGTCTGTTCTTCTCCAGAAGTCTTTTCATCTTGTAAAACTAAAACCTTTGCCCACTGAAGAACTCTACGCTCAGTGAACAACAGTCCGTTCTCCGCACTCCCGAGCCCCGGCACCTGGCAGTCTACTTTCTGTCTCTCTGAATCTGACTACTCCAGGGGCCTCACGTACGTGGAATCCTACAGTATTGGTCTTTTTGTGACTGGCTCATTTCATGTAGCATCACGTCCTCAGGTTCATCCACTGTGTGGCAGGTGTTGGAGTTTCCTCCCTTTTTAAGGATGAGTGTTTCACTGTATGTACACAACACATGTGTTTGTCCATCCATCCAGCGACGAACACGTGGGTTGCTTGTACTTTTTGTCTATTGTGAATAATACCGTTAGGAACACGGTGTACAACTATCTCTTCTAGACCCTGCTTTAAATTCCTCGGAGTATACACCCAGAAGCAGAATTGCTGGATCATACAATAATTCTAGTTTGAATGTTTAAAGTAGCCACCACACTGTCTTCCACAGCTGCTATTTTACATTCTGGGCGTGTTTATTCAATGGTGGGTCACCCAGCTAGCAGTGGCTTAAAAAAAATGTGGGCTTATTTTTCTCACACAAAAGCGGTGTGATGCGGGCTGATGCAGTTCCTCAACAACGGCATCTAACTTTTAGTTTCTTAGTACAGTGGCTTTATCCTCATGCTTGCTGCCTATTGGTGCAAGATGGCTGCTGCCTCCCCAGGCCTCTTGACTGAATTCCGATAAGGAAGAAGAAAACGCAAGTGACAATACCAATAATTCTACCTGTATCTCTAAAACGGTCACGTGGCCACTGGTAGCTACAATGAAACTTAGGAAATCAAGTTGTCTTAGTTTTTTTATGATTCTGTAATAAAGCCAAGCAAGAAAGGAAGATGTTATGGTTGGGGCCTGGCCAGCAGACTGCACCACTGCCTAACTTTTCAAATGTCCCACTTCTTTTCTAGTTGGTCAGTCTGTCTATGTATGTATGTATGTATGTACCTATCTTCTTTTAAGTAGGCTTCATACCCAGAACAGAGCTCAGTGTGGAGTTTGAACTCACGACTGTGAGATCAAGATTTGAACTGAGATCAAGAGTTGGACACTTAATTGAGCCACCCAGGCGTCCCTATATTTATTTTTATATTTTTAATTATATTTTTCTGAAAATCTTCCATTTCTTTCAGATTTTTGATTTTGTTATTACATAGTTATTTGCTTTTAAGATTCTCTTTAAATGATTTTAATTTTCTCATTTGCAGGCTGTATATTTTTGCCTCCAATTTTTCCTCCCTTTATTAAAATTGCAATTTCTTAGCCTTTCAAAAGAACAGCTTTTAGATTCACTAGTCTTTTTTCTATTTTGACTTGTGCTCTAATTAATTTTAGCTTAAAAAATTACATTATAAGTTTTTTTCTGTTTATTTTGTGGCTGTTGTTCTAATTTCTTGAAGTAATAAATTCCCTTATATTGAATCTTTCTTCTGAAGGTATTTCCTCTTGATGTAGCTTTTATATGTCTCACAGACTTCCCATTTACCACTTTAGAGACATGTTGTGATTTGCCTTTTCATTACTTCTTTGATCCCAAAACTACCTATAAGTACATTTCTTAATTTCTATGCAAACAAAAATTTTTTTAGTTGTTACTTCTAACTTAATTATAATCATGGTGACCTTTTAAAAAACTATTGAGATTTCTATTATGGACAAGTATATGATCAGTTTTTATAATTGTTTCATGGATATTTTAAATATCTCACATTTATTGAGTACTTTGATCAGTGTTCTATAAAGTTTACATTTATTCACCCACTTAATCCTCTTAACAGTGCTGTGAAGGTGCTTTGTTACCCCCACTCTCAGTTCAGGGTCCAGGGGAGGAGGCCAACCATAAAGAAATCTGGAAGGTGATAGAAATGTTCTAAATATGATTGTGGGGGCAATTACACGACTACATACAACTGTCAAAACATACTGAATCACACACTTAAAATTGGTGCCTATTACTGTATATAAATTACACCTCATTAAAGCCAACAAAAAGTCACACAATATATTTACAACATATATGACTAAGAATTAATTTACTTATACAAATAATTCTTTTTTTTTTAATGTTTTCTATTATTTATTTTGGAGAGCGAGCGAGCGAGCGAGCCAGGGCACACACAAGTGGGGGAGGGGCAGAGAGCAAGAGAGACACACACACACAGAATCCGAGGCAGGCTCCAGGCTCCAAGCTGTCAGCGCGGAGCCTGATGCGGGGCTCAAACCCACGAACCATGAGATCATGACCTAAGCTGAAGCCGGATGCTTAACCGACTGAGCCACCCAGGTGCCCCGAAAATAATTCTTAAAGTAGGTAATAAAATAACAAGCAGCCTAATAGAAAAACGTGCACAAGAAGAACTTTATAGCAAAAATTACAAAGAACCAATGAACATATGAGGAGATGCTCAACCTCAGTTATAATTTAAGAAATGCATATTCAAACAATCAGATTTTTTTTTTAACCAATCAGGTTGGCAAAGATTAAAATATCTGTTAATATCCAATGTTGCCCTCTAGGGATATACACATTCTACTACAGGTTTTCTTTTGATGGGAATTTAGTAACATACATACCCTTAGACATGGAAATTCCACTTATAGGAATTCATCTTAGAGATGTATTTATACAAAGATATTTTATTTATTTATCTACTGTTTATTTTTGAGAGAGACAGAGCGTGAGCGGGGGAGGGGCAGAGAGCGAGGGAGACCCAGAATCCAAAGCAGACTCCAGGCTCTGAGCCGTCAGCACAGAGCCCAACGCGGGGCTCGAACTCACAGACCGTGAGATCATGCCCTGAGCTGAAGTCGGACGCTTAACTGTATGAGCCATCCAGGCGCCCCCAAATAAAGGTATTTTAAAGAATAACAACAAACACGTCTACAGTACTCACACATGCCAGATACCATTTTAAGTATTTTAACTGGGTTATCTGATTTAATCCTTAAAATAACCCTAAAAGGAAGGTACTTTTATTCTCCCCATTTTACAGGCAGGAAAACTAAGATACAATGGGGTTAGGTATCTTGCCCAAGGTCATACTGCCAGCAAGTGGCAGAGCCAGGATTCAAACTCAGGCAGTGTGGCTACAGAATTTATCCTCCTAGGTACTTCGGTTTTCATCCTCTAAAGAACATGTAATGAGGGGCACCTGGGGAGCTCAGTTGGTTAAGCGTCCAACTCTTGACTTTGTCTCAGGTCACGATCTCCCAGTTCGTGAGCTCGAGCCTTGCGTCAGGCTCTGTGCTGACAGTGCGGAACCTGCTTGGGATTCTGTCTCCCTCCCTCTCAGCCCCTCCTCCACTTGCTCTCTCTCTCTCTCTCTCTCTCTCTCTAAGTAAATAAAAATAAACTTAAAAAAATTTTTTTTAACATATAGTGATGCATCATTTGTAATAGCAAAAACCAACACATCCATTATTGGAGACTGGTGCAATAAACATAACCTATGTAATGAAATACCAGGCAGGATTCATTAAAAATAAGTGGTTCTCCGGGAGCCTGGGTGGCTCAGTCAGTTAAGCGTCCGACTTCTGGCTCGGGTCATGATCTCATGAGTTCGAGCCCCACGTCAGGCTCTGTGCTGACGGCTCAGAGCCTGGAGCCTGCTTCGGATCCTGTGTCTCCCTCTCTCTCTGCCCCTCCCCCGCTCGCATTCTTTCTCCCCGCCAAAATAAATAATAAACATTTAAAATAAAAAAGTCATTCTCTGTGTGCTAAGATGAAAACATGTCCGTGTCATAACATTAAATGAAAAAGCTTGTTGCAAACATTGTTTGTAGCAAAAGTCTATCATAAAACAAGCAGGAAAAATAATATATATACTTGCATATACAGAGAAAATTTCCAGAGGCTATATATCAGACTGTGTTTAGCAAATATCACGGAGATGTAAGGATAGGTAAGAGAAAGATTTTTATATTTTAATTTATTCTATTTTGCTTTACTTGAATTTTTTTAAACATAGTCCTTGTATTAGCCCAAAAATTTGTTTAAAAACACAATTACTCTCCTTAGTATGCCACAATGTCTACAGCATGGGCTTACCTTTAATTCCTGGATCAGCTGGGTTCTTCTGTCTTTTAAGTTCTTTATCTCCTTCTCATCCCAGCATCTAGCCTTGTATTTTAAGTCACTTGATCCTCCAGAGATCACCCCAGATTTTAAAAATAATGTTCCATCAAGAGCTACTGTCTGTAAAATTAAAAACATTTTATCCTGGAGAGATGTACATAAGGAAGATAAAGATTGGACATAATATGGAAATTTTTCCAGCTGAGAATTTATAGATGAGAAAAACCACTTAATGAAATTTATGAATAAAATACCCAACTTATGAAGAGACAGACACTAGCCAATAAATGAACCACAAATACAAGTCCTGTTTTGCTAAGGCCCAAAGCAATTCTAGGCAACAGATTAGCAGCCATTAAAAAGTTCCAAAGTAAATTGTACATTAGTTCCAAACATATGCAATAATGAGAGGCAAATCTGGTATCAAATAGTTTGCATTATATATTCCTGTGTTTTGAAGAATTTCTTACCACATGCCAGTGGCATATTATGAAAACAGCCTTAGATACCAAGCATATCACATTCTCCCCGATGCAAATGAAACCGGGAGGAAGAAAAAAATTTAAACAGAGTCAGAGGTACAAAATAGCTTCAAGTTTACAGTCCAGTGAGTAATCATATGCTTTATGCAGTAAATGATTCTCAGTGTTTTGCAAATGTTTCTAATTATTTGGTGAAAGCAGGTGCAGACCAACTGTGTAAGACTAAAACCATGCAATGTGAGCTTAAAAAAAAAAAAAAAAAAAGAAGAAGTCAACAAATAGGAATCTCTTTCATTCCTTCATTCAGACAAACATTCCCTGCGTGCTACTGTGTTTGAGACGTTCCATACCGGGGACCGGAGTGACCAAAGAAGTGACATATGGTACTGACCCTCAGCAAATCACTCTCATGGGGAAAAGAAACATATCATTACAACATAAAGCGATGAGAAGCTAGAATCATACTCAGAATAATCTGGAAGCATAGAACTGGAGGATTCCAACCCAGCTGCTCTGCAGAAGGCTTCCTGAAGAGGCGAAGGCTTCCACTGTATCTTGTCAGAGGAACTAGTTAGACGTAACTAGCTGTATTTACCAGAAAACTCAGTTTACTTGTCTCACAATTACAGAGGTACGCGTTCCAGGGTTTTTATGGTGACTCCAGAGTTAACAAAAACCCAGACTCCTGATAGAATCCTTAGTATCTGGATCACTCTTCAAGGGAGACAGCCTTGTTATTTTCCGGAAGGCTTTAGGGGCTCCTTTCCTTCCCAACTGTCGGCCTGGCAATCGGTTTGCTCATGGTCTGAAATGGCTCTGCGGAAAAGCATTACATCTTCACTGGATAGCAACAGCAGTGGCATGGAGACTGAGCTCCTAACGGGAAGCTCTCTCTGAGCGGGAGGGCAGTTTGGGAAGCCCACTGGTACACACCTTGCTGACTCCCCTGACTTCTTCACAACAACGTGCAGTGATATGGAGGCAGCATCCCTCTCTGGGCACGCTTTCAGCTCGGGCTATGTCTGCCTGGCCAAGCCGTATTTCATTCACACTGAGGGAAAGGTGAAGAACCACGGAGGCTCCTCTCCTTTTCTGCTTTTAAGTTCTCCACAAAGCTTACTTTACGTTTACACTATGTGTCACCAGGATGTGTATGTCTGTATCTCTTACGTGACCGTTTCAAAGTCATTTGGCAGTCCAGGAGAACCCTACAGCTCCAGCTACTGTGTCTATGTTTCACACAAGGAGGTAAAGGTTCTATTAAGAAACTTTCCTCGCAGGACTAGTGATGACTGCCATTTACTTCCAATTGTCCCTCCTAGATTGTCACGCAGGAAGATCAGGCTTCTGTTAGTAAGGAAAGCAGGGAAAGGGATACTAAGCAGGCAACTGCAGTCTCCGACACACACAGGTAGGAGGTAGCCCAGAAAAGGGCGGTGGTGGAATGCAGGCAGCGGGGCACGGACACGCAGACTGTGCGTATGTGCATGTGTCACAGGGGTGGGATGGAGACAGAGGCAACGTGAGTTTGGAATTCCTAGAAAGGAACGCGACAGTGAAGGAATAGCACAGAGGTACGGCTAGCAGGCAGGGCAGATCGTGGAGCTCTTTGTGTGCCCTCACGGGAAAATGGGGACTGAACACCACTAAGGACCAGGGAGTTTATGGAGGGCGTGGAGGGGATTAACATGGAATGGGATGGTAGCACATAGGAGACAGAGGTGATCGGACATGAGCTTTAAACAGACCATTCTGGCAATTATTTGAAAAATAGACTGGCCCAATAGACTGGGATTATAGAGGTTATGAGGAAATCCTTGGGGAAAACCAGAACTTCATTTAGCTAGAATAGTGGCACCAAGAATTAAATACAGGAGATGAAGATTTAGAAAGAATATTAATTTAGTTTCAGACATACTGATTTTACAGTGCTTGTAGGCTGGCACTTTATTTACTTATTTATAATGCATATTTTGATTACTTTCTAAAAGAAATTAGATTTTATAAATCATAATAAAGATTATAATAAATATAAATATGCAATAAGATAGCCTCAAATAAATAACTAGAGATAAGAATAACCAAATATAATAATCCATAATGAGAAATCACTGAAAAAGAGAAAATGGGAAATCACTGAATTCAATTAAGCAAGCAGAAAAACAAAAATTATTCAATATATGATATTGGGATAGGTAATTAACCATTTAGGGGAGAAGAGCTAATACCTATCCTTAATAATACACATCAAAATAAATTTCAGATTAAAATTAAAATACAGAACCGGTACCACCAAAAAACATGGGAAAACTTAAGTAAATATATATTTGATTTTACAGCAAAGACCCCATTAAACATGTAAAAACCATATGTACAAAAGTTAAGAATGATAGAACTGCTTCCTAAACACATAGCTTACATACCATAGTACGCACTAGATCTTGCTAGCGTATGGATGCCAGATTTAGCAAAGAGAGAAGCAGCACGCCCAGTTACATGTGAATTTCAGATCAACAATGAAAAAAATGTTAATACAGGTGGTACGTCCAAATGTTTTCTCTGGTAACTCCAGGAGACAAGTTAGGGATGGCTTTCATTTTCCTTTCTGAGCTCTGTCTTCCCAAATCTCTGAGTTGCACATTTATTAACTTGTGTATCTGCTATACAAAAACCAAACATAACAGTGAGGAAAAACCTCACCGGGGGCTGGCGTGGACAGGGGCACAAAAAGCTCTGCGCTAATGACAATCTGCCATATCATGCATGGGAGTACAACGCCAGCGCCCTCTTCCCAGCTACAAGTCAACTTCTCCTCTTTGAGCAGGGGTACAGTTTTCTGAGGCTCTTTTTACTTCATTGCTTGGTTGGCTGCTGCTGTTGTTACTACAACGGTTGACTACTGCATATAACGTGCTCGGCACAGTACAGAGATGCTGTTTAGTTCTATGTTCACAACCCCATTAAGTAGATACTATTTCCATTGTACAGATAGGGACCAAAAGATATTAGGTAACTTGCCTAAGGCCATACACACGGACCAAAGCCCAAGTTGGCTGAACATCTATCCCCGTGTTCTCACCGACCATGTTATACACTTCCTTCAATTCCAAAAACATTGTGAGCACCAATCACAGAATTATGAATCTTACTTGTTTTAATAGTTTCTAGGTTTATTAAAATAACATTTCTTCTCAAGGTAAATGTAATCTCCAACAACCTATTTTCATTTGATTTACAGTCAAATTCCTATTCCAGAGGACTATAATTATAACTTCCAGCCTGCAATTTCCTTAACTTAAATCTTACATTAGTTGGTCAGGGTAGTAATCCTAGTCGGAGGTCACGTTCCTGAAAAATACCTTGGCTGGCACAGTTGGGATTTCATGACAGAAGAGTGGGAGGAATTTCTAAATAACACTAAATGAAACTTCTAGAGAGTATGTGCTAGAAAAAAATTCTTAGGCATTAAACACTTATTTTGCAGGATTACCAACCAATCCACTGAATCAGCTTCAACTGTTTCAAGAATAGCGTTTCAGCCTTATAAACTGCTAAGGTAGATTCTCCCATAAATTTTTGTGTTATGCAGATTCTACATATTTGTAACGTTCCCTTTCAGTGGTATGAAAAATAATATACTTTAACATTTTATTTCTGAATGGAAAAGATATTCACTGAATTCAAAATCCAAAAGACACAAGACTGTAGAGTGAAAAATTTCCCTGGCCCCTACCACCCACATGCCCTCCCCAGAGGTTATCAATGATGTGATTTTCTTATGCATTCTCCCAGAATGTTCTTGCATAAACAGATGCATGCAAACGTCTCTTATTTCCCCCAATGTTTTACACACATGGTAACACACTACACACTAGTCTACATATGACTTTTTTAAAAAACTGAATACATCTTGGAGGTGGTCTCATACTTGCACATAAAGCACTTCACTCTTATTTCAGGTTGCACATTATTAGTATTCCATTCTATGAACACACTACTTTCATTGAATTAGTCTTGTCTGGAATGTTTCCCATTTTGCCTGTTACACAGAATGGTTCAATAAATAAATCATTTCATGTACATGTGAGTTCATCTGTATGTGAAGTTCCTAAACAGTACAACTGGTAGAACAGCCCTTCGCAGAGCTGATAGGAATTTTATACTCAGAGCAGGGGATGGAAGGGTTTCTCTCCTCACACGGTGTTAGCAAACTTTCTAATGTTTAATCAACCCGACAGGTGGAAAAAGCATTGAGTGCAGTTTTAGTTGGCATTTCCCACATAAAGGGAGAATGAGTTTTCACATAGAAGAGCAATTATATTTCTTTCCACGACAATACGTTTGTTCAAATCCTTCATCCGTTTTTCTGCTTTGTGTTCTTTTTTTCCATTGATTTATAGGAAAATTTGCTCTTTACTCTGAGCTGCAAATATTATCCCTGGTTTGCCATGTCTTTTGACTTTGCTTGTGGTTTGTGCCATGCAGAATGTTTTATGTGAATTTACCCATCTTTTATGGCGTTGGGTTTTTTTTTTTTTTGTCATACTGAAAAGGTCTTACTGTCTCTGACATTAAGAATAAAGCCCTGGGGCGCCTGGGTGGCTCAGTGGGTTGATCGACTGACTTTGGCTCAGGTCATGATCTCGTGGTTCGTGGGTTTGAGCCCTGTGTCAGGCTCTGTGCTGACAGCTCAGAGCCTAGAGCCTGCTTCTGATTCTGTGTCTCCCTCTTTCTCTGCCCCTCCTGCACTTATGCTCTGTCTCTCTCTGTCTCAGAAATAAACATTAAAAAAAAAAATAAAAAAAAAAATAAAGCCCCCATGCTTTCTCTTAGTAGACTTAGAGTTTCATTTCTCGCATTTATATTTTGAATCCATCTGAAATATATTCTGATATAAGGTATGAAATTTAGATTCAACTATGTTCTGTTCTAGATGGTGCCCAGTTTTTAAATTTTTTTTTAATGTTTATTATTTATTTTTGAGAGAGAGACAGACAGAGTGAGAGTGGGGAGTGGCACAGAGAGAGAGGGAGACACAGGATCCGAAGGAGCTCCAGGCTCCAAGTGGTCAGCCACAGAGCCCGACGCAGGGCTCGAACTCACAAACCGTGAGATCATGACCTGAGCTGAAGTTGGACGCTTAACCCACTGAGCCACCCAGGCGCCCTGGTACCCAGTTTTTTCAATTTACTGTACCCTGCATTTTTTTTTGTTTAATGTGCATAATTTTTGGAAAAATGATCTTTTCATAAATTACTAGCTAGCTAATGACATTTTTCTGGGTCTGTTTTTTGCTAACCATGTTAAAAACATAAATATATCTTTCCATATACTTTTTAAAGTAAGTCACCCAACTTATGGGAAAGGAAACAAATTATTATTGTTTCTCTGGTTAAGGGGAATGGATGGAATAATCTCATGCATTTAAAGAGAGTCCAGATTTTAAAATGTTATATAAATTTAAAAATATTTAGAAATTGAGTTATCATAAAAATCTTGATGACCAAACTATGGCTAGCAGAACTGCTATAACTTATATTATGTAGTTCATATATACTGTATAGATTATAAACTAGCCCAAATATCATTTTGTGATGTCACTTGCAGTATTTGAATTTAAAAACATTTTAAACCCAATATCGAGTCTGTAAGGAAGATATCAAGTCCATGGAAAACCAAAAGCACAAACTGAAGACATTTTCTGTGAAATGTGACGTCTACACAGAAAATTCTTTAAGTGGAACAGGAAGAAGATATAGTCCCTGAAATATACTTAAGATACAAGTAAGACAAATGAAGCTAATTAAAATTTTGAAATAATGAAAAGAACGAGATACAGCCTAGAGGAGTAAGGCGTGTTACTGTGAACAAGATATAGGGCCGTGAAAGTTCGTTGAATGAAAGAATAAACAGTCTTATCTTCATGTGACCTCTTTAAACTGACCATACAAATCTTCAAAATCAATTTACAAACATATTTTACAAACATACAAAAATCAATTATAGTATAAATAGGTAGCAAAATATCTTAGTAGCTCACTTATGATACCTCCTTAAATTTAATGTGTAGAAGTCAATGACAGTGATCAAATTACGATTACTGAAAGAAGTACTAAAATGTATGAGAAATTAATCATGTTAGGCAAGTTAATAAACTCAACACTGGAAATTCCTACTTCTCATAACAATAGCCTATTTTGGATTAATTTGCAATTCTGGACATTCCAGATCTGATGTGTAAATTAGCTTAGCACTAAATAAACAAATAACTGGCACTTTTTGAGAGCTATTTGCTAGGCACTGAAATGGCATTTGCATGTTCTTACTTAATTTGACCCTCTAACCCTATGAAATGGGCACTATTATTTCTCCGATTTTAAACGATAAAATTAGATGTGTAGAAACTCTCTGGAAGGTGTATCATTAAATACTAAGTAGCATCACTGGTCTTACCTCATAACTTATGCTCTCAGACTCTATAATTCATAACAAATGTAGTTAAAAAAAACCCTATGTCAGATAATTTGAGGAATTTAACACTGCTTAACTAAATATAAATTATTCAACTGAGTAAAACGGTATTTTTTAAATAAAAATTATCCTCTTGAGATTAGCATTCAGTAAGCTCATTTCAATTGTGCTATCCTTAGAACTTCAAGTGTGCCAAAACCGTGAATGTGTAAAAGGACAATGTCTGCGTTGAGCTACGGAAGAATTAATATAAAATATAAGCCCCTAAAACCTTTTTCCCGGTATCCAGAAACACATGTATGATATATGAAACGCCAGGAAAGTCAGAGATGCACCAAGGACATTTACTGCATGTCAGGTTAAAAAAAAAAAAAAAAAAAAATTAACTGCATTAGGCTATGATTACAATAGATCTAATTTCTAAAATATAATTTATGATAACAGGGAATACTACAGAAATTAATTCTTTGAAAATTCAACGAGACATTTTAACAATCACCGAAGCCATAACTGTCCTAGGTTCTGTTAGTTTTCCTTCTAAAAGAGAGCATATGAGCATATATAAATATTTGTGTGTATAGTATGTTAGTCTTATAAATACTGCTTCAAATTATCCCAAGGCGTGATCTAAGCCTCTTACTTTCCGTCTTTCAGGTCCACCGAATGCAATATGCCTTGCTTCCTCCACAGTCTCACAGACAAGGCCATTTCCACATACGAACTGAATTACTTTCTTCAGCTGAGGAAACTGAGTCTTTATGACATCAATCATCATTTTACAGCCTTTAATCTCCCTCAGTCTTTCATTGATTGGCTTGATCTGAAAGGTTAAAAAATACTTGTTATATTAGATACACTAAAATAAAAATGCGATATTTAGTACATGCTCAAAAAGCATACATAAGCATGACAGCAACAAATTAACAGAATGAACTTATATGCAATAAAATTTGACAAGAACCTGATGAACTATATCCCACTGACTGGCCCACATAACACTGAAAGAAAACACACTTGAGCAAAAGCCAGAAGATACAATTTCCAGATTCAACTCTGCCACCAGCCAGCTGGGCCAAAGCAATGGCTGACCAGGGTTCCAGGCTCTCAAAATGAGAAAATCTAATGGGAGATAACGCCCATTTACGTATGTGTCAAGAGAGTGGCACATCATGGAACTCTGAAAATCATTTTAGGCTTAAATGACCAGGAAAGCCTTCAGACCTTTTTCGACATGACTTTTAGGCTGGGCGTGTGAACAGATTTTTAAAAAGTGTCCGCGATGATTACTGGAAAACAGCAGGTAGGTATGACCTCACTGTTATGAGAACAAGCCAGTGAGAACTAATGACAAACAAGGCGAGGAGTCAAGTGCAGGGCAGTCCAAGTCTAGGGCACAAGCTCTAACCGCTACAGACACTGCCTGCAGCTCAGGGTCTGGAAAGCTGGACCAAGCAGAGCATTTTCTCTAGGAGGCGAAAAACCAGTAAAGGACGGCAATTATGATAATGACAAGCCTCCTGCTATGGGAATTTACTCTGGATACTCTAAGGCCTCTCAATACATTAGGCCCCAAATTTTGTCTGCTCTACCAAAGACTGGTACGTGTTTCCTGCGATGTATGTAAATATGTGATTGCATATTTAACAACTGAGACCCAGGGTCGGCATTTCAAGGACAGACTGGTATGTCTTAACTGTTCCTACCGTTTGCTACAGAACAAAATAAATTGCTGGCTAGCAGGCAGAGTGGTGTACCACTAGAGTAATGTCCTCAAAATCATCAAGGTACACTTACAGCAAAACTAAATTAGAAAGAAATGATATTAAATCAAGAACTACTATGCTTTGCCTACCAATACTCTAACAGCAGCCATTTGAGTGACTAACAGGCATTCAAGCTATGACTTTTTTTCTATCACTGCCTAGTTTTAGGCAATAAAGACATGCTTTAAAGACAAGATTTTGTCACCACTAAGTAAGAAACATTACAAATCTCTTACATCAAGGTAATCTAGAGCAAGGAATGTCTCCGGTTCAGCTCTTTCCTCCTTCAGAAATCGAATACAATCTTTTGCTACCTTCTCAGAGGCTACAACAATGGCAACCATGTAGCGACCAAAAAGTTTAGTAACAGCCAGTTGGTATTTCTTATGAATAGGGTGGCAGAGGTCAAGCAGTCTTCCAAACTTAGCAGGTTTCAAAACAGGAGAAAACAAACACATTATTGAGGGACAAATAATTCACTGTTTTTCAATGTAACAGAGCATAATGAACCATAAACTAATTTTATAGAACTATAAATATCATATTTGAACACTGTCTCATTCAAATGGACATAGGTTTAATTAGGAAGTATCCATTTAGGTGTGCCACACTTCATTTAAGAGTAACGAGGAGAGACTAGCCTTACCAAGGTATCGAAATGCTTCACAAAGCCACGTAACTCATCCACTCTCTGGGAGTATTAAATAAGAATCTATGAGGTGCCTACTACACGCAGTTTACTGAGCTAGAAATTGTGTGACCATCACTGAACGAGTGACCTTACAAGGCTTTCAGTCCAGTAGAGAAGATATAAATGATAATTATAAGCATGCACAAAATACGGGAATAATATACACTGTGATAACACAAAGTATCCTGAGCGCATGTAACGGGGACCAGGTTGACTGGAGAAGCCAGGGAAGTCTTCCTATGAAGAAGTGTTATATGAGATCTGATGAATGGCCAAGAAGTAATTAGACTGAAAATCAAAAACTTTACTAGAAAGTGTCAGCATATCAACCGTCCCGTATCATCACTGCTCCCTAGAATATCTGAAGATTCAATTTTACATCTTTCTACTCTTTCTTCATTTAATAGGTTCTATTTCAGGAATACCAATTTCTTTATGATAGGGCATCGTTGTCTTTAATATTCATTACCTTGCTGTTTGTATTTTTCTTCTCCGCTCAACCTGTGATTAACTCAAACCTCACTTCCAGGTCAGTCATTTGACTTTCAGCTACATAACCCATTCCTCGCTACTTGCAATTTACTTATTAGTTCAGCAATAATATTTGTTCTTGATTTGTTTTCTTGGCTCTATGGTTTACTTTTTATTTTGTTTTAGCTCAGATGTGAATCTGGTTTTATGAATTCAAGCTCTTATTAAATTTTCCATAGCACACCATACTTAAGGGGAATTTTGTTCAGTAACCTTCTTCCAGACTAGCCTCTTTGACTCCTAAATGCTTTTTTAAACATTTTATTTAAACAATTTTTTTCAGAGACAGAGCGTGAACAGGGGAGGGGCAGAGAGAGAGGGAGACACAGAATCTGAAGCAGGGTCCAGCTCCAAGATATCAGCACAGAGGCCGACATGGGGCTTGAACCCACGAACTGTGAGATCACGACCTGAGCCAAAGTTGGACGCTTAACCAACTGAGCCACTCAGGCGCCCCATTCTAAATGCTTTTTGAATTACTCTTTCTTTTTATTATTGCAGGTACCTACAGCTGTCGTATTGATTCTTTTCAACTTGCTTACGTGGGCAGCTCTGTTCAGACCTTTCAGTTGCTGTGGTGGATAACTTTCCTGATCGCCTCACCTACAACTGAGAGCACCAAGTGGTGGACTAAATTAGGTATTTTCTGTTTTATCTCCTCAGTATTTTCTGGTCTGTTTTCTATCACCTAATGGCGTGGAGGATAGGGGCAAGTGAGAGCGGAGTTGAGGCTGTGTAGATCTTTTGTCTGAATACTCGAGCTTTGCTCTTTCTTCTGAGTTTTTAATTAATATCCAATACCAAGGTTCCTCTGCCTCGGGGGAGGAGGGAAAATTCCATTTTGGGTACAGGGTTTTGAATTGGCCTTTACTTCCATCTAAGAACATCAGAGGTTTATGTTTCCTGACCCGCTAGTTTTGAATCAGAAGGAAACAAATATATATAATATATATACACACATACATACACACACATACACACACACACACACACACACACACACACACACACACACACACACGTATATACTTGTGTTTACTTGTTGCTAGATTAAGGGATACTAGGTGAGAATTCTCAGGAATTTGTCAGTTTTCCTTCTGCAGAGTTAAGAACAAGAAATGTTCAATTTTTTTTTCTTTTTTTTTTTTTTAAATCATGGACTATCACCATTTTCTGAAGTTTACGGCATTAGATGTAATAGCCCCGTTCCTTTTTCGGTTGTTAAACTACTTTTTAAAACTAGTTTCGTCATTCTGTTTGGTACTGGGGGGAAGGATTGTGTGACCCAGCCTTATTCTTCCCCCATCACTACCTAGAAGACCAGTTTCAAAACAGTTCAAGAGGTTGCCAGGGCCAAAAGCTAAGAACAGGCCCTCCTAAGAGAAGGACTGCACGGTGTCCCCTGGTGTTAATGACAAGAGAGTGAGACACCACAACCCCGACAGCAGAGGAAGTCATTCTGTGAAGCTGATGCCCCAACAACCGGAGCTGTCCTGCAGCTAATGAAATGCATCAGCAGAAGTGGATACACAGATTTAGAGAATAAAACATCATTATTTCAAAAGTATGCCATTGAGGTTAACTGAAAATATTAAAAACAAAACAAAACAAAACCAAGAAGAACATGAGGCTTGAGGCGATGTGTTGTGACCTATGGGGATAGTGGTCGTAACTCAGACTTTCTGGGTCATACTGTTAATGTCCAGGTTTCTCTCAGATAATTACTTATCTTTAGACACTGTTGGAACTTAAATTTTGTCACAATTATCTACTATTATATTTTAAATACAAATAATCAAACACAAAACTAAAAGACTTCTGAAATAATTCTGCTTCCTAGTAATGGTAACTTTTAAAATCCCAAATAAGAAAGCTTAGCCCTTTTGTTTCAATTAACTATTCACTTCTAATTACCACAGAATCTGGGTAAAGTCTTTTAAGGTGTTCTAGAACTTCTGCTCTCTTCTGCTGACGTTTTCCCTCATGGTTATCAATTCCAGCATTCTGCAATTCACTTCTAATAAGGTTCAATTCTTCATTAACTTCAGACATTCTTGATTTTGTGTTTTCAATTTCAACCACTAGGGTTTCCTCTTGCTGTTTTTTCTCTTTCAAGCAATCCCTACATGATAATAACAATAAGTTACTACCAAAAAGAAAAAAAATTAATTGCAAGATACAACATACTGTGGTCTGGCACTGTAGGGGAATGGAATAGTGCTTATCAATTTTAAATGATGAAAACGACAATAAAATAAGCTCAGCACCGGACATGGGCAAAGAGATTTTGATCATTCTTTGTTGATTCAGAAGATACACATTTCTGAAGACTGAGAAAGTGAAAGTAAGGATAGATCACTATAATCAGAGGAGTCGTTGTGGGCTTAACAATAAGTAAATGCCAATGAAAAACAAAAATCTTAGTGGGAGGACAATCGGGTCATGCCAGCTATCGTGACATAACTTATTATAAAACATCAATACCAACATTTCAAGTTTCATCACTTGAAAGTTTATATTTTAAAACTTAAATAGTGTATTTACTTATGTGGTTAAGTATAATTTTTAATCATCTACAATGAAATGAAAAAAATGGAGGAGTGAGGGGCCCCTGGATGGCTCAGTTGGTTAAATGTCCAACTCTTGATTTCAGTTCAGGTCGTGATCTTGCGGTCATGGGATCGAGCCCCACGTTGGGCTCCATGCTGAGTATGGAGCCCGCTTGGGATTCTCTCTCTCTCCTTCTCTCTCTGCCCCTTCCCCGCTCAAAACAAATAACCATTTTTTTAAAAAAGAAAAAAACCGCAGGAGTGAGAACATTATGATACAGTGGAAGCTTCTATGTCACAGAAATACCCCGAATATACCAGCCCCTTGAGACATAAGAAAGCCACGAGAATTTCCCCTGTACCCACATGCATGTTTTCGTATATTCTTCCAACTTCTCTATTCGTTTTTTATGATCTTCTATCTGCTCTTTTATTTGTTTTAGATTTTCCTAAAACAGGAAGAAAACTTAAAATCAATTACAGCAACTCCAAATGAAGTTATTTTTCACTATCCTCCTAGAAGTTACTAGAGAATTGTAAAATGTTCTAAACTTGAAATATATCAAATATAACCATATGAAAACACCTATAAGAGCAAGGTTTAACTCTGAAAAGACAGTAAAGCATAGAGCTTTGAGTTTGTAAGGGTCAAGGTTCAAATCCTGGCTCCACCATTCACTAGATATTTGGCAACTCCAAACTCTAAGGGTTGATCTTCAAATATCTACACATTTCTTATCTGTCCCTCAAACTAATTCATTCAATAAATATTTATTCCCTGGCTGCCATGTACTGGGAACTAGAGATATAATAATGAACAGGATAGAGTCTCTGCTCTCAAGGACCGAGGGCTGGTGGGAGACACACAAGTAGACAGTAATTCTAGGGCAGCTACTTGGTGTTACAAACAGCATAGGCACCTGGAAGGCAACCATGGGCTTGTGAGACTAGGACTTTGCAAAAGTCTTGCTCCATTCACTGTATCACTAAATACAAGTGCTGTACTAGCCTTCAAGGTTTCGTATCTAACCTTTCCCGTATTCACCCCGTGCACTACAGCCAGATTAACCTTTCTGACTCCATTACTAAGTGATCTAAAACCAGGAGCGTACCAAAGTAAAAACAATTCCTTTTCAGTATATAATAGCAGATGAAATGACAAAATTTTCATCTGGAAAAGGAAAAATATATTCTATGAAGATAATTATGTCATTTTACTCATTTGTAATACAAATTCACTGAAGAAACATCTACTGTGCTAGGTGCCGGAGTTATAAAAATAAGCAAGACATAGTTCCTTTTCTCTAGAACTCACACATTTCACAATTAGAGTCGTTATACTGAAATTCTATTATCACAAACTTAAGAATTCCATTCAAAGAGGGGCGCCTGGGTGGCTCAGTCAGTTAAGCGTCCGACTTCGGCTCAGGTCATGATCCCACAGTTCACGGGTTCGAGCCCCGCGTCAGGCTCTGTGCTGACAGCTCAGAGCCTGGAGCTTGCTTCCGATTCTGTGTCCCCCCCCTCTCTCTCTGCCCCTCTCCTGCTCATAGTTTGTGTCTCTCTCTCTCAAAAATAAACATTAAAAAAATAAAACTTTCAACAACAAAAAAGAATTCCAAAGAAGCAAAAACAAGATGAACGAGGCATACCAAATTAAGTCAATCGGAAACACCTGCCTCTGCCTTTGCTCTGGCCACTCCCAGGCCTTGTATCACGCCAGCTGGGCTCCTCTGTGGTCAATACTTATCAAGGTCACCATCTGTTACGCCAAGAGCTCAGAACAAACTTCAGATATGGCTTAGTTTAAAGAATGGGCTTTAATGAAGAAAATGGAAAAGGCCAGGGTCTTCCCATGGAGAAGTGGTTAAGGCCTGGGTGTTCTGCTCGACACACAATAGAGGATAATCAGACTGTTTTGGTACCGGGTCTTCTGGATTTCAGATGCCGGCTGATCACGCAGTTGTCTGGGAGAAGCAAACACCGCCCAGAACCTTGTGATCTCAGGATCTGTGGGAAGTTAAAGCTCCTCCCGTCCTGTGGGAAACTGAGTCTGGGTACAGACGTCTCCATCTGTCTCCAACCTGACATGTTCCTCTTCTACTACCGATGTGTTTGTATTCAAAAGACAGCCACAGGGCGCCTGACACTGGATTTCACTTCGGGTCATGATCTCACGGCTCGTGAGATCACGCACCGTGTCAGGCTCTGTGCTGACAGCATGGAGCCTGCTTGGGATTCTCTCCCTGCCTTCCCCTCTCCCACTCACGTGTATGCATGTGTGCTCTCTGTCACATAAACATTAAAAAAAAAGAGACAGCTGCAACTCAACCACTGCTTACTGACATCTAAGTACATGGTTTACAACGAACACTGTTACAAACCCTGCCTTTAAAAGCTTCCAGTCTAGTGGAACTGGTACCAAATGAACTGTACTTCTTATTCAATCTGATAAAAGCCCTTAGATGCAGATTAAGCCCAACGAGTAATTAGATAAGGAATAAATTAGTTTCAGGTTTTTGGTGGGAAGAAAAAGTGGGCCCGAGAAGGCTTTGCAGTGTGAGTAACTACAGAATTTAATATGTAAAGATGAGGAGGTTTTCCCAAAACTAGCATGTACAAAGGGAAAAATGTACAAAGAGTATTTACTGAAATCAGTGTACAATTTTACAATGTGATGCAAATGCTACAAGTGTCTTAAAGTAGTTACTGCTTTGGTACTACATCTGTTTTTCTCCTTCCACAAAACGTTCTCTCTTCCACTCATGATTCTCACATAGTTCGCCTTTCATTCTTGGTCGTCTTTTCACCTGCCAATTCACAACATGCCTAACGTGAGAGGCGTGCAGTGTATGGTGAAGAAGACTGACTGTGGAGACAAAGCGCCTGGAACTAAATCCCAGTTCCTCCACTTACTCGTTTAGTCAAGTTAACCATGTTGTGCCTTGATTCCTTCATCCGTGAAATTCGTCCATCGAATATTTACTGATTATCCCTTCTGGATAAGGAACTATTCTAGACACTTGGGTTGTATCGGTGAACAAAACAGACAAACATCTCCCCGCTTTTGTGGAGTTAACTTTCTAGAGGGGGAAGGCAGACAAATATAGTATGGAAATTAAATCATGTGTTAGGAGAGAAACACTTTGGGAGAACAGAGCCGGGGCAAGGCCAGCAGGAGTGTGGTGGGTAGTATAATTTTAGATAGGGAGGTCGGGGTAGGCTTCAACGAGAAAGCAACATCTGAGCAAAGACTTGCAGGAAGTGAGGGAGTGGCAAATGAAGAAATGTAGGGCAAGCTTGTTCCTAGCAGAGGAATAACCGGTGCAAAGGCCTGAAGGCAGAAATATGTCCAACATGTTCCAGGAGGCCAGTACAGCCAGATCACAGGGAGTAAGAGGGAGAACAGATAAAGCGGAGATTTGAAAGGTAAACTGGGCGGGGGGGGGGGGGGGTGAGCGATCAGGTAGCTCTATGGAGGGCACTCAAGGACCCTGACTTTGTGTGTGATGGCGAGCTACTGGAGGAAGTAAAAAAGAGCAAGTGTCGTGATCTGACTTAGATACTAAAACCATTTCTTCGGCTGCTGTGCTGAGGCCGTTGTAGAGGAGACGACAGCGGAAACAGGAAAACCTAGCAGGCTATCAGAGTGGTACAAACAAACAAACAAGAAGACGGTGATCGGGACCAGCAGGGCAGTGGAGAAGCGATAGGAGACTTGGTACAAAGTGGAGCCGGCACAATTCCCTGAAGGAGTCAAAGACGGAACCCAAGTTTTCTGGTCGGAGCAACCAGTAAGAGTGAATTTCATCACCTAAAATGGGAAAGATTACGTGTGGGAAGCATGTGGGGGTGAAGATCAGAAGCTCGGCTTGGATGAAGTTTGAGGGATCTATTCAACATCCACAAAGGAGATGGTGACAAAGCAGCTGGATATGTGAGGTTGTGAGGAAGAGATACGATTTGCGGAGTCATCAGCAGATGACATTCCAATCTATGGGCACGTAAGTCACCAAGGCAGAAAACTCAGAAAAGAGGAAAATCCAGGATGAGAACATAACAATACTAGTATCTACTTCATACATTTGTCGGAATATTGAATAAATAAATCGGGTTCAGAGCAGTGCCGCACAATGCCATATACGTGGTATGTACAGATAAACGCTACACTGTAATATTATTGCTGTTATCTCTGGAAAACGTCAGACCCATTTCCACAGACACATTTCATTTTGAAATCCCAATCCTGTTTCCTCATCTGTACCCTAGAGTAAATACCTACTCTTTGTTATTATTGTGAGATGTCGAGGAGCCAACGAATGCAACGTGCCTGGCAACGTAATCAATCAACGTTTTCCTCTAAATTCCAAATATTTACTTATAAGTCAAATGTGTATATAATTCAGAACCATTTACCCTTTACAACTCTTATCAGAAATGGTCATATTTTTAGGATGGCCCACCGACTGTATAAAATACCACGATTTGTGACCTGCTGAATCGCCATAATAATTTTGGAGTCCAATTCTCACTCTTTGGAAAACGAGGTCATGAGGCATAGAGGAAGAGACCAGACACTTCGTGTCTTCTCACACGCTTTCATCGTATTCAACTTTCCCGTCTCTATGAGGTAGACTCATTGGTCCCTCTTGCACAAATGAAGAAATCAAAGCCCAGCCCAGACAAGTTAAAGAATTTGGTTACTTCTCAAGACTACACAGACCCGTGACAGGAGGAGACTGGCTGGAAGCCAGGTCTGCCTAACTGGAGGGCAGAGCACTATCATGCGGCCTTGACGGTCACTTCCCACGCAGTGCAGTAAGCTCCCAGGCTCCTCCTGGGCTGTGTCCTTGATGTTTCCACAGGGCCTTGCATTCACCTCCGTTAAGATACTTGTCTGTTTTTTCTCTTTATTTATCCTCCTCCTCACCTCACTGAACTAAAACACATGAAGGAAACAAAATTGTGGGATCTGCTCATGCCCATCACCACACAGGTGTGTAGAAAACACTTACTGATTACATGAAAGAAGGTGCTTTCTGCTTCTATCTTAGACCATGATGAAGGAGCACCTAAAGGACACTCAGTGGCAAAACAAGGAATCCAGAATTTTTAAAATTAATTGCTTATGCCTAACGTCAATCCATTACTACACCGAAAAGCTGACATAAAAAGAGAATACCATTTCATTGATGGTAACTCCCCGTCACGACTGCACAAACAGAGGTACCTGAACTTCTCCATGCCTCCTCTTCTCGAATGCCAGTCTTTCTTTATCAGCCCTCTGTTCCCACTGCAGCTTTTCCAGTTGTTGGGTCATTATAGCCACTTTCTTTCTTACTTGTTCCTTAAGTTCTTTATAACGATCCAGCTGTATAAGGAGTATTAAAATATTACTAACTCACAGAAGAAACACGAGAGGAAATTTTTATGTGATATCCTTTGACTAGAAGATAATCTTATCAGTTTTAAATAAATCAGATCATAATTGGTTATCTTTTCCAGGTAAGATAATGTGAACGTAAAATGAACCTCTTCTTATTTAAAACTGCCTAGATAGAGAGACAGATAAGGATTCAAAACCAACTCTATAAAGTCTCTGCAAGAAAAACTTAAAGAGAAGGGGGATTAAAAAATAAAACAAGAAGGAGATTAAACTCATGAACAGTCCACATGCAAGGAGTTCATATAAAATCAAATATTTTATTTATATAGTTATTTTGGTATATATTTTATGATGTAAAATTATCATAACATTAATGAAAGATATATGATAAAAAGTCAGTTGAGAGAATGTTTGAAAACTCTGAATTAAAAATTATGGGAGCTCTACTACCAATTTGTCAATTATTTTTTTCCCATTTGTTATAATTAAATCTTACATACCAAATTGCATATTAATTCACCACCACATTTAAACCACCTCAATCAACTTCCCTCCTGCCAATTAAGTGGTCATGTTTCTTCAAAGCCACGTATATTTGATTTTTAAGTTTTTATAATATCCGTAAGGAAAAAATGATTACCTCAAAAACGTAAGAATATCAATTACCTAATTTTATTACAAAATGATACCATGTGGTCTTGTTGAAGTATTTTCTATGACTTCAATGAACTCATAAAGGTTATAATGCCATCGGATCTTATAAAATAAAAATACCCTAAAGATACATTCTGCATATAGGCTGAAAAATTTCAATCCCCATCACTGAGATGAGGATTGTCTGAGATCAATCTCTTAAAATATCAGAGAGGACATCCTTTAAGTTATTGCTAAGAAGCTGAAATAATAGAAAGTTTTCTCATATGTTGACTTGTTCACCTGACTGGCTTCTAGTTCAATGTCTCGCCCTTTGTATAAGAGTTCTTCCTCAACCTGCTTCTCAAAACTTCTCCATGCACCATCTAAATCAACCAGCTCTGTCTCCAGGGCCTTTATGTCCTCTTCCTGTTTAGAACATTGTTTTTCACTGTCCTTTATTGATTTCTTAGCCACATCTAATTTCTTGAGGTGGTG
This sequence comes from Panthera onca, assembly GCF_046562875.1. Taxonomy (NCBI): domain Eukaryota; kingdom Metazoa; phylum Chordata; class Mammalia; order Carnivora; family Felidae; genus Panthera; species Panthera onca. The sequence continues at coordinate 137,244,535 of NC_138345.1, forward strand.
AGAAGTATTTTCTTTGGCTTTAATGTATTGAGGCCTTTTCTGATTTAAAAGTGCTTCAAGAGATCTAAAAAGAAAATAAAGTTTGCTTTAAAGTAAATTAAATCTATACTATATAAGGGAAGGAAGTTCTTTTGATCAAATCATACATTTAAAAATAAACTTTAAAAATTGACTTTCAGAGACTATAAGCAGATCAGTGATTTCCGGAGGTTGAGGGGGAGGTACTGAACAGGTGGAGCACAGGGAAATTTTTTGAGTGGTAAACCACTCTGTATGATACCATAATGGTGGATATAGGACATCGTACATGTGTGAAAACCCATAGAACTTCATGGCACCAAAAGTGAACCTTAATGTAATGTATACAAATTAAAAAAATCACTTAGGAGGCTAAGGGATCCAGATGGAATACAAAATGTGACCAAAGAATCTACTGTATTACCAATGTATGAAATCACCTTCCTGAAGGGGATTGGGAGGAAAGGTGCTAACCTAAGTAACTCTGAAAATGAGTCAAGTCTATAAAACTAAAAGCAAGAGGACCTGTGCACAGGCACTGTACTCTCATTGCCAAAGTTGCTCCCCATGAGGGTATGGGTTAACATCAGCAGTACCGCTATAGATGATTACTAGAACTGAAAATGACCGGCTGACCATGGAAGCCAGGTTGCTCGCTACTGCCATGGAGGTTACGGACAGGCAAGAGAAGGTCAACATCAACAATGATGGCAACTCATATTATGATGTATTAGACAAATGCTAGGTCATATAACATATTATATGTAGATATTCCCGATGTGATGAGAAGGACATTTTACCCCCTACGGCCTTCCCCTTCAAAATCCATAAACCTTGACTAATGATGAGAAACTATCGGGCAAATCCAAATTAAGAGACGTTCTACAAAAACACCTGACCAATATGGCTCAAAATTATCTAGGTCATCAAAAACAAGGAAAGGCTGAGAAACTGTCACAGCCAAGAGGAGCCCACAGAAACAGGATAACAAATGTAACATAGTGTCCTGGACCAGAGACAAAAGACACTGGGGAAAAGAGAGAAAATATTAGTCAACCATGGACTTCACTTAACAATAGTGCATGAACACTGGTTCACTAATTCTGACACATGTATCGTATTAATAATGTTATCAAGTAGGAGAAACTGAATGTGGGGAATATGGGAACTCTTACTATCTTTGGAATTTTTCTGTATATCTAAAAGTATTCCGAAGTAAAAAGTTTATCTAAAAAATCAACTTTCAAAATGTCACTTATTTTTATTTTTTTATCAATGTACATAAAACCTAACTGTTAATAACTATGTTTTAAAACTCACTTTAACTCTTTTTCTGTTTGTTGTAGTTTTCTAGTTAGCACTCCATGTTCCTTTTTCTTGGCTTTAACTATGTTTTCATGATCAGAAAGAGACTCTTTTGTGACACTCAAATTCCTGTTCACACGCTCTAACTCGGTGTTCAGAAAATGAATTTTCCTTTCATTATGATATAGTTGGAAAAGCTGTAATTGTATTTTGTTTATTTTCAGTTCTTCAAGGAGACTCTGGTAACGTTCTGCCTATAAAACAGTACAATTCCGTAACAGTTAAAAGGGAATATCCTGAAGTTGACCTTTCATAAACTCAGTGAGAGTACCAACAGATGATCTCTAAGGAATCAAATTATTTATTTTTTAAGTATCATTCACAAGTTATCAAATTTATGAAGTTAATGCTTGTCAAAAGTAGCATTATTTGGAGGTTTCTGTGTACACATACACAACAAACCAGTAAACCAGATTTTATTCTCATATACTCAGTGATATGGTGGTAAGAACAATGAAGTGGCACCTGCTAACCTGGGTCCTCATCGCATTTGTTTGGACCTTGGACCTCAGAGTATGGCAAGTCCATTAACGTTTCTTTTTTTTAAAGTTTCTAGTTATTTATTTTGAGAGCCTGCACACGCATGTGGGAGGGGCAGAGAGAGAAGGAGAGGGAGAGAGAGGGAGAGAGAGAGAGAGAGAGAGAGAGAGAGAGAGAGAATCCCAAGAAGGCACCGCACTGTCAGCGCTTAGCCCAATGTAGGGCTCAATCTCACAAACTGTGAGATCATGACCTGAGCCAAAATCAAGAGCTGGACACTTAACCAACTGAGCCACCCAGGTGCCTCACCATTAACATTTCTGCTATCAGTTTCCTCATTTGTAAACTGAAGAAAGTTGAATGACTTATAGGTCCCTAGCAACATTAAATCCAAGAATCCCGGGTAAAACTCCTGCTATAAGATATAATTTTTCTATTAATAGAACAGGAATATTAAAATTCTAAAGTATATGGACAATGGAAGAATTTCTTTACCATTTGTACTCTTAATAAAGGAATAAAGGAATAAAGGAATGGGCTGCCTTGAGAGAAAATCTCCTAATCAATGACATATTCCAAGTAACAGGTAAAAAGCCATCTGCCATGACACTGTAACAAATAGGAAATTCAACGATTCTAACTGTCCTCATAATGTTTAATGTTCTGCGACTCTACTTTCTGAAAGCTGTTTCAGTATATTATGAGAAACATAGTCTGACTCTCACCAATACCACCCCTTACCACTAACAAACCCAAGGACACATACGCACATGTAAAAATATGAAGAAACAAACATCACAGTGAGAAACACAACACTTTTATTTCTTCAAATATTACTGACTGCCTACTATGTGCCAGGCCTCTGTTGCTGGGAATATAGGAAGGAAGAAGACAGAAAAAGTCCCTGCTCTTACAAGCTTATAATCTAGTTGTTCTAACGGGAGGGGGGGGGGATTAGAGATTAAACAAGCAAACAAATAATAAACAAGATAATTTCATGCAGCAATAGACGTTACAAAACAAACAATAGGGTAATACAACCGTACCAGGGAGGGGAAGGCCAATTTAGATTGGGGGTGTGGATAGCAAATGCCTACCTGAGAAAATGGCAATGAAACACCTTGAATGAGAGAGTATTGGCCATGAAAAAAATCAGGCATACAGCTATCCAAGCAGAGGAAATAGCAAAAGCTTCAAGCTAGAAGTGAGGACGGTATGTTCAATAAGTAGTAAAGGCCAGTGTGGTGGGAGAGTAGAGGAAACCAACGCTTGAGAGGTGGGTGATGGTCTAGGTCAGTAGGCTGGACAGGGACACTAGTGGGAAGCACTCCACTGATGGAGGTTTTGTGCAAGAGAAAGACAAAATTTGGGGCGCCTTGGTGGCTCAGTCCATTGAGCGTCCAACTCTTGGTTTTGGCTCAGGTCATGATCTCATGGTTCGTGGGTCCGAGCCCCACTTTGGGCTCTGCACTGACAGCGAGGAGCCTGCTTGGGATTCTCTCTCTCCCTCCCTCTCTGCCCCTCCCCCACTCACGCTTGCTAGCTCTCTCTCAAAAATAAACATTTAAAAATTAAAAAAAAGAGAACAGAGTCTGATTTGCATTTGACAAAGATCTAAATTTTTTTTAATGTTTATTTTTGAGGGAGACAGACACACACACACACAGAGTGTGAGCAGGGGAGGGGCAGAAAGAGAGGGAGACACAGAATCCGAAGGAGTCTCCAAGCTCTCAGCACAGAGCCCAACGTGGGGCTCAAACCCACGAACCACGAGATCATGACCTGAGCCAAAATCGGATGCTTAACTGACTGAGCCACCCAGGTACGCTGACAAAGATCACTCTAAACGCAAAGAACTATCAACCATAAATGAGGTACTCTACTAGGCATTGTAAAGGGCACCAAGAAATACCACAGAACAGCATATGCAAAGCATGCCTCTGGCCTCCTAGAGGTTCCCAATACCCTTTTAGGGAGCCCCTGAAGTCAAAACTCTTTCCATAATAATAGTAAGACTTCATTTGCCTTTTTCATTGTGTTGACATTTACACTGATGGTGCAAAAGCCAATGGTGGGTAAAGCTGCTAGGCCTTAACGTAAATAAGATTTAATACAGAAGGAGATAGGAGCATTCACCTGTCTTCCTTTAAGCCATATATTAAGGAGATTATAAATATGTAAAACAACGTCACCCTTCTGGTTAGTTTTACAAAATGCAATTATTTTTCATAAAAGTATGTTATTTATATTAACGTGTAATGTTTCTTATTGCTGTTTTTACATTGATCATTATAATATATTTCTTAAATTTCTCAGTTTTAATTTCAAACACAGTAAATATCAGTCAGAAACTCTTTGGGGACCTCAAGAATTTATAAGAGTGTAAAGGGACAAGATCCAAAAGTTGAAAGCCTATGCCATGTAAGATATACACCCCTCAAGCTTATTTTTAGTTGGGAAAATCAGACATTTTTGTACTTCAGGTAGCAATGCCTATTTAGGAAACAAAACAGTAGAGACTACGTCAAAAAGCTTATTTTTAATGAATAGTGGGCCTTATTTGTCTTACATTATAAAAAAAAAATCTTTTTGGTAACCCAAAGCCAATACCTAGCAATGCTGACGGACAAAAGACTTTGTATCCAACAGTTCCTGGTTTCATCTTCATGACGCCGCCTTACCTCTTCTTTCTCTAACTTTGCATGTTTGCGCTCTGCAGCCACATTTTTTTTCTTATTAAAATTAAACTGTGCATCCTCTTCAGCTTTCAGTAACTTTCTTTTCTTTTCCTCATATTCTCCTATGAGCTCTCCTGAAGTGCTGATTTCCTCAAAAAACTGGGTTCTTTCTTTGGGTTTTTTCATTGAAATCGACTCTACAGTTCCCTTTCAAAAACAGTAAAGCACATCAACATAAAATATATGGATGCATTTTCAAAATCGTGAGCCAACTAAACTAGTACAGCTCCTTACCTGAAAAACGAGACAGTTCCGTGCTTTGACCATTACGCCTATCTTTTCCAACTCGGCTATGTAAGCAGAACGACTCACGGGATTATCATCAAAATGAAATTCCGAGCATCCCCCTAAGAGAATAAAACTGTTATTGGAACTATAAATACCAGACGCGTAACAACTATTCAAAGGTTAGTAAAATTATTTTTCTTATTGAAGTGGCCAGTCATGTGACAACATAGGTGTTATTAATAAACGCATTTAATCAGTCAACAATTATTGAATGTCTACTCTATGCCAAGGAGAATTCTATAGCAGTGAACAAAACGGAGGACAGTCTGGATCTCGAGGAGCTTATATATCCCACAGTGCAGACAAAAATGAGATATGTAAGTACAATAAAGATGTGAGAAAGTGTTAAGTGCTAAGAAGTAAAAGAGAGCTGGGAAGGGGATATGGAAGTTTCTGTGACAGAGAACAGACATTACAATTTTAAACATGATAGTGTTGCAGGATGAATGCTTATGCCCCCCCCCCAATTCATATGTAGAAATCCTAACGGTATTAGAAGGTGGGGCCTTTGGGAGGTGATTAAGTTGTGACCGTGGAGCCCTCATGAATGGGATTAGTGGGCTTATAAAAGAGACCCCACAGAGCTCCCGAGTTCCTTCCACCATGTGAGAACACAATGAGCTGTATGCACCCCAGAAGAGAGCCCCTCATCTGACCATACTGGCAGCCTGAGCTTGGACTCCCAGCCTTCGGAACTGTGGAATAAGTTTTTATTATTTATAAGCTATCTAGTCTGTGGTGTTTTGTTACAGCAGCCCAAACAAACTAAGACAGATGGGCTAAGAGCAAAAACAAAGCTGAGGCATTGCACTTCTGGTCTGAACATATATCACAAAGCCACAGTAATGCAAACAGTATGGCACTGGCATAAAAACAGACACAGAAACCAATGGCACAGAATAGAGAGCCCAGAAATACTGCACGAACGCACCTATATGTGGAATCTAAAATAGTCAAACTCATAGAAACAGAACAGAATGGTGGATGCCAGTGGCCAAGGGGAGAAAAAATGGGGGGAGATGTTGGTCACGTATTATAAAGTTTCCGTTATGCAAGATGCTAAGTTCCGGGGATCTAGTATATAGCAACGTGACTACAGTTAACAATTTGTATTATAAACTTCAAATCTGCTAAGAGGGTAGATCTCAAGTATTCTCACCACAAACACACGCAACAGTAGTGCCTGCATGCAAAGAGAACGGTAACTACGTAAGGTGATACGTATTAATTAGCTCAACTGTGGTACTGACTTCACAATGTATATTAAAACATACATGTTTTAAATACATGCAATTTTGTGAAATTAACATTTTTTCTTTTTCTTTTTCCTTTAAAGTAAGCTCCAGGCCCAACCTGGGGCTCAAACCCACAACCTCAAGCTCAGGAGTCACATGTTCTGCCAACCGTGCCAGCCAGGTGCCCCTAAATACATGCAGTTTTTTACCTGTCAATTATACCCCAATAAAGATGGGAAAAATAAATTTATGACGATTTAGTAAATAAAGAGTAGGCTAGAGAATCCTTACTGAAACAGAGACTTTTGAGTAAAAACCCAAAAGTGAGAAAGAGAATTCACCAATAAAGATACCTAGGTGATAAAGTGGTAAAAATACTTAAATTACACATTGAGGTATAGGTATACAAGTATTTATTAATAAAATAGTATTTATACATTAGAAAATTAAGCCCATGTTCTAATGGACCAGAATGAAATATCAAAAACAAAAAACCAAAACCAAGACATGCCTATATTATGGAGGCTCTGTAAACTCTGAACATATAGAAAAGATATTCATAAACAACTCTCAATCTTGCTTCTTCAGGAAACAGGAATTATAGGATTTAAATCACAAAATACAAATTCATATATTTCACGCAAATTGCTACTCAGTGGTAGAAAAACTTTCTATACAAACCAAAAATACAGGGGCATCTGGGTAGCTCAGTTGGCTAAGCATATGACTCTTGTTTCGGCTCAGGTCATGATCTCATGACTTGTAAGACTGAGCCCTGTGCCAGGCTCCTGCTGACAGTGTGGAGCCTGCTTGGGATTCTCTCTCTGCCCCTCCCCTGCTCACACACACATGCATGGTCTCTCTTTCTCTAAACTTTAGTAAGTATGTATGTGTATGTGTGTGTGTGTATATATATATATGTGTGTGTATATATATATATCTATATATATATAGATATATATATATCTGTATATATACATATCCTCAGTTCACCACTAAGAAAGTTAAACATACGTAAAGAACTTCCATCATTTTAACCTAAGAACCAGTAGAAAAATGCTATTTGACATTTGAGAAATTTGAACAAATATGTCTGCTTTAAAAAGAGTCTTAGTGGAGACTCATACAGGTTCTATCATTTACTTCTGAGATTTGCAATCCAAGAGAGAGAGGAAAACAAAAAAACTCCAAATCTCTAGTTTACTATGCCAGTGAAATAATAAATCACGCCCTTCAAATAATTAAAAAACAGGTCATCTGACTTAACTTTTGAAAAATCAAAGGACTCATAAGCAAGTATCTACAAAAAAAATACCTCGGATAATCCTTGTAAATGTTTTCTCCTCTCCACTTTCCTCCACGTACACAATTTTTACACTCGCACAAGAAGAGACAGGTTTTCCAATATGTGCTCCATAAATGAGTTCTTGAATATTTTTCACTCTTAAATTAGCTGTTTTCTCTCCCATTACAAAACTAAGTGCATCCATTACATTAGATTTTCCTGGGAAAGAAAAGACAGAGAGAAAAGTTATCCCTCGTTAACAATAAAAAACCTTGCCCAGAGACAAAGAAGCCAACAATGGAAGTGAAATATAGCCAATACACATGTCTCAAGAGTAGTACTGTCTTGTCTATGTTTAAAATGCATGTGACCAATTTTATATAGATCACTGCGTTCTTCCATGCAGCTATGGCAGAGTATTAAGTGGCCTAAATTTAAGGATCTAAGCAAGTGGATCTAAACCCAACTCTCTTCCATTATTAAATATTGTACTATGGCAATTCATTTAACTTCTCTGAATTTCAGTCATTCCATTTTATGATTAACTATCACCTATTTTAAAAAATGGCTAAGTATGTCCAAGATATCCGAAGGACTAGAATAAGGTTGCCAGAATACTTATGATTGTAGGAGGTGGCGGTACAGAAAAGTTATAGAGCAGGTCTGAGCCTGCAATCCCTTGAAAGGCCTGCTCCCAAGATTGGCTGTCACCCGGGGATTTGTATTTTGGGAGAGTTTCCACCGCTTTCTGATAAGAATGTCTCACTGTGCCGAAAGTGTTTATACGACATGATTGACGCTGGACACCTCGCCTGTTTTCTTTTTAGGAGTCTGGAATTTTGGTAGATTTTGATTTGTGCCAGACAGAGGGTGCCTAGCTGACCATTCCCCAATAAAAATCCTGGGCACCGAGTCTTTGCTTGAGGTTCTTTGGTAGACAACATTTCATGTACATTGCCACTACGTATTGCTGGAGGAGTTGCCTGTCCTGTGTGACCCCACTGGGGCAGGATGCTTAGAACCTCGTGCCTGGTTTCTTCAGTTTGTCCCACGTGCCTTCCCTCTTGCTGAGTTTGCTCTGTTCCCTTTCGCTGTAACACATAACAATCCCGAGTACAACTACACGCTGAGTTCTGTGAATCCTCCTAGCAAATCACCGAAACGGGGGGGCGGGGGGTGTGTAGTCTTGGGCATTCCTGATCCAAAGGCCAAATTGTTTTACAATCATGAGCCCACAGTTTGCTCTAAGACAATTTCCAAGGTGCTGTGTCATTGCTACCACCATCTGTATCTATCTACCCATCAATCAATCAATCAATCAATCAATCACATTCCTTCCCCCATATCCGCAAGGAACTTAAATTTCCAATGCCAGAACAGGAGGAAGATAATACAAAGAAAATACTGCCAGCCAGTGGAACTACGCTTAGTTTAAGAAGTTTATGATCTTGGCTTGAACCCACAACCCTGAGATCAAGACTCGCATGCTCCCCCAACTGAACCAGCCAGGCGCCCCAGTTTGTAATCTTTCTAAAAAGAATCAGAAGTGGTTAAAATGCTATAAATTTATTTAGCTAAGTTTCAATTAATGATTGGGTATGAAACGTGGCTTTTTGGGTTGACTGAAAGCTATTATAAGCCAGATAGGACAAAGTGAATACTAATGGAGTTGAATTAAATCTCACTGTAACAGAATTAAAGAGAAACCAGTTTTGATCAATCCTTATTTAAAATCTGCCTAAAATAAACACTTGCTTACCCAAATTAATTTATTCCATTAATATCTTTTGAATAGCTATTATGTTAATAGCTATTAAGGATATAGCAAAAGAAGAAGACAAAAAACCTCCCAGCCTAGTGAAGGTTATGTTCTATTAAGAGAGACAAAAGACAAAAAAAACAATTCCATACTAGAGTTAAGTATCATAAGTAAGGAAATAAACTGGGTGATGGAATAGAGGGTAACTGGGAGACATAACTTCAGACAGGATGGTCAGGAAACATTTTAAGAGCCTACTGACCAGCCAGCGTTAGCTTAAGACTCATCTGCTGAAAAGAATGAATGAATGAACAAACGAACAAACAAACCGAGTTTGGTAATGGTCAGATAGGGGACCTCTGCTGTAAAAACTCAAAATCAACATAAGGAAAATAATAATTCTGGAAGAATTATCTTTTAGGTCATCATCACTCAAAGATATAAAAATTACACTATCACTCTCCAGTCTCCAAACCTCAATATTTCCATTCATTTGCTTTCTTAACTAACATGCTAAGTCCCTTTTCATTCCAATTCTGCACATCCTCCTCCCATTTCCTCCTTCTTTCCCATCCTTCTGCCCATTCAAGTCCTTGTTACTTCAGGTGTCTCCTAGCTGTACTCCTACATCTGTTATCCAGTCTTTGCAACAATCCTATGAAGTAGGTTTTAATTTTTTTCATAAGTTAAAAAGTAGAGACTCAAAGTCAAACAAATTGTATGTTTTGGAGGTGTCTGAATCCAAAATCTATATACTCTTCCAACAAAAAGCAGAGAATTATAATCCACTATAGTAAGTTCTAAAATAAAATTAACACACCTAGACACACTTAAGAGAAGCACTAACTACCGGAGGCTCTGAGTAGACTTTAGCAGGAAATGATTCGGGGCTAAGTTTTAAAGGGTAATTCAGAAGTTTGGGGAGGGGGTAAACATGCCATTCCAGGAAAAGACAACAGCTTGGTCATAGGTACCGAGAAGTAAGAGAGCATGGTACCATTTCAGTAAAAAATGGCAAATGATTTTATATAGGTGGAGCAGAGCTTACCAGGTTGAAAATGGTAAGAGAGAAGTTAAACTTTATGCTGAGGATGATGTGAAACCATTGGAGGATTTTAGGAATAGCAGTGAATTTTCCAGACATGTTTTATCAAGATTTCTCAGACAATAACCCACCAGAAAAATGAGCAAAGGATATAAAAAGGCAATTCAGAGAAAAATATAAAAGGCGCCTAAACATATGAAAAGATACTTAAGCTCAGTCATAATAAGAGAAATATAAATTAAAACTGTATCGACTACCAGTTCTATCGTACTGGCAAAAATCCAAAACTTTGAAAACACGTGCCTTTGGTGAGGCAGAAGGGAAACATACCCTTTCATATATTGTCGTCGGAGTTACAAAATGATACAACTCCTATAGAGGGGAAATTCGGCAATAGCTAATGAAATTATAAGTCCATTCATCTTTATTTTTTATTTGAATTCCAGTATAGTTAACATATATTAACTTCAGGTATACAATACTGTGATTCAATAGTTTCATATATTACACCATGCTCATCATGATAAGCATACTCTTAATCCCCTTTACCTATTTTTTCAATCCTCCTACATACCTCCCTTTTGGTAACCATCTGTTTCTTCTCTATAGTTAAGAATCTGTTTCTTGGTTTGTCTCTTTTTTGCTTTGTTCATTTGTTGTTTCTTAAATTGCACATATGAAATCATACGGTATTTGTCTTTCTGACTTATTTCACTTAGCATTATACTCTCTTGTTCCATGTATGTCTTTGCAAATGGCAAGATTTCATTCATTTTTTATGGCTGAATAATATTCCACTGTGTGTATGTATACATGTATGTATGCATATATGTATGTATGTAGTATGTGGTATATATATGTATGTGTGTGGATATATAAATGTAAATATTATATATATAATATATTCTAAATATATATAATATTTATATTATATATATTTATTTATTATATATAAATATATATTTATAATATATTATATTATATATAATATATTATAATATAATATAAATATATATAAATGTAAGTGATATATATATATCACTTCTTTATTCATCACTTGATGGACACCTGGGTTGCTTACATACCTTGGCCAATGTAACTAATGCATCTATAAACATAGGGGTGCAATATCCCTTCGAATTTGTGGGTTTTTTTAAAATTTTTATTTATTTTTGAGAGAAAGAGAGAGAGACACAGTGGGCAGGGGAGGGGCAGAGAGAGAGGGAGACACAGAATCTGAAGCAGGCTCCAAGCTCTGAGCTGTCGGCACAGAGCCTGATGCAGGGCTCAAACTCACAACCGTGAGATCGTGACCTGAGCTGAAGTTGGACGCTTAACTGACTGAGCCACTCGGGTGCCCCCAAATTAGTGTTTTTGTATTCTTTGGGTAAATACCCACTAGTGCGATTGCTGGATCATAGGCTAGTTCTGTTTTTAACTTTCTGAGGAATCTCTATACTGTTTTCCACAGTGGCTGCACCAGTTTGCATTCCCACCAACAGCACAAAAGGGTTTTTCTCCACATCCTGGCCAACACCTGTTGTTTCTTGTGCTTTTGATTTTAGCCACTGTGGCAGGTGTGAGGTGATACCTCATTGTAGTTTTGATTTGCATCTCCCCGATGATGAGTGATGTGGAGCATCTTTTCACGTGTCTGTTGACCATCTGGATGGGTTTGGAGAAATGTCTGTTCATGCTGTCTGCCCATTTTTAATTGGACTATTTGATTTTTGGGTGTTGAGTTGTTTAGCTTTCTGTATATATTTTGGAAACTAACACTTCGTCTAAATCCATTCATCTTTTGAGCCATCAATTCCACTTCTAAAAATCTATCTCCCTGATTTATGTGCACAACTGTACAATGGCAAATACACAATTATGCAATTCATTACAGGTTGTTTCTAACAGAAAAAGACTGGAAACAACTCAAGTGTCCAAAAATTAAGGGAATGCTTGAAACAGCTGTATAACAGCTACACAGTGGAGAATTACACAGCAGAAAGAGAACAGAAGAGGATATAGTAAGTAAAAAAAGTGCATAACAGCATATATAGTAAAAAACTAACTATGAACTTTGATGTAATGAGAAGTGAGGAGTTAGAGATAGCAATACATACATATTTGCTTGCATCTGCAAAAAGAAAACACTGAAAGACAATCAAGAAATGAATGGTCATCTATACAAGGTGAAGAGCAGGACACGGAAACTGAGTTGGATACCTGTCTGCCTCTCCTGGTCCATTTTCTTTTCTTTTCTCTCTTTTTTTTTAAATTTTGTTTATTTATTTATTATTTATTTATTTTGAGAAAGACAGAGTCAGCACAAGTAGGGGAGGGACAGAGAGAGAGACAGAGAATCCCAAGCAGGCTCCACACCATCAGCACGGAGTCTGACATGGGGCTGGAACCCACTAAACTATGAGATCACGACCTGAGCCAAAATCAAGAGTTGGACACTTAACCAACTAAGCCACCCAGGAGCTCCTCCTGGTCCATTTTCTACCCTGCTTTTTGCCCTGTATCAATAGGTTCTCACGCCGTTTGGCTTCTACTTGGATTGGGCCAATAGGGAGCTCTGGCAGGAGGGAAGGAAAAGAATAGGGTCAGGGTATTTATTCCCTTACTTCCCTCTCTGTGAGGTGGCTTCTAGTTAGCTGTGTCTTTCGACAGGTCACCACCCTTTCAAATTTCCTTCTGGGTTCCTTCCTCTCTGGGCCTTGGGTGGTGACAGATCCATCATGCTAACCCTGCGATTCCTCTAGTCCTTCCAATTCCTTTATAGCCTTACACACATTTGTAATTACTCCCTTTGTAAACAAATCTTCCACAAATTGTCCTCATCTGAGTGTGCCACCTGCTTCCTGTTGGGACCCTACCTGATAGGGGAACAGTACAGAAGCAAGATCTCTTGGTGTGTACCTTTATATAGAGTTTTGAGCTTTGAAATATGTGTATGTATTGTCATTTTTTTTAAAAAAAACTAAAATTTAAAAATTCTATAAATGAAGGGCGCCTGGGTGGCTCAGTCGGTTAAGCGTCCGACTCAAGCCATGATGTCAGGATCATGATTTGAGCCCCACATCGGTATCTTAAGTCTGCTTAAGATTCTCTCTAAAAAAATTAAAAATAAAAATTCAAAAACAGAAACAAGTAAACTTAAGTGAATATTAAATTGGTGATAGCCATATTGAGAAATGGTTTATTTCAAGGGACTTCAGATCACAAAATTCTGACTGTACATTCTTAGTGGGCTGTATTTCAAGCACCAAAAAGAAGTATAAAAGAACTTTAAATCTCCTTTGGTGTCTTTATTGTTTGTAATGATACTGGCATTGGTAGTTTTAAGATCATTCTCTCTGTATTATAGATTTAAGCAAATAAGTATATTAGTGATGTTAGGAATTATTTTCAAAGTAAGAAAAAATGTTTGCAATGACAAGAATCAGGGCACAGTGAAAACATAGTTATGTTAAAACTGAATGGGGGCACCTGGGTAGCTCAGTGAGTTAAACGTCTGACTCTTGACTTCAGCTCAGGTCGTAATCTCATCGTTTGTGGGATTAAACCCCACATTGGGCTCTGCGCTGTGAGCACAGAGATTTTCTGCTTAGGGTTCTCTGTCCCCCCACCCCCATCCCTACCCTGCTCACACACAAGTATGCATATGCATGTTCTCTCTCAAAATAAATAAGCTTTAAAAAAAAAAGCCTCAGTTTTATAAACCTTAATGAAATGCTGATTCAGTCATAAATATTATTTGGCATTAAAACCATCTGGGTAGCACACAGGGTAATGTCTCTGACATCAGCTGTAGCAATAGTTTCTAGATAGGTCCCCTGAAGCAAGGGAAATAAAAGCAAAAATAAACTATTGGAACTATATCAAAAAAAAAAAAAAAAAAAAGCTTCCGCACAGCAAACAATTAATGAAACTAAAAGACAACCTGTGGAATGGGAGAAGATCTTTGCAAATGACATAGTAAATGATTACTATTTAAAATATATATAGAAGTTATACAACTCAACACCCAAAATACAAATAATCCAATTGAAAATGCGCAGACAACATGAACAGACATTTCCCCAAAGAACACATCCAGATGGTCAACAGACACATGGAAAGATGTTCCCCATCACTCATCATCGGGGAGATGCAAATCAAAACTACAATGAGGTATCACCTCACACCTGCCACAGTGGCTAAAATCAAAAGCACAAGAAACAACAGGCGTTGGCCAGGACGTGGAGAAAAAGAAACCCTTGTGCACTGTCGGTGGGAATGCAGACTGGTGCAGCACTCTGAAAACCAGTATAGAGGTTCCTCAAAAAATTAAAAATAGATCTACCCTATAATCCAGTAATCACACTACCGGATATTTACCCAAAGAATACAAAAACACTAACTCAAAATGATACATGTACCCCTATGTTTATAGATGCGTTATTTACATCGGTCAAGGTATGTAAGCAGCCCAGGTGTCCATCAACTGATGAATGGATGAAGGAGACGTGGCGTGTATATACAATGGAGTAGCACCCAGTCATAAAAAGGAATGAAATCTTGCCATTTGCAACAGCACGGATGGAGCTAGAGAGTACAATGTTAAGTGGAATAAATCGGAGGATGACAAATACCATATGATTTCACTCATGTGGCATTTAAGGAACAAAGGAAGAGAGAGAGAGAGACAAACCAAGAAACACTAAGTATAGAGAACAAACATAGTTACCAGAGGATAGATGGTAGAGGGATGGGTGAAATAGGTTATGGGGAGTAAAGGGGATTAAAGAGTATACTTATCATGATGAATGCTGAGCAATGTATAGAATTTTTCAAACACTGTATCATATTAAAATTTAAAACTTAATAAAATTTAAAAAACTTGGGTAAATGCTTGATAAAGAACATTTGTATAACGTCAAAGCAACACTAGTAGACCAGACCAGTTAGAAGGGAAAAACTAATTGTACAATGTAGTGATCACTGTCACCACCCTAATCCAGGGGTCAATCTTAGCATCACTAGTGGTAAAACAAATAGGTGTTATGTGATGTAATACCATGAGAAATACACAACATCACCTATGATGGAATCTAACCAAAACTGTTTAATTTGAACCCATCAGCCTTTTAGGTATTGAATTTTTTCAAATGTCTTTTCCTCATCTATCAAGAAATAAAATGGATCTTCTTTCTTGTGGAAACAAATGAAGATTACTGAGGGAACAGAATGGCACATAGATTAAAGTAGGGTAAGACCAAAGATTGGGAACTCAGCTAAAAGATTACTGCATTAATCCAGGGAAGAAATGATGAGAGCCTGAAACCCCGAGAGTAGTGGCAAAAGAGGGAAGAGCACAGGTTATTAAGGAGGCAGAACTGGCCCAGGCTGGTAGGGTTCTGGGTGTGACAGGGAGAATTTATTTAAAGATGACGGAGAATTCATTTAGGTGGCAGCCATATGAAACTCCGGGAGTAAAGCATTCTAAGTCCAAGGAACAGCATATGCTAAGACCCTGAAATGGAAAGAAGCTTGGTCTGTGTAAGGAAGGCAAAAAAGAAAAGCAATTCTGACCAAAGCATAGTAAATACAGCGAAAAAGAATATTAAAGAAGAGAAATACACAGAGGCCAGATCATAAAGGCCTTTGTGGATCATGGTAGAAATACCGGATTTCATTCCAAGTGTGGGGGAAAGCCATTCGAGAGTTTTAAGCTAGGCAGCGCTCTGATTTATAGATTTCCTTTGTTTGTTAACCACTCACTCTGGGTGCTGTGAAAATGAATTGTAGGGAGACAAGAAAGCAAGCAGACGGATGTGTTAGGAGGTTATAGCAATAGTCCAAATGAGAGCTCTAGCATCTTCGATTGTGAAGTGGTGAAAAATGGCAAGAAACAACTGGATTCAGGATGTATTTCAGAGGTAGAGTTATTAGGATTTATAGAAGATTAAATGAGGGAAGTGGAGTGTAGAAGGAGGAATAAAGAATGACTCTGGGTTTCTGGTCTGAATAAATGAGTAAACTGCATCCCTTACCAAGCAGGTAAGACCTAGGAAGGAATAAGTTGGTCTCGTGGAAGTGGGGGAGAGGAAATTTGCTACTCTTTCTGATTATAGTACTTTATTTTTTTTAGATTTTATTTTCTATGCCCAACGTGGGCATTAATTTCTATGCCCAACGTGGGGTCTGAACTTGACTGAGCCAGCTAGGCGACTTCTAGGTCTACTAGAAGTAGCAAAAAATGAAAATATGCTGAATATTATAGGCTAGATATATAATTTTGGAAGTCAGTAGCGTAAAGATGGCATTTGAAGCCATGAAACTGAATAAGATCATGTGGGAAAAGAACACAGGGAAGAGAAAGACAAAGGACCTATTTCCAGGGGGTGGGAGGATTCTAGTGCTTAAGAGACCCAGGGGAGAAGCAGCCAATAACTGAGGGCTTGCCAGTGAAACAGGAGAAAACCTAGTTGGTACACAAAGTCAAAAAGAGCCAAGTGACCCAAGGGAGGGATGAAATGAGATCTATCATGCCACCTAGACAGCAAGACCTTCCCTTGACCAACTTCTTTAAAAACACCCCCAGGACTTCCTATCTCTGTTTCTATTTTTCTCCTTATTACTTAACACTTTAATATTCTATATACTTTTCATATTTAGTTTGTTGTCTGTCTCTCCACCTTTGAATGTAAGTTCTATATGGAAAGGGATTTTTATGTTTGTTCACTGATGAGAATGGTACATGGCATACAGTAGGCATTCAATCATTTTTAAGTGAATGAAATACCACTGATATATCAAAGGGAATGAGGATAGGAAATTGGCCACTGACTCTTACAAGATGTAGGTCAACAGTGACATAGAGAAATTTCAGTGGAGCTTGAAAACTTGAAATCACACTTGAAAACTGAATCAAGAGCATTGAGAATGGCTCAAAGAGTTTCACTGTATTGATAAATTGGGGCAATAGCCTAAAGAGACAGTGAAGTTCAAGGGATTTTCCCCCAAGCGTTTCATAAATTTTTTTTTCAACTTATTTATTTTGAGAGAGGCAGAGAGAGCGAGCGCAAGTGGGGCAGAGAGAGAGTACCAAGCAGGCTCCACACTCCACGCTGTGCCCAAAGTGCAATCCTATGATATAGTAAGATCATGACCTGAGCCAAAATCAACAGTCAGATGCTTAACCAACTGAGTCACCCAGGCGCCCCTATAAAATTTCCAAACTTACAAGAAAGTTGAAAAAATTTCATAGTAAACACCCATACATTTACCACTAAATTCTACAATTAACATTGTACTATACTTTCTTTTCATACAGCTATATACCCTCTATGTTATAAGAGTGATAATAAGACATGTACTAATGCCAATGAAAACTACCCAATAAGGGAGAAAGATAAAATCCAGAGAAAGAATTACAAAATAAAAGGGGGAAGGATTTAAAACAGAGGTGGAGAGGGGCGCCTGGGTGGCGCAGTCGGTTAAGCGTCCGACTTCAGCCAGGTCACGATCTCGCGGTCCGTGAGTTCAAGCCCCGTGTCAGGCTCTGGGCTGATGGCTCGGAGCCTGGAGCCTGTTTCCGATTCTGTGTCTCCCTCTCTCTCTGCCCCTCCCCCCTTCATGCTCTGTCTCTCTCTGTCCCAAAAAAAAAAATAAAAAACGTTGAAAAAAAAAATTAAAAAAAAAAAAAATAAAACAGAGGTGGAGAGGACTCAGGTACACTTGTAGAACTTCTCTGCTAAATATGCTTCAAAGTCTACCATTTTCTTCCATAAAGTTAAATATATCACCCTGGCAAGGACTGACCCAAAAGGATTTCAACGTTATATCCTGCCGCTCCTCTACACATTCTCGTCAATTTGGACTATGAGCTGTCCCACCGACAGACCTTCCCAAACCCCTGGAAAAATACTCTTTACTCTTTGAGCCAGTTCAAATGATAATTCCTCTAGAAAACCTTCCCTAATCTTGACCTCTTCTTGTCCATACCTCCCCAAATCAGATCTAGTATTTTCCTTGCTTAAAGTTCCATAAACAATGTTACTGGGTCTCCTATTTCAATTAGTGTACTTTCTTATACTCCCTAAACCTTGAGAGCAGAAGCTGTCTTGTAATACATACCTTCTTCTGCTTCTAACACTAAGTATATGCAAAAACTATTTGCTAAATTCAAGTGGAGAACACTAAGGTTAAAATCAAAATGAGATTTTTCCCACTACCACAAAAAATCAACATTAGATTTACTAAAAACAAATGAGAACATGTCAAATTTTGACAGGTGGTGACAATAGGAAATTATTACAAAAAGTATGACTAACTAGCTAAATTGAAGTTTAAGAGAAAATGGATGTAACAGGTAATTATCAATTGGTTTAATAAAATCTACCTAAATGTGCCAGTAATTCCGTAAGATTATTTATTAAAAGATGACTTATTAACAAGTGTTCAAATGAATATAAATGAAATACCACCCATTAAATTAGTCTTGGATGAGTATTATACTGAATTTTAGCCTTCGTATAGAAGGAGAATGTGAATAGCTCATGCAAAATTCAGCAATAAGTAAACCAGAAATTTTTGTTGTAGAGAGATTATATTAAAGGCAATGCTAAAAGAATCCATGACTGGCTTTCTATGGTTCTAAGTAAAGTCTCTGGGTTACCACAAATTCTCAAGAGGGAAGTGCAGCTTCCAGGGCACCGGGACAAGAGGAATTTGTGAAGGCATTTTCACAATAACCTTAAGATTTGTTGTTAATCACAATATGTATTGTTGAATTAAGATAAGAGATAAGAATATTTCGAAACTTACAGTTTGGCACTAGTTTTAAAAGGTTCAAAACATCACTTCAACAGGATCTTGAGTGGTAATGGGCAAGTATTTTAGGCTGACTGTAGTATAAGATTTCATGTAAACACACACTCAAAATATTACACTGTTGTAAGTACAAAACACAATTGAGCAACCGTTCACATAATCACCAGTTAAAAGGTGAAGAAAATCAACCGACGGTGGGTCTGGTAACCTGATACATGAGTGAAGGTTAGGGTAAGAACGTAAGGAATGTTTATAATAATTATCTTTTCAGTGTCTTTTTGACAACAGAATCAAGCGTGAATGAGGAAGTATATTACACAGAAGATGCATGAAAATCCTCAATTATGTGCATATTTCCAAGCTCACGTATTCTTTCACATACACTAACTGCAAAGAAAACATTAAACAGTACTTATCTTTATAAAGCAACAGAAGTTTCACAATAATTATACGTCGGGTTGGAGTGCCAGGAAAACACAAATTTCAGTTTCCTACTCAAGGTCTGTCAAATAAGTTAATTTATTCAGGCAAACATTATCTTTCAACCCAAGAATGGTTTCCGGGCTCAGAAAGGAAATCTGGACTGAGAGAGCCAAAAGAAGACTCGAGAGTTAGGAAAAATCTCAAAGTAATTATCATTTCAGGCCCTCCAGCAGCCGGGGTCATTACATCTCTTGTTTCTTATCACAGAGCAGTGGGGAGCCTGGCCAGGCCCGTACTCGAACTCAAGTCCAGGCTCTGCCCCTTACTGGGCAACCTTGGAAAGTCATCTGGCCCCTCTGAACCTGTTTCCTAAACCATAAAATGGGATAATACCCATTTACGAGGGTTAAACAGAAATAGGGGTGCCAGGAACTTGGTGAGACTCCATGCATGCCATTATTATTACAATATTCCTGTGTAGAAAGTTCCTTGAATCCAAAATGTTGTTCAGGCTCCTTAGAACCAATTATTTCCTTCAGATCTCACTCTCCGTCTTTGGATGAGGAAGGGAAGGGGATGGAGAGGAGAAGTGTAGAGAGTAAGACAGAGCCACTCACGTCAAGCAGGGGCCTGTGTCAACGACAGAGCAGCTCAGGGCACTGCAGCTGAGACCGGATATCGCCCAGACCAGCATCAGCCGGTGACACAGTCAGAACTGATAACCAGCAGAAGGAAAGAGAGAGGACGGCAAAGGCCAGGCCTGATCAAACCCCTTTAAAAAGAGAGGATGTGGGGGACACCTGGGAGGCTCGGTCGGGTAAGCCTCTGACTCTTGATTTCTGCTCAGGTTGTGATCTCACCATCAGGAGGGTAATAAGCCTTGTGGGGGCTCCAAGCTGAGCGTGGAGCCCGCTTAAGAGTCTCTCCCTCCCTCTCCCCCTGCCCTCCCCCATTTGGGCACGTGAGCCTGCACGCTCTCTCCATCCCTCTCGCTGAATTAAGAAAAAAAAAAAAAAAAAAAAAAGAGGGTGGGGGGGCGCCTGGGTGGCTCAGTCGGTTGAGCCTCCGACTTCGGCTCAGGTCACGACCTCACGGTTCGGGGGTTCGAGCCCCACGTTGGGCTCTGTCCTGACGGCTCAGGGCCTGGAGCCTGCTTTGGATTCTGTGTCTCCCTCTCTCTCTGCCCCTCCCCTGATTACGCTCTGTCTCAAAACAAACGTTTTTTAAAAAAGGAGGATTTCTGCAGCCAGGCGTCAGACTCCCCAGACACTGAGCCCTCTATGTCTGACCACCTCAAAACGGCAGCTGGTGGAAGGCTCTGCAGGGTTGATCTCAGGAAAGAACAGAGGTCCTTCCCGGCTTGGACTTAGAAAGCGGGACCCTGACCGAGGCCTCCTCTCAACAGGGCGCTCAGACGGACTCCAGGGTGGGCTGCTTGGCTTCCTGCCTCCGGTTCATCTGGCTTTTTTGTGCCTTGTGCTTTGCGGGACGTG
The DNA here is from genome assembly GCF_046562875.1 of Panthera onca. Taxonomy (NCBI): domain Eukaryota; kingdom Metazoa; phylum Chordata; class Mammalia; order Carnivora; family Felidae; genus Panthera; species Panthera onca. The sequence continues at coordinate 137,265,481 of NC_138345.1, forward strand.
TAAGAAGCTAAGTTACACGGGTGGCGAAAGGTGGCCGAGTCTGGAATCCCGAACCTGCTGTACGGTAACCTCGCTTTACAACTGAAGTGAGCGGACGCTGTGGGGAAAGACACAACCCGCGTGTGCGCCGTCACAGCGCGCTGGTGCCAAGAGGGAACTAACTGGGAGGGCGGGAGAAGCCGCGGCGAAGCGAAGCTCGCCGAGCCAGCGCAAAGGAGAGGAGGGGCCTGGACAAACCCGGGGTTGGTGTGCAGGAGGGGTCGTGGCCCCGCTGCAGAGGGCGCGGGGACCAAGGGGTGGAGGGTCTGGGTCCGGACGCCGGAGGGCGGGGGGCCGGCGGCAGAGAGCAAGCGGCAGGGGCTGGGAGTAGAGGGTCAGGCGACGGAGGGGTGGGGGCGGAGGGCAAGGGTGGGCACCCGGCGGCGGGGTCTGGGGGCACAGGGCAGGCGTGGGCGGAGGGCCGGGTGCTGGGGGTGGAAAGTGGGGGGTCTCAGCGGCGTTGGGCCGGGAGCGCAGGGTGGGAGTCTGCGCCCCGCGTGGTTGTTGGAGGGGCTGGGACTGGGGCGGAGGGGTCACGGTTCAGGAGGGGGAAGGGCCAAGAGCGCTGGGTGGCAGTTGGGGCGGGCGGGGCTGGTGGCGGAGGGCTGGGGGTGGTGGACGAGGCCCTGGGGCGGAAGGCACCTGGTGGCTGGGGGCACAGAGAGGGGGTGGCCCCCCCGGGGGGGGGGTTGGCGGAGGGCTGGGGGCGACGGTGGGCACCCAGTGGCGGGGGTGGGCGCTCGGGAGGTTTGTGGAGGACTGGGCGTGGAGGCTGGGGGTCCCAGCCGGCGGGGGGGCCGGGAGCGCTGGGCGGGGGTCGGCGCCGGGGGGGGGGGGGTGGGGTTGGCGGAGGGCCGGGGGCACCCGGCGGGGGTGGGGGTCGGGTCGGGGTGGAGGACGAGAGCGAAGGTGGGCACCTGGCGGCGGGGGACGCAGGGCGGGGGTTGGCGGAGGGCCGGGGGCTGCGGGCGGGCACCTGGCGGCGGGGGCCGGGGCACCGTGTGGGGGTGGGGCGGGGGGCTGGGGGTGGAGGACGAGGGTGAAGGTGGGCACCCGGGGGGTTGGCGGAGGCCCACGGGCCGTAACCGCCCCGCGTCCAGCACGCTAGGCCGCCCCCACGTTACGTCCCCTCGGGCAGAATGGGTTCTGGGTGACCCGGGAGGGCAGAGGCGTTCAGGGTCCCAGTTACCGGAGCCGTTGGGGCCGATGATGCAGGTGAACCTCCTGAAGGGGCCGATGACCTGGCGGCCCCGCCACGACTTAAAGTTCTCCACGAGCAACACCTCCAAACGGCCCATGGCTGCGCCCTCCGCGCCTCAAGCGGCGTCCGCACACGCCAGCGGGAAAGCGCGGGAAGTGCTTGCGGCATCTCGCGAGAGGAGAGCGAGACTCCGGCGAGCGCCGCGCGGTTCCCAAGCAACCGGGTTGTTTACGTTTCCGAGGAGAGCGGGGCTTGGAGAGGTCGCAGGAGGACTGAAAGCTTGCGGAGCCGGCTCGATTCGCACCCGCCCGGCCTCCTAGGGAGCCAGCCTGGCTTAGGCTGCAGCTTGTTTTATTGTGGTTGTCTTTCCTTTTTCATCTCGTTTGTCTTAAACCCCCCTCAGAGTTTCTTCGCGATTTCCAGCCATGGAGATAGCGCAGCCCAGAGACCTGGAGCGGTACTTAAGCCTGGCCAAGAGGACGCATGGGGAGCTGTGCCGGCAGAAACGGATCTTCAACGCCAGGAACAGGATCATCGGGGTGAGGACCTCTACCTGGTGGGAATGGGGGGGGGGGGGGCGGGCAGCGAGGGGCGGGCGGCGGAGACCAGGGATGAGCCCTTGCAGCGAAACTGCTGATCCAAGCACGGCCCCAAAGGGCACCAGCTCGTCGTGTTAACTGCCGAAGAGGGGGAAGCCCTTCGCAGACACCTACCCTCTCACTTGCAGGACAGGCAAACTGAGTCCTGCAGCAGGGACGGAGCTTGCCTGCAGTGAGTGGCTAGTCAGAGACCGGAAGGCGGGTCTCGTTTCTCTGAGCCGGATTTTCTGCACCACCGGGGGTTCCTTCCAGTCTATTCATTTGACACATGCCAGCGAGTTACTGTTTTGTGGCACGCCCCAGCTGGGCCCAGGAAATGAGGAATATGGCAATCCCTGCCTGACCTTGCAGAGTTCATGGCCCGATGGACTCTGGCATTAAAACGGTCACATTAGCAAACCGTAAGAGACTCTTAAATACAGAAGACAGGGCCGCCTAGGTGGCTCTTCGGTTGAGCCTCGCACTTCGGCTCAGGTCATGATCTCACAGTTTGTGGGTTCGAGCCCCGCATTGGGCTCTGTGCTGACAGCTCAGAGCCTGGAGCCTGCTTCGGATTCTGTGTCTCCCTCGCTCTCTACCCCTCCCCCACTCACACTCTGTCTGTCTCTCTCTCAAAAATAAACACTAAAAAATTATAAATACAGAAAACAAACCGGAGGTTGCGGGGGGGGGGGGGGGCGGCTGCTGCGGAGCTGGGCTACATGGGTGATGAGCATTAAGGAGCGAGTGCACTTGGGATCAGCACTGGGTGTTGTATGTAAGTTATAAATTACTGGGTTCTATTCCTGAAACCGATACTGCGCTGTATGTTAACTAACTTGAATTCGCATAAATAAATAAATAACATACTCTAAAAAAAATTAACTATATTACAAAAACCAAAAATGGTCCACTGCTCACAGCAGTGGAATCAGGGCTGTGAGGGAGGGGAGCATGGGGTGTCAGGGGTGCACAGACTGAGACTGGGAGAGGACATCAGTGCTTCCTAGAGGAGGAGTTGTTCTGTTCTGCAGATACCTATCAACTAAGAGAAAGGGAGAAGGAAGCTCTGGGGACAGGCTGAAAAGGTATGAAAAGAACTGATGTGTACCTAAGACAACTAGTTAACAGTGGAACAAGGCTTAAAAAAAGATCAGTAGGATTGTTATCAACCGACTAAAATGATCTGGCTGTAACTCCTCCCCCTTTGTTTTCCATTTCCAGGGAGACACAGACGCCTGGGATGCTCAGGTTCATGACCAGAAGATTAAAGAAGCAACCGAAAAAGCTAGACATGAAACTTTTGGTGAGCATCTCTCGAAGCCTAGCTAGCAGTCTGGGGCTGTATAACTCTAGACTCCGGTCCTCATTGCTTCAAAAGTGTAAAAGCTTGTCATTTTCACACTCTTCGTCCTTTTAAAATTTCACCATTGTTTGTGCTCAGTTAACTTAATGTGCTGATTCTTTCTCTCTTGAAAGGAAAACAGCTATTGAATTCTATGGGGGGTGTAGGAAATGTATTGTGAGGGTAAATGTACATTGTTCTCGGGAACATAAACCCGAGAACATAACCCCGAGGACATAAAAATTTATGTTTATTTTTGAGAGAAAGAGAGAGTGTGTGCGAGCCGGGGGGACACAGAGAGAGACACACACACGCAGAATCCCAAGCAGGCTCCACTCTCTGAGCTGTCAGCACAGAGCCCGATGCGGGGCTGGAACTCACAAACTGTGAGATCATGACCTGAGCCGAAGTTCGGACGCTTAACCGACTGATGCGCCCAGGCGTCCCTGTTCTCAGTTTTCTTTAAAAACCGGACCTGAAAACCCTTAAACACACACACCATCCTCTGCCAAAAAGTTTCAGACCTTCTCCTGGGGATAGCTGCTTGCACCAGAGGACATAGGGACACTCTTGGTTCACACTGGCTGTGGTGACTCAGAACAAGATAAGATACTGTCGGAGCTCTGAGATAATTCCAAACAGGGGCGCCTGGGTGGCTCAGTAGGTTAAGTGTCTGATTCTTGATTTTGACTCAGGTCACGATCTCATGGTTCATGGGATAGAGCCCTGAGTGGTGGCTCAGTAGGTTAAGTGTCTGATTCTTGATTTTGACTCAGGTCATGATCTCATGGTTCATGGGATAGAGCCCTGAGTGGGGCTCCTTGCTGAGTGTGGGGCCTGCTTAAGATTATCTCTCACTCTCTGCCCCTGCCCCACCTGCGCGCGAGCTCTCTCTTACAAAATAATAAACATTTTTTTAAAAATTCCAAATAGAATTCACTTTCCCACATCAGGTGCAACAGGTCCAGCTTATTTCTTCTTAAAGCACTATAAGGATTTTTTAAATAGAAAGAAGCAGGATGCAAAATTGTATATACCATGGGCTACCCATTAAATGTTAAAATATATAAAGAGAAATAAGCTTAGAAAAAGACAGAAAGGAAATAGACCAAAATGTCAGCAGTGGTGATGTTGGAATGATGGAATACAAGGGAAATTTATTTTTTTCTTTGTACCATTCTCTAGTTCCTAAGCAGTTTACCTTTGTCATGTTTAAAAATAATTCAAACCTGGGGCACCTAGGTGGCTCAGTCGGTTAAGCATGGGACTCTTGATTTTGGCTCAGGTCATGATCTCACAGTTTGTGGGATCGAGCCCCACATTGGGCTCCTCACTGGGCGTGGGGCCTGCTTGAGATTCTCCCTCTCTCTCTCTCTCTCTCTCTCTCTCTTTCTCCCCCCCCCGCCCTTTTCCCGCTCTCACACTCTAAATAAATAAATAAATAAATAAATAAACAAACTTGAACAAAATAATTCTTACAAGATAAATAAAACTTACAACAATGATAGGACAGACACATATGTACCTATTCTTGGCCCATTATTTTCTTTGGTTGTTTGGTTTTTTAAACTGATTTGTAGGTACTCTTTGTATATTCAGAATACTAATTTTGGGGCGCCTGGGTGGCTCAGTCAGTTAAGTGTCCAACTTCAGCTCAGATGATGATCTTGTGGTTTGTGAGTTCGAGCCCCGCGTTGAGCTCTGTGCTGACAGCTTGGAGCCTGGAGCCTGCTTCAGATTCTGTGTCTCCCTCTCTGTCTGCCCCTCCCCCGCTTACTCGCTCGCTTGCTCTCTCTCTCTTTCAAAAATAAACATTAAAAATTTTTTTTAAAAATACTAATTCTTTAATGGTTGTGGTACTATTTTGAAGGCTTATATTGCTTTTAGAATCACTAGAAATTATTTTTTAAGGCAGATTCAAATTTATTTTTTCTCTGAACCTTAATCTTATGGGTGGGTATGCTATGTCTCTTCTAGCTGCTGAAATGAGGCAAAATGACAAAATCACATGCATATTAGAAGGCCGAGAAAGGAGAGATAGGAAAAGCCTCTGTAAAGCCATCAATGATTTCCAGCAGACCTTCCAGAAGCCAGAAACTCGCCGTGAATTTGACCTATCTGACCCCCTAGCCCTCAGGAAAGATCTCCCAGCCAGGCAGTCAGATAACGATATTCGGAATACAGTATCGGGAATGCAGAAATTCATGGGAGAGGATTTAAACTTCCACGAGAGGAAGAAATTCCAGGAGGAACAAAACCGAGAATGGTCCTTACAACAGCAGAGGGAACGGGAGAGTGCCCGTGCCCACCAAAGATGTGCAGGTAATGAAGCCAAAAGGGACAAACCGGTCTCAATACTTTCTCCGACCAATCAAACCCGTGGGTTTCCCCCTGCTTTGTTTGGTGTTTCACGTCCTACCACTGTGCTGTGTTGGCCGCCGGGGAAAGAGCCTGTGTTCCAGGATGTAAACGTCTTCATTTCTGAGCTTGCAACTCTGTGCTCCCGCCGGGCTCCAGCCAGGTGCAGGTGAAAAACCCACCTGCACCTGGATGGGGGGGGGGGGGGGGGAGGGGGGTTGGGGGTAGGGTGCGCCTAGGGCTCAGGGGTCACATGTCCTCACCAGGACCCTCCAGGCCCAGGGAACCCCTCTGGCAAAGCCTCCAAGACCTGAACAACCTCCATCCCTGAGGCAGTTGCAACAAGTCCAGTAAACTCTGCCTGCACTAAGGTGACCGGTGTTTTCTTTTTTTTGTTTTAAAAAAAAAATTTTTTTTTTGGTAATTTTTATTTAGTTTTGAGAGAAAGAGTGCGAGTGGGGGAGGAACGGAGAGAGAGGGAGGCACAGAACCTGAAACGGGCTCCAGGCTCCCAACTGGCAGCAACAAAGCCTGACGCGGGGCTCGAGCTCACGAACGGCGAGATCATGACCTGAGCCGAGGTCGGACGCCTAACCGCCGGAGCCACCCGGGCGCCCCAAGGTGACCCCCAAGCTGCTGCATCCGAGCTCTGTTTTCAGGCGGCTCCTTCATCCGCGGCCTGTGCCATAGCTGGTCATCTCTTCCTCCTGGAAATACTTCTTCCGCCAGCTTCCAGGACCCGCTCTCATCGCGGCTCCCCTTCCCCGGCCCCCTGGTTGGTTTCTCCTCCCCTTCCGAACCAACCTCCGGGTGTTGTTGCTTACCAGTGCCCTCTGCGCCCCGCCTGCCTCAACCACACTCGGTCTCTTGGCGCTCTCAACTCGTGTCGTAGATACCACCTATAGGCCATCATTCCCCCAAACGTACCCTTCCAGCCTGGTTTCTTCCCTGAATCTCATCTCACACGTCCTGTCACCTCTGGATGTTTATCTGCTCTTGGGTGTCTAACGAACTTATCAGAGTCAACACAAGACACCCTGGCCTGCCCCCCGTGAACCGCCACCCCTGTCAATGGGAACTCCGTTGTTCCAGTTGCTCAAGCCCCAACCCCAAGGCGTCTTGACTCCTTCCTTGGTCTCAAATGCCATGTCCAGTCAGCAGCAAATCACCCCAAATCACAACCGCCTCTCTCCACCTCCACTCTTACCCCTCTGGGCTAAGCTGTCAGCATCTCTCAGCGCGATTTTTGCAATCGCCTGCAGGTGGTCTCCGTGCTTCTGCCCTTGGCCCTCTATAGTTGCTTCTCAACCCAGTGACCAGGATGATCCTGCTAAAAATTAAGCTAGATCTTTTGCGCACACCCTTCCAATAGCTTCTCATTTTACTCAGAATAAGCACCAGATTCATCTCAAGGACCGGGAAGGTTTTCGTAGTCTGGAACGATCCCCTACCACGCTGCCTTTCATTCATTTCATCCTGGCCACACTGGCTTCCTCACTCAGAATGTTAAGTGTGTCAGGCTCACTTCTGCCTCAGGGCCTTTGCACCTACTGTTTCCTCTGCCTGGAAACATTTCCCCATATATCTGCATGGCTTGCCCCTTATCCTTCTTTGGGTCTTTGATGAAATGCCATCTTACCAGAGAGGTCTCTCCCCTGACCACTATTTTAAATTGCAACCCCGTACCCTCCCCCATGCCCATACTCTGTATCCCTTTCCTTGCTGTATTTTTCTGCAAAGCCCCATCACTGACATACTGTATGGTTATGTATTTGTCATCCCTCTCCCCAGCATCCTATCCCAGGCTCGTTGAAGGCAGGAGATTTGCTCTGTCTTATTCACTGCTCTGTCTTTCGTTCTCGGCACATAGATATCTGTTGAACAGTGCATCCGTAGGGCTTTCAAGATCTCAGCCACCTCCCAGGCTCTCCACATGTCCATCTCTGGCTAAAAGACTTTGTCTCAGCCTCGGACTTAGTCCTTGAACTGCCCCCTGGACATCTCCCTGGACTTGGTCTTTGAACTGCCCCTGGACATCTCCCCAGGCACTTCAGAACAGCCTGGAGAGTAACCCTGAACTTCCCTCTGGCTCTGCTCCTCCCCCCACCATCCTCCCCTCCATCAATGACACCTCCTTCCCTAGTCAAGTCACAAACCCAGGAGTCCTCCTTGAGCCACCCTTGTTCTCAGGCCATCCTCAATTCCTGTCCTTCCACCTCCTGCATGTCTCTTGAATGGCCCGCTTCTCCCATCCCTGCTGTCACCACAGTGATATGAGTCACCACCTTTTTTTTTTTTTTTTTTTTTTTTTTAATCACCTGGAGGGACCACACCAAGGGCTTTCTAATAGTCCTTCATGTTCTTTCTTGTCCTTTCTGGTCTCTTCTCAACATAGCAGTCAGAGTGCTGATTTTTAAACAATGTCACCCCCACTCCCTCCATCCCAGCTTAAAACCCTCCAATGGCTTCCCTCTTACCTCTGGAACAAAATGCAAAATCCTCTGTAGCCTACAGGGCCCTGCGTGCTGGGCCACTGCTCAGCCCCTGTGTCACCTTGTGCCCCCTACCCCACTCACTGTGTTCCAGCCACTTGGCTTCCTTTCACTGCTGGGTGCCGACAGATCCTTGCTCACGTCAGACCCGTTGCACCTGCTCTCCACCCAGCTTCTTGTCCTTCCAGACCTCAGCTCCAAGGTCACTTCCTCCCAGAGAAGCACTCTTCCTCTCTTCCTCCCCATCCCCGTCTGCCTAGCCAGGTATTCCCAGCGAGTCCCCTCCCAGGACCCTTTCCCCCTACAGCACTTCCGCAGTGTGCATTCATAGATCTCTTTCGGGGTTCACCTGTTTATGACCTGGCTCATCGCCCAGACAGTAAGTTCGCCAAAGGCAGGAAGAACCCTTTCTGTCTTGCCCGTCACTACACACTTTGTGCCCTGCAAAGGGCACAGTCCTGTGTGTACCTCCTCGTGGCGCTGTGTCAACTGAAAGGATGAATGAAGGAGGGGAAGACAGATGAAGCTCAAGTGGAACGGAGGCCCCTGCCTCACGGCTGGAGTTTGCTCTTGTGTTTGGACATCAGGAGGATGCCATGGGGCACAAACACCACGTGAAGGACCTTTGGATCGGTGGCTTTTTCTTTTTTTTAAAGTAACAACCCTGCAGTGTAGGAGTTGTCCTGCTTCCCAGATGAGGGCTGGAGGCTCGGAAAGGTTGGGTAATAGTTCAGGTTTGCAGAGCTAGGGAGTGTCTGGGCTGGGATAGGAGCCTGCTCTTATCTGAGTCCAGATCTTTACCTTTTGTTGTTTGGATGTTCCACGTTAACCTCTTCTGCTGCTGCTGCTGCTGCTCATTGGCCTGGAAAAGTCCTCCTAGTGTCACTGCATGAATATCTCCCCACTCTGACACCCCTCCTCTGCGGAGCCCCATCTGGTCCCCACAGCAGAGCTCCCTTGTCCATTGTAAGAAGATGGATGAGGGCCCCAGCCCAGGACCACAGCAGACATCACCAATCCCCAGCAGAATTTACCCATCCCCAGCAGACATCACCAATCGGCAGCAGACCTTACTGATCCCCGGTAGTGATGCTGACCCTTGGGGCCTGCACCCAAGAGCTCTACCTGAATCACCTCATCTAAGTGTCCCAGCAGCCTTCAGCATCCCCTCTCTCTGGGTGAGGGCAGGATAAGAAGAGACGCGTGGCTGGACACTCCACAGGGTGCTCTGCGCACCTGGGAAGGAGCTCTGGGTGGGCAAGCGAGGTGTGACTGCGTTTCGCTTCCTTTCAGAGGACCTCTACTTCAAGACAAGGCTGCAGTTTGATGAAACGGCCAAGCATTTACAGAGTCTGGAAAGTGCCACCAGAAAGGCGGTTTGTGCAGCTGTGAAAGAATTCAACAGGAACCAGGTAGCTCTCGGGACGCCCCAGTCTCCCCGTCCCAAGTCCCAAGCTCAGCCCTTCACCGGCTCACACCACACAATCCACATGGCCCCCCCCGGGGGCTGCCCTGGTACAGATTGAGTGCGCCCCCTCCCCTGCTCCTGAGCTTGGGAGCCTGGGGATGGAGGGGGGGGGGGGCGTGCGGTGGGCTTGACTAAACTCTGCAAACCTCAGATTCTTCTCTAACACCGAGGACAGTGACATCTACCTAAACGGCCATCCAGCACTGCTCTGGCATCCTGTCTTGGTCTCACTTCTTTGTCACCTCTCAGAGCTCATCCTCATCAAGACCAGGTCCTGGCACTCACTAAGGGCAGCAATCATCATGTTGATGATCGGGGCTCCTGACACCTCCCTCCTCTCTAAACTCTGCGGGACCTCCTCCCAAACTCTCCACCTCCGGCCTTTTGCTCCGCCCGGTCCCTCACTGGCCTTGCTTCAAGCTCTCTATTCCTCCAGTTAATCGGACCCCGGCTCCAGACTTCTTTACAAATGCAGTTCTACTTCCTGGGTGGGATGGGGGCCGCCCTGGATTCATTTATCCGGTGAACTGGTTGCCCAGAACTGTGGTCTGTGGAGTAGGGCAGGCGGGACGATGAGCTGGAGAGCAGGAAGGGATAGGAGAACTCTGCTCCAGTGTTTTTGCAGCCTGGCCGAGTTTAACTCCCATGTGTGCATGTGTATGTATTATGAAGCACTGTTCATGTGTGGTCTAATGGTATCACGCTGTGAGATAAATATATTGGAGACACAAGCTCAAAAATGTCCTGCTGGTGGGACATTTATGTAATCAAAACCTCCCGGAGAGGCGGGACCAGAGACCAAAGAGAATGTTGGTTTTCAGCGGGGCAGGGGGTGGGGGGTGGGGCGGTGGGGCGGGGACCGAGGAGGACAAACTGCCGGGGATGGGGGGAGACCAAGGGCAGACCGAGGCACCAGCCGGCAGACCGAAGGCCATCTTAGACGTCCTCTGGTCCTTGCCTTGTGTGCAGACGATGCCCGAGAGGAGAGGTCACCTGCTCCAGGGCCCGCAGAGAATTCATGGTAGATAGGGCTTTTGTGTACCGTGTGCTGGGTACTCTGTGCCGTGAGCTGGGTGCTGGGAGCTGGGTGCTGGGTGCTGGGTGCTGGGTGCCGTGAGCTGGGTATTGTGTATTGGGTGCTGGGTGCCGTGTGCTGGGTGCTTGGTGCTGTGTGCTGTATACTATGGGCTGTGAGCTGAGTGCCGTGTACTGGGTGCCGGGTGCTGGGTGCTTGGTGCTGGATGCTGTGTACTGCGTGCCAGGTGCTATATGCCAGGTACTGTGTGCTGCGTACTGGGTGCCGGGCGCCGGGTGCTGTGCATTGTGGCCGCTCTTCCGGCCATTCATTTAGTCGCTCGCTCATTGGCTCAGCGGATCATTTAGCGAGCCCTCCCGCTGGGGGACCGCCCTTGGCCTTCTCGGAAACCGTGTGGCCGCACTCGCCGACGCTCTCACTCGGTAACCTCCGCGGCGAGCGCCTGCACCGCGCCAGCCCTCTCGGGTCCCCCAGCTCCGCGCGTGCGCGCGAGCTGCCAGGCCACGCCCCCAGGCCACGCCCCCCGCGCCCGGGGAAGCCGCCGTCGGCTTTTGCGGCTCTGCTCCTGGGTGGAAACAGGCCGGAGCATCCAGGCAGAGGCCCAGGTAACCGTCCTCCGGAGCCACTTGCGGGCGGGCCGGTCCGGCTCCGCAGAGGAGGCCGGCACTGGAGGGTGTCCCCCTGGGAGAAGAGGGCTGCTCCCCCAGGAGAACGTGTCCTGTCCCTCCCCCCACCCCCCCGAACCCCCACCTCATCCTCTCAGGACAGTCACCTCTGCTCACACTTCACGGGCCCGGGGAAGCCACGTGGCCACGAGCGCTCTAAGCAGGTGGGGAAGTACGGCTGCGCCACCTTGCAGGAGGAGCTGGGGAGATAGTTTGTGACCAGCGGCAATGACTGTCACACGTGCTCGTGAGGTCGTCGTGGGATTAAACGAGTTAATACACGCAGCGTGTTGGCCCGTTTAGCGCACTGTCGTCCAACTACCTTCCCCGGCCAGAGGGGTATGATTAGTCGATAAACAAACAACGAATTAATTGTTTAATTAACTCAGTGCGTGAGTCCGGGCTCGTCACGGCAGCACAGCGCCCTGTTTGCTGCTAGAGAGAACGGGTAACACCAAGCCGAGAACCGGCTGCAGCCCAGAGAGGGGGCGTGACTTGCTCCGGTCACATGGCCAGGGCCCTGTCCCTCCACTCCTCACCCTCCCCGGAGCAGGGATCTGACCCGGAATCTGTCTGTCCCCGGGGCCCGTGGCAGACGTGCATCGAGAGCATTTTCACCTTTGAGGGGTCGCCGCCGTTGTGAATCACTCTGGCGGGTGTTCTCTGCGGCCTGCGGCCGCCCAAGGGGACCAGGGCCACTGGGAGGGGCACGCAGCCCTGCCCTGGGGGAGATGGTGGCCTAACCTGGGGAGGCCGCTCCCCGCTTCGACAAATCAGTGCAGAGGGGGGGCTCCCTCAGCCCAGCCCTCGCGCCCCCCGTCACCCAGGCAGCCAGGGTCCAAGGGCCTCCCCGCGCCTGCGCGCCTGCCCACTCTCCGCCCCCGCCCCACCTGTCCCAGGCGCACTTTACCATTGTCTTCCTTCAAGAGACCCCAGTGAGATGCGCCAGCCTTGCCTCAGTCCCCACGGGGTCACCCAGGGCATCTTCCTCACTGTCCGTCCTCCCCTGTGCAGGCCACCGAGTCAGTGGAAAGGAAGACTCGGGAGAAAAAACAAGAACAAGAAGACGACTTGGCCGAGATCTCCAACCTGCTGCGTGGGGACCTGCTCTCCGAGAACCCGCAGCAGGCAGCCAGCTCCTTCGGGCCCCACCGCGTGGTCCCCGACCGCTGGAAGGGCATGACCCGGGAGCAGCTGGAGCAGATCCGTCTGGTTCAGAAGCAGCAAATCCAGGAGAAGCTGGTACCTGCCCGCCCATCCCCCACCCCAGCCCCCAGCCCCCAGCCCCCAGCCCCCAGCCGCAGACCTGTACCACCCGCTGCCTTCCTGCAGCCGTCTAGTTCTCACCGCTGCTGTACTTGTCCCTAGAAGCAGCTCTCAAGGGGTTTACGTTTGGGGAGGTAGGGAGATATGTACTGGGGTGGAAGTAAGGCTGGGCCAAGGGGATGAAAGGTGCTGAGTTTGAGAAGGGTCCCCAGGGGACTGGGAAGTGACATTGGAACAAAGACCTGAAGGAGGGGAGGGAGTGCACCACGCGAGTATTGCAAATATTGCAAATATCGGAGGAAGGACCACCAGGGGATGAACTGCAAGGACAAGGCATTGAGGCAGGAGTAGAGAAGAGCAGGGAGCCTGGTGGGCTGTGGAGGAATGAGGGGGGAGGGAGAGGAAGAGGTCTGGGAGGGGGAAGGTCAAGGTCCTGGCAGCCCATGGGGAAGAGCTTTTCTGTGATGGAGATGAGGAGCACCGGAGGGTTTTGAGAGGAGTGACACGTGTGGCAGGATCCCTCTTGCTGCTGTTTCGACAAAAGGCTCTATTGGGGTGGGGGGGGGGGGGGATGGGAGGAGAGGGCCTGTTACGGAGGCTGTTGCAGCGGTCAAGGTGAGAGATGATGTTGGCTGGTCCAGGGCCCTGGCAGCCAGGGTGCTGAGAAATGGTCAGATTCTGGATCTATTTTGAAAGTAGAGTGAGCAGCATTGGTTGAAGGGTTGGGTGGGGCATATGAGACCCAGAGGAGTTAAGGATTACTCCAGGCCTTGTGGCCTGGGCAATGAGAAGGATGGAGTTGGCATTTACAGAGGTAGGAAGAGGGCGAGAGGAGCAGGTTGATAGGGGAATGGAAGTCACAAGCGCAATTTTGGAAATGATATGTGTGCAGTGTGCATTACACATCTGTATCTGTTAGGATTCCATGCCTGAGCATGGCAGAAAACCCTAACTAACAGCATCTTAAATAAAACAGAACTTTATTTCTGGCATATAGACATCACATGGCAACTCCAGGGTCACTGACTAACATTCTGCCATCCTTGGCAACTGGCTCCCACCTCCTAGTACATTGTGGCTGCTTGAGCCCCAGCCCTCACATGCATAGTCCATCTAGCAGGAAAAGGAATGAGGAAGAACACTCTAAGGACATTTCTCGGAAGTTTCACAGGACACTTCCACTTAAATTCCACTGGATAACAGTTAGTCACAAGGTTGCCCCTAACTGGGAAATGTAGTGTTTATTTCAGGCGGCAAGGTAGCCGGCAATGGTTTTATTGAGGAAGACAGAAAAATGGCTACCGGGAGGCAAGTAACATTTTCTGCCACAACCTAAAGCCAGTAGGCAGTTGGATACATAGTCGGGAGTTCAGAACAAGGTCTGGAGACATAAGCATAGAGGCATGGCCACACAGAGAGTATTTAAAGCAGCGAACCTGGCTAAGGTCACGCAGGGAATGAGTGAAGACAGGGAGAAGGGGACTAAGGACTGAATCATGGGACAACCCCCACCCCCACCTTCATTTATAGAGAGCGAGGGGGGCTGAGAAGGAGCAGCCAAAGAGGGAGGAGGGACCCAGCAAGGGGAGCCCCCAGGCCAAACCCTGTGGCTGGGCTGCTGGCTGAACCCAGGATCCAGGGGGCAGTCACTGGGGACTCTATCAGGAGCATCTTTGGAGGAGGCGTGGGGGGGACAGAAAGGTAACAGGCAGGCAGGAAGTGGAGACCCACCGATGCGGACACCGCTTTCAAAGTGTTTTGCTGAAAAAGGTGCAGAGAAATGGGGTGGTAGCTGGTGGGGACAGGCGTTTGTTTTTTCTGATTATGGAAATAACAGCATACTTGTTATGCCACGAGGGCGACGCAGTAGAGAGGGGGAAATTGACGTCAGAGGGGACTTGCTGGAGCCCGTGTCCCCGGCAGGAGAACAAGGCCCTGGGAGCACTAGTTGAAGCTTGGGGTGGGTGGGAACTCAGGCTGATCGTCCTTGGCTGTGGGGGTGGGCTTCACTTCTGGAACTCCTATTTTCTGGGGAAACAGGAAGGGAGGTCAGCAGCCGAGGGTGAGGGGGTCAGGTTGGGGGTTCGAGGACTGAGAATGGTCATTAGGAGAGCTGGAAAAGAATGGCCTAGGAGAAAGGGGAGGGATGGCCAGGCAGAGCCAGGGCTGGAGGTCATGAACTTGAAGTGTCCTCAGTGAGTGCAATCAGATGACGTTCCCCGGCCACGCTTAGCTGTACAGACCTGCCCGGCATGTCTGACCCAAGTGAGAATTTCGAGGGCACCGAGGGCATCTGCACCAGGGGGTGTCAGCCATGGACTCCGGGCTGAACGAGGAGGGAAATGAAGTCACAGGAGAGCCAGGACAGTAGAAAGCACGCGGTCAGTGGATGGCAGGTCCCGGGGTGGGGCGAGGACTTGAAAAACCGGGCTGCTGGAGAGAGGGTAGAAGAGGCAGATCAGAATAGTGGTGGACCGGACACTTGAGGGTGACACTAGGGAGGCTGACATCCTTGGTAATGACAAGGTGGGGGCAGATGTTCTCAAAGTGGGGGTCTCTGGACCGGCAACATCGGCATTGCCTAGGAACTTGGGAGAAATGCAGATTCTCAGGCCCCACCCCAGACCTTCTGAACCAGAAATCCTGGGGCAGACCCACAGTCTGGGGCCAGAAAAGCCCCCCAGGGGTTCTTCTGATGCCCACTGGAGTTCGAGGATCACTGGTAGGCTGGGCCCAGGGGGTGACAGCTGATAGGCTGGCACTAGGTCTTTGGAGAGGAGGGGGGATCACGGAGAAGCCAGGAAGAAGGAAGTTCTCAGGCCTGCAAGGGTGGAAGGGCTGCCCCAGGGTCAGCAGATGACCACCCCAGGTGGGGTGCTGGCAGGTGCCACGGTCAGTGTGAGCTTCTGAGCAGGCAGGTACTGGGGGAGGGGCAGCGGCCTGGCTCAGAAAAGGGGGAGCGGGTAGAAGAGCTCCCCTGCTGGCTCTTGTCCAGGCGCACAGGGTCAACAGTGTGGGAGGGAAAACAGCCCCTGCGTGAGAGGGGACAGCCGGGGGCAGGCAGGGAAGTAGCCCAAGGTGGGAAGAGCCCCGAGGTTGGCAGGGAATGTGGGTCGCCCTTGCCAGGCCCTGCTCTGTCCTTCACTCCTACAATTCAGCCCAACTGTCTGGCAAGGAGGGACGGCCACCTGTCCTCAGAGCAGCATTTTTATCTGATTTTCAATCTTCATAGAAAATTAAGACCGAAAAGCGCAAAGGGGAAAAAAGCCTAGACCAGGCCTCACCGCTCAGAAATCCGCCTGCCCCCTTCCGCACCCCTGTATGCCCTCCAGAGCACTTCCCCCCTCTGCATGGAGACAGTTTGGAAAATTGAGGTCAGACAAAGAATAGGTAGGCTGTCTGTCTCTTAGTTCAGGGCAAGCAGGTCCCCATGGCACTCCGTATTCTTTTTTTTCCCCAAGTTTATTTATCTTGAGAGAGAGAGAAAGAGAAAGTGAGCGAGCAGGGGCAGAGAGGGGGAGAGAGAGAATCCCAAGCGGGCAGAGACGGGGAGAGAGAGAATCCCAAGCAGGCTCCGTACTGTCAGCTCGGAGCCCAACTCCGGGCTCGGACCCACAAACCCTGAGATCGTGACCTGAGCTGAAATCAAGAGTCAAACATTTAACCGACTGAGCCCCCCAGGGCGCTCCAGCATCCTGTATTCTTTTAAAAAAATTTTCAAACATTTATTCATTTTTGAGAGAGTGTGAGCAGGGGAGGGGCAGAGAGAGAGGGAGACACAGAATCCCAAGCAGGTTCCAGGCTCCGAGCTGTCAGCACAGAGCCCGACACAGGGCTCGAACCCATGAACTGTGAGATCATGACCTGAGCTGAAGTCGGACGCTCAACCGACTGAGCCCCCCAGGCGCCCCAGCATCCTGTATTTCTTGACGAAAACACCTTGTGTTATGACTCAGGGCAGCTGTGAGTAGCCTCACTTTACAGGTGAGGAAACTGAGGCTCAGACAGGCAAAATGACTTGCCCTGTAGGCGGCAGAACCGGGCACCAGCTTCCTCTCGGTCCTGGGTGGGGGGCCGGGCCCTCTGCCAGCCCGTCTGCACCCGGTGGCTGGCAGGCCCAGGTCGGTGGCGGGGGGGGGGGGGGGCACCGCTGGACACTCTACTTCTGCTCATCGGGTGAGCGGAAGCCCCGCCCTAAAGCCCACGGAAGGGAAGGAGGTGTGTTCATCTTCAGACCCGGTGCCACCTGCTTTTGCTTCCTTTTGCAGGAGAAGGCTGAGCTGACCAACAATTCAGACTCAGGACGGCCGGTAGAACGGCTCACGTTTCTGGGAGCGACCCCTTCCCTCTGCATTGATGGGGTTTCCTCTTCTAGGGCTCAGTGGTTTTTATAGAGGGGGCTGGAAGCCGATGAGGAGTTAGCTGAGATGCAGAAATTCACCCCCAAGGCCTTGAGCCCGCTGGCCTTGGGTGGGGCTGCCGCTTCAGTAGGTTCTAGAAGCCACCAGGTGATCCCCGTGTTCAGCAGTGCGCCCCACTGGCAGCGTCTGGGTAGGAGGGCCCACGGAGCCCTGGGCTGGCAGCTGGCGCTGGTCTCCTCTGATGCCCTGCATGATGTTGCTCACCTGCCTGCCCCCTCTCTGAGCCTCAGTTTCCCCATCTGTGAAACGAGAGGCCGATTCTCCCGGGCGATCCCCTGGATCTCTTCCTGGGGGAGGGGGGGGCGGTGGTGGTGAGTCGCCTCTCCCCCCTCCAGCGGCTTCGGGAAGAAGAGTGGCAGCGAGACAGGGACTGGGACCGGCAGAGGGTGCAGAGGGCTCGCTCCACTCTGCTCCTAGAGCGGCAGCAGAAACGCCAGCAGCGGGACCTACGCCGGGCACTGGACTGCGCCAACCTCAGCCTGGCCAAGGAGCAGCGCTCGCAGTGAGGGCCTGGGCCAAGGGGCAGGGGCAGGGGGAGGGGTGACGGCCGAGCAGGTGGGGCCGGCGGGGGACACCGGAGCCGAGATCCCGCCGAGTCGTGGGGACGGTCGGGCAGGCAGCGCGGGCCCACCTCCCCGAGTCTTTCCCACGCAAGGGCCCCAGGCCCCGGCTGTGTATCTCACCAAAGCCCCCTCGCAGCAGTGACTTGGGCTCGGGCACAGCCTCTGGGTAGAGAATTCAAGCAGAAGGGAGAGAGGGGCTGAAAGCCACAAGCCGGAAATTAAGTGCTTGGAAACCACTGGTGCCAGCACAGGCCCGGAGACCCTCCGTGGGAGGCGCGCATGTGGGCATAGCGCCCCCCAGCGGCTCAGACATGGGTGCGGGTCGTGGGGTACACCCAGGGCCCTGGGAGCCCCAGGGGAGGGCTCTGAGTGGGCCTGGGGGAGTCAGAAGGCTTTTCTGAGGAGGTTGCTTGGCATAGACATCGGGAGGTAGGCGGGGGGGGGGGGGGGGGGGGGGGGGCGAGGGGGAGGGGGGCGGGAGGGGGGCGGGAGGGGGGAGGGACCGTGCCAGCTGCTGCAGTTGCCAAGGGCAAGCTGGAGTCTCTCCCTCACACGGACAGACCCCACACATAGTTCAGAGTGCCAGCGACAGAAAACGTCTAATGCAGATCCGTAGGTGAACTTGGTAAAAAACAAAACAAAACAAAAAACACAGTATTGGGGCACCTGGGTGGCTCAGTCGGTTAAGCATCCGACTCTTAACTTCAGCTCGGGTCATGATCCCATAGTCATGAGATCGAGTCCTGGGTTGGGCTCTGTGCTGGGCATGAAGCCTGCTTAAGACTCTCTTCCTGTCCCTCTGCCCCTCGCCACCCTCTCTGAAATCCCCCCAACCCCACACCAAACCCCACATTACTTATTGACTTAGTTATTTGTGTATCCATCAAGCTCTTGGCTTGAACTCAGAAGAGACCCACCAGTATTTTCTCTAATCAGGTGTCTGTTTCCTGGCGGGTCCATTGCTGGCTGGTCACTTCCGCTGGGGGCCCCAGAGGAGCAGTAGAGATGATCCCACAGAATGGAATGAACAGATGTCTTTACAGCCACGTCCACAGAGATCTAATTCTAAGACCTCTGCAGACTATGCCGGTGCCAGTACCCAATGTAACCGCAGGGCAATGATAAAACACATCCCTCCCTCACCCTTGAGCTCCTCGGGCTGGAATGTATTCCGTATCCCGGGGCTAACACACGGGTAAAAAGTCTGTGGCCTTCTTCCTACATATTAAAAAAAATAGATTCCTTAGGAAACCAGGCATTTGCTGATTTTTTTTTTCCCCTTGTTTTATTTTCAGGAAAAAATATATGGAAGAAGTCTGTACAAATCAACCCACTGAAGATTATTTCACGCAATTTAATACAGGAAGTCGATAGTGAAAAAGACACGGTCCTTGTCTTCTGAATTGTTCATGCGTAAAACGCAGCAGCCTTTTGAAGAGTCGCATTTATTACAAAGAAATACACCCCGTGTTTCAGGAGTGACTTTCGACTCTGCTTTTTCACGGCGGGCAAACCGTGTTAATCCCCTCCCCTGTGTGTGTACGAGGTTTCTGTTCAGCTCTGCCCCGAAAGTGTGTTCCCAGAGCAGCCGTGGGGGCCGTACAGGGATGGCATAGACGTGGCCCTGCCAGGACCATCCCAGAGAGAGTGGCATCCGAGGGGGCCTGTGTGTCACCGGCACCCCGGGTCCAGCTGCCATGAAAGCTAACGGGAGCACTCACTATATGCAAGGCATTTAGAACAATTTGACCCTCGGGGCGGCTAGTGGAGGGTGGGTATCTTTATTACTCATCTGCTCTGGGAGAGGAGCCTGAGATACAGACACGTTAAGTGTCTTGCTCAAGGTCACGTGGACAGGCAGCGATGGGCCTGGGGTTGAAGCCAGGGCGTCCGGCTCTCCTGGTTCTGGTAACAGAGACCCCAAAACAAGAGTGGCTTCAGCAAAGCAGTTTACGTCTCGCTCCCGGAGCAGCCCTCCGTCACTTCTCTGCCAGCTCCCGTCCTGTGGTCCAGGGATGCTGCTCCGTGTCATTGGGCCACAAGGGAGCCAAGGGGGCAGTCCTGGCCCTCGAGGACGAGCCACGGACAACGTACACTTCACCTCCGTTCACATCATATCGGCCAGAAACCGGCTCACGAACCGTGAGATCATGACCCGAACTGAAATCAAGAGTCTGACGCTTAACCGACTGAGCCAGCCAGGTGCCCCAAATTTCCCCTTTTTGTAAGGGTACCGGTCGTATTGGATTAGGTCCCACCCCAGTGACCTTATCTTCACTAATTACATCTACAATAACCTTATTTCCAAATAAGGTCACGGCTGAAATACTGGAGGTGAGGACTCTAACATATCTTTCTGAGGGTGGGGGGCGGGGCACACAATTCAACCCATAACAGGGGGAACGCAGGGGACACCTGGTCCCATTGCCTCCCAGGATGATCCAATTCGGAACGTTGCTGGCCAGGCTGAACAAGCCACACTTTGAGGGAGGGTACGGGTGATGGAGGAGAGACGCCCCATCCAGACGGTCAGTCCTGCCGCGTTTGGGCAGGGAGATAAAGTGAGAAATGGGAGGTAATGTCTGTCCATCCGCTGCACACTGAGTGCTCTTCGAGTCCCTGTGCCAGGGTCCCCCACAGCCCGGCAGGGGTGCTGATGAAGGAGATCCTTGCAAAGGAGTGCAGGGTGAGTTGTTCCGAGGGCCGGCGGGCACAGGCGAGTAAGGGAGAGAGAGAACTCTTGGAGCCCACTGCAGCCATCAATAACACGTCGGTATGACTGGGATCATGGCCCTAGTGTGGAGAAGTTGCTTTAAGCGCTGAATTTTGCATCATTTTATGGAAAATATTCCAAGGGGAAGACCCGGTTTGGAAACCTTGGGCGCTTGTTTGCTTTACGTGCACCCTCTGCTGGTGACCGGAAGTATGACACGTTCCCCGTGGTTCTCAAGTGGGCAAGTGACCCCAGTGACTGAAGGACCAGCCAGGCCAGGCGCCGGACAGGTTCCTGCCACAGCCCTGACACCTCCGGGTGTGGCGATCGACCTCCCGCCAGGAGAAAGCAGGAGAAGGGAGCTCAAGACTTGGCTCTGGCGCCGGGCATCTCCATCACTCTGCTCTGAACGGCCCCGTACGGTTTTACACACACAGACACACACCCTCCGGAGGGTTTGGCTTTGCTTTGTCTCACTTTTCCTCAACATCTTATTATAAAAATTTTCAAACCTACGGAAGAAAACCAGAATTGTACAGTATACACCCAGGCACCACTACCTAGACCCTACAGTTAAGATTTTGCTCTACTTGCTTCCTTTATTATCTCCTCGCAGACTGGCTTTAAAAATTCCAGTTAGAGGCGCCTGGGGGGCTCAGTCGGTTAAGCGTCTGACTTCTGCTCAGGTCGTAAGCTCACGGCTCGTGAGTTCGAACCCCGCATCGGGCTCTGTGCTGACAGCTCGGAGCCTGGATGGAGCCCGCTTCGGGTTCTGTGTCTCCCTCTCTCTCTCTCTGCCGTAGAGTGTCATCAGTGATCAAAAGAAACGAGCTATCAAGCCACCAAAAGACGTGGAGGAAACTTTGGTGCACATTACCGGGTGAAAGAAGCCAATCCGAAAAGGCTACATAATGAGTGATTGTAACTATATGACATTCTGGAGAAGACAAAACCGGTAAGATGATCAGTGGTTGCCAGGGAGTCGCGGGGAGGGAGGAATGGGCGGGAGGAGCACAGAGGATTTTGAGGGCAGTGAGACTACTCTGCATCATACTGTAATGCTGGATACAGGTGGTCATATATTTGTTCAGACCCATATAATGTACAGCTGTGGCCTAAATGAGCAACATACGCTTGTGGAAGGAGCAAAGAGTGCGTCGCGCTCCAGTTCGTGGCTTCCCCTCACTTCCTGTACCATTAGCGATGCCGCGAGCCCACGCCACCTGTTGCCAAGCACTCTACCAAGTGCACTCCTTCCGCACACCTCAGTTCTTCGCGACAGTTCTCACCAGTCAGGATTATTGCTCCCATTTGCCGCAGATGAAGTCACCGAGGTGGAGAATTTCCGCTTCCAACGGAATGATCCATATGGCGGGTCGAGCGTCCCGAAAATATTTGTCCGCCACAACTCCACTAGATCTTGGATTAATTACAGCAGGGATTTTTGTCTGCATTGCTGAACTCACAAGGGAGTAAATGAAACCGTGAAAGTCATTCATACGCATAAGAATGAACGGTGGATTGAGACCAAAACAGTGAACGTTAATAAGGAATAGAAACTGGGGCTGCCCTGGTGGCAAAGGATGATAACAGGAATCCAGAGTTTGGGGGGTTAATAATTAGGAGAAAAATAAGAGGCCCTCATGAAGGGGGAGTATCCAAAACTGAGACCTCTGCACTAATCTGGGACCTTGGAAGGTGGCTATGCCCTTGATAAAAGGGGGGGGGATAGAAAGAGACTGTGGAAAGCAATGAGTTTTCACCCTGGTTATGGGATAATGATGGTGGTGGTGATGCTGATGGTGATGGGAATGATGGTGACGTTGATGGTGATGGGGTTGATAGTGATGATGATATGATGGTGGTGCTGATGGTGATGGTGATGGTGGTGATGGGGATGATGATGGTGGTGATGCTGATGGTGGGGATGGGGATGGGGATGATGGTGATGGTGGTGATGGGGATGATGATGGTGGTGATGCTGATGGTGGTGATGTTGATGGTGATGGGGATGATGGTGATGGGGATGATGGTGATGGTGATATGACGGTGGTGATGGTAGTGATAATGGTGATGACGATGGGGATGATGATGATGATGATGGCGGTGATGAGGTTGAGGATTGCAGTCCTTGAGAATTCACACCCATATGCCCACTGTCGTATAGCTCCAGAGTTTCCGTTTTTCAAAGAGGTGAGAGAAATCCCCAGCAGAAAAATTAAACCTAAGTGTTCTCAGATTAATTTTACCTCCATGGAACCTAGTAGGGGCTAACATAAATAATCTCAGGACAAAAGCAGTCCCAATTTAGACTCCTCAGGGTTCTCCCAGATTGAACTCAACCAAAGACAAGCTCTCACAAGCAGAAAACATGCAAGCAAGGAAGTCACCATGAGTAACTATCTGTAGAAACCACCATTCATATTTGGATCTCCCTAGGACTTTAGACAATGAAATTATCGAATATAAGTATTTTTTATTTATTTATTTATTTATTTATTTATTTATTTATTTTAACATTTATTCATTTTTGAGAGAGAAACAGAATGCGATTTGCGGGGGGGGGGGGGGGGAGGGTAGAGAGAGACAGAAACACAGAATCCGAAGCAGGCTCCAGGCTCCGAGCTGTCAGCACAGAGCCCGACTTGGGGCTCAAACCCATGAACCGCGAGATCATGACCCGAGCCAAAGTCGGACACTTAACCAACTGAGCCCCCCAGGCGCCCCCCCGAGTACCGGTATTTTTAAAAGTGTTTTTGGTCTTTTGCTTCCAGCCTTGATGGAGTAATGAGTACTGGACTATCTCTCCTGCTTTTAAACAACAGAAAGCTGGACAAAATAAACAGGACAACTATTTTCAGGTGCTGGACGACAGGCAGTGCAGGACTGTGGTCTCTGAGAGAAGGGGGGCAAGGTGAGCTGTATGCTCACCCAGTGCTTCTTCCGGAAGGCATCACTATGCTTGGCAGAAAGGAGGACCCCAGGCAGAATACACTAATGTCACTGAGCCGAGGCAGAGCCCAGAGCCCGAGAAGCGGAGGCATCAGGAATTTATAAATCAGAGTGACCATGTGACCCAGCAAGTCCCCTCCTTGTGGTATGCCCAAGAGAATTAAAAACGTATGTCCACACAAAAATTTGTGCACGAATGTCCAGGGCAGTCAGTGTTCGCCAATGACAGGGTGATGGGGATGATCACAAAAGTCCACGAGACAACTTTTTTGGAGCGGAGGAATGTACAGAAAAAAGAAACAAGGCTCTATTCCCCACCCCCATCAAATAAGCGAAGGAAGGAAGGAGCCCTAACGCACCTGCTACCAGATTCCTGTGGAATGAACTTGGTGGCTGTCTGCAGTGCCCATGACCACCAGCAGGTGGCACTCTGTCTTGCACGCATCTGCCCTTTGCAGGGCCATCTTGTCTCGTGTATGCCTCTGATCTCTCTAGGCAGATAGACGAGGCTGGTGTGGAGGCTGTGAGTATAATCCCCTGTGACAGTCACCTTGGAGTGACGCTGCAGAGAGGAGACGACCGGTCCCCATGCTTCTTGCCTGGTCACGGGCCAGAGCACGGCGGCTGAAATATGGCGAGAGGACTTTTGAGTACATTTTCCATAAGAGGCGTCTTCTTGACCTGTGATGTGTCCACATGGTGTTAAAACAATGACAAGAAGGGGCTGGGAGAAGCTGAGAGAGGGCAAGACCCTGGGCCCTGTGGACCCACACGGCCTTCCTCTGTGCTTACCCCCCACTCGGCAAAGGCCCAGGTGGTACCCGACAGCCTTGTCCGATCACCCCCGGGCTCATGCTGCCCTGTCTTGGAACCTAGCCACCCGTCTGCCAAGCCCTGGCAAAGTCAGTTTTGCCTATCCTGTGCCTGGTAGGTCTGCTTTCCTTCTTTTCCTTTGCCAAACGAGTGATGAATCCAAGGCCCCAAGGGCCAATCCCCAGCTAGCACTGCTTATGGCCCCAGTGTGGAGAGATGGAATGTCTGGGATTTAGTGGGTCTTTTCTTCTTACCAGATGTTCTAGAAAGCTCTCCAAGCACTCTTGTTCTGACAGTGCCAGAAGGGACTTCAACCCTATTGTCCATAATTGTTGGAGATGGAACATTCCAACACCCATTGGAGAAAGAGGCAGCTCGGGACATCACACCAGGCTGAGCTGTGAACAAGTCACCTCCTAGGGTTCCCATCTTGGGCTCAACAAACGTGCCTCTGTTGACTGGACGTCCAGTGGGAACTCGCGGAGCCTTAGGACGGGGCTGACACTTCCCCAGGGTGAGAACTGGTGCAAGCCAACCATCATCAAGGTGACTCTGTCCTTGGCTGGCTCATGCGGTAAGTGGCCCAGAATGGCCTTTTGGCTCCAGGACCACCACTGGTGAGGCTGGTCTCCTCATTCCCAACTCTGATTCGTGACTGGGGAGTCTGATTAGACCCGGTGGTCCTTTAAAATGGACAGCCTTGAGGCTCCTGGGTGGCTCAGTCGGTTAAGCATCCGACATCAGCTCAGGTCATGATCTCACAGTCTGTGAGTTCGAGCCCCGCGTCGGGCTCTGTGCTGACAGCTAGGAGCCGGGAGCCTGTTTCGGATTCTGTGTCTCCCTCTCTCTCTCTCTGCCCCACCCCTGCTCGTGTTCTTTCTCTCTCCTTCAAAAATAAATAAACATTAAAAAAAATGGTTAAATAAATAAATTAAATGGGCAGCCCACAGGTTAAGGTTTCATCCCTGTTCCCGTCTCTGTGGCCAGGGGGATGTGGCTCAGAGTGTAAGCAGAGGCAAAAGGGGGGTTGGGGGGCTTGCAGCAACCTTAGCACTTCCAGCAAAACATAATCGTGTCCATAGCAGAAGCTCGCGGAGCCTAGAGCCACACCGACAGCATACACGCGTCATGGGGTGAAAACCTTCATGAATCTGGAACACGTTTTGGCCAGTTTTATTTCCCAGACGACGAACCGAGACGTAAAGACTAGAATTAACTTCCCCAAAGTGGAGCTAGGCTTCCGGAAGTCCCAGGAGGAATGGTGGGCAGAGCCCCAGGTCACCGGGACGGGCGAGAGCTTCTCCGATGCACGTCACTAGCCAGACCTTCGCCCTGGGATGCCAGGCTCAGCATCGAATGCCCCCTTGCTATCTAAACAGTCAGAGTGAATGTGTCCAAACGGAATTCTGCCCCCAAACCCATTCCTGCAAATCTCCACCATCTCCGTCAAGGGCGGTCCCATTCTCCCAATCGCTGAGGCCAAAAAGTTTGGATGCACCCCTGGGTTTTCTCCCTCTCACATCCCACATTCACTCTGTCAGCAAATTCTATTGCCTAGATTTCAAACTATTGTATAAATCTGACCACTTCTTAACTGCCTTCATGGCTAACTCTTTGTGCAGCCCGTTCTCTCCGGCCTGGATGATTGCATTAACCTCCTCTCTGCTGTCCCTGCTTCTCTCCCTTTGGCCACACACAGCCCTTTCCCACAAAGAAGCCACAGAAACCAAGTTAAAATGCACGCCAGGCTGTCATTTTGCTCAAGCCCTCCAGGGACTCCCAGTTCACCCAGAGTGAAGCCAGTGGCCTTCAAAGCCCATGTGACCTCACTCCCTGCCATGCGTCTCTCTGACCTCCTCTCCTACCGCCCTCCTCCTTCCTCACTCCGCTCTGACCGTACTTGCCTCATTACTATGCACTCAGCGTGCCAGCCTAGCTCTGGCCACCGCGGCTTCGTGCCGGGTGTGTTCTCCCAGCTCAAAATGCTCTTTCTCTGGATATCCAGGTGGCCGACTCTATCCCCTCCTTGAGGCCTCAGCTCAAAGTTCATTTTCTCAGTGAGGCTCTTTCCTGGGTCCTGCATCCGATGAAAACACTCCTCCCCCAGAACACCCTTTCCGCCCTGCTTTATTTTTTTCTCCACGGCATCCATCACCTGGGATGTGTGTTTCGTCGGCCCTCGCCTGTTGCTAGACGCTGAGCCCCGCGAGGGAAGAGACTTTGCTTTAATTCCTGCCATTCCCAGAACCCGGAACACTGCCTGACATATATTTGTTGCACCGATTAATGAAGTTTTAGAGCTTAAGCCTGAGCCGGTCTGCTCGGCATTCAGGCTCACTCGGGGCAGGTCCAGAGAGCGAGTGGTATGAATCCACTGGGGACCCATTTGTATGATGATGGAGGAGCTGCCAGGGAGCAATCCCCCAGGGGGGAAAGGACAGTCTTGGCACACAGTGTGCCCTAATTGTAATGGCTTTGCCGACAATGGAGACAGACGTGGCTCAGCTCTGCGGGACTCTTGTCGGAGATACAGGGGACGGCACCAGGAGTCCACGGGCCGGTGTTCGTTGGGGCGTGTGAAACACCAGGCAGCGTGACCCTGAGTCGTACCAGAGAGGTGTCTCGAGATGTCAGAGAGCACGACCAGCCAGCCTTGGCGGGGGGAACATGCCACCCAGCCGCCAGGGGCGATGAGGCAGCTAAGAGAGATGCACATCGTGCCAGGCGCAGTCGTAGGTCCTGGGCCGCGGCAATTAACAAGACACGCCCGCTAATGGGGTGGGGGCAGAAATACACATGCGAATGGGTATCTGGACAAGATCAGCTCCAGGAGACATAAACACCACCAAGAAAATGGCTATGAGGGGCACTTGGTTCTAGCCAACATTTTCAACGGTGATGTGGATGAAGCTCTAAAAAATACACAGTCCTCAGGTGGTCAGGTGAGTAGAGCCAGAATCAGGACCATGTCATCTGGAGCCCAGCCCAACAGAATTTGGTGGTGGGGAGTTGTCGAGATCTGGAATCAGGTTCCCCGAACCAATTACAGTAACTCAGAATGTCAGAGTCCACAGAGCGTGTAAAAGGGATTTGGGGCTACAAGTCAAGGACGGCACGCTCGTTCTGCCACTCACTCATTCAACGAGCTTTGGGTGGGTGCTGAGAGTGCTAGGCACTCTTCTGCACGATGCGGATAAAACAAAGCAAGGCAGGGGCGCCTGGGTGGCTCAATCGGGCGAACGTCTGACCGGCTCAGGCCGTGATCTCACAGTTCGTGGGTTCGAGCCCCGCGTCGGGCTCTGTGCTGACGGCTCGGAGCCCGGAGCCTGCTTCGGATTCTGCGTCTCCCTCTCTCTCTGCCCCTCCCCCTCTTGTGCTCTGTCTCTCTCTCTCTCTCTCTCTCTCTAATGTAAATAAATATTTAAAAAGATTAAAAACAAACAAAATAAACAAAGCAAGACATACTCCTGTCCTTATGAGGCTTACATTCCAGCGGGAGGACGGTCAACGAACAAGATACACAGGTAAACCTGTGCGCGAAGAGAGGGAGGGACCCTAACGAGCGGAGAGGGAAGGGGTTAGAGAGCGTGTGTTTGAAGAGGCATTGTGCACTTGTAGGTAGGGTGACTCATGTCAAGGAGTTCCCTGAGAAGCAGTTTGATTTGGAGATTCGTGCACAGGATGTTTGTTCGGGAGGGCAGCTGGGATCAGCCTGTGTGGGGGGAGGGGGGAAAAGGCAGGATGGGGCTGAGGCGGAACCGAGCTGTGACAGGGCCCAGCAGAGACAGCAGCTGGCCCCACACAGAGCTCTGGAGATGGACGGGCCTTCAGAATTGCCAAAAATCAGGCCTTCACAGCCCGTGTTGATCAGTCCGTGGGCCAGGCTGCTCCTGGAAGGAGGTGTGGCCGAGGGTGGGCTGATGGCAATCCTCAAAGGGACCAAGAGGAATCCGGGCCACGCATCCCAGTGTCCACCACGCCGAGGAAGTCGTCAGCGAGAAGGGGATGTGGAACTAAGACCCTGAAGGCGACGAGGGCCAAAGCCTTTCCGGACAGGAGGGGACAGCAAGTGCAAAGGCCCGGGGAGGAATGATGCTTTGGGTGTTCAAGGAGGCGGGTGTGGCTGGAGCGGAGTCGGTGCGGGGGTAGGGAGGGGAGAAGGGAAGACCCCACAGGCCTGACATTTCCTGGGAGTCCGATTGGTGCCTTTGGAGGGTTTTGAGCAAGGGGCGAGCTGGCTCGCATGTGGAGACAGCTTCTCCAGCTTCTGGGGTTAAGGCTGCAGTGCGCGAACGAACCCAGCAGGGATGAAACCGGGCCCAGAGGGGAGCCCACGGGAATTATCCGGCTGGGAGTGATGGCGCCTCGGGACCAGCTGCAGAAGTGGGGCTTGACATGCTTCTGGACAGATCTGAAGACGGAGGGAACAGGAAGGCCGACCCGCGGGTGCACAGCGTGAAGGGGCGTGAGGGTGACCCCCCGGTTTGGAGACTGAGCACGCGTTTGAATGGAGCTTCTGTTACAAAAACGGACGCCTTCTCCCAGAACACGCCGTGTCGGGTCCCAGCCTGCCACGCAGGGCCTGCCCCGGGCAGTTAAGAGTCAGCCTTTCTCCAAACCCTTTGGTTCGTTCTCTAAGTGGGAGTCGCCAAGTGATGGGTGGGTGGTTTCACCGGGGGGGGGGGGGGGGGGGCTAGGGTGAGCAGGGTGTCATGTACGGAGGGACCTCACACAGTGGAGGGGTGTAGACAGACCCCACCATCCAGTTGGGTCTCCTCTCCTCTTCGGGGACGCTTGTACAACAATACTGAGAAATTAATGCACTGAGTGGCAAAACCCGGTACGGATCTCGTAACTACTGTAATTTTGAAGTAGGGGTGGCCATTGATCGGTGACAGGTCACGGGTGCCACTGATGCTCCTCTCGAAGAACGTTCCGTACCTTCGTGATGGAAGGAAATGCTACGTTTCAGTTGTAAGTTGGTTGAAATAAGGACGTAATTTCTCCCCATCCTATTTCACGGAACTTCCCCTCGGGTCTCTCAGGATCCCACGGACCCAGGTGAAAAAGCCCTGTATTGCACCAGCTTTGCTGTTGGGGTGCGTAAGCTGAGGCTCAGAGAGGTGAAGCGATTTGCTCGAAGCCACACAGCACTGAGCCGGGATGGGGACCCCGTGCCGTGTGGCCCCAAGGCACTTTGGATCTGCTTTCTGTCTTAATTCGGAGGTAAGCCCGCTTGCTCAGCTGGGCCGATGGGAAGACGAGCACTGCATGTACATGAGGCAGCACGGTCCACGCGGGGGCTCCATGACGTGCCCCTCCCGGATCCACAGACCACCAGGCAAGAATGGGCCCCGAGAGCCTGCCCCACAGCTGGCAACATCCTGGATGACTCGGGTTGTTTCGGGGAGAGCCCGGTTCACTCTCCTGGGCTCCAACTTGGCAAGATGAGCGGTAGGTCCTCGTGGGGGGGGGGGGATGGGCAGGGAGCCGTCCGGTCACGGAAGCACCACGAGGAGTGGGAGAGGTTTTCCTGACCTTGACTCCAACCTGCTAGGCAAGCAAGCCCCAGAAGAGGGACAGAATTGAATCTGTCTCCCAATTCCTTCCACACGGTATGCACAGGCGGAGGGGTGGGGGGAGACGTCCTCTGGAAGGTATTGCTGTTTGGATCTGGGGTCCCTTCATGCCGAATTAGCTGCACGTAGTCTATTCTCTTGTGCTTCCTCTCCGGGGCCCCCTGAGTCATGCCCGGCTCGTCCACAACTGCACCAAGGCCCCAGAGGGTTCTGGGGGTTCCCGGGGCTGAGGCCCTTCCCTGGCAGCCTGGGTGCCCTGGGGAAGCTGGATGGAGACCGGTTGTCTGATGGGACCCGTGTAGTCCCTGTGCAGCGATGGGGCCCAGGGGCTGAAAGGGAAGAGTAGAGTCCTGGGGCTCAGTAGGTTAAGCCTCTGACTCTTGATTTCTCACACTTTGTGAGTTCGAGCCCCACACTGGACTCTGGGCTAACAGTGCCGGAGCCTTCTTGGGATTCTCTCTCTCTCCCTCTCTCTCTGAACTCCCCCCACCCCGCACCATCTCTCTCTCTGTCACTCAAAAAAAAAGGGGGGGGGGCACCTGGGTGGCTCAGTCGGTTAAGCATCTGACTTCAGCTCAGGTCATGATCTTGTAGTTCAAGAGTTTGAGCCCCGCGTCGGGCTATGTGCTGACAACTCAGAGCCTGGAGCCTGCTTCGGATTCTGGGTCTCCCTCTCTCTCTGCCCCTCCCCCGCTCATGCCCTGCCTCTGTCTCTCTCTCTCAAAAATAAACAAACATGAAAAAACAAAGAACAAAAAACAAGAAAAGGAAGCAAGCGGAAACAGTGGGTAAATGGGTGATGGAGTCCCGCCCCCTAGGTTCAAATAGCATCCCTGCCTCTTGCCAGCCACGCACCTTTGGAAAAATGACCTTCCCGGGCAGGTTCCCACATCTACAAAATGGGGATGATGAGCGTATCATCATACCAGACTAGTGGGGATTAAAGGGCATGGCTCACTGAAGTGCTCGGCACATAGGAGAAATGTCATAAATGTTAGTGATTATGCTGTAAAAATACACTTGGGGGTGTCCCGGGCTCGCTCGTGAGTGCTGTACCAGGAATGACACTGACGGGACCCACACCGTGAGCACGGAATTCGACAAAGGCAAGGATAAAGTTCTCCATCCAAATTCAAAGCGTTGGTTCTCTGTAAGTGTTTTCCCATCTGTGTCTCGGAGAAGAGTCACCTCTCCCTGTATAAGCCCTTGAAACCTTTGGAAGGAAATGTCGAGCGAGAAAACCTAGCTTGTCCCAACTTGTGGGACTTAAGCCATTCCTTTTCTCGGTCAACAAACCCCGCGTGAGCAGCGTCCGTGTGCCTGGCTGGCGACACCAGGGGACAATGGCCAGGCCTTTGTCCCTAAAGGGTTCACCATCCAGGGCTCTAGGGGCCTCCCCGGTGCAAGTTCAGATGAACAGCCTGAAATTTACCAAGAGGCTGGCTTTCTTCCACCCAGAAACTCACGGAAGACGGCGATTCTGGAGGAGCGATCCAACAACCGTTTCTTGGAATCATAAATGTCTGAGCGTTGCTGCAATCCTTTCTATTATCTTGTTTTCTTTTTCCATCGGAGCCAAGATTTTAATGCTACATCTGTGTGAGTATCTTTTGGTAATAAGAACCAAATGTTGTCGGTGGAAATGACTGGAAATTACACTGAGGATCAGAATGTGGGGTTTTAGATTCCCTCTTGGAAGGCAGTGCTGAGAAACAAACACACAAGACGTTTTGCCTCTAAATCACCTCGGGTCGTTGCGACACTCAGGTCTCCCGCCGCCTCCCAGGCATCGGGAAGATGGGGGTGGGGGGGGGTGGGGGTGAAGTGTCTTGGGTGCGGGCGTCCCCCAGCTGGCAGGAAGTGTCCCAGGGTACAACCGAAACCTCTATTAGAAGTCTCCACCCAGATGTCCCACAGGCACCTCAGACTCAACGTGTCCAAACTGGATTCATCATTCCCCCCAGACCTGCTCTTCTGTCTGCGAATCCCCCACTGGGGAGAGGCACTGCTTGGTCCTGGGCGGGAAATCTGGGACTTGCCCTCCGCCACCCGTGCTGCCCCACATCGGTCAAGGGCTGGTCCCCCCCCTTCCTATCGCCCTGGCCGCCGTCCTGGCATGGGGGCCTCCTCCGAAGTCTGGACCACTGCAGACCGCAGCCTCCTCTTGCCCACCTCCGACAAGCCCACTCCTCACCCTTCCATCCAAAGTGACCTCTGGAAAAATCCAGATTCCACTTGGTCATGGCTCTTTTGGAGACCTGAACTAGAATCGGAACCCCTTGGTGTCTCCCCTTGGATTCCACCTTCGGAGTAAAATGTAAATAACAACAACACAAACCCATATGTGGGGAGCTGAGACCAGGATGCTCTGGGTGGGTCCGCGCCCCTTCCTCCTGTCCACTGTGTTAGACAGATAATGCAGAGCACAACTCCTTTTGCAAATATTAGTAGCCTTCCACTTGGGCTTTGCACTTGAGAGTCACGAGGGGGGACAGAGACCACCCCGGGCCCCATCACCCCTCACGTGGGACCGGCCGCTCGGGCCTGGGCCAGCGTCTCCACAGCGCTGTGTGGCCCGCTTGGGGCAGCCTCAGGGGCTCTGATGAATAACAGATTTGTATCGTTTGCTTTGTTTTGCTTTGTTCCTAGAAGGCAGCCAGGGAGCAAATATTTGCTAGGTGAATGCATAAACCCTGCCTCCCTGGGATAGCTCCCCGGCCAGTCTGCCCTGAGATGCCCAAAAGGCAACCCAAAAGACGCCCAGAAAGAGCTCAGCGTGGGTTTTGTCAAGCTGGTGGTGTCTCCAGGAGAATCCTAACAATGGCCAATGGCTGCCCGAATTATTTCATGTGATCCTGACCACAACCTGTGAGCTACACACGTCGATCACACCCGTCTCCAGATGCGAAATTGAGGCCCTGGTCGGCTAAGTCACGGGCCCAAGGTTTGCGTGGAGCGCTCTCTCTCTCTCTCTCTCTCTCTCTCTCTCTCTATCTCTTTCTCTCTCTCTCCTCCCTGCCTGGGCAAATTCCCCGGCTGGCCGCCCCGGCTGCATCTATGGAGTCGTGGGTGCAGAGCCCGGAACAAAGTCGGGTCAACCCTTTCACCCAACAGACGTTGGCTGAGAAGAGTGTATGGATGCATCGGTTAATCCGATGCCAAACAGCCTCCTCCTCCCACAGCGCCCACCCCCTGCAAACCCTGCCCTCCCCTCCCCGCACCCCTTTTGGATTCAGTACTAAAGGCCCCCCACCCCCACCCCCGACAGCTGTAAACTGATATCTGGGAGAGGAAGTCCTCACTCTCCATTCATTTAATATAAACAGCTCAGACGCCGGCCGCTCCCAGGAGTCAACAGCTCCGCGGTCACCAATTTGTTGAACATCCGCGAAACGGTCACCCGTTTCAGCGAACTCATGACAAACGACGTGCGGTTTTCCTGCGGGGAGGCAGGCGTGGGCTCCGGGCACCAGCGGATGGCAGAACGGACAGGGGGGTGGCCTCCGAAGGCGCCCGCTGCCAGCGGCCTCCAGCCGAGGCCTCCTTCCCGGAGCGCGTAATTGGTTGTGCATGCTGTTGTTACGGCCTGTGTGGAAATCGGGAGGAAAAGAATTCGGTGGGAAGGTCGTTGTCCGAGACCGCATGGCTGACTCCCCGCGGACGCCTCCTCTAACCTGCTCCCAATTAGGGGTTTGGCGGGAGGGTGCGGGGTGTGGGCTCAGGGCCTGGCTGTTGTTTGCACGGCTCCTTGACCAAATTCTGCCTCTCAGGGCCCTTTGTGGGGCCATGCGCATCTTCTCCTCGTTTGAAATGCAGCCTGGGAAAAGCCCCGTGGAGGCGAGAAAGCACCAGATCTCACGGGCCAGGCCGCCCTATTGGATTTCATGCGAAGGGCTGCAAAGTCGTTGAGCCCCGTCCCTCCCTCCGCCGGCCTGGGCCTAGCATCCAGGTTAACGGGGCTGACGCTCAGAGTCTGGATGCTTCCAGAAGTGGCTGCCACCTCAATTCGAGAAAAGAGCCGGACGGAAAATTGGGAAGACGCGGTATTTTCTTCCAAGGCTTGGGCATCGTTCCTGCCATCTACAAAAATACTCTTGGCTATATTTAGGCAGTGCCATTAACAGGACTCTCTCTCTCTCCCTCTCTCTCTCTCTCTTTTCTCTCAAGAACGTCTGTCAGTTTGTTTTTGTCATTTAATATTTTCTCCCGCCACCTGGGGAAGTCATCAAGCGCTCACATTCCTGAATCAACTTTTCCTGCTGTTGGCTAATTAAAATAAACCTCTGGCCAAATTACAACCTTCGTGCCAGTGGAAAGTGTTGGTGGAGGTTTTTCCCGCCTCGGGTGGAGAGGTGTTGCTAGAGTTTCTGGGGCGCCGGCTCTGGGCCAGGCACCGTCCGCATTTCTGTTCATCTCGGGCTCTTGTCTACCGTGTGTTGTAAGAGCTGTGCCGTCATCTCATCAGGTCCTGGGCGAGGACACCAAGCCCTAGGGGGTCAAGCCACAGTCGCGGGGGGTGTGGGGACACTGAGATTTGGATCCAGGTTACTTGACTCTTAAATTCTGTGTTGAACACGGCGTTCAGGTACAGGTGGAAGAGACAGACATTGGGGACAGTCGCTTCCGAAGTTCTGTGGGCTTCATTTTAAATATATATATATTTTTAACATGTATTCACTTTTCGAGAGACAGAGACGGAGTGCAAGCAGGGCAGGGGCCGAGAGAGAAGGAGACACAGAATCTGAAACAGGCTCCAGGCTCCGAGCCGTCAGCACAGAGCCCAACGTGGGGCTTGAGCCCATGAGCTGCAAGATCACGGCCTGAGCCGAAGTCGGATGCTCAACCGACTGAGCCACCCAGGCGCCCCTCTGTGGACTTCATTTTAATGTGGAAATTCCACAGGGCATCTAATAGCTCCCGGAAGTGTCCTCCACGGAATGGGCCCTGACCTGGGGCTCAAGGGGACGGACCTCTCTCCTGGTCGCCACCCCCCCCACCCCATCAACACTACATTGAGAAGTCTGCCTGGCTTCCAGCCCTCACGCCCCAATGGAAGCAACAGTGAAGTCCCCGTCACTGTTCCCAGGGGCCCCAGGACGTCAGGTGTGAATTTAAAGCAGTCCCCCAGGCTTCTCTCCGAATGCAGAGCTTGGCACATTGGAAAAAAGCGCCTGCTTTCTGGATGGCCGTAGTCCCTTGCCAGCTTGCAGCGGGTGGCATCTGGGCCGCCATTCACCTCTTGGCCTTGCCACTGTGGGCAGCGAAAGGTTCGCACTGTGCAGCCCTGACTTCCCTCGGCAAGGAGGCTGTCAGTCACAAGTGCACAGCCACATTTTCCAGAACCTTCCCTCTAGCGTCAGGGCCCGACAGACAGCAACAGAGACACAAGGAAATAGGTCATATTGTTCCGCGCCTACAATGTGCCAGGCACTGTTCAGAGCATGTCTAGTTGTATTTTTTTTTTAATTTTTTTTAACGTTTATTTATTTTTGAGACAGAGAGAGACAGAGCATGAACGGGGGAGGGTCAGAGAGAGAGAGAGGGAGACACAGAATCTGAAACAGGCTCCAGGCTCTGAGCTGTCAGCACAGAGCCCGACGCGGGGCTCGAACTCACGGACCGCGAGATCGTGACCTGAGCCGAAGTCGGACGCTTAACCGACTGAGCCCCCCAGGCGCCCCAAGTTGTATTTACTGGTTAATCCGCACCACCCTATGAGGTAGGTTCTGTTATTATCCCCACTTAACAGATGGGGGAACTGAGGCTGTCATTTGAGAATACAGGGACCGTGGGGCCAGGCTTCTTTTGAAAACACAAATCCGTGGGGCCAGGATCTTGTCAACCAAGTCTCCTGGCTTTCCCCTGACACCGACTCTGCTCCGGCAGCCCCCGGAAAACCCTATCATGCCTCTGGATCTCTGCACAGGCCATTTGTCCCCCAGGCTGCCCCTCCCCGCTTGGTCTGCCTGGCAAACACCTCTTTTCATCTTTCAGTAACTATGTGAGCAGCACTGGTTTGATCTCTTTCCAAGAACAGCTCCCTGCTTGCTTCCTCTGGCCCCCCACTGCTCTGGCCACACACAGCTGTCAAGGGACACCTTGCAGGTTCCCCGTGTTCACCGTCCACTTCCTGCGGTCGATGGTGAGTCCTGAGATCCCAGAGATATCCCGGAGGCGGGGGCGGATGTGCGCGACAGGGTCAGAGGGAAGGGCTTGGCGGGAGCTGTGCATTTGGGAGCCAGTGACAAAGAGATGGTAACCAGAGCCACAGGCGAGGAAGAAAGGGCTCAGGAGAAAGCAGGGGGAGAAAAGAGGAGATCCAGGACCCAACGCGATGGGAAGGGCAGGGGGACGCCGTGGCCGGTGGGACAGGAGAAGACCCAGGGGCGGGTGGAGTCACAGAAGGGACTCCAAGGAAGGGACTGCTTTCAGGAAGAGGGATGGCGGCCATGTTGAATGGCCTCCTCGTAGGAGCAGACGCTCTGTTTCCACCTGCACTCAGGCCCTTCCACGTCTTCCACAAGATGGCGGAGAGCGTGGGGCAGGGGCTTAGTTTTTGCTTGTATCCACATCCCCAGCATCTCACCACCACCCCCGCCCCGGGCTGCCTCAGGAATGGAGACATGCAAATATCCACTTCCGGTTTCCCTGAAGCAGGTGTGGATTTGTTTTTGGGAAACCGGGCTACTTTCTGGGAGTTAAAGACGGGTAAATGTGTCCTTGATTGCAAGAGGCCCGTGCTCTCCCCAAGGAATCCGTGGCAGCAGACAACTGTGGGGTAAAATGAAACACCCAGATGTGCTGTTCTACGTGGAAGGGGGAAAAAAACCCCGGCTGTGCTCGCTGTGGCTTTGTTTGGCTTTTAAACACTGATTGGTCAAAGTGAATGATGTTTTCCAGATGCTCCCATCTCCTCCAGTCTGGAGTCCGGCTGGCCAGCTGGGCCCCCGCCGTGGGCCTCTCCTTCAGTCCCCTCTCCGGGGCAGCCAGACGGTCTCCCTCAGGCCCAGCTTCCACCCGCCTCGCTGTGGCTGTGGCTGTGACCTCGCTTCCTGCTGCAGAGGAGGGCTGGACGGGTGGCACCCGTGGGCCCTTCCTGTTCTCACACTCTGTAGTTGGGCGCCTCCTGGGCTGGCGACTACCGGGCATTTAAGGACCCCCAGGGGGTTAGCAGTAGCGATGTCTTTTATTTGAGAAGTGCTTCGTTCTCTTCGTAGACACGGCCCTACAGGTCTGTCCTGAGCTGCCTGCCCGGCACCACGTCCTATCGGGAAACCCGCCCCTGCCAACGTCAGCCCCACGCCGACTCCTGCCTCCGAGCTGCTGTCCTTTGGAATTTATCACACCCCGCCTGGACTACGATGGATAGTTTTCTTCTCTCGGGGTAACAGACTGTCTTAGATTCTGATACTTGCAAAAAACTGGCGAGACACCTAGGTTGACATTTCTTTTCTCACCTTTTATTTTGAAATAATGATAGAGTCACAGAAGGTTGCAAGAATAGCACAGAGGCTTTTCCGTCCCGGGTGATGGAGGCGATCCCTCCCACGAGGCACAGCTAAAAACTCTGGACATTTTGTATAAAACGAGTAAGGGGAAGATTCTGCAAGGTGGAGAGAGGCAGGAAGGCCGACGAGGGGCCTCGGGACCCAAGCAACGACACGACGGTGAGCTCCCGGGGTTCTCTTTGGCCGTATGCACCCTAGACCTGGGGCTGAGGCGGCTGCCGTCTGGGAATGCCAGCAGGCACAGACAACCAGAAGCCTGACAAAAGCTCGTTCTCTCTAGCCACGGGACCGGGAAGGGGCAGCCCAGCAAGACAGAAAACTTTGAGCCAAAACCTGCCCTACTTTAGCTAAACACACAGAAGAAAACAGGGCTTTGCCCAGGCCCACCCCAGGCTGTAACGAGGGCCCGACTTCCCTACTGGGGTGGTGTCAGGGATGGCTGAGTGGGGAGCCAAGACTTTCGTCCCTGCCAGCTGGGAATGAGGCCCCTCTCCCGTGGCGGTGTCAGTAAAGACACGTGGGGAGTCTCGACCTCTACCCCAGCTCAGCAGTAACAAGGCATTTCTCCCCCTCCCCATGGGGGTTTTGTCAGAGGAGGCCAAGTAGGGTCGGGACCTTTACCGTGGCCCAGTGGTAACAAGGTCACCCTCCCCCCCAGTCCCCCGACCCGGGACTCCAGGTGGGGAGAGTTAACAAAGCACCTGTATCCCTCCCAGCCGGGGAGATTTTGGCACAGGCTCGGTGGGGAGCCAGAACTCCTACCCACCCCCCAGTGGGAATGGGAAGCACCCACCTTGGGTGTCAAGAAAGGCTGAGTGGAAAACCAGCATTTCCAACTCTACCTGGCAACAGTAAGGCAGCCCCCCACTCCCCCTGCCAGAGTGGTGTGAGAGAAAGCCAGCTGAAACAGAAGGTTTAAATAAGATCCAAAATCGCATACGTAATACGAGAACGTCCAGGTTTCGGCTGAAAATCACTCATCAGACCAAGAACCAGAAAGACCTCAAACAGAATGGAAAAAGGCAATAAATAGATACCAACCCCGAGATGACAAGAGATGTTAGCTTATCTGGCAAAGATCACCAAGCACCCATGAGAGAAAGGCTTTGGCAAGCAGTTATGAATGTGCTCAGAGCAAATGAAAAAATAGAAAGTCTCAGCAAAGAACTAGGAGATAGAAAAAGGGAAGAATCTGTAAAATGAAAGACAGAACGATAGCAATCACCTGATATGGACCCCTGAGGGACAACAGGCTGGGGGTGGGGAACGAACAGAGCCCCAGTGACCCTCGGGATTGTGACAAAGGATCAGATCTTTGTTACATCGGAGTCTTAGAAGGGGAAGAGAAAGAGGGGAGAGCTAAAATAATAACTGAAAGCTTCCCAAATCTGGCAAGAAACATAAACTATAGCTTCGAGAAGGCGAGCACATTCCAAATACGATCGGTCTGAATAAATGCACACCAGGACACGTCATAGTCAAAATTCTGGAAACTAAAGACAAAGAAAAACTTCTCAAAAGCAGCAGGAGGAAAGGGACATCCTACCTACAGGGGAAAAAATAGGAAGAATAGCACAGAGGCTATTATATTATAGCAGACTCCTCACTAGAAATCACACAGGCCTGGGGCTCCTGGGGGACTCAGTCAGCTAAGCATTCAACTCTTGATTTTGGCTCCAATTATGATCTCATGGCTCATGAGTTTGAGCCCTGTGTTGGGTTCTGCACTGAGCGTGGAGTCTGCTTGGGATTCTCTCTCACTCTCTCTGCCTCTCTCCCATTCTCTCTCTCTAAAAAGGAAAGAAAGAAAGAAAGAAAGAAAGAAAGAAAGAAAGAAAGAAAAGAAAAAAGAAGAAAAAAAAGAAAAAAAAAGAAAGAAATCACAAAGGCCAGAAGGAAGTGGCAGGATATTTAACAAGGGCTGAAAGGAAAAATTCAGAATTCTATATGCAGAGAAAATATTCCCGCAATGAAAGGAAACCAACACATTATCAGACAACGGAAAGCTAAGAGGAAGTTTTGTCAGTCGACCTGTCCTAAAATAATTGCTAGAGGAAATTTTCTAGACAGAAAGGAAGCAATGAAATGAGAAGCCTTGGAATATTGGGAAAGCAAGCAAAAGTATGGGAAAATACAATGGGTTTTTCTTCTCCTCTTTAGTTTTCTAAATTATGTTTGACATTGGCTGATGTGTTTCCGAATATACGTAGAAGGAATATTTAAGACAACTATAAATGGGAGAGTAAAGGAACCTGAAGGGAGGTATGATGTCTACATTTCACTCTGACTGGTAAAATGATCTCGATAGACTGTGATAAGCTTTGTATCTATAACACAATAATATCTAAAGCAACTTCTAAAATAGTTCTACAAAGCAATATCTTAAAAAACATGACAGACAAATGAAAATGGAAGTCTAAAGACTACTCAAGTAACTCACAGGATGACACGGGGGAAAATGGAAGCAAACAAAAAGGGAATAAATATAATACAAAAGCCAAAGGCAGATTGAAGCCCTAACATGTCTGTCAGTAATGAAATGTTAATGGTCATTTACCACGTGAAGACAACTAAATGACAGAAGTTGGCAATTAAGAGACGGGAGTTAGCATAGTGGATTTTTACACTGACCCAACTGTATTCTGTCCACAAGAAACTCACTTACAAAGGTGTAGGCAGGTTAGAATCAAAAAAGTAGAGAAAGATACATCACATAAATATCAATCAAAGGAAAGCAGTGGCTACATTAATGTCAGATGACATAGATTTCATAGCGAAGCAAATTACTGGAGATACAGATTGTATGATGATGAATGGACAGATCTACCAACAAGACACACCAATTCTGAATGTGCATCAAAGAACACAGCCGCAAATTTTGTGGAAGAAAAGCGTGTAGGCTTGAGAGGAGAAATAGATCACTCTACATTTGTACTTGGAGACTTCAACGTGCCTCTCCCAATGTTTGAAAGAATAGCTAGACAGAATATCACCAAAGACACAGATCTCAACGACACTGTTGACCAACAGGACCTACACAACACTTGTAGAACACCCTACCCCACAATGGCAGGACACATATTCTTTTCACTTCCAGGAAATCTACACCAAGATAGACCATATCCTGGGCCATAACACAGACCTCAAAATAATTAAAAGAATTGAAACCATACAGCATGTTCCCTAATCACAACAGAAGCCAACTAGAAATTAATGACAAAAAGCTAACAGGAAAATCTCCAGACACTGGGAAATGAGACAACATGCTTCCAATAATCCATGGGTCAAAGAAGAAGTCTCAAGGGAAGTAAAAAAAAAAAAAAAAAAAAAATACACGGAGCTGAATTAAAGTAAACATATGACGTATCAAAATGTGTGAGACACAGATAAAGCAGTACCGAGAAGGAAATTTATAGCATGGAATGCATACATTAGCAAAGAGGAAACACCTCAAATCAACAATCCAGGGTTCCACCTCAAGATGCTGTAAGAGGAAGAGAAAAATAAACCCAAAGGAAATAGAGATAAGGAAATAATAAAGAGTAGAAATCAGAAGATAGAAGAAAAAAAAAATAGAAGCAGAGAAAAATCCACAACACAAAGAGTTGGTTCTTTGAAAGATAAAACCAACAAATGCAGCAAGACTGACAAATGACAGAGAGAAATATACAAATTGCCATGTCACTCCAGATCCTTCCTCTAAGGGTTAATGAGGGAAATCTATGAGCAACCATGTACACATAACATTTGGCACATTAGATGAAATGGGTCACCTTCTCCGAAAATTCACACTAATCACAAATCCCTCAATATGAAACAGATCATTGGAACAGCCCTACAACTATTAAGAAAACTGAATTCATTATTTTATAACTCCTAGAAAAAGAAGTCTCCAGGTCGAGATGGTTTTACTGACAAATTCTACCAAATGCTTAAAGAAGAATTAACATTAATTCTACACTGTCTCTTCCAGAAAATAGAAGGAGGAACACTTTCCAAATTCATTTTATGAAGTTAGTATTATCCTGATATCAAAACAAGATAATGACAGGACAATAAAAAAAAATTTTACAGACCAATATCCCTCATGAATTTAGATACAAACATCCTTGACAAAATAGTAGTAGGTAGAATTTAGCAATGCACAGAAATAATTATATACCATGACCACATGGGGTTTATTCCGGGAATGAAATCTGGTTCAATATTTCAAAATCAATGTACTTATTAATGAACTAAAGAAGAAAAAAAATGATATGATCATATCAACTGCAAGGTGAGGTTCAGGGCAAAATCTGTTCTGACCATTTTTATTCAACACTGTGCTGGAGGGTCTAGTCAGTAATAAAAAGCAAGAAAAGGAAATAAAGGGCATTACAGATCGGAAAGGAAGAAATAATACTGTCCCTAATCACAGATGACATAATTTTCTACGTAGAAAATTCCAAGGAATCTGCAAAAAACTCCTGGCACTAATAAGTGAGTTGAGCAGTACCTCAGGATACAGGATGAATTTACAGAAATCAAATTTTTCTGTATACCAGCAATGAACATGTGGACACCAAAATTAAAAATACAATGCCATATATCATCACTCAAACATGCAGTACTTAGGTATACACCTAATGGAGCATGTACAGGATGAAATTTAGACAATGCTGATGAGAGAAACTAAAGAAGAACTAAGTGAATGGAGAGACATACATTGTTCCTGGATCGGAAGATACAACGAGGTAATGATGTGTCGATGTGTCCAAACAGGTATACGTGTTTAATGCAATTTCTATTAAAGTCCCAGCAAGATATAGACAATATAGAGATATAAAGATTATTCCAAAATCTACATGGAAAGGCAAAGAAACTAGACTAGCTAAAACAATTTTGAAAAGGAAGAATAAAGTGGGGAGAATCGACGTACCCAGTTTGATGACTTCTACAGCTACAGTAATCAAAACTGTTCTATTGACAAAGGAAGAGACGCGTAGACCGATGGAATGGAATAAACAGCCTAGAAGTAGAACCACATGAATACGCCCAACTGACTTTTGATAAAGGTGCAAAAGTAATTCAATAGAGGAGAGATAGCCATATCTACAAACGGTGCTGAAGCAATCGAACATCCATCGCCTAAAAAGTAAATACATAAGTAAATCTCAACCTCAGTTCCACACCCATCAAGAAATTCAGTCAAAATGGATCACAAACTTAAGCGTAAAATGTAAAACTTTCGGAAAAAGAAAGCATGGGAGAAAATCTGTGGGAACGAGGTAAAATCTGACCAGTGAGGTGTTTTCAGAGGTGATGTCCCCGGCATTATTCAGGAAAGGAGACATTCGTGAATTTGAATCAGTAAAATTTAAAAATTTTGCTCTGAGAAAAATCCTGTTAAAAACATGGAAATACAAGCTACAAACCGGGAGGAAATATTTGCAAACCCCATATCCAACAAAGGACCAGTATCTGGAATACAGCAAGAGCTCTCAAAGAACAAAACTCAACAGCAAAAAAAGCCTCCCGTTTAAATAGAAAATGGACAAAAGACACGAAGAGACATTTCATCAAAGAAAATATACAGAAAACAAACAGGCACATGAGAAAGATGGCCAACACCCTTAGCCATTAGGGAAATGCAAATGAAAGCCATAGTGGGAGGGGCTCCTAGGTGGCTCAGTCGATTAAGCATCCAGCTTTGGCTCAGGTCATGATCTCACGGTTTGTGAGTTCGAGCCCTGCCCATCGGGCTCTGTGCTGTCAGCACGAAGCCTGCTTTGGATGTCCTCTCTCTCTCTCTCTCTCTCTCTCTCTGCCCCTCCTCTGCTCATGCTCTTTCTCTCTCAAAAACAAGTAAACATTTAAATAAACAAATAAATAAAACCACAGTGGGATGGCTCGGTACACGCCTATCAAAATGGCTAAAATAAAAAACAGTGACAACACCAAATGCTGGTGAAGATGTGCAGAAACTAGGGAATGTAAAATGGTACTGCCAGTCTGGAAAATAATTCGGCAGTTTTTTAAAAAATTAAGTGTTCAGCTACCGTATGCACCCCCCTCCCCAGCAATTGTCTTCCTGGGTACATATCCCAGAGAAATGAAGATTCATGTTCACATAACAACCCATACCCTAATGTTTATAGCACCTTTATTCTTAATGGCCCAAATCGGAATAACCCAGATGTTCTGGAGTATTCACTGAGCATGGTCACGGTCAGTCTGTGTGGAGGGCCTTTATCAAACTGGGGGGCTCCTTTCTGTTCCTAGTTTGCTAAACTTTTTTTTAAATCACGAATAGATATTGAATTTGTCAAATGCTTCTTCTGTATCTATTGAGATGACTATATATAATTTGTGTCCTGTGGTGAATTGCATTGATTAATTCTTAAATGTTAAACTTGCATTTCATTTCCATGATAACTCCAACGTGGCCATGATGTATTATCCTTTTGATACGTGGCTGGATTTGATCAGACAGTATCTTGTTAACGATTTTTGTGTCTATATTCATGAGGGATATTAAGCCGCAATTTCCTTTTCTCCTAGCGTCTCTGTCTGGTTTTGGCACGAGAGCAATGCTGGCCTTTGAAAACGGCTTGAGAAGCATTCCCTTCTCCTCGGCTTTCTGAAAGAGTTTGTGTAAAATCAGTATCCCTTTTATCTTAGGTGTTTGATGTGATTCGCTTATTAATCTTCCGATCTTCCCTCTAACTAAGCGTCAATCCCGCTCCCAATA
Organism: Panthera onca; assembly: GCF_046562875.1. Lineage (NCBI taxonomy): Eukaryota > Metazoa > Chordata > Mammalia > Carnivora > Felidae > Panthera > Panthera onca. Next base: position 137,309,208 of record NC_138345.1, read on the forward strand.
CAGTAGGTCCTTAGCACGCGTGGGGTGAACGGATGCGTTGCTTCTGGATCAACGGTCACACATTCGAATGGCTTCGAGGCTGAACCAGTAAAGTAAGTAGGTGAATCGGCTGAGTCCGTAATAGGGAGCGGTGGGGCCTGTGGCTAAAGGGTAAAGCCTTCAGATTCAAACTGTTGAAAAAACTTACTTGTGGATCTCGCCTGCAGACCTGTGGTTTGCAACCCCTACCGGCAGTTCTAATCCCCGTTTTGCGAAGACCCGGAGAAGATGAGAGCGAGCGTTCTGCGAGCCCTCTCTTACTCGGAGATGGAAACTGTGTACACGCGGCTGTTTGTTGCTTTCTTTGCGCTGGGCCGCCTGTTTCTCTGCCTCCCTGCTCCCGTGTCTCTCACGCTTACGACCCTGAGGTTGCGAGCTCCTGGTAAAGCCTTGGCTTTCAAACGGAAGGCAGGGGGCATGGTGGCATTATGCAGCCAGGCAAAGTGGCAGCTGCCTCTGCAAAGGTCGGGCAGGTGGGAAATGCCACCGTTTGCTCTTTCCAGCCCAGGCCCAGGTGGGAGCCTTGCCGGCAACACACGGTATTCGGTATTCGGGCAGCGTTTTGTGGCCAGTGGGCCAGAAGCGCGCAGGAGTTGAAATTCTCTCTCTGGGTTGTCCTGGAACTTTTGTTCACATCCCCAGGTATCCGGGGAGCGGATTCACTGAGCAAAGCTCCCGGAACGTGCAATCACGTGTCCCAGACTTCTCAAGCCACTCTCCCTGCCTCTCCCTCTTCTGAGTTGCGTTCACGGGCAGGGTCACTCGGCAAAACTTCGGACAGTGCGCGTCCGTGCTGGGTGTTCAGGGAATAAGCTGGACACAGCCCGGCCCCGGAAGTCCCAGGACTGTGTCCCGTCGCCGTAATGGCTGGAAACCTTCAAAGAAAGACACAACAGGCTCACACTGTGCTTCCCAAGGCAAGGACAGGTATTGAACATTTAAAAAATCTTTCCGTTCAAAAGTGTCAAAATAAAAAGCAAAGCCTTGTCTTCTGAAGGGTTAAGCGTCCACACGGGAGAAAATTGCTCATGTGGGACTAATTCTTTTCCAAACAGGCTTCGTCCCTGAGGGGTTACCGGGTGGTGTTTTTAGGGAGTTGAAATGTTCTGTTACAGCACAGCGGGGGTCGCGCTGGCGGTGTGGACCCTCACTTGGGTCTCGGTGGTGACTTCAGGGTTTAAAGCAGTTGTTTTGATCAGCTCTGAAGTCTTACGCATTCTGAACAACTCCGAACGACGAATAAATTCTCACTTGTGCCTCTAAAGTAGAGGTCATCTCTTTACGGGCTGTTTTATTTTTCTATTAAAGTTTCAGAAATGTATTTTGAATTTTCCCTGGCTCAGAATGAAGTCATAAGACCTCAGAATTGCCAACAGACGCTCTCTTGCTAGAACGTGAGTGTGTGGGGAAGTTTTATTCAAGTGATTTTCGTGTGCAGAAGAAGATGAGGCACGTCTAAAACCTGCCATGAAAAATCTTGGGGGGAATGTCTCGGATTCGATTTCAGGGTTCGGTCTCATGTAGATAATGACGGTCTTTAACGTACACATGTATTTGCCCTCTTTTTCCGCTTGGGCTTATGTTTTGTTTGTTTGGCCTATGTCCCCGCTGTGACTCTAATGTTGCCGAAACTTGAACCTGGAAAACTGGCGCTTGAGATTAGGCATAAAATTATAAGACTGTATACCTCCAAATGTTTTTCATGCACTTTGGATGAAACTGAGTCTTCAGCTCCAATGTTCCTTTGTGCCAATAATGAGCATGTGCTGGGACTAATGCAGGTTGTTGAGGGTGCTTGCCAAGCGTACTTCTAAAGCTAACCCCATTAGGGGAAAAAAAAAGAAATAGCATTACGGCACGTTGGCTCGAAAGCAGTTTACCCAATGGTTGGCCCCCAAATGTTTCTCATTAAGGATCTTCCCCAAGGACAGGCCTGGGACTTGTTTATTCCTTAAAAATCAGTCCCTAGCTCAGGGTCCGACGGTGTTAGGTGCTCAGTAGATACAGGCTAAATGGATTCTTTGAAAACGTTTGACACCAACAGGTGCGTGAAGAGGATGGGTCCCCAGGAGTACGATCCACGCCTCAAGGTAAAGGATGCTATTCCTCCTTTCGTCTTCAACACAAACTATTAGAACTCTGAGCGGATGGTGCCCTGACATCTTGGAGGGAGGGAGTCCAGAGAGGGGAGGAAGAGAGTTTAATGCTGCCAAGTTCCTGGGTAGGGCCTGTCCCTCCCGCAGAACTTGTTGGGGGTGATTCACTCCCAGGAGAAATTTTGGGGAATGCTGAGGAACAGGGAACTTGCCCTTTGGGGGGCCTGGGCTGTGGGGTGGAGGCCATCTTGGAGGTCGGTGCAGAGAGGTTTTGCTGGTGGCCTCTGTCTGGACCGTCCTCCATCTTTCCTCGGTGCTCCCTCTCTGGGAAGACTACGCTGCCCCTGTCTGGGTTACCTGTCTCCTCTCTTCCGTGCCTCTATCTGCCATGAACAAATCACGTGGTATTAGAATCCTGTTTCCTTCCCAGCCCGTGAGCTCCGTTGAGAGAGACCATGTCTTTGCGCCTCTGTGATCAACGCAGTGTTCTTAGGTTCTCCACTGCTCTTTCAAGGTTCTTGCAAAGATATTGTATTTTCTCTCCCCCAATGCCTACTTCCAGCTGCTTTTGAGATTTTTCTTTGTTACTGTTGGCCATTCTGACAGGTGTGAGGTGGTATCTCATTGTGGTTTTGATTTGCATTTCCCTGATGATGAACGATGTTGAGCATCTTTTCACGTGTCTGTTGGCCATCTGGTTGTCTTTGTTGGAAAAGTGTCTATTCATGCCTTTTGCCCATTTCTTCACTGGATTATTTGGTTTTGGGTGTTGGGTTTGATAAGCTCTTTATAGATTTGGAAACTAACCCTTTATCCAATATGTCATTTGTAAATATCTTCTCCCATTCCTTCGGTTGCCTTTTAGTTTTGGTGGATTATTTCCTTCACAGTGCAAAAGCATTTTATCTTGATGAGGTCCCAGTAGTTCATTTTTGCTTTTATTTTCCTTGCCTCTGGAGACATGTCAAGTAACAAGTTGTTGCAGCCAAGGTCAAAGAGGTTGCTGCCTGTTTTCTCCTCTAAGGAGGGCACTTGTTGGGATGAGCACTGGGTGTTTTATGTAAGAGATGAATCACTGGGTTCTACTCCTGAAACCAATACTACACTATGTATTAACTCACTTGAATTTAAATAAATTAATTAAAAAAAAAGATTTTTCTTTGTGTTTGTTTTTCAACAGTTTGACTATTCTGTGCTTAGAATATGGTTTTCTTAGTGTTTATCCTGTTTGGGGTAAATTGAACTTCTCAAAAACATGGGTTGACATCTCTTCTTGTTTGAGGCAAATTCTTGGCCACAATCTGAGTACTGTTTTTCTCCTCCCTTTTTTTCTGGAGCTACAATTACATGTATGTTAGACCTTTTCTAAAAAAATTATTTTATTTTATTTATTTTATTTTAGAGAGAGAGAGAGAGAGGGCAAGGAGGGGAAAGGCAGAGAGAGAGGGAGAGAGAGAATCTCAAGCAGGCTCCATGCTCAGTGCAGAGTCCAACATGGGGCTTGATCCCAAGACCCCGCGATCATGACCTGAGCTGAGATCAAGAGTCGAATGCTCAACCCACTGAGCCACCCAGGCACCTCTGTATGTTAGACCTTTTGACTACATCGCATAGGTCTTTTATTCTTTGTATTTTTAAAAATCTATTCTTTTTCTTTCTACATTTTAGTTTGCATATTTTTTTACTGAGTTGATTTCCACTCACTTTTCTTGTGTCATGCTGTGCCTAATCTGTTGTTAAAACTTTCCATTGAGTACTTAATTTCTCACTTTGAGAAGGTCAGTTTGGTTATTTGATTCTTTCTCTTTAAAGATTCCAATTTTTTAAATGTTTATTTATCTCTGAGAGACAGAGAAAGACAGAGTATGAGCAGAGGAGGGGCAGAGAGAGACAGAGACACAGAATCTGAAGCAGGCTCTAGGCTCTGAGCTGTCAACACAGAGCCTGATGCGGGGCCCAAACCCCCAAACTGAAAGATCATGACTTGAGCTTAAGCGGGACACTTAACCGACTGAGCCACCCAGCTGCCCCAGATTCCAATTTATTATTATTATTATTATTATTATTATTATTATCTTGCTGTTGAAAATCTACCTTTCATTATTTTGCATGCATGTTTCTTTTTTATTAATTTTTAAAAAATATTTATTATTTATTTTTGAGAAAGAGAGGGAGAGAGAGAGAGTGCAAGCAGGGAGGGGCAGAGAGAGAGGGAGACACAGAGTCTGAAGCAGGCTCCGGGCTCCAAGCTGTCAGCACAGAGCCCGATGCAGGGCTTGAACTCTCAAGCCATGATGTTGTGACCTGAGCTGAATTCGGCTGCTTAACTGACTGAGCTACCCGGGAACCCCTCATACATGTTTCTTTATTTCCTTTGACATTATTATTTCAAAGCCCTGTTGGCTAAGTTCAAAGTCTGCATCAAGTGTGGCTATACATCCTTTGCCTGTGTTTTCTCTCCATTATTTGTCATGTTTTCTTCACTTATCTCATGTCTTGTAGTTTCAACTGAATGCTGGACATTGTGCATGGAAAGCGAGGGGGCTCCCTCCACAAAAATATTCCTGCTTAACTGAAAGCAAAACTGTTCCTGTTAGACAAATAGTATGAGGGAATTTGCACCCAAATCCAACCAGAAATTGAGCAGGGAAGGGGCTGGGTTGTAGTTTTAGTCATGGCCAGTGTGTCTCTGGGTGTCCCCGTTCCCAGAGCATATCCTCCTGAGCTTTTGATCGAGAACCTGGTGAGACCTTGTCTCCGTGGCCCTGAAAGCCTTCGGGAGAGTCAGCTCTGCCCTGCAGGGGCTCCAGCCCAGCTCTCCCACTTCCTGCCAGGTGGCTTTGACATCTGGCAAATGTGTGGAGCAGGGGGTCAGAGAGTGTGTTCGAGGCAGGCTTCTCCCCGGCTGGTCTGTTGTGCCCTAAGCCCTGCTCTGCCTTCCAGCTTTCCCCTTGGCTCCCTAGATCCCTGCACAGCATGAGAACTCAGCAAACGCACCACCGGGAAGAATGATCGGTGCACCTGAACTCTCTCAAGCTTCCTCACCCGGCTTTCCACGTGACCACTGGAATATTTGCTGATTTCTCTTCTCCCCTGGCAGAAGCTCCTGGCCAGAAACAGCTTGATCCTTGGTCCTCAAGAAAAAAAACAGTGGCTGGAGACTGTCAGCTCTCCTCAACATCTCATTTCTTCTGCAGCTCTACCATGCCCTTTAAAAAGATGATTTCTTTCTCTCAAAATAAATAAATAAACTTAAAAAGGGGGGTGCCTGTGGGGTGCCTGGGTGGCTCAGTCGGTTGAGCGTCTGACTTCGGCTCAGGTCATGATCTCGCCGTCCGTGAGTTCGAGCCCCGCGTCGGGCTCTGTGCTGACAGCTCGGAGCCTGGAGCCTGTTTCGGATTCTGTGTCTCCCTCTCTCTCTGACCCTCCCCCGTTCATGCTCTGTCTCTCTCTGTCTCAAAAATAAATAAACATTAAAAAAAAAAAAAAGCTGGGGAGACTTGACCACACTGACCCATCGGAGTCTCCTGTCCATTCTCTGGTATTTTCATGGCTGGAGCTCTGGACTTGGAGCCAGGAAAGCCATGGAGGGGGAGCACCTGGCGTGGCCCCTTGCTGGTGGCATGACACCTCGTAAGCCCCTGGTCCTCCTGAGCCTCTGTGTCTCTACCTAGACATTGGTCACAGTGTTCCTATCTCACGGGAGCGTTTGAGGACTCAGGGCCGTGCTGTGTGCCGCTTGCCAGAGCTCGGCCAACTCTGCCTTTGAGCCACGGGGTTGGCAGGCGTGAGCGGATGGCAGCTACGGAGGCTCAGGTCACCGGTAGAGGGACACGTGCTCGACCAGGGCAAGGGGGGGCCGATCTGATTAGACGCATTCGCCAGTTAGGGCCATCCGTTCATTCTCCACGTTTCCGTGGGACACTAAATGTGGGTGAACACAAGCCTGAGCTGGAGTCTGAGATGGACGAGAGGCAGTTCTGCCCCGTGGTCAGAGAGATGGGGGAACAGTCGATGCCAGCACGGCTGTGAGACTCGGGGGAGCAGGACCACGGGGACCCAGAAGAGGGCCGGTGGGAGAGGACACGTGCATCCCAACCTGCCCCCACAGACCACCCGACTGTGCCCGGCGTCAACCCCGAGATCCCAGAGGGAGTGAAAGGTGTTTGGTGGTCTGAAACACGAGGGCACGTAAAATGTGGCCATAAACGAAGTCAGCCTCGTAAACTGTGAAATCCCAAGAGCAGGCCGACTCTCTCCACGTCAGAGTAAACACTGCACATTTTCTAGGAAGACCGAAGCTAAAACCACACAAAAGGTCGGAGCCCGTTCTGTGGCGAGATACAAGCCCCTGTGTCCGATGTGCCTCCCAGATCGAGAAGCTTCTGTTCGTGGTCAGGGCGGGTGGGCAGGGGCGGTGCTGGGGTGCCCCACCCCAGTCATCAGATGGCTCCTGAGGAGTCTGGGAACACTTGGGGGGGGGGGGTTGTGGGGAATGGAGTTGCCGGGAGGGAAAGGGTTTCCCAGGTGAGGGAAACACAGCCACAGGTGAAGGAAGGATATTTCGGGTCCGAATGGAAGTCCCATCCGCCCCCTCGCCGTGTCAGCTCCAGGGAGGCAGGGTTTTGTCTGTTTGGTTCTCTTCTGCGCCTAAAACAGTGCCTGGACATAGTGGTTGTTCAAGAAAATGCTTGTTGCATGAATGGGTGAATAATCGATTCGCTGAGGACGCAGACAGAAGAGGTTAAAGAGAACGGGCAGGGCAGAGCGTCCCAGGGGCCTCATGTGACAGTCTGAGGCCTGGACATAGTCCCGCAGACAGCAGGGAGCCAGCAGGGATGCTCTTGGAATTGCCCAACTGCCCCAGGCGCCTGGGGCGGGGCCGGGGGCGGCCGTGGGGCTGCTGCATCCCGGGCAGTGCCACGGCCACGGCCACAAACACGGCAGCCCTCCAGGACAGCCCAGGGGCTCGGCCGATGCCTCGTGTGCGTGCGGGGCTCCTCCTGGCCACACCACCACATGGCCACGCGGCAAGAAGGAGCGGGAAACAAACGGCGGCAAAGCCAAGCGGCCGGAAAGAAGGTGAAGGGCAAGCCAGGCTCCGCAGACAAATGCAGACCCAGGAGAGGAGGCTGCCCTGGGCAGAGAGCGCACCGGGGTGCAGAGGGACAACGGCGCCCCCGTGCCTACCTCTGCAAAATGGCAGCTTCCCAGCCCGCGGGGTTCTAGGTGATGAGCCAAAGTGTGGCACAGCGCTGGCCCTTGGTCAGGGCTCACACCAGGATATGGGGCGCCTGAGCGGCTCAGTTGGTTAAGCATGTGACCCTCTCTTTTTTTTTTTTTTTTTTTAAGAGAGAGAGAATGTGCACACATGAGTGGGGAGGGGCAGAGGGAGAGAGAGAGAGAGAGAGAGAGAGAGAATCTCAAGCGGGCTCTGTGCTCAGCACAAGCCCGACTCAGGGCTCAATCCCATGACCCTGGGATCCTGACCTCAGCTGAAATCACGAGTTGGACGCTCAACCAACTGAGCCACCCAGGGGCCCCAGGCATCTGACTCCTGATTTCAGCTCAGGTCATGATCTCATAGTTGTGGGACTGAGCCCCGTGTCAGAGCGTGGAGCCTGCTTAAATTCTCTGTCCCCCAGATATTTGCAAATGACATATCGGACAAAGGGTTAATATCAGAAATCCATAAAGAACTCACCAAACCGAACACCTAAAAAACAAATAATCCGGTGAAGACACGGGCAGAAGACATGAATAGACACTTTTCCAAAGAAGACATCCAGATGGCCAACAGACACATGAAAAGATGCTCAACGTCACTCATCAGCAGGGAAATACAAATCAAAACCACAATGAGATACCGCCTCACTCCTATGGAATGGCTAAAATGCACAACTCAGGCAACAACAGATGTCGGCGAGGATGCGGAGAAAGGGGAACCCTCTTGCACTGTTGGTGGGAATGCAAGCTGGTGCAGCCACTCTGGAAAACAGCATGGAGATTCCTCAAAAAATTAAAAATAGAGCTGCCCTACGACCCAGCAATTGCACTACTGGGAATGCATCCAAGGGATACAGGAGTGCTGATTCATAGGGCCACATATGACCCCAATGTTTATATCGGCGCTATCCACAATAGCCAAAGGATGGAAAGAGCCCAAATGTCCATCGACTGACGAATGGGCAAAGGAGATGTGGTTTCTATATAAAATGGAATACTACTCGGTGATGAAAAAGAATGAAACCTTACCATTTGCAACCACGTGGATGGAACTGGAGTGTATTATGCTAAGCGAAACAAGTCAGAGAAAGACAGTTGTCGCGTGATTTCACTCACCTGTGGAATTTGAGAAACATAACAGATGATCGTAGGCGGAGGGAAGGAAAAAAAGATAAAAACAGAGAGGGGGCCAAACCGTAAGAGACTCTCAGATACAGAGAGCAAACTGAGGGTCGATGGGGGCGGGGGGTTGGGGGGGTGACAACGGGTGACGGACACGAAGGAGGGCACTTGTTGGGATGAGCACCGGGTGTCGTGTGTAAGAGATGATTCGCTGGGTTCTGCTCCTGAGGCCAAGACTACGCTGTATGTTAGCTAAGTCGAGACTAAAAAGAAATTCTTACTTTATATCCCCTCCCTCGCCCCCCAAAAAGATTCTCTGTCTCCCTCTGCCCCACTCCTCTCTCTCTCTCTCTAAAAAAAAAGAAAGAAAGAAAAAAAAGAAGACACTCCAGGATACAACTGAAAATGACCCTCCTGGGGTGGCCGAGGCATCTCTGCAAACCTTTGCCGTGTTTCCCGCCGCAGGTGCCCTGCCCTCCCCGTCTGCGTCCTCCTCCCAGCTCTGGTTTCGGGACCTCCACGAGGCCCTTCAAGATCAGCTCTCCCCACACATCCTTCTCCTCCCCTACTTCTCCATCCCGGCCAACGCTTAGCAGACAGGTCCCTGTGCTAAGCTCACGTCTAGAAGCCCCCCACACATTGGTTACCCTATTTAACCCTCCCAACATCGGTAGGAGTGTGATGTCATTCCTTTTATTATAAAGAAGCCGCTGCAGCTCAGAGCCGGGAAGTGACCTGCCTCAGGTCGCCCATCCCCAGTGACGGGGAGGGGCAGCGTCCAAACAGAGGCCTGTGAAGACAGAGCTTGCTCTTGGCCATCAGGAGACCTTGCCGGGTGTGAGACCTGTGACTGTGGTCTCTAACGTTGTCCCTGGGTGCTCTCTGTGGACAGGGGGAGCCCTGATTATTCTCCACCGGGGTTAGCTTTCCACGTTCGCCTCCACCCAGGAGACCAGGAGCTGAGGTTCTTGAGAGCCAGGCCCATGCCGCTCTTGCCCAAATTCACCGCACTCTCCTCCTGTGTTTCCTCCTTTCCTCGCCCACCTGGCACGCTTCTGTGAGCAACGTCCGGGCCCGTGCTGGGGCTGCCACGGCTCTCCCTGGTACTGAAATGGCCGGGGGAGGTCTCCCCCAGACCACGAGCTCCTCGAGGGAGGTCCTGGCACAGGGCTGTGCTCAGCGTCTGCGGCGTGAATGAATCTGGTCCAACGTGGCTTGAGAGTGAAGCGGCCCTGGGGACTAGACCGAGTGTTGGTTTTGCTGTTGAGTCACTGCGGGATCCCAGGCACGTCCCTTCGCCCATCTGAACCTCGGTTTTCTCCTCTGCAGAATGGGGACAAGCTGCGGTAAAGAGAGATGAAGACCCTTGCCACGCTGAGCTGCGGGGTGGCCTGATGGGGGTCGGGAGGGATGATGGTGGGTCCCAAGCCAGCTCCGGTGTGCGCTTGCTCCTTGCTAAGCAAAGCGGACGCTTTGCAAGGCTCACAGCTGCACAGATTTAATCATGAGTCAATACAAAAGATTGTTGAGTTCCTTTTAGAAAAACACTACCTACGGAGACTTTTGGCACTGAGCCTTTAGTTTGGCAAGTTTGCCCGGGTGGCAGAGACCCCAGTGGCTCCCCCCCCCCCTCCTACACACAGCTGGAGCCTGTGGGGAAACTTTGGGCCTTTAATTGGAACCATTTGTCCTTCCAGCAAATGGCAGGTGACTCGGCCAGCTTAGGGAGAGACGCTCATTGGAGCAGCATGTGCCCTTTGACTCATTCATCTGACTTCTGGGAATCCGTCCTAAAGAAATAACCCCAAAAATGAAAAGCCTCGTGAACAAATAAACGGCCTTTGCAGTATTTCTTATATCAGCAAAGAAACTGGAATTAACTCAAACATCCAATAGGGGAATGAGTGGATGTCTCCCCCACTTGATGGCATCTTGTTGCCCATCGAGAAGGAATGGCTAAGGAGGCTTCGTGGCCACACGGGGCACGTTTATGATAGAATGTAAATTAAAGACACCGGGTTCCAAGACCCTGTGCCCTGAGATGAGCTATGTAAACTATGCATGTAAAATCCTGGCAACGGGCTCGGGGCACGTCTGCTTGTGTCAGGGCGTGGCATTATAGATTTTTCCGCCCTCCATCTTCCTGATTTTCTGCAATGTGGTTGTTGTGAAAAGTATATTTTAAACCTGAAAAGTCAAAGCAAAGAAACAATGGCTGGTCTTCTTGGGGTGGAGACCGAACTCTTGACTTTGTGAAAACAAGTTCTGCAGAACCACCGGTGTGGCTTATTTTAGATTTTTAAAAATGTGTATTATTTATTTTCGAGAGAGAGAGAGAGAGAGAGAGAGAGAGAGACAGAGTGTGAGCAGGGGAGGGGCAGAGAGAGAGGGAGACACAGGGTCTGAAACAGGCTCCAGGCTCCGAGCTGTCAGCACAGAGCCCGCCGTGGGCCTTGAACCCGTGAACTGTGAGATCATGACCAGAGCCAAAGTCGGACGCTTAACCGGCTGAGCCACCCAGGCACCCCTAGATTCTATTTTTCTTCAGTGAAAAAGTCATACGTGTAGAGAGTAAAAAACTCATCAGTGCAGAGAGATCTAGGAATGCCATTGCCCTAATGAAATAGCATTTTTCTTCCAAAATTTTCTCCATGTTCATATATATTATATAAAATATATACATTTTAACAAAGCCTAGTGTGTATATATATAATAGTATATATATAGTGTATGTGTATATATAGCATATGTATAGTATACGGTATATAAAATATACACTTTAACAAAGCCTACTGTATATATATTATATATATTCAATTTTAACTTATGCCTTCATTTGCATTTTATTAAAAAACAACCACCTCTGTTGTCGCGGTCTTCGTACAGAATTTTAAAAAGTTACGTGATATTCCATAGCAGGGATGTGTCACGTCCTTACTCAACTATTCTCTCTCCTACACACTGGTGGTTAGTTTCCTTTTATGCTCATATTCCTATTATAAATCTCATAGCAATAAACAAAATTGCACGTGACTCACATATAGCTGTACATATTGGATACGTAAAATCTTACAACTTTCCTTTATGTGAGTGGCCACCACTTAGAAACCATGGTAGAAAACACACGTCATTCAGAATGTCAATAAAATATAGAAAGCACTGAGAGATCTGCCCTTGTAAAAAATGCAAAATTTTAATAAGGGGTGCAGCTGTCAAGAGGGAGCCATGGCAGGATAGGATTCCCCAACGGTGCCCCGACCTTCTGCCCATGGGCTGTTCTCAGCACACTAATATACCTCTCTCTCTCTCTGGCTCTTTGTCTCTCTCTGTCTCTGTCTCTCTTCAAGCTTGTTTGTGCTGAACTCAACCCAACAATCTCACGTACAAAGTTGTACATTCTTCCCACCGGTGGCAACCAAAGTCATGTTCAGATACCCCATCCAGACGCCCACCGGAAATAAGAACCACTCTTCTCACTGCCCACCATCCGTGAGGGAATGCCCGTTCCTCCTCTAATTCCGTAAACAATCCCAAGTATCAAGGAGGATTCTCGGTTGCCACCGACTCTGGTCGATGTAAATGGAAAGAAGTTCATTGGAAGGGTCCTGGGCAGCCCGTAGAACCATCAGCAATACCGCAGACCAAGCCTAGAAGCTGGGCTAGACCAGGCACATCTGGAGTAAAGCCAGGGCCACAGCCAAATTCAGGCCCGGAAATTTCACGTTTCTGCTGCTGCTGCTGCTTCTGGCTACCCACCAAAGGGATTTGCCACCAGGCCTGCCTCTTTCCATTACCAGCTCCCACTACAAAGTCTGGGGTGGTTGTGTGTGGTCAGCTCCCCTCGGTCACAGGCCAGCACCCTGGTTTCGAGGGAGGCCGGTGTGGGAAAAGTACAAGTTAGACTCTGTAGTGGGAAGAAATCGGGGCTCCCTCAAGAGCTCTTCAGTGGAGAATCCCTCAAACAAGGGGAGAAAATGAGAGGTGCCCGTCAGAATCCCCACTCTGCAACTCAGACTAACAGGAAGTTTCGAGATCGCCATTCCACAGGAGTATCTCTGGCAAACAGCGAGAGGACCTGCAGGTCTGTCCTGAAGCAAACAAAAACCCAGACAAAAGGCAGTCTGAGTTTCCACCACTGTCCTCAAGGCATCGGGGCAGATTTTCCAGAATTTGTTCGGTTAGATTCTCTCTCTCTCTCTCTTTTTTTAAGGTAGGCGTCACCCCCAAAGTGAAGCCTTGAAGACGGGCCTTTAAAAAAGGGAATTAAGGGGCTCAGTCGGTTAAGCTTATGACTTCGGCTCAGGTCATGATCTCATGGAGACAAACATGGAGCCCAACGCGGGGCTTGAACTCACCACCCTGAGATCAAGACCTGAGTTGAGATGAAGAGACGGACGCTCAACCAACTGAGTCCCCCAGGCGCCCCAGATTCTCTCATTTTTGTCAACACAGTTACATTTGCTTCAGCATGTAGTAGCTTTCCTGTCCCTTTAACCACATGAGCTCCGTGCTTTTAATCTCTTTGATTATCATCTGTCCCACTTGTGCTTAACTACTCTTGGGACGGCCCAAGCATCACGCCCGGTCTCCCAAAGACACAATCCCGTTGGCTTTTCTGTCTTCCAGGCTTCTGCTGGTGGCACGGGAGCTCCAGGCTTCAGAGCAGAGGGCAGCACTCCTAGAACTCTGTTTAACATAACAATAAATGATGGTGGTTTTATTTGAATTTGCCCTGATAGTTCTTCCTTGGATCCATAGAGTCCCAGGACAGCTGAGGTTCTAGAACGCCCTGGAATGTTGTACGCTCCCTCTCCTCCTTCCCTCCCTGGTTCTGATGCCCTTTACAATGTCCCAGACCACAATGCATAACACCTCTTCCTCACCCTTGTCTTTCTACCCGTTGTGGTCTGCTAAAGCTGTGTAACAAAGTACCATAGACCGTGTGGCTTGCAAGACAGAAACTTATTCTCTGACAGTTCCGGAGACTGGAAGCCTCCGATTCAGATGTCAGCATGGTTGCTTTCTCCCGAGGCCTCTCTCCTTGGCTTGTAGACGGCTGTCCCCTTTGTGTCTGCACATGGCCATCCCTAAGTGTGTGCCCGTGCATGCAAACGCATGCTAATCTCTTTAAAAAAAATTTTTTTTTTTTTTGGGAGATAGAGCATGGGCAAAGGAGAGGGGCAGAGAGAGAATCTCAAGCAGTCTCCACACTCAGCCAGAGCCCGACGTGGGGCTCGATCCCACAACCGGGAGATCATGACCTGAGCTGAAATCGAGTGTCAGACGCTCAACTAACTGAGCCACCCAGGCACCCCACCTTACTTCCTTTTTTAAAATCTTTTTTTTTTTTTAATGTTTATTTATCTTGAGGGAGGGAGAGAGAGAGAGAGAGAGAGAGAGGGTGAGTGGGGAAGGGGCAGATAGAGGGGGAGACAGAATCCCACGCAGGCTCCAGGCTCCGAGCTGTCAGCACAGAGCCCGATGCAGGGGCTCGAACTCACGGACCGCGAGATCATGACCTGAGCCGAAGTCGTAAGCTTAACTGACTGAGCCACCCAGGCGCCCCTTAATTCCCTTTTTTAAAGGCCTGTCTCCAGATACAGCCACAATCTGGGGGACTTCCACAGGTGGATTTTGGAGAAGCCTAGTTCAGCACCCGGCTCCCACCAGCCACCTGGCCCTGTGCTGGGTGGGCACGTTGGGGTGATAGACACACCCAAACTGCATCCCGGCCCAGCTGCTGGTCCGTATGAAGCCGGCAGCTTCCTCCAGGATCCTGTGTCATTCGCTGTGAAACAGGAGTCACAGACTTGGGGGCACGCCTTCCTTACGGCCGGCCGTGTAAGTGAAATTAGATAGAAGGCCCGAGACGTGTGTGGGTGCTGGACACGTGGAAATCTGCAACTTTAGGGTCACAAGGGAGACAGAAATATAAGAAGCACCCCCTCCCCCCCCCCCCCCCCCCCCCCACTGCACCCGCCACTGCCGGGGATTTCCGTGGTCGTGGCCTTCCCTGATGACAGGAAGTTGTCGCTAGATGTGGGGCACCCAGCGTAGGCCTTTCACCGATGGCTGCTCCCCTGAGGACAAACATGTCATTCTGAAGGGCCCTTGATTCCGTGCTCTGGTGAGGGGGTGGGGGTGGGGGGGGCGGGGCGGGGTTAGGAGACAGATGTCTGCTTGGGGATCCGGGGAGCCCGGGGCTATACGGTTTTGTGTATAATTGTATATATCTGGCACAATTTGGAATCTCTAATTTTCTGCGGCCCCCTTGAGGGGACAGAATTCTCGGCCCGTGCGTCACTCTAGTCAGGCCACTGCCCCAGGACCTTCCTAGTGAGGAAGAGACCCTAGGATAGAGCGGGAAAGGGACCCAGAGGGGCCGGGAGGGGATCTAGGGGTAGAGGAGGTGGTTGGGCCACAGCACGGGTCGGCTCCTGAGCCGCCGGGGGACAGGGCCCAGGGAGCCACACCGGGTGTCGGGGACTCGGCCACCTCCCGAGCTGCTGTCTCCTTGGCCGAGATATGCAAGGACAGCCTCCGTCCCAGGGGGCGTTGCGAGGCCCTGCGACTCTGACGCTCACCACGCGCCCCTGCCAGCTGCTGGCGGCCACCCTCCCCGCGGGTGCTCCGCAAGGGTTTTGTGCTCACCGAGGATGTGCACAGTCCCTGCCCTCAGGGAGCGCATGGGCCTGTGGCGGGAGCGAAAATCAACACCTTGACAAGGACGTCAAGGAGGACCAAGAAGGAAAAGGGTCGGGAAGGGGTTGGAACTGCAGGGTGGGGAGCACCCAGGCCCCCCGGGCCACGGGCAGGAAGAGCCCTGGGCCGAGTAGCGTCCTGGCAGATTCCTGGAGGACAGAAGGAGCCGGCGGAGCACTGAGGCAGGAAGGCAGGGGTGCCTGGGTGTTGCAGGAGCCCGGAGCTAGGGATGCAGGGCCGGGTTGTGCCGGGAGGGGTGGGGGGGGGCAGGGCAGCCACAGCCTTCAGGGTGGGGAGCACAGGCAGGAACCCCAGGAGGCTTGTCCTCCAGAGTTTGGGCAGGCGTCAAAGCCATTTGTTTTCTGACTTGGAGAAAAACAGCCCACATGTGCCAACAATGAGCTTTTAAACAAACGGAGAGCTGTTTGTCTGGGGGGGCGGAGCGGGGAGCAAGGAGCCTGTGCTGCTTCTCTGAGATCCGAGAAAGCTGGGCTGTCACAGTGGGACATGACAAGTGGCTTCCTGCCTGGAGGAGCACAATCCAAGGAGGGGGGGTGCTGTCTTGCCCCAGTGCCCTCCCTCCCAACCCCCGCCGGGGGTTTGGTGGTGGGAGCCTCCCTGGTCCCTAATCCCCGCCGTGGAACCTCGCAGAAGACCAGTCCCATCTTTTGCAAAGTACACACTGCGTGCTGTTCATCAAGCGTCTTGACTCTTACATAGACACCCAGAAGGAAAATGGCTAGAACTTCGTTCCGGAAGAACCACGTCTCCCCTGGTGAAATGGTGCACGTTCTTTGGTCAGAAAACAGGAGCTGTATCAGTGATCATAACTCGGTCAAGTTTAGGTATAGGGATTATACCACTCCAGGTTTCTGGCACAATTATTCCTTTGTGTCGCAACTGTTCCTGAAAAAAAAAAAATAACAACATTTTCACTAGTAAACACCATCTCCGATTTCTTTTCGTTCCCTTTAGATCTTTGAGCTACATGAATACAGTTTTTTCAGCATACAATTGCAGTGTGGACCTCTACGTTCACACTCAATTTTGCTTTTGGAGGTGTGTGTGTGTTTTTTTTACATAATATTAGTCCACAAAGATCGTATTTCTTTTTTTTTTAAATTTTTTTAACATTTATTTATTTTTGAGAGACAGAGCACATAGGGGGGAAAGGCAGAGAGAGAATGAGACACAGAACCCGAAGCAGGCTCCAGGCTCTGAGCTGTCAGCACAGAGCCTGATGCGGGGCTCGAACTCACAAACCGTGAGATCATGACCTGAGCTGAAGTCGGACGCTCAACCGACTGAGCCACCCAGGTGCCCCACAGAGATTGTATTTCTACTTAGGAATCCAATTCAGCCCTTTCAACAGCGGCACAATATTCCACTGAATCATGGAATGTTAGTGTAATTGAATCTAATCATACCCACCATAAAAAATAGCCTATTGTTGGACACTGTGTTTTTTTTCTAGATTGTCCCCTGTAATAAACAATTGGGTCATTACAAAAATAAATGAGTAAAGGTTATGAAAGAAGTTACAAGAAAAGAAATACACATGGCTAATAAGCCTCTGAAACATGTTCAAACTCCGTGGTGATACATTAGATGGTGATCGATGATACGAAGAAACAGCAAGACGCCCTTTCCTCTTGCCTGTGGAAGTAGCCCAAATTAAACAAAGATGTTACTCAATGCCGGAGGGTGGCGGACAGACCCGGGGCTTGGCCGCGTCTCTCTCTGGGGATGTGAATCAGTCCATTCCCGGGTGCGGCAATCACTCTTCAAGGGCATCCAGTTCTCTGCCGGGAGCTGAGCCTCGAACATGCGGGTTTCACCCCTCAACCCCCACTACCACCCCCCCCCCCATTTGGAAGGACCTCCATGTCCAATGCCAGGGGAGTGGGGAAGCAAACGTGTGTGCAATTTTCATACTATTCACTCACTAGATGTGGAATGAAGATTTCTAATAAGACAGGGAAGACAGGGAAATGTTTGTTACAGGGTTCGGTGGAAAAACAGAGCCTTGGTACGAGTCGCTCTCAGACGAGCCCAGGACTGGGACTCAGACTCCAAATCCTCCCATCTTGGCCAGTGACCTCACGTCTCTGAGCCTTGGTGTTCTCATCTGCAGAATGGGGGCGCTAACGACTATGGCTGTTGTATTAACAAAATAACGTGCAGGCGTGTGATACGCGGTGCTCCTCTGAACTGTAAACTCTCCCCAGGGACCCCTTACTGTCCCGTGGCTTAAAAAAAACAAACAAACAGCAAAGCACAAACCTGTCTCCAGCTCAGATCTCCCCACCTACCCCTGTCCAACTGCCTGCCGCTTGCACGCACGTACCTCAGACACCCCCACCGTCCGGTTAAGCGGACCAGATAATCTTCGAGAGCTGCCCAGGGCAGGAATCACTTAGCCCCAACCCACGGCTCATCTCTCGGGGGCCAATCCCAAGCCACCCTTTTGGGGAAGCATCTTTAGGCTGTGATTTCTCAAGCGAGCCCCCTCATGAGCGTTCTTACACTCTCTGCAAACCTCCCACTTACCAGGCATCTTGTGAGGGCACGAGGGTTTTTAGTTTTTCTTCTTTTTAACTGTTTTAAATCTAACACCCATTTAGAAAAGGGCACATAGCGTAAGTGAACAGCTTGATAAACTTTTCATAAACGGAACCCAACTTTGTAACCAATGTCCAGATTTAAAAACCAGATCCAGCTCCCCAGAGGGCCTCCCCGTGCTCCCCAAGGGCCATCCCTCTCCTGACTTCTAAACTGTACACGTGCTTCACACAGACCGAGTCACGTGGCATCCTTAGCACGTGGCTCCACGGCCCCGTGGTGTCTCTGAGAGCCATTCTTGGGCTCCACGAAGGCTGCAGCACCCACTTTTCACCCACCTGGGAGGTGCCACTGCCCCACGATGTGTTTTCATTCTATTGCTGGTGATGTCGGGAAGCTCCTAACGGGAAGCTAGTATGTGTGAATAGTGCTGTTATGAACACCCTAGCACCCAGATTTTGGTGCACACTCACACGTGTGTGCATTTGTGCCGGGTGTAAACGTGGGGGTGGGATTGCTGGGGGAGGGGGTCGGTGCATTCAACTGAATGGTGCTCCTATGGGTCTCTGCGTCTTCACCGGCACCAGTTGGGGCTTTTGTCCTTTTAAAACAAATTTATTTGGGCCCCTGGGTGGCTCAGTTAAACATCGGACTTCGGCTCAGGTCATGATTTCAGGGTTTGTGAGTTCGAGCCGCCATTGGGCTCTGTGCTGACAGCTCGGAGCCTGGAGCCTGCTGCAGATTCTGTGTCTCCCTCTCTCTCTGCTCTCCACCGCTCATGCTCTCTGTCTCTGTCTCAAGAGAAACAAAACATTAAAACACAAAACAAATTTACTTATGGTTCCGACAGACTAATTTACCCTCAGTGACCACTGGCCTGCTTGCAGCCGTGAATTCTTCACAGGGAAGTAGCTGGCGCAGGCCCAGCGTTCCAAGGCTGCTTCCTCTCCCGCAAACCGAATCTTTTCCTCTGCGCTCCGGGACCCTGGGTTCGTCACATGCCACTGGTGTCGGGAATGTCCCTTGAATTCGTCTCGCCTGAGCGGCAGTCTCCTGAGGGCAGAGCCGGGTCCCAGGACGCGACGGACTTGCAGGCCCCGGGATGATCCGTGAGTGCCGGGCGGCGGGAAACGAGCAGCCCCGCGGGCCACGTCCTGCGGGGAGCCCCCGCCTCGAAGGGACACCGCCCTTCCACCCCCCCAGAAAAAAGCGCCTCCGACCCTTTGCGACCCCTCGCTCCCGCGGTCCCCGTCCCCCCGCCCTTTCTGCGGAGTCGGGCGGAGCTAACCTTTGCTACCCGGCCCGCCCCTCGGGTCGGCGGGTGGGGAAGGGATCGGGTTTCTCCGGCGCACGGGGGGGAGGGGGAGGGGGAGGGGGGGGCAGCGGAGGGGGTGCGTCCCGCCCGGAGGCGCCCCCCCCCCCCCCCCCGGCCCCTCGCCGGGGAGACGTTTCGGGGGGGCCCCCGCTCCCGCCCCTCGGGGCCGGAGTGCGCGCGCCCCGGGCGGGGGGCGGCCCGGGAGGGAGGGCCCCGGGCGCCCTGCGGCCCCGCCTCCGCCGCGCCCTCCTCCGGGGCGGGATAATTGAACCGCGCCGCCGGGGCCCAGCGTTGGCTGCGGAGGCTCGGCCGGAGCGTGGAGCCCAGGAGCCGCGCCCCGCGCCCCGCGCCTTTGTCCGCCCGCCGCCCGCCGCCCGCCGGCCCCATGGAGCGCGCCGCGCCGAGGAGGGTCCCGCTGCCGCTGCTGCTGCTCGGCGGCCTCTCGCTGCTGGCCGCCCGAGGTAGGGGCGCCCCGAGTCCACGGCCCCCGCTCTAGGGGCTCCCCTCCCGGCCCCGCACCTCCGGGAAGTCCCGGAGCTGCGGTAGCCGTCGGCGTCTCGGCGCCGCGCCCCCGCGGCGCTCCTGACAGTGCCCTCCCCGCACCCCACTCCTGGCCCCCGGCCGAATCGTCTCGAGGACCTGGGGCACTTGTTTCAAAGACCCTAGGTCCTCCTCCCCACCCCCACCCCCGCCCGCGTTCCCGCGCTGCCCACGCTCGCGCCCACCCGTCTTCCCACCGCGGCCAAGGTTGGGAGGCGGGCAGGAAGCCCCAGCCGACGCTCGCGGCGCCCCTCGGGCCGCGCTCTGCCTCCAGAAGGCCCTGGCGAATCGGTTCTCACTGCCCCCACCTCCACCTCTTGGTAGGGGCTGTCGTACCCAGCCTGTTGGCGAGAAGACTGAGACGGGACAGTACTTTGCCCAGGAGACCAAGCCAGTCGTGGGTTAGGGGTGGACGTGGGAGAGCAGAAAGGAAGGGAGCAGTCTGGGGATAGCCGTGCGTCGGGAAACCTCTGCCCTCCTGGGACATAGAGGGCCCCGAGGGAGGTCCTGCCAGGCTACATGCTCAGCCGGGGCTGGGGACAGGCCACTTCCAAATCCACCCACCCTGTGGCGGCCAGGGGGCTGAGTCTCCCCCCGTAGACCTCTGGCCAGGCCCCTCGGCCCAGGACGGACAGCCCTGGGATGGCTCCTGTTTCTCCCCTCACCCTCAAGGCCTAGCTCCTGGGAGGCGACCACCAGGCCCTGCGGATTAAGTGCAGCTGCGGGTGAGCAGAGCCGCGGCCTCTGACCTCTCCGCTGACCCCGTGACTCATCAGTCATTAGACAGGCCTGCCTGCCCAGAGGCTTTGTTCTTCCTGGGGCCTGGACCACCCTTGGAATCCTAGATCCTTTATCTCTGGCTTAGCTTGGTTTCACCTCTCCCGTGACCACCCTCCGTCTTGATCAAAAGGTCGCCCCTGGGAGGTTGGGGGCGGAGGGCAGAGCTCTGCAGAGGGTCCCGGGCTCACTCACTGGCTGCAGCAGATCCCGGAGCTCCGGCTGTGACCTGGGTGTGTGCTGGGGGGGTATCCATCATGTGCGGGGTGGGGGAGAGGGCATGGGAGGCGCAGGCTCAGGGTTGGCAGCAAGAGCCGCCCCCCTCGCCCCTCCCCGCCCCGGGGCTCAGAGGCTTGGAGGGGATGGTGCCTGGGCGGGAGCTGGCCAGGTGGGCAGAGGGAAGAAGGGCATCCATGGGAAGAGGAGAGCAAGCCCAGAGGGGGGCCCTGATCGGAGGCCACACAAGGCTCCTGTTCAAACAGAAAGGACCCCAGGGCCCCCGTGTATTGTGCAGACAAGGCAACTGCGACAGGCCCGGGGGAACTCTTCCGAGGCTGAATGCCCGGTCCTTCTCCACTGTTCTGTTCTGCCTCGTGTGTGAGGAAGCTGTCCTGCCATCTGACTCCGAAAAAACACGGAGACTCGGTCAGGCTGGAGGGGCGCACGTCGTCTTTACAGAGAAGGCCCGGACTTCAGGGGCACGTGATAAAGCAAACCCGCTCATCGCGCACGGTGGCGTGGCCTTCGGTGTCTTTGGGGGCGGCCCCTCTTTTGAGTTGCAGCGACTTCCATACAGTTTGGGTTTTCTTCCCCGGTTTCCTTCCGCGGCTGCAAGCTTGGAAGCCCGAAGGTTCCCCGAAGTGACATGGCCCCACGCTGCAGGCCTGCGGGGTCCACGGGGAAACCTAATTGAAAAGCGATCATGGAAAAGGCCATCGAGTGGGGAGCCCTTTAGCCGAGCTGCTGAAACTCGGCCCGGCCACTGCGGTGCAAAAGGGCGCTGATCTCCCCTGCCAAGGGACAGAGCTGAGCCACACTCTGTCCTGTGTCTGTCTGCCCTGTTGGGCTTTCCTGAGAGCGGGGCAGGAGGGAGGGAGTGGAGAGGAGGAGGGCATTTGGGAAAGACAACTGTGTTTTCTCCAAGACTTTCTTGGCCTCCGGCTGGCTCCGGCCCGGCGGGGCAGTGTTTCCTACTGATTACAGAGCAAGTCGCTGGGAGGGAGAACAAAGACGGGAGAGGGCTTGGCTTGGAAACACGTGGCCCGCACCGCTGCTGGAACTTTCCCAGGCTGGCAGGGGGTGGGGGGAGACAGACTGGGGAGGGGGGCTGCCAGAGCGTTGAATGCATGAAGATGAGACTTGGGGGTGCCCCTAGGGCTCCGGGTGATACCTTCTTCTGGTACTGCCTGAGGCCCCCCCAACTCAGGGCTCTGTCTGCCACCCGTGCTGGACTGTGGGGGGCGGGGGGAAGGGCACCACGAGCTTTGGTGGGACGGGAAACAAGGTTGCCTGTATCCTGCTGGAAAAGTCCATGCGAAGGTTGGTGGTTTTCTCATTTGTAAAACAGAACAGAAACCCACTTCTTAGGTTGTCATGAGGACTGAGGGACAGACGGGGGGGGGGGGGGGGGGGGGGGGGGGGAGGCCTGCCAAGGTAGCTGGATTACTATGACCTATCATTTGTGTTGCCCCCTCCCCAGGGTAAGCCAGTGTCCTTGTCCCCAAGAATGCTCTGAAAGTCCTACTCATTTTCCCAGAAGGGCCTCTGAACCGGCAGCTGTCGAGGGCCAGAGCCGTGTTGGGGAAGGTCAGGCAGAGCGGCATCAGCTGAGCTCCCCGGGCAATCAGTCGGGGCACTAGGTGTCGACTCTGTGCCAGACACTGTTCTGAATCTTGGGGACACGGTGAGGAAGAAGAGAGGCCTGGCCTTTCTGCCCATGGGGTCCCCACCCCCCAGGAGAGCCTGAAGAGCCAACAGTCCATTTCAAACCAACCCCGACAGGCAGAGAGTCAGGGAGGACCACCCCCCCCCCCCCCCACCCGAGGATGCAGCATGCAAGGTGGGGTGTGGGAGGAGCTGGCTGGGTTTCTGGAAAGGTCGGGGAGGGTGATGTTCAGGCAGAGGGAGCAGCATGGGCAGAGGCCCAGGAGGCGAGAGAGGACGTGGACGCGTCCCCTCTTCCCTCCAGTTAGTTCCTTTGATGGCAGGGCCCTGAGCCATGGGTGCGTCGGGTGGGGCAGCCGTGCAGGCGAAGCTTTACGGAGCCAGTTCTAAGGGCGCGCACAATCCCCCCGCCGGTGTATTTTATCTGCAATAAAAGACCCTACTTTGCAAAACATCCGATTATAACAGTTTGACTAATAGATGCCTTTGCAGGCGCTGCACGGTTCCAGTCTCCTTGTAATGATCCCAGATGTGACCACATAACCAAATGGGGACAGCCATTAAGTCAGCTTCCCTGGGATCGGAGACGCTTCAGCCTGGAGGGAGCTTGGAGATGAGAGGGTGTGGCTGGGAGCCTCGGGAAGGCAGGACCAGGGGAAGGCAGGACCAGGGGCTGGGTCGGTGCCCGCTGGGCCTGCCCCCTTGGCCCTCAGGCGGGTCCTCACCTGACTCTGGGTCAGGAGGGAGCCAGGTGCCTGTGTGTTATCACGAGGCCCTACGTGGTGGGAGCCAGCCCTCGAAGGAGCTTGGGAGACCGGTCCCGGTTCTGAAAGTGACCAATCCCATGCCCTCTGTACTTCTGTTTCCGTAAATCTGGAATGAGTACACGCTCTGCTCTAGGAAATGACTGTAAGTGGCATAGTTTACATTTAGCCACTAATTTAATCCTCTCAACAACCCTATGAAGAGGGTACTATTATTGTTTTCATTTTACAGACATACATACCAAGGCCCAGAGCAGTTAAGTAACTTGCCTGGGAAGCACAGCAGTAAATAGAAGGCCAGGTCACAGCACAACATGCTCCTGACCTTAAATTTAACGAGGGGAAGAGCAGGTAGGACAGCGCTCGAGTCCCATTAGCGATTGCTGCACGCGTGTCCTGAGGAGGAACATGCGTTTGACATGCACGGGGGACCACGGGGCCCTCGAGGGGCTCGTGGCTGGCTTGGCAGGAAGTGATCCCCAAGGTGACGGCATCTGTCTTGTTTCAGATCCGTGGACAGGCCTGTCGTGTACTGGGGAGGCCATGGCCGTGGTGCCGGAGGGCCGTTTGCTCGGGTACCCAGCCCAGGGCCCGGCCTTGGCCCTGCCTCTCCCTTGGGTGTGGCCCGAGTCAGGCCCTCCCTGCTGCCATCTGGGGGTGGGGTTCAGGGACCCCTCAAGGAACCTGCCGTAGGCAGTGCTGTGGGGGTGGAGGGGAGACGGTGCACGCAGGGGCAGATGCCTCTGACCACAGGACCCTGGGTGAGGTCTAGAACTGTCCACAGGGTATGAAGTCGCCCCTTTCCTGGCACCTTTATAAAGGAAAATGTCCTTGGCTGGACCTGGGTTCCAGACACAACAGGGCGGGCCCGGCATCTGGAGAAGACGGCCCTGGAAATTGTTTAGGTCATGTTCCTGCTTAATCTGCCCCCAGCCTTGCCAAGTGATCCTGCCAGAGGGCGGTGCTGACGTGGCCAACGCTGGGAGCGGGGACACTGGATTCCTGCCCACCCTGTTGCTGGCTTCCTGGGGGACCCAACCACCAAGCCCCCCTCCCCTACTGCTCCTGAGGGCGGGGGCCCCAGAGCCTTTCTTTCTCCAAGTGGAGGGTCTGTGATGTGTGTTCTTAGCTGCACCGACGCCACACGGATGGGGGTCCGGGCCCTCCAGGATCCCTACACCCCCTGATGGGAGCAAAGATGTAGGAACCAAAGAACCAGCCTTGGGGTCCGATGGGGCCCAGGTTTTATGATGGGCACTTGAGAATTTGGGAAGGAGTGGTTTGCCTGTCAGGACACGGAAGCCACAGATCAGCTGGTCCGCACTTCGTATAGGTGGGGGAAACTGAGGCCCAGAGAGAGGAAGTAGGTGGAAAGGGTCATTCACAGGCTGCTTCTCAGTTCTATTGAGCAAACGTTTCCCAAGCATCCATCCCTTATGGGCCTGGCCGGAGCCCTGAGGAGCTATTTGTCATGAGCCCATCATTTGTCAGTTTGTCACGTACTCAGCAAGCACGAGGCCCTGGGGACGCGGAGCTGCGTGCCCTGTGAGTCTTCTGCGGCCCGGGACCAAATTGCTGCAAACTGAGCAGCTTAAGACAACAGAGATGTGTCCTCGCACCGTCCTGGCGGCCAGAAGTCAGGTATCGCGGGGTCTGTAGAACTTCAGTCCCCTCAGAGGCTCTGGGAAAGGGTCCGTCCTTGCGTCTCCCAGCTCCTGGGGGCTCTTGGCGCTCCTGGGCTCGTGGCTGCCTCTGTCTTCACACTGCCTTTTCCTTCTGTGTTTCTCTTCCAAGGACACTTGTCTTGGGATTTAGAGCTCACCTGGGTGATCCAGGAGGATCTCATCTTGAGATCCTTAATTGCACCTGCAAAGACCCTGATTCCAAATAAGGTCGCATTCCAGGGTCAGGACGTGGATGTATCTTTTCAGGGGCCACTGCACCTGCTAACAGCAAACACAGGAATAGGTGCCCTGACGAGGATGCGTCGGTAGGAATCAGTGCCATAGTGACCATGACGTGTCGTGACGGTGACAGCAGCCCCGGGTGGCTCTCAAGTGGGCGGAGAGGGGAGGGGATACCTAGCTGAGGCGTGAGTGGCGAGGAGCCGTCTGTGGAAAGATCTGGGGAGAGCTTTTGGGTAAAAGGAACAGCTGGTCCCAGGCCCCAGGTGGGACGAGGTGTATTGGAGGGACCAGAAGGGAGTGTGTGCCTCTGGGGAAGAGGCAGAGGGCAGCTGAGGCGGGAGGGCTTTAAAAATCGGGGCGCAGACTGGGTTTTATCCAAAGTTCACTGGGAAGCCGCCGGAGGACGTTAAGCAGAGGAGTGAGGTTATTTGGCTTAGGTTTCTAGAAGTCACTTTGGACTGCTGCATGGCATCTGGGGAGAGGCGGCATGAGCCAGTGTGGACGCTTGTGCAGGGTCCAGGGCTAGAGGTACCCTGGGCAGAGTGGCAGTCGGGGGGCCGCTGGGAAGTGGATAGAGGTAGAGCTGGAGTGGACAGGACTTGCCATGCGATGGGAGGTAGAGGGTGAGGGCCAAGGGATGATTCAGGCGACCCCGTTATTGTGGCGCAAGCAGCTGGACGGATGGGGGCTGGACGGGGTGGGGAAGAGTGCAAGTTCTGTGTGGGCACTCTAAGCGTCCCGTCTG
The DNA here is from genome assembly GCF_046562875.1 of Panthera onca. Taxonomy (NCBI): domain Eukaryota; kingdom Metazoa; phylum Chordata; class Mammalia; order Carnivora; family Felidae; genus Panthera; species Panthera onca. The sequence goes on from NC_138345.1 coordinate 137,334,887, forward strand.
ACATCTGGGGGAGCCTGGGTTTGGGGGCGAGATCAGGCTACAGGCAGACATGTGGGGGTCTCAGCCCATAGGATGAGGCGACAGGAGACCACCCAGGGGGATGGCCGGGGCGGGGCCGCGAGGGGTCACGGGACTGAGCTCTGCCCGGCACGTTGAGGGGGAAGTGTACCTGCTTGGGGGCTTCCAGAAACCTGGGTGGCGGCTGGGATCTTGCCAGGACTGGTTTTGAGACGGGAGCATTTTTTTGCTAATGGGGTGAGCCAGTATTTTCTTTCTATTTATTTATTTATTTATAGAGAGAGAGAGGAGAGAGAGCGTGAGCAGGGGAGGGGCAGAGAGAGAGGGAGAGAGCGAATCCCAAGCAAGCTCCAAGCTCGGGGCTCGATCCCCACAAACCATGAGATCATGACCTGAGCTGAAATCAAGAGTCGGACGCTTAACCGACTGAGCCACCCAGACGCCCCGAGCCAGTATTTTTCTTGAACCTGTGTTTCCTTTTGGATCATGTCACCTGCTGGGGTAAAACATGCCAGGATTTTTGCTGCCTACGTACGCCTCCTATTTGGACATCGGACTTCTCTCTGCAACCACTCCTGTTTTTATCCCCCATTCTCCGTGAGTGCGGGTGAGGCCACCAAGGCTCAGAGAGGTCAAGCAGCGCGCCTGCGGGCACACAGCGGCCCCACCAGGATTGAAACCTGGGAGCACGGCCCTCAACTCGCGTTCGTAAGCGGGACACGGAACCCCCTCATGTATCTTTCTGGCTGAGAAGTCTGGATTTTGCTAAGTCCGGCTTTGGGAGGAAGCCAATTTCCTTCAGCGTGTTATTGCGGGGGGCGGGCGGGGGGTCAGCTTTAGAGTCCGAGCCAGGCTCCAAGGCCACCTCGGTGTTTGCTCTTCGGCCTCGGGCCACTTGCTTAATCTCTCCCTGACCCCCTGCTTCCTAGAGTGGCTAGGATCGCATGAGATCATTCTTTCACCGGAATGTGTTGAGTGCTCTGAGGCCGCGTGGGGCAAGGTACAGGGACCCAGCCCTCATGACACTAAGTACACAGTGCAGTTAATTATTTGTGCTAAGTGCCAGGAAGCTCAGGGTGCAAAGAGGCCGTGGAACTGCTGTGTGTGTGTGTGTGTGTGTGTGTGTGTGTGTGTGTGTGTGTGTGTGTGTGGAGGGGGTCAGTGAGGGAAGACTTCTGGAGGAAAGGGCCTCCGGACTGGCGTGGGTGTGGATGAACTGGCTGTCGGAAGGGAGTGTGCCCGGCACCACCCGGCTTCCAGCTTCCAAAGGCCAGGTGCAGACGACACATGACAGGTGGCCTGAGTGTTCAGAGCAGAAGCGGGAGAGAGGGGTCCCCGCAGGGTGGGATGCTGCAGAGATGTCGGGAGGTGAGGCTAGCCCACGTGTCCGCTGGCCTTGGCGGGAGGAGGCTCCTGCCCGGAGGGAGAGATCTGGGAGATCTGGGAGATGCTTCGTGGCAGGTGCTGGTGGAGGGTTGGGGGGGGGGGGGGGGGGGGGGAGGTTGAGGCACGGGCGGCTCTTGTGTGGAGCCGTGAAAGCAGACCCGGGCACGCCCTGCTTCCTCCTGGGAGGCCGGGTGCCCTTGAAGGGGGGATGGTTCTGTCCCTATCCCAGACCTGCAAGGGTCTGTACACCAGACCCCAGTGACAATTGCCTGGTGCCTCCCTGGGCCACCCCCTTGAGGACGGGGTCCTGTCTTTTCACCTCAGGAATCCCCTGCCCCAAGCCAGAAGCCTGCACGTGGAAGGGTCATGAGAGGGGCTTTTTAAACACGATTTTATTTTTAAGTCCTCTCTACCCCCAGCGTGGGGCTCGGGCTCCCAGCCCACGTCGAGCGTCGCACGGCCCGCCGACGGAGTGGGCCACAGAGGGGCTCTTTTGAATGTGTGCGGGGCTTAGGACAGCTCACAGGCCAGTCAGGCATCGGCCGGAGCCCCTGGTGGCTGGCTGACATTCTGGAAGCTTCCATCCAAGGAGCACCCCGGAACCCCTCTGACTGCCGGCCGGCATCTGCCGTGTTGGAGAGAACGTGTGTCTGTCTCTCTACCCCTCGACAAGAACGCGTACTCCTCTGCACCACGGGTTCAGAACCACCACGTTTCACAGTCCACACTGCAGCCTTCACGAAGGCGTAATTCGCCTGGAAGGGGTTTGGTTTTAGCGGCTGTCTCAGCGGACAGATGGCATCCGCTGCCCGTGAACCAGGCGGTCTCTGTCCACCTGCTCACCAGGGACTTCCGGCGGGGGCGTCTCTTTCCCGAGGGCAGGGGGCGGGGCGGCGGTCCTCTGGCGACGTGTCAGTCTGGGGGAGCGTGTGATTCCCGTCAAGAAGGATGCCCTCTCCCTAGCGGTGCGGTGCCTTCTGTGGCTGCCCAATTGGGAGGGTTCTTTCTGTGGACGGGCACCGACGTAAGCATTTTGCCCGAATGAGCACATTGTTCTTCCCAGCCTTACACAGTTACCGCCCCGTTTGATGGATGGAGATAAGGGGGCTCAGTGAGGTGGAGGGCAGATTTGGCGCCAGGCAGTTTATTTTTGAGAGCCACAGAGCCAGCAGGGCGGGGGGCAGAGGGAATCCCAGACACCGCCAGCGCAGAGCCCGACGTGGGGTCGAGCTCGCAAAACCGTGAGATCAGGGCCTGAGCCCAAACCGAGAGCGGGCACCTAATCGACCGAGCCTCCCCGGGCGCCCCCGGGGCTGGGCGGTTTTAACCCACAACGTCTCTCGCCTTCCCTTGGGATGCCCGAGTCCAAAGCCAAGAAGATTTTGCAAGAGAGGTTTTGCTTGCTTTATATTATGCTTGGTGGATCCACTTCACGAAGAGTACAGGAACCGGAGATTAACTGTGCTCTGTCGAAGCTTCCTCTCCGAAGGGAGGGAAGCGATCTGAGCGAGAAGACTGCAGGCTGCCCGAGGCCCCGCTTCTCTCCTAAGAGCCCCTCCAGCCGGGCAGCGGGCACGGGCGGGCATCGCTAACTGGCACCGCTCCCAGAAGTTAGGGATGGAAGAGGCAGAAGTGTCCTCATTTGTCCCAGGTTGCTGAGGGCCGTTCGGGCGTGGTGGGGTCTCCACGTGGGATTTCTGTGACCTGATGCCCAGCTGTGCGTCCTGTGTCAGTGCGGAGCTGGGGATCCCCCCCCCACTGAGGATGCTGAATTCTTCCCTGTGTGGTTGGGGAAGCGATGACGGAAGGACGGCCTCCTTGTCACCTCCGGAAGCCTTCCCTTGGCTCTTGCCTGGGCCGGGGAGTGAGTGCCACCCTCTGCTTTCCTTCGTTACTTAACATTTCACTTGTTCTGTTGGAGGTCACCTGGCTTGCTGCGTAAAACGTATTCACCACCAACCTGCATGAGAGGATGTTCTAAGACATGGTTTACCGAATTAATCCTTGCTACGGTCTTCACATTCATGCAGTAAAACAACACCGATTGTTGGGGGCATCTGGGTGGCTGAGTCGGTTGAGCGTCCGACTTGGGCTCAGGTCACGATCTCGCGGTTCGTGGGTTCGAGCCCCGCGTCGGGCTGTGTGCTGACAGCTCGGAGCCTGGAGCCTGTCTTCGGATTCTGTGCCCGCCCCCTCTCTCTCTGCCCCTCGCCCGCTCCTACTCTGTCTCCCTCTCTCTCTAAAATAAATAAACATTAAAAAAAAAACAAACCACAACATCAATTGAAAGAGGCAAGTGAGTTAATCAGCAGAACACCCAACTCCTCTTCTGTTGAAGGGTGATACAAAATGCCACACAAACACTCAATTAAAAATTTTTTTTAATGTTTATTTATTTTTAAGAGAAAGACAGTGTGCGCCTGAGTGGGGGAAGGGCAGAGAGAGAGACAGACAGACAGACACAGAGGGTCTGGAGCAGGCTCCACGCTGACAGCAGGGAGCCCGATGTGGGGCTCGAACTCAAGAACCGTGAGATCAGGACCTGAGCCGAAGTTGGAGGCTTAACCTACTGAGCCCCCCCAGGCACCCCCCGACTCAGTTTTTTTTAATGTGTTTTTTCCATTGTGATGAAATACACATAACGTTAACCATTTGAACCGTTTCTAAGTGCACAGTCGGGAGTTAAGAACCTTCACACTGTTGTGCCACCAGCTATCTCCAGAGCTCTTTCCTTTCCCCAAACTGAGGCCCTGTCCCCGAGAAGCACGAACTCCCCATCTACTTTCCGTCTGTGTGAATGCGGCTCCCCTCGGGACCTCTTTTTTTTTTTTTTTTTTTTCAACGTTTATTTATTTTTGGGACAGAGAGAGACAGAGCATGAACGGGGGAGGGGCAGAGAGAGAGGGAGACACAGAATCTGAAACAGGCTCCAGGCTCTGAGCCATCAGCCCAGAGCCTGATGCGGGGCTCGAACTCACGGACCGTGAGATCGTGACCTGGTTGAAGTCGGACGCTTAACCGACTGCGCCACCCAGGCGCCCCTCCCCTCGGGACCTCTTAAGTGGAATCAGACAGCGTTTATTTATCCTTTTGCGACTGGCTTATTTCACTGAGGATGTCGTCTTCGACCACAGCATTTTAAATGAAGCGTTTAGTTCACTCTTAGATGGTCAGCTTTTTTTTTTTTTTTTTTTTTTTTTTTCCAACGTTTTTTTATTTATTTTTGGGACAGAGAGAGACAGAGCATGAAGGGGGGAGGGGCAGAGAGAGAGGGAGACACAGAATCGGAAACAGGCTCCAGGCTCCGAGCCATCAGCCCAGAGCCCGACGCGGGGCTCGAACTCACGGACCGCGAGATCGTGACCTGGCTGAAGTCGGACGCTTAACCGACTGCGCCACCCAGGCGCCCCGGTCAGCTTTTTTTTTAAAGACAACAGTCGTGCGGGGTGTTCAAGTTCATTTTAACCCAAGGATGCATGCACGGCCATTGTTCTATAGGAACGAGGAAGGGCAAGGTTGGGGGGGGGGGCCCGGGTGGTTCTGTGGTTAAGCGTCTGACTTTGGCTCAGGTCGTGATCTCACGGTTCGTGAGTTCGAGCTCCGCGTCGAGCTCTCCGCTGTCAGTGAGGAGCCTGCTTTGGATTCTCTGTCTCCCTCTCTCTCTGCCCCTCCCCACTCAAGCTCTCTCTCTCTCTCAAAAATAAATAAATAAACATTAAAAAAAAAAAAAAGGCAATGAGGGAGAGTGAGTGATGGTCCAGACTGTCCTACTCCACGTGGTTTTAGTGGGACAGCACGTTGGGGTCTTTAGGACGGAAGCACCATAGTCAATGGTTTTCCGTACTCTCTGTCTGGGTTACGGCAAACATTTGTAGTGACTGTAATTCCCCTCGTGAACACCAGGGACAAAGCAGGGACACCAGCCCGGGCTCCCTGCCTGGTACTCTTTCCCTGGGCCGCCTCTCTTTCTGACCCAAAGTGATTTTTCACCACCAGAGTAACGCTTGTTCACTACAAAGGGGACACGTATGAAAACAGCAAAGACCGTGCGTCCCTTTCCAGTTGGGACGTTTCTTGGAAGACGTGTGTCCGGGGGTGGGAGTGGTATTGGCTTTTGTGCTTTGGAGAGCCTGGCCCTGCCCCACCGAAAGGAGATGCTTGGGAGGAGCCGGGAGGCTTTATTTGTTTCAGAACATAAGTTCACAACAGACCTTTTCTTGGACAGGATACACCTGTCTTTTAGAGACAGGCCTACTGCAGACGGTATCTTTGTTGACATCTTGAGCCGTGACGCCGGAACATTCTTCAGGGTGTCCCCCTCGCCCCACCTCCTTTCCCCGCAGCTCCGCTTTCCTCCAATGGGTTGGGGGTAACCGTCTCTAAGGCCAAGAGAGTAGCAGTTCTGAGTCTCAGACCGATGCCCCAGCAGGTCCCGGGCTCTTGCTTAAATTCTCAGCAGCCTGGCACTTTGCAGAAGTCGGCTCCAATCAAGCGTTGTCCTTTGGGATCATTCCCTCCCCCTGAAGAGGCATGTTTGCAGCAAACCCTATACTTCAAGGTCGTCTTGCCCATCAGGCCCCCGGTGAAGATGCCTGCGGCCATTGCGTCCTGCTCAACTTCCTGAGCCTCGCTCGCTGTTTGTGCCGGGCATGGGCGGGTGGTTCAGGGTCACTGAGAGGAGAAGAATGCGATCCTTGCCCCAGAGGAGTTTTTAATTCACCAGGGGCAGACGAGCCTAGCTCTGGAGGCTGTCAAAACCAAACCTGGTGCCTGACTTTGTCCCTCTGGCTGTGTGACCTCGAGCTGGTCACTTGACCTCTCTGAGCTGGAATTTTCTGATCTGCAAAACGGGGACCCTAATGAACTGGCCTCCCTGGGTCCTTGGGGGAATCAAGGAAGCGCCCGTGTTGTACCTGGCACATAGTAGGTGCCCAGTGAGTGTGCGGCACCAGTGGTAATGGCAGTGATGGGGGAGGGGGCACGGTCTTGAGTGACATCCCAACAGAACTGGGTGATGTCTGGAGGCGAGCAGGTGACAGGGCGAAACAGAGAAGGGCCAGAGCCTAGAGGGGTCAGAGCCCAGACCAACGAGCAATGAAATGAGAGGTTGGCAGGGAAACATCAGGGATTTTGAGTGACACTCATTCAAAGTGCGGAGCTGGCCACCCACTGGTGTTGGGAGAGTGAGGTGTGTTCCAGGTGGGGACGAGGACACCTTAGCATTTATGTCCACGTCACTGTTAGGTGACCTGACTCCATTTGGCTTCTTCCGTGTGTAATTATGTTTGGAATCCGGGTTCCATACCTGCAGCCGCTGATGTGACAACGTTCGGTGGCAGAGTACCCACAGCAAACAGTTTAAAGACAGTGGTGAATGGGGATGGTTGAGGAACAGAAGTAGGGAATTCCCTGGCTGCCTTCCGTGTGCCAGGCGCCCACAAGAACCCTGTGATTCAGTGGTCCGCGCCCCATTTCACAGATTGGGACACAGACCTGGGTCCAGATGGCTTCAAGAATTCGCCCAGGGATGGTGAGCTGCAGAGTGAGGCCCGGGGCTCAAATGCAGCTCTGCCTGATGCAGAACCCTTCCTTCCCTCTGCACTGCCCCACCCCAAAGGAGCATGATAAATACAGCGACCGGCATTCTCCCTCAGGTCCCTCCAACTTTAAGCTGCAGCTCTCAGCTCATCCCCAGCTCACTACCTCAGCCTTCACCAGAAGCCCATGAACTTTGGCCAGTTGGCTCAGCTCTAGCAGGCCACCCATCGGCCACAGGTGCTGGCTGCAAACATGTCCCTGGTCACTGTGCTCCAGCCACATGGTTGGTGGGGCTGGGTGTTTCTTGGGACGGCAATCCGCTGTGATTGCCCAAGAATGCCTTCCCCCTGATCCAGCTCCTCTCCTTTGGCTGTTCTGGCCTAAGTCAATGCTCAGGACTTGAGGAATAAACATTTATGAACAAAGATGTTCAACCCAGAGCTGTTTGTTCCTGAGTGTAAAATACTGGAAGTGAAGAGAGGGGGAACAGGTTGGGAAAGTTGCCTTTTCTGCTCTACAGTGTGATGCCGTGTGGCCTGCATGATGGCATAGAAAGAGGGCTTGAGGGGTCAAGGGGGAGAGAGATGCTGAATGCAAAGAGGCTTACTTGGTGTCAGGCTGATTATTACAATGGGGGCCGTGATGCCCTGCCCTGGTCTGTTCCCTGTGCCTCTGCCTCATCACTGTCCGGCTGGCTGTGGACCCTGGTGGGCTCTCCACGGCTAATCTGATGGGGCCGTGCGTGAGGCTGATGGGGTGCCTCACGCCCAAGGGGGATGAGCTGGCCCCAGATGGCCGTGGGGCTCCCACCTGGCTGCCTGCTCATTCCCCCCCCCCCCCCCCCCCCCCCCGCTCCCCAAACCCGGGACCCAGCCCCCAGACGGCTCTGCTTTGCACAAGTCCCAGCCTTGTGGCTGCTTCAAGCATTCCAGGGACATTCCAGATTTCTGAACAGAGCGGAGGACTTAACATTTTATTGTCCTGCTGAGAATAAGGTTCAAAGTGCTCAGGTTCCCCAGGGAGAATCATTTCCAAATGTTTCCACAGCCCCGGGCACAAAGTTCTCGCCCTGCTGAGCTGGCTGTGGGAGTCTAAGCTTTAACTGGGCTTGCCTTTCTCAGAGTCCGAGGGAGGCCTTGGGGCCACTGCTCATCCCTAGGGGCTTCCACACACCCACACAGGGCCATGGTTCCCCATTTCTCATGGGCCATGGCAAGCATACCCCCTTTGTTTCTTTAACACATAATCAAGCGGCGTCTGGGTGGCTCGGTCGGTTAAGTTTCTGACTTCGGTTCAGGTCATGATCTCACAGCTCATGGATTCGAGCCCCATGTCAGGCTCTGTGCTGACAGCTCAGGGCCTGGAGCCTGCTTTGGATTCTGTGTCTCTGTCTCTCTGCCCCTCCCCGACTCGCGCTCTGTCTCTCTCTCTCTCTCTCTCTCTGTCTCTCTCAAAAATAAATGTTAAAAAAAATAAAAACACATAATCAAGCGCTGTTTTCTGAGAGCTCACTGTGTGCTCAGAACTTTATAAACGCACTCGCTCAGCATCTCTGCAAAGGTTATTTCGAGCCCCGTTTTTACCGTTGGAGCTTTGGCTCAGAGAGGGGAAGCCACCTGCCTGGGGTCACAGAGCAAGAAAGCGCTGGAGTCGGGATTGGGGCTGTGACCCCAGAGCGCATGCTTTTTCCGCTCGGCTCTGCAGCTGCTGCTTGCCAGCTTTGTGCCGAGGAACGTGAGGAAAAGGGATGGCCCAGCTTGTAAGACCTCTGCGGCTGGGAGGGCAAGGCCGTCGGAAATGTTGGAACAGTGAGGTGTGCTCCCTGGACAGGGGGTGGGCTGTGAGCACGGGGGGCACCCAGGCCAGGCTGGGTGGATTGTCACTCTCACCCAAACCACCTTGGACTCCCTACCCCCCCCCCCCCCCCCCACGGCCCCGTGGGGGTGGGGCCGGGACGGGGTACCTCCCTCATTGTGGAGAGCAGCCCAGGGGTCCCCGGAAGCCCCGGCGGAGGGGTAGCCCTGACTCGGTCCCAGGTGACACCCCTCGTCCTCCTGGCCACGGGAAAGGGCCGGCCGTGCACTAAGTCTCCCGGGATCTTTCTGGAAGGGCTACTCTTGGTGCTCGACGGCAGTTTCTCTGCCAGCCTGGAGGGCCTTCAAGGGCAGCGTGTGCCCCGCCCAGTCTGACTGCACAGGTGTTTGTGCTGGTTGACGGCCGGTTGTCAAAGCTGGTGTTTTAGGAACTCTCGGCCTCCTGCTAAGCCCAAGAGTGAGCCTCCCTTCTGGGGCCGCCCCGAGGGCCCGGCCTTGGAAGAATAATGAACTCCAGCGGGACACCCGTGGCTGCTGGTGCCTCGAAACGCTGCCAGGCCCGGTGGGATTTACCCCGTTGGGTGCTGGAAAGCCATCAGTGAGAAAACGTGGGGTTTTGTAAAGCCAGTTTTGCAACGTCCTGCACAGCGTGATCCTGCACTCGGGCCGCAGAGGCTTTTGGTGCTAATGCTCCCGGCCACACGAGTCCTCTAGGCTGAGGGCATCTCGCTACCCAGCTGCTCCTGCCTTGGGGGGGCCCTCTCCTTCCCCCAAGGCACGAGGCTCACCCGTCTGGGGTGAGGCCGAGAGCCAGGCTGGGGACCGGAGGGCCGTTGTCCAGCTGTGAGGGCATGCGTGGGCCGGCTGCTGAACCTTCTGTCCTTGGGGAGCCCTCCTCCTGTCCTTCGGGTGAGCGGAGACGCCCGTCTCGTGCAGATCAAGGGCAGGAGCGGTCAGCCGCTGTATCACGAGGACTGCCACCTCGCCAACAAGTTGCTGCAGAAATTAACCGAGAGCGCCCGGACGTGGCTCCCAGAAGCTGGCCTAGAAATGTTGGCTCTTTTCTTCTCACCCGGGTGGGCTCGTGGCGTGGGAGGCCCCCGTTTACGTTCTGCCCTCCGAGTCTGTATATGCCACGGTCCTCCCTGGAGTCTGCCCTCCGCTCAGCAGGGGAGGCTCCCTGGGTTGTCTCATCAGCGCTGCCGGGAGCCTCCAGGCCGCCCCCATTTCTGACCCTCTAAGAGTCCGGTTTCCGGTGCCTGGACACCCTCGCTGCCGGGCTGCACGGCACGTGCTCACGTCCCTGCCTTGGTTGCCCTCCCGACCCGTCTGGGCAGGGTCCGCATCCGAGTTTCTGTTGTGTGGCCGGAGCAGGGATTCAGCCCAAGTGGGTGTGGATCCTGGGTGCTGAGCCGCAGCCCCATCAGAACTGGATGCGGAAGGTACCGGTTAAGGTACTGGTTAAGGTGTTAGGCTTTCCCAGGAAGGAGCCGGCGTGGATTCCAGCCCAGGACCCAGTGGGTTCAAAGTTCACGTTGTGGAGCGTCCGAGGATGTGTGCGGGGCCGTCCGGTCCGGCCTCACCTGCCGTGGATGCCTGGGGAAGTGGGGTAGGGGGCGCCTGTCCAAGGGGACCTCGCGTGGGTGAGTGGTGAGCCGGCCCCCTCACCAGGCGCCCTGCTCTCTTCCCTCACAGTGGCCGCAGACACCCTCATGGAGGCTTGCTGTGCAGACGGACATCAAATGGCCACACAGCACAGGGACTGCTCACTGCCTCATGCCTCGGAATCCAAGGAATGCAGGTACATTTGCCAGTGACGGCCGTTTTACCAGAACGGTGTTCCTCTAGCAGGAAGCCGGGTGTGCCGGGACCCCTGGCAGGGTCTGGCGTGCAGGCCCAGATCCGCCCAGGCTGTGGGGAGCGTGGTGGATGACCCCCGCCTCCTTCCTCTGTGCTCCCACGTCCCCGCACGGGACGGGGCTCCCCCTCCCTGGGGCGGCCCCGGGCGTCTCTCCCCTTCGCTGGGCTGCAGAGCAAAGAGAGCTTCGCTGGGGTGGCTGTTCTCTCTGCCACCGCCGGGCACTGTGGCCAAGTCAGTTTCCTCCTAACAAAAAGGGGTCTGTTTGGGGGGGGAGGGGCGGTCGGATGAGATCACGTGACTGGCGAGTCACACCGTGGCCTGCCTTCAGACCCCGACAGCGCGCGTGAGCCGGTCCAGAGCGGAGCGTTCCCGCAGACGGTTGTTCCCCTACGCAGTAGCCAAAACCTGGACGAACTGTGCTTTTTTTCCCTAAATTAACCCAAGCTCCCTCGAAGGTTTGGCAGGCGTTAAGCGTCGAGTAAACCATGAAGGTCTGGAATGTCGATCGTCACCGGAAAGGTAACAGTAAGAGTAGGGGCCAGCCTGGACAGAGCTGCTCCCTGCTGTGTGTGATGAACGTTTTCCTCACGTCACCCCGCTGTTAATCCCGGCTTACAGCCCAGGAACCTGAGCTCTGCCCCCTGCGCACAGCCGGTGGGTGACGGCGTTGGGATTCGAACCCAGATCGGCTCGCCCGGGGTGCAGATGTCAGGGAGGCGAGGCCCCGAGAGCGTTCCCTCCTTGTGACAGCCGTGCGTTTCCTCCGTGCGGCCCTCGGAGCCGTGGGGGGCTGGGTGGAGAGCGGCCAAGGAGGGTGCAGTGAAGTTTCCTTCCCTCGTTCTGGACTTCTGCATCTCAGCTGGCAGCGGGCATAACGCGATCGGCCAGCGTCGCCGGGCGACGTAAATCTCGATTTGGGAAAATGCTTGAAAGGTCCAGAGCGCTGTGGACCGAACAGAGGGAGAGAAAACAGGACAGTTGGTTGTTTGAATTGACGGGGAGGGGGGAGGCCACGCACTCAGGCGTCTGATGGGCGAGAGCTGGGAGTTTGGCTCCCGACTGTGGCTCGGAGGGGCCGAGGCAGAGCCGGGCAGTCAGCACCGAGCGCTGTGTTTGGGGACCGAGCCAGCGAGGAGCAGCCTGGCCCTGGGAAGCTGGGTGGACTGGGCTGGATTTCTGGCTGCGTAACCTGAGCCAGCGCAGAGCCTCGGTTTCCCCAAGTGCAAAAGGAGGGTTGTGACACCATGCTTTTGGGGCTGGGACGATGACAGGAGGAGGGAAGACGCCAGCCCCACAAAGCCAGGCAGTGTGAGTGTTGCAGTCTGCCCGGGCCGCTGTGACGAACACCACACGCTGTGGGGCTCGAACAACCCACATTTATGGTCTCACAGCTCCGGAGGCCGGAAGGCCGGGATCACGGCGTGGGCAGGGCGGTCTCCTCCCGAGGCCCCTCTCGTGGGCTTGCAGACGGCCGTCCTCCTTTGCGTCCCCACACGGTCGTCCCTCTGTGTGTGTCGGTGTCCTGACCTCCCCTTCTTAGCAGGACCGAAGTCATAGTGGATCAGGGCCACCCGGATCACCTAACTTTACCTTTCTCACCTCTGTAAAGGCCCTGTCTCCAAATACAATGTCACGTTTGAGATACTGGGGGTGAGGACGTCAGTGTGGAATTTGGGGGGACACAGTTCCACTCGTAACAGGGAGCCTCTATTATCAACGCTCACTGAAATCACAGACGTTAAAATAGGGCATCAGCCGAACCTCTCGGTGTCCAGACGGAGAGACTGAGGTCAGAGAAACTCAGAAGCTGGAGGCCCCTACTTGTGAATTTGGATCTCAGTCACTGCTCCATTTATGAGTGACTTCTAGCCACCAAAGTCTTTAATAGGTTCTGGAGTTACCTTCAATCCCCAGACTACGTGGAAAATACCTTCTTCGCTATGCAGCACGCGTTTGTTCTGTGACATCTTGGTCAAGGGTAAATTTCGAACGTGCACGTAGAGATAATCCTAAAATGCAGAGAATGTCACCGGAATGGCCGAGCGGGAAATACTTCTCTCTGTGGGGAATGTGGCTACACGTCCGGGCTCCCTTGACCCCCGACTGCCTGCTGGTGACACTCACTTCGTATCACAGGGGCCTACGGAAATTCCGGCCGGGTGGCGAGCGTTCGCAGATTACGACGTCCTCCCCGGCCACCGCTTACCGGTCACGGGCGGTTTCACGGAAGCTCCAGGAGGCTAATTGGCTTGTCCCAGTGAACTCACGGGGCCGGGCTGTGTGTGTGTCCAGAGCCTCTTGGAGAGTACTTAGCTGTCGAGCTGACCGGCTCTAACCGCGTCACTGTCCGCCGTCCCTCCAAGCCTCTCCTGAACATTTTCCGCTTTGCTCGGTTACCTTTGGGGTTCAAACCCCACGTAGTCTGCGGAGATCAGAGGCCGAGCCTGGGCTGGTGGCTCAAAGAGAGATGTCACTCATCTAAGAACACAGTTGGGTTTTTATTCAAGAAGCAGGCACTGAGGGGCGCCTGGGTGGCTCAGTCGATTAAAGCGTCCAGCTTCTGCTCAGGTCATGATCTCACGGTCCTGGGTTTGAGCCCCGCGTCAGGCTCTGTGCTGATAACTCTGTGCTTTGGATCCTCTGTCCCCCCCACTCCCCTCTGCCTCTCCCCTGCTCACTCTCTGTCTCTCTCTCAAAAATAAATTAACATGAAAAACATTTTTTTTAAAAAAGAAGCAGGCATTGAGTGCCACTGTGAGGGATACTCAGGAGAACGCGACCCCTCCCCAGCCCTCCATGCTTTCTGTTCCAGGGGGCGAGGACAGCAGACGACAGATAATTGTGAGCCCAAAGTCAGGTGTTCGGTGCCAGGACGGGCGTGGGCTCTGAGTGCCGGGCCTGACCAGCAGCCCATCGAGGCCTGATAGCAGGGATTTTCTCACAAACTCAATATTACCACTGACGGCGAAGGCAGGGGAGGGGGAGAGAGCAGGTCATAAATCAAATCTGGTTTAAGGGGCTCTTCTTGTTAGTAATAGTTAAAGGATGCAGGAACCAAAGATCACCGGCCGCTTGGTCACTTAGGCCTCGTATCATTTTTCTTCTTCGGGAGTGGCATTCGACCTTTCCGGTTTTAAGTAAATTTCTCAGTTTTCATTCATCCAGCGCCTCCTCATTGCCCCTCACTGCTGCTCTGAGCTCAGGATGAGGTGGGATGTTGTAACGGGATGTTTGAGCCGGGGCTTGACGGAGGGAAGCGAGCGAGCCGGGCGGGATGTCAGGTTGCTGGTCCAAGTCTAGGGCAGGGAGAGTGCAGGGCGGGGATCGGGGGGATCTGGACGCGGGTCTCCAGACGCCCAGCTCTGGGCCCCACCAGGGCAGAGCTTTGCAACCGTGGCCGCGGGAGCCTTTTCGGTGCGGAAGGCTGTTCTAGTCCGCCAGGCCACCCCTCCCCGCGTCCCTGAAGCCTCGGCATGGTCCTGGCACACAGTAGGGACGCAGCCAGATTTCTTTTACTTGCAGTGAAATACACCTAGCATAACTTTTACCGTCTTTTTTTTTTTAATTTTTTTTTTTAACGTTTATTTTTGAGACAGAGAGAGACAGAGCATGAACGGGGGAGGGTCAGAGAGAGGGAGACACAGAATCCGAAACAGGCTCCAGGCTCCGAGCTGTCAGCACAGAGCCCGACGCGGGGCTCGAACTCACGAACCCTAAGATCGTGACCTGAGCCGAAGTCGGCCGCCTAACCGACTGAGCCACCCAGGCGCCCCCCGTCTTTTTTTTTTAAGTTTATTTTATTTATTTTGAGGGAGAGATAGAGAGCACGAGTAAGGGAGGGGCGGAGAGAGAGGGAGAGAGAGAATCCGAAGCAGGCTCCACGCCGTCAGCACAGAGCCCGACACAGGGCTCGAACTCACGAGCTGCGAGATCGTGACCTGACCTGAAATCAAGAGTCGGACGCTTAACGGAGTGCGCCGCCTGGGTGCCCCCTTTGACCATCTTAACGAATTTTAGGCACGTGGCTCCACGCCTCCAGCCTGGCTCCACTCGCCATCCCCGAATGTTCTCGTCTTTCCAGATCGAAACTCCGTCCCCGCGCCTGGTGTGTTTTCTGTCTGATTTTTGACGACTCCAGGTTCTTCATAGAAGTGGGAACAAACAGTATTTGTCCTCTTGTGCCTGGCTCATTTCCCCGAGGATCCTGTCCCCGAGGCCCGTCCGTGTCGTAGCAGGGGACAGGATCTCCTTCCCCGTTGGGGCGGAATCCCGTGTCGCTGTGCGGATGGGCCACGTTTCGTTCACCCGTCCCTCGGTGGACGCTCGGGCTGCTTCCTTCTTTGGACTGTTGTGAATGATGCTGTCGTGGACGTGACTGTGCAAACATCTCTCTGAGTGCCTGCTTTCAATTTTGGGAGGGGTGTATCCTGCTGGATCACGGGATAGTCCTGTTTTTAATTTTTCGAGGAACTACCCTCCTGCTTTGTACAGCAGCTTTGACACCCCCACCCACAGTCCCCGAGGCCTCCAGTCCTCGTCCTGAGGCTCTCAGGCTGTTTTCTGTCCAGCCAGTATCTTTGAGTGAATGGATGGACGGGTGCCTGTCTGGTTGCTGTTCCTGACAATTTAGTGAAATGCCCAGTATTTGTAAACTCACCCAAAGCACGAGTGAAACGTGTAGTATCACCAGCCTAGACAAACCCATCCTGGAGCCCCAGCTGGTTCTGGAAGCACATGGGAAGCCAGGTGCGGAGCCCCAGCCCCGCAGGTGGAGGTGGGGGGAAGGGCGGGCGGGGGTGGGCTGCCGCTCATGGGCAGAGGAAGCCCGGCCGGCCGGCCGCAGGAGGAGGCCGGGCTGGGCCCATTCTCTCTGGACACGCACAGGGTGGGTGGCTCCTCCTGTCCTGGCTGGCGTTGGCTGAAGCCGGGGTTACTTCGCATCTGGTGGGAGCCGTACCTGTGACTCACACACACCTCCTGCTCACTTACCCGCCTCCGGGCCAGGCCCCACTGCCCTGAGCCCATTGTGGCAGGTGAGGGTCCTTCTGCCCACCCAAGCCTTTTATGCGTGGCGTCTTCCGTCTTCTTCCTGGGGCCCCCCGCGGGGCCGGGAGACGGGGACGCCGCAGCGTGGTGTCGCTGTTGCCATCGTCCTCCCTCTGTGGCCTGAGGCCAGCTACTGCACCTGTCTGGAGCCGTCTCCTCTGAGCCTGGAAAACGGGGATGAGTGCTGGGGTCTGGTGAAGGATCAGGGTGCCCGTGTTTGGGTGTTGTCACTAGGTGAGAGCTTTTTGCAGGGCGAGGCTCGGAGCCGGGAGATGAACCGGGACTCCAGCGGCACATGGGGGTCTCCTGCCTCCGCCCCCAGACCCCACCCTGCATCCAGCCTCTCTCATTCTGTGCTTACTGAGCACCGTCTGTCTGCTGGTGTGTGTGCGTGTGTGTGTGTGTGTGTGTGTGCGGGTGGGTGGGGCTGGGTTGGGAAACGGGAGGCACCGGAAGGTGACGGAGCTCCCGCCCCCGAGGGGCTGCTGCTCCCAGGCCCTGTGGACCCCCCGGCGGGCCCCTCCCCCACCGAGCCCTGGCCTCTGCCCGCAGGATGGTCCGGGAACAGTGCTGTCACAGCCAGCTGGAGGAGCTCCACTGTGCCACAGGCATCAACCTGGCCAACGAGCGGGACAGCTGCGCCGTGCAGCACAGCGACAACGCCAGCCTCGAGGCTACGTTCGTGAAGGTGAGGACCCGTCCCCCGCCGGCCAGCAGCCGCTGTCCCCCAGCCTGGGTGCTCTCCTGCCTGCGGCATCTGCCCGGGCCTCCCGCCCTGGCGCGCAGGGCAGGGCGGGAGGAGGGAGGAGCCCAGGAGCGGGGAGGGGCCTCTCAGGGCCCTCCCCCATCCCCCGCCCCCTTCAGTTTAGTCATGAACCCTGGACAACACTGAGGAGACCGGGATGGAGGGACCCAGGCTTGCCCTGAGGACCTCCCATCCCAGGGCCTCTGGCGGGAGTGCAGAGATCAGAGCAGAGGCTGCCTGGCCTCAGGGCCTTCAGAGCCCTCTCTGCAGCTCACGGCAGGCCCCCCACCCTGCCCAGGACGCCCCCTCAAGCTTTCCTGCCCACCAGGGAAGTAGAGCCTAGAGCTCAGAACGGGACCCCGGGGTCTCTGAAAACACGTGACATCCCTAACTGCCCTAGAAGAGGAAAGTGAGGTTCAGAGTGGCCCACACCCCAAAGTGGCCTGGCAGGGGAGGAGTCTGTGGAGGTGGAATGGGGCGTGGGCTCCACTGGGCTCTAGGGGGGGCTGAGTTCTGAGCAGGTGACTTCACCCAGGTTGGGCCCAGTCCCTGAGGGCCTCTGTCCCTGTGAAAGATCTGCCTCTTCACACGGGGGTGGGGCAGTTCCTGAGAGCTTTCTGGTCGGGCCTGAAAACTGTAAATGAACTAGGCTGTCCCTCCCTCACCGCGCACTGAGAGAGAAAAACAACCACAGGGAGCTTTGGACCCGGTCAGCGGGGTCCCGGGTCCTGGTGGGGGGGCAGCTCCAGGAGGAAAGGGTTCCCATTCCCAGTCAGGAAGGCCAGGAAGTAACTCCAAGGAGCGTGAATCGGAACGGAATCTGGATTCTGGGGGGGAGGGTGGGGGCTCCTTTCTGAGGGTTCTGTCTTCACACAGATTGGGGCGTGGAGTAGTTGGGAGTTCCAGAGCCCCTCTGCCCACCCTCAGCCTTCGTGGGCCTTCATGGCGGAAGCTTCTGGCGCGAGGGAGCCGGGAGGGGTGAGGGTGGGGCGGTCTGGTCGAGGGGTCCCGGGAGCCAGGAGCTCGGGCGTCCAGTGACCGCCTCCCCAGGCAGGGCAGGGGCTCTGCAGACACCGTCTGCCCAGCAGACAGCTCTGCCCTTGTCCCCAGACTAGAGAGAAGGGGGGTGTGTGTGTGGAAAAGCCACGGAACATCCTAACGGGAGTGGGAACAGGCCCCTTTGGCAGACGAGTGATTTGTGTTTCTGGGGAGGATTCGTCATGCCCTGGAAGGTGGAGGGGGTAGCCGAAGCCTCCCTCTTTCTGGCGGGGAGGGGGGTTGTAGAACGCCCCATCAACCTCCGCAGAAACTTGAGCCAAGCCCCACCTCCTGGCTCCTGCTGTGGACCTGTTGGAAAGTTCTGTGCCTTTCCGAGGATAATAAGGACTGGAACGGGGCTTTTCGTACATCAAGGGCCGAACGAACCCCCTGGATTCAGGTGTGACTTTCAGGAACACCGGGGTCCGGGTGACAGGCAGTGACTCTGTCCCTCACTTGACGACTTGTCTTCAGGTGCCCGTGCTTCTCGAACGCACAGTGTGCTTCCTGCCGGGCTCTGGAGGGAAGAGACGCGTGCAGATGCATTTTCCTGGGCATCACAGAGAAACCTTCGACCGCACACGAGGAGTGGAGCCTCAGGGCGCCCTTGTGTGACCCTTAGCGGATCCCTGTCCTAGCTAATTCCCCCCGGAGATGTAGGAGCCGGGCAAGAAGGGGGACATCTGGTGTTGGGGGGCACGTGCTGGGTGCAACCCCTTTAAGGCTGCTTTCAGAGCCAGGACCTGTGAGGTTGGGTTGGCAATGTGCTCCGGGCTTGGCTCGCTGAGCTCTACACAGTGCCAGCGTTTAGAGGAGACAGCTACGTCAGCCGGCGTCCTCGCCGCCTGGGGACACGGGGATCGGCGAGGCCGGGGGCCCTGCTCTGTTGTGTGGCTTCTCCACCTGGAGTCTCTGTGTTTGCAGAGGTGCTGCCATTGCTGCCTGCTGGGGAGGGCGGCCCAGGCCCAGGGCCAGAGCTGCGAGTACACCCTCATGGTCGGCTACCAGTGTGGGCTGGTCTTCCGGGCATGCTGTGTCAAGGGCCAGGAGACCGCAGACTTTGCCCCCGGGGACCTTGGGGACCTCCAAGAAGCAGGTAATTTCCTCCGTCTTTTCCCTTTCGGGCGGCGCACCAGTCAGGGTCATCCGAAGAAATAAAGCCGACAGAATATGCGTGCATGCGTTTGCAGAGAGAGAAATGTATTTTGAGGAATTGGCTCACTCGGGTCTGAAATCCGCAGGGTGGGCCAGCAGGCCAGAGACCCAAGGGAGAGTTTATATTGCAGCTTCAGTCCAAATGCCGTCTGCTAGCAGAATGCCTTCTCGCTTGGAGGAGGTCAGTCTTCACCTGATTAGACGAGGCCCACCCACATTACAGAGGGCGATCTGTTTTACTCAAAGTCCGTTGATGTAAATGTTAATCTCCTCTAAATAATACCGTCACAGCAAATACAGACCGGTGTTTGACCAAATCTCTGGGTACCGTGGCCCAACCGAGTTAACACAGAAAATTAACAATCACAGGCAGAGTATAAGCACACACGTTTGCTGTCGCCTGAACTCAGCACAGACTGACTGTCAGAGCACTGTTGGCGTTTGTCACCTCCTCTGAGAGGCCACTGCCCTGGAGTTGGGACCGAAGGCTTGGGATCTGGGATCTGACAAGTCTGGGTTCACGTCCCTGTCCTAACGTGTATTTTAGGTAAACTGATTTATCCAGACCTCAGTTCGCTCATCGGTGCAATGGGGACAATTGCGTTGTCTGGGAGGACGAGGTGTCTGGTGTGGCACCTGGCTCCACAGACGTTTATCGCCACGGTTCTTCCCTGCGTTTCTAACAGCCCAGGCAGCATGGCGGGTAGCTTGCTCTCAGTTCACAGACGAGGGCCTGGTGCTCAAGGCCACAAGGCCGACACACAGGGGAGGGAGAACGCCGGCCTCCCGTGCCCCGGCCAGTGCCCTTTCTCTCTCCATCTGGTGCCAGTGATGTGCAGACAAGAGGCGGGCGGGGGTACCACTCACGGCTGCCTGCCTGGGCTCTTTCAGCTAATAGATACTTTTTCAGCAAAGAGGTGAGTGACCCCCCCCCCCCCTCCCCAAAGCAGCTTCCAGGGAGCTCCCGGCTGTTCATTCACCACCCTCCGTTTGTCCCAGGCCGGATGAATCCAAGCCTTGGAGCATGGCTCAGTTACACGGTTCAGGAAACTTCTTGTTTGTCTAATAATCTCTTCCACTGATGCAGGGCTTCCTGGGCCATAATGGAAATAAGCCTGGAAACTTTCAGGAGTCCGCTGGGCCCCAGGCTTGCTGTCTGACTTTGGGCTCCTTTCCTCCTGACTCGGATGCCCTACCCCCTCCCCACTGTGGCGGGTGAGGGGCGGGAAGGCCTTCGGTGAGAGGAGCTCGCACACCTGTACCTGTGATCCCTTAGGCTGCCCGGCCCGTGGCCGTGTGACCTTGGTGGCTTCATGCTTCTGCGTCAGATGGCCCAGTCTCTCTTTGTGATTGCTCGTGGATGCCCTGGGGCTGATTTCAGATTCTCGTAAAGGAGGGTTGGAACCCCATTCTGGCTCCCTCCGTGACTCTTGGAACCAGAGATGACATTTTCAGTTTGAACAAACCCAAGCTATTCGTGCTGGCCGAGCATTTCTCCCGTGTCTCTGGGAAGGATTTTTGTCGATTTACGTCTTGTTTCCATCACGATCTCTGGGCTCTTCTGCTGCTCCAGATGTTTTCTTTCCTGTCTTTTATCTGCTTCCGTCCTTGCCCCAGCCTTTCCCCAGAGTCTCTGTGAGGACTCCCTGCCCTTCCTCCTCGCGGACACGGACGTACCTTCCTCCCGTCCACTAACGCTGATCGCGGGCCTACTGTGTCTTGTCACGGGGCCACACAGAGGGCCCACAGACCACTGTTGGCCTCTAACAAAAATAAGTACAGAAGTTGAGAGGAAGCTTTTAGAAACTTTAAAGCATTCGATAGCGTCACTTATGTCCATTTAATTTCTAAACGGGGGCTTCTATGTCTGTATTCTTGAGTTCTTTCTGGCAATACGTTTATATTACATGTTATCAAAGGATTGGCTCAAAACAAAGGAAAGAGCCCTGTCCCTTTACCACGGAGGGTTTGGGTGGAACACTACTAGGACATATATTGATTATCCCCGTTCTACAGACTGGGAGATTGAGGCTGGCGACGCCCAGGTTCTGGATTCGTTTGGGGAAAGAAATGGTGGTCCGTCAGGGCCAGGCTTGTTCCCACAGAACACCACGCAGACCTTGACGGTGAAGAAATAGCTCTTCACGGGTTCTCCCAGCAGACGTCCCGGCCTGTGCCTTGGCCTGGACTGAATGCCCCCCGTGAGCAGAGAGTCCCCAGATTGCAAAGGTTCCCAGCCCCCTAACCTAGAAGAGACGATTCGCACTCGAAAGGTCTTTTTCGCAGTTCCTCGCCGAGCAAGTTTGCTTAGGGACCCTTACCATATTTTAACAGCGCCGAGAAAAGACCGCCTTTGTGCAGTTAGTGTAGGTAAGTTATGCCGTATTGGATTTCATAGCAGAATTACTAAACCGTTTGGTCGTAATGATGTTTATTTTTCTGCCGTGCGTGGATTACGCACTCACTGGGGGTGGTTTAGAAGATACAGAAAGCAGAAGGAAGAGGAAATTGACATAGAGAGAAATACGGTTTCCATTAGGTCCATTTCCTTTCCTGGTTTTTTCTGCGGTCTCTTTCGGTGTCTCTTGATGTGGGAAACAAAGGCAGATAGACCTCAATTTCCTTCTAGGCTGCAGCCCCTTGGCAGATACTGGGCAGCAGAGTAACACGTTTCTGCGGGATTCCCTGCTGTCTCAGCCCTGATGCTTTGCTGGAGGGAAAAACCATCCTGGCTTGACAACAGCTAGGCCTCCGGTGCCCTGGGAGTCTTTAGCAGTGAAAATGTCCCTGGAAACTTCCCCTGGACTTTACCTCCCCCGACCCCATAGTATATAACCAGCCTCTCCTCATGGTCCCCAGACAGCTCTTTCTGCCCACGGGTCCTGTCCCCGGGCTTTAATCGCCCTTTTGCACCAAGGACGTCTTCAAGAATTCCTTCTTGGTCGTCGGCTCCAGACCCACACCGCACTATCACCCCAAAAACATCATCTCTCACACGGGCGGGATCGTGCCATGGATGTGCTTTGATTTTTGCCCGCCCCCCCCCCCCCCCACCCCGTCCCTCCCAGCGCTGTAACATAATGCTGTCGACTTGTGATTGAGTTGGGTTCCCTGTCACCCGGTCTTGAGGAAGGGTCCTCGACTTCGGAGGCCTTGGTTTTTGAGGATTTTTAGGGATCCTCCCCGCCCTTGGCTGTACGCAAGCTGAAAGGACTAACCCGTTTCTTCTCTTACCCCAGAACTACCGGTGGAAAACCACCCATTCGATTAAATTAGGGTACCCCGCCGTCTCCCGTGGCCGTGTTGAATTTTCTGTTGAGTGCAGGGGCCTTGTCTAAGCCGAGTGCTCAACCCCCAGCACAGATGCTCAGACCCGTCTGCGGAATGAACCCAGTGAGTGGCTATGGATGACCGGCGGTAAACTGAGTTTTGCAGGCAAGCTGTAGAAGGACATTCATTTCCTGGGGCTGCCCTAACAAAGCACCGCAGACGGGCCGGTGGGGAGCTTCAGCAACAGAAACGTAGCGTCTCACAGTCTGGAGTCTAGACGCCCCAGAGCAGGGTGTTGGCGGAGGGCTCCTTCCTTCTGAGGCTTCGGGGCAGAATCTGCTCCAGGGCGGGCCTCTCTCCCGGCCGCCCCGGTGCTCCTTGGCCAGTGCACGGATGGCTCTCTCCTGCCTGTGTCTTCACATCCTTTTTCCTCGGTGCATGTCTGTCTCTGTGTCCAGGTTCCTCTTTTTATAAGGACACAGACCACCCTAATCCACCTTAACTCGATCCTCTGCAAAGACTCTCCTCTAAAGTAAGGTCACGTTCACAGGTACTGGAGGTTAGAGCTATAGTATCTTCTGGGCGAGGTGGGGGGGGGGGCGGGGAGACACAATTCACGCCCTAACAAGAAGCCTTTCCCAGATGCACGGTTTGGGGGCCGTGACTGCATTTGCTGAAATAGGGCAAGTACTTGGGATGGCCTCAGCTCCCACAGCACTCGGTTGAAACACTGAACTGATGAAACGGGCGCGATTGCCCGATGCTTATAGGGAGGTAGAGAATTCAGAGTTGCTGCTGAGATAAGACGGGACGCTGTGTTTGGATAAATGCCCAATTTGCCTCTCTTTCTCCCACAGCCAAGATTTCGGAGATTGAGGAGGAGCAGGAGGACCCGTACCTGAACGACCGCTGCAGAGGTGAGGCCCTGCTCCCTCCAGCGGGCCGTGAACCCAGCCTGCGGGGGAGTCCGCACTCATGTCCTTGGGAGTCTGACGTCCTGGGAAGAGCGCTTGGGCTGAGTCAGCTGAAGTCGCTCTGACATCCCTGCACTCCTGGGCCCCCTTCCTCCTTCCCTGCGGGCTGGGGCCTGATGGGCCAGGGGGAGACAGGGTGAGCTCACAGGAAGGGGCCGTGTGGGCCCTTAAAAGCTCCCAGCACAGCGCCCCCCCACCCCCCACCACCAACACAGGCTCTGTAAAGGGTGAACACCACCGGAGGGAGGGCTGAGTGTTACTTGCCTTGTGTCCCCGAGCCCCAGCTGTGCCACTGGTGGCATCATTCGCAAATTTAAAGTGACTAGGGCCTGGCAGGTTTGTTTTTCACATGATAAAACTAGATTTGTCTTTCGTGGACCGTTCCTCATGTCTAGACGGGCAAGTCTGCTCCAGAGGTTCATTAGGAAGCTTGCCCTGTGGTCGGG
Source organism: Panthera onca (assembly GCF_046562875.1). Taxonomy (NCBI): domain Eukaryota; kingdom Metazoa; phylum Chordata; class Mammalia; order Carnivora; family Felidae; genus Panthera; species Panthera onca. The sequence continues at coordinate 137,358,178 of NC_138345.1, forward strand.
GCGTTAATTGGGAGCCAGTGAAATCACAGAATGATGTGGCCCGGGTACAGTGACAGGCCGCACAGAGGTGGGGTGGGAGGTGGGGGTGGGGTGGGGAGGGCACAGAGCCCAGAAAGCTCTCTGGGGTGTGTGGGAGGCCTTCCTGGGGGAGGGAAAGGCTGGTTTGCAGTGGGTGAGGGGGGGCTGGCCAAGGAAGGAACACTGGGCACGCGGTGTTGGAGACACGCAGACTCGCGCGGCTCACGGGGAGGGGTGGGCCCGGGGCTAGAGGGAGAGGCTGGAGAAGCGGGCAGGGGGCTCGCAGGGCCTGGGGAGCAGCCAGAACTGTGACAGAACGTTTAGCCAGCTGGTAGAGGTCTGTCCCCGTGAGATTGGCTCTCTGAGCACCCGTCAGCTGCCCTGCAGGAAGTATGGTTGGAGGGGAGGTCCCGGGGTCGTGCCGGGGCCAGATCCCGGGGGTCTCCCTCGGGAAGGGAGGGGTGCCACGCTGGAGAGGGTGGGCTCCAACCTGGGGAGCCTGTGTCCCGTGTGTCGTCCACCCTGAGGGCGTTTGCCTGGCCCACAGGGAGCCGGAAACGCCAGAGGCTTGTGGTGGGTGTTTGGCTCCCGGTTGCCCTGATTTGCTCTGATTCCAGGTGGCGGCCCCTGCAAACAGCAGTGCCGAGACACGGGGGAGGGGGTCGTCTGCTCCTGCTTCGTGGGCTACCAGCTGCTGCCCGACAGCGTCTCCTGTGAAGGTAACCGTCACCGAGCTCCGGCCACAGCAGGGCGGCGGGGGGCCTCTGCCCCCGTCTCTGCTTGACGCTCTGCACACGTCGGGGCCCCGTTCGTAGGCAGGTGGAGTCCACGGCGCCCGGCCACGGCTCTCCTCCCGGGGCATATACACACCGTGCTGGGAAACGGGGCTGGGTTTGGCGTCTGACCGGGCTCTGAATCCAGGATCCGAGTGGCCCTGGGCACATCCCTCAGCCTCTCTCTCCCCTCCCATTTGGGGTGGGGGAGATAGAGGACAGTGACAGCCTCTTAGAGGGGTCCTAAGGGTCATGTGACTCCAGTGCAGGGCCTGACACTGCTTAGTGCGTTCTCAAAACGGGCGGTAGGGGGCGCCTGGGTGGCTCAGTCGGTTGAGCACCTGATTTCGGCTCAGGGCGCGATCTCGCGGTTCGTGAGTTCGAGCCCCGCGTCGGGCTCTGTGCCGACAGCTCGGAGCCTGGAGCCTGCCTCCGATTCTGTGTCTCCCACTCTGTCTCTGCCCCTCCCCTGCTCATTCTCTCTCTCTCTTTCAAAAATCAAGAACACATTAAAAAAAAAAAAACAACAAAAAACGAGCAGTCGCTCTGAAACTTAGCCGGGGAAGGAAACCATTGCTTTTGATTGGGTGGTGAGTGCCCGAGACCCCTCCAGGTGCACAGCCCGAATACACGTGGGTGGGGGGACTGGAGAGATGCCGGGAACCCATTTACGGTGCCTTCCGGTACATTCCTTGTGGTGAAGCGCCGGGGTCCTTTGTTCTTGCTGGTTACTCCCTCGTTGCCTCCGTCTGTCCTAGATATCAACGAATGCATCACGGGCAGCCACAATTGCCGGCTTGGGGAGTCCTGTGTCAATACAGTGGGCTCTTTCCGCTGCCAGAGAGACAGCAGCTGTGGGACTGGCTATGAGCTCACAGAGGACAATGATTGCAAAGGTATAACACTCTCCAGTCTACACACCTCAGCTCTCCAGAAATAGATAGAATAAGATAGTAAAGGCAGCACTGGACTCCCAGGGGGGTGTGCCCCCCCCCCCCCCCAACCTGTGACTGCCCGGGGCACCGACCCGGTTGTGTTGTTAGTAAAGATTTACCTTCTTATCTTAACGCTGAGTTAATGACAGTGGTGAGTTTGGACTTCTGAAAAGGCTCAGAGCAGGATCATTTCAAAGCAAGATGAGAAGTGAATGAACTTCAGGTGCTCACATGTGCCTTCTACAAAAAAAAAAAAAAAAAAATCTGTACAACAGCTGCCTTCCATCTGATTCCAGACTTCCTTGAAGTTCAAAGCTTACTCTCTTCCGCTGCCTAAAAACATGACATTTCTGGCTGCTGGCCTTTCCCCGCCAAGCCATAGATGTTATTTGGCAGATAAGGCTTTGATGAGGATCTATGAGAACATAGTTCTCTTCTGAGGGTTTCCAGCCCTTCAGAACGAAAAACACCACTTGTATAAAAGTTTTGGTTGGGTTACGAGGGTAACTCAAAAGCCAGGCACACCCTCTTGACGTCGCAGGGCCTTTGGGCAAAGCTCTGTTCAGCCCATCCTCGCAGCCTCGCTGGGCGGTTTGGACCCTGAGATCCCAGGGGCCCAGCCAGCTGAGTATACACTTTTGAACATTTGACAGCCACGAACTTCAAAGGAAGGGCAGCCAAAATGTCCGATCATGGCAATCACCACTGTTCATATTTGGAATATTGTGACAACGTCAGAATGAATGAGTTTGTAGGGACAGTGTTTATTGCCACTAAGATCATTGCTTTATTGTCTAAACCAAACATGCACTTAGCCTAGAGGTTAAAAAAAAAAAAAAAATCCCACATACTGCCAGGAAAATGCCTGGGTTATTTAGTATATAACAGAAAGTTTGCCTCATAAGAGCCTTGGTTGGGGGAGGGGGGGGAGAAAAAAAAAGAACTTTAAATCTTTAGCAACGCGAGCACTATTTGGCTAACTAAGGCTCTTTTTTTTTTTATGTGACTTCTCGACTGGAATGTTTCGGGTTGTAGTCTGAGTAGTGAGCGTTAGGAAAAAAAACTTTCTTGTGATTTTTGTGAATGTTGTACGATGCTTCCGGCAGGACTCTTGCTAACAATTTCCTTTTTTTATGATGTACCAGATATTGACGAGTGTGAGAGTGGTATTCATAACTGCCTCCCCGATTTTATCTGTCAGAATACTCTGGGATCCTTCCGCTGCAGACCCAAGCTACAATGCAAGAGCGGCTTTATACAAGATGCTCTAGGCAACTGTATTGGTAAGACGTTGCCGCCAGGGTCCCCCAGGCAGGGCGAGCGCTCGAGCGGCGGGCCACAGCTCTAGAACGCGCCGGGCCTGCCGAGCAGAGCTCGGCAAGCATATCCTCAGAAGGGCTGGGAAGCCAGTATGTGAGCCATACGGTCTCTGTTGCAAAGACTCGGCTCCGTGGACGAAGCTAGGGAGCAGCCACAGATTTGTGAACAAACGCACGGTACCGTGTCCCCATAAAACTTGATTTGCAAAAACAGGTGCAGGCCGGGTTGGGCCGCAGGGCTGTAGTTGACCGACAGAATGAATGCGTTAAGGTGGTTTATGTCCCTCCTTCGACTCTGAATTTCGTCCTCTATAAAATGGGAATAATCCTACTACCTGGTTTGGCGGCTTGAGGCAAGGATGGAACAAGATGATTGGGAAATGCCTTGTATGTTAAAGGTTTGTTGTAGAAAATACTTTGTATCCGTGGATTTCATCGAGATGGAAGGGAGAATGAGGGTGCCGGGGGCCTGGGGCGGGAATGTGGGGAGTTAGTGTTTACTCCGCAGAGTTTCAGTTGGGGCAAATTAAAAAGTTGTGTGGATGGAAGGCGGTGATGGCTGCACGGCCGTGTGAACGTATTTAATGCCACCTGTCTATACGCTTAAAAATCGTTAAAATGGCAAATTTTATGTCACATACATTTCACTGCAAAACAAATCTACTGTATTGCCTGACATCAGAGCAAGACTGCTGTGGAATTAAAGGAAATCCCGTGTGAATGGTCACACTCTCGGGATGGAGAAGCAGCGTGGGGAGGGGGCAGGGAGCTGAGGGACGAGTCACGAGCTCTGCAAATGGAAGGTGACACCCCTTTCTCCCGGAGTCACCCAGGCTATAACCACTTGGCTCGGCCGGTGTTTGCTGTTGGCATTTGTGTCCAGATCTGCCGGCCTGGCCTTGGTCTCTGCCCAGCAGAAGCTTCTGGGTCCTGCCTTTGAGGACGGGAACACTCCCCCCCACACACACACCCCTGCCGGAGAGCTGCAAACACCACCAATTAGAACCCTCCTTCACTGAGGCTGTCCCGTTTCCCTCCTTAAAGGGCACTTCTGGAAGCTGGTTTCTGTCTTAGGTTTGCCTCGCCCTCTCTCAGATAAATCTGTATTGATCTTTGATTTGAAATGGCAGTTTGGACAGAAATCTCTCTCGCCTTTTTTTTTTTTTTTTTTTTTAAACCATCCCAGAGTATTTAAAGACAAATAGACCAGTAACCCCCTGGGACAGAGGCCTCCTTGGAACCCTACCCCAGACTTCTGCTTTTAAAGCTCCCCAGTCATCCACTGCGGGGAGGATGGGGAGGCGTTGGAGCTGTGGGGGCCTCCGCTTGGCTGGGGTTGGCCCCCCGCCAGCCTCCCGCCAGCCGGGCTGTCGTCACCCAGCACAGGGGGCCTGTGAGCAGGAGGCTGACGGCTCTCCCAGGGCCAGCAGGGAGGAGGGTCCTGCCCAGACTTGCAGGGCGCTTGGAGGGGGCTCCGCAGAGGAGGCTGGCATCTGTTTGAGGTGGAAACCCTGACTCATGACAAAATCAGCCCCGATTTCCACACAGAAGAAGCATTTGCGAGTCTGTGTAGCCCCGTTGCCCCTCTACGGGGTGCAAAGTGTGTAGGAGACAAGGTGTGAGAGTAGGGGTGGGGACAGTCCCCTCTGCATCCTTCCCTAGATGCAGGGAGAGCCTGGGTGAGCAGAGCAAAGCCCCGAAGGAGCCCCACCCGCCAGTCCCTGGGTGTTTGGAGGGTCTGCAGAGCAGCCACGAGGCGTCCCGCAACTCGGGCTCGGGCAGGTGCCCCTTCTCGTGCCCACAGTGCTCTTTAGTGCTCCTGAAGAAACTCAGGATCCTTTCTTTAAAACGTTTTTTCTTTAATATATATTTTTTACTTTATTCAGGTTGAGAGAGTGAGCGAGGGGATAGAGGGAGGCAGAGAGAGTGCGAGGGGGGGGGAAGCGGGGGGGGAGGCAGAGAGAGAGGGAATCCCAAGTCGATGCCACACTGTTAGCACAGAGCCCACTGTGGGGCTCGATCCCACAACCCGTGAGATCATGACCTGAACTGAAATCAAGAGTGGACGCTTTGCCAACGGAGCCCCCCAGGCACCCCGAGACGATCCTATCTTTGTTGGTTTTCTTCTTCCTGTTTCGTCTGATTCCCTGTCGGGGTTCTCACCGTCTACCTTTCGGCTTCAGTGAGGATGACGGAATGGGCCAGAGCAGGGCTTCCCGCGCACGGCATCTTGGGGTGTTCCGAGGTGTTCCATCGGGGCAATCAAGGGTCCCGTCGTCATTGGGTTAAAGTTAGCGAGGTGCTTTTCAGCCGGGATCGTCCGGGCTTTTCCCGTGTGAGCCCGTAAGAGACAGAGGTCGTATGACGCGTTCCCAAACGGCTTGGACCTTTTCTATTTATTTGTTCTTTATTTTTCCCGGTGTCCCATTCATGCATTGATTGCCTGGTCCTTCCTTACTTTGTGGTGCTCACAGGTGGGGGGACTCCCCTGCCCGGGGAGCACACCATGTCTCAAGGGGTACTCGTGTTCCACGGAACACAGTTTGGGAACTGTAGATCTGCTTGGCGAGCACAAAACCTCCGGGGGAGGCAGCGATATCGTTGCTAGACGCTGCATTTGTTCTTGGTACGGGGCAGGGGACAAATTTTTTTCTGTAAAGGGCTGCCTAGTAAGTACCAGCTTCATGTGCTATAGGGTCTGTGTTGCAGCTCGGGTGTTCCAATAAAGCTTTATTGACAAAAACAGGCAGTGAGCTGGATTTGACTGGCAGACTGTAGCCTGTCAACCCCGATTTTCGGGCTGGGAGGCAGGACACCCTGCTTCTAGAGCCGGCTAGCTTTTGTAAACTGTTAAGTGCTGCGCTGCTGTGTGAAGGCTGACTCCAGGGGCGGCCCCGGGTCCTACCCCTGACTGTCCTGGCCCCTGATGGTTCAAGGAGCGTGGGGCTTGGCCGGGAGGGGAGAAATACAGCTGATCCCTCTTTTTGACTTTGGCTCAGGGGCCTTCTACCATAACTCCCTTCTCTCTGTCCCCTGGGTGCTTTGCAAGTGTCTGAACAAGGCGATGCTTAAAAACCTAGGTGCCTGTAGAAGTCTCCCCCTAGTAAGAAGTTTAGCCTCTGCGGTTTTACTCCAAATTCGAGCTGGGGGAATGGAGGGTCCTCCTTGTCCGATCACTGGTTCGCACGCGCCAGGCGTGTGTCCGGCAGAGGTGAAGGCCCCACGCAGGCACGTGCAGTCAAGGAGGGAGACCACAGTGCGGTGAACTTGGAGCCAGCGGCCCCTCCCCGCTGGGCACAAGTCAGCTCGGGCCTCAGGAGCCCAGATGGGGGCCGGACAGGAAGGGGCCTCCAGGAGGTGACACGCAAGCTGTGAAAGTGTTTCCCAGGCAGACGGGGAAGGTGACTTCCCAGCCAGGGGCTGTGTGAATAAAGGCACAGAGGTGGGACCCAAGCGGCCTGTCCAGGAGCCATCGGTGTGCTGTAAGGGCTCAAGCCTGGTCGCGGGGACCGTTGGCCAGAGTGAGGCCGAGGCCAGGCGGGCCGGGCCCATCATCGGTGGAGCCCAGAGCCTCGCAGGGGCAAGAGTTTCGGCGCCGAGGGCACTTAGCCCCGCACCCCGTGTGGAGCGAGTGAACACGAGTTGGCCCCTGAATTGCCAGCTCCATGGTGGGGGACTGCGAGTCCCGTAGGATTCAGAAGGGACATAGCCACACGACCGTGGGCAGACCTGGGAGCCAGGCACGCAGCTTCAGATTCGGTGCAGGGAAGGATGGGGGGCTTGAAGCTTTAGGGACAGGGAGATGCCACGGAGGTAGTATTTCAGGTGGCATGTGTTGGCAAAACCTGGGAGCCGGCTGGAAGCCTGCCGCGTGGTCCAGGGTGAGGGCATCGTAGTACTTCTGTTTGTGGTTTTGCAATAAGGAGGGAAGTGCGGGGGGGGGTTTCGGAGATCTAGCTGTTGGGTTTTGGGAAGCCCTCCACGTTTAACCTCGCCGTCTCCATCTTTCCTGCTGCAGATATCAATGAATGTTTAAGTATCAGTGCCCCATGCCCTGTTGGGCAGACATGCATCAACACGGAGGGCTCCTACACGTGCCAGAAGAACGTGCCCAATTGTGGCCGTGGCTACCATCTAAACGAGGAGGGAACCCGCTGTATCGGTTGGTATCGGAAAAGAGAACCAATCTGAAATCAACTTTTCTGTCTGCGCCTGGCGCCCCCCTCCCTTCTCTGGAAGGGGAGGAGGAGATCCCCCCAAGCGAACCTGTCCATCCATCCCGTTGCTCATTTCCAAGCTTAGACCTTCGTCATCTATTGCCTGGACCATGGCAGTAGCCTGCCAGCCTACCACTGCCCCCAGTTTTACCCCTTTCAGTCTGTCCAGGGTCTCTCGAGCTGGAATCGCTCTCATTCCTCCCTGCTCACAGCCCCCGTTGGTGACAGACAAGGACAGATGCCCCTGCTTACAACCGAGTCCTCCTGAGGTGGCCCCACCTTCACGAGCTTTATAATTCAGATGAACCAGGCCTTGCAGCTCCCTAAAGAAGCCCTGCCCTTTCCTCTCTGTGTAGTATTTTGCTCTTACGTTACTCCCTCTGCCTACCCGCTGCTACATTCCTTTGGATCCAGACCCCTGCCAGCCAGAGAGAAGCTCTCTACAACTCCCAGAATACTTCCTTAACGTCTCCCCGGGTCACGGGACCCTTTCCGCCTCAGCCAGGGTCATTGCTGGCTGGCCAGAGCAGGAGGCCCCGAGGGTAGGGGCTGCATCTGGGTCCGCTGTGTCCCCAGCATGGGCCCCGGCACGTAGCAGGTGCTCTGGGACATCGTGTCGAAGAGCCAATGATACTGCTTTGTCAACGTACAGTTTAGTTTGCTGCTCTCCCGGCTTCCTTTCTGACCATCTCCGGGAAAAGCCCCCGCTTAACGTTTTTCAACGTGTCCTTCTCTTTTGCAAGATGTGGATGAGTGCGCGGCGCCCTCTGAGCCCTGTGGGCCGGGGCACCTGTGTGTCAACTCGCCTGGAAGTTTCCGCTGTGAGTGCAAAGCCGGTTACTATTTCGACGGCATCAGCAGGACGTGCGTGGGTACGTGGGTATCCCTGAAGGCCGGGGGGGGGGGGCCCGGCCAGGTGGCACCCTGGCGTGGCCACAGTCTACGCCTCACCTCGGAGAGCCCTAGTGCAGCAGTCCCCGAGAAGAGACCCTGAGTCAAGAGACCCCCGTCCGGTCCCAGCCCTGGTGCTGCACTCCCGGGTGTCACCCGCCCGCAGAACAGGTGTTCTGCTTGACTCAAGACCTCCAAGGGTCTATGAGACCCCAGCCCACTCCGCAAATGCCCGAGAGCATTAGTGATTTTCTCCCAGAGTTGCTGCCCTCGTGCGGGGCTGCGGGGCTGCGTGCCTGAGGCACGGTGGCCTCAGCGCCGGGAACGGGGACGGACCCCGCCGGCCGAGCGCCTGCCATCCGCAGACCAGGGTGCTCGGGGGAGGCTGGCCCCTTGTCAGACCCCAGTGGACCCTCGTTCAGGGCTCTGGGGTGGGGAACTGATGGGTGGGCACGTCCTCAGGTGTGCGTCACGGAAGGGACCACGCGACTGGCCCGGTGAGCGGACGGGCGGGCGTGGCCCCGGCTCCCTCGTGGGTTTGACTCGTGGGACGAGTCACTTTGCGCCTCTCATCTGAGCAGAGAGGCTGCGGGAGGTGGGGTCGCCAGCAGAGGCTTGGGTGGCACTGAGGGGGCCCACCTGCTCCGTTTCAGACATCAACGAGTGTCGGCGCTATCCCGGGCGCCTGTGCGGCCACAAGTGTGAGAACACGCCGGGCTCCTACTACTGCAGCTGCTCCGTGGGCTTCCGGCTCTCTGCCGACGGCCGCTCGTGTGAAGGTGAGGCGGCCCGGGCGCCGCGCAGGCTGATCGACTCCCTTCTCCCGGAGAAGCCGCGGCTCCGCCCGCAGACGCCGTCCGTTGGGACAGACCCGAGTTTGTTTCCCAAGCGCAGATTAAGTGAGGCATCAGTGGGGGAAACGCCTGTGACAGGTGACGTGTCAGAGATGCCTGGGCCTCCTGGGCCCCGGAGCGCCCAGTGGCATCTGCCCAGGGCCACGCACGTGGGGAACGGATAAGCCGGTTTAGGAACAAGGGACGTGGCTAAGAGTGCGGGATGGGGAGGCGTCCCACCCACCCTGTGTTCACGCGACCTCCGGGGGTGGCTGGCCTCGCCTGCCTCAGTGTCCTACCGGGAGACAGGGCTTGGTAGGTCAGATTTTCGAGGAAACCGGTAAGACAGAGTTTACCCAGACTGTTGCATCCGCGGAGAGGGGCTTGGGTGTAAAACGATCTCAGTTTGGGAAAAGCAGAAGGCAGGAGGCTTTTTAAATTTCTCTTTATTAAAAATTTTTTAAAAAATGTTTTATTTATTTTTGAGAGAGAGAGACACAGAGTGTGAGCGGGGGGAAGGGGCAGAGAGAGAGAGAGACACACACATAGAGAATCCGAAGCGGGCTCCAGGCTCCAAGCTGTCAGCACAGAGCCCGATGTGGGGCTCGAAACCACAAACCGTGAGATTATGACCTGAGCCGACGCTGGACGCTTAAACTGACTGAGCCACCCAAGTGCCCCAAAGGGCACAAGGCTTTTTAAATGCTGGGGTGTGCTAAAGCCAAGTGCTGCAGGACGTTAAGTGGGGAATCAGCATGTTTAGGCTGGCTGCACCTGCTAACTGGCTCCTGCCCTCCCACAGAGACTGGGAGGGCAGGGGCGGAGGTGGGGGGCGGGGACCTGCCCTTCCCAGTGATCGCACTTCCAAGGCATGGTTTGCAGGTCCTGGGTTGTAGGGGGTACATCTCAAAGGGACAGAGCAAGGATTGACATTTGCAAGTTTGCTAAAGTCAACACTTCTAAGAAAAAAAGGGAGGTCAGGACCGAGTATCTTCTTTGGGCTGCTCTGAGCTTTCTCAGGCAGGCACTTTAAGGGTCTGGGGTCGTCATCCTGGGCACCCCGTCTTGGGCCGGTAGAAGCCATGCTAAAGTGTGGTCAGGGCCCTTAGTCTGCCGGGTGGAGGTTGGAGGGAGTTGTTAGTGCTGAGCCTGTCGGTTCGCAGATAACATCCACCTCCTCTGGGGCTGGACCGAGATGGCGTGAAGTGTGTTCAGCACAGGGCCTGGCACACCGTAGGCGCTCAGCAGACGTCACATCCTCTCTGAGGACTAGGTTCTGAGATCAGCAAAGTCCAGAGCTCTTACAGCCCTCGGCGCTCCCCTCCCGTCGCCCGGCAAGCCCTGTTCTGTGCAGCGCAGAGCCTGGGTACAGCTTCTGGACGCTCGGCAGGACGATCACAAAAGTCACATATGCCCAGACGCACCCAGTACGCACAGGTCTCCAACTGGAGGGTGGACGGTGTGACGGGATCCTGGGCCCTCGGGTCCCCCCGAGATTCTAGGACCTGTCCCCAGGAACCAGACTCAATGCACGTGTTTTGGCAAGGAAAAAAAGATTGATGCACAGGGGTCCCTCGAGCTTGGGTTCAAATCCCAGCTTGACCATGTTATGGCCTTGAAGAAGTAACTCGGCACTTCTGGGCCCCATTGTCCTCATCTGCAAAAGTGGGGGGAGCAGGACCCACCTTACCGGGGGTCCTGAGGATGATGCATGTGGAGAGCGTATCCCAGTGTCCTGTGTGAGACCAAGTGCCAGCTATGGGGACCGTGGGTGTCACTGCTGTTAGCACTCATGGCTTACGCTGTTCTTCATCAGTCCCCAGTGACTGGAAAGGAGGTAGTCACGTCTACGTGAGTAGCAACATTGGGGACACAAAACCGGGGCATGGCCAGCTTTGCCCTATCCTTCCGCTACGCATTTGTAAAGCAACCCCGATAAGGTGCGTAGCAAGAACGTGGTTCCTGCCTTTGAGGAGTGTCTCTAGGATTTGATGAGAAACCACACTGGGCAGCAGGGACGGCCAGGCAGGGTGTTGGGGGTGCTGCAGGGACGAAACACGGGCCGAGAGGCTAATGGACATTCTTAGCTGCTCACCCCGTCTGCCCTGCTAGGAATTAGCAGTAAATAAATGTGAGAAGGGACTTCTAGGCCAGAGGTTGGCACAAATCTTTTCCTAAAAGCCGCATAGTAAATATTTTAGGCTCTGCCCGCCACAATCTATGTTGCGGGTACCCACTTCTTTGCAGGGCAAAGGCGGCCATACGCCAGGGTAAATGAGTGAGCGTGGCTGTGTGCCAATAGAACTTCCTTTACAAAAGCAAGTGGTGGGCCAGAATTGCGCTGATCCCTGCTCTCAGCGAAGGGAACAGACGAGCGGGAGCTCAGAGTCGCTGAGTGGGCTGGTGGTGAGATTTACGCACTGGGGTATCCGGGATGTGGGCACATCAACGGTTCACTCGGGCCTCCATCTCTGCAGAGGGCATTGTCTTGGAGGTGAACTGGGGAGGGCTGTGATCACGTCTCCAGTTGAGGACTAGAACTGACCCTGGGAGCCTGAGGCGGGACCCACTGGACGGAGCCGAGAACGGAGACTTTGTGTCGTCCTGATGAGAGATTCCGGATCCATCAGCCGGGGGAGTGGGGGGGGGGGGGGGATGGAATGGGAGCCCCTGTCCCTCGGGGCGACCCCAGGCGGCAGACGGCGGGACTTCAGGCCCTCCATATGTGTTCCCTTGAGGGGGACCAGGGGTGTGCAGGGTGGCTCCGAGTGGGGTGACCTCCAGGGACCCTCTCTCTTTCAGACGTGAACGAGTGTAACAGCAGTCCCTGCAGCCAGGAATGCGCCAACGTGTACGGCTCCTACCAGTGTTACTGTCGGCGAGGCCACCAGCTCAGCGATGTGGACGGGGTCACCTGCGAAGGTGAGGGGGGCGCCCCGCCCGGCTGAGGGGAGAGCACCCCCGCCCCTTTCTCCCGAACGCCCTTGCAGGCTGGCGGCCGGTGTAGGTTTTTTTTCTCCCTGCAGCTGAGGCTTGTTTGGATACAAATGAGTCCTCGAGAGTGAGGTTTAGAAAGCAGCACACCCACTCCCCGGATTTTTCTTTCCGAAATGCGTAGCTGGTGAGCGCCACGTCGTGTGGGGGCCTTGGACCACACGTGGCGGGGACCGCAGGTGCCAGGGCTTGGCGGTGTGCGACCCTGGGGCGAGGAGGGGCCTCAGCCTCCCCCCCCCCCCCCCCCCCCCCCCCCGCATGCCCGATTCGCAGCTCTGCCTCTCCCTGGTGGGGGACCATCCATACCTGCAGCCTGAGGGCCTACCCCAGCCCCACCAGGCTGTCAGAGGGTTGAAGACGACCCAGAAGCCCTTAGTACAGTGCCTGGCGCACCGTAGGTGCTGAAAGGTGCTGTTGGGATTCCTACCATTTCCAGGGAAGGCGTGTTTCTTATTAGCACGTGGATAACCGTTAGCGTCAGGGCGTTAGCGTCAGGGCGTGCCTGCAGCCCGCAGGCCATCTGTGCTACGTACTGTTCTGAAGCTCTTGGCCTTTCCCCCTCCACTTGGCCCCCGTACTGCCTCCTTCCCCCACGTGTACGTACTTTATACCATGGACTTGCTGTGTGACGCTGGGCTAAGCTCTTCCCTCTCTGGGCTTCACTTTCCCCTCTGATGTAACAGTTCCTGAGCCCCACCCCAGTACTTTGCGGCTTCCGGTGTCCATATGGCCCCACGTGGCCGTCCTCCCAGGCCCCTTCCTGGCCCACTGTTGGGAATGGAGCTCGGCCACGGGATGCTGAGGGCGGGCTTTGCCATCACAGACATTGACGAGTGCGCCCTGCCCACCGGGGGCCACATCTGCTCCTATCGCTGCATCAACATCCCTGGAAGCTTCCAGTGCACCTGCCCTCCGTCCGGATACAGGCTGGCCCCCAACGGCCGCAACTGCCAAGGTGAGCGCTGGGGATGGCCTGGGGCTCTGTGGTGCTGGGGAGTTGAGGCCAGGCAGCCTCCCTGACCCGCTGGGGGGGGTGCATCTGGGAAGGGGAGGGGAGGCCTCTGCATCCACAGAGTGTCTCAGGGTCCACACGCACCCTGGTCTCTCACTCCTGGCACACCTGTCTTCGGGGGGTTCTGACCCTCCCACCCTGCCCTCAGCAGCTCCGAGGGGGCCAGAACAGGGGCTGACAGCCTTTAGGAAGGGGGACCCCATCCCACAGCAGGGGGACTACTCGGTCAGCCTTTCATCCACTGACTCGACAAGCCCTTGACGTAAGCCAGGCCCTGCCGAGAGTTACGGGCAGAGCAGTGAGCAGGTGGGGGAGGCCTCTGTCCCAAGGTGCCGATGACTGCCCTGCTGAGGGCGGGCGTGGTCCGCAGTGGGACAGCCCCGAGGTCTCTGTATTCGTGAGGGTCCCGCTGGGGCCAGGGGTCAGCTCCCGCATGGACTAAATGAGGGGGGCCGATGGCCCCCATCTACACTCAGCTCCCATATCTAAGAACACCGTAGGAGTCACCGTGAGCCCCGTAACTAAGCCATTTGGTGACCAAGAGAGGGGTGCCGAGTAGATATTTGTGAACGAACAATCCCCGAGTGGATCGAGGGACGGCCCCAAGAAGCTGAGCCACAGAGGTCGGGTCTGTCTGGCCCCTTCCTCATGAGCCCCCACACAGGACTGTCGACCCAGAGGCTCAGAGGCCCCGGGTTCTGCACACGTGATTTCTGGTCGTGAGGAAGGACTTTGATCAAAGGCGGGCAGGAGCGGTGGCCTTTCCTGGGAGGCACCCACTCAGCGCGTCCGCAGCTCTGGGTGGAAGTCACTTTGTTTTCGCCTCTCTGGCGGAGCAGATGACTTTCTCGCTCCTGGCCGGCCTCCCTTGCCGCAACCTGGGGTCCTGCCAGACACAGCAAAACACATTCCTGAGCCTCGGCCTTTGAGATTAGGAGTGTTGTTTTTACCGCCGAGATCAGGCGTTTGGCACCTCTCACAGACGCCTCTCAGGCTCGCCAGACCCCACCATTCTGCTGCTCCTGAGACCTGTGGGAAAGAGGACAGCTCCCCGTGTCCGGGGACCTCTCAGGACAGTGCCCCAGGCCTCACCGACCCCGGGCCCTGGGCACAACGTAGAACTCCTTGAAGCCTTGGTGTCCTCATCCGTCACACGCAGCCGCTAGCTTCTGCCATTTCCTTCTGGCATGTCACGAGTCCCCCGTGAGGTGAGAGTACTGACCCTCAGGAGCCTCGGACAGGTGCTGGCTGCTTAGAACCTTGGCTCTGGCCCGTGTGGGTTCAAAGCTCAACTCTGCCGCGTGCAAAATGTGTGGCCTTGGGTGAGCCCCGGAGCCTGTGTGAGCTCCTGCCTACACTGAGGATAATAACAGTTCTTGCCCAGTGAGCTGTCGGGAGAACGGAACTCTCCGAAGCTCATCCCAGAACTGTGAACGATGAGTAAAACCTCCATAAATACCGATTATCTTATAAGTAAAAAAAGCTGGCAAGGGCACTGCCACAGAGAGCAGGGGAGGGAGGGGAGCAGGGGAGCAGTCAGGGGAGCAGCCAGGGGAGGGCAAGGGCGGCCCCATCTCCCCCCTCAGGCCCCAGCACCACCATCTGTGGATGGGGTCGGCTCGGGCGGCCTCAGCCTTCACCGGGCTGCCTTGGGGTCTCTCACAGACATCGATGAGTGTGTGACCGGCATCCACAACTGCTCCATCAACGAGACCTGCTTCAACATCCAGGGCGGCTTCCGCTGCCTGGCCTTCGAGTGCCCCAAGAACTACCGCCGCTCCGCAGACACGTAAGTCCCTCGGGCCCCGCCATTGTCTGTCTGCGTCGGCCTTCCTGGGGGCCTGGCTCCCGGCCTGGGTGGGCGGCTCATGAACTGTGCCCTCCCACCGGGGCCCTGGGAAACTTGAGGACCCCGATTCTCAAGCCCCTAAACGCCGGGAGGCTGGTTGCCGAGAGCCTAGGTAGTGACTTCAAGGAGGGCCGGCCTGGCCTCAGGGAGCCTGTGCGAGGCAGAAACACCAGGCCTGAGACCTTGGGCCCGAGGCAGCTCGCTGGGCCTCAGCTTCATCATCTGCGAGATGCAGAGGTCAGAACATACTCTGGCCCAGACGAAGGTAGTGATGCTTCCGGGTGAGCTGATGTGGTTGCTGGGGCATCGTCATTAGGCGACCCCCCTCCTGAAAGCCAGATTCCATTCGGCCCGGTGACTGTGTGGGAACGGCACGGAATTTTCTGTGTCCCAAACTTGAGGCTGTATGTTCCTATGTTATTGGAAGCTCCCTCCTTCCCAGGCCACTAGGGTGTCTGCTGGGATGTCCAGAAACCCCCTTCCTCAGGGCGTAGGGAGGACCTCTGGCCTCACTGCACACCACCCTACCCCTAATTTTATTCAGCGAGGTTCGTTTCATGCCACTGTCAGTGATTTCAGGAGGAGCTCTCTAGTGGGGCCAGATTCGGGAGCACGGGTGCGTGACCCCTCCTTCCAACCCCCGGAAACGCTCGAAGCCAGTGCACAGCTAGGCTGACCGCAACTCGGCCTTTTGACCGTGAGCCTGCTCCTCCCGCTGGAGGGTCAGGGCCTCCTTGGTTGGTGCACCCGGCCCCAGTGTCCACTCGCTCAAGCCCAAAGGGTGGCTGCCCTGGCTTGCGGTTCTGGCCTGGCCTCCGGCTTGCTGAATGCCAGGTGCTCAGGCCTCCGTCTCCCCAGCGGCACTCTGGGCTCTTCCCAGGTGCTCGTCCTCCGGCCTCGCCACCTCCGCGGGCTTGCTCTGTTCCCCCAGCCCACGTACGTTCGTCCGCCTGGAGACCCGATAGCTCGTGTCCTCCCTGTGCCCCGGTTAGGGAAGAGGCACCCCAGAACTGAGCCCCGGAAGGCAGCGAGGGCGTACCTCGGACCCCTAAGAAAGTTCCGTTTCCTCAATTTGAGGCTGGGCTGCTATTTGTGGTATTAAGTTCCTGCTCCCCCAGTTCTTTGTCTGTGTCTGGGCTCGAGGACTCTGGAAGACTGGCTGGCGCTGGGCATGGAATTCTAACACGGGCAGCCACGAAGCCCAGACCGGAGGCAGCTTCCCTCTGGGGGTCTGCGTGCTTCCCGAGCCCAAGGGTGGACAGGTGGGCGCCGTGAGCTGAGGTTGTGACTGAAATCAGCAGACCCGGCCCCTTCCTGCGTGTTGGCATTTGCTGTGGAAGCCTTGGCCACGCCTCGGTGCAGGAGAAAGTCATTTACTTGTTTGGGGACCGCGGGCATACTGTGTGCAGCCACCGGGGCAGACAGTGGGCCCACAAAGGCCCCCGTGCCCAGCACCGTGCCTACTAAGAGCACATTCCAGAGCAGCAGTGGCCACAGAGTGCAGCAGAGTCCCCATGTGGCTTGGGTGCGGAGCGCCTGGAGTAGGCGTTGGTGGAATGAATGGGGAGGGGGAGACTGAGTTAGGCACAGAGGGAGGGAGTGGCGGGCAGGACTGGAGCAGGGCTGGGGACAGGGGATCGAAGGGCGTCCGGCCGTGAAATGGGGTGCTCAGTGGGGAGCCTGGGCTGGCATTCGGCTCACTGTGGGGGTTGATGCTTCAGGGCTCGGTCTGTCCCATCCCACGGCTTCATCAGCATGTACCGGGGGCTGACAAAGAGGGGGCTTGTCATTTTCTGTGAGTAGGAAGAGGGAGCAGGGCCCCACCCACAGTACAAGCAAGAGAGGGAAGATGGGGCTCCAAGCTGCCCCTCCGGGCAGGACGGCCCAGATTAACACCCATGCCTGCTCGCCAGCGGCCCGCCCCCCGCAGCGGCGGGCACAGAGGGGGAGGAGAAAGAAACTGGGGGTAGTGGCCAGGCCAAGCCCTCCAGGACTGAGTTCTCCAGCTTCTTGGGGAAGCTGTGGCATTCCAGAAAGATGCCAGCTTGGAGTTACTCCATTCCGGGTCGCTGGGGCTCCTTGGAGCCTCTATACCCTCAGCTATGAAGCGGGCGGTGAGGCCACCCTGCCAGGTTCCTGCGGGGTGAGCCTTGATGGCGGAGCAGGGCCCCCTCATAAAGCTCACGCTGGGTTCAGCCCCCATGGGGGAGTGGGTAGGCGCCCCAAAGGTCTATCTTACTGCCAGTTTTTAGGGGGGTGCCCCCTGGTGTCTAGGGCAGGGCCTGAAAGGGCTGTGTGGAAAGGGGAAGAGCCAGGGCCGGGATTCCAGACTTCCAGACTCGCTCTCCTGTTCCTTGGGGCTGTGGCCTCAGGTCAGTCTCTTGGCCACCCAGGGGCCCTTTCTGTGTCTGCAACACCTGCTTGGCAAGGCCTTGGGGATTAGCAGGGATTAGTGGTAACGAGCTCCAGGCAGCCAGCCCAGTGCTGGGACAAGAGTGGTAGGGAGTGAGGACGGTGATGACCGGCCATCCCGTTTCTCTCCCTCGGGGCACTTCAGCTTAGCCACAGAGGTTCCTCGGGGCACCTCTGCTGTTCCCCGCCTGCTGCTTGCCGCCCGTGTGACTGGTTGAGCTCCCGGCCCTCCGATGGGAGACGAGACACGGGCGTCTGAGGGGCTGTGTGGTTGGGGCCATCGTGCTACACACAGGACTCCATCTGGTTGCAGTTTTCTCCTTTGCTGGTCCCTGTGGGGAATCACGGGCCAGCCGGGAGCCCAGTGTAGGAAGGGGGGTTGGGGCTGGAACCCCAAGTTGAGTGGCCATTGGAGGCTTGTATCCTGGTTGTCCCCTCCTAGAGAGAGGAGTTACCGTAGGACCACGGGGGCTCGTAGCTTAGTGTCAGCATAGTGACAAGCCTCTGACAAATGGTAGACCGACCCAGGCAGGATATAGGCCGGAGCTCCAAGCAAGGAGTGGCCCGTCTTCTCGGCACTGTTAACGCCTCAGGCTGGAGTTTTCTTGCTTTGTAGTTTCTTTTCCTCATCCTCCAAAATCCTCTTAAAGAATTTATTATCTGACCTTCAGAAAGCAATTTATAAAACTTGAAAGAGCTGTATCAGGAAAGACCCACTAGCCGGCATTTCTGTAGTTAACATTTAGGGAGTCTTGATAGGGAAGATTTAAGGTGTGTGCCCTCTCTCTGTCTCTCTGTCTCTCTCTGGGCCTCAGCCTTCTCTTTCTGTCCACACAGTCTCCTTCTGGGCAGTGTCCCTGGCGGCCAAGGGGCAGTAACTGGAGCATGACCCAGCAGGCCGGGCCACAAACCACAGGGCTGGGCCTCATGGATCGGCCAGGCTGTTAAGATCCTGACCACACGATTCCCTCCTACCCACAGGAGGAATGTCAAAGCGTTCCAGAGCCTGGGATGGGACTGAAAACATCCTCTTTATCCCCTCAGCAGGACGGACCCCTGAGACATGCGGTCTTAGAAGCCAGAGGAAGGCTTCTAAGCCTCGGTTGGCACAGCTCTGGTGAACTGAAAAATTGGGGCACGTTGTTCTCTTGTACATGACGAGATGGAAACCAAGGCGTGTGGTCCCAGGGACCTGGCCCTCCTCTGTGCGACGACAGCCCTCCAGACGTGCTGGCTAACAAAGACTTTTGTGTGGGTGCCCAGGGTGGCGGGCAGTTTGCCGGACGCGGTAGTTGAGGTTTCTGTGATGTTTCCATAAGCTCAGGGTAGAGCAGGACAGGAGCGTTGAAGTTGGAGCTGACCGGGAAAATCGGGGCCGTACGTGTTTGTGCACGTTTGCTGGAGTGCGTAGCATGTGTCAAGTTCACGCCGGGTCCTGGAGATGAAGCCGGAGAGCCATCGCCCGGCCCTTGGGAAGTGAATGGTCCACCCAGAGCCAGGCCGAGAAATGCCTCGTGTGAGAAATGCCTGCGGCTCTGCGGTTAATGCCTCTTCGGGGTTCGTGGTGGGGGTGTGGGGACCATGGAGGAGGGAGCGTCCAGTTCTCCGGTGTGGTGGCTGCGGGAGCTCGAACGTCATGCACACGTCACGTTCCCTCTGGCCACACGTGCTGGGTCAATGCGTCCGTCTGACAAATCAAAACCCCGTCCTTGGACAGGGTACAGGCCACACAGAAGTGGGACAAGCTTAAGTCACATGAAGGCGACTCTAGCGCCACCTGCTGGCCAGACCACCAGGCCTTTCCTGAAGCAGCTGGTGCGTGTGTGCGTGTGCGTGTGTGTGTGCATGTGTGTGTGTGTGTGTGTGTGTGTGTGTGTGTGTGTGTATGCGTGCGTGTGGATGAAGGCTTTGAAGTGAGACAGGCCAACTTTGTTTCTGCCACTTAATACAGACTGTGGCGTCACAGACAAGTTACGTGTCCTCACTGAGCTTTGATCTTCCCGTCAGTAGAGCAGGAGAACAGTGTGGGACGACGAGATGAGCTAATGGAAGGAGAAACCCTGATTCACCCAGCACGAGGCCAGGCACCTTCCCGCAGGGTCTCCCGAACCCCCCGGAACCTTATCGTTTGGCCTGGAGCTAGGTGTCTCGGGGGGTAGGCCGCCCCTCAGCAGCACCTTTCTTCTGCTTTCCTTCTCTCCTACCTGTCCCCTCTGCCTCCGGGCCCCTCCCATGCATGACTCCCCCGCAGTGCTCCTGATCCTCACCTACCGTGGAGGATCATCCCCAAGGAGTACCCTGGAGCTCGCTCCCGGGGCTGGCCTAGGGAAGCCTGCTCAGAATGGTAAACGGCCAAATAAATGAGATGATTCCCCTCATCCCGATAAAGAGCCGGAAATCGGATGGAAAAAAGAGACCCCCCCCCTCACAATAAACGCCAAATGTAAAATAAGTCCAAGTAACCCAACACAAGGCACAGAAACTTAAAGGGCTGAGAGGGAGGCGAGATGGAAGGCTAGGACGGTCCTTGCTCCTGGCCAGAGAATCCAAACACGGTCAACGTGGCAGAACTTCCTGGGGCATGCCCTGCCATGTCCCATGGGGCTCTGCACTTGGGCTCCACTTCCAAAGGCGGCTGCCATCAGAGTGTGATGGCCTGGTGTTCAGGAGGCCGAAGATCGTCCCCGTCCCCAGCCTATCACAGGAAGTTAGAACCTGTCTCCGTCTCCATCAGGGGAAGTGAGGAGCTCTCACCAGCCTGTCACAGAAAGTTGGAGCCTGTAGCAGGAAGTCAGAATCTCTTTCCATCCTGTCACAGGAAGTTAGGACCTCTCTCTAATCCTATCACAGGAATCAGGAGCTATCACCAGCCTATCACAGGAAGTTAGAACCTATCACAGGAAGTTAGAACCCCTTTCCATTCTGTCTCAGGAATTACAAGCTCTCAGCATCCTGTCACAGGAAGTCGGAACTTCTTTCCATCCTGTCACAGGAAGTTAGAAACTATCAACATTCTGTCACAGGAAGTTAGGAACTCTCACCATTCTGTCACTGGAAGTTAGGAGCTCTCACCATTCTGTTACAGGAAGTCAAAACTTCTTTCCATCCTGTTATAGGAAGTTAAGAGCTGTCACCGTCCTGTCACAGGAAGTTAGAACCTATAACAGAAGTTAGACCTCTTTCCATTCTGCCTCAGAAATTAGGAGCTCACCATCCTGTCACAGGAAGTTAGAGTGTGCCACAGGAAGTCAGAACTTCTTCCCATCCTGTCACAGGAAGTTTGGAGCGATCACTGTCCTGTCACAGGAAGTTAGAACCTATAACAGGAAGTTAGGACCTCTTTCCATCCTGTCACTGGAAGTTAGGAGCTATCACCATTCTGTCACAGGAAGTCAGAACTTCATTCCATCCTGTCTTGGATGTTTGGAGCTATCACCATCCTGCCATTGGAAATTAGAACGTGTAACAGGAACTTAGAACCTCTTTCCATCCTGCCACAGGAAGTTAGGAGCTATCACCATTCTGTCACGGGAAGTTAGAACCTCTTTCCATCCTGTCACAGGAAGTTAGGAACTATCACCGTCCTGTCACAGGAAGTCAGAGAATGTCATAGGAAGTTAGAACCTCTTTCCATCCTGTCACAGGAAGTTAGAACCTCTTTCCATCCAGTCACAGGAAGTTAGAACCTCTTTCCATCCTGTCACAGGAAGTTAGGAACTATCACCGTCCTGTCACAGGAAGTCAGATAATGTCATAGGAAGTTAGAACCTCTTTCCATCCTGTCACAGGAAGTCAGAACCTCCTTCCATCCTGTCACAGGAAGTTCAGAACTATCACCATCCTGTCACAGGAAGTCAGAGAATGTCATAGGAAGTTAGAACCTCTTTCCATCCTGCCACAGGAAGTTAGGAACTATCACCATTCTGTCACAGGAAGTCAGAGAATGTCACAGGAAGTTAGAACCTCTTTCCATCCTGCCACAGGAAGTTAGGAACTATCACCATTCTGTCACAGGAAGTCAGAGAATGTCACAGGAAGTTAGAACCTCTTTCCATCATGTCACTGGAAGTTTGGAGCTATCACCATCCTGCCATTGGAAATTAGAACGTGTAACAGCAACTTAGAACCTCTTTCCATCCTGCCACAGGAAGTTAGGAACTATCACCGTTCTGTCCTAGGAAGTGGGGCACTCTCCCCGTTCTGTCACAGGAACTTAGAACCTCTTTCCATCCTGTCACAGGAAGTTAGAACCTCTTTCCATCCTGTCACAGGAAGTTAGGAACTATCACCGTCTTGTCACAGGAAGTCAGAAAATGTCATAGGAAGTTAGAACCTCTTTCCATCCTGCCACAGGAAGTTAGGAACTATCACCATCCTGTCACAGGAAGTCAGAGAATGTCATAGGAAGTTAGAACCTCTTTCCATCCTGTCACAGGAAGTTAGAACCTCTTTCCATCCTGTCACAGGAAGTTAGGAACTATCGCCGTCCTGTCACAGGAAGTCAGAGAATGTCATAGGAAGTTAGAACCTCTTTCCATCCGGTCACAGGAAGTCAGAACCTCTTTCCATCCTGTCACAGGAAGTTAGGAGCTATCACCATCTTGTCACAGGAAGTCAGAGAATGTCACAGGAAGTTAGAACCTCTTTCCATCCGGTCACAGGAAGTTAGAACCTCTTTCCATCCGGCCACAGGAAGTTAGGAACTATCACCGTTCTGTCATAGGAAGTGGGGCACTCTCCCCGTTCTGTCACAGGAACTTAGAACCTCTTTCCATCCTGCCACAGGAAGTTAGGAGCTATCACCATTCTGTCATGGGAAGTTAGAACCTCTTTCCATCCTGTCACAGGAAGTTAGGAACTATCACCGTCCTGTCACAGGAAGTCAGAGAATGTCATAGGAAGTTAGAACCTCTTTCCATCCTGTCACAGGAAGTCAGAACCTCCTTCCATCCTGTCACAGGAAGTTCAGAACTATCACCATCCTGTCACAGGAAGTCAGAGAATGTCATAGGAAGTTAGAACCTCTTTCCATCCTGCCACAGGAAGTTAGGAACTATCACCATTCTGTCACAGGAAGTCAGAGAATGTCACAGGAAGTTAGAACCTCTTTCCATCCTGCCACAGGAAGTTAGGAACTATCACCATTCTGTCACAGGAAGTCAGAGAATGTCACAGGAAGTTAGAACCTCTTTCCATCATGTCACTGGAAGTTTGGAGCTATCACCATCCTGCCATTGGAAATTAGAACGTGTAACAGCAACTTAGAACCTCTTTCCATCCTGCCACAGGAAGTTAGGAACTATCACCGTTCTGTCCTAGGAAGTGGGGCACTCTCCCCGTTCTGTCACAGGAACTTAGAACCTCTTTCCATCCTGTCACAGGAAGTTAGAACCTCTTTCCATCCTGTCACAGGAAGTTAGGAACTATCACCGTCTTGTCACAGGAAGTCAGAAAATGTCATAGGAAGTTAGAACCTCTTTCCATCCTGCCACAGGAAGTTAGGAACTATCACCATCCTGTCACAGGAAGTCAGAGAATGTCATAGGAAGTTAGAACCTCTTTCCATCCTGTCACAGGAAGTTAGAACCTCTTTCCATCCTGTCACAGGAAGTTAGGAACTATCGCCGTCCTGTCACAGGAAGTCAGAGAATGTCATAGGAAGTTAGAACCTCTTTCCATCCGGTCACAGGAAGTCAGAACCTCTTTCCATCCTGTCACAGGAAGTTAGGAGCTATCACCATCTTGTCACAGGAAGTCAGAGAATGTCACAGGAAGTTAGAACCTCTTTCCATCCGGTCACAGGAAGTTAGAACCTCTTTCCATCCGGCCACAGGAAGTTAGGAACTATCACCGTTCTGTCATAGGAAGTGGGGCACTCTCCCCGTTCTGTCACAGGAACTTAGAACCTCTTTCCATCCTGCCACAGGAAGTTAGGAGCTATCACCATTCTGTCATGGGAAGTTAGAACCTCTTTCCATCCTGTCACAGGAAGTTAGGAACTATCACCGTCCTGTCACAGGAAGTCAGAGAATGTCATAGGAAGTTAGAACCTCTTTCCATCCTGTCACAGGAAGTTAGGAACTATCACCGTCCTGTCACAGGAAGTCAGAGAATGTCATAGGAAGTTAGAACCTCTTTCCATCCTGTCACAGGAAGTTAGGAACTATCACCGTCCTGTCACAGGAAGTCAGAGAATGTCATAGGAAGTTAGAACCTCTTTCCATCCGGTCACAGGAAGTTAGAACCTCTTTCCATCCTGTCACAGGAAGTTAGGAGCTATCACCATCTTGTCACAGGAAGTCAGAGAATGTCACAGGAAGTTAGAACCTCTTTCCATCCGGTCACAGGAAGTTAGAACCTCTTTCCATCCGGCCACAGGAAGTTAGGAACTATCACCGTTCTGTCATAGGAAGTGGGGCGCTCTCCCCGTTCTGTCACAGGAACTTAGAACCTCTTTCCATGCTTCATAGGAAATCAGGGGCTATCGTCATCCTGTTACAGGAAGTTAGAACCCATCCCCATCTCCATTCCAAGCCCTGGCTGTCCCTGTGGACGCACAGGAAACTGGGCCTGGAGCACAAGACCCAGCGAGGCGGGTGGGGAACAGACCTCACTGCCTGAGCACAAATCTGGCGTCCTCACTCTGTGACCTTGGGAAGGCCTCCCGACTCTTCGAGGCTCAGTTTCCGCATCTGAAGAATGGCACTCAGGCCACTCTCACGGTGCAGTTACGGTGCTCGCGCTAGAGAACGCTTGGTGATGAGTGGCCAAGCACTTGATAGATGGCAGCGGCCGTGACCGCTAGCGGTGGAGATGACCGCCTCCGGGGTCATCTCCGTGCCCCGCCAAGAGCCCCGTGTAGCCGTGACCACGGCCTGGGTGAGGGGCCGGGCGCCCGGACGACACTCAGAGGGCAGGGTGCGCCCGGGGAGTGTGGCCCGGCGGGGGGTGCTCTGCCGGCGAGAGGGGACACACCTCGCTCCCGGCACGGCCCTAGACCCCGGCCACCCAGCGCCCCCTGAGGGTGTTGGAAGAGGCTAGTGCCTGAGTCAGCGGCCCGGAGGTCCACGGCACCTCCCGCAGGTGAGTGAGGGGTGCTCTTCCTTTAGCCGAATCGGCCAGAGGGGTGGTGGGAGTCCCTGCCCGGCGAGCCCCCGCTTTCCCTCGCGCTCTGTTGTGCCTCCGCTTGCTGAATTTGCTCTAATCCTTTTCTTGTCTCTCTGTCCACTTTTCTTGCAGCCGCTGCGAGCGCTTGCCTTGCCATGAGAATCAGGAGTGCCCCAAGCTGCCTCTGAGAATAACCTACTACCACCTCTCTTTCCCCACCAACATCCAAGTGCCCGCGGTGGTTTTCCGCATGGGCCCCTCCAATGCCGTCCCTGGGGACAGCATGCAGCTGGCTATCACCAGCGGCAACGAGGAGGGCTTTTTCAGCACCCGGAAGGTGAGCCACCACAGCGGGGTGGTGGCCCTCACCAAGCCCGTCCCTGAGCCCAGGGACTTGCTCCTGACCGTCAAGATGGACCTCTATCGCCATGGCACCGTCAGCTCCTTTGTGGCCAAGCTTTTCGTCTTTGTGTCCGCAGAGCTCTGAGCACTTGCTTTGGGCCGCCGGGGGCTCCCTCTTGTTGCTTTCCTCGCCCTCCCCTCCGGGATCTTAATAAAGTTTCAGCAGGCGATCCTACCCAGCATGCCTCACGTGCCTTGGTTTTATCTCGCCCGGGGGGGAGGCCGTGCTGTTCATCACCCTGGGGCGAACCAGGCACCCGCCACTGCCTGGTGCTCCCACGCGGTGACGGAGGAGTGGTTTTCATACGCTCGTATGCATCTGGGAGTCCCTGTTGACGGAGGTCACCGTCTACACCGCCAGGGAGCCCGGGGACGGGGTCAAGGAGGCGCGCGTGTATCACCTCGGATGAATGAGCTCTCCTCCATTTTGCGTTAAGCCCAAAGGCCGAGGCCGTCATTGAAAAGAGGGTATCGGGCTCCTTCCGCTCTCGTTCTCTAGATGTGGAGACTGAGGCCCAGAGAAGGGGCAGGGCTCGGCCAGGGTTTTGTGGCCTATTTGTAGCAGAGCCGGGCCGCGGGACCAAGTCTCTGGCTGCGCTTGGTGTCCTGGCTGTATTGCGTGGAGCTGACCCTTTAACGGAGTCCAGAAAACTCGATCCCGAGCCTCTCGTTCTGTTTGTCTTGATGACAAGCCTGAACCGGTGGGAGAAAGACCCAGAACACAGTTGCAGGATCTTGGCGGCCGCTCTTGCCCGAATACGGTTAGTTGCCTCGGCCGGGGATCCTGCCCCCCTGCCAGGAGGAGGAGGCAGAGGATAAGACGATAGATGTGCCACTCGTTGTGCTTCGGGTCCTTCGTGTGCATCGCCTCAGTGCCGCAAGGCAGGTGTCCCATCCCCACGGAGACCCAGAGACAGCAAGTGATTTGCCCAGGCTCGCACAGCTGGTGTTTGAACCCTAGCTTGCCGACTCCCTAACTCCAACCATTCCATTCTCACAACACCTTCAACGTGGGCCTCGACCCACCCGCCTCTCTTCATTTCCTCCACCACGATCCCAGCCAAACCGTGGTCACCGGTCCCCAGAGTGCCCTTCGAGGCCCTGTATGATTTTGTCCTTGCACGCGTCCCCAGCCCGACTACAAATTGTCGCCCCCTTGCTCCCTTCCCTTGAGCCACACCGCTGAGTTCTTTGCTGCCTCAGGCCCTTTGCACACGCTTTGCACCCTTGGCTCCAATGTTGGCTAAAGCTCAGCTTCAGTGCTCCTTTCTCAGTGAGGCCTTCCTCTCGGCTCAGCTCCTCTGTCAGTCTTTCTCCTACCTCGCGCTTCCTTTGTTATGCTTATCACGGTTTGCACTTCCCATTTATCCGTGTTTCTGTGTGTCTGTCTTCACCACCCGGAGGGCTCTGGGCCGGCAGAGACCAGCTCTGTCCCCTTCAGCGATGTGTGTCCCTAGCTCCTGGCGAGGTGCCTAACACACGGGAGATGCTCTGTCCATGCCCGTTGAGGGAACGGACAACTTTCTACCAACACTGGCGTACGTCTCTAGCATTTCTGTGACTGCCGATGCTGTTTGCAAGCAGAAACCCGAGGGGAAGGCAGAACGTCACAGGGGAACCAGGATATTGCGGGGTCCTGAGATCCTTCCTATAGTTCCGTGTAAGTTGGTGCGGGGAGGGTGTGCTGGCCTCGCTGTCCGGCAGGGAAGACACATGCGCAGTAAACGCTGTGCCTTGTGCCTGTCGACAGAGTGGCAGTTGAACTACCGTGGAAGCCAGTCACCTCAAGCCTTCCACTCTGTCTCCCATACCTCTCTCTGAGCATGTCTGGTCTGTACCGGCTCCCAGTCTCCCATCTTCTAGAGCATTCTCCAAGCTGCAGCCAGAGGGCCCCTCTGAAGGGCCAGCCTGGTTATGTCCCTCTCTCGTTAGGACCGTCTGTGATTCATTTGCCAGCGGGTCAAGTCCGGCTCTCTTGGAATGGTATCCAAGGCCATGCTCGATCTAGCCTCTGCCCACATTTTCAACTCTATCCTAGCTCATCCCCTCGTTCTAGTCCTGCAGGGGTGCTTGTCCTCCCCTGAATGTGCCTTCTCTTGGCTTTAGCGTGTGCCCTGCCACCCTCCTACAAACTGCTATGTTTCTTGAAGGCTTAACTCAAAAGCCATCTCCTCAGTGAAGCCTTTCCTTAACCTGAGCTCATCTGCACATTTTCCCTGTTATCTTGTGATTGTTACTTTTTATTACCCCTACTGCACTGGGACCTTTCGGAGGACACGGATTATGTCTGTATTCTCGACACCTGCAGTGTTTGGCCTGTAGAAAGAGTTCAGTAAACAACTGAATAAATAAATGGATGGACAGATGGATGAATGGACGGATGATGAATGGATGATGGGAAGGTGGATGAATGGATGGATGGGTAGATGGATGGATGGATGGATGGATGGATGATCGATGGATGGTATTTTCAAGGCTAAGTTCAAATATCCCCTCTTCTGTGAAGTTAGCAAGGCACAGCAGGGATCCGGTTATTGTATTCAAGTATTCCTTCCCCATGCTCCAGATTATCCAGGTTGGAAGAAGCCCTTTTCCTTCATGTCTAGGAGGGTTGAGTGGGGGGGAAATGCTCAGGGGCTTTAGAGGCCATGCAGTGACCTTACAGAGTTTGCCACAGTCCCCTGTACGACATTCCCACCAACTGACCATCCAGCTTAGCTTGCGCTCTCCCTTGTTTGTAGAAGTCCCTACATCTTAAGGTGGCCCGTTCCATTTCAGGACGCCTCTGCTGTCTCTGTGTGTGCGCCCGAGTGCATATGTGGGGCTGATATCTGCACTGCCTGGAGGTTTCTCTCTGCCCTGCAGTTCCTTGGGGCTATACCGTCATAGTCCTCCATCGTGCTGCTGAGATCATACAGTGCAGAAAAAAAATAATAACCAAGAGTTTGAATGTCCTCCTGGCCACTGACTAGTTCTGTGACCTTGGAGAAGTCATTTGCCTTTCAGAGCTTCAAGGCCCCCGTCATGGATTATGTTGAAAATTACATGTGATTGCAGATGAGGCCCTATCTGGTATATATAGTCGGCAGTCAATAAGTGTTGGCTTTTTCATTCACTGGAGGGAATGTGAGTGTCCATTTGGATCTTGAGTTCAATGGGGAATGAAGGTTCAGAGGGTCTGGATGTGTCTAAGGTCACTGCCACCACCTCGGACTCCTAGGACTCTGCACTTCTGACTCCCATCACTGTCCTAACCCAAGCTCCCCAGGGCAAATGATAATAATCATGGCTATCGTTATCGTAATGATAATAATCATGACTATGATAGCTAACACATGTACTGCTTGCTGAGGGCCAGGTACTGCTCCAAGCATTAAATTGAACTCTCCCAACAGCCTTGTGAGGAAAATACGGTTATGATCCCACTTCACATTGGAGACATGGAGGCATAGAGCAGATAAGTAACTTGCCCAGAGTCCCACAGCTGGTCTCAGGTGGAGCTGGGATTCACACCCAGGCAGTCTGGCTCTGCCTCCTGTCCTCCGAAACCCTGTCCCCTGCTGTCTTGAATGCCGTGAAGCAGATAGGATTGCTGGGATCAGTCAGTGCCGGTTGGATTGTTACATCTGGCCTCATCTCTGAAATCATTGGATACAAGCCCTATTCTATGATTCCCAAGTATAGAGGAGGCAGTGTAGTGTAGAGGGAAGAGCTGTAAAGACTAAGTGAGATGTAGTGACGGAAAGGAATGAAATCTGGCCATTTTCAACAACGTGGATGGAACTGGAGGGTACGATGCTAAGTGAAATAAGTCAGAAAAAGACAGATGTCAAATGATTTCACTCATGTGTAGAACTTGAGAAACTTAACAGAAGACCCTAGGGGAAGGGAAGGAAAAATAAGGTACAAACAGAGAGGGAGGCAAACCACAAGAGACTCTTAAATACACAGAAAAAACTGAAGGTTGATGGGGGTGGAAGTTTGGGCCCTGAGGAAAATGGGTGATGGGCATTGAGGGCACTGGTTGGGATGAGCACTGGGTGTTGTATAAGTGATGAATCACGGGTATCTATTTCTGCAGCCAAGACTACACTGTATGTTAGCTAACTTGACAATTAAAAAAAAAGCCATTTCAGCTATGAGATTTTGGGTAGAGAAACTTAAAATTTTATTACATTACATGGTCATTTGGTAGTAACCTTATCCTCACATAGCAGCATCACTGTTTTCATTAAGTAAATAGAGTCCATGATGTACTGACCAAAAATAAATAAACCAAAAGACTAAGTGAGATAATGTGTGCAAACCCTCTAGCACAGAGAATCTGGAAAGATGCAGCAGCATAGTGTTTGAAGCTCTCTGGATTCCAACCCAAAACACACAAACAACTAGACAAAAAATTTAAATCTACAGAAAATATGCACAACTAAATGAAGTGACAGGATATCCCTACGAACCCCCAAATACAGTGTATGTCCATCAGCATGGTATCAGCACCTGTGCAGAAGAAAGCAGTGGGAGACTCCAAAATAGTCAACAGATATTCCCTAGAAAATACAGAGGACAAATTCTGGAGCAGCGGCTGAGACTGGGAGGCATTTACTCAGTCCATTCCAGTGCGTGCAAGGAGCTCATGGAAGCATTGAGGGAACGGAGCCATCTAGCCCCTAGGAACCCCTGAAACTGAGCCGGCGGGGCTTCCCTTAATGTCAGGATCTCACACTATGGAGAAATTGCTGGGTGGGAAATGCAGAGTTGAGTAGGAAAGAGACAACAGACTGGATAAAGAAGGTCCAGGTAAATGTAGAGGAATAGCAGAGGGCCAGCTGCCCCAAATGACAGATAAGGGAGTTCTGTGAAGTCAGAAAAACTGTGAATGTGCCTTTTTCTAAAATTTCAGGAAGACTAATTCCACTTGAAAATGATCAACCAAAAAGTAGCAAGGTTGAGTCTCCTACAAAAATTATTGTAAGAAAGGAGATAATAAGGAACAGAATGGCATCCCTCCAGATAATGAAAATACATCAGTAACAGATGTTCACAGTCTAGATCAAAACTGTAACCTATATCAAAACAGAGTAAGAGCACTAAGAAAATGATCAAAAATGTAAGAAAACTGTGGGTCAGAATTAAGAAAAACTGAGAAATAAAGTGACAGAACCCAGGAAATAATTTAAAACTAAAGCAAAAAACAATTTCAGAAATATTTCAGAGAAAGAGCGACCAAAAAGAAGACAAATTTTATAAGTCAAAAAAGAAGTAGAAGAGATGGAAAGGCTCGAAGAGAAAGTGATGGACATAGAAGACACACACAGAAGACCCACCATACGGATAATAGAAATCTCTGAAGCACTAACCCAAAACAAAGGAAAGAAATAAGTATTAAAAATGGTAACTCAAGCAAGTTTCCAGAAACTTAAAAAAAAAAAAAAAAAGATTTGAAAAGCCACATTGAAAGAACACAGCATGCCTGAACATATCTACTCAGAGCAGCAAATATCAAGACATAGTCTAGCAAAATTATCAGACTTTGTTATTTTTTTAATTTTAGAGAGAGTGTGAGCAGGGGAGGGGGCAGAGGGAAGGCGAGAATCTTAAGCAGGCTCCACGCTCAGAGTGAAGCCCGACGTGAGGCTCGATCTCACAGCCCTGGGATCATGGCCTGAGCAGATATCAAGAGTCGGATGCTCAACTTAGTAAGCCACCTGGGGGCCTCAAATTATCGGACTTTAAAGGAAAGAGAAGACAGGGGCACCTGGGTGGCTCAGTCAGTTAAGCACCGACTTTGGCTCAGGTCATGATCTCGCAGTCCATGGGCTTGAGCCCCACATCAGGCTCTGTGCTGACAGCTCAGCCTTCTTCAGATTCTGTGTCTCCCTCTCTCTCTGCTCCTTCCCCACTTGTGCTCTGTCTCTCTCTGTCTCTCAAAAATAAACAAACATTAAAAAAAAAAATGAAAGGAAAGAGAAGACAAACAGTGGGCATCTAGACAAAAACAGCAGTGACTTATAAAGGGAAAAAGTATGTTGTCATCAGACTTTTTCACAGCAACACTTATGCTGGAAGAAGATGAATACTTAGGACCCTCAAGAAAACATAAGCCAAGGAGTATATGCCCAATGAAACAGACTCATGTGTACAAAGGACACAAACCATTATCAACATGCAAAAGTATCAGCCTGCAAGCGTTAAGCATAGTTGCTTATCCAACCACAACTAAGTGAGTATTGTAAGGACAGCATATAGAATGAATTGCTATATGTCCAAACAATGTAGATAAATATGAATTGCTGTCTGTCCAAACAACGTAGATATAGCACGTCTATAAAACCTGCAGGGAGAATAGGGAGGATGTATCCAAAAATATATATATTATTTTAAGTAATTGTGTTCGTGGTGGTGGTGGTAATTTTAGTCTTGCTCTTCTGAGACTACTGTGTCAGCATATAGAATAACTAAATAAATAATTATGGGATATTCTGTCATCTCCTGTGTTCTTAAGAACCAGGATTATGATACGGAAGAAAAGAGATTCCTCTGTAATACAGAAGAGATTAAAAGTCTGTGTGGTTCTCATTTTGAATCAGAAATATCAGTAGGAACTCATGATATATTTTACCTTTAAAAATGTCCACTGAATAGGCCTGGGAGAAATGGCCAACCCAGTAGCACCAAACATATCTGGTATCTAGATTGTGGTCTTGAAATACCGTTTACCACTAAAAAACCAAAACCAAAACAAAATAAAGACTTCTCGGAGATGTAGCTGGGGCAGTAGAAGTACAAAATAAGGCTGGACCGCCCCGTCATACCAGAGAGCAAGAGAGCTACTGGACATTACTGGGGCCAAGTCGAAAGGACACAGGAGACACTCTGATCTTCCCTCTGGACAAAGATGGGAAAACTTGAGCTCCAGCAAAGGATAATCATTGCAGTGGGTTGAAACCCATCAAACAGTTCACATCCATGAGTTCATACCGATACTTGAAAAAATCAACGGGTAGCCTCTGGATGATGAGAGAGAGCTAGCTCATGGTCCTGAAAACATAAAAATAAGGCAAGAATCGGGCATCATTGCTTTTCTTCTGTGAACTATACCCCACGGTAACCAGATAGCATATGAGTAGCATATGGAATACTCCTTGCAGAAGTATTCCAACTAATAGACTAAGAAGAAATGATAGAACCAGACTACCAGCATTTTGTAAGCCCCGATGAATCAGTGGCTTTAGGCCCTACGAGATAGTTAGACGCCAAGTGCCCCCTGATGGAAGACACGTCACCATCTGTCACCTTGCCAAAGGGACTGGGCCTGCATCTGGTCAGGTCCGGATCCAGCAGCCAGTGTGCAAGAAAGTCAGGGGACAGAGGCACACGCCACATCGCACCAGGAGGACGCAGCCGACGAGACCACGTGGAGGAGGCCGTACGGCTCAAAGGCTTCCAGTTTCTTAACAGGCCAACCGTCTGGGAAATGAAAGGATAGAGAGGCAACCTGTGGATTAAAACGGACTTGAGAAGCAACACGTTTTTCTAACGGACAAGACTAAATGACTGTGTCTCGAGGTGTATGCTTGTATGATACAAACAATGAAGAAGCCCAGGTAGGCGACTGCTAGGACGGTCAGGACAGGGGTCCCGGGGGGTGCGGGAGGGCGCTGGGATCGATCTGGACGCATGATGGGGACTCGGGTGGTGGATGAGGGATCTCTCTCGTGACCTGAGCAGTGACCGTATGACTCATTAAACTACATCTTTGTTCCGGGTGGGTGTTGCATTTGTGTTTTATTTTACAATAAAGAGGATTTAAAATGTTTCTAGCCCACATATTTTAAACGCGCACCTGAAACAAGCCCCCGCCTCTTCTCCCTCCTCCCGATCTGTGGCAGGACACCGTGGGTTTGACTTCTCTGTGCCGGGCGCCGAGCTGGGCACCGCGTGCCCGTTCTCTCACTTACCCCCCCTGCGACCCACCTGACCCAGGGCTCCGGGAAGGCGGGACCGTGTCTCCCACGTTTGCTTCGGCACCCTTGGTGCCCGGCACCCAGCAGGCCCTGAAAACACACCTGTTGAGTGAGCGGATGAACAAATGTGTCTGCAGTTGTAGAAACGGAATTGGCAAATAGCCAAGCTTCGCTCACCCACAGCCAGGGCCGGTGAAAACGGGAGTGTGGGTCCCGGTCCAGGTCGCAGGAAGGGCCACGAGGCATCCCCGCCGAGCAGCCGGGCCGCGGAGGCCACTGCGGTTCTCCGCGGGAGCCGCCTCTGGACGGGCGCTCCCCACCTGGCCACCTGCTGGTCCTCCTGGATCCTGGGTCTCTGTGGGAGTGGCGGTGGCGACATTCCCATCCGCCTCTTGTGCTGTGGTTCCCCCCAGGCTCCGCCAAGAGAAGACAGACACTGTCCGCTGCATCAAGTCCTGCCGTCCCAACGACGTCACCTGCGTGTTGGATCCCGTGCACACCATCTCCCATACTGTTGTCTCGCTGCCCACCTTCCGAGAGTTCACCCGCCCTGAAGGTGAGTGGCGACTCCCACGGCTGGAATCGGCGTGGGGGCCCCAAGGCAGGTCCCCGCAAGAGAGACGTCCCTGCGAGGCAGCCCCCTCAGGGGCCTCCCAATGCTTGAGCCGAGAGCTTGGCCCCAAGGAGCGTCTCCTTGGTAAGATGTAGATTTGCCTCCGCATCTCCTCTGTGTCCCCCGAGCGCACAGCACCGTGCCGGCCCATTCCGGGCTCTCGGCTCAGGAGGGCGTGCTTCTTCTGGGTCGCAGCTGTCCGGCAAATATCTTTTTTGGGTGTTGGCTCTCTGCCGAGCGCTGGGGAGTCAGGGAGGGCCTCTGGGAGGAAGTGACTTCCCCACCGGGGTCTGAGTGGGAGGTTCGTAGTGCAAGTGGGGAGCAGGGACAGAGGGGGGTGCCAAGCGGAGCAGAACTCCTCTGGAAAGGTCTGGAGGTAAGTCTGGGGGACAGCGGGCATTTGAGGAACTAAGCCCAGGTCTCCTGGCTGGGAGGGGTGGAGGCTTGGTAAGAGACAGGCTGGAAAGGATAAGCCTTAAGGTGGGTGGGGTTGGGGCTTCTAGTCCAAGGCTTTTGGGAGCCATTACGGGGCTGCACCCGATGCTGACCACAGAGGGGCTGGATCGGATCCAGGGAGCCCAGGAGTAGAGCAGTGTGCCAACCCCCGCCCCTGCCGGCACCTGGTGGGAGGCTGTGTGTGGGTGCTGTTCTGCACGCCTTTTGCTGCTGGGTGTACATCCCCCATGCTGGGGCTGCCGTGATCTCCTGCCCCCGCTTCCTCCGGGAGGGGAGGGGTTTCATCTCTGGCCTTGGGAGGAGCTCCACCGTGATTGATTCCTGCAGTAAACGTTGACCGGGCCTCCCGGGTGTCAGGCTCAAGGCCGGGCTCTGGGGCACAGCGATAGGAAGGACACTGTGAGCCTCTGAGGGCAGATGTATAGCTGAGCCAGCGTGACCACACCCCGTGTTTACCCTGCGACGGGGTCCCGCGAGAGCACATGCCAGAACATAAAAGGTGGGAAGGGGGGAGAGAGGGGTGGCGAGGGCAGGAGAGGCTCCCCAGGGACGTGGTCGCCTGACGGAGCTCGTTCCTCTGGCAAAGGGGCGGCACAGGATCTCCGCAGCGAGGCACGGACTCGGAGAAAATCGCCGACTGGGGTCTGCCGCGTGCAAAATGACACGTTCAAGCCAACCGCATACAAATCCTTCCCAAACCGCTAACGGCCGGTTTTGTGGCCTCTAGGGCAGCGCCGGTCTCTGAGTGGATTCTGCAGGGAGTGGAGCGTGGCTGGAGACGCCTGTTGGCGTCACGGGCCCAACAGATCCAGACCTTGACCTTTAACGCTGAAAGGACCCTCAGTGGGCACCACCAGTCAGCCTCCTTCACTCCAAAGGCGAGGAAACCGAGGCCCAGAGGGAGGACGCCTCCAGATCATCCAGAGCCAGGGTAGAATCGGGGCCTCGCGCCCCCAGCCCAGGGTAGTCTGTCCCACTTCGTATCAGAAGGCCGCGGAGGTAGACACAGCCACCCATCTGCCCGGCGCTCCCGGAGAGGCAGCTTTGCTGACCCACATCACCGTGGGCAAGAGACCACCCACTGTCTTGCCCTTATTGACCCCCCTCCCTTTGCCTCTCATCCACCTCCCTTCCCCTTCTTCCAGCTTTGGGAAGATTTATGACTAATTACTAATTGCTCCTCAGCTCTGGCACTGCCGATTACTCTATGACCTCAGAGAAGATCCAAGGTTTCTCCGGGCCTCAGTTTCCCCGCTGATAACAAGGGGAACAGGCTGCGACCTGTGAGCCCTCAGGACCCCTCCGCCTTCTCCGTGCAGGGCTCCCGGGCACCGGGTGCCCGTGACCCAGGGGTGCATTTCTGGGCTCTCCATGCTGTGTTTCTTTCTCGCAGAGATCATCTTCCTCCGGGCCATCATGCCCATGTATCCCGCCAATCACGCCGACATCATCTTCGACATCACGGAAGGGAACCTGCGAGACTCCTTCGATATCATCAAGCGCTACATGGACGGCATGACTGTGGGTGAGTTTCCGGAGGCGTTCAGGTCTGTCCAGACGCCTCCTTGTCCTCCCGGCCAGCGGCCTGGCAGAGGCCCGCCGTGCCGGTCTGCTGGGACGACCTCTCTGGACCACCCAGCTGCCGTCTGAGCCCCCCTCCTAGAGCCTTCCTTGTCCTGCAGGGCCAGCTGGGGACCCCCAGGGCAACCGCGGGCTTGGAGTGGGGTCCGCTCCCGGCTGGGCCCGTCTCCCACCCGTGAATGGGTGCATTAACTGAGTCTCTGTGTCTCACAACCATGAGCTTCTGGCCATACCTCACAGGCAAGGTGTTTGTCTCAGGACCCAATCCCCAGGTCAGTGGGACCTGTTAGGATCTTTATTCTGGTGGTGCAACGGAAGGAAAGCAAATGAGGAGTCAGAGCCTGAGCTCTGGTCTCGGCCCCAGACGGCTGGCCTTGTGGTGTGTCCAGATGTTGTCCCTCCTGGCAGGTCCCGGGCACCGCCCCGCCATGGGAGCACAGAGCAGGGCTGGGGCCCTTCCGCTGGGGCAGACAGGGAGGGGAAGGGCTCCATCAGAGGCCCAGGCGGGGAAGCAGGTGAGTCTGGGTAAGTGGTTCATAAACCTCTCCTGAACGGTCACGTTTTTATAGACCTTAAGTTCTCGGGGAGTGAAAACAATCCCGTGTACCATTCTGGACTTAGATGTAGACCCAGGGTTTTCAGAGCAGCTGAGCCCCCGAGGTCCGGGCCCTTTCCTCACGTAGGCCTCAGTTTCTCCGCGGCGAACGGGGGCAGGAGGGACTGGGCTTCGTGGTCTCCTAGGCCCTGGATTCTGTGAGGGGTCCGTCCACGGGGAGAAGCGGCAGAGTGGTCGGCCCTGGAGCAGAACGTTCTGGAAGGAGGTCTCTAGGTGGCGCTGTTGGATCTTAGAACCCTGTTCCCCGCGCCCCCGGGGCCGCCGGCCGTTGTTGTTAAACCGGCAGCTGGAGACAGGGAATCGTTATTCCCCTGTTGCCAAAGAGCCATTTATAGCGACTTTACAAGCTCTTAAATGGGTTTGCATGTTGTAAACACGACTGAGTCATTTAGGGGCTCCCCACCCCCAGCCGCCTCCTCCGCTAGTTCGCAGGAGGAATAATTAGTTAATTACAATTAATGGTACATTAGTCCTCCCTGGGATTCCAAGGGGAGGGCATATGCAGCTTGGCTGTGAGCCGTCGTGAAACCTTCTGCACACCCTGGGCCTCAGTTTCCCCCATGTTAGATGAACAGGCCCTTCAGGGACCCCCGGGGCCTGGGGCTGAGGGCAGGCAGGAGGAGGCAGGGTCAGGGTTTGCTCCGCTTGGGTGGGGTGGTGGTGCCTCACCTGCAACAGCGGTGCCCGGGAGGCCCCCTCCTGCCACCCCTGTGGGCGTGGCTTCCACGCGGGGTAAATCACAGCCTTGGAACCGTACGAGCAGGACTGGAACCTTCGGATTTACTCGTTCATTCTCTCCATTCCTGCTCTTTTCCCCGAGCCCCCGTCTGTGCCAGGCCCTAGGCCGGGCAGTGCAGGTCCACAGGTGAATGTTTTGCATTCCAGCCGGGGAGACAGACGGCCCCACAAACCCATCATGAAAATCTGACACTGAAGACACCGATAAGCCTCTGTGGCCTGCGAGGGCTCTCGGGGGGTGGCCCCTTCGGTTCCCCGCTAAATCCCTCCCGGGTGACCCCAGCCAGGGGGTTGGGCAGCGGCTGGGCCCCGATCCAGTGCTCACCAGTGCGTTTTTCTAGCCGCATCTGTCCTCTGGACAGAATCAACCCGGGAGTCTCCGTGTCTCGGCTTCCCATCCACTGGGGCAGAAAATCTTGGCGTGTCGGAGCCTGGAGGCTCCTGGAGACCGTCTCTCCCGATTCCTCTTTGTAGAGGGGGAAACCGAGGCCCAGAGAGGCGAGAGGGCGTGCTGTCCTTCTCACGGCGCCCCGGGGCAGAGCGGGGAACAGAACGGAGCCCCTGGGAATGGAATGTGGATAAGGCCACAAAGACAAGAGCGGCTGTCCCTCCCTGCACTTGGTCACGCGTGCCCTGGTCTTTGGAATCCAGGCTGGTGCTTCGTGGAGGAGGGATGGGCTGGCCCCGGGGAATGCGTTCCACGTCCGGGTGGGCCCGGCTTCCTCCACTCCTCGGTGTGACTGCAGGAGGCCCATCTGGCCGGGGTCCTGGAGTTTGCCTGTGCCAGCGTCCTCTCCCGGGTAGAGGACTGAGGCCAGAGGAGTCTGGATGGCAAGGTCTCGCTGAGGCGGGACCCGGGCGTGTTTTGGGTTGGACTCTCGTCTCTATACCTACCCGATCGTTGCTGCCTTATTTCTCTGCTTAGGGTCCCTTCCCTGGACTTCCTTAACCCTGCCTCTGTCCCAAATAACTCCTGTGCCCCCCCGGGGGCTTCTGGGCCTCTTGGGGTAGCCGTGCTGGCACATGCTGGCCCTGGACACGGGCACAGCACGGCAGCTCCAGGCGTGTCCACCTGCCCTGGATGGTTCGCTGCTGGCCCTGAGCCCAGGTGTGAGCAGCCTGCAAGCCACGTGTTCACCCCGCGTCCGTCCGGGGCTCGGCTCGGTTCTCACAAATACCTTCAGGGACGGGTGTGACTGTCTCCCTGGGGCAAAGGAGGGAGCTGAGTTAAGTAAGCACCCGGGACCCGGCATCAGAAACACCTTGGGGCCCGGGGAGGTGGGGGGCGGGGTTTGCAAACTTGTTTTTAGTGGTGCTGTTCTCTTTTCAAGCAATGTCTTAGGCAGAAACCCTTGATGTCCTTGGGAAAGGAAGAAAGTGTCTTCCAGAGCCACGCAAGCCTCCTGTCTGCCATGTGCAGCAGGATCCGGGGGCTCTGGGCCCAGTGTGAACCACTGTGCAGCCCCCCGCTGCCTGTCGTACCCGGGAAAGGACACCTACCTACTCACAGGTGTTGGCTGAACCCCTCCCCGCTTTAGGCCATGCGCTTTGCGGATACTGGACACCGGGGTCAGGAAGGCTTCCTGGAGGAGGTGTGGTCTGAGCTGAGTCTCCACACACTTGAAGGAGTGGCTTACAGTGAGTCCCAGGGGCAGGTGTTTCCTCCCCGGCCACAACCCCGTGACCTGGCGGGACTGTCCCCATTCATGGGTGAGGGGCGCTGGAGGCAGAGCGGGCCTGGAGCCCGGTCCTCCCTGAACACCGGAGCTGGAGCCCGCTGATGGCCCGGGCTGACTTGGGCAAAGTGACTGAGAATTTGGGTCCTAGAGAAATAACAAGGGTACAGACCGCCAGGACCCTGAGGCCACTGAGCTCATTCTTCCCCCGAATAACAGAAGAAAAGTGCCCTGAGTCCACCCAGAACCTAAAAGGGCCAGGCCTTCCCCTAACGTATCCTTTAAAAGCCCGTTCTTAGCGGGGATAAAGGCGGCTCCTGCTGTCTGTGGAAGGCCCAAGCAGCCGTCCTGTGGCATTCCTCCTTAACCAGCTGTCAGTGAAAAATGAAAAATGCATTTTCTGCCTGTGCAAAAATGCCCTATTAATGCCTGAGGTATTCTCGGGCCACTACAAAAGCCTTCCTCATCCGGCCCCGGGTTCATGGTTCGCTGTGCAGGCTACTGGCTGCAGTCGGGGGCTGCGTGGGGAAGGGGTCCTTCAGGTGACTGCCCCGGAATGGGGGCTGTGATGGGGGGAGGGACTCATGGAAGCCTCCCCAGAGCCAAGGGGGAGCTAGAGACAGCACTAGGCTGGAGTTGCTTTTTAAAAATTCTTAAATGTGTTTTTAAAATTTATTTTTGAGAGAGATTGAGAGAGAGAGACAGAGCACGAGCAGGGGAGGGGCAGACAGAGGGTGACACAGAATCCGAAGCAGGCTCCGGGCTCCGAGCTGCCAGCACAGAGCCCGACACGGGGCTCGAACTCACAAACCGCGAGATCATGACCTGGGCCGAAGTCGGCAGCTTAACTGCCCGAGCCACCCAGGAGCCCCTTGAGTTGCCTTTTAGAGCTGCCTTTTAATTTTGCGTGCAGCTGGCCTGATCCTTGGCCAGTGGGGTAAACTGACGGGGTCTTGGCAGCTTTTTGCTGCCACATAGCCGTTTCGTGGACTTGAGGGTTCCCCACCAGGCAGTGACATACAGTAGGTGATCACGTATTTACCCGAGGCCACGCTGAGAAGACCACCCCAGCTCACACACAGGCTCCACGGGGAAACAGCTTCCTGAGACCCTCACCCCTCCCTGGCAAGAAAGGGCCCCCAGCCCACTTTGGGTGGTACATCTCACGTTTCCTGGTGGCTTTTTTTTTTTTTTTTAAGTCTATTTTGAGGGAGAGAGAGTAGGGCTGGGGCAGAGAGAGAGGGAGAGAGGTTCCCAAGCAGGTTCCACGCTGTCAGTGCAGAGCCTGACACGGGGCTTGAACCCATGAACCGTGAGATCGTGACCTGAGCCTAAATCAAGTCAGATGCTTAACCCACTGAACCAGCCAGGCGCCCCTCACGTTTCCTGTTTCTAATGGGGTCCTCTACGCTGGCCCCTGGTGTGTGAGGCGGGACCCCTAAAATTTGACTGCATTAGTGGGCACCCTTTATAATTAATAATATTAATTAAAATAAGAACAGCCCTAAAACTACTAGGTAGTTAGCTCCAACCCCCCCCCCCACCCTCAAAATAAACTGAAATACAAGAGGCGGGTTTGCTAACTGTCCTTCCCCGATGGACTAGAGAGTTTTGTTTTTCAGTCTGTGCGTAATTAACGGGAAGGCTGTAATTTTACTAAAACGAGCACAGACACAGAAGAACAAATCAGTGCCCGCGGTACCCGTGGCGTTAGCGTTGGGCCTCATGAGATTTCCACGAACCTTCTGGCTCCAACTGTGACCGCCCCTGTGTTATGGCCTCAGAGACCCTGGCCATAAACTACACCTCAGATCAGTTTCACGCAGGTATGAACTGTCGCTTCAGATGCAGGCCGCTCCCACGGTTAAATGGTGGAGATCTGCAGGAATCTAATGTTGGCCGCAGTCACTTCGCTCCCCGCTGGCCGGGCTTGGGGAGGCCCGTGGGCGTGGAGGGCACCAGGACCGCTCAGTTGACCGGCTTGCCCGCTCTGTCATGCTTCTTGAGCACCTACTATGCGCTGAGCGGGGGACATGCGGTGTCTGCCTCTAGGGAGGCTGACTCCCCAGAGAGCGACAGGAGAGCACGGTGGGAGGTGCTGTGGGTGCAGAGCCCAGTCCCCCTGCCTGGGCACATCAGCCCATGCTGCCGGGAGGAGGTGGTGCCTGGGGTGGGCTTGGCCGTGACCGGGTGAGAAACACGAGAAGGGTAGCCCAGGCCCCGTTCCCTTACTCAGCATGCTGGTGTTTCGAACCTTTTTTTTTTTTAATGTTTATTTCTTTCGAGAGAGAGAGCGGGGTGGGCGGGGGGGGGGGGGGGGGAGGGCAGAGAGAGATAGAGATAGAGAGACAGAGAGAGAGAGAGAATCCCAAGCAGGCTTTGCACTGTCAGCCCAGGGATGCGGGGCTCCAACCCACGAACCGTGCGATCATGACCCGAGCTGAAGTCGAGTCGGATGCTTAACCTACTGAGCCACCCAGGTGCCCCGTGGACATCTTGACCACCTAAGTTTGAAGGGTGGGGGGCGGTCTTTACTCACGAAGGGTGGCCTTGAGGCTTCAAGACAAGCACTACACGAATCCTGGAGTGTCTCTGCCCAAGCGTCGCTCAGCCCTTCGCCCTAACTTGCCTACAGGGCGGCAACTCTCAACGGTTACCTCCCTGAGTTCCGGGGTTTGGAACAACGACACTCTTCACTGACCCAGGGACCTGCCACCACACGGCACCAAGCGCAGGTTTGGGCTCCGGTAACCGCACGCACACGCATCACATGCTTCCTACGGAATGCTGTGTGTCTGGAGGTCCTGCCTACGCTCCGTGGCCCCATCACCTAACCTTCCCCGTGGTTCCAGAAATACGCGGAGGCCTCCTGCGGCCAGACCCTGGGTCGGCTCTTGGAGGCTAAGATAGTTGAGAGGTGCTCTTCCCGCGCTCTCTGGGAGCTCCCAGCCCGGAGAGGGGGACGGACGCCAAACTGGACCCTCCCGGGGCTGTGTGGAATGTGCTGGGCACGCAGAGGAGAGGCCAAACCCACTGGCCTCACAGAGCAGTCAAGGGAAGCTTCCTGGAAGAGGTAACACCGGTGTTGGGTCTTGACAGCTGAGTAGGAGCAAGCCAGGCAGAGAGGCGTTCTTGGCCCCGGGGGCAGCATGACAGGAGGCGGGGTGGGAAGCCACCACTCTCAGTTTGGTGCTCCCAGAGCATCGAGGATGCACAGCGAGGGCGAGAAGCGAGGCTGGGAGGGGTCACGGGGCCGGGACTCCCAGGACTTCTGTGGCCCACAGGGAGCCACCGGTGGTCCGTGATGTTCCTTGGGGGGCTTGAGCTGTCCACCCTGCTTCTAGATCCCTCTGCCGCCTCCTGCGATGGGGGTTGTCCCCACTTCACAGATGAGAAGGCTGAGGCCAGAGGGACCAAGTGGCTTGCCAGGGCCTCTCAGCTGGGGAGCATTGGAGGACGGAACTTGGACCTGGGCCGCCTGTCCCCAGAGCCTCCCGTCCCATGGCCTGCGTGGTGCAGCCCTGTGCACTCTGGCCTACACCAGCTGGCGTCTCTACCACCGGCATCAGCAGCAGCCAGAGAGGAGAGGCAGTGAAGCATCTCCTTTCCAGCTCGAGCACTCGCAGTGTTCCTGGCTATGGGGTCTCGGGTCTCGGGTCTCGGGCCCCCCCTTTGCGAGCAAAGAACTCCTTCCGATCTGCGTGGTCAAGAGGCGAGGTTTAAACACCACCGTGCCGAGGGGGGGCACAGGGTCCTGGAACATCCTTCTCTGATTCTTCACCCAACCAGGGCCCGCTCGCTCTTGTTCCCACGGGCGGCCGCGCAGGGGGCTGCTGCTGGAGACCCTGCCGCTTCCCCATCTGCCCGCAGGGGGCTGATGGGGGGCGGGGGGCACAAGGCTGCAGAGGGATCTACTCAGCCTGGGCCAAGCTGTACCGCCCAAAAGCAGTTGCAACCTAGCGGGGCTGTTTGCAGCCTGGGCAGGACACTCTCTGGCTGGAAACTTGCCTTAAGCATAACCTGCAAATCTGAAGCGAAAGTCAGTTTCTCCTCCATGTGTGAATTGGTCTCTGGGAAAGCCCTCTGGTCTGACAGCGTGTGTGTGTGTGTGTGTGTGTGTGTGTGTGTGTGTGTGTATGGGGGGGGAGGGTGAGTGTACCTGGGGGTAAGTGTGCATGAGTGTGTGTGGAGGGGCGTACGTGTGAGCGTAGGTGGCTGAGTGGAGTCAGATGCGCGCGAATCCGCACGCGGGCTCTGGTTTCTGAGATGTTTGATGCTGGCTGGCGTGGAGAAGGCATGGGCCTCTGACATCAGGGCTCGGCCTCGTGTCCCCCGTGCCAGGCCGCCCGGGGCCCAGGGACAGGATCTGGAGGTCCGGCCCGGTTTTGCTTGCGAGTGGAGAAGCCACCGGCTGGCCACGCGTGCGTTCGCTCAGACCCGCGCACGGAGCCCTTTTACAAGTCTACGCCCTTGAGCGTCCTCCTCACTCGTGAACGCTCCCTGTGCCGCCTCGTGGGACGCCCCCCCCCACCCCGGGTGGGCATCACTGTTCGGAGAAGAAATGATGGAAGGGCCGCCCCCGGGTCCTGCAGCCAGCCGGTCAGAGCCGCAGCTGGTGAGCAGGTCCGCAAGGTGCCAGCTCTGTTCTTGGTTTGCCCCGAGCCCCCGAGCCCCGTGGGAGGCTCTGGCACCCCTGGGGCCCCCGAGAAACTGAAACGCGTTCCCGTTCCGGCTCCCGGCACCCGGCACCGCGGCTGCTTGGTAAAATCTGAATGAATGGAGGGTCACGTGACCGTCCCACTCACCCTAGAGATGGTTACCTAAGTCAGGTTTGGAAGGGATGTGCCCTAATTATAGACGCCCATTAATGCAATTAGATCAGACAATTATGTGAAAGCCCCCAGCAGTGCCTGGTGCACAATGAGTGTGCAGAAAGCCCATCCCAACGGCACCGGATCCCTCTCCGTGGAAAGGGGTTGACAGTCCCCGCTTCCCACGTTGTCTGTGCTGAAGCGTGATGTGCGTTGACGGGGGTGCTGACACCCTCATACGGTACCCCTCTTAAAGGAAACTAAGAGCATTTTCATTCTGAAATAGCATTCTAAATTTCACTTGGGAGTGTATAAGGATTATTACTCTTATTTCAAGTTTACCATTTGAATGTTTTTTATGTTTATTTTTGAGAGAGAGAGACAGACAGAGAGAGAGACAGAGCGTAAGCAGGGGAGGGGCAGAGAGAGGGAGACACAGAATCGGAAGCAGGCTCCGGGCTCCGAGCTGTCAGCACAGAGCCGGACGCGGGGCCCGAACCCATG
The DNA here is from genome assembly GCF_046562875.1 of Panthera onca. Lineage (NCBI taxonomy): Eukaryota > Metazoa > Chordata > Mammalia > Carnivora > Felidae > Panthera > Panthera onca. Next base: position 137,401,899 of record NC_138345.1, read on the forward strand.
AACCGCGAGATCGTGACCTGAGCCCAAGTCAGACACTTAACCGACTGAGCCCCCCAGGCGCCCCTCAAGCTTGCCATTTGAAAAATACCAGTAGCTGGGGTGGCCCTTTTGGGGGCAAGACAGGATTGAGTCTCTGTGAGCACAGTCGGAGCACTGAGCTTGGGGTAAGGCGTTCTGGGCTTGCTTCTCGGTTCTCTCTTTACAGCTGTGCGACCTCAGGCAGGTCGCAGAACCTCTCTGAGCCTCAGTTTGCATCTCGGCGACATTGCCACAACGCTTTCGTGGCCGGGTCAGCGACCGCCCTGTAGGAGCGGAGTTGAACACGGCGGGGTGGGCTGTTAGGGGATAAATGAGTCCCTGTGAGGCAGCCACCTAGAGCTGGAGCAGGAGAGAGCTTGTGCCCCCCGACGGGACAACAGTCCAGAGGGAGGCGCTTGGGACCGGGCCAAGACTGTTCGCCCCACAGCAGCTCCGGCTGCCCGGGGCTTATGGAATCAGCGCGTGGTGGCCTCCGCGGGCGAGGCAGGCCCGCCAGAAGCAGGATGGTGGAGGCCATGCCTTCCGGGTTCTGTCATCCTTGAATCATCCTGCTCATTCAGCACAACATCCTGGGCCGGGCCCTGGGCTGGGTGCTGTGCTACACATTTGCACCCAAGCTACAGAGCCTGCTTTCACGAAGCTGCCTCTTAGCTTCCCTAGCATCCTGCCGTCTGAGCTCCTGTAGGCTCCGTACCTGTTATTGTCTCAGAGGGAGACAGAAATGGGGCGTGGCCCGGCTGCCACGTCCAGCTGAATGCGTTGCGCACTGCAAAACCCTACGGGGGTACCCTTTGCAGCCTCTTTCGTGTGCAGTGCACGACATCAGCTGCCCTGATATAAGGGCTTGTGAGCAAAGATACCAACCTCATGGCACCCCTGTCCTCCCTTCCCCCAACCCCCCACCGCCAGGCCGGGGCCTCTCTCAGAGCAAAGCGCTTGCTCACCCAGCCATCTGGCTTCAGGTCACCATCTCTTGTCCCAGCCAGCAAGGGCCCAGATCACCTCTTTAAAATCATTACCCCCTAAGGGGTTAAACATGTGCTGCTGACCCCGTCCGGCCGCCTGATTCAGAAAGCTTGGCCCGGGATCAGTACACATTACGGAGCAGATTCAGAAATTCCCTCTGAAAACAACAGCGAGGCTGTCCCTGCCGGGTGACGAGTGATTGGCCGGGTCCCGGCTTTCACGGCAAATCCCAGGGATTAGGCGCTCTCTCTTCTCCCGGAGGCACAGCCCGCCCGTCACCCCAGGGCCACACCCTGGCCAGCAGCCAGCTTGTTTCCCAGGGTGATGGCCCAGCCGCCTCTGGGCCCGGGATGGGCTGCGGCCTGACTTCACCCTGAGGCTGGAGGCCTCATTGAGGGAAGTAGGAGGTGGAGGGGGGGGGGGGGTCCCTTGGAGGGGACTGGATGGAGTTGAGAGGCACAGACACTTCTTGTGTCCCCTGTGCTGGGATCCTGTGGAGCAGAGATGGGGTGAAGGCACCGGGCCCAGCGCTATGCCTGACCGCGTAACCATATGAAAGGGCAGCTGGGTTGGGGGCTCTCAACCCCCAATTTCACAGGCACAGACTCTCAGAGGCGCCCCATCGCACAGCTGGTGATGCCCCCCGGAGCTCCCCCAGGCTCACGCCGGGCCCCCAGAGGGCTCACTGGGGCTCAGAGCTTTTGAGTCCACCCGAGCGAGGCACGCAGGGGCCACGGGGAACAGCAGGACACCTCCCTGTTCCTGCCCGGGCTGCCTCAGTGGCCCCAAGTGGCATGCTGGGCATTTGTCCTGCACTCAGGGCCTCCGCCCCAGGAGGGACCTCCCCATTCCACCCCCCAGCTCAGCTTTCTGGACCAAACTCAAGCCAGCAGCCCAGGACTCGGCCGGGGAAAGTCCAAGGTTGCCCCCCACACTAGCGGCCCCCTCCGCGGCCACCTCGGGGAGGGAGGGGACAGCGTGGTAGGGAGGAGGACACAAGAGAAGGCCACACGGAGCCTCGCGTCTGAGCCCCCGGACAGGCTTCGTGGTGAGTCTCAGCTGATGGTGCGGCTTGAGAGCTCGGTGGGCCGGAAAGCTCTGTGTTCCTGCGCGTGGGGCCGCCGTGGGTGGGACTGTCCCGGCCCCGGCAGGAGGGTGGAAGGAGACAAAACTCAAGACACCGGCCCTGCTGGTGGGCCAAGGTGCCCGGAGACTCGCCGGCCTGGGGGCGTCTGTGAGTTCCCACCCCCGCGCCTGCTTGGTCCCCACGGACCAAGGCCTCAGGTCACTGCTGTCCAGACACGCAGAGCAGGTGGAAGGCAGCAGGGTCACAGCGGTGTCATGGTGTCACAGAGGGCGCAGAGAGGGGCGAGAGGTGGGAAGTACGTGTGTCCGTGAACCCCGGGTCACCCAGAGGGCCCAGCCCGGCGCCTGGTGCAGGGCGGGATTCCAGCGATCGGCCGGGACTGGGGCTGGTGGACTGAGGGCAGGGACCACGTGGGGACAGAGGACCCCCTTGTGACTTCCTGAGAAGGCCAGCTGTGGGTCCTGGGACCCCGAGATGCTGTTCTCGCGAGCCTCGTCCGGCCTCACGACCCCACCCGCACCTGGACCGTGTGTCACATGGGGCTGCTTGTGACAGACGGCCTCCACCTGTACCTGGCTGCACGGTCCCGCGGGCACCCGCTGAGCCTGGTCAAGTGTCCTCTCCTCTCAGCAAAAGGTGCTCTAACCACTTGGCTCTGAAAGCCGGGAGCCAGGGACCCCCCACGGCCAGTTGTGGCTGGGACTGCCGGCTTTTAAGCCCCTCCTCCCCGGCTGGAGAGACGTCCTCAGCCTAGACCTGTCCTTGTCCTCCTCGGCACTCAGCACTCTTGTCCCTTCCCCTCCCCCCACTGTGCGCAAGCCACACCAGCCCAGGCCTCAGACCCCAGACACTCTGTGGCCTCTCTCTTCTTCCAGACTTCAGCCATGACGTTCAGCTCTTTCTCCTCTGGGTAAACTCCTACCCATCCCTCAAAGCCCAGGGCAGGGTCATCGCCTCTTGCACGCCCTCCGCACCCCTGCAGGCAGAGTATTGAGCTACTCCACCCCGCACCCCCACAGCACCCTGGATGGGCCCTTTGGGACTGTTCTCATATCCCTTCTTCCAGCAAATGACGTCTGTGTCCTGCGGGGGTAGGTCCTAGTCCAGGGGACACGGCAGTGACCAAGACAGACGGACAGATGTGAATCCTTGTGAGAAACTCATTTTATTCCAGAGGGGAGGCGCAGAAAGAAACAAGCAGAATACGTTCACAGTCAGCGGGTGGTGAGGGCTACACAGAGGGCTGGAGGGGAGGAGGGGGCGGGTGGGGTGTGGAGGGGAGGAGACACTTTAAATCTGGTGGAGACAGTCGTCTAACACCCCGAGGAGCTGAGGCAACGAGCCACACAGAGATGTGGGGAAGAGAGCATATGCAAAGTCCCTGAGGTGGAGGGAACAGGACGTGCAAAGTCCCTGGGGCAGAGGTGAGCCTGGTGTGTTTGAGCCGCAGCAAGGAGGCCAGTGTGGCTAAGCCGAGGCAGGAGCTGGTGGCTGGTGGGGCAGGGCCTTGAGGCTGTTGTGAGGCCTCTGGCTTTGGCACTGGGTGAGCTGGGAGCCACGTGAGGGTCTCAAGGTGAAGAGTGAGGTGACCTAACGCCTTAAAGTCTCCCTCTGGGACTCTCACAGCAGCCCGGACTGAGGCAGCAGTGGCTTCGGCCACGTGGGTCCAGCGGAAGGCGTGAGAGGGAGACAGATTCGGGGCGAAATTGGAGGGGAGTGCCACGTTTTGCTCACCCGTTGGGTGTGGGTGGATAAGCTCACAGATTTTGGCCCTGAAGAGAGGAGATCGGTGTTGCCGTCTGCCGAGACGGGAAGGCCGTGACGTGGCAGCTTGGAGGAGGCCAGGAGTTCACTCAGAACCTGGGGATCGAGGCGCCACAGCCCCGCGGCAGTGAGAAGTGGTGATCGATGAGCCTGGGAGACGTTAGCGTGTGGACCCTGCGAGCTCGCCGTGGGAGCGAGTGTGGACACAGAAGCCGCCGGGACGGGGCGCCACAGCCCTCACGCTCAAGGTGGGAGAGAGCAGGCGAGCCTGGAGCCCTGATGTCCCGGGAGAGGGAAGGGCGTTTGCGGGAGGACAGGCGTACCCACTGGATTTGGTGACACCCAGGCCCCTGGTGACCTCGGCCAGGCCGTCCCCGTGGACACAGTGGAAGGGAGACACTCGGGGCAGGAGCGCCGGAGGCTCCTTCTAGAAAATCTAGAAGATCATCTGCTGTGAATGGGAGCAGAGAGATGCCCGTGCTTGCGGCGGGCACGCGGCGGTCATGGCCTCGTGGGTCCTTGCCTGGCTTGACGTGAACTGCACGAGGCAGGGGCTCATCTGTGCAAGGCCCGCTCCATCACACGTGCGCGTGTGCACACCCCCGCATGCGCGAGGAGGCCCCCCGGGGCCGGCAGGCTGCAGGACCACACAGACCTGCCCACTTCAGTGTCACCACGGGGCTAGAGCGAGCCCAGAGCAGCCCCTTCGTGTCCCCCGAGGTTCTCCCGGGGACCGTCTGTGTCCGGCCAGGATGATTTGCGACTCTCTCCTACCGCTGCTGTCGTGCGCCTTTGTGGGGGGAAGTCTTTGATATCACCGGATGTGTTCGTAAATTGTTCCCCGTTTTAAAACAAAAGCAAGAACAAAGCCAAACAGCCGCAGAGGCATGTTGTGCGACGTCCGAAGGAAAAGTGTGGTGACGACCCGAATCTTCCAAAGCCTCGGCTGACAGCCATAAATACGCACAGGACGCAGACACCTCCCATCACCCGTGATCGCGAAGAGCGTTGCCTGCAGCCTTGATGTCGGGTGTTTCCGGAAGGGCCCTGCGAGGAACGTCCGTTCCGTGGCCGAGACCGGCGACCCCCAAGTGGCGTCCTGGTCATCGCTGCCGTCAGACCCATAGCTGTGACCCTCCCTCGTCCGGCACGTTCCAGATGCCGCTTGCAGAACCTCTAGGAGACTCGCCGCATCTCCGGATGAGGAAACGGAGGCACGGACTCAGGAGGGCACGTGGGGTGTTGGGACTCCACGTGGGGCTCCTGGGCCGTGACCTTCCTGTGTGACCTCGGGCCGGGCAAAGCCCTGCTCTTTGAGGTCCAACCCAGCCCTGAAATTCCTCTGCCTCCACATGTCTGAGCAAACCACCCCCCACCCCAAGCTCTTCTGGCCGGTCCTTCAACATCCAGCCGAGACTGACTCCCTGCTGAAGTTTCCACGAGCTCCCAGGGCCCCGTCTGGGGTGAGCACTTCTCCCGGAGCCTCTTTGCTTACTTTCCTAGCCTCACCACCCCACCATCTGTGTCTGACTTCAGTGGGGGGCCCCACACCAGCACCGGTCGGTGTTCGTAACCGCGGCACCGGGCGTGCTGCCTGCCCAGAGCCGGGGCTCCGTGCTTGCCGAAGGAATAAAGAAGAGAGGGCACGCGCCGCAGTCAGCTGCTGGGGCCTGGGGTACCCTTTCTGTACCCAACAGGTGCCCACCCGGCCGGCGTTCGAATTCCTCGGGGCCTTGGCTGCCTCTGAAGGAGGAGGGTGGTGCTGTATTGCCCTCTGGAAAGTGGAGGGCAGGACTTGTCTGTGTCTGGGGTCCCCGGGTCTTTAATGCTAAGTCACGTCGGCAAGACTTGTGTGCACCCTGCCCCTTCCGTAGCCTTTGCTCATCCTGGGGGGACTGCGAGGGGTTCGGCGTGGCCGGAGCAGAGAGTGCCGAGAAGTCAGGCCGGACAGGGCGTGGGGGCCTGATCAAGGTGTGTGCTCCACACCCGCTGGGAGCCGGGGGCTGGGGTGGGTGGGATGTGATGTGTGCCAGAGCCTCGCACGAGCCCAGAACTTGCGTTCTAGGAGGCCGGCTGTGGCCGCAGCCGGGGAGTGCATTGGGGGTGAGGAGGAAGGTGTTGGAAGGTCAGGCCTGGCCTGAGGTAGGGTGGGGCTGGGGCTGGAGCGGACAGGAGGGTCTGGAAACTCCCGTGGATGGGCTTCGTCCGCCTGCGTAGTGAATGCGCGTCAGGGTTGGAAGCCACGCGCCTGTTGACCTCCAGTCTCGCGTTCTCTGGAGGCTGTAGGAGGCCGGTGGATTTGGGGGCGGGGGGGCATCTGGGGAGATCCGAGCGGCTGGCGAGCTTGGGTCTGGGGCAGCAGGACCCCAGCAGGCAGGTGGGAGGGGCAGGAAAGGATTGCCCATCCCTCCCTTCAAGGGCACACTTTTGGCCAAGTCGGTGCAGGTCAGTACATTAGATGGCCAATCCCTTCCAGAAAAGCACCAGGCCTTCTCTTCCTCCTGCGGGCCACGCAGCTCGGTGGAAGGGGCGGTGGCCCAGGGCTGGCTCCCTGATGCCCAGACCTGACTCACTTCACCGCGCTGAGCCCGTGTTCTCCTCCAGGACTAACGAGGCTGACACAGGAGGATGAGAGGGTAGATGGGAATGGGCTTCGCGAGCACATTCACAAGTGCTGCAGAGACGTCAGCTTCCGCATCGAGGGGGAAGGCAGGTCTATGCAGAGCGGCATTTCTTTCCAGATTTCTCCTGGAGGGCAAGGGGGCTCTGGGGAGCTGCCTTAGCTCATGGGAGGCCTGTGGCGGGGGCACATTTGTAACGATCAAGAAATACGGACGGTGAGTTCTGCTGAGACATGTTCGGAGCTATTTGGTATTTTAATTTTTTTTAATGTTTATTTATTTTTGAGAGAGAGAGACAGAGAGACAGAGAGTGAGCAGGGGAGGGATAGAGAAAGAGGGAGATGCAGAATCCGAAGCACGCTCCGGGCTCCGAGCTGTCAGCACAGAGCCCGACGCGGGGTTCGAATTCACAAACCATGAGATCGTGACCTGCACCGAAGTCAGATGCTTAACCAACTGAGCCACCCAGGCTCCCTGCCATTTGGCATTTTAAATATGGAGCCCAGACACCTGTCCCCCTTCCTCGCAAGCACCTGCCTGGGTGTTTCTCGGGGCGAGAAGTCAGGGCTGCGGGAGCTCCGTTCCTTCCTTGCCGACTACTTATGTGACTGCTTCATGGTTCATTCCTTTCTGCCAGGTTTGCCCTATGTGTGTGACTCAGCCAGGGAAAGCACATTCCGGAAGCTTCCTCCACATCATGCAGCACCGTGAGGGGGGAGGAGACACAGTGGGATGGGAAGGGCTGGGCTTCGGGGTCAGTCCCAGCTGGCGGGCATCCGGACCTGTGAGCCGTGTGACCTGGGGCATCTGGGCTCTCAGAGCCCACTCCCCTCCCCCTGGGGAAGGGAGGTGATGTCTGTTCCCGACAGCAGTATGGTGAGGACCCAAGAAGCCACGGGCATGTGGGATCCCCCCCATGTCCCTTCCCCTTGGCCGGCTCTGTTCCCTCTCCCAGCCCATCCATGCTCTAGTTTTGTTTCTTCAAGTTGTCTCTACACCCAACGTGGGGACTCGAACTCGTAACCCTGAGATCAAGAGTCTCATGCTCCACTGACTGAGCCGGCCAGGCGCCCCACATGGCAGTTTTTTCTCTTTGTACCAGCAGTATATCTTCGTTTTCTCGAGTTTTCCTTTTTGCCCTTGGTCTGTGCTGTTAATCCTCGTCTGCGGGGATCATTATTTCTACCAAGGAAACTTCCCTGAGACGCGGGTGATGATGTGCTCCTTCCCCGTTGCCGTCGCGTTTGTGTTTGGCAAGAGCTCGTGGCTCTCCTCTGAGCTCCTGGGTCGTGGCCCCGGCACCTCGTCCTCACGGGCCGGCGCCCCGCCTTCCTCCCTGCTTCTGGCTCCGCGTGGCAGCTGCCCAGGCCGGACAGTGAAGCCTGGCTCTCGCTTGTCCCCCTTTCCTGTGCGTTCTCCCCCGACAGTCTCCTTTCCGGGTGATCATTTTCAACCTTACAGATTGTGCTTAGTGCTTTGGTGTTCAGTTCATTCATTCATTCATTCATCCATCCAGCAAGTGTTGGTTAAGCGCCACCTATGTGTCAGGTTCAAAGCGGGACGAAGTGTCCCACAAACCAGAGATACAAGAACGGCCAAGAGAGACGTGCCCTTGGCCTCCAGACTCAGACGGCAGCGGGGAGACCGATAGTCACCAAGTAAGCAAATGACTATCACGTGGTTTCAAGTAGCGACAGCTTCTCACTCTTTGCTACGTCCACAGGTGACTCTTACCTCTGTCTTTTCAAACCTGAATCTCTTTTAAAAAGCACAGTTAACTTCCACTGACGTGAGATAGTCACGGGAGCCTCTTGATTCATCACGTTGCTTGTTAAAACCCTCTTCGACGTGCTCTCCGATTACACTCGGTCAGTTAGAATCACAGGACTTCTGGGTTGAAGGCTGAGCTTCAGAAAGGATGGCGACTTACACAAGGTCACGCCGCTGGTCAGCGAGGAACCAGCAGGGGAACCCAAGGCCGCCGACGGCAGGTCTCTTTACAGACCGGCGTCTCGTGTCAGGGACACGGGACTCGCGCAGAGAGCTGGTTCGCATCCTTCCCAACACCTGGTGGACAGTCAAGTGCCAACTAAGCAGCAGAGGCTGAGGGGCAGTGGCTTGAAGGGCCAGGAATGCAGACCCCAGACCGCACGAGGTGACGAAGGTCCCCCATCGGACCCGTGTGCCTCACGTCGCCGGGCTCCTGGATCCCAGCACGTCAGCTGCAATTTACAAAGCGGAGATGAGACATGAAGGTGAAGTGCCCGAGGGGGCCTACATTTTTCAAAGGGGGGAAAAAAAAGGCTTAATTATATCGTTAGGAGGCACAGACACGCCAAGGAATACCAGCAACGTCTGACACCCGAAGCAGAAATGCCAAGGACGAGGATTTGGAAGATTAACACCGTTGAACTCGGCACCGTGGCCCTTTTTTTTTTTCTGGGGCTCTGGAAAGCTGAGGAGGTAAACACCCCGGCAGGTAAGGTGGACATACCAGGCAAGACGGAAACGTGCCTCTCCCTTTGGCCTGCCTTTTGTTGCCAGGGTGGTCATGAGCTACCATCCCTCGGAGTTTTCCGTGGCCCCTCTTCCCTTCAGGACAGAGTTTCGTCTTCCTTGCTAGATGGTGGGGGACCCCAGGGACTGACGTCTCATCTTCCTCTGCCTTCATCCCACTCAGTAATCGTGACGGAGCTCCTGCTCTGTCCTGCCCCAGGCCCTGTGCTGGGGACAGCGGGGACAGAGAAGAACAAAGTGCAGATGTGCCCCAGAAAGGGGAGCTGGCTGTGACCGCGGTGGGCAGATGTGGCATTACGGCCGAGGGAGAGCGGGTACCGGGTACTCCCAGGGCTAGGGAGGCTTCATGAAAGAGGACGTGAGCAGTCCAGCTGGTCCCCAGGGCCTGGCACGTGCCAGATGCCAATATCATACCTGCAGAATCAAGTCGATGGCTGGAACCAGCCCCGGTGGAGGCTTTCCGATCTCAGTGGTGACACGGATGGGCACCGTGTGTCTCTAGTCCCTCCCTGGTTTCTGTGCAGTAGGAGGGCTGGTGGTGGCTCTGAATGCACACTCCTCTGGACCAGTGGTGGGGAGGAAGCCAGGAGACGGCTGCAGACCCAGATTCCTGGTTCTGCAAGACTGACGGGGTGGGAGGTCCCAGGAACAGCCTTGACCACCTCCTCAGCCTCGTCTGCCTGTCTCTCCCCAGGACTGACACTGTTCCCAGAACTGGCCTGAACCGTCATACTTTTGGGGTTTGCACATGTCCTTCGTGCTTCCTAGCCTTGTAATTATTTCTCAAAATCCAATGGAATGTCTGTGGAATTTTCCTTAGACCTGCTCTGTGCAGAATGCCCTCTGTTGGGTGGATGAGAGGATGGATGGATGGGTGCATGGGCGGATGGATAGATGGATGGATGGTTGGATGGTGGGTGGATGGATGGAGGATGGGTGGATGGATGGGTGGATAGATGGGTGGATGGATGGATGGATGGGTGGGGGATGGGTGGATGGATGGGTGGATGGATGGGTGGATGGATGGATGAATGGATGAATGGATGGGTGGGTGGATGGGCACATGGATGGATGGATGGGTGGGTGGATGGATGGATGGATGGAGGATAGGTGGATGGGTATGGGTGGGTGGATGGGTGGATGAGTGTGTGGATGGATGGATGGATGGGTGGATGGAGGATGGGTGGATGGATGGGTGGATGGATGGGTGGATGGATGGATGAATGGATGGATGGATGGGTGGGTGGATGGGTGGGTGGATGGGCACATGGATGGATGGATGGGTGGGTGGATGGATGGATGGATGGAGGATAGGTGGATGGGTATGGGTGGGTGGATGGATGGATGGATGGAGGATGGGTGGATGGATGGATGGATGGGTAGGAAAGCTGTGAAGAAAAAGGCAATAGCAGGAGAAAGCCTGGGCTCGGTCAAAGGGAGGACTAGGAGGTTGAACTCAAGCCTGAACGACTCTGGGAATGGAGGGAACGTGTCCACCCAAACCAGAGCAGAAGGAGAGCTAGTCCACAGAATGGGTGTGGCCTGCAAAGGGAGCCCTGGGTTAGCAGGGATTATGGATAGAGGTGGAGATTCGGTGTTGACATTAGGTCACAGGGAAGGGATCGAGAAGCTCCTTCTGGTTGGAGGGTGGGGGGAAGGCAAGGGGCACACTCCTGAGCCCCGCTTGTGCACTTGGGATTTCTTGTTTCACACTTGCAGCACGAATATTTGTGCCACCTTAATCAATCACTTTTCTCATTAAATGGGAAGATTCTGCAAAATCCCGACTCTGCGTGTGACCTGCATCAGAAGTCAGGCCCCCCTCCTCCCTGGCCCTTCCCAGGGTCCCTTTCACTCAGGCAGCCCCTGGCTTCCTTCCCTGGTTCTTTGGTCTCTGTGCGCAGCTGCGGCCCGAGCCACGGGCGAGGCGCTGCCTCGCAGAAATCAAACCTCCAACAGTGCATGTGATGGACTTAGATACAGACGAGTTCTACACATTTGGGGCCTTCCTTTCAGTACGTTTTGAAATCAACCCAATAAAGTGCTCGCTTCGGCAGCACATATACTGAAATCAACCCAATCGGAATACTCAACACTTGCCCTCTTTTTCCATCCTGCGAGAGTTCAGCCGTCCTTTGAAAATCAGATCACATTTCAATTGGAAATGGGATGTGTTTTGCCGCCGCGAGTCATTTCTGAGGAGGCAGAGGGTACGCTCGTGCTCGTTCTGTTTCTGATTTTGAAGGTTGCTATTTTTATGTTTAAGTTTATTTATTTATTTTGAGAGAGACAGCGTCTGAGACAGGGGCTGAGAGAGAGGGAGAGAGAGAATCTCAAGCAGGCTCTGCACCATCAGCGTGGTGCCCGATGCGGGGCTCAAACCCGTGAAACTGTGAGACTGTGACCTGATCAAACCCAGAGTCAGCCGCTTAACTGACTGAGCCACTCACACAGCCCCGAAGGTTGCTATTTTTAATCCGTGTTTCACAGAAGAGGAAATTAAGACCCAGGAAAGTTAACCAACCCTTCTGGGGCCGTAACTGCTGTTCTCTGTGCCCACACTGAGCCACAGGACAGCCCATCATGTTCTCTTCAGATTTACGTAGCCCAGCGCTTGGCACACACAGGCACATCGGAAACTTCTGTGGGTCTGAACTGTTAATGCTGTTCAAATGTGTGTGCGTCATTATTTGATAGTATTTATATTTTACATATAAATTTGTGATAAGTACATTTTATATGTTTTATGTAACATTCATAAACATATCTACATAAAATAAGATATACAGATATGTGTAAATTTATATAAATTTAAAATATACGACTATATATTTATACATAATGTTTATATATGTTAGATTTTAACGTATTTTAAATAAGTATATTTACATATTTCATATTATGTAGTTATATATTTGGCATTATATAATACCTATGTAATATAGGACACCTGGGTGGCTCAGTCGGTTAAGCACCAACTTCGGCTCAGGTCATGATCTCATGCTTTGTGGGTTCGAGCCCCGCGTCGGGCTCTGTGCTGACAACTCAGAACCTGGAGCCTGCTTTGGATTCTCTGTCTCCCTCGCTCTCTGCCCCTCCCCCACTCACACACTGTCTCTCTCTCTCTCAAAAATAAATGAACATTAAAAAAAAAATAGTTCTCAGGCTCCCCCAGCCTCTCACCTCTTCCTTGAAGATCTGGAAACTCTGAGTACTGGGAGCGTAGTCTTAACCTCAGCCCCAAGGACGGGTGACGTCCGCAGGTAACCCAGGCCCCTGAGGCTGGTGGGCACCACTGTGGGGCTGAGGCCAGGAGGGAGGAGAAGGTGACACTGATCAGGGCACAGCGGGTGCTGGACTGCCTGGGGCGGCGGGGGGGGGGGGGACAGGGAAGCATGCTTGACTCAGCACCTGTGAGCCCCCACTGAGCTGGCCCAGACTCTGTACCCTGGGAGGGGTGGGTGGGAGTGGCCGGGTCATCAGGGGCCGCTGGCACACGGAGGGTGGTGACAAGCCCACGTCTTCAGCAGCGAGCTGTAGATGTTCGTGGGCGTTCACCCAGGACAAAGCTACAATGTCACCACCCGGCAGGGGCAGAGAAAGGGTGCTGACAGCCTGCAGAATATCTCTCCCTCAGAGCTGAAGCCCTTGTTTACTTAGAATAGCCTGGAATCCCACGCCGGCTGCTGGGCATTTCATTTTTGAAACACAAGCCCAGAGAGCGAAAGGGGGGATGGCACTCCCAAATTCCCCTTCTGAGCATGAACTTGGTGTTCCTGACCGGGAGCCAGCGCTGGTGCGGGAGGCCTTCTCCAGCCTTCTGTGTGGGCCCCAGGGGCCTCACCGCGCTGCCTCGTGCGTGCTTCCTAAGTCGGCGGCAGGGATGTTTGTAGAAACCAGCCTGGAATCAGCAGTCGATGCTGCAGACAATCAGTGGCAAATTCTCAGCATGTGGTTGTGGAACTTCAGGCTCCAAGCTTGCTCTGGGTCACGTGACTGGCAGGTGCTAGCCCACGCTTCCCACCCTGGCCTTCAGCTGCAGATCAGCCACAGAAGTGGCCTTAGAGTACTTCCAGGGAGCCGCCACCCCACCCCCCACCTCCCCCCCCCCCCCCCGTATCACATGACCTTGGACAAGTCCTAGCATCAGAACAGGTGGGATGGAGAAAGTCCCCTGCAGGGACTGAGGCTCAACGAGCCTGCAGACTTTGCTTGCGTTGCTTTGTCTGTCGGGAGGAACGCCTCCTCCAAGAAGCCCTCCCTGACTCCCCCAGACTTCACCTCCATTCTCCCCTGCTGGACTTCTCTCAGCCCTGCACTTACTTAGATCCGCCACCGGCTTTGAAGCCAGGATTCTATTATTTTCTCTGTCTCACTGAGAACAGCTCCTGGTGCCTACGGGAGAAGGCATGAATGCGTGGGGAGGTGAAGAGGGGAGCCCTCAGTCTGGCGGGGAGGTCGCCCTGCGCATCTCGGGCAGACGCTGTGCGGGGTCGCCCGGATCACGCGGTGCAGAAGCACGGGGTCACATGGTATCATTTGCTCCCTGAGGAATCGGAGGCCCAGAGAGGGCTGCAGTCTCTCCATGGCCCAGCGAGGCTAACGCCCACCCCAGCCTCATGTGTCTCGTCCCAGAGTGCGGGAGAGTTCTCTCTGGGCCTTTGGCCGTCCCGCAGAGGCGAGGAGGTGCCGGCAGGGCCCGGAGACAGGGAGGTGGCCCGGCACAGGGGAGGAGGCCTCCAGTCATGGCCTTCGTGTGGTCCCTCCCCTGGTCCAGGGAGGGACAGCTGTGTCCTGGGAGCCCGCTCCACGACAGGCCCTCTTCTGGGCTCTTTCGCATCCCCCGTCAGGAAAATGACTGCGGTGAGCTCACCGTCCTATGCCACGCAGGGGCCTCCGGCGTCCGGCTCAGAGCGGGGCTCGACGCGGTCTAAGACGCCTTCCGTTCTCTCCCCAGGTGTCGTGCGCCAAGTACGGCCCATCGTGGGCCCGTTTCATGCCGTCCTGAAGCTGGAGATGAACTACGTGGTCGGGGGGGTGGTGTCCCACCGAAACGTCGTCAACGTGCACATCTTCGTCTCCGAGTACTGGTTCTGAGGGCCCGTCCTGGCGCCGCCACGCCTCCGGGCCAAGTCCTTGCTCCGGCCACCGTGCCCGCCCTGCCCTGCCGAGCTTTCTTAAGTTTTTGTAATGTCAGGCCCGCACGTATTAAGCTGCGGCCAGAGGAACAAGTTCATCTCCTGTGTTTCGGTATTTAAATAGCGAGCCCAATTACTCAACGGTTTGTTGAAAACCTTGCTTGTTAGTATTATTTTCTTCATGCAGAGGTCAACGTTTGCTCCTTTCTCTGCCTGCGGGCTGGGCCTTGCCAAGGACCCAGGAAGGAAGGGCGTTTTTCGGGGGGCAGCCAGTCCAGATGCCGAGAGAAAACCCGTTCTTGCACTGACTGTACGAAATTTGACGTTTGGTACTTTTTTTTTTTTTTTTTTTTTTTTTTGGCCAATCGGGTGTTTTACGCCCAACGATGGGGCTGCGGTAGAGTAGCAGGTATGATCAGTTCTGCCCAGAAGCTGCATAACACGATGCCCCGGGGAGCACTTAGAAGGTGCCCTACGGTTCTGTTGAAACAGAAAAGGGAAAGGCACAGCCTGTTAGGTTTGTGTGCGAGCCGTGCGTGTTCACCAGGGGAATGGCTGGACTTTCTCGGCACCTGCATCCATCCTTCCTTATCATGGGGGGGGAAAATAAACAGTTTTGTGAGCCTCCCCATGGCCTGTGCCTGACAGTCTTTCAAGAAGAGGGCTCTCGAAGTGCCTGGGAATGTCCCCTCAGGCCTTCTCAGAGACCCCGCCTCCTGGGGAGGTTCTGGGGGTGGGGCCCAGCACGTATTGGAACAGCTTCCCACCCGTGTCACTTCTGATACCACACCCACCTCTGAGAAGTGTGGCTCGAGCCCACCCTGTGCCCCACGACCAGTCCTGCTAGGTGACACATGGAGCCCCAGCGTCCGATAGAATTGCTTGAGGGATTCTGGTCCCTTCTTGAAATCACTGCGGAGAAATAACAATTCTCTTCAGCAGGAAAGAGGGGCCACCAGTGTGCACTGAGTCTCCCCGCCCCCCGCCGCCCCCTTGCACTTGGCACGTGGTGCCTCATCCACGGCTCCCAGAGCCCAGTGAGGTGGGCACGATCGTACGCAATTTCGAGATGAGTAAACAGGGCTCAATTGCCTAAGTCACACAGCTTTTTAGGGACAAGGGATTCAAATTCAGTTTATCGGACGCCAAGCTCAACAAAGCTCTGGGTCAGAAGAATCGTGGGCAGACTGGGTTTCTAGGGTGTCCCGTTACTGCCAGCATTGATGGTGGAGCCAAGGTGCAGCCTGTGCCCTGAGGCGCGCTGGGACGCGCGGGGATGTGGCAGCGGGGTCCCTGGCTTCCACACACGCCTCTCCTCCAGCCCCTGCCCAGATGTATCCCATCTTCTTAGGTATGGATGCCCCTTGTGGCTCAGAGCCTCTCTCCTCCTGTATCCCAGCTCATCTCGGCAGCCTGGACCCTGGCACTGGTTGAGATCTCAGCCCCACGTGGGACTTCGCCCTCGTTGGGATTTCAACGTGGCCCCAGTTCTGCAGAATGTGGTCTCTAGCCACCTTCGGGAACTCCCCGCGTTTCTGAGGTCGCTCATTTGGGGGGCACTGGTCTGTGAAAGTCAGGCCGGGGCCAGCCAGGCACAAGAGCTGCTGGGGCCTGGCTGTCTCGAAGCGGTGGGGAGGGGGACAACAGGTGTAGGACTGGACAATCCAGGGAGCCATCTGAGCCGCTCTGGAGACCAGTGATTTGGGGTCTTGGCAGAGAAGGGGGGGGGAACCTGGGGTCTGATCACGGGAATGGAAGCCTGGGGGTGAAGGGCAGGAAATGAGAGGCCGCTTGGGGTTCTGGTTTCCTGCCTGGAATTTGGGGGCGGGGCGGAGGCGGGTTGGGGGTGGGGGGCAAGTCTGCAGGAGCCAGGCAGCTCTGGGCCCAGGCCCTTGGAGGGGGAGGTATCTCCTGCTCCCTGAGGCCTGGGGTGGGAGTTGGGGGGGGGGGAGGTACTGCAGGGCCGAATGGGAAGGGAGAAACGAGGACCCCTGGAAGAGGGGCCTTCCCACTCTCTTTATAGGAGTTAGAGTGTGGGAGCTGCCATTGGTGGGCAGGGCCAAGCCCCCTGCCACTGATTGGCTCTCGGGAGAGCACGTGACTCAAGCTGGCCAATCAGCCCTTCCCGAGAGCGCGCTGGGGCGTGGGAGCCAGCCGAGGGGAGGCAGAGAGGGGACAAGGAGCTGCCAGGTGGAGATGCGGAGGGGTGGAGAGGGAGCTGGGCGCCTGTCCCGCCTGACTCGGGGAGCCAGAGAGGCCGGCTCGGGCCTCACCTTGGGTGGGCCCTCCAGCAGCGTGACTTACTGGCATCTGCCCAGCCTCAGTTTCTGCATCTGGAAAGCGGAGGCGATAATCGCTGCCCGGCTGCCCTGCCCTAGACGGCAGTGAGCAGCGCCGGCTGGAGACGCAGGGCACGAAAGTGCTGCCTACCTGTGTGTAATCTGAATTCACTCATCGTCCAGAGTGGTGACGAGGAGGGCGAGGATCGCGATGGCCACTGTCAACCAAGCCACACCAATTCCCTGCGCAAGGACGGCGTCTTTCTGCTTCTGCATTTTCTTAACCATCCGTGAGAGTCAGTAGAGCCGTTGTGTAAATTAGACACGAGCACAACTTCTCCTATTGCAAATCGTGCTCCGGGTTGGGCACCTGGTGGACCACTAAGTATCCCATTGGTCTTGCCAAGTAATGACTGCCGGGGCCCAGCTTCGGCTGCATCAGGGGACCAGCTAATGTGAACCCGCAGGGCCTCCGGGCCCCAGACAACAGGGGTCCCTTAGAACAAAATAATTGAGGGGAATCGCTAAAGGGAAAGCAAGTTCAGGAGAGGGCAAACGCACACCGACACCAGACCGAATCATTTTTGCTGTCTTGGTAGAGAAGAAACTTGGAGGGAAGGTTCCAGAAGGTCTTGTGCTGTACTATTCTACCAGAAAGCTGCGTCTGTTTTCAATGAAGGGAACTTACGCTAACGTTCAGAGGAGCACGGCAGCATTGTGGCAGGAGTGCCTGGGTCGCCTGGTGTCCTGGAGGGGCCGGTGTAGATGGAGGCAGGGCCACCCGTCACCTGGAACCCAAGGAGGTAAGCCGGCTTTCCTAAGTCCCCACAAGGTTCTCAGGTTTGTTCGGGTGAAAACACCTGGAAACCATACTGCGTTCTTTCATTCCCAGTATTTTGTCATGACAATTTTCAAACATACAGCAAAGTCGAACAAATGTTACAGTGAATGCTGGGATTCTATCGCTAACATTTTACAAGATCAATTTGCACTTTGGTTTTAATGTTTATTTTTGAGAGAGAGAGAGAGAGAAAGAAAGAGAGCATGAGCAGGGGAGGGGCAGAGAGAGGGGGGACAGAGGATCCAAGCAGTCACTGAGAGCAGAGAGCCCGGTCGGTGCAAGGCTCAAACTCACAAACCGCGAGATCATGACCTGAGCCTGAGTTGGACGCTTAACCGATTGAGCCACCCAGGTGCCCCAATTAGATGCCACATTTTGTTAGAGTCTAGTGTGGGCACGCAGTGGAGACAGAGACCCCAGAGGAGTCTGAACTGGTTTTGTGGGACGTGGCTTCGGCAGCAGGCTCCTTGCTCCCTCCTCTGTCGGGGACACCCAGTCTGCTTGTCCTGAGGCCACTTCCTGGACTGCAGCGGGACCGTCCCCCTGAGCCGATTCAGATTCATACCCAGGACAGTTCGCGTATTGTGTCCCCTTCCCTGGCTGTGCTGTGCTCGCCTGGGTGGCATCGGGGTCCCAGCAACAATTCTTTTCCTATCGTGCTTCCCAGCGCCATTCACAGCGAAGGGGTGGGCTTCTAGGCGCTGCTCACCACCCTCCTGGAGGCGGAATAAGATGGAAAGTGACTCTTGAGTGACTGTTGAGGTCTCAAGGGAGAAACAGAGCACGGCAGAGCTTGTATAATATGGCCTTTAGGGAGTATGGTGACCATCCCCGTAACCCCGATGATAATCACGTTACATTTCGTACAACTTCTGTTTCGTGCCAAGAACACCTCTAACTGTCCCCCGGCACGCATGCGCGAACGCACTTCCTCCTTAGCTCCTCAGCCAGGCCAGCTCGGGGCCATCTTCTCATAAGGAGACACCTGTCTCATCCCCTGGATGACCCTCTGCTCCCATCACTACAGAACTCACAGTGTGACCCCCCCGTCATGTCTCCACAATGCCAGGATCCCCAAGATACTGGATCTGTGATTTTACTTTTTAAAACTTTGTATTGGGACGCCTGGGTGGCTCAGTTGGTTGAGCATCTGACTCTTGATTTCAGCTCATGTCATGATCCCAGAATTGTGGGATTGAGCCCCGAGTCAGGCTCTGCACTAAGCATGGGACCTGCTTAAGATTCTCTCCCTCTCGCGCTCTCTCTCTCTCTCTCTCTCTCTCTCCCTCTGCCTTCTACCCAGCTCAAAAAAAAAAAAAAAAAAAAACCCTTGTTATTTTTGATCTCTTTTTAATGCATTAAAATATAGAGTGTATGAAAGCTCTCATACCCATCACCTGGCTTCAACAATTACCAATTAACCACCTTTTTACTATTCCTCCTGGTCTCTCCCTTCTCTCGACTCCTTTTGTTTTTCCAGGAGTATTTTTTTTCAATAGCCTTTCTTTTTTAGCACAGTTTCAGATTCACAGAAAAGGGATGAAGATAGCACAGGGTTCGCATACACCGGACCCCCAGTCTCTCCACTGTAAATAGTTTCCGTTAGTCTCGTACGTCTGTTATAATCAATGAACCCATATTAATGCATTATTGTTAACTAAAATACGTACTTTAGTTTGGTTCCCTTGCCTTGTACTTAATATCCTTTTGGTGTTCCAGGACCCCATCTAGGACACCACGTTACATGTCATTGTCACGTCCCCTGAGCTCCTCTGGGCTGTGACAGTGTCTCACACTTCCCTTGTTGTTAATGACCTTGGCAGTCTTGAGGAGTACTGGACAGGCATTTTGTAGGACGCCCCTCAGCTGGGCTTTGTCTGATGGTTAGACTGGGTTATGGGTTTGGGGGAGGAAGACCATGGAGGGGAAGTGTCCTTCTAACCCATCATAGCAGGGCACCTGCCATCAACATGACTGATGACGGTCAACGCTGACTTTCGTCATCTGGGTGAGGTGCGTCTGTCAGCCTTCTCTGCTGTGAGGTCGCTCTGTCCTCCTGTCCGTTCTGTCCTCTTTGGGAGGAAGTCACTACACACAGCCCAGCCTTAAGGAATGAGGAATTACTCTCCAACATCTTGAGGGCAGAGTGCAGGGAGTATTTTAAAGCAAAGCCCAGGCATCCTGTCGCTTCGTGTTTAAATACTTTAAATACTGTGTTAATATACATTTCTAATGATAAGGGCTTTTATTTTTCTAAGTTTATTTATTTATCTTGAGAGAGAGAGAGAGAGAGAGAGCAGGAGGGGCAGAGAGAGAGGGAGAGAGAGAATCCCAAGCAGGCCCCGTGCTGTTAGTGTCACCCACACACATTTTTGTATAAACGTGTTCAGAGCAGCTGCGTCCGTGACAAGCCAAAGATTGCCTGCAGCCACCAGAAGCTGGGAGAATCCTGGAAAGCATCCTCTCTCAGAGCCTCCAGAAGGAGTTAACCTTGCCGACACCTTGATTTCTGGCCGCGGACCCCCAGAACTGGGAGAGCACAGATGGCTGCTTTTTTAAGCCATTAAGATTGTGGTGATTTGTTACAGCAGGAAACCTGGGAAACTGATAGTCTGTGTGCGTGTGTGTGTGTGTGTGTGTACATATATGTGTATGTAAATTTTCCAAATTCCTGCTCAACAATACATCTCTTGGTGTATACATTTTTTGGAGAGCATAGATAGTGAATTAATACTGCTATTTTCTCATATTTTGCAAAAACGAGGCATCCCGAGTGTGGGTACACGTACCTCGCGTGTCCCTTTGGTCTCAGCCTTGAGGACAGCAGCTTCATCGGGGGCCCCTGTGGCCCTGGGATTTGCTACCAGAAGGGGGGGGGCATGGGGCACAGGGGATCGCCCACCTCAACACGACTGGTGCAGTGAAATCAAGCATCCTAGCGACAGCAAGGAGCCCAGGAGGGAAAGTGCAGCCGCAATTCCATTTGGAGAATTCAACCGCGATTCACCGTGTCCGCGGCAAGCTCAAGGTGCTGCAATTTAATTATTAAACATTATGGGGCATTAGAAGGGTGATCCATTTTAAGCACGGCTGCTTTGTTAATATCTGTGGCAGCTCCTGCATGAATCGGTGTCATTTAAGTAAGCAATGGTGCTAGAATTACGCACGAGATTATGTACGGGAAGGGGTCAGCAGTCAAGTCAGAGAGAAGCGATTACTTTGAATCATTGAAACCTCCCGCACTGGGTCTCCCAGCAGATAAATGTCACCTGGCTTGTTCCTGTTGGTTTTCTGCGGGCACTTAGCTACCACCCCATGAGCTGGCTGTCTTCCGGATGGTGTCTTCGGTGCCCCGTGAAATAAGCACACGTCTCTTCCTGGGTGGGCCCCATCGCTGAGCCACCCTAGACCCGCTCACGTCAACTGCCCTGGCCTCCAGGTCCTGCTGCTTCCCAGTAACTTGCTCCTTTCGAGCAAAGCACCCCGGATCCAGCCCCTCTGCTTTGTTTGCGAGACCCTGCATCTCGTCCCTCCATCCGCTCCCTTCAGTTCGTTCATTCATTCATTCATTCATTCAGTCAATCACCTCACTTCACCCCCTCCCACTGGTGAGTCATTTCACCTGCGTCTCCCCCCAGCTGCCGGGCTGGCCCTCCAAAACCCAGACCGGAAGGAGCTCCTCCTCGTCCTGGATCCTTCAGAGGCTCCCACACCAACCTCACGGTCCGGCTACGGGACCTTTCCCATGGGGCACCACCCTTACATCCCCCCACCGCCCACCCACTCTACGCGGGGTCCAGACGCACAGAACGTGTTCGCACACACGGATCCTTCCACTTGGGGTAACAATGCTTCCACCTTCTCTGCCTGGTGAACTTCTGACCCTACGAGACCCAGCATAAAACGCCCACTGTTTTAGGTACACACCCAAAGGAATCGAAAGCAGGGACTCGCACAGATATTTTTACATACGTGTTCAGAGCAGCGTTCACAACCACTAAGAGATGGAAACAACCCAAGAGTCCATCAACAGATGAATGGATAAACAAAATGTGGTCTATACATACAATGGAATATTATTCACCCATAAAAAAGAAGGAAATAAGCGAGACCCAGAAGGGCAACTGTTGTATGGTTTTAATTAAAAGAAGTAGATACCTAGAATGGGAAAATTATCTCGAAATAGGAAGTAGAGTAGAGGTCTCCAGGGGCTGAGCAGATGTCTTAGGGAGTCAGTGTTCCATGGGCACAGAGTTTTTGTTGGGGGTGGATGGAAAACTCTTAGGTATAGAAGGTATAGGTTCAACAATACTGTAAAAGTATCTGATGTCACTGGTGTCCACTTATGAATGGCTGACCCCATAACTACCAGGCCATTTTTGAGAGAGAGAGAGAAAGAGAGACAGAGTGCAAGGAGGGGAGGGGCAGAGAGAGAGGGAGACACAGAATCCGAAGCAGGCTGCCGGCTCTGAGCTGTCAGCACAGAGCCCGACACGGGGCTCAACCCCACGAACTGGGAGATCATGACCTGAGCCAAAGTTGGATGTTTAACCGACTGAGCCACCCAGGCACCGCTTAAGAATTTTTTTAAAGCAACCTCTATACCCAGCGTGGGGCTCAAACTCACAACCCCGAGATCAAGAGTCGCACACTCCATTGATTGAGCCAGCCAGGTGCCCCTACTTTTTAAAAAAAAAACTTTAAAAAAGAAATTCCAGATGCTCTGAGACACCTCCCTCAGTTTCCCAGGTGTGACCAGTGCTTCCCTTCTCTGTGCATTTGGAGTCTTCCTGTGGTAGGCGTTTGCTGAATCGTACCTTAAATGTCCATTCATGGGTCAGGGCGCCTGGCTGGCTCAGTCGGTTAAGCGTCGGACTTTGGCCTAGGTCATGATCTCGTGGTTCGAGCCCCGTGTGGGGCTCTGTGCTGACAGCTCGGAGTGTGGAGCCTGCTTCGGATTCTGTGTCTCCCTCGTTCTCTGCCCCTCCCCCGCCCACGCTCTCTCTCCCTCTTTCTCTCAAAAATAAACATTAAAAATTTTTTTGTTTAAATGTCCATTCATGGGGCACCTGGCTGGCTCAGTGACTTAAGGATCTGACTCTTGGTTTCAGCTCAGGTCCTGGTCTCACAGTTCATGAGTTCAAGCCCTGCATCGGGAGCCTGAATGGGATTCTCTCTCTCTCCCTCTCTCTCTGCCCCTCCCCTGCTCGCTCTCTCTGTCTCTCTCTCAAAATAAATAAATAGACTTTTAAAAAACCTATAAAAAATAAATAAATGTCTATTCGTGTGCCTGTCCCTTCCCGGAGAGCAAGTACCCCGAGAGCAGAGGCTCATCTTTGTTCTGATGTCCCCTGGCACAGTGTCGGGCACAGAATAGGAGCTCAGGAAGTGTTTTTTGGATGGAGAATGGAAAACCACCGTGCTGTGCACTGAATTGTGCCCCCATCCTGCCCAAAATCCGTATGTTGAAACCCTAACCTCCAGAGTGACTCTTTGGAGACGAGGCCTTTGTAGAAGTGATTCAGGGTCATCAGGGAGGGGCCCTGACCAGATAGGGTTCGTGTCCTTAGAAGAAGAAGAAAAGACACCAGAGACCTCATACGAACGTCATACATACACGATGCGAAGGTGGCCATCTACAAGCCAGAAGGGAGCGTCACCAGAAACCAGTTTTTCGGCAGCCAGATCTTGAACTTCAGCCTCCAGCACAGCGAGTTATGAATGTTAAAGCCTCCGTCTGCGGTATCTGTTACGGAAGCCTGTGACACACTGCCACCAGACAGGAATGGAGGTGACGCTCACACGTGCGGGCCCATCAAGCCACGTGATGACCCATGACCGCACCGTGACCAGTGAGAGCTGCCGGCAGTGGGAGCAGAAGAAGGGGCAGCTTCTGGGGAGCTTCCTGGTCTCCCAAGATTCAGGACTTTCTAGGGGCGCCTGGGGGTTCAGTTGGTTAAGTGTCTGACTTCGGCTCAGTTCATGATCTCGTGGTTCGTGAGTTCGAGCCCCGAGTCAGGCTCTGTGCTGATGGTGTAGAGCCTACTTAGAATTCTCTCTCTCTCTCTCTCTCTCTCTCTCTCTCTCTCTCTCTCTCTGCCCCTCCCCAACTTGCACTCTTTCTCTGTCTCAAAATAAATAAACTTAAAAATAAATACATCAAGGTTCGAGGTTAAGCGTCCGATTTGGGCTCAGGTCACGATCTCATGGTCCATGAGTTCAAGCCCCGCGTCGAGCTCTGTGCTGACAGCTCGGAGCCCCGAGCCTGCTTCGGATTCTGTGTCTCCCTCTCTCTCTGCCCCTCCCCTGCTCACGCTCTGTCTGTCGCTCTCTCTCTGAGAAGTAAGTAAACGTTAAAAAAATTTAAAAACATGTTTCGCATAAAAAACTCAACCGATGGTCCTCTCCGAAGTGACGTCTGTGAGTTCGCGGGTCAGGGTTGGCAAAGGCCAGAAGCCAAGTCAGCTTCCCCCGCCTGCCCCACCCCCCGGCCTCCGACCTCCAGCCTCTGCCCTGAACCGAGGACCAGCTGGTCCCCTTCAAATCCCATATTTGCCGGATGGTGTTAATAGTCCAGCCCTGGGGGGAGAAGTGGTAAGAATGATAAAAAGCACGTGTGTGTGGAATACCTCCGGAAACACGTTCAGGGTTTAAAAGTGATGAATACACACCCGAGCGGGGCTAACCCCGAAGGACGAGAGGTGGCTTTACCTGCGGCCAGCCACAGGGGACTTGGAAATTAGAAAGGAATGTTTTCCACTCGGCAGAGAGAAACACTCTTATCCCAGGGCCTATCTTGACAACTTGATGGTGACTCTTCTCAACCCAGCCTAGATAATTGCACAATTAATTGTATGCAGGTAACTCGCTGGGAGAAGGTGCTTATTAGGAGCGGGGAGCCCGACGCCCACTCTCCCCTGGAAAGCCATCAGGCTCGCCTCTGCGCCAGGCGCCCGTGTGAAGGGGCCGCCTGCCAGCGTGCAGGGCCTTCTGTGTGCACCTCTGCTCACGGGACGGCTGGACCCGAGCGCCCAGGGGCCCCTGCCACTGCCTGTTTGTTCCGCCGGGTCAAGTCTGAGGCTGTTCCTTGGAACCGAGGCCCTGCCAGGGTCGGTGCGGCGAGGCTGAAGAGGCAGGAGTTTCCCTTGGGGCTTTGGTCATTCTCCCTTTGGGTTCCCTGAGATGCTTCTAGAAAGCCAGCCTCTGCTTCCTTCCCCCCGCAGCCCCCTCCACGGTCCACACAGCTTGGGGCCTGATGTGCCTGTGCCGGGGCCGGTTCCTTGAGTGCTGGCATAGTCCCGATGCTGGGGGACAAGTCAACCCCACCCTCAGGGCCCTCGGCCTTCAGGGAGCCGGGCCGTCCCTCAGTGGCCTGTCTTCTGGAGCACGGCTGCCGTGGGCCCTGATATGGGCTGCTGGAGGCAGGGAAATGGTTCCCAAACCGGACTCGGTTCTTTAACCCCCATCCCTACCACCGTCACCACGATTCTGGCCTCCGGTGTCCCATCCTGTGAGACACACATTCCCAAGGGCCTCTCCCCACTTGGCTGTTCCCCGGACAAGGCAGGGGCAGCCGGTGCTGGAGAGCCAGGAATGGAGGGGAGGGCCCAGGGCTGTTGTAGAGGAGGTGAGGCAATCATTCCGCCATAGGGTGGCCCCGCAGGCTTCTGTCTCCCTCCTTTTGCAGGAAATCCAGAACCAAGAACGTGGTATCTGTGTATGGTCAGCTTGCAACCACTTGCCTGTGAGCCTGGGGTGACCTTAGCGTGCGTTACAGAAGCCACGCTGTAGGGAAGCCTGCACCTCTGTCCCCCTGCCCCTCTCTCCCACCCTACACCTCTACAGGAACCTAGAATCTGCCCCGGAGCCTTGGCTTTGGGCAAGACTATTATGGAGAAGGATAGGCAGGGGTGGGAGGGGAGGGGAGACAGGAGACAGGCACGCAGAGCTCCGGGCACGGAATAGGGCCAAGGAAGAGGGGCGTCACCTGGAGGGTGGGACCCAGAAGCCATTGCAATGTCACCGAGCAAATGTGGCCACGAAACAGCCCTCTCGGGGCAGCGGCCAAGGGCCAACGTCCTCAATTGGAGATCTAAGCAGTTAGCAGACTAATTATAATGGCAACATCAGCCGACAGCTCTGACCCTGACATTGTATTATTGCATGAAACCCTCCCTCTCGGCAATGAGTCCCGCGCTCCGGCCACCCTGCCCCAGATCCTGCACCTGCACGGATGAATTATTCCAGTCCGTCTGTCAAGTCGCCAGTGACCTGGGATCCTTCCCAAGAGGCGAAGTCCTGCTTTGCAAATTCCTTGTGCGCAAAGGCAGATAGATCCCAGAAGAAATCTTCGGTTTCCCAAGACAGCACCCTCCTGGGCATCGTTTGCTCTCTGACTCCTACACCGATGTGCGTGCAGCGGGTGCTTAATTCTTGCCTGCCCCAGCAGGAAGAGTGTGCCTTTGTTCACAGAAACAGCCTCCACATGGTCTCCCTGCATGAGCCTTTACTGTCAGGAGCTGGCAGGGTCCCCCCCCCCCCCCCAGCAGCATCGCCCTGGAAACCCGAGCCCCCACAGCCTCCCAAACCAAAATCACGGCCCAGAAAGCGCCAGGCATCCCAGGACCGCGTGCTAACGGCACTGACGTCCCGGGAGAACCCACTCCGGCCTCTACCGAGGCAGCTTGTGTTGAGAACATTGGTGTTGTTGGTAAACACGAAGAAATTCATCCCAGCACAGCTAGTGCAGATGGGATCTCGCGGCACTTTGTCCTACGACAGGAAGAGGGGTGCAGCCGGAGGTGAGGCCTGGTGGGGCGGGTTCGTACCCGGGGCCTGGCTCCCTCCGGTGCTGAGGGAGAGGCGGCAGGAGACGGGCACGCGGGGCTCTGAGGTGGAAGCCGCTGGTGCTCACAGAGTCTGTTCCTGCCAGAGCCTGGAAACGAAAAGACGCTTCCGACTGGACCCGGATGGCTTTCTTTAGGGAATTATCACCAGCTTGGCACACGCCATCTCCGGGCAGCACTGGGAGGTCATTACCAGTCACCACCCAGCAGAAGACGAACCTGAACCTCAGAAGCCCAGGGACCTGCACCGCCCACCCCCCTCTCCCCCCAAGCCTAGCAGCTCCTCCTCTGGGGCCCTCCCAGGCTCCTTCCGCTGCAGACACGGAGGAGAGACCACCTTGCGTGTAAGCCCTGATGAGCACTGTGGAACGAGTCTCTCCTCCTTACCAACTACGTTCAGTTCAGTTGTGTGCAAATCCCCGCATCCAAATACGCCTGAGATAAAAACAACAGCACAATAACCGCCGAGGTGACGGCCGTGGACGCAGGACCTGGGCAGGCTCCTCCAGGACGGGTGCGTGAAGGCTTCCAGAATAGGTGGGTCTGGAGCTAAAAACGCTGGAAAGGGGTCCTTTCCTCCCTTCTCCCTGTAGGGGACCCACCCCAAGTCTAGTGCTTTTCTCCAGCTCAGGTCAAGAGCCTCCTTAGACTTTTCTTCAACTTGTCAGTTTTCTCATCTGGACAACGGGTCTGATAATTACTACCTCGCGGGGCTTTGGGGAGAAGGAAGCAAGGCGGCAAATGTACAACACAGTGCACAGTGCCTGGCCCGGAAGAGGAGCTCGGAGATCTCTGTTCTGGTTTTTCTCCCTCCTGGAGGCTTACCTTTGTGGGCTCTCCGTAAATGTCACTTCATAATAATGCCGTTATTATTTTAAATTTTAAGCAAATCTTGATTGCACATCTTCAAAAGCACAGGTACAGAGCCAGCCCCAGAGACACAATGAACAACACACGGTGGCCAGCATGATAATGGTGTAGGGGTCTTTCAGGCCCAGAAGAAGCCAATTTCTTTCTTTTTTTAAAAAAAAAATTAACATTGATTTATTTTTGAGAGACAGAGAGAAACAGAGCATGGGCAGGAGAGGGGCAGAGAAAGAGGGAGACACAGAATCCAAAGCAGGCTCCAGGCTCTGAGCTGTCAGCACAGAGCCCGACGCCGGGCTCGAACCCACAAACTGCGAGATCATGACCTGAGCCGAAGTCAGACCCTTAACCTACTGAGCCACTCAGGCACCCCAAAGCCAGTTTCTTTAATTACCTGTTGCAACTTACTGGACCAAGTTTTGTTTTCATCATTTTTATTTTGTTAGTTTTCCCTCTATACACCAGGGTATTTAAGACAAAACGCATTTCAATTTCACAAATATCTTGAGAAATAAATTCTCAGAAAAACCAGCCAGTGGATCTGTCATGGTACAACTCCGCTAACTTTACTAACAAAAGCGTCGTATGCTGTCAGAATCCTGAGGCTCAACATATCCCTTTTCACTTTGGCCACCGGGAGGCTCAAATCTAAATTTACTGTCCAATTGAGTAACACCCTAGCTGACATTGAAAATGTAATTTTGCCTCCTGCCTTGTTTCTGATCTCCTTTATCTCACTCTGTACTGTTCTAAAGCGTGCTCTTTAGGGGAAGTCATCTCATATCCTTTCTAGAAATGGGGCACAAAATCATTATATTGTAAGGGGCGAAGAGGGCGTCACGATAGAAATCACCTGATGCCAGAGCCAAAAGGTAGAAGAAACCTAAGTGTCCTTTGGTGGATGGATAGGTAAACAAAATGTGGTCTGTACTTAGAGTGGACTATTGTAGGCAATGTTCCTTTAAAAGGAGGGAGATTCTGACACCTGCTATGATGTGGATGAACCTGGAAGACACTTTGCTCAGTGAAACTAGCTGGACACAAAAGGACACGGACTGTATGAAGGACCCGGAGAGGTCAGGTTCACGAGGCAGGGGTCAGAGTGGCAGTTACCGGGAATGAGGAACTGTTTAACGGGGGCTGTTCCAGTTTGGGGAGAGGAAAAAGTTCTGCAGGTGGATGGTGGGGATGGGAAAGTGGTCAGTTTTGTAGTGCGTAGGTTTTACCACAATTTTTTTTTTAAAAGTTAACAAAAGAAAGGAATCACCTGCAAATGAACCCTGCAAAACTTCTGTCTTCTAGAAATGCCCTAGGCCGGTCTCTGCCATTTTATTCTTAGTAGAGGGAAAATGTAGTGCCTTCCTCGCGGACGCCTCTGCCCTCCTACCGAAGTTAGTTGTGTTCTAGAACTCTCCAAGGGGGCCTCGGAGCACAGAGGCTGGCTCTCCACCCCCACCGCCGGGCGCGGCTAACACAATCCCGCCGTAACGTGATGAGTGAGCAAAGGCCTGTCCCCAGAGCAGACCCGCGTCTGCCGAGCGGCAGAGCAGGGCGACCGCCCCGGACGGGAACGCCGTAAATGGAGTCTTTCAGCCCCATGGCGACTGTCATCGCCGTGGCCCACAGGTATTCACACCGTTTTCCCCGTCATTAGTCGTATTATATCATCATCCGCAATTTTGCTTGTTATTCCCCCACCCCCACCCCCAACGGGGTGCGGGGGGAGGAGGGCTGTGTCATCAGAATACAGGGCGTTGAGGAAGAAGGCGGGAAAGGAGGGAGACCAGAGGGGACGACACACATGCCCGCTGCTTCACCTGCAGCTGATGACAGGCGGGGCCCACAGAGAGGCTTTGTTTGGCGGGGACCCGGTGGCACTGGCTGGCGACCGCAGGGGCCCTCGAGGTCAGTTGACGGAAGGTCGGCTGGTGCCCTCGGAAGCCTGGCGGGGTTTCTGCCCGACCCAGTGGCGCTCGTGGGCTGTCCCCTGAGCTGCAGGTGACGGTGCGCAGTCTGAGGCAGGGCAGGGATGCGGTTCCCATGGCAACCGGCTACCAACAGCCAGAGTACCACAGAGGGGGGCTCAGACTTTGCAGGCAGATGGCCTGGATTTGAGTCCTGGCTCTGTCACCGGCAAGCTCTGTGCGGTTGGCACGCAGCTAACCCTCTCTGAGATCGATGCGGGGACCACGATTCTACCCTTGAACACTCCTAGCGTGGTACTTGGTGCTTAGTCCCCTTCCCCCACCCTCTTCCCCATCAGCCTACTCGAAAAATACAGTCCTGTCGGTTTAGGTAACAAGACTCCGGACCCCCTCCCGTGTGCTCAGCTGGTCCCCGCCCTTCCCTCCAGCCGCCTCTAAGGGACAATGCTCACCGTCCCCTTCTCAGAACCGCTCCGGCTGGTGCCCGGCGGATCAGCAGTGCTGATTCTTAAGGGCTTGACCCAGATGCTCTGCAAACCTCGTCTCTGCTGGACGGCAGGCTGCCACCCAGAACACGGGCAGAAGTGATAACGATGCCAACAAAGTATTAGATACACAGAGAGCGTCATCACGGTCCAACATAGCCGAGGACAAATCTGCGACAAGGAAATTCGGTTACGCGCGTGACGCCGGGTGCGGTGTTCGGCACACAGTTAGCTTGTAGTAAATACCAGCTCCCTTTATAGCCCCTTCTTTTCGCCCAGAGTGTAAACGATCCGCTTTCCATATGTAAGAATTGGCAGCCGCGAGGCGAGGCGAGGCCAAGGCAGCAGAGAACAATGAGCCTTTTTGGATTTACACAGTTTGTTGCTCGTGTAGACAGAGAAAGGGAGAGGAGAGACAGGTGACTGCCACATAAACGGGAGTTGTGGGGGAGGCGACGCTGGACGGCCACGGAGTGGCTTCGTATCCTGCACCTGCACCCTGAGGGGTCCGGGCGGGAAGCCTCATACCTCCTCAGAACCTGGGAGCTGGTGAGAAGCTGGCTATCCCACTGCGTCACCAGCTGACTCAGGACAGCCTTCTGGGTGGACAGGGAGGACCGTGAGAAAGGATCTGGTAGCTGCTCCCCCTGAACTCCCCATGCTCTTCTGGTCCAGGAGGACCCCAAGACCCAGACCCAGACCCAGACCAGCTGTGTTTCAAGCCTCGCCCACGTGACCCGCGTCGGGTGCAGGCAGGGGCCAGAACGGAGCTGTTCCCCTACAAGAATATACGTAAGACTGCTCATAAAATGCTTAATAAAATAATCAGGCTCACAGAAGTTGTTTTTTTTTTTTCCCCAACCACAATAATTTCTCTTAAAAAGGTGATTTCTGAAACATTAAAAAAATTGTTTTTTAAAAAGGGGCGCCTGGGGGGCTCAGTCGGTTGAGCGTCCGACTTCGGCTCAGGTCATGATCTCACCGTTCGTGGGTTCGAGCCCCATATCAGGCTCTGTGCTGACAGCTCGGAGCCCGGAGACTGCTTCGGATTCCGCGTCTCCCTCTCTCTCTGCCCCTCCCCTGCTCCTGCTCTGTCTCTCTCTCTCTGTCTCTCAAAAATAAATAAAAGCTAAAAAATATATATACTTAAGAATCTTTATGTTTGTATACACCCGTGTGATCACCACCAAAATACAGAACGTTTCTAGTACCCAGAAACCTCTCATGGCCCAGCCCCCAGAGGTGGCCTCTGTCCCGACCTCTGCCACGGTTCTGCTCATTCCTGGACTTCGTATAAATGGAATGATGTGGGATGCCCTCTTCTGTGTCTGGCCTTTTTGTAATTCGGTATCGTGCCTCAGACATTCTTTTGGATCATGGTGTGGTATTACAGTGTGTGCATGAACGACAGTTTATCACCAGTTGCCGTGTGCTTCCTCGTCTGTGTCTTTTCCCGGACACAGGCACCCATTTCTGAAGGGTATAAACGCAGGAGGGGAATCGCTGGCTCAGAATGGAGGCCGAAGGGTTGTCCAACGTGCAGCATCGCGGGAGAGGCTCCCCCACCCCACAGCCTCGCAAACCCCAGGGTGGTCAGGCACTTGCAGTCTAGCCAGGGTAGTCGGCTCTATGACGTCGAGTACGTTCTTAACCGATCCATAGCTCGTTTTGTGGTTGTCACCTGACTTTTTGGTGTGATGGGTAACGACGCCGAGTCCCTTTCATTCCACTTTCTGTCATTTGGAGAGCCTGTTTGGTGAGAGATCGCCTCCGGTTTTCCGCCCGGTTCTGAACAAGTTGCTGGCCTTTCTCTTACCGATTTGTAAAGATTCTGTGTGCCTTCCAGATGTGAGTCCTTTTCTGAATTCCTCTTCTCCCGGCCTGCAGCTCACGTTCTCACCCGCTTACTGCTTTCTTTTAGTGAACAGACTTTCTTAATTTCAATGGGGCCCAATTTATCAATCAGCTCTTTTATGATTAATAGCTTTTAGGTCCCGTTTAAGAAATCTGTGCTTATCCAGGGGCGCCTGGGTGGCTCAGTCGGCTAAGCATCCTACTCTTGATTTCGGCTCAGGTCATGATCTCGCAGTTTGTGAGTTCAAGCCCCACGTCGGGCTCTGCGCTGATGGCATGGAGCCTGCTTGGGATTCTCTGTCCCTCTCTCTCTGCCCCTCCCCTGCTCTCTCCCTTTCTCTCAAAATAAATATATAAACATACAAAAAGAAATCTGTGCTTATCTGAAAGTCATGATGATATTGTCTTCTGGAAACTTTATTGTTTTACCTTTCTTATCAGGAATATAATTCATCTTGAATTAATGTTTGTGCATGCTACGTGGTAGGGGTCAGGATCCACTTTTCTCCACATGGATATCCAACTCATTTATCGATAAGACCATCCTTTCCTCTACTGTCTTGCTTACGTACCTTTATTGTAAAGTAAGCGGGCACATATGTGTGAGTCTGTTTCTGAACTCTGAATTTGATCCCATGGGTCTATGTCTAGTCTAACAGCAATACCCCACTGTTTAATTGCTGTCGCTTAAGTTTGGTTACTCATAGTAGATCTTGATATCTACTGGAGTAAGTCTTCCAATTTTGTTCTTTCTCTTCAACATCGTCCCAGTTATTCTAGGTTCTTTGCAATTCCATATAAAGCGGTTTGTCAATACGCCTTACAAAAACACTCCTGGGGTTGTGATTGAAATGACATTGAATCTATAGATCAGTCTGGGAGACTTGACATCATAATAATACTGAACTTCCCAATCCATGAATGTGGTATGCCTCGCCACTTAGGTCCTTCCTTAATCTCTCTTTAGAAATGTCTTGTAGTTTTCAGTGTGAATCTTGCACATCTTTCAAGAGATTCATTCCTATTGTAAATTGTTTTTAATTTCATCATCTAGTCATTTGCTGCTAGTATGCAGAAGTAAACTAAATTTCATATGTTGACATTTTATCTAGTGATCTTTCTAAATTCATTTATTGATTCTAGTAGTTTGTAGATTCTTTGGGATTTTCTAGTACATAAGTATGCCATCTGAAAATAAAAACAGTCTTACTTTCTTTGTATCTGTTTCTTTTTCTCGCCTTATTGGACTAGCTAAGACTTCTGGTACCATGTTGAACAGAAATGGTGTAGTGGGCAAGAGGAAAGTGCTTGGTAGTTTCATTTACATTAACAGTAGAGTTTTTTAAAATGCTCTTTATCAGATTAAGGATATGTATTTTTATTATTAATTGATGGATGTTGCTATTACAAATTACACTGATTGATTTTCAAGGGTTAAACCAACCTTGCATTTCTGGAATAAACTCTCCTTGGTCAAGAAGTATTATCCTTTTAATACCTCTGGATGTGATTTACTAATGTTTTATTTAGGATTTTCATCTACATTCATGAGAGATATAATTCTGTAAATTTCTTTTATTATAATACCCTTGTCAACTTTTAATGTCAGGGTTTGGCTGACCTTATAAAATGAATTGGAAGGTGTTCTCTATTTCCTTGTTCTCTACAAGAGCTTGTGTAAGACTGGTATTATTTTTTCCTTAAAGGTTTAGAAAATGACTCGTGAAGCCGTATGAGTCTGGATTTCGCTTTGTCAGGAGGTTTTTAATTTCAGATTTGATTATTTTAAACAGTATAGAATTCTTTGGATTTTCCATTTCTTCTTGAATTAGTTTTGGTGAATTGTGGTTTTTAAAGAATGTGTCCATTCATCGAGGGTGTCCTTTTTGTTGGCATAAAGCGTTTCATAATATCCTGTCATCCCACTTAAAATGTCATTAGGGTCTGTAGTGATGGCCCTCTTTCATTTCTGATATTGAGGTGAAAAACATTTGGGGTTATTTTTTCTGTTTTGTTTTTGTTTTTTCCTATAATTAGTCTTGATGGGATTACTGATTTTGTTAATCTTTCAAACACCTACTTTGGCTTTGCTATTTTTGTTGTTGTTGTTGTTGTGCCTCTCTTCTCTAGTTCACTGATGTCAACTCTTCTCTTGATTATAGTTGTCCTTCCATTTTTAGATTTAATTTATTGGGCTTTTCTAGTTTCATGAGACAGAAGCTTATATCACTGACTCCCAGCCTCCTTATTTTCTTGTTTGTAAATTAAAAAAAAATTTTTTTTTAGTTTATTTATTTTGAGAGAGAGAGTGGGGGAGGGGCAGAGAAAGCCGGAAACAGAGAGAATCCCAAGGAAGTTCTTCACTGTTAGCGCAGAGCCCGATGCAGAGCTCGAGCCCATGAACTGTGAGACCATGACCTGAACTGAAACCAAGAGTCAGAAGCTTAACCCACCGAGGCGCCCCCAGCCGCCTTATTTTCTAGCTCATGCATTTAGCACTAAAAATTCTCACTTAGACGCTTCCTTAGCAGCTCCTCACAAGTTTCAATACGTTTATTTTCATTATCATTCCGTTCAAAGTATTTGCTAACTTCCATTGTGATGTTTCCTCTGGCCTATGAGTTAGTTGTTCAGAAGTACGTTGCTTAATTTCCAAACACTCGGGAATTCTCCAATTATCTTTCTGTTATTAATTTCTTGTTTAATTGCACTGTGGTCAGAGAATGCACAGAGAATGAAATGTGTGATTTCAGCCCTTTGAAATCTGTTGAGACTTGCTCTGGGGCCCAGCGTACGGTCTGGTTTAGTACGTGGTCTGTGACTCCGCTTACCTCTTTTCCAGCCCGGTGCTATGGATATCATGCGTTTTAGCATTAGGTCACTTATCATTGCTTTACGTAGTTAATATTACCCTATATTTACCCTTTTCTTCGTTCCTTCCTGCAGCTTGGTGCTTCCATCTGGGGTCCCTCTCCTTCGGCCTGAAGGACTTCCTATGAGATTTCGTGCATGTTGATTTCCTGGTGACTAATTCTCTCAGCTTTTGAAGACCTATTTGTTTTCGCCTTCATCTCTGAAAAACGTCATCTTCAAAAAGATTGGCAGGGCTTTTTTTTCTTTCTTTCATCAATTTAATATTTTTTAACGTTTTTATTTATTTTTGAGAGACAGAGACAGACAGAGCATGCGCAGGGGAGGGGCAGAGAGAGAGGGAGACGCAGAACCCGAAGCAGGCTCCAGGCTCCGAGCTGTCAGCACAGAGCCCGACGCGGGGCTCGAACCCACAAACCGTGAGATCGTGACCTGAGCCAAAGTCGGACGCTTAACCGACCGAGCCACCCAGGCGCCCCAATATCATTCCAATTTTAGCATAAGCACTGACAAAACAGGAGTATAATGTAGGTTTTAGTACATTTATACTTGTCCTTTAAAAAAAAGAAAAACATAGGGTTCCTGGGTGGCTCAGTCCCTTAAGCATCTGACTTAGGCTCAGGTCATGATCTTGCGATTCATGAGTTCAGGCCCCACGTCGGGCTCTGCGCTGACAGCTCAGAGCCTGGAGCCTGCTTCGGATTCTGTGTCTCCTCCTCTCTCTGCTCCTGCTCTGTCTCTGTCTCTGTCTCCCTCTCTCTCAAAAATAATGGGCTCTGTCTCTGTCTCTCTCAAAAATAAACATTAAAATTGTTTTTAAAAGAAAGAAAGAACAGAAAAACACCTTTCCTTCCAGCTTCTCTGTTAATTCCCTCCTTTAAATGAGGAGCAGATAGTCTCCCACATCCCCTGGTGGTTGGGTTTGTTTTTTTGTTTTTCTGTGAGTTTCCAGAAGGGTCCCAATAAATAATGCCTCCTTCCCTTACTCAGATCCCGAAGAAGCTAAGAAGCAAAGCGGGGAGGAGCCGTCGCAGCACCAAACCCCTTTTATTTCGGACACGGAGGTCCCCGGTTGCAGGTGGAGGTGGCTATTTGGAGCGGGGACCGTAGCTCCTCACAGCACACTGGGCACATCCCACACCTTTTCCCAACCAACTCAGAGCCCCATCCTCTGGGCCAAGTGCCATTAGCTCCACCTGACAGCCAGGAGACCCAGCTTCTAAGAATTAAGCCAAGGTCCTACCAGCTTGTAAGTCGGGATTCAAATCCCGGCCGGTCACAACAGCACAAGGTTTTAAAGGTGGACCGGGTTCTCAGTCCCCAAGGCAGGCTTGCTAAACGGAGGAGAATATATCATGTGTTTACGTGTGTGGACTCAGAACAGCAAGCCACCCTCTCCCTTGGTCACGGCACTCCAGGTGCAGTGGCCTCTTTTCCGTTCGTCGGATGGTCCGATGGTCACCACGTTCCCAGCGTGGCGTCCTTTGTGCTGTTCCCTCAGTTATCACGCTTGTCCCGGCCTCTTCACCCAGCTCACTGCACCTTCACAGATCTCCCTCGAATGTCCCATTTCCAAGTGTCCATTCTGACCCCTCTCCCAACGCAAACCTGTTCCCCTTTATAACCGTCCATCCCGTCTTCTCATCTTCTTTTTTTCTTTCTAGAACTTACCATACCTTGCCATCACATGATGAGTCTTCTTGTGATTTGTGTCCTCTTGTAATGTATATGTGTTGCCTCTTTTAGACCGCAAGCTCCCCAAAGGCGTGGGCACATCTGTTTTGCTCCTGGCCGTCCTCCCAGCCTCCGGCCGAGAACTTGGCACGGTGTTAGTTGTGTCTCCTCCTCCCCCTCTGTCCTCCCTCCACACCCCCCTCTCGCTTCTCCCCGGGACGGGGGTGAGGGGGTCAGCCAGCTTCTTCTCTTCTTCCCCGGCACCCCCCGGTTCTAGAGCAGACAAGCCGGGGAATGTTCTGGGAGCCGCGCAGGTGAGTAGCAGCGGCTGCCCCGCGTGACTGTACTGGCCAGATCCTAGCAGGGATCCTGGCAGCTCGGCCGGATAACACGTTGGCCTGAGTCGTCTCTGGCAGAGCTTTGCCAGGCTCCAGGACGGAACATGCGCGTGAGAAAGAGGAAAGAGCCGTGGGGTGGCACGCCCACCCCTCCTTCAGGGCAGACGAGGGAGGCGGGCGAGGACGCCAGCAGGGGGGGCCTGGAGGACCCCGAGTGAGGGGCCTCCCGTGCCAAGCGCAAACCCTGTTTAGGTGAGGACCCTTGTGCCACGTGGGGTCCCATTTTGTGTGTATTGAACCACATCTTCACCACTGGTTTGGGCTCCTCGGAGTAAGGATTCTGTCACCTCTTTCTTTTATGTCCCACGAAACACCCACCCCAGCGGACGGCGCTTTATCCCATCCCGAGCAGCACTGAGCCCAGCACTGCAGGCACTGAGCCCAGCACTGCAGGCACCCGCACGTCCTCAGCCAGCGCGGCCCAGGCCTCTTGATTCAGAGCGGAGGGGGTGTAGATAGAAGCCAAACAAAACGAAAAAGCAAACGACGTCCGAGGGCAGTGAAAGCAATTGCTGAAGATACTGAAATGCGCAGAGCCCCCCTTCCCCCCTCCTGCCAGCTTCCGGGCGGGACGGGGTGGAGGCCGGGTTTGCGCTGTGTTTTTCCACCCCGCGCCCTCCCCTGGCACCGCGGGCTTATCTGCAAGCGCATCGGCCACACACGTTTCGTGGCAAAGGGAGTGGCCTCCGCGGCTTTGCTCCCCTGGGTGGGTCTCACCCTGGATTCCTTCTCTGGGACTGTAGGAGGCAAAACAAAGCCCCAAACCGCTAAGTAAATGGGATCCAAGAAATCGATGAAAATGCTGCAGGGGGACATGCTGGCTTCTGGAAAACATCTCCAGAAGCCCGGGCGGTTCCTGATCCCGACGACGGGTGCACGGCTGCCGTGGGGGGGAATGCTCTGCTTCGGTCCCCCTGCCAGAGCTAACCTGAAAACGACTCAGAAACCCTGGGGAAAGATTGAAAGGTAAACTCACTCACTTCAGCAAAATGGAGTTGTGGCAGGGGCTGCGGTGGCTGCCCCCAAGTTCAGCGATCGTACTTCACGGCGGGAACAGTAGATGCACTTAGCGCACAAAACGGAGATAAAAACAGCGTGACGCGTGGGGGCACCAGTGGCTACAGAGCAAGCCCTCCGACACAGCCTGCATCCTTTTGTTTTAATTTTTTTAATATTTGTTTATTTTTGAGAGAGAGAGACAGACCGAGCACGAGCGGGGGAGGGACAGAGAGAGAGCTGGAGACACAGAATCGGAAGCGGGCTCCAGGCTCCGAGCCGTCGGCACAGAGCCCGACGCGGGGCGCGAACCCACGGACCACGAGATCATGACCTGAGCCGAAGTCGGACGCTCCACCGACTGCGCCACCCGGGCGCCCCCATACCCTGCATCCATCCTTAAAAGATGCCTTTCTTTTGGTTTTCCTTTCTTGTTTTTGGTTTTTGGTTTTGCTGACGCCGGTACAGCTGTTAGAGGCACATCCAGTCGAACGCACCACATCCCTTGAGGGGGGTCCAGCATATGTCATTTGAAAATGGCTCCAAGCGACACACAGAGACCTGCAGACGCTTACCTGGCAGCTGCTGGGTCTGGACAAGTCCTCTCAGGGCTCCGAGTCTGCCTCCTGGTGGACAACGTGGGCATAGTAACGCACGCCTTGTGCCGGGGTTGTGGTGTGAACAGGACCCAGCCGGGCACCGGGTCCTACCCGTGAGCTGGCCGTGTTCACGAGCAATCAAGGCCGTGGTTGTCATTTATCATACGTTCTCTCCATTCGAACTATGGATGTGGGTCCGAATCACAGTTTTTCCTGAGACCCCTGGAGACGTGAGAAAAGGGCACGTAAGTGACTGGACCAAGGTCACAAAGCTGGTCAGAAGCTGAGCTGGGTTTAAAAGGCAGAGTTTCTCTCTCTTTTTTTTTTTTTTTTTGTCCCTTTGTTCCTTAACACCCCCAGCCTGTCCCCCAAAAAGTGTGAATGAGTTCAGCTTTTAGAAATGCGACCTTTTAGGGGCGCCTGGGTGGCTCAGTCGGTTAAGCATCCGACTTCGGCTCAGGTCACGATCTCACAGTCCGTGAGTTCAAGCCCCGTGTCGGGCTCTGTGCTGACCGCTCAGAGCCTGGAGCCTGTTTCAGATTCTGTGTCTCCCTCTCTCTCTGACCCTCCCCCGTTCATGCTCTGTCTCTCTCTGTCTCAAAAATAAACGTTAAAAAAATTAAAACAAATAAATAAAATGTATTTATTTAAAAAAAAAAAGAAATGCGACCTTTTATGCTTGGTCTGCAATATGGAGAGTTATTGTTAGGTTTCCTCCCCCCCCCCCCATACACCCCTCCCTCACTGCTCCGTCAGAAATCAGGTGGGGCCGGCCACACGCGGTGGTCAGGCAGGCCACCACTAACTAGTCTAGCCGGGTAAGAGTTAGCTAGAGTTTACGCACTTGACCTCCCAGATGACCTCCCACCCTGTCCACACTCCATAAATCTCCTAGCACAGTCCTCTGTCCTCCAAGGGGTCAGCTGGGCAAGTTAAGCCATTTGGGCCCCTTACTAACACAGGGGAAAGTGCGGAACTCGGGGCTCACAGTGGCTCCTTTAACCCCATCTTGTCCTTGCCCTTCGTCGCTGAGTATCCCAAATAAGCCGTGAGGAAGCCTAAAAATTCACATCTATGAAGTAGATGGTAGGGGTGTGAACAGGGTGGGGGGGGCGGTCACTCATTCATTCACTGGTCCATTCGGCAGAGCGGGTCAAGAACCAAGGACTGTAATTAAGCCGTAGTTGAGATTCACCTGAGTTCCAGTTTCTACCCTGGACTAAAGTTCCAGTTTAAAGAGAGGACTCGGAGGGACAGAGGGGAGGACAGCATCTGCCGCCGGGGCACAGATGCCGAGAGCCGGTAGCTGGAGGGAGAGCAGACGGAGGGGCTGGGGGGGCCGGCTCTGGGCAGGAAGGGGGGTGGCAGAGCTTGGTTGAGTTCCTGGTGTGGCGTGGGGGCCCCGCTGGAGCGTGACAACAGGTGACCGTTGTCCCGGGTCCTGGCGATCCCGTGTGCCCTGTGCTTCATGCACGTTGCCTCGCTGGGCGTCACAAGAGCCCAGCTGGCCCTGGTGGGAACAGGGGTCCCCGAGTCGGAGGAGGGGTGCACGACTCCGAGCTGGCCCGGAGAGGACCAGGGGGTCCGGGTGCGCAGAAAGGTCACGGAGACCCTGCGGAAAGACAGACAAAACAAGCAGGAGACAGCTGCAGGCTGTGCCCTCTCAGGGGGGCCCAGGGCACAGCTGGAGCCGGGCCAGGGGTCCCCCCCCCCCCGCCCCCCCCACAGCAGGGAGCAGGCTGGAAAGCTCTCTCCGTTGCCCTGGCAACACGGCAGCCCAGGTTCAGGGAATTATAATGAAAAAGCCACATGCAAATGAGGTAAATTACAATTAGGAGGAAGCACAGAGGGTCTGTCCTTGAGGAAGTGCTTGGGGGGGGGTGGGGGGGGTTGTGCAGCTGACAAAGGCTGGAAGAAGGAAGGGCTCGTTGCGTGCGTGCTGCATGCGGGCCTGGGCACCGGGGCCCCTGCGTCCTGCAGACCTGCTGGGACTCTCCCGAATCTGCGGGGGTCGGATGAACAGTGCGCGTCGTGGCTACGGGGCCCGTGCAATGCCCTCGCTACACAGAGCAGAGGGAGCACGGGGCCGGCGACTCAGTACCTGGAATGGATCTCCTTTCGAATGAGAAAATACGGGCGGCAAGAGCTTTAGTGACTCGCCCAAGCTGTGCGTGGCGGAGGCAGGTTTGGGCGCGGGTCTCCCCACGATACACTCAAAGCCCGGCCACTTGCTGAGAACCCCGGGTGGTTAGGCACCTGCCCCACTACCTTCCCTGCACCCCCCCCCCCCAAGTTCTTCCCTAAAGACCAGCTTTCCATAGTCTGACACCTGGGAGCCGCTCCCACCTGAAACCCACCGCTCAGGCCTGCCCCGGTCGTGGGGTCCCCGCCAGCCTGGTGCCTCAGCGCGGAGTAGGAGACGCGGCCGAGGAGTCTGGCTAGGAGGACGGCCGCTGCCGTGGGGACCGAAGCAAACAGACGGAGAAGCAGAAGTCCTGCGTCACAGAGAATTAAGAAAATAGGCAAGAGCTAAAACAAGACC
Organism: Panthera onca; assembly: GCF_046562875.1. Classification (NCBI taxonomy): domain Eukaryota; kingdom Metazoa; phylum Chordata; class Mammalia; order Carnivora; family Felidae; genus Panthera; species Panthera onca. Next base: position 137,442,208 of record NC_138345.1, read on the forward strand.
AACGGAGATCGCTAAGGAAGAAGCTTCGCGAGGTGGGTGAAGATACCGCGTTTGTAAAACAAGAACAGAATTTGCTGAAAAGGAGGGTTCCCAGAGTGAGAGAGAGATCCTGAGCGAGAAATAAAGGAATCCATCGTAGTGCTCTATGGGGAGGCGGAAGAGGAAGAGGAAGACAAAAGTGTGGGGAGAACAGAGCTCAGGCGCCGGGAGACCCTGGAGCCTCCTGGAAGTCGCCTGTAGGGGCCCGTGCGCCCCGGACCCAGATCTGGTGTCCTCCATCCAGCAGACCAGACCAGACCAGACAGAGTCCTGCCTCAGCCGCTCACTGTCCTGGCCCCCACCCCCCCCCCCCCACCACCACCGAAGATGAGAGAAGTGCCCAACCTGCCCTTTGCCCCAGGGGTCAAGGGGCAAGTTGTTTAATTTTCCTCTGGCTGACCCCATCTTGAAAGTGATTCTTTATCCCCCGGAGTGCTGGAAACAGAAAGGCATTGTGTTCAGGTTTGCGGCCTGCAGGGGCGGGGGGGCCTTCCCTGGGGGCAGGGGTGTGTGGGCAGGGGCGCTAGTGTTTGTCTTCCTAACCCCCCGGTGGTAGCCCCGGATGGTGACCTAACTTCCAACCACCCAGGCCAGAATGTGCTGCCATTGTTTTGTCTCAAGAAGCCCCCGACCTTCGCGTGGAGTTCAGGGTCGACCCTGGAAAATATTAGTCATGGAAATGAGGACCCAGTGAGGGCCTGGGCTCATAGATGCCTCGGACCCGAGAAGGAGCCAGCTGATTGCTGCTTCCCGGGAGCAGCGACTCTGACCCCCGGAGATGCTGACAGTGGGACCACCCTGGCCCGACACGTGGACACCGGGTCACAGGCACCGAGATGGGGAGCGCCGGGCAGTAAGCCAAAACCCTACGACACAGATAGCTGCGGGGGAAACTGAGGCAAAGAGCGGTCAGCAGCGGCAGCACCAGCATTTGCTGGGCCAGACTCTTTGTCCTTCACCCTTATGCTGTACAGCCTCTCAATACTTTGAAAAACGTGTGTTCTCGGATGGGGGTTAATCAAGAGACTATATTCTAAAACTACCTGCTCTGATTACATTGGATCGTTCTTTTTTGAAATGTCCAGTCTAAGGTCCCATGACTGGGTCTTTAAAAAAGAGAGAGAGAAAGGGTTCCCAGGGAAAACCAGAGGCGGATGACTGGCTCTCAGCCTGGGTGGCAGGAGCTGGGCAGAGATCTACAAGCCAGACTCCCGTGCGGCCGGAGGAAAGTCCTGTAGCTGGGCCCCAAGAAGGCACTGGTTGATGGCAGTGCAGACAAGCCCCAGACGGCCTCAGCCCTCCGCAGAGGACCGGGGACCCCTCGTGTGGCCATCCCGATATGTACAGAAATGTTCAAGGCCTCCTCTTTGCGTGAACTTAACCCAACCAGACGGACGGCGGTGAGACAAGGAATATTCCATTTGCTGAGTGATCTTAAGCAGCTGGTTTTGACCCTTCTTTCTAAACCCTTCAGAATACAATCAAGTTAACTGAGCTATTTCCTTTCTTTTCAGAGATAGCACAGAGACGTGACTCCAGGAATTTCTACAGCCTTCCAAGGCCCCGCTTCTTTGCTTAGTGGCCGAACGTCCGGGGCGGGGGAGAGGGAGGTAATGTTTGGCCAGGGTGGATGGCGGCAGCCCAGCTCCTCCTGCCTCTAGCCACCTCCCATTCCCGGCTCACTCACCAGGCACCTTCGCTACAGGTAGGCTGACCTGTGGTGGAAACGGTTTATGAAAAGCGTTGGTCGAGTTTTTCCCGGAAAACTTGAGTGGGTAGGAGGCAGGACGGGACGGTCTCAGGTCCCCCTACCAACCTTCAAGCAAGCTGGGTCCGCTCCCTCAAAACCAGGGTCAGGTTGTCGACAAGTGAGGGCCGAGTTTGGTTTAAAAAAACAAACAAACAAAAAAAAAAACGGGATATTTTTAGTGGTTTCTCACGGTTTGGGCCCTGGGCCAGCTCGATTCCACTCAAGAATGTCCTCACATTCTCTGCCTAAAACTTCAGACCCCCAGCCAGTGTCAGACAAGCAGAACTTCTGGGATCGGTGAAACGGACCATTTCAGTTAGCCCTTCTTTCTCCTCCCACCCCCACGCCCCGTGGAATCCAACCACACAGACCCACGAGCGGTGAAAGCTGGGGCTGCTAACCCTAGGTTAATATTCCACGTACTCCGATACGTATTTGAGAAGCGAAATCCTCACTGGCTTTTACAGTTACCAGGAGGGGAGCCCACGGGGGTGATGGAGCCGCGCGGTTAACACTGGTGAGCTGTTTGCTTTTGGTGCGTTTTGCTAACACGGGAAGGTCAGTGATCGTTTTGGAAGCTGGAACCTGCCATAAAACAACGTCTTCTCCCCTGACTCGTATACACCTGCCAAAGCCTTGCTCAACCTCTGTGTCCAGGTGATGCCTTTCCAAACCCCTTCAAGCCAAGGGGGCCCCCACTCCTCTGTGCTCCCCTATTACTGCACCCCATTTAGTTGCCATCCCAATATCTAGCCAATTAGACCAGGGGCTTTCCAGCGCCCAGGACGGTGTCTTGTCCCCTAGGGATGCCTTCCTTTGGGTGCAGGCAGATGGCTTCTTACCACTAAGCCTCACCTGACTGCGACCGGCGCATCTCGGACCCAAGATAGGGCCACGACTGCAGAAGAGTAGAAACCCTATGACACCAGAAGGCGTTCCGTGATGTGCGAAACGGTTCCGACGGCCCGGGTTTCCGCTTGTTAGAAAACATCGACCGTCCCTTTCAGTCTTTCCCCAGCAAACGGATCCCCCCTTGCCCTCTCCTCCATTGCTTTTGTAACCTGTCCCCCAAAAGGCAAACGACAAAATCCTCAGCGGCAGTGGGTAGATCGAAGAAAAAGTTAACCGAGCGAGTGCTGAGTCCAAATCTATACCCATTCTATTCTTGGCCACCTACGTTCGTCTGTCTGACCAGATTCCTCTGTGAGCATCCACGCCAAGGAAGTTTGACTTGCTGCCGTTTGGGCTGTTGTGGATAAGTGGGCTTTTACTCGGCACGTCCAGAAACGTCCATCCTCACGGACCTACCCTTTGCGACGACGGCTGCGCCACGGCCGCGTACGAGGCGCTGAGAGCGCAGACGCTGTTTGAGTCAACTGAGAAATCAAATCAACATTTTTGTTCGTCGGTAAGAAGCCGATGGAGTATGTAATATACATGTGTGTGCCTGTGTGTGCGCATACGACATCTGTAAATAAATGACACGCATTGGCGGGAGCGGTGTTATTTGGTTAAGACCGAAGGCACTGTTTGAGAGAGACGTGGTGGTGGGATTACCTGTTGATACAGTAGGTGTATCAAACGTCACATTTCAGTGGTAATGGGAAGGAAAGGAAAGAGGAGACATACCTCCTTTAGAATATGTCCATTCATCATTTTCTCCTTTGCAAACACCGAAAAAAAAGCCCGAGAAGCTGTGTGCCTTTCCTTGAGAGGTGCCCTTCAGTTCCCAGAGAGATGAAGTTCAGTCTGATGTCAAGGTTACTAAGGCAACGATGTATGCTTATGAATAGCAAAGCAAATAGACACATAAAACGTGAGTAAATCATTAATTCATTGTACTATTATTGATGGGATCTGGAGAGGCTTACATATTCCTTCTTCATTCCAAGTTCTTGAAAGTTTGCTTTCATCACAAAGCAAACACTCGGATGGCCACTTTATGGATAATTATTCCCTCTCTGCCTCACTCTAGAGGCCAAGGAAGACTGGCTCTCAGATTTTAATGGATCAAAGAAAATGGTAAACCGGGCAAGAGACGTGTGCTTCGTGGTTTGGAGGCTGGGTTCTTTTTTTTTTTTTTTTTTTTTTTTTTCTTTTTCTAATTGGCGGCTGTGGTTTCTGTCGAGAATGGAAAATGCATTAAGGGTACTTGGTACTTGGACTTAAACACAAAGCACCTTTCGGTTTGACAAACAGATTTGAGTAGAGGCGAAGTCCCTCTGTTTGACCCACGAGGATGTCCACATTTCATGGCACACGGACAGGGCTGGGAGGAGGTGTGAGTCACCAGCTGGAGGGTGCTGCCCGGGGGCAGAGAGGTTAAAGGTCTGTGTGCGGTGATGCAAACCGGGCAAGGCCAGGACACCGGGAGGCTGGGGTTGCACCGAGGGAGTGTCCCACCTTCCTATTCTTCCAGGTGGCTGGAGTGAGTCAGCGCTTTCTCCTCGGTCGCCCACCCAGCCTGGGGGTCACCGCCAAGGTTAGGAAGAGGTGAACCGTCCCAGCTGGGCTTCGCCTCTGGCCCTCCTCATAGATCCAGACCACCTGCATAGAAGCCCCGTCGGGGGAGGCGGGGGGCTCCTGGGTGGCTCAGTGGCTAAGCGTCTGACTTGAGCTCGGGTCATGATCTTGCAGTTCATGAGTTCAAGCCCTGCACCGGGCTCTGTGCTGACAGCTCAGAGCCTGGAGCCTGCTTCGGATTCTGTGTCTCCCTGTTTCTCTCTCCCCAACTCACGCTCTCTCTCTCTCTCTCAAAAATAAATGTTAAAAATTTTAGAAACCCTTTCTTCACGACTGCCTCCTCCTTCTCTCAGGATGGCTGGTGCCTCAAAGGAAATGTATCCACGATCATTGCCATCCAGGGAGTGTGAGGCTGGAGTCGGGCCCTGGGCCGTGCAGCCAAGCCTGGGTAGCCAGAGTGCTGACCAACAGCAAGGGACCCCTGCAGCACACCTTCTGCATACTGTGCGACCCAGGCAAGTTGCTTAACCTCTCTGTGCCTTGGCTTCCTCCTCCATAAGCCGGGATCAGTCATGGAACCTGCCTGGAAGGGCTGCTGAGAGCATTGTCTGGATGGATCTGCACACACCACTGATGGCTCGGCGGCCAGAGAAACAGAGGCCAACAGGATCGCGGCTCGGTTGGTAGCATATCCACTTTCTGGCCCCTGGTCTAGGTACTGGGTGCTTTCAGACCCTTCCGCGGAACTTTAACCGGGGAGATGTCGCTGGCCTCACGCAGGCCACCCACCCCTTCTCTCGAGGCCACAGAGGAGAATCCCTTGTCTCCCGTCACCCCATGCATTTGGAGAGAAGTCTCCAGAGGCCGAGTCTCCAAGGGCGAGCTTGCACTGCAAGGTGAGGCCCGCTTGGCAAAGCGCCGGCCAGGAGAGGCGCTTCAAAAATGTCTCTAGATTGGATACACACAGTCCTCGCAGGGAGGTGCTGTGTGAAGGGAGACAGGAAAGCCATAGCCAAGTTCATGTGTGAGCTAGAGGTGCCTGGCATTCCACCAGAATGCCAGGTGGAAGCAAAGAGGCTCGGGTGGTTCGTGCATGTTCAAGGGGAGGGATCGGGGAAAGCTTCCTGGAGGAGGTGGCTTTTGAGGTGGGTCTGGAATGAAGAGAAGCTCGCAGAAGCCCAGGGAGCTGAGGGAGGAAAGCCATGGAGGTGTGAGAGTGCGGGGTGGTGGCTGTCCTTGGACAGCAGGGCACAGTGGGGTCAGCAGGGGGGAGCGAGGGAGTCTCTCTTGTCCTTTCCTCCCCCCGTGCATCAATCCTCCTGGTCCTTGGAGATCTGGGTAGGCAAGCGAGGAGGAAGCTTCACGGTCAGGTCCTAAGGTCTCTGAGGGCAAAACTGTCCTCACCCTCCTTAACCCAGGGGCCGGGGCAGGGCCTGAGAAATGCTGTGAGCTTTCTCTCCTCGGGGCGGGTGGGGACAGCAGTGCCCTGGCCTCCGGGGTGGTCAGTAAGGCACACTCTCAGCCCTTCTGGTCCCTGGTCAGCCCGGGGAGGGGTCTGTCCCGAGCTGCCGGCCAGCATCATTGGGGCAGGTCCTGGCCTCCGGCGAGGGGGTCAAGGGGGCTTGGGGAAGAGTCCCTGCGTCCCCGAGGAAGGGGGCTGTGGAGGTGCTGCTCGGAAGGAGTGCGTGAATGCCCCTCCTGGGCATGTCCGCGCCTGCTCTGAGACCTGCTCATATCGAAGGCATAGGGCTCGCAGCCCCGGGAGAGAGTTCCAGAACGGGGAACTGCGGGTGGTCCAGGGGGGTCAGCTGGCGGCTTTGTGCGTGTGGCGATTTGTGGCAGCCGCTTTCAGCTTTGGGGGCTCCCAGGCATTCACGTTACCAAGACCTTAGGACTAAGACCAGAGTAGTGTCTATGCTCTGCCCGGGCTCAAATTGGGAGGGGAGGGGAGGACGAAGAGAGCGGGGGCAGGACCACCCCTCGCCGCGGGCATGGTTAGAGCACTTTCACTCCTGAGAAGGGGCGGAGAGGGGCTCCCATTCCCTGCTTTGTAGATACAGCACTTGGGTTTCAGAGAGGTTAACCAAAAGACCCGAAGCAGCACGGCCAGGGAGATGCTCAGTGGGCCCAGAGCCAAGCTCCTCCGATGCCCTGGGCCCGTCTCGCTCCTGCTGGCTTAGCTCGAAGACAGGCCTGCTGTGCCCCCTGCAGAGCATGCTGTGTGACTCCAGATGGGACAGACCTGAGGGACGGTGGTCCTGGAACCCCCGGCTCCGACCCGGGCTTGAGCCTCTGCCCCACCCGCACGGTGCCTGGGGTTTATACAGGCTCCTCCCCTCTCTGTTGGGGAGGAGCACCCAGCGGTCAGAGGTGGGCGCAGAGCCCGGGGGGAGGGGGGGGCGGGGGGGGGAGGGGGGAACCCGAGGCTCTACAGGGACCCATCAGGGGCCGGAAGGGAGCTCAGCCCGAGGGACCATTTCAGATCCGACATTGCCACTGTCCTGTTCGTGAAAGCAACGGATTCCAACCTGCGTCCCGGGTGTTCGCAGAGGTCACCGCGGAGCCCTCGGTGTGACGATGGCCGGTTTGCGCGTGCTACTGGACCAAGCCGCCAAGGCCTGCTCCGTGGTTCCTGATTTGGTGAGCAGCCGAATCACCGAGCCACGGGGATCCTGACTCACAAGACCTGGGGTGGGGTCCGAGAACGTGTGATTTTAGCCCCCCTGCGGGTGCCGGGCCCTGCAGCAGGGGCTCCGTGAGGCTCTGGAGGGCTGGCCGGAGCTGCTGGCCCCTCAGGGACAGAGCCGACGGAGCTGGGCTCCCCCTGGGTTTGGGTGGGGAGACCACACGTGTGGGGCACCGAGGGAACAAAGGATTTGGAGCTGTGGGCCTAGAGACCACATCCTCTTTGCCCCCCAGAGTAGTGTTGTTATCGAGAATCAAGTCCCCTTGCACGGCTCCCTGGGGGCCCCGGGGGGACCTGTCCCCAGCACACTCTCCGAACCACTAAATGATAGGGTCCAGCATCAACTCCTCTGCCTGCCATCCCAGAAGGGCCTGTTCTCGTCTAGACCCAAATGTGGACAGAAATGTGTGTCTTCACCCTCTCCTTTCAATGAAATGCTTTTTGCCTGGGCAATTGTTTTTGGATTCGGTGTTTCCATTGTTCTGTTCACGAAAGTAACAGATTCCCATCCGTGTCCTCGTTTTGCAAGGCAGAAATTCCCCTGGATGCGAACCTGGTGTTTTCGGAGGCCCGTCCGCCCGCCCCTGTGGGCCCTGGGGGGATGAGGGATTGAGGGGCCGGGTGGTAAACTGAGGAAACACTGCCAAGCTTTCTGCGGAGGTTCCCACACTGCACCCTATGTGACTAGCGCTCTGCATTTTGCCCGCAGATCCCAAACAGATTCTTTCCGCGAGGAATCAGCCCTCACACAACATGAACGGGCTCGTTTTATATCAGAAGGCTAAATTTTAACTGACAAATTGGACAGGTTCCCTAAGGCGAGGGTTGCTAAGCTTTGTCAGGCTCACAAAAAATGTGATTTATAATATATTCCTGTTCGCTAGACAGTCCTGCTCCCAGGAACGACGGCCTAGTGCAGAAACAGGTCTACTTAATATCTTGACCCCGTATAAAAACACGCTCTGTCAGGGTGTCCACGAGCATACAAACAGATGTGCGTAAATCAGGATTCGACAGAGCCAAGCGAGTTTAATTGCATTAAGTTTTAATGATAATTTAAGCAGTCAAACCCTTAAAATTCAGGGCAGGGCAAGAGGAAGCCACGATTTACTTTAGAATTTTGTATTCTAAAGGAAAGAACTAAGGGTCTGGTGAAAGCAATCTTATTTCCTCTGCTTCCGGTTTACGGAAAGGAAAACGGTGTTTGTCGTTCCCTAATTACTCTGATGTTTATGAACACAGAATATGTCAGATATCAGAAGTCCGTCCACACCTTCAGCCGAGCTCCCTCAGAGATCCTTTGTTAAACACACACACACACACACACAAGAACAGAGTAAACCATCTGACTCCTTAAAAGTCCCCGTTAAACTTGCCAGCTCATTTTGCCCAAGAAAACCGGGACTGCTCTGAGCAAAGTGGGCAGGGATGGGTTTGTTCTCTGAATCCGACTGCTTAGCAGAAGTCAAGCGGCTGATTTTTCCCCAATGTCTGCATATCATGAAACTTCCTAAAAATCTTCCAGGGGGTAACCTGAGCTTATGAAAAATGATCCTGAATGTCAATAGGACAAAGCTTCCCTTCCAAGATGTAATTAGGGGAGCTGGGGGGCACGCCTTTCATATTTTACTTGACAAGCATCTTTTTTTTTCCCCTTTGTTCTGTCTGCTCTGGAGAGCTTCAGCAGGGCTTTGCCATTTCTTTGTTAAGGGGAATGGTTTAAAAAAAACCCATAGTTATAGAGTAATTATTTAAAACTGAATCGATCTGATGGGAATGCTCATTTCGCCCAGTATTTTTGTATGTGTGAAAATAAGACTAGTTATTCTAGGTAGTATATGGCTTGTATTTAATTGTACGCATGGTTGAGTTTGTAAGTTCTTTGTTCAAAAACACGAAGGACATACCGACCACGTGAGAAAAGGAAGGCTCAGAAGACTGATGTTGTCTTCGGGCTCCACTGAGAGATGCCGAGGCTGGTCAGAGCTGGCCTAGGGTTCTATCCTACATCATGGTAGAAATATCGACGACGAGTGGAAAATGTCCGCCGAAGGGACATTACGTTACCGTGTCCCAGGCAGGGTTCTGTAACCTCAGCACTAATGCACTTGGGGCTGGATGGTTCTTTGTGTATGCGGTGGGGGTGGGGCTGGCCTGAGCACCGCAAGAGGTTAGCCGCGTCTTGGCCTCTGCCCACTAGGTGTCAGTAGCGGCCTCCCTCTTCCAGGTGTGACAACCAAATGGTCTCCAGACAAACGTCCCCTGCGGGGCAAAATCCTTCTCCGTTGAGAACCACTGGTCTAAAGAATGAAGGAAATTGGGCACATTTAGCTCAGAATGACAATATTTACAGGGAAGGTGAAAGCTCTTTGCAGGTATGGAATTTAAAAAAAATGAAAGTCATTCTGAGTTGCTTCAGCAGGCGGAACAAAGACAAATGAGGTAAAATTGTAGACAGGCCGATTTTAACGAAGGAACGAAGGAGAACCTTCTAGAAGAACTGCTCAGCTCCCACCCCCAAGGTGCTGATGTTTACACTGGGCTAGAATCCTGACTCAAGATCCAGGACTCTTTCCTGTGATAGATCTTTCTTGGAGCACTGAGCACCAGCAAAGCACTGTGCCAACACCCTGGCATCCGTGATCGGATTGACTTTTCTGTTGGGGACAAAAATAAAAAGCTTAAAGGTGGACCTCATGCCCTGGGGGAGGGGGGGTTCTGTCCTTCCTCCCCAGTCACCCCAGTTCCACAGAAAGGGTGGGCAGGACAGCTAGGGCAAGGGCTACGTGTGGTGGGGTTTCTGGCCTGGAGTCTCCCCGCTGGCGTCTGAGCCAGTACTGGAATCCAGAACCCTCCAAGTGCTCTTTCCAGATGTTCTCCAAGCACAGAGTGAGGCGAGCTCCAGGAGGTAAGCACCTGGCCCGGATTCTCCTTTGCTTTTAGCATCCTGAGCCCTTAGGAGCCACCTGCCTGAGCCCGCCATCTCGGCAGGGAGCACCTCCCCAAGTGCCCACTAGGTGTCACTCTGTGGTCTCGAATGACCGCTTGCCGAGGCCCCAGAGGTGGCTTTTTTCAGACTTAAACGCTTTCCTCTTCTCTGCCTCTGGCACAAACATTCCAAAATCCCCCGTGACAGGTAGTTTTGCTTTTCTGCTAAATGGCCTCCCCTCTTTTCTCCCTGCCCCTGCCTCCAGGATGAACTCCCCCAGCCTTTTGTGGGGCGGCTCCCCGGGTTCAAGTGCCCAAGAGGGGCCATCCTGGCCTGCAGAACCTCCTGGAGTGAGCGTGGCCGAGCCTGCGTCCCCGAGCTGTGCTGCTTGTCCCCTGATGACTTCTCTCTCGCGGTTGCCTAGGAACACCTGCCTCTTCCCATCTGTCTCACCTTCTAGATTGCAGACCCCCCAAAATCTCCCATCTTTCTGTGCCCCACGCCACAGAAGAAAACACACAGTAGGATGGACAGCATTTGGGGTTGATGTCACTGAAGGAAAGGGAAAAAAAGGAAAGGAACATTGTAAGCGCAGATAACGGAGACAGGAAACAGGTTCAAAGCCGGTAACAATTCCAACGGTAAAAGCGAGGAGCACAGGGAGGGGCGTGTCCACACAGACACTCCTTGGTCTGGCGAGGAGCCGGCTTGGAAAGCTTCGGCGGGGGCAGGGGTGTCCCCCTGCATTGTAAGGGGGGCCTTGGCGGGGCGTTGGGGGACTGGCCAGCGTCCGGGGTGCAAGGGAAGGCGTGTGCTAGGACTTGGAGGCAGAGACGAGATGCCTGTAGAGAGCGAACAGAGCCTTTTGGTGACAGAGAGGAAGCAGGGGCCTCCTGTAAGTTCTGAGAGCCGCTGCGATCCCCTTCCCGCCCAGGGCCTCGCGTCCGGTCCCGCGTCTCACGCAAAGGTCTGCTCTCCCAGAGGCCTAGGTGAAAAGTGACCAAACCATCAACCTTTAGCAATGTTTTCTGGGCGGTTTCTGCCTGTGGTGGTGAGGTCTGTTACGTAGCATAGAAATAACGGCACAAAGTTGGGAACCACTGAGGAAGGGTCACTGTGGACAGGGGTCTGGCCTTCAGGCATTCGGCCCAGGACAGAGCAGACGACAGGCACCTTCCTGCATTTGGAAGAATGTGTGGACAAGTTTTAGGTAGTGGGGCGAACCGGGACAGGTCTGATTATAATGAGAGTAGCTAGGGGCCCCCCGGGTGGCTCAGTCGGTTGAGCGTCCGACTTCGGCTCAGGTCATGATCTCCTGGTCGTGAGATCGAGCCCCGCGTTGGGCTCCGCGCTGGCCGCGTTGAGCCGGCTTAGGATTCTCTCTCCCTCTCTCTCTGCCCCTCCCCTTCTCTCTCTCAAAATAAAAAAATAAATTAAAAAAATTTAATTACATTTACTGAGCACTTGCCAGACGCTGTCCCAAGAGCCCCCCACGCCCTCTGGCTGAGTGCTCAGTAACCACGTGACGTGGTCCTATCCCCACTGTCCGTCCCGACCCTTCAGCTGTGGAAACTGAGTCACATCAAGGACGCAGGAGGCGTCCAGGGCACAAGGCTGGTGGCGCTAAAGACAGAGGTTTGGGCACGGCAGCTCAAGTCTAGAACTCCCGTCTCAACCGCAGTCTCCATCGACAAGCCTCCACGACGGGGGCTCAGAACGATACGAAGACAATAGCATTTCGGGGAGAGTTTTCTCCTCGGACCCAGACTGAGGAGCACTTGCGGGTAAGAGTTTGCTGGCCTGAGACTCAAACGTCCTCATCTGGACTAGCGCCTTCAGGTACAGAGCCCTATTCGATTCTCCCAACAGCAGCCTCGCGCTGGGGGCAAAGCAGATATGCATGGGCCCATTTTGCAGATGAGGAAACGGAGGCTCAGAAGCGGGGTGGGTGGCCAGTCAGGGCTGCGGCAGGACTTAACTCGGGCCCAGAGGTTAGCGCCCCAGGCGTCGCACGGCGGGCGGTAAGGCGTTACAGCTGGAGCTGTTTTGCCAGAAAGGAGCTAGCACGTAGCGGATACGACCCGTTACCAGGCATGCTAACAGCTGATTTCAACTAAAGTTCGCAATATCCACCGAGGCTGAGTGGCAGGAGTTGTCTGCAGCCCTCCATGAAGCCGGCCGGGCCAGGCCCGAAAACCCGCATCTGCCTGGCAACACAGCGTGCTATTTCTGCCCCATCCGAGGGCTTCTCCTCTTTCTTCCGCCCACCGTGGATTCAGCCCGTTTCTCGACCCTCACTTTTGAGGTCTGGGATGCCAATTCACGGGCAGGATTTTAGCTTTGGAAATGGAGAGGGGGGGGCTTAGCTTAGAGCTGTTGCGGGCCAAAGAATTCACGAGGATCCACGATAGACTGGATGGTGGGCACAAAAACCAGCAAAGGAGAAGGGGAAACGAGAGTGGCATAAAAATTGGGGGACTGGGAAGACGACGATAGGGCGCTTAAGCAGGGGAAGGATTCGGTAGAAAGAAAACAAGTTCCGTTTGAGAAACGTTTCGTCGTGAGCGGCGGAGAAAGCTCGCTCCCAGGTGAGGTGGAGGGCAAAACAGAAAAGGCAGAACTGAGGGTGAGAGGCGAGGGCCAGGGGTACCCATCTGCGAGTCACCTGGAGGTTGGGCCGAACCCCAGAATCCGGGCAGTGAGGCCCCAGGGAGGAGAGGAAGTGAGGGTGCAGAGGAGACGCGAGGGGGCCTCCAGCTCTGTGGATCCCTTCCCACACCTCCTCCTGGCCCGGTGACCTTCACCTCCGCTCCCCTCCGGCCGCCCACACCCTGGGCCTCGTCATCACCCTGACGGCTCCCACTGCCCTCCGGGATCGCGCTCCCTGACCACAGCTTCCGAAGCCGTCCCCTCCCTCCCCGCCCGGCTGACCTCATCCCCACCTCCGCTCCCTGGACTTTCCCACGTGGACCAGAGCCTCCTGGCTCCCCGTCTCCAGCCCTCCAGACCACACAGGACATCATCGCGGCCGATCTCTTCGCCAATACCCTCAACTGCCTCGCCCCTCCGTCCTTCCGCCCAGCTCATCCGGCCAGGCTCGAGCCAGGGATTTGCGAGGCACCTGTCTTCTCCGCCCTACGCCAGCCTTGGCACTCCAGGGGAGGAAATCCCACACCAAGGATGTTTGGTGCCCACAAAGCCACGGTGCCCGGAGTCAGCTGCTCGCTCCCCACGGCTCCCCCCTCCTCCTCTTGGGCATCCGTTCCAAGCCTACGACGTCTCCCCCCGGCAGACGGCTCTGCCCCTGGTTCACGCAGGAGCTCTGCGCTCCCCTACCTGCACGTGCGTGTTTCTGTGTAGGCTCAGCGCTTTGTCCTCGGGTCACCTCTTCGTCCTCGCAACAGCCCCTCCTTGATTCGCATGTTTGCAGATGAGGAACCGCAGGCTCGTGGACGGCCCTGAGGTCAAAGGAGGTTGTATGTCTTCTAACGTGTGCTCTTAACCCACAGGGCCAGGTGCTGTGCTAGATGCTGACGATATAATTATAAACAAGATAGATGAGGTTCCCACCCTCATGAAGCTTACGTTTTAGGAGGACAGTACGTAAGTAAATAAGGGACTACATCAAATAATTATCGGCTGCATAAGAACCAGCAAAGGAAGACGCCGAACTCGGTGACACGGAAAAGACTGGCTTGGGTAGGGTGGTCAGCGGGGAGCCCTGACGGGAAGGTGTGCTGACGGCCCCCCCGTCTTTCCTCACTCCCCACTTGTGCCATCCAAGGGTGGTGCCCCACCCCCGCTCTGGATGCCATCATTTATTAGCAAGATGATGTCACTCGCACCGGGAGCAGGTGTCCCCTGTGTAGATGATGAGCTTAGAGGGCTGAGTTACTGAGGCCCCAAAATGGGAACGTAGTGGGGGTATTTCTGGGATCAATCAACCACCTAGGGAAGAAAGGGGTCCTTGGAGGCTTGGATCATTGGCCGCAGCTGAATTCCTCCGCGGAGGACAGAAAGATGACCCCGAGGGCGACGGAGGCAGGTGAGTTCTGGTCCATCCAACCAGTGTTGAACATCGTGTCCCAGGTTGGGTTCCCTAGGGAGAGGGGGAACGGAGACCTGGGTGCAGGAAGCTTATGGGCCAAGTGCGCTTGGGATCGACACCTGCGGGGAGTGGAGGAAGCGGGACTGGGGAGGGAGAAGACACTGACGGAGGCGGCAGATAAATCGGCCTCGGTGCCGGCCGCCCGTGCAGCTGGGCCCACGCGTGGCGTCCGTCCCCGCCACTACGGTGAATCGGCTCACGAGAACACTGCGTCAGTTCCCCAGCCAGCTGGTGGCCAAAGTCGTCCTGTCTGCTTGGTCGTTGAGTGCCGCGTCTGTGTTGGATGCTTCCTGGCGGGCATTTCATGCCTACGAAACATCTTTCTCTTGGCGCTCACTCTCTCCAGTTCGTCCACATCCTCCTCCCAAATTCTCGTGTTCTAAATTTTTTTCTTTCTTCAAACTGCCCCGGCTCGTCAGTCTGCATATAGTCTAACCTTGGGCCGTTTCTCTTTCCACGTGAGATGGCCCCTTTCCACGTGGGGCCGGTGCTGCGCTACAGCCACGTCCCCCTTTTGGCTCGTACCCACATACCAAAGACAGTGAGCCGAACAGTGGTCCCGCGGAGACGGCCCTGCCCTACTCCCGGGAACCTGTGGGCATGTCAGACTGCATATTTTAATTGGCAAAGACACAGCCAAGGTGGCGGGGCACCCGAGGGACGGCGGCGTGGGAGGGACCCAGCCCTCCAGCTCTGTGCTGCTAAGGAAGAAGGGGCCACAAGCCAGGGAACGCCGGTGGCCCCTAGAACTGGAAACGGCAAGGAACCAGAGTCTCCCCTCGGGTCTCCAGAAGGAACGCACGCCTGTCCCCGTCTACACCTCGATGTTAGCCCCAGCGGGATCCGTTTCCGTCTTCTCCACTCCAGGCCTGTGAGACGCTGTTGATGAAGGGAGTATCACAGCAAGCGATCACATCTGTGAACCCAGCTGGCTATTTCCCTTCTCCTTCTGATCGCAAAGGCCTCCCATTCATGCGGCCAGAAGTGGTGACGGCTGGGGCGCCTGGGTGGCGCAGTCGGTTAAGCGTCCGACTTCAGCCAGGTCACGATCTCGCGGTCCGTGAGTTCGAGCCCCGCGTCAGGCTCTGGGCTGATGGCTCGGAGCCTGGAGCCTGTTTCCGATTCTGTGTCTCCCTCTCTCTCTGCCCCTCCCCCGTTCATGCTCTGTCTCTCTCTGTCCCAAAAATAAATAAAAAATGTTGAGAAGTGGTGACGGCTTAGGGACGGTAGCAGGGCACTAGTGGTAGGGGCCGTGAGTTTGGGCACCTGGCTGGTGCTACCTTTGCCCTCTGGCCTTCGCTAGTACTGAAACCCAGATGGGCTACCTCCGCTTCGAGGAATGCTGTTGCTGCCTTGGAGGGTCTGGTGGAATTCAGGCCCCTGGCCACACAGCCACCGGCAGTCATGGGGAGGTGCCCCCTATCTACCAGGATCCCGTCGGATGCTAGGAGATTTTCTGCTTCGAGAGTGTGATGAGTTTTGGTAAACTTATTCAGCTGGGTGATCGTCACAATATTCCAGTTTGGGGGTACTTCCGTGACTCCCCCAAGTTTCCCTGGGGCCCACCTGCGGTCTACCCCTCTTGCTACCCCCAACCCCGGGGCAAACACAGATCCGCTTTCCGTCCCGATAGTGTTTGCCTTTCCTAGAGATCTCACATAAATGACATCGCACGATTTGTAGTCTTCTTTTCTGACTTGTTTCGCCCACCGCGACGTTGTTTTCATCCGTTGTGCGTCTCTCTCCAATCTGGCCCAAACTCTGACACCTCCCCACCCTGCGTGAGCTCTGGGGATTGGTAAGGTCGCAGCTCTGTGACAGCTGTTCTTTGGCTGGCTTCGCGGACTCTCACCTTGTGCACGCACGGTCTGATACGTAGTCAGAGACCCGAGCAGGTTCCTAGCTGGTTTCTGCGGTTTGTTCTCTGCAGAGCTCCACCTCGGCAAATTCCAGCCACTTTGGTCTGCAGCCTGCGAGCTCGGTCTCCCTTTGTCTTGCTACCCGGGGCCGCTGCTTTCTGCGTTGTGATGTGGAAAGTTAGTCCAGGCAGAGAGGCCGGGCAATCATGCATTTCTGTCCTCTCGAGGATCCCGGTGCCATGTTGGCTGTTACTTAATGTCTTAAACACGTAGGTCTCTCCCCCGTATATTTTCTCCAGTTTCTACTTCTTGGTAGCAAGTCCGCTCTTGGTTATCCATCAAGGACAGCCATGCTCTTCTTGTTGAATTTCTTCACTAGCTATTATTATATTCAGTCAAATGCAGCTTTTTAACGTGAATGGTTTAAACAATCTTGGTAACTGTATACAGTTGGTAACCTTCACCACCATCGTGATGGGGGAGAGTTCCCTTCCCTAAAACGCTTGCTCGTGCCCCCTCACCCTCAATCCCCTCCCCTCCCGACGTGTAACTTCTTTCTGTAATTATAGCTTTCACCTTGGCCGTGATTCTTAAATTCTACAGTACACAGTGTTTGTGTATGTGGTCTTTCGCTTAACGTGTTTGAGATTTTCCACATTATTGTGTGTGTTAATGTTTTGTTCCTTTCTATTGCTGAGTAGTATTGCATTGTGTGGGTAGATGTTTACCCCATTCACTGGGTGGTGGGCATTTGGGGTGCTTCCAGTTTGGGGCTGTTAATGGATAATGTTACTATGCTACATCTTTGTGTGGAAAAACATATATATATGTAACCTTTGCGTGCATGGACATTCTGGGATATGTTGTAAGTGTATGTTTAACTTTTAAAGATCTCACCCTACTGTTTTGCAAAGTAGCCATACCACTTTGCCCTCCTACCAGCAATGGATGATCTAGGATGCTCTAGATCATCAAGGACACTATTATCTCTCTCTCTCTCTCTCTCTCTTATTTATATATATATATATATTTTGTAATGTTTTTCTTAACGTTTATTTATTTTTGAGACAGAGACAGAGCATGAACGGGGGAGGGGCAGAGAGAGAGGGAGACACAGAACCAGAAGCAGGCTCCAGGCTCTGAGCCATCAGCCCAGAGCCCGATGCGGGGCTTGAACTCACGGACCACGAGATCGTGACCTGAGCTGAAGTCGGACGCTTAACGACTGAGCCACCCAGGCGCCCCAGTATATATATATTTTTAATTTTTTTTAACGTTTATTTATTTTTGAGACAGAGAGAGACAGAGCATGAACGGGGGAGGGTCAGAGAGAGGGAGACACAGAATCTGAAACAGGCTCCAGGCTCTGAGCTGTCAGCACAGAGCCCGACGCGGGGCTTGAACTCACTGACCGCGAGATCATGACCTGAGCTGAAGTCGGTCGCTTAACCGACTGAGCCACCCAGGCGCCCCCCCCCCCAGTATATTTTTTAATGTTTATTTTATTTTTGAGAGATCGAGACAGAGTGCAAGCGGGGGAGGGGCAGAGAGAGAGAGGGAGACACAGACTCCGAAGCAGGCTCCAAGCTCTGAGCTGTCAGCACAGAGTGTGATGTGGGGCTTGAACTCATGAACTGTGAGATCATGACCTGAGCTGAAGTCAGATGTTTAACCAACTGAGCCACCCAAGTGCCCCTCCCTTTTTTTATTTGAGAGAGAGAGAGAGAGAGAGAGAGAGTGTGAGTGGGGTTGAGGGGCAGAGGGAGGGAGGGAGAGAAAGAGAGAGAGAGAGAGAGAGAGAGAGAGAGAGAGAGAGAGAATTTTAAGCAGGCTCCACATTCAGCACAGAGCCTGACGTGGGGCTTAATCCCACGACTGTGAGATCATGACCTGAGCCAAAGTCAAGAGTCAGATGCCCGACTGACTGAGCCACCCAGGCACAACTACCTTTCTTTTTTTAATATTTTATTTTTAAGTAATCTCGACACCCAACATGGGGCTCAAACTCACGCCCCCGAGATTGAGTCACACACTCTTCTGACTGTGCCACCCAGGTACCCCCATTATCTGTTTCTTTAAACTTTGGTCTTTTTAATGGTTGCACAGTGGTATCTCATTGATTTTCCCCTTTGAATTACCTCGGTGCTTTTGCCAAAAACTAATGGACCATGTACGTGTGGGTTTATTTCTTTATTTCTGAAGTCAATTCTGTCCCATTGATTATGTGCCAATGGCACAGTGTCTTGGTCACTGTAGCTTTATAATAATCTTGAAATCTAAATAGTTTCTGTCCTTCAACTTTGTTCCTATTTTTCAAAACTCTTTTGGATATTGTATGCACTTTGTCTTTTCACGTAAGTTTTTAAATCTGCTTGTCAGTGTCTTTCCACAAAGTGTGTTAAAATTTTAATTGGAATTGCATTGAATCTGTAGATGAATTTGAAGAGGACAGATATATTAACAATATTAAGTGTCCCAATCCATGAACATGGTATATCTTCTTGTGTACTTAGGTCTTTTTCAATCTCCTGTTGTAATATTTTACAGCAGAACAGGTTTTGTACATCTTTCATTAAATTTATTCCTAAATATTCTTGATGTTATTGTAAGTGAAGCTGGTTATTACATTGAATGTGTAATTGTTCATTGCTAGTATGTAGAAATACAACTGGCCTTCATATTATTGACGTTCTATCTTGCAACGTTGCTATGTTCACTTATTAATTCTAGTAGTGTCTTTTATAGATTCATTAGGGCTTTCTAGATACATGATTAAGTAGTCTGCAAAAAAGACATTTTCATTTCTTTCCTAACTTGTATGTCTTTCATTTTCATTTATTTTTCTAGCCTTGGCTAGGACTTTCAGTAAAATGTTAAATATAGACACAGTAAGAGCAGACATCCTTGACTTGTTGCTATTCTAAATAGAAAGCATTAAATCTTTCACTACTGAGTATGATGTTGGGTGTAAGGGTTTTTGTTTTTGTTTTTGTTTTGGGGGGGTTGTGTTGTTTTGTAGATATCCTTAATCAGATTTTAAATTGAATTTTATCAAATATTTTTACTTGCATCTTTTAAAATGATCTTTTCTTTTTTATTCTATTAATACAGCAAATCATATTAATTGAGTTTGGGATGTTAAACCAATTCTACATTCCCAGAATATGCCCCACTTGGTACTGATGTATTGTCATTTTTATATATGGTTTGATTTGCTAATATCTTGTTACAGATTTTTGTGTCTGTGGTCGTGAGGGATATTAGTCTGTATTTCTTTTTTCTTGTGAAGTCTTTGCTTGGTTTTGGAATCAGGTTAATACTAGCCTTATAGAATACGTTGGGAAGTGTTAATTCTTTTGTTTTCTGAAAGAACTTGTGTAGGATTGATGTTGTTTCTTTCTTAAATTCATGATAGTATTTACCACTGAAGCTCTGAGTTCACTTTATGGAAGGGTTTTTAATTATAACTTTGATTTATTTAATTGATATCAGGCTGTTCAAGTTTTGTAATGTTTTCTTGGATGAACTTTGGCAATTCATGTCTTTCAAGGAATTTGTCATTTCACATAGGTTGTCATTCTATTGCCATGAAGTTGTTCATAACATATCCTTATTCTTTTAATGTCTATTGAATCTGTAGTAATGACTTCATTGTTCCCGATATTAGAAATTTGTGACTTCCTCTTTTCTTAGTCGGCCCAACTGAAAGTTTATCATTTTTATTACCGTTTTCAAAGAAGTAGCTTTTGCTTTCATTGGTACTCCCTATATTTTTCTATTATTTCCTTGATCTTTATCTTTATTATTTTCTTCCTTATGCCTGCCTTGGATTTAATTTGCCTTTCTTTTTCTAGGATCTTTTTAAAAGATGTTTATTTATTTTTGAGAGAGAGAGAGCATGTGAGCAGGGGAGAGGCACAAAGAGAAGGGGACAGAGGATCTGAAGTGGGCTCTGTGCTGACAGCAGAGAGCCTGATGTGGGGCTGGAACTCACAAACCATGAGATCATGACCTGAGCCGAAGTCACTTAACTGACCGAGCCACCCAGGCACCCTCTTTTTCTAGGATGTTAAAGTGAAAGCTTAGATGTATATTTGAGATATTCCTTTTTTTCCAATCCAGGCATTTACAAGTATATTTCCCTCTAACCACTGCTTTAACTTTATCCCACAAAACTATTTAAAGGAAAACTTTTTTTAACTGTGGTTGACACACAATGTTACATGAGTTTCAGGTGAGCAACATAGTGATTTAACAAGTCTATACACAACGCTATGCTTACCACAAGTGTAGCAACCATATCCTACAAATTTTGATAGGACATTTTCATTATCACTCAGTCCAAAACATTTTCTTACCTCTTCTGTGATTCCTTTTTTTGATCCAATAGTATTTAGAAGGGTTTTTTTTTTTTAAGTTTTGGAGGTGTTTAGGTTATTTTATTATTACCGATTCCTAACATAAATTTGCTGTAGTCAGAAAACACACTCTGTAGGATTTCAATCTTCATATGCGTATTAAGACTTATGGCTCAGAATATGGTCTACCCACGTGTACTTGAAAAGAATGTGCATTCTATCATCGCCAGGTGTTGCATCATATGTATGTTAAAAGAGGTTGAGAGTATTGTTCAGATATCCCATATCATTGCTAATTTTTGTCTAGTTGTTCTAGCCATTGCTAAGGTAAGAATGTTAAAATCTCCAGTTATGATTGTGGGATTGTCTGTTTCCCTTTAACTGTTGATTTTTGCTTCAGGTATTTGAAAACTTCTTATTGGGCAAATACACGTTTATGATGATTATGTCTTCATAATGAGTTTGTTCTTTCACCATTGTGAAGGGTCCTTCTTTACCCGTGGTAAAACATTCCTTTTTGAAATCTATTTTAGCCCATGTTAATATAGCCCCTCTGACCTTCTTGTGCTTGTCATTCACAAGGGTTATCTATTTCCCATTAGTTAACTTTCAACCTGTGTCTTTATATAGTTGTCTTAAAAAAATCCTTTCTGATGATCTCTAACTTTTAATTACAGTGTCTCTTCTATTACCATTTACTGGTATTATTGATATGGTTAGGTTGGATTTTTCATTTTATTTTTGTTTTGTTTGTCTCCTCTGTATTTTTTCCCTCTGTTGTTCTTTTTAATTTTTTTAGAATGTTTCTTAGAATTCTGTTTCAATTTTCCTGTTGTTATCTTAGCTATACTTCTTTGTCTTTTTTAAAGTGGTTGCCCTAGAAAATACGATATACATTGAATTTATGGGTCAGTATCTCCTCTGTCTCTTCTGTTCTTGTTGTTACATTTAATACATCTACTTATGTTTTAAACCTCACAAGAAAATTTGTCATTTTTGCTATAAACCGTGATGTGATATGATATTAGAAGGGAAATGGGAAATAGAAAAGAATGGTCATTTGATTTGACCTGGATATTCACCATTTCTAATGCTATTCAATGCTTCTGAGGATTTGAGTTTCTGTCAGCCCAAAGAAGTTTCTTTAGTGTTCCTCATGGTGCAGTTCTGTCGGTGAGGAATCCTCTTAGTTATATTTTATATTAAAATGCCTTTATTTTGTTTTCATTCTTGAATGATGTGGATATATCATATATCATTTCTGAATATAGAATTCCTCATGGATGGATTTTTTTCCTTCATCAGTTAGAAGATGTTGTCCCGCTGTTTCCTAGCCTCTCTGGTTTCTAGTAAGTCAGTCATTATTTGGATAATTGTTTTTCTGTATATAATATGTCTTTTCTTTCTCTTTGGGTTTCGATGGTGTGGTGCGTCTTGGCGGAGGCTTCTCTGTGTTTATTTTGCTTGGTGTTACTGTAACATTTATATCTGCAAATTTCTATCTTGGAAATCGAGATGTGGACATTCTTGGCCATTATTTTTCAAATGCTCTTCTGTGTGTGCCACGTTCTCCCTCTCTCATCCTTCCTGTATTACAATTAGACTGGTATCTGAACATCTGACATCTCTAACAAGTTCCTGAGATTCTGTTCATTGTGTTTTCAATGTTTTCTCTTTCTGTTCCTATTCCTGGGCGTGTCTGTCCATCTATCTTCTATCTATTTTCTATCCTTTGTGTCTTGATTCAATTTCATTTATTCTTCTGTTTGCCATGTGTTTTTCAGGCCTACAGTTTCCATTTGGTCCTTTTTTATTGTTTTTCTCTGCTGAGATTTATTATTTTTCTCCCGAGGTGCATATTCACTGAAGTCATGTTTTGTTTTAATTCATCGAGTTTAGTTATATTTGCTTTAAAATCTGTTTCTGGGGGCGCCTGGGTGGCTCAGTTGGTTGAACATCGGACTCTTGGCTTCAGCTCAGCTCATGATCTCATGGTTCGTGGGTTCAAGCCCTGCATCGGGCTCTGTGCTGATGGCATGGGGCTTGCTTGGAAGACAGCTATGCTCACCACTATATCACCAATGCCCGCTTGGGGCTTGCTTGGGATTCTCTCTCTTTCTCTTTCTCTCTCTGCCCCTCTCCTGCTTGTGGTCTCTCTCTCTCTTCCTCAAAATAAATAAATAAACCTACCAAAATAAAATAAAATGAAATAAAGTCTTTTCTGTCCATTCTAACATCTAGCTCATCATATGGATGAATTCACTTAAGTTTCTTTCCTCGTGAGAATGCATTCCATTTTTTTTTGTTTGTTTCTAAAGTTAGGTTATTCACTTTTCAAATTGTATAAAAATAATTCATCCCTACAATCCAACTATGACTAGTAACATTGGAATTATTACCTCAAATACCAGTCGTCTATTGTTAATGCTATCAATTATACCTTGAGCCTACCTACAATTTTCCACCCACTCCCTGTGTTCCTAACTAGCCCAACTACCTAACAGCTTTCTATCTCCTTGCCCTCCTTGCCCACCTTATCCCTCCTGTTTACTGAATTTTATTCCATACATAGTTCAATGTCATCATTTATTGAGCTAAGCTTAATAAATGTATGACACTGGATTGACCTAGACTATCTCATTGAATCCCCCCAGCCACCCAATTGAGTAGGCATTATTAGTATTCCATTTTACAGGTGGAAAAAAAAATGGCTTAAAGAGATGGTTACTTGTCCAAGGTCAGGTGCTAATAGATGAAAGCAGGATCGACATCGTGCCAGTTTGTTTGATTCTGGAGCTTGTGCTCTTTACCAGAGATTGGCCAACCTTTTTCATAAAGTACCACATGGTTACCATTTGAGTCTTTGTAGGACGTACAGTCTCTGTCACAACTTCCCAGATCTGCCATTGTAGCATCAGAGGAGACACAGACAACGTGTAAATGAATGTGACCGTTTCCAATAACATTTACGGAAACAGTGGGAAAGATGTGGCTCGCGGTCTGTAGTTTGCTGATCCCCGCTCTTAACGATTACACCATTCTGTTATTTTTTTTTTCCCTTTAATCTCCAGAGCTATCCATTCAACAAATATCTACAGCACTGTTTCCGAGAACAAGGCACTGAACTTGGTCCTGGAAGGGGTGAGGAAGGCAAAGGCCCTGACTGGAGGGGCCGCAGATGAGAAGGACAGTACACAAACACATCTATACCACAGAGCTGACTGGTCAGTGCCAAAAGAGGGGTATAGACTGACTGGAGCTTTTCCCGACGGACACAGGGTGTTTCAGTGCAGTGGGTGGTGATGGCATAAGCTTTCTGGCGAGAGAACCACAGGCAGAGATGGCAAGGAGACAGTTTCAGAGGAGCCAACACAAGCAAGATTTTTTCTATCCGTTCGTCACTCCTCTTCTCTTCTCTTTACCACTATTCACTTATTTCCTCTCTCTTTTCCTCGCCAGCATCATCCGTACTTTGGTCCAAACCTTTTTGTCTCGCACCTTCCCCGACTTTCCCCTTTGCTTTACTCCCCTCCCCTTCCTTCTTTTTAAATTTTTTTCTAATATTTTATTTATTTTTGAGAGAGAGAGAGAGAGAGCAGGGGAGAGGCAGAGAGAGAAGGAGACACGGAATCTGAAGCAGGCTCCAGGCTCCGAGCTGTCAGCACAGAGCCCGACACGGGGCTCAAACCCACAAACTGTGAGATCATGACCTGAGCTGAAGTCCGATGCTTAACTTAGACTGAGCCACCCAGGTGCCAACCCCCCACCCCCACTTCCTTCTTCTTAAAATTTATTTATTTTTGCTTCTTGACTACTGGTCCTGTTCTGCACTGGGCTCAAGGCACACATTTATATAGCATACTTCATTTGGAGTTTTATTCAGGTACATCAGCATGGTTGACACATTATCTCAGGCAAACAATATTTATGTAAAACTTAAAAATGTCATTTAGATTTAATGTAATACTTATCAAAATACCAACAGCATTTTTTTCATAGAACTACAACACACAATCCTAAACTTTGTATGGAACCACAAAAGACCCCGAATAGCCAAAGCAATCTTGAAAAAGCAAAACAAAGCTGGAGGCATCACAATTCCAGACTTAAGTTTTGTTACAAAGCTGTAGTCATCAAACCAGTATGGTACTGGCACAAAAATAGACACATAGATCAATGGAACAGAACAGAGAGCCCAGAGACAGACCCATAATTACATGGTTAATTAATCTTTGACAAAGGAGTCAAGACTATACAATGGGTTGTGTATTTCCCAACACATGGTGTTGGCAAAACTGGACAGCTACATGGAAAAGAATGAGACTGGACCGTTTTCTTACATCAGACACAAGAATAATCTCAAAATGGACTAAAGACCTAAATGTGAGACCTGAAACCATGACAAAATCCTAGAAGAGAACACAGGCAGTAGCGTCTCTGACATAGGCAAGAACCAGAACAACATTTTTCTAGATAGGTCTCCTGAAGCAGGGAAATAAAAACAAAAATAAACTATTGGGATTACATCAAAATAAAGAGCTGCGGCTCTCAGTGTCTCCTGAAGCAGGGAAATAAAAACAAAAATAAACTATTGGGATTACATCAAAATAAAGAGCTGCGGCTCTCAGTGTCCAAAATACATAAAGAACTTATACAACTCAACACCAAAAAGCAGTCCATTTTAAAAATAGGCAGAAGATATGAACAAACATTTTTCCAAAGAAGACATCTGGATGGCTAACAGACACATGAAAAGATGCTCCACATCACTCATCATCAGGGAAACACCAATCGAAACCACAGTGAGATATCACCTCATACCTGTCAGAATGGATAAAATCAAAAATACAAGAAACAGCAGGTGTTGGCAAGGGTGTGGGGGGAAAGGAACCCTAATACACTGTTGCGGGAATACAGACTGGTGTAGACACTATGGAGGACAGTATGGAAGTTTTGCAAAAAAAATAGGGGCACCTGAGTGGTTCAGTTGATTAAGTGTCTGGTTCTTTTAAAAAATTTTTAAAATGTTTATTTTTGAGAGAGAGAGAGAGAGACACAGAGTGCGAATGGGGGAGGGACAGAGAGAGAGGGAGACACAGAATCCTAAGCAGGCTCCAGGCTCTGAGCTGTCAGCACAGAGCCCAATGCAAGTTTCGAACTCCCGAACCATGAGATCATGACCTGAGCCAAAGTCGGACGCTTAACCGACTGAGCCACCCAGGTGCCCCCGACTCTTTTTTTAATGTTTATTTATTTTGAGAGAGAGCAAAAGAGAGAGAGTGAGCGTGCGTGCACACGTAAGTGGGGGAGGGGCAGAAAGAGACTCCCAAGCAGGCTCCACGCTGTCAGCACAGAGCCCAACTCGGGGCTCGATCCCACAACCATGAGATCATGACCTAAGCCAAAACCAAGAGTCAGACGTCCAACCTACTGAGCCACCCCAGCGTGCCA
Organism: Panthera onca; assembly: GCF_046562875.1. Classification (NCBI taxonomy): domain Eukaryota; kingdom Metazoa; phylum Chordata; class Mammalia; order Carnivora; family Felidae; genus Panthera; species Panthera onca. Next base: position 137,467,851 of record NC_138345.1, read on the forward strand.
AGCGTCTGACTCTTGATTTCAGCTCAGGTCATGGTCTCACGGTTCATGGGATAGAGCCCGCATTGGACTCTGCACTGAGCATGGAACCTGCTTGAGAGTCTCTCTCATTCTCCCTCTGCCCCTCTCCCCTGCTCATGTTCTCTCTCTCTCTCTCTCAAATTAAAAAAAAAAATTAAAAATAGAACTACCCTGTGACCCTCGGTATTACCCCAAACATACAAAAACACTAAGTCAAAGGGATCCATGCACCCCTATGTTTATTGCAGCATTATTTACAATAGCCAAATTATGGAAGCAGCCCAAGCGACCATTGATAGATGAATGGATAAAGAAGATGTGATATATAGTGGAATATTTTTCAGCCATAAAAAAAGAATGAAATCTTGCCATTTACAACAATATGGACAGAGCTAGAGAAATAGGTGATAAGGATTAAAGAGTACATTTATCATGATGAACACCGAGTAATGTATAAAATTGTTGAATCACTATATTGTATACCTGAAACTAAGATTACCCTGTATGTTAACTATACTGGAATTAAAATAAGAAGGCTTAATAAAAGAAAAAAAAGATGAAAAAAAAGCTCAAAAAAAAAAAAAAAAACAAAACCAAAAACAAAAAATGCCACTTTGCCCAAGTGAAATATTAACTTACTTCTGTTAATTCAGTCAAGGTCGATATCTCTTGGTCGATTCTGGGCAGTCAATAACATCCACTGTTTGACCAATTTACTATTATTTTTTTACTTGCTCACACTACTAGTCTGTCCTGTTAATGTAGCTCTTTTGATCGTCTTATAATTTATTTCTTCCCCTGTTCCATCCTTTCTCTTTCCTGTACTTTTTGGATTGGTGTACATTTTTTTTTTTTTTTCTGGAGGCGTGCTACTTTCTTTCTCCTTTCTGAAAATATCTCTAAAAATATTCTTTGTTCATTAATTTAACTAATGTTCATTGAGAAATTGCCACGTGGTAGGTCCTCTCCTGGGGACATTATGGCAGTAAACACAACAGATAAGTAGACCAGGATATAGAGAGTGTTAAGTGCTATGGAGAAAAATTCCTTAGAATCAGGAATTTGGGTGGTGTATTACAACTTTAAAAACTGGTGAGATCACTTCGTCAGACAGTTGAAGGAAACTAACCACGCCAGCATCTGCTTGGAAGGGTGTGGAAAGCGTCCCACGCAAAAGGAATTGCATGTATGAAGTCCTGGGGCAGGAGCATAACTCCTCTGGTGGAGACAACAAGGAGGCCGGTGTGGCTGAAGCTCTGTGAGGGAGGAAGAGACTAGAAGTGTCGGGGCGGGCAGGAGGAGGGACACAGGCTATTTAGGGACTTCTCCAATGGAAGAATTTGAGCTTTTATCTTGAGATGGAAATCCTTCAGTGGGTTTTAAGCAAAGTGAAATGTTGACATGTATATTTTTTACATGTTAAATTTTGAGAGAGAGAGAGAGAGAGAGAGCAGGAGAGAGAGAGAGAATCCCAAGCTGACAGTGCAGAGCCCGACACAGTGCTCGAACTCACGAGCCGTGAGATCATGACCTGAGCGGAAATCAAGAGTCGGACGCTTAACTGACTGAGCCACCCAGGTTCTCCTTGGCTTATTTTTAGAAGATCCGGAATGTAGGGAGGCAAGAGAAGAAGCCAAGAAACCAGTTAGGATATTACAACTTTCCAGGCAATACATTTGAATATTATGGGGAATGTTTTCTGGAAGAATCAGGGTAGTTACTTTTGTTTTACGATTGAGGATAGAAAACTAAGGGGCGAAATCTTGATGCATGATGAAGCATTTCACCATCCCCTGCTCCTCAGGGAAATATTGGGTGATTTTGCCTTGCTAATCCAAGGACTGCTAAACATTTTGAATTTTCTTTGGCACCGTTAGGCGATCTAATGCCTGGCACATAATTGGCATACAGAAGTATTTCTGGAATGAATACGTAGGCAGTTGAATGGGTAAGTCTGAGTTACGTTATCCCGTAACTTGCAGATGCAAGAGGCGTTTCTCTGGTGGTGGTGATTGTCTTTAAGTTTTCTGTAGCAAAGATCATCAAAAGTGCCACATTAGAAACACAGTCCTACTTTTCAAGTCAAAATGGCAGGTGCACGTATCTACAGATTTTATGTGGTCCCATAGCAATTTGTAAGTCCTCCGTCATAGTTATCAAGGCTCTTTTGTCTGGAGTTCCTTCAGGGTTGGGATCATTTCACCTAGCACAGGGCTTGGGGACAATGTTTAATGTATGCACAGTATGATAAAGGGTAGTAGAAAGAAAATATGTGCATTACCAACACCAGCCACAGAATATTATGATTCTTGAAAAATATGTTCATTTCCCTTCGGAAAAAGCAACTCTGGGGGCATGCGAGTGGCTCAGTGGGTTTAGCATCGGACTTTTGATCTCGGCTCAGGTCATGATCCCAGGGTCGTGGGTTAGAGCCCCACATTGGGCTCTGCGCTGAGTGTGGAGCCAGCTTGGGATTCTTTCTTTCTCTCTCTCTCTCCCTCTACCCCTCTCCCTCACTCTCATGTGTGCTTTCTCTCTCTCTCTCTCTCTCTCTCTCTCTCTCTCAAGAAAAAAAAAATCCTATTTAGGAAAAAACAATTCTCAAGTTACTGCTACAGAATTTAGCTACGTGACTTCTAATTATGTTTTAAGCCCTCCACGAGCTGGATCCATGTAGTCTCAAGGTACCTAAAGTGCCTGGTAAATGATCTGGTATCACCAGTAAATGATCACTAAGTACTGGGACCTGGGCTTCAGGGGCTGAGATCCACTTTCCAGGGGGTCCATGTAGGGGCACGAATAAAGCCATTTCAACAGCTGGATGAGGTCTTCAACCTTCTCCTCACAGGGAGCTTCAGAACTTCTGTCCCTCCTGTGCACCCCCTCCCACGGGTCCCCCCTGCCCGCATCTCCCCCTCTGGGTGCACCTGTCCCTGTACCCCCATCCCGTCAGGGCCTCCCACACCCGCATCTTCCCCCCCCTCCCCGGGTGCACCTGTTCCTGTACGCCCTCCCGGCCAGGCCCCCCACGCCCGCATCTGCCCCTCCGGGTGCACCAGTCCCTGTACCCCCATCCGGCCAGGGCCTCCCACGCCCGCATCTCCCCCCTCTTCCCGGGTGCACCTGTCCCTGTACCCCCATCCGGCCAGGGCCTCCCACGCCCGCATCTCCTCCCCCCTTCCGGGGTGCACCTGTCCCTGTACCCCCTCCTGGCCAGGCGCCCACCCCCTCCTGCAGCTCCCCCTCCGAGCCTGAACCCTCGGCTCCACTTCTCAGACCCGACGCCCTCCCGGCGCCCCTCCCCCCCGAACTTCCGCCCGCGCCCCCCTCCCCTCAGGCGGGACTTCCGCCCGCGCCCCCTCCCCGCGCCGCGTCGTCCCCGTCGCCGCCCGAGGGGAGCCTGGGAGCGCGTCGTCGCGCTCTCCCGCGGGGCCCGGGCTGCGGCGGCGCGGAGGCGGCGGCGGCGACCGGCGGCTGCGGGGCGCGCTCCTCCCCGGCCTGCGCTCGCCCCGCGCCTCCTGCTCGTCCTCCTGCTCCTCGTCGGCGCCCGGCTCCGCGAGCTGCGAGCGGCAAGATGGCGGCGCCCAGGCCTCCGCCCGCCCGGCTGTCCGGCGTCATGGTGCCCGCGCCCATCCAGGACCTGGAGGCCCTCCGCGCGCTGACGGCGCTCTTCAAAGAGCAGCGGAACCGGTAACGGCCGGGCGGCGCGGGCGGGCGGGGAGCGGGCGCCCCTCCCCCGGGAGGCGGGCGGCAGAGGCCTCGGCCGTGGGCCCGAGGGGCCCCGGGGGGCTGACACCTGCCCCCCACCCGCCGGCACGGGCGTGGAGCCGCGCGCGCGCGCGAAGGGGACCGCCCCACGCGAGCCCCTTGCCACCCGCCCCCGGGCTTGCCGGGCCCTGGCCCGGAGCGCCGGCGCGGCCCGCTGGCGGGGGGGGGGGGGGGGGCAGGCGGGCGGCCGCGAGAGCGCGGTGGGGACAGTTCTCGTGGGGGGGTGTGGGGGGGGCAGCGCGGTGTGCGGGGCGGTTGCGCCCTGGTCCCGAGCGAACCGGCCGTTTGGGTCCTGACTGTCAGTGGGGGGCAAGGTGGCCGGGTGGGAAGGGCCCGCGAGTCCGGCGCGCCTGGATTCGGTTCCTGGCCTTACAAGTTGTGCGTTTCTGGGCGATTTGTCCGAGCCTTAGGTTTTCCTGGTCTGGAAGTGCGAATGCAATACGTACCCTCGTTGCTGGATTGTACAGAGGGATGAATGAAATAAATAAAGCGCGTGAAAATGCAAAACGTGTGACGTTGTAAGTCAGTGCTTGATTTTCTGGTCTTCTCTGGGCCTCGGTGCCGGTGTTGCCCAGCACGTCCCTGGTGGGATTGCTGTAAGGACGGTATGAGGTGATGCGCATTAAATCCGTAATTCATGCCTGACACGTAGTACTAAATGCATGTTGGCTGGTATTCTTATCCTTTAATACATTTATCGATGGTCCTTCGTGGGCCAGGTATTGCGCTGGGTGGTGAAGGTGAAAAATGAAGTCCTTTCGTGAGAAGTCCTGTTCTGGGGAGCCAGCAGATAATTTTACAATGGGGGGGGGGTGTACAAAGAGTAGAGGGAACGTAGAAAGAAGATGTGGGTTGGTCCAGAGGATGGATCCCCAGAGGCCCTCTAGTCTTTGAATGGGACACCTGGGTCTGGGCACGTCTCCCTTAAGTCACATTAGAAGCACTGAGCTGCGGAAGGAGCGGTGAAAGCCGAGGGCACTGTTCTGGGGGCTTCTTGGGACACAAGTTACATGATACGGTACTGCTAGGAGATATGTTGATTAACGCTTCAGTGCACCCATACCATGGGGGCCCTTCCCTGTAGTCCGTTATCAGCCATCAGCCATGTACTGAGTACCTACTCGGAAACAGGTTCTTTGTTAGGTGCGGAGGGTATAAAGGTGAATCTGACACGATCCCTTTTGTCAAGCATTGGCCGTGTGAGCAAATTGTAATGGGGTTTTTGACAAGCAAGCGGTCTCACGGAAGGGGTCTGTGGATCTGTTGGATGGATTGGTGGGCCGGGAAAGGCTTTGGATTACTTTGGGTGCAGAGGGACCATACATGGATTTTGTAGGGTTCCTGAGAGGATTAAATGCAGTAGCATAGGTAAGGTGTCTGGTACAGAGGAGACATTCAAACATCAGATCCCTTTTGGGGCGCGTGCGTGGCCCCGTCGGTTGGGCGTCCGACTTCGGCTCAGGTCAAGATCTCGCGGTCTGTGAGTTCGAGCCCCGCATGGGGCTCTGTGCTGACAGCTCGGAGCCTGGAGCCTACTTCCGATTCTGTGTCTCCCTCTCTCTCTGTCCCTCCCCCACTCACTCTCTGTCTCTCTCTCAAAAATAAATAGACCTTAAAAAAACTAAGAAAAAAAAAAATCAGATCCCTTTTTATAACCTGTAGGATGAAATCCAAGGCCCTGGGCCAGTTTACAAGGCCCTCTGCACTGTTGTGAGGCGAGTTGATGGGGAGCTATTGACGGTTCTTTTAAGGGAATGGCAAGCTAAGATCTGCGCATTAGACCGAACTCTCTGCTGTATGGGGAATAAATCACAGAGGGTGAGGCTAGAGGCAAGGGACTTTTAAGAAGCTGATGTGGAACCCGAGTCAAAGAACAGCTAATCTGAATTAGGACCTTGTTTCTGGGGATGGATGGGATGAGTGCTGAAAAATATCTACAAGGTTGAACGGACAGGTCTCGGGGTCCAACTGGATTGTTGGGGGGGAGAACGAGCAGAGGAAGAAGCTTCCCACATTTGGCGCCAGCTTTCCTGGGTCCATGGTCCTGTTCCAGGCAGAGTCTGGCGAGCAGGTCTTGGGAGGGGGAGGCCGAAATGCGTGGTGGTGCAGAGAGCCCTCCTTGAGGGTTTGTAGGGACAGGCTCTTGGTTCTGCTTCTGTCGCTGCTGCTTCCGTGTGTCTTTGAGCAAGTTACTGGTCGCTCCTCCGATGCCGACGGGCCCGGAGGGAGGATGGGACATAAAGTGAAGCAAATGGAGGCCTCCGAGCAGCCAGTGGGAAACACCAGGCAAAACAAACATGGATGGAGGAGAGTGAGCATGTACTTGTTGGAACACAAGGTGGAGATCTTAGCTGGTGTAGCGTATTTTGTGGTACTTCCCGTACGTTTGTCGCCATGACACTAGCCTCTGCGGTGGCTGGAGCGAGAGAAGTATCCTGTAGTGGAAGAAGAAAACCTTGGGAACCAGGTAGACCCAGACAAGGATCATGGCTTATCTCCCTGGACATACTTCTCCTCTGGAAAGTGGGGATCAAGCCTCTCACTTTGCAGGATTACCGTGAGGATCTGTAATATTATCTGCACAGCACGGTGTTTTATGTTGTTTATTTTATAGCTGCTGTTCAAAAGCGATGGGGCTGTAAGTGACCGAGAACCCGATTGTGCTTAATGTCTTGCATTTGAGAAAGCGGTTGCAGCTCTTTCAAAAGGTTATAATTTATTCTGCTTTTCGGGTTTCCAGGGAGAGGGATCCCAGGATCTCATTACAACTCTGGCAACCCCCAAGTGAACAGAAGTCCTCCTATCACATCGCAGTGGTTTTGGATGTGCTCACATATTCTTTGCAACTCTGTCCTGCCGGAGGAGGAGGTGAATTCCTCTCTCCTTGCACGTGGGCTGAGTTTAGGGACGTGCTGTTGTTGTAATAGATTATGGCAGACTTGAAGGCGTGCGACTTGCGATTAGGTCCTAAAAGGCAGCGCAGCTCCCTCTTTGCGCTCTCTCTTGAATCACTGACAGAGTCACCTGCCATGTCGTGAGGACACTCAAGCGTCGATGCGGAGAGATCTGTGTGGTGAGGAATGTGATGAACTGTGTTGGAAGCGGACGCTTGGTCCACGGGAAGCCTTCAGGCACCTGCACAACCTCGTGAGACCCTAAGCCAGAGCCACCCCAGTCGCACACTTGCAGATTCCTGACCCTCAGACCTGCGCAAGACCACAAGTGTTACTGTTTTAAACTGTTCAATTTGGGGGTACTTTGTTATATAGCAATAGATGGTTAATATACCAATCTAAATCCTTCATGCTCTGGATTCTGTAACCCACTTCTTGAATAGTATCTTAATCACAAAAGTCCATAAAAAAATGCGTAGGGTCATAAATACCAGTGTTAAGATACTCAGCTATTTCTTTGTGGAAGGTAATTCCTTTTCTTATGTGTTAAAGTTGTTTTATATCTTTTGTTTAATGTATGTATTTGCATTTTTAACATTGTGATTTTTCTTGCTGTGGTGGGAGTCTTTGTAAGTCATACTAAATCCTTTCTGAAACAAAGCAAGATAAAAATACATTAAAAATTCTATTTTTGGGTTTTTGCTGGAGGTTTTCCAACCCTTTAGTTACCTTCATGGTGTATCTCTACATCATCTCTCTTTATGATGTAGCCAGACCTCCCTGTTAACGTGTGCAGTCATATGAAATTTGTTGTCCTGCCCTATACCTATACCACTGTCCACTAAGTAGCCATTAGCTGTGTGTGGCTGTTTAATTAGAAATAAGTGAAATGAATAATTTTGTTCCTGCACTGGCTGCATTTTAAGTACTCAGTAGCCACTTGTGACAAGTGGCTGCCTTATCGGACACCGTAGCTGTGGAATATTTCCGTCATTGTAGAAAGTTCTGTTGGAGATGGTTGCTCTGTATGCTTTTCTACAGAGAAGATTATGTTCTGGTTTTTGAGTATTCCTGAAGTAATGTTACATTTGGGTACTATATTCTCTAAAATTTTCGCCTTAGACTCCTACCTCATTGTGCTTCCATTTGATAAGCTTCTTGACGGAAGTGAGCATGTCACAGTCACTTACCCCTAGCCAGTAACACGAAATCTGGTAGTTACAGGCGCTTGACAGATGTTTTTTGCTTCTTCCCCATTCTTTTCCTTCTAGGACTCCACTTACACGTAGGTTAAACCTTTCCCTGTATTTTATATGTATCATAGGCTCCTTTCTGTGTTGTCCATTCTCAGAGCTTCTATTTGAAAATTTTCTGTTAATCTACCTTCTAGCTTTCTGATCCTCTCTTCTGCTATGTCTAGTCTGCTGATACCTGCTGTGTTTTTAGTTTCAGATACTATGTTTTTGAGTGATTGTATTGCAGAATTTCTCTTTGAGTTTTTTAAGAGATTCATTTTGTTGCTTACTTTCTTGAACGTGTATTAATTATAGTTATTTGAAAGATAACTTGCCTGATAACTCCCCCCCCCCCCCCTTTTTTGTCCTGATAACTTCCCGTTGTCAGTTTCTTGTGTTCAGTACTTTGGTCCCATTTTATTGAGTGCTAAATGTGTTTGAAAAATTGAGGCCGTTTCCAGATATGTTCCCTTTGAAGAATATTTGAGAACTCAAAACCAAAATCAGTTTAAAAACGATTTAATAATGATGGTGGGATGACTTGATATCTGATTGGAATAAAATGAACTTCGGCTCACACATTGCACCATCCACCAAAAAATATTCCAACCTGAGTTAGACCTCCGCATAAAAGTTCAAACTATAAAGTGCTGAGAAGAAAACACGGGAGAGTATCTTTGTGAGCTGGAGTGTAGGCAGACATTTCTTATCCAGCGCACAGAGGATACTAACCATGCGAGGAAAAATTGACTTTATCAAAATTAAAAGCTACTTCTCAAAAGACACCATTAAGAAAATGAAAAGGCAAGCCATAAACTGAGAGAAAAGACTTGCAATACATATGTCTGACAGAGGACTTGTTTCGGAAATTACGAAGCGCTCCTACAACCCGGGAGTAACAAGACAACCCAATTAACAAATTGGGTGAAAAAGTTCTATGCTTCGTCAGAGAAGATACATCAACGGCCAGCAAGCCTGATGAAGGACTCCGTGTCAGTGGTCGTTAGGGAAATGCAAACTGAAATGAGATCCTGCTTCATATTCTTTAGGATGGCAGTGACGGGCAGCGGAGAAAGGGAAGTGCTCGGGAGCACGGGGAGAAATCGGAGCGCCTGGGTGGTGTCAGTGGGACTGCCAAGTGGTAGCACTGCTGTGGCAGTTTGGTGGCTCCTTGACGAGCTAATGCGACTCCGCGGTCCCGCTCAGAGGCACGTGTCACAGAACTGAAAGCCGGGGTGCCAACAGATACTTGTGAGCCAGCGTTCGGGGTAGCACGACTCAAAATAGCCGAAAGGTGGAGACAGCCCGAGCGGCAGTCAGCAGAAGAATGGATAAACAAAATGTGGTCCCTCTGTCCGTTGCAACGGTATTTAGCCGTAAAAGGGAACAAAGTGCCGATACGTGGTACCACGTGGATGAACCTTGAAAACATGCTAAGTGCAGAAGCCAGACATAAAAGGACAACTATTGTAGGATGCCACTTACATGAAGTACTTAGAATTAGGCAAATTGGAGACAGAAAGCACATTAGAGGTTACCAGCAGGGGGTCGGGCGGGGGGGGGGGGGGGGAGTTACTGCTTAATGGTTCTAGAGTTTCTATTTGGGGTGTTCAAAAGTTTGGAATTAGATAGTGGTGGTGGTTGCGCAACACTGAATATAATTCAGGCCAGTGGATTTTATATTTAAAAATGCTCAAAATGGCAACATTTATGTTAGATACACAGTAGTTTCCCCCTTATCCGTAGGGGACACGTCCCAAGACCATCGGTGGATTCCCGAAACTGTAGATACTCCTGAATTCTGTATATACTATGTTTTTTCCTATTCATACTACAATCTATGATAATATTTAACATAGATTAGGCATAGTAAGAAATTAATGGCAAAAACTAATAGCAAAATAGAGCAGTAGTAGCACACTGTAGTAAAAGTTCTGTGAACGTGGTGTGCTGTATTCACCCTACTCGTGATGATGTGAGATGATACAACGCCTGCATGATAACACGAAGGGAGGTGTATGACGTAGGCATTGTGACGCGGTGCTAGGCTGCTGTTGACCTGCCGATGGTGTATCAGAAAGCAGGCTCCCGCCTCTGGACTGAGGTTGACTGCCGTCGCTGGAACGGTTGAAAGTGAACTTGTGGATAAGGCGGTGGGGGGGAGGGGGTGCTGCATATTTTACTGCAGTGGAAAAATTAACAATGTAATATACAAAAATCCATCAAATTGTATGCTGTGTTAATTATACCTCAATAAAGCTTTTATAAACAAAACCATAATGAGATACGTCTGCATACCCATTAGAATGGCTAAAATTAAAATGGCCGCCAGCACCAAATTTTGGCAAGGACGTGGAGCATCTGGAACTCTCACGACTTGCTGCAGGGAGTGTAAATGGTACACCTGCTTTGGGAAACATTTTGGCAGTTTTTGGTAAAGTTTAACCCACGAGTCCAGGAATTTACCTAAGAGATCCAAGAACGTACGTCTACGAAAGACTTGTAAAAAAAAATCCTTACGGAAGCTTTATTGACGATAGCCAAACTCTAGAGACATGTCAGATGTCCACCAGCGGGAGAATGGCTAAGACTATGTGGTATTTTGAATGAAAAAACCACCGATACACACAACACTATGGGTGGATCTCCGTGGCATACCGAGTGAAAGAAGCCAGGCACAAAGTATGTCCTGTGTAGTTTTATTTTTGTGAAGTTCTACAGTTGGCAAGGCTAATCAGTGGTGGCACAGATCTGAACAGTGTTTGTCAAAAGAGGTTGGGGATTGACTAGAAAGGAACAGGAGGAGCAAAGGAATTCTCTGGAGCAAAGGAAATGTGCTGTCTTTAGGTCGGGGTATGATTGGGTGCCCGGGGGCATGCGTTTGTCACAACTCATTAAAATAACGTAAAATTGTAAGTTACTACAGTTCTCCTCACCCTCCCGCAAAAGAAAATGGGTATAATAATTATGCTTCCCCTGTAGGGGGGATGTAGGTGTTAGAGTGTTCTGTATGTAGAGTTCGGAACGGTGCCTGGTACGTGGCTGGTGCCCAGCAAACACCGTTATTATCATTGCAGGCTCTGGTCAGAGTCAGGAGTGAAAAATGAAAAGAACTGTGTGGTAACTCCTGAGAATTTTGTGTAATTCACAGTCGTGCTTGGGAAAGCTTTAAATTCATTGCAGTTCTGCGGTCAGGTTCTAGTTTCAGTAGGCTTTTGGAACTGCCTCTGAAACTTTGGAATACGAAGTAGGTGTAAGGACAAGAAACACAGTGGAAGAAAGATGGTTTTTCAGATCCAAGATGTGGGCAGTGATTTCATGCCAAAATTTTAATTCCTTGGTAGAAAGTTACGTTAGCAATAGTAAATAATTTTAAGAAGCTATAAGAACATCCAAAACAAAAAGTAAATACTTGCCAATAACAGTGTTGTGACTTAGGCAGAAGAATTTCGATGTCTTTGCATGGCGTGACAGCTGTAGGAACCAACGTTTAGAACAACCATACTCGTGTGCTCTTTGGGGAAGGAAATTGAAGCTTTTTATTAGTTTTCATCCGTGTATTTTTGTTGGTTTGCTTGTTTTTAAACTCTTGACAAATCAAAACCACAAGTACATAATAATGTGAATGCCTTCGTGGAAGGTGGTGTAACAGGTGATCTGATAAGTACCCATGTCATTGACTTGCACAATCAACAGATGTTAAAATTACGTCGTGTTCTCGCCAAGTCCAGAACATTACTGATACTGTTAATATCCTCTGGGTGAGAACACATTACCCACAAATTAGCAGCTGACAGCCACAGACGTTTATTATTTCACAGGGTCTGCGAGGGGCGGGAGTCGCTCGGCTGGGTGGACCCGGCTCCGTCTTTCACGAGGTGGCCGTCAGGCTGTCCACCCGGTCAGCCAGCCGCCGGAGGCCTGACTGGGGCTGGAGCCCTGATCTGAAGCTCACGCAAGGCTTTGCGCCTGACACTTCGGGTCCTTGCCACGTGGACTCTTCCCTAGGGCTGCGCACGCCCTGGCGGCTGGCTCGTTCCACGCGGGATCCAAGAGCGCGTGCTCGAGGTGGACGCCGGAGCGTCTTTGTGATCTCGGAAATGACCAGCCTTTCTGTCGCGTGTTGTAATGGCCCCGGGAGGACAGCGTGAACACCGCGAGGCGGGGCTCGTGCTGGGGGGCGGGTCTTTGTTTCAGCTTCCAATCCCGTTCTTCCCTCTTTACTCCGTGAACGTTATACTGTATGCTCTAGTTTGCATTTCACACTTCTGTTTGAGTTGTTCCTGAGTTCACGAGTGCCGCCAGCTGTCACGCGTGGAGAGCTGGGCCGTTAGCGTCAGCTGTTGTGAAGTGTGCCATCACAAGAGCACAGAACTTATCTGCCTTTTTTCTTACTGGTGGACATTTGGATCGCCTTGGACTTGGGGCAGTTCACACCGTACTCTTCCATCTTCAGACGCAGGGGAGGCCCGTCCTAGTGCGGAGTTGCACGTGTTGGCTCTCTCACTGCCACTCGTTGCCACGTAATGCAGGGGCGTCGCATTTTGGTTCCCATCAGGCGGGCTTTTTGCTGATCCTCGAACCCGTTTCACTCCTTGGTCTTAGACCTGATCGTGGCTGAGTGTTTCCATTCGGGCCTTGGGTATGGAGATACGTGTCTTGTTTTAAAGTCGGCCGTGCGTTTAGATATTTTAAAAATAATTGTGATTACATTGCTTGGAATGGAGGAGAGAGGCTTCTGGCATGAGCTCCTTCACAGCACTTTTCATTAGCTTCTGTATGTCTTTCTCCCTGGACTTCGCTGGACTGCGACCTTGTTGAGGGACTGTCTTCTTTTCCAGCATTTTCTAAGCCAGCTCCTGGTCCATTTCGAGGGCTTGGCAGCGAGGAGCCAGTGGCTGAGACGAGAAGGTCACTTCCTGGCACTGAGAGCCGGTCAGTAATGATTGTTCTGGCTACGGAAAAGCTTTTAATTTGGTTTACTGACCTTTCAATTATTTGGTCACTTCACACACGCCGGTGTTTAGCACCGCAGCTGTAGGTACCGCGTAAGCCGTGTGTTCGACACCCGCAGTGGGAAAGCTCACTTGCTGTGACACCGAGTTTATGAGTGCGAGTGCCGTGTGCCTTTCACTTGCGCCACGCACACATCTCCTTTCCCTTCGAGGTTAATTACCGTTTCACCTCCTGATGAAAGCCTGTCTTCATCTTTGGGGAGCCTCCTGCCCTCTGTTCCCTTTGGCACTCTGCTTCCCTCTTTGAAAAATCGTCATGCGGTGTTATGATCACTCAGTCACCTGCCGGTCCCACTAGGGTGAGAGCAGCCCGAGGGCAGGCTTCTTGTTTACCTCTGTGCTCTCAGAACCTGCTTTAAGGCCGAGCACATAATGAGCACCTGATGGTATTCTTATTACTTCCTTGAATAGCTCGTTTGCTTGAGTCATAAGATACAGAGAGAGACCACAGAGGAAAGACTCCTGTAAGGAAGGTATAGGAAAAAATACCAAATGTGACAGATGACTATGATTTCAAGAGGTACAAAAGGTCTTGGTATTCCCAGTTGCTTGTATAAACACGTTGACTAACTTTCGCAAAGAAAGGGAATAGAATGAGCACTTCAGAGGTCACCACACTGCAGAACTCCAAATAAACCTATCCGCCTGTGTATACACGTACTCACATAGGTTTTCCCCAAACATGACTGAGCCTCCGGCCGGCAGGGATCTTGGGCCGCACCAAAAACAAAAACAAAAAATGAAACAAAACGAAAAACCCAAAAAAGCCCACACGAGTCCTCAGCTTGGCGAAGGTTGCCATATGGCATCTTGACTCAACCATGATTCAGATCAGCTTTGTTGAGAGAGAACATCAATTAAGTTCCACTATAAAAAGCACTTTTCAGAGTGTGATGACAGCTTCCTTTATTTTTACCTAGGCCATGAGCTGGAATACCACATGGAACTATTTGGTAAGGTGTTCTGACTCAGCTTCAAAATACAGATGTGGTCAGTGTGAGCCACCCCTCACATTCAATTATCTTAAATGGACAAAACAGACAGGAAGAAGTTCGAGCCAGCGAGTCAAAACAAATAAGGTTGGAGCTGTGACCACCAGTGCCCTCAAGCAGGATTTCTCAGCTTCTTATCCTTCTAGTCTTTTGTAGTGGTCCCTGGACTGTGGGCAAGGAAGCTTCCTCGGAGGGACAGGAACCCTGGGCCCGACCACGCTGAGTCAACCTGTCTGACGGCCGCAGGCCTGGACGAGTCTCGTTGGGCTAAGAAGACCGCTCGGAAGCAAGCGGCGCTCTCGTAGCCCTTGAGCAGTTCACGGCGTGGGGCTTAGCCAAGTGCCTGGTGTTAACGGGCACGGTGAGATGTCAGGGGCTCTCGTCCTCCCTGAGAACATTGTGCAGCTTTATCAAAAGTCATTAAAGAAGACAGATGGTAAGATAGACCGTTACGTGATGGAAACCCTCCGTGGCGCAAAGACATCAATTTTCCCCGTAGTGACTTGTGGTTTCGGAGCCACTGAAAATAAAATCTCGGCCGGGAGTTTGGTAGACATTCACAAGCTGATTTTCTAATTTATACGGTAAACTAGGTTTTCTCTCATTCCCTGCTTCCCTGAAGGCTTTGTCATGACTCCTTTTCCGACCCCTCAGCCCTGAAAACCCTTCTCGTACACCCTTAGCAAAATGCTCTGTGTGCTCATTTCCTTGAACATTCATCTTCTTGATCTAAGTGAAATACGGCTCACCTCTGAGGAATGCCTTTCCAGAAGGTCTTCCAAATGGGAGGCTGTTTTCTCTCTATCCCGTGCCGCTGGGCTTGAAGGTGTGGTGGGCATTCACCTTGATCGTCGTTGCTGCTTCCAGACCTTTCCCCTGTGACCCCTCCAGCTTTCCATCTCACACCGTCGGCGCAGGCTGCCCATGGGTCACTTCTGCCTGTTAGGAGGAGAGTTCTGTGGGTCATGTCAGCTCGTTCCTTGCAGACTTCGCTCTGGCTCGCTGTTAACTCCGTGCTGCTTGTCCTATCTTAGGTCTTGGTTATTTCAGTATCCGCATAGGTCGTCGTTGCGTTACTCCGCCCTTCTTGTTCCTTGACTTCCTCTCCTTTGCTGAGCTTGACCCGCACCCCATCCAACCAGCGCTCCCCTAGGCCTTTCATTGATGGTAGCTGCCTTCCCGTCACCATCTCAATTTCGGGAGGTCTGCTCTGGCTCTCTCTAGGTCACCTACCCCAGCAGTCTTCAGCCCCACCAGGACCTACAGTCTCTTGATCTGCTACTTCTCATCCTCATGCTTTCCTGGGACAGCTTCAGCTCTGGTTAAAGCCCACCTGCCCTGTCATTGGTGCCTGCACCCAACGAGGCTGGAGAAGAACTTCCAGCCATGCTCGCTGGTCTCATATCACGGTGGTGATTACTACACGACCCTGCTCATGGGGCTGTCTTTAAACTGATCACTAGCCCAACTTAGCGCTGCCTGGCGGTGCTCCTGTGTTTCCCTCGGCCATAGTCTCCTGCCCCCGCCCAACCTTGCACGCCTTTCGCGGTCCTTGTTTCCGTTGCCTCTCCCTCGTCCTCACTCCTGGTTTCCTGTTTCACCGAGACAGATGGAGCAACCAGAAGAGAATTCCCAGGGGCTCCCGTCACCCGCTCTCCCACCTGCCTGTGTCCGTGCCCATAACCTGCCCTGCCTTCTGTGGCTGTGGATGAGCCTCCTGCCCTGATGCGACCCCCCTCAGGTCTGCCCTAAACATCACTCCCTTTTGCATCCACTGCTGCAGTAATCCACCCCTCCTCTTAAGTAATCAGTTTTACCCTTTCTGTTGGATTATTTTCATCAGTTTATATATCTGCTATAAGTTTTTCCCATTCATAGGAAACTCTATCTCTTTGAGCCATGATCCCAGTTTCCCGCTGCTGTTTATAACTCCGGAGAGTGTTTTATATTCACCTACTGCAATGTCTCTTTCTCTTGAACCCATTCTAATCCACTGCTAAGTCCGGTGGTGTTCCTCTTAAATTCTTAGCTCACTTGACCTGTCAGCTGCCTTTGACCCTTTCTTCACTCAGCTTCTGTGTCCCCGCCCTCTTCTGAATCGCCGCCTCCTCAGGTCCCAGGGCTCGGTCCTCAGACCTCTTCCCTCTTCTACCTGTAGTCCCGAGTGACTTCGCTCGGTCTTGTGCTTTAATAACTCTCCATCTGCTGGTGGCTGTCATGTTTGTCTCTGGCCGAACTTGCCTTCTGAACGTCACACTTGTGCATTTGTCTGCCTCCTGCACGTTTCATTGTTTGGGGTGGGTACCTCCCGCTTCACGGATCCCTGCCTGGACTGAGTCCCTCCCCTCCAGGTGCCTTCCCGGCCATCTCCATTTCAGTAAGCAGGATATACACCTTTCCTGATGGTGCTCGGGCCAAAGTTCTGGAGTGCTCCTGGAATCCCCTTTCTCAGATAGCCCTCTGACAGTTTTTCCCGTCAGACCTCATTGGCCGTTTCTTCAGAATGTATCCAGAATCCGATCTCTGCTTACTGTGCCTGCTGCTGCCATGGTCGTTTCCAAGAATAGCGTCCTGCCTGGTCTCCTGGTGTCTTCTCATCCTCACCTGTGGTCAGTCGTTATAGAGCAGCCAGAGGGGTCCCTCAAAATGAAGGGCACTCAGAACCCTCTGTGGCTTCACATCAGGATAAGAGCCCAAGTCCTTCTGGCCTGTGCAGTTTGGTTCCATGTTGCCTCGGACTCACGTGACCTTTCCACTCCCTCGTTGGGCTTCTTCTCCGCGAGCCCTCCAGAGACGCCTTTCCCTTCCCCCGTGCTCTTCTCCCAGGAAGGTGCCCAGGGCTTCCTTTACCTTCCTGAGTTCTGTGCTCAGACATCACTGTTTTGGGTAAGGTTTTTCATCAGGTTCTTAATGAGGCCTCATACACAAAATCTTTCTTTGCCCGAGAGTGTAAGACGTCCTCCGTATACTTTCTTCCAGAGCTTTACAGGTTTGGTTAACATACATTCCTGGATGCATCTGCAGTTACCTTCTTTGTGTGGTTATAGGGGAGGGCCCAGCTCTGGTTTCCCACGTGGATCGTTGTCGCTGCAGCCCCCTTCCACAATGGCCCGGCCCCCGCAGGCCTGGTGGCAGTGCTGTCATTGCATGCACAGCGCCGTTGCGGGACGCTGTAGCCAGTGGTTTATTTTTCCACGTCTGTGCCCGTTTCGCCTTTTCTTGGCCTCTGTGACTTGGCATCGTGCTTTTGAGATTTGATTCTTACGAGATGAATTTTGACTGTACTGAGAACAGTGGAAAGGGGGAAGCTTGCGATTTGGGGGTTTTGGGGGAGGACTGATGTGTTCGGATTCTTTAAAGCAGGGTTGCTAAACTGTGATCCGGGGGCCAAGGCTGGTCTGCCGTCATTCATGTGTCTGTATCCTTTTTTTTTTTTAATGGCCTGTGAGTTAAGAATGGTTTTTACCTTTTTTTTTTTTTTTTTTTTTTTTTTTTTTTTTTTTTTTTTTTTTTTTTTTGAGAGAGAGGGTGTGTGAACAGAAGACAGGGGCAGAAGGAGAGAGAGAGAGGATCTTAAGCAGGCTCCACACTTAATGTGGAGGGGCTTGATCCCACAACCCTGGGATCTCGACTTGAGCCAAAATCAAGAGTTGGACACTTAACCGACTGAGCCACCCAGACGACTCTGGTTTTTACATTTTTTAAAGGTTGGGAAAAATAAATTTTGTGGCACATGAAAATCACATGAACTTTAAATTGCAGTGTTGGTAAGTAGAACTTTATTAGCACCCAGCCACGGTCGTTCGCGTGGGTGTTGTCTGTGGCTGGTTTTACTCCCGCAGCAGAGTTGCAAAGCTGTGACAAGAGATCGTCGGGCCCTCCGGTCCTGAAGTATTTACTCTCTGGCCCTTTACAGAAAAATGGGTTGGTCTGGGCTGTCAGGGCCAGCTTGAGAGTTCTGGATGTCACGGAAGAGGGAAAAGGTAGAAAAAGCATTTTGAGGTCTGCAAAGATGAATTTCAGAATTTTGCCCCCAAGCTGTTTCTGGCAGGACGTGCAGATGTTTTTATTTTCTGTTTTTGTTCAGTCCAGCCTGGTGAAGTCAGTGAGCACCGTTTGTGGTTTTAGAGAAGAACCAGTGATTCTTACTTTAATCTCAGAACCTGTGCACATTCGAATGGTTTTTCGCAGTGACGGTGCTTACGCGGTTCTAACCTACCATGCTGGTTTGTCATTGAACGTGAGATACGAGAATGCAGGGAAGTCTCAGCAGGGCAGTGCGGTGATGAGCGGTGGTTTTCCTTTTCTGTAGGAGGTGCCACCTGATGCCCTAGCTGTAAAATGTGTGTGCACACGGTGTGATAGACCTATCTAATCTCTGACGCACGATCATGGGTGGGTTTATCTAATTTTACTCAGACAGGACTTGCCAAGATTAAACCTACAGATCTGTTCAAACTTGAAGGAGATGAAATTCTACCTTTTGTATAATTCAAAGGCTTTTTTTTTTCTTTTTTTGTTCTGTAATGTAACATTTCATTGGTACCTTGTCTTCAGGGTATGCATTCCTATCTAACAGGAATGTCTAACGGTTGAATTTTAATTGTCCTCCTAAGTACTTTCTGCCTTCTGTGAATAAGGCAGCTAAGCTTTGTCAAGTCTGTGAATATTTTGTGTTAGTTTGGTTAAAGCAGAAATGACAGCAATTATTATTAATAGTAACATTTGTAATATGGGAACGATCGACTGATGTTGGCCATTTCACTGTGGTTAATCATTTCACATAACTTAACTGCGTTCTCTTGATAGCGAACTTAGAATTTGAAGATAGAGGACATTAGGGCTGCTTTGGATCTCAATACCAAATAGCTTTCTTTAAAGGCCGTAGAGAAGTGAAGAAGTATAGAAGACTGTTAGATGCTTTCATAGGTCTTTCTCTTAGTGAGTAAAAGCTCTTTATGTCTACGTCTGATGAAAGTTGTTAATACGTTGTACGCAAAGATGGTGAATAAAGTCTATATTTATTATATGGCTCTAGAAGAGTTTTTTCCTCCTACCCTTTACCTCGGGAGCCAGACATCTAACAAATAGTCTCTGCTCTCAAAATTTAGTGTTTATTTTTGAGAGAGAGAGAGAGAGAGTGTGTGTGTGTGAGCCGGGGGGAGGGGGCAGAGAGAGAGGGAGACACAGAATGTGAATCAGGCTCCAGGCTCTGAGCTGTCAGCACAGAGCCTGATGTGGGGCTTGAACCCATGAACCCATGAACCCATGAACCATGAGACCATGACCTGAGCCAAAGTTGGATGCTTAACTGACTGAGCCAACCAGGTGCCCCTAAAGAAATTTAAAGTACAGTTAATCGGGTTACATTCCCGCTTTTAAGTTCATCCATTGTATCATGTAGTGGAGAAGAAATTAGATGTTTGTTAAATGTTACTCGTGAGATATCTACATCTTACTTAAGATGTGATGTTTTTTCAAGTTTCTGGATATATGGATTTCTTAATGGGAATGGAGGAGTCGATGCCTCTGTACCCTTTTTCCAGTTGCTGCTGCCGGATGCGCTAATGTCATTGCTCGTCCCGGGGCTGGTGTCTGGCTCAGGCCGCGTTCTCAGTACAAGTGTGCGAGGCAGTTAGGTGCCACCGAACGTGCAAGTAGTCTTTCTGTTATACACTTGAATTGAATAAATGCAATTAGTGAATGCCAGTTCTGGGCCCTGGGGATGCAGAAACAAATAGGATAGGCTCTGTTTTCTGGGATTTATGGGCTAGCTGGGGAGCTAGACTGGATAAGTGCGTATCCTCTACGGTGGGTAAGTGTTATTCCAGCGTTATGGACAGAGTGCGTTCCAGTGGGACATAGAGATGGGAGCTGCTCCGCCTTGAGTAGCGGAGGAGTTTCCCCAGGGCTGAGAGTTTTCAAAAGGCCTCGATAAGGAGATGCGAGATTTTCCAGGCAGAGAATTGGGGGTGGTTGTGTGCAGAGTGCATTCTGGGAGGGCATACGTTTGAACAGACAAAGAGGGCTGCCCAGTGCTTGCTGTTTTCAGGAATCCATGGGTGGGCAGCCTGGGGGAGAACAAATGACCGTGATCGCAAGCCCGAATTATTTTCTCTTTATACTGCGAATGTGAATTGTTGTATGCTGAGTGAACACTGTCGTGATTATTCTCTAGTAGCTGTTAATAGTTATTTTGATTTCAGGAATATGATGATTGGCCCCAGCTCAGACATTTTTCTTTTGATTAGAAGAGTAATAAAGGAGAAAGTCATGGTGCATATATGACAGATTATCACGTAGCATTGGGAATTAGTCATAGGATAGTTCATGAACTTGCTAATTGTTCTATGGTGGGAATATCAGTTCTCCAGTTTTCCTAAGAACAATGCTTTTTTTTCTGTTTTGCTTTTTAGTCTGCCGTAGTCTGAGTCCAAAGCTTTTGATGTGCTCGATACGAATATTGAGTAAAACAGATGTCAGGATTTCAAAGGGTGGCATCAGGGGAGACGGTTCGCAGCAGGAAGGTGTTGCCCGAGTGAGGGTAGCTTGCAAAGGACCGTCAGAGGGAGGCTTCTTCATCACAAGTGTGAATACATGTTTCTCAGCTCTCTTAGTAGGAAAAAGAGGTATTACTGTTGATCATTCAAGTTATAGCTCTCTGTTCATTTGACTGTAATATTAAATCATAAATGCCATCGAAGCTTTGTGCAGTGGGGGCAGATAATTAGATGTAATCTTTGTTCTGGAAATCCTGATCACTGTTGGCATCCTTCGAAATGTTTTGAACTCTTGCGTGTTTTCTTAGCACGTTTGCGTCTGCACCGTGTTTAGTGCTCCTTAAAGATGTCGTGAGAGTGTCTGTGAACTTTTTTATGGCAAATCGTCACTGAAAATGGCTCACGCGCATAATTGTTTCTTACGGTCATTGAGGCAGGATAAATACTGTACCCTTGGACTTGCACGTCGTTTATTTGGTCACTCACTCAGTCACCGGTAAACAGTGTGATTTATGTTATCTGTCCGTGCGGTAAAAACCCACCAGTGGAAGCACAGGACTCAGGGAGGGAAGTGTCTCCTCTGGGAGGGGGGCAGACGTGTGGAGGGACCCCGCCAGCACCGGCGCCGTGACCGTGGTGGTTCCGTGTCCGCGGTTCTGCCTCAGCGCGCGCTCCCCTGATAATCTGATAATCTGGCGCGGAGCGAGGAAGAAAGGAGGGTGCTGGGCCTCTACAACAGGGCCAAAGGCGAAAATTCTCATGGTCAGAAAGAATCTGCGAGAATGTCTCAAATCGCCCAGCACAGCAGTTTTTCTTCTAACATGAGAACAGATTGCTGCTTCTTTAGGAGACTCACGGAATGAGGAAGTTGGCTTGCATTTCGGTGCCACGTTGCGCCACAAATTCTTATCTCCGTAGCTCTGTAACGGTAGCCCCTGCAGGCCATGCTTCCCGAGTGAGAGGCATGTGGGAACGGAGAAGCCCCCAGGGAACGGCCACGGGCTCATTTTCTCCCCTGGGCACGCACTCGGGGCGGGTGGACGGTGCCCTCACCCCCCGCCCTCTCCCCCTCTCCTCCCACCTCTCCTCCCACCTCTCTCTTTATCTCTGTTTCTCTCTCCGTGTTTCTCCGTCTCCCGCCCTCCCTCCTCCTCCTCCTCCTCCTCCTCTTTCTCTCTGCCTCTCACCTGCAGTGGAATATTCCAGCTCAGACCATGTGCTGTTGCTGGCTTCTCTGTATCTAGGGAGTGGATAACGCGTTGGCCTCCCTGGCAGCTTCATGAAGACTGTTTCTCATAATTGTACTTTAGTATTTATTGGGTGACAGCAGACGTGGTTATATTCTCTTTCTAGAACATAAAATGTAGATATTCTGTTTTGATTAAGGACAGATCTACAGGCGTAGACCATCCCCCGTCACCGGTCTTTGGGCTGTGGGAGTACTCGAGTCCGACTCCTATTGGAAATGTGGCTCTGCCCGTTATTAGCCGAGTTATATGAGCAAGTTACTTCAACTCCCCTCTTCTTCAGTTGGGTTTTTACTAAATAATACACGAAGAAGTTGCTAAGAATGGTACCTGGCTCAGCACTCCATAGATGTAGCTCTTTTGTTTTGTGTTGCAAGCCAAGGAGCTGGGACAGACAGGCCGAGCCCGGCTCCCCACAGATAGGAGTATAAACCGTATTCTGGAGACGACATTTGGAAATTAGACTTTTTTTTTCCCTCTGGTTTGTAACAGTTCCCTCCTTTTTCAGAGAAACGGCACCCAGGACTATCTTCCAAAGAGTCCTGGACATCTTGAAGAAATCTTCTCATGCTGTTGAGCTGGCCTGCAGAGACCCCTCCCAAGTGGAACATCTCACTTCCAGTCTGCAGCTGATAACAGAATGCTTCCGGTGTCTCCGAAATGCCTGCATAGAGTGTTCCGTGAACCAGAATTCCATCAGGTAGTACTCTTTGTGTATGTGCACACTTGTTCCGTCGTGCGGGTTTATCGGCGAGAAACAGCGTTGGTGTCGCAGTGCTAACCAGCGTTACCGCGAGGCTCTGTTTTTACGTCTCCAGGGGAGAGGTGCTCTGCAGGCTTTGCCGTTAGAGGCTTTTAGATGAGCACATAGATGGCACGACATAGGATAGAATGTTTTTAACCTTGGGGGTTATTTCAGTTTGTGATTTATACAGTAAAACCTTCGATCGCGAGTAACTCGTGTGAGGGTTCCGCAAGACCAGCAAACCTTTCCGATACGTTTTTAATTGATAAATGAGCGATGTCTTGCAATATGAATACTACGTGATGCCAGACGTCACGTGATCACAACTGAGCCAGTGTTTCTTCTCTCTCTTGCTCACGGAGGGACTGTGGGTGATCGTCTCCCGTGCTCAGATGCTCAGTCTCAGGCCGCGGTGTTTGGCAGAAATCAGTGATTTTTCAGGACGTTGGAAGGTGCCCACAGCTGACACTAGTGGTTTTTTTTTTTTTTTTTTTTTTTTTTGGTCACTTCAAAGCACCTGTGGATAGTCCTTTGCTTTTCCGGACAAGATTGAGCTTAGAAATGCTTTGCTTCCTTCTAGCTCAGGCTGCCTGCAGTTACAGACCCTTTCCCCTGCTGCCTTATTGCCAGGTACATTAAATACGGTACATGACAAGAGTTTATTAATACTGCACTGTAGCCTACATCGCTGCGAGCATCTGCAGTGGCCCCCAGGCAGAAGAAGATTCCACTGAGCCAGTGACAGCAGCGATTCCGTTAGTGATAGTGACAGTCGTCCTGCACAGTAACCCTCCTCTCTCTGGTCTCCCTCACACCAGCCACGAAGGTTTTCCAAGGTCAGTGCAGGTTAACTTGTTTGTCTTTATATTTTATGTTTTTTAAATTATTTTGTATTATATTACAGTATTGTAATCATTTTTATAGGCATATTTTTGGGTCATGGAATGAATCATCTGAGTTTCCGTTATTTCTCACGGGGAAGTTAGCTTTGGTATACAATTGCTTTGGATTACAAGCATGTTTCCAGAACGAATTATGCTCGCAAACCAAGGTTTTACTATGTTTCTAATGTGTTATGATTTGGTTATAGTTATGTAGCACAGTGATTTTAACCTAATTTTGATTCTCTGATCCTAGATTCTGCCTTTCTAAAGGCATATGCCGTTCTGGACCTCACTTTTCTTAGTTGGAAATGTTTTACTTGGTTTTAGTCTTTTAATTCATTACCCTTGTGTTTGCTTTGAACAAGGAGCATGTCTTGTACGTTTCTGAGATCACCTGTCTTAAGATTTCCTTAAGATTGTGCAAGGTTGGAAACTCTTTCCACCCATTTTATAAGGTGCACATTTAAAAAAAATTTTTTTTAATGTATGTTTATTTTTGACAGAGAGAGAGAGAGAGAGACAGAGCATGAGCGGGGGAGGGACAGAGAGAGAGGGAGACACAGAATCCGAAGCAGGCTCCAGGCTCTGAGCTGTCAGCAGGGCTCAAACTCATGGACTGAGATCATGACCTGAGCTGAAGTTGGATGCTTAACCGACTGAGCCACCCAGGCGCCCCATTTCTTAATTTTTTTTTAATGCTTATTTATTTTGAGAGAGAGACAGAGCATGAGCAGGGGAGGGACAGAGAGAGGGAGACAGGATCCAAAGCAGGCTCCAGGCTCTGAGCTGTCAGCACAGGGCCCGACGCGGGGCTTGAACTCACAAACCGTGAGATCACGACCTGAGCCGAAGTCGGACGCCCAACCGACTGAGCCCCTCAGGTGCCCCTAAGGTGCACATTTTTTAAAGTAGTTAAGAAGATGAGCAAGAGAATTGCCAGGCACTGTTCTTATTCTTTGCCTGCTACTTACTCTCTCTTCCCAGAACTGAGCACCTTTCCTCTGACTTAATGGAATCTGCTTTTTATTACACGTTTTTTCTTGAGATGAAGTCAGAAGCCACAAAGAGCACGCTCAGCTTCCTTTCCTGGAATTGAATGTAGACAGAGCCTCCAGGCCTCCGTCACTGCTGTGGTGGGCAAAGTTGGGCTGGTCCAGAAGCCACTTGAGGGACCCCCTTTGCTGCCTAGACAGTCTTATACCTGGGGCTTTGATGTGATGAATGAGATTTTTAAGATCAAAGGAGAGCGGGGAGAAATGCCAGGGTTGTGTAACTTTAATACCAAACAGAGCCTGCTGTCCATCTGCAGATAAATGCCTAGAAACAATAATAATGTCGCTAATAATAGTTACCATGTAAAAACATAACTAGTTAGTGCTAAGCAGCAGTGGGCAGGGACTAGTGTGTTTTGTCCATTTCCTGGCAGAGAGGCCCTCCTGCGTGATGGGGGAGGAATAGGAGAGCCTTGGGACGGAGACTCTGACTGTGGGCAGGCAGACTCATCCCGTGCTTTGCCAGCCTCGTGGGGAAGGAAGCGAGCCTTCGGTGGGCCTGCCCTACGCCCAGGCTTTGTCCCAAGGGCTTGACCTGCAGGATCTTGATTTATTTTTAGAACAAACCCAAGAAATAGCATGCTACTATTTTTCCATTCTTAACAGAGAAGAAACTGTGACTTGGGGTATGGAACTTGTCTGAACAGCAGAGCCAGGGAACCTTCTCTGTGACTCCACAGCTGCCCCAAGTGCTCTGTGACACCCGTTGACCCTGTTGTGTGTGATTGCTCCGTCCCTTAAACAGCCACGGGACCCTGAACGAGAGCCTCGGCGTCCCTGAGCAGGGCGGGCCGTGTCTCCCACACAGGCCGTCAGGAGTGTCCTGTGAGCTTACTCCTGCAGACTGCAAGTGTGCTGCGTCCGTGGGTTTTGCACCTGCTCGGGAATGGGGTGGTACGATGAAAGTGGATGAGGATATGTCTTTCTTGGAAATGAATTCTCATTTTCTTTTTCTGAGTGTAAAAGTAACACCTAAACTGTAAAAATTCAAACATTACAAGAGTAAACACTATGGCAGATGAAATGTCAGCCGTCTTCCGGAGGGGCCGTCAAAGCCCGCACTATGCTTCGTGGCCGTGGGATCCCGCTCGCACGCAGCTTACACTTAGGGGTGAAGTGAGAATGAACATTAGAAGGTGTTCGTTTTTCTGCCTCTTTCCTTCTAGGATTGTGTTATTATTCACAGTTGATCTTCGAGGGAAGTTCCGACCGGTTAAGGCACCAGCTCCTGGAAAAACCATTTTTCTGGTCAGAAACACAAAAGATTCTAGTAAGGACTTCAAAGTCGACCTTAGCTAATTTCCGAGCCTGTCGGGATTCAGATTGCAGCTGAAGTTTTCTGGCGCTTTGTGTTAAGTTATGAAGGAGTTAATCAAAAGGTGTGATGCTCTCCAGGCCTTTTACATCTTCTGTCTGGACGCTGCCCTTGTGTAGACCAAGGTTGTGTTCTGCACATATGGAGTGTATAACACGGCGAGGCAGACAATCAGAGTCCAGTGAAATTTCAGGAAGTTCTCAGCACTACCCAAAGCAGTTAGTTCCGCAGGCCGGTGTAAACCCTGCTGCGGGGGTCGCTACACTCTTACCCTCAAGAGCCAGGGAGATGGTTCAGGCTTTGTGATCGCTGTCCCGGTTTCTGAGTTCTCCTGTCGTGGTGTGAGAGCAGCCACAGGTAACACGTGACTGAATGCCCGTGGATGCGTTTAAATTTGAATTTGGTAAAATTTTCATCTCATGAAATTACAGGTTTTTTTCTTTTCTCTTTCTCTCTTTCTCTTTTTTTTAATTCAAGAGCTCTGGCCATGTAGAAATAGGCCGTGGGCACATTGGCCCGGTGACCATCTGGCCGTATAGAGGCAAGAGCAGGAACGGCCTCTTTTCCTATCCTGGTCTGACAAGTAAAGGAGAAAGGAACAGTGGCTTTCTGACCCCCTGGCCTTGGGGAAGGGAGGGAGGACCCTCCCCGTGTACCCACTAGCCCTGGAAGGAAGTATCTTGGCTCCGGTCTGATTCCTGTTGAGAAGTGAGGCAGGTCGGGAGCTGCGTTGGTTTCCTTTGCTGCTAACAAATTACTGCAAACCCGTTGGCTTCAAACAACAGAAATTCGTTGGCCTCATAGTTCTGGAGTCACAAGTCCAAAATCAGTCTCACTGACCTCAAGTGAAGGTATCGGCAGGGCTGGCTCCTTCTGGGGTCTCTAATAGAGAATCCGTTCCCTGGTTTTTCTGTCTTCCTGAGGCCGCCCGCCCATTTTCCTTGGCTCCTGGCTCCGTCCTCCCCGTCTTCAAAGCAACACTGTGGCATCTTCCGGTATCTCTTTCTGGCTCTGACCATCCTGTATCCCTCTGGTAAGCACTCAGGATCACATGATGCCCACACAGATAATCCAGGATAACCTCATCATCTCAAAACCATTGATTTAATCACATCGAAAAAGTCTCTCGCAGTGTTTTCTGACCAACTTCGAGTCTTTGGCAGTAGCTGGGGGTCCAGCAGTTTAGTTCTATTTGGACCTATCTGGAGTTAGTGGCATCAGATCTCATAACTTAAAAGACTCAGTCCCACCAGATGGCCTTGCTTCAGATGTGAACGGGGTACCTGAGCTACATCTCTGCCTAGCTGACTACAAATTTGGAGGTTCCCGTGACACCCCTCAGATATGGTAATCCAGTATAAAGGCTCACAGAACTCAGGGAAGCCTTTACATCCTGTCCCCAGTTCACCATGAAGGATACAACTTACGGAGAGCCAAACAGAAGAGATGTGTAGGACAGGTGGGCAGCCACAGGGCTCTCTGCCCTCCCTGGGCCCATCTGCATCCTGCTGGCGTTCTGTTGTGTTCACCCAGCCACACTGAAGGTTTCCAAACTTCCGTGTAGTAGGGTTTTTACGAAGGTTCCTTCACATAGGCTTGATCATTGTCTGTTGGCGATGAACCTCGCTCTCCAGACCCCGTCCTCCCCAGAGGTCTGGAGGTTGGGGTGAAAGTTACAGCCCCTGATCACTTGGTTGGTCCCCCCTCCCCGGCAGCCAGGCCCCCTGTGAAGCTACCTGGAGACCCAGTAAGAGTCACCTTATCAGCATAAGGTCACGTATGGTTGAACGGGGCTTGGCGTGAGTAACAGAAGACACTCCTGACCACACCAGAAATTCCAGGGGTTTTAGGAGCTCTGGGCCAGGAACTGGGGACAAAGACCAAAAGTCTTTTTCTTCTTATACCACATCCCTTTGGCCATGTGAGATAATGTATTAACAGGTTCCAGAGTTTGGGATGTGGACACCTCTCAGGGCCATAATTTTCCTACCACAGCCCACCCGTTGGCCCCTAAAGATTGACGTCTGTTACACGTGCAGAAAGCATTCATCCCTTCTCGAGGTCCCCACGTGTTTGACTCTGACAGCATCAGCTCAAGTACAGAATCTCATCTAAGTCATCAACTGAGAAGTTCCAAATCTCAGTATCCAGTCATGTAAAAATTACTTATGGGTCCGACTCTGGACGCGCTCCATCCTGGGGCAGAATTTCTCTTTGTGCACATGTGAAGCTAGACAAGTTATCTGCTCCCCAAAGACAAGTTATCTGCTCCCCAAAGCCTAAGGTAACAGTTTTAGACATTATCCTTTGAGAGAGGAGAAAATTGAAGGAAAAGAGGAATTACTGATCCCAAGCAATTTCAGAATTCCGTTGGGCAAACTCAGGTTTCAGGGCCTGGGAAGAATCTTCTGTGGCTTGAGGCTGTGCCCCCGGCCCTCCCCTCAGCATCACCCTTCCTTTTTCTTGAAGGGTAGCACACGTTTGCCCCTGAGTAGTTGGATCAGCCTACTTCCTGCCTGGAGAATTTGGGGAGTCTGATTTCATCCTTTCTCGGTGCATTTTGTCCACGCTGGCAGAGTTTCTACCAGTAGAACCTTTCCAGCAACCTTGTGGGTCTCACCTGTATGTCATGGGGATTCACGCCATCAGACAAGGTGGCCCTCCATAGAGCCTTCCTAGATAACCCCGTCTCTATTCCTGGGTCCTGCTGTGGTGACGGAGGGGAGTGAGTCCCAGCCTTACCTCTTCAGAGAGCTCCCCCCACCGTGTGACTGAACACTCTGACCTTTTGATCCTTCCAAGTCATGAGCAAAAGGTTGTCCGGAAAGGTTTGGCTCCCTCCAGAGCACACTTTTCTTGACAGTCTGTCCCAGTTGTAGCATCTTTTGCAGTCTGGCTAGACTGACAGTTTCCTGAAGCAAGACCTGGTTCCCTTTCCACCTCCTTTATTTCTCCCCTTGGCGTCACTATTATACGCAGCAAGAAGCAGTCAGATCACACGTCCAGCATGTCGCTTGGAAACGTGCTCAGCCGAATGTCCAGGTTCCTCAGTTTGCTAAGCTTCTTCCCCTGTGGAGGAAGGGCCCCCTTTCCCCGGTTTCCGATGATCGCTCCCTCACTTCCTCCTGAGCCCTCACCGGCGGTCCCTTCAGTGTCCACACACCTACCCGTGGCATCAGAGCTTTTCATCCTGCGCCTCCCAGTTCTGCCCGCCCCGGCCCGGTCCCGGTCCCCGGTCCCGGTCCCCGGTCCCACAGCCGCGCCCACTGTTCAGATGTTTCTTCACGGCGCACCTCTGCTTCTGCTCCCAGATCCGCATTAGTTTCCTGCTGCTGCTCTGACGGATTACCCACCGCTGAGTGGCGTTCACACAACACGGATCTGTTACCCTCTGGTGTAGGAGTTCAGGAGGCTGAGTTCCCTCTGGAGGCTCCCGGGGAGAATCCTTCTCCTGGCCTTCCCCAGCTTCTAGAGGCTGCCTGTGTTCCCCGGGCTCGCGGCCCCTTCCTGGACTCTGACCCTCTAGTATTCTGCTTTCAAGAACCCTCGTGACCACATCGGGCCCACCCGGTTAATCCAGGATAATCTGCCCATCTCAAGATCCCGAATCTCCTCACAACCTGGAGTCCCCTTTGCCACATAAGGTAGCGCGTCCACAGGCTTGGAGGTTATGACGCGGACAGCTCAGGGCCACGATTCTGTTCAGTGCAGGAACCGTTAGCCAGTGCTCACGGCGCCCTTCCCTGGCTCATCATTTGAAATGCAGGTTTAAGAAAATCAACGTGTTTAACTTTGTCTTTTTTTAAAAACCCTTTACAGGAACTTGGATACAATTGGCGTTGCTGTCGATTTGATTCTTCTTTTCCGTGAACTGCGGGTGGAACAGGAATCCCTGTTGACAGGTAACTTGCAGTATGATTCACGGGTTATTTGTGTCTTTGAAACGGGTTTAAAAACTACAACTTGGAGTGTTGTTACGTCGTTCATTAAAGCAAATGTGTCGTGTTTCATGATACAGAGAAACTTACTTAGTGATGTTAGTGAATTTCCATAAAAAAGTGGCAACGGCTTCCTTTCCTCCCTCTGTTGTGGGCTGAACTGCGCCCCCCTTCCCCCCCGACCTGTCCCCAGATCCACATGGCGGAGTCCCCACCCTGTAGCGCTTCAGAATGTGGCTATATTTGGAGACCAGGCCTTTGAAGAGATAAAGAAGGTAAGATAAGTAATCCATTATGACTGGTGTCCTTGTAAGAAGAGGAGGTCAGAACACAGACACGCAGAGAGACGATGACCACGCGAGGACACGGGGAGGGGACAGCCATCTGCAAGCCCAGGAGGGGGATTCAGAAGGAACCAGCCCTGCCCACACCACGACCTTGGACTTCTAGCCTCTGAATTTAGAAAATAAATTCCCGTTGCTTCAGCCACCTGCTCTGTGGTGCTTCGTTATGGTGGCCTCGCCAAGTAATGGTGTCTCTCAGGATGTGTGAAGGTGGCATGCCTGTTCTTGGTGCTGAGTGTGCTCTGAACAGTGACCAAAGCAGGCAGAAAATCTTTGCCTCAGCGTGTTTACAGTGCAGTGGAGGGGGTCCGGTGCTAAATATGTTACCTAAGTCAAATACCTGGCATGACTGAGGGAGGGTAGCTCTCTGATTGTTGGATAGCTGTTGATAAGGGATTAGGAGAGAAATCAAGCCTCTTGATTTGAAGACCAGGAAGCTTTTCTAGACTTTTTTGAATGTTTCTGGTTCTTAAGGTATTAGCATCTATACATCTTCTTTGGACAGGGATCATTACTGTAATATCCTGTAAGAAAACAGAATTTTAACATATGATCTCTATCCAAGGCCTCGGAACGCTTCTGGGCAAACCCAAGTCATTTAATAATAAAATCTTAATGTAAATGTTCAGCTTATAAGATTTACTAGATCGTGGAGTGAACAAATTCTTTCTGATAATTCAATAAATACGTCCTCTAAAGGAGAAATCCCCACAGGTGCCTGGGTGGCTCAGTTGGTTAAGCATCTGACTCGATCTTGGCTTAGGTCATGATCAGAGCCCTGAGTCTGGCTCTTCTGATAGCACGTGGAGCCTGCTTGGGATTCATTATCTCTCCCTCCCCGCCGCCCCCGTCCTCCCCCCCCCCCCCCGCCACTTCCCCACACACGCACATGCGTGCTCTGTCTCTCTCAAAATAAATAAACTTAAAAAAAAATAATAAAGGAGCAATCTCCAGCAATTTGTAGAATATGATGTTATTTATAAGTTGGTTTACATCTAGTTCTCATTGCCTGTACTGACTCTAAACAGTGAGGCCTTTCATGTTCATGGTAATATACGTGCTACCGTTGGGGTCGAGGAGAGAACTAGATGGGGTAGTCTCTTCACAGGCAGAGAAACTGAGGCACAGAGCACAGGGGGCTAAATTAGCTGTCAGAGGTGCTGCCTGGCTCAGTTCAGTTCTCTTCCTGTTCTGTGATTCCTTAGTGTTCTCATTTAAAACGCCTTTGTTAAAATTCCTGCGTCTCTACCTGGTTGAGAGTTCTTCTTTTGGGGAATCGCAGTGATCTTTTCAATTAACTAAATTGTCTAAGACTCTGCACACAAAGCGTTTGCTCTGCGTTTTTTTGAACAGCTCTAATTTCTCAGGTATTCTCGAGAAACCGATAGGGTGTAGGATTTAGTTGGAGGGCATTTTGAAGACGTTCTGTGCTTAACGGTCTTTTTGTAGCTTCATTTTATGGCGAAACGGAAGCCTCCGTGCTCCAGTTGGGGGAAGACAAATCGGCAGTGAGATCCAGGTTGCGCTCTGTTGCGTGGAAAAGCCTCTGGTTTTGAAGCCTGCGTGTGGCGCGAGAAGGGGAGTTCGGAGTGGACCGCGTTCCATAATTACTGAGACCTCCTGGCGTGGTGGATAGTGGGGCCCTGGCAGCACCGAAGCGGGCGGACGTGGGTTTCCCTGGATGGATTCCTGCATGAGACACCCCGGGGAGGCAGGGCGCGCACGCTGTGACTGAGTAACTGGCAGAGCCAGCGGCCCGCCGCGGGGGCGTCGAGCCCCATCCCCACGCCCCCGCGCAGCAGCGCTGCTCCCGAAACGGCCCCTCGCCCGCCGCTCCCCATCCTTACGGCAGCACATCAGGCGCCCTCCTGTCTTCCCCGGGCTCCAGGGGCCCCTCCGCTCTACCCCAGACGCGCCACGGGAGACTTGCTGTAGGGTGTTCACGTGATCAAAGACTGTTTCACGGGACTGATTTTTCTCTTCGCCGAATCAAGTAGGCGATCCGACGAAAAACTTACAGGAGCTGATTGCTGAAACTTTTCATGACCTGATTTGTCGTTGATGAATACATTGGCTGTGTGGTCGGTGGCCTGGCTTTTCATTGATACGTGCCAGTCAGAGGGCAGATCTTCAGACACCTGTGTTGTGTTGTGTTGGTGTGTTCAGAGTTGTTTGCCGGGTTGGCGGCTGTATTTGTTTTTGTTTTTTTAATTTTTTTTTTAACATTTAATTATTTTTGAGAGAGAGAGAGAGAGAGAGTATGAGCGGGAGAGGGGCAGAGAGGGAGGGAGACACAGAATCCGAAGCAGGCTCCAGGCCCCGAGCGGTCGGCACAGAGCCCGACGCGGGGCTCGAACCCACAAACCGCGAGAGCACGACCTGAGCCGAAGTCGGGCGCCTAACGACTGAGCCACCCGAGGGCCCCTTGGCAGCTGCGTTTGTGTTAGTTTCATTAAGTGATACGTTTCTTACTGACGTGAGACTCACGGGCACACGGGTAAGCACTCGCGGGTGAACCGTTGAGCGGCACTTGGGGCAGTCGCCGTGTTGTGCCCCCACCGGCTCAGATTGCACATACTTTCACGATCCCGAAAGGCGACCCTGTGCCCCCTGAGCTGCTGCTTTCCGCCTCCCCTCCCCTGAGCCCTGGCTGCCGCTGGTCTGCGTTCTGTCTCTGCGGGATTACCTCTTCTGGATTTCTCCTGGGAGTGGAATCAGGATTATTGGACCTTCTTTGGCTTCTTTCACTCAGCAGAATGTTGTCCAGAGTTTATCCCCGTCGTAGCCTGTGTCAGCACTTTATTGTTTCAGATGACTGAACGACGTTCCGTCGTGTGCACGTAGCACAGTTTGTCTGTTCACTCAGTGCCGGACGTGGGGTCGTCTCCACCGTTTGGCTGTTCGGGTCGGTGCTGCTCTGAGCAGGCGCGGATGTGTCCCATCCGAGTACCGTTCTCTGTTCCTTGAGTGTATCAGGAAGAATTTCTGGGGCAGTTTTATATTTAAATTGTCAAGGAACTGCCAGACTTCTCTCAGCGGCTGAACTGTTTTTCGTCTTTACTGAGAACGTACATCATTCCGGTTTCTCCATGTCCCTGCCGACGTTTATTTTCCTTTTTTAAATTTTTTTTGGACTCTAGTCATGCTGACATTTGTGCAGTGGTGTCTCATCGCGATTTGCGTTTTCCTCTTGAGGAATGATGCCGAGCACCTTCTTAGGCGCCTGGTTTGGCCATTGGTAGATCTTCTTTGGGGAATTGTCTGTTCAGGTTCTTTGCCCAGCTGTTCATCGGGCTGTTTGTCTTTTTTGTGGGTGAATTTCAAGAGTTATTTGTATATTGTGCATACTGAGAATTGCGGTGAATCTGTAGATCCATTTGGGGCCACCTGGCCATCTTCGTGACCCTGAGTCTTCTGGTCCGTGAATGTGGACCGTCTCTCCACGCGTTTAGGTCTGTAAGTTCCGGTTGTGTTGGCTTCAGGCGGATCACGTGTGTTTATAGGCAGAGTGGGAGGATATTACTGAGGCAAGGAGGAGAAGGGACGTCAAAAAGGTATTTCTCACTCCTTGGGAAAGGCAGTTCACGGTATTCCTGAATTTATTTGGAATTCAGCAGTGAAATTTGGACTCAACAATGAAACTTAAAGAAGTTTTGTAGTACGTTAGTTCAAGCGTAACATAAGCCTTGTAAAAAGTATTCTGGTTCTTTCTTTTTTTTTAAAATTTTTTAATGTTTACTTATTTTTGAGAGACAGAGTGTGAGAGTGGGAGGCACAGAGAGAGAGGGAGACACAGACTCCGAAGCAGGCTCCAGGCTCTGAGCTGTCCGCACAGAGCCCGACGCGGGGCTCAAACCCACGGACCGTGAGATCATGACCTGAGCCGAAGTTTGACGCTCCACTGACTGAGCCACCCAGGCGCCCCAGAAGTATTCTGGTTCTTAATAAAGCGCCCATACTGTGTTGTGACTGTTTCTCTGTGAGAATCGTCTTTTTGTGGATTTTTAGCAGGGTATCTGTGCCAGCTTTTTGTTACCACTCTTGAGGTAAAAACTGTAATTACATTGTCAAAATAATATTTAGAGTATTATTTTCAGAGAATAATTGCAGTGGTGTGACGAATATATTATGCTCATCAAATTTTATGTAAACACAAGCATGAGTTATTTTAATTGAGTTATTGGTGTTGTTTTTGGCCTTTATTTTCTAATCTGTAAAAATAATGTTGGGATTTTTGAGGGGCTTTGTAACATTTGCAATATTTACACAGATCAGTTGATAAGCTGTTTGGTCAAAGTAAACGGCCATTTGTACTTGTCTGGGGTTTCTTTTCTTGCCGCTAGGACACCTTTAAACCTTTTCCTTCCTGGAATCGTGTTCTGATTCAGAGTGCTAATTTTTAGCTGCCTGATGAATTGTTAGGTCAGTTGGCTTCCAGACCAACTTATATTGTTGGCGTGTGTGTGTGTGTGTGTGTGTGTGTGTGTGTGTGTGTGTGAGCAATTTTACAAAGATTTGGCTGTTAACATTCTAAAATACTCAGTGAAAATATAAAGGGCATTTTAAATTGTGATTTAAGATTAAAAATGAGGATCTAACTTTTCACTGTAACCATTTTCCATAACTTGTTACAGAGTAATTTTTAAAAACTCAGGAAAGTGGAAAGAAAAATAGTCATCGTGTACATGCAGGCTGCTTTAGACAAACACTTGACTTTTTTTAGTCCTTTTTCAGTGTTTGTACGTATGGGAATGACTGTGTACTTGGAATTCTAGATCTTGCGTCTTTTGGATCGTAATGTTAACTCTGTTCAGTTTTGAAGTTCTTGGTTCATCGTTTCCTTTGTATTTTTTTTTTTGTCCTTCTCTCGGTGTTGGCGATCCCCGGCCACAGCTCGGCCATCTTTGAGCCAGGAATCGTTGAATCACTGTGTAAGTGAGGGGCGCAGGCACATTACACACCTTATCTTCCTTAATCTTCGTGGCTACTCTGCCTTTGAGGTGTTGGAGGAACAGCGCGTCCCGTGCTCAGCCAGGGATCAGGTGATAGGACTCGAAGGGAAGGCCAGATCCCCTGAGAGCCTGAGGACAGAGGACGGGAGCCCTGGGCCCCGACCAGCAGGCCGGCCCCCTCCTCTGGCAAAGCAGAGGCCTAGAAAGCTTAAAGACTTCGGAAGTCCCCCCGCTCTTAAAATTGCCCTCTGGTTGCTGATGGGTGGGCGGGGGGATCCTTTCGGGGAGCAAAATCTTTCATTTCGGCTCCTTCTCCTGTGACTTGTTACCTTGATCAGCCTCGATTCCCCCCTTGGGGAAGAGCCACCCGCCTGCTGCTGCTTTTGCCCCGGGGCGGGCTGTGTGATGGGGTTCTGGTTTGCCCCGTGTAAAAGGCATAGATGTCAATACCTGCCTCCCAGGTTGTCGCGGGGGTCAGAGGAGGTGCTCCCGGTGGATCCTCCGCAAGCGTCAGTTACCGCCTCCGTTCTCGCTGCCGCTGTCCCTCAGCCCTCGCTTCTTGGCGCTCAACCCGTGCTGGTGTTTACTTCCTCGGAAGCGTCTCGGTCTCTTTCCGCTCAGGATCTCGTCACATGCCATTCCGCCTGCATGGGCTGCGCTGGCCCCGACGTGAACCGCTTCCAAAACAGTGAGCAAACAGCAGGGCGCGGGCGTCTCCGCCTCGGCACGCATGCCACGCATAGCTGGGGCGCGGCCCTGGGAGGCCGAGGCCCGGCCAGCAGGGGCCTTTTAGGTATGGGGTGTGTCGCCAGGAGGGGGCTGGGACTGGCGTTTCGGGGGAGTATCTGGTTACCGCAAAGGACAGAAGTATTTCAAGTATTTCCCCGGCCAGCATTGCGGTGCCCGTGTGAACCATACGGACACCGGCTCGCTCCCATCAGCCGGCTGGCCTTGAAGGCGCGCAGCGCGGCCTTAGTCGTGGCCGGCCCCTCACTGGCCGCTGATTTATGTGCTCGCTCTGTGCCTCTTTTCTTCATCTGTGAAATGTGGACGGTGCCGTCCGCCTTAACTATGAAGATACAGTAAGAACCCACATAAATCCCACCTGCACATCACGGGAGCGATTGCTGCGCGTTGGACGTCGTTCTGGCTCCTCGGCCACTGTCACTCACCCTGGCGTCCGGGTCCTGTGTGGCGTTGCCGGGCCCGGGCGTCCGTGTGTCGGGCCCAGCTGAGCGGCAGGCGGGAGGAGGAGGCAGGGACTCGCTCCCCACTTGCGTCTCCCTCCCAGAGCCGTACCTGCGCCCACCTTCCGTTGCTTTCCCCGTCGGCCTCGTTTTGTTTCCCCCGGGGGGGACCGTCATCAGCTGGCCAGGCCTTGTCCACGCACCCTCCCTAAGGTGTCCCCTGTGCTCCCGAGGCATCCGCGGTCACCGGGCGGCCCCTTTCCCCAGGGGCCTGGCTCCCAGCCCCGCGGAGCCCCTACAGGTCCTGGGCTCTCAGAAGCTCCCCCTGGTGCCGTCGGTTCCGAGGGTGGTAGCTGTTTCCTGTAGCCCCGGTGTCTGTGTTACCTCAGTGTTGCCTTTGCAGCGTATCTGATCCCTGATAGCAAGTTTTCTTCGTTGAAACAACTAGTTCGGTTCTGTTCGCCTGAGGTCCTGCCTGAGCTATGATCCTGCTCTAAGGCCTGTGCTTGGTGCCTCTTCTCTTGCTCCCACAGGGGCCCCCTATGCCTTCCTCCCTCTCTTCCCCACTCCTCCCTCCTGCTCTCCCTTCTCTCCATCTGCTCTGCTGGAGAGGGCACGTCCAGGAGATGGAAACTTGAACGCCATAACTTGAACGGGGACAATTTCATGTAAAGAACTGCTAACTGTCACAAAGTCTTGAAATACAGGATTGGGGCGCCTGGGTGACCCAGTCGGTTAAGCGTCCGACTTCGGCTCAGGTCATGATCTCACACGGTTCGTGGGTTCGAGCCCTGTGTTGGGCTCTGTGCTGACAGCTCAGGGCCTGGATCCTGCTTCGGATCCTGTGTCTCCCTGTCTCTCTGCCCCTCCCTCGCGCACGCCCTGTTTCTGTCTCAAAAATAAATAAACACACACACAAATCAAAAACGACAGAGGATCTGGCCGGTGGGGAAGTCGTGGGGAGGCGGTGTCGGCGGAACTTGCTGGAAATCCACCCTCTGGGGTGCAGGGGCAGGTCGTTCACAGGGAGGTATCCTGACTCGGAACTTGCTCAGAAGCATCCCGAGGAAGTTCTCGGCTGCTGGACACGCCCGGTTGGTCACAATTTGCCGGAGCAAATCACTGGAGAGACTCGACCGCGGCGGGCGGATGCCGGAGAAGCAGCGTGCTGCAGGAAGCCTGGCGATGCCGAACTTGCCAGCCGGCGAAGGAGACTTCCCGGAAGGGCCCGTCTGCCCTTTGGCAGGGCAGGCGGTGGAGGGTTTACGAGACCGGCGCCCGCTCGGAAACCTAGTCAACCCGGCCCGCGCACGGCTCCCGGGGATGTCCGGGAGGCGCCGGGTTTAGAGAGCCCTCAGCTGCGCCGCACCACCTTCTCATAGACGCTCGGGTGTCATCTGGCTGATTTTTGCCAGTCCGGCGGGTGTGTAGTAGAATCTTGGCCTCTTCCATGGGGTTCAGCACTTTCTATACTTTGCCTTTTGGAGATCTTTATTAAGCGTTGCTTCAAATCCCCCCTCCCGTTTTTCAAATCAGATTTGTCTGTCTTTTTACCGACTTACAAAAGCTCAAATCCTGTGGTAGTTACGTGTTTCTGTTACGTGTTCATTCATATCTTTTCCTGTTCTGTGGATAGTTTTTGTTTTTTAACCCTAGGATGTTAACACTTTTGAGAAAAAAGTGTTAGTTTTGATGTAGTCTAGGTGGTTAATGTTTTTCTCTATGGTATTATTTTGTGTGTCTTGTTTAAAATATCTTACTCTGCAGTGTTGTTTTCTAAAAGCTTTCTAGTTCACTTTTTTACGCTTAGGTTAGTACTTGGAGTTGAATTTTCTGTGTCGTGTGGGGCAGGAGCCCAGTTTCCATTTTTTATACTGGTACCTACCATTGCTTACTGTTTTCTGAAAACAAATCCTCTTACCTCGTGATTTTCAACAGCGTCTCAGCTGTCGGCTGTTTATATCATGACATAAATTTTAGAATCATCTTGTCAGATTAGAGATGCCCACACAAACATATAGATGTTCACTGATGTGTAAAATGACACACACACACACACACACACACACACACACACACACCCCGTGGGGAATTCAGTCTCAGATTGCATTTGATCTCTAGAGAAAAACGGATTCCTCTCATCTGTGAACGTGGTATAATTCTTTACTCAATCAAGTTTTAGAATCTTTTTTCTTAGTGGCACTGGGCATCATTTTTAGTTACATTTTTGATGCTTTTTTCTTTTTAATGTTTATATATTTATTTTGAGAGAATGAGAGAGAGAGAGGGAGAGGGAGAGAGGGAGAGAGAGATGTGAGCGGGAGAGGGGTAGGGAGAGAGGGAGACATAGAATCCCAAACAGGCTCCATGCTGCCAGTGCAGAGCCTGACGTGGGGCTCGAACCCATGAACCGTGAGATAGTGACCTGAGCCAGAATCAAGAGTCGGATGCTTAACTGACTAAGCCACCCAGGCGCCCCATTTTTGGTGCTTTTATGAATAGGCTCCATTCTTGATTTTTTTTGCTCGTTCCCTGTATGTATGGAAGTATTACTGACTTTTTAAATGTTGACTTTGCATCCAGAAGCTTTTGGGACTCACTAATTCAGACAACTCGTACGCCTAAAAGTGTTGACCACATACATTAGAAATGACCTTTCAACTGTAGAGGAAAACAAAAAAACAGTTCAGTGTTGTCTTCTCCAGCGTTTGGCCTTTCTTTTCTTGCCGGCCCGGATCGTCAGGGGAGTGTGGACTGGAAGTGGTGATAGCAGGCACCTCCGTCTCCTTCCCTTTCAGAAGGAAGGCTCCTTCTCCATCTGGCTGTTAACCATAACGTGCACCTTGCGTTTTGTGTTGGGGACCCATTTTTAGGGTAAAGAAGCCCTCCTCTGTTCCTCGGTGGCTATGAGTTGTTCAGTTTGGCTTGTTGTTTAAAATTATGAACGGGTGTCGAATTTCACCAGCTGCGTCTTCTGCAGTCTTCGGGATGATCGGATCGGTTTGTCCTTTGTAGGTTGATGCGGTCACTTACAAAGTTCGACTCTGGGAGGGTAGAGCAGTTTGCGGTGCGGGTGTGAGTGCAGCTTCCTCTCTGGTACGAGATTCCTCCTGAAACACGGGTTTTGCGTTTTTACCTTCTGTCCTCTTCCTTTTTCATAGTGTGCGTGTTCAACTTGGGTATCGGTCCCAGTGAGGCTGGCCGCACCGGCTTGGTTTGAGGGTCTGCTCGCTCTCTTCCCGTTCCCTGGAAGGGTTGTGTAAGTTGGAAGTCTTTTTTCTGCCTTGAATGTGAGCTGGCGGGAAAGCCGTCTGGGTGTAGGATGTGTTTTTGTGGGAAAATGTGACTGCCGCTTCAGTTCCCTTCGTGGCCGTCGCGCTCTGCGGGCGTTCCCTGGATATTTTACAGAGACAGTTTGTGTTAGCTGTGCTCTAGGGATTTGTTCATTTAATTGAAGTTTGCAAACAGTGTGGCCTCATGTTATTTGTGATATCTTCTGACTTTCTCTTTTGGCAGCCTCGCCTTTGTCATTTCTGAACGTGTAACGTCGGCGTCCTTTGTGTCTTTCCTCCATTTTGACCCGTTTTTCCAAAGGTTGGTCTGTATGGTGCTTTCTGAAGAGTCACGTTTTCGATTTCCTGATACCCTCTTTTTATGACTGCTGTCAGTTTTAATAATTTCTTGCTCTTAATCTTTATTTTGTTCCTTCCCTGTTTTGGGATATTTTTATTCTTTTTGTAATTTCTCGAAGCGGGTATTCATTGATTTTTGTCATTCTTCCCCAAAATACGCATTTTAAAGCTTTAAAAAGGTTTTCCTTTCTGTACTGTGTTAGCTGCATCGCGAAGCTTTGGTTTGAGGTATTTTTGTTAACATTTGGTTTGAAATATTGTATTTCCGTAGTG
The DNA here is from genome assembly GCF_046562875.1 of Panthera onca. Classification (NCBI taxonomy): domain Eukaryota; kingdom Metazoa; phylum Chordata; class Mammalia; order Carnivora; family Felidae; genus Panthera; species Panthera onca. The sequence continues at coordinate 137,507,842 of NC_138345.1, forward strand.
ATTTCTTTTCTGTCCCCACAGGTTATTTAGGGGTCTGTTTTCTTGTTCTAAACCTGGTGACTTTCCGATCATTTTGGGGACTAATTTCCCCCAAATACTCGCACGTAGGTGTAATTGCCACGTAGGAAGCGAGCACTGTCTGTATGGCAGTCTTTGAAAGTGCGTGGAGACTCGTCTTTTTCTCCGGCACGTGGTGAAGTGCTTGGCGGTGTGTCCTTGGGAAGACCGTACGCTCTGCGGCTGAAACCCGTTTTTCCTTTTCACTAATCAGCTTCACGTATAAGCAAGTGGGTGCTCGGATAAGCACGAGACAACCGTATTGGGTTGATACGGTCGCAGGAATAAATCCGGAATCACGATACCTTGTGATTGTGTGACTTGGGTCAGATTCCTTATAACCGCCGTGGGTCTCGGTCTGCTGTGCTCTGTAACGAGGATAGAAGCACCTGTCTCGGCAGTAGGGTTCTCCATACGGTAGTACAGTAAGCATTGTGATAAGCAAATGCGTATATAGTAAGCGCTCACGGTGTCTGTTTAGAGTCTCCGACCCCAGGAACAAACACATGTTTTCACGGAACATTTGGAAACCTGACATTTTAAACCAGTATTTATCAAGTCCGTATTGTGCCAGTAAAGAGGGTGGCCAGGTGAGCCTTTTCTGCGTTCTCTCCCGCACGTTCAACTGTGTTAGCAGGTTCCCGTGTCATCCTTATGACCGACAAAACAGGGACTGTCCACGTTCCGGGGGGGAACTTGGATCTCACAGAGGTCACGTGCCTTGCGCACATTCACGCTACGTTGGGAGTTGCACACAGGTCTGTGTTTGTGGCCGGTACACAGTTGTGTTCTCCTGTTACTCTTTCCTTTAATAGACTATTTTTTAGAGCGGATTTTGGTTCACAGCAAAATTGAAAAGGTTCAGAGATTTCTCGTGGGTCTTCTGCCCCTGCCCCTGCACAGCCTCCCTCGCGTTTCACGTGTGGCGCCACAGTGACAGCTGATCCTGAGCAATAAGCTTGAATGCGCGGCTCCTCACCTTCGCAGATGGACTTTTACACAACATGCTGTGAATGTATTGTCTCTGCCCCGTCAGTTTCTTAGTGTTTTCTTTTCTCTAGCTTTCTTTATTGTAAGAATATAGTGTATGAAACAACGTACAAAATATGTTAATCAGCTGTTTATGTCATTGATAAATCTGGTTAGCAGTAGGTTATTTATTCATAGTTAAGTTTTAGGGGAGTCAGAGGTCATCTGTGGATTTTCGACCGTGTGGGGATCAGTTCCTCTACCCACCCCCCCCCTCCCCCCGCCCCATGTTCAAGGGTCATCTGTAATGCATTTGTTATGTTGTTATCATCCAAAGTCCGTAGTTTACATCATGGTTCATTCTTGGTGTTTTACATTTCATGGGTTTGGACAAAAGTATGTGCAGTGACGTGTATTCACCGTGATAGAATCATGCAGAATAGTTTCACTGCCTGAAAGTCCTCTGTGCTCTGCCTGTTCATTGTCCCTGCCCTGGTCCTGGGCGACCACAGATCTTTTTGCTGTGTCCATAGTTTCGCTTTTTCCAGAACGTCACAGTCGGGATCATACGGTATGTGGCCTTTTCACTTGGTAATTGTGTGGAAGTTTCCTCCATGTGTGTTCATGGTTTGAGAGCTCGTGTCTTTTTAGTGCTGAGTAACGTTTCCTTGTGTGCACGGACTGCAGTTCCTTTATCTGGTCACGTACGGAAGGACGTCGTGGTTGCTTTCATAATTTCATTTGGCAATTATGAGTGAAGCTGCCGTAAACATTAATGTGCAGGGTTTTGTGTGGACATAAGTTTTCGGTCACTTTGGGTAGATACCAAGGGTTGCGATCGTTGGATTGTATGTTAAGCGTGTGCGTGGTTTTGTAAGAAGCCGCGGGACTGAACTGTCCTTCACAGTGGCCGTACCATTCTGCGTCCCTACCAGCCGTGCGTGAGCGTCCCTGTCGCTCACATCCGTGCCGGCACTGTGTGTTGTCAGTGTTGTGGGTGTTGTCCAATATGCTCTAGTTTTATCGGGTGAAATGTTCTGAATGTGTCAACTAGGTTGTTACTAAATGCTGTTAAAATCTTTTACATAGACTAGTTTTTTGTCTGCCTGTTTTGTAAGTCACCAGGAAAGTTGTATTACTACTGCAGAGTTTAATTGTGGGTTTTTTTCTTTCTTCTGTAGTTTTGTCAATTTTTCTTTTAATTATATGTATGTGTGTGTATACGTATGTATATATTTGAGGCCATGTTATGATTACAATCTATAATTATTATCTTTTTGGTGAATTGTCATTCTGAAATCTTTTTTTTTTTTTTTTGAAGTTTATTTCTTTTCTTTAGCAGTCTCCACACCCAACATGGGGCTCACACTCACAGCCTTGAGACTGAGAGTTTGTGCTCCACCGACTGAGCCAGCCCGGCGCCCCTGAAATGATAATGCTTGTTTGCCTTAATGTTTGTTACGTCTCATTTTAAGGGGTCTATGACTTCCTGTTTAGCTGGTATTTGCCTAATACATCTTTTTGCTATTCTTTAACTTTTAATATTTCTATAGTATTATGTTCTAGATGTTTTGTTTTAAGTAGCATTAAGTTAGATTATTAAAAATCCGGTCAAAGAGTCACTCTTAATTGGAGCACGTAGTCCAGTGATAGTTAATGTAAATTAGAGGTATATTGTGTTGACATTTACAGTTTTTTAAAGAAGTTAATTCAGTTTGTACGGAGCACGTTGTTTTGGTAAGGCATTTTAATATTAACGTCACGCCCAAAGTTTCATCGCGGTGAGAGACTTATGTAGTTAAAAGAAGTTAACAGAAACTTCCCGTTTAATGACGTGGAATGGTTTCTATTAAGATATGTTTATTTGGTGTGTTAACAAGTTTTTAAATTGTATCTTTCTTATTTTTATAAATCGTCAGCATTTCGCTGTGGCCTGCAGTTTCTAGGCAACATCGCCTCACGGAATGAAGATTCGCAGTCTGTCGTGTGGGTGCACGCTTTCCCAGAACTCTTTCTGTGAGTATATCGATAAAAGTTTCTCTCATTCTGGAAAGACTGGTTATATCATTCCATTTAGGTGAAGTTCAAAAACAGGGAAAACTAGCCCTTGGTCAGAGAGTTGAGGATGGCCCTTGGTGGTGGTGGGCGGGGGCAGGATCGGCACCAGCCGGGAGAGGGCACGAGGGAGTCTCCTGGGGTTCTGGGAATGTTCCGTGTCTTGACCTGCTTGGTAGTTAATGGAGTTATATCCACATCTAATAGTTTATTGGGCTGTACACTCAAGATTTATGCCCTTTATTGTATGTCGGCTTTTTTTTTTTTTTTTTTTTTTTTTTAAGAAAATAAGAGTTTTGATTAAAGTAAGAAATACTGTTAGGTTCACTGTGATTTATAGGAAAACACATTCGTAAGAAAAAAAAGCCATAAAATGCTGGAGTATGGGCAGTGAATTGGTCATTATTTATCCATCGAGCACTTGTTACGTGCCCAGCACAAGGCTGTCTGGGTAGATCTGAAGAGCGGTAAGATGGGCACAGCCAATCCGTTTGTCTAGGTTGGTTCGCGGTGCTTTTCCTGGTGATTTGGTACTTTGTTTTGACCAACTTCTGTTAGTTCACACAAAGTTGAGCACCGGGATAGAAGGCGAGTGGGTAACGGAGGCAGGGTAGGCAGTAGGAAGCGCTGTCTCAGAGTGGGCGGCCTGGCTTCTGGTCCAGGCCCCGTGGCCCACGAGGGGTGTCTGTGGTCGTGGCAGCAGTAAGGCGGCCGAGCAGTGGCTGTTTCTCCGCCCCGGTTGGGTATTCCGTGCGGGCGATTCCTGTCCTGTGAGCGGCAGGAATCCTGTCCTGTGCAGGGCGGGGTGAGGACCGACGCTCACCGCTGGTCAAGGGCAGAGCTGCTCTCCGGGTCCAAAGGCGGTGCTCTGCTGCCTAAACGCCCTGCTGCCTTCCCCGGTCGTGTCGGGTTTCTGGGCTTCCGTGTAAAGTATGATGTCAGGATCACATAAACTCGAATGTGATCCCTAGCTCACTTGAGTCGATAACTGGCTCTCAAATTCCTCCAAATAACGAGAGTTGAAGGCACCAAATCTTTGTGATGCACGACAATTGAGCTTAGGTGGAAGGAAAGAATTGTGGAATTCGAGCTACAGAAATAGAAATTGCTCATTCTTGAGAATCCCTGCCTTTAAAACATTTTGAACACCTAGTATCTGTGGTTCTGAGCTAGGTGAGTGGAATTTGGGTAATTTCGATCTATTTATAATTCCCCAAAAGCCCATGCTTTGGGGGAGATAAAGGAACAGGTGAGCACACCGTAGCGTAAGACGGACACAGTTCGAGTAAATCCGAGTGTCCCGGAAACCCAGAACAGAGGCCCCTGGACGGGGCGGAGAAGCCGCAACAGGTTACGCGGTGGTGTTCCCTACGGGGTCAGATCTGATGCTCACGGAAGCGCCGTGAGATAGGCCAGGGGGGTCGTCGTAGTCCATTTTTATATCAGAAAACACACTGAAAGAGGTAATTTGCGCTCTGCGCGCGTTTGTGAGACAAATGTAACCAAATTTGAGTTCCGTCTTTGAGAGGTACTGGCTTTGTGCACTTGGGCAGCTAGAGTCCCAGTCGCTGTCTGTAACGTATGGATAATACCTCCTCCGGGAGAGTATGATGAAGTGGAACTGGAAAAAAAAATCCTGCCGTAGTGCGCAACCCGGGGCGTAATTGGCCGTGGGTAACTCAGCGACCTTCCTAACTAAGATCGCGTAGCTGAGAGGTGATGAGGCGGGACTCACCCTGACGCTCTTGGCTCCACTCTCGCCAGGGTACCATCTCTCCACCGTTCCCGTAAACCCTCCGACTCTCGTGATGCTGAAAGGAGTGCCCGTAGTTAACGGGGCCTCACGTTTTACCTTTTGGTTTCTTTTTTCTAACAAGAGTGAACATTTTCACGTTTTATAGATGTCATCATTTATCTTTTCCTTTAATCGGGTGGTGTTTGCGTTTTGCTTTCAAGTCCTAAAGTCCGCTGCGTCTTTAATTTTGGCTACAGTGTGTCACGACTCGTTTTAGATTGCTCTTTTTCCAGTAGATAAGGTACTTGTCTCACAGTGTTGTCATTCTTTGTTAAATCCTCAGAAACGTCAGTATGCACTGCATTTGTTAATTGGGTGATTGTTGTTTGTCAGAATCCATATTTTACCATGTTGCTCAATGGGGCTAACGCCCTGATGTCTTTCTTTGGAAGGTCTTGCTTAAATCATCCGGACAAGAAAATTGTTGCCTACTCGTCAATGATTCTGTTCACCTCCCTGAACTCTGAGAGAATGAAAGAACTGGAAGAGAATCTGAACATCGCGATTGACGTCGTCGAAGCTCACCAGAGGCAGCCCGAGTCGGAATGGCCGTAAGTCTCTCGCTGGCAATCTGATTGCTTGAGAACATCCGAGCGGATCCCTTTCCTTGCGGAGCAAACCAGAGTTTGGATTCCGGTAGCTGAACAGCAAGTTGACGCTAAACGATACGGACAAAATGAGAAAGCGTCTGGGCAGCACCTGGAGGCTGGGGAAGGTGGGGTGACGGGCGAGTCGGGGGTCCTGGGAGGCGGTGAGGCCCGGGGCGCAGCCTGAGGACACGCAGCCCTCTGGGGTCGTCCGGGTCACACCGCCGTGGCTGTGCCTGATGGTTCGTTACGGATCGGACGTCGATACGTGTCTCGCGGCTTGTGTTCCACCGAGACATCCGTTGTCGTCCACATCGTAGTGTCCGTCCATCCCCTGGCCCCGCACATAACGCCTCATCTCCCTCCAATCGCTTTTAAGATTTTTCTTTGACTTGTCAGGAGCCTAATTATGATGTCTTGATGTGGATTTCTTTGAGTGTATCTTCTTTGGTTCCCTCGACTTCTCGAATCTGTAGGTTTATGTTGCCAGATTTGGGGACTTTCCGGCCATTATTTGTCTGAACGCTTTTTTGGCCCCGTGATCTTTCCGCTCTCTTGTGGGGACTCCACATCAGGCCACGGCTGAGGCTGACTGTGATCCTTTAAGACCCAAGAAGCCACTGTTAGATTTAGACGGTTTGTTATCCTGTGGACAAGGAAAAGGAGAAGCCGTGAGTCCCATCGTCCCACGTGCTGAAAAGGGGCCGGATGACTGGGACGACCGTTGTCATCCCAACGGGATGCCACGTTGCTTGAAGCGGTTTTATATTCTGAGGGGCTGGGCAGACCGCTCCATATCTCGTCAGGACGGCCCCTCATCTGACCGTCCCTGACAGCCTCCGAAGCCTCGGGCCTGCCGTCCCTGAGTTGTGGGAGGATCACAGGGTGTTGGGCTTCTGTCCGCTTGGCCTGTATGCACGTGTGGGAGGGAGGCGGCCAGAGCAGTCCCTGCTCCCTGATGTCGCCTTAGTCTTCTGGTTGCCCCGGAGCTCCCTGAGGCTCTGATCAGGGTTTTTGTATGTTTTGTTCTTGTTTCCTGCTTTCTGTTTTCTCTTTTAAGCCAGTACTTCGCTATCTCGATTACGGTAGCTTTGTGTAAGTTTTGAATCAGAAAACTCTTAAGTCTTCCCACTTTGTTCATCTTACTCAAGATTTTTTGGGCCGTTCTGGGTCCCTTGTGTTATATGTTAATTTCTGGATCAGCTTTTCAGCTCGTTCGGAGAAGCAGCTAGAGTTTTGGTAGAGATAACATGGATCTGTAGATCAGCTTGAGGAATGTTGCCATTTTAACTAGGTTAAGTTTTCCAGTCCATGTGTAGAGGTATCTTTCCATTTATTTAGGCCTTATTAATTTTTTCAGTGAGGTTTTTTTTTTAGTTTACATTTTTATTTGTTTTTGACAGACAGAGACAGAGCAAGCAGGGGAGGGGCGGGGAGGGGTGGGGGGGGGGGACGGGACACAGAATCTGAAGCAGGCTGCAGGCTCTGAGCTGTCAGCACAGAGCCCCACGCAGGGCTCGAATCCATGAACTGTGAGATCGTGACCTGAGCCGAAGTTGGGTACTTAACCGACTGAGCCACCCAGGTGCCCCCCGTTTTTCTTTTTTTTTTTTTTTTCAATTTTTTTTTTTTTAACGTTCATTTATTTTTGAGACAGAGAGAGACAGAGCATGAACAGGGGAGGGTCAGAGAGAGGGAGACGCAGAATCTGAAACAGGCTCCAGGCTCCGAGCCATCAGCACAGAGCCCGACGCGAGGCTCGAACTCACGGACCGTGAGATCATGACCTGAGCTGAAGTCGGCCGCTCAACCGACTGAGCCACCCAGGCGCCCCAGCCCGTTTTTCATTTTTAAATATGTTGAGGTGTGTTTTATGGCCGAGCACCTGGTCTGTCATGCAGACTGTCCCATGTGCTGTGGATTCGGGTTTGGTGGGGGCGCTGTCTAGACGCCTGTTGAACCTCTGTTTGTCTTTCTTTTTCTTTCTTTCCTTCTTTCTTTCTGTCTTTCTTTCTTTCTCTCTCTCTCTCTCTCTCTCTCTCTCTCTCTCTCTGTCCCTCTCTCTTTCCCTTTCTTTCTTTCTTTGTTTCTATGTTTATTTTTGAGAGAGACAAACAACATGAGCAGGGGAGGGGCAGAGAGAGAGAGAGAGGGAGAGAGAGAGAGAGAGAGAGAGACAGACAGACAGACAGACAGAATTGGAAGCGGGCTCCAGGTTCCGAGCTGTCAGCACAGAGCCCGACGCGGGGCTCGAACTCACGGACCGTGAGATCATGACCTGAACTGATGTCAAATGCTTAACCGACGGAGCCACCCACGCGTCCCAGACCTTCTGTTTCTTGATGGTCTTCTGTCCACCTGTTTCATGCATTCCTGGAAGGGGACCGTTTTCTGTCTGTCCAGTCAGACCAGTTGGTTTTTGTGTCCCTTATTTTTGGGCTCTGTGGTTGGGCACATATCTGTCTGTAATTGTTATGTCTTGAGGAATTGGTCCTTCCTTTTGTCATTGTAGAATTCGTCAAAAATCCTGTTGCTTTTAGTCCTGTTCTTCCGTTTTCCGTAAGATCTATTTTCATGTGTGTTTTCACGTAGCGGCCAGTGAGTTCGGGGCACAGCTTGTGTCCGAGTCGGGGGAGCCCGGAGCTGCCGGTAGTGCTGCTTGCATTTTTTTTAAACTTATTTTTAGAAGTTTTTTACTATTTTAATGTTTTTATTTAATTTAGAGAGAGCGCAAGCCGGGGAGGGGCAGAGAGAAAGGGCAGAGGGTCTGAAGCGGTCTCTGGGCCACAGCAGCGAGCCCAGTATGGGGCTTGACCTCATGAACAGCGAGATCACGACCTGAGCCGGAGTCAGACACTCAGCCGACGGAGCCACCCGGGCGCCCCCGTGCCACTTGCGTTTCAGAGGCGCTTTCTCAATTTGGGTCTCTTTCAGTGTGAACTTTATTGTCCTCCTGAAATTATGCCTCGTTTAAAAATCATTTAGTTTTCCCAGCATTCATTTGTATTTGGATTACCCATTTGCACACAGACACAAGTTGGTGTCTGAAAAGATTAGGATACTGTGCTTGACTTAGATTACCTTCCTCCGTATGGGTTGTTTTATAATTGAGCACGGTGGATGAATCCTTAGAGTCTGCTTACTTAGCACAGTTTTTAGTTGAAGTCTGTTTCGTGTGTTAAGTATCTTAGATCTGGGTTTTGGCCGTCGGCGGTTTTCTGGCAGCAGGGGTCAAGGGCGGAAGGTGCAGTGTGCTTCGGAGTAGCTCGAGTGAGAGTTCTCACAGGTCGCCAGATGGAAGAAGGATGGAAAGTGGCGGTGGTAACTGATGTCTTCCTCTGGGGCAGCGCTGACACTTTGATTTGTGTTAGAGGAGCTGCGCATTCGCTAAACGAGAATGAGAAGAATGAGATCACAAAATACAGCCGTATTTTGTCAGCGATGCTGCAGGTCCGGTTCCAGACCACCGCAGTAAAGCGAGTATTGGAGTAAAAAGACTCAAGTGAAATTTTTGGTTTCCCGGTGCATGTAAAAGCAGTGTCGGGGAGCCTGGGTGGCTCAGTCGGTGAAGCGTCTGACTTCGGCTCAGGTCATGATCTTGCGGTTCGTGGGTTCGAGCCCCGCGTCGGGCTCTGTGCTGACAGCTCAGGGCCTGGAGCCTGCTGCGGATTCTGTGTCTTCCCCTCTCTCTGCCCCTCCCCTGCTCACGCTCTCTCTCAAAAATAAATAAACATTAAAAAAAAAAAAAAAGTTGTGTTTACAACGTAGGGTAGTTTATGAAGTGTGCAATAGCATTAGCTCTTAAAAAAGCAGTGTATGTACTCTACTTAAAAAACACTTTATTCCTGAAAAATGCTAACCATCATCTGAGCTTTCAGTGAAGGATAATCACTGGTCACAGATCACCGTAACAAATACAATAATAAACAAGTTTGAAACACTGCGAGAATTCCCGGAATGTGACCAGAGACACAAGCAAATGTTAGAGAAATGGCACCGACAGACTTGCTGGGCGCCAGCCACAGGCCTTCAGTTTGTGCAAAGTGCGTTCCTTGCAAAGCGCAGTGAGATGAGACGCAGTCTCTGAGCTGTCCCAGCATCCAGAGGCTTCCGACAGCATTGTTACTTTTTACCGTTAAATATGAACCCGTCCACCTCTGACAATTAGGGAGCATCCGCCCTTCTCCGTCCCGCCTGCTAACACGATGGGATGGTTGGCAAAGAGTACAAGACACAACAGTGTTAGAATTCATGGGTTTGGTGTCTTTTCTTGGAAAGGGACAAATGCAAGGTTTCAGTAGCCAGGTCCTTTGTTTGGATACACCAGGGACGCAGGGAAGCGTGGGTGCCAAGGGCTCTGGCGTTACTCGGTTTGAGTTATTGGGATAATGTCCTTCTAAAAATATTTGCTCCTTTTGTTTGTAGGTGTGAAGGACGTTTTCCTGCTCTGAGATGACCCCGCATGAATCCAGGGGTTGGGTCTTGGTGTTTGAACTCCTCTAAATCCTACAGTAAAGGTGCCGTAGGAGATCCCGGCTGCTGTCTTTTGCAGAGGTTTTAACTTATTTGTGTTCTAGGGGGATTTTCTGCCTAGGTGAAGATGTTACTTACTTGTCAAAGAGAAGAAAGTTCCTTTCTATACCAGCTTTGTAAGCTTTGTCCAGATTGCTGTAGGAAGCAGCTGTGGGTGGGATTTCCCCGGCCTCAGAAACGAATAGGAGGGTTCTTTTTCCAGAACCTGGTTAAATCAGATTCTTCGCTTAATTAGTGCGGTATGAAAGCATTTTCTAGGTTTTCACAGTCCCTGAAATATCTTGTAAGTGTGGCTTTGATACTGTGTGCTTCGTGCTTATGTGGAAGTGGGGATAAGACAGGGATCTCGCTTGAAAAAATTTCCCTAAAACCTGAACTTCAGCAGTAAGTTACTGCTTATTGGCTTACAGCCACTCCGTGTGTCAGTGGCATACTGCTCTTTGTCTTTTTTTTTTTTTTTAAGTTTATTCATTTATTTTGAGAGAGAGAGAGAGAGCGAGAGAGAGAGCGCAAGCAGGGGAGGGGCAGAGAGAGAGGGAGAATCCCAAGGAGGCCCCACGCTGTCAGTGTGGAGCCCGAGGAGGAGCTCGAACTCACAAACGTGAGTGAGATCATGACCCGGGCCAAGATGGAGAGTTGGACACTGAACCAACTGAGCCACCCAGGAGCCCCTGTATGTCTGCTTCTTGATGCTTAGAGATGGCTTTTAGCACTTTCTGTGTGGAGTAGGAACACTGTCCGTAGACAATAATTAATCTGTCTGTAATTGTTCACATACCTCATTAACACCATTTATAAATGAGGAAGATCGAAAGAAAGGAGATGGAAAGAAGGACCTTGATGCATCTGGGTTTTTAGCCAGTATGGAAGATGATGCAGATATGTGGTCAGTGCTTTGACGTCGACAGCTCGATTTGTGAACGTTAGCTTTTCTGTAATCGCATTTCGGTGATGAATTTCCAGATTAAGCGGAGGCGTTTTGCCTCTTGGCCTGCATGAGTCCGTTTTGGCACCAGAAACAGAAAGTAATAGGCGAAGCCGGCCTGGGACCCTCGTGCACGTGAGGGAGAGGGTTCAGCTCGTGTGTCTGTGCGTGCAGTTCAGGACTTAACAAAAGTATCGCATTTCTCGTTTTCTCTTTTTGTAAAATAAATCTCTTTCTCTGATGCCCTTTCTACTCCAACTCCTGCCTTTGCTAGAAGATATTTCTGACCCTCCCCAAGACCACTTGTTCTCTTCCGTGACGTCTGGAGTGTTAGTGGAGCCTCACTTACAGTCTCTAGATGTCCTTGTGGCGTTTCAGGTTTCGGATCAGAAGGACCCACCTCCCTCACACAACACTGCCACAGAATTTCGGAATTGACAGAGGTGGTTGTTCTCCAGAAGAGTTTAATCACAGATGTCAAATCTGTGACTTAGGAAACACTGACCACGGTTGGGTCTCGTTGTTGTAAAAGTCTTTGTCTTCGGTTCCCCCCGAGGCGACGTTCGGTAAGAAAGTACATGCAGTGGATTCTAGGTTGAAAGTTGAGATTCCACTTGTAACTTGATGCGACATGCTGGCATGGAGAATATATTACGTTTAGAAAAACAGTCTCAGGAACTAACACAGACACGCGTGATTGGCAGCCATCGCAGTGGCCGCTTTCAAGGTGCAAGGAAAAGGTCGCCCTCCCGTCGGCATCTTCTCGTTGCTCTGTTGCGTATTTGCCATCAGTATTGGACGCTGGATGTTACGCCGTAACGTGGTAGCGGAGAATTCAGTTGTTTGTATGGATGTCCACACAGGATGCTTTTTTCCTGCCCTTCGCATAGGTTGAAGGTGAGTGACAGTTATTCTCGTCCTCGAAATCGTTAAAGTACAGATGCCGCTATCTTCACTCACCGGTAGACGTTTCCTCTTTCTTGTGTGGAAAAAAAAAATGGAGGGGGCGCGTGGCTGGCTCAGTCCGTGGAGCGTGAGACTCTCGATCTCAGGGTTGTGGGTTTGAGCCCCATGTTGGGCGCAGATGTTACTTAAAGGTAGAATCTTTTGCAAAAGAAAACGGAAAAAAAGAATGGAGGAATTTTACGCTTGGTCACTTTGAACTGAAGGTGACACGAAGAACCAGATGCTAAGTTCACCTGAAACTTCTCTCCCAAAGGGCTGCTTGAGCAAGCCGCAAGCTCTCTAAAGGGGAGCATTTTCAGAGAAGCCCCGGAAGTCAGAGACGGAGCTCTTGTCTTGACTCTTAGGGAGCTGAGGGACCTTCCCCAGGACACTAAACCTCTGTGGGCCTCTCTTTCTTTAATTCTTAAACGACGGGGCTGATTTAGGTCAGACGCTTCCACGCTTTTGAACTTCACATCCCCTGTGTTTAAAGGCGTATGGATTGGGGCGCCCGGGTGGCTCAGTTGCTTACGCGTCTGGCTTTTGATCCCAGATCAGGTCTTGATCTTGGGATCGAGAGTTAAAGCCTCGCATTGGGCTCCACGCTGGGCATGCAGCCTACTTAAAAAAGTAAAAATAAAAACAACACAGGCGCTGGGGTGGTTGGTCTGCCTTGGGGACTGTTGGCTAACAACACCGTGTCCCTTGCTGTCGCTCTGAGGCCTCAGTGGCAGTACTCGTTCCAGCCTCTTCTTATGTAGCATCATGGGAAGATGTCATTTTTGTCCTTTGCTCTGATGGCTTTGCCTTTTTAATTACATTTGGTTAAAGTGAACGAGCTGGTATTTAATTCTGGTGACTGTTAAAGCATATGGTGTTGCATTTGACTGGTGACCCAGTGAGTGTGACCTTGACCTCGTTGCCACCCAGTACTTGCCTGGGTAACTCAAAAATGCAAAGAAACTCTGAAAACTGAACAGTCCATCTGTGCGTCTCTAGGTGCTCATCAACATCTCCTGGGTTGATGTACTGACCTGAGAGCCCATAGTACCCCCCCCCCCCCCCGCCCCCACCTCCAGTCTGGGGCCTGGCTTGCACTGGCAAATACTCTGAAGCAGCTTTGCTCTGACTGACTTCGGGTCTGCTGTGAGGACCCTGCTGGCAGGCCTGTCCACCGTGCCCAGGAGAAGGGGCTTTGGGCTCTGCGCAAGGAATAATTTGCCCTCCGTGCGACGATCTGACCTGCTTTTCTCTCGGAGAACTTGTGAGTTAGAGACCCCTCCTGCCCTGTGCACGCTTGTAGGAAACTCAGGAAACTTAAAACACTCACTTCAAACAGGAACTGATTAATGAAGTCAGTGATCATTGATTGAGTCTTTAACGTGTGCCAGGCAGTGTTTGTGGCACTGGAGGTTCAAAATTAAGAAGACATTATGTTTTAGGGAGAGAGACCGATAATGAACAAAACCCCCCCAAATAAATACCTAAGATGCCAGATAAATGCCTGAGAAAAGATACACACCCAGTTGTGTTTACAAAGCTGTCCTTTGAGTGGTGCTTGGCTCGGAGCAAACAGCGTAGCATTTGCTGTTTTATTCGTAGTAACTTATTTTTTATCAAAATTTTTTTTAATGTTTGTTTATTTTTGAGAGAGAGAGAGAGAGAGAGAGAGAGAGGCAGAGAGAGAGAGAAGGAGACACAGAATCCGAAGCAGGCTCCAGGCTCCAGGCTCCGAGCTGTCAGCACAGAGCCCGACTTGGGGCTCGAACTCCCGAACCGCGAGATCATGACGTGAGCCAAAGTCAGATGCTTAGCTGACTGAGCCACCCTGGTGCCCCTTATTAGTAATCATTTAAATACGATCGGTGCGGGGCACAGACTGTGAAGAAAAACGAGGAGTATTTGACTTCAGCAGAGTCCTCCAGTGCGGTGATGGGGCTTGGAGGGGCCGGGTGCTGCTTTGGAATTGGGAGTTCAGGGAAGTCCCTCCTGAGGCAGTGACACTGAGCTGAGGACAGGGTCACCGGCCTGCTTGATAGCCTGTGTGGTAAAGGTGGAGGAGGCCAATCGGGAGGGACATGTGGAGCAGTGAGTCCCCAGAGTGTGGAGACTCCCCTTCCCCCCACCCCCCTCCCCTGTCTGTCCTCCTCCCCCCCCCCCCCCACCCCCACCCCAGCAGAGGCCTCTGTTGCGGGACAGGGCCCAGGGTGGTTTCAGAGTCCTGGGCGGGACACACAGCCCGAGGGGCGGCTGGAAGCCGGTTGCTTCGGGCCTCGTGAACCGGGAAGACGTCGTTGGCCTTCTCTCTGTGCCATGGGAGGGGATCGCAGAGTTCTGAGCAGAATTTGTACCGACCTGGTCTGCGATTTAAAAACTCCCTCTGGCCTCTGGGCGGAGGCTGAGCTGGGGGTTGGGGGGGGGGGGTGGGTAGAGTGGGGCAGCCGTGGCCTCCAGGTCCGGGCAGGGGGCGCGGGCGGCTTGGCTGAGGGTGGTGGCGTGGGGGTGAGGAGAAGCGCGCAGGTTGAATGTGCTCTGCAGGGAGGGCCCGTGGGGCTTCATGCGGGTTGGGGGTGTGGGGTGAGGTTGGGAGCAGAAAGGCAGGGGCGCCGGCCAGGGTCTGGGCTTGTTGGCCGGCGGTGGGGAGATCGGGAGTTCTGTGCGGGCCGTGCGGGATTGGAGACGCCCACCGTGCACCTAAGCGGAGACGTCCTGTGGTGCGGCCAGCGTGGAAGTTCCAGAAGACGGAGCACAGGGTGGTGCCGTGGAAGCCCGGGGCTGGGAGCTCGCCTGCGAGGGGGGCTTCCGGAGAGCGGGAGCTGAAACTCCGGGCCGAGGGCAGCGCGGGTCCGGAGAGGGCACGGCGTTGGCACCGGGGGGAGAGGAGAGGAGCCCTGGCAGCGTGTCGTGGGCGACGTGCTTGGCGGGTGCAGTCGCGCTGCAGGGGGCGGTGAGGACTGCGCGGTAGTGGTGCTGTGTAACCAAGATTTTAGGTGACCTGAGCGCTGTGCCGCTGAGTCGCCCTGACAGGGAGGTGAAGTGACCTCGTCTTGTGTTTCTGTTTTTCTGTGTCCGTTTGGGGAGAGACGTAGAGATTTGTTAGTCAGGTCGCTTTGGAGAAATGGCTGAGCTTTCCCTGCCCAGAAGTAGCTCCCGGTAAGACGGGACCGACCGGACTCGTCCACCGCCACGGCCCTCTCCCTGGGACGCTGAGCCGCCCGGGCCACCAGGTGGCGTCGTGCCACCGTAGGGCAGTAAAGAGAAACCAACTTGAGGTGAATTCCCCAGGATATACTTAAATGATCTTTTTAACTTGGGGGGAGATTCATTCTCCCATTCCATTCATAGCTCCTCCGGCCCCGGCCCCTGAACAGGTGGGCCGCCCATTCGTCCTCGACACACCGTTGAGTCTCCTGCTTTTTTAACCAGATGGTAGACTTGTGAGATCTTTCCCTAGAAGCATATAAAGAACTTTCTTTTGTCTTCCGTTGTGCGACTATGCCGCGATTTATTTCATCGGCCCCTTACTGGTGAACATCTAGGCCCCCCGCGTTTCGTAACTACAGGATGTGGCGGTGAGTGGCCCCGTTCGTACGTACGTCACGTTGCGTGTTGGCGAGTACGACTGTCCGATAAATTCATAGGTGCGATTACTAGGCCAAAGGAAACGTGCTTTTTATATTTTAACAGATACTGCCAAGAGGTCCTTCGTAGCTGTCGTACCAACGGACACTCCCCTTGGCCGTTGAGAGGACCCGGTTTGCTACCTCGGTGCTAACAGAGTGTGCTCTCAAAGTGTTGGAAGCGCCGATCTTGCCGAGGTTTGAAGTGGCATCGCTACAGGGTTTTATCTCCTGTTTTTCTTGTTACGAGGCCGAGCACCGTTTTAGATGCCGAAGAGCCTATTTTTCTTTTATGTTCGTTCTCATTTTCTTGACCTGTTTTTCCTTTAGGAGGTCGGTCTTATCTGTAGCTGAAGAATGTTTTCTAAATTAGGGCCAGTGGTCTTTTCTGTGAAATAAAACGCAGATATTTGTCTCACTTCCTTGTCCTTTGATTTTGTGTGTGGCATTTTTTATGTAAAAATTTTTGAGGGGCGCCCGGGTGGCTCAGTCGGTTAACCATCTGACTCTTGATCTCGGCTCAGGTCGTGATCTCGCGGTTGTGGGATCGAGCCCCACGTTGGGTTCCCTGCTGAGTGTGGAGCCTGCTAGGGATCCCCTCTTCCTCTCTCTGCTCCTCTCCCCCACTCATGCCCCCTCCCTCAAAATAAATAAACATTAAACATTTTTTTTTGATGTCCTGGTAGATGAAGTCGTCCGTCTTTTTACGTCCTGTAGATTTTTGGTGATGGACGCAGAGGTCTTTGCCCTACTCAGGGTTTCGTCAGCGTTGTGTCATTTCGCTTTTGAGGTTGAGCTGTTTGCTGTGGTCGCACCTCTCGGTGTAAAGGTGAGAGTGCGGACCCGCTTTCCTTTCTGCTCCGGGTGCTGTCGATGGTCGCGGCGGCCGAGCGCCACGGTGACTGGGACGCGTCTTTCCTCTGTCCCTGCCCATCGCCCTTGCCCTCACCGCCCCGCGTCCCTGGAAACTTGCAGCTCCACTTCCGCCTGTTCGGCACCCACTCCACCGTGGGAGACTTACCCCTTCCTCCACCGAGTGTGTCCCAGTCTGCTGTTGGGCCGTAAGGATTTTGTAAACGTACTGATCTGAAATCGCATTTATCACACACTTACTAGAATATTTTATTTGTTTAGGAAGAAATTCTCCAAAGTGCCTTTTATTTCCACAACCTACTTGACTCGGGTCTTTTGTCGGTTGTCTAAAAACTGTAGCGTTGTGTTTTCCCCGCATTTATGGTTGTCTGAGGTAGGAGGGTACGTTGTGAGTCCTTTATGCTTGGAATTGGGAGTGATGGTTGGAGGTGTTAACTCCTGCTTTTCAGCCATTCACTGGAGTGGACAGATGTCAGTGTGGACATAGATGAACTCAGAAGCACCTTCACCTGAGAGAGGTTGTAGGATATCATCTCAGAACTTGGAAAAATCTACTTTCTTTTCAACTGCACATGTCATGTTCACCAATCTAGACCATAGTCTGGGCTGTAAAGTCTCAGTAAATATATGAGAATGAGAACAGACAGGGACGGAGTCTCTGACCGCAGTGAATTTACATTAGAAAACCATAATCAGATGATATCTAGAAATATTCCAAGTTTTTGGCAATTAGCTCATCTAAATAATTGATTTGTCAAAGGAGAAATCACAGGGCAAGTTAGTCTTTTGAACTGAAGGATAATGAGAGTCTAAGGATTTGTGGGATAAAGCTAAAGCAGTGCTTGGAAGGCAATTTATAATTTTAAATGTTTCTACCAGAAAAGAAGAGAGGTCTGAAAGCAGTGACCTTAGGTTGTACTTTGTGAAGACAGAAGAGCACAGTAAAACCTGAGTAGGCGGCAGGAAAAAGCGAATGGTAAATAATCGGGGCCGAAGTCAGTGACCCAGAAAACAGAAACACACTAGAAAAAATTAACCAGGGCAAGATTGTTTAAGATCAGTAGAATTGGTCAAAAAAAGAAAGGGCGCCATGCCCAGTGTCTCCAAGGAGGGCATGGTCGTCATGGAGTTAGCCGTCAGCGCAGAGCCTGACGTGGGGCTCGGACCCACAAACCGCGAGATCATGACCTGAGCCGAAGTCGGACGCTTAACCGACTGAGCCACCCTGGCGCCCCCTGAAACCCTCTTTAAACCCTCGTCGTGTTTTCCTGGCTGTGGTTCCCTGAGCGCACTGCCATGCTGTTTTTCCAAGTCCTTTTTGTCACCGGTAACTTAAATGCTCTGCTCTCCTCCAGCCTCCTGAACGTCCTGCCCTGGCCCTCTGGTTAGATAAACTTTGCTCTTACTCTGATCCATGAAGTGTGTGTGTTGCCCCTAAGACATTTTTGTCTGATTCTCTGTGTGTGAATCTTTCTCCACTGTTAGCGTTTGGGAAGACGGCTTCTGACCTAGCTCCTGGCCGTTTGGAGCATTGCGCTTTGAACGAGTGTTCTTGGGAAAATGTGTTGAGCTCCAGAAAGCTCGATTATGAACGTGCTTTACGATCACTTCCGCGTACCTGGCTTGAAATGCGTCAGTTTCTGTCGTTGCAGTTTGAGGACTTAACCTTGTATGAAAACTGTCTGAGAATTTTGAATATATCCGTTATTACTAGAAATATTTCGTATCAAAGTGTCAATCAGTTATTTTGAAGGCTGTGGAAGAAATAGAATACTTATTTAGCTTTTGGTGTTTTATGAGTGACGACGTGTTGTGGTCGTTAATCTGCATCATTTGGTTATGCTGAAACACATCTGTTAACTTTTTGGTTAAAGAGTTAGATAAACCGTGTCCATAAATATATTTAATGCTTCACAGTCACCCTTACTGCTATAACCATGGTTCTAAACAGTATCCTCTTTAGTTCCTAAGACTGGAGACGCCCTCCGGCAGATACGATTCAGAAGTAATTAATAATACGACACAGTCTTTTTAGTTGTCACAGGGGTACTTTGAAGAAGGACGCTGGTAATCTTTGCCTCCGGGTCTTCATACGTTGATCTCTGGGTTTAGATGAGTGGTTTGCTTGACAGTGAGGATGTTTTGTTGGTAACTCGAGAGCTTTTACGGACGAGGTAATCAAGCCCGTGTGCCTTACCAGGCTGTTGGCATATGTTTAAATAAAATGTATGACATGTCCCGTTGCTCTGGTTGATTTTAGCACTTAACGTTCTGAGTAAAACAGTTTAATGTGTTTTCTGTTTATATCTGAACTTGTAGGTCAATTTCATGTTACTGTGAAAATGAAACTTAGATAAAACCTATACAGAGTAGGCCCTTCCTTCCGGTGGAATAGATGAATCATATCAGTACATTTTTCAGAGGTAAAGTTGGAGAAACCTATTTTGAGGGTTTTTATTTTCTTTTAGCTGTTAATGGAAACATCGCCTGTGAACCTCTTAAAACATTTTAATATTGCAGCAAATCAAAAATTCAATAAAAAGAAATGTTTTTATGTATAAAACGCCTTTAGAGAGATAAGGCTATGTCCATTTTACTATGTTTCTGGTAACCACACTTTTTCCTCCTTTTTTCTTAGGTTCTTGATTATTACAGACCATTTTCTGAAAAGCCCGGAATTGGTGAAAGCCATGTATGCCAAAATGAGCAATCAAGAAAGGTAACCCCAAAAACCAGTGTGGTTTTGAGTATTTAGCATTCCATATAGAGTATCCCGTACACATGAATGAAAAACTGTGTGGTTTCTTAGCTGGCACAAAATCTCTAACTACATGTTTCTGGGTCGGGAATGGTTTTAAATTGGCTGGTTAGCATTACCGCTCGGCCACAACAGGCAGTGATTTACGTGGGGCTGCGGAGTCCAGGTTGATGGCATCGTTCAGTGAGGGCGCGCTCGAAAACTGTGACCGGCACAATGTCAGGCTCGTCCCTTGACGCCTGTCTGTAGACTTGCAACGTGCTCCTGTTCGGTGTGACGATGTGGGACGTGCTCCACCAAAGCTCGTAGGGACCCATGGGTATTTCCGGCAAAGTTGGTGCCCATCTGCCACCTCCCTGCCGTGGCAGTGGGAAGAAGAGTGCCCTCAGAGCCCTGAGACCTTGGCTCCGTGCCTCGTTGTGATGGTGATTCTTCACGTGCCCGTAGCCGGGCCCTTTACCCTGTTGGGGTTCGGTTTCCAGACCTGGACACGGAGAGGACGGTGTGAAACGATTTCCAGTATGACTCCGGCGGCTTGTGGCTTTCCTAGCCTTACTGGAGACACTGCCTCGGGAAACATAAAACTTAACTTAGAAATCCCAGGTCTGATGATGAAAAACTGTAAAAAATGTTAATCTTTTGATTGTAGTCACCATTTGTATAATTGCTGTGGTTTTGAAGTTCTTACGGTATATTTGGCTTCCAACAGTTCCATGTATGCTCCTTTGTAGTCTTGTTGAGGAACTCTCATATCTTTAATATCTTTGACAAAGAGGAAAAGTTTGTGCTTTTAAAGTCAGTTTAAATGCCATGTTTATGGGGTGCCGGGGTGGCTCAGTTGGTTAAGCGTCCGACTTCGGCTCAGGTCAGGATCTCAGTCCATGAGTTTGAGCCCTGCTGACGGCTCAGAGCCTGGAGCCTGCTTCGGATTCTGTGTCTTCCTCTCTCTCTGCCCCTCCCCCAGTCATGCTCTCTCTCTGTCTCAAAAACAAACATGAAACAAGATTTTAAAAAAGTGTGATAAAGGACACGTAACTTCAGATGTACTACTGTAACCGTGTTCACGTGTGCAGTTTAGTAGCGCTCTGTACACGACACCGTTGTGTGGCCAGCCTCCAGAACTTCCTCATCTTCCAAAACCAGAGCTTCCTTGGTAACAGCTCCCCATCGCCCCTCCCCTAGCCCCTGGCAGCCATCATCTGACTTTCTGTCCCTCTGATATTGATGACAGCGGGTGCCTCCCGTAAGTGGAATCCTGCAGTCTTTGCCCTGTTATGACTGGCTTATTTCACTTATGATAATGTTCTCAAGGTTCGTCCGTATCGTGGCAGGTGTCAGAATCTCCTTCCCTTTTTTTTGGTTTAAAATTTTTTTAACTTTCATTCATTTTGGAGAGATAGAGAGGGAGATACAGAATCCGAAGCAGGGTCCAGGCTCCAAGCTGTCAGCACAGAGCCCGTCCCGGGGGCTCGAACCCACGAGCTGCGAGATCATGACCTGAGCTGAAGTTGGATGCCTAACCGACTGAGCCACCCGGGCGCCCCTCTCCTTCCTTTTGCAAGGCTGAATCCTCTTCCGTTGTGTGGATGGACCACGTTTTGTTTACCCACTCATCTGTCGGTGGACACTTAGGTTGCTTCTGCTGTTCAGCTCTCCTGAATCAGGCTGCCATGACCATGGCAGGGCAGCGGCCTAGAGTCCGATTGTTCTGATGTTTGTTTCCCGTTCTCTGTTACCTACCGTACTGCCGGCATGGGTCTCGCCCTGCCATTTCAGTGGCAGGTCCTGCCTGCCCAGGACGCGGTTAAATTCCGTGGTGTGGCTCTTTGAGGCCCTTTATAATGTTGCTTCATTTCCAACCCCTGCCCCTTCTCTCCCGGTCACCACACTGTGGCAACAGAGAACTCCTCTCAGTTCTTGAGGCCTTCCCTGTACTTGCTTGCCTTTGCATGTGTCCTTTTCTCTGCCTGGAACGTCCTGGCCCCCGCCTCTCCTCCTCGTGAATGTACAGCTGACCCTTGAGCCCATGGATGTGAACTGCACAGGTCCACTTATGTGCCAGGTTTTTCCAGTAAGTACAGGACTGTAAGTGTATTTTCTCCTCTTCCTTCTGTTTTCTTTTTTTTTCCTTCAATTTAAAAAAAAAATTTTATTTCTTTATCTTTTTTTTTTCAAAAGCTTTTTTTTTTTTTTTGATGTTTATTTATTTTTGAGAGAGAGAGAGAGAGAGAGACAGAGCATGAATGGGGAAGGGCCACAGAGAGGGAGACACAGAATCTGAAGCAGGCTCCAGGCTCCGGGCTGTCAGCACAAAGCCCGTTGCGGGGCTCGAACTCACAAACTGCGAGATCATGACCTGAGCCGAAGTTGGACGCTCAACCCTCAACTGACTGAGCCACCCAGGCACCTCTTCATCTTTTTTTTATTAGACACAGAGCACGAGCAAGGGTGAAGGGCAAAGGAGAGAGAGAGAGAGGGAGGGAGGGAGGGAGAGAGAGAGAGAGAGAGAGGGAAAGAAATGGAAAGAGAGAAAGAGAATCTTAGGCAGAGTACATGCTCAGGGTGGAGCCTGACCCAGAGCTTGATACCACAACTCTGGGATCATGACCTGAGCCAAAATCAAGAGTCGACCCTTAACCAGTTGAGCCTCCCAGGCGACCGCCCACCTTATGGTTTTCTTAATAACCTTTTTTTTTTTTTCTCTAGCTTACTTTATTGTAAGAATATAGTATATAACACATATAACATCCAAAATATGTGTTAATCAACTTATGTTATTGGTAATGCTTCTTGTCAGTAGTGGGCCATTAGTAGTTAAGTTTGGGGGGAGTCAAAAGTGAAATATGGATTTCTGACCCTATAGGGGGTCACTGCCTCTGTCCCCTGTGTTGTTCGGGGTCAGCTGTACAGTCGTGCATTTAGGTCCTTTTCAGAGCTCATCTGAGCTTTTTGTGGTGACCGCCTCAAACAGTTGGCGGAAGGGCCTGAGGACTCAGTGCTGATGGTGTCTGTGCTGGTGTGTGTGCAGGGGGGTAGGGGGGTGGGGGGGAGGGCGCAGGGAGGAGGGGAGTGGGGGGGCTCAGCAGAGGCACTCCGTCTGTGATCGAGGAGAGGCTCTTGGGTTCCCCGCAGACCCCTTTTCAGGCAGTAACGGGGAATTCTGCGCTCAGAGTGGTACGTTTGCAGGTTAATAGGATGGAAAAGATTGAGTTTTTCTCAACAGGGACAGGCAGCGAATGAACGTGCTTCCTGTGCATCTAGAATGGATGTTCTAGATGGCCGCCACCTCTGTGGCGGCGCTGAGACCGTGTCCTGTGTTTTGTGGTTCCCGTGAGGGGCTCCACTCGAGAACCCTGTGGGGATACGTGGTGCTTCCCCCAAATCGCCTGAGGAGGTGCCCTGGCCGCGGCCCCCGCCTGCTGAATTGCAGTGGCCCGTCGGGTTAGCGGCTGCTAGATTTAAAATCGTGTGAGGATCGGTCAGTGAAACGGGCGGTGTGTTCATTAAGTGCCTGCCGCTGGTCCCTGGGGCCTCGAGGTGACAGCGAGACACCGCCCCTGCCTTTCGTGTGGGTGGGCCTGGCCGGAAGGTGCTGGGCGTGTTTTGCTGCCCTTTCAGGAGCAGCTGCTTTGGGCTGTGCCCTCGGTTGACTCCAGGCGGCTTGGTGAGAAGTGGTGGCTGCGGAGTCCCAGGCAGTTCCCGTGACTGATTGGCAGAAATGAGGGTCTGCGCTTACGCAGTTCTCTGGTCCCCCTTCCCAGCGAGTCGCACTATCGTTAGATTGACACAGCTGCCCTCGGAAAACACTGTTGCAGTTTCCAGGCTTGTGACGTCTGTAGCAGGGTAACGCGCACAGCGGCGGTGGTTCCGTGGCTCACTGCTTTGGAGAAGTTACCTCCTCTTGTGCAGCTGTGTTTCCTCTGTCGAATAGGGGTACGGCTGGTAGCCTCCCCGTGACGTGGCCGTAACTGATTGAAGCGTAGGATGAAGGGAGCAGTGCCTGGCATGCGGTCATCACTCAGTCAGTGAGTTGCTTCTGTGCTCCTGCTCTTCCGCGTCCTTGACTTTCCCTCCGGGTAGCACCCTACAGCCTTTTCACTTCATCCTCGAGAGACCCCGCGACATAGGTGTCATTCTTGCCATTTTCCACGTCGGGATCTGAGGCTTTGTGGGTTAAGGTATTTGCCCTGCAAAGGTGGCCGGCCTAGTGTTTGGACTCAGCGTGTCTGATGCCAGAATCAACAGTCTCCTTCCCCACCACACAGGAATCTCGTATGCCTGTAACTTAGGGCTTAGCGAGGTTAGTTCGGCCACGGCTTTGTGCCTGCCTGCGTCTTGGTTAGCTTGTCCAGGTTAATACAGGTTTTGGCCTTTATGGCACACCATTCAACAGATGGTATCCGTGGGGCGGTCCAGATGTAAATTCCCAGTTCGTTGGGGCCATCAGCCCTGAGTTGAATTGCAGACTTTTTTTTTTTAATTTTTTTTTTTAACGTTTATTTATTTTTGAGACAGAGAGAGACAGAGCAGGAACGGGGGAAGGGCCAGAGAGAGAGGGGACACAGAATCCGAAGCAGGCTCCAGGCTCTGAGCCGTCAGCACAGAGCCCGACGTGGGGCTCGAACTCATGAACCGTGACATCGTGACCTGAGCCGAAGCTGGACGCCCAACTGACTGAGCCACCCAGGAGCCCCAAATTGCAGACATTTTATTTCCAGAAGGAGAGACTATTATTACGTGCCCTGCTCATCGAACTCACGCCCTTACAAGCTCCCCCTGCTTCTTGGTACCTCACTCCAGTCCCCCCACAACCACCTTACCCATTTCAGGGTGGTACAGGTGTGGCTATTAACACTAAGCCTGCATTGGGCACCTGGGTGGCTCAGTCGGTTGAGCGTCCGACTTCGGCTCAGGTCACGATCTCACGGTTTGTGGTTCGAGCCCCGCGTCGGGCTCTGTGCTGACAGCTCAGGGCCTGGACCTGCTTCGGATTCTGTGTCTCCTTCTCTCTCTGCCCCTTCCCTGCTCATGCTTTGTCTCACTCTGTTTCTCAAAAATAAATGAATGTAAAAAAAAATAAAAAATAAAAAAAATTGAGCTTGCATTAATCTAAGCAGGACTTTCAGATATAAATTTTGCTATAGAATTTTCCCTTAAATGTATATATTTCCCTTATATGTATATATCTCTCTCTATATATATATATATTGGCTTTTTTTTCTTTTTTAATGAAATGGGAATCCTGATTTTGAGGGCAGACTGTGTAACTATTTAATCAGAAGTGAATCAGAAATAGAATGCTAATGACAGCCAGGGGTCGAGAGAGAAAATTACAGAAGCTTCGGTCTGCATTAAGGGGTGTGTCCGGTGAGCCTGTGGCAGCCCCAGTGAGGACTTCTGGGTTGAAGAAGGATGGGGGACTCTTACACTGATGTGTGACTTTAGATAGCTAGTCTCTGATGTCTCGCTTTTTCGTTCTTCACCTCTGGGAGAGTCACCAAGTCAGTGAGTGAGTAGCACTGGTATTTTGTTCTGTTTCCAAGGAAGTGTCTAGAGTGGTTCCCCTGCAACTGGAAGGAGTCAGGCTTCCCGCATGACATCCCCCGGTCCCTGATCACACGGTACTTTTCAGTACACATGTTTTCTGGCTTAGAAATGGAGGGGCAGATGTAATCCACCGTTAAAATACATGATTTCGGAAAAAAAACTCTTCCTTGAGCTGTTAAGTCCCACGCGTGAGTCCCACATTTTGATGAGACGGATGGTTTTTGATGGTGGCTAGATGTAGGGGGGGTTGGGCAGTTAGATGGGGCCTCTGGTTGGGCCGGCCCCCTTGTAAATGGCAGACGAAAGTGTTTGGACCCACTCCCTAATGATGGGAGCCGTTAAAGGTTTTTATTGACAGATAACAGAATAGAAGTCAGATCATTTAATGAAGTATAACTGATTCTCAGGTGATAGTTAAACTTGACTTGTAGTTTTTTATTTTGAACATTCATGTTCTGGTTTTTCCTCCCCCCCCCCCCCCCCCCCCCCAAAATCACTTAGGTCCTCGTCTGCTCTGCTGTCCCGTGTTACAGTCACACAGTAGAGGTGCTTCGCCCGAGCAGGGAGGAGTGTGAGGGGTGGACGGCCTCTGGTGAGCCTATAATGAAGGCAGCGTCTGCATCTATTACCTTATCTGGCAGCTGCCGCTTCCAGGCCTCCCTCCGTGTGTCCCCTGGGACTCCAGGGCCTTCCTGCTTCTGCCTGATGAACTTGGGTACCACCCTGGGCCTACTCTTTCTGTCTTGGACCTCACACAACCCCTTCAGGGTCTGCTCCTCCTTTTTGTGTGCTCTGTTCTGAGTCCACGAGGCGCTGAGTTCCCTGAAACCACAGCTTATGACTTGTCATACCTAGCAGCCGTTGTCACGCTTTCCCAGTTTAAAAAGAATATTTTTAGTGCAGACATCTGGGTTCCTTTTGGATCATACCTAGTAGGTAGCCTCCTCCCCAGCGTTCCCAGAAAGTCGACCTGCCTGGGGAAAGCGGAAAGCCTGGCTTTACGGCCTGAGAGCACCCCATTCATTTTTAAAGCTTCTGTGTGAATAAGGGAAAACAAAAATAACCCTAGTACTGCACTGTTTGTTGTTCTTTTGTACTCAGTTGAGGGGGTCATCTGTTTCATTTTGGATTAATAATTGCTGTAAGAAATCTGAAGGTTTTAGGAGTTTTGAAAACCAGTAAGGTCTGTGTATGTTTTTTTTTTTTCTCCCCAGAAGGATGATCTTTCCCATCATTTGGCAAAAATACAGGAAGAGTTTGGTATAGTTTCATTTCATGCTTGAAACTTGCAAATTCTTTTTTTTGTTTGTTTGTTTGGTAAGAAACGCTCCAAGCCTCCTGTAAGTGAATTACCCCTATTTGCTAAGCATTCCTGTCCTTTCTGGTTTAAAAATAAATGAGAATTATACATGTAATCTCAAGTCAGAGCGTAATTTTGAGAAACATCCTGCTTGGTTTATGCTGGATAGATTGCCCTGGGTGAGACTTGTTTTTTTTTCTCAGAGAAGGAAAGAGTTTGTTGAATAGAAATACTTATGGGATAATACAAGTGTTGATGTAAAATCAAATAGGTCTGGTCTTCAGATTTATGTCTTGGTAAACTAAAATGATGAAATAAACAAAGCCAGCCTTCACAGGAAGGACAGCGAAGTGAGTGGCTGAGGCCTGTGGCCCAGGAGTGAGAGCTGGAATCCTGTGTCTGGGTCCTGATGCAGCTCAGCACGTGTGATACGGGGCGTGTGAATTGGCCTCACTGAGCCCTGTTTGCCGTTCTTAGTGCAGGCCAGTGGCAGTGCCTGTCTCTTGGAGTGTCGGTAGAGTAAATGAGATCCGTGTGTGTAAAGTGCTCAGTAGCCCAGGAGTGAGCTGTGAATGGATGTGAGTCCCCTGAACTTCGCTGTTGTTGATATTGTGGACGTGTTATAACACTTGACAGCGTTTCTGAAATAACTGAATTAAGGGCTCACAGTAAAGGGCATATAACGGGGGCTCGTTTCTGTAGCCGCGTCACATCAGAGAAGTCACGGTTTGAAAAAACACGTAACTGATGAAGATTGATTTTATTCACAAAAAATATTTGCCCTAGTTAGACATCATAAACAAAGTAAGGAATTTAAAAAATTAAAACATCCTCTTAAAAATGCACTCTATAAATATTTTTAGTATGGTGCAATTTCAATATTTCGTATTTATGTAAAATTTTTTTATGTTTCACAGAGTTACCTTGTTGGACCTTATGATAGCGAAAATCGTGGGTGATGAGCCACTGACCAAGGATGACATCCCTGTGTTTTTGAGCCATGCCGAGTTGATTGCAAGCACGTTTGTGAATCAGTGCAAGATCGTGCTGAAACTGACCTCTGAGCAGCACGCTGACGATGAGGTACGAGGACAGGTTTCATAACCTTGGTTGAGAGAGGGAAAGGGAGATTTTCGGACCTAGTCTGGTCCTCCACGAGAATTTCTCTTTTAAAGCTTTAAAATATAGCGCGTAAGTAACATACGGACTGAGTGTGCCCCACCTCCAAATTCGTATGTTGAAAGTCTGGTGGCCCATGTGATGCTGTTCGGAGGTGGGGCCCGTGGGAGGTTTGAGGTCCTGAGGGCGGAGCCCTCGTGAATGGGATTAGTGCCCTTACGCGAGAGACCCCGGAAGGATCCCTTGCCCCTTCCACCACGTGAGGACATGGTGCGGTTGGCCATCTGCAGCCCGGAAGAGGGCCTTCATTGGAACCCAGCCGTGCAGGCACCCTGACCGTGGACTTGAGCCTCCAGAACTGTGAGGCATAAATGTTGTCTCTGAGCCCTCCAGTCTGCGGTGTTCTGTTACAGTGGCCCGAATGGATGAGGACAGTATCCTCGGTTTGGAACAGTTAGGAAAACACAGGTAAGGGAAGACAGTGCCTGTCTTCCTACCATCCAGAGTTAACGACTTGAAACAAAAATCTGGTTAACGTATTTTGCCAGGCAGCTAACATCAAATACATGCACGCACACGTGCACAAACATGTATTCTGAAAAATGAAACCATGCTGTGCTTTTTGTAAGTTTCTGTTTTTTCTTCTACAGAATGTAAGTTTTATGAGGGTAAAAGTTTTGACTCTTACGTTCCTATGTTCATGGTACACAGTAGGCATTTAGTATTGGCTGACTGCATAAACAGTCCATTGTGAATGTCGTGAGAAAAGCCAGGGTAGCATTGTAAGTAAAGAACTTGCCACAGCTTGCCCGTCTGGCATTCAGGTTGTTCCCACTTGTGCTCACTGTCGCCAGGGCTGTGGTACATGCCTTCACAGGTACATCTTTGTACGTTTCCCTCGTATTAGCCTCGGCGTGAAATTGCTGCCTGTAAGGGTGTATCCCGTTTTAAAGCTTCTGGTACACGTTTTAAATTGCCTTCCAGAAAGTTTGTTTCTTCTGTCCTTGTAGGAGATTCGCGATCATACACCAGCCTGGTCAGCTTCTTCAAGTATCTTTTTTTATTCTCCTCAAGGCTGCCCTGGATCATTCGAGTCTTTACCAAGGGGATGGAAGCTAGTTTATGCCGATTCCGCTTCCCTTCTCTTTGCGTGAGGAATTCTCTTTATTTTTGTCTGTCCCATCTTCCTTCCCCCCCTGTCTTAAAGTTAGAATGGTTCTTTCTCTGGAATACTACTCAACAGTAGAAAGGGATGTGTTTGTCCCACAGGCAGAGAGGAATCGCAAACCTGCTGCATGAGGGTAGCCAGAGTAGAGCGCGAAACTTACCAATAATAACAAAGCCTGCGAAAGGTCATCAGGGGCTGGAGGTGGAGGGGTAGAATTGATTGTGGGGGGCACGAGGGAACGTTTTGGGTAATGGAAAGGTTGTACCTGGCTGTGTATGTCGACACAACTCTGTAGCATACACTCAAGGTGGGCGTATTTTTTTTTTTTTTTTTTAAATTTTTTTTTTAACGTTTATTTATTTTTGAGACAGAGAGAGACAGAGCATGAGCGGGGGAGGGTCAGAGAGAGAGGGAGACACAGAATCGGAAGCAGGCTCCAGGCTCTGAGCTGTCAGCACAGAGCCCGATGCGGGGCTCGAACTCACGGACCGTGAGATCATGACCTGAGCTGAAGTCGGACGCTTAACCGACCAAGCCACCCAGGCGCCCCAAGGTGGGCGTATTTTTATTGTGTCAAGTATACGTCCTCGGTAACACTGACGTCTGTGGGAATGATGGGTGGGAGGGGCTGCCCTCCACAGGACCACCCACCATGCGGATCCATAGCGTTTTCCAGGGAGCTGTGCGTGATGCCACGAACCTCTTAGCTTCCCTTGTAACCGCGGGCCGCGGTTAGGACTTCACTGTGACGGTAGATTTCCTTCTCGGTGAACGTACCGTGTTTCAAGGTTACTTTGCTGTGGATTTTCTGTGCCGCGTTCCTACAGACCACATTTGCGCTCGCGGGCAAAGCTGGTACTTTCATTCTCATTTCTGTGCTACAAGAGCCAAATCTCGACTTCCTACTGCCTTTCCTTCCTGGAGATAGATTTGCCTTTGTTTCCAGTAGGAGGAGCAGTGAGCTGTGCTTCTAAAAAGTTTCAAAAATCAATTCTCCAGGAGACAGAAAAGGAACTAAAACTTAGTACTTGGTTAAGACCCAGCTTTCAACTTTTTCAGGGCACTTGTATTTATAGTACAGATAATTTCAATATTGTCATAAGAAATGACCTGATGAAACTAGTTTTTTTAATGTTTATTTTCTTTGAGAGAGAGAGACAGACAGACAGTGTGAGTGGGTACGGGCAGAGAGAGAGGGACACACAGGATCGGAAGCAGGCTCCAGGCTCTGAGCTGTCAGCACAGAGCCTGACATGGGGCCCAGACTCAGACACCACAAGATCATGACCTGAGCCAAAGTCGGATGCTTAACCAACGAAGCCACTCAGGCGCCCGATGGAACTTTCTATATTGAGGAAAGTTTGTGTATTTTTTTCAGATAGTTTCATTTCTAAGATGGGAGGAAATACTGTATATTAATAGATAGAAATTAACTTAAGTTTATTGACTTATTTTGAGAATGAGCAGGCAGGCGTGGGGCAGAGAGGGAGAGAAAGAATCCCAAGCCGGCCCCGTGCTGTCAGCACAGAGCCTGATGCAGGACTGGAACTTACGAACCGCAAGGTCATGACCTGAGCCAAAACTATAGGAGTCAGACCAACTGAGCCACCCAGGTGCACCAATAGATAAAAATGTATAGACCGTTTTCTTTTGAGAACTGTCCTATCTTCCTTCCCTTCTGTCTTAAAGCCAGAACGGGTAGAATGGTTCTTTCCCCAGTAGTTCACTTTTTAAAAACTCATTAACCCCTACCCTCCTGATTTGTGCACGTTACCGTATGTGTGTTCTCCTTTAAGTTAGAAGGTTTTAAAAAAGCCACAGTAGTTTTTAAGAAGACCTCTAACCTCAATATTTCGATATACCCTATAGCCAGTGGCTGCCGGGGCTGGCCTGTACTGACTTCTGAGTCCATCGTTAAATGTTCGGAAACTTACACCGTGGAAACCAGCAAATGCGCTGATCGGGGCTCCCCACTCCTGCCTCCTCTCCCTGTCTCCCCCAGCCAGCAGACAGCAAACCACCGCGTTTACCCGGCTGGGGTATCCGTAGGACAGGATACCCAGGAAGGTTCTTACCATGCTGCGGCTGAAAAATTGG
The DNA here is from genome assembly GCF_046562875.1 of Panthera onca. Lineage (NCBI taxonomy): Eukaryota > Metazoa > Chordata > Mammalia > Carnivora > Felidae > Panthera > Panthera onca. The sequence continues at coordinate 137,538,190 of NC_138345.1, forward strand.
AACGAAAAGTCGTGTTTGTATCATCTGTGTGTTAATTTACGTAATTGTGTGCCTCTAAAATCCTGAGGGTTTTTTTTGTTTTTTTTTTTTTTTTTTTCCATGCCGCCTTAGTGAAAATAGTCTTAGGTTCTCACATTAACGTGCGTGCTTCTGCCTTTGGTATTTTGCGTGTACTCTTTTTTCTAGTTTCTGATACATTTTTGTCGCTCCTAGTGTGCTGTTTATCTCGTAGGACTGACGGGTCAGTTAGCTTTGTCTCGAGCCTTCGTCTTGTTGCTTGTGGTGAGCCTGGCCTTTCCTCTGAAAGTGAAAAATATTTCCTTCAGTTTTGTATTTTCTTGTATTTGTCCATTAGGAAAATGATGTTCGGGTTGTGGGTTTCTCATCCTGTTTCCCTCCGCGTTCCCCAGCTTCAGTCGTAATATGTTTCTGTAGTAGGCATTTGAACGAGAACGGGTAATCTTTTATTCCACAGACTGATAAGGGATTAAATATTTGTGCTATGCAGATAATACTTGCTTATTAAATAAAAAAAGTTCACACCGAAGTCAGCGAAACAAAAAGTCCTCATTCTCGCCCAGCCCTCCTGTCTTCTGCGGATATATTAGCGTGTACTTTTTTCTTTTCCTTTCAGAGTTTTTTGTACGTACACACCTGTGTTTTGCCTCTTGGTTTGTTCCAGTACTGCTTTTTCTGTGTGTCTTGTGTACTTCCTCCTCCTTCACAGGTGAACAGTGTCTCACTAGATCGATCTGCCAGAACTTTCTCATTGACCGTCTGTCAACATACACCTCAGTCGCCTCCAGGGTTTTGTTTTAAAAACCTTTTCACAGATAATGCTCCGGTGTAGGTGTCTCTGCAGTTTTGGACCAGCAGATCTGGAATTATAAATTCCTGGAAGTCGAATCGCTGAGTCAGAGTCTGTTTATTTAAAAATTTTAGGAATATTTCTAAATGCCGTACCAACAGAGCATGAGAGTATGTGGGTTTGCAGCCTTTCACTAATCTGATTTGATTACCATTTCTCGTTAATTGTTTTGTTGTCCAGCATGTTCATTTTTTTGTGTGTCAGTTTACCTTTTAAAATAAAGTTATTAGTGAGCATTTTCAGAAAATTAGTGTTTTTGTCACATATGCAGGAAACTTTTCTTTCCCCAGAGTTAATTGTTTGTTTGAATTTATTTATGATATTCTTAGCCTTTTAGAAGTTTTAATTTTTGTTTTTAATCTAGTTAGGCTTACCAATTTTATCCTTCTGGTTTCTGAAGTTTTTTTAGTTTTTTGTTTTTGTTTTTTTTACATATTTTATAAAGCCATCTCCAGTTAGACTGTGGAAATACGCACCTGTATATTTTAGGGGTTTTTTTTTTTGGTATTCTGTCCACATTTTTAACTGGCCTTGAATTTATTTTTGAGTAAGGAGTGAAGTATAGATCCAAGTGAATTATTTATGTCTTGATGATCCAAGAGTATATAATCTTTGGTAAAGGACGGCTTGGATTTGAATCTTGATTTCCTTTATCATTGGTGTCTGATCTTCATCTTGGAAAAGTTACTTACCCTCTGTGCCTCCGTTTCTATACCAGTAAGATGAATGGTATTTTTTTTAATGTTTAGTTATTTATTTTGAGAGAGAGGTGGGGGTGGGGGGGAAGCGCGTGTGGGAGTTCGCACAGGGGAGGGACAGAGAAAAAAGGAGAGAGAGAATCCCAAGCAGGCTCCGCATCATTAACACAGAGCCCGACGACATGGAGCTTGGGGCTAGTGAAATCATAACCTGAGCGAAAACTAGGAGTTGGACGCTTACCGACCGAGCCACTGAGGCACCCCAAGACAAGTGGTATTTCATGTAGGCATTTAGTATGCTGACTGGTACATAGTGTTTCCCAAATATTAGCTGTTAATTGTTGTATCAATGCCATTTAGTGAGTAATCTCATCCTTTCCATTAATTTTAATGTTACTTCTGTCATATATTAAATTCTTATATAATTTTGGATCCCTTTCTGTATTTCCAACGTTTTACAGAGAGAACCAGTGAGATACCAACAACCGTCAAAGAAGTCAAAGAGCTACGTGTTTTATAGGCACTGAAGGCCTGCTGGAATGACTTAAACATAGATGCAAACGCTGGTCTGCGCACAAGGCAGTAATTAATTACATTCCAGCCAGACACAAGTAATCTGCCTTTCTGTAGATAAGAGTCATTTGCATAATTATCAGTTTTCCCCAACGTTAAATTTTGTAAGGGTGAAGTTAATCTCGCCAGATGGTCTAGATGGGAGACAAATCTTTCTTCCCCCTCTTGTGTCCATTGCAGAGTCCTGTTCCTTTGATGTGCCTGTGTCTTTTTTCCCCAGAGCCCAATTTAATGAATATGGTTTTATAATACTTGTAAGTAGCAGAAGGACATCTCACTCATTCCTCTTATTTTTTTATTATTTTTTAAGTTTATTTATTTATTTTGAGAGAGAGAGAGAGAGAGAGAGAGAGAGAGAGAGAGAGAATGAGTAGGGGAGGGGCAGAGAAAGGGAGAGAAAATCCCAAGCAAGCTCTGTGCTGTCAATGCGGAGCCCGACTCGGGGCTCAAGCCCACCAACTGTGAGATCGTGACCTGGGCCGGAACCAAGAGTTGGATGCTCAACCAACCGAGCCCCCAGGCGCCCCATCCTGCTTTTTAAGAGAATATTTTTCCTAGCTGTTTTTTCATTATTAGTTTCCAAATGCACATTAGAAACACATTAGTAATAAAAGGATTCTAATGACTAAAATTGGGAATGTGTTAGGTGGAGATAAATTAATTTTCACTGGGGTTGATTTCAGTTAATGTCCTAGAATTTAGGAGCTGGAAGGAAACTTCTAGATTATCTCTTCCAACCCTCTGATTTTACTGTTATCTCTTTATCATGGAAAATTTCCAGCAACTAAGAGAAAAAAGTATCCTGCAAGCCCATGCCCTGCATCAGCAGCTCTCCTCTCCGTTCATTACTTTTCTTGTTTTGTCCACAATCCCACCGTCCGCCCTGCGTTGAAACAAAATTCCCACGTGTTTCATCAGCCCGATGTTTTATGTGTTAAAAGGTGATGAGTCACACAGAAGTAAACTACAGTTAGCACACACCTAAAAAATTAGCAATGTAATTATAATACTCAGACTTTTCCCATTATCCAGTAATTTTGTTCTAGTTTATTCCTTTGAATCAGGATACAAATAAAGTCCATGCACTGCAATCAGTTGCTGTATCTCAGATATCCTTTAATATCTATGGTCTCCTTTCTTGCCCTGCCCCCACCCCCCCCCCCCCCCCCCCCCGCTAGTTCTTTCTTTTTTTTTTTTTTTTTGCGAGTTCTTGATGGAAGAAACTGGGTTGTCTTATCTGTAGAGTTTTCTACAGTTTGGATTTTGAGTGTAACTCCATGGTGGTGTTTAACATATTCTTCTTCTTTTCCTGGCATTTCCTGTGACTGATAATTAGTTCCAGAAACCTGTTCACATTTGGTTAGGTTTTTGTGTCTTTTTTTTCCAATAGTGTTTTATTGTTGGCGATGAGTGCCTTCATCAAGAGGCACGTGACGTCCGGTTGTCTCTTTCTGTGATGTTAGCACTTGTAAATGACTGTTCCCTAGATCCCTTCATTCTTTGGGCATTGCAGATGGTGGTATCTTGACTTTTATCATTCAGAAACTTCTCTTAATCCGCTATTAGGTTACCCACAGTACACCGTGTTTATGAAAAGTACAACAAATGCTTGTTTTTTTCCTCCCCCTTTGATTATCAGTCTTCAGAGTAAGGAGTTGGTTTTGTGGCATCATCCAGAGATGATGAGTGAATTGTTTAGGTTTTCATCACCATCGTGAAGTCATGGTTTTAAAGCCACTTGATTTATCTTCCGTCCACTTTAGCTCTAATTCTTCCTGATGTCCTAATGTGCCATTGCTGGCCAGTGGGACCTTCTTCAGGTTGTTTCTGGTTCCTTCTGACGGGATCCCGATAGTCGCTCCTAGTTTCTTTGCTCTCTCTGGCATGTATTCTGCCCCAGCCCTCGAACCGATCAGCCTCTTCTGGAAGGAGGAATGGTATCTGGCGATGACAAACAAGGCATTAAAAATATGCGTTGTTTCTTGCTGTTTATTTTGAGATTTCAGAATGGTAGATTAAAATATTACCTTTAAATCTCCTAACTGGAGAAAAATAACTACACAGTTAGAGTTAACCCATCCGAGTAATTTATTTTTCTTTTGAAGAGTGTTATCTTTATGACCTAAATGTATAGCATCTACCACATTTTGTCAAATAGCGTGTACTTTAGAAACTAGGGTCGAAATCTGCAGAGGATTGGATTTTTGACGTTTTATTCAGATTACCTAATGCCATATGGTTGGTAGTTGGTAGTCTCTTGTTCGTGTAGCCCATTTGATGATCAATTATTACGTGAACTGACATTTTCAAATAATACTATCTTTCTCTACCTTCCACCATACTGCATATGTGAGTTTATATTTCCCCAGAAATAATGCAAGTTCCTGCAGCCAGAGTTCTTTCGACCACAGCATTTTACAGGATTCCTGTGGACAAGAAATTAATGTATTTCATGGGATATTTGTATCTTTAAAGTAGAACTTGCTTGCTGGGAACACTTTAAAAAGAAAGTATTTGCATAAATGTTATGTACGTAGCTAGTAATTTTGAACATTTGCTCCACTGTTGGAAGGTATTTTTGCTTGAATAAGAACTTTTCTGCCTCTTTGCTCCCGGAAGACACATAATGACACATAATCTTGCGTTCTTGATGGCTGATGCTGCTGGTAGTGAAAATGATTATTCACGTACATTTTTAATACTTCTGTCTCATTCGTGATCGTTTTGTCTCTCTCTTCAGACACTCTCCACAAGCACCACCTCTTTAGTAGTTACTGTAATATTCCATCCTCTTACCTTACTTGTAACAGTTGCAGACCATGTAGCTTGACTTAAAAGTCACGTTTTCTGTTTTTAGGAGGCGTTGGCCACGATTAGGCTTCTCGATGTCTTGTGTGAAATGACCGCCAACACCGATCTGCTCAGCTATCTGCAGGTTTTCCCTGGCTTGCTGGAAAGAGTGATTGGTGAGTGAAGTGTCACCCTTATCACCATGTTTCATTGAGGAATCCTCGGCTCGTCACGCTGAAATAGAAGTCCAAACACAGATCCTTAATTTTCATTGTATTGGTATATTTTTGAGATTATTTTTGGAATAGTCTTTCTTAACAAGAATCATTGTGTTTTGGTAACAGCTCAGGCTTTTGCCACTCACCTGCTGTGTAACTCAGGGCGCCTGGTCAGTAGATGAGAGACCTCACACGTGTTCCACAGGCTGCACCTCGTGGGCGTCTCCTCAGGGGTGTGTGGTGTGGGGGGTCGTGATGATGGGGGTAGTAGTTTCAGTGATGATGATGGTGCCTTTTATATCAGTCTTCCAAGTTTGCTAGTAGATTTTTCCCAATTACCTTCAGGGACACAAAGAATAGTGCCCTACACATAGTAATTATGCATTCCGCTCTTAGAAGAAAATGGTTTTACACAAGAAGCCATTGTCTGGAACACCGTCTTTGCTAAAAAGCTGTTTGCAGCATAATTCAAGTAGGACCCGTTCCTTGTGGTTAGCCATGCTTATGGTGTTGTTATTTGCTGTTCTCTGTTTTTTTCCTTTAAAAAAAGATCATATTTCTGGTGGAGATGCGTTCTCCAAGAAGGATGAATTGTGTCTAGGTGGGCAGACAGGTCAGCAGGGAGCTGTAGAAGATATTTAGAATCTCATGTGAGTGTTTTGTTTTGAGTGCAGTGCTTTTAGTGGTGATCAAAATAAAATGCCACAGACCTGCGAAACAGAATCATTGTTGAAACCCGTGCGTGCAGCCAAGGCAGCCATGGGCTGTCCACCCGACTCCGCCAAATTACTACCCTCTGTGAGCTTGAGTTCTTCGTTCTGACACGGAGAAAATGGTACTTGCCTCTACTAGGTTTGTTGAGAGTGTTAAATGAGAGAATGTGGAAACACGTCACTGCAGCTTCTGGAGGATGGTCTCTTTTCGTGTGCTGTCTGAGAGGCATCTCACAGAGCATTACAGTGTTACTCCTTTTGAATGGAGCCAGAATAGATTTCTGGAGACTACATGCTGCCTTCTGATGATCTGCACAATGAGAAAAAAGTCAGCATACTTCTTGGTTTCTGTCCTGTGGCTCACTGCAGAATAGGTATTGCATTTTCGACTCAGCGGACTGTGGTTGTCACATGAGTTCCTTCATAAAGAAAGAATGTGGGGTTGGAAACCTCCTTATAAGAAAGATTGCAGAAAATTTTTAGCTAACTTTCCTTTGTGGATAGAAAGTCCAAGTCGGGATGATCCCTGTGGCTTATCTCCCCAAAACCCGAGTCATGAAAAAATTTAAAACGAAAGAGTCTTCTACTTTTCATTTAAAGAAAGCTTTATTTTATAACAGTAAAAATTTTCTTCTGGAAAAGAAAGTTTATTGTTTTTTGTATAGATCTTTTACGACTGATTCACGTGGCTGGCAATGACACTACGAACATCTTCAGTACCAGTGGTTGTGTAAAAGCAGAGGGTGACGTCTCAAACGTGGCTGAAGGTTTTAAGTCTCATCTTATTCGTCTGATTGGAAATCTGTGTTACAAGAATAAAGATAACCAAGACAAGGTAAGATTATTTCTGAGTATGTTTCATATGTATATGGCTTCCTTTAGAATGTGATATTTAGGATTTAGAATATGTACACTTTTCTGGAATGAAAGTTTGCTTAGAAGGTAGTTGGAGATGCTGGGTATGTGCATATATCCCACAGATGGGCATAATGTGGCATATTTGTTTATATCAGGGTTTGTATTTTTATAGTGTTGGCTTTGTATGTGTCCTCCGTGTGTTTGAGTCAGTCTCTTTTCTTTTTTTAAAATTTTTTTTTTAACGTTTTTATTTATTTTTGAGACAGAGAGAGACAGAGCATGAATGGGGGAGGGGCAGAGAGAGAGGGGGAGACACAGAATCGGAAGCAAACTCCAGGCTCTGAGCCATCAGCCCAGAGCCCGACGCGGGGCTCGAACTCATGGACTGCGAGATCGTGACCTGAGCCGAAGTCGGACGCTTAACCAACTGAGCCACCCGGGCACCCCGAGTCAGTCTCTTTTCTTATAAAGTATCAATGTTTGTCCAGAGCCTGGGCATTTGAACACATTCTTACTATCACGTAGGAAATAGTCAATAAAAACAGGTATTTAAAATGCTAGAAATTTTCAAACACACAGTAGATATGTAATAAACGGTAGTTATGGGCCATTATGTTAGTAATAAAAAAAAAACCCTTAAATCTGTGACCAGCATTTCTGGATGATTGCATCATAAGCATTTCTTTTAGATATTTTGAAACTGATACAGTATGTAAGTATTAAGTCTTTGGAAACTCAATAAACTGCCCCTGGAAACCTCTTTTGTGCTGAATAGCTTAGGTGGAACTACACTGATACATGAAAAGATGAGAAAAAAGATGGCAGGAGAATCGGACCACATGCTTAACACTGAATTAGCCTGCCTCTATTTCACTGGAATTTTCTTCGGGTGGCACTTGTTTTGCCTGATGAAATAGATCAATGTATGTGTGACAGATCTGTTTTTTCCAAGATGGCTGCAAACTCATACCTGGAATTTGACTCTGCTATTCTCCCATCAGGGATTAGCATTTATTTCCCCATTCTCCTCAGTGTGATGACTAAAGCCCCGTGGCTCCTTTGAAGAATAACATATGGTGGGAGTGATCTTCCACCATTTCTGATACAGCCGTTGACTGGTCTTGGAGATTCCGTTTCTAGCCTCTTAAAAGCCAGTAACCGTGTAAGATGTGCAGATTCCCTGCGATCACTGTGCCGTGATTTTGCCAAGTCTGCCTGGAGAAGCCCTGGAGGATGAACCGTACTGAGGAGAGTGAAGGAGACTAGTCAGGGAACGCCAAGGCAGCAGACGTGGGATCAAGAAACCATCTTGGAAGGTTTTTGGGTAGTTGCTCAGATCCTTAGTTCCAAGCTCAGTTCCCTAGTTGCACGGCAGAGGCCACATGAATCGGAGACAGCCTGCCTGACAGAGCCCTTTCTGAATTTGTGACCCGCAGCGTTGTGGGAAGAAGTGAAAAATTGGGGGAAAAAAACCAAACACCAAGTTGTGTGGGTTCTGCTTCTGTTGATGGCCCTGTGTGCTACCATTGGACTGGTCCTCCTGCAGATAATACTTGTAAACTCTGGACAAAAGACAGCCCTGTGAACATAATCAAATTTGACACAAACCGGCAGGTTTGGGAATTGAATTGCCGCTTGGAAGAAGGGAGCAGCCCCGTGTGTGCTGTGCAGGACAATTATTAGAACTCTGAAAGAAAATCTGTACTCCCTTCACCTTCAAGATGAAATGGACAGTTTGGAGTAATCACAGCCGTTGGAAAGCAAAGGAGGGACTCCCAGGTGGGAGAAAGCAAGCCCCGGATTCTGGGCACCAGTCGCCTGAGTCCATGCCGATGCCTGAATCACACATGCAGGGCAGGCTCCAGGCAGCTGAGCCAAGGATAAAACGATTGTACTGAGATTTGAGCTGCCGTGCCAGAGTTTACAGTTTAACTCCATCCAAGATCATTGCTTGCTGAAACAAAAATATTCAGCATTTTCTAGAGGAATAAAATAGAAACCAGAGTTTCTGTGGCCTAGCATTCGCAATGTCCAGGATACAGCCCACACTTACTGTAAGCACAAGAAAGTATGCCCCGTTTTCCAAGAGAAAAAAGATGGCCAACAGAAACTGCAGGGACACAGACATTGGGTTTAGCAGACAGAGGTTTTAAAGCAATTGTAACTATGCCCAAGGATGTAAAGGAAAATATGCTTCTAATGAATGAAAAGATAGTGTAGCTCACCAGAGAAATAGAAACTAAAAAAATACAAATAAAAGTAAAAGGGCCAAATGGAAAATTGAGAACTGAAAAACACGGTATCCAAAATACAATTTGAAAATTTTACTGAATGAGCTTGACAACTCCAGAGAGGTGACAGAGGAAAGAGTCGGTGTGCTTGGAGATAGAACCATAGAAGTCATCCGATCTGAAGAACAGAGAAAAGGTTGACAAGAAAACGGCCATCTGACGTCTCAATTCTGTGTGTTGTGCATCGTTGATCATCGGAATCATTTCTACAGGATGTGGCACAGAACCAGATGCCAGATAGCTAGCTCAGATGTGCATCTAGCATCTCGACTCCTCCCCACTTTGAAGCAGGTATGAGTGAAAGACTACTAGTCCCCTCCCCACCCTGGAAAGTTACTGGCCCGATTTTTGTGAGAGAAAGGTGATCGAGAATAAGAAACACTTTGCCTTTTTAATGACCAAGACTGCCTTTCTTGAGGAGCACAAAAGAGGTGGCTTTTCTTGTGTTTAACTATTCTTTTGTTGCTGATTTGGATAGGCCTCTTATAGGAACAAAATGTAGTAACCCTTAAAAGGCTTGTGAAATAACTCACTCAAGTCAGGATCAGGTTGCACCATAAGTAAATCTGGAGTGTGCCCAAGTGCCGCTGTGGAGAGGTCATCGGGGCCCACAGGAAGTCGGTGGTATGTTCCTTCACGTGTGCGATTGCTAATAGCCCTCCTGGTTTCTGAGCAAACATTCTCGAAGGAATGAGAAAGGTCATTCTCTGAGTAGAAGAATGCCCCTGTTGCCCCTGCTTTCTGACTGTGCCAACGAAGTGCCTTCCCTGAACCCATTCCTTCTGGGATTTGTTTCTCCTTCCAAAGAATCTGCCACGGCGTCACAGTCCTAGAAGCTTCTTCATTCTTGTAGTCAAATCCTGGTTCTCGCTGGCTGTTAGACATTGACCTTGGTCATTGTTGCCTCCAGGGAAAGCAGTCACACGCATTAAAGATAACTTTAGTCGCGGTGTTAGAGAGACAGAGGATTATGCGGCGTAGCGGATCTCTATCACCAGGCTCTTGCTTCCACCCAGATTTGGGCCCAAAGGGAAATTTGGCTCTGTCTCTGCTCTTAACTCTGTTTGAGTTAGGGGGATTTTGTGCCACCTAATCTGATTTGGTTCATTCTTCACCCAGAGGAAGGGACTGATACCCTGTTGAGTGTTTCTTATGTCCCAGCGTTGTGCAGGGTGAATTACATGTGTTACCAACTTGGATATTTGTATCAACCCCGAAAAGCAGGCTCTGTTAACCACATTTTAGGAGAGGCCACCAGGTTGGTGAGTTGCCCGGTCCAGAGTAGTATTTAGATTTGTCTGACTCTGAGCTCCTGGGCCTGTACCATCATGCCTGCCTCTCATTTAAGAGCGTTCCGGGGTTTGCAAGAAGAGGTTTACAACAGGCTTCCTTCCTGATGGACCTCAGACCGAAGGTGCTGGCGGCTGGTGAGTCTGCATCTACTAGGCCAGCCGGGCCCCTTGTGCCCAGTCTTGGCTCAAGTCTGGCACTCCCGGGGACTCGCACCTCTGTCTCTGATTCATCCACTCGTCAAATGTGAATGTTCCCGGCTGTGGGGACCTTTTGTTGGATGAAACAGACGGGTATCTCTTCTGTGAAGCTTCCACTCGAGAAGCATCTAGGGCCTAATTATCCTTGCCTCTTTGAACTAGGATCCCAAAATGATTGACAGATTTTCCTAGATCTTTGTGCACTGCCTGGTTGCTTGGAGGTCTGATCAGAAGCCGTTTAAGCCCAGCTGGGTCTCTGTGCTTGTCCGCGTAAGTTCATTCTTTGCACTGAATGTGGGGCCCCCGCCTGGATGGCACCCTTTACGGTTGTGGGGCCCTTTCCCTGTTATAAAGATCCTTTTATCTACATTCGTTTAGTGGAGGCTTCGGATGCCTCTGTGGAAAAGGCTAAAAAGACACCATCATCATTTTCTAAATGAGGAAACCAAGGCTCAGAGAGACTGTGATTTCGTTCAGTTAGCATTTTTCGCATAGAAACTCCTGCTGCGCGCTCTGGAGGAGACTGAGTCACCTTCGTAGGGAGGTCTGCGTGGCACCGGTACCTCTGACGAAAGCCCCTGTGGCCCCCCCTCCCGTCCGCGAGGAGCAGGTGAGGTGTGGTCCTGTGGGCGGGCTGTGCCAGCTAGCAGTCCCTCTGTCTCTCAAGGACAGGAGCCGACTGCACCATCGTGACAGGAAGGGTGACAATCCCCCTTTGCGTTTGTGTCTCTGGGCTCTGGGTGAGACGGTCCAGTGTGCCTGGCCTTGGATGGAAGTTTATTTCCCCAGGCCTCCCCTGGGTCTTGAACTCTTAATTCACTGCCCGTGATGGGTCGTGGTGTTTCTTGAATTGCAAAAGGGTTGCTAGACTCCCTTTTTCCCAGGTCGTGGTAGGGAGCTGTTCACAAACACTTGGTGACTTCTGTTCTTACCTTGTTTTCTGTGCTCGACAAAACATAGTATCTCCTTGCTGCGTCTCTGGTGATTGGTTTACTTTTAAACCTTTGTGGACCTGAAATGGAGATTCTGTTTTGGTTTCTATTGTAAGAAGCACATGGGTATCAATGCCGTAAACATGAAGAAAGCATTCTTTGGCTGCTTCTTTGTTAGCCGAAGGAATGCATGGTTTACTTTTTTTCTTCCCTGTTCTCTCCTTCGCTATTGTCAGAAATGCTCTAAGGGAATTCTTCATGAGAAAAAAAAAAAAAACAAAACCAAACACGGTTGCTGGTTTTTTCCATAAAGCTAACTGCGTGTTTTCAAAGCGGATCAGCAAATGAACTAGTTTGTCTGCCTTCATTTCCCCCCAAAGAAGTTGTATCGACTACACCGGGCCCTCCGCAGTTTGGGTTATTTGGTCCATTCTGCCAAAAGGTTTGTGGAAATGCTGCTCAGTCCCTCTTTCTCCTCCTCCCTGATAGAAAAGATTCCCGGCATTCGCACATATGTTGGATCCCATGTGTTCAGACATATGCACACAGAAAGCTTTCATCACAGCCCTGGCTTCGTTTTAAAAATAAGCCTCCAGCGTACGGAAAAGTCCAGCACGTGAAGACCGTGCGCTGGGTGGCCAGCTCTGAGTCCCAGGCCCGAATTATCTGCTGCGGAGGTAGGTGTCATTTAGACACGTGGAAGACCTCTGTGCTCTGTTTTTTTCAACGTTTTTTTTTTTTTTTTTTTTTTTTTGGGACAGAGAGAGACCGAGCATGAACAGGGGAGGGGCAGAGAGAGAGGGAGACACAGAATCGGAAACAGGCTCCGGGCTCCGAGCCGTCAGCCCAGAGCCCGACGCGGGGCTCGAACTCACGGACCGCGAGATCGTGACCTGCCTGAAGTCGGCCGCTTAACCGACTGCGCCACCCAGGCGCCCCTGTGCTCTGTTTTTGACGAAGGAAGTTCTGCCCGTTGTGTTACCCTCAACATCTAAATGGTGCCTCCCACACAGCAGGCATTCGGGAAGTGCTCGCGTGGGGATTTACAGCGTCTCCACACGCCGAACACAGTTTTAGGTTCTGGAAATAGAAAGCAAGCAAGACATGACCCTCCTCCTCAAGGAGTGTGTATTTTACCATAAAACGTCCTTATTCTGTTTGCAAACAGAGACATGTAGTGAGAATAAAACCACTTTTCCACGTGAAAATCAAGAGTTCCTCTAGATTTGGGGTTCCGTAATTATTTTCAAAAGTCTTTTATGTTTGTCACATATTTGAATGTATTCTTACTGTAACATGCCTTATTTTGATTTGACTTACCCAGATCTAAATTTTAGACTATAAGAACATCTGCAAAGCGTACTATTCGCAAGGAGTTAAACGATATTTTTTTAACCCCAAATTTAGCTTTATAGATCCCAGTGTACTTTTTTCGTTAAAAAAAGTTTTAGACTAAACTTAACACTTGTTAAGCGATCATAACATGATTGTTTTTCGCTGCTTTTTTGTCTGGAGGGGGACTGGTACCGTCAGCTTTTCGCATCTAGATGTGACGGGTCAAGAGCAGGCCAGCTGTTCAACCCTTTTCTATGATTTCTTTCTATTTGACATGTTCTCAACCAGCATATTTGCCTATCAGATCATGAACCCGAAATAATCAGTTGCTATTTCCTAATCCTTTTTCTAGGTTTGTTTATTTTTGAGAGAGTGCGAGCAGGGGAGGGGCAGAGAGGGGGAGACGGAGGATCCGAGGCAGGCTCCAGGCTCTAGGCTCTGTCTGAGCTGCCCGCACAGAGCCCGACGCGGGGCTCAAACCCACGAACCGTGAGATCACGACCTGAGCCGAAGTCGGATGCTTCACCGACTGAGCCCCCCAGGGGCCCCCAGTCATTTTAGTGAGGCCGTTGCTCTTGGGGAGGGTCACTACTTGCTTTGTGCTGCGTCCCTACTGCTGGCTTGTCGGTTCCCCCGGGGAGTTGATGGGAGCGCAGGGAAGGGAATGCCCGACGAGTGTGGGGGGTCCTCCGTGCTGCTGTATGGTGGGCCCTGCGTCCTCATGCAGGACCAGCGCCTGCGTTCTCGGCCTGTGGGTTCTTTACCCAGGTGACCGTAGCTTGGCCTTCAGTACCCAAGGTCACAGGTGCCTTCTCTGGTCACTGCAGGGAAGGCTTTCCACCCACGCTCACCTCTGGAGCCCATACCTACTCCTCTTTACCCCGACTTTATCCTGGACTCATACCCTCAGTTTCTGTATGTGAATGTGTTACTGGCTGTGGATTCTGGCACACGTGTCCGTATGCAGGTGGCTGTCATTTATGGCTCCAGTGTAACACACACGTGTAAACTGACCCCTGGCAGTTCATGCAGTGTCACTCACTTTTACCTTGGCAAAGCCTGGTTCCTTCCCAGTCATCTCTCCACGCCCTCCCCCCCCCCCCCCCCCCCAACCAGTGTCCTTTCATGAGATTGCTCTCCCCAGGTCTTCTCGGCTGGTAATACCATAACCTGCACGCTTTGCCACGTACGTAGTTTTCCATTTTTACGGAAATCTTCCACCCGTACCTCCGTGCCTGACTACTTGGGGGGTTTCAGGTAGGCTGGTGCAGACATCCCGGCAGTGGGTTCTCCTGCCCGTGGCTCCTCTGTCTTTGCGTGCTTCGTCACATTTGGGTCCACAAGTAGACGTGATACTCATACAGCAAGCTGAGAATAGTACAGAGAACCCACGCGGAACCTCGTGGTTAGACACCCCAGATCTGCCTCGTAGTTTTACCGTCTCTTAGCTGTGTAGGCTTGGACAAGTGATTTAACCTCTCTGAGCCTCAGCTCCATCACGTGTAAAACACCTGCCTGTGTGGCTGGAGGGATGAAGTGAGATCGCGTGCGGGAAGTGGCTGACAGCATGTGTGTGGCCTCTGCCCGCCGCTCCCCTCCCGTCCCACTGTAACTGAGAGGCTCCGCTTCAGTCAGTGTCTCCCAGTGCCTGTATTTAAATGGAAATTTATGGACAGCACCTCACGGGTATTTACACAGTTTAAAGTAACCCTCACATACCGTCTTCTGTGTTCAGCGCTTTTCTCATAGATGGGGCTTTTGGAAGGAAGTAAAATGGAGTAGACAAAACTTTCTTTAGGACGGGAATCCTTTTTTCCGTGGTCACTTTGACCACACCTGCTCTCTGAGTTGAATTTCTCTTTTGTTATTGCCTAGGAAAGAACCGAAGGGTTTTCTCTGTGGGTCCCTGAATCTGTGCTAGCTCACTTCTGAGAGCGTGTTAAGGAACTTTCACGTTACAGGGACCTGGCCTGTCTGGGTTAGCCTGTGTCTGTCCTCTGTCAGAAACAAGTTGCCCAGAATCGCAGTTTATTGATTTGAAGATTGAATGTATAGGCAAGATCCGGCTTGCTTAGAATTCCTCTTCTTTGTAATGTAATCCTAGTTCAAGAAATATGTCAAAATTCATAAATCAAGCTGTCACCATTAGTTTCCTGAACCTACAGTTCCTGTTACAGTAGGTGAAATTAAAATTCCTACCTAGAGGACACATACCGTGGCTCTGCTTCGTGCAGCTGTAAATTTTTTCTTTTTAAAGACCCAAAACCCCTTTTTGTGTCTTGTCACGGAGCGGTCAGCTTGTTCTTTCGGAGAAAAGAGGTAAATTATTTAAAAGGAGGAATCATACTAAAGATGTAAATAAAATGTAACAGCCTGCTGGTGGCTGTTGTTTCACTCCTGCACACGAACCAGGCCCCAGGCCTGGGCTTTCTCGAGCATGTGGCCTCCTCGGCCCTCTTCCCCACCGACCTGTAAGCTCCTTGAAGGCAGCACGCACCCTGTCCGGTGAACCCCTGCCACAGCTCCTGGTGTGCGGCACAAGGAGTCCGTGAACCATGGATCGGTGCCCCCCTGTGCTGGTTAATGAGAGTTTGGAGGAGTTAAGTTACTCGCTGGGAGCGATAGCAGGCTGCATTCTGCCTCCAGAACCAAACTCTGCTGGCTGGCCTCTACTGTTCTGCACCTACCAGAAAAGGACGTTTGAGGCTTGTCGCTTGAAACCTTTGACCAGCTTGGTGAGAATCCTTAGAGCAGGCACGTTTTATAGAGCAGCGCATGGGGAGCTGGCGGTGGAGTCGTTCTGGACAGCGGTCATGTTCCTTGGTTCTGGCCGAACCATTTTCTTTGTTGTCTGAAGTGCCCCAGGAGTACGTGACTTCTTGGAGGTCAGCGTAGAGACCTGTGTTCCTGGGACGTGCATATTCGGAGAAGCATGATTGATCCATCTCCTACGTACCGAAAGGAAGTCATTGGGCAAGTATTTGTCTGCGGTGACTCAGCAGTTTGTAAAAGCCTGCAATCCGATTTTCTTAACTGCCACTCCGTTTTCTTTACTGTGCCTTCTGATCAGTTTCTAGACAACAGGGATTTTAAACGGATTCATGTTTCACGGTAAAAACAATTATTTCACAGTATCCATAACAAGAAGTAGCTGAGACTTTAGGTGACAGAAAACTAGCCACGTAAACCGAGACAAGTACCGTGTTCCTGGGTGGAAATGTGGGGATATTGTAAAGATACTGTTTGGTACTGTTTTTACACTGCTTTATCTGTTTATTGGTAGGCCAATTATATCCCCACTAAAGGGGAAAAAAATCCCAGAATTTTGACCAAAAAAATGTGAAAAGAATTAGAGAATTATTTTAGCGATATTAAGATATACTTAAAAAAATATTTTTTTTAATGTTTATTTTGCCTGAGCAGGGGAGGGGCAGAGAGAGAGAGGGAGACACAGAATCCGAAGCAGGCTTCAGGCTCCCAACTGTCAACACAGAGCCTGACGCAGGGCTCGAACCCACGAACCGCGAGATCGTGACCTGAGCCGAAGTCGGACACTCAACCGACTGAGCCACCCAGGTGCCCCCAAAATAAACATACTTTACAGCTAAAATAATCGACGATGTCCAGAGTGTATAGGTTGGTGGAACAGAGCGTGTACTTTGGAAGCAGACCCCAAGAGGGGAGAAGGCCCCATGTGACCAGAGAGGAGAGGGAGCTTGTTAACTATTTGAAAAAGGCTAAGCTTACCTGGAGGAAACACGAAGACAAACTTGTGTCGATTAAGGAATAAAGTGTTACGGATAGAACTCATGGGAATCTGGAACAGCACATAATTAACTTGTCAGAATAACCAGGGATATTTTATGGAGCAGGAATAATGAAGATTAGCATAGGTAGGACTGTAAATAAGGGAGGAACTCGGGGCGCGGAGCTCCTGTCTGGGTTGGGCTAGATAGATAGTACGTGGCTGATCGTGAGCAAGTTATTCATCCTGTCTGTGACTCGGTTTACTCAACCCAAAATGGAGTCACGGCAAAGGGTGGCTGTGAGGGTTAGATAATCCATTTAGGACAGGTGATAAGCCTTTAGTCAAGGGCAGCTGTATCTGTGTTACCAACTTTTCCATAATTGGAAATGTTTAAGTAAATTATGGTAATGTGATACGCAGCCAATAAAAATCATGTTTTCAGAGAACATTCATTCTCTTGAAACAGTCAGTGCTCAGGATAACATGCTCGGTGGGAATTCAGCACAGGACACAATACTGTATCTGAGGAGCCACGCGTTCATGTGTATCTGTGTTGTAAGCGTACTTTAGAGGCACGAATACATATACGCGTAACAAATGGATCCCGCACAGATAGACCACAGCTGTCTCTGGTTGGTAAAATTAGGGTGGGTTTCATTTTTTCCGGTATACTTGTTCGTAGTCTTACAGTGAATGTGAATTTCTTTCCTAATAACGAGAAGGTGCTATTCAAAAAGGAAAGGGATGCATGTCTAGAGTTCCTGATAAGAGAATATACTTCGTTCGTTGGTGACTGAAATAGTTCTTCATTCTACTTTCCACGGTAGGGACGGCATCTTGACCCCCACTCCCTGGCCGAGATCTGGGGGCTTTAACAGTTACAATTTCAATTACATTTTTAATTGAAAGATTCTAATAAGCAAAACGTTAGCATACAACGTGGATATTTTGCTAATGAATAATAGTGGGGATGGAGGTGGTAGGTGTGTGTGTGTGTGAGAAAGAGTGTGAGGGGGAGTGAGAGAGAAGAAAATATAAAGATGATTCTTCCAGTGTGTTAAACTTCTTCCCCCCCCCCCCCCCCTTGAAAGGAATAGAAATTTGAATTTACCCTTTATTATCAGGTGTTCTGTTTTGGGTACATTAGCATCTGCTGAATGCTCAAGTATCCAAGCTTTCTAGCACATACCCCAACCTAGTGTGGATCTGAGTACTTTGACATTGTGAAATCTCTTTGTGTCTCCCCAGGCTCTCCTTCGTTGAGAAAAGCGCTCTTTCAAATATTGGAGAGTCTCCCATTTTTTTCAAAGGCTAGAGTGGAGCTGTCTGTCACGCATCTAACACAGTTTTGATCCTTACCATATTTTGCTTTTTCTTTTTTTTCTTTCCCCCCTGGCAGCAACTAAAAAGAGGATCAAAGCCACGTTCCTTTAATGGCCTTGTTTTCGTCAGCGCTTGAAGTCACGATCGGACTGCGCCCTCCACCCCTTTTTAAAAGCCTGTCGCTTGTCTTGTCCTGATAGAATTGAATTTCATACCCGTTACATTCTAGTGGACCAGGAATGATATTTAGTCCCAAGCTGTGGATTTTAGTTTGAATTTAAATCTGCTGCTGTGTTGCAGTCAAGAGCGAAGTCGGGAATAATTCTGAGTTCCCGAGTACGAGCGAACATGCTATTTGGCGTAGGGGCAAGAGCTTTTAGTTCAGCTCAACAAATACGTGCCTGCCATATGCTGTGTACCAGCCAGCGCTGCAGACACCGGGAGTGCAGAAACGGATTTGGCCTGGTGCTTACTCCCAAGGGGGAGACAGGTGTAAAAACAGATCGTTCCAGTAGAGTAGAAAGTGGTGGGCGAAAAGTATTCCGACGGAGTAGTAGAAATGCTGTAAAGGCTTCGTACAAGTGGCTCACCTTGGAGCTTCCTGAAGGGCCTCCAGGATCTCGGCCTTCAGGGAAGAATTAGGAGCAACGGGGCAGGTGGAGGAAAGGCTTGGCTTTGGGGGCAGGTGGGTGGGACCCCCTGCCTTGGGCCTTTGCTGGGGCCTGAGGGGCGGGGGGTGGGGGTGCGGAGGTGACAGAGCGGCGGGCCATGGGGTTCTGTGGGCCACGCTGACGGGCTCTGAACTCCGCTGGAGGAATTGTGTGTCCTCGTAAATTTATTGAAGTATCTTTCAGCTCTGAAAATGGTTTTGGGTCTCCTTCACACCCACATATTCCTTCTTTGTGTTCTCTGTGTGTGTTTTATCCTTTGCCGAGCTTCTTCCCTCTTTCACATTGCTTTATTATTTCTAGCCGTTGGGGTAGAATTTTCTCATTTGTCACCCCCCTTCCCCAACTCCTCTCCCCTCCTCTTCCTTCCGTCTCCCTCCCTGTGGTTTGCCCGCAGGGATTTCTCGTGGTCCCCTGGGTCGTGCACTTGTTCACAGAGGAGTCTGCTTCTGCTTCCCGTCTCCTGGGGCCCTCGAGGGTCCACAGATCCCACGTCTCACCAGTTTCTGTATTGTTATTTCTTGACCAGGGGTTCCAGTGGCACACCAGCAGTGTGGACCCTGCACCTCCCTGTGGACGTGGCCCCATCCCACCCCCACCAGATCTCCGGGCAAACTACAAGCCTCATTAAATGAGCAGACAGAGTTTTCAGCCTGTGGTGGGGCCTCATTCTGCACTGGGGGTTTTCATTCTTGGTCACTGCCCTCTGAGGGCCACTTGCCTGCACCCCCACGGTGGTTCCAAAATCCCAGCCTCTAGGGACTTCGTCCTGGTTAGATGCTGAACACCTTCCCTTCGTTTCTGCATCTTGAGTGATGCAAAGCCTGCCCGGTGACTGGATAGCGCCCAGGACCCCTCAGCCGTAGGAGGTTAGGTACAAAGGCGAGTCCTGTGGGCCACGCAGAGCCGCCGGGACCGCACGAGCAGGTGAGCACCAGGGTTTACTGTGTGAGCCTCCCCGACCGCCCGCCTCTGGCATCTGTGCACTCTCACCTTCGGCACGGGAAAATCTTGATTTCAGGGGAAAAGAAAGTTTAAATTCGTTTTTCTACTAACCGACAAGGCAGCCTTGCACCTGTCCCTTAACTTCTCAGAGTCTCCATTTCTTCCACTGTAGATAAGATATTACCTGTCTCACACACTCGTTGTGAGGATTAAGTTATCATTGATGGGGATGACATTTTTTTTTTTAATTTTTAATGTTTATTTACTTTTGAGAGAACGAGAGAGAGCAGGGAAGGGGCAGAGAGAGAGGGAGACACAGAATCGGAAGCAGGCTCCGGGCTCCGAGCCGTCGGCACAGAGCCCGACATGGGGCTTGAGTCCACGAATCGTGAGATCATGACCTGAGCTGAAGTCAGACCGACTGAGCCACCCGGGGGCCCCAGTGGTGATAACACTCTGACTGCCTTCTCTGAGTGCCTCCTGTGTGGCCTCGACTGTGGCGTTCTGTACGCGTGCTTTATTTCATCCCGTCCAGTTCCACAGCCGTGTTCACCGAGTCGGTCTGCCTCTCCAGGCTCAGCGTGGTGGGGAAGGCCCGGCTCCCAACAGCGTCGATCTCAGTGCTGGCTCAGTTCCCCGAAGCTCTCGGAGCAGGGCCTCGGCCTGTCTCCAGCCGGCCCGTGAGCAGGCCGCCCCCGTGAATGGGAACCGAGAGAGGGGAAAAAGCTAAGGTCCTTTTCCGCCTGAGCTGCGTGTAGATGGTCGCTGTCACCCCCCGCCCCCCCAACCTACTGGCGCTCTCTTGGGTGCAGGGCCTGGGAAGGAGGACCCTCTGGTCCCCGCTCGTCAGGTTAGCCCTGTAAGCCTTCCAGGTCAGCTTCGGGAAATCTCGTGCCTGTATGGAGCTGCCGGTATCTGCGAAGAGCCGCCTGTCACCTGGGCAAGGAGGGGCCCTGGTTCTCAGGACGCCTCTGTCTTCCCTCTGTGTTTCATGATGCTCGGTGTCCCACTATTAACCCTTTGCTTCTCGTAGTTCCCATTTGTGTTAAAAGGCAAAGGCGCCTTGGAGGGAAACACTTGAGAGCCGCCTCGGTCTCCCGTGTATCTGTGCGACGCGTTGCTCTCTTTCCCCTGATGGTGAGGACAGCCCACGCTTAGCTTCTGTGGTCCGTCACGGTGGTCTGTGCCTCGCTCAGGCTCTTTAATGGTAATAACTTGGACACCTACATTTTCTTCTGGAGAAAAGTCATTAGTTGCCTTGGCCGCTTACTTCGATTGGAAAAATAAAATTTTAAGCCCTGTTCAGGACCCTGGAAAATAAGTTACTTCTAAAATGAGAAACAGCAGCAGTGACAGTGTTAGGAGCAAGTGTGGTGCCCGCTGGGCCGGAGACGCCTCGTCAGCCCCTTACAACTGTCTGTGCATTTATCCTCGTGATGTTTCCTGGAGTAGGGTGTATCATCATCCCTGCCTCACAGATTTGTAAACGGAGGCCTACCGGGGTTGCCGAACTTTCGCAGGGTCACACGTAGCGAGTCAGCAGTAGAGCCACGTAAGAATCCGGGCAGCCCGGCTTCAGACCCAGGCTCTGGAGCCGGCCACTCCGCCTCCCAGCTGCCCGCTCTCCTGTCCGTGTTTGGCCTAGACTCATTGTCGGCTGGGTCTCTGGGATGGTTGTCCGCTGGGGACATTGTGAGCCAAAGACATGATTCTTCCAGTTTCTCTGTGTGGCCCCGGAGTCAGTTTCTGTGAACGCACACAGAATACCCAGTATCAATCTTTCAGTGCAAGAGTCAGTTTTTTGTGAATTAAGTTTAAAATAGGATTGTCTTTGCTCACCCAGACGATTTTTAAGCTTTGAAAGGCTGACATTTCAAAAAAGAGGTCTTGATTAAAGAAACTTTTATCTACTAATACATAATACATACACACACACACACCCAGGCAAAGAGAATGTGTGTTGTTTAATCATTTAAAGAAAAATCCAACTATTAGCATTAAAAGAAAATAGCTAAGCAGCATCTATGATGAGCTTCTTAAAAGGTCTTTCCAGTTTTTGTTTGATGTTACCTGAGGAGGCCCTCGGGCACGGGGGCCGCTCTCCGAGAAGGGCAGGAGACCAAGCGGAGGGGCCTCACCCAAAGCTTCCTTGTGTGTGTGCTGGGGAGTGATTGTCCTTTTCAGGTTGAAGTGTTTGTATTATTGTACATCTTATGTTACAAATCCTTCCCCAAGCCGCACTTAGCTCATGTTACTCTTGGACATTTGAATAATTGCTTTAGCGTGAGACTAATTTCTGGGTGTGATGTAGTGACAGTGTTGAATTTACCCACTGGAGAAATCCAGCGGGGAACTTTCAAAGTAAGTCCTTTCCGCGGCAGAGTTGGGGCCCGAGGGCTGCCGGAGCTGAAGTTCTGTGCGTTTAATCCCATGGGGACCGTGCGTGACCGTGGAGGAGGAGGGAGCCAGGGTGAGGACTGTCACTAAGAGGACAGACACAGTTTGAGATGTTTTCCGAAGCAGATCACACCCTCCTCCTCCTCTCTGGGGCGAGGAGTGACTCTGGGTCTGCACCTGCAGCTCCAGAACGGACAGCCTGGGGGCTGGGGGTGTGGAGGAGGAGGGCCGGGAAGTCTGAGCCGGGAGGTGGGCGGCGGGGGTGTTGACAGGAAGAATCCGACTGGCAGGCCTCTGGGAGCGGAGGGGAGGGCGTGTCTCCCGCCTGCTGGAATTTCAGCCCTGGCAACTCTGGGGCTACATCCTCCTCCCTCCCCTAACCAAAAACAAAGCAAAACAAAAAAATATCTCAGCGCTTCAGTGCAGCGAGGGGCAGTACCAGCTGCCCTGCTAAACGGTGGGCGCTGGCAGCCGCGCGGAGGTGCGCCCTCCAGCCGCCGGGCCCCGGCGGGAGCCCTCGGAGCCGCCCCGAGCCCTGGCCCAACCCCGGGGGTCCCCGAGGGGTGCGCCGCAAAAGGGAGGAGTGGAAGTTTCATTCGGCGCTTGGAGAAGGAGATGGGTCCTTTCTGGACTCCTCTCAAGACAGATTTCTCATCTCGAAAAATCATTTCTAGCAGTTTTAGAAGAAACCTTAGTGCAGCACTGGTAAATACGGACAAAAACGTGTTGGACAAAACGTGTTGTTTTCCACATACACAGAGGACTCGGGGAGTCTCGTGGATACTAACCGTATGGGTCAAATTGTTTTGGAATTTTAGTTACCAAAGTTTTGACTCAAATTCTCAGTTGGCATTTCATTTGCCTTTCAGTGTTCTCTGCCTTCTGGGTAGTTTTTCTAAATCGTTCAGCTTGGCTTTATTAGGAAGTTAAGCACTGATAACGCTTCCCCGTATCTGACGTAGTCACTGAAGTGGCATTTATTAGACTTCTGTGTACACCGTTTATTGGTTTTATTTCAATTTGCAAAAGAGGAAACACAGAATTCAGCTTTTGTGCGGAGATGCACAGACTCAGATTACAGTTGACGCTCCCAAGTTGGTATGGCCGAGAGTGACTCGGCCCTGTCGCCGGAACGTGGCTGAAGGAAGGCTCGTGCGGCGGTCGGGGGCCCCGGTGCCGCTTCCACGGACCCTCAGCCCTGTCACCCTGCGCTCCCAGGCTCCCAGCTGTCCCCCCTGCCCCCTGCCCTCCCCTGGGAAGTCGGTCTGTGGCCTCCCTGGCAGTGCTGTCGTCAGGAGCGGGGGAGCGCGGACCGTCATCGGTGCCTCCGTGTGGCGCCACGGGCTTTCTGGCCATTTTGGATCCGTGTACAAGCTCGGTGGGTGAAACGACAGATCCGTGGCTTGAGATTCACCTGCTGTAGTGTCGTACCTCATTGTTTCTGGTTCAGAACTTTAGATTCAGGTGACTGCTTTTGAAAAACCGAAGTTGTCCGTGGACTGTCACACCTGATGGCAAGAGCGCCTCCGAGGTGTGCCCGTCCACGGCTTCGGGGATTCTTCGCCAGTGCGGTGTTTTGCGCGCGGACGGTTATCTTTAAGATGTTGTTTTCGGTTGCCAGGCGTTAATTGAAACGCACACTGGCCTGTGTGCCTGCGCCTGCACGCATGCCTGCACGCTCCGCAGAGCGCCAGGAGCTGTGATCTAAAGTGGAATTGATAGAGCAGCGTGTAATGTGTTATATTTAGGCGGGCTCCTCGTACAGCTTCATGTGACATCTCGTTTGTTAAAAGCCCGAGGCATCAGTAATCTTTATAGCAAGAATCCTAGTGCCGTGTTATGCATTCCAGGCTCACTGTCTCTTCTGCCCACTAAATATATGGCTTTTATGGGCTTATAAATCATGACAGTAGGATTCGTACATACCCGAAAACGAAGGGATTAAATCTTTACAGGGTTCCCAAGATTTAATGTAATTTAGACATTATTCTTACTTAGAAGTAACGTTTTTATCTAAAGGCAGCGTATCTCATATCTTTGAAGGGAATCCGAAAAACATAGCGCCAGAGGAACGAATATTTGTTAAGAGTGTACCGTGTGCCAAACGCTGTGCTCAAGTGCCAGGGTGGAAGGACGGGAGAGAGGTGGTCCTAGCCCTGGAGGGACATGCACCTAGAGGAGGGTGCCGAAAAGGAAAAGATTACCGTGCTGAGAAGTACTGTCTTCATGATAGACGTAAGAGGCCGGTACTGTGTGGTTGGGGACAGACGGGCAGGGCGGAGGAGTCCCCGTTCTTCTCGTGGCTCCCAACCTTGAAGGAAGAAGGGCTTCCCGAGGGCGTTGACGCTGCACAAACTTTCGGGATAAGTGTTTAATGATGTTGTCAGCAGACGCCGGGTTCACCTAACTGTTCATAAATTTTTCCCTCCCTCCGTCTCTCTCCTTCTTGGCAGCTAAGGAAGACAGAGGGGTGGGTAGAACAGTCGTGGCTTCTCTCTCTCTCTCTCTCTCTCTCTCTCTCATTCAGGCACCAAAAAATGCACAGATTTTTAATGAATGACTTGGTAAGTGTCGACAAACGTATACACCCGTGTAACTGTCACCCCAGTCAACATGGACAGGATGTTTTCATCACCTCAGAAGGTTCTGCCATGTCGAGGCTGGCTTCTGGGTGCCGGTACGGCATCGTGCCCCAAGTAAGGAATGGGGAGCAGGCCGGAGTCCTGGGCTGCATTCTTCTCCTGTGGGGACATAGGCTCGTGCTAAGCGTCCACGTTCCTTTATTTCCTTTATTCACACCTCACTGCGAGCAGTGGCCCACCTCTGGCGTCCTGGCACGCGCCGGGGCCCAGTTCAGGGCCCCCGGAGCAGTAGTCTTTCCCGTCTCCTGATGATGTTCTGGACCCTCGGCACGAGCTTTTAGGTAGATTTCTTGTAGGCCAGGTCCCCCTGGGAACGTGTCTTCGTTAGAGTCCTCCGCACGTATACTCAGCACGTGTAGGGTTTACTCAGACATCGGGGATGGTGATTCGAATTCTTCCCTTTAGCTCAGCAAGCATCTACTCAGTGTCTGCCCTGTGCCAGACTCTGTTCAACTCTGGGTTCCAAGACCCAGTCGGGTGCACCTTCATTCTTGAGTAGCTTATGATCCAGGGTGGGGTGGAGGCGGTTAAACGGACAGGTATCCTATCGAAGGGGGGTGTAAGCATCACGAGTTGGGGCATCAGTGGAAGCTTCCCCGGAATAACAGTAGCGGCAGTAAAAGTAGTTGCCCCTTAGTTACCGAGTGCTTACTAAGTGCCAGGCAGGTCTCGGTACTCAGCTCTTAACTCATTTGTGTTTCCTGATGCTGTTTTTCCCATTTTGCAGATGACAGCAAACAACACTGAGGGCCAGAGAAGTTAAGTATCTGTGCCCAGGACCACACAGCTGTTAAGAGACATGAGTAAGAGAGACTTTGTTATTTAGGCTGCTTGGATTGGGGGGGTGGTGGGGTGTATTTGTTCCCACAGGACAGATTAACCTATCCCAGCTGGTGTGAGGGTCAGTATGGAAGGGACTGGGACAGGAGGACTCCCCCATCCCATCCTGGGGAGGAGAAGGCAGTTAGACTTTGGCCACGGGCATCTGGAGTGGAGGGAGGCCTGATTGGGGTATGAAGAGAAGACAGGAAATGAAGGGACCTGACAGGAAGGAGCTCAGAGAGGCAGGGCTGCTGGGGACATGGCTCTTGGTGGACCAGCTGCGGGGAGAAGTGAGCTAGCGGCTCGTAGAGGCCTGACCGTGGCCAGGACCGCCTCGGCAGTTTGAGCTGCCGTTGAAGTACCATCTAGAATATGGCGGGGCCTCTCCTCACTCCTGGGCACCTGCGTGAGTGCTCCGGCCGCTCTTAGGGCGAACGAATGAAGATTTCCAAATACGACTGTTCTCGAACCGTGAAACTCCTCCAAGCTCTTGCTTACTGGCGTATCTATCTGCTTTTTCATTCCCTTCTCCCCTTTATAGGAAGGTTGGAAAAGCAGCAGTCGATGAAATTGTACTATAAGAGGTATAAACTCCTTTTAAAAGTGAAAGTTAACTGTGGTGCAGGCTTGTGATACGGTTTGTGCTAGGAAACATCTTTTTCCTTTTTATGGAACTTGCAAATGCAGTGAATAAGACGTTTTATACAAGCCTTTTATCATCTACTTCTTCCCTGCTTTTGCATAGTCATTATTAGTAATTACACAAAAATCTGTTCTAAGGTACACCCCAGGGAATGGCAGAAGTTGGTTGCTCGTCTAAATGGTCTCTAATTAAAGTTGAAAAAAATTAGGTTGTCGTGGAGGTATTTTTCAAATGTTGGCTAAAACAGAGGAGGCTGGTTTAAGAGCAGTGGGGTTGAAATGGTACTTAAATGGATTAAAGTTTAATTTGTTTTTTTAAAAAACCACATCTGTCTGGGACGTTGTAGGTGCGGTACTAATTTTCAGTAGGTGAATGGACCAGGTGAGCCTTTGCCTTCTGACTCCCAGGGATTTCTGATCCTTAAACAATTTCCTATTTAAACCTACGTTTTTACTTTGCTTTATGGTTTAAATGAGCTGAACAACGAAAATCAGTCATCAAAATGATATTGTACTCATAACAATTACAGAAATAGAGGCTTGAAGTTACTGGGGTGGGGGGAGTAAATTAATTCCTTCTGTCTGTGCTGGCTTTGGTCATGGCATTTCTGAAGCTGCTTTTGTAACCCTTTCCCCCTCGGATGTCTCCCTTGACTGGTCTGTATTTCTTGAGGGGCAGTTACCTACTAGCGTGTGTGTGTGTGTGTGTGTGTGTGTGTGTGTGTGTGTGCGCGCGCGCGCGTGCGTGTGCATCCGGCCTGATGGAGGGCCTGGCTCAGAATAGGCCCTCACAGCTTCATGGATGCCTCTCCCCTGCCAACCAGAGGGGTGACTGTTTCTTACTTACCTTCGCAATAATAGATGACGGATAAAGCAGACTATTCCAGTCAGGTGCGGGATCCTTTGACTACTGTATCTTCTTCGCTTAATGTTGCTGATCGTACACACACTTGGTGACATCTTTGAATGTGTCTCTGAACTGTATCGTTCTTTAAATATGTGCCCTTGAACTTGCTGGGCCTTCCTGGATGTACACCCCACGCCCACCCCCGCAGTCCTGCCCGACTGGGTCTGGTCCAGGCTCTCTCGTCTAGTTGGTCTCAGGCCGGCCGGGGAAGAGCTGAGCCAGAGTGTGTATTGTGAGGATAGGTGAGGACAAGGAACCCTAGGGCAGGGGCTGAAGGGCCTCTCTGACCTCAGGGAGCTCTGAAGCCATGAGAAGCCACAGCTGCCCCCTGCCCCCTCGGAGGCCACCTAGCCGCACCTTCTAACTCCTCACGCGTCCTGCCGCTCGCTGCCAGACGCGGTCCCCGTGTCTCGGTCCCAGATCCTGAGTGAGAATGGTTGCGTGGCTTCTCTTGGCTCAGTTTCCATCCTTGTCGTAGGTCCCTGACCGCTCAAGAGTCGTGGCCCCTGGACCCAAACAGAGGCCTCCCCTGGGGCCTTGTCCGAAACGCAAGATCTCCACCTCAGACCTGTCGAATGAGAGAGCCCGCACGTGAACAAGATCCCCGGCTGGTTTGAGTGTCCAGTAAATTTCAGAAGCGCTTGTGCGGGTCGTGGCCGCTCTCGCACCAAGTAAACAGGGTGTCGTTACGTGCAGCAGGAGGTCGTGATTGTAGCACGCTAGTGTAGAAGGAAGTCCGGAAGGTGACCCCCTGCCTGTGGCCGGCCCTCCCTGTCCCCCCTGACCTGGTAACCCTCAGCGGCAGGGGCCGGTTGACGCCGGACAGAATATCCTGGAGGGGGCCGGAAGATGGCGGGAGAGCATTTGCAAGCCGGAGAAAGTTCCGCACAGGAGTGAGGTGGCGGGATGGGCCTCTTGTGTCCCTGGGAGGACAAGAGGTAACCGGCTGGAAAAGAGCTTTTCTTTTGGAGGGCTCCCGAGAGAGAGGGCGGCAACGGAGGTCTGGTCAGGATTATAGGAGGCCTTTGAGTATCAGCTGAGGAATTTGGACCTCATGCCTCGTGTCCACTTTGCTCCGCCGCGTCGGCGGCCCTGCTGCCTGCCCTTCGCTCCCGCCCAGAGCCTCGCGTACTTTTCTCTCTGCCGGATTCTTGCTCCCTCATTCCTTCAGGTTTGGGCTCATCTTATCGGAGGCCTTCCTACCCCTCCTCCCTTGAAATTGTAACCCCCCCCCCCGCCCCCAACCCCCTCCTCCCCTGTTCCTTTGGCACTCGCTGCTCTTTCCTCTGGCATATTTCCTGCCATCTGTCATTCTGTGCATTTATGGGCTGTGTTTTGTATTTGTCTGCTCCCCACCCCCACTTCGTTCCTTGATTGTAAGGGCAGGGAGGATGGGCAGGGACCCTGCGACCCAGGATGTGGGGGCAGGGAGGGCGGGCGGGGACCCGGTTTCCCTTTGCTGCTCCGGTGCCTAGAACGGCACCAGACATAAGTGGCCTCCGCGTGCAGACCGACAAAATGGGGAAGTGTTTGTAAGGAGTCTCGCGGGGCATGAGACGCCCATTGTGTTGGGTCTTTGACCGCTTTTTGCTCCCACCATATTTTCCAGGCTCCCCTTGCTTCTTAAGCTGCACAGTGTCATTGGAGACCTACTGGAATACCTGTGTCGTGAACTCCGCCCCCGAACGTGTCCACCCAGCTTCCTTGAGCCTTCCCAGTGGTGGCCTTTGCACTTACCTTTGACTCCAGGCACTAGAATCTCTTCCTCCAGTCCTCAGATGACCCATATCGCTCTCGCTTTGTGTAATCCTGAAGCACGTGAACCTGACCTCAGAAGCTGGCCACGTTTCCAAATCAAAATGGTCTGCACCGCGTCCTCTTTCCCTTTCCCCTTCCACGTGAGGACGGCCAAGTTCACACCCCCAGTCCCATCCCTACCAGCACCTTCGCCTGCTGCTGCTAGAGTTGTGGACCAGTCCCTCTCAGCCGGCGGGCACCATGTTGGGGCACGAGCTGGCAGTTGGCAGAAGGGCTTCTCACACATACCGCGTCCACGGCGGCTCTGCCCTCCTCCGTGTGTCCTTGAGGGTCTGAGCTCCCAGAAGGCATCAGCTTTGCCTCTGGCTAACCCGGTTCGTTTTGCCCGGCTCTCCAGGCTTCACGGGCTGACTCACTCTTATCCTCCTGTCTTTCACCAGGGGTGGTTCTGTTGACTTTTCCCCCATTGTCCTTTGTGGGTAGATTTAAGCTAAGACACAAGCTAAGATAGGGTTTTTTTCTCGTTGTTGGTATCACATCCTTTCATGCTTTGGTGAAGAGCCACAAAATAGTCTCTTAAGCAACCAAAGAATTTACCCAAAACTGTGTTCAAGTGAGACTCCCCGGATGGAACAAACAACAAAACTCCAAAACCACACACATATTCAGCAAAGCTGTGTCGTTCTTGAAATTCACAGATACGTCCGCTCCTCACCTACTCTGGGTCAGAGTCAAACAACGAGAGTGGCAGCCCCTTGTATGAGTGGATCAGCGACTAGAGAAATTCCCGTCCCTGTTAAACTTCACTGGGCTTTGACTGGGATGAGCCTCGCATCCTCAGTTCATGCTGTTCACTTACCGGTTAATTCTCTCAACAGCCATTGTTTCCAGTAATCCTGGTTTTCTGCAGTGTAAATGACCACCTGATAAATTCTCTTTTTTTCTGGATGATAAAAACCCTTTCAGGAAATGTAGAGTCAGTGCTGATAGGGAAGCAATGTGAGGTCCAGTAGAAAGAGCGTGGGGGTCAGGTGATTACCTTCCCGCCCCCGGGGCGCCCCAGGAGCGCTGCCTCTCAGGACAGCAGCGGGAGACCTGTTTGCCTTAGTGCCAGGGTGACAGGGAGCAGCCAGCAGGTTGCAGCTGACCCTCGGAGGAATGTGCGCATAGAAACGCGGAGAAGGAGGCAGGTCTGGGAGCCGGCGGGAGGGAAGCAGAGAGCTGGGGAAGCGCCGTGGGCTCTCAGTAGCGCCTAGCTTTGTCAGTAGCGGTGCGGAGAGGGTAACTCAGCCGTGCGGGAGTTCACCTTCCAGGATTTGGGGAGCGTTTTAACTCCTCTAAACCCAGCTTTGGATTGCAAGAAGTTGCCCTAGAGGCTGCTCCTGGGATTGTGGCTTCCCCGGCCTCCACGTGCTCCCCAGCACTGCCAAGTCCGCCCCTCTGGGGTTACTCAGATCTGCAGTGCGGATGCTTTAAAACCCTTGTGTCATAAATCACTCCTCCAACATAAATTATTTCCTGGCAGATTCCTTCATCTTGCTGTTCGGAATATCAGTTACTCTCATAACTAGAGTAGAGACCGGAAGGAAGCGTCCCGCATGAAAGTGGCCCCCTGTTGACGCCATGGGCTTGGGGCAGGGAGGCTCCCGTTTCGTGCAGGTGCCATTTCTCCTTACGAAATACCTTAGAAATCTAACGTGATCTCAGTAACACTCGGGTTTTTCCTAGAGCTAGGTCTGTTGATTGTAAGGTGTATGTACACGAGTAAGTGAGCAGTGACAGCCAGGAAAGTCCCCGAAAAAGAAAAATGACAGATCATTCTACTAGATACTAAAACGTAAAGCTTCCGCAGTTAAACACGGTGTGGCGTTAGTATATGAAGAAACAGACTGGTGGAACGGGATAGAAAATTCCAGAAATAGATACAAGGATTCTGTGGAATTGCACGTATGTTAAAGATGATGTCTCAGGTCACTGGAGGGAAAGAAGGACTGTTTAATAAATGGTGTCAGGGAGAACCGGACATCCATTATCTTCTGATAAAACTGGGTCCATCCCTTAAACGGGCGCACTGGTTTGGCTGAGTTCCAAACGACAGAAATCTGCATGTTAAAACACCTGACCCTGCAAATGTCAGAAGAAAACAGGACTGAATTCCTTCATATCCTAAGAGCTGGGAAGACTTTCTGTATAGCTCAGTTTGAAAGCCGTAGAGAAGATCTTGATAAATGTAAGTGTGCTTAAAAAACAAAACCCTTTAGGTGGCACAAAATGAATAAGCAGAGAAAAACGATAAATGACAAAATGGGGGAAATATTTATAGCTTGGGTCACAAACAGAAAGCCGGCCTCCGTGATATGTGGTTTCTGAGAATTCGGAAGGAAAAGACCAGTGGCCCTGCAGAAAACTGGATTAAGACTGGAACGGAAATTTACAGAAAAAATAAATGCAAAGGGGCCTTAAATCAGTGAAACAGCGCCCCACCCTGGACGTGTGAAACCACAGGCCGAGCCACTGCGTCTCACCCGCGTGACTCCTGTGGGACACCCGTGTGACACAGCCGGCAGGACCGCGGGGCCTCCGCCGCGCGCCTGGCACCTCCCTGTGGCTGGGGGTTTGATGGCGTCCGGCAGAGCGCATACGCGCTTCCTCTTGGACTCCTCAGCCTTGCTTTTAGAAATCTATCCCAGAGACGAGCTCAGGATCACTAATCGTCCGTTATTCAGAATTCTGAGAAGTTAGCAGCAGCCCAGATGTCCCTCAGAAGGGAGTATCCGTACAGATTTACAGCATTACAGAAATACACGAAGTCCTCCTCTTAGAGTCTGTGGAGTCACGTGAGGGACATGTTTTGTGAGAACAGCGGCCACAGAAGACTGAGACTGCGGCCTTGTGTAACACGGGGAGGGGAGGAGGGGGGAGGGCTCTGCATGTGCACGGGCACACGTCCCTCCCCGTGTGTGTTCACAGAGAAGCCATGCAAAAGTAAAGACGAATTTTTAAAACTTGAAGAGGACGGGGTAGAATAGGCAGGGATGGGAAGCAGAATTGCCTGCATGTCCCTTGTTGTATGGGATTTATTTCAAATCCCTGTGTGTGTTTTACTGAAATGAACAGATGAAAAAGAAAACAGATACAAATGCATTCGCCAGAGAAACAAGGGGGGCAGGAGGGCAGGAAGGAATCTCTAACACAGAAAGAGTTACTTGAAGGGACTTTTTTTTTTTTTAAGTTTGTTTATTTTGAGAGACAGAGCACGAATGGGGGAGGTGCAGACAGAGGGGGAGAGAGAGGATCCCAAGCAGGCTCCACGCTGTCGGCACAGAGCCTGACGTGGGGCTCGAACTCCTGAACCGTGGTTATGACCTCAGCTGAAATCGAGAGGTAGACACTTAACCAAGTGAGCCCCCCGGGCGCCCCTGAAGTGACTTTTAACTGTATAACTTAGTGGGATACATCCTGGGACCAAAGCGCCACAGAGAAATTGTAGACCACGTTCTGCCTCCGGGAGCAGTGTTGTTGTTGTTGTTCTGAAGCAAGTGCTTGCACACACACGTGTTTACGTCCTTCCACATGTGTGCGTGTCACATACTTTGCATTTAGGATAAAGAAAATAAGCAGTCGTGTGTATGCTGTTAGGAAGCAAGATTTTCAGCATAAAACAGACGCAAAAATAGAAGAAAAGCAGTTTAAAACCCCCTGGCTTGAAGTTTGAGTTGGGACAGGCAGTTTACATCCGTGATTGGTTATTTTTCCTCCCAGAAAGTATGTATTTCCTAGCTTTCTTCACTGAGAAATACTAATACCGACGAGCCCCTGTACCATCCGCGTTGTGTTTTCTTAATACCCTCTCTCTCTAAGAGGAACTGAGGCTCCTTGGATGGATGGCTGGCTCTTGGTGGGGCAGGACATCGGGAACACGTCCCTTGGACTCGTAAATGTGCAGGGAAGTTGTCGCAGACTCCCCGGAGCTGCGTCCCAAGGTCACGAGCGCCTGCTTGAAGGTTTGTCCACTGGCCAGAGGATGAAAAAGAAAATTTGAGTATGCTCACAATGCAAGATGTGAGGTGTCATGCTAACTAAAAACACGAGAATTCTCCTCCATTGCTTTTGAAGATTACTAAGGCATCATTATTCATTCTTCTGGAAGTTTGAACTGTATTTCGGGGCAGACAACTGATGAGAGACACTTCTTCATGGAAGGATTCTAGCTAACAAGTGGAGAAGGAATCGTGTCATAGGACAATCACTGTTTTAAAGAACTCTAGGATGTAGGCTGTCGTCATCAATGACTGTCGTCATCAATGCACAAAGCCATTAGGGTGCACAGTGGTGTGGGCTGTGTCACGGGTGGCACGTCAGGCCCCAGCACCGGAACCCACTGATAAATCACTGACCTGGAAGAAACTGGATGGCGTAGTTTCTGACGGTGGGACGTGCGGCATGCCCTGTGAACTTTTCCTGCTAAAATCATGGAGATCAAATCAAACCTTTAGCCCTACACTACCAGTGTAGGGAAAATGCAGGTGGTGGAGACTCAAGATAAAGACGTCCTCAGAGAGCAGTGAGCCAGTCCAGAGGGCGAGGAAACCTGCGAGATACACGGCTTCTTCGGTAATGGATGACCTGAAAACAGAGGGGAGAATTTAACAAGTTCAAGGAAGCCTGTCACAGCTGTGTGTAGACTTTGAGGGCGGCTCTCAACACACCATTGTGGAAGGACCCTTTTGAGGCGGCAGGGATGTTTGAACGTGGACTGGCTGTCAGATACTATTCAGAGATCATAGCTAATCTTTTTTTTTTAAGTTTTTATTTATTTATTTTTGAGAGAGAGACAGAGAGAGCGAGCAGGGGAGGGGCAGAGAGAGGGATAGAGAGAGAATCCCAAGCAGGCTCTGCACTAACTCACAAACCATGAGATCGTGACCTGAACCGAAACCAAGAGCCGGATGCTTAACCGACTGAGCCACCCAGGCGTCCCATTCTGCTTTTTTTTTTTTTGTTTTTTAATGTTCATTCACTTTTGAGAGAGAGAGAGAGAGAGAGAGAGAGAGAGACGGAACATAAGCAGAGAAGGGGCAGAGACAGAGGGAGACGTAGGATCCAAAGCAGGCTCCAGGCTCCAAGCTGTCAGCACAGAGCCCGATGCAGGGCTTGAACTCATGAACTACGAGATCATGACCTGAGCCGAAGTTGAACACTTAACTGATTGAGCCACCCAGATGCCTCAAGGAATCGTAGTTAATCTTAACAGAGCAAAGTAATACCGTATGTTAAGGTGGTATCAGATATACTGATCTGAGATTTATTTTAAATAGAATAAATGCATGGGAGGAGAGTAAACGAAACAAGATTGATAATGATTGATGATTGGTAATTTTGGAAGCTGGGCGTTGAGTATATGGGTACTTGTTATACTTCTGTCTCTGCTTTGTGGTACGTTTGGAAATTTCTATTTAGAAAAAAAGGTTAGGGGCCCCTGGGTAGTTCAGTCGGTTGAGCGTCTCAGTTCAGCTCAGGTCATGATCTCGCCTTGGTGGGTTGGAGCCCCGCGTCGGGCTCTGTGCTGACGGCTCGGAGCCTGGAGCCTGCTTCGGATTCTGCGTCTCCCTCTCTCTCTGTCCTCCTCCCACTTGTGCTCTCTCTCTCTCTCTCAAAAATAAAAGTAAATGCAAAATTTTAAAGAAAGATTAAAAATTTTTAAAGTTACTTCTTCGTTGACCTTAGGTCAAAAGTTCTCGGTGGGTCCGGGGAGCCACCATGGAATCTGAAAGCTTCATCGAGAGAGTAGCACATGTAGTGCATATGGATGCCCGTCCCCAAATATACACGTTTGAGTTGTTACGTTCAGAGACAACAGATAGTTCCAGGCTCTGGTTGGTGCAGGGCACTGCACTAGGTTGATGGGGAGAATCAAGGACGGGACGGTCACCCTCTCTCTGTATGATTAGGACAGAAGGCCACAAATACGCCAGCAGAGGTCGAGAAGGGATGGTCTGGACTGGGTCTCAAGGAAGGGTAGGGAACAGTTAGTGCTGTGGCAATGAAGAGGATATTCAGCAGGAATTAGAGCAGCAGAAGTACGGAGAAGGAAAGCAGGCAAGCCCAGTTTGGCTTGAATAGACTTGGTCAGGGAGGTAGACCGAGGCCCGATGTCACAGGCCCGCGGAGCCGGTCTTGAGTACCTGACGGCCAGGAGCCCCGCCTCCTGTATTTTGTCTCCCCGAGTGGCCTGGTGCAGTGCCTGCTAGGTACTCAGACAATACTTGATGAGTGAGTACTCTGTCCACGGTACGGGAGCCCGATCTGAATAAAAACTTTGTAAAACTGTTGGAGGTTTAAAAGTTACGAAAATTTTTCGGATGGAACACAAGGTATACATATGTTGGTTGGGTAAAAAGTAAACTTTGCCAGAAGTGTTTTGCCACTCTATAAATAGATTTCTAAATGAGGATACCAGATTCAGGTTCACAGAGCAGGCCGTGTCCCAGATGGTAAAGCTAAGAGAGCGGATTTTAGTGTTTCTGGTCTAATAATGCTGTAGCTCCCTGAGAGCTTGCCGTACGCTGGGCCCTGTCCTGGGCTGTCTGCTGGTCTGAACCCCTGTTGTTCAGAGGGGGCACCAGAGTCACAGGAGGAATTTGCCCGAACCAGTTCCGGCAAAGTATGATTGAAACCTGGATCTGTTGGGGTGCGTGGATGGCTTAGTCAGTTAAGCATCTGACTGTTTTGGCTCAGGTCATGATTTCAACGGTTCGTGGGATTGAGCCCTATGTCGGGGTCCCAAGCCCCTGCTTGGGATTCTCTCTCTTGCTCTCTCTCTCAACAAATAAACATTAAAAAAACAAAACAAAACAAAACAAAAACCCTAGATCTATTTGAATTCCATCTTAAGCAGAGTTTTTTAAATCTAGATTGCAACCCATTAATGGGATATTAAACTAATTTCATTGGTCACAGCCAGAATTATTTTAAAACGAGATAGGATAAGGTGGAGGAGACAGTGTTTCCTTGTTCACACGACTGGTTAGCAAGAATGACACATGTTGTAATAAATACTGTGGCCAGGTGGGACAGACGGCGTGAAAGAGGTCGGGGACAGTATGTGGTGAATGCACGAGCGACCGGATGTTTCTGGAGGAGTCGGGGCTCGTATGTGTATATTAGGCTTCATATAAGATGTGTTTCTTACCGTGGGGCAAGCTCACAAATACATAAATACCATTGCAGAGGGCTGTGGGGTTGAGCCGGAGGGGAGCCAGACTGGGTTCTGAGGTGGCCCCGAGTGGACCAGGCGGAAGGACCACGCACAGAGCACGTGGCCCGTGTGGGAGAGACACCTGCTGAAGCGCGACCCGTCGTGGGATGGCAGACGCGGACACTTCGGAGCTCACCGCTGCCAGGCCCGGCCCAGGGTCAGAGAGGCCTTCGTGACCCGAGGGAAGCCAAGGGCCAGGACCCAGCAGCCTCACACTTTGCAGCCCTTGCCTTGACTCATTAGCCAGCGAGCTGTTTGCTGGGATCGTGTGGCCCGGGAATGACCCCTGCTTCCCTCACTGCTCCCCGTGTGGCCTTTCGGAAGCCGTTGGCTTGGAAAAAGAAGGCAGCAACCTTCCCACACAGGAGCCAGCCTGGGAAGTCGCCAGGGCAGCTGTTCCGGCTCGCCAGAGCTGCCTCTTTCCCGTTCGTTTGCGGGCATAGAGCTTGGCCACCTTCGGGGGAACCACAGTCTCCGAGGCCCTCCTCTCTTCGGGGCACTCATGGCTGCATCCTGTCTGGGCCACGACCATTTCCTGTCAGGATTCTGGATCCCCGAAGGGCCCCGTGGGCCATCCCAGCCACCCCGGCAGCTCTCCCAAGAAGGGCACCCGAGTTGAGGGGACCACAGGCATCTCTGCCTTTTCCACGGTCTCCCCTGGGGCTTCTTTGCCTCCTCTCTTTCTTCTCACCAGAGCTAAAGAAGTTTCTAGAGCATACAGGTATGCTGGACGGTCTGCCTTTTCTGCATGATTGACAGGAGGGCCCTTCTTAGCAGGAGAGAGGCTCTGCTGGAGGGAGGGCACTCGGAAAATTCCAGGAGACCTGGCGGCGACTTCCTCCCGCAGATGGACTCTTCCGGTCTGACTGCCCCCGACATATCTGGGAACGGGTAGAGGCCGTCTTCCTTCCTCCCCCTTCGAGCTCTGTATCTTCTGAGCCTCTTTTTTCCTGTTTTTAGTGTGTGTGTGTGTACACACACACACACACACACACACACACACACATACATATATTTTAATGTTTATTTTTGACCGAGAGAGACAGAGCATGAGCGGGGGAGGGGCAGAGAGAGACAGAACAAAGAATCCGAAGCAGGATCCGGGCTCCGCCGAGCTGTCAGCACAGAGCCCGACGCGGGGCTCGAACTCAGAGACCGCGAGATCGTGACCTGAGCCGAAGTCAGACGCTTCACCGACCGAGCCACCCAGGCGCCCCTCTTTTTTCCTGCTTTTAATCATCGTACAGGAACATGACTTTCGGGGGGAATATACACGTCTTTTAGTGTATGTATTCCTGTAACCACCACTGCCACGATCAGGATGGAGACCCTTTCCCTCACCCCAGAAATCCTGTGTCCCATCCTCTCCCCGATCGTAACCCCCAGCAACCAGTGATCTCCATTCTGCCACTAGGTTTATCTCTTCAAAGGCTTCATGTAAATGGAACCATACAGTATATGCAATATTTTGGGACTCACCCCTCGCTCATCATAGCATCTTGGAGCGTCATCCAGCTCATCCGAATTTACTTCTTGTTCCTGCGAGTAGCGTGGCATCGTGCGGACGCACCCCCGCTCCCCCGTCCATTCACCCGGTGAGGAACGTTTGGGTGGCTTCCAGCTTTGGGCCGTCACAAATTAAGCAGCCGTGAGCACTCGCGTTTGGCCTTAAGTTCCCATTTCTCTAGGGTGCAAACCCAGGTGCGGGACCGCTGGATCGTATGGTCCCGTACGTTTAATTTTGTGAGAAGCCGCCGCACCGTCTTCCAGAGCAGCCGCGCGCGTCTGCGTCTCCGCCCGCGGAGCTGCTGCTCTTCCGCCTCCCCGCCAGCACCTGGCGGCGTCACCGCTGTGTATTTGAACCATTCCGACAGGGGCGTAGCGGGGTCTCCCGTTCGCTTCTGTTTCCCCGATGCTTATTGCCGGTGAGCATTTTCCCAGGGGCTTTATCTGCCATCTTTGTGTCTTCTCTGAAGGGCCTCGTGAAGCGGAGTTGTCTTCTTGTTGAGTTTGGAGGGTTCTGCGTGTATTCTGCGTACGGTTTCTTTGTTGGACTTGGGATCTGTGGTGTTTTCTCTCAGTCTGTAGTTTGCTTTGTTACTTCCTTAGTCGTGTGGTGGTTGTTGTTGTTATTTTAATGCCTTATTTATTTTTGAGAGAAAGAGCGTGAGCGGGGCAGAGGTAGGGTGAGGGGGGGCGGAGGATCCGAAGCGGGCTCTGCGCTGACAGCAGCAAACCCGCCACGGGGCTCGAACTCACGAACTGTGAGGTCATGACCTGAGCTGAAGTCGCATGCTGAAGTCACTGAGCCACCCAGGCGCCCCACCTTGGCTGTGTTTTTGACAGAGCAAGGGCTTTATAATTTTGATGGAGTTTCATTTGTCAGTTGTTCCTTCCGTGGATCACGCCTTTGGTATTATTCTAAGAACTCTGCCTAGTGCCAGGTCACAAAGGCTTCCTCGTGTGTTTTCTCCTCGAAGCTTCACAGTTGTATGTTCTGTGTTTAGATCTGTGTTCTGCTTGAGTTGCTATATAACGCGTGAGGTTTAGGTCACGTGTCCTGGTTGGTTTTTTTTTTTTTTTTTTTTTTTTTTTTTTTGCATCTGGATGACCAATTATTTCAGCGCCGTTGGTGAGAAAGACTGTCCTTTATCTGCTGAATTGCTTTTGCACCTTTGTGAGAGATCAGCTGGCTCTCTTTGTGCGGGCCTGTCTCTGGCCAGTTTGTTCTGTGCCTCTGGTCTTTGGTCCCTGCTGGTGCCACCCTGGTACCAGTCCCAGCCCCGGGGGTTTCCGTCAGGTCTTCGAGTCGGCCAGTGTGATTCTTTCAGCTCCCGGTTCCCCCCGTCCGTGCAAGTTTAGAGCAGCTCGTCTGGAACTGTGCAGAGCCCGGCCGTGGTTGTGGCTGGAATGAAGTTAAATCTACAGCTCCCTGCAGGGGAGAATTGGCGTCTTTATTGCATTGAGTCTTCCAGTCGCGAGCGAGAGATGTTTTCCTCCTCCTGTCGATATCCTTTGATGGCTGCCATCAACGGTTTGTAGTTTTCCGGATACAGAGGCTCCATATGCTTTGTTAGATTTATATCGAAATATTTCCCTTACAAACGATATTTTTAAAAAAGGGTTCAGGGGGCGCCTGGGTGGCTCAGTTGGTGAAGCACCCAACTCGGGTTCAGGTCATGATCTCGCGGTTCGTGGGTTCGGGCCCCGAGTCGGGCCTCGCGTCTGTGCTGACAGCTCAGAGCCTGGAGCCTGCTTCGGATTCTGTGCCTCCTTCTCTCTCTACCCCTCCCCCACTCATATTCTCTCTCTCTCTCTCTCTCTCTCTCTCTCTCTCTCTCTCATACTCTCTCTCAAAAATAAATATTTTTAAAAATTTTTAAAAAGATTTACTTTCTGGTTGTTCATCGCTTATATATGTATTACGATGGATTTTAGTATGTTAGCCTTGTATCCTGGGGCCTTGCTAAACTCACTTACTCTAGGGGTTTTAAAAACTAGAGCCCCTGGCATTTTGTACAGAAGATACAATCATATCTTCTGTAAATGAGGGGAAGTTGTTTTCCTCTTTTTCAGTCTGCTTGCTTTTGATTGCTGCTTCTTGTCTGCTTGCACTGCTAAGCCTTTTCTGATTATGCTGCGACGTCTGTCTCTTCCCTCTTCTCTGAGGGTGCTGAATGGGAACAGAAATCCCTTTTTCCCGAACGGTGACTTACTAAAACTGAAGAGAAAACTAAAAAATAATCACAAGGAAAACAAAATGCAAAGAAAGAAGGAAAATGGCCTAATGTTTAAAAAACGACCCAACTACTACAAGAACAACAGAAAGGTAGTTTTGTGTATACACAGGCTTATTTGTATGTAAAGGTTTCTTCTTCTGGAATTAACTATGGGGAGTTCTTATTAGCCCAGTCCTTCCTGGGCACAGAGAGTGGCCAGTAGAACGGAACTGTAAGGAAATGCAAACCGTGGCGGCCGAGCATCTTCTGGACCGTGTGCTCTGGCTCCCACCACTCCCGCGGGCTCAGGGATGGGAAGGTTACACTCTGGGAAGCCCTGGTGACAGTCTGCTGATGCAGAGCGTGGGCCGCACCCAGGGTCTTGGCTCAGCAACGTGGTGCATCACCACCTTCTCTCCACATTTTCCCCAGGGGAGCCTCTGGCCACATGACTCTGTTAACTGTCTATCGCGCCGTCTGTCTCGTGGAGAGAGAGTCGATGCTACACCTGGCTGGGGTGCCCCCCGCTCGCTTCCAGTGCGTCACCGTTTCAGAGGGCAGATAATCTAGAGAGAGCGTGAGAGCAGGCTGGGAGAACGCTCAGGGTCTCCCACCCCGTCCCCGTGAAAACCAGAGCTGCCTCGGAGGGAAAGAACAAGTGCTTTGTCGAAAGAGACCAGTGCTGTGAGACTCCCGGTGCCGTCGTGACACCCACCCGCCTCCCCGGCCCTGAGCGGTGCCGCGCGGCAGAGGATCCAGTTCCGGGTGGTCATCCGGGTCAGGTTCTTGAAGAGGAAAAGGAATTTTAAATGTTTTTTACAAACTGGAAATGGGGGGGGGTCACTGGTGGGAGACATTACACTAAAGTAGCTTCTTGCTTTTGTCCCCTCCCCTGTGCTCACCCCTAGTCATTCTAAATCACTAGTGCCCTATCTCCAGATGTACTGACCGAGCAGATTAGGACCCCACCGTGTCTAGAGGTTGTATTCTGGCCTGGGGCCATCTTGGAGAAACACTGCCACTCAGTCTGGAGCCATCCTTGGAAAAGGAGGGGTGGGGTGGGCAGGGGAAAGAAGGCCCACGCGTGCCCACAGAAGAGTGTCGGCGTCGGTGGCACATCAGGGTGCCTCTTTGTGCTTCATCGGCAGCAGGCTGGTGGCTCACTGGTTCTGAGA
Source organism: Panthera onca (assembly GCF_046562875.1). Classification (NCBI taxonomy): domain Eukaryota; kingdom Metazoa; phylum Chordata; class Mammalia; order Carnivora; family Felidae; genus Panthera; species Panthera onca. The sequence continues at coordinate 137,578,960 of NC_138345.1, forward strand.
CCGGGCTCTGTGTCCTGTCCCTGCGCTCGCATCCTGGACTTCAGCACTGGTGGCTTAAGCACGCCCCCTGTTCGGTGGCTTCGTTCAGATTTTATAAGAAGTTAAGACTGATGTTGGAAAACACAAACACCGTGAGGGTTTGTAGAAGGGGCGTGCCTCTTGCTGGAAGGCCATGGTTGGTCCGTATTTAGCTGTCTTCATTCTGTTCAAACATTTGCTTATTTGCCTGTTGAATCAGATTCAGAAATAATTGCTCTGTAGCGTCTCGATTTTATGAAAATATAACTAATGTTGGAAAATGGGTAGAATGAGGTGACTGCCGTGGATGGCTTTGGGCCATTTTAGTGTGTGGAACGGGGACTGTTTGCAAAGCAGGTGCAGCCTGGACCACTGCTGTTGAGAGAGACGCCGTGAACCAGCATCTGTGGTCTCTGTGGCCAAACGTGCCGTTGCATCTTCCGTGCCTTAGGCTGTGGAGCCTGTCTCCACTCTGTTTAATATAGTGACACTAAGAGCAGTAGCTTCTGTGAGCCTGTTCGGGCCCTCACAGCAGCCTCGCTCTTGAACACAAACCCGGAGCTTGTGTTCATCCCCGGTGATGAAGGAGGCCTGCTGTGCGGCCATTCCTCAGCCACCTGCTCCGTCCCAGCCTGCACACCCCGCCCACCCACCCGTGCGTCGGTCTGTCCATCCCTTGGCTCGAGCCCAGGGTTGGCCCTCCGGAGAGCCCACGGTTGCACACCAGCGCCCCGGAGCACCTCTCACGACCTCTCCCAACTTCAGTTTTTACGTCACTTCGTGTCCTTAAAACCCAGACGGCGATCCGCTCTGTAATCCTGTGGTTAAGTGGGGAACGGGCCGCAGAAGGAAAACATACGCAACGTAGAGGCTGCACCCAACATGGACCGTGTTTCACCTTAATCTGGAATCATCCGCTGATTCGTTCGTTAACAATAACTCATGTTTTTATAGCACTTGGCATTTTACAAAGCACCTTGACATGCACATCACTAAGGAGGGTTTGCAGAAGAATCGTCTTTGCGTAATTGTGGTGCGTGTGGAAAGAAATGAGCGGCCGGTGGTGGTGGTGGAGTGATTCTTAGCAGCCTCCATGCACAGCCATGGCCCCTCCAGATCAACTCCTAAAGAGCCATAGAATGAATCTTCCCATTTCCAGAAAAGCAGAAATAGTTTCCAGTGACGCGAACATTTCACGGCGGTGTTTGTCTTGGGGCCTGTAGCTTGTGCGTGGATGTTGTGTATTCCTCAAGGTGGAAGAGAACGGGCGGGTCCTGCCATGAATCCGGGGGCTGGGCTCTGTGAGAGCACCTCCGTTCTCATGGTCAGAAAGGAAGGGTGAATCACTCTTTGTTCAGCGGGGTGTCACCATCTGGGAGCAGTAAGTCTTCGAAAAGACTCTACGGGACAGTGCTGGTATTTGTCAGGCAGCGTTCAGGACAAGCATCTTTGATCTGACCACCTTCGTTTTTTCTCCTTTAAAAGTCATACCTCTCGCGGGCACCTGGGTGGCTCAGGCGGTTAAGCGTCTGACTCTTGATTTCGGCTCAGGTCATGATCTCATGGTTCCGTGGGTTTGAGCCCATCTGGCTCTGCCCTGACAGTGCAAAGCCTGCTTGGGATTCTCTGTCTCCCTCTCTCTCTCTGACCCTCTCCGCCTCGCTTGCTCACTCGCTCTCTAAATAAGTAAGTAAGTAAATAAGTAAATCAACGTTAAAAAAAAAAAGAATAAAAATTACCCCTTTCGGAAAGTTTACACGCCATAGGCATTTCTTATACACTTTGCAGGGGTCACAGACTCCCTGAGACCTGTCTTGGGATGTCAGGGCCAGAACCCTGGGAATTTGGGGGGATTAAAGTGTGGTGTGGAAGGAGTGTGTGGACTGGAAGGCAGCAGGTGCTCCCTGGCTGTGTGGTTCGGGGCAAGACCCGCTGAAGCCCAGCTTCGTGTGTGGAACAGAATGATGCCTGCGTTGTATCTCGCGGGGTCGCTGTAGGCATTAGAGACCATATATGTAAAGTACGTCAAGTGATCCTTGTATATGACGTCACCCCAAAATACAAACTGCTCATCTTTGTGCCAGTGAGTCTGAGATAAACGTGAGTTTTTAAAATTTCTTGGTGGGCGTCCATTTCCTTTCTCAGCTTTTTATTTTCACATGCCAGTTTGCACATAATTTCTCAGTAAATAAATGTGTTAAGTTGAACTTCCTGGGCCAAGCAATATTTATGTCAGTCCAATAGTAGACAGCATTGAGTTTGAATGATTATAAATATATGATTAGGAATCTTAACCAAAAAGCTTTTATTTTGGAATTGATTAGAATTTTCCCATTTAAATCGTACTGTGTTTCTCTTGAGTAACACCTTAGTTCCCGGGATTGGCCAGCATTAAAGAGAAGTATGTCACACTTTTCTGCGTACTGAACAGTCTATAATTATCATCATCCAGTTAACGTAAAGTGCAGTTATGTTAGCATAAAGTTTTGTTATGTAGTTGTTACCATAGCCGGAGTCGGGTGAGTGTTTAAACCCTTGTGAACTCAAAATTCTTTTATGATGATGGAATATTTCATGTTTCAGTATTCTTCATACACAGTATGTGTTCAAATACTTTACCAGGTATGTGTTTCTTACAGGTTCGTATAATATATAAAATGCATTTCTGTTCCAAGAAAAATAGAAGTGGTAAACAGTTGGGAGAGAGCTTGCATATTTTCCTTTATTATCCTGTCTGATGATTAATGCATTCAGCTATGTTCAGCCTCACGTTTAACCAGGTTAGTGTTTAGTTTTGGTTAGGCTGTTTTCCTTACGAGAACAGAAATGGCCAGTCCTGTGCCCTGCCTGTCTCCCAAATGGAGTCTTTGCATTGTTTCCAGATCACGGTGCTTAACGTAAGGTCGGATTTTCTTGTGAAAACAGAGTTTGGATTAACTCTGTGTGCTTGCACGCACCCTTCCACACCCGCCCATGCGGTTAGCTCCAGCTACCTGCTGACGTCACGGTTCTGATTTCAAGACGGAAGAATGAGGTGAGGTTCTGCTTTGTGGCGTGCAAGTGCAGCAGCAGATTTTGAGTGCGTGGTCGATCTACAAGTCTCCTTTTCGCGGAGGCCATGAGGCTTAATGGAAAGGATATGAACTTTGAGATCCACGGTGTGACCTTCGACGAAGTCCTTTAATAAAATAGCTGAGTCTCTGGTTCTCGTTCATCTACTTGGCTTGATTATTGTAAAGATTTATGCAGGGGCTGGCAAACTGCAGTGTACTGGCGTCTTCTTGTAAATAAAGTTTTATTGAGACACAGCCGTGTCCATCCCTCGAGTGGCGTCTATGGCTGCTAACACGCTCTACCAGCACCGTTGGGGACGTGCGCACAGACCACCGGGTGGTTTTCAGAGCCTAAACTCTTTATTTTCTGACGCTTCACAGAAAAAGCTTGCTGACCCCTGATAGAATGCGATCAAAAAATGGTGTTGTGAGTCCCATCTGTGCCGTTCAGTAGCTATGTGACCTCAGTCTTGTTCTGTGACCTCTTCGTAGCTTCGTTTTTCCTCTGTGAATGTCATTTATTCATCCCTTCAGCGAGTGTCATGTGCTTGCCACATTTCAACACCGTTCTAGGCTGAGGAAGTGCAGCAGGGAAGACACAATACCTGTGCTCGTGGGGCTTACGTTCCAGGGGAACGTGTTCACTGAGGATAATAATAGCACAGGGAGGGCTTCGTGGACGAATATTTGGAAAAGCACATTTGGAACATTCCTTGGCGTAGACAGGCATCAGTAGAATACATACTCTGTGATGTTGGCTCTTACTGTGCTAAGTATGGGCTTGTTAATGTGTCAAACAAAGTGGAAACTCAATTCGGGGTTGGAACCCTTCTAATTCCGTGTCTATGTCCCTAAGGTTTCTACCGAGAGAATGAACAGCTAGAAATAATAAGGAGCATAACTGGTACCATTAGCCTCCTGAAGAGAGGGAATGGTTCATGGGAAACTGTAAAATAGTATCACTGTATAGTCCCAGCCCAGGGCAGGGTGAATTCACGGATTGCTCTTGGTGTACTGGGCTGCTCACATGTAGAAGGTGAGAGCGGGGAAAGGAGAAAATCCGCCCGTGGAACATGGAGCTAACTCGAGCATTTTATGCTCATTCTATATTTAAAAATTCTCATTAGACATTAGATTCCTTGGACTTTTGAGGTTCTTTGAATCCATACAGGAGTAGTGAGAAAAAGTACTGAGAATTTTAAGGGTCGGCCTAAAGGTTAATATTCGTTGAAGTGATGATTATGTTTTAAGACTGAAGGTCAATATTGGAAAATATGAAGTCTATACTGGTTTTTTTCATATATATTAAATGTTGATAATCTAATTGGTGTTTGTGCACAGGGTCCTAGGACCCGAGTATTTTACATGTTGGTACTTGGACCGGTACCAAGTACCAGTACTTGGACCGGTACGGGGAGTGGGGTAGAGTTAACCGGTGAGTGGAATGAATATACTTAGTATGTCTAAGAACCCAGAGGCCCCCGATTGTATGACTTGGGGAAAATGAGTTCATTTTGCTCATGTTTTCATTTCTTTTTGGGTTTTTTTTTTTTTATGCTTATTTATTTTGGAGAGACAGAGAGGGGAGGGGCAGAGAGAGAGGGAGACACGGGATCTGAAGCAGGCTCCAGGCTCCGAGCTGTCAGCACAGAGCCCAACGCGGGGCTCGAACTCACCGCGAGATCACGACCTGAGCCGAAGTCGGGCACTCAACTGACTGAGCCACCCAGGCACCCCTCGTGTTTTCATTTCTAAAGTGAGGAGATCGGACCAAGTTTTTCCAGGTCCTTTTCAGCTCTAATTAAATAATCTGTGGATTTTCTCTTCGACCAGACTCCCCAAAGTTGAAAGCTTTGTATTGTTTTCCTCTCCTGCTGGATCTGCCACTTTGTCCTTCACATAATGATACAACACGTTTGGTTCTTCGTGGTTGTAGGTGCAACACGCATGGCGTTGGGGTGACGGGGCCCTACCTTCCTCATCTTCTTAAGCAGGATATTTTCCTCTCGTGGCCCTCATCTGTAGGTGGGGGTGTCATTGTGATGGACCACATAACTACCTGAGGTATTTTTCAGTTCTGACGTTCTAAGACTCCAGAATACAATTTAGAAGACTAAAGATGGACAGGAGGAAGAGGGCTGTTGGTGTTGTTTTGTTTTGTCTGTCCCCCCCCCCCCCAAGTTTTTTTCTTTTAATATTTATTTTTGAGAGACAGAGAGAGAGCACAAGCAGAGGAGGGGGGGAGAGACAGAGACAGAGACAGAGACAGACACTGAATCCACAGCAGGCTCCAGGCTCCAAGCTGTCAGCACAGAGCCCGACGTGGGGCTCGAACTCACAAACTGTGAGATCATGACCGGAGCCGAAGGCGGACGCTTAACCGACTGAGCCACCCGGGCGCCCGTCTTGTCCGTTTCAGGTGGAAAAGGGGAGAACCTGCGTGGCCTGGAGCTTCCAGAGACTAGATTCGCTATCGCAGCAGAAGGCTGTGGCCACTGGCAGTGATTTCAGGTTCTCAGTGCGCACCTCTGGCATTTTCCTGTGCTACCCAGTATCCTTTTTCCTATAACACTCTCCCTTTTGACACAAAGCTCTGTAGGAAACGTTTATACCTAAAAGCTTAGGTGATGTGAAATGACCAATTCAAGATTGCCTTCTACAGATTTGAAAATTAAATTACAGTTCATGGTTTGTGATCTGGCAGAGCTTAAACAAAATTCGTATGTACTTTTTTGAAAATACAAAGAAAAAAACGTTTTTACTCTATGTGAAAATATGTCATTCTTCTGGGACTTTCATTTTTAGGATATTCGGTACTTAGTAATATGCTTATAAAAAAGTCACTGGTTGATAAAGAAGTAAAGTGGAAAAATACACTCAAATGATTTTCCTGGGAGTCATTGCCCTTAAAAATATAAGGGTAATATTATCTATGACTTAATATTTACCATATTTCAAATTTATGAAATCCCCAACTAAGAAGAATTATAAAATCAATGTGATACATCACATCAATAAGAGAAAGGATAAAAACCATATGATCATTTCAGTAGACGCAGAAAAAGCATTTGGTAAAGTACAACATCCATTCATGATAAAACCCCTCAATAAAGTAGGTTTAGAGAGAATATGCTTCAACATAATAAAGACCATATATGGGGACACCTGGATGGCTCGGTTGGTTAAGCGTCCGACTCTTAATTTCAGCTCAGGTCACGATCTCACGGTTCGTAACTTCAGGCGCCACATTGGGCTCTACGCTGGCGGCACAGAGCCTGCTTAGGATTCTGTCTTTCCCTTTCTCTCTGCCCCTCTCCTGTATGCTTGCTCTCTCTCAAAATACAGAAACATTTTTTTTCGAGACCATATGTGAAAAAGCCACAGCTAACATTATACTCGATGGTGAAAAACTGACGGTTTCTTCCCTCGGGTCAGAAACAAGACAAGGATTCCCACTGTCACCACTTCCATCCAACATAGTACTGGAAGTCCTAGCCACAGCAGTCAGATAAGAAGAATAAAAGGCGTCCAAATTGATAAAGAAGCAGCAAAACTTTCACTGTTTGCAGACGACGTGGTAACTATATCTAGAAAAGCCTAAAGACCCCACCAAAGAACTATTAGAACTGACAAATGAAGTCAGTAAAGTCATAGGGCACAAAATCAAGCTACAGAAATCTGTTGCATTTCTCTACACTAATAAGGAAGCAGCAGAAAGAAATTAAGAAAACAATCCCGTTTTTAATTGCACCAAAATAATAAAATACCTAGGAGTAAACATAACCAGAGAGGCGAAAGACCTGTACTCTGAAAACTGTAAAACACGGATGAAAGAAATGGAAGAGGGCGCAAAGGAATGGAAGGACATTCGGTGCTCCTGCATCGGAAGAACAGATATTCTTAAAATGTCTATGCTCCCAAAGCAGTGTACAGATTTAATGCAGCCCCTATCAAAATGCCAACAGCATTTTTCACAGAACAGTCCTAAAATGTGTCTGGAACCACAAAAGACCCCAAATAGCCAAAGCAGTCCTGAAAAAGAAAAGCAAAGCTGGAGGCAAACTGCAGACTTCTGGTTCTAATGCAAAGCTGTAGTCATCAAAACAGTGTGGTACAGGCACAAAAATAGACACGTACAGCAACGGAACAGAACAGAGAACCCAGAAATGAACCGTAATTATACAGTCAATTAGTCTTTGACAAAGGAAGAAAGAATATGCAGTGGGGAAAAGACGGTCTTTTCAGCACATGGTGTTGGGAAAACTGGACAGCTACGCGGAAAAGAATGAAACTGGAGCACTTTCTTTAACTATACATGAAAATAAACTCAAAATGGGTTAAACACCTAAACGTGAGACCTGAGACCATGAGAGTCCTAGAAGCGAGCACAGGCAGTCATGTCTCTGACATTGGTCATAACGGCATCTTTCTAGATATGACTCCTGAGGCAAGGGAAACGAAAGCAAAAATAAACTATTGGGACTACTTCAAAATAAAAACCTTCTGCACAGCAAAGGAAACAGCCAACAGAACTAAAAGACAGCCTCCTGAACGGGAGAAGGTATTTGCAAATACCTATCCAGTAAAGGGTTAGCATCCAAAACATATAAAGAACTTATACAATGCAACACCCGAAAAACAAATAATCCGGTTAAAAAATGGGCAGAAGACATGAAAAGACATTTCTCCAAAGAAGATATCGAGATGGCAGCTGACACATGAAAAGCGACACGTCACTCATCATCAGGGAAATACAAATCACGGTGAAATATCACCTCACACCTGTGAGAATGGCTAAAACAGAAAACACAAGAAGCAACAGGTGTTGGTGAGGATATGGAGACCCTCGTGCCCTGTTGGTAGGAATGCAGACTGGTGCAGCCACTGTGGAGGACTTCTGAGGTTTCCCCAAAGTTGCAAATAAAACTACCCTGCGATCCGGTAATCGCACTACTGGGTGTTTGCCCCCAAAGCACAAAAACACTAATTCAAAGGGATGCGTGCACTCTATTTGCAATAGTCAAGATATGGAAGCAGCCCAAGTGTCCCATCAGTAGGTGAACGGATAGAGAAGACGCGGTGTGTATACACGATGGAATATTAGCGATAAAAAAGAATGAGATCTTGCCGTTTGCAACAACACGGGTGGCATTAGAGAGTGTCATGCTAAGTGAAGTAAGTGAACAGAAGACACATACCATACGATTTCATTCCTATGTGGACTTTAAGAAACAAAATGCAAGAGCAAAGGAAAAAAGAGAGAGGCAAACCAAGGAACAGACTCTCATCTGTAGAGAGAACACTGATGGTTACCAGAAGGGAGGGGGTTGAGGGTTGGGGGAAATCGGGGATGGGGATTAAGGAGTACACTTGTCATGATGAGCACTGAGTAATGTGTGGAAACGTTGAATCACTGTATTGTACGCCTGAAGCTACTATAATGCTGTATGTTAACCGTACCGGAAATAAAATAAAACACTTAATGAAACAAAATACCCACCTCGTAAGATTGTTAGGAGTGTCCATGAGATCATAGTTGTGACCTCTAAATTGTATATAGCACTCAAAGTTTGGGCTGTTAACATTTTTGAAAAAGAAGGATTCTAAAGACACAAGGGAAGAGTGCGTAACGGTAAGCTGTTGATCACTGACTGAGTTTGCCGCGTGTGGTTTGAGGACAGCAGCGTGGGATTCAGTGCCCCCAGAGTGCCCGTGGTAGAGTGTGGCTCATGGCGAAAGGCTTTATGTAGTGTGGTGGTTAGGAGCTCTGGTTCTACAGTCAGGTGGATCTGGGTCCAAATCCTGGCCCTGCTATAGACCGGGAGTGACCCTGTGTGAGCCTGTTTCCCCCCTCAAAAACGGGACAACAGGAAGTCCTGTGTCCGAGGCTCCTTGGGAGGGTCACGAGGGAGCCTGTAATGTGAACTGTGCCAGGCAGAGACGTATTAGTCAGTAGGAACTGCGTTATTCTTGTTTGCACATACACATCCCAGTCATTCTTCTGAAATCAAAACCTGGATCGTGGACTTGCTTTTCTGGCTCCCAGTGGAAGTCCTTTGCACCTTGGAAACAGTATGTTGGGAATTGATTCTGGATCGTGGTGGCCTAGAGGTACTTCTCTGTATGTCTCCCGCTAAGCACAGCTAAAACCCCTGGACGTCAGGTGTAAAGCAAACACAGGAGCCCTCTGAAAGATGGGGAGAAGCAGGCGGCCCGCCTGGGGACCTCAGGGCTCAAGGAACAGCCCAGCGTATGTCCCCGGGGTGTTCCTTTTGCCTCCAGTATCTCAGACTGGATGTTAGAGAAGCTGTCAGTCCAGAAACACCGATGGGTGCAGACACGCACACATACACACCCAAGAGAAGGTTGCTCTTTGTTGCCAGAGGACCAAGAAAGGGCACTTTGGCAAGGCAGCCTTTTAGAATATAACTGCCCTACTTCAGACGGACACCGTGGAAAACCGTGTAGCCCTTCCCCCATCAGCAAAGGCTACGTGGGAAGCCCAGACTTACGCGTTCACCTGGATGTGACACAGTGCCCCCGGCCCCACCGGTGGACTCCGAAAAGACCTGGTGTCAGCAGTAACTGGGCATCTTCCTCCCCTCCCTGTTGCTGGACGCCCTGCGGGGGACCGGAACTCCTGCCCGCTCAGGAACCATGGGCATAAAGCAGTAAGGAGGCAAGCCCCCCACGCCCACCACAGCTCCACTGTCGGGAGAGACCAGGTGAGCCGAGGCCTGGACTTTGGGCCCCACGTGGGAGTAGCAGGTGCTGCCCTTCGCCCCGACCCGGTCACTGTCGAGGTGTCAGAGGAGGCCCCCCAAAACTGGACGTGTGCTCGAGACTCTCAGTCGCGTGACCTGAAGCCCAAAATGTCTACGGGACACGTAAAAGCCACGCGTTCTGCTGAGCACCAGGCGGGTCTCGACCTGATGAGAAGAGGCGATTGAGGGCTGCCTAGATGACACGGATGTGGGGTGATCTGATAAGGATTTTAAAGCCGCCTTCAGAAAAGCGCTTCCGTGAGCAGTTGGGAACATTGGAAGCTAATGAAGAAATAGGACGTCCCAGCCAAGAAACGAGATGTGAAGAAAAGCCAACTGGAGATTTTAGGACCGAGAAGTACGGTGACCCGAAGTAAAACGTAAAGACCCCTTGGGTGGGCTTTGGTAGCACAGTGGAGGGGACGTTGGAGACAGTCTGGGAACTTCGGGCTGAAATCAAAATCATCCAGTCTGAGCGACAGGAAGAGAATAGACCGGGGAAAAAAAATTGATGGAGCCTCAGGGACATGTAGGGTCCTCAGAAATAGTCTGGGAGTCTGTCATCAGAGTCCCAGGAGACGAGAAGAAAGCTGGTAAGGCTGAAGACGTGGTCCGAGAAACAATTACCGAATCTGACGACCGGAGGATTCGGAAGGGCGGAGCCTGGGTCACGTCTCCTTCGATTAGCTTACGGGTAGCAGGGGAGCCACCTGTCTGGAAACGTTTACGGTCTCATTAACCCGTGCATCCTATTAAAACAAAAAGGATCTTGCTTTCAGTCTTTTATTAATGACTGACCTTATCTCAGTCTAGGTTACGTCAGCCCGCATTTTCTACGCGATCATGACAAGATAGTCTGTTTGTTCAAAGTTTGTTTTCCTAAACCAGCAATTACCTGGTAGAAACGAGTGCTTCGTCCACTTCGAGTCGTGTGCATGAGTGTTCATAGCAGCCTTCACTCGTAAAGCCCCACGCCGGAGACACCCCACGTGTCCATCGCGGACAGGATGGGTAAAAATACAGCATGGCATGTCCTTCGTGCAGGGGAATAAAGCCGGCAGTGAGAAGGGACAAGCTCTGTGGTTTGTAGCCGTCTGTTTAGCGGGAAAAGCCACAGTAGAGAGTGCATATTGTGTGGCTCCATTCAGCCAGAATTCCGGAACAGGCAGAAGTAATCTAAGATGACAGAGGTTGAGTACTAGTTACTGTGTGGGGTTAGCAACTGGTAGGGGACACGGGGAGCCTCTGGGTGCCGGAGCGTTCTTCGTCTTGATCTGGGTGATAGTTGCACACGTGTGTACGCGTACAAAAATTCCGTAAGCTGTGCACTTTGAGATTGGCACACTTTAGGAAATTAATTTTTTAAATAATTAATTTTATTAACTTATAGCTACGTGTTCTGAAACACAAATCTCTGGGTAAAGTCTTTCTGTTGCTTTCAGGAAAAAGTGAGACTCGTAGGCTTGGCCTTCAAGGTCTCCCTGATCGGCTCCACCATGTTTCCTCCAGCCCTGGATACCAATGCTGTGTTCTCCCGTCTCCAGGGCCTTTCTGTCTCCCTTATTCCCACCCCACCTTGACTTTGGTAAGAGCAGTAAATGTGTCTGATTCACCCATTGGTCCCCACCTTAGGGTCTGTCGCAAAGTAGCTTTTATCTTCAATGTTTAGCAAATGAGTAAACAGTCGTAGGGTTAGGGTTAGGGAAGGGAAGGGAGAGAAGTCAGAGAAGTCAGTCGCGCAGGGAGGGGACCACAGATAGATGGCACTCTGACGTTCTCATCGAGCCGGTGGGTGGCGAGCCTCCCGAGGGCAGTTCTTTCCTGCTCAGGGGCTGCTCTGTTCGCTGCAGAGGCCCTTCCTGGTGTGCCGGGGCTGGCGACATACCGTCCCCATCATTGTGGCCGCTCCCAGGGCCGTGGCCCTGTCGCCGTCCAGCCCTGCCTCGCCGGCCCTTCCCCTCCCCTTCTCCACCCCAAGCGGGCTCAGCTGTACACCGTGAGGGTTCCCAGCACGTCTCTAGTATTTCGGGCCGCATCTCTACTCTGAAGATTAGAAACCCCCTCCTGCAGTGTGGGTGCTGCAGTCGAATAAAAGCTTGACGTTTTGAGTGTAACAGACCCGGGCTTTGCCGCTCACTCCACTCCATGACCCGGATCGAGTCGGTTAACCCTACACATCTCATTGTCTTCACCTGTCGGAGAGGAACGCTGATTCCTACGTCGCAGGGCTTTTAAGAGCCCCGGGGCGCCTGGGTGGCTCAGTCGGTTGAGCGGCCGACTTCGGCTCAGGTCATGATCTCGCGGTCGTGAGTTCGAGCCCCGTGTCGGGCTCTGTGCTGACAGCTCAGAGCCTGGAGCCTGTTTCGGATTCTGTGTCTCCCTCTCTCTGACCCTCCCCCATTCATGCTCTGTCTCTCTCTGTCTCAAAAATAAAATAAACGTTAAAAAAAAAAAAAATTAAAAAAAAAAAAAGAGCCCCGGGCTTTTGTGTGCAGAGCATATTCGGTGCACGTTTCCTTCCTCTTCTCTGGGTCCCGTTCTCTTGCACCGATAAAGCCTTTCTCCCACAGGATGCGTTTCTGAGGTGTGTCGTCTCTGTTCATAGACTTCTTCCCCCCATTGTCACCCTGCACCCGAAAGGTGATCGTGGGGCTTCCACACGACACCCTTCAGAGGCCACGACAGGCTGTGGGCATGTCAGTCAGGATTTGTGGGAGGCAGGCAGGCAGGCAGGGAAGAGAAGGACAGGTTCCCCTGCTGGCTTCATTCCGGTGCCCGCAGGACAGAGGGCTCATAACAGGCCCAGGTCGGGATATTCCTCCCAGGGGCCAACGGGTGCCATGATGCCCTGTGCTGGATAGAGAGACGCGGGCTCTCAGCGGTCTGCCTGCCTTGCCTTTCCTCTCTTGCCTTTTTTTTCCTTTCCTTTTCCCTTTCTCTTTTCTTTCTTTCTTTCTTTCTTTCTTTCTTTCTTTCTTTCTTTTTCTTTCTTTCTTTCTTTCTTTCATTTCCCTTTTCTTCCTTTCTTTTTCTTTCTTTCTTTCTTTCGCTTTCTTTTTTTCTTTCTTTCTCTCTTTCTCTTTCTTTCTTTCATTTCCCTTTTCTTCCTTTCTTTTTCTTTCTTTCTTTTCTTTCTTTCTTTCTTTCTCTTTCTTTTCTTTTCTTTTCTTTTCTTTTCTTTTCTTTCCCCTTTTTTTTTCTTTTTAAAACACCATGGCCAAGTTCGATAAACCGTTTCCAAGGCTGGATTTCTTAGTAGCAAGGAGCTCATCCTGTTACAGCGAGAAGTTGAGATTCTGTCCGTGGGTTAAAAATTAAAGGCTGAATGTGCTCAGGACAGATTTCTGTTTGTTCAGGCACTGAAGTATGACACTGTAGACGATGCAGCATGGGTGGGAATCACATCCCGAGAAGCAGCGGTGGAATGCGTATTTTTAAAAAACTGGCTCTATGGGTTATTTTTGTGCTAAACGTAGCTGTGCGTGATAGCACAGATGTGCCAGAACAGCTCTCCTGAGCTGCTCTGTTTTCTCTGCCGCTGACACGCTTTACCGATCCCTTTCTGGTCTTACTGCTTTCTCAAGTCGTATCTTGTGGCCCTGCAAGGAGGCTGCTAAATGGAGTGGAGCTTTAAGTCGCGGGCTCTCGAGTACACTAGAGATCAGTTCACGTCCTGATACGTGTTTTCTCCTGCTTCTGCTTAAAAACAGTGGCCTTTCATCTCGCGCTTCAGATATCTCACTGCACAACTTCTGACGTTTTGTTGATGAAACCGTCTTCCAGAAATGACCATGGTGGCAAAGGTCACCTTGCGCGTATGCTTCTTTCCTTCTAATTCTGCTTGTTTCGAGTTCTTCGCAAAGAATGCAACAAAAATGCCATAAGTAGAAGGACAAATAAAAAAGATTATGTTACTCCCTGCCGTTTTATTGGGCACTTTCTGGAAACCAGGTGTTGTGCAAGACCTTCCCTTTCCTCACCCCCTAGTTAAGTGACGCCCTCTGCTTCGCGGTAGGAGCGTTTCGCCCTTTTTTCCCTGTGAGACCAGGGTGACTCATCGGAGCCTCTGCGGCTCACGTGCCCCTCGGGACGTGGAAGCCTGACGGAGCGGAGGGTCCGGCGTCACGAACGGTGCTGTGCGCGGGGCGCGCCCCCTCCCCCGGGACCTCGTCCTCTGAGACCAAACACTGGAAGGTGTTCTGCGTTCCGAATCAGTTGAAAATTCCTTTCTGACATCCGGCCCTACAGTGTGTGGTAGTTTAGGAATCGGTCAGGGTGGAAGCAGGGACATCTGTAGCTGCACACTGATTCCATACTCGGCCACCACGGTGTCATCCGTGTGTCACCTGTGCCCTCCTCACTTCAAAACGGTTACTGTTTTCTTCAGTCCTGCAAGCAGAATGTAGTAGTAAGCTCCTTTAAAACCAGCTCGTTTCATTCATCATTTCAACAAAGATTTTATCTGCTGGGTGAGGAATTCATGAGAAAATCGCACTAAATTCAGATGCAGATATTTGCTAAAGAACAGTTAGTTGTTAGTCTTCCTGGAATCTGGTAGTTGGGCGTACAAAATATTTTTATTAATCATATTGTGCTTTGTACTTGGGAGTACTTTTAAAAGTCGCAGTGTTACGTTGTTGAAAAGCTTCTTTGTCCGTCCGTGAGCTCTGGCAGAACGCGGCCGTGGTGCCCTGGTGAGTCGTACTGTGGAGAGCCCGTCTTCTCTGTGGCTTCCTTTCCACGGGCTCTTCTTTCCCAGCATGCCCAGCCTCGTGGGGTCTTGGCCAGGTTCGCCTGCGGGGCGCAGTCTCTGAACGAGCCTCCGTCACCCCTGCCTCCCCCCCCCCCCCCCCCCCGCCACCACCCTGCCGTCAGCACTGTCCGCCCTTTGCTGGTGTTCTCACCGAGGCTCTGTGGTGTCCCAGTCCCTGTGGGAAACGGGGCCGAGGCTCGTCTCATCGTTGGCTGTCATCTTGCCTGCACGTTGGCCCCATTGCAAGACCTGTGGGTCCTTCCTGACTCGGGTTTCAGAACTCCGAGGGTAACCCTGCTGTGCGTTTTAGCTGGTCCCCGAAACTTTACTGTTAAAGGCCTTTTACCTCCTGAAACTTTCAGTTGCCAAACTTTAGCAGGTGGAAAAATGCTCCTGAAACTTTCAGTTGCCAAACTTTGGCAGGTGGAAAAATGGAAAAATGCTGAGCATTTTTTTTTTCATTTTCAGTGAAGCTAGAAAATAAAAGTTTTCATCTGTTTAACAAAAGCAACTTTAGAAAAAATAATGTATGGTCAGTAAGGATAAAGTGGGCAGTTGTTAGGGTGATATGAAGTGGTGGGACCCTGACGGGGAGCAGTTTATCGAAGAGACTTAAAGATGATTATGTTTTTTCATCCAGTAGTTTTTCCTTGGGGAATTTCTGCAAAGGAAATAATCAGCGACACAGTTAAAATGCTGATACATGGGGGCGCCTGGGTGGCGCAGTCGGTTAAGCGTCCGACTTCAGCCAGGTCACGATCTCGCGGTCCGTGAGTTCGAGCCCCGCGTCAGGCTCTGGGCTGATGGCTTGGAGCCTGGAGCCTGTTTCCGATTCTGTGTCTCCCTCTCTCTCTGCCCCTCCCCCGTTCATGCTCTGTCCCAAAAATAAATAAAAAACGTTGAAAAAAAATTAAAAAAAAAAAAAAATGCTGATACATGGATGTTTGTTATATTGTTGGTAAAAATTTGGAAATTATGTAAGAATCCTGAGTAGGGGAGGATTAAATTATGGTGGCTTGCAGTGACAGATTAGCATATACCATTTTAAAAATCACATCTTCAGAGAATTTTTATTATACAGGAAGATGTAGAATAGCGTACATATATAAAGACGATTTTCATTTTTTAAGATGCATGCGTGTGTTAATACGTACGGGTCGAACACAGACTGGCGGTACACGAACACGTTCATGGATGGGATCTGTCCCCTCCTCAGGGCTCGGGCCTGGCCCCCGAGGGAAGGGATCAGATCCTTGATGGCAGCCTGGTTGGGGGTGAGATTGCAAGGTGGTGATCGTGGGCCGAAGTGGACTCAGACCTTTTCCGTTCTCCCCTGCTGCTGGGCCCCTTTGCCCTCAAACATGGAGGGACGGGGGGCTCAGGGAATGGTGAGCCCGCTGGTTATTTCTCTCCCACCTTCCAGCCTTTGCTAACAAGGCTGGCATTTCTGTACCTTGGTTGGGCAGTAGGCGGACTGAACGGAGATGAGCCATCTTGAGGTTGAACTCCCCATCGAGTTCTTTTCTGCTCCTCTCAAGGTCTGGGCTGGCACAGAGCGAGTTA
Source organism: Panthera onca (assembly GCF_046562875.1). Classification (NCBI taxonomy): domain Eukaryota; kingdom Metazoa; phylum Chordata; class Mammalia; order Carnivora; family Felidae; genus Panthera; species Panthera onca. The sequence continues at coordinate 137,595,111 of NC_138345.1, forward strand.
GTTGGGATTAAAGTATTTTTTACTCAGTTTAGTGGGGTATGTACGTACATATGTGTTATTCCTATATAATCTTAACAAGGGAAACAATTTGCAGCCCACATAACATTTAAAACATTTAAAAAGAAAAAAGAAATAAGCTTCTAAAAAGTCACCCTGAAAAATGATGAGTGGACAAATAATGTGATGATCACTGTGACTTTTATCTTATTTTTAATGTTGATTTATTTATTTAGAGAGAGCATGGGGGAGGGGCAGGGAGAGGGAGAGGGAGAGAATCCCAGGCAGGCTGCCAGCACAGAGCCCGATGCAGGGCTCTACTCCACAAACCGTGAGATCATGACCTGAGCCGAAATCAAGAGTTGGACACTTAACCAACTGAGCCACCCAGGTGCCCCATCACTGTGACTTTTAGAAGAAAATCTTGTCACTGTGGCTTTTCAGTTATTGATGACCTCCTTCCAGGAAGAAAATACTCTTATTGCTTACAAATTACTCCAGGGAAAGTGCTTAACAGTTGCCTATAGTACCTAGTGTTGGATTACTGAAACCTTCGGATTAGATGGTATTTGGTGATGATACCAAAGTTACAGAGGAAGCACAAAGATTTCTCTCCTGAGACCCCCAGATGTTTGAATGCTTTAGGACTTGGTCCTGAGCCTTCCTCTAGGGAGCCCCTTGGTCCCGGGCTTTAAAGCCCATCTGTGTGCAGATGACCCCCACGTGTATCTCTGGAGCCCAGACCTGCCCCCCAGGGTCCACGCTGGGGTACATGGCGGCCCACACTCTCCTTACAGGAAGTACAGAAGGATAGGACCGCCGACGCCCATTGGATGTCTCCGAGCGCCTCACCCCCGAAGTGCAGTCCGTTCACTTGCTCCACCCCAGAGCCCTTCTGTATCTCAGTAAATGGTAACCAGCCCTCCAGAAACTCAGAATCTTGGAGTCCTCTTTGTTCACTTGAGAAAGCAGTTCCCGTGGGATCTGCCTCCCGTCAGTGGTGTGGGATTTTATCCCCAGTGCACCACGGCAGCCCTGCCTGGGTCCGCTTCCCACTCCCCTGCCCCAGTGCTTCCTGACGGACCTGCCCCGAGCACTGTCTCCCCCCCCCCCCCCCCCACGTATTTATATGGCAGCCAGGGGTCATGGTTTTGAAAATCCAGATTGGATTCACTCCCCTGTAAAAATCTTCGATGGCTCATTTTACACTTAGGAAAGAAAAGACCGAAGTTATTTTCCTGCCCTTCAAGACTGTATTCTAGGGAGCCGAATCAGCTAGGGGGCCTGTAAAATACGTACGTGCATGTATGTTTTTATGCCTGGACCATCGTCCCCAAGATTCAGATTAGGTTGACCAAGTGGGACCCAGGCATTGCTTTTTAAAAGCTCCCCAGGTGATTCGGATTCACAGGGAGGATTGAGAGGCACAGTGATCTTTAAAATTCAACACGCAGCATAATTGTCTAAAGATCCGTTCAACAGCTGTCTGTTGGGTCCTGACCCCAGGGTCTGACTCAGCAGGGCTGGGGCTGGCTCAGGATGTGCGTTTCGGAAGAACAAGTCCCCAGGTGATGCTTGTCCTGCTGCTCCAGGGACTCCGCTTTGAGAACCGCCCGCTACTCCGTAGGCTCTGGCTCCTGCCTTTACAGCCTCACCCCTGCCATTTTGCCGGTACTCCCCCGCACGCAGCCATGCTGATTTCCTTTCTGTCACTTGGATACGTTTGACTCTTTCCACCCCTGGTTCCCTCAACCTCGGGTGATCTGGGTTCCCTCGAGATCGTTGAGTGCTTTTCCATGACTCAGGTCTTAGTTCAGACGTCACCATTTTATAGGAAAGCATTACCTGCCCTCCCCCCCACCCCCCCACCCCCTGTCTCACATAGAGCCTCCTCTGTCACTTTCTAGTGGATCATCCTGTTTAGTTCCTTTATAGCAATTATTCTAATCTGTAGTGTGTTTTTATTTACTTATTTCTTGCTTGTGCTCTCTCCCGTATGCGTCCCGCGCTCCCCACCCCTGCGTGCTAAGTTTCACGGGCACAAGGACCTTGTTTACCTGTTTGCATGTGGATGTGTGCATGGGGTCAGTCAAAAGAGCTGTCACACACACAGAGTTTTTCAGCAACTAGTTACATCTAATCGAAGGGCAGGGCAAGGGATACAGGAGTGAAAGAAGCGAGCTTCATGTAATTGAAAACCCCGGCATCTAATGAAAGAGTCAGACAGACCAGCACATTTGTATACCATGGACTTCATACAACCAGACTCACTGGTCTGATGGTCGCTGCACTGGGAAGGAGCCAGTGGAGGGCATAGAGAAGCCATGGAAGGTTGTGCTAATACAGCTCTCTCCACAACATACAGAGAGCGGATGTCTGCCCCTCTCAGCATTGTTTCTGGGTTTTGTAGTTGTTCTGCCAAGGTATTGGGCCAAGGGCGGGTCCCTTCTCTGGGGAGAACCTCAGGTGTCAGGACCGTCTGCTCCCAGCTTCATTAGGAGGCCACTTTGCTTATACCGACCGGGCGCCTTTCCTTCTCCTGGACCGTTGGTGGAGAGTGGAGATTCTGCCCCCACAGGACTCTTAAGTGGGTCACCCCGATCCATGAATTAAATTAACTCCAAAGTCACTTTGACCCCAAGGCACAAAATTCATTCCCTATTAAGAGACTAAATTCAGTGTAATAATAAAATGCCCACCAGAGGTACCTCTAAATTTGAATATTAATTCTATCTCATTATCAAATTCCCAGGGAGACATTAAAATCCGAAGATTACATTCCATTTTAAATTAAAGTCCAAGACCTTAGTCAGACTCTCTGCCCTTGAGAGTTGAAATTCAAAGAGACTGAGGTTTAAAATGTATCCTTTCCGGTTTCTTATTCTGCTGAATCCCACCCAGAGGGGCTCTTCATGCCTGCCCGGGGTCAGGACTCCACCTGCTGCAGGCCTGGTTGGGGTCTTACAGGTTCAAGAACCCCAGTACCAAATCTCTGACATGCCTTGCTTCTTACAATTAAAAAAAGGTACAAGGGCACAGGCTTATCACAGCACCGGTGTCCCCACACCAGAGTTAGAAAATACGTCCTTTCCCAGTCCTCTGATAGTTAACCCCCGAGCAAAAGCAGGTCCCCAGATACGAGTGCTTAGTCTTTGCTGCCAAGTAGCAGAAAGTCTCTGGTTTGTGAGGGCAAGAGCGTTGACATAGAAGTTCTGAGTTTCCGCTTCTGCAGGACTTCAGTTAGTCTGTGACGGTTGGTGGCCTGTGACACTGAGGGGTGGTGTCCTCACTCATTTCTTCGGTACTGCTCTCCCTTGTAAGGGCAATCCCAGTGAGCCAAGACCATGTTTCTGTCCTGTCCTGGGTTTTGCGGGGCCCCAGTCTTCTGTTCCGGTAACAACTAACACATCTACCCCATCTCTGAGAGCAGTTGGGACTGGATGCATTTTCATTTCCCTTTAGATCTTTCCTGGCCTTCTAGATAATTATTTTCCATGTTCTATCTGGGGAATCTATCCTCTAAGATTTCAACTTTTTCTCCTAAAAACAAAACAAAACAAAACAAAGAAACACTCTTCCTTCATCTAAATCAGCCTGATTACCTTCTTCTCTTCTCGTTCTTCCTCTGCTTCCATTCTGACAGTGAGTCCGAAGCATTGTTCACGGCCACTCGGACTCCTTATTGATTTCCAGAGACTGAATGCTCCGAACAAAGACCTTTTTAAGTTGCAGTATTTCGTCGAGTTTGTTTTTCTACATCAGAATAAGAAGACCATCTTGTGTTTTTTTCTGGTCTCGGAATCTACCTAAATTTTCTCTTAGGTATGATGGTTATTACAAGTTCCTGGCACATAGCCCTTTTCAAGTTAAAAAAGTTCTCCAGTTTTCTGAGAATTAAGAAAAAAAAAGTCATAAGCCAGTGCTAACCATTATCAGAGGTTTTTTCTGTGATATTGAGATAATTATTACTACATTAATGAGGATGCTTACTGTACATTTTCTGGTTGACGTTAGGATCATGAGGAACTTTTGTAGCATGTGTAATTTGGTTCATCTAATACTCCTTGTGGGACTTTTTTGTGTGGGGCAGGGAGGGGTCCCTGTTAAAAGTTAAATAGGCCCGTGATTTTCTTACACCGCTCTGTCTGATGCTGGTTTTGAACCAAGTCAGAGTAGGTTTAGGGAGCTTTCTCTCTTTGCCTGTTGTTTTGGAACAACTTATATACATAATAGATTATGTGGTCCTGAAAAATTCGGTGGCACTCACTTGGAGAGCCCTTGGGTCTTTGTTTTGTCAGTGAGTCTTGGTCATTTTTGTATCATTAAATCATCTAAATTTAAGTATTTAAATTGTTCTGTTCAGGATTTTGATTTATTCTGTCAGTGTTGACATTTTCTCCTTTCTTCAGAGATACTCATTCCATCTAGACTTCCAGTTGTTTTCATAAAGTCCATAATATTTTATTGTAATCTGTGTTTTCTGTACCTTTTTGTCTCTTTACCTTCTGTTCTGTTTAAATAGATGTCTCTCTCTTCTTCATCAGTCTTCTTGGCATTTTTTTCCTTCTGTTAATGTTTGCAAAGAACCCCCGTTGGTTGTGGTTCATCTTTCTGCTGTGCCGTTACTCTGACACCCTGACCGTTGCCTGCCAATCAAGAAAAGCAAAGATACAAGGCTTCCTGATAGCAGGCTTCTCTGGAGCAGTGATGCAAAGCAGGACTCAGTGCAATAACATCTTTAAAGTGCAGAAGCTGTCAATCCGGAATTATATATCCAGCTCAAATAGCCTTCAAAAATGAAAGTAAAATAAAGCCATTTCCCCGAACGCAAGCTGAGAATTTGCCGTCAGTAGAACTGTGCTATGAGACGGTATCGAGGGAAGTTGAATAAAGTGGAAGAAAATGGTGCTGGATGGAGACCTGACTCTATACAAAGAAATCAAAGCACCAGAAAAGGAAACATGTAGCTAAAACCGAAATACCTTATCATAATCTCAGTGTATTTGGGGGTTTATGACGGACGTAGAAGTAAACGTACGAGAGCCCCAACGTCAAGTGGAGTGTCCGGTTGTGGGATTCTTACATCGTGTGTGAAACAGTAATATATTATTTATATAACATTATCTGTAGATAGACCACAGCAAGTTAAAGATGCCTACTCTAAACCCCAGAGCAACCACTTTAAAAAAAAAAAGGAAATAAATAAAAAGAGAGAGGGTTCATAAGTGGCTTTAGAAAGCGGCTCCATGGCTGACGAAAGCTGGTGGGCGAGCCGCAGAGATTGCAGACACGCGCGGGAGCTTTCTGGGCCGTGAGGTTCTGGCCTTGATGCGGCTGTGGTGGTGCAGGTGCAGCTGTGATCTGCTGTGTGTTTGTCACGGCTCAGCAGAGCTTGGTTTAGGAACAAGGAGAGCAGAGCTCCAGAGGGGAGAACGGGAAGGCCGTCGTGCTCCATTTTAGGGGCTTCTCGCAGGATTTGCGGTGGGTCCCAGACGCTGGCTCAGTGGGTGCTCTCGCCCTTGGCGCGGGTCAGGAATCATCAGCTCAGCTGCGTGTCGGAATCTCCTAAGAGTGTGTCTGCGGCTCTGACGCCCAGGCTTCACTCTCCAAGACTGGGACGTGTCTATTTTCGGGTTGGGACCACAGGATGAGTGCCGTTGGACACGTCCCAGGGGATGCTGATGCGGACCCAGGGTGGTGAACCACTGGCCTAGCCTCACGCTCGGAGTTGTAGAGAAAGCGTGTCTGTGGAGCGCAGGCCCTGTGCTGCCCTGAAGCTTCTGGAGGAGCACCATTGCCTGTTCCCAGCGTGCCCATGAAGGGGAGCCATGAAGCGCCCAGCACGAAGCTGCACGAAACACCTAGACTCACCGTATCTACTTACTGGCTGGTCACAGAAGTGTAAGTCTTGACGTACCGGAGCTTTGCCACAGCTCAACTCGCGGTTGGCACAGGAGCGCCGTGTCCAGCCCTTTTCAAGTGTGGGCCGTGAAGGAAACTTCCAGAGTCTCAGAACAAGTGAAAACAGTATCACAAGCGTGTTGCCATTTCTCACGTCCTGATTGCGTGCGGGGGGCCATGCCGAATGCTTCCTCGTGGATCTTCACCACGACCCCGTGACTTGGGCGTGACCCCCTTGTCACATAGAATCCAGACTTCCTGACGTTCAGGGAGCTCCTCAAGGTTCCACGGCTGACAGGATCCCTGAGGCGGGATTCTCATGTAGTTCTGTCTCCAGAGTGTCCCCCGTCCTTCCAGGTGGTTGGGATGACACCTGAGTCCTGCCCGTGGGTGGCTGGGTGCGTCCACATCTCTGACGGACGGTCCGTTTCGTCCAGCATTGCCTTTGGGCTCCAGGCCCTTTGAGTTGGTTGTCAGCACGTCTGACGATGGCTTCATCCGGACGGGGACCTCGTGTGAGCATTGCCGCGCCCACGCTCGTCATTGATCGGCTTTGGAACGAGGCCTCTGATGGTCTCTTTACTTGCGTATGCGTTTGCTTTGAGGAGCTGTGTGGTGAACACATTTTTGCCACGTGTCAGGTCAGTCAGGCTCGCTTCACTGTATATTCAGGTAGGAGATAAGGTGCTGTGCTGGTACCGTGCCCTTGCTTTCTTTGGGTTCTTGGATTTTTGTATTTACCGTTTGACGTGACAGCAGCCGGGTAGTTGAGGCTGTGTTCTCTGTCAATCCAGTAGGTTCCCCCAAGGGAGCATACGGAGCAGGGCTGGGCGTGTGCACTGTGCATAGAACGCTCTCCGAGCTGATTGGCCCAGGTGGGAGGAACAGTTAGCAAATCAATTAGTTGTCCTTCTGTTTACACTTTATTTCCAGGGGCTAAATGTTCGTTTGTTTAAGCCAGACTCGCTGTCTTGTTGAAATGTGTTACCTTGTGAAAGTGTTGACTGAGCTTGGCTCCTTCGTATGAACTACAGCTTGTGACTCATTTGTTATGGGTATAGAATCAATTCCCAACATGTTAGGTAAGAAAACAAACAGCTTCCTTGTTTTATGAAGTGTGAACAGAAGAAAACTTGTTAATTTCCTAATTGTTCTCCCCTGCCCCAGACAGAGCTCCACACTCGTAGCTGCGGCAGTAAACTTGAGCTTGCTCGTAGCACAGAGGTGTCGTCAGTCACTGCTCCTGAAGGGAACGATGATGCGTTTGTCACAGTGCCACTGTCGTCCCTGTCATTCATGTGCTACACGTCTCGTGTATCTCTGTAAAAATTGATCTTGTATCGTTTCATAACGGAGCGGTGTGAATGCGAAATGCTCACCTAGGAAAGCATGCCCTCGATTCAGTCACGACTCCCCCGTAACTGTGATCTTCAAGGGCGCTGTAATTCACCCTTCATGCTGCTCACGTTTCCATCGTTAGCACGTGATTTCGTGTCCTTCACAGGAAATTTTGCCCATTTCGCATATCTGAGAATTCTACTTTATCCCCCCAAGCAAATGAGATTTTTTTTTTCCGCATCAAATAATAGATCCTGAATAGTTTTTTATTCCTCACCAAAAAAAAAAAAAATTTTTTTTTTTTTAATAAAGGTACTATTTTGCCAATACAGAGTGGGGTCGTAAACTCAGCTGGGTGAAGTTGTCCTGAAGCTTCTTCCTCAGCCCTTCAGGGGCTTCACTGCTCACTCTAAGCACCTGAACTTCCTGCTGACAGTAGGACTAACAGCTGCTGCCACCAGTCCTGCTGCGCGTCACCGAGCGTTGGCTGAAGCCATCGATCCCATTCTCGCAGCTGCCCTTGGAAGTGAGACCCGTCATTCCGTTTTATGGGCGAGAATGGCAGGTCTCCGAGGTTAAAGGACTTGTCCAAAGTCACACAGCTCAGCACTGCTGCAGAACCAGGCTTTGGGAACCACAGTCCTCACTCTTAATCCCAGGGCTGTGCTGCACATCCAGCTCCTGGAACGCTCCGTGTTCCTTCTGATCTCCTAGCTTTTGCACGTGCTCTTGTCCCTGCAAAGCCTTCTCCACAGCGCACCCCCCCCCCCATTTGTCCATTCAGTGCCAGTTCATTCGCCTCCCCGGCCACGTGTCACTTCTGCAAGGAGGCCTTCCCTGTGAGCCCTGTGTGATACCGTCTGACACCAGGCTGACGTATGTTCCAGGAGGATTAGATCACGTCCTTGCCGAGGGCTGGTGAGGGTCAGCTGCTTCCTTGCTGTGCCCGTCGCCAGGCTCTTGCTCCTTTCTGGACCCCTCGTCTTCACCCCAGGGCAGAGGCATTGACGGTAGCTCTCCCTCCCCTTTGAAGACGTCACAGTCAGCACCCCAGTCCCGCTGGAGGGTGTGCCGTGGGCTGTGGGAGGAGACGTTCGGTGCAAGGGTTGCCTTGGGAAGCTTTGAATTCGGTCTCAGGTGGGGCCGCTAACAGCTTGGCCATAAAATTTCCTTCTGCGCTTCTCAAACCCGTGATCCCTTCCCGGTCCAGCCCTCTCTAGTGTCCTAACCTCCCAAACTCTCTGTGCCGAAGAACGGGTTATCTTTCCCCCAAGCCATCCTGGACCAATATGTTTATAAAATGTAATACAAGTGAATTACTAGAAAAAAAAGTCAAAAACTTAAAAAGACATAGATGCTTCAAACCTAGATTTTATTACAAGATTCAGGAGACACAGCATAACCCTGTTGAACTGTTAGCACCCTTTCTGACTTTTCCCTCTCACTGCCTGTTTTCACTGACTGACGGTGGTCTCTAGACTGTGACTAGCACTCTTTAGTGAAGTGACCCTGGGGACGATATTTAACCCATGAGCCCCACTTCCTTTGTCAGGAAAATGGAGCCAGTACGGCTTACCCTGGCATTCTGCCGGAAGGCGGAAATCATGGATGTATTTGTCATTGCCTAGTGTGTGCCAGATGCCTATTAAATAGTAGGACATTTCTCACCCTGTTTCCGGCACCTAGAAAAAATTGCAGAAATTAGATTTGTTTTCTTCCCGTCTGCCTTGGGGAAACCAAGGACAGCTGGTCACAGTGTTCTTCAGCGGGTCTGTGCATCACAGGCAGGTGGAGAGCTGCCATCTTTCACCGGGACGTGTGTTTCCAGACGGTCCCCAACTTAACGGTGTCTCAGCTTACAGATCGTCAACCTTATGATGGTGTGGAAGTGAGAGCGCGTTCAGTAGAAACTGTGCTTGGAGTTTTGAGTGTGGATCTTTTCTTGGGCTAGCGATGCACGGTACGCTCCTCTCTCGCAACGCCAGGCGGCGGCCACGGCTCCCGGTCAGCCTCGCGATCACGAGGGTCAGCAGCAACGGTTACGCTGACACCCGTTGTGTGCTCCTCAGCCTTTCAGTTTCTCCCTTCCTGTGCAGCAAATTACGTGAGAGATACTTAACACTTCATCACCAAATAGGCGTTGCGGTAGATGATTTTGTCCATCCATAGGCTCTTGCAAGTGCTCGAACATGATTCAGGTCAGCGGGGCTAAGCAGTGGCGCTCGGTAGGCAGGGGGTGGTAGCCATGGCTTCATCGCGACATAACCCCGTCGTAAGTCAGGGAGGATCTGTGGTTCATCCGATCCTGGGAGGGGTGCTTCTCTTCACGTCTAGGCCTTTTCAGTGAACAGCTAGGAAATAAATACTTTTTGGAAATTGAAAAATATATCACGAAATCTTGCTAATATTTCTAATTTAAGTGTAAAATTATTTTCTGGATTTAATCCTTTTTTATGCTGAAAATCTTAGTTCCTTAATAACATGAATGACCCATTTGCTTTAAACTAAATATAGAGGCACGTGGGTGGCTGTTGGTTAAGCGTCCGACTTCCGCTCAGGTCATGATTTCACAGTTTGTGAGTTCAAGCCCTATGTTGGGCTCTGTGCTGATGGCTCGGAGCCTGGAGGCTGCTTCAGATTCTGTGTCTCCCTCTCTGCCCCTCCCCCATCCGTTCATTTTCTCCCTCTCTCTCTCTCTCTCTCTCTCTCTCTCTCTCAAAAATAAATACACATTAAAAAAATAAGTGCATAACGGTTCAGAATAACAATACCAATAGGAAGCAGAGACAGCTGAATGCCGTTCTAAGATTTCTGTGCAGTTCTCTCTGAGCTTCGGATACGTCTCACTAGGGGTGTAAAATCAAATACTGTTTTAATTTTGTGTAATTTTTCTTTGTTTTACATGCCATTGGATTAATGTGTTTCTGTTTTCTATTTTTATAACTTTGTAAATTTAACTTTTCTGCTAAGATGTAATTGACGTAACGTACTGTGCTCATAGAACATAACATGACTCAGTATTTGTGTGTTGTGAAGTTATCAACACAGTAAGTGTAGTTAACATCCGTTATAAATTAAATTGTAGAGAATTATATAAAATACATATAGGATTCCAAAGTCATACTTGTATGACCAGGTGCATTCACAGACATCTGCCTCCCTTTCCTGCTGCTGCTGTCTCCCTCTCTCCTCATGCCCTGTGGACAGCCATTATTAGTTTTTTATTTAACCCTTTCTTGTGTCTTTTGGGAACTCTAAGAAAGTTTGTATATTTCTCCTCCTTTATTACACGGAAGGTTCACGTATAAGCCTGTCTGCGGCTTGCTTTTTTCACTGACCGCTGTATCCTGGTGATCCCTCCAGGTAGTGAATTGGGCCTTCTTCACTCATTTTCACAGCTACACGGACGTGTTTTGCGTCTGTGCTGTCGTTCGTTCAGCCGGCCCGTATCGGAGAACACCTGAGTTGCTTCCAGGATCTTTGTTTTCATAAGTTGCACTGCATGCAACATCCCTAATTGTCAGAGAAATGCGAATCAAAACCGCAGTGACACGTCACTTCGCACCCACAGGATGGTTAGAATAAAAGACAGACACTGACACGCACCAGTAAGAACGGAGAGCAGTTGGAACCCTCATACGTTGCTGGTGGACTAGAAAACGGCACAGCACTCTGAAAAGCACCCCAGCAGTTCCTCCAGATGTTACCAGGACCAAGCAGTTCCTCTCTCGGGGTACGCAGCCAGGAGAACTGAACATAAATGTCCCCTCGAAAACATGTACACAGATGCTCACAGCGCGGTCACAGTAACCAAAACCGTAATGACTCAGATGCCCATCTACAGATGAACAGATAAATAAAACATGGTCTCTCCAGACAGTGGAATATTATTTAACCACAAAAAGGAACGCGGTGCTGGATGAACCTTGAAAGCATCGTGCTAACTGAAAGAAAAGGCCACGCACTGAAAGATTCCATTTGTACGCTATGTCCAGAAGAGGCAAATCCGTTGACAGAAAGTAGATCAGAGATTGCTAAGGGCTGGATGGAGGAGACATGAGGAGTGACTGATGGGTATGGAGTTTCTTCCCTGGGATAATAAAAATGTTCTAAAATTGGATAGAGGTGATGGTTGTACAACTTTGTGAATAAAACTAAAATCCACTGGGTGGCTCCGTCGGTCGAGCGTCCAACTCTTGATTTCGGCTCAGGTCCTGATCCCGGGGTCGTGGCATCAGACACCGTGTCGGGCTCCACGCTCGTGCTTGAGAGTCTCTCTCTCTCCCTACGCCACTCTCCCCTTCTCTGTCTAAAATTTGAAAAAAAAGAAATCCACTGAACTCTGTCCTTTAAAAGGTGCGCGTTATTGTGTGTGAATTGTATCTCCTAAAACTGTGCTGCAGCGAGTAACCTTGTGCAGGCAAAGCCTCCGTGGGGCAGTGCAGTCGGAGGTGCTGCCCTAGGACTGGGAGGGCTGCGTCGGTGAGTAGGTGCTTCACCCGGTGCAGCCCGTCCACGGGCGTCGTGCCATCTAGCGCTCGCTCCAGCAGTGTGCGAGGACGCCGGTTTCCCCGTCGCCTGCGTGGGTTGTCAGACTCGCTCGCTTGCCGCTCTGACGGGCGAGAGGTGGTGTCTCCGCGTGGTAACAGTTTGCAAGGTTGAACGTCTTCTGATGTCTCTGTGGTCCAGCTGCATTTCTTTGTTTCTGTGCCGTTTCTGTTCATGCATTTGATCCATTCTTTTTCTATTGGGTTGCTGATCTTTTCTCAGTTTTTACGAGTTCTTTGTATATTGAAAGATTAACCTTTTGCCTGTAATGTTTTACAAATAACTTTCCTAGCTTTTATTTGCCTTTTTTTTTTTTTTAATGTTTACTTATTTGAGAGCGAGAGGGAGAGCGTGAGCAGGGGAGGAGCAGAGAGAGAGAATCCCAAGCAGGCTCCTCACAGTGTAGAGCCCAATACAGGACTTGAACCCACGAACCATGAGACCATGATGTGAGCCGAAATTAAGAATCGGACGTTCAACTGGCCGAGCCACCCAGGCGCTGCCCCTTAATTTGCTTTTTAAAAAACTGCAGGCAAATTTTAAAAACCTCTTTTCCCGGTTGCTTCTGGATTTTAAGTCATAGTTTGGAAAGCTTTTCCTACTCTTCGTGTAGAAAAACTGTCCACTTACTAGTACTGTTAAACTGTGATAAACTCAGATTCGTTCGGAGTTTACCCTGGTGAACATTGCTGGGGAGAGATCCATTTTATCCTTTTTTATATGGCTGTCCAGTTGCCCCCGCATTTTTAAGGAAGGGTGAAAAGAAAAATAGTGTATCCCTTTCTGTTCATGTCTGCTTTTAAAGATTTCTGGGTTGGCGTACGTGTTTGAGATACCGGTTTCCCCTGCTCTCCAGAAGCTGCTTGTTCCCATGAAGCCCCGTCAGCCGAAACGGCAGAAAGCAAAGAAACGATTGCCCTTAATTAAATGGAAAATGTTTTGAGCGTTCTCCGTCCCCCCAAATACCCTACCAAATCCTACCAAATAACACATAAAACCTGAAGTAACACTGTGTCGTAAAAGCAGGAGTGATGTGATAACTCCACAGTCTGTGTGAAGAGGACACAATGTACATACAGCGTAGTTCAGCTTTCACCAGGATCAGGAAGACCGCGAGCGCCCCGCCCCACAAGGCCAGAGGTGGTGGGATAGGTGTTGGGCTGGGTGGTCGGAGGTCGGGGTGGTGGCGGGTGCAGGAGGCTGGGCTGTAGCAGAGACAGGAGGAGGGTCTTCTGTTAACTAACGTCTCATCATCTGACTCCATTAGGGCAGGCAGGTCACTAACGTCTACACCTGCTGTGTCTGCCTGCCTCGATGTTGGAGGTCGAGTTTCGTCGTCCGCTGTGGCTGGGGTGGCAGGCTTCAAATACAGCAGTATGCTGTTACATTACCGCAGTGAGTGAGGAGACCAGCAGGAGAGACAGACCGTCTATGATCTCTCACCCTGACCCAGGCCTTTTTCGGTGTATAAATGTGCCTTTTCCTTTCTCCGCAGGTGAATGAGCTGGATGGCATCCCCTTGATCCTGGACAGCTGCAGCATCGATGACAGCAACCCCTGTATCCTTGCACGTGAACCCGTGAGCATCCGTTCACAGTCAGGGCCCTCCGTGTGACTCCCTTTCCCTGTGTTCCCTGGCCCTGTGGCCGGCTGGCTTTCTTGGGTGCTTATTCCTAAGAACTAAGCCACTTTCTCAGAGTCGGGACGCCGGACCAGCCCTCCTGCCGTCTGTGCAGTGCAGTGAGCTGGTGTCCAAGGTGAGTGGGACCTTCTAAAGCAGCCCTGTACTCACGAATGCTTTAAACTCTGGGGGGGAAGACCGCCCACCCAGGGTCCCTGTGTGCCTCCTGCCGCCGACGTCACCTTTCCAAAGTGTGTGTTCCTCGGAGTAAATGTGAAGAATCGTGCTTTTTTTTAACTTTTGCTCTAGAGATTCTAAGTATCCAGTCCTTTGAGAGGAACCATTTTAGCAACGGTTTCGTGACAGAGAAGCTCGAGGGGCGCCCTGCGGCCCCAGGAATAGGGAGAAACACTTTCGTGGCACCACCTACCTGTCTTTGACGTGTTCTGGCCTGTGACCCTCTGTTACCCAAGTGGGGGCGCGGGGGGGGGGGGGAGCCCGGTTCTTGCCCTTGGTTGACCACCCTGCTTGTAGGGTTCTTCGGGGAACCCCATTACTTCATCCACTTCACCAAGGAGTGACGCTAGGAAGCTGCTCTGATACCGTGAGGAAACCGCATCCGGAAACCAGGTTGAGGCCGGTGAGGTTTGAGCGGTATTTCCGTGTAAGTTCGAGACTTCCCTGGCGAGAGCCGGACTCCGTCCAGTCCCTCTCCCTGGCCGCTGCGTGCCCTTGTGCCCTGGGCGCCTGCTGGGGGCGGGGCTGGCGAGGAAGGACGTTGAGAGCGTAACCCTCTGAGGGACAGTGAGGAGCCCGGCCTGGGGCTCAGGCGATGGGGGTCGGGGGGGCGTGCGAACAGCACCCCTCACTGTGGCTTCTGTCAAGAAGACAAAAGGAGTTGATAAAAATCGTGTATTGAAAGTAGGTGGAGGGAGGACTGCTCATCCCGGAGCTGACGACACTGTCATTTGTCTGATTAGCAACAGAAGAAAATCTCTGATTTTAAAGAGCACAACGGTTTATAAGCTGAGTCAGGAAAAGACAGAAGCCTCGGAAGACTCGTCCTTGAGGCAAAACAAAGTTGGTTTGCTGCATCGCATTATCATCAGCCACTACAGGCTCTGCCCCCCACAGTCTGGAAGTCTTTTAGCCCCAAAAAAGAAGGGAGGAAAGAGAGCTGGGGGTCACAGGAAGGCAGTGAAAGGTCACTCAGGTGCAGGGACAGGTGGTGCGTTTCCTGAGGACAAAGAGGATGTATCACGAAACAAGACATTCACCCACAGCGTTCTGCTCCCTAAACCGACCTCCTGGTGAAGAAGACGTTCTATCACTGGTCTCGGCTCTGACCGAGAGCAGGGGACGGCCCGGCCCTTGCGCACAGCGCGTCGTGGCTCTGCAGACGGCCCGCCTGTGGTTCCACGCTTACAGGGTCTCTCTGGCAGCCTCCTGGGCGGCTCCTCCGTTCACTCACTCCTTCCTTCCAGAAACACTCACTGACTCCTCGCTGTGCGCTTACGCCCGTTACCTTATTTAATCCCGGCAGCGCCACGGAGCACACGCTGTCGTCGTCGCCACCCCCGTGTTGTGGATGAGGAAACACGGCAAGGGAGTCTCAGAGCCTCGTCCTGCAGGCCAGACCCAGAGTGCAGGCTTGGTGTGTGCCCGGTCCCTAGCCATTTTGCTGTGCTTCCTCCTTAGGAGTCACAGGGCGGGGACGGAACTCATGTAGGGAAACCGCAATAACCTGTTCATGTGGCGGAGAAATTATTCAGCTTTCGAAATTGAAAAAAATGTATGTGGATAATCTGTATAGATAACTGGTGTCTTTACAATGATAATTAATGAAGAAGTGCAAGATCCCAGAATATTCTTTAAATTGTCAAGATAAGTTAAAATCCCACGTAGTTTAGTATGACGCATATTCATTCCTTCTTTGGAGTTTTATTTACCAAAGCCGGCCAGATTGCAAAGGCCTATAAAATATGCATAAGATAGGAGATACTACATACTAAGATACCAGAGCAGAAGGGAAATTGATGGTTGAATGGTCAGAAACGAAGAGGCATTAGAGCCTAGGGGATCACGTTTTAGGCGGGAGCCATACACTTGAACCTGGCGTTCCTGGTAGCCAGCGCAAAAAGGACACGATACGGATTATGGAATAAAACCACACCAGTGCCCTTCTGTGCTGCTCCTCGGCTCTGACTCAGAAGTAGGTGTTCCAGAGAATTCTCTCATTTCCCTGACTTCGCCTCCTTACCTCCCATTTACCCTTCCCCACCCATTTTAGGTGTTTTCCTTTCTCCTACTTTCTGTTCATCAAAACAATACATCTTTTTTTTTTTTTTTTTTTTTTGTGCCAAAGGTACTGAGTGAGGCCTCTTACTCCACTGGCCACACTTTAAACTCACTCTTCGCCCTTTGTTTTACTAGCTGCTTTGTACACCTAAGTAACCTGCTCTGTTGCTGCTTCTTGATGTGTATATTGGGTTCTGATGAATCTATTACGACATGAAGATTTATTTTCTTATAAACCACCTTCACTCCTCGCTCTTCTCATGTCACTGTAGTTAAGACTACAGATCTCGTTTACTGTTGCCTGCATGACTAACAAGGCTGAGCATCCTCTAACATGTTTGCCATTTGGATTTCGTGTGTGTGTGTGTGTGTGTGTGTGTGCGCACGCGCGCGTGCATGTGTGTCAGTGGACATAAAACATGCTTGAGCAAACCTTTTGACTATTTTTTCATTGGGTTTTTCCTTTATAATTTATTTGTAATAGATCTTTTTATGTTCTAAACAGAAGTTTTTAGTCAACTACATGGTTACTAATGTTTTCTTGCTCCCATTGTGTGACTTATCTTGTCATTCTCTATAGTTTATTTTAATTAACAGGAGGTATTAACAGTTAATCAAATTTATCACTTTCCCTTTATGGTTAGTTCTTTGGTGTGTATCTTGTTAAAGAAATATTTTCCAACCCTGAGGTCAGGATGATAATCTGTGTTATCTTCTGAACACTTGATAGTTTTACCTTCTCTGTTTAGGTCTGTAATTCCCTTAGAGTTGATTTTTGTGTATAGTGTGAGTTAGGGGTCTATTTCTATATTTTTCCATATGGACACACAATTGTCCGAGCCCAAGTTCCTGAAAAGAACATGCGTTGTTAGCTGTAGTGCCCTCTTTATCACAAGTATATAAATATGTGTGGGTCTGTATTTGGACTCTGTTTTCTTTTCCATTGATCTCTTTGTCATCCTTACTCTTTAAGTGTCGCTTTCTAACATGTCTTGATATTAGTTGAGTCAAATCTTCAACTGGTCTCTTCTTTTTAAAAAGTGTTATGGCTATTTTTGGTCACTTGTATTTTACATAAAAGTTTACATACAAGAACCAGCTTGTCAAATTGTACACATGTGGTTACATGTTTA
Source organism: Panthera onca (assembly GCF_046562875.1). Classification (NCBI taxonomy): domain Eukaryota; kingdom Metazoa; phylum Chordata; class Mammalia; order Carnivora; family Felidae; genus Panthera; species Panthera onca. The sequence goes on from NC_138345.1 coordinate 137,611,947, forward strand.
TGTACACCTACATGTACATACACACATGAAATCAACCAAAAAAAAAACAAAAAACCAATTTAACCAACAAAAATTTAAATCCGCACATTGAGTTCTTCATTGAAGTTGCATTGACTAAAGTCCATTTGGTGAGAATTGACATCTAAACGATACTGGATGGATCTTCCAGTCCATGAGTATGGCATATCTGTCCATTTATTTAGGATTCTTAATTTTAAGCTTTTATCCTTTTCTATGTATTTTTATAGCTCCATTGCATGGATTTGGGTGTATGTTATTTTTGTTACCATACATTTAAAGTGTTTCCTAAGTTCTGTCATGGTTTCTTTTTTGACCCCTGGATTATTTAGAAATGCATTTCTTAATTTCCAAACAAATTGAAAATTTCTAGTTCTCTTTTGGAGCTTGATTTCTAGCATAAATGTGTTGTGATCAACGAGCACATACTTTTCTGTCCTGTGAAATTTATTGAGACTGCCTTTATGACCCAGTATATGGTACTTTTTTGCAGCTGTTCTATGTGTGCCTGAAAAGAACATTTATTCTCCAGTAGTGGGAAGCAGCATTTTATCCATGTGTATTAGGTGAAGTTTGTGAAAATTTTATATTTTTACTGATATATTTGTCTCCTTTGGTTTATCAGTTACATAGAGTCTTAAAATACCCTTCTGTGATTATAGATTTGTCTTATTTTTTCACTTAGTTACATAAATTTTTCCTTTGTATGTTTTGAGGCAGTGTTATTAGATAAAGGTGTATGACAGGCCTTGAGAAATGTTCCTGTTGTCAGTATAAATTGAACCCCTTTAAAACTCTAAAATTATTTGTTACTTGATATTAATATAGCTCCTCTAACTTGCTTTTGGTTGCTATTTACATGGTATAACATTTTCAACTCTTTTATTTTCAACTTGTCTGTATCAGAGGTGCTTCTTGTGAACACCATGTAGTTGGGTTTTTTTTCCCCTTAATCTAGTTTGACAGTCTCTGTCTTTCAGCTGCTGCATTTAGCCCATTTATATTTAATATAATGTAAATGCTGACCTATTTGTATTGAAGCCTCTCTGTCCTTCCTATTTTATTTTCTTTTTCTCTCTTTCTTGCTTTCTTTTGGATTATTTTGTATAATTCAGTTTTTATCGTTTTCTCATTTAAATGCTCTCTGTTCTTTTTTTCTATTCTGTTAATAGTTTCCTGGGAAAATTACAACAGGCACCCCTAACCCCCTTCCCGGATTATACAGGACCATTTTGGCACCCCCAACTTACATGCTGCTGTTGTTGTTATACACTTTAATTCTGTTTTCAAACCCCTAATGTCAGTGTTCACTTAGATCTATCCACATATTTACTACTTTGCCTGCCCTTCACTCCTTGTATCTCTTGTTTGTCCAGCTGGGATCGTCTTCCTTCTGCCTGAGGTCTTTTTAGAATTTCCTTTAAAGTGGGGCCATTGGTGGGGAACTAGTTGAGTTTGTTTGAAAATGTATGCCTGATGCCACCATTTTATTGGGAAAGCCGCAGGATCTCTACATTTTAATTTTAATGCGTATGTACGGTCACCTAATCCCACCATCTCCCGCGTGGTGTCTGCGCCCTCCACCCTATCTGGTGCCCTCCGTGCCAGAGCGTCTCTGTCTTATCCTTGGTGTTGAGCTGATGAATCTTCCAGTCTTGTGTTGAGATAGAGAAAGGGGGTCTAGGGGTACACGTACGTGTTTAATGTGCAAACAGGCCTTCTATTTTAATTTTCACCTTTACCTTCTGAAGAGATCCATGTGGTCACCAGCATCTGAGCTGTGAGGGATTCTGCAGGGCGTAGTGTTTCCCTGCCGTTCAGGACCAGCCTTCTTGGGTTTGCTGAGGTAGGTGCTAGACCCTACCCTTACCCAGCCGTAAGCCAGTGCCCTGTTACTTCTTTTCTGTCTGCTTTTTAGCATCTAACATTCTTTTTGTGCTTGAGAGCTTGTGTCTTTATTTTAAGAAATCCAGTGGCTCTCCAAAAGGGGTGTAGATCGGTGAGTGGGCTCCTAAGCCTCATCATTTGCTTACTGTCGCCAGCCATTACCGTGTGCCAGAACCAGTGGTGCTCTGTTGTTCTTACCATTTTAAAACTCAGTTCGGCAGAATTAATCCCTCGCCTGTAACATACTGCCTCTTTCTTGGCCCTCACGATAGTACCTTCTGTAGGTTTTCCTCAGGTCTTTCTGGATCCTTCTTCTCTGGCTCCTTTGTTGCTTCCTCTTCCATGCAGCGTTTGCCCGTTGGAAACCTGCTGGAGCCCTACTGGACATTCCAGAACCCGGGGGTGCTCGCCTCACCCTGCCTCTTCTCCCTAAGGAGTCCCACCCGTTTCTTCCTTTATTCATTCCGTGTTTAGTGAACGTTCTTCACATGCCAGACACTCTCCGGGCCCACGGAATGACAGCGAATCCTGTAGGGAGGCTGTGGCGACCGGTCTTCCAGGCAAGAGGGGATGGTGGCTTGGGCCAGTCCGTCTGGTCACCGTGGAGATGGGGAGACAGAGTTGCATTCTGGGTATTCTCAGGGTTTCAAATACCTGTTCACCCGTGGCTCCCAGACTCAGTCTGTAGACAGAGCTCTCTCATCTGCTGGTATGTCTTCCCGGTATTCCAAACCCAGCACGTCCACAGTTGAACTGTTAATAGCTCCGTAACCGCCCCCCCCTTCCTCGGTATTTGGGGGAATGGTTTCAGGCCAGAGATCTGGGAGCCCCTTGCCATGCTGATTCTTTTTCGGTCTCCTGCCACTAACGTGTCACCACGTCTTCCCGATTCTCTCTCTGGAGCACGTCCCAAGACCGTCCACTTCCTCCTTTTCCAGTGGCACCGTCCCGTTCACTCTCTCCTCACCCCGGCCTGGGTCAGCGGTGGCTTCCTGACTCCTGTTCCCCTCCTTCCCTCGGGGTGTCCGGGAAACACGGACTCCCCAGCCATTCCGTGAGACCTCGCAAAACAACATAGGATCCTTCCTCTCTGCCTCTGGACTCTCCCTGCCCCCACACCGTCTGTCCCAAACACGCTCCGTTGACAGAACCCCCAAGACTGCCCACCGTGCTCGGAACAACCTGGAGTCCCCAGCACAGCCTGAGGGGCCCCGTCTGATCTCATCGCTGCCTCCTCTTGCACTTTTGTCCGGAGCTGTTCTCCCCGCCGCGGCACTCCCCCCACACGCTTTCTTGCTGTGGCTCACGTGCGCCTCATGGTCACCGCAGGTAGTCACCTGCACCGACCTCTCACCTGAACTGCTCTCCCCGGGGCCAGCCTTCCGCGTGCTGGGTGCTCGGCTCCCGCGGTCTCTTCCTCAGCCAGAGCTCGCTGGAGCCCGGCCGGGTCCGGTCACCCCTCCTGTAACCTGCCGTGTCTGCTCATCGCAGTGTGCCACCAAATACTTGTGCGTTTACGTCTCAGTTGCCCTCTGGGCCAAGTGCTGTGAGGACAGGGACCGTTTTTTTCTGTTCACCCCGGTACAATCTGCCACTGTCTGGCACCTAGTAAATGTCCAGTAAACACTTCTTAGACACACAGACGTGTGGGTACAACACTGAACAAATAGCAGCCTGGCGAGAGGCGTGTGTGTGTGTATTTGGTGGGAACAGGGGCGGTTGGCAGCACACGAAAAATTGCTCCTGTGGGTTCTGTGATTCTTCGTGAATTAAGTCTGCTTGGCAGTGACGGTGTTTCAGATTTGTTTCGTTTAACCCCCTCTTCTAATTAACACCAGCCAAGTTTTTACAGAACTTTAATTTCAGTATTTTGTGTTAAAAATCAGTAGATATTTTGGGTATGTTTAGACGAGGAATCGTGCTGATAACAATCTCTCCATTCTCTGATCACTCAGGGTCAGCTGCCGTGCACATGTACTTAACCATGCTCTGTGGGATGGGGGCTGAGGCCTCGTGACGCCGTGGGGAGCAGTCCTCGGTCCCCAAAGGAGATCAGTGCGGGGGACCCTGTGAGACTGCCACTTTCTTGGCCACCCTTGGGGATTAGGAACTTCAGGCTGGCTCTCCTATCAGAGCCTCCGAGGGCCGCCGCCCCTGCCCCCAGGCTAGGAACGAGGCCCGAGGCTCCATTTCTTGGAGATAGATTCTAGAAACCAGCGGGGATTTCCAGTCTCAGGGAGAGGGCAGCATGTCAAAGGGGCACTTCACTGGGAAGACCTGCCCTCCACAGCTGCTCCAGGGGCACGAGCCCAGCCAGGCCCCAGCTGTTCACTCGCCCGCTCGCTTGTGGGTCACCCACAGTAATGACACGGTAGCTGAGGCCATCGGAAAATTCCAGCCCCACCACCACAGGGTCAGTTCCTTGTTTGTCAGTTTATTGTGGCAAGTGGGATTTTTTGTTGTTGTTGCTTCCAAATAGAAACCACTGAGCTTTATTTGAAATGTTTTCCTTTTATTCTTTTTTGATCTGTGTTTTCATCAGCTGTCCTTGATGTGGGCTGTTTTGTTTTGTTTTGTTTTGTTTTTATTGGAGGGGGAGGGGACAGGCATAGAGAATCCAAACAGGAGTTTTTTTCTGTTCTTTTCTCTCTTTTTTCCCTTCCTTTCTCTTTCTCTCTCTCTCTCTTTCTCTCTCTCTTTCTCTCTCTCTAACACTGAAACACCTCATTTGTAAGTTTCCTTGCGTACAGAAATGTAGCAAGTAGTTTACAGAAATATTAAACAAACTGTGTTTTCCCCTGTGACCTGACCCGTGTCGAGGAGGTGTGGCCCGGGGCAAGAGTGGCAGCCGCTGGGTCCAACACCCGCACCCCACCCCTCCTAGTTTGTAAGCACCGCATTTACTTTCTTTGGCCTTAAGCTTCTTTGCTTATAAAACAGGCCCTACTCCTATCCTCACAGGATCGTGATGGATGATCTCATGGTTTATGGGTTCAAGCCCTGCATCGGGCTCTGTGCTGACAGTGTGGAGCCTGCGTGGGATTCTCTGTCTCTCTCTCTGCCCATCCCCCAGTTGTGCTCTCTCGCTCTCGCGCGCGCTCTCTCGCTCTCTCTCTCAAAATAAACTTTAAAATGTATATATTTAAAAACAAAACGAACAGGAGACTCATGGCATTTCAGAAAAGAAGAAATCCAAATGGCCAGCACACCTGGGGAAAGAGCTCGGTGTCATCAGTCAGGGAAATGCACAATTAACCCACAGTGAGAAACCCACCGGAATGGCTAATGGCGAGGGCCGACAGCATGAAGTGATGACAAGGGTGTGGAGCAGCAACCTGAACCTCCGAGCCTTGCTGGGGAAGACGTAGATTGGAGTAACCCCTTTGCAAACGTTCTGGCCGCGTCTCCTAACACAACGCACACACCCGGCCTGCGAGCCAGCGGTGCCCTTCCCGGCACCTTCCCCCGAGGGGAGTGCACGCGTGTGTCTTCCAGGCGTGCAAGAGCCTTCACAGCAGAGCCATTGATAATAACCCCAAGGTGGGAGCATCCCGGGACTCATCCGTGGTAGAAGGGATAAATGAACGGTGGCCTGTTCCTACCATGTGTGCAGGTGGGAGGGTGGGTATTACTAGGGAAGGGGCACGCGGGGGCCCTCCGGGATGGGGTGCGGGCGCGTCCTTAGTCTCGGTGTAGGTGGAGTCACGGGGACACATCCACGTGAGGAAACCCCTCAAGACGTGCCCTCGGATGTGTGTGTTCTGTTGCGCCACGCACAAGTTTTTTAAGTCACCTTTTGGGTTCTTCCCGCGTGCCACGTCCTGTTCCGGCCCCTTCACTGGGAACGTTTATTTCCATTTCCCGCCGAGAACGCTAAAGCTCAGGCAGCTGGTTCCTTGACGCCGGCCGCTCCAGATTCGCCCAGCGCGGGAGGGGCAGGGCCAGGGTGCAGGCCCAGGTGTGTCTGACTGTAAGGCCCGTGCTTCGTCCGAATTCAGGGGTCTAGACTTGCCCGTGCGTGCTCGCTTCGCTCCGTCACGGCGTTCCTTTCAGGCGTACTTTCTCCGGGACACGTGGGTAATCCGCTGTGTTGGGTACGAAATCTTGGACCGATCTTGCCGAACGTGTAGCACGTGGTACCCGCTCAGCGCTCTGTTGCAACCGTGCATGATCAAGATGCACCCCTGAGCCTGGAGATGGACCCCCCCCTTCCCGTTTCCCCTCCCTCCTCCTCTGGAACTCTAGACCTGGGTGTCTTCCTCTCTGGGATCCTTCCGTGACCCCCGGGACCAAGCAGAGCGCGCCAGCGCGTCTTTATGGGTCAGTTGCGCTCCGCGTCCCCGTGAGCACACCGCACGGACGGACCCGCATATGTAACCCCTTCCCTCGAGGACAGCTTACCCCGGGTGGGATCTGTGTCCCCGTGCGTTTACACCTCGGGACACGCTCCACACTGGACCCCACGGATCCAAGGGAGCGTTACCAGAGTGTGTTCCAAAGCACAGAGTTTTATGTGGTGTCTTGAACGGCTATTACTTGAGGGAAGGCTTCTAAACCGTATGTCCGTACCTGCATATCTGTGCACACACGCACGCACACGCACGAACCGTGCTGCCCAAGCCTGTCTCCAGCAGGACTGCATGGAGTCCTTACCGTTCTTATGTGCATTTTGGAGACTCTGGACTCTAAGTGCCACATCCTGGGAAATGATGGAAATATATTCCATTCTGTCCTTCTTATTTATTATTTTATTTTCATTTTAGAGGGGGGAGGGGCAGAGAGGGACTCTTAAGCAGGCTCCGTGCTCCGCGCGGAGCCCGAGGTGAGGCTCAGTCTCACGACCCTGGCGTCGTGACCTGAGCCGAAATCAAGAGTCCGACGCTCAACCGACTGAGCCACCCAGGCGCCCCAGCTCTGTACTTACTGGGGAGTCCAGGCTTGTGACTGGACCTGCCACGCAGCAGCCAGAGGGGGGCCGTCCAGAGAAGTGTCTGAAATACTTCGGGAGGGCACAAGGGGCTAGAGTTGGTGGGGTCCGTGCGCTTCCACGCCAAAGGAGTGCTGGCTCCGTGTTCACAGAACGGTGCCTTTCTGCTGTCAATACCCTACACTGCCCACCCGGACGTTCAGTGCAGCGAACGGCTAGGAAGTCGTTCTGAGGGAAAGCTGTCCCTCCTCTTTCTGGAGGGAAAGAGCCATTTATGTTTTATTTACCTCTGTATTTCTGAGTCCCCAGCATGAAATAGCTGATAAACGGTGATTATTTGTTCTGTTCCTTTAATGCTGTTTTAGTTGAAAAAGATAAACTTTCGGTTTAGCTGGCCAGTGATTTAATTTGGTTTTGTAAAGCCCCTCGCTGCTTGTCTTGCCTCTCACCTAGTGCGTTTGAAGATGTACAGACCCAACATTTCTCCCCGACCAGAGCAAACAAGTCTGTACACACACAGCCTTGCAGGTCAGGGGAGGCCTCCCCGGGGCCCCGTGTGACGTGAGCCAAGCACGGGCCGAGGACCGGACAATGTGCGGGTGCCGCTCCCAGGCTGCTAAGAGTGTGACACGCTGCCACCAGCCCCCCGACACACACACACACACACACACACACACACACGGATGCATCTAAATGGCACCATTCACAGTGAAAGGGGAAAGAAGCCCTGTTTGTGTGGCTTTTATGGTATCCTAGCAACCAGGTCCCCAGGGCCTGAAGCCGATGGCCGGAGGAGTCCGCGTCCTGTAATGAATGAGGCTTTCACAAAAGTGGACCGCTTCCTGGTTCAGGTGTCGTGGCAAGTAGACCATTTTTAAGTGAGACGCACACACTTGGAGTTGCGCTCCTTCGGGTGGCCCCTGCTTCGCGGTTTTCCCGCGTCTCTGAAACAGAGGCTACAAATGACGAGCATCGTCAGCGCGCAGATTCTGCGTCCCGCAGGCTGAGGCACAGAAAGTGGTTCTCCCCGAGGGCGCCCAGAGGTGACAGAGGTGAGAACCCGCCGGGGGGCACGCGCCGCCCACGCCTGTCCTCAGGCTGTGTCTCGCCGAGCCTGGTTGCTCAGCCGTTCCCATCTCAGAGGTCAGGATGCACCGGGGTTGGCTGTACCTTGTTGACTCACAAAGAGCAAGATTGCCTGGGGTCGCCTGGGGGACTCCGTCGTTAAGCCTCTGACTTCAGCTCAGGTCGCGATCTCGCTGTCCGTGAGTTCGAGCCCCGCGTCCGGCTCTGTGCCGACAGCTCGGAGCCTGGAGCCTGCCTCGGATCCTGTGTCTCCCTCTCCCTCTGGCCCTTCCCCTCTTGAGCTCGCTCTCTCTCTCTCTCTCTCTCTCTCTCTGTGTCTCTCAAAAATAAATAAAGATTAAAAAAAAAAAAAAAGCAAGAATGCTTGGGGTTTATTCTCACCTAAGCTAGGAGATGGGAGTCTGCCCTTTCCCGTGGTGAGAAGCCCGGGGTGGGCCGTGTGGTCTGCCACCTCCCCCTTGGCACGCACTCAGCCCGCACAGGGACCAGGGCAGGGCTGCCGTCACACCGCAGGTAGTGTGCGAGTGGCCGTGGAAGCCGCTTCCTTGGATGGCCTGTCACTTCAGCCACCTGGCTTTGCGATGACACAGCATTTTCGCCATTTTACTTCCTGATAGTTCCTATTAACGTTTGAAGTAACACCACGTAAAATGCGTTTGAAACCTGAAACAAAACGTCATGCAAAGATCTGTTGCCACCTATTCTTAATCTGAAGGATCCTGCGGCACACTTGTGGCTGATTAATATAACAGGTGCTATTATATACCGATACATACTCATACTGATGAGTAGAACTTTAGGGAAAGAACGTCTCTGGGGATATGTATTAGACATCCTGGCCGAAATAGTTTCTCCCGACTGGTCTTCCATGGTCGTGGTGAGTTTGCCAGCCTGAGAAAGTATTTTGAATTCTGAAACTACATGAAAGATTCATTCCTAACGTTACTCTCTTTTCTCCTGGGCTTTTCTTGGAGCAGTGGTAGGCTGACGAGCAAGATGGAGAAGACAGTACAGAGATTCCCTGTGCATTTCCATCCCCACCGGGGTGGGACGTTTGCCGCACGTGGTGAACACCCACTGACATGTCCTTGTCACCCATGGTCCGCACTTCCCAGGAGGATTCGCTCTTGGTGTCATGTGTGCTGAGTTTGGACAAGTGCGTAAGGACGTGCATCCCCCATTGTAATACGTGGAGGCCCGGGGAATCCTCTGTCCTCTGCCTGCAAACGCAGATCTTTTTCTGATCTCCGTGGTTAATACCTTGTTTGGAGTGCCCTGCAGATGCTGGGATCACACAGTAGGTGGCCTTCGCAGACTGGCTTCTGTCATTGGTGCTCCGCATTCCAGTCTGCTCCATGACTTCTCATTTCTTTTTTCGCGCCGAGCGTCGCATTGTCTGCACGGACCAGATACTCACTTTTCAGAATCGCTTCCTGTAACGTTCTGTCTACATGGTGGTCATTCTGCACCTGTCCCCCAGCGTCTCTACAGTATGGAGAAGAGCATAAAGAGAGCTTTGCTAATTCTTGACTTTGTGTTTCAGAAAATTGCTATCTCCCGTATGGATTTGACCATAAAGAAATGTCTCAGGGCCGCCTGGGTGGCTCAGTCAGTTAAGCGTTCAGCTCTTGACTTGGGCTCAGGTCACGTTCCCAGGGTCGTGACATTGAGCCCCGCGTCGTGCTCCATGCTGAGCGTGAAGCCTGCTTATGATTCTCCCTCTCTCTCCCTCTTCCTCCCTCTCCTCCACTCACACACGTGTTCTCTCTCTCTAAAAAGAAAGGGAGAGGGAGGGAGGGAGGGAGGAAGAGAGAGAGAAAAGAAAAGTCTGAAACAGCCTAAACTTCACCTGCGTGACAGTGTCCAAACACAGCCCCTGGGGGGTTTCAGAAGCCTGTCTCTGCACAGAGCAGTCTGCATTCCCTTTGAAAGCATATTCAGCAAAGTCGACCAGTCACCAGGAGATCCTTCTGTTTATTTATTTTCAAGTAATCTCTCTGCCCGATGTGGGGCTCGAACCCATCACCCGAGATTAGAGCTGTGTGGTCTGCCCCCTGAGCCAGGCAGGCGTCCCGCCAGCACATCCCCTTCGTGCTCGGTAACGCACCTCCCTTGCGTCCCCAAATGGCAATACCGAGCGACATCGCTGGCAGATCGCGCGTGAGCCCTGGGGCACTTGGTGGGCACAGCGGGCCCTGAGGGTGAGGTCTGCCTCCGAAAGAGCTGGCGAGTTTGGACCCCACTGACCACCCACGTGAAACGTATGCAGTCCTGGCGCATGGTCTGTGCTTAGTAAGTAGTCGTAGCATTTAACTGGATGTTTGTATTTTGTTACCAAGTTAAGTATTTGCCAGTTTTTCTTTTTTTGCCTTCCCTTTAGTAAAAAGAGCAGTTTGGGATGTGTTGAGGATGTTACTACAGGACTTTTTACAGTTGCTGTACTTAAACGCCATTGCTACACAGACTGCGTATTTTGTAAAACACTTGAGAGAAGTTTGGCATCGAGGGAACCTGTTCCAGGGAACCCTAAAGTCAGGATTTTTGCCCAAAATGACCTCGGTCAGATTTAGCAGTGACGGAGAAGGGTCTGGGCAGAGCATGGACGCCCCACGGCCGGTTCAGCACCGTGAGATGGTGACTCCCTGGCTTTCGTGTTTTGGGATCGTCATTCCTGGCAGGAAGTGTTGTACTCTCTGTACCACTTTCTAGAACCAACAGATTTAAACAAACAAACAAACAAACAAACCCTACCGGGTGAGTGAGTGAGTCTCTGGAGGAAGGAGGGCCGGCGGCGGCCCCTCGGTGAGTCCCTGTTGACCACGTGAAGGAAGCTGTGGGCTGAGCCTCTGCGCGGAGGCCACTTTCGCGACAGGAGGACCCGCGGGTGGGACGGAGGAGGGCCGCGCCAGCCACCAGCACGCGACCCGAGCCTGCTGGTGTCTCTCCCGACAAACCACGTGGGCCCCGAGGAACTTGGGGGAAACGCCGGGCCTGCCTCACGGGAGTGAGGCGTGGGGGCCGCAGTCGGGAAGGAAGGCCTCCGGATCCTCAGGCTTTCTTATCCTCGTGGCCACCCCTTCTTCACCTTGGATGCTCGCGCAAATCCAGAAAACAGAAAAAGAAAGCTCGCTTCCAGATGTCCCCTTTTCCACGCTCTTCTGTCCTCTGGTCCGAACCTCCCTCCCAGGTAGAGGTGAAGCAGGCTTCGCGGGTTGAGCCCCGGCCGCCCCGGCCGTCCCGGCAATGGCAGCTGGTTCCTGCGAGCTGCCGGGAAAGGCCGTTTGAGGGACAGACAGATCTTCTCTTCAGGGTTAACTGAGTGCAACTGAAAGCGGCCCCGTGCTGTGAAAGAGCCTCACGGGTGGACGGAAGCCGGGCCGAAGAGGACAGTTGGACAGCCGGGTCCCAACCCTGCACTTGGGATTTTTCACGCGACTGCAACCGGCCTTATTTTTTACAAGAGATTCTCGTCTTCACGTTCGGGTAGCGGCCTAATTTTACGTTCTTACGGAAGCTCACAGAATGATGGCCCCGTGCAGATAACAATCTGTACTTCCCGGTTCGGGACCGGAACAACCTATAGCAACTCAACACATTTTCCCAGTTTTTGAGAGAAACCGGGTTATGTCAGAATCGAAACGACTTCTGTCTTTCTCTCTGAAAGCACTTCGGAGTGTGGGTAGGAAACACCAGGAAATCCTAACAGGTTTTCAGCAAGAAAATGATGTGAGGGTCCCTGGCCTCCTCCTCCCGCTTTGCTGCTGCTGCTTTTTTTTTTTTTAATATATTTTTTTAAGGTTTATTCATTTTTCAGAGACAGAGCATGAGGGGGTAGGGGCAGAGAGAGAGGGAGACACAGAATCCGAAGCAGGCTCCAGGCTCCAAGCTGTCAGCACAGAGCCCGACGCGGGGCTCGAACCCACAGACCGAGGGATCGTGACCTGAGCCGAAGTTGGACGCTCAACCGACCGAGCCACCCGGGCGCCCCTGTAACCGTCTATGTTTCTAACAGAACTAGCCTCTTTTACACCAAACATTAGGATTTTACTGAAATCTCATGACCACCGTGAAGCAGATACTGTCATTGTCCCATTTTACAGAAGAAGAAGTTGAGGCAGAAATGGTCGTGACTGGCCACGGCTCCGCACTCCTGAGCAGCAGGCCTGGTGTTTAGAACCCGCACTTTCTGACTCCAGGGCCCAAGAGCTTCATGTGGGTCCTGTGATCATTTGACACACTGGGGCGTGGTCCCCCCCCCGAATGGATGAAGCAGCCAAGGCAAAGGGTAGTGAAGTCCCAGCCTGACAGAGGGGTCGGGGGCTCCACAGCCTGCCCGGGGCCCCACGCTGTCTCTCAGGTGTGCCGGGGACCAGGCAAGACACACGGCAGGTGTCCCCTCCCGCCGTCCTCACACGTGACCTGACCAGCTCTACCTTGTTGCGGTTGCGTCAACTGGCTCCAGGTTGCACATCGTATGAAGTGGCCGCGTTGGAACTTGAGCCCAGGTCTGTCCTTTTCCAGGACCTTCCTCTGGCCTCGGTGGACCCCTCCTGGGCCCCGGTTCCCACACTTTCCTCTCGAAACCACGCTCCACACGGCTACCCAAGACAGGGTCCTCATTTTTCTACTTCGTTCTTGCCCCAGGTTCTAATTGTACTGGAGTAAAACACAGACTGTTCACCATATCCCGATTCCCTGCAAGGGAGGCCTTCCCGTGGAAAGCCTTGTTGCTTTCCAGTCTCCCGACACAGAGCTGACCCCGGACCTTTCTTCGTGCCTTGGGGCTTGTGCACGGCCCGCAGCCCTCTGCCCCAACACCCCTTTCTTTGTAGCCTGTGGGTCTGAGAGTGGTGGTGCCTCCTCGGAGAGGCCACCTCCCACTGCCCTTGTCCGGTGAGTCAGTCTCTAGAATGTAGATGCCACAAGGGCGGGGACCTGACCATCCTGGGAACTGTTGTTTTCCCAGCATGGAGCGTGGTGTCTTCACATTTGCTGACGAGCAACTAGATCATGGCTAACTTCTTGAGACAGCCGGGTGTGTGATCAGCCGTTCGCATCTTTGGATGTAAATCCCGTGCTAATTCCAGTATAATGCTCAAGGAGCAGATTGTTTGCAGAGAGGAGGAAAAACACGTTAGAGTATTAGATTTCTATAACGGAATGAGATTTTTCTCGCCAGAGTGAGGCGGCCGGTACTTTAGAAGTTGTAAGAGAGACATAGGGAAGAACCTTAGAACTTAACGTCACCACCACAACCAGCTTGGCCTTCATATAAATAGCCCAGCGGGCCCGTGGTATTTATTTCCAGTTAACGTGGAAGGCAGTTGCACGTGATAAATTTCTGCCGAGTGGTCTTCCTTTAAAACGGACACGGCCGAGCTCCTCCCGTAACCAGGATGAGTGGGTTCCCGGGTCTGTGCTCTGTCCTTAGTTCCCCTGCTACTGAGAGAAGTGGAAGCCGACAGCACAGGATGAGAAACACCACCGCTCACGGGCTCGCTTCGGGGCGGGGGAGTGTGGGCGGGAAACGGACGCGTCTGCGGGCCCACCCCTGTTGACTGCCGACTTTCTGGGAGCTGGGGGGGGGGGGTGGGGGGAGACAAGCCAGCATGGTGACCCGTGGAGCGGACCGTCCCGGGTGACCAGTGACAGTGGTAACGTGTTCAGGCCCCCGGCACGTGCGGTTTGTGAACACACCCTCTGGGGCACCTGCTGCGTCTCGTCTAGTCTGAAATCTGCCAGAACCCCCACACTGTTTGTTTGTCATTGAAACAGAAGCCTTGCTCTCTTAGAAGTATTTCTGACCCTTAGCTGTGCTGTGTAAACTTCGGACTTCGTTAGCGCTAGACTGACACTCATCTTCTGTGATTTAGATGAGACTACTCACTTTTTCTACTCCAAATACTAATTTCATTTGAACTGTTTTTTCTTGATGTTTATTTCTTTATTTGGGGAGAGAGACTGAGCGTGCATGTGTGCAGGGGAGGGGCAGAGAGAGAGAGAGAGAGAATCCCGCACAGGCTCCACCGTGTCAGCACAGAGCCCAACGTGGGGCTCGATCTCACGAACTGTGAGGTCACGACCTGAGCCAAAACCAAGAGTCAGACACGCAACCGACCAAGCCGCTGGCGCTCCTCGAACTGTCCGTTAGCTAGTTCCAGGGGTGCTTTGCAGAGGTAGTCACTCTAATCTCTGCAAGCTTATTCTGTCCTTCGGGATTGCTTTGAAGAGAAAGGGACCTCACTTCAAGTGTCAGCACCATCCCTTTAACTGACTTGGAGGCAGAGGTAGGAGGCTTGCGGTTAGACTGAGCCACAGGAAGAACCGCTCTGTCCGCCTCCTCGTCGGCCACGCTCACGGACAAGTGCTCGGAAGTAGGTGGCGCGGTGGTCGCGAGGGTGGGTGCCGAGCCCGCCTCCCACCCTGGCTCAGCCGCCCGAGGGTGTGTGACCTCGGACCAGCGTGAGCCCCGGCGTCTTGTGTCGCCGTCCGTAAAAGGAGGGTGGCCGTACCTGCTGCAGAGTGCATCCTGAGGACCGAATGCTTCCTCTGGGTCCCGGAACAGCCCCGACGTGTCCTGGGCGTGTCACAGCCGCTGCCGACACGTTTACTGCGCTTGCTCTTACTGTTTCGTGCAGATGCGCTGACGGTCTTGGTTCCGTGAGAGGCGCTGGAATCGGTTCCTCTCGCAAAGCCTTGCTTACCGCGGAGTCCCTGCGGAGAAGGTCACTGCTGCTCACCCGACGATTCCTTCATCCCAGAGGGCACACGGTACCTTACGGACGTCCTCTTGCCTGGCAGACGGGGCCTGGAGCCCCCGGGGGGTCTCTGCTGTGCGACCACGGGCTTCTGCTCACGATTGCTCCGTCCTCGGGGGCCGGGCCGTCCCAGGTGGCTCCACGCGGTCTCCGGCCGCGGCCCCGAGCGGGGATCGCAGCACCAGGGCGGCACGGTGCCTTTAGGAGTTTGTCGTGTCCAGAGCGCATCTCCCCGACGAACGCTCCCCTGCAGCGCGAGGGCTGACTTCGTGTGGGGCTGGGCCCCTGCGCGCGTGTGTTCAGTAACCTCTCACTCACGGCCCACCTTCCCCGGAAGAGCTTCGAAGTAGGTAGAAGACGGGCGGGGGGCATTTGTCCCGCGGACGCTGAAAGCGTCTCTCCTTCTGCGCTCCAGCAGCTGCGGGGACGAAGCCGGCGGTCCCGGCACGCAGGTGATCACCCGTTCTGTGGGAGGGGTCCGGTTCACCCCGTGACCGCAGCCTGAGAAGGGGCGCGGGATGGGGGCGCGGGAGGGGGACCCGGGGAGGGGGGCGCGCAGCGTGATGGGCCCTGGGGGTTCTTCCCGCGCCGCTTACCGAGCGCGTGCTGCGTGCCCGCCACGTGCCAGGCGCCACTGAGACGGGACACGCAGGGGCTCGCCCGGCGTCTCGGAGGTGACACTGGAGTGCGGCCCCAGATGCACATGGAACCACTTCACGGCCCCAGAAGCCTTTAGTGTGGTTTCAGTTAGAAGTGGTGGTGGCCGTTTCTGATCCGAGACCTGTTGTGGGATGTTGACGCCACGCTCTGACCGCCCTGTGCCACACTGCGCTTTCAAGTGGTGAGTCAAGTGACTCCAGACTGTGTCATGTACGAAATTGGTCGCAGTGCCCTCGGACCCTTTACCTCCAAAACCCCGCGGCTGTGAGCTACCCACGCAGCCCTCACTCGGCCGCAGGAGCTTCTGGTGTGGGGAGCGGGTGTGGTGACAGAGGGCAGGGGCCTCCTCCTCCCGTCACTCGGCCGGTGTCACTTTGCTCATCTTGGAGGCTTGGGCTTTATACGTGTGGGATTTGTCAAGGACCAAGTGCTCCTAACCCGGCTGGTGTGGAGGGGGTGGGGGGCAAGAGACAGACCGCGTCCGCACGCGTGTGACGGTGCTGGGGACGCGGAGCCACCTGAGGTGGGGAGAGAGGAGCAGAGGCCCGCGAGGTGCTCAGTGTCGGATCCCCCTGTAGAAGCTCCACTTGCGGAAAGTAAATCGTGCCTACCAAGGACAGAGAATGCACCCTTTGTTCCAGAATCACCTAGAAGGTGCTGATTGGGGTTCAGCCCAGGAATAGTGTCTGACACAGCTCTGTCAGAATTGGGCAGTTTGTGTTCTTGGGCCTCGTGGCTCTTCCTGTGACGTCCTAGTCCCCTGGGGATTCAGAGGCCAGGAAACGGCCCCTGCCTGCAGAGGGGGTGGTTCCGGGATGACGCCTTCCTGCCCCTTCTTGGAGCTCGTGCTAAACACAAGTATTCTTTCATATTCTCCAGACTGTGGCCTGTGATCCACCAATCTGGCAGCTGTCCCCCCGCCCCCACCAGCCGGGTCAGTCTTCCCGTTACCACGCTCAGGATTCACAATTAGCCAGTAATTGGTAAATGAGCGAGGACGCACGCGTTCATTTGTCGGTGCCTCCGGGACACAACACGCGGCAGAGCCTCGAACGGCTCGGATCCGCACGGCGCTGGAGCGCCTGAACCACAGATGTTCCCTCCTATTAAAATGCAGAAGTGCGGAGGGAAATCAGATACCAGATAGGCCGACGATTTGGAGAAGGAGGAGGGAGCCAGATGGGCGGTTTGTGGCGGTTATTGGGCACACTCTGGCTTCCAGCGCCAGGCGGGGAGACCCCGGATGGAATCCGCACCGCAGAAACTTCTGCTTTAATTTCCTGACGGAGAAGAGCATGGGGTTAGCCGGATGACATAATGAGAGTTAAGAGCAGAAGGTAATTATGGTAGAGGAAGGCAGAAGGAAAGGGAAGTATGTTGGCCCTTGGAGGTCGAGTCAGTCCGTGCAGGAAAAGCATGTGCTGCCCCGGGAAGGGAAGGAACGGTGGCCGTGTTTTCCAGGTGTGTCCTGACCGCCGGCCCTCGTCTGTCCGCGGCTGGGTGCCCCTCACCCTCCAGAAACCCCTGAATCGTGAGCTCTTCCTCCTTCACCACCTCCACTCGGACGTCCTCTGTGGTTTGGACAAGGTCCTCGTCCTCCGGCAGAGGCCTCGGGGGAGCCCAGGGATCCCGGGGCAGCAGTTTGAGAGGCGCCACCTTTTTCCCCTCAGAAAGTCAGTACGTGAAGAGCAGGGCTGAGGTTGGTGAGGACCTGGGAAGCGGGGCCCCCCAGAGCACCCCCCCGACACGGGCAGGTTCTCTGACTTGTGTGGCTAGCAGGAAGGCGGAAGGAAGTCATTGCCGCGGGAAGAGAAGCCGCCCTTTCGATGCCTGCTCGTCCTTTGCCTGACAGAATCGGCATATTTAGAAGCATTTTGTCTTTTAGCAAGGGAAAGCGTTTTCAGAAGCATTTTAAACTGAGCTACTTCTTTGCACTCTGAAAAATTCTTCAGTTTTACCACTTCTGTGAAGATACTAGTTTAGATACGGAAGTCGTTTGAAAGCATCCTGATCTTTAGCAGAACCGTAACTTCGTATTACGAAAACCTTAATTTATAACGTGGCAGGTAATTACACGGTTTTTGTGAAACCCGAAAACCTGATCAAGTAGGTTCGCCTCATATCGAACATCCTGTTCTCACACCAACTTTGTAAAAGGTTTTTATGCTCTGTGCCCTGCTAAATAGTTGACTTTGTTAGGCAGTACGTAAATCCCATGCCATCAATGGGCTTGTTGTCTAAAAATAATTTTTCGAAATGTATCCCGAAAGCAAAAATTAAATGTAGATCCTATGTATATAGTACCTACATTTGTTATATACATATTGTATATGTTATGATGTTAAATATAGATGTATGCTGTGCATGTACAGGTTCATAACATATAAAATATCATAGATATTACATAGATAGTATGTATACACACGTTATCAAAATCTTTTAACATAAGCTAAATTGTTTTGATTTAGATAATGTGAGTTTTTCTTTTTTTTACATTTGTTTATTTTTGAGAGAGAGAGACACACACCCCAAGAGTGTGAGAGGGGGAGGGGCAGAGAGAGAGGGAGACACAGAATCCAAAGCGGGCTCCAGGCTCCAAGCTGTCAGCACAGAGCCCGACACGGGGCTCGAACCCACGAACCGTGAGATCATGACCTGAGCCGAAGTCAGCCGCTTAACTGACTGAGCCACCCAGGCGCCCTACTAATGTAAGTCTTTCAATGCCAGGACTTTAAAAAGCTCATTTATTCACTCAACAAATATTTATTGGTGCCTTCCGTGTTCTAGGCCAGAGGTAGGCAAACCTTTTCTGTAAAGGTTTAAATTTAGTAAATATTTTTGGCTTTGCTAGCCAGACGGTCTCTACCACACCTCCACAGCTCAGCCGTTGGAACATGAAAGCAGCCATAGTCAGTAGGTCAGTGAATGGGCATGAATAAAGTGCCAGTAGAACTTCATTGGTTATGGGTACTGAAATTTGAGCTTCAAATAATTTCCATGTGTCACCAGTTAGTAGTAGCTTTTGATTTTTCTCCCCCAATGATTTAAAAATATAAAAACTATTGTCAACTTGCATCCGTACAAAAACACAGGCCCTAATTTGCTGACCACTGTTCTCAGCATCCTTCCAGCCACAGAGCTGGAGCGGTGACCAGAACGGAGCCCCTGTCCTCCCGGGCCCTGCGTTTGGGTACACAGGTGTCTGATTCTGAGAACTGAACGGGTGTTGCCCTTCTTAGATGGAACCTTTCTCATCGGACACTTCCAACTGCGGTGTTTTAATTCTCTGACTTTAAAGTGAATTTGGCACGTCAGTCTGCTGGTTCGTCACATCCGTGTTGGGAGATTTTCTAGATCGCACTGTCTCCGGGCCTACACTTTTGTGCCTCACTAACACCTCACCACCCGACTTGTCCAAGGCCGCAGGGTTCGGTGTTGAGCTGGGTCTCTCTGAAGCCCGGGGCTGCGGCTCTGGGCCCGAGAGGAGCCTCCTTCCCAAGCACGGCAGTTCTGGGGTGCTCATTGCCACTGTCCCCTTTGTGCCTGTGTCCAGACCCCAGAGTGCCCTGTTGAGGAGCCGGCCAGCCCTGTGGAGTCCTCACTCGAGTGCTGATTGCAAGGCTCTTTCAGGGCAGTTTTGTCGCGCACAGGCTCACGCCTTGTATTTGCAGTAGCTATGGAAACTTTAGAAGCTGTCTCTCTAAAGCCAGGCGCACAATAAAGCACTTCACGTGTTGGTTGGATTAGACTTTAGAAGATGTTTAATTTTCTCCCCCCGCTCTTTCTCTCTGTCTGTCTCTTTAGAGAAGGAACAAGAGGGCAATGTGAATATTAACTGGGACTCCCTTTAATCTCCCTAGCGACCCTTCGGGCTGTCTAGGGCTGCGCAGGCTGCCCAGGGCTCCGGGCTTTCACAGCCGCTAACGAGGAGAGCCATGCATATTCATGAGCCAGGCTCGTGTGCGTGAGACGCCGCTTGTAAGGGCTTGTTTCGGTGTTTTCTCTTTTCAACTCAAATTTTGTGAAAGAAACGACCGCTAAATTTGGTTTTTTAATTATGATTAAGTCAGAGTCCCTAGACAGTAGTGCTAAAGCGTTCTCCCTGGAAATAGGGACAAAGGAGAGCATGTCTGTGTGGCATTTAATTTATAGATGGGACAACACAGACCCCGAGTGTGGGTGCTCACCAAGGGTGGAGAAGCAGGGCAGGCCTTTCCTGTTTGCTCAGGGCACCGCGTTCGAACTTCACGAAATCCTCCTTCAGGAGGAAATACGACTTCACATTGACGAGAATGGGAAACATACATTCTTGTGAAAAGTCGGCGGGGCGGGGGGGGGGCGGGGGTTGCTGTTTGGTTATTTCCGACCTTCAAGGTGTGCAAAGGAGCGGACTCCAGCATGTGGCCCTACCTCTCCCGACCCCCCACTCCGTCTACGCACATCTTCTTGCCTCCTGAACACCAGGTGCAGAAAAAGACAGACGTGCCTTTTCTGCTTTGGGCTTTACTGCTTCTTATGTTAGGTTGTCCGCCGCGTGGCTGTGCCGTGAATCTGTCCCTCGAGAAGTTCACAGCGGCTGCGTTGTGCTCCCGGAGTCGTGCTGGCCCAGCCGGGAGCAGCGCCCCTGCCCGGTCTGACCGCCGGGAATCTTCACCCCTCTCCTTCTCTGGGCTGCCCTTTTGCTACGTGCAGAGTAGGGGGCGCGCGGGTTTTTCGTTTCCCAGCGCTTCCAGGGTGAAGTGCCACTAAGCTGCCGTGGCACCGCTTCCACAAGGCGCGTTGGTTGCCTCGCCACGATGCACGTGATTGAGATCTGCCCTCTCATCTGCCCACGTGGGAATCCTCCCGGTGTCTCTTGTCCCATACCCTGTATCGACACCACGCACGCAGCTTCCTCGCCTGGGTTGCGTTTGTAGTGGTTTTCTTTCATCTGATCTTTCCACCGTGCAAATCCCTGAGTCAGCAAACCACACCAGGAACCCGAAGGAAAAGCACAGCCTGTGTGGGTCACTGCCGTGCCACCGCGGCCCCACCCACGTGGCGAGTGGGAGCTAGCACTCCTCGTTCGGAGGTCCCACAGACATCCCCCGACACTGTGCTTGGAACAGAGGCGGGTCACACCTGCCCCCGAGGAGCTCGCAGGGCGTCTGGGTGGACAGGTAGAAACAGCCAGCCGTGGCTTCCAAAGTCCGCAACTCACTTTGTGTCTGGAGCCAGCCTGGAGGCACAGATGCGAATCTGGTGCGGCTCCTGCCCTCGAACGTCACAGTCAGGTGAGCGCGGTGCGCCTGGAGGAGCCGTCGGAGACACGCGGTGGGCGCGCCTGACTCCCGGCGCTCAGAGGCAGCCCGGGTGGCGAAGGGCGCCCGGCACGAAGGGTGCGCAGCGACCACGGGGGGGGGGGGGGGGGCGTTTCCCCGTCACACGCACTTTGATCCCTGAAGCTCTGGACGATGGTTCTTCGCTGCAGAGACGCTCCGCCTTTCATCTGGCAGCGTCCGGGCTGCGTGGGATCCCTCACTGCCGAGCCAGCGCCCCACCTCCCGCCCCCGTCTCTAGGAGCTCTCAGTGAGACTTCAGTTTTCCCGCGTTCAGTTCTGTTGCAGTGAATTAACTAACAGGAAGCCTTCGAAAGAAGTACTCCGCTCCCGTCACTTAGCGCTCAGGACGTACACACACGAACCAAAATTCTTCAAGCGTCTGTATTTATTTTCCTGCCTGAATTTACCCTTCTGTTGCTTGCTCCTTCAATCCGATCTCTTGATCACTGCCCGCCCCCACCCCCACCCCCCGGTTTGGTACAAAAAGTGAGGAGTTTGTAGAATGAGGTCATTCTGGATGAGAAAGTACTTGCGGCAAACAATTCATTGTTCAGAAATTCACTAACGCATCAGAAGTTTTGTCACCCAGGATTCTCATTTTTATTCTTCATACTGGCGCAGAGGGTGGGGGGGGGGGGTTCGGTGATTGTGGAAAAGGGGCGGAAATTCTAATTTAGGCCTTTATGCATCTGGATGTTTGTACGGACTCGATCTCCAGAAAGGAAATACAGCCCTGTAAAGGGCCTGGGCTTTGTCATCGAAGGATGCCCGATAAGTGGCAAAAGGGCATTCTCCCACCAAAGGGGGACAACTAATTCTAGGATCAGCATCAGCCGGGTGTCCACAATTCCTGTTCTGTGCCGTCTGGAACAGGTTAGTCATTTATACTCCCAAGTGGTTTTGATGATAAACCTCCAGAGGCGAGCAGACGTCTGCTCAGCCTCGGCACTGCCCGAGGCCACCTCCGGGAGAGGTGGGCCGGTGTGGACTGTCTGTGAGCAGGGGAGCGCAGAGGCCATGAGGAACTCCGAGACCTTGTCAGGATTGCGAGCCAGCGTGGGTGTGTCAGAGGGACGGGGACGGAGCAACCCTTTAACCCCAAGAAGACACGTCCTGAACATAAAACTGCCACGTTTTTCATGCCTCGGTTTGTCTGACTTTGGCGGACAAGCCTATTTTTTACCATTTTGCTTTGAGCTTTTTTTTTTTTTTAATGTTTATTTTTGAGAGAGAGAGCAGAGCACAAGCAGGGGAGGGGCAGAGAGAAAGAGAAGGAGACACAGAATCCGAAGCAGGCTCCGGGCTTTGAGCTGAAGTCGGACGTTTACCCGACTGAGCCACCCTGATGCCCCTACTTTAGCTTATCGAACTAGGGAAACCGTTTGATTCACTTTCTTTCCCAAACACTACAAGAAAGAGCCTTTATACATATTGAAGCCTTTCTCTGTGGCTTCCTGTGTCCAGTTGAGGGAGCTAGAAATGTCTGAGCACCGGCCTCACCACTATGCTGGGAGCTGGGACAGGGTCAGAAGTGTTGACCCTTCAGACTGGAGAGCCTGATACAATTTGGGGGCACAGATGCCCCCATTCTGACACCAGAAATGCCTGCACAGGAAACATCTGACGATCGGGGAAAGGGTTTGTTTTTCTTGCCAGCTTCCATCCGATGGTGGGCAGGGAGGCCTTTCTTCATTGGAGAAAGCATCTGCCCCACCCCAGGTGTTTGATGTTCCCTCCGGAACCGCAGAAGGTGCCAGGCCCGCCGTATTCGACACGTCTGATGCATCCCTGGACCCAGCACCGAATGCCGGTTGGTACCCGAGGCAACTTCTATAGTTTTCTTGTAGAACAACATGCAGCAGCAACTTAACGCTTCCCTGAGATTTTCACAGCTCTTGGTCACTAAAAGACCTCAGTAAATGCAGCGATTCTGTCGTCTTCATGGGCTCTCTACTGTCTGCTGTGAAGGCTGCTGTGCAGGACATGCAAAATTAGGGCCGGGGCCCAGCAAGGCCGAGGGGATGAGATGCTTTCTTGAGATCACAAGTATTCAAACTAAATACAGCAAATCCTTCAAAGGCCTTCTGGCTTCATCTTGCAAATGCGGCGGAATGAGGGAAATTCCATGGTGACTCCTAGGGAACAATTCGTATTTATAACTGAGCTTGCTCTAAACAAGATGAGTCCTCTCGCCTGCCTCTAACTTGGCATCTTTGTGACTAATGCTGTAGTGTTCTTATTCTTTCCCTGGTGGCTCCATAACATTACCCAACGTGTGTGTGTGTGTGTGTGTGTGTGTGTGTGTGTGTGTGAGAGAGAGAGAGAGAGAGAGAGAGAGATCATAGACCTCAGACGTGGCTGCTCCCAGCTTTTGCTTCCTTGCTCGTTCATTCAACGGGTCTTCGTTAAGTAAGTACGTCTCTGTGCCCGTTGTTGGATATCACACACATGCACACGCACGTGGGACATACCTGTACGATTCCTGTGTCACGTCTGTTCGATCATTTCCCCCTCTGGGTGCTCATGACACATGGTCAGGAGGAGCTCGTTCGCCAGTGCCGGGTTCGTCCCCCTCCTTTCCGGTAGTGCTCGCGTGCGACTCCTGAACCGGGAAAGTGTGTTGGTAGATTCCTTTACCCCACTTCCAGTCCTGACCCAGTGGGTGGTGTATGCCATCCGAAACCTTACAGAAGACAACAGTCAGAACCAAGACTTGATCGCAAAGATGGAGCAGCAGGGGCTGGCCGACGCCTCCCTGCTCAAAAAGATGGGTTTGGAAGTTGAAAAGAGGGGTGACAGGCTGATTCTGAAATCCACCAGTGGCACACCTCCGCTGGTGAGTATGCTGGGGGAGCAGCCGGTTTGTGCACAGCAGCCCCCACCCCCTGTTCCCTTGCCCACGGGCAGAGCTTCTTCCCGAGAACCCGGATGGGAGCGTGTTGCCTTCTCAGATGGCCAAGAAAGCCCTCGGTTTAATCGCAAATAACATTTTGGTCAAGCTTTAAGCTGCCATTTTCTTAAAAATGAGAAGTTCCGACTCGTCTGGGGGGAGACATACAAAAAGCACGTCAAAGTTTCTGTGCGGTCTAAAAGTTTCTGACAGCAATCGGGTTTTCCTGGCGAGGCAGCCGATGCAGGTAAGCCCCCTTCGTCTTGTGGAATGGGTTGTTTCAGGTCCCTCCCTCAGCTGTGTGCGTGCCTGCGTGTGTGCGTGCGTGTGCGCGTGTGCATGTGCGTGTGTGTTTTCCCTTGGGTGATTCTTAGAAATAGATCTGCAATTTTGTTTTCTTTTTTTTCTCTTAGTGAACGAACTCTCCATTGAAGCATCTGAATTTTGGGAATCTGTTTCCCGGACTTTCAAGTGTTTGAAGATTTGTTAAGTACAAATTCAGGCATCCGTGAATCTTAGGTAATAGAGTTAGATGTGTATGAGCTCGAAAGTGAAAGTAACTTGAGTATTTTGTGGTTTCTTTGCTTTAGAAACGTAACCGTTCGGTTTCCTTTGTCCCCATGGATACAGTGTGCATTTAAGTCATATATTGTACTTACTGTGGCGGCAGATAATAAATTCTTTTCCTGGAGGGCGTATCCCTTGTTCGGCAAAGACTGGGGCATTCGCTCGGATTCCATTTGTTCCTTCAGATGGCGGGTCGGCCTGATTACTTTTCTTCTCTGCTCGTTGGGTTTTCTGAACTCTGGCAGGCAGTTGAAGTAGGTTTCTCACTGTGATTAATTCTAGCAATCTCTTTTCACCCTTTCTGCCTTTCCAAAACATTGACAAGACTCATTTCCAGCTAATTAATTCGAGAGATGCTGAAGAATAGAGAAGCTCCCTCTTCATTTTAGGGACTGGGCTGTGCTGTCACTGAGCCCAGCCCTTTGGAACGTTGTGGGGACGATACAGGGAGTGAGTGGGGAGAACGTGAGGGCCGTTAACTCTTCTCTTTCCAAATCCCCCGGGGAACTAGACCTCCAGACCCATTGTTCTCACAGGCGCATGCCTGCCTCTTACCCACTTTCATGCCTCCTCCGTGAAGGGCACTCTGTGCCTAGGACCACAGGATTAAAGGACGTCCACGTCTCATTCAGTTTCAAAGGCACTGTCTCCTAAAGCCACTCCACGTTTCAGCCACGGCTCCACTTTCTGGAGTTGCAAAAGTAGTTTTGGGGACCAGGAGTTAGCTTGACCTACATCTGTCTATTTCTGTCCTTTTCTCTCTATACACGTACTCCTGTTAGAGGTGGAGCTGGGTTAAACGAGCACTGAAATCTTTGAGGCCGCCCAGAGCATTGATGTAACCAGCAGAGAGCTCCAGAGGGAGGTCACGTACGAATGCATAAAACGTTCTTGAACAGCCATGTTACTCAACTGTCTAGATTTTGCACAGTCCCTGTTGAATCTTCCAAAATAAAAACAACGAAGACCCAGCCAGAAGTTTTACAGAAATACCGATTGTTCTAGAATAAAGTGCTTCTAAGTTTTTTTGTAGCCATACGTAAATTGCTCTGTACAAACAGCTTAAGCATGTTCAGAATGAAATAAAAGTTGTCCCACGTGCTAATGTACTCTCGATTTCTGAAGAAACGTCAACTTCCAGAATTGTGGTAATCTGTAACGTTTTTTTCTCTCATTTATGACATTCCATCAGTAAAGAAGCCTTCTTTCAAAATTTAAAATGCACAAAGAAGTCATTCTTTTCTGAGACACAAAGAGTTAACATCCTGTTCTCAAATAGAGGCCCTCCAAAGGGAAAAAAAAAAAAAACAGTGGGAGTCCCTTTTCCCTTTTAACAAGTTTGCAATAGACACTTCTTTTTCTTCTTCTCTCAATGGATGTATGCACACCAGTGGAATCAAACAAACATGCGGTATAAGCCATATAATAACAAACACAAATAAACAAAAGGGAGCCTTGTGTGGGAACACAGAAAGGGGTAATGGCTGTGTGTTTTCTAACTAGGAAATGTGGGGCTTGCATAGTGAAAACATGCTGACGGCTGCATTGTGGCTGCTTGGATGCCCTGGACGGTTAATCCTCCCGCACAGCCAACAGCTCCCCTGCCCTCTACCCAAGGGCTTGGTGATTCTGAGAGCCTCGTTTTACATGCTGCAGGGGATTAAATCACCACCTCAATCAGTCATTTAGAAGAAGAAGAAAGGAAGGCAGGCCAGCCTTACAACATTTGTAAAGGGACAGAATGGCCACAGCAAGTTTGGCGACCATGTTACTGCTTCCAAGAGCAAACCAGCAAAGCATTTGCATTTTTTCAGCCTGTTTCATTATAAAAGCTAGTAGGGGAAGGCTTTTCTGCTTGATACGGAGTCTAGGTATTTGCAGACGGGTTTTGTTCAAGGTCACAATGGATGTTGATATTTCAAAAATACAATTTTTTCACAATTTTAGTAATATAAGAATTTCTATTTTTCCACCTTAATACATCTTGTAGGTTTGCTTATGAGTTGTTTGGGAAACTAGTGTTGAGACACATTTTTGTTCAGTAACCTGTGAATCTAGCCACAGAGCTTTGGAAACTGCTAAAAGATGCCCATGTTGCAAAATAGGATAAAGAGAAATGATTGGGGTTATTTGGGCTGCCCATGAGTAGATTTTAAATCAAAAATCAGCATTTTATGTGTGTGTGTCCTGTGCCCAGTATCTACCGAAGGCATCAATTTCCTGCTCTTTTCACCATACCTGGGACCCAAATGTTATTCATATGTCATTACTGTCTTTCTATTTCCATCCCTGAATGAATGAACAAAGACGTTGTGATAGAAACGCCAGTCTCTGCAGGAGAAAGACTTTACATGTTCCTCATCAGTAAGTTCTGCACGTAAAGGAACCAGTTTCTACATGAGAGTCATTAAAATTAAGACAGAACTGTAAAATGCAGAGAAGTTGACATTTAACCTAACATTTGAGATCTAATACAAAAGAATCCTAACGTTTAAAATCTAATACAAATCCAGTCCAGTCTGGGGGTGGGGGGAGGGGGTGGGGGTGGGGACAGGAAAGGAGCACTTTTTTTTTTTTTTTTGGTGCTGTCCAAGGTCCTGATTGTTTCAGCCACAAAGGCCCATCTATGAAAAATCCTTGTTTTCCAAATTCACTTTTTCCCCCTTGAGTTATATGATATAATATGTTTTTCTCTTCCTTACAGATTTTTTCAATATACTTATTTTGGTTTTTTTTCAGTTAGATCTTATTTAGGTGACATTTCACAGTATAAATTTGATTTACCTTGTATAACATACATGAATTTTAACCGACTGAGCCACCCAGGCGCCCCCTAACATACATGAATTTTAAAGGTACATTTTTCCTATAAATGTAGTGGTTATGGTATTAAGTCATTCATCAGACTTCCGTCATCACAACCAGAGACAGTTATGCCAGTGGAGATGACTTCTTGGAGGTTCCATTAATTGATCACTGTTTCAATTAAAACCTTAAGTTGGAAATACTAGGTTAAGTGCGTTTTGTTGTTGTTGTGGTTGTTGTTTAAACAACACAATATACGTCCTCCATTTACACACAGCTGTGTCGTGCTTATTTTACATCAGTTGCGCGAGAGTTTGCGTGATGTTTTATAGCAACGGGTGTAATTGTTTCCGCCACCATGTGAAGCGCAGTGGTTGAAAGGCACAGACTGAAGTGAGCACAAGGGTGGCAGGTCCCCCGCCTCTCTCCTGTGTGACTCTAGGCACACCCTGTAAGCTCCGTGCCTTCATTTCCTCACCACTCGTGGGGCTCATGACACCGCTGACCCATAGGAGTGTCCAAGGGTAGAAATTAATGAATGCACCGGGTGGTAAGCATTCGTTATTGCCCGTTTCTCTTCTTACTGCCGTGACGTGCATCGACAGGCCCTTCACGCCCTCACCGTGAGCATATCTGGTGGACGCACAGAAATGGCACCGTTTCTCCTGCCCCTGTCTGCACAGTGCCGGATGCACAGTAGGTGCTCACAAAGGTATTTCATTTCTTCAGCAGATACTTGCACAATGCCTTCTGTGTACCAGGCAAGGCTCTCGGCACTTTGAAAATATCAGTAATACAATCTTCCTAGCAGTGATACCGTATGTGCTAGTACTAATCCCATTTCGTGGATGAGGAAGTTGAGTTGCAGACAGCAAATGCTTAAATGATTAATTGCTGTAGTTAATTAGAGGAGAAGGAGTGAGGAAGAAAATACAGCTTCTTTCCCGGAAGCATGGAAAATAAACGTAGCGGAACTGCCTGGATTGTGGCTCAGGACGTAGAGCAAGGGGCGCTCCATGGGAAGAACATGGGCTTTGCAGTTAGAAAAACCCTAGGTTAGATCTCAGCTCCACATACTGCCAGCTGTGTGGTCCTGAGCAAGTTGCTTAACCGCTCAGAGCCTAAGTTTCCTCAAATGGTGTGCCCGGCAGGCCCTGGGGCCACAGCAGTCACGAAGGCAGACGTGGTCCATGCGCTTGTGAAGCTTACGTTCTGATGAGAATGGCAGGAAATTGGCAGGTAAACAGATCGATGAAACAAGAGCAAGGGTGGCACATACTGCAGCGAGTGCTGTGAAGAAAACGGTGATACAGATGGCGAATGGGGTGTCCTTTCTGAGACGGCCCCTTTCTGAGAGCTGGGGCAGAGCATTCACAAGACCGCGACAAGCCACCGAGGCCCCGAGATGGCAAGCTTCACGTGGGCAGCGGCCAGGAGGGTGGCTAATGGGGCCAGCGCCTGGTGACCAGAGAGCAGCGGCATGAGGGCGACTAGGTCAGAGGGGTAAGCAGGAGTCCGACCGCACAAGGCCTCCGAAGCCATGGGGGGATGTGAGTCTTGCGTGAAGTACATTGGGAAGTGGCATTCGGCAGAGGAATGGGAAGAGCCACTTCACGTGTTTCAGTGACCGCTCTTGCTGCCACGTGGAAAATGAATTGCGGTGGAAAAAAGCAGAAGCTGAGACATAATTCCTGGGGCTACTGATGATGGCGACTTAGACACGTGCGGGTCAGTGGCCATGGAGAGACAGGCTTGCGTTTGGTCTGTGTGTTGGAAATGGAATTCACAG
Organism: Panthera onca; assembly: GCF_046562875.1. Lineage (NCBI taxonomy): Eukaryota > Metazoa > Chordata > Mammalia > Carnivora > Felidae > Panthera > Panthera onca. Next base: position 137,640,655 of record NC_138345.1, read on the forward strand.
GGTCTGTGGGTGGATTGTTGAGAATGGGCTAAACGAAGGAAGCAAGAATCACTCTTTAAAGCTTTGTTGAGCAGCTGGGTAGATGATCGTACGTTCACCGAAGTGGAGAAGTGTGATGTGGAGAATAGTTCTGATGTGGGTTTTGTTTGGAGCAGAGAGAACCGAGATTCTCTTTGGGGCAAGCTAAGTTTGAGATGCTTTTGAGACCTCCCAATGGAGAGGACTTTAAAAAAGTAATTGAGTATACAAGACTAGAGCTCAGAAGGCAGGTCAGTGCTGGAAATCCATGTTCGGAGTCATGTAAACATATTTGAGGCCATGGAGGTAAATGAGATTGTCTGGGGGCAGGAGTGTGGATAGAGAAGAGGGCCTACTGTAACAAAATGTAGCCCACATTTTCAGCCTCCATGTAAGCCAACACTTAACATGATAGCTTAAGATACTTCCATATGTTAAAAAGCCCTCATGAAAAGAATTGCAGTGGCTGTATCATCAGAATGTTCCATAGTGGACTTAACCACTGTCTTATTATTAGAACATTTTGTATTCTTTTTCTCATCACTGTAAATGCTGTTGTGAACATCTTGGTGCATAGAGCTTTATTTGCGTTTTAGGGTGCATACGATGGGATGTCTCAGAAGGAAGGTAAGGGGCTAAAGAACGTTTTCTTGGAGAATTATTTATGTCAGGAAAGAGGGCACTTCCAAATCCATGGTGGTTCTGACCAGCCTTCCTGAAGACAACTAAAAAATAGGCCAAAATATGTTTAAACCACTATTCGAAGGTGCCAGGCAGCTAACCAGATACAGTGAAAAATTACGGGGCCGGGATCCAGGAATAGACAGCGGCTGGGAGATTAGTCTGGTGTTTGGGCCACTTTTTCCTCTGTAGATATTTGTCATTTCAGAGGGGGAAGCAGAGAGGCCGAGTGGCTTACGGTGCTTATCACAGCCTTGAGGAGCCCAGGCCGTGGGGACTATTGCCTGGTAGACCTCTCTTTCTTTAGATGGGACCCCAAAGGGCTACATCGGAAGAGTAAATGGTTGAGAGACTGCACTCAGTTTCAAATATTTTCAGCTCCAGAAACTGAATCTGAGAGACCTGGTATGCTGTGCCATCAGACATCCTGGATTAATTACTGCCGTCCCAGGTGAATCCTCTCTGGGAAAAGACCACCATAAGTCTCAAGTTATTTGTATGATTTTCCGTATATGTTCTCTAGCACTCAATCAAAAATAACATGAGGTGACAAGACAACATGATATGATTAGGAGAAACCATTAGTAACTAATAGAAATGAACACAGAAGGGCTCCAGATAACAGAGTCCTCAAACAGAAAATTAAAACAACCTTGTTCATTATGTTTAAAGAGACAAAAGAGACCATTGAGGATTGACTTTGAACATATCAGCAAAGGCAGGACACACTATGAAAAGAAATCAAATGAAAATTCATGAACTGAAAAAAATAAACCAAAACTAAGAAATCAGTAGTTGATTTTAACCACGAAAGATAGAAATTGCAAATGGAAGACCAACCAATCAAAAATACCCAAAATGAACCATTAAGAGACAAAATGATGGAAAATACAGAAGATGGGGTAAGAGACATACGGGACAGTAAAAAGGTCTAATGTCCCTATTTATAGCCTAAGAAGAAAGAGAATGAGCATTTTAGTTTTGGGTAAGACATTTGAAGCTCAGAACTAAACCTTAGGCTTGAAACACCACCAAGAAGGCAGGAGCAAGAGAAAATTAACATGAACGCCATCTCACTTAGGTGATTCTTTCCTTCAGTCAACTAAGCGGTGATTGCATCTGCCTCCCTCCCTGCCTGCCTGTCCCTTCTCCTCCCCCTCTCTCTCTGCAGCTGCCACCATCTACTCCCAGCCAGTGTCTACTGACCACCACCACGTGGGGTGTTCTTGCCCCAGTCTGCAGATTGGAGTCATCATATGGCCAGCATGCAGTGGTCTGTTCTGTCTCAGTGAGTGATAAAATAAGTAGACAAAAACAACCCATAAGAATATTGTTTTGATCAATGCAATTAGGGCTGACCCTCTTGGATGTCTACGGAACATCGCACCCAACAACTGCAGAATACACACACTTTTAAAGTATATGTGGGCCCACTTGCCGTATTTGTCATTTTGCTGTGCATTAGATCTCAACAAATTTCAAAGGATTAAAATCATACATAGTATGTTCTGACCCTAAAACAGTTAAGCTACATATCAAATAACTAGAAAATGCCCACAACTTTAGGAATTAACCTATTTCTCAAATACCTAAAAGTTAAAACCAAGAGATGAAAATTAGAAAATATTTTTAAGTGAACATTAATGAAAATCATACAAAGTTTGTGGAGTGCAGTTAAAGCTCTTCTTAGAGATTTATTACCTTAAGTGCACATGTGAGAAAACGCATCAGAAAATGAGTCACCTAAACATCCTTAAGTAGTATGAACATAACTTAAACCCACAGTTGACGGGGGGAAAAAAGTAATATGAGAGCAGAACATAATTAAACAGGAAATAACTGCAGTAATTTAAAAAATAAAAAAATAAATAAACATACAAAAAAGATAAAGCCAAAAATTGATTCTTAAAAAAATGCATTGGGGTGCCTGGGTGGCTCAGTCGGTTAAGCGTCCGACTTCGGCTCAGGTCATGATCTCGTGGTTCATGAGTTCGAGCCCCACGTTGGGTTCTGTGCTGACAGCTCGGAGCCTGGAGCCTGGCACCTGCTTCGGATTCTCTGTGTCTCTCTCTGCCCCTCCCCCACTCGCACTCTGTCTCTCAAAAATGAACATTTAAAAATTTTTTTTCAAAATGAATTAAACTGATAAAGCTGTGTCAGTGAAGAAGAAAGAGCACCGAGAAAAATATTATCACTACAGATATTCTGGACATTAAAAGTCCCTAAAAGAATATTGTGAATATTTTATGCTAATAAATCTGAACTTACATATGACATGGACAAATCAGTTTTGTAAAAAAGCTAAATAAAATGAAATAAAAATATAATTTTTTTTAATGTTTATTTTGTGAAAGAGTGAGCATGCATGAGCCACGGGAGGGTCAGAGAGAGAAGGGAGAGAGAATCCCAAGCAGGCTCCACACTCACAGCGTGGGGCTGGATCTCACGATGAGATCATGACCTGACCTGAGCCAAAATCAAGAGTCGGATGTTTAACCGACTGAGCCAACCAGGTGCCCCAAATTAAAATTTATTTTATAAAAGTATAATATTTTAAATGTTTAATCTTTAAAACTTCCACAGAGGAAACTCACACTTAGATAGTTTCAGCAACAAATTCTACCAACATTTTAGGAAGAAATACCACCAATCACACACAAACTTCTCCAGAAAAAGAGGGAACACGAAACAGTTCACTCTGTGAGGGCAGCACAACCTTGGTATCAACACCTGCAAAGTTTATTAGAAGAAAGGAAAAGTGAAGTCCAATCCTCTGCATGAACACGGATCCAGAGAGCCTACCCACATTAATAACTATTTTAGGAACGAAAGATCGGTATGACATTTTTTTAATGTCAATAAACATCACTGCATTAATTAAAATCATGATCAATTCATGCAGAAAAAGTAAGTTACATTCAAAATTCAACATCTAATCATGATATTAGTAAAAACAGCAAGTTGGGAATAGGAAGGAAATTCCTTATAGTGATAAAGAATATCTACAAAAACTCCTACAGCAAATAGAGAACATTATGAAGAAATGTTGAAACTTTTCCTTTTGACACTGAAGAATAAGGTAAGGTTAATCCAATTCATCACTTATTTTCGCCCGTATATTGGAAAGGTGAAATAGCCAATGAGATACATCAAGAAAGAGAGAGAGAGAGAGAGAGAGAGAAGGGCAGTAACTGGGAAAGAAGACCTCAAGCAGACAACAGGATAGTTCATGTAGCTAGTGAAGAAAAGATCTATGCATAAAATGTTAGAATGAGTGAATATAGCAAGGTTGCTGAACACAAAGTAAATATACAAAGGTTCATTGAATTTCTGTATACCAGCAACAAAGATTTAGAAAATAAAATCTTTAAGTAAATTGTAAAATGTACGAGGAAATGCAAAAAGCCAAGAATAGCCAAGACACTCTGAAAGAACAAGATGAATATCAAGACTGAAAAGCAAGATTAGTTAAAATAGGATTGTATTGGCACTTGGTAAATAGAACGAACAAGCAGAATAGAGTCCAAAAAACAGATTCTCATCTGTGGACATTTGATACCTTTTTTTGTCAAATGGCATTGCAGAGAATGGGGAGAGGGTGATCTCAACAAATCCTGCACAGGCCACTGAATAACTGTAGAGGGTTAAGGAAGCTTACCTCTTGCCTTGTACCATATAAAAATATCAATTCCCAGGGCGCTTGGGTGGCTCAGTCAGTTAAGCATCTGACTTCAGCTCAGGTCACAATCTCATGGTTCTTGAGTTTGGGCCCCGCATCGGACTCTGTGCTGACAGCCCAGAGCCTGGAGCCTGCTTCAGATTCTGTGTCTCCTCTCTCTAACCCTCCCCCACTCACACACTGTCTCTCTCTCAAAACTAAATAATAAATATTAACAACTTTTTTTTAAACACAATGTGAAAACTTCTAGAAAATAGAGTCTCACAACAGATGGGGTAAGATTTCTTAACTACATTGCATACATAAGCTGTTAAAAATGGACTTTTTAAAAAATTAAGTCACAATTGGTGAAAAGGCAACAGAAGATACTTGAAACATACAAGTGACAAAGGGCTCACATCCCAAATAGATTGAGAACTACGTAGCAATTAAAAAGTTGTCAGAAATGGGCACAAGACTTGAACAAGCACTGCACAGAAGATCCCCATCTCACCAGTAGACACATGCCAAGGTATGTAACCTCACTAGTGATCAAGGAAATGCAAATTGAAACCACAACGAAATACCACCACTACCCACCGGAAGAGCTAAAAATAGGACCAGCAACGCCACGTGTTTGTTGGTGAGGATGTGGAGCAGGCAAACACTGCTGGTGGAAGTGTAAATTGGCACAACCCTATAACCACGTTGGGAAACAATTTGCCATTTTCTGCTAAACTTGAAGATGAGCAAGCATATCACATGACCCGGCATTTCCGCTACAAGGTTCACACCAAACAGAAGTATATGGATAGGTGAACCCAAAGACAGATGAGCTGTAAATATCCAGAGCAGCGTTAAGTTTGTGATCGCCGGGAAATGGAAGCAACCCGAGCCATCAACAGTGCCATGGCTGAGTAAGTTGTGATACGTTCACGGCGTGTAGGGCCATATGGCAGTGAGCTGCAGCCACGCTCAACAGGGAGGAGGTTCACAACGTCGCGTGAAAGAAGCTACAGGCAAATGATGGCTGCAGGACTATTTCTGTGAAGTTCACGAGCAGATTAATCTATAGAAGTGAGGATGGTGGTTCTCTTCGGGGAGGAGGTTGCCGGTGGTCACAGGGGTGTGTTCAGTTTGCGATAATGCCTTGAACTGGACGCGTACATTTTGTGTCTTTTTCTGTATGTGTTTTCCAGTTCACACTTAACCAAGATTCTCACCGGGGTGCAGGGTGAGCCGCTATCCAAAAAGAACCCAAGATACCATGGCCCAACAAGAGTGAGGCTTTACTTCTGTTCACGTAGTAGCCTCTGGTCTGTTCGGAGAGGTAGACCAGGAAGCCGGGCTGGGCACCAGGTGCCCTTAGGTTTGGCAGGAGTTTGGCTCCTCGCTGTCTTGCTGCTTTGCCATCTCCAGTGTTGACCCTTGTGCACAGTTGAAGTCGGTGGCCTATTGTGCCTGTGTTCCTGCCTTTGGCTAGAAGGACAGAGAGTGAGGGGCAAGCAGTTTCCTTTGAGGGAAGGGGTTTGGGCTTGACACGCCTCTCTTTTACTCATGTTCTACTGGCAAGAATTCAGCCCCATGGCCACATCGATTCCTGAGTGAAACTGGACCGTGTAGCCCCCAGTTGGGTGGCCATGTGCCCACCCAGAGTGCAAGTTGTCCCTGACCACAGGAAGGAGGGAGATCAGGTCGTGGGGACAGTTAACAGGATCTGCCACAACACGGGTGTGGCCGTCCAGCCTTGCATGGTTTTGCTGGGAGGACAGGGATTTAGTCTCACCCTCTAGTGTTACCAGCCCCTCCTGATTCAGGCTGAGGGCTGTTTGGGCAGGTGTTTTTTGGCTTGAGTGTCCAAAGGGCGAGAAAGCCTGAGGATTCATGCAGTGTGTCGCCCCGAGAAAGTGCCAGGGGTCAGACTTGAGGGAGCCAACCTGTCACCAGACTCCAGAGCTGAGCGTGTCCGGGAACAGGAGTGAAGGCAGCAGGCAGGGGGCTCCTGGGCGGCTCAGTCGGTTAAGCATCTAACTCTTGACCTCCGCTCAGATCTACATCTCACAGGTCTTGAGTTCAAGCCCCACGTTGGGCTCTGCACTGGGCTTGAAGCCTACTTTAAAAACAACAGGCGGGAGCTAGGTCAGTTAGAGAAAGAAAGAGAAGGTAGGGGGCAGGAGAGGGGAGTGTGGAGCCTCAGAGCACCTTCTCAGGGGCTCTGTGACATCCTACTCCCTGCCTGGGAAAGGACATCATTCAGAGGGAAGGCCTAGACTTTCTTTCTGTTTTTTAGTCAGACCAGGGGCCTAGGCAGGTGGGATCAGAACGTCCCCCTATTGTAGTCACAGGAGCAGGAAAGGGAGCTTTGGAGGGCTTTGGCTCAAATGTGCATGTGACCCGGCCCTGTCGCAGTGGCTGGCTGGTCCATGGAGCAGCTCACCCTCCCGGGAGCCGGGAGGAAGCAGCAGGTGAAGGCCCTTGGAGCTCACCAAGGAGGGGTGGCACAAGACCTTTGTGTTAGGGTTCCCAGAGGAACAGAACCCACGGCGTATGTACAGGCAGACAGAGATTCATTCTGAGAAATTGGCACATGTGATTTTGGAAGCTGACAAGTCCCAAGGCCCACAGTCGGCAAGGGGGGAGACCCAGGAGCACCGATGCCGTCACTCCAGTCCGGGGCCAGAGGCCTTCCAACCCCAGGAAGAGCCAGTGTTTCAGTGCGAGTCCGAAAGCAGGAGAAAACGGACGTCCCAGCTCAAGGCAGTCGGGCAGGAAGCCCACCCCCCCTTTCTCAAGGGAGGTCGGCCTTTTTGTTCGATTCAGGCCTTGAACCGAATGGATGGGGCCAATCAGGTGGGGGGAGCCATCTGCTTTACTCAGACCACTGATTCAAACTGAATCTCATCCAGAATCACCCAGCCACACCCGGCGTCGTGTTTGGACAAATGTCTCGGGCCCCGCCTCCCAGTCAAGTTGGCACGTGAGATGAACCACACACCTTCCAGGGGCCTGTGCATCTGGGAGGTGGTGGATGTGCGAGCGCCTTGTCGTGATGGAGCACCGACCAGAGGAGGAGGGTGAAGAGAGGAGCGGCGGCAGCTGGGGCCTCAGGGAAGGGGACTCTCAGCTGGCAGGACTGCCCCAGCTTCTCTGCCTGCGACCACAGCGCGTCAGCAGGCCGGCGAGCGCGGGGACTGTGTCTGCCTGATGTCCCCTGTGTGGCCTGCACTTACTGTCCACGTCAGGACTGCATCCTGTCTCTCTGCCCACACTCATCTGTCAACACCCTAGCTTCCCGGGACCTCAGAATGTGACCGTATTGGTCACATTCTGAGATTGGGGGTCTACAGATTGGTCTGGGATCTACAGATAGGTGACGGCCTCGCAATGAGGCTGTTCGGGTGGCCCCTGACCCAATCTGGCTGGTGTCTCTGTAAGAGGCAACTTGGACGCAGACGCCAGGGGCACGCGTGCACGGAGGGACACGCGCGTGAAAATCAGCACCGCCAGAGGGTGGCCACCTGCGAGCCAAGGAGAGAGGCCTCAGAGGAAACCAGCTGCCGGCACCGCGATCTCCGTCTTCTGGCCTCCAAACGTGCGAGAGGGTGGACTTCTGGCGTTGAAACCGGTCTGTGGCGGCCCTAGCAGGCGAATGCAGGCTCGCGGTGCTCCGTCCGTCTTAGCTGGAGGCTGAGTCTGGCGTGAGCTCACCGCTGCCCTCAGTCAGCTCCCAGTGTGATGTGGGGAGGAAGACGTAAGCAAAGGAGCCACAGCCCCGGGAGCCGGAGGGTGCCAGACTCCCAGCAGCAGCTCTCGCGGGTCGGGACGGGCTGGAAGGGTGTTCCGGGCCGGGAGCCGGTGCGTGCATCAGCCTGGGGCCAAGAGAGAAGAGCCGCCTCTGGGAACCTGCCGCTGCTTGAGAGGTCACCTGCTGGGGAGACGTCGCGTGCCCGCGGGAGGAGTCTGGGCTGTGGCCTGAGACGGTGGGGAGCCCCCAGCACTAGATTCTCCCTCTGGAGGCCGCAGCTGTGTTGGACGAGGCAAAGACAGAGGCCGGGCAAGAGCCAGCCTGGCAGAGCGGGAAGACGCGAACCGAGGTCCCGTTCCCAGCGCCAAGAGCTGGGCACGCTACCGTGCATCTCCGAGCCCCAGGGTCTGCCCCTTGTCTGTCGAGCAAGAATTAAGGTGAGGATTAACCCTCTGGTGTGCGTAAGGGGACTGGCTCTTAGAAGATGCTCAGCCAGGCAGCTGTTCTGCTGGGACCCCTGCAGGGTGGGGTGGGGGGGGGGGGCGGGGTGTGGAACCCAAAGAGACTCGTGCTCTGGCAGCAGAGGGCAGACCCAGGCTCCAGCCCTGCCTTGCTTCCTTCCACAGGATCCATGCCAGTCCGTCCTCTCCCTGTTCTCCTAAATCCTGCTCGTTCCTTCAGGCTCTGCCGTAACGCTGTCCTCCTCCAGGAAGCCTTCCGAGAACTTGGGTCCACCTTAATTTGCACCTTCCAGCACTCGCAGCCATGGGTCATGCAGCCATGCCCTAGATTGCTTCGTGCGCTGGACCACCGACCCAGAATAGGGTCTGGGGGAGGAAGGTGAATCTGACACCTTTAGGAAGAGCAGGGCACTGCTGTCTCGAAATGGCCAACCCAGTGCCTGTGCCTTTCACACACCGGTGCTCTGCTGACACTGACTTGCCGTTCCAGCCTGGCCCCGCCCCCATGTGCGGGTGCCTTCCGCTCCTGCACCCTTTCCAACAGGTTCGAGTTGCACCCATCTTTAAGGAAAAGAAAACCTCCAGTTCCCAGTTCCCTTTCGTTCATTATTTAGCCCCGTTGTCCTCCAACTTTCTGTTCACATCTCCCTAAAAAAAACTTTGAAAAAAAATATACCAACATTTCAAGTTGATACCTAAGTTTTTCATCTTAAGTCTTCAGTCACTGGAAATAATATAATTTGCCACAAATAGAAGAGCTACTTTAAAATATTACATCAGTCCCTCCAGTGACTGCAGTAGACTTGAAACAGAAAACTGTGGTCCCCACCATAATCCCATCTTCAAAGTGCTTTTTTTTAAGTGCTTGGAAATTATGTTCTGACTTTTTCTTCTGCATTTCCTTTCATTTTCACTGACAGAATTCTATCCAAATATTTTTATGCTTGAAATCATACAGAATATGTAGAATTCTGTATACAGAATCAAATACTGGCTTTCACAGAATTAAATGAAAATCTATAACAAAAAAGTACCTGGAAAATATCTGAATATTTGGAAGTTAAAAAGAACACTTCTAAATGACCTGTGGATGAAAAAGGAAATTATGAAACAAATTTAGAAGGTTTATCTGAATAGTGAGGAAAATACAGTATATGAAAATACTTGAAATGCCATAAAGCAGATGTTTGATGGAAATGTAGGGCTTTAAAACGCCTTGTTAGGAGAGCAATTTAAAATCAACAAAGATTCCACCATAAGCTAGAGAAAGAACACACGAAACACTAAGAAGAAGGACATAAACTGTACCGCTAAAAGCAGGAGGCAATGAAATAGAAAATGGGTGAGGGGGGCACCTGGGTGGCTTAGTCGGTTGAGCATCTGACTTCAGCTCAGGTCACGATCTAACAGTTTGCGAGTTCGAGCCCTGCATCAGGCTCCACACTGACAGTGCGGAGCCTGCTTAGGATTCTCTCTGTCCCTCTCTCTGTCTGCCCCTCCCCCCCCCCTCTCTTAAAAAATGGGTGATCAGTAGAGAAAATCAATAAAACTAAGAGCTGTTCTTCGGAAAGATCAGTAATGTTGATGAATCCCCAGAGAGACTGCTTAAGAGAAAAAAAAAACCCACAAATCATCAGTAATGAAGGATGGGGCATCACTACAAATCCTACAGACATTAAAAGGAAAATGACGGGAATGTGAACAACTTTATGCCAAAACAAATTTTAAAACTTGAATTATTTCTGTGAAAGACATGAATTTTCAAAATGGACACAAAAAGAAATAGAAAATCCAGATAGCCCTATATCTGTTAAAGAAATTGAATTCATGATTAATCCTTCCACAAAGAAAATCCCAAGCCTCTACCTTCAGTCTTAACACCCTCTAAATCATGCCCTACCTAGCAGCCAGTGACCTTTCTAGAGCACAGGTTTGTCATGTCCTTCCCCTACCCGAACTTCCTCTGGGGCTGACTCCCCAGTAAGACATTCAAGGCAACTGGACCCAGGTGGCACCTGTCCCTGACAGCCTTATCTCTAACTCCCGCCCTTCTCCACTCTGTGCCCCAACCCCCCACACTGGAGCCCACACACATCTGATTTCTACCTGTCCCTCTCTGGCGGCAGTACCCCCTGCCCCCACCAGGGGGCATTTGGGAATGTGTGGAAGTGTGAGTTGTCACAATCCCCCAACTCTGGGATATCACGACATTTAGTGGGCCAGGGGCCGGTTGTCAAATAGGCAGCAGTGCCTGGACCAGGCCCCACCAGGAAGAGTTGCCCTGTTGAGAATGCCAGAGGGCCCCACCGAGTCTCACCTGAACTGACTGTTGTCTCCCGGGGATCAGCCTTGCTCCTAGTTCTCCCTATAACTTTCTCGCCCCTTCCTCACCAGGCTGATCCTCATTTGGCCTTTGGGGCTCGGCTTAAATGTTACTTCTTGGAGACCTTCCCAAACATACACCCAACAAAGTCACTGCATTGGATTTGCCCCCACCTCTACCCCCCTTTTATTAAATAGAGGTCACTTCAATTCCAGGAGCAGAGACTTGGTCTGAATTTACTCTGAGGCTATGGGAAAGCCTCCCCACTCTTGAAACAGAGGCATTTCCCTGGATTTAAGTGGTTTCTCCTGGAGCTCTGGCTCATACCTGAGCCTTCCCCGAAGACCCCTCGCCCAGCTTCCTCACCCCTCTTCCTTGGAGCTCTGCCCCTCCCTGGTCCCAGGTGGGAGCCTGGCTACCCGTGGACCATCCCACCCCCCAGGGCAGATCTTCAGGAAGAAAGGCAAGAACCTGTACGATAATAAACAAGGGAAAGGCAAGAGCCATCCTGCAATACTTGCCACGTGTCTGCCTGGACGGCCCAGCCACAGGCCTGGTATCACTTTTTAAACATTTTGCATTGGTAATTATGGGTTGTGGACTTACCGAAATCTGAAAGACTCGAGGAAGAAAAGTCTCCCCTGTGCTGTTGTCATTGATTGTTTGCTTCTTTACATGTATGGCTCTGTCTAGAGACCTGTCAGTCAAGGCAAGAGGATTAGCCTCGCCCATGTGAAGGGAAAATTGGGAAGGGAAAAAAAAAAAAAAAAAAAAGCCACCTTGTCTGAACTTGAAAATAAAAATGCTGATGCGGTTTTTATTCCAGAAATATATCTTACTGATTAAGAGCCTGGTGAGCTACCGGCTCGTGGGTGGGCCGCGGTAGCCGGCCTCCCCGCTCCGCCGAGGCCGGGCCGGCATGTCAGCGGCGGCAGGGGGCGGTGCGAAGGCTCTGCCGCGACGCCTCGGTGCACGTCGTGGCTGCAGGGCATGACCCCGTGTGCGGGCACCCGTGTGCCCGCACGGCTCTGCGACAGCCCCTTGGAGACGAGGCAGGGGGGCCTTCGCTGGGTCTGAGTATCTTCACAGGAGGGTGACGGGCAGCAGGTCACTATGGAAAGAGCGTGGACTTGGGGTCCAGCAGGTTCTAACCCAGTGCTGCCACTCACCAGCTTTGTGACCCCGGCCAGGGACGAGCTCTCGCAGCCTTGGTTTCTACAGAACGGGGGGCGCTGTGGAGGCTGCTGAGATCCGGCAAGTGCGGGCACCATCCACAGAATGGATGCCTCCAGGAGCCGAAAGCATTCCAGTGGCCAGGACGGCAGGACGTGCTGAGCGAGACTGTCTCCCGCCCGTGGCCCCCGAGGCCACTCTTTCTTCCAGGCAGTCTGCCTCTGTCTGGGTTCTCTGCCCTGGGCTTGCGCCGCAGGAGTGGCCCCGGCCTGCTGGCCTCGGTCCCCGTGTCTGTGAAACGGGGCCGATACCTCTGCTTCGACCACACAGGGCTGCGGCTTGGCATGACCGCGGAGGCCCCTGCCAGGGAGGCCGACTTCGCCGAGGGCCCGACTCCTGCTGGCCCGGCCCGGCCCGGCCGGCGTCTTCTCCAGTTTCATTGGGTTGGGTTACAGGGCGATGGCAGCGATCGATGATGCTGTAATTGGGGTGACCTGGGTATTTTCCCGGGTGCCGCTGCCTGTGACTCACGCTGCAAGTCGGCCTCCCGCTGTCATCAGCACGGGAGACGCTCGGCAGCCTGCCGGGGCACTCGGCTTTCACAACCCCGGTGTCTGGATGTGAGGTCCCTGAGTCACCCGGAGATTCCACACCTCGGGAGATGTTTACGCGGAGCCTTTGTTCCCGGAGTCCCCCCAACAGATAGGGTTTGCTCTGAGGCGTTTCGCTGGCGCTTAGAGGGTTTCCAGCCGCAATCGTTCCCAGCAACTAACATCCGCTGTGAATCACGAGTCCGCTGGGGAGCCCAGCTCCCGAGGCCCTCGTCTCCTCCTTGCCCATCTCTGCGTCCGTCTCAGTCCTTGCAGCGGCCTCTGCTCCTCCCCTTCCCTCCCTCTCCTCTCTCCTGCTTCTTCAGGGAGGCCCCCACCTCTGCCTGCCCCCCTGTCTCCCTGGCCGGCTCCACGTCTCCTGCCCAGCGCGGGGCCCAGTGGGGAGTTGGGTGTTGGAGGGGATATGCCACAGCTCCGGAGAGGGCAGGTCCCGGGGGATCGTGGAGGCACGGCCCGGGGACACGGGCCCTCTCGCCGTCCATCGGGCAGAGCCCCGTGCGCACCTGGCGTGAGACCCGCGTGCCACGGCAGGGTCCCTGCAGCTCCAGCCTGCGACCCGCCCGAGTGGCTGCAGTGCCGCGGGGCGGGGCGTGCAAGCAAAGGTCGGGGTACAAGGAGACGACACGGCCCTTCTGCGCACGCCCGGAGCGAGGATTGGCTCCCCGCTTCCTGCCTTTTCTCCTGGAGACGCGTGCAGTCCGCCCGCCCCGGGCATGAATCCTGATCGCGGTCAGCAGTGCTCACTGAGAGCCCAGTAGGTGCCAGGCCCTGTGCAGACAGACCGGGTCCAGCTGGGCAGGAGCAGCGGGGCCCCCTCTAGAGACCAGTACAAGTAAGGCAGGACGCAGGCTGGATGGCAGGGGGAGCATAGGGACCCTTTCTGCGCCATCGAGAGCCCCGCGCCCTGCGGCTGGCTGGAGGGATCGGAGCCCGGCCCCAGCACTGGACCCTCCTCCGTTGGAACCGCAGCCCCTCTCTTCCAAGCTGTGTGGCCTTGGGCAAGTTCCTTGACCTCTCGGGTCTTGGGTTTCCTTCTGTATGAAATGGAGATGACAGTCACTGCCGCTGGGGAGGCCCGGTGAGACAGCACGCACAGAGCGGCCGAGGGCAGCACCCGGCCCGTGACCGCTTTCGATTCAGAGAAGAAAAACAGAGGAACATTGAGAGTAAAACCCGATCCTGGCAGGTCGGCCTGTTTGCAAGGATTCCGGAAAGAGCCGGCTGTGGGGAGACTGCGTGTGGCCGAGAGGTGATCCTGCACTGCCCTCTGGGGGATGGCCTTGCAGGAGTAAGGAGGACTCGGCCTGCAGCACCCGGGCACCCTCCGGCCTGCCCCGCGGGAAGCAGCCGGGTGGTCCCGCCTGCCCTCCTCCCTTCCCGCGGCGGCCTCAGGCTCACCGTGCTCCCGTGCTACTTCTGTGGGGGATTGGAGATCGTCCCACCCCCAGAGACGGGCCTGCGGCCCTGGCTCCCTCGGTCCTCGCCACCCCCCACCCCCGGTCCAGCAGTGCGGGCGAGGCGAAGGCTTCCCCCAGTGCTTATTGTCCTAACCAGGCCGCGTCCCGAGAACTTTAACCCTCAACGATGCCGTGAGGCCGGTGCTGGTGTTATTCCCATTTTACAGACGAGGACACTGAGGCAGAGGTGACTCCAGCGACCGCTCAGCCTTTCCCTTCCACGGGCACAGCGCGGAACGCATCGTTGCCCTGTGTCCGTGCCCGGAAGCCCACTGCCCCCATCTCCTCCCAACGGCCCTCCAGCCCACCCGGAACCTTCTGTGGCCTCCCTTCCTCCCCTCTGTCCACGCCCGGCTCGGTGTTCTTTGTTCGGTGTTCCCCATGCACCCCGACCCTCCCCCCCGCTCCGGCCCCTCTTCTGCGTGGGATTCTGGTCTGGGGAAATCCAACCTGGTGCCCCCACCATGGCTGCAGCCTGCCTGGGAGAAGGACTCACCAGGCGGCTGGGGGACGCGGGCGTGACCACGGCCACCCGAGGCCCTCCGCTCCTCTGCCCAGGGGGCTGCACCCCGGCCCCTCAGCGCGGGGCCTTCCTCCCAGCTCTGGGAGCAGCAGCGACCGGGAGACAGCTGGCCACCCCTTCCTGTCCTGAGCTGTGCCCGCCTCTCCACTCCAGGTCGCGCCCTGTCCCCTGAGCGGCCCGCACCCTGGGGTTTCTCCCATCATCCCTCTGCTGACCCCACCCGACCTGCAGCAGAAAACCCCTTCTCTGCTCTTTGAAAGCGAAGGCCCTCGAAAGAGTTGTCCGGCCTTCTCCAGTGGTCCCGCTTCTCCCGTGAGCCTCTCCGGTGCTCCTCCCCCCACCGGGGCTCCAACGGCCACCAAGGACCTCACGTCCCTCAGGCTGGTGGTCGGCACTCTGACCTCCTCAGGCGTGGCTCCCTGCGGCCACGCTCCTTCTCGTCCTTCTCAGGTGCTGGCGTTCTCCGTGCTTCTCTCTTAGACCCCGACACCCACTCCCTGGAGACGTGCCCCGTGTCAAAGCTTTAACACCAGTGACGCCCCGACGTCCCCACGTAGGCCCAGCCCGGACGCCCCCTGAGCCTCGGACCCTGGATCCAACTCCCTACCCGATGTCGCCACCGGGACGGCCCGGAGGTGTCTGACGGGTAAACACGCGCCTGCCCTCTCCTGACCTCTCCCCGCCCCAGGCCTGCCCCCGCCAGCCTCCCCACCCCCCACAGAGGAACAAGTCCAGCCTTCCGGTTGTTCAGACCGAAATCCTTGCCGTCTTTCTGGGCTCCCCTCTTTCTCAGAGCCCACGACCGTCGGCACATCCTGTGGTCTTGCCTTCCAACCGTGTCCCAAAGCTGACCACCTCCCACCACCTCCTGGTCTAAGCCACCGTGAACTGTCATGTGCTTTGAGGTTGATGAGCGCCTCCTCGTGTCATTTTTCTGCCCGATACCCTCCAAAGCCTCTTTATGTTCACACTGAGGCCCAGCGTTACCGGGCTTGACCGGGTCACCTGCTTGGCTCCCCCTCCTTCAGCCCCACAGACTCCTAGCTGCTCCTTGAGTCAGACTGTCTCCTGCCTCAGGCCCTTTGCACCTGGCGTTCCCTTCGCCTGAACACGTTTCCCTCAAATATCTGCCAGCTCCTTTCCTCACCTCCCTCTGGTCTTTGCTGAAATGTCACTTCCTCGGTGAAATTACAACCACAGCCTCCTCTCCCAGTAGCCCTGACCTCCCTCCCCTGCCTTATACTTGTCTCCAGCCACCCCAGGGGCCACTTCATGTGTTGTCTGGTTCACGAGGGCAGGGATTTGGGCCTCTCTGCTCCACGCTGCATCCCACATGCCCCCAAAAAGCACTGGCACAAGGTGGGTGCCCAGGCAACACCCACCAAGTAAACAACACAGGAAGGCCCTCTGCTCCTTGCTCAGAACTGGGAGTCTCAACAGGAAGACGCAGGGCAGGGTCTCTCCGGTCCCAGGGCAGCCCTGGCCCCCTCCCTTCAGCCTCCAAGGGGCTTCGGGTCAGGCTACGACTGCTAGATTCCCACTCGCTGGTTCACCCAGAGCCAGACTGGGAGGTCCTGACCCTAGTTTCCTGGATGCTCAGTGGGTCAGCATCAAAGCCAGATTAACTCCCGGCTTCACCCTGGCTGCCACATCCTTGTGACAGGCTCAGGCCAGGGAGACTCAGTAGCCCCCGTGTCGGGCGTGGACTCAGACCTCTGGGAGTCACCACCATGCACAGGCACACACACACACACACACACACACACAAGTGCACACATGCACACACCTGCTGGCACCACCCCTGGTTAGGGATCCAGGGCTTCTCAACTTTGCTAGTGATTTATTACAGCCCTGGCATCAGACTGGAGCCCAGAGAGCCGGTGCCCAGGCCCTTCCTGGCAAGGCCATCTCGTCTAGCATCTTATTTCACGGGCAGGGACCCTGCTTGAAGACAGACGTGGTTGACGTCACCTTTGGCTCCCTATTCCAAGCACAGAGTCACCCCTCCATCCCGCGCCTGGACACGGTAAGGGAGAGTGCCACCTCCCTGGACGAGCACTAGCCTCAATAACCACCAGGCCCGGGACGCCTGGGTGGCTCAGTCGGTTAAGCGTCCGACTTCAGCTCAGGGCACGATCTCACGGTCCATGAGTTCGAGCCCCGTGTCGGGCTCTGGGCTGACAGCTCAGAGCCTGGAGCCTGCTTCCGATTCTGTGTCTCCCTCTCTCTCTGCCCCTCCCCCGTTCGTGCTCGCTCTCTCTCTGTCTCAAAAATAAATAAAAATGTTAAAAAAAAAATTAAAAAAAAAATAACCACCAGGCCCAAACGGGGATGAATAAAGTGACCCCACCGGTCACTGTGTGAGCCAACAGGCAATGCCCCAAACCTAGTAGCTCTCGAGAACTGGGGTAGTGATGGCCGTGGCCACGGTCACCACGATTCCAGGCTCCCCTTCATGCAGCCGGAATTGCAACAAACACCTCAACTGGCTGCTGTTTTATTTTGCCCCCACCTGGGTAGAGTGCTTTTTGCCCTCCGTCCTGGCCTGTCACACCTCAGACATTTCTTGCTGGCTTATCTGTCCGATTTAGGGGAAAACTGCATTCTGAACACCAACCTGAACTGTTGCCCAGGGGCCCTGGGTCCTCCCGGTGTCGGCATCACAAGGACAATGAACACCAGGGCTTACGAGGCAGCTGTTTCTGGCCTCTGTCCAGGGAATACATGCTGCCCTGACCCAACGACACCGCCGGCTGTGTTACCCCTTGGGAGGCCGTGAGGAGGACTTGCAGTCAGAAGAGGGCTGACATTTTATTCTGTCCACCTTTGCGTGGGCTCACACACCCAGCAAGGAGGAGGTTACCGATACGTGGATTAAAAAGAGAGTTCCGCTTCTGACCAAGATGAATCAACAGGCTCGTGTTACTCCCCACCTGAAACCACCAGGAGAATTAACAGAGAAACGCGTCCTGACTGTATTCCACAAGTTAGAATAATAATGTAGCGATATCGAGACCCAAATCAGACTTCATTGAAAACTACAATGCACGAGATGAAAAGCAGTGTAGACAGCCCAACAGAAAAATCAGCACTGCAAAAGAAAAGACTCGTGAACTTGAAGACATAGCGAAAGAAACTATCCACAGTGAAACACACAGAGGAAAAGGAATCCCCCACCCAGTAAAGAGCATCAGTGAGCTGTGGGTCAGTTTCAATCAGCCTAATGTATGTGTAATTCGAGTCCCTGAAGGACAGGAAGCAGGGAACAGAAAAAATATTTGAAGAATGAATGATCAGATTTTTCCAAAATGATGAAAGCTATAAACCCACAGATCTAAGAGCTCAACAAACTCCAAGCACAAGAAGCATGAAGAAAATGACACCCAGGCTCATCATAAATTCCTAAAAAACAGTGACAAAGAAAAAGTCTTTTCTGTTTGTTTTAATTATTTTTGAGAGAGAGAGAGAGAGAGAGAGAGAGAATATGAGTGGGGGAGGGGCAGAGAGGGAGACGCAGAATCCGAAGCAGGCTCCAGGCTCCGAGCTGTCGGCACAGAGCCTGACGGGGGGGCTCAAACCCATGAAATGCAAGATCACGACCTGAGCTGAAGTTGGGCACTTAACTGACTGAGCCACCCAGGCACCCCAAAGAGAAAATCTTAAAAGTAGCTATGGAAAAAGACATTACATCAAGGAGGAAAATAAGGATGACAACAGATTTCTTGTCAGGAACAATGCAGGTGAAGCAACAGCGTTTTTTTAAAGCACCAGGAAAGGGGCACCTGGGCGGCTCAGTCGGTTAAGTGTCCAACTTCGGCTCAGGTCATGGTCTTACACTCCATGAGTTCGAGCCCTACGCCAGGCTCTGTGCTGACAGCTTGGAGCCTGGAGACTGCTTTGGATTCTATGTTTCCCTCTCTCTCTACCTCTTTGCCGCTCTCATTCTCTCTCTCTCTCTCTCTCTCTCATTCTCTCTCAAAAGTAAATACACATTTTAAAAAATTAAAAATAAATAAATAAAGCACCAGAAGAAAAGCTGTCAATCTATTTCTATCTTTAAAAGAAAAATTTCTTGGGGCGCCTGGATGGCTCAGTCGGTTAAGCGTCCGACTTCGTCTCAGGTCATGATCTCGCGGTCCGTGAGTTCGAGCCCCGCGTCGGGCTCTGTGCTGACGGCTCGGAGCCTGGAGCCTGTTTCAGATTCTGTGTCTCCCTCTTTCTCTGACCCTCCCCTGTTCATGCTCTCTCACTGTCTCAAAAGTAAACAAATGTTAAAAAAAAATTTTTTTAAATAAAAGAAAAATATCTTTATTGTAAGTGAAATTAGTCAGAGAAAGACAAAAATCATATGACTTCACTCATATGAGGACTTTAAGAGACAAAACAGATGAACATAAGGGAAGGGAAACAAAAATAATATAAAAACAGAGAAGAGGACAAAACAGAAGAGACTCAAACATGGAGAACAAACTGAGGGTTACTGGAGGGGTTGTGGGAGGGAGGGATGGCCTAAATGGGTAAGGGGCACTAAGGAATCTACTCCTGAAATCATTGTTTCACTATATGATAACTAATTTGGATGTAAATTTTAAAAAATAAAAAATAAAATAGAAAAATAAATAAATAAATAAATAAATAAAAGAAAAAATCTTTTAAAATATAATTCCAGCAAATATGTGCACAGTGAAATGTCTTTGTAAAGGAAACATGAACAATAACATTTTTAAACACACAAGAGCGGGAAAATTCATTAGCATCACACCTGCTCTCCAAGAAATGTTAGAGTCCTTCACATAAAGGAAAAATAATACCAGCTGAAAATGTATCTATGTAAAGAAATTAAGAACACTGTAAATGGTACCTACACGAGTACATTTAATTTTCTAAAATTTAGATCTCTTCAAAAGACAATTGAAAAGAAGAACTAAATACATGGAACAATATTCCAGGTTCATGAATTGGAAGTCTTAATGTCACTAAGATGGAAATACTATTCAAAGTAATCTACAGATTCAGTGCAACCCCTATGCAAATTGCAGCAACCTTTTTCACAGAAATGGAAAAGTCAGCCCTCAGTTTCATGTGATATTGCCAGGGGTCCCAAATAGCCAAGACAATCTTGAAAAGGAAAAACGAAGGTTGAAGGACTCACACTTCTCAGTGTCATAACATACTACGAGTCTACAGTAATACAAACTGTATGGTACTGGCATGAAGATAGGCATATAGACAAGTGGAATAAATTGGAGAATCCAGAAATAAACCTGTACATCGACGGCCAACTGAGTTTTCAACAAGGTTGCCAAGACCATTCAGTGAGGAAAGAACACTCTCTTTAACAAGTGCTGAGAACACCTGGATATCCACCTACAAAAGAATGAAGCCGGACCCCTACCTCACACCATATACAAAAATTAACTTGAGGGGATCAACAACAACCTAAAGATCAAAGGTACTATAAAACTCTGAAAAGAAAACATAGGACTTAATCTTCATGGCCTTGGGTTTGGCAATGGATTCTCAGATGTGACACCAAAACCACAATGAACTAACTAAATAAATACATATGTAAATTGGACTTCATCAAAATTAAAAACTTCTGTGTATCAAAGGAAATTATGAAGATAGTAAAGAGGCAAACTAAAGAGTGGGAGAAAATATTCATAAATCCAATGTCTAATAATGGTGTAGTATCCAGACTATATAAAAGGCTATTACAACTCCAACAACAAACAACCCAATTGTAAAGTGGGCAAAGGACTCGAGTAGACACTTCTTTAAAGAAGATATACAAATGGTCAATAAGCACATGAAAAGATGCTCAACATTAGTAGTCATTAGAGAAATGCAAACTAACACCGCAGTGAAATACCACTTTACACACTTTCACATGACTATGGTTCGAACAGACAAACAAAGGAAATGAACACAGGCAAGGATGTGGAGAAATTGGAATCCTCGTACGTTGTTGGTAAAAATATAAAGTGATTCAGCTGCTGTGGAAAACAGTTTGGCTGTTCCTCAAAAAGTTAAACATAGAATGACCATACAACCCAGCAATTCTCCCAAAGAATTGAAAACAAGTACTTAAATCCTTGCACATGAGTGCACACAGCAACAATATTCACAAGTAGCCAAAGAGTGGAAACAGCCCAAATGTCCATCAGTGAATGAGTTGGTAAACAAATTGTGGTATGTGCGTACAGTAGGATGTTATTCAATCATAAGAAGGAATGAAGTATAGGGGCGCCTGGGTGGCTCCGTTTGTCGAGCGTCTGACTTTGGCTCAGGTCATGATCTCACGGTCTGTGGGTTCGACACCCACGTCGGGCTCTGTGCTGATGGCTCGGAGCCTGGAGCGAGCTTCAGATTCTGTGTCTCCCTCTCTCTCTGCCCCTCCCTCGCTCGTGCTGTCTGTCTCTTTCTCTCAAAAATAAATAAACATTAAACAAATTTTTTTTTAAAAAGAAGGAATGAAGTACTGATATATGCTACATACAATGTGGATGAACCTTGAAAACATGTTAAGTGAAAGAAGCCAGACACAAAGGTCACACATTAAGGGATCCCATTTATACAAAATATCCAGAATAGGTAAACCCATAGAAACAGAATGCAGGTGAGTGGTTGTCAAGGGTCCAAGGAGAATGGGGTGTGACTTCTGAATGAGTGTGGGATTTTACTTTGGAGGGATGGAAATGTTTCGGAACTCAGTAGAGGCGGTGGTTATACAACATTGTGAATGTACTAAATATCACAATTATTCACTTTAAAATTGCTAATTTGGGGGGCTCCTGGGTGGCTGGCTCAGTTGGTTAAGCGTCTTTTTTTTAATGTTTATTTTTGAGAGACAGAGAGAGAGAGAGAGAGAGAGAGAAAACACAGTGAGAGTGGGGGAGGGGCAGAGACAGAGACACAGAATCCAAAGCAGGCTCCAGACTCTGAGCTGTCAACACAGAGCCCAACGCGGGGCTCGAACCCATGAACTGTGAGACCATGACCTAAGCTGAGGTCGGACGCTTAACCGACTGAGCCACCCAGGCACCCCAGTGTCTGGCTTTGGTTTTAGCTCAGGTCATGATCTCATGGTTCATGGGTTCAAGCTCCATGTTGGGCTCTGTGCTCATAGTGCAGAGCCTACTAGGGATTCTCTCCCTTTCCATCTTTTTTCTGACCCTCCTCCACTTTCTCAGTCTCTCAAAATAAATAAATAAACTTTTAAAAAAAGGTAAGTTTTGCTATGTGAATTTCACCTCAATTTTTAAAGAGATGATTGTTCAAATATAATTATAAAATAAGTGGAATGTATGGCATTAGTATAAAGGCCAGGAGGGGGGAGAAGGAAATACTATTATAAAGTTCTTATGCTAGGGGCGCCTGGGTGGCTCGTCCGTTAAGCGTCCGACTTCGGCTCAGGTCATGATCTCACAGTTCATGGGTTTGAGCCCCACGTCGGACTCTGTGCTGACAGCTCAGAGCCTGGAGCCTGCTTCGAATTCTGTGTTTCCCTCTCTCTCTCTGCCCCTCCTCCATTCACACTATCTCTCGCTCTCAAAAAATAAATACAACATTTAAGAAAAGTTTTTTTAAAGTTCTTACACTATAGTAGGTGAAGTGACATCAACCACTTGAAGGTAGACTGATAAGTTAAAGATTATAGTATAAACCCTGAAGCAATCACTAAAATAACACAACAGAGAGGCACAACTAAGGAGATAAAAAGTAATAATAAAAATTAATCTAAAATAAGGCAATAAAAGAAAAAAGAACAAAGAACAGATGGGACAAAAAAAAAAAAAAAACCCAGAAAACAAAGAAACCTAACATATCAGTAATCACATTAAATGTAAATTGTCTAAACATCCCAATTAAAGATCAGAGATTGAGATCGAATAAAATAATCAAGGTCCAGGAGTAGCTGGCTGGCTCAGTCAGAAGAGCATGAGCCTCTTGATCTCAGAGTTATGAGTTCAAGCCCCATGATGGGTGTAGAGATTACTTAAATGAATAAACTTTAAAAAAATCAAGATCAGACTATAATATTGCATACAAGAAATGCACCTTAAATCTAAAGACACAAATAAGTTATAAGTAAAAGGGTAGTCAAAGACTTACCACTATAATGGTAATCCAAAGAAGGCTGGAGTAGCTGTACCATCAAAGTAAATTTCAGAAGAAAGAATATTAGCAGAGACAAAGCCAGTTCATAATTGTAAAGGTGTCAATCAAGAGGACATAATCTTAAATATTGAGAGCCTCAGAATACAAGAAGCAAAAACTGATAGAACTGAAGGGGGAACTAAATCATAATTATGGGAAGAGATTCCAATATTCCTCTCTCAACTACTGATAGAGAAAGGAGACAGAAAATCAGCAAAGATATAGAGGATTTGAGCCACATTACTAGCCAACTTGACCTAATTACAATTTTTAGAAGGCTGCATTTCAGCAACAGCAGAATAAACATTCTTCTGAAGGGCACATAGAACGTTTACCAAGATAAATCATATTCTTGCTCGTGAAATATAAAAGGATTCAAGTTACACAAATTATGTTCTCTTACCATAATGGAAATCAGTAATATAAAGCTATCTGGGCAATTCGCAAATATTTGGAAACCAAACAACTTATATTGTACTCCCATGAGTCAAAGAGGAAAACAAATTAAAATTAGGAAGTATTTAAAACTGAAGGAAAATGAAAGCACAACAGATCAGAATTTGTGACCTGATGCTAAAGCAGAGATAAACTTCACCTTAAATATACGAAATGCCTGTATCAAAAAGGAAGAAAGAACTCAAATCAGTGACCTCAGCTCCATCTTAAGAAAATAGAAAAAGAGAAAAGTCAACCCAAAGTAAGCAAAAGAAAGGAAATAAAGAGGACCAAAGTGAAAATCAATGAAATAGAGAAGAGAAAAATAATGAAAGGAAAAATGAAACCAAAGGGCCATCTCTGGGAAGATCAATAAAACTGATAGAACTCTAAGCAGACTAATCAGGAAAAAAAGAGAGAGGATACTAATTACTAAAATTAAAAGTGAGAAAGGTGACATCACTACAGACTCTACAGATATTAAGAGGATAATAGGAGAATATTATGAACAACATCATACGTATACATTCGACAACCTAGTTAAAACAGTCAAATTCTTGGAAAGACATGAACTTCCAAAGTTCACTCACGAAGAAATAGATAGCCTGAATATCCTTATATCTATTAAAGAAATTGACATTGCACAAAGAAAACTCTAGGCCCAGATGCCTTCACTAGCGAATTCTATGAAACGTTTAGGAAATTCTACACTAACTCTCAGAATATTAAAGGGATGTATTTCCCAATTAACAATATATAAAAAGGACAACACAGCACGATCAAGTGAGCTTTTATCTAAAGAATACAAGAGTGGTTTAATGTTAAAAAATCTACATCCATTCTTGATTAAAAACTCAGCAGACTAGAAATAGAAAGGAACTTTCTCCATACGAGAAAAGACATCTACAGAGCACCTAAAACTAACATCATATTAATGACGGAAGACTAAATTTTCTTCCCCTAAGTTCAGGAAGAAGACAGGATGTTTGTTCTCATCACTTTTATTAAGCATTGAACTGGAGGTTCTTGCCAGGGAAATCAGGCAAGGAAAATACATAAATCACATCTAGATTGTAAAGGAAGAAGGAAAACTGTCTGTATTCACAGATGACATGATCGTCTATGCAGAAAATCCAATGAATCTACAATAAAGTTACCAGAACCAATAAATGAGTTTAACAAGTTTGCAGAAACAAGATCAGTATCCATAAATCAATTTGTATTCCTATATACTAGCACCACATAATCAGAAATGAAGACTTTAAAATTCATTTTATAATAGTATCAAAACAGCATGACACATTTACGGGTTAATCTGACAAAAGACACAAAAGACCTGTTACCCTGAAAATTACAAAATATTGCCGAAAGAAATTACAGATCTTCATAAATGGAGAGACGGAACGTGTTCATGGATTAGAATGACTCAATATTGGAAAAATGTCATTTTCTCCCCAAGTCAATGTATAGATGCGATGTCACGACACTTAGACTACAGCAGATTTCCTCTAGAGACGGAAAAACGGACTCTCGTAGTCTAGTCGCTTGGCAATGTATAGAACCTAGAAAAAACAGAACAACCTTAAATTTGTTTAATGTTTATTTATTTATTTTGAGGGAGAGAGAAAGGAAGAGAGTACGCACGAGCCGTTGAGGGGCAGAGAGAGAGGGAGAGGATCCCAAGCAGGCTCCACACGCTCAGTGCAGAGCCTGCTGCGGGGCTCGGTCTCACAAACCATGAGATCATGACCCGAGCCAAAATCAAGAGTCGAACACTTAACCAGCTGAGCCACCCAGGCGCCCCCAACAAGACTTTGAAAACAAGAAGTCAACTGGAGAAGGCACACTATCTCATTTAAAGACTTATAAGGCTACTGTAATCAAGAGACTGTAGTGATCAGTGGAACAAGATAGAGACCCACGCATAGGCAACTTATGTTGGACAAAGCGCAAAGTCAGTGCAGCGGAGAAGTGATTGTATGATCGTCCTTTACACAAATGGTGTGAGAACACTCAAACATTTGTTCAAAACAAATGTGTGCCAAAACGAAACCAAACAAAGTGAAGCACAAACTTCAGCCCCTATCTGGCCCCACAGACAAAAATTAACTTCAAATGGACCGCAGACCTAAACGGAAAGCCGAAAACTATAACAGCTTTAGAAGCACTCTGCGGTCTTGGGTTAGACAACAATCTCTTAGCTACAACAGCAAAAAGCATGATTCATAAGGGGACAGATTGATCATTGGACTTTATACAAATGAAAGCTTCTGTTGTTATTTGAAAGATACCGTCAACAGAATGAAAAAAAAACAAGCCGCAGACCAGGAGAAAATAAGTTTAAAGCATATATCTGATGACTTGTATCCAGCATGCAGAAAGGATTCTCAAAACCCAAAATAAGAAAACAAACAGCCCACTCCAAAAAAAAAAAAAAAAAAAAAAAAAATGCTCAAAACAACATATGCATTGAAAGAGGTCCAAAGAAGACCTATGAAGGGCAGATAAGCACATGGAAAGATGCTCAGTAGCTTTATTCATCCCAGTGAGTTAGTGAAATCCCAGTGAGTTACCCCCTACATCTACTTGAAACAGCTAAAGTGAGAAAAACTCACAATACCAAGTATTGTCAAGCATTCCACCCTTATGTTTGCCCAAAGGAGCCGAAAACTTAACGTCCATACAGAGATTTGTATGCGAATATTCACGGCAGCTTTATTTGTAACCCTACACTGGATCCGACCTAAATGCCTATCAGCAGGTGAATAAAAAAGCAAACTGTGATATATATATATATATATATATATATATATATATATATATATATTGAACAATAAAAAGGAACCCACTGTCGATACACCCCACAATACAGGTGAGTCTCAAAATCAGTCTGAGCGTGCTGAGGGTAAGCACCCAGACAAACAGAGAACATAGGGCGTGAGTCCATTTATCTAGATTCTAGGGGATACACACTAATGGATAGTGGCAGGAAGCAGATCAGTGGACGTCTGGGGAAAAGGTAGGGCAAGGAGGGGCTGATCGCAGAGGAGCACTTTGGGGGATAGCGGGCTGGTTCATTATCCTGATTTTGTGGTGGTGGTTTCACAGATGCACGCAGATGTCAGAACTTATCAAACGGTGCCCTTTAAACACGCGCCGTTAATTGACAATTATACCTCAATAAAGCTGCTTTTGAAAAAAGGGCAAGAGGAATGTTCCAGAAGGGAGGCCCCATCCTGCCCATAGCCTCGCTGCGGAGATACTTGGGAACAGAGAGCTGACCCAGACTCTGAATCGCCATCCCGGGGCTCGTCAGAAATCCGGAGGTTCTGACCTTACTCCTCCTGCTGCAAATTGGCCTGGGTCAGGGATTTGTCGGGTGGAATCTCCCTGACCGCAGGAGGGTCTGCTTGTGACTGTCAAGGGCAGCGCAATAGGACCCCCCCACACCCCTACCCCACATACACAGACAGAGCACCTGGGTCCAGGCAGAGAGGCTGAACCGTGTTGCTTGAGAACCTAGAGAAACCCGTGTTTCTGCCAATCTGCGAGGCAACAGACCCAATAAACAGATGTTCCCTGGGCACCACCGAGGTTCTGCTCAAAGAAATGAATGTTCCCCCTTCACACTGGACCTGCAGTCTTGGGGCTCCGAGCCTGAGGCTAAGGTGCTCACCCACCTGCCAGTGGAGAAGAGGGGGACCCACGTACACATGGGTGTTTTCTATAAAAATATCAAGACTATAAATGCCTGGGCACAACCACAGAAGAAAGGCGGCATGAGGGCAGAGCATTGCTCGACCTGGGTTTTTGCCATGGGCACGTCCGCTCCCTTCCTGACCCTCGGTCCCCCACCCGTAAAATGGAGGCAAGCATTGGACTCGTAAGACCCTAAAGAGAGCCAGCCTCTGTGATGGAGGCTGACAGGGGGAGCCAGTCCTCGGTGATTGGCTCCAGCTCTGGACCCTGGACACGTGTGTGAGCCCCTGACCCTGGTCTGTCACTAGCCCTGCCTCTTCCTAGCCCACCCGTGACTCCGAGCCCTCTCCTTTCACCTCTTGGAACCTCGGTTTCCCTCTCCGTCAAATCGAGATGCTGGTGCCGATCTCCAGGACCCATTGTGAAGGTTAGGTGGGGTCACACGCCCCCATCACCTGTGACAGTGGCCAAAATGCCTTGTAAACCAAAGCCCTCCCTGGCTGGCTGCTCTCCACCAGACACCAGGTGACACCAGGGTCACCTCTTTCCCACCAGGGACACCAGGGACACCCCTGTTCCCTCTCCAGACTTCGCAAGGGCCCGGGCAGGTGTCTGTGGTCACCCCGCTCTGGAGTGGGTCCCAGGCAGAAGGAGAAAGGGAAGACCCAGGGTGCCGCTCTCCCCTTCCAGCGGGAGAACGTTCCCATGGCAACCACGCCGGGGGCCTCTCCTGGCCTGTGAGGCCTCATTGGTGCCTTCGCACAAAACGCCCAAGACGATACTTGGCCGGCCTTGCCCTGTCCCCCCTCACCCATCTCTCAAAGGCATACGTTTGTCTTTTCTCCCCTTGGAATGTGTCAAACACGTTGGAACAGAATCGCTTCTAACAGGGACGTCCTCAAAGTCGGCAGGGAGGCACAAAACACCCCGCCCCCAAAGCTACCCACGGGGGCCTTTTTGCAGAGAAGACTCCACTCCCTTCGAGATCAGACGTGCTTCTGGGATCCCGCCTGCCCCAGCAGGACAGATTGCCTTGGCGAGTGGATCCGATTCTAATTAGCACTAATTAGTGCTTCGGCAATCTGTGAGACAAGTCAGGCTGGAAAGAATTGAAATGGTTCCCATTGGTTCAGAGCATCGAAGGAATTGCACCTCAACCGGGGCTGTGCTGAAATCCACCGGCATTTTCTGCCCCCTCCCTCCGTGTGACCTTGGCCCGCCCTCCGCCCCGCAGACCGCGGGCCGTCGGGAGGCTCTCGGAAGGCGGTACTGTGCCCGGGGCCCGGCCCCCGGCCGGCTGTCCTGCCCGAGAGGAGGGCCTCCACCTGGACACGGGCGCATTGAGCCAGCATCCGCGGGGCGGCGTGGAAGAGGCACGCGCACGCGGGGCCGGTGGTCCTTCCCGAAGGTGCTGGCCACGCAGCGGAGGAGAGCAGGCCGCCGTGGGCCAGGAGCTCAGCTCCGTTCTGTCCCCTCCCCGTGCTGGTTCTGTGCTGGGGCTGGGGGCCCACGGGTGGTCCGAGAGAGGATGGCTCCCTCGGGGAACTCACAGCCAGGGGGTTGGGGCAAAATGGGTCCAAGGGCTTCTGGA
The DNA here is from genome assembly GCF_046562875.1 of Panthera onca. Lineage (NCBI taxonomy): Eukaryota > Metazoa > Chordata > Mammalia > Carnivora > Felidae > Panthera > Panthera onca. The sequence continues at coordinate 137,669,190 of NC_138345.1, forward strand.
AGACAGACACGCGCCAGAGAGGCTGGGGTGAGGGCTGGGCGCCGGGCGCGTGGAGGAAAGAGCAGGCGCAGAGGCCCGGAGCAGAAGGCAGGCAGACTGTCACTCAGCCATCAACAGGTCGAAGAGGGGCTGTCCCGCCTCCCCTCCTTCTCTTCCCTCCACGCTCTGGGTCCTGGGCCCCAACACACCTGTTCCCCAGACGGGGGCAACTCGGACAACAAGGATCTGCCTGAATCGCACTGAGCCTGGGACAGGGCGTGGGAAGGGGGCGTGACTAGAGCCCAGACACCCGGACTGGCCCTGCGGTCTTCCCAGGACACGGGGTCCTGATGGCCTCCTCCCCGACCCGAGGCCGGAGGGCACTGACTGGGCTGCTTCTTCTAAAGCCCAACACATTTCTCCTCCGGTTTCATACCGAGACTCTCAAAAGAGTTGTCTCTAGAGGTAGAGCCCGTCTCTGGAGCCCGTGAAGCATCTAGAGATCAGACAGGACGTCTCGATGAGCGTCCAGTCCTTCTCCAAAGAAGGCCACTCGCAGCAGCCGAGCCTGGGGCTGGGCCGTCAGGACAGCTGGGAAGGCTCTGGGCCATCCTCTCCCTGGGACGGGGCTGCTCCTTGTGAAGCAGGACAGGGGCAGCCGCGACCTGACCCCGCGGCGACTGCTGAGGAGCGATGGCTGTTTGAGGTGGGGAACAGCCTGGCGGGGACCTGGCGACAGAGGCCACGGCAGTGGGAGGCAGGCCCCCGGACCCAGCCTCCTGCAGTGGTTTTCTATGTCCTGGCCCCAGGCTGCTTCTGGCCGCCCTGGGCAGCGGCCGGAGGGAGAGCCGAGGAGGCGGCTGGGCCGTGGGGAGAAGCTTTCTTGCCTCAGAGCCCAGTGACACCCTCGACCCCACCCAGGGTCTGGCAGAGTTGGCCTGGCCTGCTGAGCACTCCCGCTCTCGGGGGGAGTTGGCGGGGCCGGACCCGGGTCAGGGGCCGGAGCGGGCTCCACTGCCTGCTCCCGCCTTGCCCCCTCTGGGTGTGGGGGGAGGACGTTCTGGCCGCGACCTCGGCGTTTGGGGAGGAAACTGGACGGGAGCCGTTGATCTCATTGATTTGCTAAGGATGTGGGAAGATGTTTCTCTCCTGCAAGATTTTTTTTTTTTTTTTTTTAAGCAGTATTTGGCTGGGCTTGGGTTTCTTCTTTCCTAATTGAATTCCATCTGTGCAGGAGAGAACAGAAAAAATACTGTTTGACTCTGCCCGGCCCCTCCCCCTGCACAGCTCAGACGCGGCCGAGGAGGAGAAGGGCAATTGCCTGGAAGGGGCCGCCTTTCAGGCTCGTGTGAATGAGCGGAGCCATCGTGACCCCGCGTGCCTGCCCGGGACGGGACAGGTGGCCCCGGGACAATACCCACAGGCCCCTGGGCATCCTTCAGGGGCGATGGCAGGTGCTGGGGATGGGAGGGGGGGTGCTGGGGACCACCCCGGGGACAGAACGCTGGAGGCGGCCCAGGGTGCTTGGGTGTGGGGCCCGAAGGGAGCGACCCTGCGTCTGGGGCCTGGCTGAATGAACGTGCCACCGAACCTATTCACGTCCCCCGCCGGGGCCGCCACAGATGTCCCAGGGGGTGGAAGTTTCTGCAGACACACAGGCCCTTGTGGAGGCTGGGGCTGCGTTTTGTTTGGGTTTGGGCTTCTCGTGCTGAGGTCGTTCAAGCAAGGGGGGGGGGGGCCTCTGCTCAAACCTGAGCTGCTGGCATCTTCCAGGGGCACCCCCTCAGGGGCTGGGCCACAGGGGGCTCTCGGTAACAGCGACAGCGAGATGTTGGCCTGACGTCCACGGTATCAGCCCTCCCCCCAGCGGCTCTGTGGGGGCGTTGGCCCGTTTCTGCCTCTCGCGAGGAAACTGAGGCTCAAGCGAGCTGAGCCCCTGGCTTCCGGGGCCCGGGCTGGGGTCTGGACGCGGGCCCCCTGCAGCCGTGACTCGGCATCGCCCCTCGCCTCTTTCTGTCCCCGCTGTGTCCCTGTCTTCAGTCCTGTGCTGGCACATCCCCCTGGGTGGGGAGTCTGGACGGCCAGCAGCCAGGCCCCTCCTCCCCGGGCCCAGGCCTCCCCAGAGTTTGTCACCCCTGGTGGGGATCTGCCCACCGAAGACTTTCCATGGCCAACATTGCTGGACGGGAGAGGGGACCCGAGAGGACAGAACCAGCACGCTGGCTCCTCGCCAGGACAAGCTGAGGGTCAGACCTGCAAATGCTGGGTGCCCGGGGTCTGCTTTTTCCCCCACACTCCGTATCCCACTGCCCCCTCTCCCCCGGGTCATGCTGAGCCCAGGCGTCTCACTGAAGGACGAAACATCGCACGTTAGAGCCTGGCACGTGCCCCTTCCGACACAGGCCATCCTCCTCCTGACCCTGAGGGCCCCACCCTGCTCTGGCCGTTGACAACAGATGGGGAGCACCCAAGCGTCGGTCCTGGGGTGACCCCTCATCTATGTCCCTGTGCTGGGGCCGATCGGTACGTGCCTTAGGCATCTACTTTGTTGAGCAAGGGGGCCGAGGCGGCCCAGGGAGGCTGTATGGCGGGTTCGGGGCCCCAACGCTGGCCCGGGGGGTCAGGCGTCGTCCCCAGGGTCAATCTGACCCGTGTTCGTCGGCAGGAGGACGAGTCCCTCTGATGTCGATTGAGCCCCTGCCCGGGGTGGGGGCAGATAGCCCTGATAGAGAGGAACCTGGGGACAGAGAGGTTGACTAGCTTTCCCAGAGTCACACAGCTATAAGGGAACAAGCAGACTCCACCCACACCTGCCGGGCTCCCTGCCTCACATGGCTGAAGGGGCCGGAGGTGTCCAGGGAGGGGGGTGGAAAGGAGGCCCAGGAACTGAGGCAGCTGCTTCGTGGGGGTGCAGGGGACAACACTGGGGCCCCAAGCCCACAGGCTCAGAGCACATTGGTAGGTCCCAGCGGGAAAGCTGGTGTCCCCAGGGTGAGCCCCGCCCTGGAGGCCTTGGGGGGGGCGGGGGGGGGCCAGTGCGGAGGGAGAGCCGGCGTGTGTCACACACTCAGGGATCCTGGGACAAGGCTGGGCTCGGGGCTGGGGCGGTCAGGGAGAGCTGGGGGAGCGCTTAGAGAGCCTCAGGGGTCCTGACTCGGGGCGCCCACATGTTCCCCACGCAAACACAGGGTTTGCTTGCCCTGGGCCCCCCCCCCCAAGGTCTACTCCTCACCCCCCGCAGGGATCCACTCCCAGGACCTTCGAGGGCTCCCCGGACACCATGCACTTGGCCCCGCCTCCCCGGCTCCCGCTCAGTGGAGAGAATAATAACGCTAATGTCCTTGTCATCCCACCACAATGGCACGCACGGGACACACTGGACCCTGGGCTGGGACGTGCCCCCCTGGGCTCACTGCCTCTGCCCCTGCTCCGGGCCCCCGTTCTCACCCCCAAAGCTCCTGGGTGTTGTGTGCTATGAGTGGGCCCCGGGGTCAGCCTGTGCACACGTTTTCTCCGCTTGCAACCGCCCGATCCCTATTTCACAGATGATACACCAAGGCCCAGAGAAGGTAAGCAACTTACCCAGGGCCCCAGTGCCAGCAAGTGTCGGAGGTCAAGCTCCTGAGGGAGCTGAGAACACCTGCTGTACGAGGCACCAGGGTGGGGACAACGGGCCCGGTGCCCGTCCCCAGACACAGGGCGTCGCTGTCAGGACCTGTGGGTGCGGCCGGCAGGGGCCTCCTCCCGTCCCGAAGACCCTACTTTGCCCGGGTGAGCGACACCCCAGAGCACCCCCAGTGACGCCCCAGGTAGGTGGCACTGCCTGGACCCCCCACCCCCAGGCCGGGCAGAGGGGCAACAGCCACAGAGAGCCTCTTCACCAAGCCGCGGGCACACGCCAGAGCCCGGGACCGGCCGCTCTGTAATTTCAGACGGAGCTGAGCGTGCGTGTTATCGGGTGAAAGTTAAATCCTAACCTTTTCAAAAGCAAACCCAAGTAAGGACAGATTTGGGAACCATAATTCCAAGCTTGGAGGCGGCCCTCGAGGCGGACCGGGAGCGTGGCATGGTGACCGCTAGCCGGGCCCTCCGCGTCCTTGGGTTTGACAACATCTACATCTGTCGGGAGGGGGTTCCCGGTGCCAGTGACGGTCTGGCCCGAGGTCCAGCCCACGCCTCTTTACAGCAAGGCCCAGCGGGACGCCCAGAGCGCAGCCTTGAGACCAGTGCCTGCTCACCGGTCACAGCCGGGTCACCGGAGCCAGGCGCTGGACGCAGGTGACGTGGGCCTTCATCCTCCACGAGCACGAAGGAGCGAGATGCCCCGTGACCCGCACCGTGCAAGGCTTGAACGAGAGCAGCTGGGGAGTCCTGGGGGTGCCGGAGCCCGAAGGGAAGCCTTAGAGAGCTTGGGGTCCTGAGGGGGGACACAGTGAGGGCCCCCGTGCTGCAAGAACACCGTGGGGATGCAGACACTCATGCCAGCTGCATTCCGCGGGCAATGGGGAGCTATGGGAGGTGTTTGAGGGAGCAGAATGTATTTTAGGAAAAGTAAACACAACTATAAATCCTGGCAGTTGACAAGCAGGCTGCTACCCTCCTCACGTGCTGCAGAGGTCAAGGCCATGGCTCCTGAGCCATATTGCCCCTGACCCAGAAGACCCCAGGTGAGGCAGGAGGCCTCGACGTCATCACCATACGATGTGCTCAGTATACGCTGGGGTGGCAGTGGCACCTGCTCCAGGAGGTGCTGTGGGCAGTGAGGCGGTGCTGGTCCCTGGGAATGGCAGCGAGGTCAAGGTGGACGCCTGGGGCCAGGAGGAGAGGTCCAGGCTGATGCCCGGGCGCAGGGCCGTCCCTGAGTGCCCACTGGGGGCGGCTGTCACTGTCCCTGCCATCGACACTCTGGAGACAATGGTCCGGCTGCGAGCAGGGCAGTGGGCGGTTAGAAACCTCCGGAAGGGTGTAGAAGTGCCAAGAACACTTGCTTGGGGATCAGGACCTGATCGTCGGTCCTGGCCCCGCTCCAGCTGTGGTGATACGGGAGTCCCTTGGGTTTCCCTTCCGGCCTAGTCCCAGGCTTCATTCGAGTTGGGTCCAAGCACCCCTACCCGCTGCCCTCCTGGACCCAGCAGGATCCTGCACTGGCCCCATCTACTCGGTGGGTCCTGGGGGCACCTGTGGGGCTCCTACAACCTGACTGCCTCCAATCCCTGCCCCCCCCAGAGCAGGGGGGCCATCCTGCTTGGGGTGCACCTCTGTGACCGAGCCTCGGGAGCCCCCTTCTGTGAGGGGGTGAGCAGGGCCCCTGGTCCCCGGTGAGGGAGACTTCTGGACCCGGAGACACAGCCGAAGACAGCATGAGGCAGAGAGACGGGCACCGCTGTCCACAGCCCTGCTCCCCCAACTCCCCAGCCCCCGGCCCCCACCGCTCACGCACAGCCTCCAAGGTGCCCCCCCGTCCCGGCTACCGCCACCAGCCTCGCACCCAACTTGAACGCAAGGGTTTGGGCCCGGCGTCCTCTCCCTGTCCTCAGGGAGGCCTGCCCAGGGGTTGGGGGGAGCCCTGCGGTGACCCCCGCCCGGGGTCTGAACACGACCTGCCCGATTCTGCTGACTGGGACGCTCCCGGACGCCAGGGCCCAGAGGCCAGGGAACAAAGGCCGGGCCCAGCGCTGACCAGCGGTGACTGAGCATTCCCAGACGCTTGCCTGGTCTCTCCAAACACATCAGAGGGCTTTCTGGAGATTTACGCTCCCTCCGCCCTCATTATCCACGGCGCAAATGCCATTCCCAGGTGGCTTCCCAGGCTTAGCCCAGGGTCCCAGCCCCCCTGGGGGCGGAGTGGGGGCGGTGGCCGCTCTCCCACCTCGAAGGGGCAGAGAGGGCCCAGCTCACCGAGAGGCACGCAGGTCCAGCCGCCTCCTCGTCCAGGCCAGCCGGCTCCCGCTTGCCCCCAACACGTGTGGGCCGCCCACGGAGGGGGGGTGGGCTGGAAGAGAGGAAGCGGGCGCAGAGGACCCCGGAGCCCACCTCCCCCCGGGGGCCTCAGGTAGTCTGTGCCTCTGCTCGGTAGCGTCCCCTGGCCCCACCCACTCCTCCACTGTCGTTCCTGCCTCCCCCCACCGCGCGGCACTCAATCCCACACGTGGACACCACGTGCAGTCCCTTCTCCGGCCCTCGCTCGTGCTGGTCCTCCTCCTGCTCTTCCCTCTCTCCGTCCGCCAGGCCCACGTGTTCATTCTACGCAGTTAGCTCAAATGCTTCTTCCTCCAGGAAGCCCTCCCGGACTGCACCCCAGCCCAGCGAGGCAGGGGCTGAGGGCTGGTCAGGCTTTGAGGCTGGGGTCCCGCAGCCATCCCTCGGGGGCAGTGTCTATCTCCCCCGCCGGTGTGAGCTCCCCAAGGGCAGGGAGCATGCTCTGGTCACCTCAGGATCCTTAGCTCCGAATGCAGGGCCCGGTGGGTTGCAGGACCTTGGGCAATGTTTGCAGAGTCCCATGGGATCTTGATGCGTGCTGAGGCTCCCCCTGCCTGCGCAGAAAAGCTGTTTCTGACACCCTCGGCCAGGTCCGCGAAGCTTCCGTCCTGTTCAGAGGGCAGGTTCGTTCACTGAGCACCTGCTACAGGCCAAGGGCTGTGCTAGGGGATTTGCACAAATGACCTCGTTTCTTGAAGTTCGCAACAGGCTTGTGGAGTCAGTTCATCACTGTCAGTTTCCAGGTGGGGAAACGGAGGCTTGGACCGGCAGGGGTGGGGGGGACCCGAGCCCGGGGCTGTCTGAGGTCGGCATGCCAGGGTCTGGGTCACAGGGCCCGTCCCATGGTGGACACAGCTGGTCGGCCACCTTCTCCTCCCAGCACCGGGACCCGAGCACAGAGCCACCGACACGCGCACGCGTGCACACACGTGCGTGCAAGCACACAGCACGTACGCGCACGCGTGCACACACACATGCGTTCCCGACCTGCCGGGTGCCCGCCGGGCCCCCGATGTTGTCCTCCAGGCTGCCCACAGGCCTCGGCCAGGTCTTTAGCCACATCCTGGCAGAAGATCGCGGCAGGAGCCTGGTGGCCGGGGCTGGGCGGGGACCTGGGCAGCCTCCCAGGGCGCCACCTGATGGGGGATGGGTCAGCCAAGTTGCTTCCTCATCAGAAATGCGCCCTCCCCGCTGGGGCAGAGCCAGGCCCGTCGGCAGCAGGACGGGCCCCTGCGGCTGTTTTTCATACTCCCACGGACGCCACACGCTCTTGGCCGAGGGCAAGCTGATGGGACCCAGATGGGATCCGGGGCAGGCCTCAGAGGGCGGTGCGGGCCGCGGTGAGGCTGGGGGTCCACCTCCTGGCTTGGGGGCCCAGCGCTGCCCGAGGGAGGATGACGCTGACCCTGGCCAAGGCCCAGGTGCCTTCCCGGCAGGCCTCGCACGGGCGTCCGGGTGTGCCCCGCGGGTCCCCAGATGGGCTCCGTGTTGGGGTGAGCTGGCCTCACCTGCGGGGACGGTGAGGTGCTCCCTTGGGAAGGCTGGGGGGGTCTGGGGGTCAGCCGTGGGCTGGGGGCAGTCAAGGCAGCCGCCGGGCATGGTGGGTAAAGCCCACGCTGCCCTAGGCCTGGCTCTGAGACTCCTGGTCCCTGGGCCTCGGTTTCCCTGCGTGTAAACGGGACAAGACCCACCCGGCAGTTTTGAGGGTTAAAGGATGAAATCATCGTGTGTGAAGAGGCTGCACCAGGCCTGGCGGTTCAGGCCCTTATTCCCAGGCCTTGCTCTGCTGGCATCTGGACCCCCACCCAGCACAGCCCCCTGCTAGCTCAGCCAGGGAACTCCGGCCCCCGCTGTGGCCACCCCCACGCCTCATCTGGACCGAACACAGTCTCGAACCATCCACGCCACCCCCGCTGGCCCGCCCTGATCAGGGCTTGGCCTCCCCCTTCCAGCTCATTCTCAAGGGGGCCTCAAGGAAATTCTCTGCAACGCAGGCATGAGCCCATCACCCCCGTGTGCTCCTTTTGGTCAAAATGCCCACATCTGTGACACCAAGGTCCGCGGCCCCAGGGTTAGGGTTCAGACCGCCGTCCAGGGGCCACACGGAGGCAGCCCGCCGTGCCCAGCTTCCAGCGGGTCCGCTCCTGTCCTGGGCACCCCCTCCGCCCACCCTTCCCTGCACCCCAGGCCTTGTGCTGAGTCCCGCAGGCCTGGCTCTCGGCCTGTGGTTGCTCCTCGGTCCCCGTGCACCTTGAGGTCCCTGTGAGGACAAGGGGCTCCCAGCCCCAGCCCTGCTGTGTTATCGCTTGGCCCCCATCACACACACTCTTTTCAAGAGGTCGGTTTTAGCCAGTCACGGGGCCCCTCAGAGGAGTCTCCGGCTGTGGGCCTGGGGAGGCCTTGCACACCCCCAGGCGTGGTGCTATCCCCAGGAGGCATGGCCAGGCCTTGGAGCCAGGCAGAGTGGGTGCTGATGGCCGTGGGAACCTGAGTGGTCTCCTGGGGTCCCTGGAGGCTTCCTCTGGGGGGTTATGTGGTCAGGTGATTTGGGGGGGGGGGGGCTTGCAGCCCTGAGAGCTGGCCCCAGGACACAGAGGGCCACCAGAAAGTCAGCTCCTGCCATTCTGTTCCCATCCTGACGCCTCTGGCCGACCGGTGGGGAGCTCGGGTGGGGGCCCCTCGCCCCTCGCCCCTCGCCCCGCCCGCCAGCCCCACCGTGACTAACGCCCGAGCCCCCGCCCCGCCCCACCCCCATTGACTCCGCCAGGCTTTGTCCATCAGGCCTTTCTTTCTCTGCCGGACCATGGAAAAGTCCGTGTCAGCGCCCGCCTTTGTCTGGCCCTGCCCGCCACCGCTGTTCTCAGGACTGGACAAAGCCGGCCCGTTCACAGCCACCCGGGCGGATGGAGCGATTCAGTGTTTGGATAATTCAACCACAAAAAGCATGTGGCCCTTTCGCCTCCATCAGCTGGACTCGGCGCCCCCGCCCTGGAGAGAAAATTCCCACAGGCCCCAAGGCAGGCGTGAGCCCTGGAAAAATAGCGGCTTTGGCCTCTGACACCCCCTGTCCAAATCCCGGCGAGGGCTGAGGCCTGGGGCACATTACCACCGCTCCGAACCCTGATTCCCCATCCTCTCCCGCCCACAGGGCTCTCTGCACCCAGCAGACAGCATGAGAGTGCCGGGCATGTGTGCAGACGTGTTGGGACGTGTGCAGTAATCAGGCTGCCGTAGAGAGAAAGGGAGACACCCACTAGGCCCCAGAGGGTTAGATCCTCCCTCAACCATGATCCCATCAGATCTAGGACCAACTGCCAGCCACAAGACCACTCTTGTTTCTCCTCCCAGGCCCTTCCCCTGCTCTGACCCCAGCCCTCCCTGTCTCAGGAAAGAAGCCCTCCTTCCTTCCAAAGGTTCAGACCAAAACCCTGGACCACCCCCCTCCCTCCCCATGCCTCCTTTTCCTCTTGACCCCACACTCCATCCATCACCGAATCCTGTTGGCTCGACCTTCTAGACATGTCTGGAATCGGACACGCCCACCCTCACGCTCCATCACCGGGTCTCCGCCACCGCCCTCCATCTCCTGGTGGCTCTTCGCCCCTTCCCCGCCACCCTCAGCCCCCTCGGACCCCACCCTCCGCTAGCAGGCAATGCTCACGACTCTCACCCGGCCCCCCGAGCCCCCGCTCAGCCCCTGCCGCTCGCTGGGCAGCAGTTACGGGAGGCACCTGCTCACTGTGCCCACGGCGCCTAGGACGCCAGCACCCGGCACAGAGCCGAGGGATGTGGAGGGGGGGGGGGGCCTCTCCCAGCGACACACGGGCGCCTCCCTTGCTCTCCTGACTGCAGTTTCTCGTCTGTAACACGGGCACTGGCCCCTCTGCCTCCTCACAGCCTGGGCCCCGGCTGCCCCCGTCACTGCACCCCTGGTTGTGGCCGTCCTGTCCTCGGGGCTGTCCGCGTAGCCCGTTACAGGTCTTGTTTCTGGAGGGACAGATAGAGAAGGGAAGGGCTGTCCCGGGGTCCCAGGACCCGAACACCCTAGCGATCCCATCAGCCGCACAAAACCCAAGAGCCCTGCTGGCCTGCTGGGTGCCCCCTGCCTCTGCCCGCTCGTGGGGCTCCCGTCGGGGCCAGGCCTGGCAGCTGTGGTTGAAGGCTGCAGGGGGTGGCCTTGGGCTCTGTGGGGAAGGGCCCGGCAGGGAGTCAGAAGCGGTGTGAACAGTGCCCGGCCGGCAGACCCGACCAGGAGCCCCATTTGTCCCCATTATACAAGTGGAGAAACTGAGGCAGAGGGAAGGGACGAGATGGCGGTTGAACAGGGAGGCAGCCGCACCCCACGGCTCACACACCCGGGAGCTGCCCCGTGGGCCGGGCATGCCAGGCCACACCAGCTCCTCAGAGAGCTGTCACTGCGAAAGCGTTTAGTGCAGGTGCTGCCCGGTGATTCCCAAACCGTGTTCCATGGAACCCCACAGGGCATGAAAGCTGGACCCCAGAAAAGCTCAAGGGTCATCAGAGGTTTAGGAAATAGCGCAGGGAGCACAGCCGAGGGCGTGGAACCGTGGCGGTGGCGTGTCAGGCCGTGGGAGGAGTGGCCTCGCTGCTGGGACACCCCCAAGGAGCTGCCACCTCTTGCCGTGGCCCTGCGGGCCCCTCCCCCCACACCGCTCTTTTGGCCATGTCCTTGGTCTCCCCCCACCAGGCAAGTGTGGCCAGACCCTGGGCTCAGTCCCTGCTCCGCCCTTGCTCCCTGTCGCCCACTGGCTCAGGGCCTCCGTGGCCCCACCTCTTTGGAGCCCCGCCCCCACCCCAGGACTGTGGGCGGCAAGGAGCCGCTGAAAGAGGCCCAGGGACCTGAGTGGGGTCCACCTCTCAGTCTCTGGTCCCCCAGAGCCACCGGGGCCTGGGCAAGGTGTCCAGGACCCTCAGCAGCAGCCTGTGCGTCCAGAAGTCAGGACGGTTCAGGGAGAATCCTGGGGTAGGGGCTGCGGTCCTACAGACTCTGGACACGTGGGGGGCTGACCATCCCTGCCCCCAGGGCATGGACAATGAATCACCAACAGACAACGGACAAGTCCAAGAGCAGACGCTTTTGCCTCTTGTATGCAGTCCAGGTAAAGCTTTCAGAAGTCCAACCTGTCGAGGGGACTCGGGGGCGTGACCGCAAGTGTCCTTGTAAGTTCAGCTGGACGTTCAGCATGGAGACAAAATCATTGGTCCTTGCAGGGGTGACCGTAGGAGGGACTCTAGCGGGAAAAGTGATGTTCCAGCTACACTCACAAACCCATGAGTGGCGATGCGCTTGGTCGTGATGCGCGCAGAATTCTGCCAAGCTGCACGCCAGGAACTGTACGAATCGGCCTTTCCAGCTGGTTTTCGTGCGCAGGTCAGGGCCGAGCGGCCACATTCCTGCAGTGATGTGGCGTCACGCCCACAGATGTGCCCCGGCCGTGGAGCCCACGCTGCCGGCCGGCCCTCCGGCCCTCCGGCTTGGGAAGGCCGCTTCCTGAATCAACGCGGGAGGCCGACGGTGTCCGCGTGTTTGCAGAAGGGAGTTCTCTAACTTCGGCTTGCAATGCGTGAGAAAATCGGCTAGGAATCTTTCATCCAATATTTCAGCAAAAGGAGCACCGAGAACCTTCAGCGCTGGAAGCCTTTTCTTGCAAACCAGAAGGCATTCAAATCCGCCCCCACGCAAGCGAGCGAGGAGCGGTCCCCCCAGCCGGGGAGACGCCCAAGGCAACGAGATTCTAAAGTCCGATGAAACCGCTTCGCTGCGGGGAGCACCTGCTGGTGGGGTTCTCCTATGAATCCGGTAAATGCATGTTCTGGATCAGCCGGGCACCCGGGTGGCTCAGTCGGTTAAGCGTCTGACTTCGGCTCAGGTCATGACCTCACGGCTCCTGAGTTCGAGCCCCACATCAGGCCCTGAGCTGACAGTGTGGAGCCTGCTTGGGATCCTCTCTCTGCCCCTCCCCTCTTTGTTCCAAAAAATAAATAAACTTAAAAAAGCGGGGTGGAATCTGGAAGGCCCATGGTTTTGCAGCCTCTAAATGTGAAGATTCACCTAAAAGAACCATGGAGATAGCCTTTTTGGGACAAGATTTGTCTTTTACCGTTTCTTTTGTTGTTGAATATTTGCACCCTTGAATGGAGGCCGAAAGACAGTGCCTGTGAGGACATTTGGGCTGAAACGTTTCCACATTTCAGCGCGAACTATTAGAACGAGAACTCTGTCCATTGACAGGTTTGTGCAGGAGTTCACCAGGCACCCCGGCCCGCAGGGAGAGGACCCTCTCAATTAAAATAGCATCACCTGAGGGCGGCTGGGTGGCTCAGTCGGTTGTGCGTCCGACTTCGGCTCGGGTCACGATCTCGCAGTTGACGAGTTCAAGCCCCGCGTCGGGCTCTGTGTTGACAGCTCAGAGCCTGGAGCCTGCTTCGGATTCTGGGTCTCCCTCTCTCTCTGCCTCTCCCCTGCTCATGCTCTGTCTCTCTCTGTCTCAAAAATAAAGATAAACATTAAAAAATAAATAAATAAAAAATAAAATAGCATCATCTGGAGCGTCTGGGTGGCTCAGTTGGTTAAGCATCCGACTTCAGTTCAGGTCATGATCTCACAGTTCGTGGGTTCAAGCCCCGCATGGGGTTCTCTGCTGTCAGCTCGGAGCCTGGAGCCTGCTTCGGATTCTGTGTATCTCTCTCTCCCTGCCCCTCGTCTGCTAGCACTCTGTCTCTCTCTGTCTCTCAAAAATGAATAAAAACGCTAAAAGTAAAATAAAATAGCATCATCCACAGAGAAGCATCGGTCTAAGGTGTCAGCACATTCACAGTTGGGGATCATTATAAGCAACTTTGAAGGTTACAGGAAAATTGATTGAAATCAACCCTAAAAATAATTAGACCTTATTTAACACACACACACACACACACACACACACACTGAGAAGAGAAAAACCCAGACAAATGAACAGACAAGGGCTCAAAAACGTGTGTGATGGAGAATCCGTGTTGCACATACATTATTTTTCATGGCAGGTAATCAAACCCGGGGCAGGCTTATCTTTTCCACGTGCCTTAATGTGTGAGGGTGTAATTTGCTTAAATTATTTCAGAAATAATGGTATTGTTTTTTTAAGAGGTTCTGAACATCACTATTTTGTAGCTCCACCAATATGATAAAACTGATTTGTTGATCAATAAATACATATTCGAGCAACTGATAGTTTAATTTTATTAAGTTTATTTATTTATTTGGGGGGGGGGGAGAGAGAGAGAACGAGTGGGGGAGGGACAGAGAGAGAGAGAGAGAAAAATCCCAGATTCCACACTGTCGGCATAGAGTCAGATGCTCGATTTCATGAACCACGAGATCATGACCTGAGCTGAAATCAAGTCGGATGCTTAACCAACTGAGCCACCCAGGCGCCCCTGCAGCAACCAATAGTTTAAATGATTTTCAGTGCCTCCGCCCTTTCTGTCTCGAAAAGCGACCTTGTTCAGACAATAAATCCTTCGTTCCCCTCCTCTAACTTCCCTGCCCAGGGGCCGAGCTGCGCCACCCTCCGACCCCCTATCCCCCGCGCGCTGGGCCTGGGGTCCGTGTCCCTCCTCCTGAGTTCCTGCCCCTCCTCTGGGGTTTCTGTCCCCACCCTGGGGTCTGCATCCGGGCTGGGCACAGCACTGTGCCGTCTAGATCTGCTCCTGGCATCACCCAGCACCGACATCTGGGGTCCCATAATCCCCTGGACAGCACTGGGGAGAAGCCGAAAAGCCCCAGCATGCGTGTGCGCGTCCCCTGTGACGTTATCGAATGGCGTCGTCTCCCCAGCTCAGCGTTACCAGCGTCTACCAAGCCAGCCCTGGTCCTCCAGCTTTGTGTTGTTGATTCACTAGTCCCCACGGCCTGGCCCGTGGCTTACCATCCTCTCGCACAGCACAGGGCTGAGTGAGCTATTCAAAGTCATAGAGGGAGGAAGGAGTGGAGCCAGGATTTGAACCAGCGGGAGCTCCAGAACTCCCTCCTCAACCGCTACGCTGCCCTGCCGTTACCACGGAGACGAGAGCAGCCAGGGCCAGGCCCACCTGCCATGGGCACACAGGATCGATGCATCCCTGTGCCCCACAGGCCCCTCCCGGAGGACCTGGCCCGCCGGCGAGGGGCTCCCAGATCATCTGACTCATTCTTACCTCCTTGTTTACTCACCCATGCACCCAGCGGGGTCGGGCGTCTCCCGCGTGCACCAGGCCCTTGGAGAGGTTCCCGCCCAGCCCCTGTTCCAGAAAGGGGAACAACACTATGCACCAGTAACCCCCCTCAGGGTGGCAAGGGCCCTCGGACAGGCCCTCCTGGCCTTCCTCCTTCAGCTCCTTCCTGCCTCCTCTTGACTCAAACCCCTGCTCCACCAACACCTCCTATAGGAGCCTCCCATGGCCCCTGGGTCTCCCTCATCAGAGAGGAAGGAGGAAGAACCTTCTGGAGGAGTGCCTCTGGAGCTTTTCTTTGGAAGGTGAGCAGGAGTCAGACAAGAGGCAAGGGCCCGAGCGAGGTGGGGGTGGGGGGGGCGGGGGTCTGAGGTGAGGCAGGTCAGCTGGAAGGCCAGGGTGGGGGCAGAGGGCTGTGGTCTGTGCAGCACTGAGGTCACGGGACAGGCCCAGGGAGCCCCCGGGGGCCATAGGTTGGGGGAGAGCACGGAGCCAGGGTCCTGAGGCCCTGTCCTTTGGGCTCTGCCTTTCACCCTGAGGCTGCCTCCTTAGCCCATCAGTGGTTGCAGCTCAAGGGGTACTGGTGCCATGACCGGCCGGGCCGGGGATCACAGGGTCCTGTCCAGCCAACTTCTGGGAAGAGCTCTTTCCTCCCACAGAGGGAAACTGAGCCCCAAAGAGAAGCGCCTGGCTGGCTGGAGACCACAGGAGGGCCGCAGCTTAACCCGGGTGGCACCCAGGTCTCGGGAGACCACCCTCTTGGGAGGAGGCCTGGCCATGGCCCCGTGTCAAGGGAGGGGGGCGCCAGGTGGGGGATGGAGTGAGCGGGGGGAGGGAGGCCCACGTCTGACCAGACCCCTGCCGGGCTGCCGTCCGCGGGCTCCGCTGGGCCTGGCCTTGGAGGACGAGGTGGCAGGGAGGGTGCCGCTTCTTGAAGAAACCGACGGGCCAGTTGCCTGGTTCGGTAAACTGCACCTGCAGCTAGCTTGGCCAGTTTCGAGAATGTCCTCCTCCAGGACCCGGATTGGCTCCTTCAGCCTAACGAGGGACTGTGTCTGGCCCGCTGTGTGCTGTCCCACCCTGTGTGTGTGGGTGGGGGGGGGGGGGTCCACCGTGGGCCAGGCTGTCCTGTGGCCGAGAGCCCACCGGTCCTGACATTCAGGGACACAACGGGGCTCCACTTCCTCAGAAGGGGCCATGGGGACTGCCCGCCTACCACGGGCCCAGCACCCACCAGTGGGTTCGTGTCCCTCTATTTGAGGCCTCACGCCAGCCTCTGCTCGGGGAACTTTCTCCCAGCCGAGGGAACAGATGTCCCAAGAGGGGTTTGTAAATCCTAGAGAATCCAATAGGCCCACCGGGGTGATGTCCCTCCTGCAGGTCCCAGAACCTTCCATGGCTCCCCAAGTGCCCAGAGAACAGAGGCCAAACCCCCTGGTGTTCCAGAGCTGTTGGGATGTACCCTTTCCTCCTTCTCTTATTCCCTAAAATGCCCTCAATGGAGCACGCAGCAGGCGCTGGGCCGCCCAGGCTCCCACTCCGGGGGCGGGAACGTTTGCCTCAGGGGACACTCAGGTCAGGCTGGGGACGAGAGGCCCCGGTGCATCTGCTGGGAGCAGATGACCATCTGGAGACTGGGCAGGCTGATGAGGAGGCCAGGCCCAAGAGGGGAACATAGGCCCCAGTGGGGGAGGGCCCCAACAGAGGCCCCCCCGTGTCCCCCATCAGAGTCAGGGTCAGGGTCATTGGATGTAGCCAGGCCCTGGGTTCAGGGGCTCAAAGCTCAGCCTTCACCACCCTCTCCTGGCCAAGTGGCTCTCACCAGGCCGGGACAGAGCTCTGGGCCCCGGACGCCTTATGGAGATGAGCAGGGAAACACCCCCGCCCCTCACAGGGCTGCCGCATGTTCTTAAGTGGAACGGAGTAGGGTAACTGAACAGAAGCAGCACTGGGAGGCAGATGTCCCGTCGATCCCGGAACCAAGCTGCCCAGGGGGCCACTGGGGCCACGTCACTGGCGTGGCACGGGTCCCCGGGCAGATGGGCCGTGCTCACGCTCCAACCGATCTTAACATTCACAGGTCTGCCTGGCACTTTACAGTTTGCAAGGGGCCTCACTCCCTCTCCGGGAGCCATGGAGCCATAGCGATTGCTTGTGTCCCTCAGGGGCCCAATTTGCAGGTGAGGAAACAAGAGCTCAAAGAAAGGAGTGACATGGCCGAGGTCCCATGGGGACTGGGCCCCTCCTCCACCCCAGCCTCACAAACCTTAATGGGGACTTCTCTCTAGAATGGCCGTGGGAAGCCAACAATGGGAGAGGTCCACCTCGGGGGAATGGGGCTCCCCCTCCAGCTGCCCCCAGGCCTGGTCCGGCTGACGAAATGGTTAATAGTCACATGACAGCAAGGAGTTCCCACCTCCCCTACCCCCACCCCACAAGGCCGCAAGCCTAAAGAGCAAAACCAAACAATGACCTCCCTTCCCTGCCCATCCTGCCACCCACAGGCCCGCTGGGGCCTAGAAGTTACTGCAGGCGACCACGGGGCCAGCGGAGGAGACACCCCAAACAGCGGGCCGGCTGCAAGCGGCTTCCTCCCGTGGCATCTCTTTAAAATAGCACCGGCTACTTTTCTTAATTAAAAAGAGTATTACGCAAAGACTCCTACAAAGCTACAGAATACGCGGCACCAGGGGCGCCTGGGTGGCTCAGTCGGTTGAGCGTCCGACTTCGGCTCACGTCATGATCTTGAGGTCCGTGGGTTCGAGCCCTGCGTCGGCCTCTGTGCTGACAGCTCAGAGCCTGGAGCCTGCTTCGGATTCTGTGTCTCCCTCTCTCTCTGCCCCTCCCCTGCTCATGCTCTCTCTCTCTGTCTCTCTCTCTCGAAAACAAATAAACACTAACAAAGAAAAAGAATACACAGTACCCAACACTGTAAAGCTATAGTAATCAAGACAGCGTGCTGGGGTAAAGACCAAACAGTTCAATGGACCCGAATGGAGAGCTCAGAACTAGGGCCACGGAAATACAGTCACTGACCCTGACAAAGGAGCGAAGACAGGCTCTTGGACAAATGTCGCTGGAACCACCAGACATCACGTGCAGAACGATGAATCTAGACACGGACCTTGCGATCTTCACAAAAATTAAGTCCAAACGGATCATAGACCTAAGATGCAAAACTTTATATAAAGCTCCTGGAAGATCACAGAGGAGGAAACCTAGACGACCTTGGGTTTGGTGATGCCATTTTAGAGACAACGCCACAGGCACGATCCGTGAAGGAAATAATTGATGAGCCGGACAGCATTACAATGAGAAACTTGTGCTCCGTGAAAGACGCTTGCAAAGGGCATTAGAAGATAAACCACAGACGGGGAGAAAATATTTGCAACGCGTATCTGATAAAGGGCCGCTGTCCTAAGTACACAAAGAACTCTTAAAACTCAGGAAGAAAACAACCCAAATAAAAAATGCACGAAAGATCTGAAAAGAGGGAAAATAACACAGGAGATGGCTTATTTCAACCCTATTTACGGCTAACGGGCACATGAAAAGCTGCTCCGCGTCCTGTGTCATCAGGGACTTGCATGTGAAAACAAGCCACCGCGACAGACCCAGGAGAAAGGTACAAAATCCAGAACGCAGACGGCATGTGGCGCTGGGGAGGACACAGAGCAACAGGAGTGCCCGTCCACGGCCGCCGGGAACGCGGGATGGCGCGGCCACCGTGGAGGACGGCGCGGTGCTTTCTTACCAAACTCATCATGCTCTTCATTCGGCCCAGCAATCCCTGTCCTCGGTGGGTACTCAACGGACCGGCAAGCTTACGTCCACATAAAAACCGGCACGTGGACGTTTCTAGCAGCTTTATTCGTAATTGCCAAGACTTGGAAGCAACCAGGAAATCCCCCAGCTGGTGATCTGGTAAATAGACGACGGTCCGTCCAGACCGTGGACGTTATTCAGTGCTAAAAAGAAATGAGCTATCAAGCCACGAGAAGACGTACAGGAACCTTAAGCACACCGCTAACTGCAAGAAGGACCTAGGACAAGGCTCCACACCGCACGATTCCAAGTCTGTCCCATTCGGGAAAAGGCAGAACTGTGGACACATAAAGGATCGGTGCTGGCCAGGGGCTGGGAGGGGAGAAGTAAATAAAGAGGTGGAGAACCAAGGATTTTGAGGGCAGTGAAAACACTCTGTATGATGCTATGATGGTGGACAGGTTTCATCACACATTGTCTACACCCGTAGGATGTACCCATCAGGTGTGAACTCGAACGTCACCTATAGATTTTATGAACGATCACATACCACCATCCGCTCGTCAGTCGTGACAAATAGACGTGAATAGTAGGGGTGGGGAGGGCGGTATATGGGAACTCTGTACTTTCCCCTCAATTTTTTTGTACAGGACTTTTTTTTTTTTAAGAGTATCACATGAGTTACAACCACACACGACTGTGGGTACCCCTGTACCTACCTTGCACAGAATCTTCTTTGGTTTGGGGGTTTTTCATTTTTGGGGTTTCTTTTTACAAACACAAGTTTGAACAAAGAAGGCAGACAGGCTTTGCGTGACCCTCCATGTGAGGACAGGCTGTGTGACCCGTTCATGTGAGTTATAAACCAGGCAAGACGAACCCACGGCCGTGGGAGTCAGGAGCGTGGCCCCCGGGGTGGGACAGCTGCCAGAAGGGGATCGAGAGGCTTCTGGGAGCTGGCCACGTTCTGTTTCTGATCTTGTGCCGGTTACGTGCAGGGTTTGGTTTGTGAAAACCCGTCGAGCTGTATACTTCTGTGTCCACTTTCCTTTGGGTTATACTTCATTAAAAAGTTCCAGAAAAAATAGTGTTTGCGGCAGAAAACTGGAAATCCCAGGAAAGGAGAAAGAAGACGGCCCCTCGCGTCCATTCTCTTCCCACTCGGAGGGGTCCTCAACTCTAGGCTGCAGGTGACACGCTCCCCCTGGCACCGACCCCCCACTTGGTCCTGGGCTGGGCGGGGGTCCCCTCCCTCCATGGGGCTGAGCCCTGGGCCTGCCAGGAGGAGGGCCAGGAGTGCTCGGAGGGCCTCCCATTGCAGGTGAATCACTGCATCTTGGAAAGATGTTCTCTTGGTTCAGGAAACACCCCTTTGGTGCCACCGTGGCCAATCCCAGAAGCCAGGAGATGGGCGGGGGTCCCCTCCCTCCATGGGGCTGAGCCCTGGGCCTGCCAGGAGGAGGGCCAGGAGTGCTCGGAGGGCCTCCCATTGCAGGTGAATCACTGCATCTTGGAAAGATGTTCTCTTGGTTCAGGAAACACCCCTTTGGTGCCACCGTGGCCAATCCCAGAAGCCAGGAGATCGTCCCTGCCTCCAAGGGGTCCCCGGGTTAGGGCCCCCCGCAGCCAGGACCTGGGTGTTGAGGGGCAGGGATGCCCAGGGCTGCTCTGGAACAGGCACCTGAGTCCCCCGTGGGCACCTCACTGTGTCAGCTCTGAGCGATCCCCTGAGCACCTCACTATGTCAGCTCTGAGCGATCCCCAGGGTGCCCCACGGCCTCCAGAGGCGGTAGCAGGGCGGGGGCCTGGGCCAGGGCTGGGGCCCGGCCGGTGACATCATGAATTGAGCTTTGCCAGTTCCTTCCCGACCTCGGAAACCCCAACATCCCGCTCCAGGAACTGGCCTGTGGAATTGGCTTTGGCCGGCCGCCCCAGGAGTGTGGTGGGGAGGCCCCACGCCCCCCCCCCAGCAGCCTACCCCTGCGGCCCCCCTTTCCTTCGGGGGCTCCCGGGAAGCCTGAAGCAGTGTGAGAACAGCAAGGTCAGCTTCCTCCGTCCCCGCCCCCACCCCACCCCCTTAACTGCAAGAAAAATAAACAGCTGTCCCCCTCTCTCCGCAGCTGGAAACACCGTCGCAGCCCAGGCCTCAGACCAAGCTGTGGGGCTGACTCACTGGCCACCGGGGCGGAGGCAGCGAGAGGGGCTCAGGGCTGCCCCGAGGAGCCCCTCCGCGACCTCAGGCCAGACCCACCCCTGTCTGGGCCCCACACCGTCCACTGAGCCGGGGGGGGGGGGGACTGGGGGTGCGCCCGTCCCGCTGCACTGTGCCCTCCCGCAGCTCAGTGTGTGACCTTCGGTCCTGACCTCTCCCGGCTTCGGTGGCCTCATCAACTAAACCAGATGCGGGCCTGGGCACCTCTTGCTCTGACCACGGTTGTGGACAGTGATGGTGGTGGCCGTGGCTCAGGGGTCCCCCCGGGGGCCACAGCCAAGGAGAGGCCTCACATAGCAGGGCGGGAAAACGGCACATTTCAGAATGATTTTAGCAAAGGCCTCCCAGGGAGCCTCGCCCAGTCTGGGGGCTGGTGATCCTGAAGGTCTGGCCGTCTGGTCCTCGGGCCCTCCCTCCCGTCTGCCTTCTCTCTCTTTCTCCCTCCTTCCTCCCTCCTTTTCTTTCTCACTGATAACCTTTCCATTTCTTCAAGCCAGCTCCCTCCTGTGGACGCAGGGCCTGAGCAGGAAGGCAGCCCTACTCCCCGGCCTGAGTCGGGGCTGGTGAGGGAAGCCCCCGGCGCTCCCCAGCTCCTTATTTACACCCTGCACCAGAGCCTTGCCTGGGGCCTGGAAGTGCTTAAGTGCCATCCTGGGGCGCTGGTGGGGAGGGGGGCCTGCCAGCCAGAGGGGTCAGCCCAGCCAAAGGTTCAGAGGTGCGTTGGGGCTGGAACAGCACAGGAAAGCGTGCCTGCCCAGGGCCGCAGGGGCTCCAGGGAGACGGGCCGGGGTTCCTCGGCAGGCTCACCCTGGCTCTGGGCCACGACGACGGGGGAGGGGCCAGGAGGCCAGCAGAGGGCCTGGCGGGGCAGGGGCGGATCAGAGGGCAACCGGAGCCCCTGCTGGGTTCCCACACCGGACAGTGGGGCAGGTGTGGCCTCAGGGTCAGCGAGCGGCGGGAGGCTGGGGAGAGCCCGGGTGTCTGGCCCGGGCAGGCGGGTTAGAGCCTCAACCAATTAACCTGCAATCACCCAGGGAGATGCTAAGGGGATTTGCCTTTTGTCTGGCTAATTATTCTGCATCTACACTTTTCCTTTCCTGGGGAGCTCAGACCCTTTGCAGAGCTTTAATTAAAAGGAAGCCGCTTTCTCAATTACCCCAAGGGTGGGGCAACCAGTGAAAACCCCAGAGGTCGCCCTCCAGGGCCCAAGCAGAGCCTCTGGGGCATCTTCCCAGGGCCCGGGCTCCGGCTCCCACAATGCTGGTGGGGATTATCCGCCTGGCTACGAGGAGGCCAAGGCCCCAGAGGGGAGCTTCTGTCCTGAGACCAGAGGCCCACCAGCGCTGGCTCCCGCCTGCCCGCCCCTCTGAGCTCCGTCCGTCCGAGGCATCCCCAGAAAAAGGCGGGAGGCCCTGACAGCTCACAGGAGTGGGGCTGTGACCGTCGGGCCGTGACGTCTCACAGAGGGGACCCAGGGGATCTCCCAGGGCCACCAAACCGGAGGGGTGTGAGGCAGGAGTCGGGTCCAGCCTGGGAGACCCTCACACACACAGTCCCCAGCCCTACCGGCCACCCAGGAGGGTCAGAGAGGGTGTGCGCAAGCCCCAGGCTGACCAGCATCCTGCCCCCTGAGGGGCTCAGCCCTACTGGGAGCCACGGAGGGTGCGGGGAGTAGGAAGAGCCTCCCATGGGGCTGATCCAGCAGCCGCCACGTGTCCGAAGAGCCTCGTCCGGACTCTCAAGTTCGGTGCATCTGTGGTCTCTACTCTGTGCACAGCTGCCGTTCTTGAGCAGCAAACTTTGGTAGACCAAGAACTTCCGTTATACCGGGCAGTGTGCCTGGCTCGTTTCCTCACCCAGGCCATTTAGACCTCTTGGAGTGGGAGTTTAGATAATCCCACTTTACAGAAGAGGAAACTGAGGCTTGCAGAGGTTAAGGCCACCCAGCCACAGGCCTGGGAGGTAACAGGAGGGGCAGACACTGACACAGAGGCCGCTCCCTCCCGCCACACCGGGCCCTTGCCCTGCTCTGCCTGTGGTGCCTTGAGGGCAGGAGTCTCTCCCACCAGCAGTGAGCCCCCCAAGATTCCGCTCCGGTCCTGCATTTGGGTGGGCACTTGGAGCCGATGCTGGCAAAGCAGCCATATAGCCCCTCATGGCCCCTGGAGCCCCTACTCCTCTTGCCCTTGTTTATGCAGCCCTGGAGACTTCCTGGAGGGGGGGGTGCCGCATGAACCGTTTTTTTTTTTTTTTTCTATTTATTGTTGAGAGACAGAGAGACAGAGAGACAGAGTGTGAGTGGGGGAGGGGCAAAGAGAGAGAAACACACACACACACACACACACACACACACACACAGAATCCAAAACAGGCTCCAGGCTCTGAGCTGTCAGCACAGAGCCCGATGCGGGGCTCGAACTCGGGAACAACGAGATCGTGACTTAGGCTAAGTCAGACGCCCAACCAACGGAGCTACCCAGGTGCCCCGCATGAACCGGTTTTGAAAGATACATAGGAGTCTGCCCAGCAGACAGGACTGGAAGGTCACCTTAGCTAAGGGACAGCAGGTGCACCAACGGGGGAAGGGGCCTCAGGTGCTGTGGGTTTGAGTATGGGCTACTCCAGCTGCGTTCGCGGTCCTGCAGGGCACCTGCTGGGGTGTTCAAGAACCCAGCAGTCAGCGAGGCCCTGCGGATCAGAGCCTGGGCTGACCCCTGTCTGGTCCTGCCCGGGTGAGGCCTGGGGTCCTATCCCTCAGCCCTGCTCAGCGGGGAAGCCCTCAGCTTGGGGAAATGCTTCTGCTCGCTCGTCCACTCCTTCCTTCCCTCCCTCCTTCATACATTCACTCACTCATCCTTTGACGCATCCTTCAACGCTTCATTCTTTCACCTGTCACCTTGGGGAGGCCTGGGGGCAGGTGCTGGCTATGGGGCCCAAGGGGGAGACGTCTTCCAGACAAAGCCGCAGAGGTTTGACCCCCAGGTCACCGGGCCACTGCCGGGGTCACCAGGGGTCGAAGAAAAGTCAGCGGCCCAGGCTTGATAGTCAAGGCCTTGCACACTTAGGCCCAGACTCCTGCAGGCCTGGGGACCCCCGGGCTCTGCTTGCTCCCTGGGGCACCCGGGACTCCCCCATCTGGCCCTGGAGCTCCCTGGGCTTTCCTGCCCTCAGCCTTGGCTCCCGAAGTCCTTTCGCATTCACAGCCAGCCAGATCCGGGAGGGCTGAGTTCTGCTTAGAAAGCTGGGGGCGGTCGGCCTTCTCAGCCCCACGCACCTCCCTCCCCGCCCCCCCCAGACGCTTCTCTCTGGGCCCCGAGTCCTTTCGGGAGTGTTGCCTCCTGAGATTGATCAGCGCTGAGCCCCACCCCCAGCCACGGGCACAGGAGGACCCTGCCAGAGCTCCTGTCTCCACGGGGTGACACCCAGCAACAGACAGAGGCAGCCAGACGTACCGGGAAGTGTGGCATCGGCCAGAACCCCAGGTAAGCCAGCCTGCATCCAGTAACCCGGCCTCCCTGTGCCTGCCGCCTACCCTGACCCGTGACCTCAGTGGCTAATTAGCATGGCCAAAAGTTCTCCAGCCATTTCTGGAACTTGTCTCTCGGCTGCCAGTTTCACTTAGGAACATTTGAGCCCAGAGTCTCCCAGCTTTGGCTTTTCACCGGAACTTTCCTTCAGGACCTCCAGCCGAGTCTGGGGTGATGGGATCAGAACCGGGCTGCTCTGTCCCGGGCCCCGGGGGCGTTAAGAAGCCCAGCTTCAGGAAGCCTTTGTTTGGGTGGAGTCAGGGGACCAGCCAGTGTGACCTGGGGCAGACCAGGGCCCTCTCTGAGCCTTGCACACCTTCCGTGACACTCCAGTGTTACACTCTCTTCGTGGTTTTCTGGCATTTTTAGCAGCCAGACCCTTTTGTCAAACTAACTCTTCTGTGGAACCCTGACGGTCAAAGCCGGCCACCGCGGAGGCGCCCTGTGGAGGCGGGTCTGAGGGCCAGAGCCCCTGCCCCCAGCAGGCTCTGGACGGAGCCGAGGGCTCCCAGAGCACGTGAGAACAGCCCTGTGAGGCTCACCCCGATGTGCCACAGTGTCTGCCCGACCTGGCACCCACCTGAGCCGCTGGGGATTCAGGCCCCGGACCCCTTCCCCTCCAAACACACTTCCTGTGAGGTGAACACTTTCGGAGGTCCTCCTGGCTGTGTGCACGGATAGAGGCGCCCCCCCACCCTAGTCGTCCTGCCTGACTCGGTTCAGTGCTCCCTGAGCCCCACAGCGTCCTGACTACAGGAGAGCAGGACAGAAAGATGTCCAGCCTCCTGCATTTCTCCAGAACAACCGCTTGGATCCCTGAGGACAGACTCAGGGCCTTGTGCAGCCCCCAGCCCGGGAGTGACCCTGGCCCTGGCCCTTAGTACGCTGTTCACTGGACAGTCTTGGTACACAGTGGGCGCTTAATAAATGCACTCATTGGACAAAGGTTCCACCTGAGCTCCTCATCTTATAACCTGAGCCCAGCCAGGGCCTCGGGCCCAGCCCCCCACTCCCACCACCCCCCACCACCCCCACCTACCCCACCCATCCCCCGCCTAGCCAGAGCAGTCTGCTTGCTCCCGCATTCGCTCTGCCAGGGGCAAGACACCTAGGTATTTTGTCCTCAGGTGTTGTTTTCCGGTATTTATGGCATTTTCTCATCACCGAACCAATGTGTGGTACATATCCATCCACTGGGTCAACAGAACATCGCCGTATTTCTGCCACGGTCTAGGTCCTGTCATCAGGCCGCGGTGATGAAGGGCCAGCAATAGTCCTATCCAAGGATGTACATGGTGGCCAAACCAACTGGAACCCTGGGGGACAAGCTGGGTGAGAGGCCTGGGGAGGGGGCCGCTTCTAAGTTTGGAGCCTGAAAGGGTCTCTGGGGGGGCGCCTGGGTGGCTCAGTTGGCTAAGCATCCAACTTCGGCTCACGTCACGATCTCGCAGTTCGTGGGTTCAAGCCCCGTGTCAGGCTCTGTGCTGACAGCTCAGCTTCGGATTCTGTGTCTCCCTCCCCCCTCTGCCCCTCCCCAGCTCACACTCTGTCTCTCAAAAATAATAAAGAAACAAATAAATGAGTCTCTGGGTTGGTGACCGTCAAGCTGAGGCCCGAGGAGCAAAAAGGTGGCCACTCAGAGGTCTTTGGAAAGAGCATACCAGTCAGGGAACACCTCATTTGCCCCACAGGCAGGGCCGGAGACGGGAGGAATTCTAAGGATCCTGGGTAGACCCTAACCAAGTTGGAGGTGAACCAGACAGTCCTGGGCAGGAGGGGATGTGTGGGGACAGAGCAGTCACAAGAATGCTAAGGGCCACCGCTTTACCGAATATTTATTGGGGCAACACCTCAAGGGAGGGCCCTCGGAGCCGTGGATCGTGGGGACCCCTGCAGCCTCAGACAATTGCTTCTTCGCTGGCTCAGGAGTGTGAGCGAAGCCAGCCCAGGCCTGCTCCTCCCCAGAGGGCCCCCCATCTGCCTGGTAGTCCGTGATGCAGCCGAGAGCTTGCGTTTGTCCCCGATCCCAAATTCTGGATGCAGCAGCTTCGGGTCTGTCCTCTGCCTTGGTGGACCCCTCCCGGCTTTGCCCTCTTCTCAGAAAGAGCTGCCCCTGGGCGGACTCTGTCTTCACAGAGACTTCACGGAGTCTGTGAGCCTCAGGGACATCCAGGTCCTAATCCCAGAAGCTGTCAATGTTTCCTTCTAAGGTCCATGTGACTAAGGAAGGGCCCTGAGACGGGGGATTACCCTGGATTACCGGAGGACCCCAAGTGCGATCACAGGGGACCTTCCGAGGGGGCGCTCTGACGCGCCCGGAGGAGCCGGCCACGTGAGGAGGAGCACAGACAGATGAGCAGGTGCTGGCCTTGAAGGGAGTGACACGGCCACGAGCCCAGGCTGCTGGCAGCCACCGGGAGCTGGAGCAGAGTCTCTCGGGGAGGCCCCCCTGCCGACACCCTGGCTTCGAACCCTGGTCTCAGAACCGTGAGAAAGTTCATTGTTGTTCAGAGCTGCCCCAGTTGCTGTCATTGGTCAGGGCGGCCCTGGCCCTGGCGAGAGAGCCATGCCCCCCTCCTTCCCCAGCACTCCCGTGCAGCTCAAACACCCCGCTGCCTGTCCCTGAGGCCGGGAGCGCTTTGGGGATGTCTCCCTCGTGTCTGCTTCCCAGGGACACAGCCCGGACGCCGTGGCAGAACAATCGGAACGAACGCTCCCAAATGGGGGGTCGACTGTCCCCCAGCGTCGCCCGTGGAGGGTCGGCCCCGGGGCCACAGGGAATCCTGAGCTGGGGAAGGTTTCCGCAGAGCAGGAATTTTTCGAAGGCCGGATTTCCAGGCCTGAGGCCCGTACAGAGGGGCAGGGCGTCACGACGACGGGGCTGGAGGGACACCCGGCCGAGCAGGGAGCAGGGCAGGAGGTGGGAAGTTGCCCGGCTAGTTCCCTAAAGGACAGCGAGGGTGGGCGGGGCCGGGAGGCTCCTGGAGCCGCAGGGTGGGGTCCCCGGGAGGGAGCGCAGGGTGGGGCATGTGGGGACAGGCGAGACTTCCTCCAAGCCAGCGTGGCTCAACCGAGCGTGTGCTTCAGGCCCCAAACCCGCCACCCGAGCCCTTTTAAGAATAAAAACAAATATTTGTGTTGCATGCTGTGTGTGTGTTGGGGTTTAGTTTTCTTCTGGAGGCTAAAAATAGGGGCGTCTCAGCGTCCCTGCGGGGATTCCTCCCCCCACCCCTGCGCCCCACCCCGTGTTGTGCAAGGCCTGGCCTGGCCCTCCGGGGCTCCTGCCAAGTTTTGACTTAACTGTCGGTGACAGGGGTATGAAGGTATCAGAAGATGGTTAGGGGATGAAGGTGCCCATTACGGCTGCGCAGGAGGCATGTCCTCGCCGGCCGGCCACACCCAGGTGGGCAGGCGCAGGGCCGGGGGCACCCACCCTTCACCCGACAGGAATGACCCCTCCCCCCATTTCAGAGTAGACAGACCACAATAACCCAGCCCGTGGGGGTAGCACAGAGCACCTGGTGCAGACCAGGGCATCCTGGGAGAAGTGCCATCAGGGCCACAAGGAGGGAGGCCGGAGGGCCTGGAGGAGGGTAGAAGGGACGGGTGGGTGAAAAGCCTGCAGGCCTGTGAAGAATGGGGGCTAAGTGGGCAATGTAATGGGCCAGTTCAAGGGGTCTGAGCGGCCCCGCCAAGGGCCCGCCAGACGGCCCTGTGGCACTCAGGCCCAGGTGTCCCAGCTACACGAGGCAGGATTCCAGGGGTACGGCCGGGACATGGACCCGGGGGGTCCTCGGGGAGGGGGCTCTGCCAGGATGCAGGGCAAGAGGTCCCAGGGAGTCCCAGAGGGACAGAGCAGTTAGGGGGATGTGCTGGGTGCCATCGATGGGAGCTGAGGGTCAAAGAGATCTCTGGCCACGTCGGCTAGAGAGACAGGTGACTTCATGGCCATGAAAACACCGTGAGGGGGACAGCAGGGGGCCCTGAGGACCCTGAGGCCCAGCCTCAGTCAGGGGGCAGCAAGAGGCCCCCAAGGAGAAACGCGAGAGGAGAGGGGTACCAGCCGAGAGGGCCTTGGAGACCAGGGAGAGGCTGGGACCTGGGGCGTCTAGGCCCTGAGCCAGGAAATAGTCGTAGGGAAATTTGTAAACTGTAAAGTGTGGTGAGCATAGGAGGGCAGGCCTGTGCTGGGGCCTGTCTGGCTGTCACCTGCAAGAGGCCTGTTCACAGGCAGACTTTCCAGGGAGGTGGGGCGGGGGGGGGGCAGGACCGTCCCTCTTGCATGGGAGGGAAGGACGGGGAGGGTCTACCAGCCCCTACAGCACCCCTCCACTGAGGAGCCTGCCCAGCAAAGGGAGCGCTGAGCAGGGGGGTAGTGGAGGGGCTTCGCAGCTTGGGGGGGGCACGTCTGGTCTTCAGTTGGCCTGGATGGGGAGGGGGGCGGGGAGGAGGGGGGCAGCTGCTGACTTCCGCTGACTCATCACCAGCCATCTCCCTGGCCCCTAGTCACGGGCCCTAGGCGGACACTCTCTTCCTATCCTATGGAGGGGAGACTGAGGCAGAGTGGGGCCAAGGTCACACAGGCCGGAAGTATTGGACCCAGAGCCCCCTCGTGCTCCCCGGGGCCCAGCTGTCGGGGCCATGCCCTTGATCCAAGGCTACCCGGGTGAAGACAGGTCAGGTGCTCTCCCAGCCTCCCTCTGAGCAGCAGGCTGGACTGAGTCCTGGGCTAAGTCCCTCCCCACTGCCCTCGAGGGACAGCCGGGGCTGAGCATGCCATCGGCCTTCTCTGGCCGGCCCTTCTCTGTGGATCCCTACCCAAGGCCCGAACTCCCTTCCGGAAATGCCGCTGCGTTGTCTGCAAAGTGCGCCCAGGTTCTCCACTCTCCCCCTTCCCGCCTGGACTATTTCAGTAGCTTCCCCACCCCTGTCCCTGCTTCCAGGCTGCAGGGAGGAGCCCCTCACACTTTCCATAAAGAATGTGGTCTCACGCCCCCTCTGGACCGTCGGCTCCCTTTCGTGGCTTCCCCGGCACCTGACACGTGGCGGGGGAGCACAATATTTGTGGAAAGAATGAACAACCATGAGGCAAAGAGACTCTCGCCTCCAGAGGGAACGCCAATGTCAGGACAAGAGGAGAGGGCAGTCTTCCCAGAACCGGACCCTGCCCGCCCTCCTCCCCGGCCCAGAACTGTGACCTCTCCCACCTCTCTTCAGTAGCTCTGGCCATGAGAAAGTTCTGATACGGCCTGAGGCCTGCCCCCCGCTGGGCCTCCTGGGCTGCCCCAAAGTCTCCCCCATGAGGCGCTGGCGGACCCTGATGGCTTGAAGAACCCTCCACTAGAGACAGGCCCTTTGAGATGTCCCTCCCTCTAATGGGCACTCTCCCAGCTCTGGAGACAGTCTTGGTGACTCAGATATGTGGCCACCAACCACGGCCCTCCCTCTCCTAGAGTCCTTGTCATTGAGATTTCATTGATCTCTCTTTCCTGGGAAGCAGGTGTGAAACAGCCCGCCCACGCCCAGGCCCCTGATAGGACATGTTGACAAGTCTGCCCCCACTCCGTCAGTAAGCAGGGCGCTCCCTCCCAGGTTGGTCGACAAGGAGAAGCTCGGGGTCCTGGTGCGGCCTTGTTAGCCCAGAGAGGGCGGCCTGCCCAGTGCTCACCCAGACGGGGCTCTTCCTGGCTCTGACAAGGACCCTGGGATCCACCAGAGTCCAAATAGAGCAACTGAGGCCCAGAGGAGGCCCATGGAGGCCCGTCCTCGAATGTTTTCATTGAGCTGGTAGGACCTCAGAAAACAGCCCAAGGCCTGGCAAAGCCTTGGTAACCAAGAGCCCTGGCCCCCGAGCCCAGCAAAGGGACCTGGATGGAGGGCCGGCAATGTCAGCCCTCGCTCCCCGCACCCTTCGCGGCCCGAGGACTCTCATTTGAGACACTTTCCCATTGGAAAACAGGGGCTCCAAACAGCAGCCTGGGTGTCAGAGAAGCCAGCTGGCATGCGGGCCTTTGCCCAGAAGGCACGAGACCGTGTTGGCCACAAGAAGAAGGGGGGCCGGGAATGCTCCTGTCAAATGCTGGAAACCGTGAGGCTCACGTGCCTTCCAGAGGGTCCTGGAACCCTATCGGGCATGGGGTAGCCCTTCAAGCTCTGTTCTCCTCGCTGCCTGGCACCCCCAAACCCCATGCTCCGCTGTCCACACAGTTACCCCGGGACCCACGAGAGCCCCCCTGGCCTCCGTTCCTGTGCCCGAAGCGTCTCTTTCCCTTCTGCATCCTTCCCACCTCCTTCCTTCCATCCCGTTTCTTCTGGGGCCCAGCCTGGATGCCAGCTCCCCCAGGAAGCCTTTGCTGACCACCCCAAGGTCCACCCAAGGCCGGGTTCCACACTCCGTTGCCCTCCAGACCCCACTCCCCTCCATGGCAGCCTTGGGTATGGGGGGCTGACAAGGCCCGTTTGTTCACCGTTCCATCCGCCATTCTGGGTGCTGATTAGGAGAAGACCTCATCGCCCGTTCAGCTCCGGAAGCCCTCAACACCTAGCTGAGCTCTGGGCACTGAGGAGCCCAGCAACGAGGGGCGAGGGAACGGAGGGGCGTCTGAGTGGATGGACGTCGTACCCTGTCCTGCTTGGTGGAAAAGCCAGGGGCTCAGGAGCCAGAAGTGAGGGTTTGAGCCAGAAACCAGGGGAGGGGCCTTGAGCAAACCACCCCCCCAGCCCACACAGGCCGAGCCAGCAGAATGGCGTCAGCGGTGGCCCCACACCAGTGGCTCAGGCAGGGGGCTCCTGGGCTGCTTCCTTGCAAGGCCGTGAGGGCTTTCCTTTCTACAAGGTCCCAGATGGCTGTGGGATTCCAGCTGTGCCCAGAGAGGCGTGAGGCCCAGATCACACGGGGAAGGGCCAGCCGGGGCAGCCGGCCAGGCAGTTCTGACCTGGGTGCTGTTCACCCCTGGGGCCCTGGGAAGCAGTGCTTGCCCAGGGCGCACGGTAAGAGAGCCCTGAGCCCCAGTATTTGCCAACCACCCGCCTACCGCCCAGGCCTCTGCTGGGCACTGCTGTGGGTCCCAAGCCTACAACCCTCTTGGGACTTCCTAGACCGCAAGACCCCGGGATGCCCAGGCCAGGCTGCTGAGTCCCCGGGCCCTGAAGACCAAGGACACAATGGGCAGGCAGGCGGCATCCCAGAGAAGGAAGGTGGGCGCAAGCTCAGACCCAGAGGAGGGAAAGGGACCGGGACAGCAGTGGGCGAGACCCAGGCTGACATCCAGCTGAACTTCCTGGCTCCTGGTGGCCCTGTTCCTGGCTTGGTGCCTCCCGGGAGCGGTCCTGACTGTTCCGCTCAGGGGAACT
The DNA here is from genome assembly GCF_046562875.1 of Panthera onca. Taxonomy (NCBI): domain Eukaryota; kingdom Metazoa; phylum Chordata; class Mammalia; order Carnivora; family Felidae; genus Panthera; species Panthera onca. Next base: position 137,700,216 of record NC_138345.1, read on the forward strand.
CGCACTTTTCCTGTTTGCCTGAGTGCAAAGAGCGACAGCCCCACTCGCCTCTCTTCCCCAGCCCGCCTGCCTCCCAGCTCTGGGCGTTGGGAAGTTCACCCAGATGTCTAATCCAGATCCTGCCTGCTGTCTTCCAGCCTCGTCTTTCCTGTTCTGTCCTCAAGACAGAGCATTGCCCTCACCTCCTCCCCAGGACTAGCCTCAGCCATTCCCTTCCCGCACATCTCTGTACGGCCTTGGGCAACATCCCAGGGCCTCAGTTTCCCCTCATGAGAGGAGGGAGATGAGTTGGGTAGAAGGAAGACCCCAGAGGACACGAATTCCAATCCTGATTCTGCCTCTGCTGGCTGTGTGACCTTGGACAGAACACTCGATTCTCTGTGCCTAGGTTTTCCCATCTGCAAAATGGAGCCAGCGCTGACCCATGTGGGGAAGGGGTGAAGGTTGTGGTTACCTGTGAACCACACTCAGCGTCTGGCACGGTGGGGGGTGTTCAATATTCCACAGAGCTTCTCAGGACCCTAGGCCTGCTGGGGTGCAGGGACAGTCACAACAGTGACATCCCCGTCCATCAGGGTGAAAGCCGAATGGAGAGTGAAGGAGAGGGCAGGAGCCCCAGCAAGCTTGCTGGGAAGATGGGCATTATGGGAAGGAGGGGATGTGGGCCGGGGACGTGGGAAGAAAGGCCATCCCGGCCGGAGGGCACAGCTGAAGCGGAGGCTGGGCAGGGACAGGCGGTGGTGTGGAGCGTGATAGGGAGCTCTGGGGACCGGTGGCTTGCCTGCAGGGCAGGGGGCTTTGTGTGGAGGTGGGTGGAGATGGGCTGTAGTTGATGAGCCAGAGGATCAGGAAGGACTCCGAAGGCCACACCAAGGAGCAAACCTCTGTCTGCCAGGGCCACAGCCCCCTGCGAGCTCTGGCCACCAGATAGCAGCTGGGTGGACAGCCTGGGCAGCCCTGGGGGTGGGCAGTGGGGGAGATCCTGGGCTTGCTAAAGCCCTCGAGCAGAGTGTGGGCAAGGGCAGCCTTCGCGCAGAGGAGGGAGCCGGGCTTGGCTGGCACAGCTGCTCCCCCGTACCCATTCTAGAGAGGAAAACCGAGGTTCAGAGCTGTGGAAGCACCCGCCCAAAGCCCTTTCCTGTCTCCTAGGCTCTCGGCCAGCAGCTGCCCTCGAGAACAGGCTGCCGCTCAGGGCGGGAGACCCAAGTGAGGAGCCAGAGTCCCTAGAGGTCAAGGCCAGGCACGAGCCACCTCTGTTCCCAGGGCCCAGCCTCCGGCACCACCGAACCAAGGGAATGAGCGAGAAAGAAATGAATGAATGGGTGGTAGTGTCCCCACATCCCGCGGCGGAGCCCATGTGACTCGCTCCTGTTGGGTGACTCTGCCTTCCTGGAGCACAGCGGGCAGGCAGGTCTGGAGAGGGAGCATCCCTGGTGAAGGTGGGGAGACAGGAAGCTTCGTGGCCAGCTAAGAGCAGTGTGGCCAGAGCCCAGGGGGCAGGGGTGTCACCCCGATGGTGATGAGCCACCGTGATGGAGGGTGGGGGCTGCCTGTGGACGCTCCTGAAATCGCAGCCTCAGAGGCGGAGCCTCGGGCTGGGGGTCAGGTGGGCCCCCAGGCGGGCTGGGCGGTGTGGGCTCGACGCCTTGGGCAGGGCCCCTCGGAGGATGTGCCGGGCAGCCCTGGGAGGCCGGGGCTGGGGTTGAACCGTGGCCAAGAAGTAAGTACAGTCTGGGCACCGGGGCCGGGGCATTCTCGAAGCTCCTTCCTCATTCCTGGCCCTGTGGGAGTAGCCGGACCCCGGCGTTCCGAGGCAGCCACCACCGCGGATTTGCTTACCGTCTCGCAGGGAACCGGGGCCTCCTGCCAAACTAGCCAGCCCGGGGCCTGGGCCCCACGGGCCCCCCCAACCACTGAGTGCTGGCCTGGGCCCCCTCCTGCCCTCAGATGAGGACACTGGGGCCACCCTAGGAGCTGTCCGCGCCCGAGTAGGAAGGAACGGGCTTGGGCTGCAAGTCCAGGGTGTTTTCCGTCGGCCTCCCAGTCTCCACGCCCCACAGGAACACGTCCTTCTCGGAAAGCCCACCTGGTGGCCTCTCCACTGGGATCCGGGGCCAGGGCCAGGCTCCGTGGGTGCCCTGGCGGGCACAGCGTGGAAGGGGCTTGTTTGATCAGCGGTTCCGCCCGATGCCAGGCTGCTGGGACAGCGGGCAGCGGCCAAACCGGCCCCGCCGCATGCCTTCCGGCCCTCGGCAGGAATGCCATTCATCCCTCCGGTGCTCGCACGGTTACCGCAGTGTTGAGGCCCGGTGGCACCCGGGCCTCTAGGGAGAAGCAGCAGAGCCTGGTGGCCAGCCAGGGGCTGCCGGGGGCCTCGGGCCATCTGCCCGTGACTGGAGAGGGCGAGGAGCACCCCACGGGGGGCACCTGAACCAAACCCCACCAGACACAACTGACACATCCATAGGGGTCCTGAGGCCGGCTGGGGTCAGAAGAAGAAAAGACACACAGGGGGAGACACATGGGGCCAGGGCCTCCTGGCTGTGGGTCCTCCACTCCTAAGCGCCCACCCTCCCCCCCGGGGTTCTCCTAAGAACAGCCCCCACCCAGATCCATGAGTTGGCTCTGGCACCAGACCCATGGCCTCCTGACCTCACATCCTGAGCCCGGACTGTCCAGAGAGGCCTCGGGTCTATGTCCGGTCACCACCAGTGGCCCTTGCTGGGTGTGGTGGCCCCAAAGGTGCCCGGAGGCCGGCGCGACTCAAGGCCTCGCTTGGGACCTGGGCAAAGGTGTTGAGAATGGAGACACGTGGGCATCGTGCCAGCCCAGCCTGCAGAAAGGGGTAAGGAATCAGAAGGGTGGGGGCACCTGAGGGCCAAGGGGGCTTAAGGCTCAGGGCCGGTCCTCAATGGACAGCACACGCATCCCCACCCCCCGGGGACAAGAGCTGCAGGGGCGTCGCACGGGCTCCACGCACACTCACTTCTGATTCCAGCTTTATTGGAGCTGGGCGCTCCCCTCCAGGGAAGGCAAGACACAGCCCGTCGGAAACCCAGCAGCTCTCCCGAAGTGGGAGGCGCTACGGGGACACGCAGTGCCCAGACCGCCACCGCCCCACGCGGGCCGCGCCGACCCCCGTTCACCCAAGGGAAGGGTCGCTGCTGACAGTTAAGGAGGGCGGGGTCTCAGCGGAGGTGCCTGGACAGTGCGTGTGACTCAATGGCATCAGGAGGCCCCAAGAGTCTGTTTCAAGCAGGAGGAGGAGCCTGGCTCCGGGGAATGCTTGAGGCTGTCCCCTCCCTCCAGTACCCAGTGTAGGTCACAATAATTTAAAAGACATGATAGACACTTTAACGCTATATAACAATATAAGTTAACCAGGTTCCTTGGCAGAAGGTGCTGGGCCTGTGGACTCAGTGGTGTCCCGGGACCCGGGGAGGCGGGGCGGGGGAAGGGGTGCTGCGCAGGTCGGGGGCATTCACGGCAGCCTGGAAGTGCCCAGAACAGCAGCCGATGGCATGTCCTGGCATCATCAGGGGCACAACAGGGTAGACGCCAGGGCCCAGACAGTGTCACTCACCCCTGGCCAATGTCTCGCCCACTTGGCCGGGCAGCTGCCTGAGGACACATTTCCACAGGTTTCTACAAGTAAATACCCTATATTTGGGTGGGGGAGGGCACAGGAGCAGAGGTGGGCACACCGGGAGCCAGCTGCACTCCACCCTTGCTGGCAGGTTCACCTCCTCTGGGCTTCAGACTCCCCAGGGGAGGGTGGGAATGTTCGCAGAGGATGCATCGCCCCAAGTCCCGGGGTTTGGGCCCCTCCCCACCCTGCCCGTGGTTCAGAACTGAGCGGGACCCTTCTCGTCCTCCTCTCCCAGGTTTCAGGGAGAGTTGAACTTTAAGAGGAGGGTGTGCATGGGGGGACCCTGGGGGAGGTGTCTGGAGGGCAGCAGGTGGGGAGCTCCGGCCAAGTGTCCTCGTGGATCCAAGTTTTCTCAGCATTGGGATCAGGGCCAAAGGAGTAGGACTGGGCACGGGGCCACTAGAGAAATCCCAGCAGGCACCTCTGAGGGTGCAGGTCCCAGTGTGGCTGGCAGCAGGGGATGAGGGGAGCGGCCAGATTTCACAAAACATGGGGTCAGTCTCATGCCAACCTGGATGTCCCCAGAGTAGGTCTTCCAGGGTCAGGAGCCCTGGCCTGGGGGGTCAGGATGCCCGAGCCAAGGCAGGAGCCTCCACTCACGGCCTCGGGGCCTCTGGCTAATTCTTGAGCCGTTCTGGGCCTCAGTGTCCGCATCTGCCAAAGGCAGCACCCCACCCCCCCTGCCCCGAACCACCCCCACCCCACCAGACCGCCACCAGCACACTGCTGTCCTAGGGTTTCAGCTGGCTCCAGGGGGGCAGGGGGCTCTGTAAACTGGGTGCCAGGCTGGAGGGGGGACCGGGAGGGTGACAGCATCGGGGAGGGAACACAGCACTCCTGGAACCTGACATAGGTGACGGTTTGATTTGTTTGATGTGATTTTTTAAAAAGAAGGATCCCTGCCGGTGGCTCCCCTCAGAGGCCCCCTCGGGGCAGGGCCAGGAGGGAGCTGGGCACGGAGATGCTCCCTGGGGTCTAGAGAGGCGGGGACAGGGAGCAGAGGGCCACAAGGGAATGCGCTAACACGGAGTACAGAGTTAGGACTGGCTATGCCTTAGTGCTAAGAATCCTTTTCTGATACTAAGAAAACATAAATAAAATGTGTCAGCATCTGCCCAGACCACCCGGGGGGTGGGGGGGAAGCCCTGTGGCTGATGCGGCCAGGGAAAAAGTCCCGCGGGGAGGGGGCGGGGGTGGTCAGCCGGCATGGCACATCCATGTCCCTGCCACAAGGTGGGGGAGGGGGACACTCAGAGTCTTGTGGTCACTTCGCTTTCCAGGACGTGTGTCCTTGGGGTTCAATTCCCCAGAGAAAAGAGCAAGAATTCGCTGGGCGCCCCACCAGGGACACCGGTGCCATCGGCCTTGCCCTCTGGGCATCGCTCGACCACAGGAAGTGACGAGAAAGGCGGGAAGGAGCCCCTGAGGGCAGCGAGGGGGCGCCGGTGGGAGCAGCCCTCCCGCGCCCTGAGCTCCCCGCCGCCCCCGACCCCGCAGCCAGCAGGGCAGGGGGGGCGGGGGCGCGCGCGTGCCGGCGGCGGGGGCGCGCGCGCGCGCGCTCACTTGCAGGTGAAGACCTCGGTGCGCTCGCTGCAGGTGTTGCACTTGACAAAGCAGCACCAGTGGAACTTGCAGTTGCACTGCCACACCTTGGTGTACTGGTGGGTGTTGTAGCCACGGCCGCAGCACATGGTGTCGCAGCCGTCCGCGCCCGGCGACGTGCGGTTGCACAGGCGGCCCTGAGTGCCCACGCTGCCCGTGGCCGCGTCCTCCTCGCAGTAGTTGGGCGACTTCTCGATGTACACCAGGTCCGTCTCCATGGGCTTCTGGTAGCTGCGCAGCTGCTTGATCCGCAGGAAGGTGGGCTGCCGCAGGCGGCTGGCCCGCACCACCTCCACCTGCACCGCGGCGTTGTACTTCTCCTTGAGCAGGTGGCCCACCTCGCGGAACTTGGGCAGCGTGGTCCAGCACGTCTTGGTGGTGCACGAGCCCGACACGCCGTGGCACTTGCACTCCAGCTTCATGCGCTCCTCCAGGACCTGCGGGCGACAGGGCGGGGCTCAGCGTGGGCGTGGCCGGGCCCGGGCGCCCCGCCCCCAGCCTTGCGGCACCTGCGGGCGACCGGGCGGGGCTTGGTGTGGGCGTGGCCGGGAGCCCCGCCCCCAGCCCTCCCGGACCTGCGGGCGACCGGGCGGGGGCCCAGTTTGCTCACCCGCAGGGCCTGGGCGTCCCCGCTCCCACTTGCCCCCGTCCTCCAGGGCTCCCCCACTTCCCGCTGTAAGACCACACCTAAGTGCCTCCCCTTCCTGAGCCTCCGTCTCCTCGTCCGTTTAATGGGGCTGCTGACCATAGGTCCCTACTGCAGAGGACCTTATGAGGGTCCAGTGAGAGTGTCCAGAACGTGGCAGAACACGGCGGATGTTTATCAAACGTGGTTCACTAAAGCCTCACAACCCTTCAGGTCAACGCGCGGAGGAGGAAGCCGAGGCCCAGCCGCGCGGCAGGCCGCGTGCAGGTCACAGGGCAGCATGTGGCCAAGCTGGTATTGCACCCAGCCCGGCGGTGATCCAGGCCCAGCAACAGTAGGTGCTTATTAATTGCAGATCCCCACCCTTCCATCTCTCCACGCCCTGCCCTCATGCCTGGGGTAGGGCCTGGCACGTAGTTGGTGCTTAATAAATGGCTGGCTGTTCAACGAAAGCCTGGGGCTCGCACCCAGCTCTGCGCGTGTTTGCTGAAGGGCGGAGGGGGTGGACGAGCAGGAGGTGAGTGCACGGGTCAGCGAGGCCCAGGCGTGCCATCTGCTGGGAAGCCGGCCCCCGGCTGGTGTTGTTCTTTCTCCCCAGCTCCCCGAGGGCCCACAATGGGTGCAGGGTGTGTTTTCCTTGGGCCTCCCTCCGTGGTCCCGGAAGGCCGGTTCCCAGAGCCAGCCCTGACCCCAGGTACTCATTTACCTGGATCGAAAGGACCCTGCCAGCCGGCCTGATTAAAGATGGGGAATCATTAGCTGCCGCCCCACCGTTGCAGAAGGGCCATTTGTCAGCTGTCCGGGCTCTGGTGGCCTCACTTCAGCAGCCCAGCCCTGAAGGAACTTGGCCACTCTCTGCTTCCTGGGCCGGAACCCCAGCCCTGGCCCAGACCAGGAGACCCATAGCGAATGAATGAATGAACGAATGAATGAAACATCCCACAGGGCCAGCTACCATCCCACTTTCCCCACCCTGGCTACCTGGGGCTCCGGTCCTCGGCAAGGACCTGGGGGCTCCCAGCCCGGTGTGGGCGGGAAGAGGAAGCCGACACAAACGGGCGCTCTGAGAGCCTACCCCTGCCGTGGTAAGAGGGCTTCCTGGAGGAGGGGTGCCCACATGGGGTGTGGATGCAGGAGCAGAAGCTCTTTAGGCGGAGGGGAAGGTGTTCCCGGAACGGGCAGCGCAAGGTCTGCAGAGGAAAAGCTCAGCCCACGTGAGCATCACGTGGGTGCTGGGTGGGCCCTGAGGCTGGTGTCTAGGACCTGGGGGTGGGTGGGATTCCCTCCTGTGGATGATGTCCGGGGGCTGGAGGCCCGGGAGGCTGGGAGGAGGAGGGGGCTAGGGGGAGGGGGAGGCTGATGTCCTACCAGGGGAGGGCTGAGTGGGGGAGGGCCCCGGCACCCGGGGGAAGGAATATTCAGAACTGGAATTGCGGGACAAGGGGTGTCTGGGTTGAGGGCACGAACCAGAAGTCAGCTCTGGGGGTCTAGGTGAAGGGCGGGTTGCCCCCCACCAAGGGAACACATATCTGGACCTCCTGCCTGCCTCCTTTACCCTTCTCTCCACACTTCTGTTCATCCTGGCCAGACCTCTCTTTCCCCTCCCTCACCCTTACCCCGTGCTCATTTTTGCATCAATCCTCCCCCACTAACCTGCCCAGGAAGCCTCTCTTGCCCTGGCCACACCGCCCTGCCACGTATGCCCCTCGGCCTAAGAGTGGCCAGATGGATGCCTCTCTCGGAGTCCCCAGCCTGGGGGGCAGTGCCCCCTACCCCGGGCTGCGGGCCCAGGAGATGCCTCCTGAGGCCGTGATGGCCTGAGACCTGGCAGGGGTATCCAGGCCAGCCGGTCCAGCCTCATTGCCGCAGCCTGCGGGACGGCTGCCCCCTCCCTCCCCCTGCCCCCCGCCCATCTCCCCGTCCTCTTCAAGGCCAGGCAGCCCAGCCTCCACCGCCTGCCCTCCTGCCCACCCGCCCAGGCACGTTCGGACCCTGCACGGCCAGGCCGGTGACGGTGGGCAGATGGAGCCGATTGGGCAGCTGTTTGCAAAGCAAGGAGACGCATCCTCGCTTGGCTGGGTCCCCGGGGCCTGAGCCTCTCCTGGGAAGTGATCACAGGATTCAAGAATGTGCCGTTTCCGTCTCCAGTGGCCTCAAGATAAGAGTCACAGCGATGGTGGCGCCAGCCCTGCTGCCCCAGGAGACCACCTGGGAGGGCGTGGGGTGACCTGGCCTCACCCAGACGAGCGGGGCCTCGGTTTCCCCGGACCCAAGCCGTGTGTGGGTGGGGTGGGGGCCTCCGGGAAAAGGCCAAGCTGGTGTTCTTTCTGCAATAAGGGTGCGGCCTGTGCTCCGGAAACAGCTGTGGCCAGGCTGGGGTGGGGTGGGGTGGGGGTCCCGGCATCCTAGCGAAGGCACTTTACACTCCACTCTGGCAACAGCCGCGGGCAGGCGGCTCTGAGCCTGGGGCCACAGAGGGACGTGACACGTTTGTTTCTGGGCCCTCACTGGTGGCCTGACCCTCCGGGGGCCTGCGAGGCCCCGGGGGACGAGGCCCACATCTGCTTCGCCCTCTGACCTGGGCGTAGGCATCAGGTGAAGCTGTCTGCTCAGTGCCCGGGCCGTGAAGGAGAGGGGTGGCCACACGGTCCGGCCAGCCTGGGGGCCTGGCGTGGCTGGCAGCTTCCCAGCTGGGGACTTCGCAGAAGTCACCCCTCCCTGGACCTGGGTTTTCACCCAGACGATGGGAAGGACGTGCCCCCTGGGGCAGGACCGGCATCGATCCTAGATGAGGTCGGGTAGGGGCTGTGCCCAGCTGACGGGGGTCCTGCCCCAGCTCCCGGTGCCATCACTGACTTCAGACCTCCGTCACCCACGAGAGGAGTCCAAAGCCATCCTGATAACAGTGCCCAGGACTGGCCCACTGAGGATGTGGTGAACTGAATAGTGTCTCCCCGAAATTTACGTCCACTCAGAACCTCAGTATGTGAGCTATTTCCTTATTTGGAAAATAGGTCTTTCCAGGTGTAATTAAGGCTCGAGATGAGGCCATCCTGGACCAGGGTGGGCCCTAACTCCGAGGCCACCTGTCCTTGTAAGGGACAGAAGGGAAAAAACAGACCCAGAGGTTGGGGACCATGTGCAGAGGGGGGCAGCCAGGATAATGAGGCCACAAGCCGAGGAGCGCCTGGGGCCGCAGGGAGAGGCAGGCAGGGTCCTACTCCAGAGCCATCACGGGGAACGGTGGCCCGGCTGGCACCTGGATTTAGGACTTCCGGCTCTAGAACTAGGAGAATAAATCTCTGTCGCTCTGAGCCACCCAGGCCGTGGGACTTCGTGTGGTACCAGTCAGCTTGTTTCCCACCCGCCTTGCTGACCTCCGGGGCCCTGAGCAAGTGGGAGGGGGCGGGGTGGCCTGGACAAACTAGGGTGGGGACCAGGGCACCCCAGCACTGGGGGGGGGGACCTGTGAAGATCCAGACCCAGTTGTTGTGGAAACCTCAAAAGCTACAGCTCCCCCTCACTGACACCCCCAAGCTCCGTGCTAGCAGAAGCAGGAGGATCCCCGCCCCCCAGGGTCACGGCCTTTGCCAAAGGCTCAGACCACACGTGTGCTCCCCAGCTCAGGGTCGGGGGCTGTTGGAAGGGCAGTGGGGGAGGGGCACAAGGTTCACTGTGTCCGCTGCGCAGACGAGCAGACCGAGGCTCCGAGGAAGACTCACACGCAGTCAGGGGCAGCACCGGCCGGCACCAGAATCCTGGCCGCTGAGCCCTGTGGAGCCCTTTCCTGTGACCGCCCTGCCCTGATGGGCCCTCCCCTCCTACTCCTCATCTCAGTTTACGGCTTCACGGTTCAAGACCCCACGCGCTGACCTGCCTCCACCCAGGCCCCTCGGCCCTCAGGCTGCTGGGATCACTGTCTCAGGGACCTGTCCCACGGCACCTGTCGCCCAGAGGCCAGAATCCGGCCCGGCCCTCGTGGCCCTGCACAAGGGGCCCGTCCCACACGCCGCCACCCTAAGCTGGCCCAGAGGCCTCACTGCCCCGCACCTGTGACCGGAATCCCACCCCCCCCCCCCCCCCCACGTCCCGGCCTTGGTTGTGCTGGTCCCTGTGCCTGGAGTGCCCTTCCCTGCATCTCTGCTGCTTATTCGGACGCTTCTCCACCAAGCACTAACCAGGGCCCAGGCCTCCGGGGACGCCAGTGTCTCTGTTGCCCACCCGGGGCCTCACTGTCCTCGTGCAGAAAAGGGGGATATGGTGAGACCTTCCTCCCAGGGCTGTTGGAAAGCCCTTCCTCGGGACCTAAGAGGAACCTCCTCCTCCAGGGAGCCCTCCCCATGCCTCCAGGTAAACGAACCTTGCCTGCCTCTGCCTGCCAGGGCACAGGTGGGGATGTGTCTGTGCCTGAAGAATGGAGCCTCCGCGCCGTGTGTGAGCTCCTTGGAGGCAAAGACTGTGTCCCTCTTTCCTTCATTCGTCCACCCGTGCACTCATTGGACGCCAAGCTAATAACCACGTCTACAAGATCAAGTCAGTCCCTGGGCCTGGCATTCAAGGCCTGCTCCGGGCAGCCGGCCCCTGCTCCCAGTGTCACCTCCCTCTGCCTGTGCTCTTTTCTGGCCTGCTGGGACAGCACCTCCTCCGGAGAGCTTCTGCTGCCCCCCCCCCCGCCCCCGCCCCCGCCCCATGCCCCCCACGCCCCCGCCCCATCTCCAAGCTCTCACTGCTCCTGGATCTGTCCTCTGCACCCCTGAGTGGACCCACTTGGCACCACGGGGGCTCCCATGACCATGGCCACTCTTACTCCTTGTCTCCCGTGCCCAGCCTAGCTAATGCCAGGCACAAAGAAGGGGCAGGGAATGTTCGTCGAGTGAGTGAGCGAGCAGCTGGTGGCCTTAGCTGTGGTCCCCGCGGCAGAGGGCGGGCAAGTCTGTCCCCGTGCCTGCAGAGACCCGCAGGCCCTGGTGCCCCGGGTGCAGCCCCTGGGGCCGGGGAACCAGACCTGGAGAGGCGTTCCGCTCGGCTGGCGCTCTATCTCGGGCCATCTCGCCGCCATGGTGGCCGCTCCTCCCGGCCCAGTATCTGGGGCCCTCATCTCCCTGAGGCGGGGCCGGGCTCACCCTGACTTCTGCCCCAGTGTGGCCCTGCCTGAACGTCCTCCATGATTGCCCCACACCGCTGCACCCGCCCCCTGTGTGAAGCTGGCTGCTCCTCAAGACCTCCCAACTTGCAGTCTCCACCCTTCCTCAGGCTGCTCTCTCAGGGCGATCTGAGCCAAAGGCCACCTCCTCCGGGAAGCGTTCCTGGTGTGCTGGTACGACCCCTCTGGGACCAGGGCGGGGACATGGGACCGTGGCCCCCACGCTGGGCCCTGGGCCCCGCCCTGCCATCCCCCAGCTGCTGGCCATGCGCATGTCACTTCCTGACTCCCAGCCTCAGTCTTCATACCTCCGAAATGGGAACAGTAAGGCCTCTGGGAGGGTCAGAGGGGCCGACCAGGCCCAGCGCCACCCACCACACACCTTGGGGGTTCAGATCCCCAAGGACCCCCTCCACCCCACCCCAGGAGAGGCTCAGGGCCGGGGGTGGGGGCGGGGAGCCCCGGTGAGGCGGCAGCCACCCCGCCCGCCCCCTCCCCGGACGCGCCCGCCCTACCTTCCTGCCGGCCTCGTTGTTGTGCAGGTTCATGAGGCGCCGCGCGTTTTTCTTGATCTCACGGGCGTCCACGAAGCGCCGGGAGAAGTCGATGCCGTAGCGCACGTCGGCGGAGCAGCCGCCCCACTTCCAGCCCTCCGCCTGGTTGTAGTAGCCCTGCTTCTCTCGGTCGCACCCGCAGTTGCTCAGGTTCCCCTGGCTGCAGGCGGCCGTGACCGCGTGGGCCACCCCGGCCGCGGTGATGGCGTAGGTGAAGGCGGCCTCCCGGCTCCCTGCGGGGGTGGGGGGATGGGGTGCACGCGGTGAGGACCCGCGCGCATCTCCGCCCGCCCTGCGCCGGGCCACCCTGGCCTCTGTGCTCGCCCTCTCTGAGTTCCGGGCTCAGCAAAGTGGGGCGGGCAGAACCCCTCTAGCAGGGCTGTGGCGAGGACAGTGGCAGGCACGTGGCACTCGAGACCACTGTCACCTCCTTTCCCTGTCCCAAGCGCCCCAACCCTGGGGGGGAGCAGGGGTGGGCTCTGCGAGGGGGCATGTGGGGTCTGTGCCCCGCCCCCTCCACTCGGCCAGCCTCCCAGCACCCACCCACCACCCTGTTCCAGGCTCTTTGCTGCCGCCTCCCTGTCTTTGACCACCCCCTGTCCCCCCATCACCAGGCCTCGGCTTCCTGGGGCTCTCCTCTCTCTCAACACCCCTGCCTGGCTCAGATGCCCCCCTGAACTGCCCAGACTTTGGATGCCCGTCCTCCTTGCCTCCCCCACCCCCAGCCACCAGTCGAGGGGCCCACGGTACAGTCTGGGCACCTCTACCCTGCACCCTCACTGGGTCTCCTCTGCCTGAGCAGGAAAGGCCCTCAGTCCGAGCCCAGCTGGCTTCCCCATCCTCCTTTTTCTGTCCCCTGCCCAAAACAACGTCTCTTTCCTTCCGGAAAGAGCTGCTCCTGTGCTCCTGGGGTTTCCTGGTCTTTCCAGGGGAATGTCCTTGCCCTCCTTGTCCAAAGCCTCATGATTTTCCAAGACCGGTTCCAATGCCTCTTCTTCCAGGCAGCCTTTCCAGACTGCCAGCCAGAAGGGGGCCTGGGCTACCTACCGCCCCCAGTCACGGATCTGACTCTTATCACACCTGATGCTGTCTACCCAGTTAGCCCTGTAGCTGAGCCGTCCCGGCTCCACGGGGGCCCACAGCCCCCTGGATGGAAGGGTCCAGAGCCGATTCATCTTTCATTTCCACAGGCTCCGGCTGGGCCCTGGGCATCCCGCCATCCTGGCCCGGCCTCTCCTGCCCCTGAGCCCCAAGGCTCGCTGCAGGCCACGGCCCGGTCTGTGAGGTCCTCAGCAGCTGGCACTGTGGGCCTGGAGCTCGGTGACGCCCCTGTAGTTGCACAGAGCCTGTGCCTGTGATCGGAAAGGCCCCTCAGGGTGCCTGACCGCTGTCCCTGCGAGTGGGGGCTAGAGTGATGGCCCCAGAGGGTCGAAGGTCAAGTCCTTTCCATGAACATCCACTAAGCACCACCCCGCATGCCAGCTGTGTGATCGGCCTTGAATGTGTGCTCTGGGGTCCCCTCCTCACCTACCAACCTGCTGGGGGGAGCTCGCCTCGGTGGGCTTCCTGTTCCCTGGGGGTCCTCCCATCGGGGCTGAGGACCTGTTGGTCTTAGAGACCCAGTGCCGAGGAAGCTTTGGTCGACCTCTGCCACCAAGGAGGAGGCACAGCTTCCTGAAAACGTCCGTCCTCTGAGAAGAGCTAAGGGAGGGTGGCGTTGGGCAAGACCGAGATCTGCAAAGGACACAGGGCCGCCTCTGCCTTCCCGTCCAGCCCCTGCTCCTCTCCGGGCCCTTCCTGCCCACACCGCTCCCCCGACCGCACCTGCCACCACCTGGGACCTGCCAACCAGCGGCGTAGGGCGCTGTCCCCAGCACCACTCCTGTGGGAAGCGCCTGTCAGCACAGTTGCCCTTCGAGGGGCACCGAGGAGCCCCCAGCCCTGCAGCGTCGAGGCGGGCCGGCTGGGGGCTCCCAGGCAGACGCAGGGTCAAGGGAGAATATGGGGCTCTCCCTCCCCAGCTCTAAATCAGGTCGAGGCTACCCGAAGGGAAGGGTGTCGGGTACGAACTGGTTACCAAACTCCCTGCTATTGGTGATAGTGTTGCCCAAGCCCAGCAGGCCTGCCGACGAGGTCACGCGCACGGGCACACAGGCGCACGCCGCGGGGGAGGGTGCACGAAAGCATTTCGGGGGCTCCGGGAGGGGAAGTGACCGTAGAGCTTTGTAAGAAAGGGCATGGGGGGGGGATCACGGAACCTCAGAGGACGTCCCCACCTGCCTCTGTGAGGGGTGGAGTCAAGGAAGGCTTCCTGGAGGAGGGGACACCTTAAGTAAGGTGTGTGTTGTGCGTGGATATGAGTGGATGTGTGCACGTGGGTGTGTGCGTTCCTGGCGGTGGGCACAGCAGGAGCAAAGGTCCAAGGTGCAAAACAGTTTGCTGAGGGCGCCTGGGTGACTCGGTCAGTTGAGGTCTGACTCTTGATTTCGGCTCAGGCCATGATCTCTCAATCGTGAGACCAAACCTCCTGTCAGGCTCCAATCTGAGCATGCAGCCTGCCTAGAATTCTCTCTCTCTCCTTCTGCCCCTCCCCCACCAAAAATAGATAAATAAACATTAAAAAAAGGGGGGGGGGGAACCTGGGCGGCTCAGTCAGTTAAGCATCCAGCTTCGGCTCAGGTTGTGATCTCATGGTTTGTGAGTTGAAGCCCCGAGTGCCGCTGGGATGGAACCTGTTTGGGATTCTCTCTCTCCCTCCCTCTCTGCCCCTCTCCTCCTCTCTCTCTCTCTCTCTCTCCAAATAAACAAATAAAAACTTAAAAAAAGAAGAAATCGTTTGCTGGTCTGATGCTAGAAGTGTGAGCTCAAGAGTAAGGAGAAAAGAGGCCGTCGAGGCCTGGGGGAGCCAGGTGAGGGCGGCCAGAGCCTGCTCTGGCTACAGGAACCGTTCAGCAAAGCGGGTCAGCGGAGCCAGGCCTCCTTCGTCCCCGCTGTCACCCGCCAGCTCCCGCCGCCTACCAAACACCCTCACCCCACGTATGTCCTCCCTGAGCTCCCAGACAGTCGTGCGAGGCAGGCTCGTCACGGGCCCATCCCACGGGTGAGCAGACCGAGGCACAGAGAGGCTGTTGAACTAGGGCTTAGCGGCCGGAGCAGGGTCTGAACGCAGGCAGTAGCATCAAAGCCCCGAGGGGCAGAGGGAGGGACGCGGGGCCTGGGGCTCAGCCTGGTCTCTTTGCCGCTGAGGGACTTGGGGCGGAAGAGGCACACGCAGCCCCCGGAGCGAGGCGTTTGGACCCTCCGTGGCCCTTGGGACTCAGCGTGTGGCCGGCAGGTGAACGCAGGGCGGGAGCTGGCCTCGCAGAGGGCACGTCGAGAGCGAGGCGCCCAGGAGGTGGGGGTGAAAGGACTGTTCAGTCGCACCAAGAGGCCTGCGGATGGAGTCCCAAGTCCCACAGCCAGGCCCTGCCCGAGCCAGGATGGCGTGGGGGCTCCCCGCCGAGGCCCTGGAACCTGCCACCCGGCCCTCCCCTACGCAAAATGCGACACGTCCTGCTGTCCTGAAGTCCCCAAGCAGGCAAGCAGGCAAGCAGGCATGGAGGCCGGGCCCGTGCACCTGGAGGACATTTCTCGAAAGCCTCCCTTCCGTCCTTTGTGCCAGCTCCTGGCGTCACCTGCTTTAGGCCCCTCGCAGACTCTCGGTTACTCATCGGTTACTCACGGGGCGGCCACTCCCGCTAATTCCTTTTTTATTTGGTTCTAATGGGCCAAACCCTGTCTCGCCACGAAGGCAAGGGGAGGCGATCGGGGGCGGGGCCGGGGGGGCCAGGCGAGGGGTAGTTTGGGGAGAATCGCGGAGGGTGACGTTGGGTCTTGGATCGGGGGCTTTGTGGCACCCGTGTTCTGCACGCACACACCTCGTGTCATTCCCACGCGGCCCCACGGGGGTGGGGGCATCACCGCGCTATTCTGCAGACCCGGATGGGGGGGCAGCCCCCTCCCGAGGTCACTCCCGGGGCCATCCCGGGAGCCCCAGGGGCACTGCCTGCAGTCCTCCTTCAGGGTGAGAACAGGTGGGGGACAAGCCCCTCAAACCTGTGGGCCCAGCTCAGCTACCACTGGTGGCTCCCCAGACTTGTGAGATGACCTCAAGCCCCCGGGGCCTGACCCCACCCATCCCCACCTACCATTCCCTGCAGGCTCGCTGGGCCCAGGGCCAAATGACCGCCCCACCTGGGGACACGCGCGACTCACTGCACTCACCACCGCGCCCTGGTTCGTGATGCCCACCCAGCTGGGCGCCGGCCCACTCCTGCCCAGAGCGCCCACCCGGGTTCCCCTGGGTCCACACGCAGCTTCCGGCACTCTGGACACGGCTGGGATGCCCCTGCTGCCTAGACCCCGTCAGGGTGAGTCGCCCTCACCCTCCTCTGGGCTCTTGCCAGGCGCCCTTGGGCTGTCGGGACGGTGGGCGGGACCCATGTCTGATTACTTTGCGTACCCCCAGCCTTGTCCCCGGGCCCCGCACACCAGCAGGTCTGGGGCTGGGTGCCTTGCATCCTTGCCTCCTCTTATCCCCGCAGCTGCCCCGTGAAATCAGTGCCCTTGCTCAGACCATCTCAAGGGTGGCGACACGGAGCCAGCGTCGGGGCGGGAAGCACTCCGCTCCAGGTGATGGCGGCAGTGGCCGTCTGAGCTCAGTTGTGTCCCGTGACGGAGACCTGGTCTCCTTGGGTCCGGCACACTTCAGTCTCGGGAGGCCTGGGGGGCCCTCCGGGGGCCCAGAGCCCACCCCAGCATGGATCTGCACCCTCAGACACTGGAGCCAGCATCGGCATCCAGCAGTATCCCTGGAAAACGCCGGAGACAGGCAGGCGGCACATCGGCCACCCCCCACCCCAGTCGGGGCCTCATGAGCCCCGGGTGGGTCCCTGCGCGCACAGCCCCTGACGCAGGGCCCGCTGTTTCCTGGCCAGTCCGTTCCTGGGGCCTGGAAGGTCAAGGCAAGAACCGTTAGCCCCGTAGGGCCCAAGGTTTCAGCAAAGCAGGACACGGAGGGTGGAACAGACAGGAGGGCACTGGACCTGAAGCCATATCTGCTGTGTGGCTCCAGGCCAGTCACAAACCCTCTCTGAGCCTGTGTCCCCATTTACCAAGTGGGGCTTACAGTTCTCACCCGCTCCACGCCCCGGCCCCGAGAGCAAATAGGACAAACGGCCATTGCCCTCACGTCACCAAACGATGAGCAGGACTCAGGCGGCGGGGGTTGAGCAGGGAAAGCCCAGGGCTCCCAGGATGGGCCCAGGCATCACTCTGGCTTCCTCCCTGGGGCCGACCCAGCCGGGCCTGCCCAGCTGCTCCCTCCACGCATATTCTGGATAAATCCCCAATGTCCGGAGCAGCACAGCCTTCAGAAACCGCTGCCACGTGGGCAAACTGAGGCACCGGGACCCTCGGGGACTATGCACCTCTATGCCTTCTTTCCTATAGGTTGTTCAAGGTCAAGCCCTCCCTGACCCTGCTGGGCGCCAGGCTCAGAGAGAGCAGAAGCAGCCTCCTGCCTGCCCCATGCCCTCACGGTGCCAGCCAGACCACCAGGCCCAGGGCCTAGCAGACTTAGTCCCTCCCGTCAATCCTCGCCCTGACCCAGAGGAGGACACTGGACACCAGGCAGATCTTTGCGAGCAGCTCCTGGAGGGGACGGATGTCCCCTCCTGAGCAAATCGGGAAGCCGGGCAGAACAGAGCTACCCCCACCCTCCAGGGGAGAGCAGGGCTAAACCCCTCCTCCATATGCCCCGTGCGTTCCCCTCGCTGTCCCCTCAAAGCTACTTGCCAGTTCCTGGCGTCCCCAGGGCCCTGGCGTACTGTTTTCTGAAGACCACAATTGAGCTCATAATGACCTGATTGACTGCAGGCCGGGGGAAGCAGGTAGGAAATGCACTTGGCTCCTTCTGAGAAGGGAAGCCGAGACTCTGGGACCTCAGAGCTGAGGCCCCTCCAGTGCTATCCTTCTGTCCCCAGCAAGGAACCTGAGGCCCAGCCAGGGACAGTGTGCTGCCCCGTGTCACCCAGCAGCTCAGGGAGTGGAGCCCATACTGGGTGTTCTGAAGTGACTGAGGTGAGGCCAAAAGTCTGGGGCCACACACAGCCCCAGAGGGGAGGCTCAGAGTCTGGCACCTGGAGTCCAAGTCTGGACCCTAAGATTGGCCAGTTGGGGGGCCTTGGACCAGTCAAGGAGACCAGTCCCTGTCTCCACTTCCTCACCTGCAAAATGAAGATAATTGCTCCAAAACGGCCAAGTGGCTGAGCCAGAGGCGTGCCACACGTGGAATCTCCGTGTGTGTGTGCACACACGCGTGTGGCCGTGGGCATACACCCAGGCTTACACGTGAATGCGGTTCCCGTGGGTGTGAGCGAGCGTGTGCACCTGTGCACGTCCCATGCTCATGGCCAACACGGTTCAGATCACCTTGCCTGTCGGCCCACCTGTAGTTGGCCTTCATAAAACAATATGGCGTTTTCTACGACACAAGAGTAAAACGGGCCAATAGCCCAAGTCACAACGGGCAAAGGATCGGAAGAGACATTTCTCCAAAGACGATACAAAACCAGCCAATAACACGCGAAAAGACGCTCCACATTGTCAGCCGTCACGGAAATGCAGGTCAAAACCACAGCGAGGTGCCAGGCCACCCCCGCCAGGATGGCGAAAATAAAGACAAACAGAAGTCAGCGAGGATGAGGACACATCGACCCTCACACGCTGCCACGGGGAGCGAAGAACACGGCAGCCCCTGTGGAGAACCGTCTGCCGGCTCCTCAAAAGCGGGGTGGGGGCTGGGCGGCTGTCGGTTGAGCGCCCCACTCTCGGTCTCACGGTTCGTGGGATCCAACCTCGCATCGGGCTCTGCTCTGGCAGCACGGAGCTTGCTTGGGATTCTCTCCCCCTCTCTCTGCCGCTCCCCTGCGTGCCTTCTCCCCCCGCCCCCCTCCCTCTCTCAAAATAAATAAATAAACTTTACAAAAGATGAAAGTTAATCATAGAATTACTGCAGAACCAGAAATTCCCCTGCAGGGTACCAAGAGAAGTGAACACGTGTGTCCACACAGCAGCTTTTACGTAAACACGGCAGGGTTATTTATGACAGCCCCGGAGCGGGAGTGACCCCAACGTCCAGCGGCGACGAATGGATGAGCAAGAGGTGGTCCAGCCACGTGACGGAATAGTCCTCAGCCACGAAAAGACTCAAACCCCGACAACACGGAGGAGCCTTGAAAACACGTACTGAGTGAAAGACACCAGCCACAAAAGGCCACGTATTTATTGCATGATCCCGGGGATATGAAATGGCCAGCATAGGTCAGTCCATGGGGACAGGAAGCAGATGAGTGTTGGTCAAAGGCCGGGGGCTTGGAGGGTGATCGCTGAGGGGTGCACGGCTTCCTTTTGGGGTGCTAAAAATGTTCTACGATTGTGCACAACTCTGCATTCAGACTAGAAACCACGGAATGGGACACTTACGTGGATGAATTGTGGGCTCCGTGAATTCTACCTCAACAGGCTGTCGTAAAAACATACAGCACTTGATGGGTGTTAGCGGACTGCATACAACCTGTCCTCTGCTTTAACACTCTCAGGATGCTGGGCTCAGAGGAGGCAAGTGACTGGCCCAAGGTCACACAGCAGGCCAGCTACAGAGCTGGGATCTCACTCGGGACCCCACAGTCACGCTCAGACTAGTCCCCATCTGCCAGGCAGCGATGTGCTCTGTCCTGCCTCGCGTCCTGCCGACAGTGCCTGGGACCAGGGCTGGCCAACATCAGCCCTTGCTTTCTCTGTTGCCATCCGGCACCCTCAACACTGACCACAGCCTGCCCTCCTGGCCAAACCCCCAGAGCCCTGGAGGCGAGGCCTTCAGCCCCCACCCATCCCCCGGCCCAAGGCCAAGTGCACAGCCAGGGGGCCGACAATCTGGGAGGGGGTTCCCTGAGAGTATGGGCAGGAGCCCAGGGTCAGAACCATGGAGGGTCAGCAGGACAGGTGACTGGGGGGTGACCGGGGAGGGCGTGGCAAGAGACATGAGCCACACACACACAACAGGGAACAGTGTGCAGGTAGAGGGCACTGCAATGCTAAGTCCCCGAGAAGGGAACGAGGAGAGCATGAGTGGTCCAACCCCACAGAGAGTGTGAAGCATGAGGTTTCACTGCGTTGGCTTGGGGAGCCCTTGGGGAGGGGGCTGGACTTTAAGAAGAGGAGGAGCCCCTGGAGGGTGACCCTACGAACGACTTTTTAAAAGGCCCCTCCGGCTGACTGTGGGCAGCACGGTGGGAGCAGGGCACAAGGGGCGGGGTAAGAAACACTGGTGGCCTGCCAGGCGGAGGAGGTGATGGTGGCCGGGCTTGGGACACAGTCTAAGGGTAGAACCAACAGGTCTAGCCGGTGGAAACTCTCCCGATGTGGGGCCCGGGCATCTGGCGGGGCTGTTACCAAGAGAGTGGTGGAAAGGATCAGGTTTGGGGGAAATCGAGGCACTGCCTTTGGCCACAGGCAGTTTGGGGTTCCCCGGGGCACAGCAGAAGGGAAGCAGGGGACGCCGGGCACTCAGGCCCTGCCTGGGAGTCCCCCGGCCCTGCTGATCACCATCACGGGGGCCAACCCAGACGGGACCGGGGTCCCGGGTGACCCTCCCCAGTCCTCCGTTCTCCTAGCCTCAGTTTCCCCATGTAACATGAAAGTGAGGCCAGTGCCGTGGGTTCTAAACCTCAGAACAGGGCTGCTGGGGCTGAGGTGGGGAAAGGACGTGGGATGGAGTGGTCCCCAAGTCCGCCAGACCTGAGGCCTGGCCAGTGGGACGCTGCCAACTGGTGAGGGCATCTGAGTTCCCACTCCCACCCCAACCCGCCCGCGGCCCCTCATAAGCCTAGAAGTGGGGTGAAAGCATTGCCCCCCCACACACACCCAATTTATGGGTGGATAGATTGAGGCCCGGGAGGCTAGAAGGCACCCTAAGCCAAACTGGGAGCTCCCGGCGTCACTCAGGCAAGCAGGTGCAGTGCCCATGTCCAGGTTTTAGGGAGCATAGGAACTGGGGGGCAGGGGGGGAAGCCCAGGGACCGGGGTGGGACTGGTGAGCCTCCCTGGTCCCTTGGCCCCAGACCGTGCTCAGCCACCGGCCCTGAGCATCTAACTCCCTGCCTGAGGTGTATCCCGGCCCGGCTGGGGGGCGGGGAGGTGGTTCCTGCAGGAAGCAGGGACAGCGGGTGCCAGGCGAGCCCAGAGATGCCTCCAAGCCCAGCGAGGTCCCGAACCCTATTTGTGCACTTGAAGAACGGGAAGCCCAGAACCCTGGCCCACCAGCCTCCCCTCCCCCGGCCCGGCCTGGGGTTTCCGTGGGGGCCCGGCCTGGACCACCCGGGCGGGATCCGGGCTCTGCCCCGTGACGGCCAGGCAGGTGCCTGTTTCTGCGCCTGTTAAGGGGAGGTGAGGAGGCCTCCACTTTGCAGGGTCCAGGCAGCGGGAGTGAGTGAGTGCCACGGAGGGAGGGCTCAGAGCAGCTGGGACGCAGGAAGGGCCCAACGCACGTGGGCTGCTTTTATGATTCATGTCAGGATGGGCCTAGACCCCGGGCCTGGCACGGCTGCGTGGGTGGGTGCAGCCTGTGTTGAAGCCGTGGGCGGGCACGCGTTCTCTGTGTGTGTGTTTCTGTGGCCCTCTCTCTGTCCCTCTTTCTGTATGTCTGTCTTTCTCCATTCCTCTCTCTCTCTCTCTCTCCTCCTCTGTCCCCATCTGTCCCTCTGTCTCCTTCTGGCCCCGCCCCGGCCCCCACCCCAGCTCACCTGTGGCTGAGTCAGTGTCTCCGCACTAAGCTCTTCTCTGCCGTTGTCATAAACAGAGCACTGGAAAACGTCCTGCCAGGTCCGAACACGCCGGGCCTTTGTTCTGACCCAGTGAGGCCCTCGCACGCCACGCAGCAGCCCTGCGGTGGGTCACGCTCCAGCTGGGCAGGGGGTCGCCAGGCCCAGAGTGGGCAGAGCCTGGCTTAGGGCCAGCATGAGCCCGAGCCCCGGGATCCGTGTCCCAAGCTGGGATGGCCTTCCAGGAGCTTCTACCCCCCCACTCAGAGCTCTGGGGACGCTGGGACGGCCTCTCCTGCAGCCCTGGCTTCTGGTAGCCCCTCTCGTTAGGGAGGTCAGCCTCAGACAGACTGCCCTCGAAAGTTCCTTCGTCCTTTGCTTGCGGCAAATCAACAATGGCTTATGCGTGGGGACACCGTGGAATGAGAGCCCCTGCCCCTCTGGGCTATGCTACGGCCCCCTGGCAACTGGACCCCTGCTGGTGCACAGTGCTGGACTGCTGAATCACATCTCTAGGCCTGGGGCGCCCGGGTGGCTCAGTCAGTTAAGCATCCCGCCTGACTTCAGCTCAGGTCACGATCTCTGGGTCTGTGAGTTCGAGCCCCACGTCGGGCTCTGTGCTGACAGCTCAGAGCCTGGAGCCCGCTTCGGATTCCGCGTCTCCCTCTCGCTCTGCCCCTCCCCTGCTCGCGCTCTGTCTCTTTCAAAATTAAATAAACATCAAAAAAAATTTTTTTAATTAATAAATCTCTAGGCCTTAGCGGTGTGTGACCTTGGGTGAGACATTAGCCTCCTGGGAGCCTCAGTGTCCCCGTCTATGGTGCACGGACAGTAGAACAGAAGTGATTCTCCTCGGCAGCAGGAAGCTTGGAGACCTGCTGAGGTCCGGCCAGGCCATGCCCCTCGGAGGCCAAGGGTGAAGGCCCCCCCACCCTGTTATCTGTGTCCTGCCTCAGTGGGCCAGAGCCCTGGATTCCCTGTCCACAAGACCCTTGGGCAGAACCCCAGCGTGAGCACTGAGGAAGTAGAGGGTTTTCCTGCCCCCCGTTCTGAAGAGAGACCCCAAGTCTTGGCAGAGGCCTGACCCCAGCCTCAGCCCCTGGAATGGGCAGGTAAACAGACCTAGAGAGCGCGAGTCTGTGCCCCAGGTTGCACCACGGGACCCGAGAAGCAGCCTGGGCACGAGTTTCCAGGAGCGGGGCTGGTGGCCTTCACTGTGCCTCCCGGCGCCCCGCCCCAGAAGTGGCATACAGCAGGCACTCAATGCATGCAGGCTCAACACCAGGGGCTGCCAACCTCACACTCCTGCACCACCCTAGGAAGCAGGTGACGAGTGACCTTCTGCCCTCGGACCACCACCACCCCCCGGGCTCCCCCCCTCCCCCACCCCGAGATGAAGGACACTCTCCTGGGAGGAGACGGTCAGATCTGGGTTCACCTGTCCGGGCCTGCCCCGCTGACCCCAGGGACTGTCGTGCCGCTGACAGGCGTGCGGTCGAGAGCAGGGCCGCCCAGCAGAAATCTCCCGGAAGCCCCACAGGACATTTAAGAAGAGTGAGAATACCGGGGTGAACTTCGTTTTAGTGACGAGTTTATTTAGCCAATATATCCAAGGATCACCACTGTATCATGTGATCATTGCAGAGAGTATTAAAGAGGTATTTTACTTGCTTTTTCTGTTGAAGCCTCCAAAATCTGTCGTGTATCTCACACGTATGGCACATCGCGGTTGGCACGCACCCTATTTCCAGGGCTCCCGGCCAGCGGCGGCCCGGGAGCCCTCGTCCCTCCTGGGAACCAATGTCACATCTCCCCCTGGGCCTGGTCAGCAGCACCCCAGGCAAGGGGGGGCCTGGAGGTCAGCCTCTTCTCCAAGGATCCCACCGGTGGCTGATTTGGAAGCCTAGAGACCCTCGTCTGTCAGAGGTAAGTCACTTCGCCCCCTCGGACTGTCCAGGAGCCGACGGCCTTTGCTGAGTCCCTACCGCAAAGCAAGCTGCCAGCCCCAGGCAGCACGTGAGCCAGGATTAGGGGCGGCCCCTATGCCTGGTCATGTCTGAGGCTGCACACGATGGGCGCGATTCAGTGTTCCATGGCAGCTGGGGGGGTGGGGTGCGGGGGCTGGAGTGCACACAGCCACGGCCACCATGCCCTGTGCCCGCGGGTCCCGAGGGGCTCCGGGCTCAGGCTGGGGGTGGGGCAGTGGCTGGAGGGAGCCAGGGTTCGAGGGAAGTCCCTCTCCTGCTCAGAGACTTCCGTGCCTTCCGTGGGGCCCTCGGGTTCACTGTGCCCCACCCAGCCTGTCCCCTCCTTTAGCCTCAGGTCTCCCCCCCCCTCTGGTTCACCCTCCCAGCGTCCCTGGGAAATACCATCCCCTTTGTGGCCTCTGTGCCTTGGCACTTGCTGTTCCCTCCGCCCGGAACCGCCTTCCCCGTGCTCACCCCAGGCCAGTCTGGGTCACTCTGATTCTCTCCTGGGTCTCAGCTTACCGTCACCCTGTCAGGGGAGCCCTTGTCAACAGTCCCGACTTGACTACGGTGCTTGCCTGTGAGAGAGGCCCTGCCTTGCCCGGGGTCACCAGGAGCCCAAGTTTCTAACAAGCATCCCCGGAATACAAGGCTCCCCCCACAACTCCCGCGTGGTGTCCCCTACCCCATCCGCACCACCCCCCAAGCTCATTGCCAGTTAACAGAAGAGGCTAGGCCACAAGCATCGCTTGATCACTGAGGAAATAGGCCTGGGGTGGGCTTGGGCTGCCAGAGGGTGGAGGCCCCCAGACATGAGGTGACACCACGTGTGGGTCCTGACTCCCTGAAGGGAGCAGAGTAACAGAGGCACCTGGAGGGTCCCAGGGTGAAACCAGGGCAGTGGCATCGTAAGAAAGACCTATCTAGTAGTGAGTAGTGAGCTCCTCGTCCCTGGAGGTATACAAGCAACGGCACCAGGTGCCGGAGAAGGGATGGGACCTTGGCACAGGGGTTCATTTGCCTATTAAGGGGTTTCCCTTCAGCTCTCAAGATTTAGGCATGGCCCAAGGTCACAGGCAAGGCCTGAAGGGGGCCGTCCCACCCACCCAGGCCATTCCCCCTCTCGGGGCCAATCATTAATTGGCACCGCTTGAGTGGCTGCTCCCACGAGTGCCCCCGGCTGCCTGCCAACTCATGGCCCGTCTCCCATCTCGTGCCCGGGGCAGCCACATGCCTCTGACATGGGCTGGCTTTGCCACCCGGCCCCGCTTCCTGCTCGTGACTCCCAGCAGCCGAGCCCTCCTGGCTGAAAAGGGAGCTGGGCCTTCGCAAGGCGCAGCCTGGAGCCGGGGAGGGCGAGAGGCCTCAGCCCCGCCGGTAGGAAGCCCACCCCTCCCACCCCTGGGGCAGAGCGAAGGGAGAGCCTGAGGCAGGCGCTGAGCGGGCCCAGGGCTGACAGGCTCTGAGGACAAAGCCCCAGGACGTGAGCGTGGCCGGGCTGTGGACAGGAAAAGCCAGGGAGGGGTGAGAGGGCGTTCTCCAGGGAAACCAGATGCAAGCAGAGCAGAGGGGAAGGGCCTTCCAGGGCTACGGGCAGTGGGGGCAAAGTCCCAGAGGAGGAAAGGGTTGGCACGCTCTGGGAAGAGGAGGAAGTGAGCCAGGCTGAAGCTCTGGTTTCTAGAAGGGATTCAGAGAGGTGAGGGTGATGTAAGACAGGGGCCACTCAGACTCCAAGCTAAGGAGTTAATTTTATCCTGGGGCAATAGGGAGCTACTGCAGGTTTTGGAGGAAGGGAGTGACATGGCATGACCAGGGCTGGAGGGGAGGCAGGAGGAGGCACTGACGGTTGCCAGGGGAGGGCCAGCGAGGCAGGCCCCACAGTGGCCGTGGGGCAGGGTGGAGGGATGGACGAGGAAACAACGCCAGGTTTCTGCAGAAGACGACAGGTGCGCAGGTCAGGGGGAAGGCTGGGGACGGCAGACTTAAGCAACAAGATGCTGAGCATGTCGGGCCAGAGGTTCCCATGGGTCCCCCTTGCTGGATGGCCCCCCGTGAGCAGCCCCAGGGATGAAGTGACTGCAAACCCTCGCAGGCTCCTGTTGGACCAAGGGCTGGTCTCCGAGAAGGAACAGCTATGAGCTGTTAGCCGTGATCCAGGGGACACGTGACGGCCAGTAAAGGTCACCCGGGTGGGCACTGACAGTGTGCGCCATGGCGGGGGGGGGGGGGGGGGGGCCCGGGTCACTGCTGGGGCCAACGTCGCTCCCCGTGGCCTTTTTATGGGCATTTGTAGTGCATCGCCAGGCACTGCCCTGGCACCTGACCTGAGAAGAAGCCACGTGCCCATCACCGCCCGTGTCTGGTGGCCCCAAAGGAAGTCCAAGCCCCAGGAACATCTCCTGTGCCCGTCTCTGCACAGTGAAGAAGTGAGGATTAACAGGGTGGCGGATGAGAACCTGGCTGAACCCAGCTCTGCCGAGTGCAGACCGTGTGGCCGCAGGCAACCACCCAGCTGGCTGTGCGGGGAGGGGGCGGTGCTCACAGCCACCTTGGAGCCTGGAGTCTCGGGGAGGGGGGTGGGGGGCCAAATAGGCAAGGAGGCACCTGGGGGGGGGCAGAGGGGGCCAGATAGGCAAGCGGGCACCTGGCGGGGGGATGGGGGGCCAGATGGGCAAGCGGGCACCTGGGGGGGTGGGGGGCCAGATAGGCAAGCGGACACCTGGGGGGGGCACAAGGGCCAGATAGGCAAGAGTGCACCTGGGGGGGCACAGGGGGCCAGATAGGCAAGCAGGCACCTGGCGGGGGGATGGGGGGCCAGATAGGCAAGGAGGCACCTGGGGGGGCATGGGGGGGCCAGATAGGCAAGGAGGCACCTATGGGGGGGTGGGGGGCCAGATAGGCAAGCGGGCACCTAGCACAAAGCAGGTCCCGGGCCGACGCCCTCCCCACTGCGGGGGATGGGCCGGGCACTCCTCCCTCCCCAACGGGCCGGGAGCTGCACTTGGGTGGTGGGGCCCCAGGGAGGGGGTGGTGCCACCCTCCTGCCTGTGCCAGGTGCCACCCACAGGCTGCTCACCACAAAGGGGCCCTGGGGGCTTTCCCCTGCGCCACCCCCAGCCCTACGCCAGGCGCTCCAAGCCCTGCACGGCTTGGCTCTGGCCCGGGTCCCGGCAGCTGTGGCTCCTCGGCCCACTGGGATCGGAAGGACGTGCTGAGCCTGCAGGCTGGGGTCTGAAACAACAGGGCCCCCCTGCATGTCTGGTGCTGTGCCCCCCAAGTTATCGCTCCCCCATCTGCCCCTCCTGGAAGGCAGGTTGCATCACCTCCACACCCTCGCCTGTTCGACAGCTGTGTATCGAACCCACGGGACGCAGGCCCCGGAGGGGTGCTAGGGACCCAGGGGAGGGCCCGCCCGCTCGGAGCTCGTGTCGCAAATAAGGGCTCTGAGGTCCCGAGCGCCAGGCCCAGGGTCACACAGCCGGTTTCCGATCTAGGTCGAGCTCTGGAGGTCCCACGTCTCCCTTTAAGCCCTTCCCTGGGCCTCAGTCTCCTTCCCTGGAAGATGGGCACCACAGAGCCTCCCTCGGGGCTGTGAGGACGTGAGATGGCACCCGTGGGACTGCCCACAGACTTGGGAAGCGCGACCCCTTCCCCGGCCCGACTCCACCCGCCCTGCCCGCCCAGCCCCCCCCCCCGCAGCCTGGCAGACTCCCTCGGTGCTCCCACACGTGCCTGTACAGCATCCTCTGCCCGAAATTCCTTCCGCACAAACGGTACCATTCGCCTCAGCCCCCTGCCCCCAGACGCCACGCGGGAACTCCTGCTGTCCCATTCCAGATGGGACAGAACCGAGGCAGGGGGTGTGCCTAGGTCCACACAGCGTCCGCACGAGCGGGATGCGGCTCTAACCGCTTGCACTGCCTGCCACGGCCGGCCGGCTCACAGCCTCGCGGGAACGACGCCCTCCGGCCCCACAGCCCAGCGAGGGGTCCCTCACCCGCGCATAGGGGACCCTGGGGTCCCGAGCCCCTGCCCCCCCAGGCCAGGCGCAGAGCAGGGCGCAGAGGGAGCTCCCGTCGCAAAGACACCGGCCGGCCTCGCCTGGCCTTGGGTGGCCCTGAAGCCCTGATGGTGGGGGGGGGGGGGGGTCCCCGCAAGCCCGGAGGCGCCCTTACCTACTCGGAGCTCTTGCCCGAAGACAGTCTTCTCGCCCAGGGCGGAGCAGTTCCAGCGTCCGAAGCGGAATTGGTACTGACACTCGTTGATGCCCATCTGCGCCCCCTCCCCGATCACGATGATGGCATCGGGCCGGCTCTGGCAGATGGCACGCTGCCGTGGGGCCAAGCCAGGAATCTTGTTGCAGATGATGTTGGCTCCCAGGGCCACGACGGACGACAGCGCTCTGCGGAGACGGGAGAGGACACGGGCAGGTGAGTGGCTGCGCGGGGCCCCGAGCCCTCTGCCTGCCGCCCCGCCTCCCTCAGTCTCTGCCACCAGCCGGTGGGTTCCGGGCGCCCACCATGGGCCAAGCTCTGCCCACCGGGCAGCCAAACACAGATCCCTGCCCCGGACGAGCCATTTCCCGTTGACCACAAGGCGTGATCCCAGCCTGAAAAGGCGCTCGCGCCCATGCCTTCTCAGCCTCAGGACCACAAGAACCAGGGTCACAAATCCAGGAACCAACGGTCACCCAGAACGTAAGAACCACAGCTCCCCCACGCCTCTGAACCAGACACACAGACCCTTCGGGTCCGAGAACTTCACGCTTGAGATTTGACAGCCATCAGCTCCGAACTGTCCGCAGCCTCCCCAACTGCTGACCGTCAGACTTCCCCACCACTCGCACGCCCCGGGCTCCCCCTGGGGTTCCTGGCCCAGGCAGGCTGCTGAGCCGGCTGGCCCTGCTGGGAGCCAAACCCATAGGCTCCTGACTCCACTTACAGCCCATCTATAGCCCTGGGAAGGCACGCCGCCTCTCTGAGCCTCAGTATCCACGTCCATGAAATGGGAGTATAAAGCATCCACTCCTCCCAGCCCACCACCACCACAGGGGCTCAGACCAGACGGCCTCAGGGAGAAAGACTGTCCCCTCGCTTCTGGATCACTGGGTAGATTCAGGAGAGGGACCAGGAGCTGATGTGAATTGAGCCGCTATCGTGTGCTGGGCTGGGTGGGGCTGCTTTACTGCAACATCGTATCCCCCCCGGTGGCCCCCTGAGGCTGCTGTGGAATTAACCTGGCACCCGCCAGGAACTGAGGTCCGGGGCAGGAGGGCACTTGCCGGGCTCACTGTCTCCTAACTTGAGGCGTTTATCCGCGTGTTTGTTGTAGGAGGTGGCACCCACACCACATAACGTTGCCCATTTAAAAAAAAAAATTGTTTTAATGTTTATTTATTTTTGAAGGAGGGAGAGACAGGGTGTGGTGGGGGGGGGTGGTGGGCAGAGAGAGAGGGAGACACAGAATCCGAAGCAGGCTCCGGGCTCCGAGCCGTCCGCACAGAGCCCGACGCGGGACTCGAACCCACAGGCCGCGAGATCGTGACCCCAGCCGAAGTCGGACGCCCAACTGACTGAGCCCCCCAGGCGCCAACGTTACCCATTTTAAAGTGTGCAGTCAGTTCAGCAGCGGTGAGCCATGCAGGCACCTCCCTACCGTGTTCCCAGACGTTTTCACCGCCCCCAAAGAGAAACCCCAAGTCCCCTGGGCAGTCACTCCTTATTCTATTCTCCCAGGCTCTGAAACCACCAATCTGTCTTCGGTGCCTGTGGATTTGCATATTCTGGACTTTTCATATCGATGGCATCACACGCTGTGTGACCTTTTGTGGCTGGTTCCTTTCACTTAGCATCCCGTTTCCCGGCTTCAGCCCCCTTGCAGCAGGTGCCAGTGCCCTTTTACAGCTGAATCCTTCTCCATCGTAAGCAGGGACCACCTTGCACGGATCCAGGCACCAGGTAGCGGACGCGGGGCTCCTCCCCACCTCTCGGCAACCGCGAACAGCACCGCCACGAACATGGGCGTGTAAGCTTTGGTCTGAGCCCCTGTCCCGCTTCTCTGGGGCACAGTCTTAGGAGTGGAATTGCTGGGTCACGTGGTAGTTTGTATAGCTTTCGGAGCGGCCCCCGAACTGTTCTTCCGCAGAGGCTGGAAAACTCATTATTTGGTTTTGAGCGCCCAGAGGAGGAGGGCGGGCAAGCTGGAAGGAGGTGGGGGTGATCTTGGCAGACCTTTGGGCAACGGCTGAGTTTCAAAGTGGCATCCAGCTTCCAGACGGCAGACCAGGCCTGCTTAGCGAGGGGCAAAGTGTGGGAATGAGGGAGACCACCAGGGGCTCCCCAAAGCTGATGTCCCTGGCCTTGGCCTCCCAGCGCCGCTGAGTTCCCTCCTCCTCCCCACTGGCTGCCGGCCCCTTTCTTGAGAGAAACGAGTCAGTGTTTTTCCAGGGCAGCCAGGCACCCACAGCCAGCTGGGAAAGTCCCCGTGTGGCATGAGTCCGCAGCACGTGCTGTAGCCAGAGTGCCCCGGCGACACTCAATCCCCACGGCCCGCCCGCCCCACTCACTAATCTGGCCAAGACCCCCCTGGGTCTCCCACGGGCACAATGGGCAGAAATGCCCGAGGCTGGCATGGAGGAAGATCATCTGGGCGGGTTGGGCTGGGAGCGGGCTGGAATCCGGGGAATTCAGCCCAAAGTAATTGTAGATGCTCAGAAAACCGACCCGGGGAAATGAGATGGATGGGAACCAGCCTCCAGGCCTCGGGCAGGAGCCTGCTCTGGATCCCGGACGCTAAAAGCCAGCTCCCCAATCCCAAAGTCTTCCAGCAGACTCCAGGCTGCAAAGCTCACTGCCTGGGGTAAGAACCCTGCTGGGGGTAGGAGCTTGGACAAATGGGTTCTGAATTGGAGGGGGAGGATCCCCAGTGGGCGGAGGGGGGGATCCCAGGGGCCGACGCAGATGTTGCAGCCCTGGTCTCCCATCTCCAGGAGCCCCCAAAGCCCCCTGCCAGCACCCAGGTCTGGCCATGTCACTCCCCTGCTCAGAGACCATCCATAGCTCCCTAGGCTCCTTGGTGTAGAATCAGAGGCCCCCCCGGGATCCGACCTCCTACCACCCTGCCACGCCTGCCTGTGCCGGTCTCTCTGCCTTTTTCTTTCTGGCAAACTCTGCTAGCCTTGTGCCCAAGTGGAAAAGCTCCCTGAGCTCACACCCCTTGGCCCCCAGGCGCTGAGAAAGCAGGTGGTGGGCATTGTCTCTCGAGTAACAACCCCCCACCCGCCCCCCACGGGCTCACAGTGGCTGGTTCCATAGCCAGACTTCCCAGCAGACCACAAGCAGGGCCGGGTCAGAGCTAAATCTGGGGCTTGGTGGGCCGGGGGGAGGGGGCAGGGGGCTCCCCCTGTAGCTGTCCCTGAGTGTTTGCAGAATGGCAAGATGGATGAACAAATGAGTGAATACTCAAAGATTACATCTAAAAGAGCTTCTCCACCTTAATAACAGAAAGGCAATCCAAGTCCAAAATGCTCAAGGGACTCGAATAGCTATTTCTCCAAAGAGCCATAAACGGCCAACCAGCACACGAGGAGGTTCTAACTCCCGCTCGCTCGCGAGAGAAACGCACACCGAAGCCAGTGACGTGCCACCACATGGCCGCTGAGATGGCTTCAGTCACAACAACAGAAAATGACAGGTGTTGGCAGGATGTGGGGAAACTGTGTGCCACCGACGGGAACGTAAGAGGCGGCGGCCACGTGGGCAGCCGTCAGGAAGAGCCTCAAAAATCCCCTCGGACCCAACAATTCCACTGCTTGGTATTTGCCCCCAAGACCTGAAGACAGGTGTAAATCCCCAGGGACAGAAAATAGACCAGTGGTCGCCCGGGGCTGCAGGGAGGGGGATGATCGGCTGACTGAGCCACCCAGGCTGCCCCTGTTATGTGGACTTTGAACACAAGCTTTAAAAACCCTACGTATATGCAGGACTTCTGCACCCTTGGACAGGTGGGATGGGTAGAAGGGGATGAGAGGGGCCTTGCCTGGCTGATCCCCGCCTGTACGCTTCCCAGGACGTGAGTAGGGGACACGAGAGCCCCCAGCCACCCCCCAGCAGCCAGCGCATGGGTCAAAGGCGGAGCAAAGGCATCAGGGAATCTATTTTGTGCCAGGAGCATAAACAATCAGATGTGGTTGCTAATTCAGAAATCGTTTCTCCACTAACAGTAGTAAATACACTTACTCCGAACGCCCATCTTGGGCAACACGGGCCTCTGCTGGGTCTCAGTGCCCTCCCTGCGTCCCCGTGTCACAGATGTGCAGACCGCAGCTCAGAGAGGCTGGGGGCCGTGCCTGAGGCTGCACAGCCAGGCTCAGAGCCCGGTGTCTGCTTCCAGAACTCAGGGGAAGGCGGCGCTGGGGTCCAGAGCCCCGCACACGGCAGGTGCACGACAAGTGCCGGTCCCCAAACACAGCTTCACATCCTTCCCTTGCTTGAAATCCTCCAAGGTCACTCATTAATCACTCCAGGTTTACGGACGGCTTCCGTTGCTGGTGTCGGCCGTCTCAGCCGCGCTGTCCCTTCCCCACCAGCTACGGCCCAAACGTTCACCGCGAGTCTGAGCACTGCCCTCCCTGAGAAGACCTGGCCCTGTCACACTCCGACCCTCAGCCATGCTCCTGCCACCTGGAGGGACAGGGGCTGCAGCCCTGGGCCACCGGCCCTCATCAGGAAACCGCCAGAGCGGCAAGAGGCAAAATTACGTGATAACTGAAAACTGGTGACCTGGAGGAGAGGGGAAGAGGGGGGATGGGAAGGGGGAGGAGGGGAGAAGAGGGGAAGAAAGGGGGGAGGAGGGAGGGAAGGGTGGAGGGAAAGGGGAGGAGGGGCAGTGGGGAGGAGGAGGAAGGAGGGGGGAAGGGGCAGGGGGGAAGAGAGGGAGGAAGGGGGAAGGGAAGAGGGAGGAGGGTGGGCGCAGGCCGAATCCTGGAATAATCTGGAATAATCGGCAGTTTGGGAGTGAGGGCAGGCTGTGAGCACCCTGGTCCCGCCCACAGGATGGGCCTGCCTCTCACCCCCAAGCAGCAAGATCCCCACCCTGGGCGGCTTCTCAGCCCACAGCCGCCCACCCAGGTGCCCTGGGAGGGCTGGCAGGGCCGTTCTGAGTGGCCCCGAGCACAGAGAAGCCGGGCTGGCCGCTCGCGTTTCAGTCACCCCCTGGCGCTGTTCAGGGGCTCGGGACGAAGGCAGGAAGCCAGGACGAGTCCTGCAGGGACGCGCCTCCCTGCGGGTTCCCGGCTCTGGGCTCCATCAAGGGTGCCAAGGGACAATAGGAGATCTTCCTACCTTGCCAGAGGTCCCAAGGGGCCGGGGCTGCCTCTGGGACTAGGGGACGCCAGAGGGCGAGGGGCGAGGTGGCCACTGCCAGGTAGCAGGTGGTGCAGAACTGGCCAAGGGGGTGGGACGCTGGCTATGGCCTTGGGCAGGTCACCCAGCTGGCAGCCGGTGGGGCAGAGGTTAGGACACGAGCACTGGTGCGGGCCAGCTTGGTTGGAACCCTGGCTCTGACTCCTCGTAGCTGTGAGACCTTCTTAACTTTTCCGTGCCTCGGTTTCCACACCTGTGAAGTGGGGTGTGTCAGAGCGGCTCCGAGGAGGACACGATTCTGGCCTGTGGTGAGTGGTCCTCAAGGCTGGCCATTGTCGACCCTCCCTGGGGACCCGTTCCTGATCTCCATGTACCGAGCCACCGGGACCCAGTCCCTCGTGGGGATCAGGGACCAGCTGTGTTGATCGGGAGGCCCAGCGCTCAAACTGGCAATTCTGGAGCTGGCGGGTGTCCACACCCACCGCCACACCCGCCGCGACTGGGTCCATTCGTGGATCGGCCCTTCCCTCGGACGCAGCAGATTCAGTCTGGGGCCTACGCACCCAAGTGAAGCAAACCCTCACAGTTACCACGGGACGAGCACAGGTGTCCCCAGCGCAAACCGGGAACCACAACCCCGGTGTCCGTCCGTCCGTCCGTCACCAGCAGAAGGACGCAGTTTGGCACGTGCACAGGGCGGGAGGCTTTAGCAGTGACAAAGGGCAAACAGCTTACGCGTGAGCCAGACGGGAGAAATGGCCCAGACCACGCAAAACGCACCTTCAACATAGAGGCCAGGAGTTACCCTTAGCTGGGGCGGGGGGGGGGGGGGGGGGGGGGACGCACGGACCGGGAGGGGCCCACGGGAGCCTTCTGGGTTCCAGACTGTTCCCTCTCCCAAGCTGACAAATGGATTACATGAGCGCCCGCATATGTAAAAACGCACCAAGCTGTCCACTCGAGACGTCTGTACGTTGTGCACGTTATATCTCAACCAAAAAGCAAAATATTGCAATACAAACTTCATAGTGAGAATGCAGTACAAACTCAGAGTGAAAACTCCAAGTTTTCTCACAGAAATTAAAGAAAATACACTTAAATACAATACGGGGGCGTCTGGGGGGGGGGTGCTCAGTCGGTTAAGCATCCGACTCTTGGTTTCGGCTCAGGTCATATCTCACGGTTCGTGAGCTCGGGCCCCAGGTCGGGCTCCACACTGACAGTGGGGAGCCTGCTTGGGATTCTCAATCTCTCTCTCTCTGCCCCTCCCCTGCTTGCACTCTCTCTCTTTCTCTCTCAAAAAAAAAAAAAAAAAAAAAAAAAAAGCCAGAGAGAAATCGCGTCATTGCGAGCCCAGGACCGTGTGGCAGACGGGCCTCTCAGATCCCAAGGAAGCCTCGAGCCGTCTGATCCGTGCACAGGGCCCTAAAACTATGGCCACTGATGTGGCCGAGTGTCCTGAGGAGGCCGCAGGACCCAGGCACCTCGACCTCAGTATCCCGTTTCTCCTACAAATTCCCCAGCAACCGACCCCACAAACCACAGCCCAAGCTCGGGATGCCCCAGTAGAGGGGACCCGGCCCCACCACGGCGGGGACCCCGTGCCAGGCCGGCCACCATCCTCTGTACCCTCTCTCTGGCCTGAGCAGCAGCCGCATTGCAGCCCACCCCCCACCCCAGGCTCCTGGGTCGGAGGAGCCCCTGCCCCGAACCGACCACAGAATCCTGGGAATGTTCCCTAGGCTGGGACCAGGACAGCACGCCATGACACAGACGCAGCATCCAAGTACTTCCCAGAACTCAGACCTCATGACGGAGCTGGACCTCAACATCCCAGACTCACCACCCCCCACAAGCCGCAGGAGCCGGAGGGGGAGACGTCTCCCCCTCCCTGGGTCCTCCCAGTCTCCCCGCGTCCTCAGGTGGTAGGCACCACTCTTAGGAAGGTCAGCCGTGATAAGAAAGGGTTTCCCCACCCTCTGCCCTCCGGGGACGCCCACCTCCCTGCCCAACACAGCAGGACGGCGGCCTCGGAGCCTGAGCGGGGCCTCTGGGTGCTGAGCTGCCCCGGCTGCGGGTGTCAGCCACGAGGGTGGCCCCAGGCACCCCCTTATCGCTCACTCTCCACCCACATCACTCCGTACCCCGCCGCCCCTGCACCTTCCTTCTCCTTCCAGAGCCCTTCCTCCACAGACCTTTTCGCCCGCCTGCCCCCCCAGGGGGCCAGGGGGTGCTTGACCCCCTCAGGCTTTTCCGAAAGCTATCTGGGGTAGGGTTTGTCCGCCCCCACCGGCTGTGAGCTCCCCAGCGCAGGGATCCCCGCACACGGCCTAGCACCCTCCCCAGCCGTGAGCCGGCCTTGACCGTGAGCCCCCACCCCGCCCCAGCTCCCCGGGAGGTGGGGACAGGCTGGCCGGGCCTGGGCCGGATCCCCGGTCTCCCTCTGGGGCCCCATCCCTGGCCCTGGCCTGGCTGCCCACAGCTCCTGCAGCCCACGCTCCTGGCCCGGGGCGCTTTATAACTCTTCCTTCTCGGGCATCCTCCGGCAAAATATTTGAAGAATGTTCTAATTATCTGCGATCAGCCAGGGAGGCGGGCCTGGGTCCACTTGTCCAGGAAGTAACTTGGCAAATACCTGGGAAGATGGCAGCCGGCCCCCACACCCACCTAAAGTGGGTCCCCACCAGCGTCTCCCTCAGGTGGGCAGGGGTCGGCCCAGCCCTTCCCGGAAGAGGCTCTTCTCCGGCTCCGGAGCCCAGCAGTCCCGCGGGGCAGCGGCCGGTGTGGCCTCAGTGCTCCCACACGTCAAACGGGGATAAGAATGTCTGCCAGGTCTGGGGTCACTCTGCAGACCATGCCCCCCTCCAAGCCACCATCACAGTGCCAGAGCTTGGGACCAGCAGGGTCCCCGCAGCCTTCCCCTGTGGGGAGGAGCGGGACGGATTGGAACGGCCGGGGCCGAGCTGGACACAGCTGGTGCAAAGGCCCGGTGGTGTTCAGCCCACCTGTCCTGGCGTTCCTTACACCTGCTCGCCTGCTCGTCTTCCCCTGCTGGGGCTCTAGGCTCAGTTCAGTGGGAGACATGGGGCTTGGGGACCTTCCCGGACCTCACTGCTCTGAGGCTCAGTGTTCCAATCTGAAAATAGGGCCTAACAGCCCTGTCTTGGCAAATGGCTTCTCCCCCTACTGGCCTGGGTGGGAAGAACTTCGAAGGGGGTGGGGGGGCCCTGCAGGGGAGGGACAAGCCAACATGACCACCCTTCCTGAGTGGCGTCCCCCACACTGTCCCACCTCACCCCCACTGCACCCTTTACAGATGAGGACACTGGGGCTCTGAGAGAGCGCCCCGAAGGGAGCTTCATGGGTGGTGGGCAGGGGGGGTGTCCCAGAGAGAGGGCCGGAGGCAGGAGGGGGCTCAGCTGGGAAAGAAAGCCATCCCTCTGCCCCTTCCTGCCCTGCCCAGGCCTCAGTTTCCCATCTGCGCGTGTGGTGAGGGAGTGAGGCGACAATCTAGGTACCTGTGGCTGCATCCTAAAGAGGGTTCTCTGGGCTTGGGGTCCTGGGTTGGAGGTCTGCTCGGCCGCCGACTCTCACTGGCCTCAGTCTGCCCATCTGTCCGATGGGCAGAACAGCCCCTGCTCGAAGGTGGGGCACGTGCAGGCCGGCTCCCTCCGTGGGTCCTGCCTGCTGCAATCTTTCCAGCCCACTGCCCGGCTCAGCTCACTGCCCGCAGTGTTCCCGGGGAAGAGAGCGGAGCGTCTGCCTGCTCCCTCGCGCCCCCGGCGGGCGGCTGCCCGCCCGCCCTCCCCGCATAGCTGGCATTCCTGGCCTGGCATTCTGGGACCCCACCCTGGAGAGAAACCAGGCATCCTGGGAGAAAGCAGGCGGTGGACGGGGGTCTCGGGCGGGGCCGAGGCTGCCAGAGGTGGGCCAGCACAGCCCGGGGGTTCTGTCTATCCTGTGCCCCGTTCGGGGAGCTTACGGATGAAAGGGCATAGGGTCTGGAGGGTCCATCCAGCCCCCATACCTGCTAAGTCAGTGAAATCAGAACCTCATTCACTCACCGTGACCCCAAAACCCCAGGTCATTGACCTCCGGCCTCAGACCCTTCCAGATCTCTGTTGGGCAGGCGGGACCCGTCGTGACACTCCTGGGCTCAGGTCATACTCACCAGCAAGGCTAGAGGCACCCAGACCCTCCCAGCAGCCAGGTCCAGCTTGGTGCCTCTTCCTCCGAGAAGCCTGCCCCGGTGTCTCCTCTGTCCTCCCTCCCTACGTGCTCACATCTACACCAGCCTCCCGAGGGGGCTGCTGGGGGCTGACCTTCAGGGACACCTGTCTAGGCCATGGACACACTTCCAGCTCTTTCTGCTATACTCTGGACCTTCCCAGGCCTTGACCCTGACCTGTGTCCTCATTTTCCACGGTGCAGATGGGGACACCGACCCACGGCAATGGAAGCCACGTCGTGAGCTGAGGCCCAAGCAGGGACGAGACCCCTAGCCCTGGCCTTGGCCTAGGCCCTAATACCCCAGATCTGTCAGACCCTGGGGCACCCTGCAGGCCTGGGTGATCGGGATGTCAACCTGAAGCCTCAGGACAGGTGGATGGACAGCCAGGCAAGGGGAACAGGTGGGAGGGAGCTGGCAGGGAGTCTGGCCCATGGCCAGGCTGGCAGTCTGGGCACCTGATGGGTCAGCCAGCACCTCAGCCTTCCTGGCTGCTACAGACATGGTCTGAGCAGTGGGTTCAGGGGCTGAGTCCCCACAGGTAGAGGACACTGAGAAGTCTCCTCTGTGCAGACGCCAGGGCAGGGCTGAGCTCCCGGTCCTGGGCTGTGCCTCCAGCCAGCGCCCCGGAGGGGCCCCCTTCTGGGACTGGATGACGGCAGGGGCCTGCCTGGGCCACACAGCACCACAGAGCAGAGAACGAGCCCAGCCCCACCCAGGCTTTCCCCAGTTCCACTGCCCTGCCATCTGCTCTCGCCAAAACCGGGGACCCCTCTGGGCCAGGACACCCCAGACGTGGCTCACTCACCACCCACCTCCCTTTCTGAGCATCCCACTGCTCCCTCTGAGAATTCTGGGCCACCGGGGCCACCCCAGCCAACCGCCTCAGCTTGGATGCCTCACGGGACAGGGTGCTCACCCCTGCCCCGGAGCAGCCCACTGCACCTCTCACCAGCCTCACACCCCCAGTACACCTCCTCGGGGCCCAGCAGCCCCCCACCCATGCCCTGACTTAAGTGAGTGGCCTGGAGTCCTGCCCCACCCCTCCTTTCCACACCCTCCACCTCTGTCTGACACAGATGATACGCTGGGGCCTTGGGGCAGCTCTCAGCCCTCGGCCCAGCACCCCTTCCCAGATGCTGACCAACAGCAGTCTCCACCTGGCATCTCCAGGGCCCGTGCCCTCGGGGTCCCCCACGCCCTGCGCGTCGGGCCAAGCCTGAGTGCCCTGAGCTACTGGGGACAGGGTGAGCCACCAGAGCCAGGCTGCCACCTCCCTGTCCAGTGCTCCCGTGACACTAGCCCACCCTGCCACCCCGCACACATCCTCCCTGGGCACCCTCCGCAGGCCGGCAGCTGGCACCCTAGCCTATCCCACGAGCCTGGGCCGTGCCCGCAGGTGACTCTGCCGGGGCTGTGAGGGGGGCTTGGCCCCCAGGTGCGGCCAGCTGGCACCTCAGCCCACCAGAGGGCCTCACATGGGTGGATGGGCACGCAGGACGGGCCCCCAGGGAACACAGGGATGGCAAGTGATAAAAGCTGCTGCTTCCAAAGGGGGGGGCGTGTCGGCAGCACCTGGAAATTCCCCATGTTCCCCGCCAGTGATGCAGTCACCCTGGGAAGACGTGAGTCAGGGAGCCAGGAAGTCCCCCCCCACACAGGCCCATCCCCCCCAGCCCCCCCGCCGTGCCTGCCCACAAGCACTGGGGGCCAGCACACCTGGGGCCCGGAGGCCTCTGCCATCCACTGGGCAAGAGGATCCTGACCGGGTCAATGGGTCTTGCCGGGACGCAGACACGGGAGCAGCCATCTGACCATTCACGGTGTTTATTGGGCACCGACTTAGCACCAAGTGCTGTGCGGGGCCCTGGGTGCTGGGGTGGGGGTGGGGCGGGGGCCAACCCGAAACCGCAACCGTTTGTGGGCAGAGGGCCCCTCACCGCACTCTGCCCCCAATTCACCCCCTAGGCCCTGCCTTGGGGAATCTTGTCCCTCTCCTCTGCCCCACCTGCATCAGATGTTGGGGGGGGTGGGGACAGGGGCAGGACCAGCCCCTCCCAACTTCCCTGGCTTGGTCCACCCACGCCCGTGGTCCTTCCTGAGCTCAGGATGAAACTGCTCATCCCTGCCCTGCTTAAAACCTTCCCTCCCATGGCTCCCCACGCCCGGGGCTGCCCCCCACCCCAGCGCTGTGACCCCACTCCCCGTTCCCCCTGCCCGCCCCACAGCCATCCATCCCTCGGCCAAGAATGCCACTCTCCCCAGCACGTTCTTTAGGGCCCAGGTCTCCCCTGACCCACCCTCACTGCAGCTGGGATAGCGGGTTAGCGGCCCCTGCCGTGTAGGGCACCGCAGGGCTTTGGGTACATGACGGGGAAGGAAGGGAGCCTCCCAATTACACCTGCTTACACGGCCAGCCTTGTTCACCGGGCCCGGGGGCTGCCGGAACCGCTATTGTGAAGGGCAAGTTGAAGGTGGAGGCAAGGGCTGGAGACAAGGGGAGGCGGGGAGAGCAGGGGCCCTGAAGCGTCCAGCCCCATCACCCTCATGGACAAGCCAAGGCAGAACAGGGCGGTGGTGTCCCCAAGGCTGCCCGAAGTCCATGGCATGTGGCAACGATTCACGTGCTGACCCAGCGGAGGCCATGAGCTGGCCAGCTGGGACCACCTTCTCTCTCCGCTCAAGCCGGCCTCAGAGCCCCTTGGGTTAGCAGCCCGGGGCAGAAATAAATCTGAGGTGCTCTTGGTTCCCGCACCCCCCCCCCCCCAACGGAAAGCTGTCCCTCTGGCTCCGAATCTGAACGTGTGGAGGTAGGGACAGGGGAAGAAAGGGGGGGGGCAGAGACAGAGAGAGGGCCCTCGCTCAGCGCCTCATGATGCCTGGCCATTAGATAATTCTAACCAGCTGGATTAGTTGGTCTCTCTTCCCACTCGAGGTCACGGACAGTGAGCGAGAAGGAATCGGCAGCACGGCCCTGAGAGCCGGACAGACCTGGGTTCGAACCCAAGCTCAGCCCCCTTGCGTGCAACCTAGGGAGTTACTCGGCGCTCTGACCCTCGGACTCCCCACTTCACCACCTCCCAAGTGGGTGGCCACCCCAGCTGGCGCGCACCCATCAGTCCGGTGACAGAAGGGCCCCTCCGCGAGGACCTGAGTCTTCCAGAAGTAGGATGCAGAGCCCTGGGCCCCCCCCCACCTGTCAGGAGTCTGCCGGGCAGGCAATCCTTCTGGAGGAGCGTTTCCTCTGGGCGCCTAAGTCTCGGCGTGGCGGCCCCTGCACCCTGCAGCAGCACCAACACCCGCTTCATCAGGAAGGGGGGAGGCGGGGGGGGGGTGGGGGGATGCAGATACCACCCACCTTGTCCCAAGGCTCCTTCCCTCAGGCGCCCTGCCTGTTCGCAGCTCCCGCTGGGCACAGACTCCAGCCCAGGGAACCTCTCTGGAGGAGGGTCGGAAACCGGGGTGGCCTTGGGGGCGGGGTTCTGCCACAGGTGTTTTCGGGATGGGGCCACCAGGAGGGGCCGATGCCCGGGGAGCTGCGGCCGGGGAACGTGGCGCTGCTCCCGTCCCGCTCAGGGTCAGCGGGAGGACGGCCACTCGGGCTGCACGGCTTTACTGCATATGCCACACCCTCAGACGGAGCGTTTCGTGGCATCGTCGATGCTCAGAAGCCACCGGCTCCGGCGTGACCTCTCCAGGGCCTCCTCATCCTCGGTCACCGTGTGGGCCGACCCCACGGCCGCCTGGCACAGAGGCCCCGTGAGTGCTGGCTCCCTTCCAGGCGGGGCCCTGGCCCAGCATCTGCTTGTATGCTTCCAGCGCCGGGGAGCTCACCGCTTCCCTGCCAACCGCAGACTGGCCCAGGCCTGGGGCCCCCCGCTCGGAGGGCGAGGACACCCCGCATTGAGGGCAGGACTGGCAGGGGCCCCCAGGCAGGCTGAGCGGCTCCGGGGACGGAGGCCGGGAAGATGGAGAAGGGGAGGAGGGAGCGCACCTGTGCCCACCCCCACCCTGCTAGCCAGCCCAAGGGGAGGCCCCAGCCCCGCGCCAGGGAAGGAGGACAAACGGCCGTTTTGTCCTTGGCCAGCGGGCGGCCCGCACCACACAATGACCCTTTCATCAGGCTGAGGGAGCCCCGGGGCCGAGGTTTCATCTGACAAGAGAGGGCTCCCGGCCTCTTGTCCCTTGCTGGGGGAGCAGGGGGCGGGGGTGCCGAGCCCTATCTGAGCCGGACCCAGGGCCAGGAAAAGTGGAGGCTCCGAGGCAGCTTGCTGAAGCCCCTCCATCTGCCCCGGGGCGAGACAGGCCCCGAGAGGGGCGCCGTTCAGGCACCCCCGAAGCCTGAGCCGACAGAGGGTCTGGGTCTCCACAATCAAGACCTCCCCTGCCACCACCCTCAGACTCTGCTCAGCCCAGTCTGATGACAGAGCCTTGGGCCAGGCCCCCAGTAGGGGTTCCGGGCTCCCCACAGGCTGCAGAGCCCCGGCCCCCTGCCCCCCCACCAAGGCTGGCGCAAGGCTCGGGGGGACATGGCGGGGGTGGAAAGGCAGGGGCAGGGAGTGTGATTTGCGAGGCTGTGGTCAGTGGCCCTGGAAGAGCCAAATGTGCAAATCATGTGCAGTGAGGGCCTCAAAAATGACCTCCCTTCGTGATGGTCTGCTCCCCGAAGAGCATCTCTCCCTGGAGGATGAGACCCAGGGATCAGGGGACGCCTTTCTCTGTCGGAGAATTTCTCCTCAGAGGCGGTGGCAGAGCGATTCTGGGATCGGGGGTGCGGGGGTTGGGGGCTGTTCCCCTGGGACCTGTGTGACCTCGACGGGGCCTCCCCGCGGGGCCCCCACAACCCGTCTGCCCGTCTCGGCAAGGTTCCGTGAGGCTCTCTCAGGAGGAACCCTGGGCGAATGCATTCTTCCTTCTTCCAGAGTCTCTCTTGTGTTCCTGCTTACTGTCTCGGCAACTCCTCCCCTTATCTAGGCGCCGCCTCCTCCAGGAAGCCCTCTTAGACGCCCCCCTAGAGAACTCAGCACTCTCCCCCGCACGCAGCCACCACACCTTCCGCCGCTTCATGGGTGGCCAGCCTCCCTGCTCCTCGTGGCTGAGCAGTGTCATCTCTTGAGCACTTACTGTGTACCCAGCACCCGGCTGAGCACGTCTCTGCATCGGCTTTCTGGATCCTCACAGCCACTCTAAGACGCCTGGGCTCCGGGACTGGGACACAGGGAGGCCACGGAAGGCACCCCGACAGTAGGAGGAGGAACAGGGATGGGACCCCGGATCAGGGAAGGTTCCAGGGAAACTCGGTGAGAAAATGAGCCACCCTCCTGCAGGCCTCCACGTGATGCCAGGCCACACCGAGACCCGGAAGAAGGGCACGGGGACCCGCCTTCCCCTCCTGGCCCTTCCTCCCCCAACACACACAGAGGGTCGAATGGGGTCATCTCCAGAGGCTACCCTCCCCCCTCCGATTAGCGGTCGCCGAGCTGTGCCCACGCGGCAAGGCTCCTGGGGCGCTTGTGACCGGACAAACTCCCATCTCTCCAGCCCGCGCCCTGGAGGTTCCCGGCGCTAACCACCCGCCCCCCCCCCCAACCGCGTGCCCATGCCTTCCGATCCCAGCGGCTTGAGGGCCCAGCCACGTGACGGATGAGGAGACTGTGGCCCAGAGAAGCCCGTGGACCTGCTCGAGGCCACACAGCAGAGCTCTCCTCCAACCTGGACAGACGCAGCCTGCGGGCGGGGAGAGGCCCCTCCCAAGGCGACACCCGTCCACGCTAAGCCGGGCGGCCCCCGATCTGCTGCCACACAGGCCCCGATGCCAGGGGAGGGGGCCTGATTCAGCAATGCCCGCCCCCCAGGGTCCTGCCCACGGGGTTTCTGGGGCTGCGGCTGGCACCACCAATAAAGCCACAGCGGCAGAGCCGGGAAGAGGTCCAGCCTCGGCAGGGCAGTGGTGAGCGCCCCCCGCCCCCCCCACGGCCAGGTGGTCGGTGAGTAACCGCCCCGTCACCCATGACTCACTCAGCTCCCCAGAGCGGGCGGTCACCATGAGAGGCTCGCACCGGAAGACCTGGGGGCATCACTGCAGCCAGCCTCCACATCTGGGAGTGGAGGCCAAGACCGGAAGGGACCTGCCCAGGACAGCAGGCCAGCCCGGTCCTGGCACAAGGCCCCCACACCAGCTGACTGGCACCGCAGGCCCTCTTCTTGGCCTGCGGCCCCCCACCTGCCCTCCCTTGGGCCCTCACTGACCCCCCCACCCCCACCCCCGGCCCCGGAAGCTTCTGCTCCGACAGCAGTGGCCCAGAGAAGGGTGAGGCCGGCCAGAGCTGCCTCCCACCGCCAGCCAAGCTCAGCATCAGGCGG
The DNA here is from genome assembly GCF_046562875.1 of Panthera onca. Classification (NCBI taxonomy): domain Eukaryota; kingdom Metazoa; phylum Chordata; class Mammalia; order Carnivora; family Felidae; genus Panthera; species Panthera onca. The sequence continues at coordinate 137,743,590 of NC_138345.1, forward strand.
GAGGGCTCAGGGCCCTTCCAGGCCAGCACACCCGTCCGACCCAATCAGTGGCAGGGGCCCAGGCATGCATCTGGGATTCGCTATGCACGGACCACAGCCCGAGACAGGGAGCTGGGAGGGCAGCCCAGATGAAAGGGGCAGGATCAATTGTCCACCAGTGTCTGTGATCCCGGCAGTGGGATGCCTTCTGGAAAGTTCTCTGGAGCAGAAAGAAGCCTCCGCCCGGGGCCCCTCCTGCCCCTGGCATCCTCAGATCCCACGGGGCTGACCGTGCCAAGTATCCCTGCGGTACTGAGGTGGGCTTCCCGCTGACCCCGAGCCGTTCTCTGAAGCACATCCGCGACGGCCACCTCACCTGCACCCAGGCCCCGGCTCGTAGCCACCCACGAGGTCCTTCTCACCGGTGCCGTTTGCACCGCAGGGGCTCTCTCCCGCCCACGGCATCCTCCACACCCAGCCAGCCCTGTGCCCACCCAAACAGGGCAGGGAGGGAGGCAAGGTGGAAATCCCAGAGATGTCATGGTCCCCTTCTCTTGCTCCTGGGGACACCTTACTTGGTCTCTGCTCAGGGACAGCCTGGCCTCAGCACTTCCTCCCTCCCTTCTCCCCACCCAGGGGGCTGAAGGGCAGGCGGGCTGGGGTTGGGGCAGGGGTGCTGAAGGTAGGGCTGGCTGGGGGGGGGGGGGGGCAGAGTCTGCTTTGCTGTCTCCCATCACCTACTCTGGACCCCAGCACTGCCCCGGGAACGTCTGGAAAACTGTCGCCTTCGGAGAATTTTCCCCAACAAAGCTGGCAGTGAACACGCAGGGAATGAGCCTGTGTGGGGACAGATAGCAGTCACTGCAGGCCTGGGTTGGGGGAGCCAACCTCGGAGGAAAACTTGGGGTCTACGGATACATACGGGCCACCACCTGTGGTACCCCTCACTGCTGCCTTGGTCTCGTCCTCTACAGCTCCTGAGCCCCCTGCCCACCTCCTCCTCTCAGATTCCTACTCCAGCCACCCCCCACCCCACCCCGGGATTCCTACCCCTGGCCACCTCCCCATAATGCCAAACCTCAGCCAGCTGCTTCCAAAAATGATTTCTTAAAGCATAATAGCTGCTGCTTCTCTAGTTTAAAGATTGAGATGCGGGGGTTTTTAGGGGAGGGGGAGGCTTCCCGACCTCTGACCTCTGAGAACGGGAGGCGGGGATTCCAAGGCCCCCCCTTGGTTGATCCATTTCCCCAGGAGGGATGCCACAAAGCAGGACTCTCTGGCCCGCCACTTTGTTAGCCTGATTCCTCACCGATCAGGCGGTCCCCATCCGGCCCCTTGCCCTGCCTGGGGCGGCCTGCCCCCCCCCCCCCACTCCTCTCCCCAGGCGATGCTTCTGCAGCCGGGGCTGCCCGCCGGGCCTGGAGCGCTCTCTGCGCCTGGACCTTGTAATTATGTCCCACAGCCCGGGAAACCGCGGGCCTCGCAGCATCTGGCTGCGGTTGCGAACTTTTGTTTCAAGATGCGCGACTATTTATAGAAGGAAAACTGGTAGGATAGTAATTTCCTAGGAGCTGGAGCAGAAATTGGCTGCGCCTCTATTAAAAGGGGGTGGGGGCGCGGCGATTTATTAGGACTGCGGCCGCGAGGAGGCGGGGGTGGCGCAGGGAGCGGGAAGACAGCGCCTGCCCCCTCTGGCCGCGTTAGGCGACCCCGGACGTGGCCCGCGTGTAAAGGAGGGGGAGGAGGAGGGGAGCAGGGGAGGGGAGGGAGAGCTAGCTCTGAGGTTTAATCAGTAGCATCCAGCTTAAATTCCCCCAAACGGCGGTTCCATAAATCAAACTTCTTTTTAAATCGGAGGCCAGAGCATATGCGTCCCATTAGGAATCGGGCGAAGCCACTGCTGCGCCGACGCGCCCCCTCGGCTCCCGGGCCCGGCCGGGCCCTGCCTGGAGCTTCCCGGAGCCCGGAGGGCGCTGCCCGTCCCGACGCACACGCGCGCCCACGCTCCGCGCGCTGCCTTGGCCTGGACCCCAGGGCGCACCTCGGCCAGCGGCACGCGCGCTGCGTGTCCCCCTCGCCCCAGGTGAGGAGTCACCCGTCGCTGGGTCTGGCCGCTCAGCGCGGCAGGAAGGCGCGAGAAGCCGCAGTCACCACCACCGAGGACAGCTTGGGCGCTGTCTGGCGGGGCGCAGCGTGCACGTGTGCGCCTGTGGGTACGCGGGGGAGCGGGTGCGTGCGTGCGGCTCTCTCGAGTGCGGCGCAGCCGTGCGGGCCTCGTGGACTTATAAAGGAGAGGGGGCTGTCCCGCTGGTCCCGGACTCGGGTGGGACGCGCAGGGAATCCCCGCGCCGCCGCGCGCGCTCCGGCCCTCGCGCTCCGTGCGCGCAGTCTGGTCCACCCCGGCGCTAGGGCCTCTCTCGGGCCCCGCTCTCTCTGACCCCACAGCCGTCATTTCTCACTGCTGCAGCCGCCCCCCAAGCCCTCCACCTCGGCGGCTCAGGCCGAGGAGACGACCCAAAGTCCCCGGGCTGCCGAGCGCGTCGCGCACCCGGTGCCCCGCCCAGAGAGTCCGCTGCCGAGCTTCCTGCCCGTCCGGCTCCAGCGCTGGAGGCCGAAGACGGGGCCCTCCCCACCCCGCCCACCCCGCCCACCCCGCGTGCGGCCCGCGGCACTCACAGGTAGCTGCCGCTGGACAGGATCAGAAAGATCTGCGGGCAATACACGGAGAGGAGCGCGCCGCGCGGAGACAGCAGGAGCATGGTGGGCCGGCGCTCCTGGAAGGGCTTGGCGGGCCCCGCGGGCAGCGCGCCTGGGCCAGCTGAGGCCGGGGTCTCCGCGGCCCTCCCCGAGGTGGGGCGGCGACACCAGGCGCTAGGCACCCGGGCGCGCGGGCCCCGGCGCAGGATTCGTCCGTGCCCCGCCGCCACGGCCGAGCATCGCGTTGCAGCTGGGGCTGGGACGGCGGCGGGCGCTGGGGCTGGAGCGCGGGACCGGGGGACCGGCAAGTGGGTAGCGGGTGCGCCTCGGCGGCCGTCTAGCCCTCCGTCCGTCGATCGGTCGGAACCGGCTCTGTCGCTCGCTCTGGCTCAAGTCTCCAAGTCTCTCGAGGCGCGCAGCTGCCATTGGACGGGCCGCCCCTACATCCGCCTCCTCTGCGGGCGGGTTTTTTAAAGGGGAGGCTGACCGGAGCGTGCGACAGGAGCCGCCCCCAAGGCTTGCCCAAACTGCCTAGGCCCGTACCCCCCCCCCCTCCCCGCCCAACTTCGGCGAACCACACAGCTCTGGCCGGTTCTGGAAGGTGCACCTGGGGGGGGGGGGGAGGCACCAGCGGGATAACCGCGCGAGGGCGTGCGCTCCTCTTGGGGGGCTGTGCTCGGCAATCTGTTCTCGCGTTCGCATACATGTCCCTGCATGTGCCTGTGTGTGCCCGCGGGAGCGTGGGCGCGTCTGAGGGCGCAGGTGTGTGCTCACAGATGCACTGTGTGCGCTGTGCCTCTGCCCGCGCGCGCCCCTGGGTTTGGTTAGGCTGGTCGTGAGTCGCTCGCTCTCAGGCTAACCCACCAGGCCCCAGCCAGGCAGGGCTCACCTGTGCACATGCGCACTGGTGTTTCTGTAGGGTCCTGCCTCGGCGCCTCTTGGGAGGGGCCGAGAGCGAAGAAGGCACCCCTCGTTGGTGCACAGAGGCCCCCAGCACTGGCTTCCCCATCTCACTTCTTTTGCTTTCTTTGGAAGGGTTGGTTGGAATAGGTATCGGGAGAAGCAGATCCGCAAGGATACACTTTCTAAACAATCCTCCTTCTTCCACTGAGTTTTGTTTTAAAGGCCAGAAACTCACCTCCTGTTTTGAGGTTTTGAGTCCCACCTCCTATTGTCTGCCAAGCCTGGCTACATATGAGTGATCTTCTGGATGCAGTGTAGACCCCATCAGCTGGGGCGAAAGCACCAGGCAGGGGAGGGCACAAGAAAAGAGAGGTCTGTGTGATATGGCCAAGGACCCCGGGCTTCTAGACCTGGCCTGGAGATTCACCCCCCCTCCCCCCCCCCCCCCGCAGGCATCCAGAAGGAGGGGGCTGCCTCCTTCACCTCTTTCCACTGGGCCCCTCCCCCAGGGGGAGGAGGCAGGAACGGAGCTGGGCTGATCCTGGGACTTCCTGTGACCCCACTTTCAGTGGGCAGAGGGGTGCCCAGATTCCAACGGCTTGTCCCTGCCCCGGCCTGGCCTCCTCTAAGGGCTGCCGCTTGGAGCGGGCTCGGTCCCAGAGTGAGGAACCGTGACTCCCCAAAGCTGTTTGTTTCGAAATTGCTGAAAATCCAAGACAGAACTCCTCTTGGGGCCCGGATCCCCAAAGGGATTGTGAGGCCTGAGTTCTCCATTTCTGCTGGCCTGAACCCCCCCCCCCCCGCCCCCCGGGGGCTGCACGTCAATGCGTGTGCCCAAGTGGGGGAGGTTCCCAGTATACATCGAAAACACACACACACAGGAGTGGGCGGGGGGGGGGGGCTGTGATCACAGGATACCCCCCACACCCAGTGCAGACAATCTCTGACATTTGGTTAGAACTTTTGGGGCCCTAATAGCCCAGCTCCTGGGATTCCGAGGCCCTGAAATACACTCTCTGGAGTCCCCAGGGCGCGGGCAGCGGCTCTGATCCCGAGGTCATTAACAGTAAGAAGAGCTTGACTGGTGTGCACAGGTGTTTATTGGGCCCCACCCCTACCCCCAGGGCACAGGCACCCAAGACTAATCTTCACGGTACGGTGAAGGAGGTGCTACTGTGACCCCATTTTGCAGATGAGGGAGGCAGACCCGGGGAGATTAGAGCGCTTACCCAAGGCCACCGATGAGTGAGGGGGAGGGGGGAGCCAAAACGTCACCCTTAATGCACTGGGCTCCCAAGTCATTAGCCCCTCAGGTCACATCTGGGCCCAGCTCCCGCCTCCTCCCGGCTTTGTGCAGCCAAGGTGGCTTGCAAAGAAAGCAAGCCCCCAGCTCCAGTTCGGGTGGGCAGGGGCTGCCCTACTGGCAGAGGCAGAGCCCCTCCCCTTAGCAGATCCCAGGGCGGCTCCCTGGCTTTCCTGGATGTGGTTCTGCAGGGGTGTGGGGACACTAGATTTTCTCCTCTCCCCCCAGGAGTGGGAGAGCGTGTGTTTCAGGGGGCACAGCAGAGGGAGAAGCTTCCCACTCCAGGGCTCCGGAGGGGGGTGGTGCAGAAGGCAGAGTCTGGCTCTCTTGCCCACTCCCAGAGAGGCGGGCACAGTGCCTGGGCACACAGGCTGGTCTCTCTCTACTCAGACACCGGCCACCATCGTGTTCAGGATGGCCAGAGCTGAAGTCTCGTTCACAGAGGGCAAAGGGAGGCCCAGGAAAGTGGGGAGAGGGAAGCCACGGTCAGTCGGTAGCTGGACCCGGAGGTCTCAGAGCCCTGCAGCCAGCCCTGGGAGCCCAAGTCGGTGGCATCGGGACCTCCTTCCGCTGCCTGGGGTGGGGAGTGAGGGTCCTAGAGCCCACAAGCTGGGGGTGGATGTTCTTTGGGGTGGCTCCCGTTTAGGAACTGGTGTCAGGGTGCTAGGAGGAGTGGTCAGTGGTGGAGGCCAGAGCCAGTCCGAGCTCTGCCACTGACCCTTGGGGTCAAGCGACTCGGCCTCCCTTGCTCAGTTTCCTGATCCTTAAAACGGGAGCTTAATCTAGGATCGCCGGGAGCCAACGAGGCCTTAGAGCTGAGAACCGGGCAGCACAGAGAGAGGAACTGCGGGGGCTGCTGGGGATCCCCAAACCGGGCCTCCCTCCCAACCCCCACCCCCTAGCGGACTCGGTGCCGGCACCCTCACCGCCCATAAACAAACACCCAGGGACACAGCCGACACCCAGACCCACAACAAACAGAGCCACCAGCGGCCGCAGGCACGCCGGCCCAGGCCTGCAGAGCCGAGGCGAGGTCGGGGCCTTCCAGCCCTCCCCCTGCAGCCACCGGCCTCAGTTTGTCCATCTATAAAACGGCGGAGGGGGCGACAGAAGGACGGGCGATGGGCGGTAGACGAGACGATTCTCCGGTGGTGCCTTCGCCTCTCCGCCTGGGAAGCCGCGTCTCCGCCTCCCGCCGGGCAGCCCGCCGCCCGTGCTCCGGCCGGGACCCGCCTGCCTCCCCGCGGCTGGCTGCGCACAGTAGGGGCGAAAGGCGCGGCGGGGGCCCCGGAGCGCGGCGCACCGCACCCCCTCACGGCCACCTCGCCCCTCCACCCCCCACTTCGAGCGAGGCCGAGACAGATTCTGTCTAAAGGAGATCGCAGCTCAACAGGTAAGGACTCGGCTGGGTTCAGGAATGTGGAAATACGACTCGGGGCAGCTACTGCAGCGAGAGCAGCGAGCGCGGCGAGAGGGGGCCGGGCCGAGGGCCCAGGGCGGGCGGGGGCGCGGGCCCCGGACCGAGCCCGAGGCGGCCGGCCCGCCGCGCGGCCCATCCCGAGCCAGCCGGACGAGTTGTCAAGGCAATTTCAACACGTCCGGGTGATGGATAGGGTCGAAGGGCCCGGGCAGGTGCCCCGGCCTGCAGGCTCGCGGCCGGGGTGCTCGCCCCCCGCCCGCCCAGGCCTTTCCGGCCGCCCGACGCGCCCGGCTCCCGGCCCCGGCGCGCCCTCCAGACGGCGAGCGCTCGGCCCGGGCTCGGCGCCCAGCGCAGCCCGGGGGAGGGAAGGCGCGTCCCACCCCCAGGGCCTGGAGCCCAAACAGGTGAAAGTACGCGCCGGGCACGCTCGCCGCTACCCGCGAGCCTAGCCGCCGCCCGCGCGCCCTGCTTTCCTTCCAGCAGCCCCGGAGCCGGCGCGCTTCGGGGGTACCCGCCGCTCACGGGGCTCGGGGGCGTCCCTGCTGGGCCGGGGGAGGGGAGGGCCCGATACACGGGCCAGCCTTGGATCCCCAGGAGCCGGCTGTGCCCCCTCAGGCCCCACGTCTCCGCGGGGACCCTCTGGAACCGGTTCCTCCCGGCTGCCCCTGCCCGGGGCTGCGGCCCCTGCCCACGGGGCTACTCACCCGAGCTTCACGTAGAGGACGCCAAAGCAGAGAAACACGTAGAAAATCCACTTGCGAAAGTTTCTGTGCATGATCCAGGGAGGGGGGCTGCGCCATAGACAGCGGCGACCGGAGGGGACGCGCGGGCCGGGCGGGGAGCTGGCAAGGGCAGGGGGCTTCGGTGGACCGCTCTCAGCCGGCGCTGCGGCTCGGGCGGCCGGCGACGCGCGAGGACTCGGCGCGCGCTGCCACCATGGTGAGCTCGGGGCGCCGCCGCCGCCGCCGCCGCCGCCGCCGCGTGCGCCTGGGTAGTGACCTGGGCCGGGGACCGCGACCTCGGTGCTGGGCTGCGCGATCGCTGGGGCCTGCGAGCGCCGGCGGGGGCCGGGGCCCGAGCACGGCAGGCGGGCGGGAGCTGCCTCCACTGGGCGCAGCCGCCTGGGGCCGTGCGCGCCTCGCCGAGCGCCGCGGCGGCCAATGTGTCCGCACTTGTCCGCCTCCCCAGGTGACTCGCGGCCCCGGCAAGCGAGCTGCGAGCGAGCGAGCGCGCCCCAGGTAGGAGGATCCGCCTCCCGCCCGCCCTCCTCGCTCGCCGCGCGCTCTCTCTCCCTCGCTCCCGGGCTCTCCCCTCCCTTTTCTCCTCCCTCCCCCGTGACACACAAACACATCCACCACCCCCCCACCACCCCCCGGCCCAGGCTGGCTCCCTTCCGATCGCCCTCCTGGGCCTGGGCAGGGGGAGGGGGATTGGGTGCGCGGAGGGGGGGGGGGGCGGCCCGCAGGGGAGGGTGCGTCTGGGAAGAGACACCTGCGGTGGGGCTGGCCGAAAGGGTGGGGGTGGGGCTCGGAGGAACGTCCCGTACAGGTCTTGATGGCTGCTCCGCTTCCAGTCTCTGGTGGGGGGGGGGGGGGGAGGGGGCGGGGGGGAGACCACCCAACCCATACCCTCTTTTGCACGCTTCCCCTCCCCCCCCCAGCAATTACACACTTGGGGGCCTCCTGGGCCACACCCTTAGCCCAAGCATCACTGCTTCTCTGGCAGACCTCGATCAGCCCTCCCCTGGCACCCAGGGTCACCCCCGCCTGTCAGCGCTGGTGCCAGAGAGACTAACTCGGAGGGGACCGGGAAGGGACGGACAGGCCCGGCCAGGTGCAGGCGGATGGCTTGGATGACCTCCTGCGGAAGCCATTGCGCTAAGCACCGTGATGGGGAGGGAGAGGAGGATGTGGAGGGGGCCCCCGCGTCCCATCTTGCACTGCCTGAGGTCCCCGAAGTCTGCTCAGTCCCTTCCGCAGTGCCCGGCTCAGTGTTCACGTTCAGAGCCCCGGAGCGCGAGGTCTAACCCGCGCCGGTGCCTCGCACATTCAGAACTGTCCGGTTTGGCACAGGCCGGGGGGAGGGGGGGCCGAGTGGGTGGCCAGCCCCGCAGACCCTGCTGCGCCGAAGCCCTGTCTGTCCTGAGGGGCGGAACGTCACCAGCCGCCTAACCGCTGTCCTGGCCAAGCCCTTGTTGCGCGCGCTCACAGCCCCGGGACGCCCTCGAGCGTGCCACCCTTGGGCGCGCGGACGGAGCTGGGAAGCGCTTCATTCCCGACGACCCGCTGGGACCCGAGACTCGCGGGGCTGGGAGGAGGGCGGCGGCGGTTGCTTCCAGACACCCTGGGTCCCACGTAGCCAAGCCCCGGGCGGGAACTCTAGCTACCTGACCTACCCGTGCCCCTGCAGTCCTGCTCAGATCGCTGCCCCATCCCCCGGTAATCCTCGCAGGTTCCCTAAACCTTCGCCACGACCGGGGCGCCGGCCCTTCGTCGGCCCGCCCCGTCGGTCAGAGGCCGCGCAGGTGCCGCTGTCCCGGGCCGGGCGCGTGGGGAGGGCCCCCAGAGGAAAAGGACGTTGGAGATTGAACACAGGCAGGGAAACTGAGGCTCAAAGAGAAGTGGAGTAACAGCGTCGCTCCCAGGTGTCCCCTGCGCCCCTCTCGGTGGGACGGGAAACTGAGCGCCGGACCCCGAGGGCCAGGGCCCAGCCCTACGCAGCAGCCGGAGGCGGGAGCGGGGCCGGCTGGGAGCGGGGAGCGGCGGGAGGAGCCGGGCGCGCGGGCCGATGCTGCCCCCCGGCGGCGACACCACGGACGCTCAGACGCGGGCCCGCGGGCGCACTGGGGCCGGGGCGTCGCGGGCCGCGGGGCCACGCCGGGTCCGGGTCGGCGCGGTGAGCGGGGTCCCCGACCCTGTCACCGAGTCCGGGGACCACTCCGCGCCCCCCGCCGCCGCCAGCCTCAGTCTCAGCGACCGAGAATGGGGCGAATGGTCAGGAGCTGTTGGGCAGAGGCGGGGCTTGAATAACGACGGCCGCGATGGTGGCCCCTCCCCAGCTCCAGTCTGGGCGACCGCTCGAGACCCCCGGCCGCGCGGGTCCCCCCCAGCCGCCCACCCCCGTCGGATCCCGAGCCTGACGTCCCGAGGGCGGGTCGGCTCCCGAAGCAGCCGGGCAGGGCGGGGCAGGGGAGAGGGGAGGGTTCCTGCGGGTGGGCGGGACGCCTGGGTCCCTTCTTGGTCTCCACCTGCCTCCCTGTGCCTCGGTTTCCCCGGGAGGGCAGGACGCAGAGCAGCGCCCCTCCGGACGCAGAGGGACAGCGGCGCGGCGTGGTGCTGCCCCCTGCCGGCCACGGGAGGGAGGCGGCGCGGCGGAGGAAGGTATCTCCGGGGTTGGAGACCTGTAAGTCCCTCCCGGGACAGTGTGGTTTCTCCTCAGCGTCTGCAGGGGGATGGCTGGAGCTCTGAATGGCCTCAAGGTTGGGAGACATCTGGGGTGGGAAGAGCTCTATGAATCCCTTTCCCGTGTGTGTGTGTGTGTGTGTGTGTGTGCGCGCACGCACACACACACACTCGAGTCCATACCAAAACACGAAACTGGCTCCTGCCCCAGGGCCTTTGCACACACTGTCTCTGCTTCCAGTGCAGCGTTCTTCCCCTGGTTCTGTGTGGCTCCAGCATAAATGTCCCACATCGGAGGGGCCCACACATTCCTCCTCCTGAACACACTCACTGGTATTCCCTATCATAACATTCCATTGTTCCCTTTGTGACACTGAGGACAATATGCCATTCCTTGTTTCCTGTCTACCGCCAGCCTGTAAGCTCCATGGGGACCATGTCCACGTCTGCTTTGGTTCTCGCTCAGCAGGTGCTCAATAAACAACCGATGAATGAACAAACGACTTTCCAGGAGGGAGCCGGCAGCCAAGACCCAAGATGTTACAAGCCGTGGGGAGCAGGGACCTGACAGGGACTCTTTTCAACCTTGAGACTGAGCTCAGCCACCATGTCCAGCGCCGACCGCACCCCGTTCTCGCTGCCTTGCTCCTCGGCCGAGGTCGCGCGTTGGTGAAGCTGGGACTTGAACCCAGGCCCATCAGGCGCAGAGCTCGGGTTCCTTCCGCTGCGCGTCTCGGCCTCTAGGGAGACAGGGCCTGTGCCTCATGCACACGTCCACATCCTGATGCTGGAAGTCCCCAGCTCAAGGGGGGGCACAGTGTGGCAGGAGGCCACGAGGAGGGTGCTAATGGCACGGGACAAACCCCAGGGGTAGGGAGGTACATGATAAGGGCCTGGAAAGGAGCAGATTTGTGGTGGCAGAATTCCTAACAGCCCCCCACCCCCCAAGATGTCCTGCCCTAATCCCAGAGACTGTGACTATGACAAGATAGCATGCCCGTTACGTTTCGTGGCAAAGGTGTGATAAGATCACTAATCGGTTGACTTTGAGTTCATCCAAAGGGGATCCCAAGTGCAACGGACCTAATCATGCCAGCGCTTTGCCAGCAGAGAATATTCTCTGGCTTGAGGCAGTCGGAGGGATTTGAAGCACGGGAAGGATGTGAGGCGCCATCACCAGCTTTGAAGATGAGGAGGCCTTGCGGCAAGGAATCTAGGAGCCCAGAGCAGCCCCTGGCTCACAGCCGCCGGGGACCCGCCACCTCGGTCCTACAGTGTCAGCACCTGAATTCTGCCACGAACTCCCCAGAGCCACCTGGGCTCCTGCCTGCCCTCACGTGGGCTCCCACGTTGTAAGGCCCTGAGCGGAGAACCAGCCGCGCCTTGCCGGACTTCCGCGCGTGCACAACCGTGGGATAACCACGGGGTGTTGTTTTAAGCTGCTTCGTGTGTGGTAATCGACCCCACGGCGATATAAAACGAGTACAGTACGATTTGGACGTGCGGAGATAGGGAGGCAGAAATCCAAATGACCGAACAGCGTGAACAAGGGCTTCTGGGCGCTGGGAGGTCGTGGACCAGGGTAAAAGATGAAACCAGGAGACAGGGGCTCAGACACAGAGAGGCGCAAATGCCAGGCTGAGGAGCAGGGACTCGATTTCATGGGCACTGGGGAGCTATTGAAGACTGGTGAGGGAGAAGGCCCACCCGGGGTGGGTCCTAAATGGAGCGTCCCAGGCTTGCCTGAGCGGCCGACCCCTGGATTACCCTAGACCTACTTCTCCAGAATGTCGTGGGGAAGGGGCCTGGGAATCTGCATGTTTAGTAAAGACTCCGATGGCTCTGGAGATCAGCACATTTGGGAAATGCTCCTACTGGACAAATGAATGTTCTGAGTCCATATCCCAGATCCTCTCTGTGCACAAGGTTTTCCAGAGCCCCTGGCAGGGAGGGGGCCAGGGGAAGGAGTCCCCCCGCTTTGTGGGAGGGGCAGTGCACCCTCTGGTGAGTGGGGACCGGCGCCTGCCTGGGAGAAGAGGCTGTAGGAGACAGATGAGTTCCAGCAGAAGCTTGAGAAAGCCATGCTCCACGTGCTGCCGAGGGCTCCCCTGGAGAAGGACAGACTGAGCTTCTCCCTTCCCCGAGGGCAGACCCCAAAGCTAGACAAGATTGCATGGGGTGCCCAGAAGCCCAGAGAACTGGACAGAGTCAGCTCCTGCGGCCGGCCACCATTCATCACAAATAAAACGTGCAGGCTATCCTATGTGACGGGGCCATGACTTCTGACCTCTGCGTAGGTTTTGCACCCAGCAGGTGAGGCATTTGTTGGGGGGCTCAGGGCCACAAACTTGCCATTTGGCTCAAAGGTGCGGGGGGTCAGGTCGGCCCCTGTGGAGGGAAGCATCACAAATTGTTACCTTGGTGACCGGGTTTCCTCCACTCATCGCCACTCTCAGGTGGGTGTCATCCCCTCCACTGACACCTGCTGGGCAGACAGAGGACCCAAGAGAACCCCACCGACCCGGCTGAACTGGGATTCGAGAGAGCAATCCACCTTTATTGTATCAGTGCGCCGTGATGGGGGGGTGGTTTGTTTATTGCATCTTGTGTGACTTACCCTGGCTGATGCAGACCCCACCTGCCTGGACAGGGGGGGCTGATCCCCCCCCCCAGATGTGGCACTTGAACCCAGAGAGGCCAACGGCTCAGCGGCCCTTGTTCAGACTTCTAGCTTATGGTGGCTTGTGATGCGCCTCTCCCGCTGCCCGCGAACACAACTACCAGGATAAAGGAAAGAAAAGTCTTAGAGCGAAGCACCATTGTGAAATTTGCATCAGTGGGTTGCTTCCCCCTTGGCTTATCGGGGATCCTCTGCTGAGTCAGAGGTCTGCACCTGCCCAAATGGGAAGTAGGATTGTTACGGCCAGAGGGAGAAGGGGGGACACGGCCCTCCCTAGTTTAGAGACTTTCCAGCCAGGTTTTTGCAATCCAGAGGGAGGGTCTAAGAAAAGCGGAGAGCGACTGGGTATCTTAACAGCAGAATAGAGAGAAAACAGGCACCAGCTACTGGAAGATGGTCACTTGGGCTGCATGAGCCGGAGTGGAAAGGAGCCAGGGCCCCCAGGATTTGGGGCCAGAGGGGAACAAGGGGATGGGGGCACTGGCATTGGGAGGACACTTGGGGACACAGGGGGCCAGGCTTTGAAGAGTTGCTCGGACATGATCCATCATATGGCAGCTCAGCCGGTGCCCGAGGACGGCCACCGTCAGGAGAGTGTCACATACCTGCCCAGGTGGAGGTGCTCCAGCCGGGATGACCGACTCTCCCAGGACGGGAGGCGGGGAGGTTCCCCAGCATGAGAGACTTCCCGTCCTGGAACCAGACAGTCCGGGAGGGCCAGGCCACGTTGGCCACCCTCTATACAGCCGCTCTTCTCACTGCTGTGGAGTGAGAGCCTTCCATCAGGGTCTTGCACCTGCCAGCACAGAACCCATGAGTTTTCCATCGGAAAGACGTCTGTCTGCCTGGGACCCAGGACTTTCCCTCCCTATCCAGATGTCCGTGTGCAAACCCCTTCCCCTCCCTCTTTTCAAAGACCCAGGACACTCAGAAGCCCCTCGGGACAGGGGTGGGAGCAGTGATGGGCAGTGAGCATGGGAGACGAGACCCCGTGGCGGCACTTGGGTGGGGCGGCCAGTTGTGAAAGTGCCCTCCAGAGAACCGCAAGCCGCACGTGCAGAAGGCAGTCAAAGCCGCGCTCGGGCAAATGCATTGCTTCCACCGCTAAAAGGGAAGATGAAAATCGGTAAAACCAAGTACTGAGATTAAGCGTGTTCGTAAGAGGGGCGCCTGGGTGGCTCAGTCAGTTAAGCGTGATTAACTTGATTAATCTTGATTTCGGCTCAGGCCGTGATCTCATGGTCATGATCTCATGGTCGTGAGATCGAGCCCCATGTCAGGCTCCGTGCTTGGCATGGAGCCGGCTTAGGATTCTGTCTCTCCCTCTCTGCCCCTCCCCCACCTCAAGAAACGAAAAGAAAGGAAAAGAAAAGAAAAGAAAAGAAAAGAAAAGAGGAAAGGAAAGAGAAAAGAGGAAAGAGAAAAGAAAAGAAAGGAGGAAAGAGAAAAGAGGAAAGAGGAAAGGAAAGGAAAGGAAAAAGAAAAGAGAAAAGCAAAGAAAAGAAAAAGGAAAGAGGAAAGGAAAGAGAAAAGAAAAGAGGAAAGAGAAAAGAAAAGAGGAAAGAGGAAAGGAAAGGAAAAAGAAAAGAAAAGAGAAAGAGAAAAGAGGAAAGGAAAGGAAAGAGAAAAGAAAGGGGGAGAGGAAAGGAAAGAGAAAAGAAAAGGAAAGAGAAAAGAGGAAAGAGAAAAGAAAAGAGGAAAGGAAAGGAAAAAGAAAAGAGAAAAGAAAAGAAAAGAAAAGAGGAAAGGAAAGGAAAGAGAAAAGAAAGGGGGAAAGAGGAAAGGAAAGAGAAAAGAAGGGGGGTAAGAGGAAAGGAAAGAGAAAAGAAAAGAGAAAAAAGAGGAAAGGAAAGAGAAAAGAAAAGAGGAAAGAAGAAAGAGGAAAGGAAAGGAAAAAGAAAAGAAGAGAGAAAGAGAAAAGAAAAGAGAAAAGGAAAGGAAAGAGAAAAGAAAGGGGAAAGAGGAAAGGAAAGAGAAAAGAAAAGAGAAAAGAGGAAAGAAAAGAGGAAAGAAAAGAAAAGAGGAAAGGAAAGGAAAAAGAAAAGAAAAGAGAAAAGGGAGGAAAGGAAAGGAAAAAGAAAAGAAAAGAGATAAGGAAAGAGAAAAGAAAAAAAGAAAAGAGGAAAGGAAAGAGAAGAGAAAAGAAGAAAGGAAAAGAAAAGGAAAAGAAAAGAAAAGAAAAGAAAAGAAAAGAAAAGAAAAAAGAATTTAGTAAGAAATGTATTAATCCAGGATATGGCCAACTTTTTCTGTAAAGGGCCAGATGGTAAACATTTCCGATTTTGCAGGGGCCACACACGGTCTCTATCACATAATCTTCTTCGATTTGTTCGTTTTCTTTACAACTCTGTAACCGTGTAAAATCCATTCTTCGCTTGGGCATTTGGCCCCTGGCCGTAGCTTGCTGCCCCCTGTATTAGGACTTTTCCTGTTGCAGATGACAGAGGCCAGGCTGTAAGGAATGAAAGAGGGGAACCTTCGAGCCAGGTGACTGAGGCGCCCAAGGCCAGTGCGGCTTCAGGCAGAGCTGAATCCAGGGCTCAGGTAAAATTACCAGTGATCCCTGTTTCTCCTTCTGTTGGTTCTGCTTACCTAGGAGTTGGCCTCGTTCTCAGGCAGCCCCTTTCCACCCCAGGCAGCAGCCCCTCCCAGCCCAGGCCCCTACCCTGCAGCCCCAGGACCGCAGGAGGAAAGAGCTTCCTCTCCCACGGTTCCAACAAAGTTGCAAGATTGACTCTCGCTGCCTGCGATTGGTCTGGCTTGGGTCACAGGCCCCTCAGTGAGCAGGGCAGGAAGAGAAACCGTGTTGTATTTAACACACGCGTGTGGCACAGACTCTGTTGCTTGACCTACTCCTCGGCGCAGCCCTGTGAGTGAGCCCCCACTGACAGACGAGGGAACTGAGGCAGGGGGATGGGGGCGCTCAGGGCCTTGAGGATGCCACGGCCCTGGAAACCTGCCCAAGCACGCTCCGTCAGTAGGTCAAGGGAGAAGGGCCACAGGATCATCTCCAAAGACGCCACAAAGGCACTGAGAAAACTTCAAGACCCTTTCCCGCTTTGAAAAAGCCCGCGACAAATAGAAACTTCGAAAACGTGGCCCGGAGTCTACCTCATTCCCATGACAGGAAAGGCCTGGACTTCACTAGCTCTCCCTCACCCCCGGCCCCGCACAAGGGCAGCCTTTCAAGCCCTGGGCATTCTGGGCTCCTGACACACGCCCCTAATGCCATTCAGCCCGGGGTCTGGGGCAGTAGACTGTGGTCCACCGTTCGGGTCGGTGGCCACGCCCAGCTGCCAGGGGGCTGCACTCCACAGGACAGGAGGGAGCCCAACCAGGGGAGAAGGGAGAAGGGGACGACGGCTTCTGGAGGACACCCAGCAGCCTGTCACACCCTTGAGATTCCTGTCGCACCACGGCCCTCTCCACGACCGCTGCCCGACACCCCCCGTGCCACTCGGGATGTTTCGATGGGCCTCTCCAGGCCTTTGACTTCACAGTTTCTGGTCTGGAGGGTGTGGCCCCAGCTCCTCATTGCTGTGCAGGAGGCCGTATACCCAGGGTCAGGTCCCGCCCTGCTGGCACCGCGTGATCCGGTCCACCCTACGCAGTCCCCCCAAGTGGATCACGCCTCGGGCTTTCGCACGTGTTGTTCTCCTCTCCAAATGCTGTTCCCCCATACACCCAAGTCTGACTGGGTTCAACCGCGTATTATGATCAAATTCCAAACGGCAGTGCTTAAGCAAGATAAATGTGTATTTTTCTTTCCCATAAAAGAAGTCTAGATGTAGGTAAACTAGGACTGGGATAAAGGCCATATCTGGCATCAGGGACCCAGGCCCCTGACAACTCATCACTCTGCCTTCCTGAGCATGTGTCCCTTCACCTCTGACTGCAAGGTGGCTGCTAGGGCTCTGCCATCACATCTACTTTCCAGGATGCAAGATGGAAGAAGAAGGACCAAATAAGGGCATTCCTGGGATCCATTCCAGGACACTCCCGCTTACTTCTCATTGGCCAGAACTTGGTCACATGGCCATTGCTAGCTGCAAGGAAGGCTGGGAAATGCGGTCTTTTCGCTGAGCAGCCCTACCCCCAGCTAAAATTGGAGCTCTGTGTGTTACGAAGGCAGATGGGGAGGTGGACATTGGGTCACACAGTCACCAACCTCTCCCCACCCCGTGATCTACTCAGATGTCCCTGGCCTGGATCCACCCAAATGATTATTCAGACCTCCTCCCCGGGGGTTCAGCTCAGCCCTCCTCGCCGACAGCCAGGTCCAGGAATTCTGTGCTGAAGGAATAAAGGAAGAGGTGCGCACACACACACACACACACACACACGCCCAGCCATTCCTGTTCGCAAGAAGAGTGTCGACTAGGACCCACTCAGGGAGTGACCGGCCAATCATTTGGGGGAGTGGGAAGCTCCTTTCTGAGCCGAGGACTCATCCTCAGGAAGCCGGATTAGCTGTCCGAAATGTCATTGCAACCGTGGCCATAATCCTATTTGCCAGGTTGACCTCCCCAAATCGATGGGACCGGAGTTCTTCGTCTCAGGCGCTGGAGCCTCGGCACCAGGGCTTGACCACTGGCAGCCGGGAATCGGCGTCCACGCCCCACGTGACCCAGAGTCCAAGCATCAGGCCGGAGCCCCCGCTTTAAGGGTGGGAAGAAAGCACAGGCGGGGAGAACCGCCAGGGTCGCCCGGTGGCCAAGGAAGGACTCACGCCCAAGTGCGCTGGCCCCGGCATCCAAGGGGGTCCCCTGGCTGCACCACCACCCCTCCTGTAGCAGATCCAGCATCCTACCCGTGGGCTGGGGTCCCCGGCCTGGCCACGTGGACTTCCTTGCCTGCATCGTCGAGGGCCCTGGGGAGGTGGGAGCGCGGGCCCCGCCCCTCCGCATGCGCCCTCATGGGGGTTCCTCATCTTGGCCTGAGACACACACGTGCCACCAGAAGGAGCGTCCGGGGTGTCGGGGCAGGATCTGGTCCTGGTCCAGAAGATGCCTTTGGATCTCGAGTTCTGGCCCTCGGTTTGGTCAGCTGTGAAATGGGAGGTTGTCACCAATGCTGAGTCCTGGGCCAGCCCTAATGCCCTGTGGCCTGTCGCCTGGGCAGCACCCCATAGTGGTGAATGAATGAACGAATGAATGAATGGAGGAGGTGATGGAACTGTGTTGGCCCATCCAGATTTGCCTCCCCCTCTGCCCCCCACTCACCTGCATCCAGGTTTAACTGAGAGAAACGCCCCATTCGGAGCTGCTGCTTGAGGGAGCTGGGGGGTTCCCCGTCTTTTTTTTTAATGCTTATTTATATTTGAGAGAGAGAGAGAGAGAGCAAAGTGGGAGAGGAGCAGAGAGGGAGGGAGACACAGAATCTGAAACGGGCTCCCGGCTCCGAGCTGTCAGCACAGAGCCCGACGCGGGGCTCGAACCCACGAAACGCGAGATCGTGACCTGAGCTGAAGTCGGACGCTGAACCGACTGAGCCACCCACTGGGGGGTTCCCAGTCTTCAGAGTGGGTCTGAACCCAGCTCCTCTGTGCACACTCCCTGTGGGAATCGGGGGCTGCATTCCTCCCCGAGGCGCCTCATGGGAGGAGAAGACACCGTCTGCCGTGTCTGGACTGGTGCTGGGGGCTCCCCGGGGCCATCACAACTGGGTCCTGCAAGCAAGTGTGAATGGAGTGACAGCCCGCAGGGGTGCCAGAAAGGCCTGGAATCGAATCACACTGGCTCTTCAGCCCTTCACAGGACGGTAACAGCAGCGGCAGCAAATACATAAATATATCAAGTGAATACATTGCTGGGATGGTTTGCTTGGCCGGGTCCACCTGGCAGGTGCGTCCTTCTCTGGCCAGGGAGGTGCCTATTCTGGTCGAACTCTTATGAAGCCAGAAATGTAGGTGCAGAGTTTCTGAGGCCCTGGGACTTTGGTCCCCTCTGGGGCCTGTGGCCCAGGACGGGCAAGTGTGGAGGAACCCCTCGCCCCCCCCTGCCAGATAAGGGACAAGCTGAGGGGGCCTGCTGTCCTGTCCCAGCCAGGAGACCCTGGGCAAGGTTCCAGCCTCTCTGGGCATGGCACTCTTGGTCATTGGGGACAGAGGCTCATTCCCTGGCACTGGTGACAGCCAGAGGAGGAGGGGAGACCACCGGCGGAGTCTGACGGCAGGCCAGAGCCCAGGGGTCCCACGGAGGTGCCAGAAAAACTGACAAGAGCCTAGGGCTGTGAGAACCCCAGGGAGGGCTGCCCAGACAGCAGTGGTCGGGGAAAGCTTCCTGGGGGACAGAGCCGTTGCCGGGCTGGTGCACGTTCCAAGGGACAATCTTTGGGGCCGAGGGACCAGCATGAGCAAAGACACGGAGGTGAGCAAGAGTGAGGCCTGTCAGCTGAGCCTGGAGGCCACGCAGGCTTGGGCTGCGCTCCAGTGTTCGGTGAGTGGCTTCCTTTAGAAGTTTCGGAGCTTTGATCTAGAAATGGGGTGTAACGCCTGCCTGTCCCCATAGGGGACCTCCCTGTGGTTCCCAGGAGCACAGTCCCTGCACCCCAACCTCATCAAGCCCACTTGCACTGAGGCTCCAGCCCCCACTCACCCCCTCTGACCACAGGGACCCCCCCCCCCCATGATCTATTTTGGGCACATTGCCTACAGCATCCCTTCCCAGCCCTTCTTCACCGGGAGACTCCTGAAACGCTTCTCCAGCCCACTGAAGTGGCTGGCACCTCCTCCAGGGAGCCCTCCTGGTTGTCCCAGCTAGTCTGAGACACTCCCTTCCCTTGTCCCGTACAGCCCCTTTGCCCTCCATCTCGGCCGGGGTCCCAGGGTGCTGAATCTGTCCCTGTCCCTCCGAGATAGAGAGAGATCTGGGCAGATCTGGGGCCGATGACCGCCTATACCCTGCCTCACCCCCACCAACCTGAGTCCAGAGTCGCGGCTGGGGTATGTGTGGAAGGGACCATGACCATATGGCCAGGGCTGGCGTGGGCTGCCCAGTGATGACCGCTGAGAGTTTCTTTGGCAAGTGATGATGGTCGTGATGGAGGCGGTGACGGTGGTATTTGAGGTTATGACAAGAAGGAAAATCTCTGCCCCACCCGGTGGGTCCAGTTTTGAACCTGGATTCCGCCCCCGCCCCCCGCCATGTTACCGTCTCTGGACAAGAGCTGCCCAGTTCGGCTTCAGTTTTCCATGGAAGTAACGGGAGGAGACGTGACAGGTGGTTCGGTCACCCTCTAAGAAGTTCCGCACCTAATTCTGACGTGGGGGTTCCTTCCGTCACCAAGCCACCGTTGGACAGCAGCCAGGGGTGTCCTACGATTGCACTCGGTGCGACACCATCTGCCAGGAGACAGTGTCCGGCCCCACAGGCTAAGGACATCGCTGGCCCTTGGGGACTGATCCTCCCCTCCGGCCCTTCTCCTCTCAGGAAGGGGGCGGGAGGGCAGAGAGGGAAAATTCCAGCCCTCTGACCCCCAAGTGGGTTCTTCTGGTGACCAGCCCCCATCCTCAGGTGCGGGGGGGCCCCCCCACCCCACCCCCAAGCCACCTCATTCACATGACAAAAGACACCTTTGCCGTTCTCAGCTCTCAGGAAATTCCCGGGGAGCTCCCTGTGTCAGAACTGCTCTGCAGACCAGCACACGTTTCTTGTTACAGGTCACAGTGTCACCCCTCCCAGCCCCGCCCTCAGTCCCGGCCCGGGGTCTCCTCGCTCTGCGTGGCCGAGGGCAGGGGGCATCCTCTCCTCTGCGGGTAGACGCGGCATCGTTGTGGCTGGAGGTCCACAGTGCCCCCGACAGGCTGGGAGGAAGTGCGTCCCTGGGAGATGCAGACCGGAGCCCTTCCGGGGCTCCCCGTCCCCTCTGCGCCTTGGGGCAGGAACACCACCCACGCCTGAGAAATCAGAGGTTTCTGCCTCCCCGCCAGGCCGTCCCCAGGACTCGTGTGGGCAGGTCTTTGTCCCCAGGCCGCCCCTGGCCTCTGGCTTGACCTTGGGGTCCGCTCCACCCCGGGTTTCTCCTGTGGGTCCCCGGCAACTCCCAGTGCGCCCACCAGAGGGCGCCCTGCAGCCAGGAAAGGACGTGGCCGCGGGCAGCGAGTCGGGAAGGGCGCGGGAGGAGTGTGCCCGGGCGGGTTCCTTCACCTCTCGGGAGGTGTCTGCCTGGGGGGCCGTAGGAGGTGATGAGGACCCGGGTTACTCTCAGCTGCACCCCTGCACCCCAGGGGGCGGCGAGTGGGACCCAGCGGAGCCCCCCCCCCCCCCCCCCGGCGTTTTGTGTCGTGCCGCGGTGCACGTGGGCGTGCGGGGCCTGCTGGAGCCACTGCTCCCCGCTTTCCTGGGGCACAGCCACGAGCGGGGCTGCCGCCAAACTTGCCCCCAGGGACTGAACCAGGGTCCCAGCTTCTTCCCATCCTGCTATTTCCCTTGTGTTTTTATGGTCACAATTATGATTATCTAGCCTCCTCGTGGGTGTGAAGAATTTCATGTGCTTCATGCCTTTTCATGGCCGCATAGTACCCCGTGCTCTCTGTCACCGGGGCGAGGGAGAGGGACCCTGGAGCCGATACCTAAACCCCAAGTGGCCAGGGCAGCGGTAGAGGCGGCGGGGTGGGGGAGAAGCCGGGACTCCAGGGAAGTTTCCAGAAGGCACGAGGGGCGCGGTGAGTTGGCCCGCAGAGCAGGTCTGAGTCTCCCGAGCTCCAGGCTGGGGACACGGGACACCCGGGCAGGGGCGGACCCGTGGAATGGTCCTCCCCGATCGCAGCGGAGAGGGTGGGGAGGAAGGGGCGTGCACACACACACACACACGCACACACATTCTCTCACTCTCTGAAGACCAGGGATCGGGCCACCGGTCCAGCCCACTCACCCAGCAGGATGTCAACCAAAAAGTACTTTCTTGCGGCCCGCTGTATGCCAGGTTTCATGCTAAGAGATTTTGGAAATACCAAAATAAGCAAAAAATTGAACACCTTCCCTTCGGGGGGGGGGGGAAAGCCAAGGCGAGCAAGAGAGAAACCCAGTCAGAGCTGCTCAAACTGCCCTTCTCAGTGCTGGGAAAATTTCCGGTGCCAGAGAGAGCAGAGCAGGCAGATCCCGGAGGGCTTCCCTGAGGCATCGCTGCTTGGCTGAGTCTATGGGATGGGAGCAGAGCCCGGAGTGCTGCTGGCATTGGGTACGGGACACGCAAGGCCCCGGGTACGGCTGGGCTGGGGGACCTGGGCGAGTGCCACAGGCTAGGGACAGCGGCCAGCAGCCGGGTCCTCGGCCAGGTTGCGGGGAGGGTGGGAAGGCCTGCCCGCTGGAGCAGGGCTGGGGCTGGCGCTCGGACCTCCAGGCTCGGGGAGGGCAGCTCCACTCCAGACGTCTGCTCTCTGCACTGATCCGGGGGCCCAGGTCCTCCCAGCAGGCTCTGCAAGCCGGCCTCCTGGTCCACAGAGCCGGTGGCAGGGGGATCTTCCTGTCTCCAGGGGCCAGCCCTGGTGTCACAGAAGAAGGCGGCTGTCAGCGGCTTTGACCCTGACCGGTCACTGGAGCACCCAGCCCCCGGTGCCAGAATCCTCACCCCAATTGTTGGGCCGCACCCAGAGGGAGGACGGTCTGTGGTGAGGCCCAGAGGCCCAGGTCACAGACCGCCCTGCAGAGGGCCCGTCGGCTCCCTTGGCCCAGGCTGAGGGGGCGTTTCTAGGGTGGGGAAACCGGTGAGCAGACAGACACATTGGGGCCTGGTACGGGGTCATGACTGCTGAGCCCTGCAGGGTGCAGGGGGGGACTGCCAGGTGGGGGTTGGGCAGGGAAGGCCGGGTGGCAGTGACTGGGGAGAACTCATACAGTCCCACTGGATACAGCTGGGACCGAGACAGGCAGGTCCCAGCACAGCTTAGAGCCAGTGTTGGGGGGAGGGGGGCAGGGCAGGGGTAACAGACGACACATGAGCACGTTTAACACGAGCGACCTGACTGGAGGGACCCTCCTGCAAGGGCAGAGAGGGACACAGGCCATAGGGAAGCATCGCAGCCGAAACCTGGAGGACAGCGTGTCAGGCAGCGGGTGCAGCCGGTGCAAAGGCCCTGTGGTGGAAAGGTCACCCTAACCCCAGGGCCAGGGCTGCAAGAGAGGTGCAGATGAGGAGGGCGATATTTTCTAAAGCCCCCACCTACCCTCCAGGCAGGGTCTTAGGGCCCCTCATCATTTTAAAGTTGAAAGGAATTGGTCTGATTCACATGGAGATGCTTCCTCTGGGAATCTGGCACCCTAAATCACAGCGCCTGGCTGCGGGTTCACTCCAGGACATGCTGTCTTCCTGTGTGGCTGGGAAGGGGGGGAGGGGTTCTGGCCCCAGGCCACCCCTCCCCCGCTGGCGCATTGTCTGCGCTGTGGCCGGAAGCAGCTCCTGCCCGAGGCAGGCGGGGTGTGGGGACCTTGAACCAGTGTCCAGCAACTTGTCCGCCCAGAAGCCTCTGCCGGCACCACTCTCTGTGACCAGCCCACCGCTCCCTGGGCTGGACATTGGGGTGGGGGGAGGGAAGACAGAGGGGAGAGAAAAGCCAAGACCTAATTTACAAGTGAAATGTCTCCAGGACGGCCACCTCCTCCGCCCCAAAGAAAAATAATCCAGGCTTTAGGTTGCCACTAAGCCAGCGTAGCCGCATAGTCTCAGCTCCTGGCCCCGTGGGAATTCGGACCCGAGACTCCACGTTCGGGGATCGTTGTGGGGGGGGGGGGGGGGCCGAGGTCAAACCCGGGAACCGGTAGGTGTCCACGGTCCCCATGCCACCAGCTCTGGGCTGGGGACTGCAGGGGCTGAGACCTCCCAGCCGGGCTCTACCCCCGAGCATCCTTGAGGAAAGATGGCTACGTCCAGCCCCGGGGAAATGGATTTCTCTCCTTCGCAGCTGAATTTGTATCTAGACCTCCGGATCTAGCAGCCTGACGATTCTGGTCAACGGGGTAAACTGAGCCAACTCACAGTCCTGTTCCAGCAGGATCTGATGACGACGGCGTCACGGCCAGGGGTGCCCAGCCTCAGACGCCATCTGTCCAGGCAGGCACCCCCCTGGGGGGTCCCCCCTTCCAGCCAGGCCTCGGTTACTGCACTTTCTTCTTGGGGAGTCTGGAAACGAGCACCTGCTCTTACGGCCGCTCCAGGACCCTGAGGCAGCCTGCATAGGCTGCGACCCTTCTCAGGTCCAGCCCCTGGTCCCCATCGACCCCACAGTGGTGCCAGGTCGGGGTCACCGGCTCCTCATCTCTCCAGAGCGGCTGTTTGGGACAAGAACTCATGTTGGCCGGGGTTCTGGCTTCTAGAAGTTTCTTTTGTTGTTTTTCTTTCAAAATGTCTCAGCCATGCTTTCCAAAGTCTATTTTAATGTCAAAAGCTGGCAAGAATGTCTGTGATCCCTCCCTGAGATATCTCCCTCAGCTCTGCGGCTGCCTGGCCGGCTGTGGGGTGCCAGTCGTGGAGAGAAGGGCTCATCCCCCACACCAGGCAAGGACGGTTATGCCGCCTTGTCGGAGGGGTCATTGTGCCCAAATAAATGAGCAGATCAGAACTGTGTTCAGCGTGAGCATCTGAGGGCCTGCCACACACACACACACACACACACACACACACACACTCCCCCCATAACCTTCTGTGGCTCCCCGTTGCCTCCCTGAAGGCACAGCCCACCTGAGCCTCCCACCCGCCCCCACCTCCCCAGGCCCATGGAAGTCCCACCTCCCGGTCTCGGCTGACACAGGACTCTCTGGCCCAGTAGCACACGTTCGAAAAGGACCTTCTCATCTCCTCGGCTTCCGAAGAGCTGTCCATCCACCTGGTCTGATCTTTCCTCAGCCTCCTTCCCCCCTGCTGTCCCCGACACCGCCTCCTGCTGGCTGCCGGTCTCCCCTCCGGGGCGCCCTCCGGCGGGCAGCCTCTTCGGATGGTCCCCGCCTGCCCCGGGGCTCTCGGCCCCCACGACTTTGTCCATTGCCCCGTCTCCTGGCCAGAACGTGAGCTCCTAGGGACAGAGGGCTAGGGTGCCATCTGAGGGGCCCGTCCGATGAGAGGAGACAGCTCAGCCTGGGGGGCGAGGGGCGCTTTGGGCCTGCTGTACTCGCGAGGCCAGGGGCCAGGCTAAAGATGAACCAAGAATCGGAAAAGGAGAAGATATAGAAGCAAGGTGGACAGCTGCCGCTTAACCTCTACCTGTGTGTCCCTTCCCTACTCAGCGTCTTGCAAGTGCCCACTGACGAGGCAAGTGTGGGCGGAGGGGGTCCCGTCACCACACTGACTAGGGGGCCAGGGCTTTGAGCCCAAGCCCAGGACATGAGCATCCCAGGCTTTCCCAAGGGCAGAATTCCACATCACTCGGGGGTGGGGGCATCCAAAGGGTGTGGGGACTGAGGACCCCAAAGAAAGGAGTCAGGCCTTGCCCAGAAAAGGTTTAGGGGTACAACGAACACGCCATGGGGCATGTAATTAAAAGCGGAGGCCAAAAATGAAGGGAAGGCGAGGGCAAGGAGCTGAGTCTAAGTGGAGCCCGAGAGGTGCTCACAACTTTGGTTCAAAGCTCCCTGGCAGCCAAGGCAAAAAGGGAAAGCAGCAGTTTACCCAAGTGACTATTCCATAGGTAGAGTTCGAAGGCATCAGATTTTAATCCTGAAGCTTCCCTCCGGGGGAAGGCGTCATGGGGACTGGGGGTTAGTGTGGGATTTCCTTCTGTCCTGTATACGTGCTGAGCAGCAGCTTGGGCCAGACCCGGGCTCAGCTTTGGGTGAAAACCCACGCAGGCTGCTGAGGCATTATGGCCGCTCTGCACATGCCCGCCCTGCACCTCGCTTCGCCCTCCCGGTGGCTTGGTCCCGTGTCTGTCGCTCCTTCAATTGTACACTTAAGGAGATGGAAGAAAGAGACAGTCTGTCCCTCAGGATGTAGCCGGTCCGTCTGTCCTTGGCGCTCAGTCTCTCAGCTTTGTGACTTCACTCTACGGCCGTGGTGTGCTCTCTCCCCTTTGTCCCCAGGACGCCGTCACAGGCGCACTGAACCCTGGGCCGCGTCCTCGTGACCTCATCTTCCCGCCCTCTGGACACCGGGCCTGCGCTGCAGGCCTCGGCCCTCCGCCTAACTCCCTGGGCACCCCCACCTCCCTGTCGTGCCCCGAGCCACTGCCCGGCGCGGGGCCCTTGCAGGGTAGCAGGTGCAGAGCCCACGAAGGCCCGAAGGTCTCGTTCAAAGTGACGAGAAAAGGCCTGGCTTCCTCACAGCCCAGAGAGGCTGCTCACAGATGCCGGCCGCCAACCGTGTCCGATGTTTGTTGTAGCCGCTGGGTTCACCGCTAATGGGTGGATGCTGACCGTGGCCATTTTACTGCGCTCACGGCCTCCCTGGGTCCGGAATTTGGACGGGACACAGCAGGAACGCCTCCTCTCTGCCCCACCCCGCCGGGGGCCTCGCTGGAGGCGGCTCAGGGTCTAGGAACCGGAACCACCTGCAGGCCGGCCGGCCGACCGCCAACCGCTGTGGGCTGAGACCCGTCCACGTGACCGTTGCTCACCAGCCGGTTCCAAGACCGAGTGCCCCAGGGAGCTGTGCCACAGCCCTACCCCCGCACCCGCACGGCACCCTTCCATCCCTTCTACTTGTGGGGGGGCAGGGAAATAGATGCCTCCCCTTGACGGGGCCTGGAAGTTTCTAGAAGAAACTAGCTATAGCACTCCCACCCTTCATTGGCTGTAAGCACGACTGTCTAGGCTTCCGCAGCAGGAAGGGGTTTGGCCGCTACAGACGGGTTCTCTCCATCCCCGCACCGGCCAGGGGGCCGCCTTGCTTCTTCCGGGCCTGTGCTGGCCACTCACCCTTTATGTCGCCCGACCCACCCCCTCACCCCACCCCTGCTCCTGCGGACCCTGGAGGCTGAGCGGGACAGACCTTCCCCTCCCCCACCTCGGGCCGCCACCCCCGCAAACTCCTCAGCTCTGCCCACACCTGTGTCCCTTTGTCAAATGCTCCTCGGGTGCCCCAGACCCAGGGTGCTATCTGCTTCCTGTGCACAGGGACCCTGTCCAGACACAAAAACCACGGTGCGGGGTGGGGGAGACGAGTACCCTGAGAGGGTCTCCCCCCCGACCCCGGGGTCTCACTGTCTGCAGGGCTCCGGCCAGGGGGCTGTGGCTTGTCCACGAAAGCCTCCCACAGAGCAGTCCTGCCTTGAGGAGGCCACCGCCCAGGGGTGGGGACAGGGCTGAGCGTTTCGACTCCAGAAAGACCAGGCCCCAGCGGGGGAGCCTGTGCCGACTCGGACAGCTGAATAAACAGCCCCGGTCATGTTTGCAGGCCCCTGCAGCCTGGCCGCTCCGTAGGCTGCAGGCCGCTCAAGGCCAAGAGCAGGGCGGCTTTCCCCGGTGGAGGTGGGGGGAGCCACTCGCCCGGTCCCAGCTCCGGGCCCCACAGCAGGCGATGCCATAGCTGGCAGGAGGGAGCGAGGGATGGACAGACGGAGGGACAGAGGCTGCCGGGGGCCCGGGGACGTGGCAGGAGGTAGACGGAGCTGGGACCGGAGGGCCGGCAGGAGTCACCAAGGCCCCCGTTTCGGCCAGGCCGGGCCTGGGGGGTGGCGTCACCCTCCCTGTGCCCTTTCCTCACATCCCTAGAGCTCAGGGAGCCCACTCCCCGGGGCCCAGAGGGCTGCATCACGAGAACGCATTCTTGAGGGGCCTGACCACCACCTTGGGGAGATTAGTTCTGATTTAACCCCCAAATAATAACTTCTCAGCTTTCCTAATTGCATCCAGCTGTGCGGGGTCGTCCCCCACCCCCCCGCCGGCCGCATGGAGGCTTCCCTCCCGCCTCGTACCCCGGCCTGGACCCGAGAAGGGAGACCCTGGGACACAGGGATAATGAGAGCCAGATGCCTTCTGTCTGTACCAGGCCCCACGGGGGCAGAGCTCACCTCAGCCGGGCCCGTGGGGGCCTCGTGGCCTTCCATGGAGGGGACAAACGGATGGCCTTTCCGGCCACTGACCCCAGAGCCACTCACCAGCGCAAGGTCAGACCTTCTAGAGCCGACCCGCCCGGCCGTGACCCCTCCCTGTGCCCCCAGCCTCCTACACCCCCACCCAAGCCCCCCCCGTGTGCGCTGAGTATGGAAAAAGTACCTCCAGCCACACGGCGTCCCTCTCCGGCCTCCCTCCAAGCCCCACGTCCCCAGGAGTAAGTCCCCCTCTCCTGCCCCAGGCTGCCCGCGAGGGTTGACGTGAGCCGTGTGTCTGCCGCCCCAGACCCGGGAGAACCCTGAGAGCAGGGCCACACCTGGCTGCTCCCCAAATCCCTCGTCTTGATCCACGACGTCTGTGACTGGACAGACGTAGCGTTTTCTGTGCATCAGGTGCTATGGCATCTTCTGAGTGTCAGCTCACGGTGCTCTGTGATGTGAGCACCCTCGTCACCTCCTATGGCACAGAGAGGTTGAGCGAACGCCCAGCGACACACAGCCAGACAGGCGGGGGGCTGCCCAAGGAGGCCGGACGAGCGCTGAAGGACCAGGGGGCCAGGCCCAGCCCTGGGGATGTTTATGGCCCAGTTACCATCTCGGGCCCACTTACCTCTGCTTGATGTGGAGGCCAAGGTCACGGGACAGCAAGATAGCTAACACCTGGATTGCCTGTATGCGCCCCCTCCCTCCATGTCAGAGTACCCGGTCAGGACCCTGGACCCCAGTCGACCCACCGCATGACGCTCACCTCCTGAGCATCCGTTCATTCAGAGGCCAGCGTCTCAGAACAGTGGAGGCTGAGAAGAGGACGCCTAGAATGACATTAGAGGTCACGGCAAGACTGGCTGTCTGGCTGGGCCTCGGCCACTGGCCTCTGAGGCTGAGAGGGATAGCCTGGGCAGGAACAGGAGACTGAGTCCCTTCCCTTGCCTCCTGCCCCCTCCCTCCTGCCCCCTCCCCCTGCCCCCTGCCCCTGCCCCCTCCCCCCTGCCCTCTCCTGCCCCCTCCCTCCTGCCCCCTGCCTTCTGCCCCTGTCCCCTGCCCCCTCCCTCCTGCCCCCTCCCTCCTGCCCCTGCTCCCTGCCCCCTCCCTCTTGCCCCTGCCTCCTGCCCCCTGTCCCCTCCCTCCTGCCTCTGCCCCCTGCCCCCTCCCTCCTGCCCCTCCCTCCTGCCGGGACCAGGCCAAGTCTCCCTCCTGCCAGTCTTGGTGCTCATCAGTCATACCAATCTGACTGTCTCCTTCCTGGTGGGAAATTCAGGGAGATGTGGAGGGGCTTGGGAGGTGCTCACCTGCCCTCCACCTGCTCTGTCCCCTTGGGACTCAGTGCCACATGTGGGGCTGGCGATCGGACCCCCGGGATTCTGGCCCTGGTGCCACCCCAGCTTTGTGTCGGGCCCATCCTAGGCCCGGTCAGAACCTCCCTCTATCTGGGTGTCAGGTCCCCCACCAGCAAAAGCTGACGCCTGGGTTCAGTTGGATGATGGCCCTTCCACCTCTAAAACCACTTTCTCTGCTGGGTCCCGGCCTCATGCCCAGCCCGGTGCCAGCATCATGCCCACTGTGATGGGTACCCAGGCCGGGCACTAGCAACCAGCGAGCAGGAGGCTGGTGGGGTCTGGTTGAAGAGCCCGAGGGAGCTTCGTGGAGACCAGGGAGGTGCAGGTCGTCAGACATTAGAGACCAGAGGGCATTCCTGTGAGGCAGCACCTGCAGATGGGACCCACGGGCACATTCTTAGCTGCTGACCCATCAGCCCTCCCCCCCTCCCCTCTGATGCTGCTGCTGGAAATGCGTGTCTCCAGAAGTGCCTTCCACACTGTGGTCACCACACAGCCATGGGCATGTTGCTAGAGCCTTCTGAGCCCATCTGCGTCCCCTGTGAAAACCTTTGGTGATCAGCGCACACCTGGGGGGGATGTGCAGGCCCTGGCCTGGGTGGGGGGGGCTCATCAAGTGCAGATCCTGGGCCTGGAAGCTAAAAGCTGGGGAAGCAGGTGGTAGCTCTGGGCACTCCCGGTGTGGGTGTGGGCCCTTGGCGCCCCTCTGACCCAGGGCTGGGGGCCTCAGGGTTGTGATACCACCTCATTCTCACGCCTGCACCCAGGGCCCAAACACACACCTTCCTGTTCCCGTGGGCTGGGCCCTTCTCTCCTCCAGTTGGGTGACTGCCCCGCCCCCACAGAATAGGGAGCCTCGGTTTCCTCATCAAGCCCCAAGAGGCTGCTGGTTGGGGTGGGCACTTTTCCACTTGAGGTGTCTGAGTGCAAACATCACCAGCCACCTGATGAAGCATCTCCCTGCGGGGTCTTCCCGGCTGGCCCAGTGACCCCTCTGACTCCCTATCTGTAAAGGGGCAATCGTGGCCATACCCCACCTGTGGGGGGCATGAGAAGATCCAATGAAATAACGCAGGTGATGCTCTCAGCCAGGGAGCCTAGCGGGTGCCTTGTAGGTGCCTCTGGGTCTGTGGGTGCCCCAGCCCTGCAGGTGTCCCCGCACTAAAGGGGCCCCTATTTGTGGGTACCTGGAGCCTGTGGGTGCCGGGGTTTAGGGTTGGGTCGCCATGTGTCCCCACGGCCACCAGGGAGCAGCAGAGGGGAGCAGTTCCGTGGGCGAGCTGGAGTCTGGCCCTCCCCTGCTTGGGCTTTGTGCAGGGAAAGCAGCAGGGAGTCGGAGGAGGCCCAGCGGGGTCACTCTGGGCCAGCAGAGGAGTCTGGGCTCAGATCCTGGCCCAGCTACTAATTCCCGCACGACTCCGGCCTGCCTGGCCCTCCTCTGTGCACCCGGTGCTGTGCTGTGGTCCCTGGGTCTCTTCCAATGCGGAAATTCGAGGCGAGGCCCAGAGAGAGGCTTACCCCACACAGCTGCAGACCTGGGGGGGGGGGGGGGGCGGGGGGGAGGGCTCCTGGCATCCAGTTGAGGCCCCCTCTCTGACCCCAGCCCCGGGGCGCCTCCAGTCTCCAGATGGGGAGATTGAGGCCCAGCCAGGAGCAGGGGCTTGGCCCGCGTCACTCAACAAATCAGAGGCAGACACAGGACGGGCTGGGGCTGCGGGCTGCACACCACCAGCGTCCTAAATTCCCCCAAGAGCAGGGGGTCTGCTGGGCCCAGCCCGAGAGGGGACCTTCCCCTGGCTCCCAGTGCCCGGTGAGCGCCCCGGGAGGCCTCTGCGGGGCTGCTGTTCCAGGGCGGTTTCAATTCTTAGCGCCCCTTCATCCACCTGGGAGGGTGGGGGTCACCAGGCCTCGCTGGGAGCCCAGCACGGGGGTGGGGGGTGGGGGGGGTGGGGGGGGCCTGGCGGGGAGTGGGGGAGCCACAGGGGAGGGAGGGGAGTCGCGCCCGGGGACGCTCCCCTGCTCAGTTTCCATATCCGACCAGCTACCCGGAAGGGGAGGTGGGGGCCGCCTGACGCGGGGCCCAGAGAGGCCCTGAGGGGACGCCGGGTGGACAGCCTCGGCAGCCCTCGGAGGGGCCAGCGCGGCGTCTCCTCCAGGCTCCAACACAAGGTGGGGGGGGGGTGCGGGCGGCCTCGAGCTCTCTGCTCTGTGGCCGGAAAAGACTCGTGTTCCAGGAATATGCAGCTTGGCAGGTCAGAGCAAGCCCATCGTGTGGTTCCCAGACCCCAATCCGCACCGCAGGGGTCCTCCCTTGCCCCCTCCTCCCCCGCCGGGGTGCCTTCATCCCTGCTATGATGCTGGGCGTAGCACGACCTCTCTGGGCCTCGGTTTCCCCACGGGGTGGTGACGCAGTCACAGGGTGGGGACCCTCAGGGTCACTGAGAGGCTGCAGGCCGAGGCCGGGGCCAGGGGGCCGAGGCCAGGAGATGAGGAAATGTCTGGGGTCCCCCAGCTGCCCTCCGAGTGGGGCTGCGAAGCGCCCCTGGCTCCCTCCGACCTGGCTCCCTCCGTCCGCATTTTAGCAGCCTCAGGACAGGCAGGGCAAGGAGGCCACGGGCCGCCGTCATCCAGCCGAGCTGGGGCCCGGCCAGCAGCGTTTCCCAGTGGCCTCCTCCCGCGCTCAGAGCTGCATTACCTCATCAGGAAGCCATTCCGGAAAGGAGCTGCAAAGCCCCGGGGAGTAAGAGGGGAGCCGAGCTTTCCAAGGCCCCTCCTGGCGGCCTCGGGTGCCGGACAGGGGCAGGCGTCACGCCTCCGGGTGTCTGCCTGCCGAGCGACCGCTGGGAGGGCAGCTGGCTTCCGTCAGCTTTTCGGGGTGACCAGGCCGGGCTGGCAGCACGGCGGTGCCCTTGGCCGGCTGGCTACCGGGCGGGCGGAGGGTTTATTTCGAGAGCCGGAACCGAATGCGTGGACAGGGGGGATGTCAGGTCCCAGCCGACGGCGGAAGCCCGGCCCTAGCCCCTTCTGGGCCTCAGTTTCCCCTCTGTCCAGCATCCCTTCCCCACTTGGTTCTTGTTTCCGCGCTCCCCGCCCCCCCCACTCTGGTGGCTACAGGGAGCACTGGACATAAGTGAGCACGTGACCGTGCTCCCTGCTGCCTGTTGATGCAAACCAGAGGCCCGGCTGCCTCCAGCTGGCTCTCAATGGGCTTTTCTGGGCCATGTGGTCAGGGCCGAGAGGGGCAGGGAGCTGGGGGGCGGGGTGCAGCTGGGGTGCTGGGGAGAGAGGAGGAGCTTCCCGTACAGCCCGGGGTAGGTCCTGAGGGACGAGGGCACGGGGCAGACAAAGGGAGCCCTGGACCCTGGTTCCGCCCTCCCTCCCAGCTTAGATTCCAGAGAAATCCCTGAGCCTGTTTTCCCATCTGTAAAATGGGGCTAAGCGAGGCCCACCCACCCACCCCGGAGAATGGTTGACAGGACCCCTGAAGCCATGCAAAAGAGACAATCGGAGGCACAGGCAGACGGGCTTTTGTGGGAGGCCTGTGGGCAAGCACCAGCTCCCCCTAGACCAACTTCCAGTCTTCAGACAGTCAGGGCCGGAGGGGTCCTCCCAAGATACGAGTCCGTTTGGTGCAGTTTCCGACGACAACCACCGCCCCAGCCCCGCCCCGCCTCCATGCCCTATAGTCCGTGCAACTCTGTCCTCCAGCCACAACTGACCGCCTGCGTGCCCACGCTCACCGTATCTTTTTTCAAACTGTGCCTGGAGAACTCCTACTCGTCCTGCAAAACTCCAGGTGAGGTGCCCCCTCCTCTGGAACGTCTCACGAAGTTGTTCTGAGAGCCAAAAATTGTACACGTGCGAACACACAGGCACGTTTCCAAGGTATCGACTGTCACATTCACAGCTGTCCGCGTTATTAGTTAGAAAGAGATCCAGAAAGTGCTACTGGGGTAGGAGTCAGCAGGAAGGTTTTCTGGCTTGGCGGTTAAGCCCAGCCTTGGCAGATGGTAGAATTTGCAAAGAGGAGAGGAGGAGATTGGAGACCAGGGGTAGGAGGAAGTGCGGCCGTTTTAAACATGGCTGCGAATGCCTGGGTGCTCCTCCCGTTGAGAGGTGGGGTCCGCGTCCTCTCCTCTTGAATCTGGGAGGCTTGTGACGACTTCAGCCAGCAAAGCGTGGCGGCAGGGCAAGGCCGAGTCCTAAAGGGCCGCAGAGCTCGCACCCTGGGGCCCCAGTTGCTGCGTGAGAAGCAAGTTCAGGTCCCCCGAGGCCTCCGTGCCCGAGGAGGCCCGGGCTGCATGGGGAGCCCACGTGGTGGTGTGCTGGTGCAAATCACCCCAGCCCAGGCGCCAGGGTGAAGACATACTCTGCCAGCCACAGCTGCTACAGCCCCAGCCGCTCAGGGTGTCCCGGGGGTGGCACCACACATCACAGGGCAGAGGACAGTTGAACCCGCGGGGCCCCTGCCAAATACCTGACCCACAGAATTCACAAGTAGAATAAAATGGCTATAGTTTTATGTTGCTGCTTTGGAGTGGTTTGCTATGCACAAGCCAAGCCTGTCCAACCCCAGAATTCCATCAGTAAGGAACAATCTCCCCAGGTGCTCTCGGCATTCACAGCCCAGCCCCATACGTAACCCATCCTGGGGAAGGTTCATCAAACGAGTGGATAATGTCCAGCCTCACGCCAGCCACACCATAGAGCCTTTTCTGAGTCACTTCCCAAACCTGGAAGAGGGTGTCCGTTCCTTAGAGCTCCCACAGGCCCTTGCGGCTTGGGTGGTTGTGGGTCCAGAAGTTCTGGGGAGTCATCCAGGCTCTGCGTGGCACATCTGTCCCCCCCTGTGCCCCAGTTTCCCCACCCACGGACTAGGGCATTGAACTCATCATCTCTGTAGTCTCTCCAGACTGAATCTGCCTGAATGGGGGCATCGTGCACTTGTGAATGTCCCTTCACATCCTCTTATCCACGGACTCTGCTTCCCAAGGAGGCAAGGGCTGTGACTGGAATCTCCCTGTGACATGCTCAGCACCCAGCCCTGGGCCTTAGCCCAAAAGAAGGATGCCTCTGGTGTCTACTGAATGAATGAATGAATGAATGAATGAGTCAGTGAGTGAATGAATGAAAGAATTCTTCCTGTGCTCATTCATTCAATCAATTTCCCACACGCACGACAAAGATTCCCTTATAGCAGCTCCAGGAGTCTACTCTTAAACATCTCACGTGACGGCGAGCTCACTACCTTTCAAGGTAGCCCACTTCTTATTGGGGCAGTTCTGATCAGAGAGCATTTCCCTGAGCCAGCCTCCTTCCTGGGCCCCACGGGTAGCGGCCAGAGAAGGAGGGAGAGAGCACATGACTCGAGGAAGGAGCCCTCGGCACCCCAGTCCTCAGAGCCCGTGACAAGTGCTGGACAGCTGGAAACCTTGGGGCTCTCTGCGGCCCAGCTGCGGTCCTGCGCGGGCAGGACAAGGGCAGCTGGGGCAGGGCCAGCACCCCAGGAGGTCTGCGGAGACTAGGCAAGCAAGTGGGCAGAGAGCAGAGCTGGGACGGGACAGGTGGTCTGTGTCCGTTTCCATGGCTTCAGTGCCTCTGCCTGCCCAGCCTAGCCTGGGAAAAACAAGCTGGGCACTGAGCGAGCGGCGCCTGTGACCGCCAGGGACAAAGGCTGGGCTGTTTAGGCACTCGCGACGGCCAACTGGGCCTGCCTGGCGGTACACGGGTTTAGACTAGGCCGGTGGGGCTAAGCTGCCAGGCTCCCAGCCGGTCCTCTGGGCCCCTGGGGCGCAGGCTGTGGCTGGGGGCCTGCAGGGGGGAGGCTAGGGGGCCCCCGGGGGCAGTCACACAGCCCCCTCCCTGCTGAGCCTCTCGGGAGACAAGACAGCAGACACTACTCGACAGCATTTCTCCCTCTGTCTCTGAGCGAGATGCCAAGAGACCTGGTGTCAGCGGCCACATGCCTGTGGGCCTCCCCCCCACCCTTCCTAAGCGCGCCCCCAAAGAGTGACCACACACGGGCCCACGCGGGAAGTGTTTTCGCTGCCTCTGTGGGCAGACGCTGTCTCTGGCCGCAAGCCAGGCAGACCCAAAGCCCCACCCAATGGCATACTGGCTGTGTCCCCTCCCTGCCACCTCCTCCACTCCCCCTCGTGTCCCCTGGGATCCCCTCCCGAGGAAGCCATGCTCCCAAGAATCAGTGCGTCAGGGCCGGGCTGGCTTCTGGAGAGACCTGGAGCGAGCCAGGGCCCCACAGAGGGTCTCTGCGTGCATTTCGGTCACACGGGCTTCTGCTGTCCCGGAGCTCAGAGCCCCAGGAGGCTGTGCCGTGTTGTCCCGGTAGCTATGACCCTGGGAAGTGTGGGAAGCGTCAGCAAGGAAGGGAACTGAGGCCAGAAGGAGCTGGAAGCCATGAGCCAACGGATGCTGGGACGCACCTACAGGGGAGGGGTTTCGAGTTTGAGGAGGTGGGGAAGCTGCTCAGAGCAAGGGGTCTGCTCGACCTACAGACCTACAGAAGCCCCGACAGCCCCCCATCTGGGTCGGTGGGACCCCCCCGCAGCCCTTGCCTGCTCGGGTCTCAGCCCCACAGCTGAGAAGGCGGGTGGGCTCTACCCAGCCCCGTGTGGCAGTTCGGGCTGGCAGGAAGTCATGCACGGGCAGCCTTCGGGGGGGGGAGCAGGATGTCAGGGAGGAACAGCCTGGGGTCACCCCTGTGGCCGGGAGGGCAAGAACACAGGCGCGGACAGGGGCCTGACCCTGCAGGAGCGCTCTGGAACAAGAAGGGCCCCCAGAGCTGGCCCGGCTTGGATGGACTCGGCCGGGCTTATACTCTTGACTGCATCCATCACTGGGTGTGGCTGGCCCAGAGGGTCCGTGACCTTGATCCAGGCAGGTCTCTGCAGCTTGAGGCCAACCCTGCGGGGGCTCGAGGCCAGGGCTGTGTGTGCTGGAGGGAGCCCCGAGGTGGGGGGAAGGGGGGCTCAGAGCACCCGCAGGCAGGCGCTGACTCGGGGGCTCCATCCTGTCCAGCCGCCTGGGACACCCCCCCAGCCCTCACGCCTGAGGGGCTGAGCTTATCGCCTTCCCCGGGCTCCTCCTGCCTCCTGTTCCTGGTCCGGGTGACGGGGCCAGCTTCATGACTGTCTTGTCCATTGCCCAGCACGTGTCCTGGGGCACAGCAGCCCACCGGTGAACACAGAGA
Source organism: Panthera onca (assembly GCF_046562875.1). Classification (NCBI taxonomy): domain Eukaryota; kingdom Metazoa; phylum Chordata; class Mammalia; order Carnivora; family Felidae; genus Panthera; species Panthera onca. The sequence goes on from NC_138345.1 coordinate 137,779,497, forward strand.
AGGGAGGGAGGAGACAAAGGACAGAGGGAAGGAGGGAGACAGCAGTGAGCGCGTGAATGACATCAGAGCGACTGTGGATGGGTTGTATCACCTTGAAGAGCGCGAAGGATGCCCTCTGGGGCCCCGCGACCCTGGAGGCCCTGGGATCATCTCAGAAAATGTCTTTGAGCTCTGGAAGGAGGAAAGAAGCCACCTTCACTCAGGACCGAGAGGCACTCTGGAACATTCCCAGGAAAGGGCTCTCAGGGGGAGAGCTAAGAGGCTCCGTGGTGCCCACAGGACCCCCTCGCGTCCCCGGCAGTCGCCCTGCTGAGTCAGGGCCTGAGTCAGCTCCTGCCTCCCACCTGCCTCCCGCGGGGCACCGGCCGGGTCTGCGTGCCCGGCGTCCCGGCGCTGGCCAAGCCCCGCGGCCCTGGGCGCCCGCAGCCCGAGCCACTGCTCAGCAGCGCTGTGTGTTGGAACTTGCATGTTTCTGAGCTCAGACGTCCTTCCAGCCACCCTCCCACGGTGCTGCCACAGCCTGTCAGATTGTCACACGGATAAGTCCTCATCCCAGGTGCTGGGGGTGGGGGGTGGCGGCTGCAAAGGGAGGTCCCTAGACCCGGGGCGAGGCAGGGCCCCCAGGGCATCCCCCCGCCTTCCAGCCACCAAGCTCAGCGGGCAGGAGGCCACACCCTCCACTCCACGTCCCCACCTGCTCGTCCAGGCCCCGGCCCGTTCCCTCCGCCTCGTTGGCAGCCTCGTCCTATCTCTGCCTCATCACCCACCTCTCCCTTCCCTCCGGCGCCGGGCACACTCAGGCCCCTCCCTCCACAGGGAAGAACACCCTCAATGCCGCACGCACCTCCAGAAGCTGCCCCTTCCCTCCCTCTTCCCACCCACCCCCGCGCATCCACCAAGACACCCCTCGGCCACCCTCCCCTGAAAGGCTCTCATCAGTCAGTGATGAGCCCTCTCTTGCCAAAGCCAAGGTCGCCTCCGATTCCATCTCACGGCATGTGACGCAGCCCACACACCTCCTTCTGGAAGCTCCTTCCTTGGGCCCGCCCCTCCCGGAGCTCCTGGGGCGCTGCTGCCGGGGCAGGTGGTCCTATCTCCCCCGTACGAAACCCATCTGCAGAGCCATGGACAATAATCATCTATCTGCCTTATAATCAGTTTTCTTTTTTTGTTTGTTTGTTATTTTATTTTATTTTTTTTAATGTTTATTTATTTTTGAGAGAGAGAGACACAGAGTGAGAGTGGCAGAGGGTCAGAGAGAGAGGGAGGCACAGAATCCGAAGCAGGCTCCGGGCTCCGAGCTGTCAGCACAGAGCCCGACGAAGAGCTCGAACTCACGAGCTGTGAGATCTTGACCTGAGCTGAAGTCAGACACTCAACCGACTGAGCCACCCAGGTGCCCCTATTTATTTATTTTGAGAGAGAGAGAGAGAGAGTGAGCAGGGGAGAGGCAGAGAGAGAGGAAGACAGAGAATCCCAAGCAGGTTCCATGATATCCACACAAAGCCCGATGCAGGGCTCAAACTCATGAACAGTGAGATCACGACCCGAGCAGAAATCAAGAGATAGATGCTTGTCTGACTGAACTACCCAGGTGCCCCAGGACTCTTATTATATATACGACACAACTCTGGATTTGCCGTTTCTTGGTTCTCAATGAGAAGCTAGATGTCAATGACATCATCATTTTCCTTCACAGAACGGGTCCGTTTTTGTTCCACATCTTTCAAGATTTCCCCCTTCCCTCTGGCTTTAAGAGGTGGTTTCTCTTGCGTTTCTCTTGCTTGGGGTTTGCCGAGCTTTTTGGATCTGTAGGTTAATGTTTTCTGTTCATATTGAGACGTTTTCAGCCATTAGAGCCTCAAAACTTTTAACCCTTACATCTCAATCCTCTCCTTCTGGGGCTCCAACTACGTGAATTTGGACCACCCGATAGGGTCCCATGGGCCTCCAAAGTTCTAGTTTATTATTATTATTATTATTATTATTATTATTATTATTATTTGGCCAATCTTACTTCTCTTTTCTCTTTGGATAGGATATGTTCTGCTGACTTATCTTCAGGCTTACCGATCCTTTCTTCTGCCATCGCCAGAATTGGAGCCCACCCACCTAGTGAGTTTTGTAAAACTCCAGTTATTGTTTTTTTTCAGCCCCGGAATTTCCATGAATCATTCCCATTTGTCCAAGGAGAGTCCCTATCTGTTTAGTCATTGATATCATACTTTCATTTAATTCGTTGAACCCATTTGCCTCTAAACAGAGTTTTCTTTAATTCTCTGAATATATTCACAGCAGCTGCTCCGATGTATGTGCCTGCTAAATCTGAACTCAGGGCCCCTGCACACACAGTTCATCGCTGTTGACCTCCTTTGTGAGGCACACTTTCCTGTGTCTTTGATGCTCTACCCATGCGGGGTTGAACACTGGCTAGAGGAGAGAATACATTGTAGAAGCTCCGGAATCAGAAGCTGAGTGAGGTAAGATCAGCAGGGGCCCGAGTGCGCCAGGAGTCACAGGTGTGGGAGGGTGGGGGACATCCCCAGAGGTCACACTGCCTTTTCCTCTGCCCAGAACAGTTTTCCTCACCACGCATCTCACCAAATCATCATCGTGCTAGACTTGGCTTCAGAACCACCCCCTTAGGGAAGTCTCCCCGCCCCGACGAGGATGGTACCCTTTGTTAAACACAGTTCTGAGTACTTTCTACCCCTGCAGTGATTATGAACTTGGTTCGGGTAGTTTCTTCCTTTCTATCTATCTCCCCCACCGCCCTGGAAGGTAGATGAAAGCAATGATGAGCGGTAAGCTGTTACCATGCTCCTGGCACAAACGGATGCTCCGTAAATATTTGTTTAATGAATGAGTGTTGCCCACTTTGCCTCCAGGACATTTTCCCAATTTGCTGTCTCCCAGCAACACATAAGAGTGTTCGTTCCCTGAACTCTCACTGGTACTTATCTTTTATAAGCACGTGCTTTAATCTCTTTATAAGCTTTTCCAATCTAATAACTGAAAATCTTATCTTAGTTTGCAGCCTTCGATATTAAACCTTTCCCATAGATATATTAAACGTTTGAACTTTCTCTTCTGTGAGTTTCCTTCCCATATCCTTTGCAAATATTTTGTCTCATTGGTTTGCAAGGGGATTTTCTTTATATTGAGTTAGAACTATTTTGTATGGCACCGATTTTTTCCCAGTGATTGTCTTTCAAGTCTGCTTCTATTGTTTTTCCCCCATGTGGAAATTCTGGGTTTTTAAAATAGTTTTTATTAAGCATAATTAAATATAGTGTCATATTATTAGTTTCAGGTGTACAATATAATCATTCGAGAATTCTATACGTCACTCAGTGCTCATGATGATAAGTGCATTCTTAAATCCCTTTATCTATTTCCCCCACCCCCGCTCCACATCCCCTCTGGCAACCACCAGTGTGTTCTCTGTATTTAAGGGTCTCAGGGTTGGTTGGTTTGTTTGTGTGTTTGTCTCTTTTTTTCTCTCTTTGTTCTGTTTCTTAAATTCCACATATGAGTGAAATCATGTGGTATTTGTCTTTCTCTGACTCGTTTCACTTAGCATTATGCCCTTCAGGTCCATCCGTGTTGCAAATGGTAAGACTTCTTTTTTATGGCTGACTAATATTCCTATCTATCTATCTATCTATCTATCTATCGGAACCAAGTAAAACCTTGGTTTGCCAGCATAATTCATTCCAGAAACTTGCTTGCAGTCCAAAGCACTCGTATATCACAGTGAATTTCAAGAACCATTGGTCGAGTTGTGATCATGTGACATCTGGCATCACGTACGACTCGTATTGCAAGACGTCCCTTGCTTATCAAGTTAAAATGTATTAGTAATGCTCGCTCGTCTTGCAGAACACACTCCCAGAAGAAGTTACTTGCAATCCAAGGTTCTACTAGATATATATCGCATCTTCTCTATCCATTCACCTGTCAGTGGACACTTGGGTTGCGTCTGTATCTTGGCTATTGTAAACAATGCTGTGCTATGATGAACATAGGGGTGCATAGGTCTTTTCATGTTTTTAAATATAATTTATTGTCAAACTGGCTAACATACAGTGTGTTAAGTGTGCTCTTGGTTTGGGGAGGCATATGTCTTTTCAAGTCCGTGTTTTCTTCATTTTCTTTGGGTAAATACCCAGTAGTAGAAGGACTGGATCCTTTGGTAATTCTATTTTTAATCTTTTGTAGAATGTCCGTACTGTTTTCCACAGGGCCTGTGCCAATTTGCATTCCACGTGTAGAAATGTTTCTTTGTATATAGCAAAAATCTTCATTATTTCTTTTATGACCCCTGACACGGGTGCCATTGTTTGGGAAGATCTGATCCACCTCAAAATCGTGTAAGCAATCTGATCATATTTTCTCCCAGTTTATTTATGGTTTCATCTTTTCAATTTAGGATTCTTAATCTACCTCAAGTTTATTTTGGTGCAAGAAGAGAGACACAGATATAATGTCATATCATATTTCAGAATGGTTGCCAGGTTCCCCATCTCTGATTTAAAAAAAAAAAAGTAGACGTAAACAGAGACATTTGTAGCGCACACCTCTCTCTCTTCTTAGATTTTCTGTTGTGTCTTTTGATCCACCCACCCCAGTGACGGTCCTATAATATTTTGAAAATGTTTGCCATATAATATATTTTACGGATAGTAAATCCCACTGGAAGCCACTTTATTTATTCTGCTAATATTTATCGAGTTCTTATTTTGAGTCTGACACTGTTCTAGGTGCTGGAGACACAGCAATGACTAACACAGGCAAGAATTCTGCTGTCATGCAACTTACATTCTGCTCAGACACCCAGTGCTCATCCCTTCAAAATCTGGCAGCCAGTACATGGCAAGTGCATTCAATGTTGGAGGGTAGAAGATAAATTCGGACATATAGTACTGTGTCCCCAATATTAAGAATACTTTGGTTCAGGGACGCCGGGGTGGCTCAGTTGATGAAGCACCCAATGCTTGGTTTCCATGATCTTGCGGTTCATGAGTTTGAGCCCTGCATCAGGCACTGTGCTGACAGCCAGGAGCCTGCCTGGGATTCTCTCTCTCTCTCTCTCTCTCTCTCTCTCAAAATAAATAAATAAACTTAAAAATAATAAATAAATACATAAATATATAAATAAATAAGAATTTAGCTTGCTGCTAGCCACCACCTTAAAGGGCACTCTGGCAGATTAGACTGCATCAAAGGCATAAGCAGGTCTGAGGGAGGTAAGGGGTGGACTGTATTGGGCACATGTCTCACAGGAGCAGAGCCCTCTCGGCCCCACTCTGGTACTCCAGCCATCGCCACGGCAGCCGGTTTCACAGGGGTGTACACGGTTCACAGACAGTACCGTGCCTTGGGCGCATGCTGGACACGTCTCGCTTCCTGCTCTGGTGCTCCTCTGAGAATGTGGCGTGGACGCCTGGATGACCCCACTCTGCCTTCATGCTCACAGATCCCAGGAGCGCCGCGAGCCGACACCCTTGGAACCATCCTTCACCGAGCGTGAGCAGGAGCTGGTGATAAACTCTTCCCGCTTTCATCCCCTGGGTAGACAGTGCTAAGATGTATTTCCCAAGTACCCCAGACCTTCCCGGAGGATCAAGTACCAGGCCCTGGTAGCAGTGATCAACCTGGGAAAGCATTTTCTGTGGGTTTCCTATGGGAAATCCTCTATGGGGATCTCATTCCCAACTAAGCTGTCTGCAGGCCCACTTTTGTCTCAGGCTCTGCTTTCAAGGAAACCAGATTAGGGCCCGTGCCGATGTGGAGACACAGACGACCAGAAATATACTCACAATTTTGAATAAATATAATAAGTGCTCTGAACACTTCTTCTTTTCTAAACTTTTTTTTTAATGTTTATTTACTTTTGAGAGAGAGAGAGAGAGAGAGAGAGAGAAGCAGAGCATAAGCAGGGGAGGGGCAGAGAGAGAGGGAGACACAGAATCCGAAGCAGGCTCCAGGCTCTGAGCTGTCAGCACAGAGCCCCACGCGGGGCTCGAACTCACGGACCGCGAGATCATGACCTGAGCTGAAGTCAGACGCTTAACCGACTGAGCCACCAGGCGCCCCTGAACACCTATTAACTCAGAGTGATAGGATGGGGTTGTGACTTACAGCTATCGTCCAATGGTAGCCACTAGTTGTGTGGGACTATCTAAATTTAAATTTGAATTGATTAAAATGAAATAGACTTTAAAATTTGGCTCATCAGTAGGACTAGCCACAGTTCAAGTGCTTAGTAGTCACCTGAGGCTAGTGGCTACTGTATGGGCAGCTCAGATACAGAATATTTCGACCATCACAGAAAGTTCTATGGGACAGAGTTGCTCTGGATTATTTCTCAATACCTGCTACTTTGTGCAAGATTATTAGTATGAAAAAAAAAACAGAGGCAATATGCCCTTGGCTTTACTCTCTGTGTTCAGCAACTAACAGAAACATACACGAATAGAGTTGAGAGAGAGAGAGCCCATGGGAGAGAGAGGGGAAAAGAGAAGGAAGGAAGGAAGGAAGGAAGGAAGGAAGGAAGGAAGGAAGGGAGGGAGGAAGGAAGGGAGGGAGGAAGGGAAGCAGGAAGGGAGGAAGGAAGGAAGGAAGGAACATAGCTTAGTCGTGGGCACAGAAGGTGACTTCAGCCATCTGGAAGGAAACCAAAACCTCCCTTTGCCACTTCCCTTTTAACCTTCATGGCACTGAGCAAAGCTCCGGGTTTCAGTGTCTGAGTCTTTTATCCCCATGGGCATGAACCCCCTCTCTTGTGGGGCAGGTGGAAGAACCCTGCCCATGCATGGGTCTGGGACACTCCGGTCCCTTTTCTCTAGCTCCTAGCTCATTCCACACGGAGCAGTTTGGGTACCAGAGGAACAGGGGAGAAAGGACAAAACGGACAGGGCTCCGTGACGGTGTGGGGTTCAGAGACAAAGAGAGAGCCCAGGATAAGTACCAAGTAGTTGCTGGCATTTACTGAGCACTTACTATGTGCCAGGTACCACGTTACAGCTGCTATGTGATTTCACAGAGGAGGAAACCGAGGGTGGGGGAGGCCAGGCAGCCTGACCAAGGGCACAGGACCAGCGAGCAGCGAGCCAGGGTCAGGCCCTGGCAGGCCGGCTGCAACTCTGGCCTCTCAGCCTCCATGTCCACGGGAACAAAAGCAGCAACGCGCCGTGGGACCTCGCCATCACCCTCGCGCCAGCCCCGGCCGGCCCAGCCAGCCACCCACCCTGATCCCTTCGGGGCCCAGCCCCAGGGCGGTGGCAGCCTCGGGAGAGGCGGTACTGTGCCCGCTGAGGCCCTGGTGGCTAATTTCACACAGGAGCCCCACCCATGATGTCAGCGCCTCCAAAACTTCCTCGTTAACTGCTCCCCCCTCGTGACATAACCCAGCCTCTTCCGCACAGTATCTGTGAGGGACCCACCGCGTCCCAGGTGCTCGTAAGGAGCCAGGACGGAAAATATGACTCGTTTCTTCCCCCAGCGTGGGATCGCTTTTCCATTGCTAATTTCCGAGGAATCCGGTGAAGTAGTGGAAAGATCTAGAAGGCGGGAGAACTGGTTCTCTCCCTGGCCCGCCTTGGCTTTAGACAAGAGCCCCCGGGGCCTCAGTCTCCCCTCCGGTTGGCCAGCCTCCAGGGGCCATGACGCCCAGGGCCCCATCCAGTCCTGACTCCCAGAGGCGCAGGTGTCCGGGAGGCCAGGGGGTTTTCACGGACAGCAGCCGGCGGACATCTGGGGCTTGCAGCCTTTGTGGGTTTTGTTTGTGTCCAAAACGTGTCTTTTGGGAGCAAAGACCAGTCCACCACGACTTCCCAATTTTATTTCAGAAATCGTATCGTACTATTAGGAGTACAAAGGCCTCAGGCATTCACAACGGGGTCCCCCTCTGCAGCCACCCTCTGCAGGTCTCAGCTTCGTCCCCCCCGCTGCAGCCGGATCTCGTCTTTCCCTCCTGCCCCGAGGTCCGTAGCATTGTCACTGCCATTTTGCAGCCATTCTACTTCCTGCCAGAATCAGATCAGCCCTTTGCCATCGCTTCCTCCAGGAAGCCTTCCCTGACTCCCCGGGTCCGGCCCAGGCGCCCTGCCAGGCACCCCCCCAGTCATGTGGGCTGCGCCATGCAGCATGCGTCCCGTGCTGTAGAGACTTCCTCTCCCGTCCCGCCAGCCCACACTGAGAGCAGCAGCCCTGGCATCCAGCACGGTGCCTGCGATCCTGGCTGTCCTGATTGTCACGAGGAAGAGGCAAGGACCGGGTGCCCGCTTTCGGGGCCATGTCAGAGTGTCCTCTCCTCTGCGCGTAGCTGCTCCTGGATAGCACCCCGCATCTCGGGGCCGAGAAGTGTGCTTTTGCTCTGAGGGCAAGAGTGCCCCCCCCGCAAACCCTCAGGCACCCGGGCACTTGTTTCTACTCATCTCGCCCCTCCCTCATCTCCTTTTCCTACCCTGACTTTTCTGTCAACCAGACCAGCTCCTGTATTTTATTTTAATTCCGCTATCTCTAGTGATGCTGGCCACCCGTGAGGCAGCGTGCATAAATGCAAAGAAGTGGGAAAATTTGCCTGAGGAAGGGATTTCCCTAAAGTGCATGCTCAGTGTCCCTGAGAGCGCTTTTAGAATACTCCCTCTGCCTGGAGTGCTCCCTTTACCATAGGTGCTCCCTGTGTCAGGAATACTCCCTCTGCCTGGAGTGCTCCCTTTTTACCAGAGGTGCTCCCTGTGTCAGGAATGCTCCCTCTGCCTGGAGTGCTCCCTTTACCATAGGTGCTCTCTGTGTCAAGAGTGTTCCCCTTGCCAGGGGTGCTCCCTGTGTCATGAGTGCTCCCTCTGTCTGGAGTACTCCCTGTGTCAGGAGTGCTCCCTCTGCCTGGAGTGTTCCCTTTACCAGGGTGCTCCCTGTGTCATGAATGCTCCCTCTGCCTGGAGTGTTCCCTTTACCATGGGTGCTCCCTGTGTCAAGAGTGCTCCCTCTGCCTGGAGGACTCTCTCTGTCAAGGGTGCTCCTTCTGCCTGGAGGGATCCCTGTGTCAGGAGTGCTCCCTGTGCTATTAGTACCACTCTGCCAGGAGTGCCCATGTGTCGGGAGTACTCCCTCTGCTAAGAGGTGCTCGCTGTGTCAGTAATCTTCCCGGTGTCAGGAGTGCTCCCCCTGCCAGGATGCCCCCTATGTCCTAGGAGAAACCTCTTTCCACAATTGCCCCTCTGCCTGAGGCGCTCTCCGCTCTCTCCTCCTGACAAGAAGCTACTCCTCCTTAGGACTCAGCTCAGGCAGCTCCCTCCCAAGGGGGTTCCAGCACCCCTCCAGTGCCTCCTCTGTTCCCCCTCAACACCACGCCCACCACTCACCATGCCTTGTCCCTCAGCACATTCACCATCTGCTTCCTCACCCGTCCCTCCCCGGCCCTCCTCTCCAACCAGGCTCTGAGCTCCCAAAGGACAGAGACAGGGTCTCATACCCTTTGGGGGATCCGTTCCAGTGTCCAACCCAAAGGAGGGCTCAGTGAGAGAGTCGGCTGCTGGAAGCCCATGATGCCAGCTCATTCACGAGTCCTGACTGCCAAGCCTGTGTTCTCGTCCTGCTCTTTAAAAAGTGACCCTACTTACTCACAGGTGATTGTCGAACAATGTTGTGTACGCTGTGTGTCTTATGTATACTGTGTTCTTACAATAAAGCGAGCTAGAGAGAAGAAAGTGTTAGTAAGAAAATCATGAGGGGGCATCTGGGTGGCTCAGTCGGTTAAGCATCAGACTTCGGCTCAGGTCATGGTCTTGAAGTTCGTGGGTTCGAGTCCCACGTCGGGCTCTGTGCTGACAGCTCAGAGCCTGGAGCCCGCTTCAGATTCTGTGTCTCCCTCGCTCTCTACCCCTCTCCCGCTAGCACTCTGTGTGTGTGTGTGTCTCTCTCTCCCAAAAGTAAATAAACATGAAAAAAGATTTTTAATTTACTCCCAAAGCCAAGAGTGCACTCTATGCCCTGTGTATTAGCTAACTTGACAATAAATTATATACAAAAATAAATAAATAACTGGAGAGAAAGTAGCTCAGACCATCAGTGATACCGAGGAGAGCACAGACCATCCTGGTGCCATAAAACAGAGATGTAAAATTGTGCATGTGACATGAGCTCACGAGGACAAAAAATCTGTGGGAAAAATGCAAAGGAAACGTCCAAATGCTAACAGAGTTACTGATTTCCATTTCTTTATATATGCTTCTGAAACACAAAGACATTTTCTATAATATACATGTATTACTCTCATAATTCAAAAAGTGAAAATTGGAGCACTGGGGAAAAAAATTTAAAAAAATGAATTAAAAAATTGAAAAGAAAAAAAGAAAACCACGAGGAAGAGAAAACACATTAAAGCACATTTACAGAAGTGTACTGTATATCTCGGAAAACATTCACTTAGAAGTGGACCCGTGCAGTTCACACCGGTGTTGTTCAAGGCCCAAGTGCGTATTTAAGAGAGAGAATTCTTCGAGATCCTCCCATTTAACCTGGGGAAACTGAGGCCAGAGAGGGAGTGTCTTGCCCAAGGTCACCTCCTCTGAACCTCTCGCTCCTGTCCTGGGCCCTCTCTGTGGCAGAACTGAGCTCCCGGGCACCTCTGTGGGAATGCACTTGTATGCACACACACACACACACACACACACACACACACAGGGGCCGACCTCACGCCTGGGCAGCCTCAGGCTGTTTCTGTAAGATGGGCATGCCAGCCCGACTCCTTATCACATAAGGACTCTGAGTCCCAGGAGGACAAGGGGCCAGTCACCAGCCATCTTCAGGTCTGGGACATCTGATTCTGGGTTGGGGGTGTGTTCAATTCAAATTAACAGAAAGTGCTAGAATTGCCCAGTTGTGGGCATGTAGGTAGGAACCAGAGTAAACGCTGTTTATGTGTTTCCTGAGGTACGGCTTCTGACCTACCTAGTCACAGGGTAAAGACAATACCCAGGCGGGATGCCCACGTGTTGGCCTGGAACAACCCTTCTTACAATTTAGCGACTGGCGGAGAGGGCCCTCCCTCTTTCCTCTTTGTACAGCCACTTACGGGACTGATATGACCTCATGGACAAACTCTTGTCCCGGTGATGGGGACGCCGGGGCCACTGGGCCAAGGAACATAAGGTGCAGCCTTTAAAAGGGCCACTGGGTAGGGGCACCTCAGTGGGGGGGCTCAGTCGGTTGGGCGGCCGACTGGGGCTCAGGTCATGATCTCACAGTTTGTGGGTTCAAGCCCCGCATCCGGCTCTGTGCTGACAGCTCGGAGCCTGGCGCCTGCTTCGGATTCCGTGTCTCCCTCTCTCTCTGCTCCTCCCCCACTCATGCTCTGTGTCTCTGTGTCTCTCAAAAATAAAATAAAACATTTTTTTTTTAATTTTTTAAGGGCCACTGGGGAAAGGCGTCAGTGACAAAAGGAAGCGCTACGTCCAGGGCCCCCGGCCAGATGCTGGATGGTAGGAGCTCACCTCCCCAGGAGGGAGTATGGCCCAAGGAGAGAGAACGCTGGAACCCACCCCGGGGAACACGAGGGTCTCCTCCGGTTATCTGGGGCGACTTTTACTCTGGTTCCGATCATTTAAGGGATTTTAAAAAATAAAACGAATGGAAGATACCAGGACGGGCAGGTGGGAGGCAGGGAAGGAGACCGGGCGGGCACCGAGAAGGGCCAGGCTCTCCGCACCGCAGGCCCGGGCGCGCGGCGGGGGGCGGGGGGCGGGGCGCGCGGGGCGCGGGGCGCGGGGCGGGGCCTCCGGGAGCCCCACCCCCCAGGGTCGCCCCCGCCCCCAGCCCCGTGGGCCGCGCCCGGCGAGTCCGCATTGGCATTCCGCGCCGCGCCGCCGGGTGCGTGCCCGCGCCGTTCCCAGCCCGCCGCGCCGCGCGGGGACAGTGGCGCATTGTTCGCCCGGACACCCCGGGCGGCGCAGCGCCCTCGGGGCTTGGCGCGGCCCGGCCGCGATTTGCATGCGCTCCAGTCACAAAGGTTCAAGGTCAGGAGCGCCGGGCGGCCGAGCCCCGCCCGGCCCAGGCGCTATTCTTCGCCCCGGCGGCGGGAATTCCTCGCCGCCCGCGCCCGGGCCGCCCCTGCGCGTGAATGCCCGAGCGCCGCCGCCGTCTGAGGCGCTTTGTGTCTCGGCCGGGCCAGCTGGGCCCGCGAGGGACGTGCCAGCTCGGCCGGCGGCGCCCCCCGCGCCAGCGCCCCTCGCCCATGCTAATCAGCCTGGCAGCGCGTCTGGGCGGGCGGCCCGGCCGGGAGCCCCCCATGTTCCCTGCTAGGAGGCCCCCAGCCGTCCCCTGCTGCCAGGAGGTCCCCAAGTCCCCTGCCAGGGGCCCCTCCCACTCCCACCCTCCTGCCAGGTGCCTTCCACCCCTCCTGCCAGGAGCCCTCCACGCCTCCTGCCTCGAGCCCCCTCCTCTCCAGCTGCTAGAGTCCCCCAGCCATGTGAGAAAGGCAGGGCCACAGGGCGGGCAGCGACCGGCCAGGGAGCCCAGGCCTAGGACCCTGTCGCTGCCGTGACGACTCTTTGGTGGGCCCAGGGGCAGCCTCTCTGCGCCTCAGTTTCCCCAGAACAGTGGGGCGGGTTGCCGACGGCTTGGTGGTCTCCAGAGGCCCATCGGGAACGGGGGCGTGTCTTCCAGCGCGCTGCCGCTGCCGGGAATGCGGTTGTTAGACCGCCTTCCCACCAGCTAGCCTCCTCTGCAGCCTGGTGGCCTGGGGACATTCCCCCTTCCCTAAGTCTGGGGTTGCCGGCTGCAGAGACGTTTCAGGACTCTGAACTCCCCAGCGTGGCGGTGTGGGCGCTGCCATCATGAGCATGGTTGTGGGAGCGTGACATCATCCTCACTCCCCCCCATCAAGGCCCTCCTCACACGGGATTTCATTGTCCCCCACTCGACTGGGAGCTTCTTGTGGGCAGGAGCTGCTCAATCCCCACCGCACGGTGGCACCTAGGATGCACTTACCGTATAATGAGATGAATGAAGGCCACCCAACGTGGATTACACTGAGCCCCGGTGGCTGGGGACACAGGCAATGGCAGTGGGTAATCCCAGCATTTGGAAACACGCCCAGAGCCTTTCTTTCCACGGAGGTGGAGGCAGGCCTCTCTTGGGCCTCTGAGCTGTCTCCCAGGAGTGTCCCCAACCTCTGACCCCAGGGGGAAGCTCCGAAGTTACCGGGCAGAAGGCTGCACGCTGCCATATGTCGGCCCTCCAGGGCACCTGTCAGGAGGTCTGGAGCTGAGGCTGTCGGGGACCCTCCGCTTTCTGTAGCACCTGTGCTCATGGCATCTGTGTGCAGTCAGCAATCCCATCAGGCGCTAGAGGACTGAAGGTTGGGGGCCGTGGGCACTGTGCACGGGGATGTATTTCCATGGGGCTCCCGGCAGCAGCCAGGGCTAAGCTGGGCCTCGTTGCCAGTCGGCCCAAGTCATCCCAGGCCCAGGAAGGAGGGACTGGGTATGTGTTGGTGGCACAGGGCACCAGAGAGGGGACTCCCAACACCATACAGACCCTCAGGTGGCAGAGAGTCTGGCCTTTGGAGTCCGGGAGACCAAGTTCAAGGCTCTTCCCCAGCACTCACTCAGCCTGCGCCCCTGGTGGGTCCCTCTGTCCCTTTGAGCCTTAGCTGTGACATGGGCGCAATTGTATTTTCCTCCCTGCTTCGAGAATTACTTAGGGTCACACTCCCTCGTTTCCTGTCTCCCTGGCTTCCATTCCCAGTGTGCCCCTGACCCTGTCTCTGCTCAGCAAGTCCCACTACTAGATGTTTTTCAACCACCCCAGCACATGATGCTCCCTTGCAGGGAACATCCTCTCCGGCCTGCCACCTCTCTGTGCCTCTCTCTTCTCTGTCCACCCCTTGCCATCTAGCAGGACCTGCACGGCTTGGTTCAGATACCACCTTCTCCGGGAGTTGCCCCCGATCTTTTCCTCCTCCCCACTCCCTCCTCCCAACTACCTACACCCTCCATGCCATGCTAAGAAGTTTGACTCAAAACCTGAAGGCAATAGAGAGCCCCCGGGGCGGGGGGGGGGGGGGGGGGAGGCAGGGCGGAGTGGGGGAAACATGGAGTAGTGACCCGGTGACTCCCCCCACCCCCACCTCCCGCCGGTGGCCTTAGCAGGGAACATGCAGAAAGGTGTTCTCAGAAAGACTGGAATTCACAGACTGGTCACGTTTCAAAGGACATATTGAGGAACTGCTGAAGGTTGCCAACCTCTTATTTTTCCATGTTGAGAGCTTAGGAAAAATAATTAATTATCATTTCCCTTTTTTAAACGTTATTTTTAAACCAAGAAAAGTAGGAGCGTAAGCTCAAGATAAAGGCCAATTCTTCCTGCTGAGCACACGTGGCGTTTAACTCACCACGTTGTCCTTACATTGTCACTTCGCCCTGGCCGTCTCAAACGTGGTCACGGCCAGGCCCGCACAGTGGGGTTTTCTCCTCGTGGCATCCCTTCCTCTCTGGACCGCTGCTTTCCTGGCCTCGCTGGGTCAGGGGGCTCTCCTGACAGGTCCCCTGGCTCCCCTGGGGCCCTCTAAGCCGGCAGCTCTCAGAGGCCTAGCCGGGTACCCAGCCAGTCAGAGATGATAGTCAAAACAGGAGCAGCGTCCCCGGAAGTGGCCTGCAGCTGTGACACGGGCCTCTCAGACCACTAAGATGGAAGTGCCTTTATGAGGACAGAGAAGAGGGGACAAAGCACAGACGCCTCTGTCTGTCTGTCCCCGTGGTGCAAGATAAGGCATGTGCAGATGTGAGTATGGGGCGCGCACACGGGCATTCGAGCCTCCTGCTCCAGGCCAGCAGGCTCCAGTCACTTGATGGGGAGAGGAGAGCAGCGCCAGCACAAGAGAAGGGTCTGCACAGAACCTTGCAGAATGTTCCAGATGTCCTGGAACATCCTCACTTCCAAGGGCAGGCTGTGATGTGGACGTTTTGCTGACGGGAAACTGGGCATCGCTGGTAATTAGCACTGGAGTCCTGAGTCCAGCCTCAGAGCTGGGAGGCCCTGCGTGACCACAGAGGGCACCTGGGCATTGACCAGAGGGGGTGCCCAGCCAGGGTCACACAGCATAGTTATAGTAGAAAGACAGTTGTTCCCGTAGGTGACAAGATGGCCCCCGCTAGAGCTCAGACCTCTGGGCCTCCCTGCCCACCTCTCCTTGGAATTGTTCAGCAACCGTGAAAAGACAGTGGCGTTCCTGTCATGACGGGTCTCCTACTGGGTAGACCTCCGTAGGGAAAAAGCCCACCTGCGTGTATTCATATGCTGCTGATGCTGGAAGAATCCATTAACCCTTCCTCAAGGGCTAATTGGTAGTGTGTGCAGAAGCCTTTATTATATTTTTTAAGTTTATTTATTTATTTTGAGAGAGAGCACGTGCATGTGTGCGGGAGCAGGGGAGGGGGCAGAGAGAGAGGGAGGGAGAGAGAGAATCCCAAGCAGGTCCCTCACTGTCAGCATGGAGCCTGACAGAGCTGGACACAGGGCTGGAACTCACAAACTGTGAAGTCATGACCCGAGCCGAGATCAGAAGTCGGATGCTTAACTGACTGAGCCACCCAGGAGCCATCGTGAGAACGTTTAAAAAGCAAATCCTTGGGGCACCTGGGTGGCTCAGTCGATTGAGCACCCAGCTTGGTTTTGGCTCAGGTCATGATCCCAAGGTTCGAGCCCTGCGTCGGGCTCTGTGCTGACAGCTCAGAGCCTGGAGCCTGCTTCAGATTCTGTGTCTCCCTCTCTCTCTGCCCCTCCCCTGCTCACACTCTGTCTCTGTCTGTCTCAAAAATGAATAAATGTTTAAAAAAAACCCCACTATTTTAAAAAGGGGGCTATAGAAATATATTTAAAGACAAGGTGAGTTGTTCATTGTGTATCAGTGAAAATGCAGATTATAAAACACGATATATGACAACAGTGATTTTAGGTACTTATTATGAATAGAGAAGAAAAGCAGGTCAAATAGTCACTCGAAAGTCAATTGTGGTTTCTCTGAGTTGGGATTCCACGTATTTGTTATTTTCTCATGGGTGCTTTTCTGTGTTTGTAAAATTGTCAACAGTGACTGTGTATTATGTTTGCAATCAAGAGGAAAAGGGGTGTGTGTATGTGTGTGTTTATTGTGTGTTTCAATGGCCCAGAAAGAAAAGGCCAAGTTCAGATTAAGATCCATAGTGATTCACTGCTTCCCTAAAGCAGGTTTCTGTCTCCAGGCTTGGAAATTATTATGGAAAATGCTGGATGTGTAAGGCCTGGCTTACACTGTCTCCCCAGAGCAGAGCTCCCTAGAAGGGTTGTCCCCGACCTCCCGGCAGAGTCACCCATAAGAAGTTTGCCGCTCGGGCAGGCCTTGTCCTGCCCAGGCATTCTTGGAACCAGAATCCAAGAGAGATTCCTCCCCCCACCGCCCCCCAGAAATATCTTTTTTGTGTGAGTGGTAAAATGTACCTAACCTGAAATTTACCATTCACCATTTCAGGAGCGTTATATACATTCCCAATCTGTTGTGCAACCATCACCCCTGTCCATTCCAGAACTTTTCATCATCCCAAATGGAAACTCGGTACCTAATAAATAGTAACTCCCCATTCTTCCCTCCCCCCAGACCCTGGCCACCACTCTGCTACTTTCTGTCCCTGTGAGTTCGATTACTCTAGGTAGCTCACATAAGTGGAATCATTCAGTATTTGTCCTTTTGTGCCTGGCTTATTTCACTGAGGACATACGCTTTCGAGATTCATCCATGTTGTAGCAGGTGTCCGAATTTCCTTCCTTGTTAAGGCCGAATAACATTCCATTGTATCTACATACAACAGTTTGTTTATCCTTTCACCTGTTGATGGACATTTGGGTTGTTTCCACTTTTTGCCTGTCGTGGATAATGTGACTATGAACATGGATGTGAACTATTTGCTAACGTCTCTGCTTTCAGTTCCTTTGGGTGTGTCCCCAGGAGTGGAATTGGTGGGTCAGGTGGTAATACTGTGTCTAATTTTTCAAGGAACCAAGGAATATGTTCCTCACTCAACTGCGCGACTTTATACTCCCATCAGCAATGCATGAGGACCCCAATTTCTTCACATCCTCACCGAGGCTTGTTATCTTCTGTTTGTTTTCAAACAAAAGGCCCGAAGTAAGTGTGAGGCGGCATTTCATTGTGATTTCGCTTTGCATTTGCTAATGATGAGTGATGTGGAGCAGCTTTTCAGGTGTTTATTAGCCATTTGAATATCATCTTTGCAGGAATGTCTATCCTCTCCCCACTTCTTATCAGGTTTGTTATTGTTGAACTGTAGGAATTCTTTACATATTTTAGAAACGAGAGATAATTTTTTTTGTATATTGAGTATTCTTGGGTCATATCCCTTGTTAAAACATTCATTTATTACTTCATTTTAGAAACCATGCAAAGATTTTTTAAAAAGTACATAAGAAACATCAGTGATTGTAATCTCAGATTTAGCAATTGCACATCCAGAAATTTGTCGTGAGGAATTTAATGAGCCTGCACAAAGATGCAGCTATCAGGTAGTCCATCATAAAAGGAGGGAGCCAGAAAGAGATGGAAACTGTAAACATCAATATCCAATCACAGCATATAAATGAAATAAAGTAAGGACCACCCAACAGAGGGCTGTGTGATTACAAACAGCACTGTAGATGCACCCAGTGATGTAGGGACATTTATAATACAGCTGTGCATGAAAGGAGAAAGTCGCAAAACAATGTTTACACTACCATCCCAATTATGTTCCGAACATATGCGTAATTGTGTAAAACAAGGAAGGAAAAACGCCAAAATGTTAACACTGTTAATCTCGTGTGGTGGACTCTCGGGTTACTTTTAGTTTCCTCTTTGTATTTTTCAGTTTTCCAAATTTTCTGAAATAAACAAGTGGCTTTACGGTCAGAAAAAAAAGTAGTTGTTTTCAAGGCATCCATAAGTATGTGTACAGTGTTATCCCGATTACGTAAAAATCTCTATATTTACCCCCCCAAAAAGGAACTCTCGGCCATGGTTGGGGCTGCGAGATTCTGAAAGCGTTCTCATTTTGATCTGTGCTCTCCCGGATTTTCCAAATTCTTTATTGTCTCCTTGTTTTGTCACCCGATTAGGGAGAAAGAAAAAATGACAGGAAACTGGTAAACTTTAAAAAAATGAAAATCTAAAGTAAGTGAAAATCAGAATCAGATGAAATTTAGCTCAAACATCTCGGGTAATCCAGCGAAGGCCTGGGGAGGCTGGAAGGCGGGAAGGGCGGGACGCGGAAACTGAATCACCCCCCGCCGCCGCGGCCTCGCCCGGCCCCGCCCACACCCCGCCCACGGCCGCGTGAGGCTCCGCCCCAACCCCCGCCCACCAGGCTGCGACGCTACGTCCGCACGCCCAAAGGTCGGGCATTCGGGCTCGGCCGCGCAGAGGCCCCGCCCCCAGTCGCGTCGAGGAGACGCCTTCGCCCCGCCCCGCCCCCTGGGCCGCGCCGCCGCGTTCGCGCCTTCGTCCGCCGCGCCTTCGCCCCGGCTTCCGGAGCCGGCCGCGTAGAGGCCCCGCCCCCTCGCCGCCACGCTGCGTCCGCGCCGCCCGTCGCGCTGGGGCTGGCTTCCGGAGCGGGACGGAAGGGCGGGCGGCAGTCAAGGCCAAGGCCGAGGCCAAGGCTGAGGCCAGCGGGGCCAAGGCCGCCCGGGCCCCCCAGCGGAAGGGCGCGGCTCCCTGAGGAGGGCCCGCGCGCACTTCCTCCCGTCCTCCTCGTTCCTGCCCCGCCTGCCCCCAGGTGCACGGGACGCTGAGGCCCAACGGCCCGAGGCCGAAATCAAACGAGGGCGCGGCGGCGGGGCCCCGGGGACGCGCACCGCACTCCGGCCCGGCCGCGAGGGAGAGCGGGCGGATCAGAGCGCGCCGGCCCGGGCCGGGCCTCCCGAGCGGGCCGCCGCAGCGCCCTAGAAGCCACGGTGTGGGCCCTCACCCCGCCTTTGCAGTGCGCACGCCAGGCCCAGCCGGTCGCTGTCCCGGGGCGGGGACTGTGGAGCCCCGCCTCCCTGCAGGCCGGGACTGGGGCCTGAGCCGGAACCCTGCGCGGTGCCGCAGCTGCGGGCGCCGCTTCAAAGAAGTTTGAAGGCCCAGGCGTCCCAATACAGCTGCCATTTATTGAAAATCAGGTCGTAGGCGAGCGTGGGGTATATGCCTTTGTGTCATCTCGTGACTCTGCGCAGCGCCAGTGAGCGCCGGTAGGGTCAACCCCACTTGGACAGAGGAGGGGACGGAGATCGGAGAGGCAGCTTCCCCCAGGCCTGGCAGGAGAAGGGGCACAAGACTCCATTGGGGCCCAGATCTCTGATTGTGCATCTCAGGCTTTTACCCTCTGCAAACCTGGCTCCCGTGATAGTCGTTTCCTTTCAGTGGGCACGGCCGGCTGCCAGCTCTGTTATTCACCTTAGCTCACTGCTGCCTCATTACCAGCAGGAAGAGCCTCCTACCCAGAGGGAAGCCCCACTTCCCGCTCTGAAGGTGCCCGGCGCCCATGAGCTCTAGCCCAGGAGCCTGGAGATCTTGTGCCAGGTTAACACCCACCTGTTACATGGCATCCTCTGCTCAGGCGATAGGAAAAGACATTCTCTGGGCAGAAGAGGGTGTGAAAAAGTAGGTGATTTCAGGATGACTGGTTTGTTGGTCCAGGTCAACCATGGCACAAGGCTGTGAAGTGTGGGTGAGAGCCCCCCGGGATATTCACACACACACACACACACACACACACAGCCACAGACGGTGTTGAAGAAACCAAAGCCCCGGTTCTGTCTAGGCTGCCTGCCTCCTCGCCACCCACTGCTCTCCCTGGGGGACTCTGAGGGCGCATTCTGGCTTTCCACGTGGCTTTCCAGGTATAGGAAAGCCACGTGATGCTGGACGTGGGCAGCGGACAGGACACGGGGCCCGAGCCCAGGCCAACTCAAGGTCCGCGCAGTGTGCCTGCAGCAATCCAGATTTTCCAGCCTCTAAATGTACCTCGGAAAGGAAGCTGCACATTTAATTTTTTTTTCTTTTGGCTCCATATGAAAGAACAAAGCCTGGGAACTGGACAGGCCCCTCTGTAAACAGAAAACACATGTTTTCTAAGAGAATGGGCCCGTCCTTTCCTGATCTCTTCACCCATGGACAAAGGCCTCTTTAGGCCTCTGGACTTCGGGAGCAGAAAGGCCTCAGACCCCGGGGGTGCTGAGGGGAGGTGATTCTTAAATAGTGTTAATGGGTCCACCCAGCGGTGGGGTGGGCCTGGGAAATGGTCCCAGGCAGGAAGTCCCTCAGGGACCCAAACAGGGTTTAGGTAGGAAGAGAGAGAGTCTGGACCATCTGTGTTCTCCAAGCACGTGAGACTCCTCATGGGTTCTCCCCGAGCTAGCTTGGGGTGAACATGTATTTCTTGGGGCCTGCTAGCCACACACAGGGGCAGAGACCTCTCTTAACTCTGAAGAGAGGCCAGGCCCTTTACGTCTGCGAAGAGTATGCTGAGCCTGAGTGCCCACGGCTGTGTGACCTTGGGCGAGTTTCTTAACCTCTCTGAGCTTTAGGTGTCACATCTGTAAAATGGGGATAACAATATTTTGGTTGTTGAGGATTAAATACGACAACAGGTATTAGCCCTGTCGGACGCATAGGAGCTAATTCATAAGTGAACAGAATCAAATGTGGTGTCAGTTTCAATGCTGGGCTATTTGCGTGGCCCCAGAACCCTCCACAAATATGTAAGATGTCTGTACTCCAAGGGCGTCTTCCCGTTCCCTTGTCCTCCGCTGGGCACTGGCTGAGCGCCAGGTCTCGGCCACCTCCACGCTGGCTGTGACACCTCTTTGGAAGCAGCCGTCTCAGGATGGATCATTCCTTTGAATCCGAGAAGCAGCCTCATTTTTGTCCTCAAGGGGAGACTCGATTTGGGGAAATAACCAGACGTCCTTTGGGCCAAGTCTGCCGAGGAGATGCACGGAAGCCAAGCCAACAGGGTCCCCTGTTGAGGGGCCAGAATGTGCCTTGACCGTGAAGTCAGGAGACCCTGTGACTCCCGGTTCCGAGAGCAGCTTGGAAGGAGAATCTGGACCGGATCATCCGGACTACTAACCACCACGGACACGGGTGGGTGCCCAGTGCCAACGAGCACACGTGTGAGAAAACACAGAGATAGTCACACACACCCGAGCCCAGGGGATGAGCCAAATCAAAGCCAGACTAATTAACAGGAGGCTGCCTTTCATCTCAGCCCACAATTCGATTTTCATGGAAATCTTGGTGGGAAAATTCCAAGTGTTTCTGATATAGGCGAATGGAAGGATACAGGACTTAGGAGGTTGGGCGTCCCTCCCAGTTCTGTCCCTAACCAGCTATGTGGCTTACCGGCCGGTCACTCCCATCTCTGTAGTCCTTGGTTGTCCCATCTCAACAATGGGGTTCATGATTCCTGTCAACGTGAGAAGCAAATGGGGATAAAAATGGATGTGAACGTGCCTAGAAACCCTGACCTCGTGTGTCAAGGGCCTTGAAAACCGCTTCTGGGAATGGATTCGCAGGAAACCAGCACAGCCACACATACAAATGTCCACGGAAAGATGTTCCCAGGACCATTATTTATATAAAAGAAAAACTTTAAAGAGATTATATGTCTGACAACAGGGGCAAAAGTCATAACCCATCCATTAGATGGACTATGCCCCAGCTCTCAGGGGTGCTCCAGGCAGGAAATACACAGGCCACGCCCACATGGTGGGTGTATCCCAACCTGTGCCACTGGCATTGCTCACCAAAAATTTTAAAGAAGGGAGAGAGAGAGCGAGAGCAAGAGCGAGAGGGGGGGGGGGGGGCACCTGGGTGGCTCAGTTGGTTAAGGGTCCGACTTCAGCTCAGGTCACGATGTCACAGTTTGTGGGTTTGAGCCACAAGTTGGGTTCTGTGCTGACAGCTCAGAGCCTGGAACCTGCTTCGGATTCTGTGTCTCCCTCTCTCTCTGCCCCTCCCCTGTTCACACTCTGTCTCTCTCTCAAAAATAAACCTTGAAAAAATAAATTTGCATCCACAAAGCTCTATGCACAGCAGCCAAAGCATCAGAAACAACCCAATGGTCCACCAACAGCTGACTGGGTTAAGAAGCTGTGATAGGCCCAGGAAGGGAATACTATAAAACAACAAAAGCAAGCTTGAGCTCTTGGTGAACTCGGAGACACAGGTGCCGGTCCATTATGCTGAGCAAGAGTTCGTTCTCTGTGGGGCGCCTGGCTGGCTCAGCCGGAGGAGAATGCAACCCTTGATCTCGGCGTTGTGAGTTCAAGACCCCCATTGGATATAGAGATTACTTAAAATCTTAAAAAAAAAAAAGAGTTCCTACTCTGTGATCCCATTTATATTAAATAAAGGTAAAACGAATCTACAATGATATGAATCAGATCTGTGGTTGCCCGGGGCTTGGGGGGCAGGTCTGCCGACAAGTTGAGACTAGGGGACATTTTGTGGTAATGGAGTTTTCTCTCTTGACGGTGATGGTAGTGACATGGCATATATACACTTGTCAGAGCTCACCGAATAGCATAAGTGGAAGAGATCTCACGGAATGGAAATTAGACCTCAATAAAGTTAATTTTAAAATTCTTGGTATTTATTTTCCAAATCCTATAGAGGATACTATTTGGTGACACGAAATGCTTAGGACATATTGAACAAAACGGTTGTGAAATAATCTATAGTATAATCCTACACACATATATGCAGCACGTATACATGGCTGGCTTGGAAAACACCAGAAGGACTTCCGTCGAAATGTACCTAGTAATTATCTCGTGGGTAATTTTTGTTTTCTTGTTTGGGGCTTTCCCGTATTTCCAAATTTTCTGTAGCACGCGTTTTTCTTTTCATAAACAAATAAGAACAAACCTATCTCTTTTCCCTTTTTCCAGCGAGAGCAGGGCGGGGACGTGGGGCTGGGTCCCAGGACGGATGGTGAGGACACCCCGGGCGGGGTCCAGCGAAGGGGAGCTCCCTGGGAGGTGATCGCGGTGGATGATGAGGGTGTGAGGGGTGGGGCCCTCCCTTGTCCCCAGTCCTTTGGCCGGGGTTTCAGTGCTGGGTTATTCACCGGCATCGCTGATGGAGGGAGGAACGTTATCCTTGGCCCGGAAGCCAGACCCTTCCATTTGGAGTGCGGGGACCCGCGGCTCCTCTCCCGAATGCACCGGTCTCCTGTGCTGCCACGAGCACAGGTGGGGGTGGGGGTTCTGGTCTCTCTGCCGCCCAGGCCGCTTGCTTTCCCCGCTGGAGGAAGTTGTCCTCGGTGAGAGTGGAGGTGGCAGACCCCGCAGAGGATCTCCTGCCCTCCGTGGCCCTGGGAGGCCGGGGCCGTTATTCACCGCCACCACTCTCTCCAACTTTGGGGAAACTGAGGCAGAAGTGATTCACTGAAGTCGCCCAGGCGGCGGAGCTCAGACTTGACACATTCGGTGGACCTGGCGGCTGAGCTTCGCAGCGGAACGTGAACTTCTCCGAGAACAGGGCTCTGCCTGCTCTTGGAGCCGCTGGGGCCCTGGCATCGCCCCGAACCTAAGGCCGCTTCCCTCCGGCCAGCTGGCCTCACAAAGGTTCCGAGGAGGAGGCCCGACCGACTCGGTTTCTCTTCCCTTCCTCACTGAGCAGATTCTGTAACAGACTGTAGAAATGGAAAAATAAAAGCCTGAAACTGTTAAAAACAAAAACAAAAAGTGAGTGTGTGTGTGTGTGTGTGTGTGTGTGTGTGTGTGTTTAAACCAAGTCACAAATGGGAAAGAAGAGACAACAGCAAGTTAAGGACACTTGGTGATGTAGCGTTTCCCGCTCAGGTCACGATCCCGTGGTTCATGGGTTCAAGCCCCGTGTCGGGCTCTGTGCTGACAGCACAGAACCTGCTTGGGATGCTCTCTCTCCCTCTCTCCGCCCTTTCCCCACTTGTGCACACGCACACGCACGTGTTCTCTCGCTCTCTCTCAAGATACATAGATTTTTTTTTAATTTTTTTTCAAGATACATAGATTTTTAAATAAGTAAATAAAATTCAGCTGATGAAGTAAAAGAAAAAAAAGTTTAACAAATGTCATGTATTTATATGTCTATTTATAGAACTATAAAGAAATAAAACGTAAAGAGAGTGGCCAAAGTCTTTGGAGTCAAGGGACCAGGATGGAAATTTTCTCCCTTTCCATCTTCCTTCCTTCCTTGTATGTTCCTTTTTTTTTTTTTTTTAATGTTTATTTTTGAAGGAGAGAGAGACAGAGTGTGAGCAGGGGAGGGGCAGAGAGAGTGGGAGACACAGAATCCAAAGCAGGCTCTGGGCTCTGAGCTCGAACCCAGGAGCCACAAGATCATGACCTGAGCGGAAGTCAGACACTTAACTGACTGAGCCACCCAGGTGCCCCCCCTTTTTTTAAAAGTTTATTTATTTGTTTTGAGAGACATAGAGATAGCACAAGCAGGGGAGGGGCAGAAAGAGAGGGAGAGAGGGAGAGAGAGGGAATCCCAAGCAGGCTCCTTGCTGCCAGCCCAGAGCCCAACTCGGGGCTCCAACTCATGAACCCATGAGATCATGAACTGAGAGGAAACCAAGAGTCAGACACTTAACCGACCGAGCCACCCAGCCCCCCACCCCCGCCTCCACTTATGTTCTTTAAACTTTCTATAACACTTGTATTTTTTTAAGTATTCTCTACACCCAAAGTGGGGCTCGAACTTACAACCCCGAGATCAGGAGTCGCATGCCCTACCGACCAAGCCAACTGTAGGCGCCCCTACAGTTGTATGACTTTTAAAATAAGATGAGATAAACTTATATGAAAAGTAGGTAAAATACGTCATATTAAAATACATTATATATAAAATACATTATATTAAAAGCAGTCAGACTGTGCGTGAGCCTTCCCGTCAAACGGTAACTATGACAATCAAGGGTACTTTGGACTGAGTACCTGCTATGTGCCGGGTCCTCTGCGAACGTCTCCCATCACCCTGTCTCCTCAGGACGCCCTGCAGGAGGGACCGGTCGCCCCCAGCCCAGGGAGCTGAGCCGCTGAGACGGCAAGTGCAGCAGAGCTGAGGGCTGAACGTGGACGCCTCCGACTCTCTTGGAACTATACTCCTTCCACAACAGCTTCCTGCGTCTTCAGGGGGCACGTTTTTCCTAAATACAATGGTCGTGGATGAAAACATTTTTATCTCGTTTACATGGAATCCGGGGTTATTTCTGTAAACGGAATTTAGTAAAAGAAATATAAAAGTCATAGTTTTTTGGTTTTGTTTTTGGATTTTCTGTTTGTTGGTTTACTTTATGACACAGTTAACCAATGTCCAAACTGAGGACCAATGTCCAAACTAAGCTACATAACTTTCTGGGCCCAGGGCCTCTTGTTCACAAAGGATTAAGACTTTTTTTTTTTTTTTTTTTTTTAGAAATTATTATTATTATCTTTTAATGTTTTATTTATTTTTGAGACAGAGAGAGACAGAGTATGAGCAGGGGAGGAGCAGAGAGAGAGGGAGACACAGAATCCGAAACAGGCTCCAGGCTCCGAGCTGTCAGCACAGAGCCCGACGCGGGGCTCGAACTCACAAACCGAGAGATCATGACCTGAGCCGAAGTGAGACGCTTAACCGACTGAGCCACGCAGGCGCCCTAAGTATTGAGAAGTTTACGAGGAGGTCCACAGATCATTGATCATGCAGCACCTGCACAGGCCACGTGCCCATCGAGCCTCCCCCGACAAGGTCTTGATAGGATTTTGGTGGAGCCACGATGACATCCGCTTTGGGGACAAATGGAGCACCAGTGACCGCGCATCAGAGAACAAATGGTTTCGAGCTTCGGGAAGAGGCGCAGTTCCCGAGACATTTTCCAGCCCTGAAAAGCCAAAGTGGCTGCAGCTGAGGAGAGGAGTCGCCAGGGAGGACGCCACGGGACAGAGCAGGTAGGTCTCCTTCCCTGTGCAAGGGTGGCGTCTCTGCACAAGGAGCTTTCACGGAAAGCAAGGGATCCCTGCAGCATGTTCCTGTGAAATGTCACACCCTGACACGGAGCCTTGATAAAACTTCAGTCGCGTCGCCAGAGTGTGTGTGGCTGACCAGCCGAGGTCTAGGGGAGAAGTGAGAGAAAGCCAAGGCTCACACTTGCTCCGGTAAAAACACAGTAAGAGGGGCGCCTGGAGGGGCTCAGGCGGTTAAGCCTCCAACTTCCGCTCAGGTCATGATCTCGCGGTTCGTGGGTTCGAGCCCCGCGTGGGGCTCTGTGCGGACAGCCTGCTTCGGATCCTGTGTCTCCCTCTCTCTCCGCCCCTCCCCTGCTCGTGCTCTCCCTCTCTCTCTCTCTCAAAAATAAACATGCATTAAAAAAAACCTTAAAAACACAGCGAGAAACTCCATTCCACCCGCCGTGGCGAAGGATCTTAGGCTTCATTGGCAGGTGGGTTTCCCTCCACCGCCCGCCCCCAGATGAGGCCCGTGGGCCCTGGGAACACACTGGAAGCCTATGTGTGTAAGTTGAGGAGGATTCCGCGGCTCAGAAGACGGGCTCCGCACGGCACTCCAGCCAGCCCCAAGCGCACCCCCCTTGCTCATTTTCTCTTTAAAAAACAAACACACAACCCACCCCGCTTCTCCCAGCATTTCGGGCACTCTGGAGTAGCAGGCCTGGGACAGAGCAGTCTCTCCGTAAACAGTCTTACAAGGAAAGATGGACAGACACACGGATAAACAGAATAGCGCGGGGGCATCCCAAGGCTGATTGGTAGGTGGCTACTCTGTGCCCCCCCAGCTCCTGTTCCAGGGCTCACAGGACCCCTGAAGGGACGGGGCTTGGGTGGTGCACAGGTTCCCAGACCTGGGGCCGCTCAGCTGCCTCCCCCAGCCCGGATGTGTCCCCAGGACGCTGCCCCGGGAAGGTTCCAAGCCAGGCGGAGCCAAGAGGGCAGAGAATGAAGAAGAGCAGCCCAGGGCTGCCAGGTGTGGGCAAGGCCTGGCACACGAAACATGTGCCCGAAGGGCAGGAACGGGGTCCTGTGTTCACTGCAGATGCCGGCTGGGCCTCTCCGCCGTCCCCTCCCGGACACCAGGGCTCCCCAGCTGTCCTTCCACTCTGAGGACAGAAACATAGGGTAGCTGGCCGCAGTGGCTGACTCAAGCCCTTTGCTGGGGGGACAAGACAGACAGGGACCCAGGGGCCGCTGCGGCCCCGGGGACTCGGTGTTAGTGTCACTTTCAGGAAGCATATGTTGTGCTCTCTTCCCCACCCCCTCCGCCCCCCAATTTGCCCAAGACACTCGGGAGTGGGTTATAAAACACACAGGTGCCCCAGGAGGGTGCCCGAGCAAGGCTGAAGGAGACCCTCCAGGGGGGAGGGGTGGTTGTTTACCAATTAAGAAAGAAACAACCCCAAAAAGCTCTGGGCGGAATTTCAAATTGTCGGATTTCTAAGTAGCCAGCACCCCCCCCCCTCCCCACCTCCAGCGTATTTCTTTCTTTCCTCCCCTCTCCCGGCCTGCTTTCCCTCTTTGTTGCCAAGCTCAGACGTCGCTGCTGAAACCCAGCCCAGCGCCCGCGAAGCCCGGAAACTTCCAGCTCCGCGACCGGGCGGAAAGTTGGGGTCGCAAGGCCAGGGTGACAGCGGCGCCCCAAGGGCCGGGCGCGGCGGGGACCCGGGGCGCCGCCCGTCGCGGCCTCGCTCCGCCCGGCCGCGCCGGGACCTCGGACAGTCCAGGGGCCGGACGTGAACTTGACCGCGCGGGGCTCCCCGGGACGACCCGGTAAGCGCGCCCGCTCCCCCGCCCTCGCCCCACCCCGTGCGCCGCGGCCGGCCGGGGTCCGAGCGCGCGGCCCGGGCTTCGGGGCTTCGGGACTTCGGGGCTTCGGGGCTTCGGGGCTTCGGGGCTTCGGGGTGGGCGGCCCGGGGTGCAGGGGCCGGGTCTCGGGCCGGGAGGGGGCGCCGCGGCCGCCATGAGAGCGCACCGCCGAGCCCCGGCCCTCCAGCGCCCCGCGAAGTCTGCCCTCCCCGGCCTCCTCCCGAACAAAGCCTCGGAAGTTCGGGAGGGAATCTTCCCGACACGTTCCCCTCCCAGGGGCTGCTGCGTCTGGGCGGCGGCCATCCAGGCTCTTAAAGGGGAAACAAGACCACTCGGGCTCTCTCCTCTGTTTCTTGCACGCCGCCCCCCCCCACTTTGGCTAAGGGAAGCAGGGGGGGGCGGGGGGTGCCACTGCACCTCTAAGGTGGTCACTCTCTCGGGCGGGGGCCTGCCCGGGGGGCTCCACGCTCGGATTAGGGCCTGCCAAGAAGAGGGACCCCCCAACAGTTCAGGGAGAACCTGCCCCATCCGGGCTGCAGCAGGAGTGGTCCTGGGGGCTCTGGGGGGACACTGCTCCCGACCCACCCCGCTTCCCCTGGCAGCTTCCCTGCGGCCATGCCGGGGGACCCTCCTGAGCAGGATGCACCCGGCCACAACGTCCCTGTCTGCTCTGCCTGGGGCGACTGTGCCAGGGCAGCGGGAATGCCAAGCCACCATGACACAACATGGCAGCCGTGGTCGGGGCCTGTGGAGGAGAGGGAGCCCCGGGCCTGTGGGACCTTGTCCGCGGGGAGCAAGGGTGGGGACACGGGTGCCTCCTTCACCCGCTTTCCTTTGCCCACAGGCCCAGGCCCAGCAGCCACTCGAGCCCATTTCTCCACACCTTTCCCCCTTTGCCTGAGACAGGCCTGTGAGTGTCCTGATCCCTGGAGGGGGGGCACCTACGGGATAGGGAAGCCCCCCTCCCCCCCCCCCCCCCGCCACTGGGTTGCTGGCAGAACCTCGAAAGCTCCAGAGTTCTGCCTTGGGTCTGGGCCTGGATCTCTAAGATGCACTGAATGCCCCCCCGACCGGAGCGGGGACTGCCTGCGTGGCCTTGCTGTAGACAGTGGCCAGGCTCCTGACCTTCTGGAGATCTCCATTCCCAGGGCTCCCGGAGCCCACAGTCCTCAGTGAGAGGCCCGCAGGGCAGTGGCTAGAGCACCCTTGCAGGAGCGAGGCCTGGGCCAGCTGGGGATTGGGCAGGTCACCACCCTCAGTGCCCCGGACATTCCAGCGGGGGCCTCCAAAGGGCAGCCTGCAGGGTTCAGGCAGGCCAGGTGGGGCCCAGTGGAGATTTTTCAGGGACCAAGGGAACAGAGAACAGATCCCAGGCCTGCCAGTGGCTGCCGAGAGGGTAAAGGCCTAGGGTTCCAGAGCTGCAGACTCTTTAGGAGAAGAAAATCCATACTTGTGCATGGAATGTCCAAACTTTGAAAAATATCACAGGACAGAAGAAATATATCCTTGGGTTGAACCCAGCCTGTGGACCCCCACTGTGCAACCCCTTGGACATATGAGCTGGTTAGTGGTAAAAGGAGGCAGATTGCCTGGTGACCCTAGTCCCGGCTCAAGCTCTGGCCAGGAAGCCCCATAGATCTGGGGAACGGGGAGGGGAAGTGGTCCACACCCCACTTGCCTCATGTCTCAGGGGAGTCGTGGCCTCCGCATACTGAGTGCTCCAGACGACTGAGGCTGACGTCGCCCCTTTGGGCCCACGTTTGCTTAACTGAACTGATTTGAAGTTAAAAATCTCGCTTTGAATCAGGTAACAGGACTGCCCCGCCCCCACGTCCTCGGAGGAGCCTCTGTGCCCACAGAGCTCGCTGTGTAGGACGCAGAAAGCGAATCTGAACTTGAACTTTCTTCCTGTCCCAAGCAGTACAGTCGACCTCCAGGTACGGAAACCTGGGCCTGTTGCTGCACAGAGGGCGGGCTGCAGAGAGGCGGGGCTGTGCCTCCAGCCCCGGGGGGGGCCCTGGGAGACTGACCTTGTCTCCCGGCATCCTCAACTTCCTCACTCATAAAATGGGCTCAGTACTGGCTCTGACTCAGTGGGATCGTGGGGAGGATGGCGATACCCGCGTGCACACTCAGCGTGGTACCAGCACACAGTAGGCACTCAGTATGCGTTCACTGCTCTATCGGACCGCAGTCCGGGTAGACCCTGCCGCTGGCTCCCCTCACAAACCACCTGCTTCTGGGGCCGCTCAGGACTCTGTCTCGCCATTTCATGTCAACCCTCAATTGCTTGCCTCTCCCCGCTTCCTTTGTTTCTTTTCTTATCCTCAAAGAAAGCATCGCTGAGCCTCCCCCCTGTGTCGACAGCCCTGTGCTGAGCACTGGGGATCGAGAAGTGAGTCTGATACACAAGGTACCTTGAGAAGCTGCTGGAGGCTCTGTGGAGCTATGACACCGGGGTGAGGTTCTCTGGGCTAATTTCCCATCCAGAGAGGGTGTTTCCTGCACAGTGCTCCTGCTGGCAGCCCTGCAGTCTTTGTTGAATGCCTCCAGAGACGAGCAGCTCACCACTTCCCCGGTGGTGTGTCTGCGGAAGCCTCGTTGGTATCCCCGAAACTTGACTGTTCGGACCGGGTGTAGACAGGACTACAGCAGTGGCTCTGGGTCTGAGGCGCCTGGTTTTACAGGGGGGAGGGGGATACACACACCTGGTAAGGGGGTCCTAAAAAGTGGGTGAGGTGCTCGTCTTAGAAGGGACGGATGCGTGTTGTTACGAAACAGAGCCCCGTTTCCCGCTTTTGCCGGTAGCCTCTGTAGCAAGAAGACGACGACAGGGCTCTCTGAGCGGGACATTAACCAAACATAGTACAAAAAGCTGGTCACTGCACTAAGGAAGCCGGGGAGCCAAGTGGAGGCGTCCGGAGGCCTTGGGTCGCCCGCCGGGACTCCGGCTGCACAATCTGCAGAGCTCAGTGTGAAGGAAACGCGTACGGCCCTTGTTCAGAATGATCAAGAATTTCAAGATGGTGACAGCAGGGCATTAAACGAAGGGTGGGCCCTTCTGAGCACAGGGCCTTCCCTTTGTGACAGGTCACCAACTCGTGAGCCCGGCAGCGCTCCTTGAACGCGCTCTTGCCGCGAGCGGAGGCCGGAGAGGACCCCCAGGCGGTCCCTCCAAGGAGCGTGACTCCTCTCCTGCATTGCCTCTTCCTTCCATCACTGATGTTACATGCTAATTTTAGAGCGTTTTGAATCCTCACCAAAGAAGAAAAATATTTTCAATCACCTGGAAAACCCCGCTCTCTTGGAAATAGCCAGTGGGAGCGCCCTCGGCAGCTTCCAACTTCCACAATTTGAAACAAAATTAGCATTTTAGCTTCTTCGGGTAATATGTATCATTTTATCTCCTGCTTGTTTCACTAAATATTTTATCACCGCCCCGTTCCCGAGTCAGAAGATCCCATTCTTGCACCGGTTGATTGTTAATGACTAATATTCCGTTGGATACATCTTTTTTAACAACCCTTGTTATTGGATGCCGGCTATTTCCCGTTCTCTCTGGTAGAAACTGCACTTTGAGGAATGCCTGTGTGCACATTTCTGCCGATTTCCTAGGAGAGCAAAGGCTCTTAGGTCCCAGAAGTCTCTTGGGGCGGGGGGGTCTCTGAAGTGCCTCCTTGGCCACGGTCTCCGGATGAGGACCCTGGGCCCAGGGAGCAGAGGCCCCGGCCCTAGAACTTTCTGCCTGGCCTGTCGTGAGAAGGACAGATTAATGATAATGAGGCGGAAGATGGCCCCTTATCCCACCGAACTGTGGACCGGATTTCGGGGTCTGGGCTGCCTCGTCACTAAGCCCGCCAGGCTGGGGATGCAATAACATAAGGCTTAGCGGGGTGCCCTCTCTTGGGCAACACTCGAACATGGTGGCGTGGAAAAGCAGGAAGAAGGGGAGGAGGAGGGGCGTGGGGAGGAAAAGCAGAAGCCGGGAGGTGAGGTGAGAGCCCCCTTAGGAGAGGAGGGCTCTGCGGGGCATCTGGTCACTTGGCCGAAGACTCCAGAGGGCGAGGATGAGGTCTGTCAACCGCAGCCCAGCGTGGCCCGCCACCGATGCGCAGCGGACGTTGTGTGGAGTGGATACGGAGGCGGGCTGCACCCCCAGCCTCGCTCAGAGGCGTCTGGACGTGTGGGGGAGGAAGGGAGGTGGTGTATGAGTGTCCTATCGCTGCCGTAACAAAGGTCACTGACAGTGGCTCCACCAAGGCAAGCTCATTATTGTGCAGCTGTGGAGGCTGGGAGTCCACAATGACTCACGGGGCTAAAACCAAGGTGCTGGCAGGCCCGGTTCCTTCTGGAGCCACCCCCCCACCCCACCCCCCACCCCCGCCCCGCCGGGGAGAAACCTTGCCTCGGCCTTTTCTAGCCTCTAGAGGTGCCCACATTCCTTGGCTTCTGGCCCTTCCTCCATCTCCAGGGAGAGACTGCACCCCTCCTTCTCTGATCACCGTCGGGCCAGGGGCTCCATGTTCAAGGGTTTGTGTCATTCCATCGGACCCAACTGGATAATCCAGGATCCGGGCCCTTAACTCGTCCACCCGCCCAGTGGATTTGGACTCTTCTGGGTTTGCTCCTGGGCTGAGTAAGTTCCTGCCAGAGGCCCTGTTATTGGCTCCCCCCTTGGCTTACCTCCAGGACAGAGGTTCTGGGAGTTCAGGCAGGTTCTCTGCTCAGCCAGGAGCTGCTTTGCCTCACCTAAACCCCACAGGGCAGGCATCGTGGGCGCTATTATCCCCATTTCACGGGTGGGCAAACTGAGACCCGGCGAGGCTGGATGATTTGCTTAAGGCCACACAGCTGGCAGGGGACGGAGCTGACCCTCAGTAATGGCGGACCCCAAACCCAGGGCCCCACGGGGCCTGCCACCTGCCCCTAGGAATACAGCCTTCCCTGGCTCTCCCTTAACCACAGCCCTTGATTCTTTCCAGAAGGGCGGCAGGCCTTCCTGCCCCTTTTCCATTACAGGCCGGCTGTTCTCAGGGACAGAAAGGCCACAGGGCGGCCCTTGGCAGGGGGCTCGTGTGAGCGCGAAGGGATGTGGGAGCCTCACCAGGCGGCGGGGCCTCACCGCGGCTTGCGTGTTGGTAGGCGAAGTTGTGGATAGCAGAAGACACACTTGTCCCAGCCTGGAGGGCAGCCGCCCTGCCAGGTCCTGCTCCCCGCTGAGGGCCTTTGGGACGTCTCTTAACACAGAACCAGCACAGCACGTTGACCTGACCAATGCAGAGTTGCTCTGAATAAGGAAGTGAGGAAGAGAATGTTCCTGGCTCAGCATCTGAAGCTGGGCTGGCCCTCCATACACAAAGGCAGGCAAGGGCGTGCACCCCACGGCAGGGACTGTGCAGAGGGCACGGCCCGCCTTCCCTCCAAGCCACCCCCTGCAGCCGATCCCCCCACCCCCGGGGGCCTGAGCTTGGCACGGGAGGAGTTAAGCGGCTGCCGCGGGCACCTTGGCACACGGGAGCTGCCCAGAATGTCCGGCTCCCCACCCCCACTGCTTTTCTTCCCTCTTTTTGCCTTTTTCCTTCTTAATTAATCATACGCTGCTGCCCAATTTAAATATGGAAATGCCCAGGCCTGGCGATGCAATTATTCCCCAGGCCAGGCGGGCTGTCCGGCCCTGGGCTGCGGGGAGCATCGTGGCATCGCCTCCTTTCTGGTGTGTGTGAAATTATGTGCACAAAAGGCGTCTCCTTATCTGAGTGTGTGAACTAACTAAATAAATAAGGGCTTTTGTTTGTTTCCCGGCTCCTGCACATGACTGTTTTGACTAAAGCGCCCGTGTTGTCTGTGCCTTTATGGGGCTCCGGAGAGGGGCCGGGGGCGGGGGGCGGGGGGCGGCCGCCGGGCATCTGGGCCTCTCCCTCCCCGGGCACCGCCACGGCCCGCACCCCTCCCCGCACACACCCTCGCCGGAAAGTTCCCCTGCCCGGGCCGGGCTCCCAGGAGGCTG
The DNA here is from genome assembly GCF_046562875.1 of Panthera onca. Lineage (NCBI taxonomy): Eukaryota > Metazoa > Chordata > Mammalia > Carnivora > Felidae > Panthera > Panthera onca. The sequence continues at coordinate 137,813,368 of NC_138345.1, forward strand.
GCACGGTGCCAGGCTCGCCGCCGAGCGCGGGCAGCGGGGTGGGGCGAGCGGAGGCGGCGCCGAGGACGTGGCCGGGCGCCCCGGGCGCGAGCCGGACCGAGGCCCGGAAGGTGAGGGCACCACCCCCCCCCCCCCCCCGCCCCCGACACACACACTCCCACCCCCCGGGCGGGCGCAGGGTGGGCACGGGGCGGCGGTGGGGGTGGGGGGGGGGGCGCCGATCGGGCCCGGAGCTGGAGAGCGGGCGGTGGGGGAGGGGAGGGCACAGAGCCGGGCAGTGCCAGGCGGCTGCCCGCCCTCCCTCCGGGCCGGGGCTCCGCGGGGAGGCCGCGCGTGCACGGGGGGGGGGGGGGGGGGGCCAGGCAGGCCGTGGTGGTGGCCGGAGGAAGGCCGGCGGGGCGAGGCGGGCCCGGGGCTGTCAAGGAGAAAAACATCCCAAGGCCTGCAATTTGCTGCCCTCAGCTTTTTTTTTTTTTTTTTTTTTTCCTCCTGCTTGGGAGGGGAGAAAAAAAAAAAAAAGCAGTGCTTCCTCTGGAGGCGGATGCAAAAAGGATGCAGAATTTTAACCATCTCCTGCACCCGGTCCTTCCTCAGCAGGGTGTCCAGGCCCAGGCCGGGCACGGGGGCATGGACCCAGGGCGGGTGGTGAGGGCGCCAGGTGCCTTTCTCTGCCAGACGCTGGAAAGCCCGCATCCTCTCCAGCCCGCATCCCCGTCCAGGAGCTGGGCCCAGGGCAGGGGGTGTGAGGACTGGAGGTCATGGGGCAGGTGATGGGCCCCCGGCGGGAACAGCCGCCTCTGGTGCCACGTCCCCTGCCCTTGGTGGCTTGGTGGGCTTTTCTCTGGGTGTCGCATGGCATGCCTTGGCACAGCGCTGGGGGGGGTCGTGTCTTGGTTCTCCCTGACTTGGGGCCTTCGGCCGTTCTGGGATCCCCCGGCCTTTCTCGTGACCAATTTCTGTGCTTAAAAAATAATTTGGTAAGTTTTCCGGCGTCTGGCAGGGGCTCCACACACCCTACATTCAGGGCCGGACGTAAGGAATGAATTCTACGGTGCGGAAGGTGATCTGGTCACCGGAGGGACAGCAGGGCAAGCCCCGGGTGCGGAAGGAGAGGCCCGTGCCCCTCGCGGTGCTGTGTGGGGAGCGGTCCCGGGAGCTCGGTGGGATGGTCCAGGGAGGCACAGGGCCTAGGGCCCATGAATATGTTTTAACTTTAATGTCCCTTAAAATCCAGAGAAAAAAATGACTGCAATCATAATGAATAATATAATGATGAATTCAGCCTGGATTACAGTCATCTTTATACCAGTGCAGTCATAACATATAATTTTAATATGTATGGAGCAAGGGGCCATGAGGCAGAAGCATTTGGGTCCCTGAAAGTCATGATGGGGCCCTAGGCTGGTCAGCCTGTCCCAGGACAAAGGGTCAGGTGTCTGGCTCCTGAGAGGCCTTTGGGGGCCATCTGGGTGCCCTGTGAATCTGGCTTCTCCAAAAGCCAGCCGGGACAGGTTGGCACAGCCAGCTGTGCAGAGGAGCCAGGGCCCTCGTGTGTGTGTGTGTGTGTGTGTGTGTGTGTGTGTGTGTGTTCCTATGCACACGCATGTGTTTTACAAAGGATTCCCACACACGTCAGTGTGAAAGACCCAGTTCTGGAGACAGGTGAACCCAAGGCTGAGGTCAGACGCGGCCGTGAGAGCCTGGTGTTCCTGGCCGTGGGGTGAGGGGTTGTGACTCGGCCAGGAGCTATGGTGGCATCCCCCGCGGCCATTGTCTCCCTGGGAGAGAGGGGATTTGGAAGCCCACTCCCAGCCCAGCCCAGCTCTGTGCAGTAGACACAGAACACGAGCTGCAGACCGGGCCACATGCGTAATTTCACGTGGCTGAACACCCACCTTTTTTAAAAAGTAAAAGCAAACAGATGACATTCCCTTTAATAATACAACTTATTTTATCTAGTATATATTCGAAGGAGTATATTTCAGTGTGTAATTAACATGAAATTATTAATGAGTTTTTGCTTTTTTTTTTTTTCTATGAAGTCTTTGAAATCCAGAGTGTATGATCCACATACATCTCCATTCAGACGGACTCCCTGACTTTCAGAGGCTTAGTGGTCACATGAGGCACGTGGTGAGGGACTACCGTATCGGGCAGTGCGGGTGTCACAGGTCCCCAGGCCCACCACCACCCACCTCCGCACCCCAGAGTGGGGGAGACTGGTTTTTCTGCTTCTATTTTTTTTTTTTTTTTTTTTTTGCTGGTGGCCCTTCTTGGCCAGGGTCAAAGACGCTCGTGGTGTCTAGTCAGGCCCCCAGCATCCCCGAGAGCTGCAAGCTTCCAGGATGAGGGGAGGACTGCTGGGAAGGGTTTCTTCGGCCATGCTCCCAGACGCCAGGGGGACGGTACAAAGGGCTGGCTTCAGGGTACAATAGTGGGGCGGTTAGTCACAGTGCCGGGCAGCGGGCAGGCACACAGAGCTCCCTGTGTCTGTGCCTGGCCGGGCTGGGCCCTGCAGCCCGGTTTCCCCTCTCTGCCTTTTGTTTGCACCCCTCCCTACTCCCCGATTAACCCCCTGCTCCCCGTTGCCTACCTGGCTGCTTGGCTGGGGCATCCTTACTAAGCTCCGGTTTCCATCAGCCACCCTGGCCAGAGGCAGGCTCCTTCTGGAAGGAGAGCTCAGGCCCTGCACGGTTTCATTGGCATCTCTTGGGAGAGGGGCATCGGAAGAGCTCCGACGCTGTGGTTCTGCCGTGTTTGTGTGGTTTTTGCGTGAGTTAGAGCAGTTTTTGCGTGAGTTAGATGGCCGTGCGTGCTGGCTCCCTACTTCAAGATCCCGTCAGCGTTTGAGAGGGTGCCTTGTGTGAGGGGCTGTGCGTTGCCGGAAACAATGAAAAGCCAAAACTGTGAAGAATTAAGGAGTGGCCCCGAAGCGTGTGCCCGCACAGCACATTTCAAGGCGAACAGACTGATATAAATATTTTAATCCTGTGCAGCGATGATGGATAAGATAAAATAAATTAGTCATGTCCCAGCCCTGTCTGGGGACACTCGGAAAGCGGGACTTCGGCTAGCATTTGGTCCTTAGCACTGACAACTAAAATCTCCCTGCTAGCTTGCAATCCTGGCGACTCCGGGATGGAATTAGCTGTTTGTTGTGATTTGACAGTTAAATTATTAACATGTGGGGAAGGTAACTGCCCTGCAAAAGGTATAAAATGCCGTTAGCATTTCTCTCTCTCTCTGTGTCTCTTTTTAATTAAAAATTATCTGTGCAGAAATTCTGCACCCTGCGTTTTCTTTGCTAAAGTAAAGTGGCATGTGTTTTCATTTTAGAAGGCAGGGATGGTTTGCTGTGCCCTGGGTGAGGAGAAGGAAAAGAAAGGGTCTTTTGAAAATGTGCCCATCTACTCCCCGCTTAAAAATTCCAAGCGCCAGACAGTTTCCTTGGAGGAAAGAAGTGTCTCCGATGCATTTATCTTACCTGTTGATTACATGGCATGATGACTTTTCACAAGAATTTAATGCCTGTCCGAAACCGAAGGCGTCTGTGGAATGTGAACGGCCTAGGTGTGCTTGGCCCACAAGAGGTTGACATCTCGGTGTTACAAATCACCACGTGCCAATCCCAGGCCCAGTCCGCTGTCCGGACGGCACACGGTCCACGTGCCGTAGCCCGTCCCACGACTGCCTTTCGAAGTGATGCAAGACATATGTTCGGCTCACATCATTTTGTTCTGATTTATTTTAAACCCCTTCAGATGATTTTAGCACGAAGAGTGGTATATCTTCCTTGCATTCGGAGAGCCATTGGATTTTCAAGCTGGAGTACGATTTTTTTTTTTTTTTTAATTTTCTCAAAAATCCAAATTTAGCACTTGCCTTTTAGAGTAGAAAACGGCATGCCGGTTCGTCTTTTAACTCACCGCGAAAGAGAGATACTTCAGATCACATCCGTTTGATTTGTTCATTCGTTCCCACCCATTGTTGTCAAGGGGCTGAAAGTGGCTCACGTTGACAAAATAACATAAGGAAAAAGGCGTGTTCCCACCCAGCCTAATGAGTTCTTGTGGGGTGGACCCCAGAGGAGTCACAGACGCGTCTGGGAGTCGAGATCCTTCCCCGGGGGCGTGTGGCCCTGGGCTCCAACTCGTCCTTGCGCAAAAGACAGTCCTCGCCTGGATGAGCACCGCACACCTGGGCCGGCCACTTCTCGGCGCCCCCCGCATCTCTCAAGTGATAAACAGACCCTCTGCAAATACCATTCTTTTAAAACAAACCCGACAAAATCTTCCCTAATTGCAGTTCTGCCCTGGACCACCTCCAGAAATGGAGGAAAAAAAAAAAATTGGACTAACGGGAAATACAGTCGATCCCCGGGGAAAACGGCTCGCCTGCAGGAAGGTGCCCAGACCAGGTGTGGAAGCCGCTGTGGACACCTTGGGAGACTCACAGCCTCAGTTCAAGTCCTGGGGCTCTTTGCTTCTCTGAGCCTGCTCCCCGGATTTAAAACGGGAAGCGCAGTGTCCACCCGCGCCCCGGGTCGAGGGCTGTTGCAGAAATACTACCACGGCAGAGCCAAGCTGCTGCCCGGTTTCATTTTCTATTTGCGAGTGTTTTTCCAAAGGGTGAAGTGCTAGAAACACGTGAATGGCCATTATCATCGTAGTAACTTGTCCGGCAACATCTGACTCTTACTGTTTACGTTACACTCGTAAATACTTAACAGTCATTCACTCCATTCTTCCAATGAAGTCTGTCTACCTGACTTACAATGAGTATCGTCCGATCAGTAACATGATCCTTTTCTGCGGATGAAAGCAATTGACGCTCATCGTAGAAAATTTGGATAGTACAGAAAAACGTGTGTAAGGGAAAACTTGTTCATCCCGGACTCCACCAAAGCCCTGCTCATGCTTCCAGGATTTCCTTCCAGGCTTGGATTAACCCCATGACTTCGGTGCTGGGCCCTCCTGCCCTCTGTATTCTCGTTCTTCAGGGCCAGCTCCTTCCTTGCCCACAAGCCACCTCCTTCAGTCAGGCCCCGCCAGGCCCTGGTGTTCTGGAGAGGACCTCGGGCTCCATGGCACCCAGCCTTCTTCCCCCCGTGCTCCGCGAACCATGTCAGGGCAGGCCAGACAAACCGCCACTGCAGCCCCATGGCAGAGCCCCGGCTGACTCAGGGCGTTGGAGAAAAGGGGAGAGTGGCACGAAACACAGCTCCTTGCAAGGCCCGAGCCTTCTCCTCCGGGCAGGACAGGGGAAGGGGGCGGCAGGGCGGCAGGCACCTGGCAGCTTGGTGGAAGGGGTGAAAAGCGGGCCTGAGGTCCGGATTCTTGGCAAAGAGAGCTGCTTGAGCCAAATTACTTCTTAGACACGCAAAGTTTCGTCAGAACTGTTGAGATAATGTTTCCAAGGTGTTCAGCTTTACGGTCCTGACTTAAACCCACCACGAGGCTGGGGGTTCATGCCGAATGGCTTGGTAGGGCAGAAATAGGCCAGTCTGCAGTGCAAGGGCACAATTCGCAAACACCGTATGGGAACAGGTACGTGCCTCGGCTGGTCTCGCAGATCCGTCAGGCCTCTGGAGGGGGACAGACTGATTCCCATATTGCGTTCTGGAGCAACTGTGATCTGGAGGGCATTCTAGAATTTCCAACTTCGTTTCTTTTTTTTTTTAATTTTTTTTTTAATGTTTATTTTTATTTTTGAGAGAGACAGAGACAGAATGCGAGGGGGTCAGGGGCAGAGAGAGGGGGAGACACAGAATCCGAAGCAGGCTCCAGGCTCCGAGCTGTCGGCACAGAGCCCGACGCGGGGCTCGAACTCACGAGCTGTGAGATCATGACCTGAGCCGAAGTCGGACACTCGACCGACTGAGCCACCCAGGCGCCCCTCTAAGTTCATTTCTGATAGGATAGATGGAGTCTAACCCCCCCCTTAGAATAATGTAGTTTTTCAATCCCCTAAGATCAGACCGTTAGAGATTTATTAGTAACCCACATTGTAGGCAGCCTGCACAGGCAAGGCCATCGGGGGTAGTATGAGTTACAGCAGAGAAATATTAGCAAGAACTAAAATTTGGAATAACAGGGACCCGTGGGGTGAATTATCACGTAACACAATAATGCAATAGTGTGTCCCTGTTAAAATGCTGTTGACAAAGAGTTTGCAGCCGCATGGGGAGGACTTGGGGACGACAATTGATACAACATTTCACAAGCAGTAAATATATATGTAAATTATGTAATTGTACGCACATGTTTACTGTTGGGAAGGGAATATATAGACTATTATTTCTGGATAGTAGCACAGAGGTGAATCCTCCTTTCTCCATGTGCTTTATACTTGAATTATTGACATTTTATGCTTACTACTTACACGATGTCTCTCTTAAATTTCTATCTTTAAATTACTCAGACTTCGGACTTTGCTGTCCCTTCTCGAAACACATGGTATTTTTATGAGCAGAAAAAAATAATTTTTAAAGGCGCGTGAGTCGAGACAGAGACAAACGGCAAATTTTCCTTCAGTGGTTGTGGATAGATGGCACGTAGCAGAAATATTCGTTAGACCGACAAATATGTATGTAAGTAAGTAATATTCGTTTCTTATAAAAGACCTACACCTTGATACTTATTAATCAAACACTCCATGGGCCCGGTAACCAAACTTGCACAACCAGGGCATAAACATCTCAGTTAAGATTTTGTGTGAACTTAAGGAGAAATATTTTTGTGCCCTTAGTCATAGCATTAAGAAGGGAAAAAAGGCATTCTTGTTCTTCTTGGATACTTGTTTGGATGACCAGCCACCCATAGTTAGACCCTGCGCTCCATCTGGGGCTTCCGCATTCTGCTTCTGCTGCTGGGTGTTTAAGGGCCATTTAAAAGATTCTTCAAGTTCTTATCTGGAGGAACGCAGAGATCTTGGATTCGTAACGTCAGATGATAAACTGTGGACTTTGGGTGGAAATCTTAGTGGTTTATTTATGTTTGCTCACCTTCTTTGAAAAAAGAAACAAAACAACGTTCTTCCACGGCCCTACCCGCCCCCCCCCCCCCCCCAGCTGCACTTTGCAGGACTTCCATATCTCAAAATATTCTCCTGTGGCCTTATAAGTCACCTGCTGACTCACAGCTGGAGATGCACGGGAGCATCTCTTGCGTCAAGACACCAGGCGGGAATTTTCTTTTTTAACCGTAATGCTGCAGGATTTTGTGATGTGGCAAAAAGTCCGTCCACGTTTCCATCTAAAATACCTTAGCCTTCAAGCAAGTGTCATTTTTCTTCCCTGTAAAATGAATTCCCAGGAGCAGCAGCGTTGGGCAGGCGAGAATCTTTAAAACGCAGGGGTCGGGAAGGAACGCAGTGCCTCCCACCCCCCACCCCCCACCGGCTCAAAAGGCCCGAGTGACCCTGCGCGGCCCGCCACGGGGCGCAGGTGAGCCGAGACCTGCGGGGACCCACCGGGGACCCGCGGGCCGTCCGCAGAGTCCCCCTCCAGGCCCCCGGCCGGCCCTCCGCCCGCGCTCCTGCTCCCCCCGGCCCCCCGTCAGGGCCTGGCTGGCGCGGCCTCAGTTTCCCCGGCTGTCTCCGCGGGCTGGGGCGGAGGCCAGGCCGGCGGCGACCCGGGGCGCCGGCGGGAAGGGGGTCTGCACGCGGTAGGCCCGGCTGGGAGGTCCCGCCGGCCTCCGGGGCGCGACCCTCTAATCCGCTTTAGTCAATATATTGTGCGCTTTTCCTTCGGCAAAGTAAACAGGGCGGGCGAACAAAGCGGCGGCCGCCCGGCCCGCGACTCCCTGACCCCGGGGTCGCGCCCTTTGTTCGCCCTCAATGGGGCCAACCCACCGCCCGCCGCGGCTAATTGGGGCGCGTGCCGCCGCCAAGGCTGCCGCCGCGGACCCCAGACCCCGGCGCCTGCTAGGGCCTGGACCCGGACCCCGACCCGGACCCCGACCCCAGACCTCGCACCCCCGCGCGGACCCGGACCCGGGGCCCCGGCTCGCCTTGGAACTCGGACCCGCACCCGGACGCAGACTGAGACCCCCGCCCCCGGACCCCGGCTGGGCTCAGGACTCGGACTCGGACTCGGACCCGGGACCCCTGCTCGGATCCCGATCTCTGCCCCACGCAGACTCCAGACCTCGGTTCGGACCCCGGCCCGCGCCCTGCCCCGCCGAGGGCCCGATCCCCGGCCCAGGTCGACCCGGCCGCAGGCTGGGACCTCAGCCTCCGCTCTCCGAGGGGTGTAGACCCCAGGCCCCAGACCCGCTGTAGACCCGGCCCCGCGCCGACCCCGCCCGCCTCCCTGTGTCGCGAGCCCGGGGGCTGCCAGGAGGAGGCGCTCGCAGGCCTCCTCGCCGCCGGAGCAGGTGCGGACGCAGTCGTGTCCCCCTACCCAGCCCCGACCCGCTGCAGGAGACTAGCCGCGGGCGGCCGATGCGCCGGGTCCGCGGGCAGACCCTAGACCGCCACCGCAGCGACGTGGGTGCCTGTCCCCCTGGGAGAAGGGCCCCGGGACCCCAACAGAAGCCACCTCTATGCAGCGCCCTTTAGGTACGGCGGAGGTGCGGAGAGAAGCTTACTGTGACTTGTCTTTTCTTTCTCTGCTCTTTATTTCTGCTGGGAATCAGGCAGATGGGAAAGAAAAGGAAATCCGGGAAGTGGAATTCTGAGTCCCATTGAGGGAAAGAAAGCTGGAACCTTTAGACCCTTTGCCCACCAGGCTTCACCACCTTGCGGGAGTCTGGGGGTAGTTCTAGGTAAGACTGGGGTCACAGAGGTATTAGGAAGGCAATTGATGCTAAGGTCAGGCCTCGATCATTCCATGGCCTCTGTGTGCTTTGTTTTTCCCTCACATTCAGGACAAGGTTATAATTTTTATCCCCAAAAGCTTTGGAGACTTAGCTCCTTGCAACTTTTTTTTTTTTAAAGATTTTTCTTAATCTTTTTTTTTTTTTTTTTTTAAAGCACTTTCTCTTGTAATTAAGGTGCAGAAAGGAAACAGGAGAAAGGAGCCTTAGAAGGCTTTGCGTTTGGAGAGGAACATCAGGGTGTCTTCTAGTTCTCGGTCAGGTCAGGCCAGGCCCTCACGCCGCCCTCCTCATTTATTTCATAGCTGCATTCACCTGGCTTTGTTCTGGAGGCCCTTTTAAATGTTACGTTTGTTTCTGAGCTTGTCAGGTTTGGGGGTGGAATATTCGAGCTTGGAGTTTGGCTTCGGGAAGATTCGGAGTTGTGGCTTGCTGTCGTGAGGCTGGAGCCCAGGTGGGGGGTCCCGCATGTGAGCCAGCTGGTGGGGAGGCGGCTGCTTCAGTACGTTTCTGTGTGTGGCTCAGATCTCAGCTGCAAAGGGAAACCCTCGGGAGGCATGCCGTGCTGCCCTCACCTTCCCCAGGACTATTTCCTGAAGAGCCCAGGTCTGTCTTTCTACATCCCTTCCTCTTTGTCGGTCCCCCATTGCCGCAGCAACTACCTGTCCTTTCTCTTTTCCGAGGCGCCGTAACACCATCAGGTCAGCCTACATGTGCCCCTGCAGAATGCTGATGTGTGGGCCCAGGCCCCTGGCCACCGCTCCAGGAGAGAACAGCCCCAGAGAGGCTCTCTGCAGGCAGCCAGTCGTCAGTGGTCCTTGCCAGTGTAAGACTTGGAGCTCCCCCCCCCCCCCCAGGCCGTCCTGGTCACCTGCTTGGCCATTTATATTGAAACGACTTTCAGTGGGCTGCCAGGTTCACAGAGGGCTGAAGGCGGGAGAAGGCTCAGGTGGGGCTCAGAGCCACCCTGGCTGCTTGGCTGGGGAGACCCTGCTCTCGGGGTGCTGCGCGCGCCCTGGCAGAAGGGGTGGTGGACAGAGGGCATTGCAACCCCCCGGCTCTGGCGAGGCTGCTTTGTCACGAGGACTCTGGCCGGCCCAGCCGCGAGCTTGTGGCTGTGATTTTACACCGGAGGTAGACGCATCCCAGGCCAGATTTGAGGGCGAGATCAGGATGCACCTGGCTGGGAAGGGTGGACGCCTTAGATGACCGAATCTGGCCGCAGGGGTGGGGGATCGCCAAAGCTGGCCCGCTTAAGGCAGTTCTGGGACCCAGATTTCAATGGGGCTCTGTTTTTCCTGGGAACGGTTCTTACCTATAAAATAAGCCTATGTGTGTATGAGTAGGAAGCGGTGGGTGGTGATGTTTTTAAAAAGAGAGAGAGAGAGAAAGAAAGCCAAAATAACAAAGTGGCGTGTGTTGGTCCCGGGTCTGTGCGGTATTAGGCCAAGTCACTGTTCTGTCCACTTGGGCCTCAGTTTCCCTGGCCTTTAGGGAGGCGTGATCCTTCTTATTCTGTCTTCCTCTTGGGTCGTGAGGATCCCACGAGCCTGAGGTGGGTGAGAACGCTGTAAATTATGAAGCACTTGCTGTAGGTAGTTGAGATGCTGTCCTTATTACCTTAGGAAAAACCCTGTTCTATAGGCTGCTGTTTTATGATCGAAACTCCCGGGGACCCTGCGGTACCTGGCACAGATCGAATGCTCTGGGTGTTTTTGGTGACTTGAACTGTATCGAAACCCGCTGCCTTAGCTGTAAGAAGGATGCGGGCCAAGCCTGGGGAGAAATTGGGCAAGATAAAGAGCATCCTTGTCCCCTCAAGGCCTCTGGACATGACACCAAGATGGCCCCCAATTTGGGGGGTTGGATGTGAGGTTCCAGAGACCCTCTTCCTTCTGGCACATACGCCTGAGAACCTTGAATGTTTATCCCAGAGTCGGAGCCCAGACTCTTGTCTGCGGCCACGCCTGGCCCGGTTAGGGTAAGGGTCTGCGCGGCCCAAACCCCTGGCCCAGCCCGCTTCTCCCTGAAGAACCCAGCTCACGTGGCTCCCGGAGCTGCGGGTGCAGAGAGCACACGTCGACGCTGGCCCCCAACACTGGCGTTGCCGCGTTTGTCCTAGTGACAAAGAATGAGGTCAGCTTGGTTTGCCATCCACAAATCACGATTTTTTTATTCCAAGGAGAGACTGTCTGTATGTGAGATCGGTCCTTGTCGTCTACAGCAGGTTGTGTTTTCACTGGCTTTGGGTGTTTGCACGTGTGTCATAAAAAGGGAAGTGACCCCCAAGAGAATTCGGGTAGGGCCTGCCCTTTGCCTGGTTTAGGGGCACCCCTGCTGGACCTCAGATCAGCTCCAAGCCATAGGGCGGGAAAACTCTTCTTCCTATATACATACACACACATGTACACACACACACACACACACACACACACACACACAGGCAAGTGCGTGCACATGCGCACACACATGTATCCCAGGATATCCTCGTGTTGTTAACATTTAATGTTCTAATTTTAAATTTCGAGGCACCAACTGACTGTCTTAAGAGTCTCATTCAGCCTGTCTGCCTTGGAGCGATTTTATTTACAAGCCTTTGCATGGTGTCAAAGGGCTCTGTGTTTCTTGCAGACCGTGTTCGGGTGGTTGAGTGTTTTGGTTTTCGGCCACAGCTGGTTAGTTTTTCCGAATCTGTAGATCCAGGTGTGCGTTGCGAAGTTTTTTTTTTTTTTTTCCCCGGCGAGAGAAGTTTCCCGGTGAGCTTTGGAGCCCTCCTAGAAGTTTCCGGCATTCTACGTGTGAGAGTAGAATGCCAGTTTCGGGGCTGTCAGTGTGCGGGCAGGAGGCGGCAGTCACTCCTCCTAGAGAAGAAGACGCAGAAGGGGCCACTTTGGAAGCAGGATCCCGCAGCATGTTTAGAAGGCAGAGTCGAAAAACTGGTCAATGGAAAGAAATTAGCAAAGGCGAGAGCCTTTGATGGTGGTTAAAAAAAATCACTGCCCGGGAGCGTCGTGGGGAACCAAGCCCGTGTGCACCTCTCCTTATTTTGAAAGAAATTCTTACAATATATGTTCCTCATGTGAAAATTACATGGACTCTTATTTTCGAATTAATGTCCCCCTTACCTGATTGCCTACATTACTACTTCCTTTTCTTTAAGAAAAATGAAGTTCATGTCCTTTTAATATTAGGAGTTACACCAAAAGTTGCTCTAGAAATAGCCAGAAACAAAACAGGACAAAAGCGTCGGCCTTCTTTTTTTTTTTTTTTTCCTTCTTCAGTATTTTTCTTTGCAGCCATTAAATATGATCTTGTCCTGCAGTGATAAATTTAGCTAAAACATTACTTTTCGTAGAAAGGGCATCTGTGAAAAATCCAGCCTTAACTTTGTCTTTGTGTTAACCACATCTAAAAGCTACGATATTTAGACACAGTAAAAAAAAAAAAAAAAAAAAAAAAAAAGAGGCTGTCCTTCTATATAAAGCGAATTACTCGCCCGTGTTGTGTGAAATCAGATTTTAAGAAAATAAAATGGGAGTATTTTGACAAGACCACTGTGGTCAAATTTCCAACAACTTGAAATTGTCACCTCAAAAACCCCTCATTCTGTACGTGATCACTTTGTAGGTAGCTTGCTTGGGTTCTGTTGCAATAACATTTTAAAGAACGGACCTGTGAAATCTTCGTTTTAAAAAACATGCCTGCTGTCCTTTGCAATTTAACAATGAACCTTTTGAGTTCTAACTCAGGATTTATTTCCTTTCTTTCCTTTTTCTTTATTCTAAGGGCTTATAATTTACCTAGCTCACTGAGGAACTGTATGGCTAAGAAATGGTCCTAAAGTTTTCATTTCAGCTGGGGCTGGGGGAGAAAAAAATTCAACTGACTTTCAGCATTATTTTAGAAAATTTAAAAAAACACACAAAAACATTTGACAGTTTTTAGTTTAACATTGCTTTAAATTTTTAATAGCTCAAGTCTGCTTACATGTGGTTCAAAAAGAATATATAGTCATTGAAATAGTCAGTGACTGTTTCGGGCTCCGGATAAAGGATCGATAAGGTGCAAAAACATTTCACATAAATCAAGGCTTTCAACTGAGAAACGAAGGCATTCTTTGGCTACTTGGGGAGAGAAGTTCTTTTCAGATTTTCTGATGTCTTTTCATTTTTGTGCGAGTAGGTAACTTGGTCTACTGGCAACTGTTAAATTACAAATTCCAATCTATCTTTAATTGCTAACACAAATTTGCTACACGTGGCATCCTAAATTCTTCAGGAAAATGTTAATTTCCCAATTGATGATGATTCCATTTTAGGAATTGCAGAAGTGAGCGACTAAATTCAGAACCCACGTCTCATTGAGAGGTAATTTTGATTTTTTAAAGACTTTAGTCTGTTCTGTGCTTTTTCGAATTCCTTATATAATGCTGAGAACCTAGCCTTACCATTTGGTGTATATGTGTGTAACCAGGAGTACTGGCCTGTCATCCTGAATTCATTTTTCCTGACTTATTCAAAGTAGTCACTCTGACTACTTCAGAGTGAAAAAGATGAATTGTAATTTTTCATCTGCCAGGAGAAAATTTTTTTTAATGTTTATTTATGTATTTTGAGGGAGAGAGAGAGAGAGAGAGAGAGCAGTGGAGGGGCAGAGAGAGAGGGAACGAGAGAGAAGCCCAAGCAGGCTCTGCGCTGAAGGCAGATGCAGGTCTCGATCTTACGGACCGTTGGAGAGCATGACCTGAGCCGAAATCAAGAGTCAGACGCTTAACCGACTGAGCTACCCAGGTGCCCTCTCTGTAAGGGGGAATTGTGGTTACCAGCCCGTGTGTATTATATACAGTATATTCACTATGTGTGTGCGCGCAATCAAGTACATATTTATTGCAGCCTTCTGGAATGGTCTACCAGCATGCTCGGTGTTTGGTGGGGGAGAGGGCTGCTAATGTGGAGTTTTGCCCCCTGCTTTGTTTCTCAAACATGCTTGTCCTGTGGCCAGAGTTTTATTTCGGTTGCTAGTGAACGAATGCCAAGTTTAACATGAAATGGGGTGAACTAAAGCAAAAGATTTTGAAAATGGTTCATGATGTTTGGAAGGAAGGAATCCTTTCTGTGTGGATGCTTGCTCACATTCCTTCCCCGGCCCGAGAGCCTAACTCAATGATCTTTCGCCCGTTTTACCTGCACCGACACTAGCAGGCTTCTTTCTCCCCTCTCCTCTTCCTCAGCTGTCTCTGTAGGAAAAAAACCAAGGGCTTTCCCAAGGCAAATTGATGCCGGTGGGTTTGTGTGCAAAAGTAGGGGTACACGCAGCCACAAAACAGGCAGAGCGAAACGGAATCCCAAACCGGCAAACTACTTTGAGACAAAAGCAAACGAACGAAACGAAACAAAACCAAAAACCAAAAAAAGAAAAAAAGAAAAAAAAAAAAAGAGAGAACAGAACAGAAAAGAAAAAAGAAAAGAAAAAATCATAAGCCTGCTTTGCCTTTATACACAGCACCCAAAGCTTCTTAGCAGCTCCTCAAAAGGGCACATTGTCTGGGATGACTGAAGAAGTGGTATCTAACCCAGGAGCCGCCGCGCTCTCACAATCTCAAGCTGATTGGGCAGCTTTGAAGGCATGGTTCTTCTTGAGTGTGCGAAGTTGAACGTTCAAAACCCAAGTGAAAATGTAAGTTTTCACTCACACGTATCCTGCTTGCTTTTAATGAGATTAAACGCATCTGTTTACTAAGTCCTTGGAATGTCTTGTACACCGAATTTTTTTTGAACTATTAGAAGTCGCTGCGTAGGGAAAAGGGACAGTAAACTGGAGTGCCCGCGGCCTTCTGGGCTGTTCTGAGGCCGGACGCTGGGCCGGGGACACGGGCTGGGAGGCAGAGCAGGAAGTCGCCAGCTGCATTCCCATTAGGCAGATCTTGGGAGAAATCAGGAAAAAATAACTGTATAAGGCCGATACTATAAACATCCCGGTATATCGAGAGCCTTCCTATGACTTATTTTTTTCAACGTCTGACCTTAGGCACGGTGTGGCTCACAGACCCAGACCCAGTTCTTTCTCCAGGAAGCCTGTCCATCATAATAACATTCACCAACAAAGTAAATGTTCCAGGTTTCTGTTTTGAGAATTTGAGCACACTTGTTAATATTATTTGCTCTGAATAACGTAATATGATAGCAAGTTGGGAAAAGACTTTAAAAAACCAACCTGAATAGTAGCCAGTGGAATTACCTCAAAGCTATTATTTTCCTTGAATAAAGCAGAATTTGATTTCTGAATTTGTAACCAAATTATATGTAAATCCTTGCCAAGTATAGAGAGGATTAAAAAAAAAAAGTGCGTGTTCTCAAATATGGTTCTGACTCACCCAATTTCTTGTTTTACCAAATAAAAATTAGGAGGGGGCGGAAAACAGCATCAAATTAACTTATTAATGTGTGTGAGAGCAAAAAAAAAAATCAGCTAATAAAAAGGTTAGCAACTCGGGTGTGATTATACAATGATTTCAGGTGAAAATTACAAAGTTAATACGCTGGCATTCAGTCAGTGCCTTCCGTAATGATACCGTTGTCAAATTTGTATTTGTGCCAAAGGAACAAAAGTTGTAACTGGCATAATGTAAGATAATCTCTTTTTCTCTGTGGCTTTTTAAATTCAACGTTTTAATCCACCAACGGAATCACAAAACATGTATCACATTAGTTATAATATTTATAGTGTTTAGGAAAGTGATTATCAATAGATTAGAGCGCAGTTGTTGGAGTGCAGTGTGTGTGTGTGTGTGTGTGTGTGCGCGCGCGAGAACGTTATCACAGAGGTATACACATCTCTAGAGTTAGCACTTGGGGAACGGTTTTATGTGAAAATAGTAACCATATATTTATTTTCAAAATCCCCGTTCAGTAGTTACCGAGCTTGCTCATTATTTTGGAAAAACAAGGTTTGGTATGAAAAGGGCCCGAGACTTAGTGTGTTTAGATCTCTGCATTCAGCCAGTCTCGAAAAGTATTGTTGTTCTGGAGTCCCCAAAGTTGCTAAGCCACAGAATGTCTGATGGGTTTTTTTTTTTTTAAAGCCGTTGAACCATGCAGTAGAGATGGGGGGCTGGGGGGGGGGCGTGTATAATGGCGAGTGGTGCTTGGGTTCTTCCTCGGTGTGGCCGCGGCAGCGGGGGAGGTGATAGAGGGTTCTGGGTGGCTCTTTGGGACTGCCTTGCACATACTCAGTTTGTAGGACGTGCTCTCTTACCCCACAGGCCTAGTCAGGGCTGGGAGCTGTAACAGGGAAGATTATAAAGGACGGGTGCTAGACAAGAGACGTAGTTCTGCCGTATTGCTAGAATACGGACACGGCATTCCTAAGCCTGGAGCTGCTACGAGGGTGTCCTTTACTGAGGAAGGAGGAGCACAGAATTCCTGGGCACCCAGCTTGGGACGCCACGGTCCTTGAGGCTGGGAGGGCCACCCTGGACCTTCCTCGGGGAAAGAGTGAAACCCACCCCATTGTGAAGTCACCCGGCTTGGGCTGTCTCTCTGCTCTGCTGTGAAAAGTGAAAGTTGGTCAGCATTTCAATGAAAAGAGTCACCGGAAAACATTTCTACTCCATTTTCTAAAACTCAATTTTCTCAGAGAAATAAGAAAAACTGCCTCTAAAAAGAGGCCACGGTAAGAGTCTAACACCCAGGAAAGCAATTTGGGAAGATTCCTTAGTATATCCTGACCTTTTCCCCTCCCCGTGAAACCATGTATCTCACAGGTGGGTGTCCAGCCACAGTTCAAGGCCAAGGTCATAGGGGCCTAGAGAGCTTCCAAGGTGGGTGGGTGGGTGGGCAACCCAGGCCCCAGCCCAGCCCTGCCTGGAGCGGCCAGTTTCCTCTTTCTGGGCAGTCCAATCCAATATGGAATGGAGTTTCCTGGGAAGCAAGGGCACACGAGGAACTTTTGAATGTACCAATGGCATAAAAAGTATATATATTTTTATGACAACGAGCAAGTTTCAATTGGTTGACAGAAATGGCGAGATGTGACGTCAAGGGACACTGGTTAGAATGCCAAGGCCGGCTGGGGGGGGGGGGGCGCTGGGGGGAGACAGGCACAGAGAGACATTGGGATGGGGCCCAGGAGACCTTGTTCCCCTCGGGCCCCCGTCGCGGGCGTCCTGGGACAGCCAGGTCCATCTGGCTCTGAGAGAGGGCATGCCTGGACAGGGAGAGGGGGTCCGAGCATAGTGACCCGGTGTCGTCCCCGAGCGACAGAGGCCCAGGTCGGCCTTTCTGCGGGGAAACCACTCAGGCGCCCCCGCGGAGCCGGCGGTTCAAGCTGCTTCGGCCTCCTTGGCATTATAACCAGTGTCCGGGCCCTGGAGCCCTGCCTGTCGCGACCCCCGGAAGGGGGCGCGGGAGGGAACCGCGCGGCCCCGGGGTGTTGCAGTGTAGTCGTCGGTCTCGGAGAGAGCAAAGCTGCGGCCTAGAACTTCTCTCCGCAGCTCCTACGCTCCGGGCCAGGGGAGCAGGAAGTTGTTTCTGCGGGGAAGGAAGAGAGCGAGCTCGGAGCTGGGCAGCGGCTCTGGGCACGGTGCCCCGCCATCCCACGCCTTCCCGGCACCGTGAGGGCACCCCCTTCCGCCAGGCACCTTGCACACCCCCTCCATCTCTGGGCTCAGTGCGCTACCCCTCTCCACTTCACCAGATCCCGTACAGCGCCTCCCCCCCCCCCCCACCTGGCACCGCGCCCCTCCCTCCGCCGGACCCGCGCCGTCCGGAAAGCCGCCGCGGGGTCGCCCTGGCGCGCGCCCTGCACCGGGGGAAGCCCGCCGCCGTGGACCCCGAGCCCTGTCCCGGGACCTCGTCTAGAGCTCCGTGGCACATGCTGGCCCCTGCAGTGCCGAGCCCGGCGACCCTAGCCGCTCTCCGCGGCGCGCACGGGTCTGCGCGCAGGCCAGAGACCGTCGGTCCGCCCGGGGTCCCCGAGTCGGGCCCGAGCCTGCGCGCGCGCCCCGCTGCCCGCAATCATGGCAGCCGGAGCCTCGGAACGCAGCCGCCGAGCGCGTTCCGGCAGCCGCCTCGGTGCCAGGGCGGCGGGGCGAGCTGGGGCCAGGGCTCGCGCCTGCCCGCCCCAGCAGCCGCGCGGCCCCGGGGCGCGAAGCCGGAGACGGATGGGTCCTCGCGGCGGTGCCCCCCTGGCCGCGCCGGCAGGCGGGCGGGGCCGCGGGCCGGGGGCGCGCGGCGGGGAGCGCCCGGGGCGGCGTGCCCGCGGGGGCGCGCACGCGGGGCTGCGGGGCGAGGCGCGGGGCTCGGGCGGCGAATCCGCTGCTCGCGCCTCCCGCCCCGCCCGCGCGCGCGGGCCCCGGGAGGAGGGTGCGCGGCGGAGGGGGGAGTCGGGGAGGGGCCGCGGTCCGTCCTCGCCCGCAGCGGGCACGGCCGCGGCGAGGGGTGGGGGGGCGGAGGCCTCGTTGGTATTCTGGGCACAGCCGAAGACTTGACCTCCCCGCGGAACAGAGGCGCCCGGGCGCGCGGGCACGGCCGCTGTCCCCGGGAGGTCTTTCCTGGCTACGGGGCCCGTAGGCGCCTTGCTTCCCCCCACCTCCCCGTCTTCTCCTCTCCGGGTCCCCTGTACCCCCTCCCCCGCCCCGATCCGGCGGCGAAGGGGTGGGCAGGGAAACGCGCTCTCTGGGACAGGTGCCAACTCCGAGACAAAAGACATAAAATAGGCGGCAACGTGGGAAGCGCGGCCGGCGCGCTCGGGCGGGGACGGAGGCGCCGCGGGGGCCGCATCCTCGGTGCCGACCGGGGAAAGTTTGGGAAGTCGCCGCGGCGGCTTCGCAGCGGCGGGGGACGCGCGGGCCGGGCCGCCCTCCGCGCCGCGCTCGCCCTTTCCGCGCCGCTGCTGAATAATTCATGGCGCGGCCGCCGGCCATTAGCATGCACCGGGCGCGCGGCGCGTCTGTGCCAAGCCGCCGCCGCCGCATTCGGCGCCCGGGCCGAGCCAGACGAGCGGCCGCGCGGCGGCCGGGCCCACGCTGTCCCCGCGCCCGCCCGGCGGCGCCCATTGTGCCCGGCCCGCGCCGCCGGGCCGCCCGGAGCCCGCCCGCGACCCGCAGCGCGCCCGACGACCCGGCCCTGCAAGTTCGGGCCCGCGCCGCCCGCCCGCCGGGGAAGCACGTGAACTTGGAGAAAGTCGCGGGGCGCGCCGGCCCGGACCTCCGCGGCAGGGCGTGGGCGCCCCCGGCGCGGCGCGCTTTCGTTTTCGTCCCGGACAAAGGTCCCTCGAGGCGCTAGTCTCGGATGCGGAGACCGGGTTCTGCCGGCCGCTCCTCCCGAGAGGTCCGGTGGTTCCGTACGGGCACGCCGGAGTCACAGAGGAGGAGCGGCGCGGTGCGGGACCGGGAGAGTGGGGCCTGGCCGTGCGCTTCGTCCGGCCGTCTCCGTCCCGGAGCCGTCCCGCCCTGCGAAGAGTTGCGGGAGATGGCACCGCGCTGCTCTCAGCGGTTCGCACGCGTGAAGGAGGGAAGCGTTTGGGACCCAGGACGCATACCCGTCGCTCGCCCGGGGCCTGTGCGGTGTGGGCACTACAGCGCAGCGCTGGCTGCGTCCGGGCGCGTTCCTCCGGCAAGGGCGGTCGACCTGCGAGTCCCGGGGTCACCATCGGGTTCCGGGCGACTCCTGAGGATGGTAAGTGCATTTCTCACTTTCGCTACTTAGTGAGTATTTAAATATTAATGAAGGGATTTCTAAGAAGAGCCTGTAGGGCAGGCCTTCCACAGACGGAGGAGGTTGCTCTTGAACCTGAAGCCTGGCCAGCTTGGCAAGAACTCCACGGGGCCGTCATTAAAATGCAGGAACTTGGAATTCGTCAAATACAGCTCCTGATCTCAGGTGTGCGGACCGTTTGCCAGAGAGAATTTTGTTGAACGCATAAAGTAAATAGTGCTGGCAGGCGTCTTAAACAGAATAGAAGGAAAAGAGAAAGCATCTGTTTTTAGGTTTGATGCGATTGGAAGGGTTATTTGGACGCTGGGATCGTTTTTTTTTTTTTTTTCTTTTTCCTTTTTTTGGAAAAATTGACATCTTTCATTCCTTCCTAAATCAGGGAAATTGTTGCTTCTTATTTATTTATTTATTTATTCATTTATTTATTCTTTCTTTCTGCTGGTCAAGCATTTATGGAGAGCCGATTTAGGGGGCCCTCAGTCAAGCATTGGCAGCCGCTGGGCCCAGCAAGTGAAAGGCCCTTGTGTGGAGGTTTCTTGTTTATGGTGGCATAAAACGAAAAACAACTCATAACTTTTCGTAATAAATCCCCCTTTATAGGTGGCTCACACACAGGCCCAGCCGGCGGCCCTGGGGAGTTTGTGGGGAGCGAGACATGGGTGAAGGAATGCGCGTTTGCCGTAATTACAGGGTTTTAAGGTAACGCTGAAATTAATTTCTTCAAAGTTGGCTTTCAGAAGCCAAGGCGGTCTCCACAGGCCAGCACTGTCTTCGTTGCATTTTCGTTCGTTGGTTCTGGCCATTGGGGATTTTCAAATGCATACTTGTACTCTCATATACCTATCCCGTTAAAGTGAAACCCATTGCGGGGGGGGGGGGGGTGCGGATTGAGCCAGCTTTTTAATACCATCGTATCACAGGTGTGATTTCCCCTCTGCTCTCCCCATCTTATTGATGTGGTTTGGAGAACCTCGCCGGGTCCTTTGACCACAAAATAATGGGCAGTGGGGGCCTGTTTCCATAACACCCCAGAGTTGCAAGCTGGCTCCTGAATGCCGTGTTTCCGGGAACATGGATGGAGGCCTGAGTAGCCCAGGCCTGCCTCACGACAACCTCTCCCCGGGCTGCCTGCTTCCCTAGAGCCCAGAGGAAAGAGGAGACCACCTCAGTAAGATCCGGCCAACCCCGGCACAGAGGCTGGAAGTTTGCTTCAGTGCCGTAGAACGGACCCGGCGGCCGTCTTTTCTGCTAGGCCCTCATCTTCCTCTCCCGAGCCACCTCCCCACCTCCTCCGTTTTGGATTTTTATTTATGACTTTACGAGAGGCAGTTAGGAGCCGTGAAACCCGGGTGGGCCCTTCAGGAGCGATCTCGGGGATGGGGGCACAGAAATGGAGCTGCTGCTTGGCGTCGGCGGTGACCGGGTTAGTAATTAGAAAGAGCTCGAGTTCCATCGGATCCTCGCCTGCAGAACGCAGGAGATGTTTTCCCCAGGTCCACGGAGGACCTGTAACGTGTCTCACGATGGGCAGGAAGGTGTGGCCTCCTGCTGAGGCTCCTAGGGAATACCCCAGGATTAAACCAGACCCCCGAAGAAGGGGTATCCGCTGCTCCCTCTCCGTGGGCCTATGGGAGCAGGGAAAGGCTGAGCATCCAAGGAGGCACCCCCAGGGCCACTTCGTGGGGGCTTGCTATTTGTCAAAGCTGCCAAGGCCCATCTCCCCCGCCAACGTGTGCCCCTGGCGCATGGAATGTGATGGGCTTGAGAGTGTCTATAGTAAACATTCCCCCCCCCCCCCCGCCCCCGGGAAGAGGCACTATCTCAGCACCAACGCTGTCCTGTCTTGCCTTTGTCCTTGATTCTCAGAGCCAGCCCAGTTTCGGTGGAGGCTTGGGCCCCCACCAGGGGCTTCCTACCATGTTGGGATAGCCCATCCAGGCACGTTTTATTTTTGAGGACATGCACACCAAAGTCAAGGTTCCAGAAACGAACTGGCGCCCGTCTGGTTTTTGTCACTTCTGGATTTAATAGGAAGAATGTGCTAAGCAGGGGCATGGGGACTCGTGGACTGTGGTGGGCGAGTGGGAGGATGGCCCTGGTATTTCCACTTTTGTTTTAAGCCGGGGCCAGCCCTGTAGTGTTTTGTCGCCTGTACTTGGGGCTGTGTCACGCCCAGCCTTTGGCCACTGGAGGCCCCAGATCCTGGGCGATGGGTCTCCGGGGTGCTGGTGGGGGCCAGCTGCTCAGCACAGGCAGTGTGTGGCGAGGAGGTCTCTGCTGTGACCAGGTTCCACGCGCCACCTGAACAGGTGCAGACGGCAGTTTGCTTTGCTCAGTGGGAACAGCCGGGAGGTTTACAGCAGGATGACTTTTGGCTCTGTGTGGTTTGCACCTGATGGGGCCGTCTGTGACCCAGTCTTGCTTGCTCTCGTCCTCAGAAGGGTGTCGGGGCCTGTTCTGCCCTGGTGTGGATGAGGCCTGAGTGGAAGGCAGTCCCTGGGGCTGAGAGAGGGTCTGGAGGCCTTTGCCTACCCTGCCGGGCACTCTCTCTGAACAAGCACTCCCTGCTGTCCAGGGAAACCAGTGTTTGGGAAGGGAGGGAGGCCCTTGCGGGCCAGCCAGGAAAACAGCTTAAAACCATCATGCTTGGTATTCGTTGGGCTTACACGGTGTGCTTGCACATCTGGGGAGAAGGGAGGATACTCTTGCAGGCGCCCCATTAAAAGGGGGTGTCCCGGCTCACATCGGGCAGCTCCAGTCCCGTCCTTGCCCCTGGCTCACTGTGTGACCCCGGACAGGGCATATCCTTGTACCCCGAGTCCTGTACCCCAAGTCCTAGAGCAAGAGTAATAAATCCAACCTCGGAGGGTCGTTTGGAGCGTCCGGGCACCGTGAATTCCACAGAGCACGGTTCCTGGCACGTGGCAGGGAGCCATAAATGGCTGCTGCTGTTGTCATTGTTATTGTTGTAAATGGTAATCGCCATTTTTATTGCTAGTGACGATTATATTTTTGAGTTTCTAAGAAACGGGGAGTCCGGTTTTGGTTTCACTAGAAAGGGCACCTACAAGTTCACTCCCCCGCCCCGCAGGTGGTGGTACAAGTGAACTTCGATATTTCCTATCTGGTAGACTGCGAGGAGCTTGCAAATCTAGGGCTTTCCTTCCCACGGGGACCTGGCTAGGAGGCACTGGGGGCACTAGAGGGGGGCAAGGCCTCTGGAGGTCCCGGGACATGCTCCCAGAGGAAGGAGTGGAACCTCCTCCCCGCTCCGGGAATGGCATTTGAGGAGGTCACTCGGGCGCCGACCCCAGGGTCTGACGTGTGCCCCTCACCTATTCAGGGTCTGGGGGAAGAATGAGGGCAGGATGTCGCGACTCGGGGGTCCAGAGTGGCCACAGCAGCTGCCAGCATCTTGCTGGCAATGCGGCTGGCGATTTGGTGGGAGGGTTTCACCACTGATGAGCTAATTGCTTTTTGGCCGAATACAAGCATACGTTCACCAGAACACTTCGCTGAGGAGAATCTTGTCTCTTCGCTGATGGTTCAGGAAGACCCAGCGAGATTGGCCTTGCTGAAAACATGTTGTCCGAACAAGAAAGGAGCCTGGGCGTCCTGATGTTATGTGGCTGAGGACCGAGAAAAGGCAATAACTGTTCTCAGGCAGAGACAATGGATCTTTTATACGAAATGCTTATTTCCAGGGCTGACCGGTGTCCCGTTGGCTTGGGCCGGCAGAGCTCGAGTATCTTGGGTATCACAGGCCCTCAGAACCCAGTCAGGGACCGAGATTTATAGAAAGGGAAAAGAGAAAGCCCCCCTGACCCATGGTTCTTGGAAAATTCAGCGGGAACGTCTGGCTTTCTTTGTTGAGTGGAGGCTAACTTTCTCAAGTTTAATTTTTCCCTTCTGTGATCTCTTTCTCAAGGGTGCGAGGGCACATTCGCAACCACCGGAAAGGTGGCCAGGTTTCCGGGTGTTGGATGGTGGGGGCTGGAGGGACCCTCCCTTGGGCTAGACCCCGTTGGGCCTTTGTCTGCTGGAGGTGATGGGTAGTCCAGGGCAAGTGAGGAAAATTGGGACTGTTCGAGGAAGGGTCCGTTCCCGGAGGAGGAAGCCATCGAGGGCGATTTTGGGTAATATTTGTGACTTTCTGGGACCCTTTACTCCTCCCAGAATCCATTCTCCGATGAACTCGGGAGGAGTCCGCAGGCTGTCAGGGAGTCCGACCTGCCACGGGTAAGCCGCACACTAACCCTCACGCACCCTCGCTGGCTGGAGACGGTGTGTTGGTCACTCCTGACAAACCGGCCCGGAGTCAGCACTGGACGGACGTTTTCTGAATTACTAAAATGAACAGAACTTCCCTCTGACGCTTATCCAGTAGCCATCTCCCTCTTCCTGCTCTGTGGATAGGGTCCAGCCCCGTTCCCTGCTAAATCGCCAGCCTCGACGCAGCCAGGAAGGTGCCCTGAGAAACCAGGCCCGGCTCCCAGGCTCGAGTTAGGGGCTCGGAGGAACGGATCCGCCTGGGGCCGGGAATGAGAACGTCTTCCTGGCATTGGGGGGACGTTGGAAAGGCCGCGGGGGATAATCGGCCTGGGCTCCCTGCCAGCTGAGGGGGTCCTCGGCCTGGACGCCCCTTCGAAGCGGGTGAGGACAGGGGAGGGAGTGGCCCCAGTCCGGGTGAGGGATGAGAGTCCGCTCCCTGCCAAGCTTCCCCTTCCCCCGTGAGTCTTTGTTGGCAGATAATATTTGGCTTTCAAAAAATGAAGTTTCGTTTTTTAAAACTGCTTTTGCATCCCTTTTTTTTTTTTTTTTTTTAATTTTTTAAATCCTGGGACCGCTCAGCTGTGGTCTGTTTACCCTGACCCCCCAAAATGCTCTGAAGAGATCTCTCTTTGGGGGGGGGGGGTGACCAAAACAACTTCTGAGGGCGTGTGGGTGGGATTGGTAAAATCTAAGTGGGAAACACTGGAATGGTGTGGCATGAGGCAGAAAACCCTCCCAATACAAGCTTTCACTCGGTGGGGGCGGCTTCAGGAGTCAACGCTGGACTGGGAGACAGTCCTTACTGTGAGATTCCAAATGGCAGGCTTGTTTGCATTGGATTTCGGATGGGTCAGAAAGCCGTGTGGCCGCCGTAGTGGGGCCCTTGAACACGCGGCCGGGCCTGCTGCCCTGTCCGTGGCCGAGAGGTGGGTTCTCTGAGTAGACCCGTGAGCCGGAGAGGCAAGGATTATTATTTGTCGAGTGATTGGCAGTTGTGGTTGGAAACGTGTGCCCGGGATGTACGAAGTGAAACGGCCTTTTTTCTTTTCTTTTCTTTTCTTTTTTTTTTTTTTTTTAAGGGAGGGATAGAATTTTCCTTCCGAATTGAAACAGGATTGTTGTCCCCGATGCCTTTGGCTTCTAATGCCAGGGCTGGGTTTTTCGGTGAAACGCCCTTCCTTCATTCTGGGATCTCCAGTGGCAGGAAGAGCGTTTAGCTGAACTATTTACCTGCTGGTTTGGGGCTCTTAAATCTTGATTCGCCTTTCATGTGTTTCACGGCGATATTTACATTCAAATCAGCCTGTTATAATTACATTTTAAATTATAATAAAACGGTGGTGCGGGGCTCGAGTGTTCCTTATCTTGGAACCGCAAGAGACTGCGGCGAATCTCAGGCAGGTTGTTCGTCACGTTACCCAGACCTGCCCGGCCACCCTGACTGATGTGTTGTGTCCTGAGACCCACGCTGGCTGCAGGCCTTGGGGTGGAGGCCGTTCTCTCCTGGGCATCCAGCTGGCGCAGCAGAGGCCACTTCTGGCCGTGGCGATACTGTGCCAAGCTGTTCCTGGAATGGAATCCCCGGCGTTCCTGGTCAGGCGCGTGGCATCAGAATCCTACCTGCTTTGTCTCTGGCATCAGCTGTCGAGCTGGTCACGTGGCGGTGTGCGTGAGACCAGAGCCCGAGGACCAGAGGGCTCCTCCTGGGCTGCTTCCTTCCTGCTCAGTCGCCTCGCCCCTCCACCTCCTTCTTGGGCACCACAGGATCCGAGCTTGAGCTCCCGTCCCCGGTTGCTCTGGTGTCCAGACAGCCCCTTACTCCCAGGCGCTGCCGACAGGCCCATGAGCCGAGGCGGCAGGCCCGGCCACGGTCAGTCCACGCTGTACCCCCCTGCCTGGGGAGCCCCCATCTCACACTGACAGCCCTGGGGCTCCCCAGGCACTGGGGCGGCAGGTGCCTGGCCACGTAAAGGGCCGAGGGAGAGACTTGGGCAGACAGAGTGGCCACGCGGACGTGGCCCGGCCGCCTTTGGCGGAGGCCGGTGGAGGCCAGCGGAGTCTGATAAATCTCCGAATAAGAGCACCGCGTTAAAAACCCTCAGGCCCGCTGGCCAGGTCTGAGGGCTGGAGCACGGGCACGCTTCGCCTTTGCCCCGTGTGGTGGCCAGGATTGGCTTTCGTGGGGCCGAGGGGTCTGCGATGGTCTCAGAGGGTGTGGTGACGTGCCTGGACCCGACCTCATGGCGGCCTCGCGGCCCCTCTGGGCAAGGTGGCCGGCTGCCCGGCCCGGTGCTCGGCCCTACGTGTGCGTTTTTCATGCCGCCGTCCGGCAGCCCTGAGTGGTAGGAGCCGTCCTCCCTGTGCCTCCTGTGGCTGGGGAAACCGAGGCCGGGAGAGGTGGCACGGCCCCGGGGTCAGGTGGCCGCTCGGACACAAGGCCGATTCAGGGCCCGGGCTCCGGGCCGAGGTGGCACGGCCTCCCGGGGCGTCACTGGGACGGGCTCACTCGGTGGCCGGGCCCGGGGAGCTGGCCAGGTGGGGGCCCCCCCCCCCTCCCCGAGCCCGGCCCCCCGGGGGAGCACGCCGGGTGCCGGCCGCCGCCTGCTCCCCCTCGGGCCCGGCGTGGGAACAATGCGGCCTCTGTGCCCGCGGCGGGCCCGGGCCGCCCGGCCTCCGGAGCAACATGGCGCCCAGGGCCGCGCCGCCTGGCCACGGGGAGGGCTGGCGCCGGGGCCGGGCCCGGGCCGGGCCGGCTCCCCCATCCTCCTCGGCCGGCCGCTGAGTGGCCAGCCGCGCCCGCCGCCTCCTCCCTCTCCCGCTCGGCCGCCCCCCCCCCCCCCGCCCGCCTGGTGGTGGGTTCGGGGGTCCGGCCCACCCGCCTCTGCCACGTCTGCCATCCTCCCGGCACCCAGGAGCATCTTTCAAAAATTCCCGGTGGGCGGGGCCGAGCCGCAGCGGCCGCCTCTGGCCCCCCCTCCCCGGGCAGCCGGTGCCAGATGAGAGCAGGAGACAAAAGTAGCATTTTCCTCGTCCTCCTGGGCTGGCGGCAGAGCCTCCCCCAGCACCACTGGGCTCCTGGCGGCCCTGCCTCCGGGTGCCGGGGTGGCCGAGGCCCAGGCCGCGCCGGCCGGAACCGAGGGACCGACGGACGGGGGTGGCCAGAGAGCAGGACGCGTGGGGGCCCGTCGGACCCGGGGCCGGCACCCGGGGCCGGCCTCCCCCTCCTGCCACCGTGCCCGGCCGGCCCAGGGGGCACCAGTTCCACTCCCTTGCTTTTGGGCAAGCTCCCCGTCCTCCTGCACCTTGGGTAAGTCACCTTCTTCCCTTCTCTTTTGCTGGAGACGAGCCGAGGGCTCTGCCATCTTGTGCTCAGTGCCTGTTACGTTTCCTTCCCTCTAATTGGTTATCCGAAATTCAAAATTCTATTTCCGACCCCCCCCCCCCCCCCCCACCCAACCGGTCTTCGGTGAAGTAAGCCTTTCCGAAACCTGCAGGGAAAATGCAGAAGCCGGGCCCGTTTATTTTTAAGATCCAAAGCTATAGGCTTTGGGAATCACAATAAAAATGAATGTTTGTTATTTTACAGTAGCCGCGTGCTCGATTGTAATTGGAACGAATGTTTCAGGAGGCATTAATAGGCACGGCCTACTCGTTCATGTTCAGTGGGGTCGGTTCGTCGTGGGGGTCTCCTTACTATTGCTGTTATTATGATTGTCTCAGTTTTTGGTGGTGCCAGGAGTGGCCGAGAGAAAAAACACCAAAGCGCCCTCGCTCCTCCCTGCAAACTCCTCGGCAGGCAGGGCTGGGCTGGCATACGGGAGGGTGGGTTCTGCATTGAGAAACAGAGACCCTTTTATTTTATCCGGCATCTTTAATGCTGCCATGTCCATAGTTTAGGGATCTGGTTGTTTTCTCCCTTTCGTTTCATTTTATTTCGGGTGAGGAGGGGAAGAAAAAGAAGGCCCTTTTCGGCCCTCAGCTCAGTATGGGGGAAATCTTTTAGGCTGTTTGGTGCTTTGTTTTTTAAACACTTATTTAAGCCCGGGGATTCCGCCTCACGGCGCTGCGCCCAGCTCATGACCGCCCTGCCCACAGACGGTGCGTGGGGTGCACGTGGGCACGTCCACCAGACGGACCCTCGGGGGGCCGGAGTTGTCCAGGGCCGGCCTGTGCCGGATCCTAGCCTGGTTTCCCATCTGCAGAGCTGTAGGCCGAGCCACTCGACTGTCCGGGGCCTGAACCGTGGCCAGCGGGGGTGGGAGTCCCTGGAAGACCTTTGCGTCCCCAGGCCACGCTGCCGCCACGGTCCAAGAGCTGAACTCCGTGCTTGCCCGAGTTCCTGTGATGGTCCCTGACCCTTCAGAACTGCTGAACCTTTTCATTTAAAAGGTGGGCTTTGCAGAGTTCAGCTGCGAATCACCTCCATCCTCTGGCAGGCTGACGGAAGTGCCCACAGATGCAGCCTGGGTTCCCTCCCACCCCACCCCCAACGTTTGGGGGTAGCTGGGGTCTTGATTTATGGAAAATGGAAAATCAGGCCCAGAAAGTTCTAAATTGCAACTGAGAAGAAACTTCCCACGTAAATACATCTTTGTTTTCCTAATTCGGAGGCGTTGGGCCCTGTTTGTGTGGGTCTGAGCAGCCGGCCGGGGCAGACACGACCACGTATAAAAGTGAGCTGAGCTCACACAAGGACTATTACGGCTGCTTTTGTTCTTAGATTAGACAGCAGTCGATACGGGAGGTTTGGGGCTGTAGAGACAGGCGTATATAGCAGAGATCATTAAAACATTTCCACGATTGTGAGCGTAGAACACCACGTTCTGCGGCTACAAGCCGGAGGGTCATTCCACACGAATATTTAGCAAGCACCAAATTAGACAGCGGCGACGAAATACGAGTCATAGGAAAAAACCAGAGTGTCGTAAATTCTGACGCGAAAGAGTCGAGAGTGGAGAGAGGTGGGTCGGGGGGAAGGAGGGGCCGTCGGTTTTAAAGAATTTATGCTTTTGATAGTTGCCCATGCCTCATCTCCCAAAATTTTATTTTTTGGTGTAATCAGTGCAGGTAAATAGGCCTGGAATCCCAAGTCCTGGAATGACAGTCTGATTTCCTTGAACATGACTTCATCTCCTTTTTGGAAGTAAGGGCAAGTAGCATAAAATCAATTAATTTCCGCAGATGAGCATTTTCATCCTGAGTTAGTATTTTCCACCGAGATTCTGTTCACCTAAAGGTTGTAACGTATACGCATAACACGTTTTCCAGCAGAGTGGGGTGGTTATGCGTAATCGGTGACCATCTTTGTTTTTCTAACTTGGGTAATAACATTCTGCCTCCTCCCCCCATCCCCAAGTCAGGAAAATGCCATGGAATCTTTTGTGTCCTGAATCAGGCAACATATCAGCCTTCTTCACGGCACCCATTTCTTCTTGGCTATTTTTTTTTGGGGGTTTTTTTTTTGTGTTTTTTTTTTTTTTTTCCTTTGGGAAAGTACCACACAGAGCAGTCAGTGTTCCTATCATCGCTTCTATATAAATTCCACTATAGGCTGAAATTATACATTCTCACAACACAGATGGGCTGGTCTGTCATTACGACTGCTGGGTCCTTGTTGGAACACACAGCATATTTCAATTGTGGAGTCGACAATTTCAAAGAACTGAGGTCAAAATAAACAAGTTGCGCTTGTGTGGTGAAACGGTGCCCTGAGCAATTGGGTGGAGGAAACACCCTCACCGTCATTAGATGATAATTTAAATTTTGGTCTTTGTCTTTGCCTTTTAAGACTCCAAATGCCCTACGTTAACGGACCTTAAGTGCTTTAATTAATTACCAATTTTTATTTTGTGTGGCAGCGTGAACGGGGTTAACGCTAGATTAAAATTCAAAATTACGGGGTTTGGGACTTTAGATTTTGAGATCTTCATGAAATCTCTAGCTGTTCTCTATAGGCTGACATAAATTTATTTGGGGATGTTTATGAAAAATCACATAATAAATATTTTGCCTGGTTTAAAGGTACATTTAAATCCCTCCCCACCCCCCAAAAAACATTCAACAGGTGAACTGCACAGAGTAGCTGTAAACTTGAAAAAAAATAATAATCTCACCAAGATAACGAGGTGCAGAATTCATTGGCCATCAGCGCACGTGAGGACAGAGAAGTTTTACGGCCACCGTAATTTGAAAACGGTAACTGTTTATTTTGTGAATTTGCTCACGTTATGATGTAATCGGTTCTGAGGGTTCTTCCCCACGCCCCCCTCCCCCGCCTCATTTTCAAGTGACTGCTTCTGCTTTTTCCGAATTTTGGGTTCAGGCTCTGCCCTTCCCAGCCGCTGAGGCCACCTTCCCTCGCTGCCGAACCTGAACGAGAGAGACACGGGGGCTTCCTTCCGCCGTCTTCTGCAGGCTCCCCGAGGCTCCTTCCATTCGTTAATAGAAGTGCTTTGTTGTGGCTTGTTTATTTCAAGGAAAAGTACCTGTTGGTGGAGGTGTTGGGAAATAACAGGAGGAGTGAAAAGCGGATGAGATTTGCCGGAGCTCCTTGGGAGCCGCTTTCTCTAGCGATTCTGCTCCCACCCCTTGCTGCCTTCCCGTTTGGTCTTTTAGCCTGTCCATCCCTGTGCCCGCATCAGAACTGTATTTACCAGCAGCTCCGAGAACGTGGCTGACGCCGGTCTGGGTGCTCTTAAAGGTCGGCAAGGCAGAGCAGCCCCTGCCCTGCGATTCAACGGCAGAGAAGCGAGGGTGATGATGGTTGTACTGGGAGCAGTGCGCGCCCAGGGCGCCCGCACCACGCTGGGCACCTTTCCCGTTCGAGAAAGCAGAGTACAGAGGAGCGTGAGCTCTGGGCCTGAGGCTGGGGCTCAGACCCAGTCGGTTTCGTTTCCCGGCTGTGTTGATCCAAGGCAAGCCATTCCGTCTCTCCGTGGCCCCATTTCGTCTCTCCGTGGCCCCATTTCGTCTCTCCGTGGCCCCATTGCCTCCTCTGTAAAATGGGCGCAGTAAGTGTCCCCGCCTCGGAGGAGCACACACAGTGCACGCTTAGCACGGCGCTCGGTTCACAGAGAGCACCCCATACCTGCTGGCCGTCCTTGGTTTATTTCTGAGTCTCAGAAATGCCTGCCGGGCGGGGGTTCTCGCCGTCTCCATTCAGCCAGGGGAGGCGCTGGGCCCGAAGCGGAGCCCTCGCGTTCAACTGGCTGGTGAAGATTGGGATGGGGTTCGACCCAGGCCTGCCGTCCTCCGAAGCCCATGTTCGTTCTGCAGGTCCCCACAGTGGTCAGGTGGGGACCGCGAGCCTTTGCCAGCGTGTGCGCACCACGGTGCGTGCAGTTAACACACACACGTGTCCTGTGCACGTGACACACGTGCGCACACGTGTCCTGCCATGCAGCCCACGTGCCTACACGTGTCCTGTGTGTAACACACAAGCACACGGCGTCCTGTGCACGTAACACGTGTGCGCACACGCGTGTCCTGTGCCTGCAACACCGTGCACACGCGTCATACGCATGTAACACGCACACACACACATACACGGTCCTGCGCTTCCCTTGGTATGTCGGCGGTTTCCGGAGGTGGGCTGGCCTTTGGAGGCACCGTGTCTCCTCGAGGCAGGCGCTCTTCGTGGCTTCTCAGTGAGCCATGGAGCCCGTGGGCCACCCCCGGGGACACCCGCCAGGCGCTGCACTGCCCCACCGTGATGGGTCATTGTCCCCAGCCCGGGGCGCCCACCCGGCTCCCGGGAGGTGAAGGAAGGCCCTTTGGCCGGGCTGGCTGCACTCTGGGACCTGGCCCGGCAGGGCACGGGCTCTTCCGAGGGACAGGCTGTTCCGGGCACCGGCCATTTGCAGACTCCGAGGAGTGGAAGTGAGCCTCCGGGCCCGCGAGAGGAAATGGCGGCACGGGCAGGCCCAGCACAGGATCCGGGAAGGCGGCCGAGGGAGGGGAGCGGCCGGAAGGCCCAGGGGTGGGCCTGTTGGTGCGCTGGCGGCCCTCCCGAAAGAAATGGCCAGCGGGGCTGGTCTTCCCCGGGCGGGTCTGCGTGTGTCCGTGTGTGTGTGTGCACCTGAGTGCGGGCTCGGGCCGCCCGGGGGCCACACCGAGAAGGTCTACCGGCCCAGCTGCCCCACGGGCACCGTGGTGGGGACTGGGGGGATTCGATGAGGCCGCGTGCACGGCCAGCGCACCTCTGGACACAAGAGGCCTCGAGGAGGATGATTCTTACTGCAGGCCTTGGTTGTCTTTAAAGCGGATGAGACCGCATCAGACTCGGGAGACGGTCCGCGGTGGCAGGTGAGAGCCGAAAAGTTGGTTTGTATTTCCCCTCTTTGGGGCCTCTTAGGTGGAGACCAGAGGCCTGGGTTCTCAGGTGAGCCGCGTGCCCGTCCCAGCCTCAGTTTCCCCATCTGTAAAGCAAGGGGACGAACCCTCCCCGCAGGTTGCTGGGGGCATCCAGCGTGATGATGGCACCTGCCGTTTCTCCCCTTGATGGGGAGCGGTGGCGGGTGGGCCCTGGGGAAAGGGCCCCCGGCCTCGGGGCCCCGCGCCCCGGGCCGGATGGGAGACCCCAGAAGGGAGCAGCGGTGGGGGCCGCGGGGACTGGGCCGCTCCAGCGTGTGCGAGGGAGCCTCTGGCCCAGTTTCCTGGGAGCCCGGCCCTGCCCCGGGATTCCTGCAGTGGGTGTGCCCACACTTCCGGCCCAGGCGTGGGCGGAGGGGTCCTGGAGGCAGACGCGGTTCCTGCTGTTCCCTCCCGCCACAGCCGCCCGGTGGGGCAGCTGCTTTCCGCTCAGCAGGACGAGGGCTCCCACCCGAGCCCGCCGTGGAGGGTCCAGGCAGGCGGCCTCCCGCCCGCCGGCCGTGCCCAGGCACATGTGACGTGGCGGTGGCGGCCCGGGGCGGTGGCAGCGGGGCGTGGGGGCTTCTGCGGGGTGGAGAAGGTGCCCTCGAGCTCGAGCCCTCGCGGTTGCGGTCACGCCAACAGTAAGTCGCCCGACGCCAGGACCTGCGGAGGCTCTCGGCGCCTGCTGGGGGGGCCTCAAGGATCTCCGGCCTGAGTCCAGGGGGCTCCAGCACCAGAGGTGAGCTCTGCCCCTTCCCAAAGATGGAGTGTCGCTTGGACGGCCGTCCCCCCGGGGCTGCCCAGCCTGTGGGACGGTGCCGGCGGGGGCTCTGGGAGGCGGCTTCCAGGTGGGCGCTCCTGGGCCAGGCAGTGTGTGGGCTCCACCTTGGCAGATGCCGCGCCGGAAAGGGATGGCAGCTGCCAGGGGAAGGGAGAGCGAGACTGGCTCAGGCGGGACCAGCGGGGGGACCCAGGGCGGCAGAAACCCCTGCCTCGGTCCACTGGAGAGAGAGTTGGGGACCACACTGGGCTCCCCTCAGATGCTGCGCACGAGACTCAGTTCCTGGAGGGTTGGGGGAGTATTTTTTGTTGACCCACTAAGTGCCAGGCCCAGGGCTGGCTGTTTTGACCTTTTTTTTTTAAACATCCATTTTATTTTATTTTATTTTATTTTATTTTATTTTATTTTATTATTTTATTTTATTTTATTATTTTATTTTATTTCATTTCATTTCATTTCGTTTCGTTTCGTTTTAGTAAGCTTACTTGTTTTGAGAGAGAGCAAGCGAGTGAGGGAGGGAGGGAGAGAGAGAGAGAGAGAGAGAGAGAGAGAGAATCCCAAGCAGGCTCCATGCTGTCAGCACAGAGCCCGGTGCGGGGCTCGAATTCACAAACTGTGAGATCTCGACCTGAGCCACCCAGGCGCCCCTCAACATCCATTTTAAAGTGCACAGTCTGCCTCGTTCCATTTCATGCTAACGTCCCGTCAGAGCCAGCCGGTGCCGGTGCTGTTCTGGTGCCGGAATAGGTGTAGACAGGGTGGCCGAGGGCCCCGCTGGTGTGGAAGGTGGGTGTTAGTGTTAGCGATTTTCTGTGTGAGAAAACCGAGGCTCAGAGGGGCCAAGGAACGTCCCCAGCGTCACACAGCTAGTGAGGGACAGCCTGCACCTGCCTCGGCTCTCTGACCGCGGGACCCACGCTGTGCCCTCGCCGGGTGGGAACAGCTGGGTGCCGGATCCCTGTTTATTATTTACTTCTTGCGGTTGCTGACCTTGGTGGGTTCTCCCCAGACACGCAGTGCTAGGAGGGACCTGTCCTTTGCGCTGGAGTTCTTTTGCCCCCAGGAAGAGCCAGGATTGCCTCTGTCCCTTCCCTGCTACAGACCCTGTCGAGCTGGTCGTGGAGGTCCCAAGGACCCGTCTCTGGCTGGCCCCAGACAGTGCCCAGTGTGGCAGAGGCGATGGGAAGGGGGAGGTCAGGTTGTCATCCTTGCTGTCCGTGTTCTTAGGGCCTAGAGCAGGGAAACGTACCAGGCCCAGGTGATCTGCAGACTCCGCCACTCAGACACTGAGAATAAAAACCTTTGGGGGCTGTAGAAACCTGGAACAGGCAAGACCATTTTGCAGCCTTTGATGTTCTCAAAATGGCCCTTTCCGCTCTGTGCCAAATTCATACCCTTCCATTGTGCCGGGAG
The DNA here is from genome assembly GCF_046562875.1 of Panthera onca. Classification (NCBI taxonomy): domain Eukaryota; kingdom Metazoa; phylum Chordata; class Mammalia; order Carnivora; family Felidae; genus Panthera; species Panthera onca. The sequence goes on from NC_138345.1 coordinate 137,847,717, forward strand.
CCTGCGGTGTAGATGACGAGCTGGGGTTTTTCAAAGGTTCTTCACGTTGGGGCTGGTAGCAGACAGCACCGCGTGTGATGGGCCTGGGCCCCTTTCTCACGGAAACACCCGCACCTTGTGCCAACGTGGATAAGGTGGGTCAGACGGGAGCCGGGCGGGGGGGCGCTGCTCCGTGGCAGGGGTCTCAGCTGGAGGGGGGATCCCTCAGGTCAGGGCAGGACAGAGGTGCTGGGGTGCCGTAGGTGGGCCAGGATGAGCTCACGTGAAAGTAGCTCTCTGCAGGTGAATGGGGACCATGTCGTGCTTAAGAAACACTGCCCTGTCTGTTCATGTGGTCGCTGCTGTGGCTCTCGCGCCCCTGGCCCCACAAGTTCCAGTGTGTCTCAGCATTGCTCAGAGGACACCCGGTTGTCTCGGGCACCTCCCGGAGGGGCTAGGGAGCCTGCTGTGGCCAGGCCCTGACTTGGGGTCCGGGAGGAGACAGACCGCATCATCCAGTGACTGGACCAGGCAGACCTTGTTGAGTACTGGGTCCTCTGCTAGAGGGTTAGAGCCGTGACAGGCAGATGTGTCTGTCCCCCACTCCCGGGCACAGGGATCTCAGTTAGCAGATGTGGGCAACCTCAAGGAGGCCCGGACCCAGTGCTGGGTCGGGACTGGACCCAGCTGGGCAGGGAGCAGAAAGTCAGCCTGGAGCACCGAGGGCCGGCCCGAGGAATCCAGGAGGCCTCCCGGAGGTGGTGGACCCACAGCCCCAGGCTCATTACTGCATCCAGCCCGGGGCCTGCCACGTCCCAGGGCCCTGGTGCCAGGCACAGCGCCGCCCCTCCCGCCACCCCACGCCAGCCCTGCACAGGCCACATCTGCTGCCGCCACCGAGCCAGAGCTCCACCTCCCGGGCTCTGTCCCCATGGAAACCACGGGGGGGGGGGGGGGCGGAGAAGGGGGTGTTCCTGCTGCATTTGGCCCGCTGACTGGTTTCCATTAGAGCCACCCTGCTTTCCTTGAGCCCTGCCCCTGAAGTTCAAGGCTTGCCCCCCCGCCCCCCCACGGGGTCTCTCTCTGCATATACTGAGCTCCAGCCTTCTGGGCCACGGGACTAGGACCGCCTGGGTGGAGTGAGGGCCTGGGGGGGATTCTCCCCACCCCCCCACCCCCCCACCCCCCCGCCTGGGCTCAGGGTCCCGCCCAGGGCCATGACTGCTCTTGTCTTGACCGGCTGTGGGCTCAGACCCTGTCCGTTCTTGCCCAGGTCCAACAGCTGCTGAGGGCCCCCACTCCATCCTGGCTGGGCCATAGAAGCGGGGTGTGTGTGTGTGTGTGTGTGTGTGTGTGTGTGTGTTGGAGGGGGGCGGTCAGCAAGCCCCTTTTCTCTCTCTGGGCATCAGTTTACCCGTCTGTAAAACGAGAGGGTTGAAATGTGTCTCCAGCTGGCTGCCGTGCCAGACAGGAGAAGAGAATGAAAGAGAAAATGTAGCCGAGGCATCACCAGCTCTCCCTGGTTCACAGTTCTGGGATTTTTGTTTGTTTTCAAAGAGGGATTTTTTTTTTTAAGGGAAGGAGTCATGGAATTTGACCGGAGATGGCTGTCGGAGAGCCAGTGGGAGCCCATGGACCCAGGGCTCGGGAAGGCCTGGCGTGGCTGCGGACAGCCGGGGGCCTGGGCGGCTGTGCCCGTGGGCTCCCCCTGGCATCTGCAGGGTGGCAGCGACCTGGCTGTGAATGCGGCGAGCGGAGGCATGAAACGTGCCCGTGACAGAATCCAGAGGGCTCTGGAAAACTACCCGAGAGGCTTCCGGAGGTCAGAAATGTGGGCAGAAAATGAGATCCAGATTTAAAAAAAAAAAAAAAACCTGGCTGGCTCATCCCCCTGGGAGAGAGGCCTGGGAGAACACTGCTGCTTGTTGACTTTGAAATGCTTGCCCAGGGCTGGTCCACGGCAGCACCCCCCAGCCCCAGCCTGATGTCCTGGTGAAGGTGCTGCCTTCCCCCTCCACCTCTCAGGAGCCGGGAGTTTTACCGAAGATGACGGGGGACAACTTGAGGACTTTGGCCGGACCTGCCTTCTGCGGGGCCCTGCCACCGTCATCTGGGGACGCTTTCCAGCTTACGTACAAGGAGCAGAACCTCGGAAGCGGCAGACCTTCGCAGCAGCCGGGAATGATTGGGGCAAATTACTTTCCTCCCCGGGCCTCAGTGTTCTCATCTGTGAAATGGGGATAGGAACACAAGCCTGCAGGCACATGGGAATTAGGCGAGATTTGGGGTCGGGCTGGACGCACGGTGGATGGCGACATCAGAACCCCGCCCACCCCGGCATCCTCACCACGAATGAAGCAGGCTGCGCCTTCCAGATTGCCGCACACCCTGGGGAGGCTGACACCCGCCCAGCCTGGCCCCAGGGAAAGGTGTTTCTCAAGGCCTCGGGTATAGCTGGCCCTCTTCTTCATCCGGGACCCCACTCCACGTTGGGCCTGCCTCCCCGGGGAAGCCCGAGGCCGCCTGGGTTTGCCAACAGATCTTGGTGGCGGGAGAAGCAGCCGACACCGGGAAAGTCATCACCGCAGCCCGGAGGATGGGCCTGGTGGCGTTTTCGGCTTTCTCTCCCGGGGCCGGAGCGACTTGGGTTGGAACAACCGCGTCCCGGTGGCCTCCACCCTTGTGCGTCCCAGCCCGCCCTCCCTCCGTGGAAGTAGGCCGCGAGAAGCAGGCTGTGGCGTGGCTGAGGTTGATTTAGACATGCGGGGAGACTGGGATAATGTAGGAAATGAAGGAAATTTCCCCAGGGAAAGGGGGAAGAGAAGAGAGAGGAGCTTAAGTGCCTCGATAATTATAAAGCATGGCGTGGTGATTTATGGCCAGCAGGCAGGCTCCTCTGGTCTCTGCTGCCCCTCCCCTCTCAGTCCCTCGTGCCCCCAGAGACCCGCTGGTGGGGGAGGCAGTGAGGCCAGCGGGCGCCGCCCGGCACCCAGGCCCTGCTTTGTGTCCTGGGGACAGAGCCCCTCTGTGTGCGAGCCCTGATGTCCGCTATCTGGGGCGACCTCACGGAACACTGGTGAGCTGCCAGCCGGGGAGCCGAGGCCTGAGAGGCTGAGCCCCTCACAAGGATTCTTAACGGAGGAGCCGAAGCCAGACCGGCCGGCCCAATAGAGCAGTGATGGTCAGGGTGGAGGCGTCACCTCTCATTCTTGCTGCAGGGGGAGGTGAAGCCAGGGCCACGGATTCAGGCAGAGGCCAGGGGGTGCGTTTCTCCGGCTTGGGACCTGTCTGGGTGTGCCCTAAAACTAAGTGAGGGCACGGCTCGCCACGTTGGCCAGGCTGCGAGCGAGGCTGGTGCTGGCCCAAGGGGGCTGCCTGGACAGCACGTCCTTTGGGGCCCAACTATGGGCAGCCCCCCCCCCCCCCCCCGGCTGTGGGGTTTCCTCTGCTGGGACCAATACTGTCCCTTCCCTGCCTCCTAGAATTCCTGGGGGCTGTCCCCCAGCTGCTGACCTGCAGGCTCACCCTTGACTTCCCCTCCCTGCCACACCCAGATGGTGCCCAAGTCCTGCCAGTTCTGCAGCTTAGAGTGTATGTGTCACCCATAGAGGGACGTGGGATCACCATGCAGGCGTCTGCCCCGACTGCTGCCCTGTGGGGCTCCCTTCCAGCTCCTGGCTAAAGTCCAGTCTCCCCCCTTCGGGGGACTTGAGAGTCCAGCAGCCTGGACTGTCCCTCTACGTTGCCATCCGTCCACTCTCTACGGTGCAGCACAGCATCACCTCCTCCTGGAAGCCCTCCCTGCTCCTCACCTGCCCACTGCCCTGTAGTCCCATGGCTCCAAGCTTGGGTGATCTGCTCATGGCATGTGTCTGCCCTGGAAGACTGAGCCTCTCCAGAAGGACAGGCCAAAATCACCAGCCTGGCACAGGGCAGGCTCTTGGGGAACATCTCATGAATGAATGAAACGGGATCCAGAGACTGAAACGGAAGAAGCCGAGGCTGTGAATCAACTCCCTGCACTCAGGGCAGCAGCATGAGCCATTGGGCTGGCCTCATCGCCCGGGGCACCCGGGCTCTCAGAGAAACGGGACAGAGGCTACTTTTCCACCGCCACCAGTATGTTCCCTTCTGGGAGTAAGTTGAGGGGCTTGTGAGCCTAAGCCTAACCTCCCCACAGACCACGTGGAGGCACCCTGAGCACCTACGGCCCACGGAGGGAGGATTCCAGGCCACGGGAAAACCACGGCTGCTTCTCTGGGGGTTCCAGGCGGGAAGACCAGGCTGTGAGAGGTGTCCTAGAAGGCTCTGGGGCCGTTTCCCCACCACTTGTCATTAGCAAGTACTGGCACGTTCTGTTTAGGTCGGACGTTTCCAGTTCGTGAATTTCCCGCACGGCTCTGCTGCGTTGCGGCCTGTGGGGGTCCTCCTCCTCCAGGAAGTCCTCGAAAATGCCAAAGCCCCCCGGCCTCTTCTCCCCCGCGCCTCCATCGCACCTCCCGCACCCCTCTTCTTCCCCGTCGTTCGTCTTCACGGGTCTGTGATGAGTGAGGGCATCGGTGCCCAGACCTTTCCGAGGGCCCTGGCGTCTTTGTCCAGCCAGGACAGGTCTGGGGCAGCTTCCATTAAGGCTTTTTTTTTTTTTTTTTTTTTAACGTTTATTTATTTTGAGAGACCAAGTGTGAGCAGGGGAAGGGGAGGGAGATTTGGAGAATCTCAAGCAGGCTCCATGCTGTCAGCCCAGAGCCTGACACGGGGCTCAGTCTCGTGACCTGAACCGAACCCGAGAGTCAGATGTTTAACTGAGCCACCCCAGGCGCCCACCATTAAGGCCTTTTAAAAAGCGTTCCTGGGGCGCCTGGGTGGCGCAGTCGGTTAGGCGTCCGACTTCAGCCAGGTCACGATCTCGCGGTCCGTGAGTTCGAGCCCCGCGTCAGGCTCTGGGCTGATGGCTCAGAGCCTGGAGCCTGTTTCCGATTCTGTGTCTCCCTCTCTCTGCCCCTCCCCCGTTCATGCTCTGTCTGTCTCTCTCTGTCCCCCCAAAAAAATAATAAATAAAAAAAAATAAATAAATAAATAAAAAATAAAAAGCGTTCCTCGGGGAGGTGACGCCTCCCCGGCTCTGCTGCCGGCTTGCTGTGTGAGCTCGGGCCCGTCCCTCCCCCACTCTGAGCCTCCATTTTGCCACCATCTCTGTGACCTCCAGCGCCGCCATCTGGTGAGTCTCTGGAAGGTTCCGAGGCCCCGGGTGTGGAGCGGCTGCCTCGGGTGTCTGCAAGTGCCCCTGGGTCTTCGAGCTGGGACCCCACTTCTGGCCTACAGACAGAGGCGGGGGTCCTCACGCCTCCCCGGAACGCGAGAAGCAGAGCAGCGGGGTACGGTCCGGCGTTGACGTCTGGGCCAGGCGGCTGTGATGGAGCACCGGAGGGCACGCTGTGTCGAGACGCTGCGAGGAAAGGCCGAGGCAGCCCGCGGTGACACACAGCGAGCCCCTCCTGGGAGTGGGCCCACCCAGGGCTCAGCAGAGGAGGGCCGAGCGTCTGCTGTGTCTTTCTCGCTTGTGCAGATCTTGTTGAATGAGGAAAACGTCACTTAAGCCACAAAGCCCGCCGCCTGGCCGGGGTGACACTGACTCACATCACCACCGCATATTGCGCCCCGAAACCAGAGACGTTGATGTCGTGGGGGCCGGCAAGGCGGCGCCCTGGCCGGGGCGTGTTTGGGGCCATGGAAAACGAGCAGAGGCGACTTGGCGGGGGGGGCTGAAGGGGCCGCTGAGGTTGGGGAGCGCGTGGGGGCCCCTCAAGGCTGATGCTGGTGGCTGTGCTGCCGCGTCGGGGCGGGGCCCGTCCTCAAGCGTCCGTCCGCGTGCGGAGCGTTCAGAGCGTGATGTCTGGAAGGGACGTCTGTGGAGAACAGTTCTGTGGTCACGTTAGCACTGGGCCCGGTACTTTGCCGTTAAGATACCTTGACATCCTTTGCGACAAACCCTGACTCCGTAGAGCTCAAGGCGGGTGTGCGAACAGAGGCGCACCAGGGAGCGGCTCACTTTTCCGGAACCGAGTTGGGGATTAGCGTGGCGTCGGCAGCTGACCTGCGGGAGGACCCCCCGTGTGCCCCGACACTTGCCGTCGGGAGTTTCGTGTTCGTTCGGCTTCTGATGTCAGGCGCTGTAAATGGCTGCTTTTTAAGCTACAAAACTGGGGCCCAGAGAGGCCAGGCTTCTGAAGGCCACGGAACCCGGAAGATTCTACGTGGCCGTCTGGCGCCGCAGCCTGGGCTCCTCCCCGGGGCCGGCGGCTCTGCCACTGGATGCGGTGTCCTCGGGGATCTGGGCTTCCCGTGTCCTTACCACGCCGGCCATCGGCGCCCCACGTCCCTGCCGGGGCCGTGTTGACCCCAATGAAGCCGCAGGATGTGGCTGCCCGCAAGCTCACGGCCTACTTCTGACCCCTCCCGGCCTGTCTTGGGTCCCTCTGAGGCCTTGGGTGTCCGACAGGACCCAGGGCCAGACCTCCTTCCTTCCCACTTCTGCACGTAAGTCGAGGGTGTGCTCTGCGTGATTCATTAGCAACTGGCTCTTGTGGGGAGGATGTTTCTCCTACACGTGACCTTGGAGAAAGGCCAAGCTTAATGCCGAGGAGACGTGTGGACTAGGCAGGCCGAGCCCTCTGGGGGTCTGGGCTTCCGTGGCTCTGGGCCCTGCGGCTCGGCCAACATCAGGGTTCCTGCTGGGGGCTCCGAGCTCCTGCCGCACGGTGTCCACTCGGGCCCCAGGCGACTTGGTCACTGGTAAGACAAGAGGCTGGGAAGGAGTTTGTCCAGGATGACCCAGAGTGATTCTCACATGTCCTCAAAGCATCGGGGGTGGGGGTGGTTGGGGGGGGCAGGGCACAGGGGTGGTGATCATGCTGTCCGGGGAGCCCATTCGGCCTGGGTGTGGAGCAGGCATCGCATCTAATCTTGTGCGTAAATCTGAGGTGTATGTCGCTGTCCCTGTGTGACACTTTGGGAGCCTGAGGCCCAGAGAGGCACAGGGACTTGTCCAGAGCTGAAACGGGACCTCGGTGGCCCCCGGACCACCCTGCAGATAGACACAGGAATGTTCCAGAGACCAGGGATACTCATGGGCATGGGCGTGGGCAAGGAGGGGACCAGGGAGGGGCCCTGGTGTTGGTTCTGAAAGATTAAGCACCAGCCTCATTGTGACAAAGCCTTGCAGATGACAGAAATGCAAGAGAGCTGCCAAGGTGGCCTGGGCCGCCCCGTCATCCAAGTGACCGCACCATGGGGCACAGGCTCTGAGGGGGTACGGGTCGCAGTACAGGGCCCCTGGGTGGTTCCGGGGTCCCAGAAGGGGAGCAGTGGTAGACATCATTACAAGCCAGCCCCGGGCTTGTGACTTTTGCTTTTGTCCCCTGAAACGCGGGTCACAGCCCTGGGAGGCAGGCAGTCTCTCCCACATCCCAGGAGGAGACAGGGCAAGAGAGGATGATCTTGTGCCTGGAGCCGTACCCCAAACAGAGGTAGTAGATCTGGCCAGCTCCCCACGCTTCCCTCAACCTGCCTTGTGACCTCTGGAACCTGGGGGCCCAAGCTCGGAGTTCATTAGTGATCCTGAGACAGGCGGGGGCCCCTGCCACCCTTCCCCGCCCCCACACACCACGTGGGCCGGCCTGTTGATGGAGGACAGCGTCGGAAGGTTCAGACAGCCCAGAGGGGAAACGCTGGACTCGGCAGATTTTTAGAGGCACCGAGGGCAGGCCACACAAGGGCTGTCTAGCTCAGGAGCGAGCAGAGTGAAGGTGGGAAGACCGAGAGAGTGCCTCTGTGTGCCGGTGTCCGCTGGGGCCTCCCCTGAGTGGTTCCCCGGGGGACACTCAGCCCGGCTGTTCTGTGCCGTCATTGGGAGAGTGGGTGCAAGGATATGGGAGCCACAGAGTATCCCAGGGGAAGAGCATGCTGTCAGTGCCGCTCTGAAGTTGGAAGGGGCGTCCTGGCTTCACATCACCCCCCCGTGGGCAGCCGTCCTAGAGAGTTTTTCAGCCGTGGCCACGTGTGGTTCCTGTGTCTGAAGGGTTGGGCCAAGAGCCACACCTGCTCCTGCAGCTGGAGCCCAACTCACCTGCCAGGACAGAAGTTTCACACCCCTTGTGCGTCCAGAACAGGCACGGGGGGGACCCTTCCCCAGCTCCCCGGATATACTGAATTGGGCTATTTGCAAAAAGGGGGCGTCGACTGCTGGGCCTGCGGGCACGGTGGTGTGGGAGCGCCCCTCTGTGAGCCCCTGCCCTGTTCGCCGTCCAGAGGGAAGAGTGGCTGCCTTCTCTGTTGGCTCCCTGGTGCTGTTTTGGGGGCTCCTTCCCTGGGCGGGCCCCAGAGCAACTGTCCCATCAACTCCCGGTGAGGGTGTCAGAGACAGCCTCGCCCGAGGGATTTCCTGACCAGCCCCGGGGGTATCTCGTAGGCTCGGGCAGGTGGGCCTGGGGTTCTCAAACATCAGTGCACGGGCGAGGGGCCCCATCCTGCTGGTAGGAGAGGCCGGGAGGGCGTCCCAGCCCGCTACCCAAGGGCTGTGTGGTCTCAGGGCAGTCCCCTCCCGGGGATGGCCCCCCTGCTGTAAAACGGGACAGTGAGCTGCTCCAGGTCAGAAGCCCCATCTTGCAGCTAGGGAAACTGAGGCTGAGCTAGGAGAAACAGGATTAGAACCCAGAGCTGTGCGACTCGGGGGTCTGAGTCCACACCGCGTACGATTGGGGCATCGGGTTCACAAGCTCCTGTAGGTCTCCGTCAAGGGGTGACATTGGGGCTCCGCCCAGCATTTGGGGACTGGGAGTCCAAGCACGTCCTTGGGAACCGAGCAGCAGTCAGGTCCCCTTTGGCCTCTGACAGCCTTAAGAGTCCCATGACACGCACTGTCCAGGGCCTCTGCCAGGAGGGCTATGAGCCACTTGGTGGCTCCAGGTAGGACCTGCTCAGGTGACAGGAAGGGTCCCAGGAAGGTCGCATTCCTGAGGGGACAGAGCAGCCACATTCTTGCACCTGGGGGGGGGGTCTGTGGGAGCCTAGGCATGTTCAGGAACCTGGGGGTGCTGACAGAGGGACGGGGAGGAGGGTGTGGAAGGGAACCAGCACCTGGGACTCGGTGCTGGGACTCTCCTCCTCCAGGCCACCGTCCACGCCCAGCCTGGGGCAGAGGCAGAGTGGGTCTGTTCCTTTCTTCGGAGAGTCGGACTGGGTCTCCCGTTACATATGCACGGACGGGGGGTGCCAGTCCTGCTTCCGGAGAGCCTGCGACCCCAGACACAAGCCTGAGCTGGGCCTCGGAGTCACCCTGGGCTGGATGTTTTGCTCCGTCCGTTCTGGAGTGTCCTCTCACTGGCTCACTGGGAAAAGACCCAGAGTCCTGTCTACACCGTCTGAGTCCCAGCTAGCAGACGACGTTCCAAGAGCGGGGGGCGCTTGCCGTCATCCTGGGTGCCGGGCAGGGGCGAGGCTGTGCCTGTGCGAGGCTGCAGGGGTGATGGTTCCTGCTGCAGAGCTGCTGGCCTTGGGGGAGGCGGGCAGGGCGGGACTCTGTGAGCTGATTGCAGGGGACCCCCAGACCACTCTGACCCAGGCGGCATCCCTGGAAGAGTGACCTGAACGATGGGTATAGGGATAGGTGTTTGATGGCAGGAGAACGTTCCGGGCCCAGGGGACAGCAGGTGCCAGTGCAGGGCTGGAGCGAGGGGGTGGAGACACTGTGATGGCAACCTCACCGTCGGGCCTCTCCCTGCAGACCCTGGAGCCGTGTGCGGCTGGGCTGCAAGGAAGCCTGTGGTTGGGGCTCAGTTTTGGGCGGGAGTCCAGACCAGGGCGGTCAGACGAGGCTTTCCTTGCAGTCGGTAACCTCCGGGCGCTTCGGCACCTGCCCGCGGTGCGCGGTGGGCCCGGCCCATCTGTGGGTGGTTGTGGTGGGGAGGGTCACGCTGAGCCCCGTCCCATTCTCGGGGCCACGTGCCCCCAGGGCCTGCCCGGCTGATTGCTCGGTCACCTTGTGTCTTCTGGGACGTGCCTCATCCCAGAGCACCCCCACGGAAGCGGGACCCATCAGGGCCTTTGGGGGACACTCCAGGACTGCGTGGCCCAGGTAGATGGTCTTTGTCCTGGGCCGGGGCGGGGGGGCAGCCCTGGAGGCGGGCGGCCTGGCCAGGAGGGGAGCGTGAGCCCATCTTTCAGAAGATTCCGGCAGCAGGACCCACCCTGCCCAGAGCCCCTGGCAGGTGGATGAGATCCTTCTTCCAGGGCGGAAGTGAGGTATGAGCGGAGCATAGGATCCCCTGGCCTGCCATGTGTCCGTGCCTCTCAGTCCTGCGGCCCGAGTCTCTGAGTCACCTCCTCGAAGCAGACGGGATCAGGGAGGGCCAGGAGGGCCAAGCTGTTGGCACAGAGACTCTCCTGAGCCAGCTCTGACCGTCGGCACCTGCGGCGGTGGGGGTGACGGGTGCGCCCGGCCCCAGCTGCGAGCCGGCAGACTGGACGGCTCCTTTGCGGCCTCAGTTTACTCATCCCTAAGACTCAGGGTAGGCGTTCTTCCTGGTGGAGTGTTGGGGACACAAAGTAAATCCCAGAGCACGCGTGGCTTCAGTGAGAAAGCCCAGGGGATGGGACAAAAGTCTTTGCACACGGGACGCAGCCAAGAAGCACGGTGGGTTATACTTCACTCAAAGGCAGCAAACTCTCCAGGTGTTTGGGCCGTGCCGGGCTCTTTCCGTGCTGCAGCCCAGCAGGGTCCGGTCCCCTCCCTCCGTTATTTCCCGTTTACGTGTTCTGGTGCTGCGGGAGGGGAGACGGTGAATTGAGGCAGCGTGAGGACTCGTGGGCAGCCTCCGCCCCAAGCGGCCAGGGGCCTCGTCGGCAGCATCTCTGAGGCAGCCGGGGGGGGGGGGGTCTCCGGGCCCCAGGAGCTGGACCCCAGGCCTGCCGTGGCCACGGCCACAGGCTTCCGGTCAGATCCACAGCCTTGGGGAGACATCCATGTGGGGAGAGGTCTCCGTGATCTGAGCAGCTCTGTGTGGCGGTCCCGGGTCTGTTTGCACCCGCCCGTGGCAGGGGCTGCATGGGGCTGGCTGGGGTTCCAGACTGGCTGTTTCCCCCGAGGCTCTCTGTCCATGCCTTCTGCAGTGTTCCGGAACGGCACCTCCAAACCCACATTCCGCCTGGGACAGCCACTGCCAGTCCTGAGGGCTCATGGGAGTGGCCACACCGTTGCAGGGGACTGGGCCCCAGTATCCAGATCCAACCTCCTGGGGCCCGGCCCCACCTGGCCCTCACTGCCGTGTGGTCTCGGGGAAGCCGTGGCCTCTCCCTGGGGTTCTGTTGCAAAAGGGGCATCCAGACCTCTTGTGCGTCCCCCTCGGCACCAACAGAAGCGGAAGAGGGAGCCTCTTTTTCTGGCCAAGAAGGGGGCGGGGCGGGGCGTCTGGCTTGGGAACAGACACAACCCACCACTTGCAAAGATGAAGCCTGTGCACGCAGCCCCCACTGGTCACGCCGGCAGAGAGGGAATGAAGGTGCTTCACGTTCTATTTGCTTCTGTCCTGCCACATACATAAGTAGGCGTGGAACTACCAAAGGTGTGTACGTTTACGTTGAAGCTTCGAGCAACACAGACAATGCAGAAGAACAAAAACAAACGGCCGAAGAAATTAGGGCAGAGGGAAAATCGAAGTTAGGCCTAGCAGAAGCCAAGTCCTGTAGAAGTCTGCCGGTTGCCGGTGGGGACCTGTAAATTCAGCTCTGAACTTCTGGCGTCCCAAGCAAGGAGGAAAAGACTATCCCTTGCAGGAAGTGACGTTCAGAGAGCGCTTTCTGCACCAGTGATCCCAAGAGAGCTGCGGGGTGACGCTCCAGGATGCCCCAAAGCCAGGACGAGGGCGGGGGGAGAGGAGGGCCCTCCCTCACGCTCGGCACGGTCGTCCCCTCATCCTCGCCAGCACCTCACGCGCTCTGTCACTTGACTGTCCCCAACCCGAAAAGCCTAGTTTGAGACGGAGGCAGTGAGGGGCCCCGGCCAAGCCATCAGGCCTCGCCGAGGCTGATGGCGAACGTACGTCTCTGGCCCCCGAGTCTGCACGTTTGCGGCCCAGAGACGGACGACCCCGGAAAATCGGGGTGTTCCGTTCCCAGTGTTTGGGGCACACGGTCACAGCTGGGGCCCTTGAGGTGACCTCACAGGCTCTCCGGGCAGGGTGGGTCGGGGCAAGGGCACCGCATGTATCCTGGGGGGCTCTTTTCCGAGACTCACATAGCATCTCTCTCCTTCCAGGACTCACCCCTGCGTCCTGTCACCTTGTTCTGCAAGTGACCCCTGACGTTCAGACGACTGGCCGTGCACCACCCTCAGGTCAGTGCAGCACCTTGGACATTGAAAGTCAGGGCTCCCCCGCCCCCCAGGTACCGCCCGGGGCCGGGCACGTCTGGAGCAGGACACGCGCACGCACGTAACACGCGTGGAGGCTAGTGGAGGACAGAGGAGCGGGCTGGCGGTACTCACGTTTTTGCACGCTCAGCTGGGCCTGCTCCAGCGTCGGCCCTGACCTGCCACCAGCCTCTCTCCGTAGCCGAGGGACCGAGGTCCGCCAGAAGCCAGGGGCTTGCCCTGGTCTCTTGCCCCGGGAAGCTGGACTCAGGCCCATCTCTCTGGCTCCCTTCTGCACAGAAGCCGAGGGAAGCTCCTTCTGCAAGGCGCCATCTGTCTCGGGGGTCCGTGGTGGGAGGGCCCGGGGCCAGCTGCTGGGGACTGTTGGAAGTGTCTGTGGAGTGGGCAGAGCTCAGGGGCTCAGCAGGTGAGGGGGCCCCGGCCTGCCACTCCCTATCCTGGCGGCCTCGTGGCCCTGGCGGAGGCCTGTCGTGCCCAGAGGCCCCCTGCCCACGCCCCGCGCCCCCCCTGAGAGCCGGCCCGCGGTGCAGGCCGCAGGGCCCACTCGGCTGCTTCCAGCCTCCTGGGGAGTCAGTGGGGCCATGTGGGCCAGACAGGCGTCCCCTCCCCTCCCCCGCTGTTGCCATGGCCAGGGGCAGGCCTGCCTCCCGGGTCTGGGTGGAGAGGACCCCAGGCTGTTGTGTCTGGGCTCAGGACCCCTCTGCCATCTGGGCCTCGTGTGTTTATAGGTCCAGCTTGCCCGCAAGACTCTGCAGACGCGGCCCCCGGGGCTTTTGTGTCTGCACGCAGAGCGGGCGCCAGCCGGTGCCCGAGATGGGGGGTGGAATGTGGGTGGGGAGAGGGGGAGGCCCCCAGAGGACGTGGGACAGAGGGAAAGGGGGACATGGGGGGGTTACCAGAGGAAGGGGAAGGACAGAGTGGAGGCAGAGAGAAAGCAGGGCAGGGCACAGGAAGAGAGGAGCCACGGAGCAGAGCGACAGGAAGCTGGGGGGGGGGGTGGCCTGGGGGTGCAGCTGGTCCCAGATGTCCCCAGGGCCTCCTGGGCTGTGCCCAAGGCCATCTAGTCCAGGTGCTTTCCCGGGCGCACGCTGCGAAATCCCCCAATGCCCGCTGGCTGCAGGTAGCCTCCAGGCTCCAAATGAAACCCAGGCCCCCGGAGGTTCGTTCCTCATACAGACGCGGGCACCAGACTCGGGTCCTGAGTCCCCAAGCCCTGACAGACGCAAGCAGGAGGCCGCAAGGGTGTGTCCCCAGGACCGTGGGCGGAGGTCGAAGGAGGCAGGGCCGGCCCGCCTGGGAGGCCAGAAGGGCTCTTGGACCAGGACGATGGGGTCCGTACACAGTAGCCGAGGCCCAGGTGACGTGGGGAGGGTTGTGGGCGGAGAAGGACAGGCCTGGAGGAGCGGGCTCTCCCGGGGCAGGACCTGTACCACCCCCCCATACTGTGCAGGGGACAGAAGACCGGGCCAATGCATACAGTAGGTGCTTGCTCTGTGCTCATCCAGAGCCTGAGTGGTCACCAGGATGACTGTACAGCCCGGCCACTCACTGCAGGGGTGAGAACATGCCCCGGGCCAGAGGGGAGGGTGCCCCTCCCGTGTGCACTCACGCCCTCCTGTAGCCCCAGCATCACCAGCAAGGTGGGGTTCATCATCTCCATTCTGTCCAGCTAGAAACGGAGGCCGGGGGCTGCGAATAGCCCAGCTCTGGCCTCACCTGTGGCCCTGGGGGGTTGTTGGGATGATGGAGCCCCTTCAGGACGCTGGGCTGGGGGCACCAAAGGTTTATGGGGGGACGGTGACTTGGTGAGTGGGCTTTTTCTGAACTGACCCAGTACTGTTCTCCTTGAGGTCTGCCCAGACTTGGCCCCGAATGGGGAGAGGTCTGGGCACGGGAGGCTCCCTCCGTCTCTAGTCCCTTCCCCTGCACTGAGCCCCTAGTGTCTCCCCCACGCCCGGTGAGGACAGGAGCCACGCGCCTCTGCTCGGCACCCAGTGGTGGCCTGCTCTCTGAAGGGACGTGGCCCTGCCCTCCCCAGCACCCCGGCTGCCTGTGGGTGGACAGGCTGCCGTGTTCTTCCGAAGCTGACACAGACGGGGGTTCACGGAAAAGTGAGGCCCGGGGTCACCGGCCCGACACCCCACGGCAGAGCCACGCCGAGGAGCCGTATCTGCCTGCTCTGGGGCTGACCCGAGTCTGGTGCCCACGGCCGAGGAGAAGCAGGAATTTGTTCTGACGCTAAACGTCCAGCCAGCCTTGATTTACTCAGAAGTTAAGGCCTTAAAAAATACCTTGCGTCTGACCTTTTGGTCCCAGTGCAAGTACAAAATGCAGAATGACGGGCTTCATCCGGTGCTTCTTACTGGTTCTGAGCAGCAGCGCGCTGGCCGGGAATGGTTAACCTTGAGACGTGAGGAGAGAAGGAAGCAGCAAACGCTTTGCTGCTCTCCGAGCTCCACCGGACAAAGCGACTTGCGATTCAGTTCCTGTTCTGGTGCCAGGCCCTGAGCTGGGCGCCCCTCCCCCCAGTGCCGTCGCTGGTGCCGTCGGCCCTGCTGGGCGGTTGTCTCGGTGCCACTTCCCCGGGGGGGAGGGGACAGAGGCTCAGGGAGGTCAAGGGGCCAGCCCCAGACCGCAAGGCCGCCCAGCAGCAGAGCAGGGGCCTGGCCCCAACCTGCTGAGAAGCACGTCTGTCTGGGTTCCAGGAGCGCGTGGCCTCCCTGAAGCGTCGGGGTCCCCCTGAGCTGTCGGGCTGCTGGATCCTAAGAGGCAGCCTCCCCGGGGGGCGGGCGGGGGGCCGGGGCCGGGGCCTCCAGCTCAGGCCCTCACCGGAGTGGGGCCCAGTGTGGGCTGGGGGGTGTCGAAAGAGACTTTCCGATAGAGTGCAACCCAAGGTGCCATTTTCCCCCAGGTCTGGGCTTGGCTGGACGCTTGGCCTCGGACCCCCCCTGGTTGGAGGCCTTATTCCCCAGATACTACGGTGCTAGAAGGCCAGCTGGTCGGCTCTGGTGGGAAAAGAGAGGCTTCCGCTCTTCAGCAGCCCGATTGCTCTCCCTGTTCCGGCGTGCTTGGGTCCGAGCTTCTCTTCTCCAGCACCACCAACGCTCACCTAGCCTGGCGGCCTTGGAGAATCGGGGACGCCACAACACCCTGCCACCTTGAGGAAGAGAAGGCAAACATCTCAGAAGTGGGGCTTCCTAGGGTCCCCCAAGTACAGAGGAGTCTGGTCCTTCTTAGCAGCTGTGTGACCAGGGCTCCGTAAGTGGAGATGTCCGTGGGTTTCCGCTCCCCAGTGCCGTAGGCACAGGATGCCTGTCTTTGGCTGTGTGAGCGTGGGGAAGGGCCTTAGCCTCTCTGTGCCGGTCCCTTCTCGGCAGATCAGGCTGTAACGGGGACTGACTGAGGCCCTCAGCGGGATGGACGCAGGTCAGTGCCTGGCATGTCACACGTGCTGGGGGTTTGCGTTGGCCACGTGTCCGATGGGGAGCACGTGCCCGGGAAGGGGGACACGCGTTTGCAGTCGTATTGGGGAAATGGGGGTCAGACCTGGGCTGTGAGGCTGTCTCATCCCCGTGGGGCAGCTCCCATGGAGAATCTGCTCCCGGGAGTGGTCCTCAGTGAGGACAGTGCTTTGTTCACACCCGGCGTGTGTAATCAGGACAGCCGTGGTTACGCAGGTGATGGGGACCGTGGCCCCTGCCCTCCATGCCGTGCCGTGGCCTATGGTAGCAGCCACCCTGTAGGAAAGGTGTGGGGCTGCCTTCCCAATCCCACTGTCTTGTTCCTTTATAAAAAAAAAAAAAATGTTTATTTAATTTTTGAGAGAGAGAGTGCGAGTGGGCGAGGGGCAGAGAGCGAGGGAGACCCAGAACCTGAAGAGGCTCCAGGCTCTGAGCTGTCGGCACAGAGCCCAACGCGGGGGCTCGAACCCCCAAGTCACGAGATCACGACCTGAGCCGAAGTTGGACATTTAACTAACTGAGCCCCCAAGGCGCCCTTCACTGTCTAATTTCTTGACACAGGCCCTGCCCCTGGCTCTGGATCAGCCTGTCCCCGTCAGAGCACAAGGCCCCAGCTGTGTGAGTGAGGACCTTCTCCCGGGACCTTTGGCCTCAGTCTGCCCATCTGTAAAGTGGGATTGGTCTGGGCCCAGGCTTTCACTCTGCACAGGCAGGGAGGGGTGACCTGTGCCTGGGCCCAGGGCCCCCGGAGCACTCCTGCGTGTATCTGCCTTCCATCTGGGGTTCTGAGCAAGACGTGGCAAAGGTGTGGAGACCACAGGCAGCACAGAGTCAGAAAGACGTGGGCCCTTGGTGTGTACCCACCGCCCGTCGGGCGGTGCGGCAGAGGGGGCTTCCTGTCCAGCGGGTGTTTGATGGGGCAGCGCCTCTCGCCCACAGGACGTGGGCAGGGGCTCCCCAGAGGGGACACGAACAGGAGGTGGGCCGTCACCGGACGGAGGCAGAACAGGAGCCTCGAGGTTCGGGACGTGGCTCGGGGTCCCGTCGGGCAGGGCCCTGGGTGCTGTGGGAGGTCGGGGAGGGGCTGGGGCCGGTCTCCCCGGTGTCCCCGCCCCCGGCGCTGCCCTGGCACGGCCGGTCCTGCCAGCTGTCCCTGCGCCTGCCAGCAATGGGCAGGAAGAAGCCGGCAGCCTGGACCCCGGGGTGGGATGTGCTGGGATGTCCCCGGAATGCGGGCCAGCCCCTCCGGCCATCTGGTCAGAGGCCACCCCGCCACCAGGCAAATGAAGACCACCCTTCGAGGGTCTGGGGCAAAGGAGGATTTTCCTGTGGAAGGAGGCCATGAGCCTGCACTCTCGCCTGCCTCCCCGCATCGCCGCCCCGAGCCGGGCCATCTCCTCCGTAAGGCGGGAGAGCGTCAGTGCCACCGCCCTGGGCAAGAGCTTCTTCCCAGACCACCAGGAGCCCCTCGAGAGGGTAAGCTCAGGGTGGCGGGAGCTTGGGCAGGAGGAAGCTTCCAGAGAAGGCACTGCCTGCCCCCCCCCAACTTTTTCTGGCCAGGTCCCCCTGGGCCTCCACGCAGGACAGGCGGCCGCACTTCCAGAGTGGACATTACCCCTCCCTGCCGCTGCGGGGCTGGTCCCTGCCCCGGGCTATTGGCTGCCTTTGTCTTTCTGGGGCTCCACAAAATGGCCGCCGCAGCCCTCCGCCATTTTGTGTCTGAGGCAGGCGGGCGGGTGGCCGGCGGGGGAGGAGGGAGGGAGACCACCGCCCGCCCGCCTGCCCCGAGTGGCCTGGACGGAGCCCAGCAGCAGCCCCCGCCCCAGCCCGGCCTTGGCCGCGGCTGCCCTGGGCTTGGCACCAGCCAGAGTCTTGGCAAGGCCGTCCGGGAACCCCGGCCCTTCACCCAGCCTGCCGGCCCCCTCGCCACCCCCCAGCCTCCCCTGACGAGCAGACGGAGATGCTGTAGACCAGAGCCCAGAAGAGCTGTAATTAAAGCCATGCTCCTGGAGGGAGTCCTGGCAGCCACGGGGCCGGCACGGACAGTTCTAGAAATGACGCTCGCCCGAGTGGGTGGGGATGGGCTCCCCGGACCCGCCGTGACCAGGGCCCCGTCTGTTTCAGGCCACACTGGGGAGACCAGCGGCCCCCTCAGTCCTGCACCAGCCACCCTGCCCCCTTACCTGCCTGAGGAGCCTCCGGGCTCCCTGGCTGGGCCTCGTGCTGGGCCCGGGGCTCATGGAGGTCGGTCAGGTTTCTGGTCTGGACGCAGCTACTGCCCGTCCTCAGGAAGCAGGGACGGGGGGCTTCCTGGAGGAGGTGAGCTCTGCAGCCGGGCTTCCCGTGGGGCTGGGGCCAGCCGAGAATCTTCGGTGCACCAGGCTGGGGGTGAGCCCGTTCCAGCCCAGCCCGCTGCCCTACGCAGTCCTGTCTTCCGCGGGACCCACATCCCCTGAACCTCGGCTCCCCTGAAGGGCATTTTCCGGAGCTGGGAGCAACCAGGCGTCTCCCTCCTCGTCAGAGAGCCTCCGGCCTCCTCCTGTGCCTCCTGCTCTCATTCTGAACACAGCGTTCGCAAGCTTGCCCCTGTGACAGCACCCAGTGGGTCGGAGGGAGCGCCCTACAGAGGGGAGTCGGTCGGGCAGGAAGTGGGCGCACGGCATCCGGGCAGGCTTGGCTGCGGGGCCTGGGAGCAATATCAGGGAGACGCGGTTGTCCCTGGGCCCGTTCACTGGAGGGACAGGGACTCCACCGGCCTCGGCAGGTGCAAGGGAGCCGCCGGCCTGCCGGGCGTCGATGCCCACCCGTGGTACCCAGCCGTGAGGCCGTCAGAGGGCAGTGGACCTCCTAGACGAGGTTCGTAGAAACGTCCTCGTAGAGGAGGGAATGGCATTTGAGGAGAGCAGGCGCCTTTTAAAGGGGCTGGTGCGGATTCTCAGGCAGCATGCGGGATAACGCGGGCACCGTGGGGGCAAGCCCCGGCCTGTGTTCCCTGCATCGCCGAGGGTCAGTTCCGCGCCGTCGAGGGGTAGAAAGCAGGCGTGCAGCAGGGCAGGGCCCCGGGAGCTGCGAGACGGCTTCCCCAGACACCTGTGGCCCAGCCAAGCCCTTCAGGCTGCGAAGGCCGCTGGACGCTGCCCCAGGCCCTTCCCAGACGCTCTCTCTCCTTGCGGTTCCCAGAGAGAACATTCCATCACCACGAAGTGAGGTTTACTCACGCCCCGGCTCCCTCTGGGGAAGGCCTGCCGGACGGGATGGTGGCCACACGCCAGGCCAGGCGCAGAGCCTCCTGGAGTTGCCGGGAGCCCCACGGCGGAACGACCGACCGTCTCGGAGGGGGCGGCCGCCAGGTGTGGCTGCTGCGGGGCGGGGTTTCGTGCTGGGTGTTTTTAATGGTATGGGTGCGTCCGGTCCCCTCCCTTACCCCTGCTCCTCGCCTTGTGACCCAGACTGTGGCCCGAACTGAGAACATTTCAAGTCCGCGTGCGCCTTTGAGGCTGACGCTGTTGCCTCTGACACCCGACGGAGACACGCTCGGGATCAGAGAGGGCTCTGCGTTCGTGCTTTTCCCTTTGGAGTTTGAGCGAACCCTGGACAGAACAGCCTCCCCCGCCGACGCCTTCTCCCCGGGCACAGAGGCACCTTGCCCTTCCTTCTGACAGCCGCCGGCATCCGGGTCCCACTTTACAGGGCGGGCGGCTGAGGCCGGAGGTACCAACTTGCCCACGGCTCGCCGCCAGAGCAGGGGGCCCGGACCGTGACCCGGTGGACCTCCGAGCCAGCTGTCCCCTCCTCCCACCTGTCCACGGCCCCCGTGGATACAAGTGTGTCTGCAGAGCTGGCCAGCCTCCCTGGGCAGCGCCAGCCCCAGCCCCCCGGCTTCCCAAGTGGTACTTTCTGGGACCTCCGAACTCAGGCAAATGTGGCAGTGACAGTTTGGCCTCCTCTGTATGCCTGGCCCGCCTCTAGGCTCAGGACATCGCGGCAGGCCCGGCCCCTGCCCTGGGGAGCACTCATTTCCCCAGGCCTGGCCACCTTCACCACGCCAGCTCGGAGGCCTCTGGGGACAGGAAAGCAAGGAACTGGAGCGGGACAGTCTTCTGAGGCGACAGCCGTGGGGGAAGCTGGACAGGGAAGGTGCCAACGAGAGAACGCTTTGGGGCCCTGAGACAGAAGGAGGGCTGGGGCCGGGGCTCCGTCTGGAGGCGTCACCCACCTGTGTGGCCTTTGCGGCCCAGAGGTAATCGGGGCCGTGGAAAGAGCCTGGGGCCAGAGAAATTTGGATTCCAGCTCTGGTTTTGCTGCCCCACCCCCCCAGACAGGCTTTTGGGGGCCGTGAGGCCACCGGGCCTCGTACTCCCTGAGTGGAGGAGTCAGTAACCAGGGTCTGTTCTGTCTTTAGGTTGGAGGTTTTTACGTCATGGGTATTTTCGCGTTCATGTTAAGAATTTTACTTCAAAATAATTTGTCCTCGTCGCTGAGTTTCGGCGCCCCATAAATTGTGTGCCAGAGGTGAGGGTCTGGCTGGCTCCCCGCTTCCTGGCCACACCAGGCCCACAGTGGGCACACGGCCCCTGCCCGCGTCGGTCAGACTGCCTGGTACGCGTGTCTCCTGAACTTTATGGGCCGTGTTTGCAGGGACAGACCCACGCCCCCCCCCCCCCCCCCGCCACTGCCCGGGCCCCCGGATGCCACCCCCACATCTTTTTTCCCAGACTCCATTGTTGGCACGGCTTGCCGAGCAGAAACACTGGCCGCTTTATGGGGAGAAACCTAATCGGGGCGGCAGTGGCGGGGGGCAGCCACGGGGGGGCTCCCGGCTCTCAGTGGCCCCGAGCCAAGCCCGAGGTGACTGCGGGGTGACACCGTCTGTCTGCCTCCCTTGCTCCAGACATCCGCCCAGCCCTGAAAGGGCCACCTGCCCGCCGAGGCCTCCCACACACCTGTCCCTGGCCGGCCCGGCCCCTCCCACCGGGGCCCGCCCAGCACCCTGCCCACAAGCGGACACCGAGGGGGACTGGGACGGGGCCGCTGCCCACCGCTCTCCCCCGCAGCCCTGCTCAGGGAGCCCCGTTCACAGTGCGCTCCTGCCCCTGCCGCCGGCCCTCCTCCAGGCCGACGGGGAAGGGTCTCTTTGGTCTGTCTCGGGATTCCTCCCCAGGCCGAGGGTGCTGGTGATTCGTGGGACTTGTCGGGCAGGTGGACCCGGCCAATCTTCCCCTCCAGCTCAGACTCCCCGAGTTGGGGCCTTTTCCCCGCTAGCTCAGAAATGTCTCCGCACATGGGTCACCGACCCAGAAATGTAAACCCTGCCCCTGACCCAAAAAACCCCCTCTCCGGAGCTGTTGGCTAAAGAAAGCCGCGTTTTGGGTGAGCTCTGTTTTGGTAAGGGCAGAGCCAGAGTGGGGACCCTGCTGGGGGTCATGATACCTGCTTCCTGGTCACCTAGAGAAATTTGAAGCAGGCTGTTGAGTATGCAGGAAACACGCCCCAGGCCCCTGGGGAGAGTGGATTCCCGCCTCCTCCGTGGGCACCGCTCCCACCCACAGCACCACCTGCCGCAGGGCCGGGTCTCGCAGACGTGAGCACAGCTGGTCCCAGAGCTGGGATTCCCCTTGGGGGCCTCCCGAGGCTTCCGGGTGGGCAGTGAGAGAGGCCCATGGTATGGGAGATGGGGCCCTCGTGGGCAAGGAGCTGGGACAACCGGGGCTGTCGTCCCCGGCAGAGAACAAGCAAGGACAGAGACAGATGGGCCGGCGGCTCAGAGGAGGCCTGCCCTGGGCATTTTTCTTTTCCTTGGAGGACGTGTCTTGTTGGCTTCCCCGCCCCCACCCCCCCTTTACGCCAGTCCCGAACAGTAGCCTGGCCAGAATGGGCCAGAACCAGAGGGGACTGTGATCCTTCGAGCAAGTCCTGGCTGAGGCCTCAGGCCGGGTCCTGGGAGCCCTTTCCTCGAGGTTCTGCTCTTGGGAGGACCCCAGGCCTTGCTTGCCTCAGGGGCAGGAGCCCCCGCCTGCCTAGAGCTCTGGAAAGCGGGGACCTCAGCTCCTCCCTCTTGGGTCCTCCCAACTCCAGGCCCCAGAACATCCGTGCCAGCTTGGCGTGGGAACGTCGGTGGTCTTGACCATTCAGGGACAAGCCCGGGTCTCGGTCCTCTCTGACGCAGAGTCGTCCGGCTCACGGCGACCACGGAGGCCGTTGTCTCCAGGCCCTTGCGGGGAGCATGTCCCTGGCACTGGAGTGCGGGATGTGAGGGTTGGTAGGGTGTCCCCGGGCAGGAGGCACAGAGCGGCCGCGGGCGTGTTTCTCCCACGCCTGATTCTTGTTACTTTTTCTCTAAATCCCCAACAGGTTGAGAAGCGGTGTCAGGAAGGGGGCTTCTGTCCACGGTCGGCCTTCCTCGAGGTGAGTGGGTGTCAGGGCGGGGCCTCTGGGCCCAGGCGGTCTCCACCCTGCGAGGGCGCCCCCGCCACCCGCCCCGCTCTGCCCGGCCCAGCCTGAGCCCGCGGGAGGCCTCGCCGGGTCATCCTACGGGAAACAGGCCGGTGAGTCTGTGGCCCCAGCCTCAGACTGGGGCTGGCGTGGGTGCACGCCCAGTGACTTATGCGACGGCACGGGTGACCCCCGGCCGCACCGCCCACCTCTGCCGCCGTCCTTGCTCTGGAAGTCTGGCTGAGGAGCTGTCCCCCTGCCCTTCGTCTCCAGGTCCTGCCGTCAGCCACGAGGGTCCTTGGACGGAGATCTAACGGTCCCACTGCCAAACCTTTGCCCTGCACCCGAAGCCACGCCTCCTTTTCCTGCCACTCTCCTGCACACTCCCCCAGGCGACGCGCTTCGTCCACCCACCACGCGCTTGTGACGCTGTAACCTTTGACGGTTACCGGACGTGGCCCGGAGGAGCCCTGGTCTGTGAGAGCGGATGCAAGCGGGGTGCTCAGCTCTGTCTCTCAGGTGCACCTGCTACCCTTGGGCTCACCTTGTCTGGAGGGCCTCTGGGGCCAGGAATCCTTGAGGGAGCCCCTTGGCTCTGCCAGCCGTGAACCAGCCCTCGACTGCAATCCTGATGTGCCTCGGCCGCCGCCACCGGCCCAAGAGGCCACTCGGTAAGTCCAGCCTGGAAAAAGAACAAAGGGCGAACGAAGGAAGCCAAGCGACCTGCTTCTCAGGCTGGGCCGGAGGGGGGGGATGAAGCGGGGGTACGTGTGGTGACCGCCAGGGTGGACCAGGATGTGGGTCTCTTCCTGTCTCCCTGTCTGTCCCCACCCCGCAGGGCCCGGCCCGCGGCCCGGCCTGTCGTGTGGTCTATGTCTCCCAGCTGGGGCTGGGCCCTCCCTGCAGCCTTAGCACATGGGTGTCTCAGCGGCCGACCCTGGAGCCCAGAGCCTGTGCTCAGGGTCCCTCCCCCTGGGACGTTCGGGGGAGTCCTGGGCTGGGAGCCTTGGCCAGTTTTCTCCCCAGCAGTGAGACCAACAGCAGTCAGTCTCCCCACAGCGCAGTTGGGCAGGCGCCCAGGGTGCTTAGGGGCCGGGCATGAGACCTCCGTCTGCAGCAGGGGGCAAAAAAGCCAAGCCCGGCAGAGCCCAAGAGCAAGCCCCCCGCCCCCACCACACACATGGGGCCGAGGCCCCCACCGGTCTGAGCCTCCGTTTCCTCACTGCAAAAAGGGATCAGTAATCCTAGCTTCACCAGGCCCGTGAGGGCCAAATGGCACGGCCCAGCCTGGGGCCTGCCTGGAGGAGGCAGCCTGTAGGAGGGGTGTGGAAGGAAGCTCAGAGCCCTTATACCGCTGGGCGGAAAGCAGAATGCCGTAACCTCCCCTCTGCCGCCTGTCAGCTGTGTGACCCCGTGAAGGTGAGGTTACCTCTCTGGGCCCCAGTCTGCTCACCTACAAGATGGGCTGACAGTAGTCCTTGCCTCACCAGCTTTTCCTCGGGGGCGCCCGGCAAGGTGGCGGCCATGGTGGACATTTATCCAGGCTGCCTGTGCCTCCGGGCACTGAATGCCGAGCCCTCCAGGGCCTACGGTTGTGCCCCGGCTGCCTTCCCCAGGGGAGCCGGGTCCCTTTGGAAAGAAAGAACAGCGTCCTGGGATGTCTCCCGAAGTGGGGACAGCTCAGGTCACTTGGAACAGTGGGACCGGAGTGACCAGAGTCTATGGGGAAGGCACACCCGCCCCCCCCCCCGCCCCCCCCCGCCGCCCAGTGGGTGGAGGGAGCAGGCCCTGAGGCCACCTGCGTGTCTCAGGCAGCCAGAGAGGGGAGGCTGTGCTGTCAGAGGGCGGGCGGCCAGGAGGACACGGCACCTTTTTGCCACATGTTGGCTTCTAAGTGACAGCCTTCCAGTGTCACCCTTGCAGCAGATGTCCCTTGGCCACACGGTGGCCGCTCCGTCCGGGTGGGAGTGACCGGTCACCTGTAGCGCTTGCCCCAAGCCACACTGCAATGCTTGTCCCCTCCCTCCGTCCCCTCGCCTCCTTCCTCTGGTTGGTGGCTTTCTCCTGCGGGACCCCCTCTGCGCGGCGGCTCTGGGGAGTACGCGGTGCCCGGGGCCCCTGCTGGCCTGCCTGCCGGAGTCCCTGAGCCCTCGGCGCCCGCCGGCCTGGCCCCCACCCCCCTCCCCCGCAGCTCTCCCGCCCCCTCCAGGAGGTGCCTCTGAAGCCGCGAAGCCCGTCCCTGCATCACGACCGACGGTCCTTTGGGGTGAGGTAGTAGGTTGTATAGTTTGGGGCTCTGCCCTGCTCTGGGTAACTATACAATCTACTGTCTTTCCTGAAGTGGCTGTAATCTCGCCGATGGACAGCACCCGGGACCCTGGCTGGGCGGAGATCCGGGTGCAGGTTGGGGATGGGTAGCGGCCGTGGTAGGGTGGGGGCGGTGGCCGCCGGGCAGGAAGTCGGGCGGGCCTGGGTTCCACTTGCCGTGTGACCTCGGGCAGGTCGCCTTTGACCTCTGGGCTTCACTTTCCCCGTCTGTGAAATGGGGACCAAGGAGGATTGAAGATGATACCGTGTGAAGTGTCCAGAGAGGGGCGGGGCCCAAAGCCGACCCCCTCCCCCTCCCTACACTGCACTGAGAGCCGCCCCCGTGGCCGGCCGTGGGCACCAGTGGGCGCAGCCGTGCACCCAGAAGGACGAAGGGCAGCTGAGACTTGGCTGGGGTTGTAGGGCTGGCCCCCAGGGACTCCCACGGGCGACCTTAGCGCACCCCACCCCCCCGCCGTGTCCTTCCCAACCTGCCCGGCTGAGCATCTGGGCTCTGGTCAGCGGTGGGACGTCCACCAAAGAGGGAGGCCGAGGCCGCCCCATTCCTCCCCACTCGCCATTCCAAGCAGGAGAGCGGGAGGAAGGCTCTCCGGAGTCTGGCCCCTTGGGGACACACGCTCCCTACCCACCCCCCCGGCCCCCAAGTGCTCGTAGGTGGAGGGCGTGGGCCTCACTGTGTGTGGGGAAGCCCACGGGCCATCTGCGTCGTCACTCCCGCCCTGCACCTGCCCAGCCTTCCAGCTCGGCTCCGGTGGCCGCAGACCACCGGGCAGAGGCCGGGGCTGGGCGCGGGGCAGTGGCAGGACATCGGAGCCTCCCGCTCCCCGGGCACCGGCGGGGTGAGGTAGTAGGTTGTGTGGTTTCAGGGCAGTGATGTTGCCCCCTCGGAAGATAACTATACAACCTACTGCCTTCCCCGAGGAGCCCAGCGACACGTGCCCGCGGGAGGGCCGCCCCCACGGCCGGCAGGCGACTCCGGGGCCCCGAGCGACGGGCCGGGCGGGCGGGAGGCTGCAGCGTGCACTGCTCGACTTCAATAAAGGCTGTTCTGATGTGACTCTGGAATCACGCCTTGTTCGTTCCCAAAGCCCTGGAACCGGGTGACGAAGGTGGGCGCGTCGGCTGCGGAGGAGTGTGTGTGTGTGTGTGTGTGTGTGTGTGTGTGTGAGACTTGGCTGGGGAGCTGGATGCGGGCTGTTGGGGGTCCCCAGGCCTGCCCCCTGCCTGTCCGTGGGCCTTTCCAACGGGTTCGGTCCCGGACCCCGGGCCCCAGCCCATCGCCCTCACGCCCCCTTTGAGCACAGGCCCCGGATGTGTCTCTCAGCCCCCATCCTGTAGAGAGGACCCCTGGGAGCCCCTGGGAGGGTGGAGCCCAATCAGCAGCTCCGAGCACAGGCCAGGGCCTGGCCCCCGAGGCCACCTCAGCACCTCGTGCTCAGAAGTTCCCATTGCCCACACCCAGCTCCTTCGGGACGGGTTCTGGGGACAGCCCTCATTCTGGTGGCCGTCCTTGGGCCGAAGCGTTCACTCACGTTTCTCCCGGAGGCCTCGAGCCTCGTGTCGATGGCCAGTGTGTGCCTGTCCCCACGGTTCCAGTCTGGCTCCTGGGAGAGGCCTGTCATGCCTGCCCCTGCCCCGAGAGCACCCCTGGGGGAGGGGAGTCTACACCCTGCCCCTGTGCCCCTGGCGCCCGGCACAGACCCAACGAGGCCCTGCCTTCCTCAGCCGGGGCCAGCCCCCTGAGTCTGCCCACCGCCCCCCGTGAGAGGCAGCTCCCGGCTGGCCCTTGCTGGTGGCACGGGGCACACCAAACAGCACACGGACACAGCCCCCAAATGTCCCAGCCTGACAGGAGAACAGATGAGACCTAGAGAGTCCTCAGACGGGGATTCGGGATCGGGGACCTTGTGACAGGGACCAGAAGAGGCTGTGGAGGGGCCGGCTTAGCCGGGCACTTCTCGGTCGTGTGCAGGCCTTATGGGGGCCCTCCTCCTGGTGCTCTGGTCTCTCCTACCATGACTGTCCCCAAGCCACCATTTTGGCCCCAGCCTCCGTCCTGAGCATCCCGGCCCCCCCGCCACGGGGGGTCTACACCTGCCCGCCCTCCGGAAGCCTCTGCTACCCCACAGGTCAGGGACTGTGGGTGCCCAGAGCAGGGGCCCTGAGGGGTGGAGAAACCTAACAATGCTGGGAGCCGTCTGAGCTGGGTCTTGACGGCTGTGTAGGAGTTCACAACCGAGACTCCCGAGAAGAGACCTCCGTGGAGCGTCTACCCCCTCACCGCTGCCCCCGTCGTCCTCTGGCACCAGGGTGGGTGGGAGACTTGGGCACCGCCCACTTCCTCTCCCGTGGTCAGTCAGTGGCAGAGCCTGGCCACTCTTGTCCCCTGAACATTGTGTCTGCCCCTGCCCTCTCTGCAGACCCGTTCCGTGTGCCAGGCCTCAGAGCTTCTGTTGGGGGAGGGGGGCAACCCCTTTCTCCAGACTCTCCGTGCTCATACCTGTGCGTGTCCTCACCTGGACCCCTCCTGCTCCCCCCTGCTTCTCAGGGCTCTGAATGCACAGCGCCCCCCTCTGGGTGTCGTCCACTCAGGCGCCACCTCTGACCGTGGTGGTCTGTGTCTGAGCCGACGCCCTGGGTTCAACCTTTCCCTCCTGGCACCTCCACTGTGCCCAGCCCTGCAGTTGGAGAGCAGCCAGGGACATGTGACAGCCATTCCTTGTGGTCAGCTCCACGGTTGGGGCAGCCTGGGGGCTGGGAGAGCCCCCAAGGAGCCCTGGACCCAGCCCTGTAGTCAAGGATGGCTTCCTGGAGGAGGGATTCCCTGGATCACCCTGTGTCTCTTGCCACATTGCAACCGACCAACTTCCAGCCTGTCCTCTGCCGCCTGGCTCTGCCCAGAGACGAGGGTGTCAGAACCCAGCAAAATGTGGGCCTGAGTGATGGGGGGGGGGGGGGCGGGGGCGTGGCCAGGGTTACCCATCGTGGGTCATCAGCGACACGTGGAAGCCATTCGGTCCTGAAACACAGCAGATGGCGTGGACGGCACGGTCAGAGCAGCTAGTTTGTTCTCGTCCCCTCATCCCGCGCTGGGAAGCCCTGCTAGGTGGCGGGAAGGGCCCCCACCTTCGGGGACACAGGCCCCGGGCAGTAGCTCCACTCACCAAGCCTCCGTTTCCCCGTCCCGCTCGGTAGGGCGGCCTGCTCTGGCTCGAGGGGGCGCACGGTGGACACAGAAGGGCAGGGGCCGGGCAGGAGAGGCCCGGAGGCCCGATTTGCGGCCGGGCGTCTGGCGCCCCCTGCTGCCCGATCTGGGCTGTGGCTCTGGCCTGGGGCTGGGCGGCAGGTGAGGCTGGGCAGAGGGCTTGGGCCCCCCGCCCCGTGAGCAACCCGGGCAGGCCGGGACTGTGCTGAGGTCAGAGCCAGGGCCACGTGGCACTGAGGGATGGGGCGGTCACCCAGGGCCGGGACTAGGCGAGGGGGCAGAGGCCCAGCATCTCGGGGGCCTCACTCTGGGGGTCACGTGGCAGGATGGCCTGTCCATCAGTCTGGCGGGCACAGAGCTAAAGCTCACAAGAGGTTTAATTTCTGTTGCCTTTAAAATCCGAGGAAAAAATGAATACAGGTGTCCCCCCGCTATCCAAAAGCAGAGCGCTCCTGTGAAAACTTCCGGAAGCCAAAATGCCGTAAAGCAAAGAAGCAATTACCGTTAATTTATATGGGAAATGTGTGAGGGTTTCCAGACGTAATAAATCATCTCCCTTAGCCTTTCTGATACTCTTAGGACCCGTCTTGCTAAAGGATGCACAAACTCACTCGAGATACAGCACAGAGGCTCACAGACAGGGTTCAGAGCAGAGGCGGCTGGATGCTGAGCGTTTCCCGGGAAGGAGCTGGGCGGGGCCGCTCGCGGATCCGTTGCTCAGGGCGCGCACTGTGTCTATACCGGCTCACTGTGAAAACCAGTGCTGAATGCTATCTTCCCTTCTCACTTGTTTTCGTAAAAGGAGAACTCCTGTTTGGATTTTTTTTTTCAGTTAGCGAAAAAACAGGTGCTACTGTAGCGAAAACGGACGTCTTTTGTAAAAGGTAAACGGCGTCACGTGAACTTTTGAAAGCAGTGTATGTATACGATATGTATAGTGAATGATATCATAATACGCAGTATACAACCCCTGACCTCCATAATAATGAACCTGTCCCGATGTTATATTCATTAGGTACCACCCAGTCATACAACATGTTCTGTAATGTGTTTTACGAAGGAAGGACCCAGGGAGGGAAAGCGCCCCGTCCCACGGAGCAGGGCTGGGACCCCCCAAGAGGGTGAGCGCCTCCTTCTGCCTCGTCCTGTCCTGCCGTCATCCCCCCCCACCCCGTCCTCCGTATGGCCCCCTCCCCTTCCCCTCCCTGCCGCTTCCCCCCTCCTCCCGCCCCCCTGCAGCCAGAGCCCTGGGCCAGCTGCTGAGCAACTCTGCCTTCGTTTCCCAACAGCGACAGCGACACGGTGTGGCGGTGAGAGGCAGTGGAGGCCGTGAGCGCTGCCCACACCCCTCCCTAAGGGAGGGGGCCCAAGGCTGTGGCAGCGGATGACCCCTCTTGGGCCAGAGGCCTCAGGTTCCAGGTCAACTCAGGGGAGGGGACCCTGGGGACACTTCTGCTCCTCTAGCTTGTGGGGCCTGTGCTACAGACCAAGTAGGGTCTCCAGCAATTACCCGGTAGCCCCTGCCAGCAATAGGCCCGGGCGGCCCCAGCCTTGGTCCCACTCCCAGAGGGCGCTGAGTCCCAGGGGACACAGCTGGTAGTGTCCCATTCACCGTCACTGAGCCCTCAGCATCACTGCCCTCCAGTGGCACAACCACACCCAGAGCAGACCTGTGAGGGGCTTGGGGACCCTCCGTATGCGAGGGTTCAAGGGACTTATGCTGCCTGCTGGCCTGAGGCCAGGCTCCCTCCGGGAAGGGAGAGGTCCCCCCAAGCGTGGGAGAGTGGGGGGCACTGGGTTGTTTGCAGAGCTGGAGATGGGGGTGACCCCCCGGCAGAGGAGCCTGGAGGGAATGTGTCCTGGGGGTGAGGCAGGGCGTTGCTGTCGTGACTGTGGCCCCCTGGCAGAGACCTAGGGCCCACCCTCTGTCACTGAGCAGAGACGGGTCTCCCTGACGGGTCTGAGGGGCCAGAGTGGGCCGGGGGCTGGGGGGCTGGGGAGTCTCCACGCAGCTGGGGAGGGTGCTGAGCTCCGCCTCTCTCTCTAGAGGGAGAGGGGGCGGTGACAGCCGGAGCCACGTTGCACATGTCAGACCCTGGACAGCTTGGGGGGCCGAGACGGGCCAGCGGGGGAGGGGGCCATCTGTGGCCTGAACGATGCTCATCTGTGAAACTGTTGGTGCTCCTGGGAGGACACCCAGGCCCAACTGATGTCCCAGCCTGCTGCCAGCCGTCGGGCTGTTCCCGCTTTCTCAGCACTACCCACCCCATGTTCTAGATCTTCCTGGGCATGCCCCCCTCCCCCCCCCACTAGGCTGTGGGCTCCAGGGACTCGCGGCGTCTTATTCCTGTACTCTCCCCAGCACCTAGCCCGGTGCCTGGCACACAGCTGGTGCTCAATAAATACCCACTGGCTGAAGAAATGAATTAGAGTGAGCACATGGTCTGCTGGGGTGGAGCCCAGCACTCTGAGGGAAGCTGGTGGGAGTGGCAGTAGGGCAGGTGGGTGGCAGGAAGCAGCCCCTGGGGACCCTGGGGACCAGGCTGGGGAGGGAGCCGGCTGTCCCCTGCAAAGGCCTCGGATCCAATGGGCTCCCTGGATAAATACATCCAGAGCAGCTGCCTACAGCGTCCTCTCTTGGAACTGATGAGCCCATGGAAGGCTCTGACAAGGCCTGCGCAGAGGGCACAGGCCTCTCGGACTTAGTTTAACCCACAGTTTCTCAGACAGGCCTGGTCAAGTCGCACCAGTGGGCATATCCTCTAGAACAGGAGCCACCCTAGCGAGCTGTAGCCCAGCTCTGCATGTCCCTGTGGCCACCAAGAGGGCCCTGTAGAGGCAGAGGGCCCCAAGAGGTGGTGGCTAGCAGGCTCGGACCAGAGCACCGATGCCTGGACAACTGCGGTGACCTTGAAGTGTGTGGGTCTGAGAATCCCTGGGGAGTGACGCCGAAGGGGTGGGCCTGGGGCTTCGCTGGGTGGCCCAGGCCTCTCCGGATGGATGGGCGGACGGCCACGGAGACAGAGGGGCCAGGCTGGGAAGGTCCGCAGCGGGTGAGGTTTAGGACATGGCCTTCACGTAAGGTACTCCAGGGACTGATCTTGGGGCCCCACGGGGGCTGGAGGCCAGGCCTTTGCCCCAGAGGAGCCCCCTGGGCCCCTGACCCCTGCGGACGCAAAGCAGCCACCGTTCCCTTGCTGACGTGGACCGTCAGGTGCGAGGCCGGCGGCCAGGCAAGGCGGGCCTCGGGACGGCGCAGGGACCAGCTCTGGTCCCGTTTCCTCTCGGGTCCTGGCCGACCGTGCGCTCTGACAGCCTGCTGGGACGGCAGGGCAGGGGCTCGGCGGGCCCAGAGCACACGCACCGCACCCACTTGGGGGGAGGGGGCCCGCACTCGTCCCTCTGTGGCTTGAATCCCTGCAGGGCTCGAGCCGCTTTGACCTCTGCGCACAACCAGAAACAGGCATCGAAGTCACATCAGGAGCGCCAGCTTCTGTCCCTCCCCGAGGGCCCCGGGGAGCTCCCGACCCCTCCGTGAGCCTCAGTTTCCCCATGTGCACCGTGAGGAGGGCAAGAACGTGGGGGTCCGGCCCCGCTTTCAGCCGCGTGTTCCACAAGCCGCGGCTCCCGTGGAGCCTCCGCGGTGGCGTCCGAGGTGACCACCAGGTGGCACCCAGTGACCGATAGAAGGGCAGCGCTTCCTCTGTGGCTTCCGTGCTTGGCCTCTGTCGGCGGGGGGATGGGGGGGGGGGCACATTCCCCTGCAGTCCCAAGGCCCCCGTCTCACCCGGCTGCGTGGGACGGACTCAGCTCACCCAGCTGCGTGGGACGGACTCAGCATCAGCCGGGCCACCGGCACAGGAGGCAGGGCCCCCTCTCCCCTCACAACACCCCCTGGGTGGGGGCGGTGCTCTGGTGGCTGGTGGGGGCGGGGAGAGGCGGGACACCCCACCTTCCGGTCACCGGAAGGAGCGCCACCCCACGCCCCCCCCCCCCCAGAGTTCTAGACTCGCCAGGACAAACGGGTGGCAGGGCGGGCAGGGAGCGTGGGAATGGCCACGGCTGGGTGGGCAGCAGATGGGAACTGGGTCCACGTGGGCATGGGAGCCATAGGCTCTTCTAGGCTGGCTGACCCGGGTCCCAGCGAGGGGCAGGTGGTGTGACAGGGGAGATGGCCCCATTGGCAGTGGGCAGGCAGTGCGGCCTCACCGGGCCTGGGCGAGGCAGTCCTGGGGAGGCCAAGGCCAGCCTGCCGTCCTGCCCAGCACGGGGCCTGCCTCCCAGAGGGAGCGACTCCCGGGCCAGCCGTCACGCAGTCCTCCCCCAACTGGCTCGCGGCCTCGGCTTCGTCTCTCGCTCCCGGGAGCTCAGTAGTGGCAGCACTGGTCACTGTCACCGGAGCCTTCCATTACAGCCACCACCGCCAGCCTCTGTTAATACGTGCCCAGCACTATCCTGCCGTCTGACCTTCTGTGGCTGGTCCTTTCTTCTCCCCATCTTCAGGAGGAGAAGTCCGCCCGAGGTCCCACAGCCCAGCAGATGCACATTCTGCCCGGGGCCTCCGGCATTGTTGCACGAACACGGGCACGCAATCTTTCCCCTCAGCTCCCACGCTTGTACCCAGACGTCCCTAAGCCCCTGGCCCCCCGGGCACTGTGGATAGCCGGGAGCGGAGGGAGGGGTCCAGGGCGGCCCCATCCCCAGACCAGCCGGGGCAGAATGTTCATCACCTTCAGGTATCGCCTCGGAGGTGCTGCCCTCCAAACGATCCTTCGATACATTCCAGGTGTGAGACGGTCCTGGAAGGAGCAAAGACGACACAGTAGGGGTAGGGGCTGGGGAGGCACAGGAGAGACAGCAGGGGTGTGGTGGGGGAGAGTTCATGGATCGCGTCCTGGGACGGCTAAGTCCTGAGTTGGGTTTTGTAGGATGAGTAGGAGTCTGGTAGCTACAGAGCAGGAAAAGGAATGAGAAGGCCCACCCTCACAGGCTGTGGTTGTATGTGCATGTTGTGGGGGCCTGTGGAGGTCGCCAGGTGGGTACGCCGATGCGGTGAAAGGGTGAGGAGCCCTCTGTGGGCACTGGGGACCCACTCATGCCCAAAAGTGAAGGTCATTTCAAGAACGAGTCTCAGAATTCATCAGGAAGCAATAGACGCGGGTGTCGGTTCTGTGTGGCACGTGGGGGCTGGGCCTGTGTCCACCCCGGCCGGACAGCTGGAAGGGAAGCAGCAGCCCTCAAGGCCGGCCCAGCGTGGCTTCTAGAAGGTCAGAGAGACGGCTTGAGCACTGGCCGTGCGCCTTCGCCCTGGCCACGTGCGGCTGCGCGGGACACCCCCGGAGAGGCCCCAGCAGCCACCGGGGAGGCGCCTGCCTCATTCCACAGACCAGAAGTCAATGACAGGTAATTCTGTGACTCAGCCAAAGGGGGCCGCGCTGCAACCACGGGTGGCTCTGTGTCGTCCACACCTGAGCCCCCCGGGCGTGACCTGGGCCCCTGCCCCGCCGCCCCAGCCCCCTCCTGCACGGGGCGAGCGGCCTGCTGTGGAAGGTCACCTTCCCCAAGTGCCCAGTCCCGGGGACCGAGGGGCAGCACGGCACAGCCACCCTCCACTCCACACCGTCTGAGGCGGGGAGCAAGGGCGTCATCCCCCCCAACCCAGGCTGAGTGTCCTTTCTGGGGAGGGAGGCCGGGCCGAGCCCAGGAGGAGCCAGCAGAATGTTCAGCCTTGACCCTCAGATCGGGCCGGGGCACCGGTGCAGTGGCTTCAGCATGGGTACCTCCCAGCCGAGGCGCTCGCTGCTGCCTGGCACCCGCCCTTCTTGGGGCCCTACTCTATGTGTGAGCTCCGACTGTGACCCCCCCACCCTGGCAAGGGTCGCCTGGCAGGGGCCTGAGTCACATGTGAGGCCCCACCCAGCCCCACAGACGAGAGGAAGTCTGTGTCTCACGGATTCAGAATGCCCTGGGCTGCAGCCTCAGGAGACAAGGTCCTGGGGTGCCCAGAGCCCGGCGCAGGGCTCCCCTCCCTGGTCCAGAGCTTCCCGCCTTGCCCCTGGCTCTCCCACCCCACCCCGCCTCCGAATTCGACATCTCAGTGCCACGGTACTGAGCACCACCCCAGTGAGCCTCAGGAAAGCCCTTTCCAGATGGCGAGACCCACAAGTACAGATGTCGATCACCATGGCAACAACCTGAGAGCCGTGCTGCAGGAAGGAGGTGCTCCGGAGCCACAGTCCTTTTCCTTTGTGCCCTGTGTCCAGCACGGAGCTGGCACTCCGCGAGCATCGGCCAGGCGGACAAATGAGGTGACGCTTCTGTTGGGCTTTGAAGGATGAATAGGAGTTCATCGAGGCGAAGAAGAGAGGCACATCCCCAGAGGAGGGCACGGTGCGAGCCAAGGCCCAGAGGTGGACAGGAGCTCTGTGTGTCCCGTTGCTGTGGGAGAGGTTGAGGCCCCGCAGTCATGAGGAAGAAGAAGTCGGGAGCTGGTCCACTGGGAGCCAATGTGCACGCCGCCCTGCCCTTGGCCTTGCGGGCACCTCTAGTCCTTTGGCCTGCTTCTCCTTCGTCTCCCAGTCCCAGCTGCCGCCTCCAGGGGGCCTCCCTGGCACCGGCTGGTGGCACTTCCTGCCTCCCGCGGCTCCTGCCGCTCAGACGGTACCCGGGACAGCCCGTGTGACCCCCGCCAAGGCTGGACGGCACCCACTGGACCCGTGAAGACAGTGAGGCCAAGGGTGGTGCCAGGGTGACCCACAGCGACAAATCCGGCCGGAGTGGGTCAAGCTGGGGATCCCTTGCCCCAAACCTGAGGCCAACCCCGAGAAAATGGCACAGAACTCCTTCCGGCTGGATGCCCGCACGGGGACCCCGGCAGACCCTGGTGAGTGACACAGCCGGGCCGGCCCCCGTGCTGCCCCTCCCCTCCCCCTGCCCTCCCCCACTCCAGCCCGTAGGCCTCTCTCTCTCTCTCTTTTTTAAATAATTTTTATTTATTTTATTTATTTTAACACTTATTCATTTTCGAGAGACAGAGAGAGACAGAGCACCAGTGGGGGAGGGGCAGAGAGAGAGAGAGAGGGAGACACAGAATCAGAAGCAGGATCCAGGCTCCGAGCCGTCAGCCCAGAGCC
Organism: Panthera onca; assembly: GCF_046562875.1. NCBI lineage: Eukaryota > Metazoa > Chordata > Mammalia > Carnivora > Felidae > Panthera > Panthera onca. Next base: position 137,882,679 of record NC_138345.1, read on the forward strand.
CGACGCGGGGCTCGAACCCACGAACCTCGAGAACATGACCTGAGCGGAAGTCAGATGCTTAATGGACTGAGCCACCCAGGTGACCCCGGCCCGGGGGCCTCTCGAAAAGCACCCGCACTCGACCTGCCCCAGCAGCCTGCCCCGCTCTCCCGGGCCCCAGCCTCTCCCCTGGCTAGGGCTGCAGTAGACTTTCCAAGGAGAAAGCTGGGTCACCCCCTCCCGTGTCCCCCATGGCCTCCGGTCTTGCTGCCCAGTCACTGCTGCCCTATGACAGGTCCCCTGCCTGTGTTGCCATTCCGTCTTGTGCCCTCCGGCCGCACTGACCCTTCCAGGCCCCCCGCCTTTGCCCGCATGCCCTGCCAGGAGAGCCCCGCCCAGTGGCCCACCCCTCCTCCTCGTCCCCACAGAGTGGGGACCTGAGCTTCCAGGGTGCTCTCCCACCACGCCCCCCCCTCCCAGGCTGGGCTGGCGGCCAGCATGAGGTGCCCCCGTCCTCCCAAGCACATGCAGCTGTCCTGTGCTCTGATCACGGGGCTCGGAGGGCCCTCCTCCCAGCGCCCAGACTCTCCCTGGGGGTGGCACCAGGGCGGGTGGCGGCTGCCCCTCCACCTCACGGGCGAGGGAGAAACAGGGGCCCCTGGCCAGGACCACCCCCCCACCCCCGCCATGCGCGCTCAGGAAGTCCGGATGCAGGCAGGATGCCGTGGCCAGAGCGGGCTCCATCATCTCGCATGGCTCTCCCCTGAGGCTGGGTGTCCTCAGGCAAGTTGCTCACCCTTTCTGGGCCTCAGCTGGAGCACGTAGCCACACAACCTAGAGTGATGGGGGCTCGATAAAGCTCCAGGGGTCTGCTAGCGGGGAAGCCCCAAGCGCCCCTCCTCTGGAAAGCCGCCCGGGTCTCCGTCCGCAGACGAAGGTCGTGGCCCCCTTCTCTTCTCGTGCCCCCAGCACCGTATTCCCCTGTCCATCCGGCAGAGACTGCCCCATCCTGGAATCAGCCGGACCAGATGGGGGCCTTTTAGACGGGGCCACGGATGTGTCTTGTGGACAAATTACTCACTCAGTGGAGACGGTGAAGGGCTGGGGAAACCAAGGCACAGGGGGTAAAGTGACACCCCTAGGTTCCATGCGGGTGCCCTCATGCCCGATGGTCACCCTGTCCACTCCCAGCCAGTGCCAGCCCCAGGATTCTTGACCACAGACTGTCCCAGCTAGAGGGTTCTCGGCGGCCGGCGGCCAGAGCTGACCTGCCCCTGGGAAGTGCACCCCTGGGGGCTCCATTGTTTGCAGGAAGAGGAGCACGGGCCCCTCCACTTTATTCCCCTGCAAGCCCTGTGCTCAACGCAGAAGCCCCGTGTCCGGCGGGGGCCCGCTCCCAGGAACAGCTGGGCCACTACCCAGGCCTGGGAACAGAGGCGGGACCTGGCCCCGCGGGAGGGCCCCCAGCGGCAGCCAGCTCAGACATCGGGGACCTGCCCGAGGCAGACAGGCAGGCAGGGGCCAGAAGCGTGCCCACCGGCTCCTGTCCAGTCGTCCACCCCTCCCCTGCGACCCGCCTGTTGACCCGGTGGGCTGGGCCCTGCTGCCCCGAATCACCTTAGTCTCAGGCTCTGGGTACTTCTGCCCTGCCCATCTCCCAGCCAGGAGACGGAGGCTCGGCAAGGTCAACCCAAGGTCACACAGGGGTGAGTGATGGAGCTGGGGTGGGCCACGTCCACGGTCCCAGGCTGTGGTCTCATCCACCACGCCCTGCTGTCTCTGTGCTGGGAGACGGCCCCCCATTTCCCAGCAGGGAAACTGAGGCCCGGGGAAGAGCGGCCCCTGAGGTCGCACTGGTCAGGAGGAGTGCTAAGTCGTGGACTCAAGACCAGCCTTCCCGGTGGCTTGCCCCTCCCCTGGGTGTGGGCCTCCCTATTCTGCCCCAACCCTCCCGAGCAAGAGGGTTCGTCTGTCTGGCCTGAACCAGGAGGGTACAGCTTCATCTGGGAGGCATTACATCTGGGGGTGATGGCAGCTGCTTAAAGCACTCAAGGGCCGAGGGAGGCGGGGGTCGGGAAGGCTTCCTGGAGGAGGTGATGTGACCGCTCACCCAAGTCTTTAAGGATAAAGAGCTGAGATAGGGCAACGAGCAGGGCATAGACACATGTGGTGTCACAGGTGAGGGAGTAGCCCACAGGCACGGGGCCTGGAGGTGAGAGGCCAGTGGGCAGGCCATGAAGGGCCTTGGGGACCCTCGGGTCCTTGTGGAACACGGGAACCAATTGAAGCTTTTAGTGGGCTTGTGACGAGACCAGGTGTGCGTCTTGGAAGTTCATTCTGGCTGCCTTGTGGACAGGAAGCCGGGACAGCTGTGGCAGAGAGCTGGGTGAGGGGGTGAGGGTTTCACCAGGCAGGTGCCGGCCTCTAGAGGGAGCGTCACCTCTGGGCACTCAGCAGAGCCCAGCAGCCACCCACCCTACGCTCCCCAGTCCCGGCCCCAGGACTGGTGCTGTGGGGCCCTCTGGCCTCATTCTCTTCCCCGATGTTCTCTGGGGTCCAATCTCAGAGGTCATTAACGCTGGGAACAGACTTGGCTCTGAAGGAGCCGCTCTCCCAAATCACGCTACACACAAGGGGACTCGAGAGCAGCCAGCCGCATCCTGTCCCTGACGGTGCTGGCAGGCTTCGGGGATGGCATTTCACCAGGAGAGTACAGGCCAGGGGCTCGCTTCCGCTAGGGCCCGGGGAAGCCTCTAGAAGGGTGAGAGCCTCTGGTGTGTTGGGATCACCAGGCAGCAGGGGCAGGAGGGGGGCTTCGGGCAGAGGGAGCAGCAAGGGGCAAAGGTGCAAAGGTCCTGGGGCAGCCCCTTGGAACCTTAGGTGGAGGGAGGTGGCAGGATGAGGCAGAGGAGACTCCGGGGAGTTCGGCTGCAGTCAGGAGGAGATTTACAGTCAGTGTAGATGACGGAGAGAACTCCAGGCAAGGAGGACAGAGGTGTGGAAGCCCCGCGAGGGATTGAGAAGACAAGACAGACACTTGCAAGGCATAGAAGTCATTGGTGGGGGCGGGAGAGGGGGGGCGTCAAGTGGGGAAGAGTAATCCAGAACCAGGCCTGTCATTGCAGGACAGCTCCCGAGCCCTCCCTGCATTTCAGGGACTGTGGGGTGGGGTGTCAGTGACACCAGTGAGCGTTGCAAAGCCCCACGGGTGCGGGGACGTGGCTTGAGGGCCCAGACGTTTCTGGAAGGAGCTGTCCAGCATCAGTGTGGTTCTCGGGCCCGGGGCCAGGGCCAGGTCCTCAAGTCAGGAGGTTGGGCCGATGACAGGAGCTGAGGGTATGAAGTGGCCCCCAGGATGGGCGGGATCGAGGCCCAGGCCAGAGGCATCTTCATCGGGCTTCTGGGTTATGCTTTCACACCCAGCCCGGCCCCAGGCAGGCTGGGAAGGTAAGTCAAGGTGCCTCCTTTGGGGGACGGGGGGTGCTGTCTAGGCTGTGGCCTGGCACCTGAGGCCTCACGTCCAGCAGTAAGATCCAGATGCCGGGACAGCCGGTGGTCTGCAACCGCCCCCCCTGCCCCCGCAGGACAACGAGATGTGCACCCGCTCAGCTCTGGCCTCTCGGTCCAGATCGCCTGTGAAGCTGTGTGCAGGGAGGGACCCAGCGTTCCCCACCCCTCAGAGGGGCTTAACCCCTTGATCTGACCCCTGACCTCCAACCAGACCCAGCCTGGGATTTCATCTTGTAATTGACGTTCTCTGGGTGCCTGATCTGTGCTGGGTGTTGCGTGGACAGGAGCTGCGGTGGCGGGGAGGGGGGTGTCCTGGGCACTCGTGGAGGCTGGAGGCCCGAGGGGGCATGTCAGAAAGAGCTGGGCCTCACACAGCCCTGGGGGCATAGGGTAGTGGTGGTGCCGTTTGCCCAAGGGCTGGCCGGTGGCCAGCACCTGGCTGGGGGGACTGGAGACACTCAGGGTCAGGGGAGCAGCGGGGTGGGGAGGTGATGCGGGCAGATTGTTACGGGAACGGCCATCCCTGGAGCCACTGGGCCGAGGGCCTCACTCAACGTCCGGGCGGCATGGCCATGAGAGTCCAAAGGCCAGGCCAAGGTCAGGGCCGGCCAGGGCTGGAAGCCAGGACTCTTCTCCCTTGCTGCACCCTCCCCCCTGCAGCGGTCAGGACTGGGACAGCATGAGGTCGTGATTTTGTACTCTTCTGGGGAAGCCAGCCCCAGGCTGCGTTAGCTGTTGGACCGGGGTCTCGGGTTCAGAGTGAGCCTGGGGACACCCTCAGCTCTCCAGGGTGGGCGGGAGCTGGCGGGGCAGGTGGTCTGGGGCTCCCTAAACCCCCCATCTAGCAGAGAGGAACCCGGGAGTCCTCCCCTGCCTCCTCCAAGAGGCAGCTGCCTGGCAGGACAGCTCAGTAGGAGGCTGGGTGTCTTAGAGCCTGGCCCCTGCGGAGGGGTGACTCCAGGCCACGCTCCCGGGCCTGCCCCGCGGACGATGCTGCCAGGATGCCCACCTGGCAGTTCCACCCGCCTGGTTTTGGGTCGTGGGTCTCACGGGGCTCTGAGGACAGCTGTGTGGGCTCCAGCCCATCGCTGGGGCCCCAGATACTCCACTTTTTTTTTTTTTTTTGTAGGTGACGGGTTTAAAAAGCAAAGGAACTTCATCGCAAGGCTTGACTTCAGTGGCCACGAGATGTGTCGCCTCCCACACCCGCCTGCCAGAATCATCAGGGTTTATTTAGAGGCTTCAACCCGGTTCAGTCGAGTACACAGCCCAGGTGGTCTCAACAACACCTCACTCTCTCGAGGCTGTGTCTTCAGAAAAGGGCTCCCAGGGTGGGAACGGTGGGCAGAGTGTAGATCCCAAGGGCACGGGAGGGGTGAGGAGCCTCCGACTGCCCGGGTCCTGCTGGAGGGTCACCCAGGGGACACTTCCTCCCGGTGACCTCCCCCAAAAGCAAGCACGAGAATTCTCTGGTTCTTGCAACCTGTGTCTTAACCTGCGACTCCTCCAAGAGGGGGAGGGTGACCGAGCGTGGGGGGGGAGAGGAGATCAGAAGTTCTGAACAGAAGGAAGGGCCGCAGGTGAGCTCACGGGGTCAAGGCCCCCCGCGCCAGCTCAGCCCCTCCCCCTCCTAGCCCCCCTCTCGGGGCTACCCCCCCTTATCCCCTCCCAGCCCAGCCCCACACCCCGCAGAGGCCCCCACCCCGGGGCCCCTCCCTCCCTGGAGGGGGAGAGCTGCACAGTGCTGGGAGCCGCCACTCAGATCCCAGTCCTAGCTCTGAGCCTCTCTGCCTCAGTTTCCTCGCCTGCACACGGAGTCACTAGCAGCCTGCCACAGGGCCAGCTGGGGCCAGCTGGGGACTGAATGTATAGGTTCAGCCCGCTCCGGCCCTCCCCCTCCCCCCTCCCCCCAGGCCTTGCTGGCAGAGCTCTGTCTCCAACGCGCTCCCGGCCACTTGCCCCTGGCCTCGGGTGCCCTGCTCCCTGACGGTCCTCACCTCAGCTCCGTAAGACCCAAGCCTGCCCCCGCCATGCCAAGTGACTGCCAGCCTCCTGCAGGCCCCAGGCCTCTGGTTCTGTGGTCCTCACGATGCCGTCGCCTCCCTGACCCCTCCACCTGGAAAGTCGACCCCCTCCCCCAGAGTGACTTTTCTGAACTTGCTCCCCACTGCCCGGATGACCAAGCCTTAGTGCGCTGCCCCCTGGCCTGGCTCCCCTCGGGGTCGCCTTCCTCCTGTCCCTCCTCCTCCCCGTGTGCCCCCTGCATGCAAACCCCCAGCCCTTGAGAGGCACTTTCTCCTGCACAACACCAAAGTCTGCGGAGCACTTTAGGCAGCAGTGAGGAATCAAAGGTGCTTTCGGTGGGGGTGGGGTGGGGGGGGTGGGGGGTGGGGGGGGGTGTCAGGTGGTGACTCAGCCGGGCAAGGAGGTGATGAGAGAGGCACCCGTGAGGAGCCTGGCTGGAGCTGGGGGGGCGTGTGCCAGGGAAGTGGGGTGCCAGGCTCCCTCCTGAGGGGTTCTGTGGAGCCAGACAGGGATTGGGGAGCACCAGGAGGGGGACACGACTGGGAAGAGGAGAAGATCTGCCCAGGGCACGGCCCAGAGCAACAGGGGCTAGTGCTTAAGGCCAGAGGCGAGGCCCCAGAACCCTGTGAGGCGGCTGGAGGAGGAGGCCCAGAGAGACCAGTGTCTGGAGGGAGGACAGGCACATATATGGGAGGACTGGGATGTCCCAGAACAGAACAGATGCCCCCGAGGCACATTGGGGGCCACAGGGGCCACCCACACCACCTGAGCAGCCTTCTCCCACAGCAGCTTCCCAGGCAGCCAGGGGCCTGGTGATAGGGCTCAGATCAGGGAAGGAAAAAATAAATTCTTTGTGCCACACGAACTGCTGCCCTTTCCCACAAGCCCTTACAATCCTGTCTTTGTTTCCGGTGGAGCAAATCATAGGGAAACCGACGGCTGTTCTGTTCGCATTATGGTGGAGACTTAAAGACAATCCCCCCAGGGCCCAGGGGGAAGGACGCCAGGCAGCGACCTCAGTGGCCACGGGGGAAGGTGGATCACCAGGGAAGGGCACTCCCCAAAGTCAGGCCTGGAGCAAGCTGCACCTGGCTCCCTCGATGGGGTGGGGACGCTTCCCTGTGCAACTGAAAGATGGAGGTCCCCCAGGGACAGCATTGCGGCTGGCTCTTAGAACAGGCTAGAAACCAAAAACAACACAGGTGAGATGAGGTCAAGATGGAAATAAGCAAACAGAGACGGTCAAAGGTGCTGGCAGCGTCTTCCTGGGAAGCATATCCTACCCGGCTGACCATGGCTTTGCAGAGTGCAAGGTCCCAAGGTCCTCTGATCTGAGCAGACTGTGGGTGAGTAAAGGGCAGGCCCAGGCCCAAGCCAGCCGCTCTCTCCAGGCCTGCCTTTGCACACCCCCTCCCCCCATATCTCCACAACACTCAGGGGGGCCCCAGGGAGGAAACGAAACACTCACCCGTGTGCACACACGGAGACGTGAACGCCCACAAATAGGCTCACACGCACAGCTGTGAATGCACACCACACGCAAATACGTGCACGTGCACACACACAGACAGGGCACACACGTGCATACAGGTGCGTATGCTCACGCACACGGGCTTGCAGGCACACCGATGCATCCATGCACGTGCTCGAGCACATAATATACTCACAGACGTGCACGTTTGCCCACAGGCGTGCACCACACACAGTCACGCAGGCAGGCACACACGCATGTACACGCCCTGGGTGGTTTGCGGGGTCCTGAGCTGAGAGAGCCATGTAGCCTCCACCCCCCTGCAGGGTCCCGCAGCCCTCCCTTCTTTTTCTCCCCTGCTGGAGGAGGAGGTAGAGACTGGGCCTCGGGGAGCTCCCAGCTCTGCCCTGGAGGCAGCGGCCGAAGCAGCTGGGGTAGCTCACTCAGGTGCCAGGCTTGGCCCTTCCCTCTAGCAGCTGGGGGCTGGCTGTGCCCACCGGGGCAAGGTCACACAGCCTGCAGGGGCCAAGTTCTTGTTACTGTTTTGAAATCAATACCCCTTCCATTATATGTTAACAGAGCAAAATGGCTTTGAGACAGCCAGGGGGTAGAAATTCTGATTCTATCTCTCCTCCACCAGTCGACCAACAGATGATTCCTCATCCAACAAGTGCGCATTCGTCGCCTCTGACGTGGGAGGACCTGACACGGAAGGACACTCCAGGCCTTTCTTGTAAACCGGTCAAGTCCAAGGAAAAGCCCTACACGGACCAAAGCGATGGGGACCTCCTCCTTGCCCTCCCATCCCCCACCACGCGACCGGGGCCTGTGCAAGAAACGGTGCCCTCAGGAAGGGGTGACGGACAGGTGGACGGTGTCCTGACCGCTGACCCAAGTGGCCAGTCCCTCCGCAGCTACATAGGAGGTTCCAGAAACATTGCCTGTACCTACATCACTTGGCGTTTGCCAGAAGGTGTGGAAACAGCAGTGAGCCAGGAGGCGGGCCTCCCCAGCTGGCCGGTCCTTCCCGGGGCCACTGTCTCCTCACCCGCATAATGGGGGGTTGGAGGGCGGGTTGAACCAGGGCATCTCCCTGGGTCTTGCCAATGCAGCGCCACCCAAGGGGCCTGCCCAGGTGGCAGGAAGTCCTCTGGAGGGTGGGCCCATGGGCTCTGGGGTGCAGACTGGCTTTCCCTCCAGGGTAGCGTATCCACCATTCAGGAACCACAGCAAGGGAGCCATGGCTCAGTTGGCTGAGCGTCTGACTCTTGATTTCAGCTCAACTCATGATCCCAGGGGCGTGGGATTGAGCCCTGTCCTGTATACCTGTGTAGGGCTCCTTTTGAGCGTGGAGCCTGCTTGGGATTCATTCTCACTCTCTCTCTCTCTCTCTCTCTGTCTTCCGACCCCCTTTGCTCGTGCTGTCTCTAAAATTAAATTATCAAGAAAATTTAAAAAGAAAAATTGAAAAGAAACACTCATTTGCTGAGTTTAGGTTCAGGATCAAATACCCACACTTACCTGAAAAAACTATTCAATCGCCTCTCTCCCCGACCATGCGTGAGGCTAAGATTTTCTTCACAGACATCGCCGGAAACAACACAAGGCAGCAGGCAAGACGCAGAAGCTGCTGAGATGCCAGCCACTGCCTATTAAACCAGACGTTCAAGAGCCTTACAAAAATGCTTTAAACAATTTGGGGGGGCTCTGAAGAATATAATCAGTGTGTAAAAAATGTTTTAAATTTCATATAGGCAGGACTTCTTATTTTTATATGAATTAGTAAATATTTAAAGGGGTTTGTTGGGGCGCCTGGGTGGCTCAGTCGGTTGAGCGTCCGACTTCAGCTCGGGTCACGATCTCACCGTCGGTGAGTTCGAGCCCCGCGTCGGGCTCTGGGCTGATGGCTCAGAGCCTGGAGCCTGCTTCCGATTCTGTGTCTCCCCCTCTCTCTGCCCCTCCCCCGTTCATGGTCTGTCTCTCTCTGTCTCAAAAATAAATAAACGTTAAAAAATAAAATAAAATAAAATAAAGGGGTTTGTTTGTTTGCTTTTTTTTCACTTTAATTCGAATCCTTGGAAATATCAACGAGGATAGCCCATGTAAGCAAAATGTCTTGGGGTTCTCAATAGCTTTTAAGAGCACAAAGGAGTCATGAAAACAAAATCTTTGGGACCATCCGTCTGTCCTCCACAACCACAGCGCAGTATTTCGCATCAGGAAGTTAACCCTGATGGGACCCTATCTCAGCCGCGGATCTCTGATTCCACCGAATGTTCCAAAATCTCTTTTACAGCAACTAAAACTCCTGAATGGGAAGTGGGGAGCGAGTGCTTCGTGGGGACAGAGTTTCCGTTGGGAAAGAGGAAAGGAGACAGACCGTGTTAACGTTTGCACGGCGATATGGAAGTTCATGCCGTGGAACCACACACTTAGAAATGGTAAACTTTATCTGATGAATATTTTACCCCAACAAAAAAATGACTATGTAAAAAAATAAAAAGTTTATTCAAACACAGTTGATGTCATATGTATCACCATAAAAACAGGCAAAATTACAGAGCACCTATGTGATAGATTTCATTACAAAATAATCTTGTAGTGCTAGAGAGACTCCTGCACAAAATAGCTGGGCCTTGTTAAATCTGAACACGTAGGAGGCAAAATACCAAAAAAAAAAAAAAAAAAAAAAAAGGGTAATTTTTTTATACTGTCATTTAAAAAAAAATTTTTTTTTAATGTTTATTCATTTCCTGAGAGAGAGAGAGAGAGTGGGCAGGGGAGGGGCAGGGAGAGAGGGAGACACAGAATCCCAAGCAGGCTCCAGGCTCTGAGCTGTTAGCACAGAGCTCGACACGGGGCTTGAACTCACGAACCGCGAGCTCATGACCTGAGCAAGTTGGATGCTTAACCGACTGAGCCACCCAGGCGCCCCCTGTGCTGTTGTTGTTTTTATTAATAACCTCAGATGAGATCCTAAACCCCAAGAAGCTTCCAGTCTCGCGGAGATAGACTAGGAAACAGGCATGTAGGACCCAGGAAGATCCGCAGAGGCCCTGGGGCTGATGAAACACAGTGGAGAAACAGGGCCCGGAGAGAGGAGATCAGGGAGGCCTTCCTGAAAGAGGTGGTGCCCTGCACAAGGAAAAGCTAGTGTGACACATCAGATTGTGAGTGGGGATGCTGGGCAGAGACGCAGGGATGTGACCCTGGCCTTCAGGGATGTGGTGAGGGGGTGGGTCAGAGCCTGGCGGCTGGTGGATAAGGGAAGTGAGAGACGAGGGCCCATGTGAAAGGGCTGTGCAGGCGGCTGGGGGAGGAGTCAGGGCCGGGAGCCTTTTGACCGGGCCACGCTGGTCTTCATTGCCTCTGACTCTGGCAGTGACCGTCCAGGGCGGCCTCAGTTCTCCCCGCGAGGAGAGGGAATCACTGAGGGGTGAGGCCGGCGCTGGAGCTCAGACCCAGCACGACCTCGGTGCCCTGAACGAAAGGGTGCTAAGGACAGGGAGCCTCTCTCAGGGTGAGCCCCGTGTCACCCACACGGCTGGCTGAATCTTCCTTTCAGGGCCCGTACCCGGCCCCGGGGGGCCCAGTGAGGATTCCATGGGGGTCCTGCCCTTTCCCCCAGTCCAGAAAGTTCCAGCTGGACCTCGGGTCCTGCCAAGAGCTGCCCCCGCCCCGCTCTGCCATGGGCCGACCTCTCAGGTTCCCTTCCGGAGGGGGCCGAAGCGACTGGGCAAGGAGGCCCAGGTCTGGGTGGGAACCGGCCTCCTGTTTCCCTCACACCCTGGTGCCCGAGTGAGGACAACCCAGCCCCGGGTTCCCGCTGTGTCGCCAGAGCCTGCCCCACCCAGGAACCCCTCCATCTTATGGCAGGATCTATGACCTCCGCTGGTTCCAACAAGAAGTGCTATTTTTGGACCAAAGCAGCAAGTGACTGGGAGACCCACGGGAAGAGCGAGCTGGATGGTAGGAGGCCACAGTGAGTGTCCCCTCCGTGGGATGTGATTGGGACACGACGTGGAGCCGCCCTCCTACTCTGTGTTTGCCGAAGACAGAGGTGGGTGGCTTCCCGCTGACCTGTCTTGGCCCGGGGGGGTTCCAGCAGCAGAAAAAGGGAGCTGGTTCCCCAACCAGGCCACAGGCTCCGATGATCCCAGGCCTGGAGGTCGGTCCTGAACACATTTCCAAAGCACAGAGCACGAGCCACTGATCGTAATTCACGGCAAGCGCTCAGCCCGGATAGTCATGTGTCTGCTCCCCCCCAGCGAGGCAGGAAAAAATGCCTCCCTCGTGGGCCCTGGCAGCTGGCTCCTGGGGCATGTCCCAGTCACAACCCCAGGCACGACTCAGAGTCCCCAGCTGGCGGGGGACGTTTGAGATCAGCCAGCCCAGCCTCTCAGTTTACAGTCAGGAACGGACGTAGGGAGGTTGTGGCTGTCCAAGGTCACAGAGCCCAGGAGGGGAGTGGTGGGCACAGTGGAAAAAGCAAGGACACGTGAGCCGGGCAGGCGGGCGCTGGGGCCAGGCCCGCGGCTCCCAGGCTGGCGGCTCAGGGCTGTGGCTCAGCCCCTCTGTGGCTGCCAACCCTGGGAGCAGGGAGCAGACCACAAGCCTGCAGGCCCACTTGAGGCCGAAGTGCCCTATGCACAGTGGGCATGTCGTCGATGACCTCACTGGGCAGCCAAGCAAGGAGAGAGCCCGGGCACCTGACCCTCTGTCCAGGAAGGACGGCAGTGAACTGCTTTGCTCCGGATCGACACCACTCTTAAGGTGTAACCCCTGATTAGTGACCACTGCTCCCGTGCCAGGCAAGGCAGGGATGCACCCAGCATAAGGGACAGCCAGGTCCCCGTGCTTAACATCTGAACCAAAAGATACATAAATATCATCGATGATTGAGGCAATGGCGGGCAAGGTTATTTGGATCAATTCTCTCTCTAGAAATAAGTTTTAAAAAATGTATTAAAAAATGCTGGGGCACCTGGGTGGCTCAGTCAGTTGAGTGTCCGAGTTCGGCTCAGGTCATGATCTCACCATTTGTGAGTTCAAGCCCCGCGTCGGGCTCTGTGCTGACAGCTCGGAGCCTGGAGCCTGCTTCGGATTCTGTGTGTCTCCCTCTCTGCCCCTACCCCACTCGTGCGCTCTCTCTCTGTCTCTCTCTGTCTCAAAAATAAACATTAAAAAAAAATTTAAAGTGCTTACCAATTATGTTAAAAACCTCTAAAAGTGGCCAAAATAGTGGCACACCTCCAGGCCAAGTTTGGCGTGGGAGGGACAGCAGGCAAGGAGAGAGGTTGCAACAGCCTTTTTGTCCTGAGGGCCTTTGCCAATCTGGACAGTTTGGGCCTTGACCTTGGCGGAGCGGGACATATGAGGACAGAAGTCAAGGTACCAGGTTTCTAATGGGAGGCTCTCCCTCGTGTGAAGCAGGGGGCCCGAAGGCCACACACACCAGAGAGTGGGAAACAAGGCGGCGTGGGGGAACTTTCTGGCAAGTCTGCAGGAGCCCAGAGACTGCCTTGCTCTCGCACGGGGAAATCAGGGGGTCGCCGGCCAGTGAAATAGGAGTCCTGTGTGGAAAGCGGCAGCCCAGTCCTGGGCACCTGCTTAGCCATACTAGATTGTGTTTTCTGGGGTGGGGGAGGGTTGTTTTAAAATTAAACTCGGCACTAGGGGCTCCTGGGTGGCTCAGTCGGTTAAGCGTCCGACTTCGGCTCAGGTCACGATCTCACGGTTCGTGAGTTCGAGCCCCGCGTCGGGCTCTGTGCTGACGGCTCGAAGCCCGGAGCCTGCTTGGGATTCTGTGTCTCCCTCTCTCTCTGCTCCTCCCCCGCTCACGCTCTGCCTCTGTCTCTCAAAAATAAATATTAAAGAAATGCATGAAATTAGACTCAGCACTAACACTTTGCTCAGATGCTGCTTTTCCACGTGGAGAAATGAAGGGGTAAGTTGACGGTCCCCTCACCACACCACCTGGGGTCTGGTTTTCCCACCAGCCATCTACAAACCCCACCCGCCAGGGTGCTGCTCTGGTGTCCTGCCCCACGCCACCGTCACCTTCTAGAAGCTGTTCCCGTGATCGCCTTCACGCACGTGTGGAATTCAGCCTTCTTTCTGCCTCCAGCCAGCTCCTTGCCCTGCACACCCCAGGCTCCCAAGCAGAGGGAACCTTTCCCTGCAGAGCTGCCCCCCCCCCACCCCAGGTTGCCTGATGGCTTGTGAGCCAGGCCCCCACGTGGGTGTAACTCCCGAGGGCTCCCAAGGCAGCCAGCTGCCCACACCCCGTTCCCTCGATTTGTCAAAGATCAAAATCAGGCCCTCACGTAGGATCGTATACTCCACGTGCAAGTCCCAACACAGCCCAGAATGTTGACTTGCAAATAAATACCATAAGTAAATCTGGAGGAGAGAGCTAGCCGGGCACAGAAAGACTGGAAAAATGTCAGGAGGCCTTCGCAACGTGCTCTGTGTTTACCAGTAAACAGAGCCCATCTGGGCCAGCAGGCCCCGGACTTTGGGCTTTCCAAACCAACAATGTTTTAAACGGCTTTGGGGACTGACAGGGGGGCGGCTCTTGTCCTCGGCTCAGGTCGTGATCTCACGGTTCGTGAGTTCCAGCCCCGCAACGGGCCCTGCGCGGATGGTTCGGAGCCTGTTTGGGATTCTGTCTCTCCTTCTCTCTGCCCCTCCCCTGCTTGTGGTCTCTCTCTCTCTCTCTCTCTCTCTCTCAAAATAAATAAATAAACTTTAAAAAGCGGGGGTGGCATTTTCAATAACAGCACAAGAGCGTAAAGGACATACTCTCAGGGACAAAAGGGATATTTCTTTAAATTTTTTTTTTAATCTTTATTCATTTTTGAGAGAGAGACAGAGTGAGAGCGGGGGAAGGGCAGAGAGAGAGGAAGACTCAGAATCCGAAGCAGGCTCCAGGCCCCGAGCTGTCAGCACAGAGCCCGACGCGGGGCTCGAACCCACGAACCGCGAGATCGTGACCTGAGCCGAAGTCATGACGCTCCACCGACTGAGCCACCCAGGCGCCCCTAAAAAGGGCTATTTCTTTAAAGTGACTAGATGAAGCTTTACAGCAAACCCCATAATGCCCTTGCTTTGCTGCCCTGTCTTCTGCCGACCAGGAATATTTGGCAAACGTGGTCAGTCCCTGCAGAGGACTGGGGACTGTGGTCCACTTTCTCATTTTAGTGACAACCAAGGCCTAGAGATGCCCGTAGAACATCCTGGCCGTTCTCTTGCACATTTAGGGAGCCTCGTGCGTCCCGGCCCCTGTGCCGGGTGAAGAGCTGCATCGGGCCAACCCCCTGCATCGGGGAGCTCTCTCTCCGGAGGCTGGCAGCCGAAGCCGGTGGGGGAGGGGGGGGGCCCTGCACACTACTTGGGCTCCGGTCCATGCTGCCTCGACGAGCTGGAAGGACTCAGCTGTAAAAGCCAGATACCAGGGTAGACCTGAGGGTCCCAGGAGGGAACAAAAAAAAAAAAAAGAAAAAAGAAAAAAAAAAAGGCACTCTGCCTGCTGTCGGAGAGGTTTGAGGGCCCAGGCGATGCCAGCTCACTGGGGTGGTGAGACAGGCAAGGGGAGGGGCACCTTTGTAGACAGTGCTAAACGAGACAAAAGCTACAGGGGAGGTGGGGGCAGCTTTGCCGGTGAGATGGAGGCCAAGCAGGCTTCCTGGAGGAGGTGACCCTTGGCAGAGCCCTCAGGCAGGTGGTCGCCAAATTTCGACTACTACGACTCGCCTATCAGGTCCTGTGCCTGCGCTTCCTGCACACTCCCTCCTAATTCTCACCCCAGGGCCCACGGAGATAACCATCGCTGCCCCATTTTATAGACGAGGAAGTTCGGTCCAGAGGTCAGGTGATTCGTCCAAGGTTATGGTATGAGTAAAAGGTAGAGCCAGGTTGTGACTCTAGATCTGTTAGATTCCTTTTTTTATTTTAATTTTTTAATGTTTATTTATTTTGGAGAGGTGGGGAGGGGCAGAGAGAGAGGGAGACACAGAATCCGAAGCAGGCCCCGGGCTCCCAGCTGTCGGCACAGAGCCCGACGCGGGGCTCGAACCTACAAACGGTGAGTTCTTGACCTGAGCCGAAGTCGGACGCTCCACCTCCTGAGCCCCCCAGGCGCCCGTAGATCTATTGGATTCCTAATGTCTGCTAGTTCCACGGGGGTTATCGGGGATGTCCGAGGCAGAGGCAGTGATGTGCATATATCCCTGTATTTGTAACGCATTTGTGTCCAACATCCCGTGTCTCGTGTCTGCACTCCTCCCCCTGACCCTGCCCACCCACGACAGTGTTAATTCCCTACCGGACTCAGGTAATTGCGAGCCCCGTATCCGGCCGAGTGGAATATCCCCCATCAAGGAAATTCACCTATCCATCATGCTCTATGGCGAGGCTCCAACCTACTGGGTCACACGGGTCCTGAAGCTCCAAGCCCACTGCTCTAAACTGGACAAAAGACATCAGCGACCCGGCCCCCATCCTAAGGAGCTGAAGCCATCCGGGGAAGGCCTAGCGAGTGCCGCTGGGGAGGGAGAGGAGGGGGCAGCATCGCTGCCTCGGGCTTCTCAAGAACGACAGAGACAGATTGATCGGAGACAGAGACCCACGTTGAGGCGGAGCCTCTAGCAAAGCCAGCCGGTAAACGGCAGCCGGGACCGGTTCAGTAACGGCAATCGGTTAGCACGTATCATTTATTGTTTTTACAAATCTGACGGAATCGAGCCGAACTCCCCTCCCGGCCACGTCTGCGGGTCTTGGGCCATTTTCACTCTCTCCCCTTGAACGCGGCCCCTCTCTCCTGCCACGGACTTCCGCACATGCTCTGCCACCCCACAATGCTGGGGCCGAGACTGATCCCTAATACCGTGTTCCTGCACCTGCCAGAGACAGCTGGGTTATTGGGCCAGGGGAGCGCTGGCTTCTGGACCAGACAGCCCACCTCTGGGGGTACCCTGGGGCTGGTGCAGATGGCAGAACGGATGTGGACTCTGACAGCCCGGTTCTTGCTCCCTCCTGGAGATCTCGGCCACACGATATCATTTCCGGCCCTTGGTTTCTTCATCTGTAAAACGGGGAGGAACCTAGCTGCCTCGTGGGACTGCTGTGAGTTCCATGCCTTAATGTGACAAGACTTCTTTATCTGGACCCGTGAGGCTTTGCCGTCATTACTAGGATGGCAGTCACGTACGTGCCCTCGGTCGGCCTCCCACCGAGGTCCAGCCACGGGCCACGGGGCAGCTCTGTCCCGGCCAACAGTGAACTCTCCCTTTCTCTGTCTGTGTTCCCTGCCCCCATCGATTTCCACCATCTGACCTGAGGGCAGGTTTCCAGGAGATCAGGGGCCACTGCCCTGGCTGATGACACTCCCAAGCACAAAGTCCGTCTCATCAGAGGCTTTGCAGATCAACAAAGGGCAAACAGGTGACCTGTAGAGGCCTCGGTTCCTGGAAAAGGGCTTACCTAAGCTGTAGGGCAAACAGACAGACCCTGGCCTGCACCCCCAGCCCCACTGGGGGTGCTCTCCCCCACAGGGCTTGGGGCCAGCAGTCAGGTCTCACATTCTCTCCAAACACAGGTGGCTGATAGCACCTTCTTACAAGTTCAGGGTCTAACCCACTGCCTGCATCAAGTGGCAGGAGCCTCGTCCAGCTCCCTCCCCTCCCCCCCAATGCCCCAACACCCTGATTCTCCCCCCAGAAGCCAAGGGGAGAGCCTCGACATCTCTGGTGAGATCAGGCAAGTTGGTACATCCAGGAGCGGCTCACCAGGTGTGGGTTCCACAGACCCACCTCCTAACCTGGGCTCTGCAACTGGCCTATGTGACAAGGGACTTCTCTTGTGCCTTGGCCTCCCGGTTGTAATGTGGGCACAATAATAAGTTATGTCTCTGAACATCTTTAAGATTAGAAACTGTGAGTAGGAATGCTAAAACAGGGGCACCTGGGTGGCTCCGTGGTTAAGCGTCCGACTTCGGCTCAGGTCGTGATCTCACGGTCCGTGGGTTCGAGCCCCGCGTCGGGCTCTGTGCTGACAGCTCGGAGCCCGGAGCCTGCTTCGGATGCTGTGTCTCCCTCTCTCTCTGCCCCTTCCCCACTCACACTCTGTCTCTGTCTCTCAAAAATAAATCAACATTAAAAACATTTAAAAAAAAAAGCAAGAAATGCTAAAACAGCATCAGCACCAAAGAGAAGCTGTGTACCCCCAACACTCCTAGTATTTAGTGAGGCTCCAGAGGGACTCAGGTGGGGCTCAGACACATTGGCAAGGGCATTAATGTGTCTCTGAAGATACAGATTTCTGCTCAGTCCTGCAAAGGAAGCCGTCTCCGTTCTGTTGCATGGCTCACATTCTGCGACACTGGTGGTAAGCAGAGAGGGAGGGAGAGACTTCCAAGAGCTGGGGGCTGTATCCTTTGTGACAGTTTCTCCTATGGGGGATGTGTGTGACGGGTTCTTCATGGCAAACAGGAACCCACACCCCTGCCCCCATGCTTGGAGCTGTTTCATGGAGCTGTTTGTACCTGGGAGGAGGGAGGGAAGGGGAAGCTGTTGTTCAGAAGCGACAACTCGGTTCAAAAGTGACAACTTCGAACACAGGCATGAAAAACAGGTTTTGTCTCCCTAAAACCTTGGGAGCCCCAAGAACATAATTTCTCCATGTCTGCCAGGTGTAAACGCTACTCTGTTGAGCCCGGCTTCCTTTGTCCTCACCGGAAACGATTTTTCACCAGGTCTTTCCAGCTGCCTGGTTGAACGGGGCTTATGGCAGACCATCACAGCGGATCTGGGAAGAGAGGCCAACACCCCTGCATTTGGATTCTCGGTTTTTCACAGCCTGGGATCTGGAGCGTGTCAGGTGACGTCTTTGAACTTGGCTGTCCTCGTGAGGACATGAGCTCTGTACTTCCCTCACCGCTATATCCATGACACCCAGCGCTGTGTGGCTCCTAGCTGCGTTGGTAATAAAAGTTGGGCTTGTCGCTCTGAGAGCGGGAAGGTTATGTGGGTGTCTGCAGGGCGGGGCAAAGTTCACCACACCTAGGGGCCCATCAACACGGGTGAGTTGAAGAGACGTCTGGGAAAGGGCCAGGTACGGCCTGGGCTCCAGAGTCTCTGCGGAATGCGGGGATTTGTTCGGAGCTGGGTATCCTGCCCTGCGCAGGTCCTCCTGGGCGCTCGCCGCTACAAATAGAACAGTGGCAGGAGCAGCGGGAGGGCAGGGAGGGAAGCTGGCATAGCACACATTTCGTTCCCAAGGGAGGGGTGTCCTGATGCGCTGGCACCGGGGGCTTTGTGCATTCCGTGCGTCGCCGCGCAAACAGAGCAGCTTTGCAGCTCTCTCCCCTGCTCCTCGTCATTGGCTGCCGGGCCGCGACCTCCCCCTGCGCTGGCAGAGGCCCAGCGCCTTGGCTGGGCACAAAGTCAGCCCCTCACCCCCGACGCACGGCGGGAGGGGGCACGGCTCTCCCTCAGTCCGGGTGCGGGTGCGGGTGCGGGTGCGGGGCGGGTGGTCGGGGTTGACAGCGCTTCTCCACGCTGTCCCCGCTGCCCTTCACCCTTCTCTGTCCCCCGCCCGCCGGGGCACCTCCGCCACCTGTTGACGCGTCCTCCCAGCTCGTGTTCTCTTTCTCCTTCTGTTGAATCCTGGGGTCCTCGGGACTGGTCCTTCCCCGCCCGCCCCCCTCCCACCCCGGGCACCCCGAGACTCCAGGGCGCTCGCGCCTCGGCCCGGGCCTAGACCGGCTCGGCGGCGGAGGCCAGGGCTCCCGAGGGAGGAGGAGGGGCCTCGCCAGCGTGGCCCGGGCGCCGGGCGGGAACCTCCAGGGTCCCGCGGCCTCGCGTCGGCCCCCGCCGCGACTGCGGCCCCACCCGGCGCGCGGGCCCGGACGCGCGCCTACCCCCAGGCGCACGCGCTGTCTCCCCCCCCCTCCCCCCCCGTGGCGCGGGACCCGCCCGCCCGGTGACCCCGGCCTCAGTTTCCCCACCGGGGCGGCCGCCGCCGGGCACGAGGTGGGAGTCTCCGGGGCCGCGGCCCCGCCTCCGACCCGGCGGGCAGCCAATCGGGCGCCGCCGCCAGGGGGGTGTGTCCCGCCCGGGGCAAGGCCGGGGGCCCGGGGCGGGGCGGGGCTTCCGGGGGCCACCCGCGCGAGCCGCCCTCGCAGCCGGGCCGGGGCGGGGGGCCGAGGGGCGGCGCGTGCCGCGGGGGGCGCGGCTGGCACGGGCCCGGGGAGGCGGCGCCGGGCATGGGCAGGGGACGCGGCGGCCCCACGGCGGGGGCAGCGGGCGGCGGGGGCGGAGGCGGCGGCAGCTAGCGCCCTGCCCGGCGCCGCCTCCCTCGGCGCGCTCGCCCGGCGGGACCCGCAGGCGGCGGACCGGCCCCAGGTGCTCGGGGGCGGGCGGGCACGCGCGCGCGCGCGGGGGGTCCGCGGACCGGGCCTCCCCTTCTCCGGACCCGGAGCGGCGGCGGCCAGGGGAGGGGCCGGGCCGGGCGGCGCATGCGCGGGACCCGGGGGCGCGGGCCGAGCGCGCTGGGTCCGCCGCTGGGGATCCCCGGGGCCCGGGGTGGGGGGGCCGCCCCCTGCCCGGCCTCGCTCCGAGCACCCGGGGCCCCGGAGACGCCGTGTCCACAGGTTGTCCCGCGGGAGGGAAGGCCCCCCGGGCGGGGGCCTCGGGCGCGCCCTCCCCTCGGCGCTGTCGAGTCGGGGCGTCACCGACTGGGGGCGTCACCCGAGGCCCCCCGGGGTCCCCGGGGCTGGGTAGCCGCAGGCCGGGACCCCGGGACCCCCGAGGCGGCGCGCCCGGCGGCTGCGGGCGGACGGGAGAAACTCGCCCGCGGAGCGGCTTGGAGTCGCTGCCGCACTTTGCGCCCCGGCGCAGGCGGCGCCCCGGCCGGTCGGGACGAGCCCAGGGCAGCGGCGCCGCGCCACGTTTCTCCCGAGCCCGGCCCTGCGGGGCCGGCGCGCCGCTTCCGCGCCCGGGTCTCCCCGCGTCCCGGCCGCGCGGCCCCGGGGGAGGGAGTGCGGGGGGTGCGGGCCGGAAGCCGGGCTCTGTCCCCACGCCGACCCGGGACGGCCGACTGCGTGCCCGTGCTTTCCTCGCCTTCTTAAGTCGAGAGGAGGCACGGCGTGCCCCAATGTCAGTGTCAAACGTCTCTCTAAGAAAAGTCCACGGTGGTGTAACGTCTCGGATTTGGCGGGGCGCCCCGGGCCCTTCGGGGCTGCGCGCCCGCCCCAGCCCCGGCTCCCCCCGCTCCCCTCCCCAAACCGGGGAGCCCCCCTCCTCTCCCGGGGCCGCCTGGGAAAGGGCGCGCGGAGCGGGGGGCACAGGGTTTTCCACTGCTGCCCGAGTAGGGTCACGGTGACTTTCCTCTTCCAAGGTGGTGGAGAGTTGGGGAGAATCCAGAGGACACACCGTCATCATTTCCTCCTTTACCTTCTTGCTGCCGAGGCTGCCTTGAAAGGCTCTGCCTCCCCGAAGGAACCGCTCCCGGTGACCCAGGCTCAGCACTAAGACGCTGTCATCACAGGTAAATAGAAGGTTTGATTGGCTCGTGTTTCCAGACCGACATGTTTAAGTGTTTACTTCGGGTTGCCCTACACGCTGGCCATCCGGGGGTTAATTATTACTCAGTGGTGCAAAGTTGGGGGTATGTTTTGCGCGCTTTGAAAGTAAGATAAATGTGGGCCGTGCTCAGCTGCCGGTTCTTGGGTTTGTTTCACTGGGAGTTTCATTCCCTTATAGCAGCTCGGTTCCATGTGATATGAAACCCGGAGGTGGAACTGTTAAGAAATGTTATTCCTTGACAGACTGTGCAGTGACAGGTGCTGACGAGTACTGAACCCCAAACGTGCTGGCCCCTCGCCGTGTTCAGGCTGCTTTGAATATCAGGCAGGTAGCTTGCTGGGGTGGCGACTCCGGCCTGGAACCGTCATCACACAGGACAGGCACAGCCGGGAGCAGACACGATTCTTTCTGTGCAACTCTGAAGCAAAAGCAGGTTCACCCACGGTTGAGAAAATGTCTTTCTCTTTTCTCAGATCTTAGACGTATCATAAGAGACGTCCCATAATCGTGAAATAGTTTCTACCGGCTCATGTCTGTCAGGCTCATAAGCAGATTTTTAAACGTTGTGCGTGAGCGAGAGAGGCTGAGAGGAGAGGAAAGGCGTGTTTCTTCGGTAGAAACCACTTTGTCATCGGCTTCCGTTTCATTGACTATTGGGCGAGGAGAGATCTTGCCGTGTGAAATAAATGTTTCTGCTTCATCATTTTGAATGTCCGTATACTATTCCATTGTGCTTAGGTACAGCCACTGTTTAGCCAGTCCCTTAATGTGTGTGTGTCTATATATTATGGTGTGTAATATGTATATATTATTCATTCCACAAATATTTACTGAGTAGCTGCTATGGGCTAATGCGTTCAGTATTGAGCAAAACAACCATAGATCTGCTCGTGAAGCTGATTTTTATGCCAGAATACAAAAAAGAAAGTTGGAGATTGCCCTCCTCATCCTAAAAGATGATTCTGGGGAGTCTGGAGAGAGAAACCATTTTTTGCCAAAACATCTGACTGTTTGGTTGCTGGTCAACCGGTGATCTCTTTCCTGCATGCAATGAGCAAATGTGTACCTATGACAAATATTCTTTAAGTAGTCCTTAAAAATAAAAAAAAAAAAATGCTGGGGTGCCTGCGTGGCTCTGTCGGCTAAAGGTCTGACTCCTGATGTCGGCTCAGGTCATGATCTCACGGTTCACGGGATCAAGCCCCGCATGGGGCTCTCTGCTGACAGCACAAAGCCTGCTTGGAATTCTCTCCTCTTCTCCCCTGTTCATGCACATGCTCTCTCTCTCTCAAAATAAATAAATAAGCATTGTAAAAAATTAATTAACTAAATGCTTCTTTGCTTAGTGCAAACACATTATAAACACACCAAATCCTCTTTTCTTCCTCTCCCACAGTCTCTGCGCCTGAATATTCTTAAAGGTGCCTCACCTTCCAAGTGCCTGGTGATTTTGTTGAACACTTCAACTAATTTTGCTGCAGTGCAGGGAGAGGGTGTGGCCTGTGTAGTTTCTGCCTTTTCTTTTTTCTAATTTTTTTTTTTAAATTTTAAATGAAAACAATTTTTTTTTTTTAACTTGAGGACCTCTCAATTTTATTTCTGTTTTTGGTGGCTTGATACCGAATCCCTCTTTCGAGTGTTCCACAAACGTTTCAAAGAAAGGCATCGTTGCTGCGTGGGGCGTGGACGTTGGCTGCGTCTGTTACTTAAACCTGGTTATTGATGTGGAACAAGTGGGTTCACGTCCAAGGCCATGTCACGTGGCTAGGGAAACCTAGGCGATGAACTTTAATTTCCAACTTGGTATTAACACAGTTTTAAGGTAAGAAACCAAAAAGGATGTCCCAGTGGACCGTGTTTGAAAGAACCTGTTTCTTTTCCCAAGGATTTCTTTTTTATTTTATTTATTTATTTATTTGGCTGGCGGGGGGGAGAGGGGTAGAGGGAGAGAGAGAGAGAGAGAGAGAGAGAGAGAGAGAGAATCTGAAGCAGGCTCCACGCTCAGCGTGGAGCCCCATGCGGGGCTCCATCTCATAACCGTGAGATCGTGACCTGAGCCGAAGTCAAGAGGCGTACGCTCGACCAGGCACCCCTTCCAAGCATTTCTAATGCTGACATGCCGTGACCTTCTGGAAAAGAGCACGGGCGTGCGAGTTTTCCAGCTGGTCCTACGGATAATCAGACATGACGTGGTCTGATTGTTGTTGTTCCGGGGAGGTGTGTTTGTTCTTTGCCTCTGGAGTATCTACTTATGTAACGTCTTGTAGGGGTGATATTGCGACGTGTGGAAGAGGGTATACACTCCGAAAAGGGAAGAATTTACTCCCTACTAGGTCAGCCCCGTTATAATTATTTTTGTGGTGGAGCGGCGTTTGTTCTGAGCTTGTCGTGCAGTTTCCGCAAAAGTATTTGAGCATTTTGGTTGGCATCAGGTTGCTGCTGGGCACGGTGGAAATGCCTTAGCTCGTTAATCACGTTAGGTCATCAATTTGGATTCTTGCTCCTCGGCTGCTGCCTGCCAGGCCCGGGGTCTTCGTCCACCTGTCTGGACGGCCCTTGCCTCATCAGAAAATGGAATTCTTTTCCGCTTCACCTGTCGGAAGGGTTGGGACGCTCACAGGTGGTGGCTTACGGGAAGATTCTTTGTAAAGTATCGACAAGTGTGCAGAGCCCCGGAGGGGTCTTAGGAGGAATTTCTCAGTAGGTAAACGAGTCCGACATCAGTGAGAACAACCGTCACAAGCATTTTTGTGCTTTCTCTGAACGTGGCCGCCCCCTCACGTTTCTGGTGCTGATGCGTTTTGCATTGGCCTTTACTCCGCTGTACGTGGGTCGTGCAAAGGTCTGTTCCTCATCCTTGGAGGGTGAAATCCTCCCGGACGTGGGCACGACTTCGTTGGGCACCCCCCTCGGTGCTGCAGACAGCAGGCCTGCCTCCCGCCCCTCCCTTGACGTTTTGCAGCTTTCCCCCCGCCCCCCAAACTGGGATGGCCGGACCACCTCTCTCCCCCGACGAGACGGGTGTCGCCACACCCATGCTGGGCCGCCACGTGCTGTGTCCTCCGCATCCCTATTATAAAGCCGCAGTTGCAGTTGAAATGATTCTGCCCCCGCTCATCGCTAGGTCTGGGGTATGTCAGGTATTCGATAGACCTTTTATGAGATGGCCCGAGAGTCTAATTAAATAGAACGCGATTTCTTTCTGCAAGGTCATGGATTCAGATGCCAAACAACTGACTTATTAGGCAAGGGGTATGTTTACACCCGTGTGGGGTGGGGAGTGCTCATCTCTAAGAGGGCGGGAGTCCCTGCGGGGGGAAGAAAGGCACAGGAGGAATTGGAGAAAACCCTGGCTACCTGCCCGTGTGTTCCGGGACGCTGTGCTCACCTGCCTGCTTCTAGTTTGCTCTGTTTTCAGGGATTTGTAAGTAAAGAGGAGGGACAGTTTCGCATCTGATCTGCATGCTTCACGCTTTCGCTTAGAGACCACAAGTCAACCTTTAGGAAAGCATCACTTTGAATCGTCCAAGTTAGAAAAGCAAATGCAGGATGACTCATTGCCTCAAAGACTACGAAGCCGCATGTGAACGATTTGAAACTATAATACACTTAAGTGAATGGGACACCGTAGTTCCCTTTTTTTTGTTGTTTGTTTTTCATTTTTACGTGTGGGGGAGGCCCCGCGTTTTCTTGCAGCCACTTGTAACTGAATAAGCCTGTGGTGATGTGATAACCACACTGAGGTGACAAATTGCCAAGCTCCAGTAAAACGGACCCAGTCATTTAGAAGTTGACCCGTGGATACATCCCGGTCTGAAATATCCTAAGACGTCAGTTGTCGGCCTTAACTGACTACTTAAACACATGCTTAACAATTAAGCAACGCGGCTCGTAAGACACGGGATTGAAGAATCTACATGCCACCAAATCTTGATGATCTGAGAGCAGGTTTTCTTCTATTACCTGTATGTTAAATGGGGCGTTTTTTGCCAGGAGAACTTTTTGAAGCATCTCAGGCAGCTTTCATCATTGGACAAGTTGACATCCGTTAGGATACCTCCACGCGGAGCACACTCCCCCCGTCTTGGAGGGTGAGGAAATTTGATAAATTCGACGGTCTCCTTTGGCTCGTTTTCCAGGACAGCATATGGCACCTGGGTCAGAGTCCTATTCACTCACTGTCCACTTACTTTCCATTTTAAGTTTATTTATTTATTTGAGAGAGAGAGAGAGAGACAGAGAGAGAGAGAGAATCTCAAGCAGGCTCCACGCTCAGCACCAAGCCTGACGTGGGGTTCGATCCCACGACCCTGGGATCGTGATCTGAGCCGAAATCAAGAGTCAGGCACCCGACCGACTGAGCCATCCAGGCGCCCCGGGAAGACATTCTATCTTGTGGTACTTCCGAGACCAGGAAAGCAAACCTAATCCGTTCTCCTCAGGGAGGAGTCCTGGAAGGGACGGGACGAGTAGCTGAGAAACAGGTTCGGCCGTGGGAGGATGCTGACCGCACGCGCCTCGTGGGGAGCCGTGCCCTGGGAAGAAGGCTTTGGAAAAGAAGAGGTGTGAGGAGAAAGGTATTGAGTGTGTAGCAGCATCTGAAGGTAGTGTTCCTTGGGCGAAAAGACCAGTGTAAACAGGGTTAAAAGAACTCGCGTGCCAGGCCACGAGAAAAGGACACGGGCGCAGACGTTGGAGCACTGCCCCAGCGCCGAGAAAGAAGGTTCTAGATGCGGGAGGAGGGTCAAGTGAAGGGATAGGGGTCCCGGGGGAGCCGGGAAGCTCACACAGCTGGAGCCGCCGGTAGAAACCACCCCAAAGAGGAAGCTCCGACGCTGGCAAGGTCCCCGCCTCGGTGTGTGAGTCCAGGGGGGAGAGGGCGTTCAGCAGGATGTCCATACGACGAGAGGGGAAAAGGTGGTACTTTGTTTTCACCCCAGAGCCCGAAAATGATGGGCCTTCTTCTGCTCCGTTCTCTAGCTTAGATGAACCCAGCCAAGTTTGCTTTTCACATCTAGGTCAGAAATCTACATGAAGGTGAATTTTGTTTCAATTTTTTTTTGAAAAAATTGAATTTTAAAAAAATTTTTAATTTTTTAATGTTTATTTATTTTTGACAGAGAGAGAGAGAGAGAGAGAGAGAGAGACAGACAGACAGAACATGAGCGGGGGAGGGGCAGAGAGAGAGGGAGACATAGAATCCGAAGCAGGCTCCGGGATCCGAGCTGTCAGCACAAAGCCCGACAATGGGCTCGAACTCACAACCATGAGATCGTGACCTGAGCGGAAGTCGGACGCTCAACGACCGAGCCACCCAGGAGCCCCAACATGAAGGTGAATTTTTAACCACATTCAAGGACACATTCAAGGACAGCTGGTAGTCTTTCGTTCTCACAGGGGCACAGGACAGTAAAGGAGGCAGAATCTAGAAGGAAGAAGCTAAGCCAGGAAAGCAGACACATCCATGGCTGATTCGCACACTGAGACCAGCAGAGGCAGGGGAAGCGCTCAGCCACAGTGCATTCAGAGGTGGGCTTTCCAGGTTTGCGGAAGTCACGCTCTAGAAAGTATTCCGGAAAGATCCATGGCCAGATACGGTATCGGAACTGGCACCTCCTCTGAGAACAAAGTCTCAGAGGGACAAGAGCAAGAACCAAAACTTAGAACTCAGTAAAGGAGTTGCTTTTAAGGGATGAGAAGTGAAATTCCGGCCGAGGTGTCAGCACACCATCCGCCTGTTGTTCCAAGACAGCTTCCGTCATCACGTTTGCTCACGCAGAGCTGCGTGGCCCAGGGACCCGGGAAGCAGACGCTTGCTTTCTGGTCCTGGGCTTGTGCCGTCCGCAGAGCCCCGGGCGCCCCTCTCCGGGCTCCAGCAGTCAGTCTCCGCCGTTGCCTGGGGCGCCCGGCCTCGCCTCCCCCCTGGAGGCCCGTGCACTTGACCTCAGGTCCGACGTCCACCGGCCTCCGGACGTCACCCTGACCCTCCCGGGACCTCCCACCCAGACTGTCCAGCCCTTGCTCCTGGGCCAGCACACGGCCTCCCGGTGGGCCAGTGGAGACGGGACGAGGGCAGGGTCCTGCCCTGTGGCTGTCCGCCTCGCACGGGCACATCTGGCCTGCCCCTCGGTTTCCCCAGTGACAAATGGGGTGACTCCCAGTGCTTTCCATGGGTGCTTGCAGCTGGCACATAGTAAGATGTCCGTAGGCGTTTCTTTGCTTATGTTGACCGTCAGCCTTCACGGTGACTCACCCAGCCCTACTGACCTGCTCCCGTGGTGCATAGGAAGGCCCGGGCCTCACTCGCAGGGGGCCGACATTGCTCCCCTACCCCCAGACCCTCTCACGCACCGAGGTTCCTCCTGTTGCCTGGGCTGCTCCGTTACCCCGGACCCTCAGCATCCCCCCTCGCCCCCGTGACTGCTGCCTGGAGATCTGAGCCTGAAGTTGCTTCCTCAGGGAAGCCTCTCTGAATTGCCTGCCCGGCTTGTATCCCTCTGATGTGAGCACTTCCGACGCCCGGTGCTTTTCCTGCAAAGCACACACGCATTACGGGTTCGCCGTCGTGGCGGCCTGATGACAGCCGCTGTCCCCGCCGGACGCGGACCCCAAAGCCTGGAGCCGTAGCTGCCTCGCTCTCCGTCAGCCCAGCGTCGCCCGGAACTGTGCTGCCGGCTCGGGCGGTGCCCCCCGAGTGAGCTGCGAGCCCCCGTGGGGCCGCTGAGATTCGCCAATGGCCCAAGCAGGTACCACCACCTTCAGGGAGCCTTCCGAGATCTTCCCCCAGACCAGATACGAGAATTTTGTCCCTCGGGTATTCAGACCCTACGACAATGGGAACCTGTCTGGTCTGATTCCGCCTTCACCACAGCAGCTGTTCACTGAGTACTTCAGTCATTTATTTCTAAGCCTGAGCATTTAT
The DNA here is from genome assembly GCF_046562875.1 of Panthera onca. NCBI lineage: Eukaryota > Metazoa > Chordata > Mammalia > Carnivora > Felidae > Panthera > Panthera onca. The sequence goes on from NC_138345.1 coordinate 137,910,172, forward strand.
TCAGCAAATATTTACTGAGTGCTCACCTTGTGCCAGGCAGTGTTCTACGCGCTGAGGAAGCAGTGGAAAGACAACACGCACAGTCACCCTAAGAAAGCACTGCATTTCTGGACGAGTGGGGCTCCCAGGCTAAGAGGGGAGGCAGGGCCCAGAGCAAATAATGCCAGAGTTTTAACAGTGGTCTGGATGGACGACTCGATAAATATTTGTCTTTAAAATTCAGAATACCCGGGGCACCTGGGTGGCTTAGTCAGTTAAATGTCAGACTTGATTTTGGCTCAGGTCATCATCTCCTGGTTCATGAGTTTGAGACCCATATGGGGCTCTATGCTGATAGCTCGGAGCCTGCTTGGGATTCTCTCTCTCTCTCTCTCTCTCTCTCTCTCCCTCTCCCTCTCTCCCTCCCTCTCCCTCTCCCTCTCCCTCTCCCTCCCTCCCTAGCTTGCTTGCTGTCTCAAAATAAATAAATAAACATTAAAACAAACATTTTTTTAATTCGGAACGTCCTTTCATTAAAGGAAGGAAGTCGAGAAAGAGGCGATTAATCGTGAACAAAAATGATCCAAGAGATTTCAGAACCCATTTTCGTTCTGGTTATTATCTTAAAGGCATTAAGTGCTCAGGTGAGATCCTTTTGACCCGCTTCGTTCTGCAGAATTTAGATCTGAGGTGAATATTAACTCTAATCGTGCATCTAATGACCTATATGCAGGAAACACTGTACGTTCAGGTGCAGGGTCTGCCTTCTCTTTGCTGCCGAACTTCCAGCAGTAAAAGCAGATAAGCCCTCTGTGCAGTGAGTCTATCTTAATCCTGTGAGCATGGTAATTGCCTCCTGAAAGGCCAACTTGACAGGACAGGAGCTGGATTGTGTGCCGTTTGCTTGACACTGTTGGGTCTGATAGCAGTGAACCAACCGGGCAAATTATTCCCTGGACGAGTACAAGCCCCTTTCCCAGGATAATATACGATGAGTGATGTCAAGGCCTCCGAGGGCAGGCAGGCATCTTGCTTCGTGGCTGCGGCGGTGGGGAGGGAGGTGGTGGTGTCCTGCCGGGGGCTGTCATGAGCCCTGTCACGTCAGGTGGGAGCAGACTGACTCCCCGAGGTGCCTGGGAGATCATCCCGGCCGCCTTCCTCCGTGGGTGTGATGATGTGTTGGGCTGGCTTCCAATACCAGACTGCCCTCTTTCTGTTAGGCTCCCCCCAGATCAGACAACCGAGATGTGTTTGAAGTCAGGTGTTTTTTTTTTTTAATTGTTTTTTATATTTATTTTTTGAGAGAGAGACAGAAAGCAAGCTGGGGAGGGACAGAGAGAGAGAGGGTGGGGGAGACAGAATCTGAAGCAGGCTCCAGGCTCCAAGCTGTTGGCACAGAGCCCGATGCGGGGCTCGAACTCACCAACTGCGAGATCATGACCTGAGCCGAAGTCGGACGCTTAACCGACTGAGCCACCCAGGCGCCCCTGTTTTTTTAAGTCAGGTTTATTGAGGTATACTTTACATACAGTAAAATTCAACCTGTTCAGATGTACAGTTGTGTGAGGTTTTTAAAAAAATGTTTATTTTTGAGAGCGAGAGACAGAGCGTAAACGGGGGAGAGGTAGAGAGAGAGGGAGACACAGAATCCAAAACAGGCTCCAGGCTCCAAGCTGTTGGCACAGAGCCCGATGCGGGACTCGAACTCACCAACTGCGAGATCATGACCTGAGCCAAAGTCGGACGCTTAACTGACTGAGCCACCCAGGCACCCCTATGATTGTGTGAGTTTTGAATGTCATCTGTGGTCCCTGTTTCCTTGCTGGTCGCCAGCCAGAGGTGGTTCTCGGCCTCTTGAGGCTTCACACATCCCTTCTCTCGTGGCCCCTTTACCGTCCAAATCGGCAACATGGGTTGAGTTGCCCTCACATCCGGAATCTCTCCGACGTCCCTTTCTGCCTCATCGCAGCCAGAGAGAGTTCTCTGCTTGTAAGGGCTCAGGAGACTCGAGTGGTCCTCCCTGAATGATCCAGGCCCATCTCCTCGGCCAGGGGTCTGTGCCTGTCTGTGTCCGTCTCCTCGAGCAGCTGTAACAAAGCACCACAGTCTGGGTGGCTTGAAACGACAGTTTATTCTCTGCAGTTCTGGGGGCAGGACATCGGCCGTCCAGATGCCAGCGGGGCTGCTCCCCCATGAGGCTCGGGGCAGAACTTTCCTCACTTTCTCTCCTGGTGATGGCTGTCAGGCTTGGTGTGGTTTGGCTTGTAGACCCATCCCTCCAGTCTCTGCCTCTGTCACCACACGGTGGTCTCGGGGTGTGTGTGTGTGTGTGTGTGTGTGTGTGTGTGTGTGTGTGTGTGTCCAAATTCCCCCGTGACACCAGTCCTATTGGATCAAGGGCCCACCCCACTGCAGTGTGACCTCATCATAACTACATCTGCAAAGACCTTGTTTCCGATAAGGTCACATTCTGAAGTCCCGGAGGTGAGGTGGGGCGTGGGTCTGTCTTTTGGAGGGTGGTGGGCGGGGCACACATCACCCCCTGCAGAACCCTCGGTCACACCTGCAGAGCCCCCTTCTCCACGCAAGGCCACATCTCCATGGGCTCCGAGACTGGGGCTCCGCGTATCCATGGACCTCTTTGGGGGCCATTATTTGGCCCCACGTCATAATCCTGCCTTCGTGGAATTCACGGTCTCTCCTGTTCATACTCGAATACGAGTGAGCTCTTTAGCGTCCGGCCCTGTCCACTAAAGACGTCTCTGGAACAGCAGAGAGGAAAAGCTGGGGCCGGCGTCATAGGTGCGTTAGGCACTTGGGGTAGGGCAGGTCACACAGACACAGGCAGGGAGAGTTTTAGGGGGACGTGTGTAACAGTGTGGTGAGTGGCCGGGCACGGTGGTTTCCTTCCTTCCCTCCACCTGGCTGATGCCCGGAAGAACCTTGTGCTGCCCTGTGGAGGGCATGAGCAGTGGACGCCTCTAGAGTATTGGGAGGTCACGGCCACGTGGGACTCTCCCAGCCCTGTGTCCCTGTTTACAGCAAGGGAGGACACCCGAGTTGTGATCATTCCCCACGTGGGAGGTCTTCTCTGACCCCGTGTTTGTAACTGCAGCCCCTCCCTCCTGTCTTGTCTCCATCCAACATAGGACACAGGACATCCATCCCTGTTTGTTGGTTTCTTCCCCCACCCCACCCCAAGAACGGCAACTGGGCAGCGATGTCTTGTCTGTGTTCTGCGCTCCTGTACCCTCAGTGCCTAGAACATGACCGAGCACAGAAGGCAGCTAAAAACGTTGAACGGACACAGCCTCCCTCTGTACATAATGCTTGTTGAAAAGATGACCGTTTTCTGTTCTAAAATTTTGCGGGCATTTTACTAGAAAGGTGTGATCTGAGTAACACTGCCTGAACGAATGTGAGGGAAACTTGAAGGAAGTGTAGTCGTTTCCCCATATACCAGGCTGTGGAGTTTATTTTAGGGTACAGAAGTACTTTGGAGCTCCAGAAGTAAAAACTAAAGGGAAAAGTGACCATTTAAAACTCTGGAGCCGAGAGTCACAACTATTAAGTGGTTTAAAAATGTTAAGATAGGGGCTCCAGTCTTGATAATGGCGTAGGAGTTTGGAAGCCAACCGGAAAAGGTGGACGAAATCTTTAAACATGTGCCAAGGCGTTGGAGAGCTCGCCAGGTAGTGAACAGTTGCCAGGCTGAGGTCTGGAGAAGTTGGACGCTTGACATTTGGGGTCGTTTTGTCCCCAGTTTATGGATGAAGCAATTAAGAGGCTAAAGAGCACGGCTAAGAGTAAAAATTGGGGGTATAAAACCCACGAGAAGGGGAGACCCTGGGAAACATCCCAAACTTTGGGTTGGGACCCAAAAAGCTGTCCTCTAGGAATACAGCGACCTGGGGATCAATCAGCTTGCTCACGAACTGAGCCCGGTTGTAACTAATCGCATTTCTTGAGGGGGATGGAGGTGGTCCCAGATTGCCAGGACCCTGGCAGACACTTGCAGGAAGAGAGCATCACCCCGGGCCTCTATTTCCAGGAAGAAATTCTCAAGCATAGGTAGTCCTCGCTCGTCAGTTCCATTATGCACAGATTCCAATGACCAGTTAAATACCACCAGGCTCCCTAAAACACAGTTCAGGTTTCCATGACGGGTACCTGAACTAAGCAGCTGCGGGATGCCCACGGCCCACTCGCCGGTCTTCCAATCACTACACAGATAACAGATCTGTGACCAACCCCAGCTCTCCTTTCAAAGTCGGTCTGTGATTGGCCCTGTGCATGTATCGTTCAGTACCTGCCATAGACCATCTCCTCCTCTCCCAGCGACAAACCCACCTGACATTTTCTAGCACCAGATAAACCTGTAAGAGGAACGAAGCAACAAAGAAAAAGGTGCAGCAAGTAAATGAAAGGTGGTAACACGGGGAATAAAATCTGAATCGGACCTAAACGGAGTTACAGAAAAACAGCTGGCAGTGGGGATGCTGCCACTTAGAGACACTAGATGGAAATCCAGAGGCACCTGGTACAAGGGACCTGTCTGCATAAACAAGGAACGTGATTGGGACAGAAAGAGGGAGATGACCCAGAAGAGGTGATCGTAGCAAACTTTACCTTAGAGGATGTGTCCCAGATATTTCAGGATATTGAACGTGCAAAGCATAAGTAAGTGATGGAAGCCAGTCCAAACTTAGGAGTTTGACAATTTACGAAAGAAAGCACAGAAAAGATGCTCACTCCAAGTCGTGACTTATACGAGAGGAAGCCAAGCATGGCTCACATACTTGCAAATCTTTTTTACAAGGAAATAAAACACTTGAATTTCAGTGTTTCTAATGTTTTAGATTACAGTGTACTAAATCCATATTAGTGTTACTATATTTTTTGTTCCCTGGTTCATTTACAACTGATAATAAGGGAATTTTTAATGTTTTGCCAAAACCTTTTGAAGGTCATGGTAATTTTCACCACTGATTAGTAAAATCATTTTGCCCAGTTTCTGCCTGCATGATCCTTTTCATGGTCAGACAGGACTGTACAAATTGAGACTGTTTGTAGAGAATGACACACAACAAAACTGACCAAGCATACGTGGAGAGAAGACTCATGAAACGCAGAAATGAGAGATGATGGAAATAGACCCGCAAGACTCTAAATATTAGGCTTATAAGATATAAACTTTAAAAGCACCTGCTTACTCTATTCAAGAAGATAAACGACAAGGTTGGGAGTTTTGGTAGAGCACTAGACATTATTATATATTTAGAAAGGACATTGATTGGAAAAATACCCAGGTAGAAATTACAAAAGGAAAAAATGCAAAAACTTAAATGGTGTACTCTGTAGATCAATAAAGCAGCAGAGTAGACACAACTGCTGGGAGAATTGTTGAATTAACACCAGGTCAGAAAATAATACCTAAAATGAAGCACAAAGAGACAAAAGGACAGAATATAAGTATGGAGAATTACATTATACATATAATTGGAATCCTAGGAGGACAAGAAAGGGAGAATGGAACAGAAGCAATGTTTACGGATCTAGTGGCTGAAGTTTCTCTAACACCGATGAAAGACATCAAGTCACAAATGCAAGAATCCCATGGAACTACAGCCAGAACTAAAAAAGAAAAATCCGTATCTAGACACACTATGGTAAGACGGCTGAGAAATAAAGACAAAGAGATCATCTTAAAAGAAGCTAGAGGTTAAAACAATTTGAAAAGACATCACTTTCAGAGGAGCAACAAGTCAGAGATAATTTCTCAACCAAATTTTTAGACTTCTCAACCCAAAACAGATAATTTTCTCAGCCAGAAGACAATGAAAAGACACCTTCAGTGTACTGAAAGTTGTTTTTCTCCTCCCAGGAATGAAAGGTTAGTTTAACATTTAAAAAGTCAGGACACCTCGATGGCTCAGTCGGTTGAGCATCCAACTTTTGGTTTCAGCTCAGGTCATGAGCTCACAGTTTGTGGGTTCGAGACCCAAATGAGGCTCTGCGCTGACAGCATGGAGCCTGCTTGGGACTCTCTCCATCTCTCTCTGCCCCTCCCCACATGATTTCTCTCTCTCTCAAAATAAATAAATAAACGTTAAAAAAAAACCCATTTAAACAACAATCAACTATCAAAAAATTGTGAACTGCGTAGGGATAAAATGCATGAGATGTGCTCAGTGAAATCTACACAGCATTGCTGAGAGAAATATTAAAATAAATGGCAAGTTATCCCATGCTCTTGAATCAGAAGACTCAGTATTGTGTAGATGGCAGTGCTTCTTAAAATGATTTATAGATTCAAAGCGATCAAAATTGAATCTTAGCATGCCCTTTTGTAGAATTTGACAAGTTGATTCTAAAATTATGTGGAAAGGTACAGGAGCGAGAGCAGCTAAAACAACACTGAGAAAGATCACAGCTGGAAGACTCAGACTACCTGACTCCAAGAATTGTTCTAGAGCTACAGTAGTCAAGACAGTGTGGTGTTGATATGAGAGCAGACAGACGAATGGAACAGAATAGCAAGTCCAGAAATAGATCCTCACATGTATGGTCAGTAGACTTTCAACAAAGTGCCAAGTCATTCCGATGGGGAAAAACATCATCTTTTCAACAAAGAGTGCTGGGATAATTGGATAGCAGTATGCAAAAGAACAAATCTTGAATCTCATCAAAAACCATATTAAAGAAAGGGAGGAGCAGGGGCGCCTAGACGGCTCACTTGGTTACACGTCTGACTCTTGATTTCAGCTCAGGTCATGATCTCACGGCTCGTGATTCTGATCTCACAGCTCGTGTTTCTGAGCCCCGTGTTGGGCTCTGTGTTGACAGCCCAGAACTTGCTTGGGATTCTCTCTCTCCCTCTCTCTCTGCCCCTCCCCCACTGGTGTGAGCTCTCTCTCTCTCTCTCTCTCTCACAAAATAAATAAAACATTTAAGAAAATAAAAAGGAGGAGGAGGAGGAACTTGAAATGGGTCACAGACCCAATGGTAAGGATGAAAAACACAACTTCAAGAAGAAAATATTGAAGCAGTCTTAGTGATTTGGGGTTTAGCAAAGATTTCTTATGTGTGATTCTAAAAGCATGAACTATGAAAAAAGTAAGAAATTGTATTTCATCAAAATTATGAAGTTTTGCCCACTAAAAGACACAAGAAAACGAAAAGTCAAGCCACAGACTTGGAGAAAATATTTGCAAAATGTACATCTGACAAAGGACTTACAGCTGGAATATATAAAGAACTCTTACAATTCAATAAGAAGACAACCCAGTTAAGAACTAGAGCAAAAATGGGCAAACCACTTGAACAGGCTCTTCAACAAAGGGCAGTGGATGGCAGGTAGGCACATGAAAAGATGTTCAGCATCATTATCATTAGGAAAATGGGGATTGACAGCCATAGATATCACTGTCAGTAGTCGAGAAACATCACTACACACCAACTAAAATAACCGAATTTAAAATTAAAAAGCCTGACCAAGTATGGCGGAAGGTACGGAACAGCAGGGACTCTGATACGTTGATGGCAGGAATGTAAAATGGTGCAGCCACGTTGGAAAACGTTTTGGCAAATGGTATCACTGACATTATTATCAGAAATATCATATACCTGAAAGAAGCCAAATCAAAAGGCTACACACTGTATGATTCCAACCATATGACATTCTGAAGAAAGCGGAACTGTAGAGATGGTCAAAGGATCGGTGGTTGCGGGAGGCTGGGGGAGGGAGGGATGAATAGGCAAAGTATAGAGGATTTTTAGGCAGTGAGACTCGTCTGGCTGAGACAGCCATTTGTCCAAACCCACAGAATGTACAACAAAAGTGAACCCTAAGTTAAACCATGGACTTCAGTTAATAATAATACATTGATATTGGCTCATCAGTGGTAACAAAAGTACCAGGATGCTACTAATGGGAAAACTGTGGAGTGTGTGTGTGTGTGTGTGTGTGTGTGTGTGTGTGTTGGGGGGTATTGTGGAATCTCTTGTACTTTCCACTCAGTTTTTCTGTAAACCTAAATCTACTCTAAATAATAAAATCTATTAATTGAAAGTGAAACTAAAAATGACATCCAGCTCAGGGCACCTGGGTGGCTCAGTCGGTGAAATGTCCAACTCTTGGTTTTGGCTCAGGCCATGATCTCACAGTTTGTAGGTTCAAGCCCCGCATCGAGCTCCACGCTGGCAGTTTGGAGCCTGCTTGGGATTCTCTCTCCTTCTCTCTCTGCCACTTCCCTGCTCGCTCACTCACTCACTCTCTCTAAAAATAAATAAATAAACTTAAAAACAATTTTTTTAAATGACATCCAGCTTAAAAAGGAAAAAGTGGGGTTCAGGGGGCGCGTGGGTAGCTCAGTCACTTGAACATCCGACTTCAGCCCAGGTCATGATCCCGTGCTTCATGGGTTCGAGCCTCACTTCGGGCTCTGTGCGGACAGCACAGGGCCCGCTTCAGATCCTCTGTCCCCCTCTCTTTGCCCCTCCCCCAGTTGCACTCTCTCATAGGCTTGTTAGTTAAAATGATTTGAGGTTTTTTTTGGTAAGAAAGGGAGCAACGTTTGCAATTTAGTGCCAATGTTAGATTCATTCAGCCAATATTTATAGAACATTTGCCTGGAATAGCAGAGGACGGTGGCAGATGTGAACTCTGCTTTAAGAAGTTACGGGTCGTTTGGGCAGGAAAGGCGCTGGTCAATACCTTGGGTGTGAGCTGCATGGACGCAGAGGACAGACAGGTGGGTCTGGGAAGGCTTTGGGGAAGCACTGATGTTTGAGCTTCCCCTGAAATGTGTGGGAATGGGAAGCATCCCAGCCAACGAAATAGGATAAAGTATAAAAGCTGGAAAACACGAGTTGAGTCTGGCAAATGATGAGTGGTACAGGGTTTGCAAAGGGAAATGAAGACAAGATCGAGTCCTTCAGGATTAAGTATTTACTGAGCTCCTTCATGTCAGGCATGGGTCTGAGCACTGGGGAGATGTGAAGTGAGCAAAAATCTACAGAGTCCCCTTCCTCCTGGAGCTGGTGCTCCGGCAGGGACAGACAGGTGATGAGCATGGGGCGGGGGGGGGGGGGGGGGGTTGCTCCGTGACCAGGAGGTGGTACGATCAGGGCTGCACTTGAGGATGAACCTGGCAGCAAGACCCCACGAGGGGGAGACAGGCGGCGAGAGAGCCATTGGAAGGCTGTCGCAGGAGTCCAGGCGGAGGGTGTGATGCCCCGCACTGGGCTGCAGGTGGGATGGATGCAGGTGACTTCAGAAGAAAACGGTCCTTCAAAACAAACCACAAACAAAGCAGAGCGTCCAGAGGACCCCAAGCTGTAACTTCGTGCAGACGTAAAAGACCAAGTTTGTATCAGGCGTGCTGGGTACAAGGCATGGTGACAGCTGTCCCTGGCCTCAGATGTGCCCTCTTGCTGGCACGGTGGCTGGCGGAGCCTCCTGCACATAAGGCATCCTTGCTCTGACAGGTTCCTCCACCCTGAGGAAACCGCAGAAACAGGACCGTCCCCTGCTTCAAATCCCCGGCACTCGCTCTTACGAATAAACCCTTAGTAGTCTCCTGTTTGTCTCTTATTTTTATGCAGAGCGTTCTAGCAGAAAAGTCCGTGTATCCCCCCTGAAACAGGTTGCCCCCATTCCCTTCGCGCTCTTGTCTCTGTAAATTGCATTCTCCAAGTTTCTTTAGAAAAGCATTTGCTCTGCACCGACGCGGGCCCTCGGTTGGCTGTTACGAGGGTGAGCCAAACGTTTGAATTGCGTCCAGCTGCTTCCCATCTGCATTAGGTGGATTTCGGCGTTGTTCTCTGCACCCTCTTCTTACTTGGGAATAGACAGAATAATTCTGTGTTCCGCCTTCTGTGTTATGGTGAATGGGACTTGAAGCTATGTCGTTCTGAGAACCTCTAGTTCCAAGCAAGAAAGCCTCGCAAGGTCTTCCAGCTGGCACATTGACCAAACCCAAGGCTTGGAAGTTGCCAGAGAGGCTCGGAGCCTGTGGGAGTTCCCAGCGTCGGGAGGGGGCCTCGGGTACCTCAGTTAGGGGGTCTTACCGAATGCTGCTTGTCCACAGAGACCTCCTGAGAGTAGGTTATTCAGTGCAAGTAGGTGTTCACTCGGTTTCCACTCCTGTTGGAAAACAGGAAGAGAGAGGGATGTGTGATGTCACTAAAGACAAAAGAGAACCGCGGGAGGGCTTCGGATTGAGAAGTCGTGACAGCGACGTTCAATACCTGACCCCGGACTGGATCCCGTACGGGGTGGAGGGGGGGGGGGGGGGGGATGCTTTCCTGTGCGTTCTCAGATCAGCTGGCGAAACTTGACCACGAATCGTAGATTAAAGTATTGTATCTCTGTCGATTTAGTGACGTTGATAAGTGCACGGTGGTGCAAGAGAATATCCTTATTCTTTGCAAACACAGACTTCATTCAGTATGGAGGGGGAGGGGCTGCGCGGCAGACACGGGCACGCGCCCTTGCACACGCGCGTGCACACACACGTTCTGTGGCTCCCTGCCTATAAAGACAAAGCAAAGGAGAGAGACGATGGGCAGAACTGTAATCATAAGGGGATGCAGGTAAAGGGGGTATGGTGTTCTTTGTGCTGTTTTTTTTTTGCGTAGGTACATCTTTCCTGCAAGTGAAATTGCTTCCAAATAAAAAGTTAAAGAGTGAAGGGATCCACATAAAAGATGGCAGGTATTAGGTATCCCGGCTACATGTACAAGCCACAGATGGGAACATATGAACACAGGTCTTAAAATAATCACTCCTAATTAAAGTTTTTAAAAAAAAGTGTTGTTTTTTTTTTTTTGACATGATGAGAGATCCACATATAGTTGTAAGAAATAACACAGAGAGATCCCCAGGACTCTTGACCCAGTTTCCTCTTGCAAAACAATAGCGCCCCATCACAATCAGGTTATCAGTCGGGGCATCGGCACTGATGTCGACAAGACACAGAACGCTTTTCGTCACCCGGTGATCCCTCACACGGAGACAGCCACGTTGATCCCTCCTGCCCACCTCTTCCTTGTCTCTGGCAACCTGCTCTCCATTTGTATTACTCCGTCGTTTCAAGAGTGTTATGCCATGAATCCTGTAGTACGTAACCTTTTGGGATTGGCTTTTTTTTTTTTCACTCGGCACGATTCTCCTGAGATTCATCCACGTCGTTGGGTGCCCCCCCCCCTCTTTATTGCTCTGGAGCGTTCCACGGCACAGGTGGGCCACTGCTTGTGGGACCATTCGCCTGCGGAAGGAGTTATTATGCGTAAAGCTGCTGTGGACGTTGGTGTCCAGATCTTCTGGTTTTGTTTGGGATCACTCTGTTGAGAGGCAGTTTGCATACCATACAGCATATGGGTTTAAGTGCACAAAACAACTCCATGGTTTTTTATTATTATTATTATTATTATTATTATTATTATTATTATTATTATAGTTACGGGGTTGTACAGCCATCACCACAATCTAATTTTAGAACATTTTCATCACCCCTGAGAGACACCACATCCCCATTCGCTGTTTCCTCCGCCCACGCCCCGTCCAGCCCTGGGCAGCTCTGGATCCACGTTCGGTCTCTGTACTGCATATCCTGGAATGGCATCCTCCACGCGGTCCTTCGTGACTGGCTTTTTTCAGGTAGCGTGATGCTTCCGGGGGCCATTCGTGCAATAGCATGCATCAGCCTTCATTTCTTTTTATTTGCCAGAAAATATTGTATAGATACACCCTACACTGTGCTTAGTACATTTTATTGGTCCAGTACTCAGTGGGTGGACGTGCGGACAGCCTTCGCTTTTGGGCTCTGACGGATGACGCTGTCGTGAACATTCGTGTACAAGTTTTTGTGAAGATGTTTTCACTTTCCTGGAGGTAGAATTGCCGTGTCACATGGTAGCCCTCCGTTTAACTTTCTTGAGGAACTGCCTGCCGGACCGTTTACCGCCCGGCTACGTCATTTTACAGTCTCACTGGCAATGTGTGAGAGTTCAAGTTCCTCTGTACCTTCACCAAGGCTTGTTGTCGTGCGTCTCGTTGACCAAAGCCATCCCAGCAGGTGTGGAGAGCTCTCCGACCGTCATTTCGATTTGCTTTTCCCTCCTGACTAATGACATCGGGCATCTTTTCGTGGGCCTACTGGCCATTTGTACATCTCCTTTGGAGAAATGTCTACTTAAATCCCTTGCCCATCTTTAAGTGGGGATATTTGTCTTTTTGTTGAGTCGTAAGAGTTCTTTGTATGCTCGGGATACAAGTGTCGTACCAGATACATGATTTACAAATATTTTCTCCCATTTGGTGAGCTGCCTTCACGCTCCTGATGGTGTGTTGATAGCACAAAAATGTCTAGTTTTGATATCAAACTTACTTTTTTTTCCTCGTCACTTGTACCTGTGGTGTGTGTGTAAGTTCTTCGGTGAACGTAAATTTTCATTTCACTGGGATAAGTGCCCAGGAGGGCAATTCCTGGGTCATATGGTAGTTGTGTGTTCGGTTTTATAAGAAATTGGCCGACTCTTTTCCAAAGTGGCTCTACTGCTACACGTTCCCACCAGCAACGTCTGAGTGATCCTGTTTGTCTGCATCTTTACCAGCGTTTGGTGTGGGTGCTATTTTTTATTGTAGCCATTCTGATGGGTGTTCGGTGATATCTCACTGTGGTTTTCGTCGGCAAATCCCTGGTGGCTAATGATGTGAAGCATCTTTTCACGTGCATGGTTCGTCATCTGTATATCCTCTCTGGTAGACTGTCTCTTCCTGTCTTTACCCGTGTCCTAATTGGGTTTTTGGTTTTTTATTGTTCAGTTTTGAAATTTCTTTACGTATTCAAGATACCTGTCCTTCGTCAGTGACGTGATTTGCAGATGTTTCCACCTAGAATGTACTTGTCTTCTAGTCTCTTCGTAGAGGCTTTTACAGACCAAACATTTTCCATTTTGATGAGGACCATTTTGTCAGTTTCTCTGTTTGGCGATGCTTCCAGTATCCAGGCTAAGAACTTTTTAGTTAGCTGTAGATCCTGAAAATTTTTCTGCTATGTTTTTTCTAAAAGCTTTATGATTTTATATGCTGCGTTTATGTCCATGTATCACTTCGAGTTAATTCTTGTACAAGATGTGAGAGATTGAGGTTCTTTTTTTTTTTTTTTTTTTAATGGACGTCCATTTGCTCCAGCAGGTTTGCTGAAAGACTGTCATTCCTCTACTGAATTGCTTTTCTTTTTTTGTCAAAAATCAATTGGGTGTATTTGTGTGGGTCTATTTCGGGGTCTTCTAATCTGTTCCTTTGGTCTGTGTGTCTATCCCTTCGCCAATAACACGCTGTCTTGATTACTGACTAGGTCTTAATATTAAGTAGAGATCTTCCTTATACCTTATACTTCTTTTTCATAATTATCTTAGCCCTCCTAGGGCATATGCTTTTCCATGTGAATTTAAGAGTAAACTCGTCTATGCCTACAAAATATCTTGCTGGGACTTTAATAGAATTTTACTAAACTCATATTTGGGGAGAATTAACATCTTTATTGTGTTGAGTCTCCCATCCCATGAATATGGTGTATTTCTTCTTTACTTAGGTCTCCTTGATGTTTTTCATCAGCACCTTGTAATATTCAGTATACACATCCTGTATATCTTTTGCTAAGCTTATCCCTACGTGTTTTATTTTCTTTGGAGTGGCATTGTTTTTAATTTTCCTTTCTGCATATTTATTGTTACTAGATAGAAATATAATTTATCTTTATGTGTTGATCTTATAACCTTGAAGCGCTCACTTTATAGTTCTAAGAGGTCTTTTGTAGATTCCTGGGGGATTTTCTACCTAGACAATTGTGTCATCAACAGATGAGAACTGTTTTATTTCTTCCTTTTATTACACATGCCTTTTATTTCCTTTTCTTGCCTTATTACAGTGGCTAGGACCTCCAGCGCTATGTTGACCAAGTGTAGTAAGAGTGGACATCCTTGCCTTGTTCCTGGTCTTAGAGGAAAAGCATTCAGCTTCCATCATTAAGTAAGATAGTAGTTTTTTGTAGATATTCTTTATCATATTGAAATAGGTCTTCTCTATTACGAACTTGCTAAGAATTTTTTTATGAATGGGTGTTAGACTTCATAAAATATGTTTTCTGTGTTAGTTAACATGATCATATGATTTTTCTTCTTTCGTCTGTTGGTATGGTGGATTACAATGATTGGTTTTCAAATGTTAAACCAGCCTTGAATACCTGGAATAAATCTCACTTGGTCATTGCGTATAATTCTTTTTATGGATTTTTGGATTTGATTTACTAACATTTGTTAAATATTTTTGAAGTGTATTTATTTATTTTGAGAGAAAGAGAGTGAGAGCATGTGGGAGGGGCAGAAAGAGAGAGGGAGAGAGAATCCCAAGCAGGCTCCCTGCTGATAGTTCGAAGCAGGGTTCGAACTCACGAACCGCGAGATCCTGATCTGAGCCCAAATCAGGAGCCAGCCGCTTAACCGACTGAGCCACCCAGGCATCCCTGATTTGCTAATACTGTATTTTATTGAGAATTTTTATGTCTACGATCACAATATTGGTCTGTGGTTTTTTTGTCTGTTGCTGTTGTCGTAGTGGCTTTGCTGGTTTTGGTATCAGGGCAATACTAGCTTCATGAAAATGAATTTTTCTCCTCTTTTTTTTTTTTGGAAGAGATTATAGGAAAGTGGCATTGTGTTAATTCTTCTTTAAATGTTTGACAAAATTTTCTAGTAAAACCAGCTGGGTCTGGAAATTTCTTTTTCAGGAGGTTTTTTTTTTTATCACAAATTCAATTTTTAAAAAAAGTTTATTTACTTAGAGAATGAGCTGGGTAGGGGCAGAGAGGGAGAGGGAGAGAGAATCTCAAGCAGGCTTCACGCTCCGCACTGAACCTGATGTGGGGCTCGATTTCACAACGGTGAAACTGTCACCTGAGCCGAAATCACAATGCTTAACCGACCGAGCCACTCCGGTGTGCCAGAATTTTTAAATGGTTAGAGAGCTATTGAGATTGTCCATTTCATTTTAGTTAAGTTTTGGTAGATTGTGGTTTGCAAGGAATTGATCCATTTCTTCCAAGTTGTCGATTTTATGAGCCTAAAATTATTTGTAGTAGTTTCTTTTAAACCTTTTACTAGTTGTGATCTGTAATGATATCCTGTTCCATTTCTGATATCAGTGACTTATACCTTGTCTTGTGATTTTTGCCAGTATTTCCAGGCGTTTATTAATTTTATTGACGTTTTCCCCCCCAAAGAACCAGCCTTTTGTTTCATTGCTTTTCTCTGTGGTTTCCCTGATTTCAGTCTCATTGATTGCTACGCTTACTTTTATTATTTTCTTCCTTCTGCTTCCTCTGTGTTTATTTTGCTATTATTTTCCTCGTTTCCTGAGGTAGGGATTTAGATTATTGATTTTAGGCCTTTCATCTTCTCCATTGTAAGCACTTAATGCTATTTAATTAATGCTATTTTTTAATGTTTTATTTTATTTCTGAGAGAGAGGGAGAGAGAGCGTATGCAAGCGGGGGAGGGACAGAGAGAGGGGGAAAGAGGATCCGAAGCAGGCTCTGTGCTGACAGCAGAGAGCCCAATGCAGGGCTCGAACCCACGAACTGTGAGATCATGACCTGAGCTGAAGTCGGACACTTAGTCGACTGAGCCACCCAGGCGCCCCAATGACTTGCTATTTAAGCATTTAACGCCCTTTCAGCACCACTTTTACTTTATCTTACGTACTTCTACATTTTCCTTTTTCATTCCTTTTTTTGTATTTTTAAATTTCCTTTGTGACCTCCTCCTGATCTACAGGTTATTTAGAAGCATATTAATTAATTTTCAAATATTTAGGGATTTTCCTATTGTCTTTGTTACCAATTTCTGCTTTGATTCCATTGTGATTAGAATATCCACACTGTCAACTTTTGATTCTTTTAAATGTGTTGACGTTTATTTAACAGTCTAGGATATGATCTGTCTTGGTGAATGTTCCATGGGTGCTTAGAGAAAAAAAGCATATTCTGCTCTTGTTGGATGGAGTGTTCTATTTATGTCAGTTAGAGTCTACTGGTCACTTATGTTGTCCATATCTATAACCTTGCTGGCTTTCCAGTAATTCTATTCGTTGCCAAGAGGGTATTTTAAGGCTTGATTGTTTGGTACACACATATTTATTATTGTTATGTCTTCCTAGTAGATGAATCCTTTTGTCGTTTTTTGATGGCCTTAGTACATTTTATTTTTTTATGTTACTTTATTTTTGAGAGAGAGCGACAGACAGAGCACGAGCAGGGGAGGGGCAGAGAGAGAGGGAGACACAGAATCCGAAGCAGGCTCCAGGCTCCGAGCTGTCAGCACAGACCCTGATGCAGGGCTTGAACCCACAAACCATGAGATCATCACCTGAGCTGAAGTCGGACACTTAATGTCCTGAGCCACCCAGGCACCCCAACCTTAGTACATTTTAAAATAATCTGCTCAATAGTCTATTAGTGTTCTGCCTTTCCTATTTATTTGACATTTGTTAATCTTAACGTTATGTCAGAAGTGACAATGTTGTATGTGAAAACTTGATAGTATTATGCTCTGTAAGATTCAAAGTGAATTTGGAACCATCTTAAGTATTCTTGATAAATATGGATTTTTTAGATAGATCTCAGTATTGAGCCCAAGCAGGAATTTGAGTCTATGTGAGGAGAAGATGTTCCGGAATCTTGGGAATATACACAGGAGCTCTATCAGGATCTCCGGTTTATCCAGGAGATGTGTCAGAATCACAGGTACTTCCCCAAGAAGGTGTAGACAGAGTCTCAGCTATAGACCCAAGGAGGTACTCGGAGTTCTGGGAATATAGTCAGGAATTTGTATCGGGATCTCAGGTTTATGATCAAGATATATCAGAATCTCCGGTATATACCCAAGGAGGCTTAGCAGGATTCTGAGGAGGGGGTGGATTTTGAAGGTATAGTCTAATCATTAATTTACTTAAAAAGTTAAAACAAGGTGAAAGGAGCATGTGAGCTATTTCTATTTATCAGAAGGGGACGTGAATTTTAAAAAATGGAGACACACTGGCTGTGGCCTTGTAACTCACTTACTCTATGTGTGTCAAAAGGATTGGCTCTGCTGTCCAAGGTGGAACAGCAGGGACTGATCTACCCTCCTGCCTGAGGCAGCCAAAAACCCAGACAGATCATACGAAGCAAGTTTTTCAAGACATTGGAATCAGGCCCTGAATGGCACTGATGTTGTAAGACGCAAACGGCCAAGGTGAGGGGTGTGACTTGAGAGCTGACAGGCTATGATGGGGGAGGAGGAGCACTCCCTTAGTTGAGAAGGTGCAGCTGAGGGTCCAGAGAGACCGAGATGTCTAGAGTCCCCAGGGCAAAGTGCCAGAGGAGAAGGCCGCACAGAAAGAGATCTCTACAGATGTGCTGAGGTGCCGATTGGTGTGTGCGGGGAACAGAAGTACTGGAGGCCAGGGAAGGAGCCATCCGAGAGGATGGGAGGGAACAGCTGGGGCCAGGAATAGTGCCTGATGCTCACATGGGGCCGGGAACAGGCCCGTTTCACCTGCCAGTCTGGAAAACCTCATACTTTGAACGGAATTGGATAGGGTACTCAGAAGGATCTCGCCTCAGTAGTGGGGAAAGGTTGTACTAGAATGCATACTGCTGTGGCCCTGCCCAACAAACTTCACAAATAAGATACAAAAGAATCGGGCTTTTTCCAAGTAGCGTGACTGCATCTTAGAATGTAGCTCAAGAATATTTACAGGAATGCGAAACTACCCAGCACGGAACAAAGCAAAGTCAAAATACCTGACATCTAATCAAAGATTACTAGACACGCAAAGTAGCAGGAGGGGAGGACCCATAATGAGGGGAAAAAGATCAACGATTCGAAACCTACCCAGAACTGACATAGATATTAGATTCACCAGACAAGCACATTAAAGTAGTTTTTATGACTGTATTTTAGGCACTCAAAAAGTTAAGTAGATACAACACAAGATATAAATTGAACTTCTACACTGAAAACTACAGTATGTGAGATTAAAAATACACCAGGTAGAGGAACCTTGGTGGCTCCATCCGTTAAGCATCCAAGTCTTGGTTTTGGCCCAGGCCATGGTCTCACAGTTCATGACTTCGAGCCCCGCATTGGGCTCTGTGCTGGCAGTGCGGAGCCTGCTTGGGATTCTCTGTCTCCCTCTCTCTCTCTCTCTCTCTCTCTCTCTCTCTCTCTGCCCCTCCCTTGCTCACTCTGTTTCTCTCAAAATAAATCAATAAATGTTTAAAAATACACCAGGTAGATTTAATAGCAGAATCGATATTGCAAAAGAAAAGATTCATGAACTTGAAGACATAGCAATGAAAAATAAAATGACACACATAGAGGAAAAAAAGAGTTTTAAAACATGAAAACCGCATCAGTAACAGTGGAACAACAACAATGGCGAAACAGCTTACAATATGTATAACTGGAAAGGTGTGGGGAACAGAAAAAATATTTAAAAAAACAGTGGGGTCAATTCATTGGAATGATTTAACAATCCTAAAAGTTTATGCACCTAATAGCAGAGCTTTAAAATACATGAAGCAAAAACTGACAGAGCTGGAAGGAGAAATAGACAAGTGTGTGTTTTCAGTGCAGTTTTAGTCAGAGGCCCCTCATAGAACAAATACAGAGAATATCAGCAAAGATACAGAATATTTGAACATCACCAACTTGACCTAATTGACCCTTATGTATAGAACATTCCACCCGACAACAGCAGAATAGACACTGTTTTCAAATGCACGTAGAAGGTTTACCAAGATACGTCATACTCTGGGTCATAAAACAAGCTTCAATAAAGTTAAGTCATACACGGTAGACTCTCTGACTATAGTGGAATTAAGTTAGAAATCAATAACATGAACGTGACTGAAAAGCCAACAAGTACTTGGAAACTAAATGACACACTTCCCAATAATCCCTGGGTTGATAAAGAAACTTTAAAAAGACATTAGAAAGTACTTTGGACTGAATGAAAATAAAAGCAACCTATGGGAATTTGTGGGATACTGCTGTGCACTTAAGTGGAAATTGATGGCAGCTAAACATCCATGTTAGAAAAGAAGAAAGGGCTCGAACAATGACTTTAAGAAACTGGGCAAAGAAAAGCAAATTAAATCCAGTGTGAGCAGGAATAAGGAAACAATAAAGATCGGAGTGGAAATCGATGAACAAAAAAACCAAAACACAATAGAGGAAATCAATGAAACACAAAGCTCATTCTTTGAGAAGATCAATAAAATCGATGAACCTCTAGCCTGGCTGATCCAGGAAAGGAAGAAAAGACACAGATGACCAATATCTGGAACAAGAGACGCAGCATCACTACAGAGTCTACAGGTATCAGAAGGATAACAAGAGACTATTATAAATGACTATATGCCAGTGCATTTGACAACTCCGATGAAAAGGACAAATTACTTCCAAAAACTGAACTCAAGAAGAAATGGATCACATCTATTAAATAGATACAACTTGTAGTTAAAAACCCTCCCCCCAAGAAACTCCAGGCTCAGGTGTCTTCACTGGTAGATTCTCCAAATATCTAAGGAATTAATAATACCAATTCTACACAAAAACCTTCCAGAAAATCAAAGGGGTGGGAGTACTTTGCAGTACTTTGCTCATTCTACGAGGCCTGCATTATCTGATACCAAAACTAGACAAAGGCATTACAAGTAAAGAAACCTAAAGCCTAATATCCCTTATAAACACAGATGCAAAAATTCCAACAAAATTTTAGGACCTTAGATTCAATAATATATAAAAAGAATATTATTTGATAGCTAAGTAGTTTCAGCCCAGGAATGCAAGGCTGGCTTAACAGTAAAAAAATATATATGTAATTCACCATTTTAACAGAATGAAAAAGAAAAGCTAATCATTACTAATAAAACAACTGATTTTTTACAAAGGTGCAAAGGCAATTCTGTTGAGAAATCTTATGTTGACACAATCTTTTCAACAAATTGTGCCAGCACCATTGGCTATCCATGTGTCTCAAGTGAACTTTGGTCCATATCTCACGCCATATACAAAAATTAACTCAAAATAGATCATAGACCTAAATGTAATCTAAAACTCTAAAACTTCTAGAATAAATACAAGAGAAAAATCTTTGTGACCTTAGGTTGGGCAAAGATTTTATAAATATGACACCAATAGCACAATCCATAAAAGATAAGTTGATAAATTGGACTTCGTCAGAATGAAACTTTTTGTTCTTCAAAAGACAGTTTTAGGAGAATGAAAACACTAAAAACAGACTGCGAAAAAAATCTTTATAGAGCATACACCTATAAAGGACTTGTACCCAGAATGCAGAAAAAACAAACGACTCTGAAGATTCACCTATAAGAAACTGAACAACCCAGTTTTTGAAAAGGGCAAGAGATTCGAACAGGCACTTCACCAAAGAAGGTGTATGGATAGCAGTGTGAAAATGCTCCACATCATTAGTCATCAGGGCAGTGCACATTGAAGCTACAATCCCCATGCTAATGTTTATAGCTTTCCTGGTGCCATTGAACCTACAGTCACATGCTAACTTTCACAGCTTTCACGGTGGTGGTATGATAGCACAATGTACCTGTTAAAAGGGCTCAGATGAGAAAGACTGTCCATCCCAAGTGTCGGCCATGGTGTGGAGGGACTGGGGCTCTCGTACACAGCTGGAGGGACTGTGAAATGACACACACGCTTTAGAAAACAGGTTGGCAGTTTTTAAAAAGTTAAACACTTTTTAACCGTATGATCCAGCAATCCCATGACCAGGTATTTAGCCAATGAAAAGAAAGCATATGTCCATCTGGAGACCGTATGTGAGTTTTGATAGCTGCTTTGTTTGCAGTAGCCAAGACTTGGAAATGGTTCAAATACCCATCAGTGGTAAAGGGATCATCAAACGGTGGCCAGCCATACATTGGAATGTTCCTTTGCAATAAAGAAAAATGAACCATCGGTATGCGTGACAATGTGAATGAATCTCGAAATAATTATGCCGAGTGCAGGAAGCCGGACAAAATGTGTGTATACTATATGATTCTATTTATATGAAGCTCTAGAAAATGCAAACATGTAATATACAGGGACAGAACGCAGGTCGGTGGGGACGGGAGCGTGGAGGGCAAGAGGGAGAGATTACAAAAGGGCACCAGGAAACTTTGGGGGTGATGGATATGTTCATTACCTTGATTGTGATACTGGTTTCACAGGTGTATACCTATATCAAAACTTATTAAATTACATACTTTAGGTATGTACAGATTACTGTATGCCCATTGTACTACACCCACTTAAAATTTTTTTTTTCACGTTTATTCATTTTTGAGCGATGAAGAGAGACAGAGCATGTGTGGGGGAGGACCAGAGAGAGAGAGGGAGACGCAGAATCCGAGGCAGGCTCCGGGCTCCGAGCTGTCCGCGCAGAGCCCGACGCGGGGCTCGAACCCATGGACCGCGAGATCATGACCTGAGCTGAAGACAGATGCTGAACTGAGCCACCCAGGCAAATAAAGCCCCCTTAAAAGAAAAAAACACACGCACAGCGGAACAGGCAACCAGCTCCTAGTCAGCACGGGCACTGAAGCTTTGATTCGGACGCTTCCTCTGAGCCTCGAGGGGTCCGTGTGAAGGTGCTCGCAGAAGTGACTCCATCTACTGGATGAGGGGACTGTTCTCACTAGCTATGCAGGCATTTGGCAGCATAAGAACTGGGGATGCCGGTAGTCCCTCCATTTCATTTTGCCTTTAGCGGAAACCTCCCGTCTTTATTGTAAAAACGACTTAGGGGCGCCTGGGTGGCTCAGTCATTTAAGCATCTGACTCTTGATCTCAGCTCAGGCCTCCATCTCCGGGTCATGAGTTCAAGCCCCACGCTGGGCGCGAAGCCTGCTTCAAAAAAATAAATACAATTTAAAAAATAAAAACAAATTAGAACAATGCTGGGTTTTTGTGGGGGTTTTTCCTCATCTCCCAACTTTACTAAGGACTCTGGCAAAGGACGCTATTCACACAGCGGAGCGTGTGCTCCGCACGGACGAACTGGGATTGACTACTTGCCGGTAATCAGAAACCGGATTATCAGATCCCTAAACTGCTCATAGTTGGGTTGAACGTTCGAGGGTGGTTCCATGGCCCTCAGGAGCAGAAACCCAAGGCTGCCTGTCTGGGCTCACACCCCAGCTCCGCTGGTTCTGTGACCCCCAGCGTGTCCTTGTCGCCTGTCTGTACTGCAGGGTCCTTATCAGTAAAGTCAGCGTATTAATAGTGCCCACCTCATGGGGGTGTTTTAAGATTGAAATGAGGCCACACGTTCCTCGGCAGGCGATGAGGATTCGGGAAGTGTTACTGCCATCCTCAGCAACGTCGGCATCTGATTGGTGGCGGTGTTGTGCCTGGAATCACGGCCAGCCATGACCAGGTCCTGGAGTTGACCCACGGAGGTCTGTAAAACCGTGACGACATGACGCATACAAGAAACGTTTGCTGCCCCCACCACGAGTGAGCGGGCCAGGCAGAGGGAAACCCCGGGCCTCTGTGAAAACCCACGTTCCGCAAGAATTACCCCCAACACGAGACAAGTACCGAGCATCACGGAGGGAGAGAGAGTCTAGAGTCCCAGAGACACAGTCACCGCACGAAGAGAATAAGAGGGAACTTTTCTGCCCGCCCACCCGGTGGATGGCTTACCTGAATATTTAGTAAGGCGTCGGAAGTAATTTTCCTTCAGCGTTCTAAAGGTTTGGAGCCTTACTTCCGCCCCCAGCGCTCTCTTGAGGACCCCAGACGGACGCATCTGGTGTGTGATCTTTTGCATGTGACTGTCTTCCCTCTTCCAAAAGCCTGTGGGATCCTTCTCTTTGTCCCCGGTGATGTGCCTTGTTGTGGGTCCGTATGTGCCCATTGTTGGGAACCCGGTGGACCCTTCCAGGGCCTTCATTTCTGAGACATGTTCCTGAGTCCATTGGCGGCGAATGTCCTCCGCTCTCATGCCTCCCCTGGGCTCCTGCCTGCCTTTGTCCTTTGTCTCTCCCTCCCTGCCCCCCACTTCCTTCTGGGAGACCGAGGCCTCCCTCCTACAGCTCTTGACTAAGTCTGTGATGGTGGGCTTCTTTAATTCCCAAGGGAGCTTTCCGTTCTCTGAACATTCCTTTTTCTGGCACGTTCTTCGCTTTCGACGAGGGCGGTGGCTTCTCTTTCCGGGGCTGTGAGAAACGGTTCCCCTGGTTTCGTCGTTTTCTCCCTCCCGTATGCTGTTTCCTCCACGTCGACTTTTCTGGATGGGCCGGTGGGCTGGCTGCCGTGTTTCCCATCAGAGGCCTTCCTCGGAGCAAGCCTGGTGCTTGGGGGTTGTCTGTGTGACCAAGCGAGGAACCAGAAAGCCGGCCGGGGTCCTGGGCCGAGGGTGGGGACGCTCGCGTCAGGCCGGGAGGGGGACGGGCCCCGCCGGGGCCTGCTGGTCTCTCCTGGCCTCCCCTGTCAGGCCCCTACAGTGTGGGGAGGCCGTGCCCTGACACCCTGTGCCCCAGCCCTTCCCCCCACCCACTCTCCAGCCTCCAGGGCTCCCGTTGACATATTCTTTTACACCGTTTGTTTTTTTGTTTTCTGTTTTAATCTTTCTGCCGTGGTTTCAGCCGCGATTGGGACAAGAGTACACTTAATGAGATTAAGCCTTGTATTTTTTTAATGTTTATTTCTTTATTTTGAGGGGGGAGGGGGAGGAGAAGAGAGAAGGGGGGGAGAGAGAGAGAGAGAGAGAGAGAGAGAGAGAGAGAGACTCCCAAGCAGGCTCCACACTGTCAGGGTGGAGCCCAACGCAGGGCTCGATCCCATGACCCTTGGATCATGACCCGAGCCGAAATCAGGAGCCGGGCGCTCAACCGACTGAGCCACCCTGGTTCCCCCAGAATTTACTTTTAATACAAAGCTTGGGGCGCTTGGGTGGCCCAGTCAGTTGAGCGTCCGGCTCCTGACTTCGGCTCGGGTCATGATCCAAGGGTCATGGGATCGAGCCCCATGTGGGGCTCCACGCTGAGAGCAGAGCCTGCTTGAGATTCTCCCTCTCCCTCTGCCCCTCTCCCCCGCTCATATGCTCTCTCTCCCTCCAAAGAATCTTTTAAAAAGGATTCTTAAAAAAATAAATTCTGGAAGGCCTGACTCCTGTTCGCTTTTTGAATATGGCCGTCAGATTTCTCCTCTGTGGCCCCTCAAAGTCTCCTCCCACAGTCCTCCTGGAGTCGTGTATTTCGGGGGTGGTTAGTGGTCAACGTGTTTTATCTTCCACCCCCTCTCCAATGGCTGAGAACTCCTCAGAGTATAAAGAGCAGTGTCCTCGTCAGATGCGTCCCAACTGCCCATTTCAGGCCACACACAGATGCCGAGACGCACAACGGCCTCTCGGTGACGGAAGAAATACAGTTCTAACATCGAATGTCCGTTCTCTAACTCAAACCGATGCAGAGAGGAAGCGTTTCCTTTTCCTCGTCTCCTTATGCGGAGGGAGGAAACCAGCGAAAGTCTTCTGTTAGCTATCCCACATTCAGGCTTTTTTTCCCCCTCCTTTTGTCTAACCTGCCATAGAGCAGAACACAGAATGAGAACGAGCAGGCATCCCTCCCTTGGTCAGGCAGAAAACCCTGAAGACGAACTTACTGATTTTGTTATGTTGCGTTAATGACGAAGCTGTAGATGTGGTTCTCACCCTGCAGAGAAGTGGACCCATGTTGATAAAGTCATTCTTCTGAGTGCGGAAGGGCTGCCGACCGACCACGGGCGAGGGGGCGCTGGGCGCTCAGAGTGTTGCTGGAGAGGCTCTGCCCTCATCGAAAGCTTCTGGCATTTTCCATGCCGGGTAGTTCCCTTAGCCCAGAACCCTGCTCTGCTCTTCCGATGCTGCTTTTCCCTGGGCTTTGAAGAAATGGAGGCACGTCCAGAACTTGTCTGCGCTGGCCAAACTCGATACCGTGGCCTTAGTCTGAAACCTGGAGGGAAGTCCAAGGGGAACGGTTGAAAACGAGACCCACCTTGTCATCACCTTCCTGAGATCACCAAACCGGCGTTAACCCCTGGGATGTTGAGGTTGCCTGAAGTAACCCTCTTTCTCCTTGCTCTAGATCTTGAGCAAATTTGGACTTCCAGTGAGGCGTCCCCTCGAAGTGAAAGATAAAGGGACTTTTTTCTTCAGAACTGCTCTTGCGTGTCTGTCTGAGGTTGGCGGGACGGCCCCGAGCGCTCTGCTTCGGACTGGCGTCGGCTCAGTGCTTTCCAGGGTGTATTTTGAGCAGTGCACTTGAAGGCGGCCCGGTCTGGCCTCCGGGGACGCGATTGTTTGGGGAGGAGCCACATGCCCATCGTTTCGCGAACGCTCAGAACAACCGGCCTGGCAGATGTAATTGACCCCGACTAGAGGTACCGAAACCCAGGCTCCAAGAAACGTGGTCATGTGGTCAGTCCTGAGGGTGGGACTCGCGTCCTCCCCGAGCTGCTGCTAAGGACAGGGGAGGTGAGCCCCGCTAGCTGCATTGTGACTTCCCCGGGGAGGGGAGGCGGCTTGAGGGGCCCAGCTCGTGTGTCCCTCAGAGACCTCGTACCTGCTCTACGACTGCCCTTGCCATCTTTCCGCCTTCTCCAGGGACACCTGCTGTCCTTACGTCCTGGATTTCCTGGACATCACCTCATCCTCCCGGTTACCTGCCAGAGAGTAGGTTAAGCCTTTCGTTTGCCCCTGCTGCCGTGAGCCCCCAGCGTTACAGTTCTTCCTGTCCTTCCAGCCCTCCCTCCCAGGGGCACGGGTACATCACCTGGGGACGGTCTCAACAGCCTCATAAGCC
Organism: Panthera onca; assembly: GCF_046562875.1. Lineage (NCBI taxonomy): Eukaryota > Metazoa > Chordata > Mammalia > Carnivora > Felidae > Panthera > Panthera onca. The sequence continues at coordinate 137,936,070 of NC_138345.1, forward strand.
CTCTGGATGCTTCTCCTTTAAAGCTTTTTTTTTTTTTTTTTGTAAGTTCCTTTACTTTTTTTGAGAGAGAGAGAGAGAGAGAGAGAGAGCGCGCGCGCCAGTGGGGGAAAGGAGCAGACAGAGGGAGAGAGAACCTCAAGCAGGTTTCACACTCAGCGCAGGCCCGACGCGGGGCTCGATCCCACGGACCTTGAGATCATGACCTGAGCTGAAGCCCAGTCGGATGCTTAACCGAAGGATGCTTAACCCCCCGGGCGCCCCTCATCCTGGCCTTTAAAACCAGGTCCCACCCACCTGCCAGGAAGTCCTAAGGCAAGTGTCGCCAGGCCCCCCTGCTGGCCAGCACCCTGCCCTGAGTCCTGTCGCCTCGAGGCTCAGGACCACACCCCTTCCACCGTCACCACTGGCCTCTCCTGCTTCTGCCGCTAGTCTCCTGCCACTTCCCGTCGTGCTGCATCACAGATGGGCACAGATTTTGCCCCATCAGGGGGGAGGGTTCGTGTCCCCATCCCTCGGATCTGAGCTCGCCTTGTGGCTTGCCCTGGGCCACTCGGCCCGTGGCCTCGAAGTTGCCGCCCTCACCCTTGGGGCACCGCTGCGCTGAGAAAGGCCCACCCAGCAGCCGGCACCGACCTCCACCGGCCATCCATCCGCGCGTGGTGCCGCCACCTGATGGCCCGCCCGGCCCGCTGGCCCGCAGAACTGTGAGCACAGAAAACGCTTGCATTTCAAGCCACGACGTGGCAGGGTTGTTAGCCAGGCAGTAACGCAGAGCCGACAGGTCTCAAAGTGGGCGATACCGCCCGTCTCGGCTGTTTTTCAGTGATGCTTTAGGTCACCGTGCACACGCTAGAGACGCCCCTTACCCTCTCCCTGTCATGCTTTCTCGCCACCCTTCAGGATTCGGCTTGGGCGTCCCCGCCTTCAGGGAGCCTTTCTGGACCCTCCAGATTCCCCACATTACAGCCTCGACAATCCTGTTCGTATCTCCCCACCTACCGGGCGAGGTACCTACTCTCTGGATTGCTGCGTTTCTCCTCTGGAAACGGTACCCATACTGCCTGCCCAGCCCCGGGTACTGGGAAAATTCAAACAACGCATGTGACTGTTACTGGGGCTCAACCCCTGTGTTACCGTCTCCTTCTCTACCCTGTTCCCGGCCCCGCACCCTCTGCCCTGAGGCCGCGGGTCCCTGCAGGGCTAAGATTGCCTCTTCCAGTGCCCTCTCCAGGGTTAAGCCAGTTTCTAGCTCAGGGATGCCCATGTGTTTCCTGAAGTTCATAAAACGTGGTCTTTCAACCCCAAGGTGACCATCGGGTTCACTCAGAAAATGAAGGCCCAGCCTTACAAAGTTTGCTGTCGCGTGTCTGATGTCATCCGGCCACAACCAGTCAGACCCTCCCCTGCGCCCGATGTCATCATTCCCTTTTGTCCCTGGCGTGGCCCTGGGTCCCCTGTTGCTTCTCTGCCGTCCGGTGGGTCAACGCTCCAGCGTCATCCTCGTTGCCAGGCTTCTGTGTGCGTCGGAGCAAAGCTTTTGCCTGGTAAAACGTGAACCTCGTCTCCGTTGACTGTTGGTTCTTGTGACAAGCTTTTCAGCTCAGATTTCACTGCAACAGGCACACGGTGTGTCCAAAGTGACAGCTGGCCTGTAACGATTGCAGTATCCCCACCGACAAAGGTAAGATGAGATTTAAAAATGAGAATTCCCGCTCCAGGAAAATGGGAAGGTTTACTGGGTTTGAAGTGAAGAGAAATACTGCCATGTCGTGTGAACTTTGTGGAAACCTGGCAGGGGTTTTCTTGGAAGTGTTAGGGAACATTCTTCTTGCGCCTCGAAAGATAGACGTTAGGGGTTCACTGCTACTCTGCCACATTGGGCTCCTCACGCATTTTCATGGGCCAAATTCTTGCGATTACAAAATGCCGATGCCTCAGGCGTCGCCAGGGAAGATCTTAGATGTTCCCAGATAAAGCTGTGCACTGTGCAAACCAGTCATAATTATCCCATTTTTGGTCGCATTCATTGAAATAGGCCAGCCCCTGCCTTCTTGACCACTGCTACACCCTGGTGCTCTCCTCCTCCGTTTCAGACGTATTTCCCGAGGCATTTTCTTTACTGACTTTGGGAGCGCACTCGCTGATCATTATGCAGACGGCAATGATTGCTCAATTTCCCTGAACTTCTGGTGCCAGGTGAAGGTCCCAGAGGCTTTTTAGCATTTCTTTGTTTATTTTGAAATGTGATTTGAAGTCCTAGCCCAACAAATTGAGCTACGAGGCTCTAAATATTAAATATCTAAAAGGCGTACAGAAAAGTATAAAGAATCTGACAAGGTAGTGAATTACAGTGGGTGGAAAATGGGAAAATTATCTGATGGCTCTCTTGTCTGCCGTGCAAATGGTACTCCTTTGACAAAAATTCCACCCTTAACCTTTCTACCATTCTGAAGTCTTATCAGACCTAATTTAGCAAAAGGAAATGTAAATGGGTTCCTATAAGGTGACATCGGTAAGCACATGAAGTGATAATTCGAGGGGGGTTTTACAGTATAACAAACTCAGGTGGCTTACAGAAAGATGAGTCGTAGCAAAGTAAAAGTCCAATGTTTGTAACTATTTATTTGGGCCCTTTTTGTGTCGAATACAAGTTCCGAGTGGGGAAAATTCATCTGTTCTTTGTCTCGAGTATCTAATCCCCTCGCATATAAAAATGTTTTGAATTCTAACCATTTTATATTCATATTTCAACTCTGACAGCCAAACGAGAAAAATCAGGGATGAACAACTTTATCCCGTTTGGGGGATTTTTGTAAGTGATTTACACACACATCAACTTTAATAACATTTTTACTTTTTCTGTAATTTCATTCTTCATCTAAGTTTGCAATGCAGGTGCGTTCATCTTTGTGCGCAAAGGTTTAATAAATTAGCTTTCATATACGTAATCTAAGACTCTGAATACAAAAAAGTGAGTCACAGTTAAATTAGTATATCCAGCCTTGTAAGTTTGGAAGTAAATTTTATGGTTGCAAAAATTAATGGTAGCAAAGAAGATCTAGGAAAATGCAAGTTTGTTTTTTCAGTGTTATTTCAGCCTTAACTATAGAGACAGCAAAATCTTTTAAAGTACTTATTTTGGGGCGGCGGGGGGAAGGGCAGCTAGCCTTTGTACAAAAATAACTTTCTAAACTTGAACCGTAAGATAATGAATGCTTAAAAATAAAAAGTAGACGTAAACAAATAGCTTTTAATTGTCAGATATATCAGATGGAGACGAACTGTGTTTTTTTTGTATTTAAATGGAATGCCATCACGTTGTTACAGTCGCATTCCCGGAAATAAACATGTAGCTGATCTTGAAAAAATTAAAATTAAAAATTAAAAATGTGTTGACAGTTGGGGCAATATCGAGCTATTATTTAATACTTAATTTCAGAAAATATTTACGAAGGGCCTCGAAGGTCCAAGAAACTCCATTACTAACGTAGCGGCACAGAGAAAGGTCGTATACAGTCACAGCCCCAGGAGCCAACGAGGAGCTGATCCCTCCTGGGTCTTTGATTTCCAGTCATTTGACGAAACGAAACTTCTTCACTGTCTCTTCGAAGCGCCTGATTAATGCCAGCACAGAATATCTCCCACGTTTTCCGTCGCTTCTAAGGTGGAGAGTCAGACTGATCACCTGTCTGTTCATGTCTTTACCCCACATTCTGCGCCCGGGTCTCTCCTCCTGGGGAAGTTGCTGACGGGCCGCAGCTCAGCTCCCTACATCCCTGTGTGATGCACACTCTTTCCTGCCGATCTGGGACTTTGTTTTTTACTGTGAGGCTGAGATTTCTTTTTCCTTTTGTATGCTTTTTCTTTTTTTTAAATGTTTATTTTTCAGAGAGAGAGAGAGAGAGACACACACACACACACACACACACACACACACACACACGGAGGGAGAACGAGAGAGAAGGAGAGTGCTTGTGAGCAGGGGAGGGGCAGAGAGAAAGAAAGACAGGATCCGAAGCAGTCTCTGTGCTGACAGCAGAGAACTGGGTACGGGGCTCGAACTCACGAACCATGAGATCATAACCTGAGCCAAAGTCAGACCCTTAACTGACCGAGCCACCCCGGTGCCCCAAGTTTTTGTTTTTGTTTTTGTTTTTTTAAGTTTATTTATTTTGAGAGAGAGAAAGCATGAACAGGGGAGGGGCAGAGAGAGAGAGGGAAAGAAAATCCCAGGCGGGCTCTGCACTGTCAGCACAGAGCCCCACGCGGGGCTCGAACTCCCAAACGATGAGATCACGACGTGGGCCGAAACCAAGAGTCAGACGCTCAACCGCCTGAGCCACGCAGGTGCCCCTGTGCTTTGTTTTTAAGCCCCTGTGATGATGATACTTCACCGTGCAAATTCCTGATCAGTGTCCCAACACAGAATGACTCTGACGTCTGTTCTAGATTCCCTTGCGTCGTGTTGTCTTTGGACACAGCGGCTCTGCCATCTTGCCATCTGGGTGACGGCCGGCCACACGTGCTGACGCAGAACGGGCCGCGTCCTCGCAGGCTGTCGCCCAGTTCCTGGGGGTGTCACTGCGCCTGCAGTGCCAGGCTTGGCTGAGCGTCAGAAATACAAACCCCGCACCTCCTGCTGGGTTGTGCGAGAAGCGTGGATACAAAGTTAGCAAAATCCATTCTCTACCCTCAAGGCACACGTCAGACGTTCTCACGCCCCATGGAATTAGGGCCCCATCAGAAGCGAGCCGCGGGGCTGCCGGGACCCAGAGTTGCCTGGGCTGGACCCTCCTCGGCTTCAGAGTAAGAGCTCATCATGCCATTTGTGACTCATTTTAGCCTCGTCTTTAAAAAAAAAAAAAAAACAACATGCCGTGCGAGAGCTGTTGATGTGCCGAATGCTTACAGGTTATCAGTTAATGTGACAGTCCTTCCAGTGTTTCAGCAGCCCTCGGCACAAAACGCTCATCGTATCTGCTTCCCTTTCTGTCCCCCTTCCTTGCATCCTCCCTCCCTCCCTCCCTCCCTCCCTTCCATCCTCCCTCCCTCCCTCCCTTCCTTCTTTTCATTCTTATTTCTTTTAATGTTCTGTCACTTTTGTATACTCTGCCCAAAGGAATACTCCGATTGGTAAATGCGCTCCTGAGACCGGAAAGTAGAATTTTAGCCGTTCGCGTTGGCGTTTCCGATATACAAGGCGCAGCTCTAACATTTAAATGGGACGGCAAAGAACAGATGCCTTTAGAGCCCCGCAGGCCCCGGGGACAGGGAAGGAGGGCCAGGACGGCCGGGCACATGCATCTTGGTGGGAGCCGGGCTTGGAGCCCCGCTGCCCTGTCCTGGGCGCTCGGCCTCTGCGGAAGCCTCTCTGCGCTAGGAAACCCAAGCCCCACTGGAGTTGTGCTGGCGCTCTCTGATTTTTCTCCAGTCGTTTCTGCCTTGCCTCGTCGGCCACACTGGGAGCTGCGGAGAAAACGGATCATTTGTTGCGCCCGCCTGCCCCTCCTAAAGCACTTAGGGCAGAGGATACTGTAACTGGCACCTGGTTTGCTCTCCGAGGAACTGGGCAGTGGCTGTGCTATGTGGGCTTTAGAGCCAGACTTCCCGTGATATTTCTGCTTCTTGAGCAGAAGCCACAGTGATGGGGGCCGGGGGTGGCAGGGAGGCCCTGGAGCCCGGAGCCGCCAGGCAGGTGGGCCGCACTCTCTACCTGGGGACGCCTTCAGAGGAGCCGAGCCTCATCTGCTCGAGCCGGAAGCCAGAAAGGGCCGGCGGTGATTTGTGCAAACGCCAGTCCCCTGGCCAGAGTTCAGGACGGTATTGCCTCACTCGCCGGAGGGATTTTATCTCGTTAGCTCTTCATTAGCAGTGAGACGGACGTTTCCCTAAATAAATCTCAGGTATGCTTTAAAAGCAACTGAAAAGTAAAATGGTAAGGTCCCACAGTATTCAAACTCCCCAAGTGTAATGACAAGGAAACTAACACGATCTTACAGTTTCCGATCGATTCTTCCAGTTTCGACGCTCCTGCCAGGAAAGACAGAATACTTGCAGGGAAAGGGAAAAAAAAAAAAAAAAAAAAAAAAAAAAGGCTGCTGTCCACCTGCATTGTCCCCTGTAGCACCGGGAATATGAAGGGGTCGAGGAGGGGGGTGGTCACAGCCCCACTGACATCGCAGCCTCTGTGCAGCCCATACTTACTAGGCTGGACTTCATGGTTAAACCTTGAAGTCAGGGACTGTAGTTTTTCATGGTGAAGAACATTGTAAGTAACGCTCACCCCGCCGTCTTGCTTGCCATTTGAAGAAATCTTCCTTCAGATATAATGCGGAACGAAATACGGTAGAAAAACCGCACAGACTCACAGCCCCATCTACACTCCTAGATTACAGAGAAGGAAAGTCCCTTCCTTTTAAAGCTCGTGAAAGGCTAACGATTCTCTCTGATTTTTCCCGTGTGTGACGGTCACCATCATGGTTGCTTGTCAGAACTCCAAGGGTGAGATGTGACTTTCACAAAAATGTGCGAATTGCACCCTTTTTTCATTTCTAAAGGAAGTCAAGGCACCCCCTCACTCTTGCATTTACAGCTACTGTTTCCTTTATGCAGGGCTGAAACATGGAAGCGTTTCACGGGAGTAAGTACCGTGGGTTGTGGGTTCGCTGGGGAATGGCACCCTCACCTCGGCGGAGAGCCCCGGCCGTTGCTGGCATGCACCTGCTCGGGTCCCCTCCGTCCCGGGAGCCGTGGGCTTCACTGTGGCCACTTCAGCTGGGAAAGCGGTTCCAGAAGCCAAGTGTCCCCTGGTCTGTCTCATTGAGGACGCATGACCGCCAGGCCCAGGGGGTGGTCGTGGGGCGGGATCTCAGGGGGACGGAGGTGGGGAGGGCAGTTCGGGCAGGTGGACTCGGACGAAGGCGCAGAAATGAAGCGGCGCGGGGAAGGCGTGGACCAGGTGGCGGCCCGGTGCCGCAGGTCACAGTGGGGACAGGGAGACGGCGAAGAGGCGAGATCAGGAAGGGGACGCATCATGAGATCGCGAGTGCTGTGTCGAGGAGGGGGACTTCAGTCCGGAGGTCACAGGAAGTGGCTTCGGGCGTTTGAGCAGGAGTGTGAAACCAACCCACGTGGGACGTGGCACTGCTTTGACTCTGTGGCCGTGATCGTTTGCCAGGGAGGCCGAACGAGGCATCACAGACTGGGTGGCTTAAGGAGGCGTTTCTTTCTCACCGTGCTGGAGCCTGGAAGTCCGAGAACAGGGTGTTGGCGGCTCTGGCTTCTCCGGAGGCCTCTCCCCTGGGCTTGTAGGTGGCTGCCTTCCCTCTGCGCACGGACGCCCCGGGTGTCTTGTGTGTGTCCAAGTGTCCTCTTCTTAGAAGGACGCCAATCGGACTGGATTCGGGCCCCCTTTAAAGACCTCCTTTTGATATAAACACCTCTTTAAGACCCTGTGTCCAAATATAGCCACGTCCTGAGGTCCCGGGGGTTAGGATTCCAACATATGAATTCTGGTGGGGGTACAGTTCAGCTCATAACAGGACCCACCCACCTGGAGCGTGTTCTGTTGGTTTTTTGCCAGCTGAAACAGTCTGGCTTTGTCAGGGACGCACCTGTTTGGGTTTTTTTAGTTCTACGATGTATCCGTAAGCGCACAATCATTTTTTAGGAAAACCTGCATGAATTAGCCCGTGGGTACCAGGAGGACATGCTGATGGCGTGTCCTCCCCCACCCTGCTCGCCCTGCACCCCGCGGCTGAGCCACCTCGACCTGCTCACTCCTGGAAGGCTTCCATCGTGGGGCTTTTGCACTTGCCATTTGTTTGCTGGAACATTCTTCCCCGAGACCTCCGCACACCTCCCCCTCTCAGACCCCGTTATCCCCAAATCTGCAAGGCAGCGTCCCGTGTAAGGCAGCATCCGTTCCCCACCCGATGAGCCGTCGGACCAGGATCGGACAGTCCACCTGTGTATTTGTTTATTTGTTAACTCTCGGTGTCCCCACCAAACGCGGTGTTCAGGAAAGCGGGGATTCTGTCCACTGCTATTTCTGTCCAGCTCGGATATAGTAGATTGCGCTGAGCACAGCGTGTAGACTCAGTAGCAGGTGAGTGATTCTACCAGGATCGGCTTTGTGTCCTTACACAGTTTGTGTTTAAAGATTTTCATTTCCTTAGCGTGCTTTTCTAAAGGCATGCTGAGAAAAGGTGGTTAGCAACGTTCCTCCTCAGGTTATAAGTTCAGGTATGACGCTTTCATCGGAGGAAAACCAGTGTTCTTTTTTTTTTTTAATTTTTTTTTTTTAACATTTATTTTTGAGACAGAGAGAGACAGAGCATGAATGGGGGAGGGTGAGAGAGAGGGAGACACAGAATCGGAAGCAGGCTCCAGGCTCAGAGCTGTCAGCACAGAGCCCGACGCGGGGCTCGAACTCACGGACCGTGAGATCATGACCTGAGCCAAAGTCAGACGCTTAACCGACCGAGCCACCCAGGCGCCCCAAACCAGTGTTCTTCTATATCCACGGTTCACGAGTTACTTCTCTGTCTTCCCAGGTTGCGTTTCCGGAACCATCTAAGCAAGATGGTGGACACAGAAAGCCCGATTTGCCCCCTCTCCCCCCTCGAGGCTGATGATCTGGAAAGCCCATTATCTGAAGAATTCCTACAAGAAATGGGAAACATCCAAGAGATTTCTCAATCCATTGGGGAGGACAGTTCCGGAAGCTTTAGCTTTACAGAGTACCAGTATTTAGGAAGTGGCCCAGGATCAGACGGATCTGTTATTACAGGTGAGTGTGCTATAGCCTTAAAAGCTTTGTTTAGAAAACGTTTTGGTTTCGTGTTTTGGTTTTGGTTTTGGTTTTTTTGTGTTTTTTCTTTTTTTCTTTTTTCCTGCCGAGGAAATTGTTCTCTCTAGCTGGAAAAGAGGTCACATCTCTGTGCAGCAAACCCTTTAGACATGATAAAGCATAGCCCATTCCCCTGGGCCTGCTGTGCCGTGTGTCTCACGGTACGCTTCTTTTAAAAGCCATACGTGCGTCAAATAATACTTGGAACTCAGTTAAGGCAGTCAGCCACATTTCTAAAAAAATTCTGACTTCTTATTTCTTTAAAGCAGAGGCTCCTATTCTAATAAAAATGATGGTTTTTTAAAATCTGGAGATGTATACGAGCCATCTCCCTAAATTCTACATTGCATTACGAACTGCATCGAGTGCCAGCAAGGCAGAAACAAAGAAATAAAACACAGGGGCCACTCGGGTAACCTCTGGGATCACTGGGAAGGAAGAAGACGTAAAACGGTTCATCCTTCCAGATAGCACTTAAGTGAGCCCGGGGTAACGTGGTGTAAACCGTGCCCTCGATTCGAAAAGGCTCCGTCTGGGGTGCACCTGACTCCACACGCTTCCTGGCATGTGGTCAGTCTGGTCGGGACTGACCAGGCTGGACCAGGGTCGGCCCAGCTAGTGGTTGGCAACAGGGGTACGTGTGGTTGTCGGCTCTGAGCGTGGGATACCGGGGCCCTCCGGGGAACCGAGGGAGAATGTTCTCCACGGCAACGTCCACGAAAGGTCTCTGCGTCCTTTCCCCTCCGTGGCCCCCTATATGAGTCCTGAACCCGGAGCACGTTTCTCCCTACTGCCTTCTCACTCATTCCTGCTCCGGGAAGATGGTTTTCGTGACCATTGCACTGACTTTAGTGACGGTGGGAAGGGAGGGTTCATGCTGTGCTGAACAGCGTGCGCTGATAAAACCTGTACAGAGAGAGTCGTGCAAAGCGGATGCACTCTCAACCCAGCAGGCCCACCGGGGACAGACATTGTTCAAAGGGAGATGTGAATGGGGCGCCCGGGTGGCTCAGTCAGTTAAGCGCCCGACTGAAGGTCATGATCTCACGGTCTGTGGGTCCGCCCTCCGTGTCGGACTCTGTGCTGACAGCTCGGAGCCCGGCACCTGCTTCGGATTCTGTGTCTCCGTCTCTCTCTGCCTCTCCCCCGCTCGCACTCTGTCTTTGTCTCTCTTTCTCTCTCTCTCTCTCTGTCTCTCTCTCTCTCAAGAAAAATAAACATTAAAAAAAATTAAAAAGAAATAAATAGAAGGAGACGTGAATGGGGGTGTGCCCGGCAACCATGGTTCATGGTACGTGCAGTGCAACGGTGCATGTGATGGGGACGAACAGGAAACAAGGAAAGCAGAGAAATCGTGCGCGTTCCCTGCAGCGGAACGCTCTATGGTAACTTCAAGGAATGAATTCGCTCCGCTTGTGTCAACATGAACCCATGTAAAAAGTGGCACTGAGTGAAAATATGCTGAAGGATATCTTCAGCAGGATTCAATTCCCGTAAAACCTCCAGCACCAGAGAGTGCCGCGTGGGGTAGGTGGGTTCGGACGCGCACCTCGGAAAGGTGGCTCCAGCTTTACTGTGTCGATCACCCACCGAGAGAAGAGAGGGGGGCGGAGGGAAGGGTCTCCGGCCGAGAAAGAGACCGGGGGGGGGGGGGGGGGGCGGGGAGCTCCGTGGGGAATTCAGCCCTTGCAGGTGGTACTTTCAACAGAGACGTGAAGCCGTGTGAGAAAGCATCACAGTTTGGAAATCTGGGCGGTGGGTGTTATACTCTATATTTTCCTATATGTTTGAAGTACTTTAAAGGAAAATAAAAGCAGCGGGAAGGAGCATTCCTGGCAGGAGGAAAAAAAGGCAGCTGGTGCAGAGGCTCGCGTAATCCTTGCGAAAACCCCGGATGGTTGCCGCTTCCCAAGTGGAAACGAACCCGCGGGAATTAGGTAATGTGGCCCGGTCACACAGCTGGAAAGAGGCCGCGCCGAGACTTGACCCCGTGCTCCCCGGCTGGCTCCACAGCCACGTTGTTTGTACGGACATCCCTTTTGACGCCCTGCTCTCGACCTCGTAACTCAGGGATTGTGCGATCCGTGCAACACCCTGTGAAGATGATGCGTTAAAGGACTCTGCGGCCTTCGTGACCGAGCAGCCTCTGTAGTGACCCCAACAGACCTTTATAAACGGTTCAAGTCTTGGCTGCTTTTCCCATGACGTGTTCCAGAGAGAGTGTCCCGGGTGATGGCCGCTTCCAGAAACAGTGAGGGAGGGAGCAAGGAAGAGCCTCTGTGTTGTAGGCCCGCCTTGCCGAGTCTTGTGGCCAGCCCGTGCCGGGGTCAGGGACGGTGACAGCCCAGCTACCCAGCACCGGTTGGCCACCGCATGGGCCTTATCTCCCTGAATCCCAAGAGCCGTGTTTGAGTTCGTCGTTATGTTTATTTAAGGGAAGAGGAAAGGAGGCAGACCCCAGGACTTTGGGACGTGCTGGAGGTTACAAGCCCAGAGTAGGAGAAAACCTGGGCTCAACACCCAGCTCTCCACCCCTCAAAATGGGTCCTTTCTTCTCCACATCATAGACACGCCGCACGCCGGGGTGTTTTTGTGCACTATTTGTGGTTACGTTGACTGTCAGAAATCGGTTTTCTTCCGGATTCGAGATTTCTCTGTGTCAATTTGTCTCTTTTCTTAAAGGAAGTGGTTTCTTCCCCCTTCTTTGGAAAACATACAGTCCCTCTTATAACGAAAGGATTCGAGGATACGCCTTCCTTCAGGTCAGACACAGTCTCGAGGTCCTTCTGAAATAAGGAACTTGCGTGAGCGGGGCGGACGTGTCATGGTAAAGCCCCCGGAAAGTTCTGTTCTAGCCGTGGACACGAAGAGCGTTCAGACACCCTCCCGCTTTCTCCGGGAAGGCAGAGGCCACACAGCGGCCGCTCGGCCTGGGCTTTCTCTTCCCAAGTCCTCACCCTCCAACAGAAGGAATGTGAAGTCACATTCTTCCAGTTTAGGTCAAGGTAGCTTTTCTAAAACTAACGTCTTTCGGGTCGTTGTCAGCAGCTACACGCCGTCTGAAAGCTGGGACACAGGTAAGACCTGGAAACGTCACGCCAACTAGCCTCGTGGTCCATACGCTTCGTGGGAAGCCACGTTTGACCCAGCTCCACGGGCTGCCGCGCACGTCCCGTCTAAAGAAAGTAAAGGGCAAGGGTTTGGGGGGAGAGAGTTCCACGCTGGCCTCCGACCAATTCCAAGGAACTTCGTGACCAAAACAGGAGGGGGACCTTAGCAAAAGTGAGCACACCGAGGTGTGCTGGGCACACGCCCCTGCCTCTGCACCACCAGCCTTCCCCGCGGTGGGCGTGTGGTCCGCCACTCGTAGCCCCTCCGGCCCCTGACTGGTGATCCTTTCGGTCATTTGGAATCACCTCATACTTCTTACTGGTTTCCCCGTGCTCGTGTCACTGGCTACTTTGAGGGATAAGATTATCCCTCACTTGTAAATTAGATTTTCCATCTCTTGGGTGATGGTGCGAAATTACGTGAACCGCTCCCGTGGAAGGGCCATCTATAAAGTGTATTCGCTTCACGTGTTACACCCAGGAGACCAGACGGGCGAGGCGGCTGTGCAGCCTGATCTATCTTTCTCGCCTCGATTTTTCTTAGCGACTTGACTGGCATTCCATAAACTGCACATATTTAAAGTGTACCACTTGATGTGTATACGTACACACACACACGTTTAAAAAGTTTTTTTAATGTTTTATTTTTGAGAGAGAAAGACAGAGCCCGAGCAGGGGAGGGGCAGAGAGAGAGGGAGCCACGGAATCCCAAGCATCTCCGGGCTCCTAGCTGTCAGCACAGAGCCCGACGCGGGGCTCGAACTCATGGACCGCGAGATAATGACCCGAACCGAAGTTGGATGCTCAACTGACTGAGCCACCCAGGCGCCCCCCCCACACACATTTTAAGTGTGAAACCGTCACCACAATCAAAACAGTGACCCAATCCATCAACCCCAAATTTACTTGTGCCCTTTTATAAACCCTCTTCTCCACCCTCGGTTTCCTTCCCCTCCCCTGAGCAACCCCCGGTCTGCCTGTCATTATATATCTGTTTGTGTCTCCTAGAATTTTATATAAAAAGAATAATACAGGGACACCTGAGTGGCTCAGTCAGTGAAGCATCCGCCTCGTGATTTCAGCTCAGGTCACGATCTCACAGTTGGTGGCATCGAGCCCCATGTCGGGGCTGTGCTGACAGCATGGGGCCTGCTTGGGATTCTCTCTCTTTCTCTCTCTGCCCCTCCTCTGCTCTCTCTGTCTCTCTCTCAAAATAAATAAACTGAAAAAAAAAACAGGAAGAATACAGTATGTTCTCTTTTCAGTCTGACTTCTTTCACTCAGCAGAATTATCTGGAGCTTCTTCTGCACGAGTTCCGTCTTTCTGTCTGTTGTGCGGCTCTGCTCCTGTTTGCTTCTCCGGGTACCCGCCGATGAACATTGGAGTCGCTTCTAGGTATTGGCTGCCAGAGATCAAGCCGTGTACCAGTCTCTGTGTGGACATGTGCCTTCACTTCTCCCGGGTAGACACCTGGGAGCAAATGGCTGGGACATAAGGTGGATGTTTGCGTAGCTTTTAAGAAACTGCCAAAATCGGGGCACTGGCGTGGCTCAGTCGGTTAAGCGTCCGACTTCGGCTCAGGTCACGGTCTCGCGGTGTGTGGGTTCAAGCCCCACATCAGGCTCTGTGCTGACGGCTGGGAGCCCGGAGCCTGCCTCGGACTCTGCGTCTCCCTCTCTCTCTGTCCCTCCCCCGCTCTCACTCTGTCTCTCTCTGTCTCTCAAAAATAAATAAAGGTTTAAAAAAAATTTTTTTTAATGAAAACAAAAGGAAGGAAACTGCCAAAATCTTTTCCAGAATGTGATACCATTTCATGCTCCCACCAGCGCGTGTGAGAGCTCCAGCCCCAGCACGCCGTCACCAACTGTGGTTGTGGTCAGTCTTCTGGGTTTTTTCCCATTCCAACGGGCGTGTAACGGTATGTGATGCTGAGAATCTTTTGCCAGATATCTTCTTTTTAAAAAAGTTTTACTGAAGTGTAGTGGATGTACAATGTTCGTTTCAGGTGCACAACACAGTGAATTTTCCACACGATAATCTGTGCGTTACAGAGCGCTCACCACGGCAAGTGTCGTCACCATCTGCCGCCACGCAGCGTTATCGTGATCGTATGGGCCGTGTTTCCTGTGCCGTACTTTCCGTCCCCACGGCTGGTTTACCAAGTCTGTACCTCTTCTACGTACACGTCTTCTTCGGTGACATTTCTGTTCAGATCTTTTGCCCGTTTTAAACCGAGTGGTGTCCTTGCTCTTGACTGCCGAGAGCTATTCCTCTCTTCTGGATGCAAGTATCTTCATCAGATATGCGACGTATAAATATTTTCTCCTAGTCCGTGGCTTGTCTTTTCTCTCTCCTAACAGTGTTTTTCAAAACCCAGAAGTCCTTGATTTAGAGGAAATGCGATTCATCAGTGTTTTTTCTTGCATGGATCATGCCTTCTGTGTCATGTTTAAGAAATATTTGCCTGGCCCGAAGTCACTTTCTTCTACACGTTTTCTGTTGTTTGGGTTTTACATTGACGTACCGGATCTATTGAGTTAATCTTCATACGTAGATCAAAACTCACTTCTTCTCTCTCTCTCTCTCTCTTTTGCATTGTAAAGTTCTAGCACACTTTGTCAGAAAGACTGCTGTCTCCACTAAATGGCTTTTATATCTTTGTCAAAAAGCAATTGACCTTACCTGCCTGGGTCTATTTCCGGACCCTCTGTTCAGTTTCACTGATCTGTTTCTCTCATTTGATACCAATGCCATTAATTCCTGGCCACTATAGTTTTATAGTAAGGCCTGGAGTCAAGTAGCGTTAAGTTCTCCAAATTTTTTCTTCTTTGCTAAAGGTGCTTTGGGTATTCTGTTAATTCCAGAATCGGTTTTTCAATGTCTACCCAACAAGCCTGCTAAGATTTTGATTGGGATTGCCTTGAACCAAAAGGTCCATGTGGGGAGAACTGACATCATAACAACACGAAGCCTTTGGAGCCACAGACTTACTGCCCCCATTAGATTCATTCTTCATTGTTTTCTAGTTTTTAGTGCACAGGTCTTTCACAGTTTTTGTCAGATTTATTGCTAAGTGTTTCACATTTTATAAGGTCTTAGGATGTTATGCACAGATAGTTACGTCATCTGTACATAAAGAGTTGTACTTCTTCCTTTTTTTTTTTTTAATGGGCTTCATGCCCAGCGTAGAGCCCAGCGTGAGGCTCAAACTCATGACCCTGAGATCAAGTTCTGAGCTGAAATCAAGAGTTGGACACAACCGACTGAGGCACTCAGGCAGCCCACTTCTCCTTTTTTAAGCTAGATGTCTTTATTTCATTTTCTTGCCTTATTACACTGGTTAGAACCCCCAGTACAATGTTGAATTAAGTGGGGGGACACCCCTGCCTGGTTCCTGATCTCAGTCTCCCACCACTAAGTATGAAGATGACCATCATTTTTCATAGATGCCCTTTCTTAGATCGAGGAAATTCCCCTTCTCATCCTAGTTTTCTGTGAATTTTTATCAGAAATTGAAGTTAGATTTTGGCAAATGTTTTCCCTGCATCCGGTAAGATGATCAAATGACTTATCTTTATGAGTGATTGATAGGGCGAATTATACTGTTTGATTTTCAAAGTTTAAGTCACCTTCACATTACCACAATAAATCGTACTTGGTCATCACGTATTGTCCTCTTTACACATTATTGGACTTAACTTCTTAAATTTTTGTTAAGAATTTTTGCATCCGTCTTCATGAAGGATATTGGTTCTAGTTTTTTTTGCAAAATCTTTATCTGGTTTTTGTATCAGATTAATGCTGGCCTCATAGAATGAGCTGGGAAGTCCGCCCTATTCTCCGTTTTCTGTATATCCCTGTACAATTGATACTCTTTCTTCTTAAGTGCTTGGTAGATTTCCCACACGAAGCAAAATTTTTTGGTCATATTTCTGTGTTTCATTCTGGATAGTTTCTTTACTGGGTCTTCAAGTTCACTAATCTCTTCTTCTACAGTGTCTAATCTGGCCCTGATCCCATCCAGTGTATTTTTCACATCAGTTAGTGTAGACTTACTGGCATGACCAGTCTCTACCTAACACATCCAGTCTTTCATTCAGCTCCTTAAACACTTAGGATACACTCATAAATTTCTATCATCTTTGTTACTTTGGGGTCAGTTTAAGTTCATTGATTTTTCTCCTCATCATGGGTCGTATCTTTCTGCTTCTTTACGTATTCTTAATTTTTTTTAATGTTTATATATTTTTGAGAAAGAGACAGAGGGCATGAGCGGGGGAGGGGCAAAGAGCAAGGGGGACAGAGGATCTGAAGCAAGCTCTGAGCTGTCAGCACGGAGCCCAGCGCGGGGCTCGAACTCACGAACCGCGAGATCACGACCTGAGCCGAAGTCGGACGCTTAACCGACGGAGCCACCCAGGTGCCCCGTGTATTTTTTAATTTTTTAATTGGATGCCATCCATTGTGAACTTAGTTCACGATGGATATTTTTGTATCCCCGTAAATATTTCTGAGTTTTGTTCTGGGATGCAGTTACCTTACTTGGAAAAGGTTTGACCTTTCAGGTCTTGTGTTAGATGGAACCGTAACGGTGTGGAGTCTGCAGGTAAGTGTGCCGCGATACTGAGCCCAAACCCTTTTGAGTACTTTACCTGATGGCCTACGAATTCTGACACTTGCGTCGTGAATGGTGGTCACGGAACTCTATGCAGCCTTATCAGAGTCCTGGATGCCGTCTCCTCTGTCATTTCAGGTCGCTGCTGGAGCGTCTTTTCCTTTTGGTTCTCTTAGCTGGGGGAACAAAGAGATACGTGCACATGCTAACCCGTGTGTACACGCACGTCTATAAATATTTCTGTACGTAGCCATCTGGATCTCTGTTAAGCAGGAGCTCATACTAATGCCGGCAGCTCTAAGCCACCGCCATGGAGGTCGGTCTCACCCCTCCCAGCTGATCTGCAAGGGTCTAAGCCACCGCCATGGGGGTCGGTCTCACGCCTCCCAGCTAATAGGCAAGGGTCTCAGCCACCGCCACAGGAGTTGGTCTCATGCCTCCCAGCTGATCGGCAAGGGTCTAAGCCACCGCCATGGGGGTCGGTCTCACCCCCCCCAGCTGATCGGCAGGGGTCTAAGCCACCGCCACGGGGGTCGGTCTCACCCCTCCCAGCTGATCTGCAAGGGCACGCTCCAGCAGTGAGAGGCCTGGCGCCCACACCACCATCCCTCCAGTTCATTGTCCATCTCTGTCTACACGATGGCGGCACCAGGGTGGCGGGCCGTACCCCTGTGGGGGCCACTTTATCCGCCGATGCGCCTTGCTTGCACACAGCTCCTTTGCCTTCCGTGCCATAGACGCCACTGGTTTCCAGGGTTCCTAGGGTCATGTCTTCTCCACGCCTCCTTCAGGGAGGCCGTTTCGTACACATGTAACACAGTGAGACGACTTTGTCCCGTTCTGTGTGTCACCCCACAGTCCCCCAGCCTCCTAAATATTTTTTATTTATTTGCACACGTTAAGGCTCGCCCTGTACTGCAACGTTCCGTGGGCTTTGACAAACGCACAGCATCACGTCGTCACTACATTTTCGCATCGACTGTTTTACCGTTTCCAAAAGACCTGCCTCACCTGCTCAAGCCCCCCCCCCCAACCCCCGACCCCAGCCACTCGTCTTCGTACCAACAGCCACGAATGAGCATTCCCGTTGTTCCCCATCTTCGCCAGCACTGAGTGTTGTCAACTCTTCCGTTTCGTCTTGTTTTCGTTTGAGCCAGTCTCACAGGTGCAGGGCGACGTCTGCTTGTTCTAATTCACAGTTTCCCAGCGGCCAGGGACACGGAGCATCTTTGCACGGGCTTCATTGCTACCTCTGTACCTTCTCCAGGGAGGTGTCTGTGCAGATCTTCTCCCCGTTTTTCAATTGAGTCGTTGGTTTTTCTTACTGTTGAGTTTTAACACTCCTCTGTGTGCTTCGGATCCAAATCTTTTATTAGATGTGTGCTTTGCAAATGTTTTCTCCACATCTGTGGTTCGTCTTTTCGTTTTCCTGGCAGTGTCTTTTGGAGAGCAGAAAGAAGTTTTTAACTATAAGAAAGTCCAACTTTTTTTTTTTTTTTTTTTAAGTCTTTCATGGATTTTGCTTTTGGTCTTGCCCACATGGACTTTCATCCTTTATTCTGGTGTGATTTACGGCGTTTACAGTAAAGCGCTGGAGGGAAGCAAAGTAACAACTCGCGTGTGGGCCGCGCCCGGTGTGGGTGGGGAGGCCGCTGGGCGTGTTGGGGTCCAGAACCGGGGACGGCCCAGCGGCAGGTTCGGGGACGCTGCAGCGGTAACAGCAGGGGCACAGGCGGGGGTGGGCCAGCCCAGGACGGGGGCTCCTCACTGAACACCTCACGAGCAGTCGTGCCCTTGGAAACCTGGTTTAGACATCGATGATGCGTCTGCAGTGTTCATGAGTCTTCCCTCCTCTGTTCTCAGACACCCTCTCACCGGCTTCGAGTCCCTCGTCGGTCACTTGTCCCGTGGCTCCAGGCAGTGCTGATGAACCTTCCAGCGTAGCCCTGAACATTGAATGTAGAATCTGTGGGGACAAAGCCTCGGGCTACCATTACGGAGTTCACGCGTGTGAAGGCTGCAAGGTATGGTGGCCCCTGGCGGAGGGGACGGACCCTGCTCCAGGGGCCGCGTGTGGTTCCTTTTACTTACTTATTTAATTTATTTTGAGAGAGCGAGAGAGCAGGGGAGGGGCAGAGAGAAACAGAGACAGAGAATCCCAAGCAGGCTCCACGCTGTCAGTGCAGAGCCGGACGTGGGGCTCGAGCTCACGAACCGCGAGAGCATGACGTGAGCCAAAATCAGGAGTCGGATGCTTAACCGACTGGGCCACCCAGGCGCCCCTGGTTCCTTTTATGTTTTACGCAGATTTTCATCACTACTAAAAAGATCTGCCAGAAGACAGAGATAAGAAACAGACCCACGTAAGAGATTAGCTTCTCCGTTCAGAGGGTCTGGGGCAGATTGCTGGGCCGTACTCGTTAGGACGTTGAAGAGACATGTTTGAAAGAAAATAAACAGTAAGAGGGATCCCTTTATTTGAGTCCGGGGCCAGGGGGCCCACTCGCTCTTTCAGTCCTCAGCAGGCCGGGGGGGGGCAGTGGTCCTCACGGCCATCGGAGGTGGCCGGACGCCACATCGTGCCTTTACGACGATGTATGTGTTCTCAGCTCTGGGGTTTCGTGTACGCGACAATCTCAGCGTCCGGTTACAGGCAGAAATCTCCTTCCCCTGCGCGCACGGAGACAGCTTACTGACTCCTGAAGATGCCGCGGCCTTTACCGGTGCAGGTGCGACCTGCCTCCTTGAGACGCTGTCGCAGCACCCGAACCTGGGGCGGCCTTGGAGGCCTGCGTCGCAGGGAGAAAAAGGGCTGCGTGAGCGGGGCCGGCTCTGCCTCCCGACGACGGTTAGAATTCTGTCTTCAGCCCCCCGCGTGACCCTGTGCCTCCTCCGGCCATCCCGCTGCACGGACCCAGACGACCAACTGAGTGAAGGCACCAGCCTCCCCTCCTGTTCCCCAAGAAATTGCTGTCCCCCCTCCTGCGGGCCCCCGGACCAGCCCCATCAGGAAGACGTAGGAAGGAGTGGGAAGCAGAGAGAACAAGAACCGAAGCAAATACACAGACTCCTTCACAAGCCTCCTGATCACGTGCCTGTGACAAAGCTGGTTGCAGGGTGGCCTCTTCTGCAGGGCCGCACCTACGTTCCTTTCGTTTCATTTTTTTTTTTTATGGGCTAAATAGTGACGTTTTCTCTTACTGGGGAGAGCTTAAGATGCTTCTGTAAAGCAAGACAACTGTTTGCAAACAGTTGGCTCCCTTTTATTGTGGTCGATGGGAATTGCTGTCTTGCAAGGAGTTAATACTCTCTTCTAAGATGCCTAGGAAGCGCTTAGTCCCCAGTAAGGGTGTGGGTGGGACAGGGAGGGGTGACGCTTGTCCGACCCGGGGCAGGGCCGAGTAGCCCTGGGAGACCTCGCTTGCGTCTCCCCAAACCAGGGGAGGACGTTCGGAAGCTGCTTTGCACTTTGCCACGTTTTGTCGTGTGGCATCTTAGGCGTAATGACATTTGCGATTCTCAGTTTGTCCCAATTATGTCAGACTTTTTAGAACCGTTCCACGAATTCTAGTTCGCTTGCAAAGGACAATAAATGAGCAACAAGGAGCACGAGTAAGGCAGTGACACCGACTTGGCCGCGGCCCACGGTCGCTGATCGACTGTGTCTCAACCCCTCAGGGCTTCTTCCGGAGGACGATCCGACTAAAGCTGGCGTACGACAAATGTGACCGTAGCTGCAAGATCCAGAAAAAGAATCGAAATAAGTGCCAGTACTGTCGTTTCCACAAGTGCCTTTCGGCTGGGATGTCCCATAACGGTAGGTAAGGTTGTCCAGCGTGCCCTCCCGGCCCGCGCCCCAGCTTTCCTCCCCCGTTGGGTCGCAGCGCACCGCGCTTTCCACGAATGCGCCGCAAAGACAGTTAGGACCCAGGTCGTGTTGCAACCAGAGTAGCCTAAGGAAGTAAGAGTCCCACGTGGCTGAGCTTGCGCAGCGTGCCTGCGATCCCCGTTAGAAACTCCACACGGTAAGACTGGGGTCTGAGATTGCCGCTGGGATGCCAGAATGGTCACAGCATCCGAATGAAGTGTGGGCCATTGTAGACACCTTCCCACGCTGAATTCCATTATTCGGAATCATGCCGCCAGTTTAGAACGTGCCAGTGAGGACGTGAAGGTATAACCAGTTCCCAGCAGTGGCATGTCTCCCTTCTGGAAAAAGAAAGAGGGTGCCGGACGAACTCGTTCTAGCGGTCACGTCCGTCTCCTTGAACTAAGGGTCAGTTTTGGACCTGACGACAGTAAACAACCCCCAGCCGGTCCTGTTGCTGAAATGAGTAAATGGTGTGGCCTTTTCTTTTCTTTTAATTTTTTTTTAACATTTATTTATTTTTGAGACAGAGAGCATGAACAGGGGAGGGTCAGAGAGAGAGGGAGACACAGAATCTGAAACAGGCTCCAGGCTCTGAGCTGTCAGCACAGAGCCCGACGCGGGGCTCGAACCCACGGACTGCGAGATCGTGACCTGAGCCGAAGTCGGACGCTTAACCGACTGAGCCACCCAGGCGCCCCGGTGTGGCCTTTTCTTTTCACCTTTTTTTTTTTTTTTTTTTTTTTTTTTTTTTTTTTTTTTTTTTAAGTCCAGGATTTATGAAGGTTGAGCTTTATCTTCCTTGCTCCAGAGGCAGAACCTTGGCCGATATGGAGGGTGGGTTTTCACTCGTGGACGAATCCTCGGCGCGAACTCTCTGCCCGGCGGTCGGTAGCTGTCACGGGCCGCCTTGCTCACTTCTGCTCGCTTCCTATTCCCGTTTCTCCCCCTCCCCCCCCCCCCCCCCCAGCAATTCGTTTTGGACGGATGCCAAGGTCTGAAAAAGCAAAACTGAAAGCGGAAATTCTCACATGTGAACACGACCCAGAAGATGCTGAAACGGCGGATCTGAAATCCCTCGCCAAGAGAATTTACGAGGCCTACCTCAAGAACTTCAACATGAACAAGGTCAAGGCCCGGGTCATCCTGGCGGGGAAAGCCAACAACAACCCGGTAGGTGTCCCCGCGGCTGTTTGCCATCCAGCCTGAAGTGTCCCCCTGGCGACCCGTCAGCTAGAGTCCCAAGGAGGGGCTGAGGAAACAGGTGTTACATGTTGGGAGAGTGGTGTTTACCCCCAAGGCAAACGAGAGGCCACGGATAGAGGCGTCCAGAGACTAAGAGGCAGCTTAACAGCAACTCCTGGGTTTGCTGCGCCTCAGAGCTCCTGGCAACCAAGTTATTACAATGACTGCGTGATTAATACACACACACACACACAAATCTGGTTAATAGCTTAGGGGCATTTCTTAAGTGCATTAAAAAAAAAAATCTCTATTTTATGCCAGAAAATGGAAGCATTTTCTTTTCATTCAACCTGTGTTCTTTTTATTATTTTTATTTATTCATTTATTTTGAGAGACAGAGAGAATCCCAAGCAGGATGCGTACTGTCCGTGCAGAGCCTGATGCGGGGCTCGAGCTCACAGATCATGAGATCATGAACTGAACTGATATCGAGAGTCAGATGCTTAACTTCCTAAGCCACCCAGGTGTCCCCCAACATGCGTTCTTACTTATCCTTCCCCTAAAACTCCTCCCTCTTTTCCCATCACCCCTCCCCTCCCCCCCTCCAAGGCCTCCTCCTGTTTCTTCATTGAAAAGGCAAGGATATCTCTGGGCTTAGAAAGGGCTATTCGTTTACGGAAATTTTATTGTCTTCTCTGGACCTTTTCCGCAGCACTGAGCGGGTGTCTGGGGATCCTCCTTCACTCTGCCTCCTGCAACCCCCCACCCCATGGTCAGCTCAGCCTCCGTCTCCATTACAGAACTAATCCCAGGGCCTCTTCAAAGAGGGGCTGGCCCACGGTTGGCTGATGAAGATATTTTGCCTTTTTCCTACATGCATGGTGAAACAGGTTTAATTTGTGCTAATGAGTAGCTAGCTGAAAGCAATCCTGATTGGGAATTACAAGCTGGAATTTTTAGTCACAGGAAAATGAAGTATTTCACAAGCCACTTACTTTCATGAACAAACCAACCTTCTCTTTGACGGAGTCTTTAATTCTTCAGTGAAATTCTCCCATTAAATAGGCTGAGACATTGCAGAACAGCTCAGGCAAACTCTATTAAATTGGCAAAGCCACACCCATGCTGGGAGGCCCCAGAGGCTTTTATAAATGAGACCCTTTCTGGATCACAAGGGTGAGAATAAAATAAGTTTTTAATTTTGAATTTCCCTCTTGGAAATGATTAGAATAACCCTGTATTAGAGTCACCAGCAATTCTGATCTCTTTGAGATCTTCTCTTGCTCGCTTGGGTTTTTAGAATTTAAAGGGAACTTAAAAGTCCTCTTTACTCTTAACCAAACACTGTTCTTTAATATTAATTTCATTCCCACGGAGTGTCTTTCCGAGATCCTTCCCACCAAGATCCACACGCCCTTGGAAGGAGCCCCCTCGGCCCGAGCTGATGCCATCTGGGCATTTCCTCTCTGGGAGGAATCTATTTTCATCTTAAGGAAATAAATAACAGACTTGAAGTCTGGGCTGGGGCTTCACCGTACAGGAGAAAGGGAATTCAGCAAACTGCTCGCGGGGGGGGGGGGGGGGGCGCGTGCCTGCCCCTGCCCCCCACCTCCAAACCAGAGTGCAAGGTCACCGGTCTGAAAGGCAGCGTGCAGGTGTCTGCTGCTCATGGCCGGTGATCCTGTGATCGCGGTGTCTGCACAGGGCCGGACTGCTTCACCCAAGGCCCTCTGCCTTGGCCCTTCCCCGTCCCCCTCCTCCCCACCAGCCCAATGGGGCACTTCCTGGGACTGAGAGCCCCCAGTGCAGGACACAGCCTCTACAAAGACCCATAGCTGACCCGGAACCAGTTAGGAGGCTGGGTGGGCCGGGAGGGGGATGCTGTGGGAGGGGAAGGAGGAGGGGTGCAGAGAGGGTCTTGAGAGGAAGAAGGGGGCTGCACGAAGGATGGAGATTCCATGGCTTTGGGGAAAGATCCGCAGGGGGGTGACGGCAGGAATAGCGAATGTTTCCGTCCGCACAAGGGCTGGTTTGAGCCCCTGAGATCTCCGAACCTCGAGGCCAGAAAACGAGCAGGGTCCTCAGTTACCTAGTCCTCGCTTGTCAGGTCCCTTGCTGCCCCCTGATATGCGGGTGCCAGGAACAAGCTGAGGTGCAGAGGCAACATCGGTGCCATCCGAACTTGGCTTCCAAAAGAAGTGCTCTTCAACAGTGTCCTAAAAAGTCCGTGTGTTGATGTGTGAGGTGTTAAGAATGTCACAAGGAGACGTTCCAGGAGGCCACTTGCAATGAGATGGCGAGGAGCGCTGAAGTCTGGGCTTTCTGTGCTGTGTCCCCTCCCAAGGGCGCCCTCCGCATGCGGGCCGCTCCCAAGTGCTCAGGCCCCAGCTCTGCACATGTGCACACACCCGTCCTCACTCCAGCTCACTTCTGGCTTCAGAGGCCTTACAGCCCTGAAGAGACAGAGGGTGAGTGGGGGAGGGGCAGAGAGAGAGGGAGACACAGGATCCGAAGCAGGTTCCAGGCTCCGAGTTGTCACCACAGAGCCTGACACGGGGCTCGAACCCACCAGCTGTGGTCAGGTCAGATTGTGACCTGAGCCGAAGTCCGATGCTTAACGCTTAACCGACTGAGTCACCCAGGCCTGGCTACAAGTTTCTTAATTCAGATGTTCCTCTCAAAGATTCCCGTGTGGCCCACAATTGTCAGGGATTATATTTAGAGTCTTTGAATGTCACCAGTTATGGAAAATCTTTGTCCTCTGGGAACATAATTTTTAGACAAAATCATGAGTCAGTAGCAGCCAGCCTGAATGCAAACTGGGATTATAGTAACAGAGGTGTCTTGTCTGAGAAGACTAAATGAAGCAAGGGGATGAATTTTTGACCTGCGGCTGGGAATGGATTCTAACACTTGTTGTTTAATTTTTTTGAATGTTTATTTAATTTTGAGAGAGACAGAGCGTGAGCGGGGGAGGGGCAGACAGAGAGAGAGAGACACAGGATCTGAAGCAGGCTCCAGGCTCCGGGCTGTCAGCACAGAGCCGGACGCGGAGCTCAAACTCACAGACCGTGAAATCACGACCTGAGCCAAAGTCGGACGCTTAACCGACTGAGCCACCCAGGCGCCCCAGTTTTTTTTTTTTTTTTTTAATGTTTATGTAGTTTTGAGAGAGAGCATGAGCCCGGGAGGGGCAGAGAGAAGCGGACAGAGGATCCAAAGCAGGCTCTGCACTGACAGGAGCGAGCTCGATGTGGAGCTTGAACTCACCAACCGTGAGATCGAGACCCGAGCCGAAGTCAGACGCTTAACCGACTGAGCCACCCAGGCGCCCCTTTTCGCAATGTTCCTGATTCTTCGGGACAAGGGGCCTCCTGGTGTCATCCTGAAATGGCATCACCTCTTTAGGGGATGTTGCTTTAAGATTGAAAAACATACTTTTTATACTGTTTACTAGAAATGTGTAGTAAAACCTAACTGAAGCTTACTAAATGGTTTCATCCAAAGCAATTACACCAATAATTCACAAGTAAGTTTTTCCTAAAAGCTGGTGCTGCCTGACTTTCCATAGAAAGTGCTGTTTAAATGTATTTAAAGACGAGTTCTTGGGGCGCCTGGGTGGCTCAGTCGGTGGAGCCCCCGACTTGAGCTCAATGATCTCGCGGCTTGTGGGTTCGAGCCCCGCGTCGGGCTCCGTGCTGACATCTCAGAGCCTGGAGCCTGCTTCGGATTCTGTGTCTCCCTCTCTCTCTCTGCCCTCCCCTGTTTTCACTCTCTCTCTCTCTCTCTCAGAAATAAACATTAAAAAAAAAATTTTTTTTAAGTAAGTAAAGATCAGTTCTTGTCAGTAACATCATCAACACACACGATACCAATCAGGTTTGCACATGAGTGATAGATGTCAGTTAGGAGAACCTTCTGGTCTCAGTGGGGAGTGACTTGGGGGGGAAATTGGGCAGGTTTCTGCCTCACGCTATTTAAACTCATCACAGCCTGCTTTATTTATTTGAAATGACCACCCGTGATGGCAGATACATTCATATTCTAACTTAAGTATAAAAGGCGCATTCCACAGTTCTATATAAGCAGCGTGGCTTTTTTTAGATGGTCCTATCAACTGTGTTTATCAAGTGTGTTAGCATACATAATTTCTCTTTAATAAACATTGGTTTCTTAATATGAGCACCTGTTTTGAATTCAAATGGTTCCTAATTCTGTTAGTGAGGCCCTGCCTCCTTAAAATCCAAGTGATGATTTTATAAAAATGAAATGAAATATTTCTGCCAGTTATACCCCCATTTATGAGAGTATGTTTCACATAAAACCAGTCCCGGACGGGTTTCGGGGGCGTGTATCCCATTTCAGAAGGCCCCGTGCCTGGAAGGGCCCCACGCTGGGATGTAATGTTCTGTTGCTGTCTTGAAATTCTTCATCATTTTTTAACAAGGGGCCCCACGTTTTCATTTTGCCCTGAGGCCCGCCAATTCTGTAGCCGGTCCTGCGAGATGCGCCATCAAAAAAGAAACCCGTGTTCTGTGGTCACGTACTTTGGGAGCTACTGCCTGTCCCTGCTCTCGAAGCTTCACTGCACACACCTGTTGCGATAGAGACTCTATAAGGTCCTAACTTCCTTTAACTCAGCGTTTCCCAAATTTCTCTGGCCACACAACTTTGTTTTAAGACCTTTATTTCTGCCATGGGTACTTTTTTTTTGTATGTTTATTTTTGAGAGAGAGTGCAAGTGGGGGAGGGCCAGAGAGAGAGGGAGACACAGAATCGGAAGCAGGCTCCGGGCTCCGAGCTGTCGGCACAGAGCCCGACGCGGGGCTTGAACTCACGAGCTGTGAGATCATGACCTGAGCCGAAATTAAGTCAGACTATTAACCCACTGAGCCACCCAGGCTCCCCGCTGTTGTACTTCTAAAAAGCCAGTGATGTAACCAAGGTGGCCTACTAGTATATTTTCTGGAACTGAGGGGAAAGCCGTGTACCCTTTTATTTATTTTAAACGTTGATTTCTTTCTGACCGAGACAGAGTACAAGCAGGGGAGGGGCAGAGCGAGAGGGAGGCACAGGATCGGAAGCAGGCTCCAGGCTCCGAGCTGTCAGCACAGAGCCCGACGCGGGACTCGAACCCACGAACCGCGAGATCGTGACCTGAGCCGAAGCCGGACACTTAACTGACTGAGCCACCCAGGCGCCCCCCATGAACTCTTTTAAAAGCATGTCTCCAGTCCATCCTAGAATGTTAATTCCTTAAATCTGAGCAATCTCCCATGAAGCAGAACTGCCCCCAAACTTCCTCAAAACAATGATAATCTGGCTTTTATGATCTTTGGAGAGCAACAGTTTTAGTCTTCCTTAATCAAACTGGAGATACTCGGAAATTTTGGCTCTGACTTTTGTATTTCGAATGTTTTCGCTCATTCACAGGGAATTTTTAGAGTATGCTCTTCAGACGTAGAATCAAATTATATTTTCGTCCAACGCTGTATTGCAAACTCTGATTTTGTTTAAACATTTCAGAAATGGGGCACCTGGGGGTGGCTCAGTCGGTTGAGCGTCTGACTTTGGCTTGAGTCATGGATCTTGCAATTCGTGAGTTCAAGCCCCATATCGGGCTCGCTGCTGTCAGCACGGAGCGCGCTTCAGATCCTCTGTCCCTCTCTCTCTCCGCCACTCCCCTGCTTGTGCTCTCTCAAAAATAAATAAAACATTTTTAAAAGTTTTTTCAGAAACGCTCCCGTGTATCGTTCCGATACTCTGCCTTGCTTCTGGGACAAATAGCACCCCACAGGCGCCCTGAAGGCGGTTTGGCACTGTGGTTTCTCCAGATGCTCTTGGGGGCCCAGAAATAGGGAACACATCATGCCAAGGGTCCAGATGCAATGTCAGTGACGTGTTTTGCCCATTGGCAGAGTGAGTCTTAAAATCATGAGCGGCTTATGCGTTCTACATTGAAATATCCCAGGAGGAATTGAAAATAATGCTTCGGCCCGCCTCATTACTGATATGTAGAACACATTATAAATCACAGAGGTCGCGTAGAAGCTGCCATTTCTTCTGCTCTGCGCACAGATCTGGTGTACGTTTTGGCCAGCAGCACAAAACGTATGTGCATCCGTTCTCTTGTGCCCCACCAGATTATAATCCCTTCTGGGCATGCTGGCTTCAAGTAATATGGCCAACCGTCTCTTCTTCCCCCCTCAGAAAATGGCACAACCAGTGGGCTCCGATGCAAATGGTATGGCAACATACCGTGGGGGTTTGGCACTTGTTCTAGAACGGAGCACTAAAGTGCCGATTTCAGTCTGATGCACAGGGAAATGAGGGTTCTTGGAGACTTTTCCCAGTCTATCCCCAAAGAGCAAGGACTTAACAACGCTTGTTTGCTTATTGCTATGCAAACTCTGCCAACTTTCTGAGTTCTGTATATCACGTGTCAAGTTTATTCCCTTAGCCGTGTTAGATAGCGACGGAGGTCTCCAAAGTTCGTAAAATGGTAAAATTAAGAACTATTATGGGATGGGCGAAATGGGTGCAGGTGATTGAGAGGCACATGTGTTTCATTATAAAATAAAGAAGCCAGGGGGATGAAAAGTACAGCACAGGGACTCGAGTCAGTAATATTGCAGTAACGTCTGGCAACGAGGCTCGTCGTGGTGAACACGGCATCACGTGTACACCTGTCGAACCACCATGTTGCGCACCTGAAACCAGTGTGACATGGTGTGTCAATTGTACTTCCGTGATAAAAATTCAAAAGCTATTGAAGTTTAGGAGCTCAGAGAATATTACAAAATGTTGGGGCGCCTGGGTGGCTCAGTCGATTGGGCGTCCGACTTCGGCTCAGGTCACGATCTCGCGGCCCGTGAGTTCGAGCCCCGCGTCGGGCTCGGTGCTGACAGCTCGGAGCCTGGAGCTGCTTCAGATTCTGTGTCTCCCTCTCTCTCTGACCCTCCCCCGTTCATGCTCTCTCTCTGTCTCAAAAATAAACATTAAAAAAAATTTTTTTTAATAAAATATTAAAAGTGCTTTGCGAACATTCTGTCGTTAGCTTTCCTGCCCAAATCAGACCTTTGTCGTCTTAGCCATGAAATCTCCACCCAGCGTCAGGAAGTGATTATTATCTTACTGACGTACATCATTAGTTCTCTATGTGTGTCTTCACGTCCCCGATTAGTTTTGAGGTTAAGGATGAAGACTGCCCCATGGGTGATTTGGAGACCGTGGCTGTTCATCAATTCACTGATGGTGAAGAGGACTGCCTGTCACCAGTTAATTGACCTTTTCCGGCGTTTCTTCGCAGCCCTTTGTCATACATGACATGGAGACACTGTGCATGGCCGAGAAGACTCTGGTGGCCAAGTTGGTGGCCAACGGCATCCAGAACAAGGAAGCAGAAGTCCGCATCTTCCACTGCTGCCAGTGCACGTCCGTGGAGACGGTCACGGAGCTCACGGAGTTCGCCAAGTCCATCCCTGGCTTTGCAAACTTGGACTTGAACGACCAAGTCACTTTGCTGAAATATGGAGTTTATGAGGCCATATTTGCGATGCTGTCTTCTGTGATGAATAAAGACGGGATGCTGGTAGCATATGGAAATGGTTTTATAACTCGTGAATTCCTAAAGAGCCTAAGGAAACCATTTTGTGATATCATGGAACCTAAGTTTGACTTTGCGATGAAGTTCAACGCGTTGGAACTGGACGACAGTGATATTTCCCTTTTCGTGGCTGCTATAATTTGCTGTGGAGGTAAGTCCAGTTGACTTAACCTGGTGCCATGTCACCTGCAGCCTCCCGATCTGAGGAACAGCCGTAAATGTGGTACGTGCGGGAGTCGGGCACTTGGAGCGTGTGCTGGCGGGTGGGAGGGCATCTGAGCCCCTGCATCGCCCCTGACAAGAATTAAGTGAGAATTACATCCTATCGTGTCATATTACAGCATACGTTAACATATGCAAATAAGTAGGGGCGCCCGGGGAGGGGGGGGGGCTCAGTCGGTTGAGCGTCCGACTTCAGCTCAGGTCATGATCTCGCGGTTCGTGGGGTTGAGCCCCGCATCGGGCTCTGTGCTGATGGCTCAGAGCCTGGAGCCTGCTTTAGATTCTGTGTCTCCCTCTCTCTGCCCTTCTCCCATTCACTTGCTCTCTCTCTCTCTCTCTCTCTCTCAAAAATAAATAAACATCAAAAAAAATTTTTTTAATTAAAAAAATACACAAATACCTATTTGTACATTATATAAACGTGTCCTATTCATAATTATAATGCTATATACATAAGTCTATTTCTAATTATAATCATATCAAATATATATTAGGTATAATGGCAATATAATTTGATCTAACGTGTCTCATATCTAATACATCTTAGAATTATGTTATACTATATGGTGTATATTACTCTTATATGATTCTATTATTATAGGATTATGTCCATATTACAAACAGTATTGTATAGAGTGCCATATAGATGTTACACAGTTTTGCTCACTGTTGGTATATTTATCCTGTTTCATAGTGAAAATCATTAGTAGCTAACTGGCAGATTGCAGTTTGCTTTGCCAAGGACATGGGTCCCACGGAAGGGAATCTGGGCTTTCGCCAGCTCTGCAGCTCCCAGAATCTTGGCTCCCTGTCATGTTCCTTTAAATAACCCTGTCCTGGTATAAGAAGGTCCTCCCTGCACTGTAAACTCGGCTGACCTTACCCAGCCTTGGGGGAGACCGAGGGGGCGACCGCCCCCTCACGCTGCCACAAGCCCTTCCATCCCCCCGGGTGCGCTCGCACGCAGGGTTGAGGCTGGCCACGACCACCCAGACTCCGGCAGCCCCGCGAGGCCTGCCCCTGTTCCCATCCGTCTGCACACGGTCAGGTGGAGGGAGTCCTCGCGCTCTGGCGAAACGAGTAAAGTTGCAAAACGGTTGTACGTCATCTACCGCCATCCTTGGGGTGCTCGAGATGGAGTGCTCTGGAGAGAAGCAATGCACAACTATTTATATGTAGGGTGACCACAGTGCTCCAAAGGAAATTACAATCCTAGATCAAGCCTAAATATACAGAAAAGTGGTGAGGTATCCATTAAACCTATATGATACATTAAACCTTTGTTTTTTAAAATCTGTCTAAAAAGTTAATAATTATAGGGGCTCCTGGGTGGCTTAGTCAGTTGAGCGTCCGACTTCGGCTCAGGTCATGATCTCACGGCCTGTGAGTTCGGGCCCCACGTCGGGCTCTGAGCTGACAGCTCAGAGCCTGGAGCCTGCTTCGGATCCTGTGTCTCCCTCTCTCTCTGCCCCTAACCCACTCGCATCCTGTCTCTGTGTCTCTCAAAAAAAAATAAATAAACATTAAAAAAAAATAAAAAATAAAGTTAATAATCATATTTGTGTTGCAACCAAAAAAATAAAAACACCCACATCCTTAGCAACCCTTTAAAAAATCCTAGCTAAGGAGCAGGGCTTTCAAGGGAGCACTGCCTGTGGGGACAGCGGTGGGGGCGGGGTACTTTCTGGAGCAAAGGCAGGACACGTGGTCTCAGACCGGCCCAGGAAGTCTGGTGCTGAGGTTGCACTACCCCAGGGAAGGCACCCGCTGTGAGTGTTGACCCTTCCCGCGCAGATCTCAGATCTCGCCTCTGGCTTTGGGCAGCATCGTGTCCAGCTGGCATCTGCCCTCCTACTCACATCTCACTCTACTTCCTATTTGGCTGAATCATGTCGGAAGACTCCTGTCTATATTGCAAAACCCCCTCTGAAACAATCACCACTCCTGAAATAGTGGCGGAAAACCTGAAAGCGAATATCTAGTTTTCACTCAGGAAGAATTTCATTTCATCTTATGCAGCATTGGTTGGTTCCATCATCATCAGAATGTATAGTTCTCCTAATGTTCTGGGGTTCTTCTCCTGACCGGTGGTGATCAGGTAAATGCATAAGGAAAGGGCCACGCTCTGAGGGAGCTGGTCGAGTTAAGGCCGTATAAATATTTAGGGCCAAGTATCTGTCCTGTGTGCCCCTACTAGGCCCAGTAACGTTGTCTTCCTGCTGAGTCATTATCGAAAGGCAGGCAGAAGAAAGAAGGGTCAGGGATGCCTGGGTGGCTCAGTAGGTTAACCATCTGACTCCGGCTCAGGTCATGATCTTATAGTCCATGAGTTCGAGCCCTGCATCAGGCTCTGTGCTAACAGCTGGAGCCTGGGGCCTGTTTTGGATTCTGTGTCTCCCCCTCTCTCTGTGCCCCTCCCCTGCTCACACACTCGCTCTCTCTCTCTCTCTCTCAAAAATAAATAAACATTACAAAAATTAAAAAAAAAAAGAAAGAAAGGTCATACAAGGGGCGCCTGGGCGGCTCAGTCGGTTGAGCCTCCGACTTTGGCTCAGGTCATGATCTCACAGCTCGTGAGTTTCAGCCCCACGTCGGGCTCTGTGCTGACAGCTCGGGAGCCTGGAGCCTGCTTCGGATTCTGTGTCTCCTTCTCTCTCTCTGCCCCTCCCCCGCTTGTGCTCTGTCTCTCAAAAATGAATAAATGTAAAAAAAAAAAAAATTTAGAAAGGTCACAGAAAATAAGGAGGTTTGCTTTCCCACACTGATAAATAGCTACAAGGCGCTAATGCTGTAACGATCCCAACCACCTCTTCTCTCTTTCGAGGATAGATCGGCCGGGCCTTCTCAACGTGGGACACATTGAAAAAATGCAGGAGGGCATCGTGCACGTGCTCAAACTTCACCTGCAGAGCAACCACCCAGACAACATCTTCCTCTTCCCAAAGCTCCTGCAAAAAATGGCAGACCTCCGGCAGCTGGTCACCGAGCACGCGCAGCTCGTGCAGGTCATCAAGAAGACCGAGTCTGATGCCGCCCTGCACCCGCTGCTGCAGGAAATCTACCGGGACATGTACTGACGGCTGCGACGCGAACGGCGAAGCGCGCGGCTCTCCGGGGGTCTTTCCGAGGCGACAGCCCTACCGTGTGAGAAGTGGGAGCCATGCCCACTTTGCACAAATTCCACCGTTCTCACCTTAGCGAACGGGACGAAAGCTCTAGGTAACCGGAACCCTAGTCCGCGTTTCTCTCTCTCTCTCTCCTTTTCTTTTACACCAGGACTTCTCAGAGCGTGCCAAGTACTGAAAAGCTGGTGGGAAGCAGCTAAGATGCGGTTCTTGGCAAGTCGAGGGGAGTGACGCGCAGAGGCCTGATCTTGACTCACCCGGTGTTAATCAATGCAGATTTCTTCACGTCGCGTTAGCAATTTACCGTCCGATTAACTGGTGACCTCGACAGACGTGGTCGGCCTCCTCTTTTCCCCACCTTTTGACTGTTGTGCGCCTGTATCGTTCTGAAAACTAATCGGCACTTTTTAACTTTTATGATCCTGTAAATCTAGAGGAACCCAAAGGTTAGGTATGTAAAAAGCGGTAAAATATTTATTGGGAAGGTGTTAATTCTGTGTCCCGCATTTGAGGAAAGACAGCGTGCTGGTTTTGAATCAGAGGATTCAAAGTTTCCGAGACTTGCCTGATAAGCCATCGGGATGCAGCGGTCGGTTGCTTTTCGCTGTCTTTGTGGTCGTAGCCGGTGCGCAGCAAAGGCCCGTTTCCCGGTTTGTGTGGAAGATCCCGGGAAGCCACGTCCCAAGACCGCCCCTGGGCCTGACGGCCTGCCCATTTCGAGCTGGCGTCTGCGGGCAGCAGGAGCAAGACAAACAGAAAGTATGTCGGGCTCTCTGTTCCTCTGACCTCTGTTTCCAAACCTGAACCGACCGAGTCAGGTTGTCTGGGGGCCACGAAAGTGTTTTCAGGAGCAAACTGACAAACGGTCTGTCGATGTTCCTCTGAGCCCTGTGTGTCAAGGCAGCTCCTTGGTCTTTTCCTGTGTCACTTTCTCAAATGGGCAGCTTTATTTTTTTAACCCTTGGTGAGAGCAGCTGCTCCCGAGAGTGGAGAAAACGAGGCAGACACGGGCCAGGGCAGGGGGGGTGGGGGGCACCTGGAGAGTGAGGGGGGCAGGCACAGAGTCCTTCACATGGTAGCTTTCCCAACACCTAAAATACTTATTTCAGCCTTAAAGGTCATTTCTCAACCTCGGTCTGGTTAGGAAAGCAGTGCTGATCGTGGTTTTTGTCTAGAACATATGGACCCGGAAAGACTCTCTCTTTCTGTCCACCATGGAAGGTGAGCGTCCCATGGGAGGGTGTGCGGCAGTCCCCGCCCTCCAAGCCAGGCCGGGCTCAGCCTGCCAGGGCTGAGGCTTCCTGTGGGGGGGGCGGGGACACCGGCCACCTCTCCTCCCAGCAGCAATTAGGACCTGGTTGTGCCCTCAGTGCCCCTCCCCCTCTGTCTTTAGAAAATGTGGCTCTAGCAGGTCGATGCTATTTGCTGTTGGAAGAATGATCAGGATTGAAATGGATCAAGTTCCCAAGATCGGCACCCTGGGAATGCAGCCACAGAGAGGGCAGCTGAGGTTTCAGCCGGAAAAGGCAAACGCTACAACGGGTACATCCTTTTCAGAATTAAACGTGAGTGGTACTTTTCACGTTTCATTTTGTGGAAAGATCCAATTAAAGGATCTGTTGGAAGCGAGTAAAAGTATTTCCACATATGGATGACACCAGTCAAGAGGTCATCCGAAATCAGAAGGGAGCTCAGCTTTGAGTCAGAGGCGCGTCCGCGTCCTGCCCTAGGACGGGGCTCCCTGGATCTGTGGGGCCGAAGGGCCGTGGCTTGTCCACAGGTTCAGGGACAGAGGCTACTTTCCGATGCCAGGTCCTTGCTGCCTCTGTTGACCACTGGCCTCTCTCCTGCGGTGCCCCAGATAGACGCTGTTCGCAGACGTGGCCTCGGAAAGTGACCCTCGAGACCCAGGCTTTCAGAAGAGTCGCTCACACCATCTCTGTTTTCATGAAACTTATTTTTGAAAACTCCTTATTTCATGCATCCTGTGGCGACAGGCTGACAAAGCCACAGGTCCTGTGTTCCTAGCGTTGGTGAGCATTTGGCACTCTCGGGGCCCAGCTAGGCTCCCCGCCACGTTCCCGGTGAAGCCACAAAGGAGGCCACGGAGACCTCAGCTCGAAAGCCACTTGAACTCGTTCACATTTATCACACATTCGTTTTAAATAATAGTCACTAATCGCCACTCGATATTTTGGGTCTCCTATTGAAAAGTTTCTCAGACCACTGGTAGTCAGATGGACGAACTGTTCACCAGTTCAAAATACTGTTGCATTTCCAGTGCCTGCTGGGTTTCAGCTGACGTCGGCGTGAAGTTCAGTAGATGGGACGCAACAGGTTCAAGAAGCCTCAAGCCAGAGCCCGGAGCCCTTCCTCTCCTGGTGGACTGGCCCACGGGGCGGCTCCCCTCTTCACCAAGCCACAAATGCCAAACGCCCGGGAGACCACGGGATTACGAACGGCCTTTGCAGGACTGACGAGGATGACTCCTGAGCCCGGGAGCCAGCCGGACCTCTCCACCCGATTCCCCCAGCGTCCCTCGTCTTCTGCCTCCTGGGCAGGTCCGGCCGGGCGTCCCGCACGCCGAATTCTGCCCCCGCCACCCTGAGGGCTGCACGCGCCCGCGGCCGTTTCGGCGAGGCCCGGCATCATCACAGCCAGGGTGCTGGCCACTGCATCAGCACGCGGGGCAATCGCCGGAGTGCCAGAGAGCTGCTCCGTCCTTCCCGCCTGGCTCGAGTTTCCCTGCAGCCTTCCTCAGACTCTTGGACGAGACGCATCGAGAGCATCTTCCTAAAGAGTACGTATACGTCTACACGAGTAAGAACGTGAAGTCCGGGAGAAGAAACGTGGTGCCCAGGGCGTTCCAGGATGCCCGCGAGAGCTGTCCCTGTGGCCAAGGGATTCTTTTCGTTTTCAAAGCGAGAACGTTTCTTTCCGGGTTTTGGATGCGTTTCTCACTCTGGGCCGTCCAGAACTCTAAGGAAACGAGCAGCCTCGAGGGTCATGTGGCGGTCCCCGAGACCGGGCAGCACCCCATGATCCGAGCAGAAGCTCGAGGCACGAGTACAATCCTTGGTTTGATGTCTGACGACAAGTAAACTGTCCCTTCGGCCACTACTGTTTCCCCAAATCCACAGCGTAGCAGCTACCTCAATGAGCTACATCAAAAGGCACTGTTAAAATTAAGGTGCACAAAACGCGGGGGGTCCTTCTGGAGCATCTGGAGTCAGGCTCACCTTTCTTTGCTTGACTGCGCACAGAGAGATGGAAGGTTATAGCTTTCTGAAGGCACTCTTGTTGTTTAAAGGGAGCCTCGGAGATACACATGTGCAGAAGTTGCTGCCCCGTTTAGCGGGACAGAGTTGGAGCATAACCCGGCTCTGGGAGACACGACAAAGGTCACCGCCTGCACTGACCCGCCCCCGCCGAGGGCCTCCCCTCCGCCTGAGCCTGCTGGCTGCCTAAGCCGGCCAGACGAGGGTGGGAGGAGGTGCCTCCGAGCAAACCTAGCTGGGCCGTGACTTTCCAAGGGCTCACCGCTAGTAGGCGCACCTGTGACCCTGTGCTGACTCTGGGCCTTCCCTGCCTCTCGCTCCCTTCTTCAAACCACGGTGGCACCAAGCACATTTGATACTTAGCCACTGGATACATGATGGTTTCCTCGTGTTGACCCAGTGGCCACACCTGTCTTTGCAACGTCTTACGAACTTGTGTTCAAATAGGGGGTGCCACAGTTTCAACCAAGTCCGCTGCTCTCAAGACCGACTGGGCCACTAGCCTGGCCCTACGCGGGGCGCTTCCGGGGAAGCAGGGAAAGCCAGCCACCTTCAAAGTGCCTCTTCCCCGTGTGACCTTTCCAAGCTCGGGTCCCACTAGGA
Source organism: Panthera onca (assembly GCF_046562875.1). Taxonomy (NCBI): domain Eukaryota; kingdom Metazoa; phylum Chordata; class Mammalia; order Carnivora; family Felidae; genus Panthera; species Panthera onca. The sequence continues at coordinate 137,972,534 of NC_138345.1, forward strand.
AAACATGTCCAGCGCTCATGGCCCACCACCTACGGCATGGACCTTTACCGCCCTCAAAGCAGGCTCCTGCAGCCTCCAGCTCCCAGCCTCTTGAGGGGCTCAGTGGAGATCATCCCAGGTTCAAGTGGAAACATCTGGGCTCGGGGTGAGGGCCGCCTGGCCTTGTGCGTCTTTGGCCTCGGGTGTAGCAAGCACGCTCCCCCTCCTGCCGGCCACTTCCAACAGGCAGGGTGGCCTGACCCCGTCCTCCCCTGCAGGTGTTCCTGGAGGGGTCACCTGCTTAACGCCTTTAAGTTCATGGCAGTGATGTCAATTCAGGATGGCAGGGACATTCGACTGTCCGTGCACGTCACAGACTGAGATCGGTGCCACCAACTGAGGGCTATTAAGAAGCGTCCGAGGAATTTTTTTCCACGTAGCCAGTCTTCACCGCACTGGCACTGCCCGGCACTCGGCAGCCCCAAAGCCAGGCTCTCTGTATTTGTTCTCCTTTTTTAAAAGTGGCCCGGCTTCTCCTAACTCTTGGTCCAAGCTGATTTATGGGGTTCCCCTGCCATTTTTTTTTTAAATGTCTTTTATTTATTTTGAGAGAGAGAAAGTGTGCAAGCAGGGGAGGGGCAGAGAGGGAGGGAGAGACAAAGAATCCCAAGCAGGCCCCATGTCAGCTCAGAGCCCGATGCTGGGCTCGAACTGATGAACTGTGAGATCTCGACCTGAGCCGAAATCAAAAGCCAGACGCTTAATCAACTGAGCCACCCAGGCGCCCCTCCACTGCCACTTTAATAGGATTCAGGAAAATGGTCATCGACCCCCAGCCTGCCAAACACAACAGAGTAAGAATTAAAGCAGTGAATTTGGTCAGACTCGGGATATGGGAGGTCCATTGCCTCACTGCATTTCTCTGGAAACCACAAGGCAAACCAGAATGCGTTACTGAAAGTTTTATAAGAGGGGGAAAAAAAAAAAGACAATCTTCATGCTTTAGTTTGAAGAATTACATAATTCTTTCCATTGTGCTGTTTTCGTGGAATGCGGCAGGGTGTCTTAAGCTTCAGTTTGGTGGGGTGGGTTGAGGCTCGTAAAAAAGCTGTGGCTGTGGCCCGCGTGTCAGGACAACGGGCGAGAGGCTGCCGGCCGGGGTTACTTGCACGGCCCTCGGCCAGCTGGGGCCCTGGGGCGGTCTTCTCACCTCTAGAGCGGGGCTCCCAGCAGACCACTTGCCTCTCCACATTTCAGTCTGAACCAGGAGAAGTGCAACCGTTTCCCACCCACCTCAGGAAAGGGGGGACCATACCCTGTGGCCCAGCTGACATACAAACAGCCACGCCCTGTCGGAACTCTGCAGAAGAGCACAGGCCAAGCTGCATCCACGTTCCGTGTCTCACCTTGACTGGAGCGACCGAAAACATCAAGGACCCCGGTGGCCCTGTAGCTGTTAAATGCGTCATTTGCAAAAGCAAGCAAACAAACAAACAAAAAACAAAGAAACAATTTTTTTTTTTTTTTTTTACATCAGAGATCATATTAAGACCTGGGTCAGATTTTTCCATTTAAAATGTTTGCTAGTGTAGGTCAAGTGTGAAAGGCTTCCCCACGTGCTTCTCCAGAGAAGGGAATGTACCAGCCTCCTCCTCCTCCCTCACCCTTCTCTCACCCAACAACCAAACTTCATTTAACACGATCAGCTGCAGTATCGCGCCAACCAGGGCAGGGACACGCCCTCCACCCTGAGCCCTGCCTCCGAGGGCACGAGGGGAGCCCCAAAGTGGGGGCATGCGGGCCACTGAGTCTCCTGGCCCAGAGGGGGTCCCCCGGCCTCCGCGTGGCCTCTTCAAGCAGGGAGATCACGCTCCAGGCCCCGACGACAAGTGCGTGACCAATCTTTTCAGAGTAAAATCATTCACTTTTGGAAAATATCTTCTCTTTTAATAAGCACAGATGGCCTGTTCCTGTTTTCAGGCCTCATAAAAAACGTACCTCACAAAAGATGAATACCACTCAGTACCCTTTTCAGTAAGATTACGGTATTTGTGTTTGAGCATCGTTATTTTTTCTACACTGTACGGGAAAAAGAACCATGTTGATAGCTATATCTTAAATACTGTGATTCAAGTTTTTTAAAAATCTAGTATAAATATCTTACTAACTTATAATCATGCGTTTAATGGCAGAGATTTGGGATCTTTGGAAATCAGTATTAGTTGACATACTCTTAGCAGCCTGGCTCTCGAACCCTACTGGAAGCACAAAGGAAGCCGGAACAGAACAGCTGAAGTACAATTGCACACGCACGCTCACACCGCCGGTCCTCTCTCCCGAGCCGCTCGGAACTTACTTCCCGCGTCAATCCGTTCCCTTCGTCTTGCTCCACACGCGTGAAGCGCGAGCCAGCGGACCTTCACCGTCTCTCCAAGCAAGGCTGCGAGAGACCCAGGCCACAAGTCACTTACTCCTCACAGCAGTGCCTGCCGAAGACCTGAACTAATCCTGTGCAGTAAGTAGCTGTCTGTTCTTCAGGGAATTATTACCTGTGGGTTTTTACCAAAGAACTTGGGCAATTTGAAATATTCTGATGGAACGTGTGCGCCGGCTGCCTCCCTGGCAGTGCCCAGATGGGCCAGCCCGAAGCATAAACAGAAACCACAGCCCCCACGGCACTCCGTGTCGTTTTCAGTGCCTTGGCAAAGCTTCCTGGTGCGTACCCCCCGCCCCTGGGATCCACAGGGCCGTTGTACCGAAAGCCGAGGGGGAGGGTGACCCACGCACACGAGCACATCAGGTGGGTGCAGGTTTCCAAAGCAAGACTGAGCTTGGTTTCTTGGTGTGTTTATCGTTACCATTTTTAGGTGCCTTATATTCCCCAAGTATTCAGGGGCGGACAGACCCCTTGTCGTAATACTAGACGGGAGTGGTTCCAAAGCAGACCTTTCAGAGCAGGTTCTGGTGTCCTCTCTCTGGCTCTGGGTGGAGCCTGCAGGGCCTCAGGGAGCAGGGGTGTGCAGAGAAAAGCAGAGGGAATCTTCCTAGTCACGTTAACGGATAGTGGTTCCAAGGAATTAGAAAATGGCTATAAAATAACTTTAATTTTTAAAAATCTTTGGTCCTCTTCTTTTTTCCTGCTAGGAGATTGAACTGATCACATATATTGATTTATATCCTGAGTTTGTGGGAACGTACAGGTTTGGAATGTCCTACTGTAAGACTGATGAATGTAAGGGGTTAATTTCAGGGTACAGCGTTGCCTTAATGGTTTTAAAGAATAAAACTATTTTTTAAAATTATTTGGTGAGTTTTGAGTGATGCTGTGAGGTGAACGTTCAGCTTGACAATTCCTGGCCGTAGCATCTGCCCTCAGCCCAGGACAGCCCCCCGCTCAACCCTGCACCTGCACAGGGGCCTTCACCTGTAGCCTTAAGTCCTTCGGTGGACAGAATGGCCCTAGAACAGTGTGACCCTGAGAGGACAGCCATTTATCTGACATAACATGACACACGGGGAGCATGTGAAACAAACCCAGTGCACAGATCAGCCAATAAAAGCTCTTTTTCCGTTCCCTCCTCAAACCCGCATCTAACATTCTCCCGGCCGGTGAGTCGGCCTTGCGGTACTTACTAGGTGAGACCGCCCCGTTCTGCCCTCTGAGAACCACAGAGGCTCACACTCGGTTGAGTGTGTCACCGCCTGGGGGCCGGGAGGGCAGGGGTGCCCGGGGCAGCCTATAGTCCACTGAGGGCTGGTGCTGAGTTCCCTGAAGTTTCCAGAGCAGAGTGAGGGAAGGGAAGGCAGGGGAAGGCATTCCTCTCCCTTGGGCTGGAGCCAGAGCCTGAGGGGACAGAAAAGGCTGGAAGTAGCAACACCCAAGCCCCACTCCACGCCAGATCCAGAGTGCCACGGAGAACAGCTGTCCTGCAAATGTTTCAGGGGAAGGATTACTTTCCAAAACGTTAACTGGTTGTCTGGGTTTTTAATTATAAATCTAACACATGATCGAGATTAAAAACATTTTCTAAGCATCACAAGGGTGGGAAGTGAAATCCTACTGTCCCCAGGCCCCCTAATCTCTCTCCGCACACCCGGGCACATTCCCGCAGGTCACTGTCCTGCGTGATCTGCGTGAACGCTCACTTCCGGGGACGGGAAGCGGGAGGCCCCAGCCCTCCTGCCTCCAGGTGAGCAGGAAGGGACAGGTGGCCTGGGCCAAGACAGGGAGCTTCGTCCCTTGGCTTCTGTGTCCTCGGGGTTGGGCAGAGCACCATGTCACCTGGAGGCAACTCCTGGATCTGACGAATAGTGCGAAGGGCACAGAGGGCCCCCAGGGGGCCGCGAGCCAGCAGGAAACAAGCCGGGGATGACCCTGCAGGAAGGCCTAGAGCCCCAGGTCCGGAAGGAGAGCAGAAGGGCCAGCAGGCCCAGCCCTGGCTGGCTCTGTGCCAGTTCTCAGCCGTTGCTCGTTGCTCGGTTCCTGCCCTGTGGTCTCAACGTTGAGGGCGGCTCTGGAGGGGGCTAGGTCTGCAGGAGGTGTGGTCTGAGGTCAGCCTTCTGAGGGCCTTCTCTGCATGTCTCCCTGTCCTCTTGCTGCCGCAGGCTGGGCCCCAGCTCCCTCCAGCTCCCAACGCTGCTCCTGATGGCCCCGAAAAGGGCCGGGCAGAGCAGTTCCCAGCTCAGCCCCCTCCCTGGCCCAGGCTGCACTCATGTCCTCGAACCAGGCTGGCTGGCAGGCTTCTTTGACGGGTCTTTCCTTTTCCCCAAGTCTTGCCGAATTTCCCAAGGGAAGGCATCGATGTTCTCCCGGACACAGGGGAGGCAAAACCTCTTGGAATAGAATAAACTGCACTCCTGAAAGAGCAAAGGGGAAGGGTGGGGGCTAAGTACCACAGAATGGGGAGCACAGAGCAGCTCCTCCCCAAGCCCAGCCCTTTCCACACACAGGGTGGGGGGGGGGGGGGGGCGGTGACCAGAACAGCACAAGGGAGAGCAGGGCCTGGGGGCCGGCCAGCCCCCTCCAAGAACGTGGCCATCACCTAAGGGAAAAAGATGGAGGAGAGAGGGGGCAGGAAGCACACCCAGACCCTTCAGGCAGTGGGGTGTCCGGGGTTTTGAGCCTGCGATAATCACCCACCGAGGCTGGCAAAGGCGTCAAAGAGAGAGGCAATGCAGGCCTGGGTTAACCAGGGTGAAAGAGGCGGGATGGCACAGAAAGACTCTGGGGGTCTGCCCTGCTCCGTCGCGGTCAAGGGCAAACAATAAGCCGGAGCAGAGGCCACACCTAAACAGTCAGAAATCCTAGATCCCTCCCTCTCCTGGTTATCGCACGAGTGGGACACAGACTTGGTAACCACCAGTGCTGGGGGCAGCACCGCAGACCGAAAGGGCCATGAGCAGGTGGCTGGTCTGGGCAGGAGGTCACAACCACGGCCATTCTCCCCTGTGCCCATCCTCTGTCACTGAACTACGGAGACTCACTGCCCAGGCCCTGTCCAAAGACTGCTTTCCCAGCCCCTTCTGCCACTGGGTGTGGCCACACGGCAGCTCTGTGCCACCTCCTGGTCATGCCCTTTGAAGGAATGGGGATGTGCTCCCTGTCTCTTCCTGCTGGCGGGAGCATAGGTACGATGGCAGGAGCCGCAGCAGCCACCGTGGACCCAATGGATGTGACGTGCTGAGTGGCAGCAGTGTCTTTCCTGCCGGCATCACCTGCTCTGGACTCTTACACGTATGAAAAATAAGTGGATACGGTTTGTCATAATCATGCCACTGTATTTTGGGGTCTCTGTTCTAGCAGCTCAGAGTGTGCCTCAGCTAAGACAAGGCTGCCCTTCCTACAGTTCTCAGGAGAGAGCTGTTCCCACGTAAGAGAGAGGACTCACTTGTCACTAACAAATTGTTCCATCAAAGAACACTGGAGACTTCGGAGACCACGCGGGGCACCCTCTCCTCTGCTCACCAAGGGCAGCCCAATTTGTAAGCGTGGCATTCAAGGCTTCTCGCCACCTGGCGCCGCCCGCCTTTCCGGTCTTCATCTCGCAGCTTCCTCTCTCCCACTGAGTCCTCACCAGCCGCCCATCTCCAAACACCCCAGGCCTCTGCCTCACGGAGGCTTCCTCCCACCCCATCAAATCTCATCGCCTTGGCCTTGCAGGGACAGAGGCTGTTTAAACCTTGTTGGCACTTTGCCCCCTGGCAGAAAGCCCAGGGACCCCTCTACTGCCCGTCACTCAGGTTACGGGGGCCGCACTCCTCCACCTCCCTCCATCCTCGGGTTTTCAAACAACAGGCTCACCACCCTGGTGGACTGGGCCCACTCAACCTCTCCAAACCTCAGTTTTTTCATCTATCAGATCAGTATCATACGGTTTTGCCCAGCTAGGCTTGGGCCAGATTGAAGGAATCTGCACTGGTAAAACAGGCCCCAAGCACAGGAATGCTCAAGAATGCTCCAGAAAGCACAGTTCCTTCCTCTGGAAGGTCCCGCCAAGACCAAGTAGGAAGAAGGTCACCGTCCCACGGAGAGAAGAACAATGGCCACCCGCATGGCTGGTGCGGGGTGGGGGAAGGGCCGTCAGCACCCACTGCTCAGCCAGCACCGAGACCCTGCGACTGACCCCAGCCCGCCCCTCTGCCTGTCTGCTCACTTCCGTTGGCCGCAGGACCCATCCATAATGACGTGGCCTCCAAGAACCCCCTGGCCCCCACCGAGTGACTGGGAGGGCTCCTAGAATCACCCAGCAAGGAAAGGCGGACGACGTCAGGAAGGCTCACGCGTCACCTTTCCCACACTCGTGCATGTGGGGTCCCGGCCACGGGGAGGGAGGGAAGGCAGCCCCAGCCCACGCAGCTTACCCACCGGGCCCACACACACCAGCCGGCTGCACAAACTGCACTGAGAGCCGAGGACCAGGAATCTGCCCTTGTCTGAGGTGAAGGGGTCCTTCATGACATAACTCTCCTCCAGAAGGCTGCAGGACAGTAAGGCAGGTGTCGGTCTCCGGGTTAAGGGGGGTAGGAAGGGGCCTGGAGGTTCCGGAGGAGCTGGGTGACCCCTCGGGACACTCCTGAAGTGTCCAGAGCCCGGACAGGGATGGACCTACAGCTCAACACCCAAGTCGTGCATCACACTCAGGCTGGCACCAGCCAACAGCTCCGGCCAGGGGGCCTGGGGGAGGAGGGGGCTTCCGTGGCCAGGGGCCTGCAACGGGGTACTCACACGACAGACTGGGTGTCAGGGGGCTTCTGCCCCACGTAGCTGTATGGGGCTGTCAGGGCACAGAGCTGGCACTTAAACACACCCAGGGGACGGTGGTCTGCCTCACACTCCATCTGCAAGTTCAAGAGACAGGGCGCGTCACCTGCAGAACCAGGAACTGTGCTCATCTCCTAAGCCTGCGGCTGCGTGTTTCTTACCCGTAAGACCCAGGATACCCCTTACAGACAAGGAACCTCAAGTTCAAAGCAAGCGGACAAAAGTCAACACAAGTTCGCGCGAGTCAAGGCTCTGGGCGATGCTTCACGCCTCAACGGACTACAGAATCCGCTCAGCCCCCGGCCATTTGAGCCCTCTTTACCCCCGACAGTACCTATTTCCAGGACGGCCCCCTCGCACCCTACGCTACCCTGCACTTGCCCGCCTCCTCGCTCTCGCTCCACCTACAAGGCTTCCCTCCACCTCCACCTCCGGAACCTCCCTCGGGCTACTTCCAAGATTTTCTCTTATTTTTGGCCTTCGGCAGTGTGAATATACACATCTACGGGGTTTCTTTTCCGTACTGATCCTGTTCGCGCTTCTCTAAGCAAAGGGGGCCGATGCAAGTCTCCCCGGGCTTCGTCAGCCCCCCCTACGTCCGGAAGGCGGCCGCGCCATCTCCGCCTGCCTGCCTCAGTTTCCTGGAGGGCCGCGCACGCCCGAGCCCGCCTCCGGGGAGCCTTCCCGCGTCCTCCATCCCGCCCCAACGCCGCGGGCGGCCGCTCGGACCTCGGAGCCCGGGACACCACAAGCCTCCGCCGAGCCGCCAGCGCCTCCAGGACGCGCCACTCGCCGCCGGTAACCGGCCCGGCCCAAGGCGCTTGCGCGGCCCCGCCCCCGGCGGCCCCGGCCCCGCCCCCGACGGCCCCGGCCCAGGGCGCGTGCGTGGCCCCGCCCCCGGCAGCCTGGGGCGGAACTTCAGGGTGGACTTCCGGCTGCGGGGCGCGGCGGCGGCTGGAGTGAGTGAGGTCTTCCTCTGGTAGGAGCGCGTCGAGCGGGTGTAGTGTTGCGGCTGGTCCCAGGCTCCCGTTTGCTCTCTGGGGGTTGGGACTTTATCCTTTGGGGACTTGAGAAATAAGGAATATATACAAGGCATTTTAGTAATTCTGGGAATAACAACTACTCCTGGACCTGGGCCCCAGGGATTTTAGCAAGCACTCTGATGTTCTTTCTAGCGGTTTTGACCTCGGGGTGCTTACAGCAAGGGTATTTTTTGGATCAATTCAGAGATCTTCTACTGTTGGGGGTTTTTTCTGGGTCTGCCCAAAGGTGGACCATCTGGAGGAAGCATTGCATATATAACCTGTAACCGCTCAGATACACGACCTTGATCTCAGGATAGAGATCAGGTTAGACAGGTTACCAGATGGACTAGATCGGGGAGCCAAGGGAAATACTCAAAGAGCAAATATTCGTCTTTGATAGAAAGTAAAGTTAATTTTAAATTTGAGCTATCCACAGCTTTGAGTATAAGAAAAAGTTTACCAAAAAAATCCACAAGGTTTAATATTATCCCCAAATATATATATATATATATATATATATTTTTAAGTAGTTTCCCTGGGTGGCTCAGTGAGTTAAGCAGCCGACTCTTGATTTCAGCTACACGTAGAGAAACTACCATGTAGCATAAGCACTATATCAAAACAATGAAACATCTGGCCACAGAATGGGAAAAGATACTTCCAAAAGATGTATATGATAAAGGACTGTTACCCAAAATATACAAACAACTCTAAAAAACTCAACTGAAAGAAAACCTGATTTAAAAATGGACCTGAACAGACATCTCACCAAGGAAAATATAGACGGGAGGTAAGCACATGAAAAGATGCTCCATGTCCCAGATCATCAGGGAAATGGGGCTTGAAACAATGAGTTACCACTCCATACTTATTAGCATGGCCAACATCCAAACGCTCACAACACCAGATGCCAACAAGGGTGTGGAGCACCAGGAACTCTCCTTCATGGCTGGCGGGGATACAAAATGGTACAACCATTTGGGAAGATGGTTTGGCATTTTGTTACAAAACTAAACATACGCTCAGCATACAGCCCAGCAAATCATACCCCTGGGGACTCCCCAAAGGAGTTAAAACTTACGTCCACACAAAACCTGCATGTGGGTGCAGGGTATAGCAGTTCTGTGCATAATTGCCCAAACTTGGATGCAACCAAGGTGTCCTTCAGCAGGTGAATGGATAAGTAAACTGTGGTCCATCCGGGCAATGGAATCTTCCTTGAGACTGAAAAGAGAGGTGTTATCAGGTCATGAAAAGACATAAAGAAAAAAACAAAAACAAAAACAAAACAAACAAAAAGACATAAAGGAAACTTAAATGCATGTTACTAAGTGAAAGAAGCCAATCTGAAAAGCTTATATATTATATAATTCCCACTATATGACATTGTGGGAAAGGCAGAACTATGGAGAAAGTAAAAAGATCAGTGGTTGTCAGGTGTTACAGGGGAGGGAGGGATAAATAGTTGGGACACTGCGGATCTTTAGGGCAGTGAAATTATTCTGTATGGTAATATAATAGTGGATGCATATCATTACACATTTGTCCGAATTCCTAGAACATACGACACCAAGAGTGAGCCCTAATGTCAACTATGGGTTTGGGGTGACAATGTAGATTCACCAGTTGTAACCAATGAACCACCTGGTGGCTGTTGGTAACTGGGGAGGCTGTGCATGTGGGGGGAGGGGGGGGGTCACTGGAAAATCTCTGTAGCTTGTTTGAGGTGAACCTAAAACTGATCTAAAAAAATAAAGTATCTTTTTAAAAACACCAAAATAGCATTCCAATTTGATGCAGGGAAATGAGAACTAGGGAATAGAAACATTTGATGCAGTCTGAATCAGAAGATTTGTGCCAAAGAATCCTGGAACTTATCTCTATAGAGACTACTTTCAGGCCGCTTTGGATCAAGGTGGATCTCTATCGAAAAGGGATTTGAACAAAGTGAGTGGACTGAGGCAGTTTCCGCTTCTCTGTCTCTCTCTCTCTCTCTCTCTCTTTAATGTTTACTTCTGAGAGAGAGAGAGAGAGAGCAAGGGGGAGGGGAAGAGAGAGAGGGAGAGAGAGAATCCCAAGCAGGCTCTGCACAGTCAACGCTGAGTCCGACACAGGGCTTGAACTCATGAACTGTGAGATCGTGACCTGAGCTGAAGTCGAACGCTTACCCGACTGAGCCACCCAGGTGCCCCTCCACTTCTCTTAATAATATCCCAGCACTGGAAAATGTGAACTTAGCAAAACACAAATACCTTCTGGATGGAGGTAAACTGTGAGAAATGGTGGTAGACATGAGATGAGGATAACATTTAGATGAAGAGATGAAAGTTTTTCACATGCGCTGTCTTTACGATGTGCAAACATGACGTTGACATCCGTGGGTTCAATTCTAAATTTAAAGATTTAAGAATTTTATTGACGGGGCTCCTGGGTGGCTCAATCGATTAAGCCTCTGACTTCAGCTCAGGTCATGATCTCATGGTTCATGAGTTTGAGCCCCTCATCAGGTTCTGTGCTGACAGTTCAGAGCCTGGAGCCTGCTTCCGATTCTGTGTCTCCCTCTGTCTCTCTCTCTCTGCCCTCTCCTGCTCCCGCTCTGTCTCTCTCTCTCTCTCTCTCTCTCTCTCTCAAAAATAAATAAACATTTAAAAAATTATCTTTAAGAATTTTATTGACCGGGGCACCTGGGGGGCTCAGTCGGTTAAGCGTCCGACTCTTGGTTTCAGCTCAGGTCATGATCTCATGGTTTGTGAGTTCGAGGCCCGAGTCAGGCTCTGAGCTGACAGCGCGAGCCTGCTTGGGATTCTCCCTCTGTCTCTGTCTCTGTCTCTCTCCCTCCCCTGTGCATACTCTCTCTCAAAATGATTAAATAAACTTAAAAAATTATCGACAATTCCAGTTGCCACTCCCCTCAGGACAGTGCACGCTGTCCCAACTGAAATAATTAGAAACAATCCATGTGCTCTGAGGACTCAGGAAAAGTTGTGTAACTTGGCATTATCGTCCCCAGGACATAATTATATGAAAACCTTTGTTCTTAACACGATTTTTTTCTGTAATGACAGCAAAACAACAGTTTTATAGGAATGCGTACGTAATACTTTACACATAGATTATGTACGTCTCTTCGCTCATCCAAGGGCCAGTGGCCCTCGAGAGAACACCCAAATGTACACAATAATAATTCAGTTATCTTTGATATTTTGCCAATTTTCAGCTGTATAAAAACCATCGCTTTACATAGTTTTTTCTCATTACAAAGGTGTGTCTGTCAAGGTAGGTGGATAGAATACATTATATGTAATGGTTTGTAAGTTTGTTTCATAACCTTTAAATATTTAGACATATGGAGGCTTGTAACATCTCCTGGTGCCACCTTCCCCAAGGAGTAACTCGCTAGGGAAGATAATTACCCATATGTTCTGGCGGTACTTAACAACTTTTTTAATGTTTATTATTTTGAGAGAGAGACACACACACAGAGTGCAAGTGGGAGAGGGGCAGAGAGAGAGGGAGACACAGGATCAGAAGCAGGCTCCAGGCTCTGAGCTGCCGGCACAGAGCCCGACCTCGGGCTCGAACCCACGAACCTCGAGATCATGACCTGAGCTGAAGTCAGATGCTTGACAGACTGAGCCACCCAGGTGCCCCAGGCCTGAGTTTTTAAAGTAAGCTTGTAAAAGTAGAATATACATCCAGAAAAGTCCAGCCTTCCTAAGTGTATGGCAAAATGAATCTGCACAAAGAACAACAATGTAACCAGCGTCCAGTGAAGCCCTTGTAACACACACGTGATACACCGGATACCAGCCACACACCGGACTTACCACCGGCGCTTCCTTCCGGCTCAAGGCAAAGAAGGCAAAGTTCGGCTCTCTGTGGTGTGGAGGACGGAGGATGCATCTAGAGACCTGTTTTTGTTGCCTGTGGACAAAATGCCTTTACTGTTGTTACCATTTTTTTAAAAAAATTTTTTTTTAACGTTTATTTATTTTTGAGACAGAGAGAAACAGAGCATGAACAGGGGAGGGGCAGAGAGAGAGGGAGACACAGAATCTGAAACAGGCTCCAGGCTCTGAGCTGTCAGCACAGAGCCTGACGCGGGGCTCGAACCCACGGACCGTGAGATCATGACCTGAGCCGAAGTCGGACGCTCAACCGACCGAGCCACCTACGCGCCCCTGTTGTATCATTTTTAGGTAAATTTTGAACAGTAAAACATACATACAGAAGCAGGCCTTAAAAATGCAAGTTTCCGGGGCGTCTGAGTGGCTCAGTCGGTTAAGCATCCAGCTCTTGATTTCGGCTCAGGTCGTGATCTCACAGTTCATGAGTTCCAGCCCCACGTCAGGCTCTGTGCTGACGGTGCGGGAACCTGTTTGGGATTCTCTCTCTTTCCCTCTTTCTCTGCCCCTCCCCCACTCACTCTCTCTGTCTCTCAAAATAAATAAAGTTAAAAAAAAAAAAAGATTTTTTGAGAATGCAAGTTTTCGGAGCCCTGGGTGGCTCAGTCAGTCGAGCATCCGACTCTTGATTTCCGCGTGGGATTGAGCCCCATGTTGGGCTCTGCTCTGGCCACTCGTGCACACTCTATCTAAAATAAAATAAAATTGTAAAAAATGCAAGTTTTTGGAATGAACAAGAGTCTGAGGCGGATGTAGCCCCCCGCCCAGAGCCACAGACGGAGAGCTCTCTAGAAGATTTGTTGAATTCCAGAGTCCTTAAGGGGCTAAACGGAGAACAAATCCAAGAACGTTCATCTTGGTTTCCTGTTCGGTGCGGACTTGGGAGGGTATTCAGAACTGTCGCCAACTTGTTCTGGAACATAGCTACGCTATTCCTGGAAATATGAGGAGGACAAAGGAATCTTTAGAAATGGCTTTAAACTTGCTAAGTTGTGGTTTCGTTGCTTGAACTGCACAGGGTCCCCAGAGAAACCCATGTGGATGCACTTTTTCCTTCCTGGTGAGGAAGCAGCCACAACCCAACAGGAGGAAAAAGTCTAGAACCATTCACATCTTATGTTTTTGTGTATGAAAATAAGGTAATAACGATGATGACGATGATGATGATGACAACTCCTTCAAAAAAACCCTGTATATTTGTCTCACTTGTTACTTTGTTTTCCTGATAATGTTGCATTGGCATTTCTACATTTCTTAACCATATAATACTTATCATTGCTCTATTGGATTAGAAGGCCCCTGGCACTCTCTTCTTTCCTGATATGCGTGGGAAAGTCCTGTGACCGCCAGACTTCTCATTGTAACCAGAAGTTGAGAGCCTCGTCTCCTTCGTTGGACCTACAGCTGTCTGCCTGGTCCTCGCTCAGACGGCTTCCATGTCGGTACCAGGAGGGGGTGGTCCCCTTCCTGCACCAGGAGGCCTCTCCAGCTGGCACTCCCTCCCTCCCAGTGAAGAGCTCCAGGTCATGGGGTACAGCCACCCCCAGAATATTCTTCCTGGGAAGGGAGGCCAACCGGTGTGCCCTGAGCCTGGAGAGGGGCCCAGACTTCAGCTGATTGCTAATTTGGGAAGAGTGTCTGGGCGCATTGACCCCATGCCTGTGTGGGTCTCCCAAGCTCTAAGGGGAGGACTGCCCCTGGCTTCCCATGGCTGGGGCTTAAACCCTCTCATCCTGCACTCCCACAGGCAAGTGCATGGATCTGACCGGACCACAACCGGCCTCTGCAGGTAAAAAGTAATTATTTGGCCTCTGTGTTTACTTGTTCTCAACCTGTTCAGGAGTCGGGTGGTAAAGAGGGGTGCCATCTACGAACGTGCACGCCAGTGGAGGCCAGCGGGCCAGTATGGACCCGGCCACTCCCATGACCTCCCCACGAGGGGACTTAGAAAAACCGTATCTGCCCTGTGGACCCTGCTGTGCGAGTCGCATGGAGCACGGAGTGCCACGGCCATCCCCGCCCCGCTCAGGACCGCAGGGGCCCTGGGGAAACCGCAGGCGCCTGGCACGCAGCCGCCACCCCCCTGGTTTGGTCGTCCCCCTCTGCCTGCCCTCCACGTGGAAGGCAGGAGCCATCCAAGTACATGCCCCTCACGCAGAAGTCACTGCAACTCTCAGAGAAGAAAGCTCACATTTAATTCTGATAAAGCTTAAAGTGGTATCTGCATAAATGAACATGCTTCTGAGTGAAACTGTAAGACTACTACCCCTGTTTCTCTTAAACAATAAGCCACATTTTCTTTAATACTCCACCATGCCATCAACAACCCAGAGCCCCAGTCCTGGATGGATATATTACTGTCGTCACACACATAGAACATTTGCTGTCATTCACTGTGAACCCTCGCCCCAACACACACAACATTTTGGTCGTTAAACGAAATTCATGTCTCAAGGCCCGGAAAGTGTTGTTAAACTTTACATCTTTAACTTGCAGTCGCCCTAAAGAATAGGTGGGGAGCTTCAGACTTCCGACCGTTAGTTCCCATCCCTGAATTCAAACGCAGGGGAACAAATCCTGGAACTCCCCACAAGGTCCCTCCAGCCCTGCCCCAGCTGGAGTGTGGGAGGTAGGGGTGGGGTGGGGAGGGGAGGGGAGGGGAGGGGCGGGGCAGCTCCGGCCCTGGTCTGCAGAGGGAGGTCCCAGAGGAACTGAGGGAGCCACAGGCTCTCGGCTCCCAGCCCTGGGGGGGGGGGGGGGGGGGGCAAGTCTCAGCAGGAGAAGGCTCTGCCCTGGGAAGGTAGATTGGGGCGGAGAGGGGGCGGTACTCTTGCCTGTGGTTCTTGACACTGTCCCTGATCATACAACGAGATAAACCATTTTCTTCCCGTTAATGTTTCTGGTCTTGAGCCCCAGATACCGGCGGCTCTTCTTCTCCGGCTGCCCATACAGCATGTCCTCAAAGAACTCCGGTTTGTCTCTGGCCTTGGGTTGGAAGAACACACACCGACACACGGTCCTTAGCTTGTGACACAGATAGGTCATTGCTTCCGCTTCGTCCGATGGCTCCTCGTACACGGGCTGCTTCATTTCCTCATAGGCCGACAGAATCACCGCCTGAAATAAGTTGATCAGTATACAGATCATCACCAGCATGAAGGACGAGAGGAACAGGACCCCCAGCACCCGGTTGCTGGAGAACTCAGTGTTCTGAAAAGCCGAAACGCAGTAGGAGAATATTGTCTGCGTGGCGTGAATCAGGTTGTTGTAGTTCCATTCGTGCTGGCCGAACACCAGGTAGCCAAAGGCCATGTACACGAAGAAATACACGGACACCACCAGCGCCATGTGGCAGATGCCGGGGAGGGCGGTCTGAATGGCCCTCTGGGCCAGGCGCACATCATAGAAGAATCTGGAGTACCTGAGGGTCTTCAAGATGGTCAGAAACAACAGGAAACCCAAAATGATCCTCATGATGTGATCTACCTGAGAAACTGCATGAAAGGGGACAAACTCCACGGGGTTTGACAGGTAAAACTGAATTATGCCAGCGGCCAAGAAGTGTTTCCTGAGAAAGAGCACGATCAGCACGGTAAATATGCATTTTAGAGCAAAGTTGAGCAAATTGTACACACTTGTCACGTAGGAGGCCCTTTCTTGCAAAATGATATAGCCCTCGTCGACAACGTAGGCTACGAAGAAAATGAGGACGGCCGCGTACAGGTAGATCTCAGCGGACGTCCTCCTGTCGAAGTCAGCAAGCGAGAAGGAATGCACGGACGTGCTTGTGTTTACGACTCCCGGCTGTGAAACCTCAAAAATGACAGAAATGCTGCAGAATAGACTGACGTCCGGGTTAAAGGTGGTCAGCTCCAGAATCACGGCCCAGGTCTTCTCATCAAGCCAGTTGTTGCTCTGGAGCTCCCCGAGCCGCACGCTGGAATTAAACTGCTGCTGTTCTGGAAAAAAATAGAACACATAGCCCCCCGACCTGTAGGTGTGTAAGAGTCCATGGGAGAAATACGCCCACATCTTCTCTTGAGGCTTGTAAGTAAACCCATTGGTGTTCTTGTCCACAGCCCGCTTACCCACTTTATCCCAAACGTTAGAGTAGCTTCTGGTGTCTTCTGGGTCCGTGCCATACTCCGGATGACAATGGATGTCTCTGTCGGTGCTGTTCTGCACAAAGTCTTGGGCGGGTGGGCAGAGTTTTTCGCCGGGTTTGGCCCTCACTTGCCTCAGGAGCGGAAGGCCAAGGATCTTGGAGGAGCTGTCGGGAAGGAAAGTTGGGTTCGGGTCGTTGTGGAGCAGAGGCAGCAGCACGTGGTCCAGCCACCGGTAGATGTCCTCCAGCTTGGTCACTGTGCCGAGGTCCACAGAGAACTGATCGCGGATGAACTGGTTGTAGTAGAAGCTGTCGGTGTGGCGCAGGAGGGCCACGAGCCTCAGCAGGAGCGCCAGAAACAGGAAGTGGGTGAGAATGTAACTGAGGAACAGGAGCGCCCTCCTCTTGGTTCTCTTCTTTCTTTGGAATATTCGGATTTCGTCTTCGGTGAGGGGTTGGTACATCCTTGAGCTTCGCAGCTGCGTGATCTGCTTGTGTCGTCTTTTCATTTCTTCCGGGCCCATCTTCACGTGGAACAGCTTGATCTCAGAGTAGTGGTACTTGCTTGCCCACGAGAGGTTTTTACAATACTTGGGCCTGCTCGTCCTGACGCCTGACAGGAGGATAATTTTGGACGGCTGCACCAGGAAAATGGACAGACAGAACGCACAAAACGAAGCAAAGAGCCACTCTATGGACTTTTCGTAGCCGTAGGTCAGCCCATAAAATACAATGAAGAACGCGGATATACTGCAGGTGGCGAAAACCAAGAACCATGCTATATAAACGCAACACCCAGGCAGGACGATCCTGTGCTTCTCCTGGAGTTCTAGAGGATTCGTCTGGGAGGGCTGCGCAGGAGCAGCTTCCTGATCGTCTTCTGCGTTTCGGTTACTGGCGTTCATGTTAACATCTCGGGGGCGGGAGACCTTGCCCTTTGCTTTCTTACCCCGGTGCTGCTCTGGCGCTTTGGGAGCTTTAGGGCTTTTCCTTGGGGGGAGCTTCGAAGCTGCTCTGGCGGGGGCACCGTCGGTTTCCTGAGCGTGCCACTTTTTCAGATGTTCCTCCCAGTATTCACTTGGGACTCGCATCAAGGGGGTCTTCTGGGGAGACACCTCCTCCACAGTCACGCGAGGTTCCTTCTGGGAATAGGTGAACAAAAAGGCGATCAGTAGTTGCACAGGGATGGTGATTAGGACACTTTCCAATCCTATCATCATTGACCTGATGTACTTTGTCTCTTTGGGATCCGTGTCTTCTTTTTTGTTGAGATTAAAGAACATAATATTGCATAAAAGGGAAGATAATAACATGGCTAAACAACAGGACAGTCGCTGCAGCCTATTGAACGGCCTAGCACTGACCCCGGAGAAAACCGAGAACCACATGTGATTTTTCTCCAGCTTGTAAATGGAATCTATCAGGAAATAGTCCCTTTTCTCTAGAGGCTGGTCAGGGGGGGTAACGTGAAATGTTCTGTCCAAAGAGGTGTCAATAGAAAGCCATTTCCGGCATAGGAACAGCCAGATGTGTCTGCTCAACAGATTTTCCACTTTGATTCTGCTTAAATACCAACTGGGGGCTCTGCCCTCATTGTTGTGCCACACACGAATGGAATGGATGTCCCCCAAGTCACGTTTTGTTGTGAGGAGGAAAGTGTTGATGCTTCCACGGTAGAGGGTGGTAAAATAGGGGTGGCTCAAACAATGCACGTTGCTGTCACCTTCTGTTCCCTTAAGTTGGATGAAGACGTTGGCCCTGGTCCCAGCCCCACAGCGCATTCCTGTGAAAATGGTGAGCAGGTAACACACCTTATCGTAAGGATCGTTGTCAGGTAGGATTATCACGTATTGCCGAAGAAGCTGGTCCATGGCATCTTTGTGCAAGACCCAGAACGCTAGGAATACGTACACGAGCATAATGAAAAGTACAGCGAAGAGAGTCACGGGGTTTTGGGTGACATTTCTGATGACCTCCAGCCGTAGATCTACGGGATTAGGGACCACAATCACATTGGCCGTCAAAAAGTGGGTTTGCAGGTGCAGGCCGGCTTTTTTGATCGTGCCCAGCTGCCGCCGGGCCCTCCTTGGGTTTTTGCAGATACAGTGCATTCTGTCCCAGGTGGTCTCCTCTCCGAGAACACAGTTGTCTTCTCTCCAATCGCTCTGGATCCCGTACATGTCTAAGCACTGAACGCTGAAAAGGGCGATTCTCACTAGCTTGTTACTGGGTGCCATGACAAAGCGAGGTGCCTGAAGAGCCATGGTCACGGTGCACTCGGACGAGCTGCCTCGCTGAGCTATGACTTGCAGCAGGGACGGTGGAAGGCAGACCACGCGGGCCTTCTTAACCACACAGGCCTGGTCAAACAGGTCACTCTGGTTGGCGATGGGAGGGATATCATAGGGCACGAAGAAGGTGGCCACCAAAGCAGCGGGGGTGATCTCACTGCCAGCATATACCAACACCGTGAACACCAGGGTGACTTCCGTCACGATGTGGACCAGCACCTCATTCACTGCACTGCTGTCCACCTCAAAGCTAAACTCCCCCGTCGTCCTTTTGAAGGGCTCATTAACTTTGTGGGGCGCGTTGTCGGGTCCCACCGTGAGATTAAAAGCTGCAAAGCTCAAGTTTCTTCTGACGATGTGCACTTCGACCACATCAGGTGTGATCTCTAGCACGATGCCTTTGGCGGGGATGCCTGTCATTTTGAGCCCAACCACCTCTGCAGAATAGCTTTCCTGCTGACTTAACCAAGGAAAGGGATCATCTGCAAACTCACAAAACATGGTGGAGATCGGAGCATTTTCAGGCAGAAGGGGGACACTGCTCGCATTGAGCACTGGACGAAAATAATTTCGGCCGAGCTTCTTGTTGGTGAAGGCCTCGTTAATATCCCGCTTTTCTGTTTTCCTGAGGTACATGTTAAAGCTGGAGGCCGTCATTACAGTGGTTTCATTCCCTGGCACCATGCCAGCCGATATTGTGTCTGCTAGAAACTCCAACCCATAGAAAGGCTCATCCACTACTTCATAGGGAACACTCAGTTTAAGGATATTAGACAGACTTGTTAATATCCCAGTGCTCACGATTTCTATTTGTTCAGAGCTAAAGGATTTATGTTTTTGATGAGATTGTCGTAGGGCGTGGTTGGCTTGCCAGACCCTCACTGTGGCAAGTTTCTGAGCCATTCGAGTGAATCCAGAGGTTGTCTGGGTTACTTTAGCCATACACATGACCACCTGGCTAATTTCCTCCAAAGTGCTGTTGGGAAGAACGAAAGTCTGGTTGACGAGGTGTTCCCGGAGTCTGGTTTCGTCAGCTTGCAAAGTTAAGTCAGCTTTCATGCTATTCACCACAGAAGCTGCTATATAAATTAAGTAGCCTGCAGGCAAAAATTCCCGCTGGTCAAGCAGAGTAGAGAGTGATGAAGTTGGTCCCATGGTGAAATTGAATAATCGATCAAGCACATTCTTTGATGAGATTTTGTCCGTAGGAGCCCGTACGGTGGCGTGCAGGGTCACCGGAGTAAAGGCTCCTAGAGAGTCATATACCTGAACAATGATCTTCATGACATAATGATTAGCCAATCCACCAACGGGGAGAAAGGAAGGGGGTGATGTGGACTCATGCCCCCAATACAGGATGGCCCCCAAGGTGTTCTCTTTCACAGAACTGATTTGCCCAAAACCGTACAAATCAGAAACTACTATTTTGTATGCAAGAGGGATGTTCTTGTCCGTGAAATTAGTACACCGGATGACAAACTTGGTTAAAAGTGCAAGTCCCTTAGCTGGATTGATGTTGCACTGCCCGGGCTGAGGAGCGTAGTTAATAACAAAGGAGTATCTCAAGGTCAAGCCCGCTCCGCTCCAAGTTATTGAGTATACAGAAACCAAAAACTCAGCTTCGGAAAAATCCCTAAAAGCAAAAGGTTTTATGGTCAGATAAGCCCTGGCCCTCCCTGTTGTGGTTTGCCTCGCCCAATCAAATATGATCTCTTTACCTGAAGACGACAGAATCGACCACTTATAGTAATCACGGTCTCCTACACACCCGGTGCAATTTAGAAACAAAGAGAATCGATCTGAAATAATCAAATTACGATTGCAATTTTCAATGCATGAAATGTGTGCTGCGGGTCTTGGTCCTGGGAGCACATGCACCCTCCGATCGGCATACGCTGTTCTACTGCCCTTCCGGATCACCATTCTGAAATAATACACATCTCTGCCTCTCAGTGTTCTTGGCAAAAATGACAGGATGGGGCCAGAGGCCTCCTTCCACCGCAGATCGGTCTGCTTTGCAGTGAGACAGACTTTCCTGCTTACCACTATAATTGTCTCTCCTTGGTAGTTATTTTTATCTTTGGTGCAGTACCAAGAAAAAAGGAGTCCCTCTGAAGAGTTGCCTGAATCTGGGTCCGAGGACCTGCTTCCATCCAGAACCAGCGAATCTGTGAAATTCATTGTTATGTTGGGCCTCGCAGGAATAACCACCGCCTGTAGGGGGCTTCGAAGAACGGTGACGTAGACGATATCGGAGCCTGTTGCCCGAGGCGTATTTGACTTCCTTGTGTAGATGGTGAGAGTGAAATTAAACACGTACACCCCCCAAGATAAAGAATTGGGGGGGATTTCCATATACGCTGGAGTCCTCCCTAGGCTGAGTTGTGGTACGTCCAAAGGCTGATTCCAGTCCGGCACGTCGGATACGGAGGGCACGGAAAAGACTTGCCAACTCGGATTAAATAAGGTGGCTTCCAGGCAGTCGTACTTAAAGGTTGCATTCAAGGTAGTGTGCATTCTCCTGTTCAACACCACCGGATCTTGGTCCCTATTGATCCTTACCAGGCTGACAACACAGGGCAACTGTGCGGATAACTGGCAGGACACCGAAGACTCGATGGCTTGGGGGCCGTCCGAGTTGACGGCTTCTAAAACAACAGGCGTGGGCCCATCCGTGGGGCACTTGGCTTGGGCCACGAAGCCCGCGTAGAGGCGAGGGTCGCCGGCGGGCAGGGCAGAGGAGGCCTGGCGGGGGCGCCGCACGCTGGCGGGTGGGACGGGCACGAGGCGGAAGGTCCACTCCGGGCGCCGGAGCGCGCCGTGCAGCGGGGTGCGCCACAGCAGGGACAGGCGGCCGCGGCGCGCCCACAGCTGCAGGTCCACGAGCGTGGGCGCGGCGACCCCGGGGGCGCGCAGCAGGACGCGCACCCGCAGGCAGAGAGGGCGCACGGGGCCGCGGGGCAGGCAGAGGCCGCCGCGGCCGCTCAGGACCACGCCGCCGCCCGGGGTCGCGCGGGGCCGCAGGCGGAGGCGGACGCCGCCGCCCGGCTCTCCGAGGCCCGGGGCGCCCCCGAAGGTGCGCAGCGCGGCCGCGTCTCCCTGAGCGGCGGGCGGGGGCCGGCGGGCCGAGGAGGGGCCCTGGCGGCGGGGGCCGGGCGCCCCGGGAACGAGGACCGCGGCCCGGGCCGTGCGAGGATCCGGGGGCCGCGGGAGGCGGCCGCGGCCCAGGGCCAGGCCCAAGACCAGGCCCAGGCCCAGGAGGAGAAGCGCGGGCCCGGGCCGCATGGCGCCGCCTCCCCGGGAACCTGGGAGCCGCCGCCGCAGGCCGCCGGGCGTCCAGCCAACGGCCGCGGGTGGGGCGCGGGCCGCGGGATCACAGGGGCGACGGGGTCACGACCTGGAGCGGCGAGTGGGACCTGGGCTTCCGGGATCCCCCCCCCCCCTCCCGGCCCCTCCCACGACAGTGTAGGCCTCAATCGGGGAGCGGTGATGGAATTAACTCTGCCAAGGTTCCCAACAGCCTGAAAGGCCCCTTAGCGGGAATCCCACTCCCCTGGGAATATCCAGTTTCAAGACGGGGTCTGTGAGCTCCCCGAAAGCCCAGGGTTTCTCTTTTTTGCTCTTCATTCTTAAGGTGAAACCCTAAGTCACTGATTGTAGATCTTTCTTCTTTCTAATGGAAGCATTTAAGGTTGTTAAGTGTCCCACCAGATGCTGCGTAACCGCATCCTGCCTGTTTGTGGTATTAACGTTATCATTCAATTTTTTTCTACTTTCCCGTTTGGGTTTTGACCTACAAATTAAAGATGTGTGGTTTATTTTTCAGATATCTGGAGTTTCTGTGAAATTTAAGGGTTTTGATTTCTAACTTAAGCCTGTTGTGGTCAGAGAACACATTCTATGTGATTTTGATCCCTTTACATTTATTGAGACTTGTTTGAAAGCTCATACCTAGTGTGGTCTGCCTTGATGTGTTGTCCATGTGCACTTATCCCACCTTTGTTGGGCGGGTTGTCCTATAAATGTCAACCAAATCAAGATGGTTGGTACTGACACTTGGATCTTCCATGTCCTCTCTGGGTTTTTGTCTAGCTTTTCTATCAATTGCTGAGAGAGGATGTTAATCTCTCCTATTATGACTAGAGAAGCGTCTATTTTTAATTCTGTCAATTTTTGCTTCATGTATTTTGAGGCTCTATTAGATGTATACACATTTTGAGGTCATGTCTTAATGAATTGGCCCTTTTATCATTGTGAAATGTCTGTGTTTATCTCTAGCAATAATCTTTGTTTTGAAGTCTAGTTATGTGATATTAAAATAGCCAAGTTATATGTTCATTGTATCTAAGTGAAACTGGAAAGTAAAATAGCCATACTAGCCTTCTGATGCCTACGGTCTATATGGCATATTTTTTCTCATTCACTTACTTTCACTTTATTTATGTTTTTATATTAAAGTGGTCTTTTGTAGGCAACATTTAATAGGGCTTTTATTTTCTTATCCTCTCTCTCTCTCTCTCTCTCTCTCTTTCTCTCTCTCTCTCTTGCATTCTCTCTGAGTGCACCACACACCAAGGAAAGGACATAAGAAGGCAGCCATCTGCAAACTAGAGAGACGGCCCTTACCAAGTACCTGACATGCTGGCCCCCAGACCTTGGACTTTCGGCTCCAGTATTGCCAGAAATATTTACCGCTCAAGCCCCCACTCTAGGGTATTTTGTTTTAGCATCCTGAGCTGACTAAGACCACAGGAAAGATGAGGGCTGAAAACTCAGATTGGGGCCATCAGAGGTCATGTTAGGGGAGGAGGCACAAATGGAGAAGGCAGACTCTGGACTCCTCCCGTATTTAGAGGTCAGTCCAACAAGGCGCCAGAGAAGTGGCCGCAGTGGGGCTGGCGGGAAACCAGGCAGGTGTGGTGTCCTGGAAGCCATAGGAAGGGGGTGGGGTGGGGGAGGTGGTTCAAGTAAGGGGGCTGTGTCAGACCAAATGGTGAGGAACCGGAAGTGGAGGCAGCGGCTGGGTTTGGGCCCGGAGGGCCTTTAGTGTCCCAGACAAGTGCAGTGTCAGTGGTTCAGACAACCACGTAAAACTCTGGACAAGTTTTGCCGGCATGGCAGAGCAGAGAAGTGTATATCTAAGATCTACAAAGATAAATAAAAAATAAAGAGCAGTGGTATGCCCACATCCCAGCCAAGGAGATAGAAGGATCCCAGTGCAGTCCGAGGCCTCCGCGTGCCCTGCAAGAGAGAATTCTCAGCACCACCAGGGCATCGTTGATGTGAGTTTCGTTTCTGCTGCTGTCTCGTGTTTCTTGACTGTTTACACAGGAACCAGTCCCTCCGCGATGCACTGTTTTGCATGTTGGTAAACGTCACCTAAGGGGATCATATAGCACATTATCTTCCACAGACTGTAGTTGTGAGCACGGTTTGCTTCAGTTCAAAAAATGACCTCTAGAAACGTGTGCGCGCCAGGCTTCCGCGGGGGACTCCAAAGAGCTTGAAAGTGACCGCTGCCTTAGGATTCCCCCTTGCCTCCCGAGGGACTCCGCGGCGGCGGCCCCAACAGGGTCGCCTGCAGGCGGGAGCCCCCTGGCGGGGGTGGGGCAGGAGTTGGGACGGTGAGCGAATCCCGAGCTGCCCCGCTGCCCTGCGGGGGAGGTGAGTGCGCCCACCGAGGCCCCCGCAGCGGCTCCTCCCCTCCGGCGGGCGCGGACCCCCTCGGAGCGCCCCCGGGGCGGGGCGGGGCGGGGCCAGTGCCGCGGACCAGTGAGCTCGCGGGGAAGCGCGGCAGCTCCGCCCCGCGGTGTCCGCCCCAACGCGGAAGGTGCGGAGTCGCCCGGACCCACATCACCGGCCCGGCCACCCACTTGCCCCCATGGCCGCCACCGCTCCGCTGCGCGACTGCCAGGTACGCGGAGGTTGAACCCGGCCGGGCCCCGCGGCCCCGGCATGGCTTGGCGCTCGGCGGCGGGGACGGGACCGACCTGCGCGGGACCCTGGATCCTCCGGGGAACCGGCCCCCGAGGGACAGGCGAGCACCTGGGTGCAGGAAGGGACCAGAGTACCCTCCTGTGGGACCCCAGCGGCGCGGTTCGAACCCCGCGGAGACCCCGAGGCCTATAATGCATTAGCCCCAGCCACTGTGGCGCAGGAGTGTCTCTTTCGGACCCTCCAGGGTGGGCAGCCTGAACCCATTTTGCAGATGAGGAAGGTGAAGTTCAGAGGAGCCAGGGGACTTGCCCCCCAGCCATGCAGCCTGAGGAGCTGCCCGCTGTGCTCAGGGAGTAGAGGACATTTTCCTTCCCAGGGCGGGGTCGCAGGTCTGTGCACCCCGTCGGGATCCAAAGGGCAGCCCTAACAGTGAACAGTTCTAACGATCTCTAGATCTTTCTGCTGACAGACTTGTAGGTCTGAATCATTTGATAAAGTGGGGAGAGGAGAGGTATTGTTGCTGTGCTTGGCAGATCTCGTGTTTGCCTGCCAGTTGGAAAGTCCACCCTGCCCGGCCAAGCTCTCTAAGGCTCTACCCCTTTTCTGTCCCCCTAGACCTCCCCTCAGCCAGACCAGGGACTCCCGTTTCCTGAGTGCTCCCCTGGCAGACACTTCACAGTCACCCCGTGCATCCTCCAGAGCCCCATTCGGGGCCAGCGAAGGGTCTGAGAGAGGATGTTGCCAGAAGGCACACAGCTATTTAGGGACCCCTGGGATTTGCATCAGGATCTGCCCCCTCCCACCCACAACTCGGCCTCCTCTGCTCTGCACCGTCTATGAAATCTGAGAGTCCCTGCCAGCCCCACAAGCCTGGCTCATATGGAAACCCACACTCACACGATGCGAGGCATTTGGAGATCTTCTGTGCTTGGGGGTTGGGGTTCACATTTATGGCTGGAGGACTACATGGAATAAAGCCCTGAGAGTCTCTTCTTGCTGTGTGCAGGCGTGGAAAGATGCGGGCCTCCCACTGTCAACCGCAAGTAACGAGGCCTGCAAGCTCTTTGATGCCACCTTGACCCAGGTATGCCTGCCGGGCAGTGCGGCGGCCTCTCTAACGGCCGGTGGGGAGGTGTTTAAAATTACCAAATGCTCTTAACTGATTTATGTTTCATTTTTAAATGTTCTGGCCCGTCTCACAGCTACATTTACTTACACCACGCAATGAACGGTCCTTACACAAGTGCAAGACAATACTCCGCACCCCCATCCAGCACGGCTTCGCTTAGATTTACAGCCAGACTCACGTGTCGTGTGATGTACTCTCCCAGGAAAGCCGGTCAACGATGACCACGAGCAAGGGTGGCACTCAAGGCTTCCTAAGCCTCACCTCTTTATCAGCGCTCTTGTTTTATGAACAGTGAAGCTCTCCCGCCCCATTCCTGCCCAAATCTCCTGGCAAACTTGGGTACAGGAGGGCCCACATGGGGGACCCAAACATGCTTCGTAATGCTTAGAGGCCCCGCAGCCAACAGCTTGGGAAGTAGGGGATGCTGTTTTCAGTTGGGTGATGATGTTAGCGGTGGGTTACAGCGCAGTCTATGTACTCCGGACCCTGGTGCATGGGAACGTGTTGGAGACAACCCATGGCGGGGGTGAGAGGTGCCCCCAGGGTCAGGCAGACAGCAATGTTTATCAGGATGCTGACTCTCCCCAGGCCTCCCTCTATGGTCTGCTGAGGGTTTGATATGGGGCCCCTCTGCTTTGGGCTTCGGCCCCTGGCTGGGGCTAATTTTTGAATATACCACTCTCACCTATGGCCACTCCAAGACCCCCCACCGTATTACCGGTAATTTCTAACACCAGTGAAGGAGCCTGTAGTTTTAGAACTAGGAGGGTCTCAAGAGGTAGGGTCTAACCACTTTGTTTGACGGTGGGGAAACCGAGGCTCAGAGAGCTGCGCTGACTCCTGCAGTGAGGCAGATGATGAGCGGGGTAGGCCTGGGTCTGTATACACCGATGGGAAACTACAGCCGGGTTTATCATGAGCAGTGAGAACCCTGCCTACGAACTCCATCCACACAACATAAGGACCGAGGAAGCTTCTAGAAACATAAGTACAAGAAACAACCAGTGAGATGCCGTGAGCTTGCCGAAGGACTCCACTGTGCTCATTTGAACTCTGTTTGTGCCCTTCCTGCACGTTTTGGCCCCAGTAGAGCCCCGGATTTGTTCCTCAGTGTAGCACAGTCCTTCCCCGGACCCCGCCTGTGTATCTTCTGTCCCATGTATCAGCATCTCTGGGCCATCCTGTGTTCGAGCGTGGGCGTCTCTGCTCCAACTCCCCCGTGTCTTATTAAAACACACTCTGCTAATTCTGTGTAGATGCAGGTCAGACATTTGATAGGACACATTTTTTGTTTTGTTTATTTTTGAGAGAGAGAGGGGTGAGGAGGGGCAGAGAGAAGGGACAGAGCATACGAAGTGGGCTCTGTGCTGATAGCAGTGAGCCTGATGGGGGGCTTGAACCCACGAACCGTGAGATCATGACCTGAGCTGAAGTCGGACGCTCAACCGACTGAGCCACCCAGGCGCCCCTGAAGGTCTTTTTGGAAAAGAATGAATGAACAGTAGGAAGGTTCCAATTGTGGCGTCCGATTTTGAAGCCCCCTCTCATGGCTAAAGAAGTTGATGTTCGGGGCAGGTCACCTGTCAGGAAGAAGCTTTCTTTAGATGCTTCTTTCCTGAATATGGGGGCCTCACCCGCCCTAGAAAGTGTGCCTTGAGTTACGAGTATTCAGGCTCTTCACATGAGACCAACCCGGGTGCAGTTCAGGTCATGAAATACTTCGTTGTCTAGAGAGAAAATCCAGATTCAGACACATGCCTTCCTTAACATGAACTAAGGACTCCCTGGGGACAACGTTGTTTTGCCTTTTCTATTTCAGTATGTCAAATGGACCAATGACAAAAGTCTTGGTGGCATTGAGGGCTGCCTGTCAAAGCTCAAAGCAGCAGATCCGACCTTCGGTGAGTGATGCTGTCCCCGGGTGGAGGAGCCGCGTCTCGTGGGTCCGAGCGCTCTCTGACTGAGCGACTCCACTGGCCTGGGGAGGGCAGGCTGGTGGCAGTGACCAGGCTGGCCTTTTGCCCGGAGGGAGGGCAGCAAGACGAGAGCCACTGGTAGGCTTGGCATAGCACTGCCTTCATAGAGATGCCAGGTTCCATGTAAGGCATCTTTCTTTTGAAAAAAAATTTTTTTTTACATTTATTTATTTTTGAGAAACAGACTGAGACAAAGCATGAGTGGGGGAGGGGCAGAGAGAGAAGGAGACACAGAATCGGAAGCAGGCTCCAGGCTCTGAGCCGTCAGCACAGAGCCCGATGCGGGGCTCGAACTCACGAACTGTGAGATCATGACCTGAGCCGAAGTCAGACGCTCAACTGACTGAGCCCCCCAGGCGCCCCTGTAAGGCATCTTTCTAATTTTTTCCCTAATTGTCAGGTCTACAGGGAAGACACCGGTCCTATTTCTCAGGGGAGGAAAGAGAATGAGAAACGTACCCCAAACCACTCAGCTGGTAGTTGGGTGGCTAGGACCACATGAGGCTTTCTGTTTTCCAGAGCTGACCTAGAACACCAGAGGTGGCTCCTGGGGACTTTTAGGACACCAGTGAGGCTTAGCTCGAGCATCTGGGCCACCAGGGCCTAGTGACGGAGGCTGGCATCACAGACAAGCCATGTGCGCAGAGGGGATGGGGAGGTCAGCCGGTGCATTTCGGAACCCCAGGAGGGTGGCCCCAGGAGGGGTGGGGTTCCAGGCCTGGAGGAAGGGCTGAGGAGGGCAGGGCAGTAACCACCGTCCCTTTCCATGCCACTGTGGCCAGCTCCCGCTGAGGACAGGACGCACGGGATGGGGGAAGAAGGAAGCTGAGCCCAGCCTATGGGGGACCAGGAGCCAGGAATGGGCTCGGGCTCTCTGAGCAGACCTCGGGCCCCAGGATAGAAATGGGGGCCACATGGGTCGTCCCAACACTCTGGTTGGGTCCTGGGTCTCCGGCCTCGCCAGTGACTGAGTTCCAAATGCCGGTGGACCCCGTGCCTCTATCAGGCTGGGGGCTGGGAAGCTCAAGGGGGACCCGGGGATCTGCAGACCTGCCAGCAAGGTTGCTACAAGGGCACAAGGCATACCCTCCCCTATCCCCCCCCACCCCCCACAAAGCTCTCCGCGCATGAGTGGCTGAGACAGACTGTACTCCAGGGACCAGCCCCCCCTGCATGGAGCATCTCCTCAGCAGCCCCCTGGAGGCCCGGCGTTGGTGGTAGTGACAATATCAGCCGATGAGGGAAATTAGGGCTGGGGGGTTGTGGGAGCCGGCAGGCAGCCCTGACCAGTTCACCCAGTGAAGGAAGATGCTCCAGACGTTGGCAGAATGCCCTTGTTGGAAAAATATTTGCGGAGGTACAGCGTGTCTCTAGGGCTGCTTCCGCTCCTCGTGAGTGGCGAGGGCCCAGGCTGGGTTCCCCACTGCTGTGGGGGGGGGGCGGGGGCCCGGCGCACAGCCGACCAGCCGCCTGGCCTGCCCCTCCAGGGATGTGGGGTATTTATTCCTCACTTGAGGCTGGGCAGGGCAGGGCAGGGCTGGGCAGGGCGGGCAGGGCAGGGCAGGGCTGGGCAGGGCCGGGCCGAGCTGGATGCCCTGAATCACCAGCTGCTGCTTTCCAACCTTTCGCCAGCGATGGGCCATGCCATCTCTAATGGCCTCGTGCTGATCGGCACCGGAAGCTCCGTGAGGCTGGACAGGGAGTTGGACCTGGCCGTGAAGACAATGGTGGAGGTCTCCAAAACACAGCCGCTGACGCAGCGGGAGCGGCTGCACGTGTCTGCAGTGGAGACCTTTGCCAAGGGGTGAGGGCCTCCCCGGCCGTGGCTGGCACCCTGAGACCGCGCTGGGCGATGCCCCGGGGGCTCCTCCGCCGCCCTTGGGAAGCGGGACCAGGGGTGGGCTCGCCCTGCCTCCCGTGGCCATCTCTCAGTGAAAATCACATCCTGCCCGTCTGCTGTGCCTTCACTTGACTGCAGAACGAGAAAACAGTTGGCTGGGATTTCCAATTTAGCCTCCAAACAACTTTCCTTCTTTAAATGAATTGGGTGTTATGTTTGTGACAAAAATGATAGGACCACGTGACAGAAACGTATGAAGGAAGAGAGCAGAAAGCACTCGCCCTATCCTCGCCCCGACATACCCTCGCGGACATCTGTTCACAGCCTTCCGGGTTGTCCCCCCCCCCCCCCGTCTCCCTTGTGGCCACGGCTGTCCCCCTGTGTTTCATGGTCCCGCAGCCCATCTCTGGGACAGCCCCTTGCGTCTGCGCCGCCAGGGGAGATGCCCCGCACAGCTAGGCGACCTGAGCTGACGTCTCATGGGTTCCGAAGCAGGAACAAAAGGGGCTGAGTCAGTGGCAGGTGTCGGCACGGGGGTGGGCTTCCTCCC
The DNA here is from genome assembly GCF_046562875.1 of Panthera onca. Taxonomy (NCBI): domain Eukaryota; kingdom Metazoa; phylum Chordata; class Mammalia; order Carnivora; family Felidae; genus Panthera; species Panthera onca. Next base: position 138,002,532 of record NC_138345.1, read on the forward strand.
CAGCTGGCTCCCCCTCACACAGCTGGTTCCCGGTCCCGGGGAGATTGCCTTTGGCAGCCCGTTAAACCAGTTTTTTTGTTTGTCTGAATTCCAGAGTAAAACTTCCCACTGGTTTTTCAATGTTCTGAGCCACAACCTAACATGGAAACTTTTTTGTGCGGGTGTACGTAGAATATGTTCCCTCTCTCTCTCTCTTCTGTCTCTCTCCCCACACCCCATCTCTCTGTCTCTCATATATATGTATATATATTATAACTATACAATATATTATATACAAATATATTTATGTAAATATAAATATTTAATACAGGAATATTTATATAAATATATATTATATATAATTATATATTACGTGTAATATATGTAATTATATATTATATATTTAAATACATATATACATATTTCAGACTCTGGCAAGAAACGATGCCTTTTGCCCACCACACGTGTATGAACTACGTGTTCAGCGCTGCTGAGAAATCTCTCTTTGGCTTTCAGGAACTTTTCCAGAGCCTGTGAACTATGGGAACAGATTCTCTGGGACCACCCAACAGACATGTTAGCCCTAAAATTTTCCCATGATGCCTACTTTTACCTGGGCTATCAGGAACAGATGCGGGATTCTGTGGCTCGGATATACCCCTTCTGGACGCCCGACATCCCCCTTAGCAGGTATGTGCCAGCTGGAAATCACGTCGTTTCTTTCTTACTCTCTCTCTCTCCTCTGTCCGAAAAGCATGGCAAGGCTCCTGGCCTTGCCCTGGAAACAGTGAGTCTGCTGTGGCTCTTCTCCGAGTTCTCGAAACTGAAAAGATCTCTCTGCTTGCTCTTCCTCCCATCCTGTGAACAAGGCAGCGGCATGTGTATCGGTCAGCCCAGGGTAGTTTTTGCTGCGGTAACAAGCATCCTCTGGTTCTCCAGAGGCTTGTTTATCACACATGCTACACCCCTGTCGTGGGAGGGCCCAGGGCTCTGCACCCCTTGTCATTGTCTCCCTCCTACATCAGAGTCCCAGATGGTGAAGATGCTTTCTGGACACATTGGTCACTGAGAGAGAGAGAAGAGGGCACCCCTGAGGGACTCACGGTGGCAAGGCTTACGGAGGAAGGGCCACCCTGCCACTCCCAAGTCATTGGCCAGAGCTGGTTACCCCCCCCCCCCCCCCAGGACACCAGGCAGTGGAGCTCTGCTGTGTGCTCGGGAGGAGAGGGAGGCCTGGAGTACCTGAGCGGTACTCCCTCCCGTGTGATGGCTGCACAGAATTGCCTTCATTGTGTCTTACTCACAGGATGGTTGTGAAAATCAGACAGCCCCGTGGATTGGAGAGCTGGGTTAGGCAGGGTTCTCTATAGAAACACAACCAGTAGGGTATGAATATCTGTAGCTATATTATTTACATGTTTATACGGGGCAGGGATTGATTGATTTTAAGGAATTGGCTCATGCAGGTGCAGGGACTGGCAAATAAGTCTGAAATCCACAGGACGGGCCAGCAGTCTGGGGAGTCCATGTTGTAATCTGGAGGCAAAATTCCTTCTTCTGAGGACCTCGGTCCTCTCTCTTAAGTCTTCAACTGTTTGGACGAGGCCCACCCGTATTATGGAGGGTAATCTGCTTCACTCAAAGTCTGTAGATTTAAATGTTAATCACATCTGAGAGATACCTTCATAGAAACATCTAGATAGTATCTGACTGAACAACTGGGTACCATAGCCCAGCCAAGGGGACACATGAGAGTAACCATCCCAAGAGCCTAACAATACCGGGCACACCATAAGCATTCAATGCATGTTTCAAAGTGGAAGGTCAAATGACCCCAATAAATATTTAAAAACAATATTTAAAATATTTAAAAGAAATAAATATTTAAGGGGTGCCTGGGCGGCTCAGTAAGTTAAGCTTCCAACTTCGGCTCAGGTCACGATCTCATGGTGTGTGAGTTCGAGCCTCACATCTGGTTCTGCAATGAAAGTGCAGAGTCTGCCTAGGATTCTCTCTCTCTCTCTCTCTCTCTCTCTCTCTCTCTCAATAAATAATAAAACTTAAGAAAAGAAGGAAAGCAGTATTTAAAAGAAAAGTCTGGAAGCCCGTGTGCTAGAACACTGCAGCTATGAATCGTGAGAGCTAGACTTTGTCACTATGCGCGGTAGTAAAGGTAACACCTGAGTCACCAATAGAAACTCTGTTGCTCTTCCTTGTTTTCGTGGGATCCCACAAAGCTACAGCGAAGACTGCCTCTGGCACGTGTGACTGGCCTGGCGCTCAGTGCTGAGGATCACAGACGAGCGATGGGGAAATGGCAGTGTGTGCTGATCCAGTGAAGTGACCCGTCCCGGGCCGGGCCTGGGCCAGGAGCGAGCGGGACAGACGGGTCCTGGCCGCTAGGAGCCGGGGTCTGGGGAGGAGCTGTCCAGCAAGTACAGGCGGGGCTGGGCTGGGGGTGTGCACGCCGCTGGCCGGCAGAGAAGCCACTGCCAGCCTGTGCTCACCAGTACTTCCCAAGGGAGGTGTCCCGGGCTGTGCCCCCAGGTGGGTGTCACCAGCCGGACAGGCAGGAGAGGGCCCTTGGCGTCCTCAGTGGAGACAGCGCGCTGATGCTTAGGGGGTGGGCTGTGAGTCGCAGAGGGGCCCGCTGCAGAGACGGGGTTTGGGGTAGACGATTGTGCCGACGCTGGGGGGTCACGGCGCTCCCCACTGATCAGCAGCGTCCAGTTGCTGGGAAGCCTGGTGCTTGGGCGGCACCTGGAGGGGGCGTGTGTCCGTCTCCTGGGGCTGCCGGGACAAAGTGCCGTAGACCGGGCCGCCTAAGGCGACAGTGCATTCTCTCACAGTTCAGAGGCCACAAGTCGGGAATCCAGGCATCGCCAGGGCTGTGCTCCCTCCAGAGGCTCTAGGGGAGGCTCCTTCCTCGCCTCTCCGTGGCTTCCGGCGGGAGCTGGTGATCCCGGGTGTTCCTTGGCCTGCAGCTGCGTGGCTGCGGTGTCTCTTCCGTGTTCACGTGGCTCCATCCTTTGTGTGTGTTTGTACGTCCCTGTCCGAGTCCTCCTCTCCTTCCTCTCGGGAGGACATCCGTCGTTGGGTCTAGGGCCCACCCTCGTCCCGCAGGACTTCAGCTCGATGGCGTCTGCAAACGCCTGCATTCCAAATTAGGGTCCGTGCTCAAGCATCGTTTTGGGGGACACGGTTCGGCCCACACTGAGGGTTGCACAGTCCACTGTTGTTGAAGACTTTTTGTTTGTTTCCTCTCTGTTTTTTTAGCTACGTGAAAGGCATCTATTCCTTTGGATTGATGGAAACCAACTTCTATGACAAGGCAGAAAAGCTTGCCAAAGAGGTAAGTGGGCCCTTCCCCTCAGGGGTGGCGTCAGGCGGGGCAGAGCCCACACGGCCCCCCTCCCCGCCCCCCCACTCTGGTCCGGTTTCCTGAGAGACCCTGGGGAGGACTCATATTACCAGCAAGGGCAGCTGGCCCTCCCACAGTCCGCAAACTGCCTCCACGGGCCAGGAAGGTGAATGAGGCCCGGGGAAGCTGTGTCCACCTCTCCCTCGGGGCCCCGTGCAGGGCCGCCCCAGGCTCCCCGAGCTCTTGTCTGTCTCTGTCCAGAGCTCCACGGTCGCAGACAAAGGTTGCCTCCGGGTGGCCCCTGACCCGGGGGCCGGGGTCTTGTCGGCCAGCTCTTCCCTCGACCTCTGCCTCCCCCCAGAGGGAGGGAACCATGGTGAAGGGTGCAGAGGAGTGTGGTTTTGCCAAACGCCTCCTGTCGGGCCGGGCCCTTCCCGCCAAGGGCCGGCTGGTACCAAGGTGCATGGTGGACGCCCCTCACCAGCGGACCGGGACCGAGCAGTAGGCCGTGGCGGTGGACTTGGGGCTCGTGGTGTCCTCTGTGGTCCTCAGAGGCCGTGTCCTCCAGCCCCTCTCCTCACAGGAGTGGAAACGGACCCCGGGAGGGGCTGTCGCGCACCCGGGGGCGCCCTGGGCCTGGCTCCGTGACAGGCACCCACTCTAGTCTGCTCATCCCCTCCGCCGCGAGGCAGCACTCTCCTCGCCGTCCAGACAAGGCGGCCACGGCGCAGAGAGGCCACGGCTGGCAGAGTGTGTGCTCACCGGGGCCGCCTGACCCGACCACCGTCCGTTAGGCTGCCTGGACCAGACCTGGCTCCCCCGCGTCCCAGCCAGTGTTCCTCCCCATAGACGTTGCCCTGGTTGCCCACAGCACCCCTCCCCCGGAGGCAGCCTGCACCCTTGGGGGGCCCAAGCGGCCATGAGGTTTCTGAAACCTGTTCTGGTTACACAGATGGAGCCCAGACTTGAGCGCAGGGGGACGGTTCCATGCTCCATGGCGGTCTGGGCTCCGTGGCCTGAGGGAGCAGGGCGCGCTGTCCAGCGGGTCGGCCACGGGAAGGTGCCCTGAGCGCTCGAGGGCTGTCAGACTGGCTCGAGAAGCCAGAGGGCAGACAAAAGGTGCAGGCTGACGCCCCACCGGGAGCAGGACGTGGTGGAATGGGGTGTCCTTTCTCCTGCTGTACCCACTCGTGCGGGTGCCACGCTCTGAGCCCAACACCAGTACACCCGAGGTGATTACTGGGCAAGGTCATGCTGTGACAGTGCCTGCCAGGCCTCCAGGAGAGCGAGGGTGGGCTGCACCAGGCTCCGCTGGAGTCTGGAGAGGCCTCACGGTGGTGGTGGTGGTGATGCTTGGGCCTGCGAGCTTCTGCGTGCCAAACCCCAGGGGCCCCGAGAGCAAAGGGCTTCAGGCAGGGGAAGCACAGCCTGCTGAGCTCAGGAAGCTTGGAGCCACGTGATAGGCTGAGGCTCAGGGCGGATGGGGGCGGGGCGGGCCCTAGGGCAAAGGTTGGGGGGACAGGCAGGGCGGGTCGTGCAGTGCCTCGTGGCTCTGTCCCAGGGAGACTGGGGAGGAAGCTGGAGCCCCTGGTGGAAGGTGGGGCCTAATCTTGGCCGTAGGTCCGGCCACTCCCTGCCCTGAGCTGTGCCCCGCAGGAGAGCAGCACACTTAGGGGATCCCTTCTCAGGACGCCCCCTCCCCAGGTCTGCGTGGCCGTGCCCCTGCAGTCCCCGAAGTGTCCTCGTCCTGCAGGGCTCTGCTGAGGTGCCCATTGTCCCCCGAGGACACCTTTCTTACGGCGCCCCCACGTGGACCGGGCAGGCCCGTGCAAGCAGTGGGCGGGAGCAGAGAGGCAGGCTTACTGGGGAAGACCTGTCTGCCTAGACCTCACAGCAGGTGCCAGGCCAAGGCCTCTGCCTCTGTGAAAGGCACGGGGCACCGAGGCAGTCAGTGGGGCTGGAGGAAAGAGCGGCCTGGTGTGCAGGACCTGGGCTCGTGTGGATTGTCCCCTGGGCCACTTTGAGCCTCAGCCTACCGCTCTGTGCCTGGCACTTAGGAGGTGCGCAGTAAGCATGAGCTGAACACAGGACTAAAAGAAAGCTACAAGGGGGTAGGAATCACGCCCCGTGTCCTGCCCCCCTTGCTGGTCACCCGGCAGGCTCCCCGGTCACGTGAGTGGCTGTTGTTATTCATAGCAATCCCGTCAGAATGAGCCCGGGCTGCCACACGCGTGGTCATCCACGAGGGGCAGCCGTGAGCACTCGGCAGTCTGCACAGCATTCAGGCACGCCCACTGCGTCCACTTGATCTCCCAGGCCAGCCCCGAGGGGATGGCGGCATTGCTCCTCACCAGGGGGGACAAAGGCCCAGAGAGGCTGGCCGGCAAGTTGCAGGTGACTCGGCCCCGTGCAGGAGGCTCTGGGGCCAGGAGGATGAGTCCTGGCTTTGGAAAGACCCAGCTGTGGTCTTTCAGCCTCCCTGAGCTCAGTTCCTCACCTTTGAAATGGGCGGTGAGATCCTCGCTGGTGGCATCCTGTAGATGGTCAGCGGGGCTGGACTTCGGGGTCACTGCTGTTTTGAGGCAGGGCCCGGTGCGCACGCGCTCCAGCAGCTCAGGCCCCTGCTCCCCACGTAACCTGGTCACCAGGCGGCCTGACTAATCCTCGTGACCTCCGACCATCTTCCGCCCCCTCCCCACGTAGGCTTTGTCCGTTAACCCGACAGACGCGTGGTCGGTGCACACCATCGCCCATATTCACGAGATGAAAGCAGAAATCAAGGATGGATTGGAATTTATGCAGCACTCAGAAACCCACTGGAAGGTACGATTCCTGTCGATGGGTCATCTGCCTGGAAAATTCCGCCCATCCCCTTGGGTTAAGGCTTTAAGGACAGAAGTTATAGGCTGCAGCTTAGTTCTGGGGGAGCTGGGTTGTGTCGAGCCGCAGTGTCCCCAGGGACCCACAGGGCTCCCCGAAACCTGCTGGTGTTTTGCAGGTGATTCTAGAAGACTCTAGAATCTAGAATCTAGAATCTAGAAGATTCTAGAAGTTTTGGGCTGGGGCATTTGGTGTAAAGGAACGGGTCAGAAAATGACCGAGGACACAAGAGCCTGGCACGGGGGAGAACCGTAAGAACCCTGAGCTGTGTCTTACCACCAGCCGGCTGGCTCAGCATGGAACCCACGGGTGGGCTCGGGGACCACGCGGCGCAGCCAGGGGCCGATGGGGCAATGATGTGCAGTCGGCTCCCCTAGGCAGATACTGATAGTGTTTGCGAGAGTGCTGAGTCTGGGGGAGGAGGAGCAGCTGTGTGGCCATATCCTCTGGGCTGAGGGCCAGGGGCTTGCCCAGGCAGAACCGAGGGAGGCCAGGGAAGGCTTGGGCCAGGGCCTTCCAGCACATTCCATTCACATCCCTCCCCCAGACGCTGCGATTTTACTGGGTGTTGGGTGTTGGAGGCCTGGCTGGACCCTAGGGCAAGAAAGTGACCCTCTGAGCCTCGGTTTCCTCATCTGTATACCTGCTGTTGTAACAACTGGGAAGCCCCCAAATGAGTTCTCCTTGGTGTTGGTTCTAGACATGTGTAAAATGAGGCAGCCCAGTCTGGCCGGGTAATGCTTGCATCTGTCCCCTGCTGTGGCTCCTGGCAGCCTCTGGCCTGGCAGGACAGTCTTGCTTTAGATAGTGTGGCCTGGGACTCCCTTTCCTCCTCCTCCTGCCCCAGACTGGTGCTCAGTCAAGATCCTACCCTGGGGACCCCACGGAGAGTCCAGCCCAGACTTCTCTGTCCTCAAAAGGCCTGATCAAGTGGAGTGAGCAGCTGCCCAGCAGCCCATGAACCACACCATGATAGGGACACTCTTAGGGATGTGGAAACCCAGAGGAGGCATCCAACCCCCCCTGGACTTGAGGGTGAGGTGGTCACGGAAGGCTTCCTGGAGGAGGCAGCCCCTGAGCTGGGTATTGAAGGATGGCTAGGAGTTTGCTAGGTGATAGATGGGGAGGTGGAGGGTATTCCAGCCAGACTGAGCAAAGACACCGAGGCCTACAGGGGCCTGTGAGGAAGAGGGGACACAGGCAGCCTGGGTGTCGTCCAGCAGACGTGGGCCTTGGAGAAGGTGTTGTCAGTTCCTCTTTCCAGGAGGTAGAAGGTGGTGTCCAGGTAGAGGAGGAAGTGTTCGTGGTAGCCTCACAGAAGGAAGGGTTAGTGCTCACGATGGGGCCTGCAGACTTCCAGTCGTCAACCACACCCCCCCTTCCTTGCCGGCCTCGCCAGTTCCTAAAGGGAGTCCAGCCCTGGGCTCATTGATCCTCGCGGCTTTATTGGGATTTGGACACCCCGGGGGCCTCGGCACCTGTTTGTGGATCCATCGCTCGTTTTCTTGAGGCTTGAGGAGCAGGGTGACCTCTGTGTCAACCGTCCTCAGAGCTGACGGGGACGTCGGGGCACAGAGGTGCCCGGCACAGGCCGGCCTCAGCATGGGTGCCCGGGAACGTTTCCCGCACTCAAGGTCAGGGGACGGTCCTGCACTGTCAGAAAACCACAGCTGGTATTTTTTTTTCCCACAGGCTGTCAGATTTTTCTCTAATTCTCTCATTTTTCCCCCCAGGACTCTGATATGCTTGCTTGTCATAATTATTGGCACTGGGCTCTGTATCTGATTGAGAAGGTAAGCTGGTTAGCTGTCTTATCCTACAAAGATGTCCAGAGAAATAAATATTTGTCTACCTTTTGCTGGTTCCCCGGGATAACAGTTTGGGTTTGCACGTTTAAATGGTGTCTGGTGTAACAGAGCATTAAGGTTTTCAGATAGCTCTTCAGGCTTAAACTCCGTTAGGTGTTTTTCGCTGTGTGGACGCGGAAGCCGTGTAAGCCGCATGTAATTTGTGGACACAATTTAGGTCAAGTGTCCTCAGCCGCTGGAGTGAACGAAGCCCCCACCCCTCAGGCTGCACCTGAATGAGCTGTGAGACCCTCCAAATGCTTGGTTGCAGTGAGAGTGAGGGTGTGGGGAACAGCCTCGCCCCCAGGGATTCTGCCCCTCGGTCCCCTTTGTACGGGAGCTTCTTACAATGGTGCTAATCGTGGAGGAAATCTAGAAGCTCCCTAAAAGCCCAAAGGAAAATGCTCAGAAGTTGAGGGTCCGTGGTGACACAGAGATGCAGTGACACAGTGTGTGGAAGAAAGCAGTGGCCCCCATTGAATGTAAGACAAGGAAAATACGGGGGAAAAAAAAAGACTAGAAAAATAACATGAGAAAGCTTGTAAGAGTCTGACAAGCGCAATGGGGACAATAATGCTTCGGCAGAAACTGTCCCCTTAGCAGCAGAGGCGCCAAGAGCCCAGAGCAGAAGTGGTTCTCCTCTTCCACCCTAAGACCCTCTGGGACACTGCCCCTGCCCCCCCCCCCAACCCCCGCCACGGGATGTGCTGGGGTGGGGGGTGGGGATTGGCTTTTCGGCTCATTTCTCATATTACGTTTCACCTTTGCTACATTTCACCTTTGCTACATGTTTTTGTTTTTTTAAAGTTTATTTTGAGAGAGAGAGAGAAAGAGGGAATGAATGGGGGAGGGGCAGAGAGAGAGAGAGGGAGGGAGGGAGGGAAAGAATCCCAAGCAGGCTCCTGGCCATCAGTGCAGAGCCTGATGCGGGGCTCAAACTCACAAACTGTGAGATCGTGACCCGAGCCGAGATCAAGAGTCAGACGCTTAACCGGCTGAGCCCCCCAGGCGCGCCTCCCCTTTGCTGCGTGTTGATCACGGGACCTTGATTCTTGATTTTTCCAGGGCGAATACGAGGCCGCGCTGACCATTTACGATACGCATGTAAGTCTACTTTCGCACCTAGTTTGGTTGAGGGCAAAAATTTGCCTTTTTAGTCTCTAGCGGGTGTTTGAGCCCGTCAGTGTTGTCTCAGCCAGAAACAACAGCTGAAGCAAGAACTCACCTCTTGTGTAAGGCCTGCTGGGGTGAATTCTTGCCTCACGTAGCGGCGTAACCCGTGACCCAGATGGGTCGAAGACCCTCGGGGACTCTGTGCGCCGTGGGCGCTGGTAGAATAACGCATCTAAGTTGGTCCTTTCTGGCATCCCGGGCTTTTCTCTGGTCATTTTAGATTGCTTTTCTCTGGTAGAATCAGTGATCTGCCCACGGGAACTTTTTTCACTGTAGCAAAATATGTACGAGATTTGCATCGGGATCATTTTTGCGCGTATGGTTTGGCAGCCCTGGGTCCATTGACTGTCACCACGGCCTGTCTCCAGACCTCTTTGGTCTCTCCGACTCTCACTCCGTGCCCGCTGAACACTAGCTCCCACCCACCCTCCGCCAGCCCCTACGTGTGCCTTTAAGAGAAAACCAGCCTAATTCACGGCTCCTGGGAACCCCTGGGCAGACTTTGAAACAGGAGACCGGGGTCACAGAAGTGCCTGGGGCCCAGGGCTCTAGACCCAAGGAAAACATTCAGTAAAGTTTCTGTTGAGTCTTCCTGTCGAGTGTTATGAGGATTGTGTAGTGAGAAGTGAAGGGTGACTACTCAAGTGTCATGAGGGACAGGCCAGCCGAATGCTGACCTGGGAACTGGTGACACAGCCTCCCACCGGCGTGGCCTGAGGCTGGGGACCAGAGGTGACAGATGCTGGCCCGGCCTCCGCTGGAGGCTCCTGTTCTCTCTTCTTCGGGTTTCCAGCCCGGAGCTGCCACGGGCCCGGGCAAGGGGATGATCCTGGTAGTTGAGGCAGAGGGGTGGTGGCGGGGGCTCCTGTTTGCTGAGGACTGGCTCCGTGCAGGCCCCACACGTGGCCCATCCCTGCGGCCCCTCATGTGCCCCCCCCCCCGCCCCGCCCCTGTCTTCCAGATCCTCCCCAGCTTGAAGGCCAGCGGAGCGATGCTGGATGTGGTGGACAGCTGCTCCATGCTGTATCGGCTGCACATGGAAGGTAGCCCGGTCTGCGTCCTCCCCTTGCGCTCCTCTGCCCTCTCCCCTCCCACAGGACAAGAGGAAGGGGACCTGGGCCCGGAGCTGGGCAGGAGCTGATGATCGAGCCACTCGGGGCCCCGCGGCAGGCCCAAGTGGCTTGCCCATCTGTGGGCCTGGGTGCCGGCTCTGCCGTGGCCTTCCAGCCCGGCTGAGGCCCCTGGGCCCCGTGCCTTTCCCACGGCCTGCCCACCGGACCCGCAGGGCACGGGTAGCACCTGGCCACCTGTCTTTGGGTGCTGCCTCCTCTCTCAGAACAAGAGGGGTGACCGTTTCTCAACTCCCTGGGATTTCAGAGAGCGAGGTTTCTCAACATTGTCATCCCACACTCTGCAGGTAGCCGGTTGCCAGATGCTTCTCCCTTTCCCCTCAGGCCCAACCTGTATCCGCTCCAGGCCCTGGGTCAACGGGACGATGTGGGGATGACACCTGGGCAGGGCAAGCTGTTTCCGGAGGGTTCCAGGAAGGCCTCCTCGTGGAGGTGAAATGTGAACCATGGAAGGGTGTGCAGGGTTTTGCCAGGCAGGGATGGGAAAGGATATTAGGTGCAGGGAGCAGCCTGTCACTGCCCCCAGGACATGGAAACCGGCAACCTGCTACGGGACGAGTGACCAAAGAGCAGGGTCAGTGTGGTCCAGGCTGAGAGGCAGCTGGGGCTGAGCTCAGGTAGGCCGAGGCCAGAGCAGAGGCTGCTACTGCGTTTTCCAGGCCAGCTCACGATGCTCAGATGGTAAAGCGGCAAAATTGAAAGCTGGTCTGTCGAGGGACCTGGAAGAAAGGTGGAATCCTGTTGACCCAGAGACCCTGTGAGCCCTTTGCCTGCAGAGGCAGGGCTTGAAGCCGCCTGGGACTCTCTGGGGACCCTGCAGCCTCTCACCTTGGTGCACGTGTGGGGGGCGGCTCAGAGGGACAGAGGCTGGGAGGCACAGTCGTGGGGCCAGGGGCATGTGGAGGCAAGACAAAGGACACTCACTCCCCCACCACAGAGTGGAGACTCAAGAGACCTGTCCGACCTGACGGGCCGAGACAGAGGTCAAGGGCAACATCTCCCGAACCCCTTCGGGAGGTGCCCCCAAGAAGCAGGAAGAAGCTAGTAACTTCTGGGAATCGGGAGGTGCTGCTGGGGAGCGGAGAAGGGTAGGGGCTGTCTATAGAGTTGAGAAATCGAGACACGAAGGTGGGAGAATTATTAACTGAGCAGATTTTTATAAAACACCTTGTATCTCTCAGCTGTCATATGTAACCATAGGAAGAGTTTTATTTTATGTATTTTTTTAAAGTTTATTTTTGAGAGAGACTAAGAGAGAGCACAAGCAGGGGAGGGACAGAGAGGGAAAGGGAGGATCTGAAGCAGGTTCTTTGCTGACGGCACAGAGCCCGACGCGGGGCTCGAACCCACAAACCGTGAAATCATGGCCTGAGCCGAAGTCGGACGCTTAACCGACTGAGCCACCCAGGCGCCCCCACAGGGAGAGTTTTAAAAATGGTTTTGGGGGTTGTCAAAGGGGCCAGAAACTTCACTTACTACCCTTCAATAGGTTAATTTGTTTACCTTATGAATCTATTGCTTTTATAATTACAGGAAGTTAACATAAAATGGGCCCAAAGGCCTCAGTATGAGGCCCGATGCCGCTTGCCGGCCCCGCTCCCCTGCCCAGCCTCTGGGGGGTGTGGGGGTACAGGAGGCCCCCGCGCAGGACGTGCTCACACAGAATGCCAGGCCTGTGGTTTCTTCCCCGTGTCCTCAGGGGTGTCTGTGGGGGAGCGGTGGCAGGACGTCCTGTCGGTGACCCAGAAGCACAGCCGTGACCACATCCTGCTGTTCAACGACGTGCACTTCCTGATGGCATCCCTGGGTGCTCGGGACCCCCAGACCACGCAGGAGCTTCTGACCACCCTGCAGGATGCCAGCGAGTACGCACCGCAGACTGGGCCCTGCTGAGAGGGCAACAGGGTATTGGGGGCGTGCCGTGGCCGGCTCCGTCCCTGCCCCTGCCCCTGCCCGCCGGGGGTGCTGGGGGTGGGGGCCCCCTCAGGGAGTACGGCTGTGGGGATGCCTTGGGGGGGGGGCTGCTGCCACACGTGCGCCCCACAGGCGTGTGCTCCCAGGTGGATGTATCCCACGGGGTACACTTGCTCCCCCCGAGAGATGGGGGCACGTCTCCCGGCTGGGGGTGACAGCATCTGTGTCATGGGCACAGCCTCCCACGGGGGACATGGTGAGGCCCCAGAACCAGAGAGACCTGCTGCTTACAGCATCTGAGATTCCGGACTGAGCCTCAGATCTCTGCTCTGAGCCTCAGTTTCCTCATCTGCAAGCTGGGGACAGTGGCAGGAGAGGGAGGTGCAGTGACACGGTCATACAGCTCCCCGGCACAGCTCCTGGCATGGGTGGGAGGCCCCGGGGATCCCAGGGCCCAGGGTCCTCTGCAGCGTGGGCCACCAGGGATGTAGCTGAGCCCTGCCTGTAGGGCAGGAGCTGCGGGAGGCATGACCCTTGGTGGTCTGTCCTGGGGGCCACGCGCGGGCTGGCCACCGCCATGGCCGCTGCCCTAGCCCTCCTCTCAGAGCTGTGCTGCAGGGACCGTGGCCTGTGGCCGGGGAGGCAGCTTCAGGAGAGGTGTCCGCCGTTGGCTGTCTTTTCACCACAGGGAAGGCCTGGGGAGCCCACCAAGCACTTGAGTATTTTTTTTTTTAAATCTTTTTAATGTGTACTTATTTTTGAAGGAGAAGGAGACAGAGCATGAGTGGGGGAGGGGCAGAGAGAGAGGAAGACTCAGAATCCGAAGCAGGCTCCAGGCTCCGAGCTGTCAGCACATAGCCCGACGTGGGGCTTGAACCCACAGACTGAGATCATGACCTGAGCTGAAGTCGGACCCTCAACCGACTGAGCCACCCAGGCACCCCGAGTATTTGATTCTGGCTTTTAAGACAGGCTTAGAGCCGGCCGCTGCCTCCATGGCTGCGGGCCCTGTGACCCAGACCAGCGGCCACCTGAGGGCCAGCAGGGAGACAGGGGCCGTGACAGCCGTCTGCCTCGGCCCCGGGGCCAACTCCAATACCAGGCCTTTACCTGCATCGTCTGCAAGCCTCCTGACAGCCCCGAGCGGTTGGCACTGTTCCCCACACTTTACAGATGAGCAAGGTGAGGCCAGAAGTTGAGGGGCCTGCCTGAAGTCAGGTCGCTAGTGAACAGCAGAGTTCAACCCAGGGTTGAGAGAACCCCCTCGTCTCCCCTTCCTGGCCGCTTCTCCTCCGTCGGCTCCCCTGACCAAAGGACCTGCTGTGTCAGGCCCAGAGCCGGGGACACCCTCCCGTCAGGACGCCGGAGTCAGGCAGGGAGGCATCTGTGCTGTGACGGGCAGTGCAGAGTGCCCTGCAGGTGACCGAGGGCACCTTCTCCGGCTGGCAGGTCCCCCGGGGAGAATTGCCAGCACCTCCTGGCCCGTGACGTGGGGCTGCCCCTGTGCCAGGCCCTGGTGGAGGCCGAGAACGGGAACCCGGACCGTGTCGTGGAACTGCTCCTGCCCATCCGCTACCGTATCGTCCGGATCGGAGGCAGCAACGCCCAGGTGAGCCTCCGGCCACACCAGCAGCCTGGGTCCGGCAGGGTCTCTCGGCGTGGGCGCCCGTGGTGCGGGGGTGTCCTTACCATTCGCGTCCCCCGGGAAGTCTGCCCCTGAGAACAGCCCTGCCCGCAGTGGGGTGGGGGCTCCCGTCCCTCATCCCACGTTACAGGAGCCCAACCTGCCCAGTGACCTTTCAGAGAGACGTCTTCAACCAGTTACTGATCCACGCGGCCTTGAACTGCACTTCCGGCGTCCACAAGAACGTGGCTCGGTGAGTTCCTCGCTCACAACCACGCCAGGCTTGGGGACGTTTCTGAGCATCGCTCCCTCTCTCACGGGGGTCTCCCCACGGGCTTCCAGCTTGCCCTGAGGCTCCCACCTCCCACCGCCCGAGGCTACGGGGGGGGCTTGGTTTTCCCTGTTAGCATGCTCGGCTTGGCCAGAGGGGTCCACCCCACCCCCAGGCCGGTCCTCCTGCCCTCCCCAGCCCACTCCTCATTCGAGCCTTGCTGTAAGTTGCCCAACACGTCCTGCTGTTTCAGGGTCCTGGGCCTTTGCACATGCCGCATCCTCTGCTGGGGACGCTCTTTCTTTCTCATGGGGCTGACTGTGCTGGGCTCCAGGAGGTGGCGGGGGTGGTTGTGTCAGGCAGACCCAAGGCCTGGCGGGTGGTTCTTATTTCTCATGTGGGAAGTAGCACTAGCAACTATCTCTTACGCGCACACACACACACGCACGCACAATGGGGCCGGGGCAGGGCACATTGCCCTGAAGGCTGTGGGGTAGCTGAGCTGGTGGGGAGTTAGGGAGAGAGGATGTCCTGGAGAAGGGACAGTTGAGGGGAGGCCCAAAACCAGCGGGTTTGACCAGACCCATGGTCTGGTTAGGAGGAGGGGCTGGAGGGTTAGGGATGTGGGGGCGGGGGCGCCCCCAGAAGAAAGCTCTGCAAAGCCCGGCCCTCACTAACAGCCTTGGAGCTCCCACATCTGACTCGCCTTGCCCTACATGGGGCAGCCGAGTTCCATGCTGGTTCCTGCACCAGATCTTCTACCTCTGGGGTGAGATGCGACCCCTCCTCATGGGTCCCCTGCGCCCCCCACCCCAGAACACCGAAGGGAAAGGGAAGAAGGGAGGAGCTGTGGGTGGGTGTCAGGAGACCCAGTGAAAGCCCTGCGGTGAGTCCCGGGTGGCCTCTGGCGGAGCCGTGGAAGTCAGGTGGAAAGCCCGAGGGTCCGAGCGTAGGCTCAGGCGGTGCATGCTGGGTGAGCCCCAGCTGCCCCAACAACATTTCCAAACGGGGCAGTGCAGGTGTTCTCAGTGCTGATGAAACAGGTGTACACGCTCTGGAATCGGTTAAGACTCTGAAGCATCTTTGGACACGTGTGGTTCATAAAAGCCACACCCCTTTCTTTAGAGGGCAGATCCCTTAGAGAGTTCCAGGTCCCGGTGTGGGTGCGGGTTGGCAGGGAAGGTGAGGCCCTTTGGATAGGAGGGCTGAGGGCTGGAGCAGGGGAGCTGGGGCAGGGTGGGGGCCTGCCATGGTGGGTAGAGGATGCCCTCTGGGCTGGGCAGAGGGTACTATGCAGCAGGGGGTCTGTCCACGGGCGAGCTGAGGGGGAACGGGCCCCACAGGCAGCCTGGAGCCCGTGGGGACCACCGAGGGCCACCTGCTGCAGCCAGGGTGACAGGCTCGCCTCCAAGTGCCCTCCTGTCATTGACAGGAAGCTCACGCCCCTCCCCTCCAAGGTGGAGATCCTGGGCCCCCTGCAATGGCGTCCCCACCCCTAGGGCCAGGCCCAGCCCCTTAACCCCCCCTCACCCCACGGAATCACTCTTGTCAATTGTTTGGGGGTCTTTCCCTTAAACGATACTTGCTTTGTTCAGACTTGCCTTTCCATAGCCACTGGCCTTCCCAGAGGGCCTCATGCCTGGCTTCCCCTTGACCCCCACGGTCCAGTTCTACCCTCTTGTCTGGTGGAAGGATGGGCCCTGGCTTCCTGAGGCAGATGAAGCCACAGTTATGTGCTCACCCAGCTACATGTGTCTTGGGGACAGCATCAAAATGTTCTCCAAACACTGGACGTTCTGGTTACGCACTGGAGTCCCTACCTTCTCATCCTTGAACCTCCCGCGCCTGGTTCACCACCTGGTCCCCCTGCCAAGGTCAGGCCTCCTGCTGCTGGGCTCTGTCCCTCCTGTCCCCTCTCTCCGGTAGCCCAGGAAGGGGAGCAACTTGCTTTCTGCTCATCTCAGACCCAGGCCGAGCTGCCTGTCCTGCCTTGGGGCCCGGGAACCATCAGGCCCCACATCCTTCTAGAAGATTCCACCACAGACCCTGTCCCTGTTTCCACAGGAGCCTCCTGATGGAGCGTGATGCCTTGAAGCCGAACTCACCCCTGACCCAACGGCTCATCCGAAAGGCTGCGGCCGTCCACCTCCTGCAGTGAGCTAGGCCTGGCCCCCTCCCTAGCGTCAGATCGGCTGCCCCCTGGCTTCTAGGGTTAGAAGCGGCTAGAGCCCGTTAGGTGGTTCTGTTGAGTAATTTTGCAGCTTTAAGCAAAAAGCCCTGTAACCAGCAGCGTTATAGGGAGCGGGGACACAAATCAACTTTAAACACGAGTCAGGATCTTTCCGTCCTTGTTCAGGGCTGAGGGGCAGCCTCAAGCAGTTAGAACCAAACTAGTTTTGTTTCCACTTGCCTTGCAAACTGTATCTTCGCAGGGCACTCCCGCATCTCCTGGTGTTCAAGGGTTGGAAGGCGGGGTTGTCTGGAGGCCAGCGCAGCTCAGGGAGGACAGTCTTCCACACAGCCCCTGGGGACCCCCTCCCCCAGGCTGCCCCTGGGATAAACCCTCACCCTGTCTTCCTCATATTCTAGATCTGTTGTCCCATCTTTTGGTTGAGGGCACCCATGACGGGGGAAGTGACTTGCCCGGGTCACAGCTAGTGGAGGCCCTAAGATTCGCCTTGGGCCTCCGCAAGGCCTGACCTCACCGTCTGTGGATCCCCCAGCTGCCCCCCCCCCCACCTCAAAGAAGCACAAGCATGTGGGGGGCCCTCTGCCGTCTCTGGAGAGGTCTGTGAGCTTCCCAGGGGGCTTCAGTGGTGTTGATCAAGGGGCCTCGGGTATGTGGTTTCCTTTGCCAGCTATGACTTTAATCATACGAGTGCACAGGCGCTGAGTGGACACACTTTCTGGGGCGTGTGGATTGAGCCCAGGGTTGCCCTGTTGTGGCAACAAACACACAGCACTGTGGCCCGTGGCTTTACCACGATCCGAGCCGGTTTTACAAATGCTGCCTCAGTCTCAGTTTCCCCCTTTTCTTAACCTGGCCCTTAAATCAGGGAGTTGCTGATTTCGCTGGAATGCACCCGTGAGGGGCGATCCTGGCCCCTAAATGTTTCTCAGGTTCCTTCAGTGTAAACTGACATTAGGGAGGGACTCAGGCAGGGGGCAGGTCTCCTGGGAGGCAGTGGAGGCCTCCAAATCGATAAGACAAATTTTCTGAGATTAAAATAAATTAGGTAATCAGTTCCTTTGACTTGCTGGTGACACCTTTCTGCATGTCCCATGTGTCAGGCCTGGGTCATGGGGAGGCAGGCTTCTCCTTGAACTTGGGGTGTGGGTGGGGCAGTGAGTCAATGGGTAATTACAATAGGGTTTCAAGAGGGGTGCCGTCTCTACTCGGGAGACAGAGACACATTCCAAAGGCGAGCCTGCCCTCCAATCCTGAGCTGTCCCCTCCTGCCGGATGCCATGACACAGCAGGCTCACACTCCATCTGCCCTCCCCTCTCCTGGTTCCAAACAAGACGCAGAGTGGCCGGGGAAGGCGGAACCCGGGTCTCTCCTCGGAGAAGCCCTCCGCTCGTGTGGGGCAGGCTGGCGAGGATGCCCTTTCCTCCCCTGCTGTGACCTCCTCAGGTCAGGGATGGGATCTGTCCCAGCACCACCCAGCACTTGGCCTGCACTGAGGACCCGTCAGGGAACATTGGTGAATGAACCCACGAATGGATACATAAAAAAAATGAAGCAGAATCTTATTGGGGGAGGGAAGAAATGTGTCTGATGGGCAGGCCCACGATAGGACAGATGGAGGACGATACCGTTTAGACTCGGCAGCAACAAGCTATTGATAATTGGTGCTGATACTGAGCACCTCCTAGGTGCTGACACGATACAGGGAGAGGAGCATCGGGAGTGGGTGTTGGGGGCGCTCACCCCCTGCAGACAACCCCAGGGCTGTGGGGACCTGACATCTGGGCCAGGCACCCCCTGAGCTCTTGCTGCAATTGTGCAGGGGGTTGAGTCAGGCAGGCCTAGGCCTTAGGGCCCTTGGTTGAGCACTGGCGGCACGAGACCAGCTGTGTCTTACCAGAGGCCTTGGTAGGTGGAGGGAAGCCTGGGGCTCCCAGGGTTGTGGGCCCAGCAAAACCAGCCTGCCTGAGGGTGTGCAGGACCCCGTAGAGGCAGCTGGGAGAGGACGTGACCCTGTGCCCTCCTTCGAGCCCCTCTTTCTATCCAGACCTGAAGCCAGGGCCATTCCTGGACCTCTCTGTTCCTTGAGCCAGTAAATTCTCCTCTAAAGCCAGCTTGAAGCTGGTTTCCTGTTTCTTGTGACCCAAAGGCTCCTGACGGATACCTGCAGCTGGGATTTGTACCTGGGTCAGCCTGGCACCGTCTTCCTTATGTAGTTAAGCAGGAATCTGAGCAAAAGACAATGGAATTCAGAAAGGACCCATTGGACAGAGACTCAGGTGGGAAAGGCAGGGTCCAGGGACCCAGCACATCAGAGTGCAGTGGGGAGTGAAGACAGAAGTTGAAGGTGATAGAGGGAGCCCTTCAATAGAAAAGAGGTGTTTGGGGATGCCAGGACCAGCCAAAGGGGATGCGGAGGGCAGGCTGGGCTCTTTCCAAGCTGCTAGACTCCCCACCTCCCTTGAATACCTAGCTTCCGTGCTCTCAGCTCTTGCCTGGGGCCCAGTGCTGGGCTGGGTGAAGCTGGGGACATCACATGACTGTGACCCCACCCTGCCTTTTAGGCTCACAGTCTCCTGGGGAGCTGCACTCAGGATCAGAAGTGAGAGGGACCACAGCGAAATGGGGGTGATTGGTGTGGATGTTGTGAAAATAAGCCCAGATGCCAGACGGCCTGGAAGGCTTCTTGGCGTAGGTCCTGGGCCCAGGATGGCTGCCTTCTGGACAGTTCTCCACCCAACCTGCCCTACATAAATAGCTCATTATCATGCCTGAAAATGGTGCTCTCCCTTTGGAGTTCCCTCCTTCGCAGGGCAGACCCTAGGCGTCATCCCTGGCGCCTCCTTCCCACATCCCGCTACATCCACCAGTGCCAGATACCTAGGGTAACGGCTTCACGACAGTGTGTCCTGAGGGGACCCCCTCATGCCACTGTCCCGCCCACGAGGTGGGTATTACATATACCTGAACGCCAGTCCAAGGCTCAAGTGAGGTCAATCTCAAGCTGCCGCGGACTGCCCTGTTCACCGTCAGTGCTTCGCGTCGCTCAGATCAGGGATCTTGCCCCAACTTGTGCATTCCCCCAAGCAGACTCGATCACGGGACCCTGCGCGCTCCTCCAATCTGCCCCCGCAGGACCCCCCCCCCCCCCCCCCCCCAGCGGCTGTGAAGCCCAGGGGAAGCTTGGGCCGCACCTCTGGCCAGGCTCAGACCCTCATCACGGTTCTCCGCCACCACTCAGCTTCTCCTGGCCCGGGGGGGCACACACCAGCGTCACCCGGTGCGCTCCTCGGGGCAGGGGCAGGGGCCGGGTCTTGCTACGGTTTAGTAACCGGTGCGAACTGCTTTACGAAGCAGACAGGTGCACCTACTTTGTTCGGTCTTCACAGTCAACATCCTGCTGTAGGAAATGAAGTCTCTCCATTTCCAGATGAAGAGCTGGGATCGGAACCACGTCCCTTGTCACGCGTAGCCACCCCGGGCCAAACCGGCGGGCACGCGGTACCCGCTGCAAGGAAGCCCCGCCCCGCTCTGCGCGCCCACCGCGGGCTCTCGGCGGAACGCCGGCGGGCGCCGCCCACCCGCGCGCGGAGGCAGTGCGCACGCGCGCCGCCCTCCCCAGCCCCGGCCGCGGCCCCCAGGATGCACCGGGCGCGGCGACGCTGCGCCGCCCGTTCAAACCGGCCAATCGGCAGCCCGCGCTGCGCTCGCCGCGCCGCGTTTAAATTCCGGGCGGAGGCGCGGTCGCCAGGCGTCGCCGCCGCTCGGGTGAGGGGCGGGGTGGCTCGGGCTGCGGGGTCCCTTCGCGCGTTCGGTCGGGGCTGCCGGGGTCTCCCCCCCTCCCCCACCGGTCCGGCCCCCGGCCGCGGTGTGCCGGCCCGATCGGGCCCCCGGAGCTCCCGGCCTGGGGGCGCTCGGCCGCTGGAAGGGGGCGGAGGGGTCGGGGGTGGGGGTGGGGGTGGGGGCGTCCTGGGCCTTGACACCGGCTCACCTGCTGGCCCCGCCCTTCCCGCAGTGACTTCCTGACGGCCCTCGCCGTGAAAGGAGGACACGCTTGGCGACCGGCGCGCCTTCAGCCAGCCAGTCTCGAGAGGCAGGGATGGAGGCTCCCAAGAAGGATGGTATGTCCTTGTGGCCGCAGCGCCGCCGTGCAGGGAGCTCAGTGAGGATGCAGGTGGCGTTCATGCTTCTGTGAGAACGTAGTCCTTGGTTTATTCAGTGCTCACCCTGTGCTCTGTGCCCGTGCGGCTCAGATCCCTGTCTTCAGGGGGTTTGCATCCTTCCGGCTTCTTTCATTCCGTTTTCTGCATCCCGCACCGCACCCCGCCCTCCCCCCCCCCCCCCCCCCCAACACGGCTTTAGATTCCCTTCGTGGTAGCGGGATCCTTTCCGGCTTTACTCGCTCTGTACACCCAGTGCGGAGAACACTGCCTGGCACTTCGCAGGAATTCACACACGTGTGGGAGGGAATTCGATGCGTTCTTTCCGCGTCTGTCGCCGGTTTCTGTTTGCCAAGGTGTGTTCAGAATCTTGGCGGCTTTTCCTCTCGCTCCGTCCCTGTCTGGTTTGAGCATCCCGGCGAGAATCCAGCCTCGCAGAATGAGGGAAGGGCCGCACCCTCCTTTTCTCTTAAAGCCTGTCGACACCCCCTAGCCTTTGTTCCTCACGCACCCCTGTGCGGCAGGCAGACGGGGTACCCGGATCACTTCCGCTTTGCTGACACCGTGCTAGAGACTTTGCCCATCTCCTCACTTGTTCATCGTGTCTAGAAAGGGATTTGCCGCTGCACCCCCTTCTCCTCCCTTTCAGATACCAGTCCCTTCCTTGTGCATGTAGAATCCTCATTGCCGCTTCTGAGGACACCCCTCGTGTCACCCTCCCTCCGTGGCCTCACCTTGTGCCTGTCCATTCGCTCCTGCTTGTCATTGACACACAAATACGTTCTGTTCTGTCTCCATATCCTCCACTCTGGGAGCCCACCTTCCAGAGCTTTGTCTATTTGTTCTGCTATTTTCCCACGTTCCTCGACCCCTACCAACCCCTCGGTCCTCACCACTCTGTTCAAGCTGCTTTCATCAGTCACAACATACATGTTGCCAAACCTGTTATCACTTTTCTGTTCTTGTTTAATCAACCTCTCGATGACATCTGACCTCTCCTTCTGGAAACTTCCCTCTCACCTGGCTTCCAAGGCAGCCTTGGTTTTCCTTCCACCTCTCTGGTTGGTTTATCCATCACTTTGCAACCTCCTCTTCCTCCACTGTCTTTTGAAGCTAATCTTACCCAGGACGAGGTCTCTGGGGTCTGTTTGTATCCATACCCCAGGGCTCTCGGACATTCCCATGGCTTTAAACCCCATCTGCAGGGCGTGTGGCTGGCTCAGTCTGTTAAGTGTCCAACTCTTGATTTCGGTCCAGGTCCTGATCTCACCGTCTCGTGGGTTCAGGCCCCGTGTTGGGCTCTGTCTGCCCCTCCCCTGCTTGGGCTGTCTCTGTCTCTCTCAAAATAAATAATAAGTAAACTTGGAAAAGCCATCTCCTTTCTGGTGGTGCCGCATTTTGTCTTGAGCGCAGCCGCTCCTCCGAGCTCTGGGCTGTATATCCACCCACCTGTTTGGCATCTTGCCCTGTCCTGCACTTCATACTCAGTGTGCCCCCCATCTCCCCGCTCTTGGGCTGCTCTCTGTCCTCTCATGGAAGGGAACGGCTCCTCCATATGCTTCGCTGTCTAAGTTGTGAAGGGGCCGTGTTCACTCAATCATCATTTACTGCGATTTCCACCTTCCGAATAGATTTTGGATGCGTCTCCCTCTTTCCAACCCCACCCGGAGGCCGCCACCGTGTGCCTCTCAGCCACATTAACTCACTTCCACCCACTCGGACATTTTGCACTTTGGCCAATGCGTGATTTCAGGAGATACGGCCTGCTTTTCTCACCCACTCTACACAGCAGCCAGGGTAACCTTTTGAAAACACAAGGTAGATCATAGCTCTTCCGCTTAAAACCTCCAGGAGCTTCCTGTCGCACTTTGGATAAAACAGGCGCTCCTTGCCTGGGCTTGCAAACCCTCCGGGATCTGACCCTGCCCGTTGCCACCTCCTGCAGCCTCCCCCTCAGCCACCCAGCCGCCCCTCCAAAGGCCATCGATGTCTTTGGTCTGTTTGATCTTCCGGAGCTAATCTGTGCAAGAGGAAACCAGTATGTGTATATGTTGTCGGCTGACTGCCCTCCTTCTCTTCTTAAAAAAATTTTTTTTAATATTTATTTACTTTTGAGAGAGAGAGAAACAGAACACGAATGGAAGAGGGGCAGAGAGAGAGGGAGACACAGAATTTGAAGCAGGCTGCAGGCTCTGAGCTGTCAGCCCAGAGCCCGACGCAGGGCTCGAACCCATGAGCCGCGAGATCATGACCCGAGCCGAGGTCTGACACTCAACCGACTGAGCCACCCAGGCTCCCCCGAGTGTCCTCTTTTTCTAGCAGATGGGGCCCTGTGCTGCGTCCTGGTTTGGGCACCTCATTTATCTTGATGCTTTTTGTAAGTCAACACAGGGTTCCCGTTCTCTTTTGTGTCTCTGTGGTGGCCATCTTCGGGGGGGGGGGGGGGTGGGGTTGGGTGCTATAATTTCTCCCATCTGCTGTGGGTGATGTTAATTAGTTTGTGTCCGGTGTCTTGCTTTTTCAAAGGCTGCTGCGGCGAATTGCGCCGTGACTGCCCGTGACACGTACTGCCACAAGTCCGCTTGCTGGGCCGGGGGACACCTGCGCTTTGTAGGTGCTGCCGGGTGACTCAGGAGGGCCGGCCAAGTGACACCTTCCCCAGCAGTCTGGGAATTGGTCTCTCCCCCGCAGCCTTGCCCACATGGCACCAGACTTTTTGATCTTTGACAATCTGATAGGTGAGAAGTGGAATCTCGGGGTTATTTTTATTTTATGTCATTTCATCAGTTATTTTCTCTGCTCTTATCCTTTGTCAGTTCTTCTGTTACTGTTTGTTTTCTTAGCAGTCTGTAGGCACTGCTCCTAGATGAGCCCTTTGTGATGTGAGCTGCAAATACTTTTTCCCTGCTTATTGTTTCTTTGACTTTGCTCATGGTGATCTCTGCCATGCAGAGTCTTAAAATTGTTATTTACACATTGTACTCTCAGTCTTTTATTTTATGGCTTCCACTTTGGTGTCATAGTTAGACCCCCTCACTCCAGGTTATAACATAATTTCCCCGTGGGTTCTTCTTATTCCTTTTATATGTATTTTCCTCTAAGGGAAAATACCGTTTATCGAATACTCCGTTGTCCCGTTTTATTTCGCAGGCTACTTTTATCATATACTGAGTTTTCTTTAATGAATCTTACGTGTTTCCTGCTAGGTTTGTATATCTGCGTTTTGTGGGGTTTGCTGCTAACGTAGGTCTTTGTGATGAGGCCTTTTCTTCCATCGTGTCTTCTAACCGTTCTTGGTAGGTGTGAACACCGTAGATTGCTGTGTGATGATTTTGTCCTCAGCCACCTGGTTGCATCCTTTCACTACTCATGACAGTATTCATGCGATTTTTGGTGTCTGTAATCTTAGCACCTGTGCACCATGGTGTTTTTGCCTCCAGGTTCTTTCCCTTGTCTGTGTTAGTTAGTGTATCCAGACCTGTGTCAGGAATCGTGACAGCAGACATCATCTGCAAGTGCCCAGCTTTCACGGAGTTTCCTCTTTGGACTTCCATTATCCCTCATGCTGACTTGTGGGTTAATTTACATAGAGATGGTGGTTTCTGGTGCTGTTTATTAGTATTTCCACTTTTTTCTTTTTTCCCCCTTTCTATTTTTTTTTTTCCTTCCTCCTGGGTACATGATAGAATTGTACTTGCCCACCTGCTTGAGGCAGGATTCAGCTCAGGGGACGGGAAAGGCGGCCAGTGAAATGGGAATGTGGTTTGTGTATGTGTTACTTCCGGGCCGTTGAGAACTGGTATGGGATTTGCTCTTTCCCTTTTCTTCCGCACCAACACCAGGCTCCCCAGGCTCCTGGGTTGTGCAGAGAGGAGGGCGGAGAGCAGGGCCCAAGCCCACCCTCAGCAGAATTAGAGGCTGAGTGAGAGACTCGGGGGTGTCATATCGGCGTGGGTTAACCTGTCCTGACTGATCACACATGTATGCTCCTGACTTCAGAAGGGGCGCTTCTGATGGGATCCCATTAAACCCCAGTTTGGCTTTGGGCTCTAGGTGGATGCTTCCTTGTATGGTAACATGTATCTGTCAGGTACCCATTACTTTTTAGGAAGGGCTTTTAAAGTCGACAAAGTTCGTTGCAGTTTTTCAAGTGTCTTGTTAGCATAGATGGCTGTGACCTACGGCTTTCCTTTTAGATCCAGTAATAGAACAATTATGTTACTGGGTTGTGTAAAGTTAAGCCATCCTAAAGTCCTGAAACGAACTTGACTTAGTCACGATCTATTATTCTTCTTTTATTTAAAAAAAATTTTTTTTAATGTTTTTATTTATTTTTGAGAAAGAGAGAGAGAGAGAGAGAGAATGAGACTGAGCACGAGCAGGGGAGGGGCAGAGAGAGAGGGAGACACTGAATCCAAAGCAGGATCCAGGCTCTGAGCTGTCAGCACAGAGCCCGACGTGGGGCTTGAACTCACGGACTGTGAGATCATGACCTGAGCCGAAGTCGGCCGCTTAACCGACGGAGCCACCCAGGCACCCCTATTCTTCTTTTAATGTGTTGGTGGGTTCTGTTACCTAATATTCCTATTTAGGATTTTTATGTTAGGAACCTGGTCTGTAGCTTTCCTTCTGAGCTAACTTTAGAGGTTTTGGGTATGGTCATGCTTGCTTCATAGAAGTGAGTTGAAAGTTCCTTTTTTTCTATCCCGTGGAGCAATATAAATAGTTCTGGAATGATCCATTCTTGAAAGACATGACAGAATTTCCTGTGAAACGATCGTGGACTTGGGCTCTTTTGAGGAGAAGAGGCCTTGAATAAGTCTGTGCAGTTATTTCGTGGTCATTGAACTGTTAAGATCTTTTCCTTTTCTTCTGGAGTCCGTTTTAGAAATAAATCAATTTAAGTAATTTAAATACAAAAAATAAACTCCGTTTTCTAGAAAATTATCCATTTCAGCCAGGCTCTCAGGTTTTTGTGCATGGAATTGAGCAGACTAGCTTATGAATCTTTTCAGTTCCTCTCTCTCTGCTTATTTCCTTTTATTTCTTTTGTGCCTTTGTGCTTTCTACCCTTTCCTTGATTGGGTAATTAAGAAAAATTGGCGTGACTAACGAGGATCTAATTAGGATATTAGTATATGTTAAATCTTTACGGTTTTAATAAGTGTGCTGCATCATTTACTGGGGTCAAATAAGATGTGATTTGTGAAAGCGCTGTATCAACTTTACGTGGTGGAAATACCCGTTCAGCACATTTCGATAATTATTTGCCAAGTGTCCAGGCCCCTTGCTGGACATGAGGGAGTTTGGGAGAGTGGTGGACATTTGCTGTCTTGGGGGAGCTTACAGTCTAGTTGGGGCCCCGAAAGAGTGAAGGGACATCTGCAGCAGGGCTAGTGTGGTGACAGAGGTCAGGTCAAGGTGATGCAGGGGTGGGGGGAGCTGAGGGGGGGAGAAGTTGCTTGGGAGCTGGAGGTTTGGTGGAGGGAGCAGGCTTATTAGACCGGGCCTATGGAGGTACTATGGGGGATACAGAGTGCAGTTTCTTCTGGGGCGAGTTGGGCTCTAGAAGCGAAGGGAGTCAGCAGATACGAATGGAGTGGCGACTGCACATGCGAATGATAGTGAATTTGATTTTGAAAGAGCAGTAGGCGTTCTATGGCTTGTAAGCCAGGAGTTTAATTCTAGGGAACCTGAAGCAGGTGGTTTTTTGAAAATGCTCTAACCTGAAAATGACTTACCTAGTCTAGAAAAAACTAGTTCAATGACTTGGTGAGTGCATTTGAGATTATACCTTAAAGACAAGGACTTGGACCTTTGGGGCAGCTCAGCAAACACACAATGGCTGCTGCTATTTTAAAAAGAAAACAAAAAAACCAAGATAACCTTGAGCCCTCTGTGATGAGGTGACTGTTAAAATCATGATAAGGTACACTTTGGGGAGTGAAATGTTGTCATTGTTTTTATAGCTGTACAGACTGGTAATGTTTTCCTCTCCACCAACCCCAGCCCTCAAATAACACGGGACTTTCCCCCCACAGACATTCTTCTCCTGGCCGATGAAAAGTTTGACTTCGATCTTTCACTGTCTTCTTCAAGGTAAACGGATGAGTTTTCTTCCCTTGCCTTGGGCTCAACCGCATTCAGTAAGGTCTTTCATTTCACTGCCAGTGTCCTTAATGATCCTTTTATTTTAAAACAGTGCAAATGAAGATGATGAAGTCTTCTTTGGACCCGTGGGCCATAAAGAAAGATGTGTCGCTGCCAGCTTAGAGTTAAATCACCACGTTCCCGAAGAACCGCTTCTGCCAGGCTCGGAAGGTCACTTCACCTGGAGCCCTCTCACTGGGGAGAAGTTTGTGGAAGTGTACACGGAGGCTCACTTGCTGGCCTTACAGATCGAAAGCAAAAGCAAAAACAAGGCAGCCCAAGCGGCCAGGCCCGAAGACCTTTGGAGCCAGAGCGTGGAGAGATTTATCCAGGAATCGAAATTAAAAATAAACCTGTTTGAGAAAGAAATGGAAATGAGGAAGAGCCCCAGGTCACTGAAGAGGGAGACATATTACCTGTCGGACAGCCCCTTGAGGGCACCGCTGAGCCAGACCCCCTTGGGGGCAGCTCCCGCCCAGGCCGGCCACGCCCAGACGCAGGGACCGCTGCACTCGCCTCGCTCTTCCTTGCCGGTGGAACCCGGTGCTGCTCCCCCGCCAAACCAGGCAGGGCCTCAGAAAAAGGTCATCAGCCAGTTGGTACGGCCCCGAGCTTCGTCTGTGAGAGGGAAAAACATTCATGCGGCCGCGGAGCAGGTAGACACGTTCACGTGCCAGGACACGCGTGTGCGGGACTAGGTGCTCCCTTGCGTTTTAGCCCTCGCGGTTTATGGCCCTAACGGAAACCGTTGTGGGGAGAAGCTGGGAAACGTAGCCGGGCTGAGGGCTGGGAAGCATAGGAACCGCAAGTCCACGGGGGGCAGGAGCGGCACGGGGAGCTGGGTCTGGGGTGCATGTGGATGCAGGCGCGGCTGCCTTCCTCCCGGGATGACTTAAAAACATCCCTTCCTAGATGCTACAACTTCGGATTTCCTGCTCATTAGGGGTTTCATCTGCATTAACAAGCAGCTTCCAACAGTTCCCCTCCCTGAACCGGATTTTGTTGAGACTGCTCTCCTCCCAGGAATTAAGTGGATGAGCCGTCCTGGGCAGTGGCAGTGGCCGGGCAGGTCTTTGGGGTGCGGTTAGCCCCTGCGGTTTGCAGGGCGGAGCGCTAGGGCAGGAGAAAGGGAGGGTCACACCACGGCTGCTTCCAGGCCTCGCTGACCCGGCCTCACTCAGGGGAGGAAGTTATGCTTCGAGGAGAGGCAGCAGGTTGGAGCCCGCCGAGCACCGCTTCTCAGCTCTGCTCCTAACCGGGGCCCCGGGCCTCAGCTCTCTGAGCCGGTTACGGAGATGCCGTGTGGGGTCATGAGCAAGTCTGGGTCCGTGCAAAACGGCTAGCGAGGGCCGGGGAGCGCCTTCCCTCTCCGAGCACA
This sequence comes from Panthera onca, assembly GCF_046562875.1. Lineage (NCBI taxonomy): Eukaryota > Metazoa > Chordata > Mammalia > Carnivora > Felidae > Panthera > Panthera onca. Next base: position 138,030,588 of record NC_138345.1, read on the forward strand.
TCTCCCGAACCGCGCGACTCCCTGCGCTCAGGACCCAGAACTGATCCGAGCTAAAGGCGCTTGTGCCGCACTGGAGCCTGGACGGAGGAGGCGTGCTGGCCGTCGCTTCCCCTAAGGAGCTGGGCCGTCGTTCCTTTAATCGCACAAACTCCTCCTGCCGGAGCCCGTTTGGATGTCAATTTCCAAAGTGAGGTCTCCAGAACAAGAGGGACACGGGTCTTCTATGTAATACGTGGACCCGCGCACGGATTTCTGTGTGTAACACGTGGGCTGGACTCAGGCAATAAAGAAATGCCATATCAGTACATAGTAGAACATGGATGGCCCTTGCAGACCTGCCTAGTGAAAGCAGCCGGACGCCAAAGGTCACCTGCTGTACGATCCTGTTGGCATGAGGGACCACGATGGGCGAATTGTATCGAGGGGGGTAGGTTAGCCAGTGTGCAGGCGGGGAGGTTGAGGGAGTAGGGGGGCGGGGGCACCTGCTAATGGCTAGCAGTTTCCTTCAGGGACAACAAGTATGGTCTAAGATTATACTGACGCTGGCCTTACAGCACTGTGAACGCGCAGAAACCACTGACGACGCACGCTTTCAGATGGCGAACTTACGTCCATGAGGTAGATCTCGAGTTTTAAAATGCTGTGAAGGAGAAAGAAAGTGATTGTTTCGTCGCTCTGACCTTATGAGCTGCTGCCGCTTCTCATTAGCGCTCCTTGTTACAAGGGGTTATTTTTATCCTCAGGGGTCAGTGCCAGGAATGCCCTTGCGTCTAAATATGTCAGAAATGTATTCTTTGTTTGACTCTGCTCTCCAAAGAAAAATGGCTCTCAGTACTCTTCCGAGAAGATTTGTTGCCACTGAGCTGCCTCTGGGAGAGGAAATGACCTTTGAATGAGTGATTCCTTTCCATACGGCATTTAAGAGTTTTTGTCACTAGAGTCACTTTCCTCACTATCATCTTTAAATAAGAATCCTGATTGAGGAATAGCTTTAGGGGATCTCTCTCCTGCAACCATCTTAGTATTATTTTGCTGTTTTTAATGAGGAAGCAAACGCCATCGTCATTTCTGTCCGTGGTAATTTGGCAGAGGAAGCCAGTTGCCGTGTCCGCTTCATCCCTTCCATCCAGCGGGTGAACTGAGCACGTACAGCGCCGGGAAGATAGACGGTGCTGCTGGTGCTCGAAATTGACGCCTTGGTGCATCTGCGCGTTGTCCAAGGCCAGACTGCTCTCAATTCAAATTGCAATTTTTCAGCCTATGAAAAGGATACCAGCTAGCCCTTCCGGCGTGAGAAACCTAAATGAGAAGGAATCCCGCGGGGCCGTGCCCCCTGACAAATCCAGTGCTGCCCGGGAGGGCGCCAGCTTGCCGGTGGGGGGCAGCCACTTGGTCCAAGGCAAGCGATCGCTCCCTGTCCTGAGCAAGGTGGGTCTGCCGGGGCTGTGGGTGCGTGTGGCCTGTGAGCAAGGAGAATAAAGGGGCGGCTTTGGGTATCATGTGGTGTGTCTTTGACTGAAGTCAAGTTTAGGAAGGTTGAAACTGGGACCCGTGAGAGGCAGCTCGCTGCAATGCAGAGAACACGGCCTGGCGTGCGCGGGGGGGCTCCGTGGACTGAGAAAAGTCCGCCTCTCCGAGCCTGTGTGTGTCTGCGCCGCTCCGGCTGCCCTCAGACGAGATGGGATGTCCGTGCTTGGAAACCACAGCTCACAGGCCTGGAGACGAGCGCCCGCAGCTTGGTGGTTAAACGGTGCTGCGTGTGAGAACCGCTGATGTACTTGCCAGAAGCTGGGCCCCAGCTACAGACTCGGGGGGCAGGGTCAGAGCCCCAACATCTGCATTTCACGAGTCCCCCACGTTTCTCACTCATGCGGGGCTTTGAAGACCGCGCTTGAGAAGTACTGCTTGGCCTTTTCTTTACACTTAAGATGATGATTACTCAATTATTAAAAATTATTTTAGGGGGGCGCCTGGGTGGCTCAGGTCATGATCTCATGGTTCGTGAGTCGGAGCCCTGCTGTCAGCGAGGAGCCCGCTTCAGATCTTCTGTCCCCCTCTCACTCTGCTCCTCCCCTGCTCACTTTCTCTCTCTCTCTCAAAAATAAACATTTAAAAAAATATTTTTAAACCCAATTTTTGCATAAAAAAGTAATGGGCAGATAACAAAATCTTCGATGACTCTGTTTTTTAATGTTTTGTTTCAGTTGGGGCCGAAGAGGACCCTGTTAAAACCACGTGGGTGTGCTGGCGGTCTTTCAAGGACGTCGTCTTCCTCAGGGTCTGTTTCTGGTGGGATTTCCAGTGTGTGTGCTTCTCCGGCCACCTGCAGAGGTAAGCCAGCCAGTGTCTCCTGCCCAGACCCGCCCGCGTCTCGAGAGGCAAGGCCTTGAATGCTATCCGACCCGCTGAGACTTGTTTTCACAGAACCACGTAGACTCAGCAGAAGGTTCTGGAGGGTTTGCTGCAGTCTGGGGCAGGAGACATTTGTGTCGGGCCCCCTGCCCTCCAGGGTTTCCCCTCTGAGAAGGGGCACTCTCAGGCCAGGGGTTTTAGGTCAGGGTGGTCCCGGCCGTCCCAAAGCTGGTGGGCGCTCCACGTGCCCGCGACACACGAGGACGCTGAGACCAGCCCACTGACATGTAATCACACACAGGTTTTAAAAATAGGACTGTTCCACATAACGTAGGGCACGAGGCCCTTGTAACTCGCCTGTGCTTCTTTAAACCCCGACCCCAACCCGCCTCTGCACTGTGGTAACCTTCGCAAGCCAAGGGCGCCATCTGGTGGTAAAGGGGAGAAGCCCTCGTGACCTGTGGGGGGAAGCCTTGGATTCCCTTCAGGGCTCCGCCCTCTTCCACGCGTATTTGCCGTGCAGACCTGTGCGCGTTTTGTCAAACCGCAAAGCGTGAGCTCTGGAGTTAGGCCGACGTGATGTGGAGTCCCCGCTGCCGGGTGGCGGCCAAGAGAACTCCAGTTGTTCCCGGAACCGGACACACCGCAGGACAGAGCCTCCCCGGACGCGCTCTTGCGGGCATCAGAAGGAGCGCGTGGCCCGCGTTGGGGGAAAGGAAGTTCTGTCACGTCGGAGGTTGTGAGGCCTGAGTGGCCGCGGCGGTGCGGGGCGTCAGCACTGTTTCCACTCGGGGGCCCTGCGTTCCTACCCGCTAAAGGTTGAGACGGACATGGAACGGGCCTGAGTGTGGGTCTTTCTGCGTGGTACACACTGGGGAGGCTGGCTCAGACAGGACGGTGGTGGTGGTGGGGGAGCGCCGTAAAGCCGTTACGCACTGAACGAGAGAGCTATGGCGTCAGCCGTTCTCTTCGAGGCCGCCTTTGGGATCTCGCCAGCCTGCCTTCTGCACGGGGCATATTGGCACCTGAGGACCTCGTTCGCCGTCTTTCTGATTTAAATGGCGCTCGTGATGGCCATGACCCAGCCTCCTTGGGACTCGAAGGAGCCCACCAGTGATGAATGCGCCTCCTCTCGCCCTTCCCTCCCTTCCTCCCTGCCCAGAGGCGCGGCTGGACCGCCGGCTCGTGTCTGCTCAGCCAGCGTAGATGTCTGCTGTTGACACAGTCGGTGGAGGGGGAGAGTTCGAATTTACGTACGCTTTCGTGCATCCTGGTAATTGCGTCTAGAGTTAGTACCTTACGACGCACTCGGCTGAGCCATGAGCGACCCAGCTTGTCCTGTTTGAGGATGTTACCTGACGGGTGGACGGAATATTGCTCACAGGTCCTGCGTTTCTCTTACGTGGAGATCGTGATGATAGAAATACATTTCCTTCACTTGAAAACATTTTCAGGTAGATACGGTGAAGACAGCGTACCTTGTATGTGTTTGTCAAGTAACTTCATAATTTGAAAGTGACCCAAGCCTCAGCCATAACCAGACGTCGTGTCTCCTCTTCCAGCTAAATCAAGTGAACCTGCAAGTTTTCCTGCGAACAGCTCCCCGCCTGTGTCACGCAGCAGCCAGTCAGGCAGAGTGGGACCTGCTGTGTCCCGGCAGTCCCTGCAGGGAGGCCCTGGGGGTGCGTCCTGCAGAAGGAGTAAACGGACCTCGGCTGCGGAGGTGACAAGGGAGCCAGCCAAGGCGCTCACCCCCGCGGCTGTCGCCCAAGCCCCGACTCTGGAACAGGGAGGCCCGGGGCTGAGCTCTCATTCCAGCTGGTCGCCGCCGTCTCCGTTGAATACGGCCGGGAGTGCGAGAGGGCGTGATTCCCGGCTACCCTGCAGGACAAAGGCGATGCCCACCCCAACAAGTCACTTTAAGGTCCCCAAGTTTTCTACTGGTGAGGAATGGAGCATTTTCTGTATGTTTTTCTTAGTTTTTTTTTTTTTTTTTTTTTAACGTTTATCCATTTTTTTGAGAGACAGAATGCGCACAAGCAGGGGAGGGGCAGAGAGAGAGGGAGACACGGGGTCCGAAGCGGGTTCCTGGCCTTGAGCGGTCAGCACAGAGCCCCGTGCGGGGCTCGAACCCATGAACTGTGAGATCATGACCTGCACCGAAGTCAGACGCTTAACCGACTGAGCCACCCAGCCGCCCCTATTAAAGCACCTTGAATATGTTGTCCTAGCATCTTCCAGCTTGCATCGTTTTGGACGAGCACTCAGTGGAGTCCCCGTCCCGCATTCTTCCCTCTGTCACATCACTGCTCCCAGGCTGCTCTTAGGAGCTCCTGTCTATTGTTAAGTTCAGCATTTTGATTATTACGAATTTTGAAGTGGCTTTTTTGGAGTTTATCCTTCTTGGGGGTTCCTGAACTGCTTTGATCTGTGGGTTGATATTTCTCATTCATTCTGGAAAAAAAACTTGGCTCTTATTTCTTCAGATTCTGTTTGCTTGCTGCCCCTAGTTACAGGGACCCTAATTACACGTGTCTAGACCTCTCAATGTGGCTTGTAGGTCATGGAGGCCCGGGGTTTCCCCCTTTTCTTGTGTTTCAGTTTTGACATCTGTAACGTCCTGTCTTCACGCTTACCTGTCTTTCTCTGCAGCGCGTCTAATCCGTGGCTACGCCCGTTCAGTTCATTTTTCTTTTTTGACATTGTAGTTTCCCCATCTTTGTCCTTATGGTGTTTATTTAAATTCTTGAACATATTTATGACAGTTGATTTACGCTGTTTCTTCTAATGCCACCTTCCCGGTCATTTGGGGGTCTGTTTCTAGTGACTGACTTTTTTCCTGATTATGACCACATTTTCCTGCCTCTTCATGTGTAATCGTTGTTTACAGTATAGGTTTAAAATCTTGGAAGATCTGCATTTTGTTGCCTTGCTTTAAGGAGTAGAACCTTGCTTTGGCAGGCATTTCAATTGCAGGTCGGCTTGAGCCTTTTGAGGATTGTTTTAAAGCTTCGATGGGGCAGGTCTCGAGTGGCCTATACCCTTGGGAACAGGTGGCCTTGCTGCTGACTTGTGCTTGCCCGGTCCCTGCCGGACGTGCTGCGTTCTCCCGAGGTCCCTGCTGTGGCCGGTGGGACGTGGGCAGTTTCCAGCCCTGTGCGAAGGGTGGCCGTTGTTCCCAGTGGCTGTCCTCACCTTGGCCTTTTGGAGTCTCCCTCTGCACGCGTGTGTTTCCTCCGTGGCCAAGGACCCGGGCTGCCTCCCTGTCTGGCTGTGAGTGGCACCGGCGTGGTATCTGGCAGGTGGCAGGTGCTCGGTCGAGGCAGATGAATCTAAGAAATCTGTGTAACATGGGAGGTCATGCAGAGCTGCCTTAAGGGAGAGGGTCCCTGTAGGTTCGCTCAAGTAGAGGTGCTTGTGTCTTGAAGTCTCCAGCACTGCCGGCCGGTACGGGTGGCCTTTAATGCCCCGAAGCCTTTTGAGGACCCAGGCCGCCTCTGTCTTTTGCCGTGTCCGGTGTCTCTTCCTCATCCTCTAATGCGGCTGCTGCAGCCCCACCTTCCGCCCCGTCAGCTGCGAGGGTGGGACGGGCGAAGGGGACCACACCCCTACCTTGCGAGATCGCTTACGGAAGTTGTGTGTGCCCCTCTCTGTCCCCTCGCTCAGGCCTCAGTCATGTGACCGTGCTTCCCTGCCAGGGGTGCTAAGACGTGCTGTCTTCTCGCCCCGCTCAGGTTCCTTCCTGAGAAGAAGAGGGCGGATACTGATCAAACACTAGCAACCTCAGCCAAGTTAGTGAACGAGGGGAAGGGTCATGAGAGGTGGGGGCTGAGGCAGCCGGGGGCCAGTGCAGGTGCTAAGGAAGAGGGTTTTAGGCGGGGAGTCCTGGCCTCCAGCAGATCCCTCCCCTGAGTGATGAACAGGCCTTCGTGGGCAAGAATGGAAGCTGGGAGGGCTCCGTGGCAGCCCGGCTGTGAGGTGGACAGGAGACCATGGGGGAGGGGAGCTCGTGGCGGCGTGGGAGGGGACTCGGGAGTGACCCGGAGGCCTCCGCGGGGTGCCCGGGTGCTGCCTCCCACGCCCAGAGCCCCAGGGGAGGGCTGGAGGAACGGCAGCCCCGGGGTAGAGCCCACTGGCCCGGTTTGCACCTGTTGAGCGCGAGGTGCCACAGTTCGGGGCCGTGCCGAGGGCCGTGCCGAGCGGGTGGTTGAAGGTGTGGGTTCGGGCCCCGCGGGAGCGGTCACCCCTGGAGATAAGATTGAGGTTTCCGTGGCAGGGAGCTCAGCGTGTCGGCTGAAAGCGGTTCTTCGGAGCGTCCACGGCATGGGGCGCACCGAGTGTGCTTGGCGGCGTCGGCTGCCTTTCCTCCCGGGTGCCCGGGGCCACGGCGTGCCTCTGGCTGCCTTTCCTCCAACCACACGGTCGTCTGCTGGTCTCGCCGACTTGGACCGGTCCCGGCGCCCGTCGGCTGCTACCCTCTGCTGCCCGTGCCCCTAATGACGCCTCACGCGCCTCTGAAATCGGTTTCTCTTTTCTTCACGGTGTCAGGGACAGGGCTGTCCATGGACACCGTTCATCATTCACCCTGGGCCAAACTGTTCTCATAAACTCGGTGCCGGAGAGGCCACGGGGAGCCCCACGCCGTTAGAACACGCGGCCCCGCGACCGTGGCAGCCGGCTCCCTCCGTGGCCGCGAGCACCCTTGTGGTCGCGACACCAGCTGTCCTGGTAGAGCAGACGCGGGGACAGTAGGGACAGGGCCCTGCGGTGGGTTCGTCACTTGGTCCACGTTTGGCTGACGGGACGCACCTCCTCTCTTGCTCAGGTGAGCCTGCAGACAGCGCAGTGCCGAAGTCCTGTCGGGCACGGAGGCTGTGTTCCTGCACATCGGTGGGAAGGTGAGGAGTCGTCAGCTTCCTTGGGTTTTATTTTTGTTTAATGTTTGTTTTTGAGAGAGGGAGAGAGAGAGAGACAGAGCGTGAGCAGGGGAGGGGCAGAGAGAGAGGGAGACGCAGAATCCGAAGCGGGCTCCGGGCTCCGAGCCGTCGGCACAGACCCCGACCCGGGGCTCGAACCCGCGAACCGTGAGACCGTGACCTGAGCCGAAGTCGGACGCTCGACCGACTGAGCCCCCCAGGCGCCCCTCGACCTATTTAAAATAGTGGTTGACTCCACACAGACCGTGTTTATCAGTAACCGCAGAACAAATCATCAGGAGGGTTCACCGGCAGTTACAGCCACACGTATCGCCAGATGGGAAAGCGGGACGTGTGACAAATGAGCCGCGGGTGCCCGCATTCAGTCCTGTGCGCTCACGTGGGGTCCAGGTGACCCGAGCGCTGGGATGAACGAACACGCAGTGACGGCTCCCCGTGTGCGTGTGAGCCCGGGCAGTCCCCGCCGCGGCTCTGGATTTCCTCGTGGAAATACCGACGCTGTCAGAGGTGATGTCTAGATGTTTTGCGGACCTCCCACGAGGTGCGTTCACATGCTCCGCCCGGAGACAGCAGGGTTTCCCAGGGTGCTGGCGGCGGCCCTGCCTCCCCAGAGCAGACCTCCGGCGGGCTTCTTCGCCGGCCTGAGTCTCGTCTGTTGAAGTCACAGGACTTTTTACTGCATTAGCATATTGGATGAATAGAATCTTCTTTTTGTTCATGCCCGCTGAAGACTCTCATTTTGTCTTTCCAGGGTAGTTGTCCACAGCACTCCTGCTGGACGCTCATCCGGGCCGGCCTCACCAGGACATTTAAGCGGTATGACGACCCCTGTGAGTACGAGGCGTGGGTCAGCCTTGCCCACGCCCGCCGGCCGTCGGCTCTCCAGCCTTCCACGGGTGACCCCTAAAACTGTGCCCAGAGCTCTGGCTTCTCCCCTGTGTGTGTCTGCTCCGCGGCTTTCCTCTGAACTCCGGAAAAAATGTGAGGCGAGGTAAGAGGCAAAGGCGACGGCCGCAGAAGCCTGTCGGCGGCTCCCTGAAGTGCGGGAGGGCACCTGCTCGCTGCGCCATCCTCGTTCCCACCCAGCGTACTGTCCCGACTGGGCCGAGGGGCTGGGCGAGCAGGGACGGCACCTGCCAACCACCCCGTCGCCGTGGGCCGTGGCCTCTCCCTGGGGGGAGCCCTTTGGGCAGAAGACTCAGGAAGGTGCACCCACACCCGGGGCCCGGGGCCTGGTGTGGTCTTTGCAACCGGGCCCCCAGGACAGTCCCGTAGTCTTGGCCGGGGGCGACCGCACTCAGGCTTCCTGAGAAACGGACTCCGCGTCCGCTACCGCGTCCGTTCCACCTGCTTCTCCCGCCTCCCCTGCCCCCGTCACTTTGCTCCAGCCCCGCCGCGCCCTCCCTCAGCGCGTGGCAGACGGTCCCGTCCTGGCCGTCCTTTCCGTCTGGGATGCTCTGCCCCTCCACGGTTCAAGTCCACGTTCAGGGGCCAACCTCGGGGACCTTTCTGGAAAGTCCCGCCTCCCTACCCGGTCACTCTATTCTGGTTTCCTGCTTCATTTTCATCGGAGCGTTTCTCTCCTCTCTACCTGAACGTGGAGCAAGCGTGTCTCTGTCCACTTCGCGGACGGAAGGGAAGGGCGTAAAACAGGCCAGTGTGGGTAGCAGGCTGGTAAGCTTTTAGAGCCAAAGGACCCCCGAGACCATTCGGGCCTTTTATTTGTCCTCACGAGGAAGCTGAAGGTCAGAAAGGGACTCGCTCATGGTTCGAGCTGTCGAGGACGGAGCCGGAACCAAAGCCGGCACGCCCTGCCCCGTGTGACACATCTCCTCCCGGAACAGAATCCTAGCCCGACAAGCCAGCACTTACAGTCCCTCGCAGGGTCTGCCCTTTCTCTCCCCGCAGAGCCGTGCCAACCGGGGCAAGCAGGAGCGAGGCTGCCTCCAGGCGCGAGGACTCGTCGTCTGATGGGTCCTGTTCCCCCCCGTCGGCTGTGCCACAGGCACTTAACTTTTCTCCTGAAAAGAGCGACTTGGCTGTTCCAAAAAGCGTCACTGCAGAAGGAGTGCTAGCTGCGGCCCAGCCACCCGAAGACACACGCCCTCGTGAGGTACCGTGTTCTCCGGGACCCTGGACCCTGCCCCCAAGCCGTGTGGTCACTCTGCCGAGTTGCCTCTCTGGGACTTCATCTGTTGTCCCCGGGCCCCCAGGGCCAGAGAGTGGGAGTCAGGACCTCCAGCCTCTCCCCTCCTCCTGTGTTCGCCCAGAGGACGGGCAGTAGGAAGCAGAGTGACAGTGGGAGAGGCCGGCGGGAGCCCTAGTGTGGGCCGTCGGCCAGAGGGCGGCAGACGGAGGTGGGGGGCCGTGTGGGGGTGGCCAAGGAAGAGAGAACTCCACCCGTTAGTACGTGCACACCACAGCCAGCTCTCCCCGCTAAAGGCCGTCCTTCCTTGGGCTTCCTGTTTTCTCAACGTGGTTGACAAAAAGGTGCCAGAATTGCCTTTAGATCTCGTGTTCTCGTCTAGGCGATTCTTGTGGATCTTAGACTGGAGCAACTTGCCATCACTCCGAAAGCTGAGGGCCCGGCCCTCGTCAGCCCCCCTCTTGTGGACCTGTGCAGTACTCCAGGAGCAAGCGTGGCTCCGGGCTCTGAAGGCAGACCTCTGATTGACCTGCTGATCAACACTCCGGACATGAACAGAACCACCACGTCCAAGCCTCTCCACGAGGTGGCACAGGTGAGAAGTAGCAGGTGGTTCCACGTGGGCTTTGGCCTCGGGTGGTCTCAGTTCTGGGTTTGTTCCTCCTCCCAGGGCACATCGCGGTGACCCTCGAGAGCAGCCCCTGAGGTCTCTAAAGTGACACGTGTCGGGGCACCCTCCAGCGGTGGCATGAGCTTAGAATTCACCAAGTCCTGCTGTGGGATTCTGCCTGGGGGCCCAGGAGCTCTCTGAGGGCAGGGGTCCCATCACTGTCGCTCCAGGGTCCCCCAGGGCCCGATTTGTGAGGAGGGAGCACATGTGTGTCAAGAACTCAGAGTTCTTCCGGCTTCTTAGACGTGCCAGCTGCACTTTCAGTGTGTCTGAGCCACGGCGGAGGGGGCTCGCGGGCCGGGAGGGGCCACGCGGCCGCGTCGTTCACCCCGTCGCTTCTGTCTTGCAGCTGATAGACTTGACTTCTCCTCTGATCCAGCTGAGTCCCGAGGCTGACAAGGAAAATGTCGATTCGCCACTTCTCAAGTTCTGAGAATAAAACCCTTCGCATCTTACATTTTGTTAATAGAACGGTCAGTCCTAAGGTGGTTTTCAACCCTTAGAAATAAATCTTAGGAGCAATTGTTTCGTGGTTGTTGTTTACAACAACCCCAAGTAAAGGTCCCGGGCCTAGAGGGGATGTTGTGCAGTCGGCCCCGAGCTTACCGCTGCCCCACACGCTGGGCTGGAGGTGAAGAATTCTGTTTTGTGTCTTTTGCGTGTAAAAATGGCAAGTGACTATTTTTAAAATTAAGTTTGCATGAAAAGGTAAATATTCTAGGTTTAAATTAAATTGGAAAATAAATGAAAATGTATTAAAGCATAGTTCGATTTTAAGGTTATCTTGATTTTTAAGCAGGTGTAACTATTTTAATCATTAATCAGTATGCAAGATTGATGTTAGTCAAACCGTTTCCACGAGTGATTTTATTTAGAAGCTCACTTATTTATTTTGAGAAAGAGTAAGCACGAGCATAGGAGGGGCAGAGAGAGAATCCCAGGCAGATTCCGAGCTGCCAGCTGCGGGACCTGATGTGGGGCTCCAACCCACGAACCGTGAGGTCATGAGCCGAGCCGAAACCAAGAGTCGGACGCTCAACCGACTGAGCCACCTGGACACCCTTCCCCAAGTGATTTTCAAAATTGAGTATGAAGAAATACTGGTTTAGATGCAGACCCCAGGCCCCACCGCCCCGGTCGGGGGCAGGATCAGCAGACTGCACCTGCATGCAGACACCCTGGGCGCGGGCCGTTCTAGGGAGGTGGCGGCCAGGACGGAGGGGGAGGTGAGAGGTAAGGAGCCACCTGTCTGAGGAGTGGACCCCTCGGCTGTGCTAAAGCTGGAGCCCTTGGCCGGAGGGCAGGAGGAAACGGAGCTAAGGGCCACTGGGCGGCGTAGTCCCTGCCTGAAGCCTTTCTAGTATTTTCTGACAGCCAGGTAGCCTGCGAGCCACTGGTGTGTATAGAGACCTCACTTCTTGAGGAAATTTCTCAGTCTCGGTTCGGTGGCCTCACGGCACACAGCACTACGTGCACCTGCTTTTTGGGCTCCCACCTGGTGTTTCCTGCACGAGACCGGGGCTGAGCGGGGAGAGCCGGGGAGCGGGGGGCTGCACTTTCTTTCTCCGATTAACACTGGGAACGGCAAGGTGACTCCCGTGGTGTCTGCAGAGGGGAAGCAGACGTCCCGAAGAGGATGGCTGCACCTGCGGGTAGAAGCTTTACGTTCAAAGGCGAGGCTGCTCGGACTGTGAGCGCCTCGTGCAGTCGTCTGAATAGACTACGGTTAGACTCAGAGCAACTCACCTTGTTGTCTGAATCCCCCCCCCCCGCCCCCCTGGCTGGCGGGAGCAGGGAACCTGTGGGAAGCCCAGTGGCCCACTCCTCCTCCGTGGCCCCGCGATTCACAGGGGAAAACCCCAAACCTGGAACTGAATCAATTCATTCCCATGTTGTTTTCTTAAAAGTTTTATTTATTTAAGTAATCTCTACACGAACCCAAGGTCAAGAGTCGCACGCTCCACGGACTGAGCTAGCCCAGCGCCCCACGTGTTCATGGAGACGAGGCAGGCCGCATGGTCCCGGGGATGCGGTGGGGGGCAAAGCTCAGGCTTCCCTGCCTAATGGTGGGAGGGAGGCGCATTGAACTCTTAGCTAATACACGGTTACCTAGTGGGGCTCTGGCCATCCCATCCAAACCCAGGGCATGAGCTGGGCCCTCCGTCCTGGGCCCGCTCCCTGGCTCCCCTCATCCAGGGCCCCTCCCCCCAGGCTGCCTCAGGAGCGGCCAGGCTCTTACTGGGGCCCAGGGGTGCCATCCAATCTGCAGGTGTCCTCAGGCAAGACAGAAGTAATAGGACTCTAATTCTCAAATGGGTGGGAGACGGCCCCCCAAAGGCACGTGTAGGATACGCAGCACCTCCTGGCAGAACGTCCCCCAGGCTCTCTTTTTCCTCCTAAGTGCACCACCCGAAGGGCTCAGTGTGGGAAAGGACACACTGGCCCTGGAGACAGGACCTTGGCTGCCACTAGAGGGCCACCCTCCTGGGTTTAAGAGGCCCAACTTCACCCGGTTTTTATCATATTTCATTAATTTTCTGGTGCAAGCCTCTGAAATCTAATCTTACATCGCTCTTAGCACATGGCACTTGAGAATTCATTGTCTTTCCTATCACTGCGCCATCCAAAGTAGCTGAAATACCTTGCCTTTAACTGAAAAGCAGCAGAAAATGTAGCAAAGGTATCATGTTTCAGCCACTTTGTGGGGGGGGGGGGGGGGGGCGGGTAGCAGACCTGAAAAAAATCCCTCTGCTTGGGCAGGAAAACTGGGCTTCTGCCCTTGTACCAAACTGCCACATCCAGGAGGGGCGTGGTCCTCTAGACTGAGCCAAAATACCCACCCCGTGGTTCAGCCACTGCCACAGACCCCACTAAAGGTTCACCCCAAAATTTGCCCGAAGGCCAGGTGGCCAAATACTGTGTTTACTCATCTCTTCTGGGAAGTCCAAGATGAAACAGATACTCTCATTGGATGTGTTATTGGATGACACCCTCTTCAGAAAAAGCAGTCATTCTTGTTTCCCCGAGGGGCCCTGTGACCTTCCTGCCTGTCGGGCTGCTCGCCCTGTGCCTGCTCGTGGCACCGGCGGCCACGACTCTCCAGCTGGCAGTTCCTGCTTCTCTTCTCGGAAATGGAGACTGGGGGCCTTCCTCGTTTCTCTCTAGACCCTCGAGGTAGTTCTGTCCTCAGGAAAATGCCTTGCCTTAATAATCATCCCAGTTTAAACACTTGCGCCCACTGTCAGCCTGTCAAGAAACTATTAAAAACTAGCCCAGTTCTAACCTGAAGCTTTGGGGGGGGTGTGTGTGTTACTGGCCCGATTTCCATTTATTTGCATTTGCTGCCGCATTTCCTCCCTGGCATTTTCAAACCATGGTTCAAATTCTACATGAAACTAATTTAGTGGAGTGGACTACTTTAGACTTCACCACTATGTTGGTGGACTGCAGTATTTTAAAATGAAAAAGAACCAAACGGAACATTATATGTACGTGGCGTATTGCAAAAGTAAAAACCGGTTAGAGAAGCATTCTTTATGGCTCTATGTGTAGGTTGGTGTGTCCTCTGGGCCACCCTGTAAAACGTGACGCTGGGTTTGAAGTGAATAAAGTTGAGAGTCGCTGATTTACAGAATGCCTGCATTTTGCTGGTGCGGACCACGCAGCTTCTGGTGTCAACCCAAATCAGTCCTTTGGGCCCCGTGACCCTCTTGGTCTGAGCCGGGCCAATCCCCTGCTTTGGGACTCCGCAGTGACCACCTCTTCGCTCTCACAGGCTCTCCGCCCGCCCTGCTCCGTTCAGGTTTCCAATCCGGTCCTCTTCCTTTGCCTTCACCACACCCTCACCCCTCTGCCTTCCCACTGTCTTCCTTTAGGCCCAGCGAATGTCTCCGGGTTCTGCTGTTTCTGTCCTCCAGAAATGTGCCCGCCACCGGTCCTCTGCCCGGCTGCCCCACGCGTGCGCTCCCGTGCGCACTCGTTCAGAACAGCCGATTCTCCCCAGGCACCTGACACGGACCAGGCAGGTCACTCCCCCCTCCGGGAAGAGAAACATCAAGTCCTCCACGGTCTTTGTCATCCCCCCACAGCCATTCGCGCAGCAAGGGCTAGATTCTACCTCAAGTACACCTCCTCCCCAGGCGGCTGTCACGCCTCCTAACCGGGCTCCCAGCTCGTCCTCTGCGCAGGGCACCCAGGAGAATTTTCCTGAATTTAGATGAGATCACTTGGCTCTCCTGCTTAGAGATTCCCTCTCCTAGAAACCAGCTCCTCCCCTCCGCCGTCTCCTCGCCCGCCTCCAGCCCGTCCGCTGGTGCACCCGGAAGTACACGCTAGCCCCGCCCCGGAGCTGCTCACGCAGCCGCGGCAGCGAGCCCGAGTTAGGGTGCGCGCGCAGGGGGCGTGGGCGGGGCCTCGAGAGCGGAAGCCCGGTCAAAGGGCGGAACGACGCGCGCGGACACACGTTTCCGTCCGGGCCGCGTCTGCGACGCCGCGGCGGGGGCGGGGCTTCCGGCGCGGCGCGGCAGAGGCGGCTGCGGTTGGGGAGGTTGGCGGCGTGCGGATGCAGGTGGCGCGGCACGTCGTGTGCGCCCTGTCCGGCGGGGTGGACAGCGCCGTGGCCGCGCTGCTGTTGAGGCGGAGAGGTGAGCGACCCCTCCTCGGAGACGCCGGCTCCCGGCCCCTCACCCTCCACGGGGTGGTCGAGGACGCGCGACCGCCTGGGCGCTCCCCCGCGCCCCGCCAGCCCGGTTACCGACCCAGTGGTAGGGATCCTGACCCTGGGGGCCGCGCTTCTCCCCGGCTCCGGAGCCCTCTGCCTGGAGTGACGGCGGCGGGGACGGCGCTGACCCTGGGAGGCCGCGGGCGGCCCTGAACGAGCTGACCCCCGCGGCCCAGGGGCCGCGCCGGACAGGCCCTTGCCCTCGAGGTGCCAACGCGGTCCTCAGCGCGTGTGCCGAGACGTCAGCGGATCGTCGGTGCTCGCCGTGCATCGCGCGACAGATTTCCGCCAGGGTGCTGGCGTTGCTTGCCGGCGTCTAGAGAGTGCCCGGGGTCGGGAGCCGAGATGAGCTGAATTCCCCATCTGTGTGGTCTTTCCCGTTGTGAGCCCTCATCCGCTTGGCGACCTTCGTGCACCCTCTGCTGTGAGCCCTTTCATTCTGGGCGCTTGGAATGCAGGGATGAATGAGGGGTTCCTGACCTCAGGCACGTTAGTTAAGCTCCCTTTGTCTGTGAAATGGAGCTAACCCTACCTCACTGGCTTAGTGGAAGCATTTAACACATACAGAAGCTTTACCCCAGTGCCCAGCACATGTCAGGCATTGAGAAAACAGCAGTGGTTATTAGCACACACTAATAACTGTAGGTTTTGTGAAAGGCATAGTTGAAGGCGTTGAATAGAAACATCTCTAACTTGAGAACGGGAAAATCAAAGCATCATAGAGGGTGATGGTGTTTGAGGCAAGGCTTGAAGAAGGAAGACTAGGGTTTCACTAAGCAGAGAATTGGGGGCCTGCAGTATGGAGGTAAGTGCTTCTGGCAGAGTCCACAGCTGGAGCAAAAGGTCAGAGGTGTGGCAGTGTTGGCCAGAGGGAGGTGGAAGGAGAGGAGGGCAGAGAAGCAGGTAGCGCCCTGGTTAAGATGTTATTTTAGGCACTTCAGGGTGGGCAGACTTGCAGAGCCCTGGAAGGTCCGAGATGACGTGTGTGACATGTTTTGAGTGACGTGGGCAGGCCAGATACACGGTTTTACTTTTCAGGAAGGTCATTCCCCTCCTCGCCAGGATCCAGACTGTTCCACTTCATATGGCAGCCTTTCCTGGGGTTTCCTTCTCAGTGCCAGAAGCTGATGGACTCAGCAAAGGAAGAGCTCGGTCCTCTCCTTGGCATCAAGGGCTCTCCTGGTCTTGTTGGAGGTGCACTTGCTGTCATGTGCCCCCTGGAAAGTTCAGGATGGGTGAAGCGCTAAGGTCCCGTCCTAGAGTGCCTGAGCCTGGTGCCCCTGTAAGCGGGTCCCATCTCCAAGGGGAGAATGAGCAGGCAGATGAGGTTAGAGATGAGTGGAGTTTTAAAGTGACATTCGTGCACCCTCTGCTGTGAGCCTTTCCTTTTGGGGCACTTGGAATGCAGGTGTGGATGGGATGCGTGGAGCTCTCTCCATTCCACAAGCCCTTTTTTGGCTCTGGTTCTGTAATGGGCACTGCTGGGCACTGGGACAGGCTGGACGAGATGTAGGCCCTGCCCTTTGAAGAGCTCCGTGTTTCGGTGATTTGCAGAAGGGGGCTGAGTGGAACACACCCAACAGAGCCCAGTGTGGTATGAGCTATAAGAGAAGGGAGTCGGGCGCCTGGGTGGCTCAGTCAGTTGCGTGTCCAATTTCAGCTCAGGTCATGATCTCACGGTTCGCATATTCAGGTCCCGCATCAGGCTCTGTGCTGACAACTCACAACTCAGAGCCTGGAGCCTGCTTTGGATTCTGTGTCTCTCTCTCTCTCTCTCTCTCTCTCTCTCTCTCTCTCTCTTTGCCCCTCACCTACTTGTGCTCTCCCTCTCTCTCAAAAGTAAATATTAAAAAAAAAAGAGAGAGAGAGAAGGGAGTCAGGTGCTCTGGGAAGCAGAGTGGGGAGGGCCAGATTAACCGGATTAACCAGCTGGGTGGGGGTGGTCTTGCAAATTTGTAGGTTAGTTTTGGCAAAGCTTTGTCATCCAGTCTCTGTTCTTTGGAGTCATGTGTTCTGGCTTTTGTTACATTGAGCCTACCCATGTAGAAAGAAACATTTCTCCTGCAAGGCAGGCACCTGGGTAGTTCACCTAAGCTGGTCTTTCCAGTATTTGGTTGGGTACTTTGTTACAACAGAAAAGGAAAAACTGGGTCATAAAAGATAAAGTTAGTATAGCATTTATAATCGAATAGCCTAGGGGCGCCTGGGTGGCTCAGTGGGTTAAGCGTCCAACTTTGGCTTGGGTCATGATCTCGTGGTTTGTGGGTTCGAGCCCTGCCCTGCGTCCGGCTGTGCTGACAGCTCAGAGCCTGGAGCCTGCTTCGGATTCTGTCCCTCCCTCTCTGCCCCAGCCCACTCGCATTCTGTCTCTGTCTCTCAAAAATAAACAAACATTAAAAAAAAAAAGTTGAGTTCCTGCTCTCTGATTCATGACTCATTTGCTGAGCCTCTCCCGCATGCTGGGCGTGCATCGTGCCGAGGCGGGGGGAGAGGGGGGGACACAAAGGTGCAAATATACCATCTTGCTTGCCTGGGGGTAGACGCTGGGCAACAGTTGCAGTGCAGCCATGCACTGTGATGTCCGAGGCCTTTACAGAGTGCTGTGGGAGTGTAGCCGAGGGAGCATCTCAGCCAGCCGGCAAGTCAGGTGTCTTGGGCTAAGATGTGAGTCACTTTGAAGGCCTTGTAGCAAAGCAGACATCTCTGGGCGAACCAGCAGATGGTGGTGTGGGAGGGGGGCCCGCCGGGGAGCTGCTCGGAGCTCAGAAGCCGCTGCCTTTTCACCCAGGGTTGATTACGGACTCTGATCTGTGCCTCCTCCCTTCCCCAGGCTACCAGGTGACGGGGGTGTTCATGAAGAACTGGGACTCGCTAGATGAACACGGGGTTTGCACTGCCGACAGAGACTGTGAAGATGCTTACAGAGTTTGCCAGATCCTAGACATCCCGTTCCATCAAGTGTCCTACGTGAAGGAGTACTGGAATGACGTGTTCAGGTGAGTGCGGTTCAGAGACGCGGGAGGCTTCCTCGTGTGCTGTGCCGCCCTTCCCAGGGAAGCAGCGCCATAGTTGGCCAGACTGGAGACAGGCGGGCAGTGCTGTTTGCATTGGTGCCAGAGGCCACGCGTGGGAGGCCTCAGCCGCCTGGGAGCTCTCGTCAGAGGCCATGCCTGGGTCCCGGAGCAGCCTGGCTCTCCTTATTGTGCCACCTGCCAGAAGTCTCTTTAATGCCTTCGTGAACCTTGAGTCGTTTCTGCTGCTGGCGTAGGGGAAGGTAGCTAAGGCCGGGGTCTTGCCTGACAGGTGCCACACAGTGGTTCCCGTGCGCGTCAGGGATTGGGGGCTTCTGGGAAAAAGAATTAGGTGATCCACTCTGCCTCTTGAAAACCTGAAACACATACACACACACTAAGACTTTAAAAATCTAACACGGGGGTGCTTGGCTGGCTCGGTCAGAAGAGCATGCGACTTTTCATCTCGGGGTCGTGAGTTTGAGCCCCACGTTGGGTGTAGAGGTTACTTAAATAAATAAAACTTAAAAAAAAAGATCTAATAACAATCCCAACAATGATTTTTAGGTGCTTGCTCTGTCCTGGGCCCAGTACCGCCTCTGGGGACATAAAGATAGCACTCTCTGGCTCAGAGACTTCTGAATTCTGTCCAAGGCCCACTTGGCCTTCAGGGGTCTCTTGCCGTCTCCCTCGCGGGGTGCAGGCAGGGCTTCTCCCCTCCCACTGTACAGGCTCCGCTCTGGTTCTTGCTGATGCCACTGACCTGTCTTCCGTTACACCGCTTGGGGAATGGTTCCCATGGCTTTTGTAAACCAGCGTAAACGCTTAACCTCTTTAACATTCACTCGGTACTTGTTACGTAGAGAATGTTCTGGGGGCTGTGGACATAAGAGAGTAAAGCATGGATTCTGCCTTAACTAGTTTACGGTTTAATAAAACGCTTGACAACTTTGGGGGCGTCTGGGTGGCTCCGTCGGTTAAGCGTCTGACTCTTGATCTCAGCTCAGGTCATGAGCTCACGGTTTGTGGGTTCGAGCCCCACGTTGGGCTCTGTGCTGACAGCGCAGCGTCTGCTTGGGATTCTCTCTCTCCTCCTCTCTCTGTGTCTCCTCTGCTCGTGCATGCTGTCTCTCTCTCTCTCTCTCTCTCCCTCTCTCTCAAAATAAACCGACATTAAAAAGGAAAACCCTCGACGACTTTCTAGCAATTAAAACAATACAAGTACGGAGCAACACAAGTTTTAGCCGTTCCGAGCGGAGTGACAGGCGGGAGGAACACAGCTCGGCATCGCCTGCTGAGGTTGGAGATGCGCATGTGACTGGGACCTTGTGCAGGTTCTTAGTTTGTCTTCATAACGTGGCCCCTGCGGTCAGCATTGTCTGTAACCGTCATGGGTCAGTGAGGAGCCACACAGCGCCACCTGCCCACCGTACAACCTGTCGCGCGAGTACACACGGACGTGGTCCTCCCGAAGTGACTGCTCTAAGACACGAAGCTCTTGCCGAACCGTCTTTGTGTCCGGGCAGCTGGCCGGTTAGAACAGGAGTCCAGCTGGGCTGCCGCTGCCCTGGCGGCCCCCAGGGCTCCTCGGGAGCGTGTCAGCCACGTGGGAGAGGTCCTTGCTGGCACGTTTGCCCAGGGCCCTGGGTCGCCAGGCTGCTGGTGGAATAGCTGGTAGAGCCCCGGTTGTCGCTCTGGATGAGGTCGTTCCCGCGCTGTCTCCGGCACGTTCTTCACTCGAGCCGCCTTTTGTGGGCGAAGTCAGGGGAGGCTGGGGTTGGGTCAGTCCCCCTCCCCTCCCCCGTGCCCCGTGAGCCTCTGGGGAGACAGAACGGCCGCTGAGCCGTAGTGGCCGGTGATACCTGACTTTCTGTCCAGGTTTATTCACTGTCGTAGATTCAGATGGGAAGTGCCCCCGGCTTTAAAGGAATATTTGATGAAAATACTGGAAACGGCCGTATACCGAAGCTCTCCTATTTTACGGAAAATTATGGTTTTGGTAAGAGAAGGAGGAACCAAGTTAAGCAAGTAACTTAACAGATGTATTTTTTTTTGAGGAATGTTTCGCACTCAGAAACAAAAGTCTTTTTCTTCTATTCCAGTGACTTTTTAAGTGAATACGAGAAAGGAAGGACTCCCAATCCTGACATAGTTTGCAACAAGCATATCAAATTCAGCTGTTTTTTCCATTATGCTGTGGATAATCTCGGTAAGTAATTTCATTATTTCCATTTAATCTTTTTAAAAGTCACAAGGTTTTCAGAGATAGCAGCCAAATCCTCATAAACAGTTTCGTCTTCCAGAAGGAAAGGAAGCGGTGAAAACAGTAATATTCTATCTCACTGAGTAAGAAAGAACTTTCTGGCAATATGCAAATGACAGGGTCAAAGGAAGAGAGCACGCGTCTTCACCGTGGACCGCGTGGGTGCGAGGTCTGTGCTGTTGGTTCAGGAGCCACGAACTTGAGAACATCCTGCGGAAACACAGGGTCACTGGTGGAGAGCTGAGAGCTGAGGTCCAGTTCTGCTCAGAACAGCACCGGTTCCAGGCGTGCTTCTAGTTAGCGGAAGTTTCCCGAGCCTGAGTTAGAGCTCAGCAAAGTCGGCGTTTGGTTTCTTGCTAGTCCTGCTGAGACGTTCTCAGCAGGCTTTCTCCGTGGCTTTCTGCTCTGCCTTGAGAACAGGTCTGGGTCTGTACCTGATTCTGGATTCTGGGGCGCCTGGGTGGCTCAGTCAGTTGAGCGTCTGACTCTTAATTTCTGCCCAGGTCATGATCCTGGAGTCACGGGATCAAGCCCCACATCGGGTTCCGTGCTGAGTCTGAGCCGTTTTGGGACTCTGTCTCTCTCTCTGTCCCCTTCTGCCCCTGCCCTGCATGCACACACACACGCGCCCTCTCGAGAACAAAACAACCCATCGTGGCCCTGCCGCCTGTAGACGGCTGCCCTGCAGATCTTGTCTACTCTGGTAGTTCTCCTCGCTCGTGTCCGTGTGCCCGTTGGGGCACCCCTCTTCCTTCGTGTGACCTTCCCTGATGCCCACTTGCTTGCTCGGACCGTCTGCGTGTCTGCTGCTGTGACGCCCACCGTCCTGTTCCTGTGTCCTGCTGTTGCCGGAGCTCCCACTTCTGGCCCCTCGGTTCGTTCTGTCCCGGGCGGCTCACCCTGCCGTGTGTGGCCACGCGCCAAGACGTGTTATTGTGACTGTCCTGTGCCGGCGGTCCAGTAGTGTCACCAGACTGCTGGCCTCTCTGTCACGTCAGCACTGCCGTGGCGACGTAGGTGGGCCCAGAGCAGGCTCGCGGATCGAGCGTATGAGCGACTGCAGCCGAGGGGGTGGCAGAACGTGGGTTCACAGACCACGATGACGCCTGCGAAACGGACTCCAAAAGTCCGGATGAATTTGAATGGCTAACGTCAGAACTGAATGTCAGGAGAGAGAAATGCAGGCTCCACGGCCCATTCTCACACGCGATCGGGCGCAGGTCTGGGGCCCCAGGCGCCTGGGCAGCCCGCGAGCCTGCCCCGGTGGGCCGCGTCTGGGGGGGCTGACATTTAGCCCCAGTTTGTTCTGGGGGGGCGTGACCGGTCCCTGGATTGTGTGTTGACTTTGGTTTTGAGCGTGTGAGGAGACTGGGCATCTGGTGGGCCGTGCGATCGCTGTGGGGTCTTAAAGGTTCTTCACAGGTTCCTAAAGCTGCACTGGAATCTTGTAGCAAGATTGTATCCGTTTAAATGAAGAGTTAAAGGTGAGCCTCCCTCCCCTGCACCGACCCCCGTGTGGAGGCGGCCCTCCGCAGACCATCCAGTACGAGGCTCGGCGTCCGCGTGCTTTGTTGAGCTCCCCAGGCCCGAGGAGGCCACGGCCGGCCATTGTGCGTCTGAAGTTTGATCTTGTGTTTTTAAAAACCTCACAGGAGCAGACGCGGTCGCCACAGGTCACTATGCCAGAACCTCACTGGAAGATGAGGAAGTCTTTCAGCAGAAGCACATTAAGAGGCCAGAAGGGCTTTTCAGAAATCGATTTGAAGTTAGAAATGGTAAGTTAAAGCGCCCAGGTCAGACCTTAAGTATTTGTGCACAGAGGAAAATGTTTCGGAGAGTAGCAACGGGTCACTCTCTGAGCAGGCCCTCCAGGTCTCTGTGTTCCAAACTAGCTTGCTTGTTTTGAAAAAGTACAGTTACCGAGAGGGCTGTCTGCCCTTAGAGCCCGGGATGAGGCAGCGGGAGTCCCGGTCGGGCGCCTGGGCACCGACTGGCTGGAACCTGAATCTGGTTTGCAGCCCAGTTCTGTACGCTGGGTGCTAGTGATTTGAGGGTTCCCGTGATATTTGAGGAGATACTTGATAGCTGAAGTGCTCACAGGCCTCGTTACTTACCATCAAGTTCTCGAGGGCTCGAGACTTAGGTGTATGGATCCAGTGTGACCCAGGTGCTGGGGCCTGATGCTCAGGCCGGTGGAAAATCCGTTTACAGAGATTACGTATGCAGATCAGTTGATCTGCGTTAGAGGGAGCACAGTTTCACCTTTCTAGAAAAATGCCCAACTGCTGGCTTGTCGTGGCATACATCTGTTTGTAGAAAAGAGGGATTCACGTCACCATGAAGTGAGAGACAAAATGGGCCCAGAGCCATATGTGAGTGAGAAGTTTCCACTGATGTGGGAGCGCTGAAGGGTTGGCACCTGCTGACCGCCTGCCTCACGGCACCTTCCCCTTTCCCCCAAGCCCAGGCCGTTACAGGCACACGTTCCACTGGGCTCCTCTTAGAGTGGAGGGGGATAGGCTTGTCCCGTCTCACAGATGAGGAAACTGAGGCGCGGATGAAGTCATTTGGCCAGGGTGCCTCTGGTGGTAATGTGATAGGGTCCCCTCCCTAAGGAAAGAAGAAAAACCCTCAGGGCAAGCTGGCCACACACGTATGTGACCGCATCGTCCCTCCTGACCTTGTAACGTGAGATCACTTAATCAGACTGCATGTTTGTGTGTTACCATACGTGAAAGACAAAGAAGTTAAAAACACACGAAAAACTACGCCACGTGGAGTTCGGGGCTCCGGTTTTTGGGTACGAACCCAACTGAGCGGTGCCGGCAGGAATAAAGCTGCTTCCTGAAAAGAAGAGCCTCGGGGTCGCGGCTCTGTGCGAGAATCCCGCTGCACTACACCTGGATCCCAGCCCAGTTCTGCCCGGCCCCGCAGCTTACGCTCGTCCTGCTGTGCCAGGCCCCAGTTGGGCTCTGTCCTCCGTGTCTCTGGGCCTGGTCGGAAGGCCACGGCCGTCGTGCTGCAGGGGCCCCCAGGGTGCTGGCTGTTGCCCGGCGGCCCTTCTTCCTCCACGGCACAGGGCGCTCAGATCGCCTTCCCGGCCTGCGCAGGCCCAGCTCATACTGCTGTCTGCCGGGTGCTGGGCCTTTGGCCTCAGGTACAGACGTGGGGGAGAGGACAGGCGTCTTCTGCCTCCCTCCCAGCCGCTCCCCGCCACTCTTCCGGAAGCCGCTCCACGCCGGGGAAGAGCGCAGACCCCGCCACTCGGGGGCGCCACAGCAGGATCCACTGAGTAAATACGGACGGAAGGGTCCTGAGTAGATGAAGGGTTTATTTCCATGTGGAACAGGCATGCTCACTTGTCTCCTAGAACATGGTTTGCCTTCCAGAGCCGTCTGGACCTTTCTGCTGGGCCACAGGCACTCTGAAACTTGTGATCGCGTTGACCTCTGTTTTGTTGAGTAATTTTAACGTGTGGTTGTCTTAATAATACGACCGTGTCTTTGTTTTAGTGTGTTTTTTAGGCACACTAGAGCTTTTATTGAATTCTTACTTAGTTGCCCCAGAGACCTGGAATAGAGCCTCCTGGCCTGGGCCCGGGCCCCGGGGAGAGCGTGCGCGGGGTCAGGTGGCCCCCAGAGCCGGCGCTCCTGGGCCCTGGCCTTGTGTCTGGTTACCTCACCTGTGCAAAGTGGGGGCGCCGTCGGCCGGCCATGGGCGTGAGGTTCAGGGTTGTGCGAAGGTTCCTGGCACGAGCGTATCTCCCGCATGTTCCTGTCTCTGCTTTAACGGTTGTCAACTTGTTTTTTTAAATCATAGGTTTTGAGGGGCGCCTGGGTGGCTCAGTCGGTTGAGCGTCCGACTTCAGCTCAGGTCATGATCTCACAGTTTGTGAGTTCGAGCCCTGCATCAGGCTCTGTGCTGATGGCTCGGAGCCTGGAGCCTGCTTTGGATTCCGTGTCTCCCTCGCTCTCTGCCCCTCCCCTGCTCATGCTCTGTCTCTCTCTTTCAAAAATAAATAAAAACATTAAAAAACTTTTTTTTTTAAATCATAGGTTTTGAGTTTGTTTTAAAAAACTCCAAACTGTGGGGCGCCTGGGTGGCGCAGTCGGTTAAGCGTCCGACTTCAGCCAGGTCACGATCTCGCGGTCCGTGAGTTCGAGCCCCGCGTCGGGCTCTGGGCTGATGGCTCAGAGCCTGGAGCCTGATTCCAATTCTGTGTCTCCCTCTCTCTCTGCCCCTCCCCCGTTCATGCTCTGTCTCTCTCTGTCCCAAAAATAAATAAAAACCATTGAAAAAAAAATTAAAAAAAAAAAAAAAAAAAAAAAAACTCCAAACTGTGAGGAAATGCCATTTGCTTCCAAGGTCCTGGGGTTTTTATGTGGACGCTGTTTGACTGGCTTTTGTTTTGAAACAACAAGGAGCGTTAGGCAAACGAGCGTGCCTACCGATGACCGGGTGGCCGAACTCCGTTTTTCATTTTCAACTGATTCTGTTGCTTTGTGCCTAGAAAATTAGGGAATAGCACCCACCTGCACCTGCACCGTTCCGTTGAACCCTTTCAGTGATCCCAGCCTCGGTTTCCTCGTCTGTAAAATGGGGAGAGTCCAACTTTCCACGGCAAAAGCGAGAATCAGGGTTGAGGTCACGGGTGACCATGACCTGTACAGAGCCCGTGTTCCACACGGGACTGTGCCAGGCTGACCGGCACACGTGTGTTTGGGCCCGTCGCACACGGTAGCGTGCCCTCAGGGTGACGGGCGGCGGCCTCTCGGCACCGTGTACCGGTAGCCCGCGTAGCTTTTCCCGTCGGTCCCTGAACCTCGGAGCGGGAGCTTGACGGTCCCGGTCATGGAAGTGCCGCCGCGTGCCGGGCTGGGTCGGTGGGGCCCAGTGCTGGAGCTGGGCCGCCTCCGATGCGGGGTCCCAGGGCCACGGTCAGTCACACCTGTGCACCGTTGCCTGAGAGCCAGAGACGGTTTTGTCTCTAGTGGGGGCACCGGAGCGCCGCACAGACGCCTGCGTGACTCTCGGCAGGAAGCGTTGAGCTGAGGAAGGGGAGGAGTTCGAGGCACTCTCGCCGGCCTGGGGCCTGGGGCCTGGGGGCAGCGGGCAGCGGGGCGCGGCACCGTGGCGGTGTGGGGAACCGCACAGCTGACCCCACGTCGGGGGGTGTCCGGGGGTCCTGTCACCCACTCGCCTCCCACGTGGCTGCGTGTTGTAGACAGTTCACCTTGGCACTTCAGAATGGTTTCACGTGGCGTTTAAAATACTGTCATCTAATGTGCGAACTGGAATAAATTTCCTTATCGCATAAAATCCGCCTTCCCTGTATCTTTTTTTTTTTTAATGTTTATTTTTGAGAGAGACCGAGCGCGCGAGTACGAGCAGGGGAGGGGCAGAGAGAGAGGGAGAGAGACACAGAATCCGAAGCAGGCTTCAGGCTCTGAGCTGTCAGCACAAAACCTGACACAGGGCTCGAACTCAGGAGCCGTGAGATCATGACCTGAGCCGAAGTCGGACGCCTGACCGACTGAGCCACCCAGGCGCCCCTCCCCTGTATCGTTTTTAATGGTAGATGAATCAGGGAGAGTTTTTCTCCCCTTATCCATGGTGATTGTCTGTTGTGTTTTTTTTCTTTCTGGTAGTCTGCTTTTGAGTATTGATTTTTGCTTCTGACAGGCCAGGGGGAGTCCAAGTAGAGGGAAAGACGTTATTCAGAGCAAAGTACCATCATTTTTATTTCTGCAACTTGTTTTGTTCTTTACTCTTGGCAGCGGTAAAGCTTCTACAAGCAGCTGACAGCTTTAAAGACCAGACCTTCTTTCTCAGCCAGGTTTCCCAAGATGCCCTGAGGAGAACCCTCTTCCCTCTGGGGGGATTAACGAAACATTTTGTCAAGAAAATAGCTGCAGAGAATAGACTTCATCATGTGCTCCAGAAGAAAGAGGTAGGGTCGAGGGCACTGTGCTCGCGTCGCCCTCTCCGCGGTCTGGGGAGAAGCAGGGCCCTGTGGTCACCGCCCCGTGTCCTCCCCAGGCTCTAACGTCAGGAGAGAGCGGGGCTGCGCGCTCTGGGAGGCCCTGTGCACATTCAGAAGGCCGCTGAGACGGGACTTCTCCCCCCCCCGACCCCTCCGCGGCCCCACTCCGGGGTGGGCAGCTTTTCACAGCAGCCGTGGTGGCTCAGTGGGTGCTCTTGGCCCAGCCTGCCGGGCGAGGGCGGCACAGTGAGGACCAGGCCCCGAGACGCCCCGGGCCAGAGCTCTGGCGCTGCCCGCACTCGTCCAGCCCCTCAGTCGAGGGTGCTGTGCTCCGGGCCTGTGAGGGTGGGTGAGGAGCACACGGTGTCTTCACGAAACAAACCACCGTAAAATTAGACAACGTCTGTGTAGGACATTAGAGGATCCTGTGAAAGGAATTCCTCACACCAGGGGGCTCTAACTAGATCGGGGCTTGACCCCGACCCGAGGACGGGCTCCTAGGAGTTAACGTTTACCTAAGACCTCGGGATGAATAGGATTTAGTGTCACAGAGAGGGCTGGGGGGGAGACAGTCCCAGTAGTGCAAAGAGCATGTGCAAAGGCCCTGAGGCAAGAAAGAGCCCATGCATTGGAGTGAAGGTGAGGGCAGCGTGGTGGAGGTTCAGTGCTAGGGGATGGTCCCGCAGGCTCGGTGCGCTCGGTCTGACCGGGTGACGTCCAGGGTTGGGCACGAGCATGACCGTCCCTTCCCAGGACCACATCCTTTGACACATCCCGCCACCCATCATCTCTCTTCCTCTGTTTACCTGTTCAGTTTCTGGGTGTGGCTCTGTGATGGGAGCTGGGGGAGGGGGCGCCACACTGCAGAGATGCACCGTAGAGAACAGGCCAGAAAGCCGTGACGGGACAGGAGCCGCGTGGAGCGCGTTCCAGCGTGTCTCCTGTGCTGGAGTAGGCCTCCCCGAGGGAGTCCTCTCTTCCACGGACTCTGCTGTGATGCTTCAGCTTCTGGCCCACTGCCTCTACTTCCGGGTCCTGCTCTGGCCCCCGTGTCCCCCATGGCTCCCGGACGGTGGCCTGACGGCTCGCACGACTGTCATTTTCTCTCCTGGGGCAGCTGGGCTGACGTCTGCCGCGCTGGGGCCACATCCTGCCAGGGGTGGACGTGATGGCGGCCTCGCTGAGCTCATAAGATCCAGGGTCGGGGGTCCATTATTTAAGACCCGGCTAAGAGGAGAGGCTAAGAGGTTCTGCGGGCCCCTCAGGTCTGTTTGTGGGTGTGACTGGTGTCCGTGGGTGCTGGCCGAGGAAAGCCAGGCCCGGAGCCCGGAGGTGTGCCGAGGCTCAGGGCAGGCGGTGGGGCCCGGCGAGGCCCAGGTGCCCGTCTCTCGTTCTCCCGGCCTGGCTGGTCCTCGTGTCCTCGTGCGGACGCCAGCTGCCTGTTCGTTCTCCTCACGCACGGCCCTCCTTTCGTTTCAGAGCATGGGCATCTGCTTCGTCGGTAAAAGAAATTTTGAAAATTTCATCCTTCAGGTGAGTGTTCTTTGACGCGTGAGTGTGGACCCGTGTTTCTGCTCTGGACTTGGATCCGTTAGTAAGGAAGTGCTTGTTTTCCAGTATCTGCAGCCTCGGCCTGGTAAATTTATTTCCATAGAAGACAACAGAGTTCTGGGAACACATAAAGGTGAGACACAGCCTCGGGCTGCCCTTCGTTGTAAACTCCCCGAGTCGTGGGGCGGGCTTCCGCTGTGGGAAATTGAGGCGAGAAGCCTGTAATTCCTTCCACATCTGCCCGTGAGTCTGAGAAGCCCGTGGGTGGGGGTCGCGGGTGAGCGAGGGAGCGTGGTGGCGGCTGTGGCCGGGAGGCATTGCGGCTCAGAGAGGGGTGCCATCCGAGTCAGAAAGACTTCGCTCTCCAGTTGGGTGTTCTGTCCCTGCACGTGGAATTATCTGTATGAAAAGAAAACATCCCACCCTCGTGAAAGAAGTGTGATCGACTGATTCCAGAGTAGGAGCTTCCAGATCTAGAACAAGGAAGAGGTGGGATCAGAGGGTGTCCGCATAAGGCAGCGGTGTTGCACTTGGGGTGCTGCTTGCTCATGCGCAGGCGTTTTCAGGGGGGCACCGTGAGCTTGCACAGAGCGGGTGTGGGGAGGCTGCGACCGGCTAACGAGGCGCCAGCATTCACAGCCCAGGGGGAGGGGGGATGGATGTTGGGTTGGTGAGTGGTGGGTC
This sequence comes from Panthera onca, assembly GCF_046562875.1. Lineage (NCBI taxonomy): Eukaryota > Metazoa > Chordata > Mammalia > Carnivora > Felidae > Panthera > Panthera onca. The sequence goes on from NC_138345.1 coordinate 138,058,905, forward strand.
TGTGCCCTGGAGCCAGAGAAGCCCTCGGGCCCTGGATGGCCAGGTAGGTCTTGACCCAGAGCGTGCCTGACCTGGTGGGGGGCGAGGGCTGGTGCTCAGACGTGGCCAGTCTCACAGGTGGTTCTTTGGAATCCACCGCCCCAGTTTGGGTAGATGGCTTCACTTTCCTGTCGGGGGTGGGCTTTTACAAAAGTCCCCAAGCGGAGACAGGTGGAGGTGACAGCCTTGCTGGGGACAGAACTGCAGGGTGCTGCCTGCCCATCTCCAGCACAGCACGGTGGCCCGGGGCACTGTGATCCCCTCAGGAGGGAAGGAGGGGGTGGCGGCTTGGCCATCTGGTCTTGTGATGTTTTTCCGTGGGGAGTGCACAGAGCAGTCGGGGGCAGCCCGGATGCCACAGCCCCCGTGCGGTTCGTACATCAGAGGGGCTGGTGGACGCTCGGCAGGAGGGGGTCGTGGGCCCGGAGGACGCCCAGTCCACCTTCTAAAGGAGCTTTCCTGCTGCTCGCGGGTCAGGTGGTCCAGCAGCTGGAATTGGCTCCTTCCGGGGCTGCGAGGTAGAGCCTAACCCAGGCGCGGGGCAGGGCCTGGACGAGCTCAGGTGTGTGGTCAGGACTGCCCCTCGGCGGTGGTCCGCGGAGCCTCCTGACTGTCCCCCTTCATCCACCCCTTCCGGTTAGGAGGGGTGTGCTGTTTGGGAGGGGGCTGGTGCCAGTCCCCTGAGGAACTGTCTTTCCGTAGGTTGGTTCCTGTATACTTTGGGCCAGAGAGCCAGGATAGGCGGCTTACGCGAGCCCTGGTATGTGGTGGAGAAGGACGGCACCAAGGGTGACGTGTTTGTGGTGAGTCGGGCTGGCCTTTTAGGCAGGTGACAGAGGTCTGTGTTTGGCACGGCCCACAGTGTTTGTGAGACCAGGCAGGGCTGCTGAAACCCTACGGAACGGCAGTGATTGACGGACCACCCTTGCCTTTCCTCTGCGTCCTCCTGGGACTGGCCCAAGGTACCAGAAGGCGTTTGTTTAAGGTAGTCCTTAGGCTCTTACCATACGCCGGTCACTCTAGCGGTCGTGTCGTCAGCTGCTACGTGTAGATACTGTTTGTTAGGAGAGAGCCCGAAGGTCCACAGAGAGGAGGTAGCTTCAGTGCTTGGGACAGGGCTCGCCCAGGCTCCAGCAAGTCATTGGCCCAAGTGGAGCCAGGACCAGACCGGTTTGTGTGCCACAGCGGGGCCCCGGACCTCTGTGCCCCCCCCACCCCCCCGTCCCTGGGCTCTAGAGCAGGGCTTCACAAAGGGGGTGCGTTCGCCCTGCACCCCGGGACGTTCGGCAGTGTCCCCTGCTGGATGGAGGCCGGGGCGCTGCTAACATCCTGCAGGATAGCCCCTCCCCCCTGACAGTGGCCCTGCCCTGAGAGAGCGGGCTGCCATCTCATGCTGTCACATAACCGGGGGACCTTCTCTTAGACACCGGCCGAGAGGCCAGTTGGCTTCGCCCCCTGATTCTGGGTATCTCCTTCCAGGAAGAGCTGTAGGCGTAGAAGCCGGGGCAGGGGTTGTGGTCGTGTATGAATTAAAGTGGTTTTAGAGTAAAATTTCAGTGGTCTGTTTTGCTTTCAGAAAAACCCGTAGGGTCATCAGCTGACGTTTGTCCCCGTGAGGATATCCTTGCCTGGGGGGGTGGGGTGGGGGGGGTGGGGACAGGGGCTCCAGGGGCAGATGGCCCCAGCACAGCCCCGGGGAGCCTGCCCTGTCCCTTCTCTCCTCAGCCGCTTGGTGTCTGACGGGCTGCCTGAGGTGACCTTTTTGAAAGACAAGCCAGCGTCCTGGCGGGCCCGTGCGCCAGGCAGGTGGGGGCAGCGAGGCGTGAACTTGCAGCCAGCATGCTGTGGTCAGCCGCTCGCCGTGTGTGACCGTGATGAGCCACTGTCCCTCCTGGGCCTTGGTCTCCTCCCGTGCGGAACGGGGACGGGAAGGCCGTGGGCTGGTCCCGAGTCTCCGTGGCCGACGCCCCAGTTACCAGTAGGCGTGCGGTTGGGTGGGCGCCCCCGCCGGGGGCTTCGGTGCCCTGACCTGCACGCTCCGCTCCGCAGGCCCCCCGGACAGACCACCCGGCTCTGTACCGGGACCTGCTGCGGACCAGCCGCGTGCACTGGATCGCGGAGGAGCCGCCCGCCGCCCTGGTCCGCGACAAGATGATGGAGTGCCACTTCCGGTTCCGCCACCAGATGGCGCTAGGTGACTGAGCGGGAGGGTCCCTTCAGACAGGGGAGCCCAGTTGAGGGCAGTGGCCGTGAGACCCGCGGCCCGACGGTCCCCCACCGTTGGGTTGGATGACCCCTTCCAAACCCCTGTTCGAGGGCCAGCCCTGGGAGCGGCACCGGGAGGCTCGAGGCCGGCTTCGCCTCCGTCGTCGGTGCCGCGGGCAGGGGCTGCGGCTGTGGCGGCCGAGCCGTAGGTGGTGCGTGCGCCTGTGGGCCCCGGCGGGCGGGGCTCCTTCCTCCCTGGGGGTGCGAGGCCTGGGGCCGAGCACGCGTGGAGAGGCCGGAGCCCCCCCTAAGGACCCCTCTCTCGTACACAGTGCCGTGCGTGTTGACCCTCAATCAAGACGGCACCGTGTGGGTGACGGCCGTGAAGGCCGTGCGGGCCCTTGCCCCCGGACAGGTGAGTGGGGCACGCCCGGTCTTGTGCGGTGCTGCAGAGGGAGGAGGGGGAGCCCGGCTGGAAGGCAGGACGGGGCCTCACACGACCCCTGGGGGTGCGGGGCCTGGAGCCCCTGGGCGTTAGGACTGGCTCAGCCGAGAGGGCTCCGGCCAGTGGGCTTCGTGCTCCGGAAGGATGCGCCGTGCTTCCTCCCCACCAGGGCACCCGGTTCACGGGGTGGGGGCTCAGGTCACCCGGGCAGCGAGGGTGGAAGCCGCACCCAGCCCCGCGCCCGGCATGCCTCCCCCAGGCACGACAGCAGTGAGGGCTGCTCCTGCTTGGCCACTGGGAGGCCCAGCTGCCCTGTCTTGGCCCGTGGGGGCGGGGACAGAGGAGGGGCAGGCAGAGCGTTGCCCCTCCCCCTCCCCCTCCCCCCCCCCCCCACCCCCGCACTGCTGGCTGCTTGTGGGCATCTGGCGCCAGGTCCCACTGCTGGTGACACGGGCCTCTTTCCTCTTTAGTTTGCCGTCTTCTACAAAGGGGATGAGTGTCTGGGCAGCGGGAAAATCCTGCGCTTGGGGCCGTCTGCCTACATACTCCAGAAGGGCAAGAGCAAGTCCCGGGTGTCCACCGAGGGCCCCAGCGATGGCCCGGGCGGCGGCCCAGGGTTGGGTCCCACGCTCTGAAAGAGGCTGCGGCTGCTGGCAAGCGCCAGGCGCGGACGCGGAGGAACAGAGCCTGGGGTGGGGCAGCGAGGGGGAGCTTGGCGGGGTGTGCGGCCCCGGTTCCCTCCAGGCTGGCCGAGCTTCCAGAAAGCCGCCAGAGCCGAGGAGAGCCCCGGAAAGGCCAGCCCTGGCTTCTCCAAGTCGGCGCTCTGGCCAGAAGGACTTGCTGGCTAGTGGGTGTGTCCCAAGTGCCCCGTTTCTAGAGTTGCTCTTTCATGCTCCCTGGAAAGTTTCCCACCTGCAGGCACGCAGGGGACCTGGCCGAGGAGGCCGCGGGGACAGCAGTCAATAAAACATCTGTCTGGGATGCAGATTCTGACGGGGGTCTCCTGGGGGGTGGAAGCCGCAGGTGCAGAGAGGCAGGCGGACAGTTCAGGAGGAGGGTTGGAGGCCTCGCTCCCCACTCCCACCGTGCCCTCCCTCCCCTGTGGCGGGGAGGGGGTGGTGGTGGACTTGAGCCGAGCCCCACCTGCCAGGGCGCCCTCGGGGTGTGTGACGGCCTGAGGCCCAGAGGCCCCCCTCCCCCTGCAGAATGCTCGGTGCCCTGGCTGCCTCCGAGGGAAGGCCTGAGGGGCCTGCGTCCCAGAGAGGAGGGCTTGGCCGCAGCCAGCGTGTGCCTGTGTGTCTCCGTCCGTCTGGGCTGCTGGCACCGGCCACCTCGGGTGGGGCCGCTTACAAACGACACGTTTGCTCCTCGTGGTTGCAGAGACCGGAAGTCCGAGGTCAGGGTGCCAGCGGGGTCGGCCGAGCCTCCCCTGAAGGTTCACAGCCGACCGCTCGCTGTGTCCTCACACGGCCAAAGGGTGAGGGGTCTTTCTGGGGCTTCTTACAAGAACACTAACCCCGTTCACCAGGAATCCACCCTCGTGACCTAAGTGCCTTCCGAAGGCCTCATCTCTTAATACTGTTAAGTTGGGGATTCAGGGTTTCGACATTCCGGTTTTGGCGGGGGCACACTCAACTCAGCCCGTAGCATAGGTGTGCGTGCATGTGTGCGTTTTGTGGCACAGGCCAGGCTGAGAACTGCTTGGCAAGTGAGGATAAAAACTTCAGAGCCAGCTGTGCTGAGTGGGCGACAGACACGCTTTGGCGCCGGGGCATTTTCATCACCGCAGAGTCCTAGAGAGCCCCTCGCCTGCTGTGTGTGCAGTTAGGGCCCCATTGGGCAACAGCCCCAGGCCTTGGGGGTGGGAAGTATGGAGACGCTCTGCCTGGGGGTGTGCGGGGAGTTGTCAGGTGGGTCAGGCAGGAAATCGGCCTTTCCTAGGGACAGGCCGTGTCTGGGCCCCACTGCCTCCAGCTTGCCTGCCCTGAAGGTGGGGCCTGGGCAGGGCAGCACCCCCTCCAGGTTTCCTGGTGCTTCGCCCCAAGGGCTCAGCCCCCTGCTCTGCTAAGGACAGAGAGCCTGGGCTCCCTTCTCTCACTGGCCCCAGACCCAGCACATTCTTGGAGCTTTGAGCTTCTGTGGGGGCCAGAAGTGTGGTTCCCTGTCTTCTATGGACAGAAGGTTCTAGACTAGAGGTAGCATAGCCCTCCAGGCATGGTGCTGCAGGAGAAGCACCCGGGAAGGTTGTCACGTGGCCCCGCCCTTCAGGGCCTGTAGTGGGGACAGGACCAGTCCTGGGTCTGGGTCCCAGGGGTGTGAACCCCCTCCCCCTGAGGCAGATCACGGGCCCCAGAGGACTACCGTGAGAGGTGGGCTTCCTTCTGAACGGGAGGGAGGCCTAGGTGGTTTTGAGCAGAAAATCCCTCTGGTCTCTGAGGTATGGGTGGGAGCGAATAGACCGGTGGGCTGTGGGCCAGGAGAAGGAGGCAGGCCGTTGGATTTAGGAAGTCAGGTGTAGCAGGTCAGGAGGGGGGGTGGACGACTGAGACCTGTGTCTGGACGGGGTCCTGCTGCCCTCGGTTCTCTGTGTGCGTCAGGACGGCTGTGCTTCAGAGCAGAGGGGGCCGCCGTCCCGTGTAGCCGGGAAGGGAGGCCCGGGCCAGGCACCCCGCTCGGCGCCTGCCCCAGCCTTGGTGTGGGGGCTGCAGCCTGCAGGGAGGCCAGCCTCTGGCCTGACCCCATGTCCCTGCCAGCCTGGGCAAAGGGCACGGAGTGTGCTGGGCCCTGTGGCTGGCTTAGTGTGACGCAGTGTTGGGGGGCTTTAAGACCAGGCCGCTGAGCGGGGCTGGGAGCGAGGTGCCAGCCCGTTTTCCCAGAGGCAGGACCAGAGTGGTCCCCCTCGGTGATGGTCGGGGTGCTGGGGCTGTGCCCAGAGCAGTTTTCCCTCCACACCACCTGATGAGGGAAGCGATGCCGTCCAAAGAGCTGAAACCCCAGTGTCCCGCCTCCTCAGACCTGTCCCTGCCTCAGTCTGCCCTCTCCCCACCCTTAGCTCCGGGCCCATCCCCCAGGTTCCCCCCCAGCAGGAGGCTCCCCCCCAGCAGGAGGCTCCCGAGGCTGAAAGAGGGGAGTGGGCCTGCCCCGGGGTGTCTGGGACCCATCCTGTGATCCAGGTAAAGGAGTGCGTCCCGAGAGGTGGGGCTTCGGCCTCGGCCAGAAGGCGGACCACCGCTGGGTGTGCGGTGGCGGGGAGGCCGGAACCGGAACCCCACCCTTGTTCTGCCTGCTCAGGGGACAGCACGGAGCCTGCCTGGGCCCACGTGTCCCCTGATTCACTGCCCTGCTGGCTGGGCCTCTTGCCCATGAGCCCAGCTGTAAGCTGTGGCCGCTCTGGGAAGGCCCCACCGGCCCACCCTGCTCTGTGCAAGGCGACCCTCGGAAACGGCAGGAGGGAGGAAGCGCCCTGGGCACAGGCCGCAGGGAGGCGCTGCCCGTCTCATCAGCCCAGGGCCAGATCTGCAGCCTGCAGGCCGCCGGTGGAGGAAGGTGGGGGACGGGCGCAAACCCGCCGCTGCCGCTCGGGCCACCCAGGCCTCACCTGAGGCGCGTGGCAGCCTTCCAGCTGGCAGTGCTTTCCTCCCCCTGCTGGGCTCTGCCCGCCCTCCATGTGCCCTTGAGGCCACCGGCCCTCTGTGGAAGGCCACTTTGTGCCGCCTCAGAGATTCAGCGGCAGCTGTCGGCCAGGGGGCGCCATCGGGCCAAGCTCCTGAGCTGGGACTCTGGCCCCTCCCACTGCCCTGTCCGCTCACCTGGGGGCCAGCAGGCTCTAGGGCTGTACCCCCCAGGTGACCTTCAGAAGACCCTGGCAGACCAGAGGGGTGGGGGCTGAGAAGTAGGACACGTGTTCCCCCCTGTGCCTCTTTCCCAAGTGGGCACCTCACTGCCAGGCCCCGTCACCCCCACCACGTGCACGGATCCTGAGGGAAAGGCCCCGGGCTGGTGCCTTTGCACACGGTGAGAGCTAGATTTAAGGATGTCAGGAAACCCCAAGTAGGGCCAGCTCGTCCAGAGTTCTGTCAGGAGAATGGACAGAAAGTTCTAGTACAGCTCCTCCCCCCCCCACCCCCCCCCCCACCCCATTCCCCCGGCTTGTCCTTGGCATCCTGTCCAAGGTCCCTTCCACAGCTGCGTCAGGAAGCGGGGCAGGGCAGTGGGGACGGGGGAGATGAGCACGGCAGAAGCGCATGTTCAAAAATCTTAATTTATTGCAGACTCTTGTTGCGATTCCAGTGTTCTGAACAATAAATAGACATTTGTTAAAAAAATCTCCAGTGTCTCATCTCTTATAAAGTCTTAAGTCACAAAAATAGGTTTACAGTTTTTCCTGTCTTAATAAAACTTGACCATTGGTTTTTGGTAACAATTCTGATCAAATCAAAAACCACCTGAAAGGGCCCGAGTCGCAGAAGAGGCCGTGATGGTGTGAAGGTGGGTGTTCAGACTTGCGAATGTCAAAACGTCCTTTATGTAGGAAGCGTCTCGTCGGTGGTAAACACTTACTGATGCTATCATTTTCCGTCTTCAAAAGGCCACTCACCTGTTAAGGCACATCATTCATTCCAACCTGTGGACCGTGGGGGCTGTTTCCCTTGGGTGTGAAGTGCGTGGCCTTAGACTGGTCTCACGTACGCGGTCCCTGGTGTCGTGAGCAGCGCCCTCCTTCCCGTCAGAGTACTGCGCCGTGGAAGTCACCTGCTGTTAGCATATCTTATGGTTTCTCGTATTTGGAAGCAGCTGTGCTAGTAATGTATTTGGGCGCCTGATTCAAAGAACAAAGAAAACGAATGAAACGTGTCTGAGTGATTCTGGGCCCGGTTCCACAGACCTTGGGCCGCACTGTGCCAACTGCCCACGGTGGGACGGCCCCAGCCGATCCTCGGTAGGAGCTTCCAAAAAACAGCCTGGTAACCATTGACAAGTGTGGCTGCGGCTTTGTCCCTGTGCACAATTGGCCATTTGAGGCAAAATGAAGCAATTGGTCGGACTCGGGGGTGGGGCCCCAGCCCTCCCGCAGATCCTCAGAGTCTAAAAGAGCTGGAGAATTGGCAGGAAGGAGCGTGGCCTCCCGGAAGACCTCACACCTCCGTCTGAATCGGGAACGTGTGAACACCGAGGTCCCACTGGGGACAGGAGCAGCGGAGCAGAAGTCCCCACCTGCAGGACCACGGGGCCAGGGAGGCCTGCAGGGCCCAGAGCGGGCCCGGTGTGGGCACCGGGGGTGGGGGGCAGCCGTGGGGCACCTGCAGGAGTCCCACCCTGCCTCTGTCTCGGATCCACCACCGTCGAGGCAGCTGGGAGCTGATGGCAAACGTCTCGAAAACAAACGTGTGTGAATTCAGGCAGCTGCGTGTAATGCCCACAGTCCTTGTGTACTGGCCGAAAGCAGCAGCAGGAGCCTCTGTTTAAAGACAACCTCACTCCCAACGCACTTCCCACCTCCGATCTGCTGGGACACCAGCTGCATCGATGCGTGCCAGATTCAAGTACAACCGTACAATCTCCCTCATGTAAAAAAAATAGCGGTCGTTCTGCAGATCTCTCAGTATCAATCCGTACAAATGCAAAATATACACAGGCTTTCGCCTTCTCAGAGTTCCATACAAATATACAGAAGCATCTACACCTTTTCAACGAAGCAAAGTCCTTTGCTTTAAGACGAGGAGTGTCTTTGCAAAGAGCCAGCCAGGCCAGGCAGCTCCTCTCTCTTGAGGCCAGCTCGGGCCCTGCCAGCTCTTGCCTGGGCCCTCTCCTGGCCCGCGGGTGCACGGCTTCGGCTCTGGGTCTGGATCAAGCTGTGCCAGCCTCCGGGAGTCCACGCCTCCTTGTGCCTGTGGCCTTTGGCACTTGTCAGGGGTCAGCTGGGCCCTGAGCCCCTGGGGGCGGCCCAGAGCTTTGTGTCCAGACCGTCCGTCACACCAGCCAGGGGGCTGCCAGCAGGGACCCCCACCACCAGGGCCTGCTTCACTGGAAAGGCCGTGGTCCCTTGGGCTCCAAGGTCCAAGGGTGTCTCGACGCAGCACAGGGGCCTGGACGGAGGCGCTGGGCTCGTGTCCCGCTTTCCTGACGGTTCAGATTGAGGTTTCGTTGCTGCCTCTGTGCGTGGGAAGAAGCCAGCAGGTGGGCTGAGGTCCCACAGGGGGCAGGGAGCAGAAATCCCCAGTCAGGGGACAGGGAATGCCCGGGGGCTCCGAGGAGGGCAAGCTCCTGTGTGGACACAGCTGCGCTAGGCAGGAGAGGGGGCGGGTTGAGCCGCCGGGAGGGCCAGGCTCGTCTGAGCGTCCACACAGCCAGCCTCACCGCAGAGCGTGGGGCATCAAGGTTAGCAACCGAACTTTTTCTGTTTTAAGAGAGCCGTTCTAGAGGACCTGGCTCCCGGTCTTTGCTCCTCCCTTGGGAGTCTGTGGGAGGGAGCAGCTACGGGGAGAGGCCAAGATCCCAGCTCCTCGCCTCTGCAGAGGGGCGCCCCAGAGCCTTGGCGTCCTCGACCACAAAACAGGGCAGTAACGAGCTGGACAAGATCCTTACAAAGTGCTTGGTCCGGCACAGTCTGAAGTCCTGGAAGTTCAGGGCTGGGCAGGCCCTGGGGGCTTTGGCCACTGTGGCCCCCACAGGGCCTCAATGTCAGCAGCGCAGCCCCCGCCCCCTCCACCAGGTCAGAAGTCCGCTTCCTCTGGGGCCGACTTGTCCTGACCCCCGCAGAGGCCCCTCCCCTCCCCGGTACCCCGGTGCAGCCCCTGGGCCCCTGAGCACCGCCCCTTTCTGGACTGGACACCTGTCCCGCGACAAGGGACAGAGGGAAGGCTGGCTGGGGGCTGCTCCTGCAGCCCTGCAGCCCCGCAGCCGAGGCCCAGGCTACTCACTCGGAGTCGGAACCGGCGGCCTGGGCACTCCCGGCGCGCACGTTCATGGCCACCCCGTTGAGGTGCTCGCGCCCCGGCTCCCGGCGCGGGCTCTTGACGGTGATGGCGCCGTCGGGGGCGCGGGCCCCGTCGCTCGAGCCCAGGGAGGACGAACGCGATGGCGCGGGGCTCTGCTCGCACTCGGCCAGCTTCTCCCGGAGCCGGGACTTCAGGCTCTTCTCGGTCAGCGGCGGCGGGTAAGTGACTTTGTTTTTCAAGATGCCTGTTGGTGCGGAAACTGAGAAGGTCACGTTCAGGATGACGCTGCCGGATGCGGGGATTCCCGGAGGACTGGTCCCTGCGGACCCACCCGCGCACCCCTCAGCCCCTGCCCTTCTCTCCTCGGGTCTCAGCGCCAGGCGGCGGGGCCCAGTGGCCGCCTCTGCGCAGCCCCCACGCCGGCCAGGACCCAGGACCCTGCCCCCTCCCAGATGGTCCCCCTTCTGTCCGGTCCTCGTCCCTATCCCCCCCCCCGCCCCGCCCCCTTTGCTAGGAGAGGCTTCCTGGGGACAACGGGCCCTCCCCACTTCTGAGGTACCTTTTCTCTGCTCAGGGGGCGGGTTGGGGGGCACTCCCGCAGGCCTCGGCGGGCCCCCGCTCTCCTGGTCTGGGGGGCACTCGCTGCAGTGATTGCCCTGCTCATCCAGGTGCAGTTCCACGCTGACCTTGGTCTCCACCTTCAGGCGCGGCTTGTCACCAGGCTCCTCACTGTCGCTCCCAGCCAGGCTCTCGTTGGGCCAGCCGGCGGGGATGTGGTTGGCTGCAGTGTCCGCTGAGGCACAGGAGGGACCGTCACCAAGCGGGGAGGGTCCCTGCTTGGCTTGGAGCTACATACACCCCCTAGAAGGTTCCCCGGTGTCCCTCCGTGGGGAGTCCGCATCCTAAGTGGTCCGGTCCTCCCGGAGCTGCAGGCCTGCCAGGGGCGTGCCCTCCAGGCTCGCTCAGGGAGCGAAGGTCCTGACAGTGGGGGCCCAGGCTGCAATCCCCCCGTGGCACCCCAACACTCTGGAGCCTCACACCGGCACCCGCAGCACGGTGGGGGCCAGCTTGTGCGGTCCGTGCAGCGGGGGTCCCCAGAGAGAACCCCCCCCCCCCAGACTTCCCTGCCTCTGCTCTGCAGATGTTGAGGACAGGGCCCTCCCCCGGCCAGCACCCCGCCCCCCCACCCCCACTGCCCTCCCAGGCTGCTGCATCCTGGGAAGCCCCACCCCCCAGCTCGCTAAGCCCCGCTGGCTCACCTTTGGGGGTGCTGTGGACAGGGCCCCGAGCCGAATCCCACTTGTCCTCGGCCTCCACCCCGTCGTCCTCGCTGTCCGATGAGCGTGAGGAGGCGTAAGAGCTGCTTTGCTCATCTAGGGACAGCTCGCTATCCGAGTCTGAATCGTGGCCTGCAGGGTGGATGGGAGGGACAGAGGCTCAGGCCAGGGGCAGAATGGGGCCAGCTGGGCCCCGGGCACTGGGGAGAAATCGTCTCCCCGCTGACCCTCCGAATGCGACGCGGCCGCAGACTCTCTCCGAAGCTGCACGTCCAGTGACCGTGAGGCCCGTGGGCCAGACAAGAGCCGGCCAGAAGCTGTCACCCATGGCCACCCGGGAGGGAGATGCCCAGGTTGATGGGGGACCGGCTTCCAGGGGACACCTACCGTGGGGCTTCTTGGTGCTCCTGGGGACAAAGGACGAATCTGGCTCCCCATGGCCACCCCGTGCTGGCCCAGAGGACACGCTGAGCTTCTGGCCCCCTTCGTCCCTAGAGAGGATAAGAGGGTGGGCTCAGCACCATCACTCAGGGGCACGACATGGCCACCCAACATCACTGAGCACCTTCGGCATGTGCCAAGATGGCCCCGTGGGGCTCTGGAAGGTTCTCTGCCATGAGAGACCCCGAGAACACACGGAGAAACTCATCAACTACAACAGCAGAGCGCCCTGGCCGGGGCCTTTCCAGCTGGCCTGGCAGCCTGCATTTGCCCCGAGAGTTGCCCCCCCCACCCCCGCCCGAGACGAGCGAGGACGCCTGGCTCCAGCCTGACCTGATGGTGCTGTCCAGCGAGGCTGTGGATTCGCCCAGGGCCGTGCGGAACATGTTGGGCTCCTCGCTGTAGGTGTGGTTGCAGTTGAGGGAGCGCTGGGGAAGGGGACACGGTCACTGGCAGAGCAGAGGCCACCGGGTACAGAGGATGGCTCTGTCCCCATGGCAAGCCCCAGTGCCAGCACCCTGACTGTGCCCCTGCTGGGCACAGAGCACATCCCCAGTCCCCCACGGCGGTCAGGGAATGGCTTCCTTCCCACAGCAACGGCTTCTCGTTGGGGTCCCACCCTGTCCTCTGAGACCTTGAAAAGTGGGGCTGTGACTGTGACAGACCCCATCTAGAGACCCTGTGCTCTCTCCCCAGGACATCAGGGATGGTGTCAGGCTCGGTGCCGCTCTCCAAGGGGGTTCTGGGATGCCCCCTCTGAGAGGGACTCCGAGACCATGCAGCTGTGTCTAAGGCTTGGTCTGGACACCCACAAGGACCCCCGGCCCCACGCAGGGTCCCTGGGGACCGCCTACTGTCAGTAGGGTGGCCCTCGTGGTGGCCGAGTCATCCGGGTGCAGCTTCTTCCCCGCGAGGACTCCCTTCAGGTGCTTCCGGACCTCCCTGTTGAGCACGCAGTGGAACAGGAGGACGAAGAGACCCTGGAGGGAGGGGCGGCCGGTCAGGGCAGGGACTGGCCCTCGGGCAAGCAGCCAGGGTCCTGTGGCCGCCATACTGCCCACCCACCTGCCCGGGAACGCACAGGGCGCCGCCCCTCCCCAGGGCTTCTGCCTGCTCCGGGGAGCAGGGCAGGGCAGCCAAGGGCCAGGAAGGCCCCCCCATGCCAGGCCACCCGTGTCCCCAACGTGACATCCTCAGTCAGCTTACTGGGAAGCCCTCGGTGTGAACTTAAATAGCCAACACCCTCCCTGAGGACACAGGTGGGAGCTACTCTAACCTGCGGAGGGAGAATGAGCCCCGCACTGGCTGGGCTAAGGACGGTGCCCTGGGTGGGGGGGGGGGGTCCCTGAGGAACCCGTGCACAGAGCTGTGCTGGCGACAACAGGTTTCTTGGGGGGCGGGACCGTGTGCGGGGAGGCCTCACCATAACCCCTGGCACACCGCCCTGCTGTGGCCCCGTGTGTCCTGAGAGCGAGGACACGGCCTGGACGCTGGGTCAAGGATGTCCCCGGGGACGCCTTCCGGGCGTTTCAGACGGGAGGGAGCACAAGTGACCCGTGGCCTCACCAAGGCTGGCCCACGCGGAGGCCGCCCGCGCACCCTGACGGCCGCCCACCTGCAAGCAGCTGAAGACGGCGAACAGGTAGTGGAAGGTCAGCGCGTCGCTGTTCACGGCCAGCAGCCCCAGCAGCCAGGTGGCGCTGGTGAGCAGCAGCAGGAGGAAGGCGGTGCGCAGCAGGGAGCTGCGGGGGGGAGGGGCGGGAGTGACTCTCAGCCCCGCCCTCCCCTCCACAGGGGTGCGCCCGTCGGTCCACCCCTCCCTCCCTTCCTTCCCAAAACCATTTTAAAGCACCCGCCACCTCTCCACTCCCGCGGGGCGCAACATCACCGTCGTCACCGACCCAGAAAGTTCCAGAGCACCCCCCACCGCGCCCTGCCCGACCCCCACTCTGCTGCGTCCTGCCCTGCACCTCGGCACCTCCCCCCACCCGCTGTCATCGTCCCTCCCCTTTCCATCCCCATTTGTTAACATGACCCCGGTGAGGGGGACAGAGCCCAAGCCTCATCGCTTGCCCCTCCTCCCTCAGCCCTCAGCTTCTCGACCACCAAACGCCGCGGGTCCTCCACCCCAACATCTCCGGGATCCCCGCACCCCTCTCCCCGGGCCCCCTCCCTCTCCTCCACAATGCGCCCCAGCGCCCCTGGCCTCTCCCCACTTTGCCCTGCCCACCCACCCACGAGGCCACCCCAGTGGCCAAGCTGGGGAGTGGCCGAGGGCCTGGCCGCTGGGTGACGGGAGCTTTCCGGGGGCTCTGCTGGGCGTGCAGACCTGCCCCGGGGGTCAGTGCGGGCGCCCACTTACACGACTCCTTTCCTTTCGTAATAATGGTGCTTTCTCTGGCAGGCCACCTTTGCAGACAGGACAAAAATGACTGTGTTGACCTAAAAAAAAAGTTCCAAAAACACCAAAGTCAGGCGGCCAGCTCGTGGGTATCACTTCAACAGATCTCCAAAGACCAAACGCTTTGGAGGGTCTGTGCCTGCACCTCGAGGAGAGGCTGGAATGGGCAGCCTCACCGTGGACCTGGACGTGGAAGGAAACCCGGAATCCACAGGCCTAAGGGCAAGGGCTCGTCGCCGTGAGATCAGGCCTTCCTGCCCAATAGGCCACTCTGAGGAGCCGCTGGCCCCCAAAACCGCCTCCAGCCCGTGCACCCCACTTCCCACGTCCCGAGAATCGTGGGCTCTGCGGAACTCCCGGACTCACAATTATAACCGTTCCGATGGGCCCGGCAAAGCTCCAAATGAGGGTGTCTCGAAGGGACAGCCAGCAGAAGTCGGGGTTTCCGTAGCCCTGGGGGTCCAGGCCCACCGCGAGTCCTGGACGGCAGGGGAGGAGGTGAGGTCCACAGGCGGGAGAGGCCCCTCCCGGGGGCGCGTGGTCACGGGACGGGCATTCCCAGCCCTGCACACACGCTCCACGTACAGACCACACACACATACGTAGATGCTACATAGAGACCACACATCCACACCCAGCCATCCACACAGCGGGCGGACGTGGAGTTTTTGTGTGTCAGCGGCCACAGACGGTAGCCCGAACGGACCCGCCTCGGCTCCCAGGGAGCCCACACCTGACGGGAGACGCACCCCCACAGCGGGCGCCGAAGGCTCACACTCGTGTGTGCAGACCCAAGGGCAGAGGCTCCTCCGCTGGGGGCCAGTCGAGCTGGGTATCAAAGGCAGAGGAGGCCAGAGGGCTCGTCCGCCTGGGCCCGGGGGCGCGGGCTCACCTGACACGGGCACCTGTGTCGGCAGCGCCACGCGGATTCCCCAAACGGTGGCGGGTGCCCTGTCCAGGCCACCCCGGCCGGGCCGCTGCTCGGGTCCTCACCTGTGATGATGGCCGGGATGCCCCAGCCCACGACGTAGTAGAACCTCATGGGCCCGGCGTCGATGTTGCGCACCTCGGTCAGCATGTGGTACACGTGCAGGCTCTCCACAAAGGTCCAGGCGAAGGTACTCATGTAGACGTAGTGCAGGACGATGGCGATCACCGTGCACAGGAACTGTGCGGAAGGGAGTGCGGCTCAGTGCCAGCCCCGTGGGAGCCCGCGCCTGCGCGCCTGGGGCCGAGGGCCAAAGGGGCACAGGGCGGGGGCGCTAGTGACCAAATCGCACCACTTTGCAAACGTGAGGGTACGGAGGTCTGAGAAGGGAAGCCGAGTGAGTTGGTTTTTCTATTGGGTTCACCCGGAATGGCTGGGCATGAACAGTCACAGCGCCTCAGGCTCCCACCGTGCAGCAGAGGACAGGACGTGAGGCTGCTGGGGGCCTCGGGGGACCCACTCCTCAACCCAGACGGGTGCCTGGAGCGATCCAGCCCGGGGGCGAACGGTACGCAGAGCCTCTAGGGTTTCCATTTGAAGCTGGAAACTTGCATTTTCATGACACTGGCTTTAAAGTTCAATAAGCACAGAGGCAGCGGTTCAGGCTGTGATGCTGGCCGTCACCCACCGCCCTGGACCCTTGTGTGGGTCTCCAGGGTCCAGCAGGTGTGGTCAGAGGGAGGGGGAGGCCCCACGCTTCGTGACCTGTCAGATAAGAAGTTCATCCTGCCTGCACTGAGTTCACGGAGCCATATACTTCCCGCCTCCCAAAAAGAACAGAGACGAGAGTATTTGCTGTTTCTGTCCTCAGCTGGGCAGGGCTACCCCCCACCCCCACCAGTGGGAGGAGAAAACCAACTTCCACAGGGCAGCCGATCCACAGGGCAGCCGAGGGTCAGCATCCGGGCCTCTCCAGGCCTTGGTGAGCCAGCCCCTTGTCCCTTCAAATGGGAAGAAAGCAGTAACGGGGAGGGGCTGGGGACACTGGTCACAGGGAGTCAAGTCTCTGAGGCCACCAGTGAAAGCGCAGTGCGAGGTGCTCTAGGAGAGACCTCGAACAGCCCTGTGCCTTGGTCCAGAGCAGCCTCACAGGGAGGGGCTGAGCTGGCCAGGGGTCCCGAGGCTGGCTGGCTGCAAGATGTGGGCAGGTGCCCCACCAGGTCCTAAAAAGCTGGTCAGGCGCTACGGAGAGGGTAACTGAAAGGGGCGAGAAGAGAAAGCCCCAGGCTCCGCCCTCTTGGCCCCACCCACCCAGCCCTTGCCCCTCTTGGCCCCACCCACACCCAGGATCCCACCCCTCTTGGCCGCATCCCACTCCTTGCCTCACCCACATCCAGGCCCCACCCACCCCCTTGGTCCCACCCCCTGCGGCCCCACCCACACCCAGGCCCCATCCACTGTCGCCCTTCTTGGCCCCACCCACACCCAGCCCCCGCCCCCCATGACCACCCCACTCCTGGCCCCACCCACACCCCCGCCCCTCCCAGCACACCCACATCCAGGTCCCGGGGGCCCTCCTTCCCCCAAACCCCGCCCCTCTTGGGCCCACCCACTCTTGGCCCCACCCACACCCAGCGGTGCCCCTCCTGGCCCGACTCCAGGCTACAGGGCTACGACTACCCCTCCCCCAGGCCACAGTCCGCCCCATTCTGTCCAATCCTGGCTGCTGCCCCATCAGCACAAGCTCCCAGGTTCCCAGGGGTCCCAGGGAGACCCCACCCCCACCCCACCCAACAGACACAGGCGTAGGAGACACAGGGCCACCACCCTGACCCACACTGAAGGCTGCTCAGCTCAGGTGCCAGCTCGGTGTTCCCCGTGGGGAGCTCACCAGAGCACGGACCGGCTGGGCACATAAGTGACGCCCGTTGCCACGTCAACCTCCACAGATCAGGTTCTTCTGAACCCCGGAGACGTGGGAGGAAACGATTTTAGCATTTACATTCGTCAAACAGGACAAAGAAGGAAACACAGCATCTTAGGTTATGAGTGGACATCCTGCCCTTTGCCTGACTCAAGAGTCAGGAGACGGGAGAGTCTGCCCTTAGCGATGGGCAGGGCCGTCGGGATGCCAAGGGCAAGCCCGGGGCAGGGGAACCCCACACCAAACAGCCCCAGCCTGCCCCATACGCAGAGCACAGTTGGCTCAGAAAAGGAAGGACAATGAGGTGGGCTGGCGTGTTGCCTTAAATAATGTGAAAAGTAAACCCACAAAAACCACCTTTTGAAAAAAAAATTGTTAGAAATACATTTCACAATTTAATGGGGCTCTACACGCACAGACTTCTGCACTAAACGTACTACCTTCTGCAGAAACAGAACACAGACAAAATGCTAATGCACAATAAATCATTTTAACCTGCCAGTGATCCGGGAGATGAAACACCTCGCCCAGAGATGGGCCTGCGAGTTTGCAGAAACCCCATAAAACCCAGGCGCCGAGCCAGGCCCCTTCGTTATGTGCGGCCGGCACTCCTGCCCTCCCGGCTCCCCAGTGCGCCGCTGGCTGAAAGCTCATTCCTGGCAGGGGGATGAGTCAGTGCTCGAAATAAGCGGGCGGCCTCCCTGCGTTTCACACGTGCTACTTAGCTGCAAGGTGCGGCCCGGCCGACTCCACATTCCCCGCTGCTGAGACCACTCAAGGGCACCCTTGAAGGGCTTGGAATGAGTCATGTGGCTTCCCACCCAGAGCCTTCACCTGTCTGATGCGCCGATAAGGACCTGCGCTCGGGCAGAGGCGCACCTGCCCGGCCGGATGCCCAGAAACCCCTGCCCGGCACCACCCTGGGGCCCTCCCCCCAGTCCAAGGGGCACCCTGGAGGGCAGGCTGGCAAATGCTTGCGCGTCTGTCCTCTGCCGGGCCCGCTGCTACGTGAGTCACCGCCGCGAAGTCCCTGAGGCCTTCAAGGCTGTCTGCCTGTGACACCCTGCCTCGACCTCCTCCCTTCCTCCTGAGGAGGTCGGGCCACCTGAGGGGGTCTCAACAAGGAGGAGGAGGAGTCCAGGCATGCAAGGGGCCCTGACCACTGGGCTAGAACATTCTATGTCTTTTTATATACGCCTTCTTCCTCCGCTAGGGCTGGCCCATTCGCATATATTTCTTTGTCACTGGCAGGGACGCCTCCCCATGCACCTCTCCACACTCTCCCCAGCCCCCAGCGGCGTGGCCAGCCACCGAGTGTCCCTCTCACTTGGTGGCATCCTCCCCTCCTTGTCCCCCTTCTGGAGACCTAAGGCACCTTCCCTCCGGTCTCTCTGTGCACTTGGCCCCGACGCCCGCCGTCCACCCTGTGCCTGCTGTCCTGGTGCTAGGCCTCCACCCCGTGGACGCAGGACAAACAACCCCACCCTGGCTGTGACTCTGCCCTCCGGTCACCTTCCTGCCATGCAGCCCCGGTCATGGCTCTCCACAGCACAATGCCTGGCGTGGCCCCTTGGGCTCCGGTCGACACCCAACCCGTCCCCACTCATCCTGGACCCCTCCCACCGCATGGTCAGCCCTTCCCTAACCGGGCCCAGCCCCCCACAGGCCACCATGGCACCATTTGGGCACGTGAAACTCATAAGCCGCGATTTGCGTCCGCGTCGGGAAGGTGGGCTCCACGGGCAGGGACGGGAGGGCCTGTGGGATCTGGGTCTCTGGTGGGTGTGACAGAGTGACAATCGCTAGGTCCCTGCTGCAAGGGGAATGAAGAAGCGGCCCCCATGTCACCAGCAATTGGTGGCGGTGCCCTCGGAAGGGCCCAGTGAGAGAGAGTGAGGGCTCACGGCTCGCCCTGGCAGAGATCGGGGTCAGGCGAGAATAACCTGTGCGCTTCCCGCCCTCACTGCATCCGCACGTGTGGTGCTCAGCTGGCCTCCGTCTCCCCAGGGCTATCAGGGTCCCCACTTTGTGACGGACACACAAGGGAACACGCACAGGGCGTGCCGTGTGCCTCCGACAGTCCCTCAAGCTCTCGGGTCCTGGCTGCTCACCTGTGAGAAGGGATGCCCCCAACTCCCGGGGCCCCGGGGGGATCCAGTAAGCCCAAGCGTGTGTGTAGAGCCTGGGCACACAGCCTACACCTCCACCCGTGCCCGCCGTGGGCATGCTGTGCTGTGACCCTGGTGTTCTACAAGTCCCCTTTGTAGAAACGGGAAACCGCTTTGCCCCCAGCCGGGCGCTGCCTAAGCCACAAACCTCCAAGATTCCCTGTGCTTCTCCCTACTACCTGTCACGTCCTGTGCTTCTCCCTACTACCTGTCACGTCGGCTGATCCCCACCCCAGCCCCCGGGGACCTTGCCGAGGCCGGCAGCCCGTCCCTCCCTCCACCCCGACATGTCGGGGGCTAAGCTCTCTCGCATCCTACAGAAGGCCCACCGGCCCTGGGCCCCCGCTGGCCTCAGCTCACCTCCCACTCTCCCTCCTCCCTCCAGGCCAACCCACTCAGCGTCCGCGCCGCGGCCACTTCCCCTCGCTCCTCTGCGAGTTACGGGCCCCGGCCTTGGAGAAGGGTGGGACCCGCAAGGAGAGGGAGCAGAGGGGCCTCACCGGGTTTCCGGTCTGGGTGATCCCGATCACGAAGACCAGCTGGGAGAAGAACAAGGCCCCGATGAGGTTCCTGTGAATGCCGTGCAGGTTGGAGCGCAGAGTCCGCACCAGCGTGAGGAGGACGAAGGCCACCAGCAGGGCGGTCAGGGACAAGGACACGGCAGCGTAGGTGACGATCTTCAGGGGCAGGACCTCCCCGTGCTGCGGGCAGGTGGGGCGAGGCAGGAGAACGTAAGGGCCTCGCTCTGATGGGAGGTTTTGTACAGTAAAGGCTCATTAGCGTAGCGACTATCACGGACAGGAACCAACGCGACCGTGACGTGGTTCCCAGGCTGGCGAGGAACTGAGGACAAAAGCCAAACGAATCGTTGGGGGGTGGGGGGCAAAAGGGGACGGGGTGGTGGGGGCACAGCTCGGTGAACGGACGGTCCACTTAAACGTGGCTAAGGCAGTGCACCGGTGTTCTGTGTGTTTTGCCATCACGAGAAACACGAGCACAGATGAAACAGAAAGCCTCGCACGTAAATCCTACTCTCCAGGAGGTGCGGAGCCCGCCTGCCCCAAATTCTGAGCCGAGAGGGACTTCTTCCAGACAGACCCTCACTTTACGCGGCAGGCAGATGTGCCCCAGTGGCACGGACTGCAACTGTCTCCTGTGCTTCTGCAAAACGGGCCGTTTGTCCAGGGCCCGGTGCCCGGGCGGGGTCTTGGCACTTGGGAAACGACCAGCTTCGGCTCTCCAGTAACTTCCGGAAAGCGCTCTGAACTCACGACTCGAACAGAATTACGAGCCGGGCCACCCAGGGTAAGGCTGGGAGCCGGGACAGGGTTGGGACCGGGGGCTCCGAGGGCTCAGGGCTCTCTCCTTCTGCGGCCCGTGCAGGTGCAGCACTGGGGAGGCCCGGAGGCTGCGTCCGGCTGTCGAGAGGGCTCTGGCCCTGAGGCACCGGGGCAGGGAGCGGGGAGTCCTATTCCCGTTTGACTTCATGTCCCCGAACTTCGGCTTTCCCCACCTGTTAGTCTGCTCCCGGCAGTGCCCAGCTTCCTGGCTCGGGGAGGTCCCCCCCAATCCCGCCCCCTAGGTGGACAAGGGCCACTAATAACTGACCCCCTCCAGGTCAGAACCCAGGGCTCCCTGCTCCTAAGTGCCACCTGCTCAGAGCAGCTCCACGGTCAGGGGAAGGCTTGGGGGCACACCCTCCCCTCTTGTCACCCTGGCCGCCATCAGCAGCAATTCACATGGCTGTTACCCTCCCAACAGTGGGACACAAACTTGGTCCCCTGCACACCAGAGGGCCCTCGGGAGGGACAACGGCCTGACCTCCCAGGACACATCCCAGGTCTGAAACAAAGGTGACAGGTGATGCCTCCCTTCTGGCTCTGAGACACCAACGTCCACACACGTCTGGGCCCAGGCTGACCTCGCTGTCATGCCTGCTGGGGGGCCTGCTGCTCTATTCACCCCATCCACCCTCAGGCTGGCAGAGGCCGGCTTGCATTCCTAGGCCGTGGAAAATGCGAGGAGGTTAAACATTAGCCGGCCTCCGTGGCTCCTGACCGAGCCCCCTCCTTTGAGTCTCCGGGGCCAGCACGCGTGTGTCGTGCTAACGGGAGACCCTCGCTTTGTTCCGGCCAGCCGGCTCTTTCCTCCCTTAAAATTTAAAGCGGGGTAGAAACAGGGGAGCCTGGGTGGCTCAGGCGGTTGAGCGTCCGACTTCAGTTCAGGCCACGATCTCACGGTTCGCGGGTTCGAGCCCCTTGTCGGGCTCTGTGCTGACGGCTCAGAGCCTGGAGCCTGGAGCCTGCTTCCGATTCCGTGTCTCCCTCTCTCTCTGCCCCTCCCCTGCTCGTGCTCTGTCTCTGTCTCTCAAAAATAAATATCCATTAAAAAAAACTTTATAGGGGTGCCTAGGTGGCTCAGTCGGTTAAGTGTCTGACTTCGGCTCAGGTCACGATCTCCCGGTTTGCGGGTTCGAGACCCTCGCCGGGCTCTGTGCTGACGGCTCGGAGCCTGGAGCCTGCTTCGGATTCTGTGCCCCCTCTCTCTGCCCCTCTCGTCTGCTCACATGTGTGCTCTCTCCCTCCCCACCTTCTCTCTCTCAAAAATAAACATTAAAAATGAATAAAGTAAAATAAAATAAAGTGGGGTAGAAAAACACGGAGAATCCTGCTTTGAAGTAAGGGTATATTCTAGGGCCTTCTTCAGTCTGAGGCTCAGGGTCTCCCACCGTGGGTTTTAATTTACAGCCGGGCTCTTTGAAAACTCTTTCCAAGGAGTTTTGTTCTGGAAATCCTGGCAGACTCTGGCCAGCCCCCCCAAACACAGGTTTTAACCGTGGACTAGGTTTGTTGGAGATGCCTGGGAGGGAAGATAGGACTCGTTGAGGAGGCAGGTCTGGGGGGAGGCTAACTGTGCAAAGGGATTCATCCCTGGACACACTCGCCAGGTGGGCAGGGCTGCCCGTGGGGGCCGCGCCCACCTCTCGTCTGGAGACGTCCATGAGCACTGCAAAGCTGGCGGTGTGGCTGCACTGGCAGACGACGTGGGTCCGGTTCCGGGACAGAAGCTCACAGCCCTTGGCCGACCACCCTCCGGTCCCCCCGATGCTGCAGAGGAAAGGCAGGCGTGAGACGGCTGCTTCCTCCAGGGGGTCTCCGAGGCCCAGCCGCCCCCGTGGGAGCCCGCGCGGCATCGTCACGTCGCCCGAGACAGAAGCCACGGTCACCCTCTAGGAGGACAGCAGCCCCTGGGACCGCGTGGACACTCTCCCTTCCCTCTCGTGGCGGGGGAGTGCCTCCACCCTCTGAAGTTCGTGGTTTATGCATCATCTCACAGTAAAACTTAAATGGGGATGTCTGAGGTCACCGGACGCCCCTTTTGTCAGAAATAACAGTGGTTACAATGGCCGCTTTGTACTTCAGACTTCTTTTGAGTCTGGGTGGTTTATGAAATAGTGTCTCACGCTCATTTTGCCCTCTCATCTGCAGATTGCACAACGTCTTATGGCAGTGCCCGGAAGCAGGGGCCGATTATTACCCCCGTTTTACTGATGGGAAACCCCAGATGACTGCGGGCTGCTACAAGGGTGTCTCGGGCTCAGAGAGCGCCCTGCCCTCCCTGACTCTGGGAAAGTCAAGTAAGTTCTCTGATCCTTAGCGTACTCCCCTGTGAAATGGGATGTGAAGGCTAATACAAGTTTGTCAAGAGCGCTAAGATCCGGGGATGATAGGTACCACAGAAAGCAGCCAGAGTGTAATTAGAGCTGCAGCTAATTGCTGGGATTCAATCGGGCGACCATGAGAGACTGCCGTGCCTAACACATGCCAAACAGACCTTCACGCTTCTCTCGCGGTGAAAGCGGGCCCTTCTTTCTCTCTTTTGTGAGCCAAGCGTCTATTATACTCCAGACACGATGCTGGCTGCTCATTAACCAGAATTTGGGAAATCAAGGAGACGCAAGGTCTCTGTGCAGCCGAGCCCGTGGCCCAGGGGGAGCCCCTTGCAGGGCTCTCCCTGGGGACCAGCTCCCAGCACAGCGCGGCTGGAGCCCTGCCTGGCGGACACCTTCTCCATCCACGTGAACCACGACGTTAGGGAATGTCCGCGAGGCGCAGAAACAAACCCCCGGATGCACAAAATTCCATCCTCGTTTCATGGAGGCGGGGGGGAGGAGGGGGGGCGGGTATGGCCTCCGAGGGGTAAAAGCAGCCCCAGCAGTAGCTGGGTTGATCTCACGGGCGGGCAGGTGAGGTCGGGGACCGCTGGCTGTTAAAACGATGCCCCCCCCCCCCAACCCACACACACACATCTGGGACTTTCTGCTGTCGGTGGAAGGGGCCCTGGGCCCGGTCTCGGACTCCTGCCTCGTATGCGCGTCTAGAACGAGCCCCTGCCTCGTCTGGGGACGATCAGGCACCCGTTAGCTGCCGGATCGCGGAGTCCAACAGGTGGATGGCGCTGTCTCTGTGTGGACTTTCCCGGGGGACGTCTATGGGCATCTGTGCGCATGTGTGCCTGTGTTCCTAGCCGCATATATCCGTGCACACACAGATGTGCACGTGCGTATGTGGGACTGTGTTGGGGACTCTGACACCCCCAGGATGCGCCCCCTGCCCCGTAAGACACTCTGCCAACAGTGTTGGGGGCTGTAGCAATGACCCCCCCCCAATAAACGCAGAACTCTGGGGGTGGGGGTGGCTGCCGACTCCTCGCGTCACCCTTACGTGATGGAGTGGTTCCAGAACACGCAGACGGGCTTGGTGCGCTCCTCGGTCTCCAGCAGGGTGTGCTCCACCAGGACGGGCCTCTCCAGGGGGCTGGGGAGCGGGGCCCCCTCGCTGTAAACCACGGCGCTCACCACCGGTGTGTTAATGACCGGCCGGTTAGGCAACCTGGGGGCGTGGGGAGAAGCGGGAACAAGGGGAAGACACTCAGAAGACACTCGTCTAAGCCCTGTGCCCCAGGACACGCCCCAGGGACACACGGGGCGGACGTCTTCCCAGGAGGGCAGAGCTGGAGCCTCAGCCGCTACTCCGGAGAAGGGCCCGGGCCAGGCAGCAGCTCCGCGACGGCCAGGGCAGGCGCGGGGGACGTGAGCGGCACGTCTGGGTCAGAGGCGGACTTCGGACATTTAAAAATGAAGAGAAAGATGGGGCGCCTGGGTGGCTCAGTTGAGCGCCCGACTTCGGCTCAGGTCACGATCTTGCGGTTCGTGGGTTCGGGCCCCGCGTCGGGCTCTGTGCGGACGGCTCGGAGCCTGGAGCCTGCTTCTGATTCTGTGTCTCCCCCTCTCTCTGCCCCTCCCCTGCTCACACTCTGTCTCTCTCTCTGTCTCAAAAGTAAATAAACATTAAAAATAATTTTTTTTAATAAATCAAAATGAAGAGAAAGAAGGGGTGTGTGCGAGGGTGTCGCTGCCCTTGCGGAAGCTCTGGAAACAACCGGAGCTCGGAATAATTACACCTCACGGCAGAATCTCATCCGGCCACGAAGAAGGAGGAGTATGAACACCGGGGAGCCAGGGACACGTGTGGAGAATGACACGACGGTTGGAAAGCAAAGCCTCGGTGGCGGCCCAGCTCTGAGGGGGGCCACGAAGCCCCCGTGGGCGGCGTTCGTTTCTCCAGGCAGAAGGGGGGCCACCGGCGGCCCGGGGCACACGGGTGTGGGGGGAGAGTCCCCCGGGCAGGAATTACGCCGCGGAGTGCAGAGCAGCAACGGTGTCCATCGAGGCACGAGCGGGGTGTGTGCTGGGGAGGGGGCGCTCCCGGCAGAAACACCAGGGAAGGCCCCACCCGGAGACCCAGAACCTTGTCCCCGGGAAACCGCAGGTAGCGGTCTGCGACCTTGCACCAGGGTCACGGGGTGATGTTCGGGTGGCAACTTAGGAAAGCCTTACCGGAGGCTGCGGCGGTCAGGGTCATAGTGCTCGGGCAGGAGCTGCCCCAGGGTCCGGTAGATGATGACCAGGGCGACGGCGAACCGGCCCGGCTCATCGGGGTGCCTCTTGCGCCTCCTGAACGGGGCCTCCCTCTTGGTTCCGGGCCCCGGGGGCGCCGTCTGCGGGGCGGCCTTCCGGCCGGCCGACCTCACCGTGGGGCCCTCTGCAACGAAGCAGATGGTGAGGATGGGGGCCGGACGCCTGTGTCCCCCCCCAAACCGCGTCCTACGCGAGCAAGCAAATCAGAGATTTCAGGGGAAGACAGCAGGTGGCTCCTCAAAAGGTTTATCACGGAGCCCCACGTGACCCCGCCACCCCACTTCCGGGCACGTGCCCTGAAGCGCCAAGGCAGGGAACACTCTCGGTCCCAGACGTGCTCTGTACCCACGGCGGGACAGGCTTCGGCCTCACGGGGGAATAAAGTACCACCAGCAGCCACCACGTGGACGAGCCCGGACCACACGATGCTCGGAGGGAGAAGCCAAGGACTGCACGATTCCCCTTCCGTGGGCACCGGGAAATGCACAGCCAGTACAAGGAGGGCTCCGGGGGGCCGGGGCCTGAGTGTCTTGTGGGGAGACACAAGGTGAAGGTTCCAGGGTGACGGCAGCTGCATGAGTGCGGATGGACAGAACGCAGCTTGAACTCTGCACCCAAAGGTGCTTAGGACAGTATGTTTTGCGTATATTTCAAAATATCGCATGCTGACGGCTGATCCCTTCCCCCGGGGGCAGGGGTCTCTGCCAGGGCTGCCCCACAAGCCCGCGGGAGGGACAGGGTGCCGTTCGTGTGGGTCTGCGTCCCACACTTTTATCCCATGTGACTCATGGGCGTGTTTTAGGTCATACGTGCTCCAGGGATGCAAGACGTCAGGTACAGACCACGCCAATAAGTCAACACACGTATTATGGGGGCGTAGACGCTTACAATTTCTTGCCACCGCCTGCGGCATGGAACCACGGGTGCCAGAGACCCTGGTCCAAACCTTCCCCAGTCCCAGTGTCCACACGGGATCACAGGAGGGGCTATCGGCCCTGCCCGTCCCACCAGCAGAGGGACGCTCCCCTCCAATGCTCTGTGAACCTGGCCACACTCGCCCATGTTCTCAACGACTGACAAAATGCCCTTGGCAGCATCTGGTGCAGACGTCACCCCTGCAGACATTCAGACCGCCCAGCGCTGAGCGGTCTTGAGCACGGGCTCCAGGGAGACAGGAGGGCCAAGCCCTGAGGGCAGGGGTTCTGGGAGGGGCAGAGCCCCGGGAGACAAGCCTGTGGAGGGGCTGCGAGGTGCGGCGGGGGCGGGTCTCATCCCTGCCACCTCTGGAGGGGGACACTGCACATGGAAAGGCCCCAGCCCAGAACAGCTAACTCATCCCGGCAGACTGCCATCTGACCGACCGATGTCTGGCCCTCTGAGAGGGCACCTTCAAGCTCCTGACCCCGCCCAGGGTCACTGACTGCTTCGCAGCAGTGTTTAGTCCCATTCAGTCTGCTCAGTGACATTGGCTTTGGGGTCGGGCAGGGCAGGAGGCTCCCAGGGTCTCGAAGGTCACTGTTTCCCGAGGTGTGCACTGAGTGGCTTTCCGGAAGGTCCATGCAGGAGGCCGAGGCCGGGCCTCCTCACCGGGCCAGCTGCAGGGCCTTACCACCCACTCTGCCTGCTGTGGCACACTGGTCACCCACCTGAGCCGCCCCCAGCTCCTCCTCTGGGTGGGGGGGAGGGCAGTGCCGGCTGCGGGGTTCTCTGAGCGAGAGGGCCAGGCGCTTCCCCAGGCTGGGTGACCCTGCCCGGGGCGTCCACCCGAGAGCCGGATGCCCCCCCAGGGCTCAGACTTGACCTGGACGGATGTGACTATCTTCACACAGCAAGAACATTCACGAGGACTTCACTCCTGGACGACCCCACGGAGTGGGCACCAAATAAACATGCTGACTCAGTTCCCCCTGGTCCTGCCTGCCGCCTCTCTTCTAGTTGCTTCTGGAACGGTCCGGCTGCCAGCAGAGGCTCGCCAGGGCTCTGTCCTCCTCCTCCATCAGGGCTGCTGCCTCTGGGGAGCATTGCATCACACTAGAGGCCGCCGGGTGCACTGGACAGCGTCCTGGGTCACGGTGGCCTCCTGGGAGCGTCCCGCCCCTTCCCAGTGTCTGCTCCGGGCCTCTGTGATTGGCTGGCTCCAAAGCCTCAGATTCTCCTATGACTTGACTGGCTCTCTGCATCTCTAACTAACCAGCCGGCTAGCAGGTGGGTCCCAAAGGCTCCCCTTGGGCAAGGCATCTGGGCCAAGGGTGGGTCATGGCACGGGGACAAGAGGGGCCCGGAGTCCAGAGCTGGGACAAAAGCCCGCCTAGGGGGCAGTCAAGGCAAAGAAAGATTGGGGCCAAGGTGGGAAGGTCAGTGTCTGAGTCAGGCTGGCAAGGCCGAGGCGGCGGGTGAAAGGTGGGCAGAGGCCAGGCCTCGGAGCCAAACCCTAGGGCTCCATCTAAGTCATCGTCCTGTAGGTGAGGAAGACGGTCTTCCAGGAGGGACAGAAGCAGACAGTGGGACACCAAGGGGCTGGGGGGCTGGGCTGCACCCCCTCCACCTCCTGCAAGCTCTCCCCCCGGGAGACCCGCCCTCATTTTTGGCTACGGGAGCTTAGGATACTTTTCTCTGCCACGTGGTGAGCCAGGTGTTTGCAGAAACTGGAGGGCAAGGGAGGTCACAGGAGCCAGGGGCTGAGTCTTGTCATCAGCAAAAGAATTGGCGGAGTTTACTACGGGCTGGTGGTGTAGCTAACCGACGAGTTGAATAAGACACCGCGTGCGGGGCCGAGGGGACCTGCGCATCAGCCGGCGGCTGTCCCAAGGCCAGGAGGGCAGCAGGCGCCAGAAGCTTCTCTCACGGGACCTTCTAAAGCCAATTAGGCTCCCGCGTGTCCACTCCTGATGCCACAGGCTCCCAGAGAGAGGATGACCCAGGGGTCAGTCCAGAAGCAGAAACACCGACAATGTCAGGGAAAGAGCCTGCTTTTTTAGGGCAAGGTAAGACACCATATTCATAGGTACACGTACACGTCCCTTCCGAGGGCAGCTGTGGACAAACTGCTGAGAGCTGGAAACCCAAATGGGTCCCCAATTATTTGAAAGGTGGGGTCAGTGTCAAGGTGGCCCCTACATCAGAGGACCTGGGTAACTCAGGCGGTTAAGCATCCGACTTCGGCTCAGGGCATGATCTCACAGTTTATGGGTTTGAGTCCCGCATCAGGCTCTGTGCCGACAGCTCGGAGCCTGGAGCCCGCTTCCGATTCTCTGTCTCCCTCGCTCTCTGCCCCTCCCCTGCTTGTGCTCTCTCTCAAAACTAAATAAACGTTAAAAAGAATAAAAAAAAAAAAGAAATGACCCACCGCGGCCACTGGGGTCTGACCCCAGCCATCGCCCCGTGCCCGGCTCCCCGACTCAGGGTAGGCCTGTGCTGCAAACCCACACGACACGCTTTGCTACCGAGAACCGTCTTGCTCGCTGTCGCAGGACCTTGGGAGGAGCCCCCCCACTCCCGCAAGGGGGGCCCCCCAAGGGCAGCCGCGGTGTCTGCGGGGCTCTACCTTTCCTGTCGGGGGGTCTGAAGAAGTCGGCCGAGAAGAACACAGAGGACTCTAACTCCTTCGGGAACTCGTCACGAACGTCCTCGAACCGCGGCACCCTGGCTCCCGTGAAGTTGAACGTGTCAAAGATGTCCACGGCAAGAACTGTGGGGACAGGCCACCCTTGTCATCCATCCCCCACTCCCGCCACCGACAGCTCCCTCGACCGTCACCCTTTCCAAACCGCGGAGCCGCGGCCCCGACC
Organism: Panthera onca; assembly: GCF_046562875.1. Lineage (NCBI taxonomy): Eukaryota > Metazoa > Chordata > Mammalia > Carnivora > Felidae > Panthera > Panthera onca. The sequence goes on from NC_138345.1 coordinate 138,087,439, forward strand.
GATGATCTTTCAGACAATCTACTTGTAGTTTTCCGCGTTCTTTAAACCCGCCAAGAGTTACAGAGTGCGAGGGCCGCACGTGAAGTCAGAAATCACGGGGCGCTGGGGACCGTCTGGCTGGGGTCTCGGGTGCAACGTGGTGCAGAAGTGGGGGGACCCGAGCAGAGTCACCTCCTGCCCCCTCCCCCCCCCCCCCCGCCATGATGTGTCACCCCTGCAGCTACCGTGCCTTGCAGGTTACGTGGACAGATTGCCGTGGAGGCAAGAGAAACCGGAACTGTCTCCCCGTCTGGCAGAGACAGGACCCCAGGGCTACGGACTCCTGTTTGCTCTCGGACGCTGTCAAGACTGAGGCTGTTGGGGCGCCTCTCTGTTGGTGCTGGTCTCCTCTGCAGTGAGGGGCCTGGTGACCAACAGGCCACAGCTACCCCGGGTGCCCCGGGACGACCCCCAAAGTCAGCCCACTGAGCCGTCTGTCTGGTTCAACACCCCCTGGTATGAAGGGGGGATCGCCAGCCACCCACACAAGCAAGGGCTGGGCTCCCGCCCCGAGTCCACTCCTGCCCCTCCTCCAGGGCAGACACAAGAACGCCCAGCACATTCACCCTTCTTCCGTGCCCCCAGTGGTGCCGGGGTCCTGAGCCCGCCTCCACCCCAGCACAGGGCGGGCCGAGTCGGGGGCTCGGGAAGGGTCAGACCGCACGAACATCTGGTGAGGGTGCGAGGGCCCCTCCCTGGTCAGCCCCAGGGTTCACGGCAGGGACGCCACTTCTGGGTTAAGGCTCAGTCAGGCCCTTCCGGTGACGGATATACATAAAGCAATTCCCAGGGCTGCCCCGGTGCCCCCCACCTCGGTGCTAATAAACGTTTGCAAGAAGAGACGAGGGCCCCCCGCCTGTAGGGAGGTGGCCCCCCCCCCCCAGGGGCTTGCCAGCTCTGTCTGGGTGGGTGTGGAGGGGGCCTTGCTCCCCATGAAGGAAGCATTTAAACCCTTGGACCTCAGAATGGCCCGTCCTGGGCGCTGGGGTGACTCAGTTCGTGAGGTATTTGCTCTGTTGACCGTCAGCCCCCGACTTGGGAAGGGCAGACAGATGCTCCCCCATCGCCAGGTGCCTGGCCAGCCTGCCTCTCATCCTTTCCTGGGTCTGCGCCCCCCGGCCTGAGCCCGGAGGGCTGGGCCTGCAGGCAGACCCCACACCCGCTTCCCTAGACAGCCTCAGAGCCAAGTTCTGGAAGGACCCCCACGGTCCAGCCTGCAGCGTTTCACCTCAGCTGCCCCCGATTCTCTGGGCGCGAGAGTGACGTGTGCGTCTCCCCGGTTCACACACCGGGACGAGGGGGGTCCTGTCTCTCTGCGGACGAGGAACCACGGCTGGTGACCCTTCCCTAAAGACGGCCCAGCAGGGGCCACGCCCGGAGCACAGCGCGCACCCGGGCGGCCGGCGCCCTTACTCATGTTGGCGGTGACGACGACGAAGGGCCTCAGGTAGGTCCTGCGTATGTTTTGCGCCACGTTCCCGAAGTAGGCCTCGAAGCGCTGCAGCAGCTGCGCGGCGCCCGCCTCGCCCCGCTGGATCTGCTCCCACGCGGCCTGGGTGTCCGGGGCCAGGAGGGCACTGCCCGTGCGGACCACGTCCTGCTCAGACAGACACACAGAGGGCGCTCAGGCGGTGAGCGGGGCCGAACGGGCGCGGCGGGGAGCACGCCGGCTCGGGAAGGCCTCCAGCTCGCCCAGACCAGGCCGGCCCAGGCTCGGGGATGGGGAGACATCCTCCCTGTTTTCCGTGTCAGAGGCAGGAGCCACGTGTCACGGAGGAGCCTGCTGAGGGCGTCCCCACGTCCCTCCCACGACGCCAAGGGGACAAGGCACGTGGAGGGCCCTCGGTTGCATCAGAACTCCACCCCCTCCGCCGCCCCCTCTGCTGACCATGTAGTGATGCGGCCCAAGGACACAGAGCGGGTTACCCTGTGGTGACACTCCTGACCCCCCCCCACCCCGACGTCTCAGGGTTTAGGTGACCCGGGCTGTCCATAGGGGCTCCGGGATGAAAACCAGGAGGGGAACTTCTTTTTGCAAAGAATCAGAAATAAGAACAAATTCCACTGGCCCAAACTGGGGCTCGGATTGAAATGCAATCAAGGGGGCCCTGCCTTGCTACGGATGGAGAGGTTCCCTGGGGGCTCCGTGAGGATGAGAGGATCCTCGGGGGCTCTGTAGGATGGGGAGGTCCAGAGAGGAGTCTGGAGGAAGCACGGGTGACACTGCTCACCGCCCGGCACTTTACAAACGTCGGGACGAATGAGCGTCTCCTCACCCACCACTCTAAGCAAACGTTACTTAGAGGCCAGTTACTCGAACAGAAAACAGGACGTTCTTCGTAGGAGACATCGTGTCCTTTGAAAGCAGGCCCTCGAGGTGGGAGCACCGACTCTGGAGCCCCTTTACAGGCTACGTGCCCTTGGTGCTCTCTGCCTCAGTTTCCTTACTTGTAAAACGCGTCAGTAACCGTGCTAAGTCACGGGATGTGGGCGTGAGGGGCCGAGTCACTAAACCACACGGAACGCGGGTACTGAGTGGTCAGTGGTCGGCGGCCGTGACTGTCCCCACCACCAAGACCATGACCTGCCCGTGCCCTCGCCAAAATGCCCGTAACACCTGCCATCGGTCTCACGGGCCCCCGTGCCGGCTCCAGTGCGGAAAGTGAAGTTTTGCCCTGGGGATGCTGGGTGCGGCGACCCTGAACGGCTGAGGGCAGACCCCGGCCGCCCGCCCACCCCGCAGGACGCCCGGGCCCAGGCGCGTCCTCGGCCTGCGGGGCCTCCCCGAGGGCGCCCTGCTCCACGGCCTCACCTCGTGGAAGTGGGCGTCCCGCGTGGCCGCCAGCTCGAAGCCCTGCTGGCCGCTCTCGTGCAGCAGCACGCGGCCCAGCAGCTGGTAGGCCGTCCGCACGTCGTTGCCGAAGAGCACGCCCGTGTGCTGTGTGGCATTCTGGAGCGCTCTGGCCAGCCACAGGGACCGCTCGCCGTCCATCTGCGTCTCGTTACGACTCAGCTTCTCATTCTGGAAAGAAGGGGGGGCACCCGAGACGTCCGCACAGCTGCCATGGCTGCTTTGCTCCTTCCTGTCACTCAGGAATCTGTTCCCTTCCGGTAAAAGCTTCCTCGTCAGACGAGGACTTTAAAAGTCCAAAACCCCAAAACGAACTTTGGTCGTTAACTACGGAACCAGAAAGGAGGGACTGTCAGGCCAAAAGGCGCTGGAAAGAGACCACCAAGGGAAGAACAGAGAGCGAGACGCGGGGACAAACGGGCGAGATCGGGGGCAGGGGACCGGAATGTGGGCACTCCGCGTTTCCAGATCCAGGTGCGGGGCTGGACCCGACGGGAGGAGCAGCCACGCCCGGCTGTGGGTGCCCAGAACAGACGCGGGCGCCGAGCGCCCAAGCCATGCCCAGCCCCTGGCTGGGGCGATGCGGAGGCCTCGCACCTGCCCCCTCTCCTGACCCCGCTGTGTGCACACCCCCTGCCCCCTCCCCGAGGCCCGGCCTACCATGGCTTTGAGCTCCACGAAGGAGACGGTGGTGCAGTTGAAGAGGTCCGGGGGCAGCCAGCCCTTCTCCCCACTGCAGTGCCGGACTGCGTTCCCTGGGGAACGGGGAACAGAGAGGAAACCCTGAAATTCCAATTGTTAATTACGCTCGTTTACCTGAATGCACGCAAATCCCGTCTGTTCAGCGGGGACGTGAACTCCAGGAGCGAAGCACAGCCCTGGGTGGGGCCGGGGCCAGGCAGGTGCCACGGCCACGAGGACCTCCCAACCTCTCTCCCCTCATGCCAGGGGCCATGTGGGCCACCCAGCGATTAGGAGCCAACATGTGAGCAAGTCCACAAAAAGAGAAATCAGCTCCGTCGTTTGCCAAATGACGAGCGTCTGTCTGTCTGTCTGCATGCCTGCTGCGAATGCGACTCTGATGCGTGGTCTCACTGGACCTCCCGACCCCCCTCGAGGCGCGGACGCGGCTCCCACCCCCATATGACAGAGAACCCAGCGCTGGGAACAGCGACGCAGCCTGCCCGATCCCGGCCACTATGCCCCTCATGTCTGCGTCACAGCCTTTCCAGCTTTCGCCACTGACAGTTAAGGGAACAAAATTTCGTCAACGCAGAACGTCCCGTGAGTTCCCATGCTTTGGCCAAGTCTCCCGTAAGCCACGTGCCTCGACCAATTTCCTGCCTGGAACGGATGCCACAGGCCAAGGCACTTACCCGTGGATCCCTTGGGGCACTGCACCGCGGCCGGCTGCCCGAACTTGGTCTGCGGCCACCAGATGCCGGCCTCGAATGCTCTGGGACACCCGTTGTAGATCACTGGAGGACGGGGGAAAGAAGGCCACTCAGCCGGGCGTGGCCATGGCCGTGGCCGCGAGGGTGCACAGGGCCCCACATGCTGCACCCGTGTCGAGAACCGGACCCCTGCACTTTCCCTCAACAGCGTGAGAACGCGGGAGGGCGGGGCCCTGGCTCTGACCCATGCCCTCCGCGAGGGCCAGGTCACTAGAAGCTCCTGTGGACACAGGCAGGCCGGGAGGCTGCCGACCCGCCCCAAGCCCCAGGAGTCTTCTGTGCACACGTGGACGCACGCACGCACACACACGCCCAGCAGCCTGTCCCTGCGACGTGGCCTGCGGGGTTCAAGGGGCAGCTCGGACCTTCACAGCCGAGCATGGTGACCTCGGCGAAAGGGTTGTCGCAGCGGTTGCACTGACGGCCGATGACGCCCGACTTGCAGACGCACTGCCCAGTGGCCATGTCGCAGGCGCGGCTGTGGGAGCCGTGCGGGAAGCAGTCGCACGGCAGGCAGGCATCCTGGTCCGGGGGCCTGTAGTAATTCTCCTGCGAAAGTCAGAAGCCGTGCGTGGGACTCCACACACGGATGGGCTCTACACCTCGATTCTTCGGGAGCGCGTCAACGTTACAGCACGGCTCCTGGGCCTCTCTCTGCTGCCCTCCACCCACATCCCCCCGCTGGGGGCTTCTTGGGCGCCCGCCATGGCGGACGGGCAGGTGCAGTCTCCAGGAAAGCACCTTTCTAACTTCTTAGCAAAGACTTGTGGGAAGCCTGCCTATCTGTCCTAGAAAATACTGGATTCAAATGGAGATTGAAGGACAAGGATGGCCCTTGCAGCGTCTTTTTTAACCGAGAAACCAGAAGCCACCTGAGTGTCCACCACTGGGCAGGTCAGGGTGACGGCCAACAGCACGGGCTTCAGATCACAAGGTCCTGGGTTTGTGCCCATCCAGGCTTTGACTGGCCACGCTGCCCTTGCCGGGTCACTCAAGCGTCCCTGCTGAAGACTGGGATGGGGCTGTGACTTGGGCAGAGCCACGGCCAGTGTCCGCGCTCCTGTGTCAGGAAGGAGCGTGGAACTGTCCCCACCGTGTGTGTTTTAGCGTCTTGGAGAAGGCCCTAGAATGTCAGCAGTCGTCCCGGAGGGGAGATGGGTGTCACAGTCACCTTTTAGATGCTGTTGTGCATTTTCTGTAATTTCTGATGAGAACAAATCCCAGGCACGTTTTTCCCAAATACCCTCCCCACCTTCCTCCCACAGATGACCCACCCAGTCTGGCTCCATGTGGTTGGCCCGGTCCTGACCTGCTCCGGCTGGAGCAGACGTAAGCGTTTCAGGAGACAGCGTTCGGTTTTTGGAAGCACCATGGTGCACGGGGGACGTTACTGATGTTAAACGGCCACGAGTACCTGTGAGGGCCATTTCCCTCCCTGGGTGGGCACAACCCTACGCCCTGGCAGTTGCGACCTTCATCAAGGGGGGCAGATCTCTCCTCTGGGTTTCAAGTGACCAGCAGCTCAACATAGCAGTGTAGACACTATTCTGAAGGTGTGTGGCATTTTCCAGGACGCCCGGGGGGGGGGGGGGGGGGGGCGGTCTCCCACGGGCTGTCCCAAGAGCACTGTGGCAGACTGGCACCACGAGGTGACTGCACCGTGCAGGAGAATGACAGACACCCCAGGTGGGGTGCAGGCAAAGCTTTTCATAGTTCAAAAAATATTTTTAGACATTTATTTATTTTTGAGACAGAGAGAGACAGAGCATGAATGGGGGAGGGTCAGAGAGAGGGAGACACAGAATCGGAAGCAGGCTCCAAGCTCTGAGCCATCAGCACAGACCCCGACACGGGGCTCGAACCCACAGACTGCGAGATCATGACCTGAGCCGACGTCGGCCGCTTAACCGACTGAGCCCCCCAGGCGCCCCAAAGCTTTTCACAGATTAAAACTTACAGCTATCACGGAGAGGAAATTTGATAAAAGACCAGGAAAGTAGGAGAATGGCAATGGTGGGAGGGTGAGCCAGGCTCTCAGAGACTGTTTCCGGTTACCAGCGGGGCGTGGGGCCAAGGACTCGGGTTCCCACGGGCCAAACCAGCGCAGGGATAAAGACCAGCCCAGGTGTACTGGGGACATCGGTGAGTCGCGATTTCCCGGGGCTTAGGGCTTGAGCACACGTGTGTGTATGTCTAGGTGGATGTGTGTGTGAGTGCGTGGGTGTGTGTGCACGCACGGGTGTGTGTATCTATGTCCAAACAGACGCGTCCCTGCACTCGCCCATCCCGCGGGGCTGGCTCCCCAAGGTGGCGGTGGGGACGTGGCTTCCATCCGCCCGCGGGCCGGGCCTCACCTTGCACTGACACTGTCCGTTGGTCTTGTTGCAGTCGGGATCGAAGCCCTTGCCGACGGCACAGTGGCAAGGTCCACACACGGGGTTCCCCCACCAGCCTTTGGGGCACGGAAGGTCGATCCTGTGGGGAAAACAGGCCAGAGAGGGAAGGTGTGCATAACCCTTCCTGCAGCCAGAGGAAGACTGTCGCAGGCCGGGAGGCTGAGCTACCCTGCTTCTGGGCCCCTCCCTCCCCCTGCAGTGGCCTCCGTATCCCCCCTGCTCGTCCCCAGCCTCACTCTCCCGTGACCCCTCAGAATCCCAGCCTCCAGGGGGCCCCATGTCCGGAGGGCTTCTACCTGCAAAACTTATTTCTAAAATGATTTGTTTGCTCGCTATTTTTTCTTCTACCCGGAAGAACAGGCGAGTACCCCAAACTGGGCTTACGTCCCATCAGCGTGACCTCGCCACGTTCCAAGCCGTGGGGACGGCACCCATCGGTGTCCACCCCAGGACGCCTGGCTCACGGGGGGGCTCAGTGACAAGTGACCCCACTGCCGGGCCAGACTTTCTCAACCCCAGCCCCAACAGAGCAGACCGAGCCCGACTGCCCTGGGCAACCTTTCCGCAGGACCCGGGGGCGGGGGGGCGCCTATCGGCAAAAGGTCCTCGGCGGGCAGATCCTGAGTAAGGGATTCTGGGGCATCCACGCCTTCCCGGGTGCCCTGAGTCAAACACTGGCCACGTCCCCGGAGACGCTCAGAGCTGCCTTTCCACGGATGTGACCTGAACCGTGGTCGGCTCCGTGCAGCCATGGGCCGGAGCCAGTGGTGGGTTCAGAATCACGACACAGGCCCAGTCGTGCCCTGGGAGCCCAGCAGGCCCGGAGACGTGTGGCGTCGAAGGTCACGAGGCCACGCTCACCCCTCCCGGGCTCTGGCCGCTGCCTGTCACTGTCACCCTACCTCCGCTCCCACCCTGACCACACACGGGAGCATCATCCGCAGACCCCCTACCTGTGGGACGCACCTCCCCAACCAAACGTCCTTCGGGTTCCGCCCCGTGTTCGCCGTCTCGGCTAATGGCATTCCGTCCACCCACCCGCCCAGCCGGCAGTGAACCTCTCGTACTCCCTCACTCGCCTGGCAAGCAATTATTAAGTACCGACTGTGTACACAGCAGGGGCATAAAAATAACCACGCCAGAACTGCCGAGCCGGGGGCTCCAGTCAGGTGTTCACGGATCCGCACTCACAGTCTGGGGACCCCCGAGCTGCGGGGCACCTTCCCCCTCCCGCCTCTGCCGCCCTCTGCCCCTGCAATGCCAGCCCTCGGGGACACGATCAGCCTCCCGGCCTCCCTGCCTCCGGCTTTCACCTGCTCCCATCCCGCTCCACGCGGCGGCCGGGGCCCTCTGAGACCCACGCTCGATCCTGCCACGCTTCTGCCAGGCTTCCGCGGCCTCCAAAAAGCCACGCTCTGCTCCCGGCTTGCAGGGCTGGCCCCCCGCGCCCAGTGCCCGCCTGCTTTGTGCACGGCTGGGCTCTACACGCGTGAGTCACGCTGTATGTCCCCGCGGTGGGAGCGTGCTCAAACGCGCTTCGTCCCAGGTGCCAGGTCAACTCTTACTCGTTTCTGGCCCAATTTGAAAAACAAGCAAGCAAACGACCACGTCCGTGTTATCTGGAATCCTCCGTATCTCTGTGCTAAGTGACAGAGAGGAGGGGAGGCGTCACGAGAAGGAGCCGCTGGACGCGACAGGCGGGTCGTCTTACTTGTTCTCGCAGTACTGCCCGTAGTGGCTGGGTCCACACTCGCACACGTAGCCCCGCGGGGAGCTGGGGCTGTGCACGCAGGCCGACACGTGCTCGCAGGGATTCAGGTGGCACACGTCCACGCACTGCCTTCCAAAGTACCCTGCGGGGACAGGCCAGCATTACCCCCCCCCCCCCCGCCAGAATCTGCCCGAGGCATCACGGGCCCGCCCTCCGGAGCCCCGGCCTGCAGGGGAAGACGTCTCAAGCGATCCATCGTGGCTCCCCCAACTCTCCGGGCTATGCCCCCGAGGGAAATGGGGGAGTCACGGGAAACACAAACGTCCGGTGGGTCAGACTTGGAAGGGCAGAGAAAGGGGCCCCCCAGGAGGGCAGGAGGCCCGGCCTCCCCAGGACACACGGGGGACGGGTACGAGCGGAGCAGGGTGGCAGCACCTCAACGTTCAGGCTGAGAGTATCATCCACAGTGTGGGCTGTTCCCGAATTCTTCCCCTCCCCTCATCCTGTGCCCTCAGGATGAAGCCTGGAGTGTCCCCTGTGCCTCAGGTGAGGACCAGACGTGGGAACGAACTTTAAGAAGAGAAGGCCCAGGGGCACCTGGGAGGCTCAGTCAGTTAAGTGTCTGACTTCGGCTCATGTCACTATCTCATGGTTCGTGATTTCAAGCCCCGCATCAGGCTCTGTGCTGACAGTGTAGACCCTGCTTGAGATTCTCTCCCTCTCTCTCTCTCTCTGCCCCTTCTCCTACTCTCTCTCTCTCTCTCAAAAAAAAAAAAATTAAAAGAGGGGTGGCTGGAGGCTCAGTCGGTTGACCATCTGACTTGGGCTCAAGTCACAATCTCACGATTTGTGGGTTCGAGTCCCGCGTCGGGCTCTGTGCTGACAGCTCGGAGCCCCGAGCCTGCTTCGGATTCTGTGTCTCCCTCTCTCTCTGCCCCTACTCGCAGTCTCCCTCTCTCTCTCTCAGAGATAAACATTTAAAGCGAATACAAAAATAAGTAAACATAAACAAAGAGAGCGAGGGCACACTCCTTAGTGACAAGGCTCCGCCCCCCGCAGACCCACACGGGTCGGGGGCTGCTCCAAGGCCGCTCTCCTCCGTGTGTTTTCGAGGCCAAAGCGCGGCCCTCTGCTCAGGGGCTGCAGGGTGCCGGGGGGTGTGGGCGGGGCTCCCACCTTTATCACAGACGCAGGAGTAGGCGTCCCAGGCGTCGCGGCAGCGGCTGTGCGGGGGACAGGGGCTGGAGGAGCAGGGGTCCTCCACGTCACAGCCGTCCTTCACCCTGACCTTGAGGGCGTCGTTCATGTTGAGCGTGGCGATGTTGGTGGACGTCTCGCCCATTCTCACCCCCTGAGTTAAAGAGGGGCAGCCGGATTCAGCCCCGTGTCTTGGGGTGGGGGGAACCCCCCAAAGTAACCAGGGGGTAAGAGGGCCCCAAGTTCTCTTGGTCGTCAAAAAGCAACCCTTCACGTATGCACAGAGCTGGGACCTGCGTGGGGGGCAGGGAGGTGGAACCACGGCAGGCGTGAGCGCCAGGTGGGTAGACCAGCCGCCCGGAAACGGAGTCAGAGCGAGTCCGCGTTCCGACGGTTCCGTGGCTGCTGTCCTGAAGGAAAAGCGAATGCGGGCGGCGGGAGAGCGCGGCCGCCGCCGAAGGGGGCGTCTCGTGGGAGCCGGGGGCATCCGGGTAGCGGGGCGGCCCGCACATCACCGCGGTGGGGACGCACACGGCGAGTTCCACGCTGCGGGATGGCGCTTTGGGGGGGGGGGGAGGGGGTTGGCGCTCAGAGATGGCACTGCCCGGTCACCGAGGAGGGTGGGGGCCGTGAAGGGGAGGCAGGTCGGGAGTTCATTTCCTGCAGCGGGAGGCCAGGGGCACGCGAGCGGAGCTACTCGATTGACAGGTCACTCCGGCTACTGCTAGGACACCTGCTCCGGGGGATGAGCGGGTTCAGGTGGGCCGGGGGGGGGGGGGGCCGGGGGAGGCAGCGGGGGGCACGTGCCACACAGGACGTGAAGGCAAAGCCGCAGTGGCGGACGGTGATGCGGTGATGGGGATGCGGGGGGAGGGCCGGAGGGGACCACGGGGAGGACGGGTCTAAGCTAGAAGCGGGACTGTTAAGCTTGGGTCGGCTATCAGACGAATGACTCACTCACTGAAAGGCAGTGGGCGGACCAAGGGCCCCGAGCTGCCCACGGGGGGGCGGGCGCCACGGCTCTGCCGTACCTGTATGCAGCCCCGGAAACCGCGGTGCACGGAGACCTTATCCTCGGACACGCCGCCCACGACGATGCTTCTCATCTTCAACCCCGGAAGCTGGTTCCCGATCTGCACCGTGTCCTGTGGCGGGAGGGGGGGGGGGGGGCTACATCCACATTCCGGAAACATCTTCTGGGAAGAACATGCCCAGAGGCTGACGACGCGGTCACTTGGGCAAGCTCCCCACAGCCCGAGGACACGTGGGCCTCCAAACAGAGGGGCGAGCCGGGCTCGGCCTTCTCAGGAGAGAACGCAGCCGTCTGTGTGTGACAGGCAGAGGAGTGGGGACCGGGTCACAGGATACACGTCCTCCCCGCCCGGCCCAGCCAAGATGGCCAGCCGGGGGGACAGGGGCAACCCTCCCCCCTCCACAAGGGGCACCGCTGATGAGCCACTGCAGGAAAATGCTGGTGAACTAGAAGACGGCAGCGAATGGAAAGTACGAGCGGGGACGGCAGGCATCTAAGAACGTCGCTGCTGGACCCTCAGGCCCTGCAAGGCTGCAGGTGGAACAGAACAGCTGTTTATCCTCAGAGCCAGGTGGGAGATGCGCCTAGACCTCGAGGGCACAAAACTCACAAGCAGCCCCTGAAGTGGGCGGACGTTCCAGAAAAAGGGCCTCTGGTTACCAGCCGCCACCAGTAGAAATCCGGTGCGGTTCACCAAGCATGCTCTGAATGCCACTCGCCCATCGCTTGCCCCCTCTGCTCACCCGGGCTCATCTGCTCACCCACCTTCAGGCGCCACCCACCCTGAGGGCGAGGGCCCGCGTGTTATTTATCTGTGTGCCCCAGAGGCACAGCACCAAGCCGCAGTCGTTACTCTGGTCAGCTCTGCTGAAAGAGACCACTGCCGCGGGTGCCGACAGCACCACAATGGGATAACAGACGGATGGAGTCCAGTTCCTGAGTCCAGGAGCTGGCCATCTGGCAGGGGGAGGAGGTACAGACACTGGTGACCGCAGCGTAAGGCAGGATGTGAGACCCAAACTCAGGGGGCCCGAACGTGTGCCCCAAAATCCTCCGGGGCTCCGGCACGTCCTGGCACGTGGAGGGGTCACTCGGTTCTCCGTAGGCCCGGCGAAGGTGCCTGTTCCAAAGAGGGCACGGGTGCCAACTCACCTGGTCCATCCCGTAATCCAGGGTCATGACCGCCAGGTACTTGATGTCTTTGCCTTCCTTGGCGCTCTTCAGTTCTATCAACAGGTGGTGCCACGCCCCGTCAGTCACGCGTGACCTGGACAACCTCATGGATGCCACGTCCGAGGGGCCGTGGGACACCTCGAACTGGACGTGGTTGTTCAGGATCTGTAGGACAGGGAGAGCCAGACCTACCAACTGATGTGACGACAGCAGAACAGAAAATACTCTGCAGTCACTTACGTAACAGAGCCGTGCAAACAGGGCACTGGGCCACAGATAAACCTAAAAAGTAGGCCCAGTGTAATTTCTTGTTGCCCGTAACACTCTTCAAGATCCTATGCCTTTTTCTGTGGCAAGAAGTGTCAAATGTGGACAGAGGGCAGGTAAGATAACTCGCGTGGGGCTTAATTACTGGGAACAGTCACAGACTCTGATGATTACTGGGCTCTTATTTGTGGAGGCAGATGTTCCACTTTTTGAGATGGGATTCAAGCCACCATGTTTATATATACGTACCAAAAAAAAAAAAAAAAAAGCCATAGGTAAAATAACTGGCCTAAGACATTCCTGTTTTAAGAAAATATCTTTAACGCCAAGATCTCGTTTCCCCTCATGGACCAACCCTCTTCCTGAGAACACCTAGAAACACAAGATGTAGTACTGAGTGACTCAAGGCTGGGTTACAGAGCCACGACCAAGTAGAAAATGGAAATCTGCAGAAAGGAGCTCAGGGTTTCCTTCCGCTGATGGTTGTCAGCTGAGCCTAAAAGAGGAGCAAAGCTTTCCATGCTCCTGGGGCTAGGATGACAGAACCTGGGATTCGGAACCCGCCCAAGGTATGTGGGGGTACCCGTCGGAAGCAAACACGAGGGACAGCCACACCACCATTCTGGCATCAAATTATCTGTGTTTTCAATATGATGTTCGGCACTCGATCAAAAATAACCACATACCCAAGGAGATAAGACAGTGTGTGTGAAAACCAAGAGACACAAGAAAGAATGGATGGAAACAGACCACCCCTGCCCCCGCCGCCCCGGGTGGATCCATCAAATAGAATCATCAGACACAGACTCGAGGACAGACTTGAGGAATCACAGAACTTTCAAGGAGACAGATTCAGGTGACCATGAGACTCTTACTTTTGCAGGTAAATGTTACACTTCGGGAGACAAGATTGAAGCTACCATGTTGAAAGACATGTAAGGAGATGGGAAAATAGCACTGCAACTAACCTAAGATACTCGTGTTTAAAGACCGCTTCAAGTAAGAGAATAGGTTAAAAAAAAAAACAACTACGAATGCACTGCTTAAAAGAGACAAACATAAAATATAAGGATTCAGAAATGTTGAAAGTAAAGGCTAGAAAAAGACACATCACGTAAACACCAACCAAAAGAAAGCTGGTGTAGCTCCAGTAATGTGAGACAAAGTAGAGACAAAGGGAGACAAAGTCGACATGAAGGCAAACAAAAAATTCTAGACATAAGGCAATTTTCATAGTATGACACAGTCACTTGTCCAGGAAAATAAAGCAATTCTAAATTTGTATGCACCTAACAACACAGCCTCAAAATGGATAAAGCAAAACTTGACAGAACTAACAGGAACAAGAGAGACATCCACAATGAGGGTTGCAAACTTTTAAAACTCACTTCTTTCAGCAACTGAGCAGACACAAAAATCAACAATGACATAGAAAGTCTGAATGCCACAATTAACAAACTTCACTCACTTGATGTATATAGGACACTACAGAACACAGCTATAGAACACACATTCTTTCAAGGCATAGGTGGGACATACACAAAGAAACGATGAAATGCTGGGCTGCGAAGCAGGTCTCTACACGTTTCAAAGGTCTGAAATCACACAGCATGCCTTCCCTGACCTGCAACTATGCAAAAATCAACAACAAAATGATTTACTAGAATACGCCACCTGTTTGCTAATCCAGAAACATACTTCTAAATACCCAAGGATCGAAGAAGAAATCATAATGGAAAACAGAAAATGTTTTTAAGTGATTACCAAGATTATGCAACCAATAACGTATATTGGTTTTTAGTCTTTTTAAAAAAATTTTTAATGTTTATTTTCCTTTCATGTTTTTTAAATGTTTATTTATTTTTGAGAGAAAGAAAGAGAGTGCAAGCAAGGGAGGGGCAAAGAGAGAGGGAGACACAGAATCCGAAGTAGGCTCCAGGCTCTGGGCTGTCAGCACAGAGCCCGATGCGGGGCTCGAACTCACAAACCGTGAGGTCGTGACCTGAGCCGAAGTTGGACGCGCAACCGACTGGGCCACCCAGTCGCCCCTTTTGGTTTTGGGTCTTAATCGAGAGTGAAATAAAGAGGACTTTTTTACCTTTTTCGGCTTTGTCTCCATTTGTCCACAGAAGTTTAAGTCAATGTCCTTAATCTCCCTGGCTATGCGCTTTCCTTGCAACAAAACCCTGAGGCCAGTGGATCAACAATAAAAATGACATATGTCTACAGACAAAGGCAACAGAATGAATTCCAGGCCCATGCACAGTAACTGCTCACCACCTCAGGTCTGTCGCCGGATTTAAGAGGGGCAGCATTCAACAATGGCCAGGTTATCTCCCTTGACAATGCAGGCGAAGCGAGGGCGCCTGAGTGCAATTACCCAAATTGTTTGGGCTGCAGGATGACTACGTAGCTTGTCTGGCCTGCCGCGGAGGCCAGGAACACCTACGCGGCTGCCCCACAGAGCTTACAGGGTCTGCAGGAGGCCTGTGTTCAAACACACCACATGGCAATAACCCAGAACATTCCAGTAACGCCCAGCTGACCGGCCTTCGGGCCCTGGAGCGCCCTTCTGGGTGGCCACTGAGGTCTGGAGGACTCCCCCCAAGGCCACCACTCTTACCACCCAGCCTTCCACAGGGAGGGGCCCCCCCCAAAAAAAAAAAACAAAAACTAAATTTTTGGATTAGCTACCCATAACGTAATTACTCAAACAATACGGGAGTCTGTGGCTTTCAGTGTTGTTCCTCCTGAAAGCATACTTCTTTCCTACGGAGACCCCGCTGACAAAGGACAACCTACAAGTTCCAATTCATCACCTGAATCGAAAGAGCCAATTTAATTTGTTCCACAGTGAGATAACCGCAGAGAAAAATGCCATCCTGAGGCAAAAGTGTGCTTGCCAAGTTCTGGCCCGGATCTAGCTTCTGGGACTGCCTGGAAACCTATGAAGTCACGAGTTACTAAGGAGAAACAGCGACAGCTAAATTATCGGATGCACAGAGGTACCCCCTTCAGCACCCCCGAATGGGTCCGCGCTGGAAATGCCGCTGAGCAGTGACGCAGGTGAGCCGGGCAGGTGGAAGACAGAGAGGCTTCCGTCCGGGCTCTGAGCCCCCAGCCCCCCTGCCCGGACAGGGTTAGTCGTGGCCCCCTGGCACCCTGTCCTCACTGATCCGTGGGCGAGTCTGGGGCCTGCCTGTCCACTGGGAGCCCTCGAGGTCCTGTCCACACTGACCTCCGACACAGAGCCCGCAGGGGGCGCTGGACAGTGCCTGTGTCCCCACCCGCTGCCCCTGCCATTTCCAAGTGCTTCCAGGTGGATAGCCCACAGGGGCGATGGGAGGGGGTCCTGTGGGCACTACAGAGCCCGGGGCACAAGGGAACCACGGGGCCCAGAGCCCAGAGTCTCTAGGCCTCTGCTGAGCAAAAAGAGATCGGAGTGGACGCTCCGTGGGGTCCATCTCACGTCTGACCTTCTGACCGCAGCACAGCCTGCTCTGTCTGGGAACTAAGGCCACGCCTCACTGGGCGGAAGGACCAGTCCCCAGGGCCCAGGGCAGTGGCGAGGAACAGGTCCCACATGCCGCTGCTGCATCAGGAGGCAGATCAGCTCTGAGAAGGGTCAGAAAGTGGACTTTCTAAGAGGGACAATCCCTGGGTGTGGCCCCCTGGCCGAGGGGCTCGGAGGTGGAGGGTTTACTCAAGAACCTCCCCTCCCGTTCCCCCCGTCACTGTAGACAGAAGGCACCAGGAGCCCAGAGAGAGCAGGCCCGTACCCAGGCTCCCCGGGTGGCAGGGTCTCCTGGGCCCTCGAATATCGCAAAACCGCAGGCTGGCGTCGAGGGTGAGAGCCCCTCCCTCCGGCCACCAGGACACTGGGCCAGAGGCACGAAGGCAGCCTGACAGGGTCGCTGGGTGACTTCCACAAACGGCAATAACTTTCCTTGTTTTTCCAAGTGAAATCTCTGTGGAGCAGGGAAAATGCAGGGAGAGCTCTTTGTGGCACAGAGATTAACGAATACGGTGCGTTTAAACCCTTTCTTAAAGGTTTTTAGGAGGGGCACCTGGGTGGTTCAGTCGGCTAAGTGTCCGACCTCAGCTCAGGTCATGATCTCACGGTTCGTGGGTTCGAGCCCCACGTCGGGCTCTGTGCTGACAGCTCAGAGCCTGGAACCTGCTTCAGATTCTGTGTCTCCCCCTCTCTCTGTCTGGTCCTTACCCGCTTGTGTCCTCTCCCTCTTTCAGAAATGCATAAACATTAAAAAAAATGAAAATAAAAGGTTTTTAGGAACTCTGCTTATCTGACATTTAAAATAGACAACACAATAAATTGCAAAAAGGTAAAGAGAGCACACGCGGGAGGAGACTCAGCGTTCGGGACTTCGAGGAAAGCCCCGGCAGAGCGTGGGGCACAGACCTGCACGCGGCACCCCAACCCCGGGCCCCCCATCTCTACCCGGAGGTGCAGCTTGCGCCCCCTCTAGTTCCGAAATGCCCGCAGGCCACAGCCGCTGTCTACAACACGCCTTGGCTGAGTTTCGCAGCTGAGGAGCTGGGCTGCTGGGTCCAGCCGGCCTGTGCGCCCCGCCCCCCGTCTCAGGAATAATGGAAGAAAAGAAAGTGCTGGAATCAATCCCCCCAGGGGGAATCGTGGCTGCACACCGGATTCCCTGCGCTCTTCCCTGGCATGAATGGCGGGATTGTGCGGCTGGCTGGGAAAGCAGGCTCGTGTTTCCTTTCTTCCTCACTCTGGGGACCCCACCGGGCCGGTGCGGGCGGAGGGAGGCGGCGCAGGGGTGAGGTTCCCTGGAGGGAGGCGGCGCAGGGGTGAGGTTCCCTGCCTGTGTGCGCGGGAAGCCTGTGCTTCCTGGGGGGGGGGGGGGGGAGGGTGCTGCCTGGGTGGCTCTGGCTGCCCCACTCAGCTCGCCCGGGTGGGACGTGGTCCCCCCTCACCTGGAGACGCAGCCTGGAGGCCATGCCTGCGGTGGCCGCCATCAGCACGCCGTCCTCCTTCCTGGTCCGGAACATGAGCCCCAGGTACCAGGGCACGGAGATGGTGATGTCCAGGTCGCTCCAGGACACGACGCTCTCCCCGCTGAAGCGCTGGGGGTGAGGCATGACTGCGGACACAGAAACGCGGGGCCCCAGGTATCAGACGAGCCTCTGAGAACCGTTGCCGGCTGCAGGGGGGGGCAGGACGGGCTCCCGGGAGAGGGGAGGGAAAAATTTCTGGGCCTTTTTCGCTGCAATACAAAGGCCAGTCTCAGGGGCACCTGGGTGGCTGGGTCAGCTGAACGCCCACCTCCGGCTCAGGTGGTGCTCTCACGGTTCGTGGGTTCGAGCCTGCGTCGGGCTCTCAGCTGTCAGCGCTCTCCTCTCTCCCTGCCCCTCCCCTGCTCACACTCTATCTCAAAAATAAACGAACCAACCAAACGAAAACTAAGGCCAGTCTCGGGCGTCCATCTCTAGGTCTCTGAGCACAGGAGCCAGCGGCTTACAGAAGCCCACCCGGTAGGGCACGCGCCACTTTCCCGGGGAGTGAGGCTGGGGCTTGGGGGTTCCCAGCCCTGGTCAGGGCATGATGGGGGGGCTCTCGGGCTGGATGTCGTGGCTCAGAATCCTTGGGCTCCGCAGATGGGGTGCTGGGGGGCGCGGTGATCCCAACCTCCCTGCCCCACGTGACACCGACTGGGTGGGGAGCCGAGGGGGCAGGGGCGGGGCTGTGCGGGGAGCCCACAGGGCGGGGCTATGTGGGGAGACGAAGGGGTGGGGGCGGGGCTGTGTGGGGAGCTGACTGGGCGGGGGCGGGGCTGTGTGGGGAGCCCACGGGGCAGGGCTGTGTGGGGAGACTATGGGGTGGGGCGGGGCTGTGGGGGGAGCCCACGGGGCGGGGGCGGGGCTGTGTGGGGAGCCGATGGGGTGGGGCGGGGGCGGGGCTGTAGGGAGGGTGGTCTCAGGGTGGGACGGCGTGAGCCTGCGATGAATACCACGCACGTGTTCCGGAAGAAACACCCCGACCCTGTAGCCTAACCAGCCCTCATCTGTGTCTGGGGGGGGGGCTCCGATGCCCAGGCATGCGGGCCACTGTTTCTCTCTTCCTGGTTGTGGGCACAGAGGTGGGAAGGCCGCTGGCCAGCCGAGGGCTCCAGATGTTTGGGGGGGACCACAGAGGTGGATCAACACCCCATCCAGTGTGTTACCCTTGCACAAACGGGGTGCCGGCCAGCCGCCCCGTGTCCTCCAGACCCCGGCTGTCACACAGAGGAACGTCCCCCAGGTGGGGCGCACCCGCCAACAGCACAGGGCACGCCAGCTGGCGGCTGCCTCTGGGGGACCACAGCCTCACGAGCCCCGGCCCGTCTGTTTCCTGCTCTTACAAATCCAACGCTGGCATCTGTTCACTCTGGCACAGCCACGGCCGGCCGGGCCCCACGGCCTCCATAACAGGAACTCTAGGTGTGGGCGTGTGTCCCACTGGCGGCCGGGCCCCCACCCCCCGCTCCCCCGTCCCCACCCTCTCTCCCCGCCGGGCCCAGGCCTGGGGACACACACGCCATCGGAGGCTGCGGCCCTGGCCGTGCCAGCCCGCGTGAGCCCCGTCACCCGACAGCGATGCGTCCGAGGCCCCGAGGTCGGGCGGGCACGGATGCCAGGCCCTTACCTTGCTCACAGTTCTTCCCGCCGAACCGCAGCGGGCACTCACACACATACGTGTTCCACCTGCTCACGCACGTGCCCCCGTTCTGACACCAGGTCCGATCACAGAAGTTCCTCTGAGCGTCACAGCCTGAGGACACAGGGCACGCGGTACGGTCTCAGAGCGGGAGACGTGAAGGGATCGTGCCTCGGGGGGACCGGTCACTGCCCCCGACGCCAACCCCGCGGTGCGAAAGCAGCCCGGTGAGCAGCAGCCCCGAGGGGAGGCAGACAGGCCGGGACCCTGTGGTGGCAGTCCGATGGTCAGACCCGGAATGGTACAGGAAGCCCTGCCCGTGTCCAGGGACGTCGGGTCACCTGGTGACATGCTCAAGACCGGGGGACCGAGTGCCCTGCCCAGCCCGGCGGTGTCACAGGCACCCCAAACGCCCGGGCCCCAAGAGCAGCATATCCGTGAGCCCGGGCCCCCCTCCTACCGGCCCACCGCTAGCTGCACACAGGTGTGGTCAGCTCTAGGAAGAAGTCACTGCCCAGGACGTGGAGGAGGCCACCAACGCCCGGCCGTGCGCCCCGGCGGTCGTTCGCACCTGCCCTGGTGCCGTTGTTGGCAATGAAGCTGGCCATGTCCACGTTCTTCCCGTCCACGGACAGGTTCCGCATGCAGCCCACAAACTGCCGGTTGTGCACGGGGAAGTCTTCGGGCAGGTTGGGGACGCCTCCCAGGAGCAGAGGGCCGGTCAGATCCAGGGACCTGCGGGGGCAAAGGTGAGAGGCAGCGTCGGGGGCCCTGAAGCTGCCGTAACATCCCGGTGGCCGCCAGACACACCCATCAACTTGAACGTCCGTAACTGAACGGGGAACAGGGGAGGCGGGCAGCCCACAGGTCAGACCACACACGGCAGGTCCCGGTTCTGGGGCCACCACTGGCTTTCACGTCTCTCTGTGCCTCAGGCTCCTCAAACCTGCATCAGAGCCGGGCAAACGGGAGTCCCACCCACTGCCTGGGCCAGTCGAAGCCAAACACGCAGCCCAGCAGGCACGAGTCAATGCCAAATCGTGGCACTACCCCTCCCCCCAGGCTCTGATGACCTTAAAGAGGTCACAGCACACGAGAGCCCTGGTTCCACATGAGCAGCGGGGTGGCCTTGGGCAAGGGGTCTAACGTCTCCAGGCGACAGCTTTCTTCTCGGTACAATGGGCACAGCTGGGTGGGGTGGGGGGAAACAGGCATATTTCATTCCCCACGCCCAGCACGGATTGGGTCCTCCAACTGTGGACGCCGAAAGCTTCTTGAATACTCCACCACGACGCAATTAGGAAGGAGCAAAGCTCAGGCTGGTGGGGCCGGCATCACAAAACTGGCCTTAGGGCTGTCTGGGCTTCCGAGTTAGGATGATCCACAGAAAACCTCCGGGACGTACCAGAGGGAGGTTTACTGACCCAACACCGGACCGCAGGGACCCGTGCCTGGTGGATCGAGGCCAGGGATCCCACAGTCTCTGGGGTCATCAAGCCAGCCGTCACAAGCCAGGCCGTTCGGGGTTGGTCTGGCCATTACTTTCGGCAGAACTGATGAGAGTACTTATTCTAGAAGGTTCTAACGTGTCAGAGGGAAGGTGCCCCAAACAAGGGGAGGGAATCTGACTCCAGCCTGGACGGGGGCTGCCAGGCCGCTGGGGCCCCCGGTGCCCTGCCTCAGGGTCCCGCCCTGGACGACCCTGCTGGGAGCAGCCGTCACAGGGGGTGACTGCCTGGGCCTCCCCCGCCAAGCCCCGGGGATGCTCACTTCTTGGAGCCGCTCTGTGTGCCCTGGGCAGCGCAGCTGTAGTTCCCGACGAGGCCGCCAAAGCGCACAGCCACGGCCGTGTCACAGTCGTCCACGGTCACCACGGCCACCTTCTCTCCAGATGGCCCGTGGGGCAGGCCCAGGCGGCCGATGTTGGGCTGTGAGAACAGAAAGCACAGAAGGCATGAGTGTGTCCCCTTCAAGCGCCCGCGGTGGGCTCACCAGCGCCAGCACATGCCTCCCGTCTGCAGGGGATGAGGACGTGGCCAGGCCACGTGTGGACGGCCTTGTTTTAAATTAGTTCCCCCAAAGCGGCTGTACTGGGGACCCCTGAAATTCACGTCCTTCCCAGAGCTTCTGAATGTGCTCTTATTTGGAAATGAACGGTCTGCAGGTGTAATTAGCTAAACAGGGTCACACCACAGCAGGGGGGACCCTGATCCGATGTGACCGGTGACCTTATAAGGCAGGCCCAGAGACAGACACACGGGGAGACGCCATGTGGCAACGGAGGCAGAGACAGAGTGCTGTGTCTGCAGGCCAAGGAGCACAGGGGCTCCCCGGCACCACCGGGATCTGGGACCCTCCCCTGGTGCCCGCTGACAGAGCTGGGCCCTACGGACACGGTGGCCACGGCCTTCTGGCCTCCATTACCGTGTTGTCCTAAGCCACCTAGTTTGTGGTATTTTGCTACAGGAGCCAGAGCCAAAGCCAAAGCCCTGGGACGCCTCGGCCACACGCCTCCCGAGCGGGCTCCTGCTCACCCCTCCATGTGCCTGGAGCATGGACCCCCGAGTGCTCCCGGTCACTCCTGGGCCCAGGGGCCTCTCCTCGTCCCAGAGTGACCCTCCCATGCCCTTTACTGGCCCCGAAGTCAACCACCCTTCACGCCCCGAGGCCAAGCCCCACTTGCCTCCTAAGCCTCCCCCCTCGGCCGTCCCTGCAGGCCTCACACACAGTCTCCCCACCCAGGGCTGGTTACAAGAATTCCTCTGGAATTGGTGACTTGGGGGGTAACCGGCTCACTTCTGGAAGAAGCAGGTTCCCTTCTCAAGGAAGCTGTGGTTAGTGTCCAGTGACAGTAACACCCAGCCGGCCCCGCCCCTGTCCCCGGGAGTCCCCCACCGGCCTCCTGGCCTGTCCCTCAAGGACACTGAGCACGTCCACCCAGACAGCCCTCGGACATCCTTCCAGCGCGAGGCCGGGAGCCTAACAACGTGACTGTGCGGTCTCAAAGTTCCAGAAATACAGCAGGTGGCCAGAGGGCTGGTACGGGCTGGGCCAGGCAACCTTCCCCGTCTGTCCAACCCGCAGACAGATGGGTGGCTGGTGGTCCGCGTAGCGCCATCAGGCCTCCCAGTCGGCACACGGCTCCCTCCTCCCCACAGACACACGCCTTCTCCAGCCCCCAGAAATCCTTCCCATCACCCCCAAAACCAACAGGCCCAGTGTCCCCACTTGAGAGTTCTGGGATCCGCTTGTGTTTAGAAGACGATACAAACTTGTATTTCTTTACAACAGTATTGGAAACGAGGAGCTGTAAACATAATAGAGGGTTAACTAAATCACCTCCGTACCTCTTAATAGGAAAATAACAACGACACAGTGGATGCCAAGAGAAATCTTCAGGTTTTCAGAGGAATAAAGAAGCTTTCATTCGATGGGGGACACTGAACCAGAAGGCAGGACAAAGAAGCTGCTGGTAACAGGAGTTCAGCCAGGTGGCCACACCGTGTGATGCCAGGGGGTGCCCCGTTCACCCTGGTGGTGCCCCCCCCAACCTCGTCCCAAGTTGGGCAGTGCACAGCCTGCACCACTGTACATGGTGATGCCGGGGAAGCCTACCACTCCCTCTTGGCCAACCATCTGAGTGCACAAGGCCTGTCACTGAACCTCAGTTTCTCTGTCTTTAAGAAATACAAATATTAGAATACCTGTCCTCACTATGTTACAGCGACATCAAGAATGACATTAAACGAGACACACGAGTCTCCTGGAAAGCCTTCTTCGGTAAATCCAATGCCACCCGGTATCCTAGTTCCTGGATAAGCTTCTTCAGTTTCTTTTACACCAGTTGATGATCATTTCGCTTTTGGTTATTCAAGTCAGATGAGTATAAAAAATAATCTGCTTGCTCGCTCTGTTACAGCAGCCCGCTTTGGAAAACAGGCACAAGTGCCTATTATAGGACGCTTAAGTGTTAGCTGCCATCCCTGGGGAAGAACCGTCCCCAGGCTGTGTGGCCCTGAGTTATCTTTAACGTATAATCTGCATTTTGGGGGGATGGGCGGGAGACTTCTCTGGAGACGAAAATGGCATTTACACTTGCAAAGTTCTAATGAGGCAGAGCTCCTGTTTGCAAAACCGCAAACCGGCTCAGAGCTCCAGGGTCCACGCAGGATGGGCGGGAAAACGAGGCAAAGACTCCCCCCTCCACCTCCTGCAAAAATCAACCTTGGTATTTAGAGCAGCCCACCCTTACGACGGGCTTCAGGGGCGCCTGGTGGGGCTCAGTCGGTTGAGCGTCTGACTCTTGATCTCAGCTCGGATCATGATCTCACGGTTTATAGGATCAAGCCCCACGTTGGGGTCTGTGCTGAGCGTGGAGTCTGCTTGGGATCGTGTGTCTCCCTCTCTCTCTGCCCCTCCCTTCTTGTTCTCTCTCTCTCTCTCTCTCTCTCTCTCAAAATAAATAAATCAGCTTAAAAAAAAGAGAGATTTCAAAACCTGGTGTTACTTCATCAAAGCAGCAAGTGCGACTTTTAGGAGAACAGACAGTCTCCAATAAACATCGTCCAACACCTGCTTCTCGATTCCTGCTCCCGGACCCAGGGGCCGTCAGGTCAGAAGCGATGGCCCTTTCGGCCACAGAACCACACATTCTCAGATTAAGAACTGAAAGGGCCAGCAGGGGAGACACAGTGAAGTGCCCGGGAGAACCCCACCATCCCGCCCCTCCCGAGGCTGCCCCAGAACACGCAGCACGAGGGACAGCGACCTAACACGCCCGCCAGTCTGCTTAACGCACGTGACGACAGCCACCGCACGGTCAGCCCCGGCGGGAGAACACCAAGAGAGCACGGGGAGCGGCCATCGCACAGGAAATCCGTACGGCAGGGGACTTGAGACACACGACTTACACACAGAGGTTAAAGGACCTGGCAACGCCCGCTGCTGGGGACAGACCCGAGACACTGAAAACAGAGACCCCGACAAAAACCCGCTCACTGGTGTTCATGGTAGTGCTGCTCACGAGAGCACCAAGGCACAAACGACCCAAACGTCCGGCAGCAGAAGGACGGATAATCACAACGTGGCCTCTCCATTCCACGGAAGTTCGATTCAGCCTTAAACGAACAAAGAATTGACACCAGCCACCGACCGGATGAACCTCCGGGACATGATGCCGAGGGAAAGCAGCCACCAAGGCCCCCTGTTGTAGGATTCCGTTTCCAAGAGATGCCCAGAAGGGGCAAGTCCATAGACAGGAAGCAGGCACAGGGGGTCGGGGGCTGGGGGGAAGTGGGAGAGACCGCTGGTGGGTACAGAGTTTCCTTTCAGGGGGCTGAAGGTATTTCCCATCTTGACGGAGACAGCGGGCTGCACAACGTTGCGAATGCACCGAGTGCCACGGAGTTGTTCACTTTATTATTACTTTTCTTTATTTTATTTTACTTTTTAAAGTGTATTTCATTTTGAGAGAGAGAGAGACAGAAAATGAGCGGGGAGAGGGGCAGAGAGAGACGGGGACAGAGGGTCTGAAGCAGGCTCCGTGCTGAGAGCAGAGAGCCCAACGTGGGGCTCGAACCCACAAACCGTGAGATGGTGACCTGAGCCGAAGTCGGACGCTCAACCGACTGAGTCACCCAGGCGCCCCCCGAGTTGTTCACTTTAAAACGGTTCATTTTGGGGGGGCGCCTGGGTGGCCCATTCGGTTGAGTGTCGGGCTTCGGCTCAGGTCACGATCTCACGGTTTGTGAGTTCGAGCCCCGCGTCGGGCTCTGTGCTGACAGCTCGGAGCCTGGAGCCTGCTTTGGATTCTGTGTCTCCCTCTCTCTCTCAAAACTAAACTTCAAAAAAATAAAACGGTTCATTTTATGTGATGTGAGTTTCATCTCAACAAGAAAAAAGGCCAGTTTTCTGGACGGGCCTCCACCCTCCTCGACCCCCGTGGCCACTCTCTACCTGGACGACCTCTGGGAAGCGCCATCCCCATTTCTGTGTCTAAAGCGGGGATGACAGCACGTGGCCTTCCTGCGGAGACGGTCACCAGCAGGGAAACGCAGTGACAGAGGGAAAGCGCTCGGTCGGGGTGGGCCGAGCGCACGTCACCGCACAGGCAGCCGTGACGGGGCAGGACGGAGAAGCGGAACAAAGACAGCAGCAGGTGTATCTGATCTGGGCTCAGGTCATCTGTTCTCGCCCAGGGAAGACAACGCGCGTCCCCTCCCGCGCGGCCGGCATGTCGACGGAATCCCCGGTGGGAAGGAACTCGGAGGGCCATGGAAGCACCAGGCTTACTTCTGCGCGTCCACCTGTCGCGTTTGAAAAAGACAAAGCAGTCTGAGCCGCTCGTTCGGGGCGCTGACGCGGGGATCTGGCACAGGCAGAGGAGAGCGCACCGAGACTCTGTGCACGCAGAAGGGCGCACAGGGACAAGAGAAACAAGACAAAATGAACGGCCCCGGATACTCCTAAGAATTGTTAAAAGTGTGCCACCCGTTTGCACAGAAGTAAAACACCCGGGAAATAGAGACACCTCGTGCCAATGATTCTCACAGCCAAGGGGGCTGGACACAGGCCGGGCGAAGGCTGGCGTCCCCCCATCTCTTTCTCGGGCTCGGCTTGCCCGGCGGGGCGGCCGGCCAGGCCCGGAGGACCCCACGCCTGTAGGAGCCAGGCCTGGACGCTCAGGGTCCGAGCAGAGCAGGCAAACTGGAGACACACGCCGGCCAGCAGGGCCTGCAGATGGGGACGGCTGTAGCGCTCCGTGTGCACAGGCGGCCACGGGGCAGGTGGAATCGGGGCCCGCGAGCACAGACCCCATCGTACCCGCCCCTGCCGCCAACTGAGAAAAACCAATAGGGCTGCCGTGTGCTTTGGGCGGGACCTGAAACCAAAAGGCTCTGCACCTCCGTGTGGATCCAGGTTCCCGGTTCTCATAAGTCAATCCGAAGTCACCACTTAGGGTCCTGTCCCTCTTCCTTTCCCTTCAATTTATTTTCTGCGCTCGGTGCAGACCCTCCCCCACGCTTCCTTCCAGATGCTCTAGAGCCGCCGGTGGAGATTTGCCTGCGTGTACAAAAGCGTCTGGTCCTTACAAAGCGCTCACGTTTCTACAGCCTTTTAACCCGCTGCAAACAATTCCTCATCGGGGAGGCGAGTGGGGTTCGGTTTCAAACGTGGGCTGCAGGGGAAGGCGGCGCGGGGGGCTCCTCGAAACCAGATACCCGGAGCGGCCAGGCTTGGGAACGGAGTGGATTCCCGCTCTGTGTCAGAAACGACCAACCGAAATTTGCACCAGAGAATTCACACGCGGCTGGGCTGTGGGAACGTCGCGAGAAGTCAAAACGCAGCCTCGGACGCGTACCCCGCCGTCGCTTCTCAAACACAGCGAGGTTCAGACCGGACGGGAGGGCTTGCCGAACACAGCCCCACCGGCCCAGGCTTCCAGGATCCACACCAAATTCCTAAGGAGCCTCCCCACGGGGCTTTGCATGAACTCCGCTCAACCACCAGACTGCGAGCCTCAGCTCCGCCCGTAACACGCGGGTGTGAACTGGGTCTTGCCCCCCAGGCGGGCCAGGACCGCCTCCCAGGACACCTGCTCTCTGGTCAGGCCTGCACACGGGAGCTGTGGACCCCAGGACAGTGCTGCTGACCAGCCTACGGGGATTCACGTGCAACAGTGCACAGGAAAGGGGCAGTGGGGGAACGTGGGAAGGACAGGCTAAGGGACCCGGCGGCTTCACCCCGACGTTCCAGCCGCTTGCGGTCACCTCGCGTGCCCACTCGTACTGAATCCCACGACAGGGCGCGGCCACGTCAGGCACAGTGAGCGGACTCACCTGCGCCCCAGATCTGCCACGGAAACGTGCGAGGAACCCAAGAGCGACACTGACTAGACCAGCTTCCCCAAGGTGGCAGAACCGGCCAGGCGTCTTCGGACCTCAGCACACGTCTCGGCGTCTCCATGAGGACAAAATGGCTTGTTTGCCGACAACCGGGCTGCCTCCCCTCGTGGGGCCGGTGTGAGCGGCCCAGGGCCTGGAGGCAGCCCCGAAGCCACGGCTCACTCCCCTGTTCCACCTCATCTGCCCTGGCAATGGGGGAGGGGGGGGGGCTGGGGCCTGTTCAGCAGCTTTAAGAAGTCAACTAAATTGCCAGCCAAAACTCCGAGTTCTCCCAAAATTAAGTTGTAAAATATATACTTCCTGAGTTGAATATTAAGGACAAAAAGACAGGGGGGCCTGGGTGGCTCAGTCGGTTGAGCATCCGACTTTGGCTCAGGTCACCATCTCACGGTTTGTGGGTTCGAGCCCCGCGTCGGGCTCTGTGCCGACATCTCGGAGGCTGAAGCCTGCTTCCGATTCTGTGTCTCCCTCTCTCTGCCCCTCCCCCGCTCATGCTCTCTCTCAAAAATAAACATTAAAAAATTAAAAATATATATCTATATATTAAGGACAAAAAAGGCCAGACATTTTGGGCTTTTTTCCCGTAAAGATGCTGGAAACCTATTCCTGGGGACACAGCATCCCCCCACCAGGGTACGGGCAGCAAATGGCTGCCTGCACGCCTGATGGGACATCAGGCAGGTCACTTCCTGGCCGCCAAGTTCCTGCCCACAGTGAGGCTGAGGAGGGGGCAGGCGCTCCTGACTCCCTCACCTGCTAGTGACCTGGTGTGGATTACGTACCAGTCCGAGCCGGGCAGCTCCTCCCGGAGAGCCGCAAAGCTCCCAGCTACCCGCTCTAGGGTCACTGGGGAACAAAACGGAGAAGTGGACCTGAACCCCTCTGCAGAGGGTATCTGGAGCTGGCCTGGCTGCCCCAACGTGAGGCCCAGCTGGGAGGGCCTGGGGCCGGCGGGGGACACGGGACAGCAGCGTCCACAGCCCCCGACGAGTTCACATCCTGACCCCGCTGGGGAAAGTCACCTGGCCGCCTTGCCCGCCAGGCCCCTCTGTGAAACAGGGGTGAAAACAGCGCCTCCCTCGTGGGACGAAACGCACAATGAACGTGAAGGCCGTGGCACCACCCCGGGCGCAAAGGGGGCGCTACGCAGAGTTCGCGGCTGCCGCGCTGCTGGGCGAGGATGGGAGGAAAAGCCAGAAAACCGCGCAGATGGCTGTTCTCCCTGTGTTTTTGCTTCTGTATATTTTCCTGTGGTTTTAAAAAAACAGCAAACTTCTTTTCACGCCTTTGAAGAAGAAAGGAGCAGTCAACAGCTTGCACGTGAACGCATCTCCAGGGAAAGCCTCGGATTCTTCTCCAGGGCTTGAACGCGGAGCAGCCAGAGCTCCGGGGTCCTTCCTTTGTTCGCTCTCCGAGAACGTGCTGGACTGTGCCAGCAGATTCCTCTTGTTTGGGGAGCGTTAAGAAGAAAAGATTTTCAACAAACGTCAGAATCCGCTGCTCGCTTTGGAGTTTCATTAAAAAAAAAAAAAACATCACACCAGCGTCTTCTGTTTCTCAGGCAGGTGGTCAACTCCAGTTGACGCACGATTGTGGCCCCAGGTAGAAAAGGAACCCTGTGCATTTCTGACGGACGCACAACACGCGGGGGAACGTGGGAGCCAAAGGCTGGAAGGCGGCCTGCGTGCCCGGCACTCTATACAAATCGGCATCTCCTGAGGGCCCCTGATCTCCGTGGGGATGACTTTTGTTCTGGAAAAGATCCACGGGGCACGGTGCCAGCCGCTCACCAGCCCGACCCTTCACCAGACAAAAGCTCTTGGGGTCCATGAGGGGGCCGGGAGCCTCCGCTGCGGTCCCTGCTGGCAGGGGGCAGGTCCCCCCGCTGCTCGGCCAGCAGGCCCCCCCGGGTTTTCTGGGAGCCAGGGAGTTTGTGCAGATCTGCTCGGAGGCTGGTCTTTTCTCCGATGACAAATAAGAGGGCTTAAAATTGGGGTCCCTGGAGTTTAAACAGCACTTTCTTAAAAAGCTGGGGTAACGTTCCTTCTCTTGGGGGCTTTGCTCGACACGAACTGGGGGGACCTTCAGGCACTAGATAAGAAGCTCATGCCACTCCGCAGGTGGGATCCACACACCCGGGCCTGCTGGGACCACACGCAGAAGGGGACCTGGGCCCATGGGCAGGCTCTGCGCTCAACCCACACCTCCCAGGAGAGAAAGGACGACAGCTCTCGGCAATGACCAGGTCGCTTAGAATGCACGGATTTACAGGCCACAGGTCACCTTTCCAAAAAGCCACCTCAGACAAAGAGAGAAGAAGGGCTTACGGGAAATGTGCACACACACACACACACACACACACACACACACACTCCTGCAAAGCCCTGTCTGCTCCTGCTGGGACCCTGACAGGCCCCTCTCGGTTCCCAGAGTCCAGACAGCAGCACAGAGACCCCACAGGCCCCTGGCTTCTCCCAAGGCCCCCAGGGTCGGGGAATCTGTGCTAGCCCTTGGATCCAAATTGCAGAAGGCAGAGCCCACGAGTGGGTGAGAGCCCCTGGACCCCAGCCCTGACCCTCCTGGCCTCACTCTGAGCCTCAGTTTCCTCCCCCTTCAAGGGTGGACGTGTGGACCCCAGTCGGTAAATGTCCTCGTCCGGGGGGTGGGGGCAGAGGTTAAAAAAAAAAAAAAAAAAAAAAAAAAGGGGAGGAAGCCCGGGAGGGGGAGGGGCGCCTGGGAAAGCTGGGACGGATGGAGGGCTGAGGCAGGCAGCAGGTGCAGGACAGTGACCGCCACGCGACCAGGAGCCCGGGCGGAGGCGGGCTCCCCACACAGCCCGTGGACACAAAAGCCCCAGGGTGGGGCTGTGCGTGTCCCGGGGAATCGGTGTGTTTCCACAGCAGGTGGCTGTCTGCCATCTGCCGAGGCCGTGTTTTGGAGAAGAAGCAGGTGACTTCCAGCCGCTGGGCCGCCCACAGGCCGGGCCCCTCACCTCACCTGGACCCTCCCAGAGGCCACTCAGGGCACTGTTCTCTCCACCCACTGGCGTCCCTGGGAGGCACGACCCCTCCAGGCCCAGATGAAGGACAACGTGGTTACAGACACTGCCCTCTGATTTGATAGGCAAATGGAATGCACCTGTTATGCGAGCATGGCTGTTCGAGATTTATCGACTACCCACGGGGGCTGACACAGCGGAGGCCATTCCGGTCCCCGAGAAACTGGCTGTATCCGTGGAAACGCAGCCGGAGAGGAAACAAAAGCAGCCAAACTCCGGACTGGAGGCTTGGGATGAACGGGGTGACCCTGCCCAGAGTAAACCTTAACCACACGTCACTGTGCAGCTCTGTCCGTGGGAGAAGCAAAGCCAGTGTGATGCCACCCCCCCACCCCCGTGCGGGGGTGGCGACAACAGAGCCCCACCTGGCCTCTCTCGTCTCCCACCTTGATGTCCTCGGCAAAAGTTTTCCTAAACTTGTAAAACTTTGGCTTCTTTGTCTCGTACATTCTCTAAATCAAACGATTTTTTTAAACAGAAAGTTAAAAGGAAGAAAACAAAATTGGTTCGTAGTCCCATCACCCATCATTCCTGCTATACTCTTAAGAACACGTAAAACACAGGGGTGCCTGGGTGGCTCAGTTAAGCGTCGGACTTTGGCTCAGGGCGTGATTTCACGGTTTGTGGGTTCGAGCCCCACGTCGGGCTCTGTGCCGACGGCTCGGAGCCTGGAGCTGCTTCGGATTCTGTGTCTCCCTCTCTCTCTGCCCCTCCCCTGCTCCTGCTCTGTCTCTCTCTGTCTCTCAACAATAAATAAACGTAAAAAAAAATTTAGAACGTGTAAAACACAAAAAAATCACAGAAAGGTACAAAATGAACACGAAACATATCGTTTTCATCATGTTTCTCCCCAAAGTTGTCCAGCATGTGGTAGGCTGTTTACAAAAGAGCCACAGCCAATGCTTCTGTCACAGAATCACAAGGAATAATAAACATCTGATGTTTTAAGACACCATGCTTTACGGTGATTTGTGACCTAGCAGAAGTTTTCTGATACATGCTGTTGATGGGTTTGGGGTTTTTTTGTTTTTTTTTTTTTTTTAGGGGGATACCCTTCAGAAAAAAAATATGCATATGCCAGCACATATTTATATTTTTTTCAAAGTACTTTTAAAGTTTATTATTTTTTTAAAATGTGTTTAAATGTTTATTCATTTTTGAGACAGAGACAGAGACAGAGACAGAGTGCGAGCTGGGGAGGGGCAGAAAGAGAGGGAGACACAGAATCCGAAGCAGGCTCCAGGCTCTGAGCTGTCAGCACTGAGCCCAACACAGGGCTGGAACCCATGAACCGTGAGATCCTGCCCGGAGCCAAAGTCGGACGCTTAACTGACTGAGCCACTCAGGTGCCCCTAAAGGTTTTTTAAAGTAATCTCTACACCCAACGTGGGACTTGAACTCACAACCCCAAGATTAAGAGACGCAGGCTCCACCAACTGGGCCAGCCAGGTGCCCCATATCTTTCAAGGTTCTTTTAGTCGAGCGTTTTATTT
Source organism: Panthera onca (assembly GCF_046562875.1). Classification (NCBI taxonomy): domain Eukaryota; kingdom Metazoa; phylum Chordata; class Mammalia; order Carnivora; family Felidae; genus Panthera; species Panthera onca. Next base: position 138,118,691 of record NC_138345.1, read on the forward strand.
TGAGATAGTCATAGGCATGCACATAACTGAGAAAAATAACGAGAGAGATCTGATGTGCCCTTTACCCGGTTTCCACCAACGGTAAACATCTTGCAAAACAGTAGAAGACTATCACAGAAGGATGGAGAATGTTCCATCACCACTAGGACCCCGCCTGTGGTCCTTCCACAGACACACCTGCGTCCCTCCTGCCCCCACCTCGGCCCCGGAAAACTACGACTCTCTTCTCCAATTCAGTCCTTTTCGTTCTTTCCAGAACATTTTGTAAATGGGATCATGCAGTACCTAAGCTTGTGAGGCTGGCTTTTGTCACTCATCATGTGTCTTTGCTGCAAGAACCGTGAGTCACAGCCCACATTCCACGCAAGGGACGCACCACAGTCCGTTTAACTGTTCACCCACAGAGTCCAGTCCGGGACTGCTGTGAACATGCCATGTACAGGCTTCCATGGGGACATGAGCTGCACGGGGTCACGAGATACACCAGCCTCTGGTGTCCTGTGCTGTCTTCATCTGGTTTTCGTATCAGGGTACTACTACTAATGTCCCAGTGACCTGGGAAGCGTCCCCTCCTCTTCTATTTTCCTGGAAGGGATGTATAGAATTGGTGTCATTCTTTAAACATTTGGTAGAACTAACCAGTGAAACCATCTGGGCCTGGAGGGTTCATTTTGGGGAGTGTTTAAATGACAAATTCCAAGGGCGCCTGGGTGGCTTTGTCAGTTGAGCATCTGACTTCGGCTCAGGTCATGATCTCGTGGTTCATGAGTTCAAGCCCCGCGTCGGGCTCTGTGCTGACAGCTCAGAGCCTGAAACCTGCTTCGGATCCTGTGTCTCCCTTTCTCTCTGTGCCCTTCCCCCACTCTTGCTCTCGCTCTCTCTCTCAAAAATGAATAAAACGTTAAAAAAAATTTCCTTTAATAAATGACAAATTCCATTTCTTGAACAGCAAGGTGGTCCAATTCTTTATTTCATACCGGGTGGGTTGTGGTGGCTTGCGTTTTTGAGAAATTGGACTGTTTTGTCTGGGTCCTAAATGCACACACAGAGGATTGCGTGTGGAATTCTTCCACTAACCACCAGTGTCTGCAGGGTCTGTACTGATATCCTGTTTTATTCCTCACACTGGGAACCGTGTTGTCTCCCTTCTCTCGTCAATCTGGCTAGAAGGTGATCAGTGTTATTGATGTTTCCAAAGCTCTTTGTTTCATCGATTTTCTGTATTTTTTTATTTTCAACTCCTCTGATTTCTGCTCTTCATTATTTGCTTCCATCTGCTTGCCTGCTTTGAGTTTCTTTTGCCAACTCACACGTGTGGAGAGCTTGACGGAATTAGAACACAGCTGACATTCAGCACAGTGTCACCTGACACAGGTGTGAGCATCAAGGGTGCTCAGACCAGCAGGTGAACTATGAGGACATAAGGGGGGGTGGGGTGGAAAATAATAAAGCAAACGTGGAAAAATGTCAATAACTGGGGAATCTGGTCAAAGGGAATGAGTTCTTATTTAAACTTTGCAATTCTTCCAAAAGTTTGCAATTTGAGATTAAAAAGTGTGTGGTCTACAACCAGGTCTTCAGTGTGTTTGTTACTGGAGATTCTTGAGGTGGAAGCTTAGATTATTGATTTGAGACTTACTTTCTGATAGTATTTTTTTCAGTGCTATGAATTTTCCTCATGGTACTGCTTTAGCTGCATCCTGCATATTTTGGCATTTTGTATTTTCATTGCCTACAAATTCACAAGTTTTATAACAAACTTCCTTCCTTCTTTCCTTCCTCTACTTTCTGAATAATTTGATACATTAGCCAAATCTCCATTAAGGCCCCTTGTTCCTGGCACCTGTTGGAGTCAGTGGTACAGTCAGGCCCAGGGAGGGAGCGGCTTGCAAGGTGGTGGCCTAGTGGGCCAGCACATTGTTTAAATAATGGTGGAGTGAGAAAATAAATGGCCAGATTGAGGCTAATGGGAACAGGTTTCTCACTGAGAGAAGAGGGTTACAAACATGAAAGAGGAAAACACTAGAATGAGCCTACGTTGGATGGAATTTGAGGGTTTCAACAAGTAGAGATGAAACAAACGTGAACTTCCGTGTGTGCATACAAGTCTGTGCACACACAACTACACACTGACACATGTCCCAGCTCTGCCTGTGAAAGAAATAGAGAGTGAGACACCCTGGCAGCACCAAGCACACCTGGCACCCGAATCTTGGTTTCTAAATGCCGTTTGTCGCAAAAAGAATCCAGAGTTCTATGGATAAATGGCTGATTCCAGGGCTGGGGTTGAGGACCAGATAAGCCTGGAACATCCTTCTGTGCCAACCAGCAAAGGCGCACTAATACAAATGGCGAGGGGAGTCAAAAGGCCGGAGCTAGATACAGCTGGCCCTTACACCTGTGTCCCTTTTGCCAAATCTGAGACACGGGCCAAACAAGAACTAATCTGAACATCGAATTAATGAAAAGGATAGATTATGGTCCATTGAGTAAGACAGGAATTTGTGAAACCATACCAAATATAAATAAACAGAAAGAAGAGAGAATTCTTGTTCTAGCAAAAAGAAAACGTATACATTTGGAGACCTTGACGGAATTAGAACACAGCCGACATTCAGCACAGCGACACCTGACACAGGTGTGAGCATCGAGGGTGCTCAGACCAGCAGGTGAAATATGAGGCTATGTGTGCGGGGGTAGAAAATAATAAAGCAAACGTGGAACAATGTCAACAACTGGGGAATCTGGTCAAAGGGAATATGAGTTCTAACTTTAACTTTGCGATTCTCCCGAAAGTTCCCAATTTGAGATTAAAAAGTGTGCGGTCTACAACCCGGCCTTCAGTGTGTTTGTTAAACCCATGAACAACATTCTTAGAGATCGTTTCCACGTCAGCACACAGAAATCGACTTCGTTCCTCCTCATGGCTGCACCACCCTCTATTCTGCCAAATAACTTCTCCGCTTCCCTAAGTCGGACTCGACAAGAGAACTACGTGTCCCTTCTCATAAAAAACAACAGTTAACACCTGCTGACATCTGCACCGTTTCAGAAAGCAGCACATGCCTATCACTCTCTATTAACAGCCGCTTTCCACCCTTCTGGAGACATCTCAAAAGGACGGGCTCTTGCTGGGCTCTAGCCCAAACAACACAAGCCCCACACCTCCCCTGCCTGGCCCAGTGCTTGCTGGAGGGGTGGGGAGGGGCGAGGTCATGCAGGCCTATTTGTCCAGAAGAGTCAGCTCAAGGAAGGTGCTCGCTGCTCCTTCTCGGTCCCTCCTCCTCTTCCCTCTCCTCCCCTCCATCCTCCTCCCTCTTCTCTCTCCCTCCCCCGTCTCTGGAACAGGAGCTCCCAGGTGATGCTTTTACCTCTTCTGTGCTCTGTACGTCCCCATATCTAGAACAGTGCCTGGTATGCAGTAGACACTCAATAAACGCTCCACATATTGGTGAGTGAACACATGGCATGAAGAAAGGTCTACAAGGAGTGATCAGGGATACCAGGCAGCCACAACCCCATGGCCACACAGTTGAACCACAGGGGTTCTGTAGGAATGACCCCCAGGAGGGCTCCCATCAAAACCAGCCTGACACAAGACTCTGGGCAGAAACCCTTGGGTTTTCTGGAGCACTCAGTGAAGCAGAGGGAGACCCCCACCCCGAGCCCAGAGGGCAGCATGTGGGGTCACTCCTCTGCACTGCCTCGCACATCACCCTCTCCCTTCGAGATTCCTGGAAGTTAATGTGCGGCTCAGACCCAAGAGCTTATGAGTGACTTCCAGAAACACAGGGCAGGGTCCTGACGACACCCAGCAGCCCCTTTCCCCAAGGTCATGGAAATCTCAAGCACCTGGATGCTCTGCCCAATCAGAAGGAGAGAATACTGATGCTGGAGGGGGTTTCCATTTAACTCGAGCTCTCCTTTCTTGATGAAAATACTTTCCTCGCTTACTAAAGGCAGCCCACATCATCTCAGAACGGCCCCTGAGCCAGCACGGGCCAAGCCTACCCAGGACCGTGTGGCCAGCCCAGCCTCAAGGGACTCCACCGTCCCATCCAGGCGGGTACGGCCGGCCAACGCATCAGTTCCCCTGCTGAGGCACCTGTGGGGACACCTGACAATAGACGGAAACAATTCTGGTTGTCACAACGAGGGGGTGCTGCTGGCACCTAATGGATGGAAGTCAGGGGCACTGCTCAACACCCTTCGGAAACAAAGAATGAGCCGCTAATGACAGGCGTCAATAGTCCCGAGGTGCGGACGCCTGTGTAACACGCCTCACGTCCTCCTCAACCCCTTCTTCATCCTACATCAAAACCCCCAGCCGATCTGGCCCTGTCTGACCACCACTCCCACCACCCACTCTCTCCTCGAGCCCCATGCCCCAAACAGGCCACCCTGCCTGATGTGTCCCAGGAGCGCGCCCCCCTGGCACGTCCGTGTCTTCCAGTCTACACGTCTATGTCGACTCCCGGGGCGCGCACAGCTGGCTTGGGCGGACACCCCCTGATGCCACGGTCAAGGCGGACATGAGCCGTCCTGGTTTCCCCAGGACCATCCTAAACCTCTCATTAACAAGGGTCTATGCCTGCAGCCCCGGCGGAGGGATCCGGGGGGCACGGCGAGGGGCCTCGATGTGACCCCTGCAGACACCCAGCACGACAGCAGGCCCGTGCTCAGGGACCCAGTGCCCCCTTGCACAGAATCCTCCGCAGGAACAGCAAAGAGATGAGACGCCCACGTGAGAGCCGTTTCCACAGGGAGCCTGAGTCTCCCCACCCCGCAGCCACCCCGCGGCCAAACCCGAGTTTGGAACAAGGCGTCATTTCCAAATACTCTGCAAACCTCTCCCATCAGGTGCGTTTGCTCTTCTGCGAGTTGGTGGTGCAAACGTTTATCCTCCAAGAGGGCCTCGGAAACAATGCACGTCCGCGACAGAGTCAGGAGTCAGGATCACAAATAGTCCAGACCAGCCCTGAACCTCCGCGGTGGGGGGGGGGGGTGCGGGAAGGGCTCCGCCGAGCTTGACAAAGTTCAACATGCCTGTGCAAAGAGGCTGCTTTGAAAACACCTTTCCAGAAAAGACTCCAGTGTACCTTCCTCTCACGGAAGGTGAATTGCAGACCTTCTCGTCTACAACGTCATCAAGCGGAGAAAAAGTAAACTGACTGCCTGCTCTCTGCGTGGGAGGCCGACCCTACGACCTTATCAAGGGCCTGCTGTGTCTGGCTTCTGGCTGGCTTTGGCCAATGGGAGCCCAACAGGAGATCAGGGGGAGGGCAGGGCGAGCTGTCAGGAGAGCCTCTGCGGAAGGTCACTGCTCCATGTAAGTGGCTTCTCTCCAGGACTCTGTCTTTCTGGGCTCTGCCGTCCCCTTGTTCCTCCAGGCCTGAGGGGAGCCACGGCCACAGCCCCGCTGCGGCCACCAGTCCAGGGTCCCACACTAGCCCTCGTGGATGCCCCACACCCTATTTTAGGGATAAGCCCTGCTGGGACCGTCCTGTTTGAGGGTTCCCTGCTTCCTGCCTGATAAAACGGCCCAGGCGGATTCCCAGGCCCCCACGCCCCCTGCAGACTTGAGGAGGGTCCGTGGGGGCCAGGGGGTTCCCACGCAGGCAACGCAGAGCAGACCCGCCTGGGAGAAACAGGAGGGAGGGCGTGTGAACCAGAGCGAGGGGCGGGACTCTCCACCATTCTACCCTCCCTGACTGCCCTGAATTATTCAGATACATTGTCTTGTAAATGGAGTGCAGGTGAGGGGCCCGTGGCTGAGCCGCTCGGGAGACCTGTGGCTCCAGGAGTTTCTGCAGGGGCAGGTGAGGCCTCGCCGAGGACCACAAAACAAGAGGCCAGAGGGCAGAACAACCAGCCCCTAGGGTTCATTTTCTGGGTTGCCTTCACCCCTTATCCCGGGGCGTCCTGCCTTGGGACGGGCAGCCCTCTCACCCCTGCAAACAAATGTGCCTACCCCTGGCCGTGGGCCACTCAGATCGTCGCTGCATCTGGAGAAGAGCCTCGGGCAGCGAGACAAAAAATACCCGCCCCCCGCCCCCCCCCCCCCCACTAGACAGAGGTGCATCATCTCTGCGAACACTTCCCCGACTGTGTGGCCCGCAAACCCCACAAAGGAGGCCTTAAGATAGAAGTGAAAACTGCTGGGTTCCCTCCATCGAATAACCTCGGGCAAGAGAGGAAACAGCTGAGCTCCAGGAAAGGAAAGGCCTAATCCTGGCGCTGAGGGTCTGGCTCAGCGGCTCATTGCTGCTGAAAGGCCGGCCTTGGGAACGGAAGGGGCGGGTTGCCGGGGACCCACCTCTGCGTGCCTCCTGGAGGGAGGCTCCTTCCTCCGGGACGTGCCGGGGGCTGCCTGGCTGTGGTGTTTACCAGCTGGCTGCCGGCAGGCAGGCCCCTGGTGGGTGCTCCCTATGTGCGGGTGGCGGCCAGGGATGGTGCAGTAGGGCACGGGCAGGGGCAGCCAAGTCGGCGGTCCCGACCCCGCCCAACTGTGACACACTGTTGTTTGGGCCATCGGCAGATTCCAGAACTCGCTACGTGCAGGCACTCTGACGGGGACGCCACGGCCCGGCAGAGCCCCGCAGCCAAAAGCCTTCAGCCGGGTCTGGTGGGGGAGGTGTGTTCCCACACAGGCAGGAAAGAAAATGCACCAGGTACGCGGTCTTTGCACCAGGTGCACGGGCTCTGGGGGGTCCCCTCGGCCCACTCTGACCGGCTTGCACCCTTAGCTGGCGCTCAGCCCCCATGATCGCTGTTGGACGCAGGAAAGCTACCCAGAGTACATGAATGGAGAAACCAGGGGGCGTGTCTCTGTCCACCTGTCTGTCCTGCTGGCTGGAGCAGATTCAAGCAGGCAGAAGGCTCCCTGGGCTCGGAGGGATCGTGCCCCGAGCTACGGGGACACAGAGGCCCACGGGGCACAGCCCCGTCCTCGGGGGCTCCTGACCCCCCGGGACACAGGGGCGCAAGTCTCATTATCTGTGCCCAAGAGAAGGCTGCTGTCTCTCGCCCACCCTCGGTGGGAGGCGCCCTGGAGTTTCCCAGGAAAGAGCAAAGCGGCTCCCAAACGCTACAGCCATGGAAAGTGGGGTAGTTCTGATGAACTCTTTCCTTACAAGCCAGGAAACGGCAAAATAAAACAAAACCAAAACTGCCCACACCTCCACAGCATCTCCTCCACCTTCCTGATGTTTGGGTTACATCCGGGTACGAACGGACAATCTTGGCTTTGGAGCTGTGTTTGAATGGCCTGCAATTTTAGCCACCGGAGCCACCGGCGATGACCCGAGCCAAAGCAGCCGCAATGAAGAAACTCTTTCCACGCCTCCCTCCACTGCAGGGGGACCTCTGGGGGTCCCCGAGTCTCCCCGACCCCAGCACAGGGCTTGGGGACACTTACACAGACCCTCAACAAACACTTCCTAAAGAACTTTTTCAGCCAGTATAATTTCGGAGTATAAATGACTTCAGACAGGGGCGCCTGGGTGGCTCAGTCGGTTAAGCGTCCGACTTCAGCTCAGGTCACGATCTCACGGTCCGTGAGTTCGAGCCCCGCGTCGGGCTCTGTGCTGACGGCTCAGAGCCTGGAGCCTGCTTCTGATTCTGTGTCTCCCTCTCTCTGACCCTCCCCCGTTCATGCTCTGTTTCTCTCTGTCCCAAAAAAATAAATAAACGTTAAAAAAAAAAATTAAAACAATAAATAAATAAATAAATAAACAAACAAATAAATAAATAAATGACTTCAGACAGAAGAGCTGCTGGGGCCCGGCCACTGGTCGCCCAGGCTGGCGGGAAGCGGTGGGGGGGGGGGGGGGGGGGAGGGAGGGGGGGCACCCCGTCCTACCTTGTTGTAATACTGCACCTGCACCGAGTGCCAGCGCCCGTCACTCACGCCCCCCGGGACCTGCGGGGTCACCGTTGTGGTGGCCTCACCTGCGGGTGGGGGAGTCCAGAGAGAGCACAGGTTAGCGGGCCACAGACGACACAGCCTGGATCGACGTTCTCTTCCAACAACGTGGGTGACGACGTGCTTCACGGCTCTTTAAATAGTTTCAATCTACAGATCAGATGCCCAACCGTTCCCCAATGTCTGGAACCCCGAGCCGGGCCTTCCGTCTTTTCAGCATCATAAATAACACCGCCATGAACACCTTCGTGCGTTCTGCATTTCCCCCCACAGGACAGATCCCCAACAGGACCAGGGGATGGGCAGGGAGCACGCTTAAAGGTGCTGCAAAGGACAAGGGTGGTTTCAAGCGACAGAGTGCCCGTGAAGGGCTCAGAGAGCGGCTCCTTCCTGGGGAGGAGGCCCCACCTGCTGAGAAGGTGAGCTGCACCTGTTCGCCCACAATCTCCAGGGCGATGAAGTCGTGCTTCTCGTTGAAGCGGCCATTATAGAGCAGCAGGGCGTTCCTCTCTTGGGTGGCAAACCTGTGGGGCCAAGCAGAAGCACGTCACAGGACGAATGGCCCGGCACCGAGGGGCTGCAGACGGCCGGGGGTAGGGGAACGACGCGGCACGCCCAGCCGGCAGAGGGCGAGAGCGTGGGGACCAACTCAGGAAAGACTCTCGTCCCCGGGAAACTCATTTTTCTCATCAGGAGTCGACGACCCATAAAACCTGCTTGGCGATGTTCTTTTCTGGGAATAGCAAAGCAGATACCACAGAGGAATCTGGTTTCCACGGCCGGGAGGACAGGAAAAGAGGACATCTGAACCGTGTCCTAGGAGGACGACGCAGCCACTGCACCAGTTAGAGGCGTGTGAACAGAAACACGTGTGGTGCAGGGGCGCCTGGGGGGCTCAGTCGGGTGGGCGTCCGACTTTGGCTCGGGTCATGATCTCACGGGTGGGGAGTTCGAGCCCCGTGTCGGGCTCTGTGCTGACAGCCCGGAGCCTGGAGCCTGCTTCTGATTCTGTGCCTCCCTCTCTCTCTGTGCCTCCCCTGCTTCCATTCTCTCTCTCTCTCAAAAATAAATAAACTTTAAAAAAAGAAGAAGAAAAAAAAAAAAAAGAAACACGTGCGGTGCATGTTCTGTTACTGGAAACGTCCCTGTGCACGTTCCTCAAGGCAATACCACCCACGCAGGGAGGCTGATGGTGATGACTGCCTCAGGGCCTTTGTCCCTGGTCTCCACCGCGATTTCCCTGCACTCCCAAACACTACCCCCTCCCTGCCCCAGGGCCTTTGCACTTGCTGCCTCCCCCCCCAACAACCCTCCCTGGCTCCGCAGATCTCTCAGGAGACACTGACTGCACTTTCTGTAAACTTAATTCCATCTACATGGTGCCCCGACCCGCTCAAATCTATCACATCACTTAGTCTATTTCTGAAGTTATGCTGTTTACTTATTCGTGTGTAAGAGCTATGATCTTTAAGGGAAGGAACTGACTCTCACTCACTACTGCATCCTGGAGCCCCCAACAGGATCTGGTCCATGTACGTGCTTAATAACGACGTGCTAACAAACAAATGAACGGGTGAAAGCATGATTGGAAACCAGAGGGGTGAAACTGAACAGACCTGCCCGACTTCAAGCCTCTGAAGAGTTAGAAACCACTTATTTGGGGCCACCTGGGTGGCTCAGTCGGCTAGGCATCCAACCGTTGGTTTCGGCTCAGGTCATGATCTCATGGCTTCGTGGGTTCGCGCCCCGCTTGGGATTCTCTCCCTCTCTCCCTGCCCCTCCCCCACTTGCACTGTCTCTGTCTCTCAAAATAAATAAACATTAAAAAAAAAAACCCCACGTATGTCAACAAGACGTAAACATTCTCAGAGATCTTTCAGCCAACCCCGGGGTCCCAAGAAGGCCAGCTCGACCTGGGGTGCCTCCCGACACCCTGGTTACAGAGAACCTAGAACGTCTCCTCTAGGAACCTGGGAACTGTTTCCTAGGCGAGCTCGATGTCTGTCTCACCGGAGATTAAGTGGGGGAAATTATTTCCTTTGATTCAAGGTTGGATTATCTGTTTTCAAGCAGCAAGAGTGTCGGACCCTGCCTCGGGCATCTGACCTCAGCCTTTCCTTTGAGCTCCTTAAAACAAACAGTTCTCGGGGCGCCTGGGTGGCGCAGTCGGTTGAGCGTCCGACTTCAGCCAGGTCACGATCTCGCGGTCCGTGAGTTCGAGCCCCGCGTCGGGCTCTGGGCTGACGGCTCGGAGCCCGGAGCCTGTTTCCGATTCTGTGTCTCCCTCTCTCTCTGCCCCTCCCCCGTTCATGCTCTGTCTCTCTCTGTCCCAAAAATAAATAAAAAACGTTGAAAAAAAAAAATTTTTAAAACAAACAGTTCTCGTCCACAGGTGAGGGGCCCTGTGGCCTCCCCCTCCGTTTACAACATCAGCAAGATCCAGTGACATGGTAGAGAAAACCCCCGCACAGTGAAGGGGATGCTTTGGGTCTGGGGGGAAACAGGCAGAAGAAGGGCACGGATTATGGACAAGACGGAGACTCCTGGGTCACGCCTAATCCTTGCCGGGCAGGCGGCTCTGCCATGGGTTTCTCCTTGGACCAAGGTGGGGGTCGGTACGAGGTGTTCGTGTCCAACGGCCCTGCATGCCCCCCGCCGCCCCGAGCTGGCACCCAGAGGTCTCCCGCTGGACACAGAGCCCTAACAAGAGACCCAGGGCCAAGGGGAAGGTCTGGACAGGGCAAGACAAGGAGGAAAGACCAGAAACAGAGACGGAGACGCGGCGAGGGGCCGGGGAAGAGGCCAAGAACACAGGATGGGGGGGCAGGGGGTGGAGGACGAGGAGGAAGGCGCCCCGCTCCACCTTTCCCACGGGGTGTCTACCCCCGAAGCACGGCCCCCAGAGCGTAGCTGCTTTTCTGCTGAAGTTCTGGGAGGACTTCTCGGGATTTTTGCTTCCGAAGTCATTCCCTAAAAAACTCCTCACTGATTCAGCGGCGCCCTGACGCCCTGGCCGTGGCCACGCGTACGGCAAACTGCCCATAAGTTGCTGGCAAATGGAATCAGCTAAAGACACCAAATCTGACAAGCAAGCGGACATCAATCACATTACGTTACCCGGACGTTAATCAAATGCTTCATTTCTCAGATTCTCCCTGAGTCTGGAGCCAACAGACTTCCTCTGTCGGTTTCCGGGCCTGCCCGCCTCCGGCACCGGCATTTCTGGTCCCCTTTCAGCTCAGCCTCCGACAGGGACCCCCTCCCTGCAGCTCACTCGCTGCCGGTGGTCGGGGCACAGCACGTGACTGAGGGCCATGGCTGCGCGGACGTCAAAGTCACAAGCCCCCAACCACCACGCGTCACAGGCCAGGGATAACACGTGCTAGGAGACCCAAAACGCCTTTGACCGGGAGGGCGGACGCCCGCAGGATGTGATGTTTTAAACATCAAGCCACACGGGGCACAGAGTGGCTGGGGACCCCACGGCAGAGCCCCGGTTTGGAAGGCTGTGCCCGCATGGTGGGCCTTCTGGGTGCAGGTCTTACGGGCTGAGGACAGAGACCCGGCATCCCGAGCGGCCCGGCACCCAGGGCCCAGCTCGGCAGTCGGCGTTGAGGGCCAGCTGCCCCAGACACTTCCTCTGCGCCCCCAAGCCCTCAGGCCACGCCCCAGGGAGGGACCCTCATCCGCCTTTCTACAGAATGTGGTGGAACCATGGCCCAAATAAAACAGGCAACGGCCTCAGAACTATGGGACTCCAAGTGACCCAAGCCTCGAAACCGCCTTTACGGTCAAAGGAAAACAGCCATCCAGGCCTGGAGGGCCAAGCGGAGCCCCGTGTCCTGCCTCCCCAGAGCACGGTGGTGACAGGCGTGGCTCTCCGGGAGCTTGAGAGCAGGGAGTGGCAGCCAGGGACCCTGCGCAGTGATTTAAAGGTTTCAAAGAGGGAGGGTACCCACCCTGGAGACTTCAGCATGATAAACGAGCTGAAATCAGGACAAAAATCAGGATCAGGAAGTCGGGCCTGAGTTCCCACCCCTGACCAATGAGCTTGCGTGGAGAACCAGTTTAGGGGGAGAAGGTCCCAGCCACAGTGCAGAAAACCCACTGATAGCTCAAGCCCCGTGTGGCAGGGGCAGGCCCAACGGGACTCAGGCTGACTCCGGCCAAGCTGACGAATCCAGTGCCGTCACACCAGCTCACCAGGGAGAGAGGATGAGGCCAAGGTGCTGCGGCCGGGGAAGGGAGAAGCGAAGCGGCCAAACAGGGGACAGGAGGACGAGGGCTCAAGGGGCTCGTAGGATGCGACAGGGTGAGAGGCGGGGGCAGAGGCCAAGGTGGGCCCTGAGCCTCAGGCAGCTCCGAAGAGAGGGGCTCCCGGGGGAGAGGTCGGGGAGCCTGAACCACATGTCCGGCGTCCCAGCCCTCCAGAGCTGGCTTTGCCCGGGATCTCCACATGATCGGGGAGCCTTTCCCAGCATTCATTTCTGGAGTCCCTCCCACTGGACTTGAAGATCCCTAAGGATGTGTCTAAAGTCTTTCTGATTCACCCGTTACCCAGAGCATCTCTGGCATAACAGGTGCTCAACAAGCATGAGCTGAAGCAAACTGAGGGCACCGGCCCCAACCACGCTCAGCGCTGGGAACGCACCGTGCGGCCCTCGAGACGGCACAGGCCGGCTTCCAGCTCCTGCCCACAGGCCTGGCCTGCCCTGTGCCCACTGTGCTCACGGTCTTTCCCCCGAAGCAGCCAGCCCACACTCCCGGCTGCACCGGGCTCCACTGGGCTGGAGCCACGGTGGCACATGCCTGGCCACTCACCGCAAAGACCAGGCCTCACAGCTGACTCTTCCGGGCTGCAGCTCCCACCAGCACCCCCCAGGGCCTGTCGGCTGCACTGCACCCCTCGCCTGGTGGGGGGGGGGGGGCGGCGCAGGACCCCCGGAGAGGAGCCTGTCTTCAAAGGGCAGCCGGCAGGGAGCAGATGTCTGCTCCAAGGGCACAGGTGCCACGACCCCACCAGGAGGCCACCCTACGGGCCCCCAACAGGGACACAAACAACCACACATCAAATACACCCCACTTCTGCACAAACGTACGCAGAAATAAAGCAGCACCTGCACCCTCGACACAGGCGAGGCCACAGGCGGCTGCCCTCGGCTGCCCAGCTCTCGGACCCAAGCTGAGTCGACCCGGGGCCCGGCCGGCCGGGCCCCGTGCCCCCCACCTCTGGGCGCCAGGGCCGCCCCAGCGTCATCGGCAAGGGAGCGGGACGAGAAGAGCGAGGGCAGGCTTCCGGCCAGGCTCCACCCCCCCACCCCCGTCCCCCGCTGCTGGCGTCCTGAAGTTCTGCCCTTGTGACCAAAGGGCCCCCGGACGCCGCCCCGCTGTCCCCTGGAGACGGCTGCTGCAGCACCAGGCGCTCTCCCGCGGGGCGCACGGGACGCACTCACGCGAGGGAGACGGTGAAGTGGAAGCGCTGTCTCAGGCCTCGGAAGGTGACGAAGGACCGGGGCGGGAAGCTCCTGGTGGTCACCTCGCAGTAGGGCCGCTCGAACTCGCCGGGGGGGCACACGCAGTAGAAGCCGCCGATGAGCAGGTTCACGCACGTGCCCCCGTTCTTGCACACGCCGTTGGCGCAGCGGCCGGAGCGCGAGTTCACCTCGCAGTGCTCTCCTGCGGGACGAGACGGGCGGGGGAGAGGTCACCCTGCGGCCCCGGAACCCGACCCGCGGGCGGCCGTCTCCGTGCAGCGCGTAGACACCGCAGCGCCCGGGGCCTTCCGAGGACCGCGTCGCAGTCGTCCCGCGTGGTGGCACCCCGCTCCCGGGGGGCGATCCCAGGACAGTTCCCCGGAAACACCCCAGGGGGCTCCTCCACAGAGGTCCCATCCCTGCCCCAGCCCTGCCAGGGTCCCCGCGCTCGGGGGACAGAGGAACGTGCAGGGGTGAATGCTACACCCCACTAGCCCAGCAGGGCCTTCTCTTCTGCGAGAATCATCCAGACATGATGAGAATAAGGGGGCGGGGCCCAGGCCCCCTCCCACAACCGTGCCTGTTGCAACGCCTGCACAGTCAGAACAGAGGGGGCGACCGGGGTACACGCAGGGAGCACGCTGGGCCCAGGGCCACCACCTCGGGAGGCCTCCCGCCCTACGCGCGCCCCCTCGCACTGCCCCGAGAGCGTGGCCAACGCCGGACCCCCGGTGTGTCTGTAATCCCGCCTGGCCCCCTCGCCAGCCTGGAGCTCGCCAAGGGCAGGCGCCACTGTGTCCCCACATCCCGCCGTGGTGACAGCAGGGTCCCAGAGGCTTCCCCAGAGAGACTGCCTCTGCTCCAGAGGCCTGTCAGACCCCGCCGGCGGGGAGGGTCCCCGCGCTCACCAACAGGGGGGACACGCTCTGGGAGGCTGGGGTGGATCCCGAGCTGGCAGCCGGCAGCGGTCTGCCGGGACGATTGATGCTCGCTCCAGGGACGGGGAGGGCGGCCCAACCCCGCGGCCCAGCCTGCCTCTGCCACACACAGGGAGCCACCAGCACCCCGCCAAGACCTGTGGACGGACAGGAGCTTCTAAAGAGCAGACACTCACTCCCCAGCTCCCGCCAACATTCTTTGCAAGTTACTGATTTTCATTTCATTTCATTTATTTTTTAAGTAGGCCCCATGCCTACCACGGAGCCCACCACGGGGCTTGAGCTCACAACCCTGAGATCAAGACCTGAGCTGAGATCAAGAGTGGGACGCGTAACCGACTGAGCCACCCAGACGCCCGCACCAGTTACTGACTTTAAATGAGCGCCTTTTCAAAGAAATGTTTATTTCTTTATCTTTCAAAGAGAGCACATGTATGCAAGCAGGGGAGAGGCAGAGACAGGGAGGGGGAGAGAGAACTCAAGCAGGCTCTGTGCTGTGAGCGCAGAGCCTGATGCGGGCATTGATCTCACAGACCTCGGCTCATGACCTGGACCAGTATCAAGAGTCAGATGTTTAACTGACTGAGTTACCCGCATGCTGCTAAATGAACACCTTTCAAAATGAACGTATGACATTCACATCTGCACCCCTGTCCCCCCCCCCCCCATCACTGTACAAAAACACGTCAGGGCAGTAAAAGCCCTCAGCGGTCTCCTGCACGTCCTCAGGAACGAATCACTTTCTTTGGAGTCCTTTCCTGTCAGTGCACCTGCTTCCGCCCCTCGTTACTGGCTGCACAGAATTCCACTAGAGGACCCATCAAAGCTTCAGTCACTAACGTTCCTTACTCTATTATTGATGGCGTGTATGTAGCTTATAGCTTCTTCTATTGCAAATCACTTTCAATATACATCTGTGCTGGGGTTTTGTAATGTTTATTTATTTTTGAGAGAGAGACAGAGTGAGAGTGGGGGAGGGACAGAGAGAGAGGGAGACGCAGAATCCGAAGCAGGCTCCAGGCTCCGAGCTGTCCGCACAGAGCCCGACGCGGGGCTCGAACCCACGGATCGTGAGATCATGACCTGAGCCGAAGTTGGATGCTCAACCGACTGAGCCACCCAGGCGCCCCCAGGATCTCTTTGCATTTTATTGACAATGTGCATTTGCTGCCCCTGGAGCCACCCGGTAATTCCTCTGCATGTTTTCCTATCAGCTCCTCATAAACGAAGGAAATCAACTCTCCTCTGTCGTTTCTGTGGCTGCTCCCTCCTGGCTTGAGGTTTACATACTTGCAGCCACACAGAGATGTCGTATTTGCAGACAGTCATATCCATCCATTTTCCCTTAGTGATGCCCATGCTCTTAGATTGGTACAAGACCAGTACGAAGGGATGTGAATCACACACCTCCAGAGACGTCTAAGAGGAGGGGCCGTGGTGCGGGGACAGTGGCCTTCAAGCGACAGCAGCTTCCTGGAGCCCAGGAGTCACTGGGATCCCCAGGCGTCGCCTTAGCCAACCGGGCTGACTAACAAAATATCCGCAGACCGTGTGGCTTCAAACAACAGACATTCATTGCTCGGGGTTCTAGAGGCTGTAAGTCCACGGTCAAGGTGCCGGCCACCCCAGCGCCTGGTGAGAGCCCGTCCCCGGGAGCCCACTGTGCTCACGTGCGTGCAGAGCAAGCTCTCTGGTGTCTCTTCTCGCGAGGACGCTAATCCTGTGTGGCTGGGGGTCAGGGCTTCCACCCGCGAGTCTGGGGATGGGGGGGGGACACGAGTCAGCCCACAGCAGGCACGTGCGAGATCGCTGAGAATGTGAACGGACTGCAGGGTGATGTTAGGATCTCATCAATCTTGAACAAGGAAAGTGAGGTGCTGTTGAGAGTGGGTGTTACGGTGGGGCCCGAGTGCCCCCTGGGACCGAGCCCCGGCGTGCTGGGTGCTGATGGCTCACATCAGACTCTGCACCCAGAACCCCCCCAAAGCCAGGAAACCGCCCTTGCTGGGGCAGCCCACACCCCGTGGCTGGTCAGTGAGGAGCTGGAGGGTCCGGTGCCCTGGCCCAGAGCTGGCCGTCTCCGGAGGTGGGGACACGGTCAGCAGAGGACTCTGTCGCTCCCCTCCGGCCCGTCCTGAGCCCCCGACCCCCAGGCGCAGCTCCTGAGAACACAGATCGCAGGGACTCAGAGCATTCCTGGAGGCCGAGCTCTGACGGTGAGGATTCTAGAGCGCGATCGCTGACCAGCGTAAGAAAACCCTTTCAGCCACCCGAGGGGGTGCTTCCAAGAAGCTCACTTTTGAGGCACAGGCCAAACTGACCTGCGGTCAGCATCGCAAACCAGTGGTGCTCCCAAACACTCTGGGCTTTCCCTCCCCCTCCCCCACGTAGCCCCAGTCGCAACGCCCAAAAAGTACAATTTGCTCCAGGCTGAGCCCCGTCGAAAACGGGGGGCGGGCGGCTTGAAATCACAGACTTCCTAACTAAAGTCCAGGACCGTGAAAGGGCCAGCAGGCCAGTGACCCCCAGGGCCAGGCCAGAAGCCCCGGCCAGCCCACCCACCTGTTCTCCCGGGCAGGGGCTGACCCCAGGGTCGCGTTGGCAGACAGGCTTGGTTCGCACCGGCTCAGAAGTAAGAGGAAAAGGACAGGAGCCCACGGACCCGCCTGGACCCCCTCGAGCTGCACCCTCCATGGAAACTCCTGGCCCCAGCTGGCTAGGGGGCTACCAGGGTGCCCCGCCTGCCACAGCGCTGGGCTCGGCCACCGTGCGGCTTATGTTAGCACACACACACACACACACACACTCACAGGTGTGCTGATTCATACAGCTGTGCACACACGTGCCCTCACACATACGCCTGTGCACTCACACCCTCCCCCACCCACACTCACACCCTCACACTTGCGACCCAGTGCTCCTGGCCTCCTCCAGGTGAACCGCCCACGGGCTTCTTCAATTCCCCGCCTTCCTTTTCAACGCTTAGCTTAACGTGTGTTTGTCCTCCGCACACTTCAAACTCTCTAATCTCTGCTTGAAAAACGTGTATGACATGTGGGAGTGTTTGCTCCCCGAGTTCCAGCTTGGCATGTCGCTGGCCAAGTACAGAGTATTCTGGAACGGAGCCGCAGCGAGGGGACAGGGCGGGGGAGTGCTCCCCAAACCGTGACAGCAAACAGAGGGAGGCCCCGCTAGGCCCTTCCCACAGCGCTCCGCCCCAAGGCGTTCCAGAACAGCGTCGCGTCGCGGGCTCGGGTCCAGGTGTTCCTGCACCCCCCCACCCCCGCCAGCCTTCCGAGGCCCCCAGCCCAGCCCTTGCCTGCGCGCCGGCCTGCAGACATCTTCCCCGGGGCCCGCCTCCGCGGCCCAGAGACAGGAGGCCGTGCGCCCGGCCCGAGAGCTCTGCGGTCCCCGAAGATGTGACTTTGACTCTGGCTCCCGGTTTTCCTGCTTACAGACCAGTTTTCCGGGGCTGCAGGGAAACTTCCTTCCCCAGGAGGAACAGAAGGACGGCTGGCGTGAGGGGGCCTGTCCCACCCACGGCCACGTGGGGACTTGAGCGCTCAGACCACCTGGTGGTCCCATGGGGGGTCATCCCTGTTTTTCTTCAAGATCGTGCTATTTTTTTTTTAATATAACTTGCGAACGAAGCTGTTTCCACGGAGCTGTTTGTTTTGATTTAACCGTAAAGGTTTTTTTCATTTCCAATAAATACTGGTTTCTTAAGGCTGGTGGAAGAAAGGACAACAAACTGCGTGGCT
Source organism: Panthera onca (assembly GCF_046562875.1). NCBI lineage: Eukaryota > Metazoa > Chordata > Mammalia > Carnivora > Felidae > Panthera > Panthera onca. The sequence continues at coordinate 138,136,788 of NC_138345.1, forward strand.
TAAAACAACAGAAACTTATTCTCTCGTGGTTCTGGAAGCCAGAACTGAGGTGTGGGCAGGAGGGGTTTCCTCGGAGGGTCCCAATCCTGCCAGGGCCTTCTGCCTTCCCCACTCCGGCGCTCCCGGGCTTGTGGCCACGTCCCCTCCAGTCTCTGCCTTCACATGCACATGTGTCCCGTGTCCCAAATCCCCTCCTTTCTCTTACAAGGACACCAGTCACCGGATGTTGGGGGGACCCCAAATCTGGGATGGTTTCATCCTGAGAGCCTTAACTAATACATCCAGAAAGACCCGATTTTGAAATGAGGATGCGTTTCTGAGGCTCTGGACATGAATTTGGGGGGACACTACTTAACCCACCACAGCAGCCTTCTGTGTTTGTCCTAAAATTAGGGTCGTGGTAAATTTTGGCCTCGGCAACCAGCGCCCGGAGGTGACGCAGCATCTGACCTATGAGGCCGCCTCGCTGGCTTCTGAGTGACATTCGGCTCTGATTCCTCTGCACTCAGGGGCGCTCTTCCCCAGCCTCGTCTGAAAGCCAGCAAGGGGGGGGGGGGGCTCCCCACCTCCACAGCCATGCCTCGGCCCGCTCCTCTGGGCCCCACCAACCAACCCAACCACCACCCCACAGAGCCCACACCTCAAACCCCGTCTTCCTCTTCCCTGGAGGAGGGGCCCTCACCATCTGAACGGGAGGCAAGCCCAGGGCCCAGAGACACCCTGCCCCTCCCCCTCACCTCCATCAGTGCCCCTCCCCCTCACCTCCATCAGTGCCCCTCCCCCTCATCTCCATCAGTGCCCGCCCCCTCATCTCCATCAGTGCCTGCCCCTGTCACCTCCATCAGTGCCCCTCCCCCTCACCTCCATCAGTGCCCCCCCACCTCCATCAGTGCCCCTCCCCCTCATCTCCATCAGTGCCTGCCCCTGTCACCTCCATCAGTGCCCCTCCCCCTCACCTCCATCAGTGCCCCTCCCCCTCACCTCCATCAGTGCCCCTCCCCCTCACCTCCATCAGTGCCCCTCCCCCTCACCTCCATCAGTGCCCGCCCCCTCATCTCCATCAGTGCCTGCCCCTGTCACCTCCATCAGTGCCCCTCCCCCTCACCTCCATCAGTGCCCCCCCTCATCTCCATCAGTGCCCCCCCTCCGTCACCTCCATCAGTGCCCCTCTCCCTCACCTCCATCAGTGTCCCTCCCCCTCATCTCCATCAGTGCCCGCCCCCACCCTCCCCCACCCCCGTCACTTCAGGGAGTCCCGTCCCTCACCTCCACTGCCACCTGCACCCCAGCAGTGCAGCCTCCATCCACACAACCACAGCCACCTCGCCGCAGACGCCCTGAACCCAGGCCAGCTGCCCACTGACTTGCGAACCCGCCTGTGCTCCACGAAACTCGAGAGAGAGCTTTTCAGAACGCTCCCCTTGCCAGGTGCTGGCTTAGCGGCAACGCACGGCTCCGTAAAGACGCCACTCCGCCCCGAGGCCCGGCCCTCAGCCACACCTCTGCCCCCACGAACGCCCCCTTTGCCCACGGCACGCCCCACACTCCGGCCACGTGGCCCCCCTCCTCCCAGGGCTGTCGGGGACACGACAGGTGACACAGGTGGTCACCAATGATAACCCGGCGGTGGCCCCCTTCCTGTGGGCCTGGCCTCCGGGGGCGGCTTCCCTGCACCCGGTTGCGGTCCTGTCCCAGGCACGCTCCCCTTAGCAAGCTGCACCCATATGCCTGACCAGGTCCAGGGCACCCATGACAGTCGCTAAAAGGCCCAGAAGCTTCTGGCTCCAGGCTGGCAGCGGCCGTGGGGCTGCTCATTAGCATCTGTGTCCCCAGGCTCCAGGGCGGGACAGGGTCTCTGGAGCCAAGTCTGAGCACGTCCGGCACGCAGAGGGTGCCAGGCGCAGAGGGGGCGCCCGATGCACACCCAGCGCGCGGCAGGGATGAGACAAATGCTCGGAAAATGAAATCGTAAAAAGCCAGGATTTCCCGGGTCCAAGCCAATGATTAATGCCTGCACGGAATTATAAAAGCTACTAATTCGTGTATTTGATTCAAACGGTGTTGGGAAAATGCTGATGTAATGAACGAAGAATTACTTTTATAGTTAAACACGCGTTTTGGAGAAGAGGCCAGTGAGGACTCGGGAGTGTTGGGTGTTCAGACGGGCGAGGTGAGCCCGGGAAGCTCCTTCTGTCTGGATTCTAGCACCTTCATTCAGGCCGAGCCCGGGTCTCCTAAGGGCACTTCCCACAGCGGCCACCACAGCTCATCTGTCTACACTGTAAGAATCTACCAACACTTTCTCTTAAATGTAGGTCCTATGCAGTGGGGTGCTGGCGAATCCTGAGAGCCGGCCCGGGTGAGGGGAGCCCCGACCTGCCCATTTCCCATTTCCACGGTGGGCACACCCCCTCGGTCAATTTCAAGCTAACACCTTGACATCACTGAGCACGAACTTGGAAGAGACGTGATAAGATAAGTTTTGTTTGTTTTAATCTATTTTTTGAGTTTTATTTACTTATTTTGAGAGAGAGAGAGAGAGAGCATGAGCAGGGGAGGGGCAGAGAGAGAGGGAGAGAGAATCCCAAGCAGGCTCTGTGCTGTCAGCGAGAGCCTGACGTGGGGCTCCAGCTCGCGAACTGTGCAATCATTTTCTGAGCTGAAATCAAGAGTTGGACGTTCAGCCAACTGAGCCACCAGGCGCCTGAGCCTCTGATTCCTAATTTTGGCCGGGGTCATGATCGCAGGGTCACAAGTTCAAGGGTCATGAGCTCTGCGCTGAGGGTGGAGCCTGCTTAGGATTCTCTCTCTCTCTCTCTCTCTCTCTCTCTCTCTCACCCTCTCCCCCTCTGCCCCTCTCCTCCACCTGCATGCTCTAAGATGAAATGAAATGAAATGAAATGAAATGAAATGAAATGAAATGAAATGAAATGAAACGAAATGATAAAAATGATCTTACTTTAGGTAACTAACTCGGATCAACCTTAGTGAGCCTCATATCTTTACCATCTCATACAGTTCTCATTAGAAACACTATTAAAATGAAACCCACATGTTCTCAGACACACTTCCTGTCCAGAATTAACTTTATCGTTCCTTTCCTGGGAGTCCTCATTCAAGTCAAGTTTGGGCTTCTCACATCCTGACATCCTGCTCAGAGTCAGATGCTCGCTCTGGGTCATTCCGACTCTGAGAAGAATCTCCCCTCCTCCTGCCATGCACCTCCACCACCCCCTGCCACCGTGATGAGTGCCAGCCCCACCCCCACGCCAAGGATCGGGTTCACCTGGGCAAACCGATAGCCGCACTCAATAATGCATACAGTGAACCACAAGCCCCCCGCAGGTGAGGAACACAGGGCTCCGCCTCCTGGTCTTGGCCCCGGTGCAGAACCCCAAGCAGAAATTTGGGGAAGGACCCCCCTTAACAACGAAACAGAAGCTCCCCGGAGCCGAGGCCCCTCCAGCCCCCTTACGCACATGTCCGTGACCGGATGCCTGTCCCACACCAGCCTTGGGGCTGGGAGCGAGGGGACACTGCCTGCTCGCCCCCGGCCTGCAGTGTTGAGCCACAGACCCTCACTCAGTCTGTGGCTGAATCCCCAGGAGAGGCCCCAGCGGGCAAGGGCTGGAGCCAAGGGCTCGCCTGCAAGGTGACTGCGGGGAACACGGGGTTACGGAGGGCAGTGAGGCCCGGCCATCACTGCTACTCTAATCCCCAGACATGGGGACTCTGCTTTTTTTTTTTTTTTTCATTTTTTTAAGGTTTATTTTTAAGAGAGAGAGAGAGACAGAGCACAAGCAGGGAGAGGCAGGCAGAGAGGGAGGGAGACACAGAATCGGAAGCAGGCTCCAGGCTGAGCTGTCAGCACACAGCCCGACGCGGATCTCGAACCCACGAACTTCGAGATCATGACCCGAGCCGAAAGTCGGACTCTCAACCGACTGAGCCTCCCAGGCGTCCCACATGGGGACTGTTCTAGTCACCATCTTGCAGATGAAGAAACGGAGGCCCAGCACCGTGTATAAAATGTATCATTTTTTGTATGTAACAAGCAAGTTCCTTAAAGATAAGGAAACTGGAGGAAAGAGAGGACGCCTGGGTCCGGGAGCCTGTGAACTGGGCTTTGCCGGAACGACTGGGGATCGTGGCCAGAGGGGCAGCGCGACCACTAGGCTCCAGAAGGGGCCCAAGCAGAGGGACGGGAGAGCCCTGGTCCTGGCCACCGGGACGTCACGGTCGGGCAGGATGTCTGTGCAAGAGGAAGGCGTAGCCGGGCACCTCGGTGTCACTGCACAGAGAGCAGGCAGGCAAGCAGGTGGCGTCGAGGTGGGGTGTGTGTGCGCATGTGTGAGATGTGTGTGTGTAGGTATGTCTCTGGGGTGTGATGTGTGTCTGGTGTGTGTGTGGGGTAGAGGCTGTGTGATGGTCGTGGCAGGAGGGGCGAGGAGGTTCGGGGCTGGAACCAGGGCGAGGCTGATGTAAATCGGCACCTCCGAGAGCAAGCTTCAGAACTTGCCCCGTGGCTGCTCCGGGCGGAGACCAGAGAGGTGACGGAGCCCCAGCCAGCCGGGAGAGGGGGGCACAGCCAGACAGAGACCCTCGGACCCTCCTGGACAGGAGGGGAAGGGCACGTACAAATTTGATGACTTAAGCTGCTCAGTAAATAAAGGGACAGTTCGCTCCCTCCTTGTCCTCAGAAACAGCCAAGGGCTTTGAACTAGAAAAACCAGTATTTTCAAAGTCAGCGAGGGAAGAAGTCGGGTCTGAAGCACAAAAGACACTTTGGAGCTTGAAGTTTAGGCAGAATTAAAGATCGATAAGGTGCACGGAGGACAGAGCGTCCGGAGAGAGTGCAGGCCCCACAGTCACCAACAAGGGACGGCTTCAGAGTCAGGTCCTCAGACACAAGGACACCGAACGTCAGTCCCCACCGTGGGTGTCAGGTTACTTTGCAAAGGTAAATCTTAACAAACAAGACGTGATCCAGCAGCGCGGTTCCTCGGGGGAAGCACAGAGACGGGAGACAAGGGACAGGGGACACTTGAGGGTCTCCGTCAGAAATGGTTCAACACTGGGAAAACATGCCCATTCATCCTTCCACCCACCCAGGGCCTCGGCGGCCCCTTCTACCAAACACCCCCCTCGGGAGCAACACCGCTGCCCCGGGACAGAGGCTTCCTGAGCAAGCCCCCGGCCGGTGCCTCAGTTTCCCCTGCTGCAAATCCCTCTCTGAAGGCAGGATTTCTGTGTCTTGCCCTGGAGCAGCCCCTAGCACCCAGGAGGCCAGCATCAAGGTGAAATGCGCTAATTCTGCAAAGCTCTGAGCTGAGCACCTGGCAGGCTGGTACTGTGATTTCCTGGTTATTAACTCACTTCTTGGGACTAGGAGCCCCCCCTCCCCCACACTCCTTGTTTGACTTTCTCACCTCCAGGTGACTGGCTCTGCCCTGGAGCCTCCCCCTCCATGGGGCAAGGCTGCCAGGAAAGGCCTCTGCTGAGAGCCCAGACACCTGCCGCCCACCCTCTCTGACCCCCCCTGCCGGGAGGGAGGGGAAGCCGGAAGCCCAGACCTTGTCCAGGTTGGGCCTTCTCTGAGCCTTCTCGAATGACTTCATTATTGTCTTTGAAGCAATTTCCCAGAACTGCAGACACACCCATTCTTTTTTTTTTGAATATAAATAAAAAACGCATTCCAGCAGGAAAGGAAAACGATTCTGGCTTACCCACCGCTTTGGTTCTTCTTACCGGAGTCACCGACATGTTTGAGGGTTGAAACCCGGCTAACCGGAATAATCAGTGTGCGTTCTAAACTCCCCGGGATGGAGGGGCGCCTGGGTGGCGCAGTCGGTTAAGCGTCCGACTTCAGCCAGGTCACGATCTCGCGGTTCGTGAGTTCGAGCCCCGCGTCAGGCTCTGGGCTGACGGCTCGGAGCCTGGAGCCTGTTTCCGATTCTGTGTCTCCCTCTCTCTCTGCCCCTCCCCCGTTCATGCTCTGTCTCTCTCTGTCCCAAAAATAAATAAAAAACGTTGAAAAAAAAAAAATTAAAAAAAAAAAAATAAAAAAATAAAAAAAAAAAATAAACTCCCCGGGATGGAAAGGCGGCCCAGCCAGTGCCAGCCCCGAGCCACACCCGAGGACCCCTCCTTTTAGGAAAGGGGTGCTCTCCCCACCTTCCCACTCCTCACGCCCATCAGAGGGTGAAGGGCACAGAAAATAACCAACCCTCAAGTCAGCTAACCAGTGGCCCCGAAAAGACACGTGCAGGTTCCGACTTCCCGAAGCTGTGGGCATCGGTTCATAGGGCAAAGATTGCATGGAATGAAGGGTCCTGGGATGTGAGACCCGACCCGTATCACCCGGGTGAGCCCCCTGCCCTCACATCTGTCCTCACGCGACAGGGGCCGGCTGTGCAAGGACGGAAGCAGAGATGGGAGCGGTGTGGCCACAAGCCCAGGGCCACCTGAGGCCCCCAGGAGCTGCAGGAGACACGGAAGGGCCTTGCCAGGGTTATTTTACACCCCCAGGTAAGCCCCAGGACACTGACCCAACCCTCCTCACGCCAAAGGACACCGGCCAGATTCCGGAGCCATCTCCTTCCTGGGGACAGTCGCCCACAGAAAGCCGCAGCCCTTAAATCTTTCCGCATCTCCCTGAGCCTCAGTGGACCAGGAGCTGCGCCCCCCAGCACGAGCCCGCTGTGGTGCCCCTGGCTGGCAGCGGCTGAGGACCCAGCAGGCACTAAATGAACACAGCGCAAGTAAACATCACAGGTCTCGGCTGCCAAAGCTGGTGGGGAGGCCAACCAGAGGGCCCCGGACACCTGCCCGCACGTGGTGACCAGGCAGGGTCAGCTGAGCCGACCACCGGGGCCTGAGTGCCCAGGACACCATCTTGGCCCCTTCAACAGGGCACTTCCAACCCCCCGGAGCAAAGTCACGGTCCCTCCGAGCCAGGGGACAGGCCAGGGATGTGGGCTTAGAACACCAGTGGCGGCTCAGGAGGTGTCCAGGCTCCAGAATGAGGCAGAGCCTGGCAGAGGGTCCTGACCCGCACAGTCCGGCCCCCAGCCAGTCCTGATGGGACACAGACTTCACACTGCCCTGGGGCCTGAGCACACGCTGAGAACTCACAGTCCCCACGGTGGGGCCATCCAGGGCCCCCCCGTGTGCCCTTCTGGGCCTGCAGCTGCCTCTGTCTACAGTATCTCAAGAATGAGCCCCAAGATGACGTCTCAGACACAGGACTAGGATCTGGTTCTAATGACCCAGGGGTATCTGAGGGTAGGGGTGAGGGTGGGTGTGGGGAGGTCTCCTAGAGAGAAGACGTGCAGGTGGGGACAGACGGGGGCCCTGTACCCCTTGGAGACAGAGGCATAGGGCCCTCCGGCCCAGGCAGAGTGGTGAGTGGGCTGGCCGTGCCACCACAGGGTGAGGGAGGGAGGGAAGGAGGGGGGAGGGCCGAGGGTCTGGGCACAGTCCTGTGACCTTGGGGAAGAACCTGCTGGCGGAAGGTGAACCCGGCAGCTGCATACCCCGAGGCTGGGAAGCGGTGTCCTCACCACCGAATCAGCTCATAGGAAAACCGAGCCAGTTCTCAAACAGCAGCGTGTCCAAACTCAGCCAGAATGCTAACAGAAACCTCCGTCGTCCATACAAATAGCAGCTCAGCCCCCAGATGGTTCAAATTCCACTTCCTGCGTGGCGCTAGAGACGTGGGGCAGTTCCTTGGGACCTGTCAATGTCCACAAAGAACATGTATTCTTTTTTTTCTCAATGTGTATTTCTTTTTGAGAGAGGCAGCGACAGAACGTGAGTGGGAAGGGGCAGAGAGAGAGGGAGACACAGAATCCGACGCAGGCTCCAGGCTCCGAGCCGTCAGCACAGAGCCCGACACGGGGCTCGAACTCACTGACCAGGAGATCGTGACCTGAGCCGAAGCCGGTTGCCTAACAGACTGAGCCACCCAGGCACCCCAATGACTTTCACTTTGAATGATGATGACGAACTTCCTGGTTTAAGGACGAAACTCGCCTTGCTGACGATTCTTCCAAGGGGACCTCCAATCCCGTGAACCGCGGCAGGAGCTGGTGAACCTCCTCTCCCGCACGGTGTGGACGCCCCTCCCCTCACAGACGGCCGTGGAGCTCAGAACAGAGTTTTACACAGAGGCGCGGGGTTTCTGCTTGGGACCGTGCAGCACGTTCGTGCATCCCGTGATGACGGAAATACCATGACTCTGACAGGAGAATTCAAGATAAAACGTGCAGTTGGGGGTAATGTGCATTTTTTTAACAGAATCCAAGAAGTGCCAGAAGTGATTTTAAATATTTTCCATGAACAGAAAAGATGATTCGGTTTGTATACCAGAAGTTTCTCTGGCCTTGAGCTTAGGCAGACGTCCTCATCCTGGAGAGTTCCCCACAGGGGGCAGGGTCCCCAGTCCAGGGGAGGCTACCACGGGAGACAGTCGGGACCCCCAGCAGGGGAGGCACAGGGAAGGCCACCATGGGGGACAGTCAGGGGCCCCAGCACAGGGAAGGCCACCACGGGGGACCGTCAGGGGCCCCATCCCTGGAGAGGCCACCATGGGGGGCAGTCAGGACCCCAGCCCAGGGGAGACTACCTTGGGGGACAGTCAGGGCCCCCAGTCCAAGGGAGGCCACCACGGGGGGGCAGTCAGGTTCCCTGGAAGGCTCTCACACAGCACAAACGGGACATTCCACCCAGGGGTAGTTAGCACAAAGCTTAAACCCAGCATCACCGAGACTCCTAAGTGGCTACTGACCCAGTGATTCCCAGACTACATCTCTGCTAAGGAGCACCTATTTCGATGCTGAGGAGAACCATTTCGATGCAGTGTCCAGCAGCAGGGACCCCAAGACCCAGGGACGACCAGGTGCTTCACGCTCAGAGACAGGGCTGTTCTCCAGTATTCGCTGAAACACCCTCTGAATCCAGTCAAGCGGCCCAGGGACCTAAAATCATAGGCCCAGAGGGGCGCCTGGGCGGCTCAGTAGGTTAAGCGTCTGACTCTCGGTTTCGGCTCGGGTCGTGATCTCACGGTTTCGTGAGTTCGAGCCCCACGTCGGGCTCTGCGCTGACAGCGTGGAGCCTGCTTGACGTTCTCTGTCTCCACCCCTTCCCCACTCACGCTCTCTCTGCCTCTCGAAATAAATACACTTAAAACAAATCGTACGCTCGAGAACAAACAGGACCCTACGAAGAAGACTCAGCCAGGGCGGCCAAGGTGGGGGCGCACCCTGACGGTCTAGGTCCCGGGCCACAGCCAGGCCTCCCCTCTGACAGGCAGAGCGCGGAGGAAAGCCTTCCCCCTGCCCCCCGGGCTATCAAAGTCGCTGCCTTCTCAGGAATGTACCCCGTGGGCAGACGTTCATCTGTGATGATAAATCACCTCGTTCTCCGCGACGAGAAGATGCATGTATGGGAGGAGGGGGAGGCCTGCCAGCCCGCGTTCGCACATAGCTGTGCTGTGAGAACTGGAGCCGGGCCAGCTCTCACACCAGCGGGACAGAGTCATAAATACCTTAGCGCCACCCCGTCCCCCCGCGTCCCCTCCAGCGCAGTGACAAGAGCAGCAGAGGCACTGCTTTGAGCACCGGGCACCGTACAGAAGGAGCCTCCAGGACGCCTCCTCTGGCTACAGGGAGGAACAGGCCAGGCCAGTGAACCCCGACCCCGTGGTGTGTGCATGAGCACCTTCTGTGTGCCCGGTGCTGTGGCCATCCAGTGCCGAGCAGGGGGCGGAAGCGGGGAATGGGCACGAGAGGAGGGGACACGTGTGGAGGCAGGGAGGTGACATCCAGGAAGACCTGGGGGAACCTGCACTCATCAGGCAGTCGGTGGCTCTGCGCTCCCGCAGACACGCTGGCGGGACCGCTGTCTGTGTGGGGCCGTCCTCGGCGCATGTGGGCAGCACGTGTGGCCTCCACCCCCCCATCCCACCCCCTGCTGTCCCCGGGGGCAGAATCACCCCGGTTGGAACGGCTGGGCCAGACACTGTGCTGCTCTGCACCTCGGTCTCTCCGCTTACAGACGGGGCCATGTTGCTGATGTGGGGACTAGGGTAACACATGTGGAATCATCTAGAACAGCACAGCGCACCGAAGGCTGGTGAATATTAGCCCTAAGTTACCGTTGTCCTGAGAGGCAGGGAAAATGAGGGGATCACACCCAAGGTGAGAGCAGAGCAACCAACACATAAACATAGCACCGAGGAAGTCAGGAAACCTTCTAGAACCTTCCAGAGCAGGGGACGACGCTGAGGCGGAGTCTGAGGGAGATGATGGCAGCAGGCAACAGGTGCAGAAGCGAGGATTTGGAAGGATGGGGCGGCGACCTTTGGGGGGATTTAGCCAAAACCAAACCCCGCTGTTCACAACCCAAGACACCGAGGGGCCGAGAACAGACGTCTGCTGAGTTCTAGAGGAAATCAGGACGGCGACCATGACGCCTTCAGCCATAATGTCCTGCTGCTCTCAGAGTGGGGTCACTTGCGGACCCCGACTACCGCCCCAGCGCACAGCCCTCCATCACTGGGGCCTTGGTCCTTCTCTCAGGCCAGCATGGATTTAAGAAAACGCAGGATTGCTGCTGGGGGTGTTTTCTCCAGCACCAAATTCAGGGAGCTTCGTCTGACATTAACTGACACCTTCCTTCATCCAGCCCGTCTCCTGTCCATCGGCAGCACAGGAAGCCGGGGTCCTCCGGGGGCCTTGGGCCGCTTCCAACTTCCCCACGGAGGCCTGGGCTCGGCTTACCCAGGGGCAAGTAACAAAACCCCCTCGACGACAAGGCAGCCTTCAGCACCAGCAAATGAACGCAATTACCTCCCGCAAGAGGAGGGGGGCTTCAAAGGGAGAAAGGGAGAGACGGAGGAAGGGGGACTGAGTCCAAACAATCAGTCTGGGCCCGTCTTATCTCCGAGGGAAACACAGATGATGATTTCAGGGCCAGAGACACTCAGATGAGTCCCACGCCAATCACGGCCTCTCAGCGGATCTTCTGGCAATGACACGCCGGGCCGTTTCCGGTCATTATTTCTCTAGCAATGACTCCCGTGATGAAAACGAAATCTAAGAACTTTGGAAGTCCCTTCCGTGCAGCAGGTCGATCCCTCTTCGGAGAGAATCCACCGGTCCCTAGCAGCCACGGTTTACCCAGCCCAGGCATGGCCCTGGGCTTACGTCCGGGACTTCTGGAACCCAGGCCTGCTGCTGTGGCCCCCGAGGCGGAGCTGGTCTCCCCGCTCACCTTAGACCCCATCCTAGGCCTCCATCAGAGAGCAGAGGGTGCCTGAGGGACTGTCCCCTACCTGGTCCCCACTGCCACGTGTCTTGATCAGTGAAAGGGCCAATCACGCAGACAACCAAAGGTGCCCCACCCGACTGGGCAGGGGCAGGTCTGATGTGTGCAGTGGCCGGGCATACAGTAGGCACTCCATTAATACTCGTGGGGCAAGGGAGTAATTGAACACCAGCTGAGTCCCTAGAGCACACCAGCCCTTTCCCAGGGTCAAGAGCCACAGCATCACCACTTGAAGTCATGGGAGGAAGCACTCCCCGTCTAGGCCACGGGCAAGGGAGGGGGGAGGGGACAGCAGCTCACGGGGGAGGCCTCCCCGTCACCAGCGCTGGCACACCTGGTCAGCCGCTTCAGGAGAAGCCGAGAGCCCAGCTGGTCACGGTGCTCAGGGAAGGAGAGGTCGGGGCACGCCGGGACCGTGTGGTGAGCACCCACCACAACCCAGGGCAGGGAGGAGCGGGGGAGAGGGGAGCCTGGTTCAGGCCTGTGGGCACAGCCAGAGCCCCGACAACGTAGGCAGGAACTGCGGGGGCAGGGGTCTCCTGAGCCTCCCGTCCGGGCCCACCACCATGCCCCAGTGTAGCCAGGAGTCCAGGGTTAACACTCCGAGCCAGCGGGGCAGACCCTTCTGGAGCCCCACAAAACAGACGGACAGCCAGCCAGCTACAAACAGGCATGGGGAGGAGGGGAAGACACAGGGCAGGCGGTCAGGTGCCTTTCTTGCCACGCCGTACTCCGGATTATAACCAGGCTGGGGCTCAGACACGGTAACACCCACCTCCTCAGGCTGCCAAACGGCCTCTCTCTGGCGCCTTTCCTCCTCTTCTGACTCAGAGCGCCAGGCACGGCCGTCTTCCTCCCACTGTGCCCCCCACCCTGGGTTTACTCTTCCCGCTTAACGCACACCGGCTGATGCTGTTAACCCCCGTGCTAAGCTCCATAAACTGTGCCACGTCCCACACAAGCGGATAACGATTTTTCGGCTGTTTATACTAAACAGGATAACCGGGGCCACAGTCCGTACTGGAATCGCGAAGCTACGTCCGGTATGAACGAGGTCCCACCTAATCCTAGACGGCTTCCCCAAAACGCCAGACCGCTCTCAGGCCACCGGAAACTTGTTTTTCAAACGGGCCACGATCTTAGGCAACACGCGATCGAAGGCCAAGGCCAGGACGTGCACACCCGTGCTGCTCTGACTCCCTATTTCTAAACACCCACCGCCGGCTGCCTGGGGAGCAATTCGCCTTCGCGACGAGTCGGGACGTCTCAGGGCAAGTGTACGTTCAAGGCGGAGGAGACGTAACCTCTACAGCGACCACCGGGCGTGAAACACCGACACCGTCTCTCCAGACCCGCGTGATGAGCGGCCCATGATCTCCATCCCAGTCACCCTGTTCACAGCAGCCGGTTAAACCCAAAGCCCGGAATGAAGTGCCTCCAACCTGAAGCCGCCTAAGGAAGCGCGTGTCATCTCACGCACGTGGCTTTCCAGGTGGCCCTCTCGCCGTAATCGCTCTCGGAAAGAGGGCGACTCCAGTCACACGCGGTCATCAGGGACCTGGGAGGGCTCGTCAGGCAGCCCGCCGCCCGCCCGCCCGCCCGCCCGCCCGCCGGCTACGGAGGTGCGGCTCCCGGCGTCAGCGCCGAGGCCGCGGACTGGCGCCGGGCAGGGGAGTGGACCGAGGGAGCCGGCGAGGGCCCCCGCGTGCGACCCCGCCCGGGGCCCGGGGAGCGCGACACGTACCCGTGAAATCCTGCAGACACTCACAGGTGTAACCGCCCTCGCGGCCGCGACAGCGGCCGTGGGCGCCGCAGGGGCTGGAGTAGCACAGGTCGATCTCCGTCTCGCAGGAGTCGCCCGTGAAGCCGGGCGGGCAGCGGCAGCGCAGCCCGTTGACGGGGTGGATGGGCCGGAAGAGCACGGTGGTGGAGCTGATGAAGGGCGCCGAGCTGTCGAACTTGAGCACGGACACGCACTTCATGTAGTTCTCGCAGGGCTCCCGCAGGCAGATGTTGTCGTCGAAGGGCAGCACGCGCTGGGCGGACACGGCCGTCAGCAGCGTGCGGTTCAGGTAGATGTGCTCCTGCAGGTCCTCCGACGGGAAGAACTGGTCTCGGACGCCGCCGGGGAGCAAGGCCGAGAAGGTCACGTTCAGGATGTTGGAGCTGACGTCCGTGTCGTTCTGGATGTTGAAGACGAAGACGTCGTCCTTGGTGGTAGACAGCACCGTGGCCACGCCCTCCACGAAGAGGGACAGCAGCGGGGAGAGGAACTTCTCCTGCGACATGTTCTCCAGGCGGACGGTGATGCTGTTGGTCAGCATATCGTCCGTGATGATGGTGACCCGCAGGGTGCAGAGCGCGACGACGCTGTGGATGCCGTCTGTGGACACAAGGAGGGTCGGGGTCACGCGGGCTCCGGGTCCCCGCCAGCCCCACCCGGGAGCGGCCGGCCGAAGCGAGCCCCACGCCCTGCCCCCACCGCGACCGCCGCCTTGACCCCTGCCTCCCGGGCCCCCCATTCCTCTCCCTCCACGCCCAGCTCCCCAAAGCACAGCAACGGTTGAGTCCGTCTTGCTCGAAAGAACCCCGCGGACCCCCAACCACTCAGCAGGACATCCCAGGGCCACCGCGACCCAGCCCCTCGCCACCTGGGTCCCCCGCCTCGCACGCTCCGCTCCAGACACGTGGGGCCACTGAGCCCCCTTCTACCACCTCTGCACCCGTCTCAGACCCCGGGAGCCCCCACTCCGATCCCACCCGCCCACAGCCCAGCCCAGACCCCACGGCGTCCAGGATGCTGCCGTCCAGGTACGGCCTTGGTCCACGCCACGTTGAAGGGTTTTCTGTGCTGAGCTGCACCCTATTCATCCCCACGTGCCCAGCACATGGCGGACGCTCGGCAAATGCTGCTTTACAAAGACACGTACAAGACAGGGCTGCACCTCACCCGACACGGGTCAGCCAACCATGAAACCAGCTACTTAGGATTTTGCGAGACGGGAAAGGGATGGGATGTTTTGGTTAGGCCGTTCTAAGCCCAGAATCAGGGGAGTCACCCAAGGGCTGGCCCCAGGGGCTCTCCCCAGGGTGGTTGTGGGGTGGGACCATCGGCCTTCCCGGCACCCTGACAGGTGCAAGCACCCCCACCCAGGGGGTTTTCACCTGCCTCCCAGGCCCTGCCTCAAATGTGCTATGGGACCCTGAGAAAAACCCAGCAAAGTTCATATCCCTCTGGCTCAGCTCAGATTCTGGGTCCCTGTACCTGTGCCCCCAACGAGCACACCCCCATGGGGCACAGGGCCATCTGTGCAGGCCAGTGAGCCCCTGCCAGGCAAGGACCCTCTCCCACCCTCTCGCGGCCCACGCCTGACGGGCCTCCCCCGCCAAGGGGCAGGAGCCATGGCGGGGAGCCCTTCCCCGCTTGTTTCCAGGAAGCCGGGACCACTGAGAGGGCAGGTCAAATGACGCAATCTGGAGGCCACCTTGTCGCCGTGGCCCCAGCACAGTCCCCACGGAGGCACAAAGCCTAAAACCACGGGGAATAGAGGCATCGAGGCTTCTGCACGCTGGGCCTGTTTTCCTCGGGCCCTTGAGAGCCACAAGCCACTTTGGGAGGGACCCCGAGTCACAAAACCTGTCCACACAAGAAAACGTAACTGCTCCCGAGGTCACAGTGCTCCCGGGTGCTCCCTCTGACGACCACAGCAAACCTGAGATCCTGAGAAAATCGGCATCGTCCCTGGAGGGGAGCCCAGTTCACCCCAGCGAAGGCACCGCTGCTCAGCAAGCTGGGCACGGAGTGCTGTCACTGCTCCATCCCATCCAGTCCCCATGAAAACCCAGCAGGGCCGAATTCGACAGTGGAAATGATACTGGCATCACCTCGGGGTGGGGAGCCCGCGAGGTGAGGGCTCGTTCTGGCTACAGCTTCAACGGAGCACAAATGGACCGGAGTCAGTGGCCAGACATGCCCGCTGCTCCCGTGCAAAGGGCCGGGGGCCAGAACAGTCAGGAGGAGTAAAGTAAGGCAAAAGAAAGTGGCAAAGCACGTTGTGGCAGAGCGCTGTCCTTTCTTCCCAACCCCACATGCAGGTCGGTCCCCCCCAAGAGGAGCATCTATTCCCCTCCCTGGAATGTGGGCTGGACCTGTAGCAGTCTGGGGTTCCCCTCCCACTGCAGTCATCCTACAATGCCCCCCTCATCATGCCACTCCCTCAGGGCCCCCAGGGGCTTCCAGAATAAAACACACACCTCTTACCCCATCTGGTGGTCCCCCGTGTCCCCATCACCCTCCACCTGCCACCCTGCTCCCTCTTCCTGCCCCAGGGCCTTTGCACACCTTGTCTTCTGCCTAGAGCACCGCCCTCCTTGTTGGCTGGTGGGTGCTCCCTCGGCCATCCAGGTCGCAGCTGAATGTCTCTCATCACAGGGGACCTCCAAGTCCCCCATCTATGCTCTGCCACCGCCTACTTTCCCCACCCAGAAGTGGCATAACCTGATTTCTTGTGGTTTACATCTCTCCCTCCGTGAGCCCATGAGGACTGAGAACCTGCAGGTCTTGACCCTGCTGCACCAGCTGCTGGCACTCAGAAGCTGCCAGATAAACATTCGTGGGAGCGGGGGGGGGGGGGGGGGGGGACACACAGGGAGGGAGGGGCAGGGAAGAAGGATGATTTCCAGTCTCACCTCTCAACCCCAAGACACGTGCGCAAACAGCATCCGAAACTCCATTTTCCCATCGAAGCTATTTTTTTGGTGAGGTCTTGTTTCCCTTTCTAGCTTTCCACGCTCCTTCTTTCTTTCCTCCCTCCCTCCCCTCTCTTCCCTTCCTTCCTTCCTTCCCTCCCTTTCCATATGCCCACAATCATAATACAAGATACTGGATATTGTTTGCTTACTTTCTGGTGGCACGTGTTACGAAAACATCCTTTTCATCTTAAACCACCCACCCGCGGGCAGCCAGGAGGGCACCGCACCGAGGAATGCCCACGAACAGGGAGCCATGTTCCAAGAGCAGACGTCTCCGCTCAGGGACAGAGGGGGAACGTGGCCAGAAAATGGCATTAACTATTAACTAACGTCGAACGTGCTGGGAAACAAGACGTGTGCCTCATGTGGATCTCACGGTCAGCTTCTTTCAGACCAGGGATCCTCCTGGACACCCCAGGTTCTGGGAGACAACGGCCTTGCTTTGAACTTATGTCGTCTGGGCTGGGTTCCTAGGCCGCCACAGGCACCTGACTGCCCATACATGGGGCCCGTGGAAACCAACCACAGGGCGCTGCCTGCTAAACCCCAGCGGTGACAGCGGGGCAGATCTGACAGCAGGATGCTAGGGGAAAAACTAGTTACTTTCTCACACAGACCAAAAGAAGCTATTGTACATGAGCCCAGAGATCTATCGGGAAGGAGAGCAAAGTATCGGTGATGTTGACAGTGGTTCTGCCTGAGTCGCTGAATTTGTTTTAAACCAATTTTTATTTTGTTGTATTTTTAATTTGTTTTCGATGTTTATTTTTGAGAGAGACAGAGCATGAGTGGGGGGTGGCAGAGGGAGAGGGAGACACGGAATCAGAAGCAGGTACCAGGCTCTGAGCTGTCAGCACAGGGCCCAACGTGGGGCTTAAACCCACAAACCGCGAGATCATGACCTGAGCCGAAGTCGGACGCTCAACTGACTAAGCCACTCAGGTGCCCCTGTTTTACTTTTAAAGTTTATTTATTTATTTTGAGAGAGACAGGGAGAGAGTGCCTAGAGGAGGGGCAGAGAGAGAGGGGGAGGGAGGGAGGGAGGGAGAGAGACAGAGACAGAGAGAGAGAGAGAGAGAGAGAGAGAGAGAATCCCAAGCTGGCTTCTGCACTGTCAGCTCAGAGCCCGACATGGGACTCAAACCCACGAACCGTGAGATCATGACCTGAGCTGAAATCAAGTCAGAAGCTCCCGGGCACCCCTGGATTTTTATTTTAGAACGGTTTTAGATTTACAGCAAAACTGAGAAGACGGTACAGAGTTCCCATACACTCGGCACTCAGTTTCCCCTATTACTATTACACGAGTTCCTTAGTTTCACCTCCTGCCCTTTTCCTGGTCTAGGACCCCGTCCAGGCCCCCATCCAGGACCCCACACGACAGTTAGCTGTCCCGTCTCCTTAGCTCCTCTGGGCTGGGACAGCTTCTCTGACTCCCCTTGCTTTGGACGACCCTGACACTTTTTTTTTTTTTTTTTAAAGCTTATTTATTATTGAGAGAGAGAGCATGAACAGGGGAGGGACAGAGAGAGGAGGAGACACAGAATCCAAAGCAGGCTCCAGGCTCCGAGCTGTCAGCACAGAGCCCGACGCGGGGCTCGAACCCATGAACCACGAGATCATGACCTCAGCCCAAGTCGGACACTCAGCCGACTGAGCCACCCAGGGGCCCCAACGACCCTGACACTTTTGAGGGCTGAGAGGTCCTAGGAATGTCAGGTTGCTGATATCCGGTGACTTTTACTTTCCTCTCTATACTTCCCCGTATCTTTTTATTTCCCGGCACGCACATCCATCGGGTTTATCGTTCAAAAGCCCCTTTTTATTCCGGAAGGCACGGAGCTTGCCGGGGGCTCTCCCCAGCCTGTGCCGCAGGCATTTCTTCCGCGGCTGTGAACGACAGCTTCAAGCCAGGGTGGCGGCGCCCCCAAATCCGGCCAGTGCCATTTCCGCTGCTTTCCTTGGCAAACGCGAGTCGCCTCGCTGTCCCCGAGACATAGCAGGAGAGAGACAGAACAGATGGCCAGAACGTGCCACGGCTGCGGGACGCTCACCGGCCGTGTTTCCCGCAAAGCCATCGGCAACGCGAGAGCCTCACGGGTCTCCACGGAGGTCCGGGCCTGTCCACCCCTCTGGCTTTGCTGGAGAGGTTCACCGTCCTCTACGATCACGTCCCTTGTGGCGGGCCCAGACGCTGCGGGGAGAGGTCACGCCGCGGCCTTCAAGGAGCCGGGGGCCTGCCGGGGACACGGGACGGAGCCGCGTTTGCGAGACTTGGTGCCAGGGCGCCCCCGGGAGGCGGCGGGGAGGTGGGTGTCCACGGAGGGATGGCAGTCGTCGCGCAGTTGGAGACGAAACAACTTCTTGGCACACGAAGCGAACAAGAGGCAAGGCCTGGCATGTCATTGGCAGAAGGGTGCGTCAGTGTCCTGGGTGCCACAGGCTACGCGGCTTACACCGCACCTATCCTCGGTCTGGAGGCCAGAAGTCTGAGGTCGAGGTGTCACAGGCTGGTTGCACAGGGAGGCTCCGCGGGAGAGTCTGTCCCCCGGCTCTCTCCCAGCGGCCGGGGGTCCGAGCCACTCCTGGGCCGGCAGGTGCACCTCACCGATCTCCGCCTGGTCGGCCTGGGGCCTCCTCCCCGTGCCGGTCTGTGTCCAGAGTCCCCTCACCGGTCGTTGGGCGAGGGCCCACTCCGAGCCACGGTGACCTCGTCTCAAAGCTTACCTGATCACATCTGCACAGACCCTGTCTCCAAAAAAACACCGCATCCAGAGGGTCCCAGTGAGCTTGACCTTGAGGGCACGCTGATCCACCCGGGACAGACGGACATGTAGGGTGGGGGGAGACAGGGCTCCAGAGGCGGATGGAGGTCCTCAGTGCTGCTGGCCTCTGGGGTGGACGCAGGAGAAACACCCCCACGGAGTGAGTGGTCCGTGCACACATGGGGCCCCACCGCTGCCTTCTAACGTCTTGCCCAGTACTACCCCTTCAGTCTTTGTCACAGCCTGCGAGGGACACCCCTGCTGGCCCTCCACAGAGGAGGACACCGAGGAGCAAAGAGGCTGACCAACAAGCCCAGCCGAGGTCCCCTGGGCAGCAAGTGGCAGCCCCGGACTGACTGGACTGAACCCCTACCGATGGTGGATGGGGGCCCAGAGGACTGTTCACCTGGCCTGGGAGGACCTCGCAAGCACACAGAGGAGGAGAAGGCACTTTCTGATCACACGGGGCCTTGGGGACAGGCAGCTGAAGACAAAGCCGGTGCCAAGAGGGGTCGAGGCCACCCCACCCCAATGCACGCCTCGGGCTCAGGGAGACACCCCCGGTTCCCACGGCAACGCCCTGCCAGGCCTGAAGGGTACAGCCGGAGCCCCAGGGCCCTGGTTGCCAGTCCGGCAGGTTTGAGACAAAGGCTGTATGCCGTCCCTCATCCTGCCCCCCTTCTCCTGAGGCCTCACAACAGGTAGGGCTGCTCGGGGCTCCCACCCGAAGCCGGGGGACTTTGAAGTGGTTTTCAGGAGCCTCCCTAGCGGCATTGGCCGTGTCTCTGAGGCCAGACTGAAGGCAGACAAGAGGGGAGTTGTGTTGCCCTGCTACCCGGAGGGCGTCCGGCTTCTCCTCTCTGGGCGGCAAGAGCCACACCTAGAGCCTTCGTCTCGGGATGCGGGCTCTCCTCGTGGGAACGGGGTGACACGTGTGTGGGGGACTGCGGGGCAAAGGCCAGCGTCAGACCCGGCACGCAGACCGGCCACCAAGAGGCTGTTCCCCCGCCCCGTCCACAGAGGAGGGGCCCTCAGGTGTCTTACCAACATCCAGACGCCCCTCACACGTGCTCTCAACATGCCCAGGGGTCATCTGGCAGTGAACTTGAAGGCAGCCGATGCTGCCGGGCCTGGCGTCAGGGGGTGGGGGGTAAAGAGAGCGGAGCCAGCAGCCCCTCCCTCCTCCCCACGTGCCATGTGACCTCAGTCTGACAACCGAGAGGGAGGGTCCTACAACCCCCTAAGGCAGCCCACACTCCGGGTGTCTCCTCCTCTGGAAACTGAGTCCTCCTCGCCCCTAGAACTTCCACCACTGCTGCCTTCCCTCTGCCCCTGCCCTGCAGGCCCCACGCCCTCCCCACATCCTGACACCTACCTGGGGGACGGTCACACCCCCACAGAGCCCCCAGCCCCCGGTCACAGCAGGCACCCTCCCCGTTAACCTTGGCAGGTGCTCGGCCCTCTCTCCCTTCAAGCCCCCCCACCCTCACCCCTTCCCTTGGTCCCCCACTTGGGCCGAGCCCACCCGCTCGGAGGGGGCGGCCGGGCTCTGCGGCTCACAACCCCTCCCCGACCCTGACCTCGCTCACCACGTCCAAGCTGCGGGAACCCTCTTGAAGGTGAAATCGTTAACGGGCCCCACAGCCCAAAGGGGAAGGTTTTTGTTCGGCTCCGAGTGGCTCCAGAAGCCGTGGGCTGAGACGTGGCGAAAGGGCGCTCTGGTCAAGATAAGGAGCCTCCAGCTAAGAGCTGAGAGTTGGTTCCTCGAACAGTTAACCAGAGAATTAACAGATGACCCAGGGTCCCACTCCCTGGCGGAATTCGAAAGACTTGAAAACGTGTATCTACACCAAAACTCACGCACAAATAACAACATCAGTCACAACGGCCACAAAGGGGGAAACCCGAGTGTCCAGCAACAGACGAGCGGATAGACACAATGCATATGTCCACAACGCACGTGGTATCGTTCGGCCCTAAAAAGGAATTCAGGCCACAACACGGGTAAATCTCAAACACTGTGCTCAGTGAAGAAGTCAGGTGGAGGGCGGGGGGCGCCTGGATGGCTCAGTTGGTTAAGTGGCAGACTCTTGATTCCTGCTCAGGTCATGATCTTGCAGTTTGTGAGTTCGAGCCCCGCATCAGGCTCTGTGCTGACAGAACAGAGCCTGCCTAAGATTCTCTCCCCTTTCTTCTCTCTCTCTTCTCAAAATAAATACACATTAAAAAAAAAAAAAGTCAGGGGGCACCTGGGTGGCTCAGTCGGTTAAGCGTCGGACTTCAGCTCAGGTCACGATCTCGCGGTCCGTGAGTTCGAGCCCCGCGTCAGGCTCTGGGCTGATGGCTTGGAGCCTGGAGCCTGCTTCTGATTCTGTGTCTCCCTCTCTCTCTGCCCCTCCCCAGTTCATGCTCTGTCTCTCTCTGTCCCAAAAATAAATAAACGTTAAAAAAATTGGAAAAAAAAAAAAAGTCAGAAGGAAAGGGCCACATATTGTATGATTTTATTTCTAGGAAATTTCTGGATCAGGTGGAACCATAGAGACAGAAACCGAACTGCGGGGTGCCGAGGCAACGGGCAGTGAGTGCCGGATGGGCACAGGCCTTCTGGCGGGGGACAGACGTGTGCAGAGCTGGGAGGCGGGGCGGATGCACGACACTGAGAACGTACTGAGCCCCACTGAGCTGTCCACCCTGACACGGACACTTTCTTTCTTTTCTTTCTTTCTTTTTATCTCTTCTTTTTAATGTTTATTTCTTTTTGAGCCAGAGAGAGACAGAGCTAGCGGGGGAGGGGCAGAGAGAGAGGGAGACACGGGATCCGAAGCAGGCTCCAGGCTCCGAGCTGTCGGCACAGAGCCCGACGCAGGGCTCGAACTCACGAACCTCGAGATCGTGACCTGAGCTGAAGTCGGACGCTCAACCGACTGAGCCACAGGCGCCTCCTGGACACTTTCATGTGCTGTAAATTTCACCTCGGTTAAAAACAAAAGTAAAAACAAGAGTGAAGGACGCAATAAAAATCTGCTTTATTTTGCATGATGTTATCCAAAGGCGGGGAAAATATCAAGGAAGATATTTGCTCTGGCTAAGTAAGGTTAATGCTAAAGGGGGTTGGGGAGTGGAATATTTTAAAAGGCACTTCAAGAACGATTTCCTTAAAGCCGAGCCATGAACCAAGTCAGGGGAGAGGAGTGGAGGGCGCCCGGAAGCCGCCGTGGCCTACGGGCCGGAAGGAGCCGTCTCCCGTGGAGACGCCTTGTAACCGCCGGGGTGGGGCCTCACCCAAGGGGGTGCAGAGCCGCAAGGAAAACACGGGCGCCTCCGGCTTCTCCGGGATCACCCAGAATTTCTCCCGGGAACATTTGTTGCCCTGCTTTTCGTTTATTCCAAGGACCGACTGCACAATGCGGGGACAGGAGTCCAGAAGTCTGACCGCACGGAGATGCACGCTGGTGACCCGGTCCCGAAACAGGCTGTTTTGGGGCCAGGAGGGAAGCAGCGGGGCAGGGGCGCCAGCTCCCAGGCAGGCTTCACGCCTGTCCCAACCAAAAGTGCCCGGGACACTGCGGACGGCCGCTGGGGACAGCTCACACGCGGTCAACAAGCCCGCTTAAGGAAGCCACACCAATGTTTCCAGACTCTTCTTCCAGCGATGAACTAGGAGCCCGGCAGCATCTGGGCTCCGGGCTCAGTGCCCTGCGGCTGCCGGGCCGGCCCGAGGCCCCCATGCCAACAGGCACCCATCCAGGGCTCCCCTCGGCCAGCGGGGCCAGCGGAAAGCCTGCCCAGACCCGCCCTCCTTCCCCACTGGAGCCCGAAAGGCCACCCTTCTGCCCCCTTCCAAGGAAATCCTAGGAAAACCGGCAAAGAGTTCCCTGAGGCAAAGATTAAACACCAACTGTGTCTGAGAGAGCTGGAGTGCCTTGTCTTGTTCTCAAACGACACCCTCCAGCAAGACCATGTGGCCCCTGACGCCCGCCCAGCGACACCGCCACATTCTCCAGCCCTGGACACAGCAAGGACACCAGCCCAACCGGCCCGCCCGCTGGCCACGGAGCCCAGGGGCCTGTGCACACCTACCCGGCCGCCCGCAAGCGGCCCACCCCTAGCCCACAGACTGGGGGGGGGACAGGAGCCAGCCTGGAACATTCCAGGCTCTGGGCCATCCACGGCCCCGCCGGGCGGACGCCTCCTCACGCTCCTGCTCCAGCCACGGGATGGTCACAGTGGCCGGCGACCCTCGGCCTCCCTGCCGGTGGGTAACGTGTGTGTGAGTGCACACGCGTCCCCCTCCCTCCCTGGCTCCTCTTCTGAGCTGGACTGCTGTGCACACGCACCTGCTCCCACAGCTTCACGTAACACCGGAGGTTTCTATTTCCCCAACCAACATTGGGCTGCACTCGCATTTGGCCCTCGACCCCCACGCTCACCAGCAGGGCCTCTGAAATTCTGACCATCCCCAAGAAGCACTGGTGATGAAGGTTAGGGCCGCCCCGAGCCCCAAGTCCTTCAGTCCCTCCAGTCCCTGCGGAACAGGAAGGCCACCACATGTTGTTTAGAAAGCATATGTGCATCTCAATAGAGAAAAAGATTCAATAAGATTCTGTAGTCCTTCATAATAAAGACTTTTGGGGTGCCTGGGGGGCTCAGTCGGTTAAGCGACCGACCCTAGATTTTGGCTCAGGCCGTGATCTCACGGTTTGTGAGTTTAAGCCCTGAGTCGTCAGGCTCACCGCTGTCAGCATGGAGCCTGCTTGGGATTCTCTCTCTCTCCCTCTCTCTGTCCTCCTCTCAGAAAAAAACAAACTTTAGAGACTCTTGACAAACACAGAAGAGACTGGTGCTTCCTTTAAACCACTGAAGGGCGTCTGTAAAGCCCCAACAGCAAACACAGTACTCACCAGTGGTCCCCACCGCCACCATTTCCCTCCATACTGTGTCGGAGGCCAAGGTGGGTGCAAGAGAATGAATGAATGAACGATACGCCGAATGAATGAATGGAAAGGAAGATGAACTCATCACAGGTGTGAGTGCCAACACAGACAACACCAAAGGCTCCACAGACAACCTGTGAGAATGCACACGAGCACTCAGCAAGGCGGCGAGAGAGAAGGGCATGGCGCGTCCTCAGGCCAGTCTCGTCAAATGTAATTGTTAACGTATCTTGTATAACGGCAGCAAAATTACATCGCGCTTAAGCATAAACCTAATAGGGGTGCCTGGGTGGCTCAGTCAGTTGAACGTCCAACTTCGGCCCAGGTCATGATCTCGCAGTTCGTGGGTTCAAGCCCCGCGTCGGGCTCTGTGCCGACAGCTCGGAGCCTGGAGCCTGCTTCGGATTCTGTGTCTCCCTCTCTCTCTTCCCCCACCCCCACTCGCATTCATTCTGTCTCCCTTTGTCTCTCAAAAATGAAAAACATTTTTAAAAATTTATTAAAAAATAATAATAAACCTAATAGGGGCTCCTGGGTGGCTCAGTCAGTTGAGCATCCAACTCTTTTTTTTTTTAATTTTTTTTTTATGTTTATTTATTTTTGAGAGCGAGAGAGACAGAGTGTGAGCATGGGAGGGTCGGAGAGAGAGAGGGAGACACAGAATCCGAAGCAGGCTCCAGGCTCTGAACTGACAGCACAGAGCCCAACAGGGGGCTGAAACTCACCAACAGTGAGATCATGACCTGGGCTGAAGTTGACAGTTAACCGACTGAGCCACCCAGATGTCCCCCCAAGAAACCTCATTTTAAAAATCAGTGACGAGGGGCGCCTGGGTGGCTCAGTCGGTTAAGTGTCCAACTTCGGCTCAGGTCATGATCTTGTGGTTCACGAGTTCGAGCCCCGCATCGGGCTCTGTGCTGACAGCTCGGAGCCTGGAGCCTGCTTCGGATTCTGCGTCTCCCTCTCTCTCTGACCCTCCCCCCATTCATGCTCTGTCTCTCTCTGTCTCAAAAATAAATAAACGTTAAAAAAAATTAAGTAAATAAAAAATAAAAAAAATAAAAATCAATGACGAGACAAGCCACAAACCGAAACGTCTTTGAGCCTCAAACAAATAAAAAGATGGGCCAACGTCATTAGTAATCTGAAAAATGCACATGGAAACCACAGGGAGATGTGATTTTACACCCACCAGGTTGGCAAAAATTAAGAAACCGGGCCCCAACAGGTGGCAGAGAGGACAAGCAAGGAGAGGAAGGCTGGTTCATTGCCGGTGGGAAGGTGAGCTGGTCCAGTCACCCTGCAAAACACCTGTTGCTACCTGAGTGTGCAACATTCCCTTGCCCCACGGCCTGCGATTCCACACAGGGAACACACGGCAGGGGAGGCCACGCCCTCATGGGCCAGGAGACGTCCACAAGAACGCCCAAGCAGCAGAAGAGACCGACTGAGGATGACAGGTTCACAGAACGGAAGACCGTGCAATGGTGACAATGACTCGACCGTAACTGGGGAACACCGACATGGCACTAAGGGAAAAAGTAGGGCTGTAGATGACATTCAAGATGGCCCCTTTATACAAATGCCAGAAACAGCCACAGCGTAACGAGACAGGTCCAGGGTCCTTGATTTTCTGAAACCCTGAGATAAGACAGTTCTGGAATTTCGAATCTGTGACGAGGTTGTATCCCGACTTACATAACCGCAGAGCCGACGATCAAATCCAAAATACGTGTTTTTATATCACACGCGCATGCGGTTTGACCATATTTGGTATATTTGAACTCTTCCAAAACAATAGAAATTCTTTAGAAGTGGTACAGGGGACTATTAACCAAAGGAAAGAGGCAGAGGGGTTTCTGGCTTGAATGACGGCGGCGGGCGGGGGGGGGTGGGGGGTGGGTAGGACACTGTTCCCAGAGATACGACGCTCAGAAAGGACGTGAGGTTTTCCCTCTGTCTGGGACTCGGGGGCTTGAAGAACGTGGTGGCCCAAAAAAACGGGCATGGATACTTCAACAACCCCCCACCAAGAGGCGACGCCTGTGTCCCTTTCCTGCTGAATGCAGGTGGGCTTAGGACAGCTTTAACCAACAGAGGAGGGCAGAGCGCTGCCCCGTGACACCTAGGCCACAAACGGTTGGTCATTAAAGGCCCTAGGCTTCTGCCTGGCTCTCGCAGACACTCGCTGTGAGACGGTCCTGCCCTGCCGCTCACCTTTGTGACCTTGGGCAAGTTCCTGAACCTCCCGTGCCTCAGTTTCCTCAACAGTAAAAGCAGGGTGATGGGATCTCCTGCACCCCAGAGATGTGTGACGACTTCAAGAGCCACACTGCGAGATTCCACTGCCCAGTGGCAAGGAACGTGGGGCCCAGAGAGGCTCAGGGGCTGTGCCCAGGGCACACAGCCTTGGGAAGATGGGGATACAGGCTGCAACCTTCCCGCTACGGCACAGGGAGGAGGCCTGGCAGCCCGCACGTGTCTAGTCTCCCGAACGCTTTACAGAGAGAAAATAATTATTAACTGTAGAGGCTTAATGAGGAGAGGGAGCTGTAAGGATGTCTAATACCAATAATTTGTACCTATTTAAGAGCAAAGGTGCAACAACATCGGCAACTGGGACCCACAGCATCAGATATGCTTCCTTTGCTTCTGGGGAAGCACAACTGAGCACAGGGCGCTCGAGGCAAGACAGAAATCAAAATGTCCTCAGGGCTCCCAGACCCTGGCCCAGCTGGGGCGCACCTGTGGGGAAAAACCACCGAGAGCCTTCAGTCCAGAAACCCAGGGGTGTGGGCGGAGAGAAAGGGAGGTGCGGGTGAGCCAGCTGAGGTGGTGGGGAGCTGGTCAGGGGACCCGGCATGCCCACGGCCCTCCCACCCTGGCTGCTCAGTCCCCTGCTGGGCGCAAGACCTTGCCCCTACACCGGCCTGGGGTAGCAGCTGCCTGCCATGGGCTTAGCCTTGCTCAAGAGACCACAGGGCATCCAGACCACAGGGCCACCCTCTTGGCCCCTAAATGTCTCCCCACTCAGGGGCCCTGAAGTCCCTTCCAGAATAATTTTACAGAGACCTCTTTTGAAATGCAAATAGCACTGAGAGGCTATAATAAACCCCTGACCCCTTGATGGGTTGGCTCCTCAAGTCAAAGGGCCGGGGGCAGCCCAGGACTCCCCACGGGACAAAGGGCAGCTTTGCTCACACACCAAGAATCCCATCGGTCACTCCCTGCTCCACCTGCTCTGGCCAGGCACGGGGGTTCTGCTCACGGCGTCCCCAGGCCCGTGGGAGATGCTGGCGGGAGCGCCGTGAGCTCACCCACATGCTGCCCGGGGGGACCGAAGAGCCCAGTCACCCACCACCATCAACAGATCATTTCCAGGGACCCCCCCTGCCCCCTCCAGCTGAGTGAAGAGCTGACAAATCATTTTCTTTTGGAGAAAAGATCAAATATTGGCCCAGACGTCTATTAATTTGCAACTCACAACTGCCGAGAACAGAAAAGCAAGGATTTTTTTTTTCCTGGTTAAATATTTGCTAAGAAAATTCCGATCCTAAATTTCAAGAGTCTGCTTTCGCATGACATTAGCAAGGTAGCACGCTGTGGTTTCGATCATTAACCAGGAAGCCTTGTGGAGGAAGCAGGAGAGAAGTCACAGCACCCTCGCGGGGAACATAAATCTTCCAGCAAATCAAGAAAGCCAAGCATCTTAAGCACCCTTTCCCTCCCGTCTCCCCTCCGTCCTACGTATGCTTCTTCAGCGGAGTCTTTTAATTACTTTTCTTGGGCTTCCTTCCCCTCCATCCAGATGGTGAAATGAGTCTCCAGTATTCACAGAGCAGGACAAAGATACTTTCCACCTCGCATTTGCTTCTGGCGGGAGACAAGCCTCCTTCCTCATATTTGCTCGGTGGCCCCCCTCTGTGGCCTTTGTTAGCAGCCCCCCCCACTCCCATCCCCTGAAATTAATGAGCTGCGGGCCTATTCTGGAGTCGGCGAGCGAGTGCATTCAAGAAAGACTCAAAGCGCGCTAAGCAGCTTCCGTCTGGCTCGTTATCGGGGAGGCTCGAGGAGAGGGAACATCTCAAGTGAAGCTCAAAATAACGTGTGGCCAGCTGACGCCCCGTCCCCTGTAACCTGCCCCGGGTCGGAGCGTCTCCAAATCGGAGAGCAGCGCATCTCCGAGACGGGCGGCTGACCCGGCTCGTCGTCCACTTCCATCCACGACCGCACCGTCTGTGCTCGCCGGGCCCCGTGCAGTCCCCCCGGGGAACGCCGGGCCCCTCAGTCCAGGGAACGGGCCGGAGCCGGGGCGACCAGCGGCCGCCCTCAGGCAGAGGGAGAAAACGGAACCGTATTCTGCCTCTGTGAACCACAGTCGGCCTTTAGGACGACGACGGCCTTCTCTGCTCTCAACACGATCTCACACGGCCACACGTCAGGACACGGTCCGGTAGGAATGTCCCGAGATGCATCCTGGGCGGAGTTTTCCCCCACGCCCACCTGCCGGCCCCGTTCCCTAAAGGCCGTGGGGTCTCACCTCTGCTCCCCACCTGTGGGCCTCCTGGCTCTCCACCAAGCACCTCCCGCCTCCGGCCCCCGCCCTCCTCCGCACGATGCCTCCCTCACTCTCTCACACGCACACACGCTAACCACTCCCGGGCACACATACACGCTGCACGCTCACAGGCGCACTCACACTGTTGCAGAACGCCAGCTCCAAGTCGGCTCTGGCGCCTTCCGCGTGGGTCTGAACGGATGCAGAGATCTGGCTAATAGCAGATATCCTATTATTAAGCGATTAAGACACGACTTACAAGTAACAAATTGGACTTCCCTCGTGCGGCGCCCCAAGGTCCCGATGCAGAAGTTCGCGCAGGGGTCACCGCAGCCGACGACGCTTACAAACTTGTTTACGATGAAAAATTATTGGGCATGATAAATCTTTTTAACGATCCTAATCTGCAACCCAAACTCAAATTAACTAATTAAAACTGTTGCCACTCATTAATTCAACAAACATTGCGGCCTTCTGTGAGCCAGGCCCCGATCCAGGGGCGCCAAGGGGAAAGACCGAGTCTTGCCCTCGAGGCAGTCTTGCCCTCCTCAGCCTCAGGGAGGGAGGTGACAGCAGGGGCCACAGACAATTCGGGTGGGAAGTGCCATGGGGGGGGGGCGTCCAGGGTAAGAATGAAGGTGTGGGGCAGGGGGCGCCTGGGTGGCTCAGTCAGTTAAGCGTCCGACTTCGGCTCAGGTCATGATCTCAAAGTTCGTGGGTTCGAGCCCCGCGTCGGGCTCTGTGCTGACGGCTTGGAGCCTGGAGCCTGCTTCGGATTCTGTGTCTCCAGCTCTCTCTCTGTCCCTCCCCTGCTCATGCTCTGTCCCTCTCTCTCAAAAATCAACATTAAAAAAAAAAAAGAAAAGAATGAAGGTGTGGAAGGAAGAGGGGTGCCAGGGTACTGGTGGGGGAGGGGGGAGAGATTTCAGGGTGCTGGTGGGGGAGGGGAGGGGTGCCAGGGCACTGGTGGGGGAGGGGAGGGGATGCCAGGGTGCTGGTGGGGTGGAGGGAGGGAAGAGGGGTGCCAGGGAGCTAGTGCGGGTGGGAGGAAGAGGCGTGTGGGGTGCTGGTAGGGGAGGGGAGAGGGGTGCCAGAGTGCTGGGAGGTGTAAGGGGGAGGGGTGTCAGAGTACTGGTGGGGTGAGGGGTGCCAGGGTGCTGGGGGGGGCTGGGGAGAGGGGTGCCGGAGTGCCGGGAGGGCTGGAGGGAGGGGTGCCAGGGTGCTGGGGGGGCCTGGGGAGAGGGGTGCCGGAGTGCCAGGGTGCTGGGGGGGCTGGGGAGAGGGGTGCCAGAGAGCTGGGGGTGCTCGGGGGAGGGCGTCAGAGCTGGTGGCTGGAGGGGCAGGAGCCACCGTGAGCCTCAGCAATGAAGGCTGGTGGTCAGCTCGCTCAGAGCTGGTATCCGTCCCTGTAATGTCACTGCCCCTGGTGACAAAGGGAGCCCGGCGTGCCCTCTCTCCCAGAGGCACTCACAGGAGAGCTACGCCGCAGGCCCGCACCCTCCCCGCTGGGCCTCGAGGGGCACGTGGCCGGTGGGGACACAGGGATGGCCTGGGAGGCCGAAGCAGCAGGTGGGTCTGGGGGACGTGGCCACCGTGTCCTATGAAGGAGCCCAGCCTTCCCTTTTCCAGAGCCTCGGCCCGTGACGGTCACCTACGAGGACCCACGTGCAGCCAGGAGAACGCGTGTGCAGCATCCACAGGGGCACCAGTGAACCACATGCGCTCACGTGTGCGTGCACGTGTGCCTGCCTGAGCGTGTGCACGTGCACATGCGTGTGGACCCAGTGGGACTGTTAGGGAGACGTGGCTTTACTTGCCAGAGTCTCCAACTCCGAGGGGCGAGTGGGCACAGGGAGGTGGGTCTCCTGCACCGCCCACACGCCTCCCCAGTCCCGCCGCAGAAGGAACTTTCCAGAAACAGCGTTTGCCGCTGAAGAGAGGAGACTGCTCCTTCGCCCTGCGGTGGCCCTTTTCAGCATGTGACATCTGGGGTCACCGTGGCAGGAAGGGATAAATCGGCTCAGGCCCCCAGAAGGGCCCACACCCCACGCAGCCAGGGCCAGGCCGCTTTCCTGGGGGTCGTACGCGGTCCTGGAGGAACGGCCAGGAACCGAGCTCTTCCGAAGCGAATAATTGTAACCAGTCTCAGGGAAGGCCTAATTGCGTTCTCTTTGCTCGGAATTTCTCACCAGCAAGTGGCTGTTGTTCCAGTTCCTCAGGCTGCCACGCCAAAAGTGCCAGCCGGTAACTGTCTCAGGGTTACTTCTGGGTGTGGGTGGAGTGCATTCTGACGTGGTCCTTTAACGATTAACCTGAGGCCCGGCTTTCCCACTGCTTCTGCTCTGGGGACAGAGCAAAACGCCATCTATCGCCACCGCCGTGAAGGCTGTGCGGACGGCAGGAGGACAGGGGCCTGAGCTCCGGGCCCCCCCGCCTTTGCAGGTGCAGGGTGGCTGTCGCACTCTTTCTCACCTGGGGGGCAGCCACCGCTCGGCTTCTGAGGGACCTCCGCTGCCCCAGCCTCCCCAAAACTCAGAGAGGATCGCCAGCCCAGGCCTCTTCAGGCCAACAGAGGCCAGCGCTCGGACCAGGCCTGGGTTTCTCTCTTAAGCCCTCAGAACAGCTTTCGGTCCGTCCAGGAAAATGCTCGAGTTTCCTACCCTCCGTGGCCTCCAGGTTCCAAGGACAGCAAGGTCTCTGGCCCAGCCTGGTCAGCATGAGAGCAGGCCCTTCCTTCCCTTCGAGGCTCGGCCTCACATCCTGCAGGGCTGAGCTGGCCACAAGGGAGGCTCTCCAGAACCGCTGGGCTCCCGTGTGCCCCTCAGACTCACGGGGTCCGCACACGAATTCACATCTGATGAGACAAGACCTGAGAACAGAGTCTCCAGGGTCCCCAGGAGCGCCGAGCCAAGCTGGGCTCCAGAAACCCCCCACCCGTAGCCTCTGTCCACACACTCCTGTTCTCCGTCTAAAGGTTTGAGTCACCTTGAGAGATGGAGCAAGGACACTCGCCTGGCCACTCTCGGGTCACGATCATGTCAACACCTTGGAGACGTGACCTGGAAGTGAAAGAGCCACTTCATGTGGCACCAGTGGCAGCCTGCAGATGTAGGGGGCTGGGATTCCCTTTTAAACGACAGAAGGGGGCGCCTGGGTGGCTCAGCTGGTTAAGCTCCGACTTCGGCTCAAGTCATGATCTCACGGTCTGTGAGTTCGAGCCCCGTGTTGGGCTCTGTGCTGACAGCTCAGAGCCTGGAACCTGCTTGGCATTCTGTGTCTCCCTCTCTCTCTGCCCCCTCTATACTGGACAACCTGGGAGGGAGAAGGGAGGAGAAGGGGACGGAGAGTCACTGTAACCCGTGACGGCCAAAGCTGGATGTCCACTCCAGGACGCCTCCCCGGCTCCGGGCGGATCCTGGGGTGCGGGCACCCCTGTTCGTTCCGGAACGAGGCTGACCCTCATGCCTGGTGCTGCCGGCGACCTCCATGCTCACAGGCCAGTTCCCTGTGATCCCAAATCCCAATCCCAAATCCCCACTTCCCGTTATAAAATTCAAACGTGTCGTCGGCCACGTGGTCTTAGCGAATGTGTCTGTGTGCCATTTATATAAACGAGCGACAGAGGGCTTTTGCAATTTTCGCTCAAAAACACAGTCCTGTCTCACTGCCCTGAAGTCCTTCCCAACCGAACTCCAACCACGGACGAAAATCACCCCTGTAATTCTCTTTTCCATTCAAGTGACCCCAGTACTTGGGTTGCTCTTACGTAGATGCGTTTTCCTGTGTCCAGAAATACGCTCTTGGTAACAGGAGGAAGGATTGGAAGGTAGACAAAACGAACATGGGAAGTATTTAAACTTTCTCTGGGGACAGAAAGGTAGGTATATAAGGAACCAGACTGAACCAATCATTCTGTCCAGCCAGTCAGGCCTCCTGGGCACCACCGTCACCAGGAAGCCCTCCCCTCGGTCTGTGTGTCTCTTGGGCCCGCGAGGACCACAACAGAGTGGCTCCTCTAGAAAGTTCGTTAGGTCCCAGTGCCTGCTGAGGGACAGAGGGGTAAACTACACAGGGGGGCAGGGGGAGCTCTCCTGACACGCGGGTGCTCAGGCACCTGGGAGAACTTCACGTGACCACCACGTGGGCCCCTGGCCTGTGGCTGTGGGACCTGCGGGTCCGAGCGCGGACCGGCCCTGCGGGTCTGTGTGGCTCCACCCAGGCCAGCCCAGGGCAGGGCCGTGCGCCTCGTCTCCCACACTGGGGGTCCTCTGGCAGAGCTGCGCTAAGCCAACGCCTGCATGTGGACACCCACACCTCCCAGCCTTCCTGTGGGCGAGGTTCTGAGCGGACCTGGTTACGAGACAGAGGACGCGGGTGCAGGAGAGGCGCCCAGTTCGAGTGCTGCCTTTGCAGGACAGCACGCGTGCGGGATGGGAGTGAGGGGGGGTGCCGAGAACCAAGACCCCTCCTAAGATGCTCCACGCCGGAGGACATTGGTTTTAATCCCACAAGGAGGTGCCCCGGGAACTCTGCCACCAAAGACAGGATCTACTGCCACAGGGACACACGGCTTCGTCTCCTGGCGGGGCGAATGAGGTGATTAGTGACACGTGACGGGGGCAGGAAGATGTTGCAGACCAGCAGCCAGGTCAGGAAGACCACACTCACAGAGGCCACAGGTGATGCGAGGTGCTTGTTGCCATGGTAACCCCAATGGCAGAGAAAACTTCCAGCATCCCGTGATGTGCCGAAGGCGACGGTCAATGGAAAAGAAGTGTCCGGCTTCTGTGGGCCGTGACGGGTCTCCCTGAGACGCCAGAAGACAACTGCTGCGACTTTTTGATCCTAGATCTCTCGACACCCTTGATCCTTGGCTGTTACAAACAAGACATCACAGGTCACTTCTTGGTGACTCTGTCTGTGTTTTCTGGATCTACACAACTGCAGGGGCTCCAACACTGGTTAGCACATCTCTTTTTACCTCTATCAGGAGAAGACCTTACTCGCTAGAAAAAGTGTGCAGGTCCCACTACTAACTTCACTGGCTAACAGGCTATCCACATTCGCAGCACAGGATGTGTACCGCCATTTGCTTCTCAGGAACAGTATTTCCCGCAGGAAGCCCCCATTCGCTAGCGGGTTGTAACATCCTGCAACCCGGAACACATCTCCCATGGAAACAGCATAATCACGGATGACTACATTTACCAGCTAGGCTACAGCACATTTTGAAAGAAGGGGTGAGGGGCCACAGTGTACAGAGAACCTAAGTGTCCCCGGCTCACCCGCAGAAGAGGCACATGTCAAGGGTGAGGCACTGAGGAGCGTCCCTGACCAACCCCTATGCTGGATCTGGAGACTGTTAACCACAACTGGTAACAGCAGCTGATCCCTACTCAATGATGACATGGTGACCCCAGGTCATTAGTGCACTTGGCACCTGCCCAAACCCAAAGTAAATCTCTCTAGATGAAGACAATAGCATCCTAAACTTCATACGATTTCTATGAAGGATTATGAAAACACAACGTCCAGCACATAAAAATAACCAGGCATACAAGGAGACAAAACAAGCTGAACGAAAATCAACAGGCACGGGGACAATGAGGAACAGCCCCATAAGAGTTGTAAAATGCAGACTTTAGAATTCTGTGCTCCCCACGTTACACAAGACAAGACTAAGAGTTTCATCAGGAACACGCTGACTGTAGAAAAAGTCCATGGCAGATAAAAATAACCAAAAAAAGTTCTAGAACTCAATAATACAATAACCAAAATTAAGGATGCAGTAAACGAGTTTAAGAATAGATCACACACGGGTGGCACCTGGGTGGCTCGGTCGGTTGAGCATCCAACTTCGGCTCAGGTCATGATCTCACGGCTTGTGAGTTTGAGCCCTGCGTCAGGCTCTGTGCTGAAAGCACAGAGTCAACTTGGGATTCTCTCTCCCTCTCTGCCCCTCCCCTGCTCACAGGTGCACTCGTGTGTATGCTCTCGCTCTCTCTCTCTCTCTCTCAAGATAAACATTTAAAAGAAAAAAAGAATAGATCACACCATGGGTCACCTGGCTGGCTCAGTTGGTAAAATGTGTGACTCTTGATCTCAGGGTTGTAGGTTTGAGCCCCATGTTGGGTGTAGAGATGACTTAAAAAATAAAATATTAGGGGCTCCTGTGTGGCTCAGTCAGTTAAGTGTCCTACTTCGGCTCAGGTCATGATCTCAAAGTTCATGAGTTTGAGCCCCACATCAGGCTCTGTGCTGACAGCTCAGAGCCTGGAGCCTGCTTCGGATTCTGTGTCTCCTTCTCTCTCTGCCCCTCCCCTACTTGTACTCTGTCTCTCTCTGTCTCTCAAAAATAAATAAATGTAAAAAATATATATTTTTTTAAATAAAATCTTTAAAAAAAAGGAAAAGAAAAGATTACACCCTGTTGTTGAGAAAGTTAGTGAACTGGAAGAAAGGTCAAAAGAGAATGTTCAGAATGAAGCAAATTCAGAAAAAAAAGGCAGGCAGACTATCCTCATGGAGGGTAATTCAGCTCTGATTTCTTCATTTATTCCTTGTTACCTGATTGGCTGTACTTTTTTTTTTTTTTTTGTAGGCTCCATGCCCACTATGGGGCTTGAATTCACAACCCTCAGATGAAGAGTCACATCCTCTCCTGCTTGAGCCCACCAGGCATCCCAATTGGCTGTGCTTTTAGACATATGGAGTCTGTTTTCTGGGCTCTCTAGTCAATTCTGCTGGCTTATCTGGCTATCCTTGGCCACTGGCAGACCCTCTTAATTACAATGACTTTCTAATAAGCCTTGGCATCCAGCAGACCAGGTCCCCCACCTTGCTCTTCTTCAAGATGGCTTTGGTTCTTCTCAGCCCATCTTATTTACATGTATATTTACGTACAATTTTACTTACATATAAAATTTATATGGG
This sequence comes from Panthera onca, assembly GCF_046562875.1. Classification (NCBI taxonomy): domain Eukaryota; kingdom Metazoa; phylum Chordata; class Mammalia; order Carnivora; family Felidae; genus Panthera; species Panthera onca. Next base: position 138,172,058 of record NC_138345.1, read on the forward strand.
TTTTGGTTACTACTGCACTAAATCAGTACAACAGTCTGAGGAGAAATGACATCTTTACAATAGTAAGACTTCTCCATGAACATGGTTAGCCAGTCCCCCACCCCCACCCATGTGCTTAAGTCTTCCTAAATCTCTCACAACATTTTGCTTTTATTAGATTTATTTTTGGTTATTTGATCTTTTATGCTCTCAAAAACAAATGTCACTTCATTTTCCATTTATTGTTGGTACACAGAAACACACGTAATTTTGCGTATTATCCAAGTAGCAGCAATCCTGCTGAACTCGTTATTTAAATCATTTATTTGCATATTCTCTTGGGTTTTCTTTGTAGGTAACGATATCATCTGTGAATAATAGCAGTGTTATCAGGGGCGCCTGGGTGGCTCAGTTGGCTGAGCGGCCGACTTCGGCTCAGGTCATGATCTCACAGTCCATGAGTTCGAGCCCCGCGTCGGGCTCTGTGCTGACAGCTCAGAGCCTGGAGCCTGTTTCAGATTCTGTGCCTCCTTCTCTCTCTGACCCTCCCCTGTTCACGCTCTGTCTCTGTCTCAAAAATAGATAAACATTAAAAAAAAATAGCAGTGTTATCATTCGTAAGAGTGTTATGTTTACATGTAGGTGTTTTTTTTTTCTTGTCTTATTGCCTTGGCTAAGACTTCTACTACAACGTAGCATACCTGGCATCTAAAACAAAGTTCGGCCAACAGTAGAAACCAAATGAATACTGATTGAGAAAATGGATAACTTGTATTTTCACAAGCCGCCAAAACTGAGCTAACAGATCACCAACAACTAGCATCAGCACACATCTCTGCTCAAGAGTTCACTACTGGACTTCATGCCAGGAGGTCCTAATCCTGCTTGTGAACAAACACACGGGTCTGCGCAGGGCCTGAGATGGTAAAGACCACCTGACCGTGAAATAAAGACAGAAAAAAAAAAGGGGGGGAGAGAGAAAATTGCTCAAAGAAAGAAACACGACCTACGTTGTTTGGAGTCAATACAACAGCTCTCCTAGAGAAATGGACTGAGAAATTATTATTTTTTATTTATCGTGGAGAGAGAGAGTGTGCGCACACACAGGAGCGTGCGTGAGCAGGGGAAGGGCAGAAGAGAGGGAGAGGGAGAGAGAGACTCCCAAGCAGGCTCCGCACTGTTAGCACAGAACCGGACCCGGAGCTCGATTATCACAAACCGTGAGATCGTGACCTGAGCCGAAACCAAGAGTTGGGCACCTAACCAACTGAGCCACCCTAGGCGCCCCGAGAAATTATTTTAATTAATAAGACCGCTTGATAAAATGGTCGGGTGCAAAACCACAAGACAAAAATTCATTACTTTTTAACACCCAGCAACAGCCAGTCAGAAAATGCAACGGAAAACACACAGTCCTCATCACAAGAGCAGCAAACCCCACAAAATCCCTAGAGATGAGCCTAAAACGAAACACGTATGTGGAAAACAAGGTTGGTTTTACTACAACACGCAGAGGTGACATTAAGGAATGAAGAAACGTTCCATGTTTCTAAACAGGAAAACACTGCAGGGACGCCCGGGTGGCTCCGTCGGTTGAGCATCTGACTTCGGCTCAGGTCACGATCTCACAGTTCGTGAGTTCGAGCCCTGCGTCGGGCTCCGTGCTGACAGCTCAGAGCCTGGAGCCTGCTTCGGATTCTGTGTGTGTGTGTGTGTGTGTGTGTGTGTGTGTGTGTATGTGTCTCTCCGCCCCTCCCCTGCTTGTACTCTGAGTCTCTCCCTCTCTCTCAAAAATAAACATTAAAAAAAATTAAGAAAACAAAAACACTGTAGAGAAACCACTTTGTTCCAAAGTGTATTCGTTTCCTGGAGCCGCCGTAACGAAGTACCACTTCATAACCCAGTATCTTTCACAGCTGGGGGGGCCTAGGTCTGAAATCCAGGGGCGAGCTGGGCAGGACTGGCTCCTTCTGGAGGCTCCCACGGAGAACCTGTTCCCTGCCTCTTCCAGCTCTGGCGGTGACCAGCAATCCTTGAGCTCTTGGCTTGGTCCTACACCACCCACCACCCAATCTCTGCCCCTGCCCTCACGGACCCTTCTTCACTCCACGCCCCCTCTCCTCCTCTTCTCAGGACTTGTCATTGGATTTAGGGCGTCCACCCTAAGTCAAGAAAATCTCACCTTGAAATCCTTAGCGTAACTACACCTGCAGAGGCCCTTTTTCAAGTAAGGTCACATCCACAGGTTCCGGGTACCTGTACCTTTTTGGAGAGCCACTATTCAACCCACTGCACGAAGTAACCCATAAACACAATGTAATTCTCACCAAAGTTCCCAGTGGAATTTAAAAATATATATATGCTTATTTATTTATTGTTGAGAGAGAGAGAGAGGCAGAGAGAGGGAGGGAGGGCAGAGAGATAAACGAGAGAGAATCCCAAGCAGGCTCCACGTTGTCGGCACAGAGCCCGACACGGGGCTCGAACTCACCAACCACGAGATCACGACCTGAGCCAAAATCAAGAGTCTGGACTGAACTGCCCCCAGGAGATTTGTGTTTAATTCAACAGCCCTTTACAAGGTGAGCATTAAGGTTGCATAGAAGAGAAAATCCCTAAGAATGGCCAAGAAAATGATGGAAAAAAACCAGCTGGCTTTCGGAACATGCCATAACATACTTGTCATTAAAACAGCATGATGGTGCCGGGTAGGAAGGGCCACATGGAAACCGCCATGGGAGCGCCTTTCCAGATAAAGGGGAGGGGCGTGAAGTCCGCAAATAAAGGTGTTGATACAGCTGGGGAAACCAGCCTTCCCCTCACACCATCGCCCAAAACAGAGCCAGGCATGGCAGGGAGATAAGACTGGAAAACATGGAAATAAAACCCGGGGCACTTTGATGACCCTGGGGCTGGGATGCTCAACCCCAACCAGAAACCACCTAGAAAAAGAGCAGGAACTGGCCACGGAAGAAACGCTAATGGTCAAGACACTGTTTGAAAAGAAGCTCCCCCTCAAAGGAATCAAGAGACAGGTAAAAACTGAACGATGGGCTATTTTTTTTTAATTTTTTAACGTTTATTCATTTTTGATGGGGGGAGAGAGAGACAGAGAGAGACAGAGCACATGCGGGGGAAGGGCGGAGAGAGAGGGAGGCACAGAATCCAAAGCGGGCTCCAGGCTCCGAGCTGTCCGCACAGAGCCGGACGCGGGGCTTGAACTCAGGAACTGCAAGATTATGACCTGAGCCGAAGTCGGACGCTCAACCGACTGAGCCACCCGGGGGTCCCACCAGTGACGTATTTTTGGAAGACAACTTGGTGATCTGATCGAAATGTAAACACTCCCGTATGCTCTGATGCTGCAAATTCACTTGTTATGTGTCTATTTATTCAGGGAGCCGTGGTGTAGACTGGTGTAGACACAAAGACTGCCGTCCCAAGGATAGTCACGACTTTGTTACAGCAGCAAGAACGGGGACACGGGGGCACCTGTGTGGCTCGGTGGGTTAAGCGTCCAACTCCTGATGTGGGCTCAGGTCATGACCTCATGGTTCCTGAGATCCAGTCCTCAGTCAGTGAAGCACCTGCCTGGGATTCTCTCTCCCTCTCTCTGCCCTTCCCTCCCCTCAAGCATAAGTAAACAAACATTTAAAAAGCTGCTTTTGCTTTGGGGGCCGTCGGTTGAGTGTCTGGGTCTTGCCTGGAATCACGGTCTCTCAGTTGGTGGGTTCAAGCCCCGCTACGGGCTCGGGGCTGAGGGTGCCAAGCCTGCCTGGGCTCCATTCTGCCCCTCCCTCTTCTCCCCCACTTGCACTCGCTCGTGCTAGCTCTCTCTCTCTCAAATAAATTTAAAAAAAGAAAAAGGAACAGGGACACAGCCCGGGCTGCCCCTGACCCCCCCACCCCCAGCACAAGCACAGGGTATCCCTCCACTGGGACTCTTAAACGGGAGGGGTCAGCACCCCCTTGCCCCAGGCCCATGGCCCAGCCACCTCTTCTCAGACCCCCAGGCCACCAGATGTCCAGCCCCTCCTAGAGCAAAGCCCTGCCCCCTCTCCTCGGGAGCACCCCAGGCCCCGTGGGCCCCTGTCCCCCACGGGAGCCCTAGCCCCAGGCCCGCAGAGCTGCTCTAATAGGAAATCGGGACTCACAGCCCCCAGGGACGCAGGGGACACAAGGAAAGTTCTCAAAGTTCTCGGATCATGGCAACAAACCCCGGTGCAGGGTTTCAACTCCTTTTATATGGAGCTGCCGCAGCCCCTCCCCCAAGGCTGGGGTCACATTCACAGCCCCGCGGTAACCACGGAAACGGGCAGCCCCCGGTTGATGAGTAACCCCGGGGACAATGACAGCGGCGGCTGGGGCCTATTCAGATGACTGGGCGGGCTGAATGGGAGCCCTGCACAAAGGCCACTGGCAAAGTGACGCGGGCTCCCGCTTCCAAAGGGGGAGTAAATGACGCCATAACTTGTCACAAAAGAACAGAGGCCCTCGCGGCCCACACCTGTCACACCAGCGCTTCCTGATCTTTGGGGGAATTTACAACAATGACTCTGCGGGCGCGCGGCCACAGGGCACTTGGCCGGAAGTGTCCTTTAGAACCATCCTCGGTCTACCTTCCAGGGACCTGCAGGCATTCAAATGCACAGCGAAACGCCCCAACACGCCCCTCGCCTGGAGACTGGAAAGCGGCCTGGAAGGGGGGGGGGGGGGGCGGGGGCGGGCCCGGAGCGCCAGTAACCATCACTTGCTACTTGTCACCAGGCGTTACCGGCCACACACCTCAGGCCACAGCTGAAGACTCTCGACGAAGGCAGAGCTTTGAAGGGTTATTTTAAAACCAACATCGCCCTTCGGTATCTGAACGGCTCCAGCGGGAAAGAACTTGAACGCGTCTTTCCACGAACTCCCCGGAAAGAATTACTGAATATTTTTTACGCTGGCTTTGGCGTAATCGCAAGCTTCCTTGACCTGAACTGGAAATAAAGACAAATCACACGATCGTCACCATTCAGGGACGTACCAGGGAAGTCTCTTCCGAAGGAGCAGGGCAAGATCATTCCGTTTTCGATCAACTACGCAGAAAAGCGGTCCACAAGAAGAGAGGATATTTTACTGGACAACAAGCTATCGAAATCACTAGCGACAAAGGCCCCTCTCCCGGAGCCCTGATGGCAGGGCCAATACTTTGCCAGGTGCTTTGCAAACACCTGTGAGATAAGAACCACGGTCCCCATTTGTCACACGAGGAAATAGAGGTTCTGAGAGATTAAATGACAGACCCGAGGTCACCAGGTGAGTGACATGTGAACCCCATGATCACTCCCCACATTCTCCTGCTTCTCTCTGACGTTTGCTCACTTAACTTTAAATACTGAACAGCCTGGGCCAAATCAGGAAGTTTTTTTAAAGAATGCACGCTGGCTCCATCAGAGGTAGAACAGGAAGAAGAGACTTTAAAACACCTCCTGTGGATGGGGTGCCTGGGGGGCTCAGGTCATGATCTCACGGTTCGTGAGTTTGAGCCCCGCATCGGGCTCTGTGCGGACAGCTCGGAGCCTGGAGCCTGCTTCCGATTCTGTGTGTGTGTCTCTCTCTGCCCCTCCCCTGCTCACATGCTGTTTCTCTCTCAAAAATAAATAAACATTAAAAAAATAAATTAAGGGGCGCCTGGGTGGCTCAGTTGGTTAAGCGTCCAACTTCGGCTCAGGTCATGATCTCATGGTTTGTGGGTTTGAGCCTCTCGTTGGGCTCTGTGCTGACAGCTCAGAGCCTGGAGCCTGGTTCGGATTCTGTGTCTCCCTCTCTCTCTCTGTCCCTACCCCTGCTCATGCTCTGTCTCTTTCTCTCTCAAAAATAAATAAATGTTAAAAAAAAAATTTTAAATAAAAATAAAATTAATTAATTAAAAACAAAGGATAAGCAATCTAACTGCAAAAGCAAATTGGCAATTTTCAGAACAATTAGGGATGATAGGCAAACATGAAATACTGCTCCCTTTCCCTAAAGAAGGGTACAAATCAAGAATATAGAACATTTAAAAAAAAATTTTTTATGTTTGTTTTTGAAAAATAGGGAAACGGAGCATGAGCGTGGGAGGGGCAGAGAGAAAAGGAGACACAGAATCCCAAGCAGGCTCCAGGCTCCGAGCTGTCAGCACAGAGCCCGACGCGGGGGCTCAAACTCACAAACCGTGAGATCACGACCCGAGCCGAAGTCAGATGCTCAACCGACTGAGCCACCCAGCGCCCCTCAAACATTTATTTATTTATTTTTTACCTGTTGGATTAGAAAAGATGAGAAAGACTTATCTTTCCGACGATGATACAAATACAGAGGGTTTTCAACCACAGCGCGTTCTAGTATAAATCAGTACAAACTTTCCAAAGGCAATTTGACCAAGGTGATCAGAACAAAGCGGGCAAAACTGTGGCACCAAGGATTCCATCTCTAGAAATTCATTATTCAGAATAACCTCAAATAACACACAGACCCCACTAACGTTGATGCTCTCAGAGAAAACGGGAATCTGAAAACAAATACACAATAAGAGGGAATTGGCTGAATACATCACATTCTCCTGGCACAATGGCAGACTCCCCGAGGATTAAAACGGGCAGGGGACGGCAAATCCCCGTGACCCACTCACAAAGCAGGCTGCACTTGGGGGAGCACGGGGAAACGCGGGAATACGACACGCTTATACCCACGGAAAAGAACGACGCACAGAGGAGATGTACAAAGTGTTTGTTTTCTAGCCTGCGCTTCTGACCGCCTGAATTTTTTTTACGAGGTTATCTTCCCTTTTTGATCAGTAGGCTTCTTTATAAATTTTTTTTTTAATGTTCATTTATTTTGGACAGAGAGAGAGAGAGAGACAGAGCACGAGCAGGGGAGGGGCAGAGAGAGAGGGAGACAGAATCCGAAGCAGGTTCCAGGCTCTGACCCGTCAGCACAGAGCCGGACACAGGGCTCGAACTCACAGACCGCGCGATCACGACCTGAGCCGAAGTTGGACGCTCGACCGACTGAGCCACCCAGACGCCCCATGGTTAGTAAGCTTCTTAAGAATTTTTTAAAACTAGGGGCGCCTGGTGGTTCAGTCGGTTAAGCGTCCGACTTCGGCTCAGGTCGTGATCTCACGGTTCGTGGGTGTGAGCCCCACGTCGGGCTCTTTGCCGACGGCTCAGAGCCTGGAACCTGCTGCGGATTCTCTGTCTCCCTCTCTCTCTCTGCCCCTCCCCTGCTTGTGCTCTGTCTTCCTCTGTCTCTCAAAAATAAACGTAAAAACAAAAAAAAATGTTTAAAACAAATTTAAAAACAAAGAATTTTTTAAAGCTAAAATAAATCTCTTTCACCCATCCTTCCCCTCCCCACCAAAAGATGTCACTGACTGCTGGTTCTGGAAGGACCAGTAAAGCTTCTGCCAGGGCAGTGCCTCTGACCACAGCACTCTGATCATGCCCTGCCCACCTGGTACCTGGAAAAGCAGCAGCTCCAAGAAGGAAGCCCCTCCTTCTTCCTCAGAACGCCTCTGCTCCTCTCAGTTTTGCAGACCCCAGCCCTACTCTTCCCTTCACAGGCCTGAGACCACTAAGGGTCCAGCTAAGCAGGGGCCAGCTAAGCCCTTCTGTCCCCCGGCCCCACCCAAGTCCCAACAAGTCCAGAGACGAGTCCTACCTCCTGGAACTCTCACCGTCTCCAAAGACCACTCCTTGGGGGCGGGGGTGGGGGCGGGGGGGGGGAGAAGAAGTTTCTAGAACATCCGAATTTTAAGTTCTGGAACAGCCTTTGAGGCGCACGGCTCCTGGTGGAGCGCGCAGCCGAGACAAGCTGATGCACAGAGCGGCCAAGATCAGGAGCTGTGTTCTGACTCCCAGATCCCTGTGCCACCGTCCACGTGCGGACAGGTGCCGAGATGTCTCTGCAAGGTGACCAAGCAGCAGGGAACAGAGGCTGGAGGGGGGGCCTTTCCCGCTCCCTGTCGTGGCACCGGGACGCACCGGGCACACACAGGGTGCACCCACGTGGTCCGACGTCAGCGGAGACCCTCGGGGCAGCAGCCGGGGGACCCCGGAAACGCCTCACGGTTGGGGGGCCCTCCTTCCAGCTCCCCAGCGCCCGCAACAGTTTGAGGAGAGACCAGGAGCCGCCCGACTCCCCTCAAGGGGGCAAATTTGCACCCTGAGATAGTGGGGGGGTCCCCATGCCGACAGCCCCCCCAACGCTGAGTGCAAGGCTGGCTTGGCTGCCACCAGTCTCCAGCGGGGCCCTCACACCCACAGGCCACACCCCTGAGGCCCCCCACACAGCCCGCAGTGGTAGTAAAGACCCCAGCAGTCGACCCTCCCCACACCCCCCTCACCAGGCCACTCACCGCCCCTCGGTCCAACCGACCTACCCCTGACCCTTGTCCCCAGTCCTCGCCCACCAACCCGGCCTCAGAGGCTGCATTCCGGGCCCTCCCTGCCCGCAGCTGGCCGGCTGTGCCCCCTGGCGCCCACCCACTCTGAGGCGCCAGGAGCCCCTGCTCCGTGGGGCGGGGTCTGCACTAGAGGGTAAATGCTACCCGCGTCGCTCCCCGCCAAGTCCCCAGAAGGGAACACAGCCGGACACACGGTAGGCGCTCCACGAAGGCGTGCTTGCAGACCCAACGGAGAAACAAACACCTCCCCCTCCCAGTAGCCCCCGCCCCCTCAACACAGCGTCCTGAGCCACGGTCATCTGTCTACCCGTCCCCTGGCGGTGAGCGCCTCGGAACGACCGTGCTAGGGGAGGCTCGGCCCCCGTGGCGCTCAGGCACAGCGAGTGCCCAGACAGAGCGCTGGCCCCTGGCCCTCCACGACCGCCCGCCAGCCCGGGCCCCTCTGACACTCAGCACCTCAAGGCCGGGCGCCCCAGGGCCCTCTGCACCTCACTTACGTTGCGTCCCACCGGCCAGTGCCCCCGACGGCCGGCAGCCCTCCTTGGCCACCACGGCGGACCCTGCAAGGCGCATCGAGGTGCTGGGGACACAGTGGCATGTATGCCCAGGCAGGTAGGCAGGTGACGGTGTCCCAGCATCAGGATGCAGGCCGCCTGGGAAGCGTCGTCTGGAGAGCAGCACCTCCCAATTCCCGGGGCCCGAGGTCCTGCCCGCCTGGTCCACTCGCTGCACGGCCGTTTCCTTGGACAGGAGTCCCTGCTGCATGTGGCCTACCCTCATGTCCCCCCAGGAAGGGAACGGAAGCTCGGGGGCAGGGCCAGAACCCACAGCGCTCCGTAGGCATTTGCAGAGCTAAAAGCCCCAACACGGGAAGCCTTCTTGGCCCCCGACCAGAGCCCCTTCTACCCTGCTCTCGCCCCAATGTCACCTCCACGGCTCTGGCCACAGCACGAGCTGACCTTGGGAGCTGACTGGCCTCCTGGACAGAAGCTTCTGGCAGGCAGGCCAGGTGCGTACCTGTGCATGGGGAGCTGGGCGGCAGGGCACCGGTCACAGTGGAGCTCTTTGTCCATCACCCTGGCACCTGCCGGCCCCGCGGCCCTTCCGGAAGAGCCTTCAACGTGTGACATTTCTCACATGCACGGGCCCCTCTCATCCCTAAAGGACGTCGCTTACCTGCCGAATTCCGAGTGTCCCCGACACCCCGCGCCGCGACCCCCTTCCTCACCGCGGCCGCCCGCTTCGGTCTCACCCCCTGGCCCCAGCTCCGTGAGCCTCGGTTTCCCCCAAAAAGTCGGATTCCAGGACCAAGTATCCCAAGGGTAATGCTGAGCAGACGCTGCAGGGTGTGAGTCTGGGCACCTGGGACGCGGAGGTGACCGCAGGGCAGGCCTGCTGGGCGCCAGCCATCTGTGCGGCTCCCGCTGCCTCCCCCGACCGCAAGGGCCACGGAGAGCGCGTGTCCTGGGAAGGGTCCGGGACGCGGGGGCCTTTCTTGGTTTCCTTTTCTGTTGCTCCTGCCACCGCAGCCTGTGTCCAGGCAGGACAGCACCCAGCCGTCCCCTCTGCTCCGTTCTAAAGGCGGCAGGCACCCCAGTGGGAAACGGCTCCTGGGCGGGCACCCCCCTCCACCCCTGGTCAGTCGGCAGGGTCCCCAGGGCCAGCGGTGGGTGAGGAGGGGCTGGGGGCCAGGAGGATGTGGACGCCCCGATGGGCAGCGTAGCCTTCTGGCCGGGTCCCGGGAGCCCGAGCACCACCAGGCTGAGTGCGGGGATGAGTCAGGGGCACGGGAGGGGCAGTCCTGCAGTTCCCACATCCCCACGACATCTGCACAACGGCACTTGTCACACCCCTTGACCGATGAGGAGACTGGGGCTCAGAGAGGGTGATGGGCACCCCAAAGCATCCAGCCAGGCAGGGCTGGGCTGAGCCCACGTCCCGCCCGGGACCCGGGGCCGCACCACTCTCCGGTCACCTTTACCACCCTGTGCTGTGTTAATGCAACCGGTCCCAGGCCAAACCCACCAGACCACACATACCGTGAGCCCCAAAGGTTCCCTGGGGGCCCCCAGTGCCGAGGCTATGCCAGGCACAGAGGAGACACAGGTCAAGCCGACAGCCGTGGAGCTGGCCCTCTGGACTGGCCGCCCGGCTCCAGGGCAGTCCTCTCGATGGGGGGGGGGGGGGGGGGGGATGGGCAGGGGACATGTGGCCGTGTCTGCAGACAACTCTGGCTGTCACGACTCTGGTGTCACTGGCACAGTGGGTGGAGGCCAGGGATGCTGTCCCCATATCCTACCATGCTCAGGACGGGCCTGCAGCAGAGGTCACCCCAGCCTCAAATGTCAACAGTGCACAGAAGGGAAGGCCTGCTCTGGGGGCGGACAGAGGTGGGTGTGCCAGGGAGACAAAGGAGGGGGGTCTCCGTGGCTCCCGGGGAGGGGCTGGCCTCAGGGAAATCCCTGAGGGAGGGACCTCGGGGGGCGGACAAGGGGAAGGCCCAGAGGCAGCCCCAGACAAGGGCTTGCCCTGTGACCCGCACACACAGCACGCTGTTTGTTGAGTATGTGGCCCATCCAATGAGGCGTGAAGGACCCCGCTGCCCTCCCCGCCTCCATTCAGCCCCAACGTCCCTCTCAGGGGGCACGAGCTGGAGCTTCATGCCTCCTCCAGGAAGGCCACCCTTCATGTACAGCACCCGGGCCAGGGAGGAGAGGGAGCCCCTGGCCGTGGGGCTGCAGGGGGAGAGGGACGTGTTCTTTCCAGGGCAATTGGTGACAGGACACAGAGATATGCAGGAGCTGGCCATGGGACCAGTGAGCCGGGCTGGCTCGGGACCCTCTGCGCCCAGTACGGAGGGACGGGTGTTTCAGCGGCCATCCTCAGAGCCCGTCTCTGGCCCATTAAGGTGAAGTCAAACAGCTAAGGTCTTTGGTGTGAAACAAGTAACTGTCTCAAAGCGAGAACTCCAAGCTCAGCATTTGAAGAAGTGAACCCCTCGGCTGCTGGGCCATCCTGAGGGGACCGTCACCCCTCCCCCTGGGGCGTCCCCTCCAAGGTAATCACAGTGAGCCAGACACACACCAGGACCTCCAAGGCCCCACTGCCCCAGGACGAAGGGACAGTCCTTCCGTGAAAGGAGGGCCGTCACCACCACAACCCTGCCCGCCAGCCCCGGAGGGGAAGGCACGTGACCGTCTGAAAAAGCCACCTTCCCCTCGGCAGGCACACGGCCACGTGGAAAGCCCGGAAGAGCAGAGGAGAAACTGTGACCTAGACCAGAAGGCCAACGAGGAGCTGCTCCGGGCTTGGGGTTTGGGGCGATGTCCTGCTTTCTCCTTCATGCTTTCCTGTGTCACCAGCAATTTTCCAGCTTATTGCTGTGAACAAACTAAAAAATGTTTAGGATTGCGGAAAGCAACTTCTATTAATACCCCACAATAAAGCGTTAAGAAATCAAAAATGTACAGTGTTGGCCTTCTTCATGGCATGTCTGCTCAGCAGGTTTTCTGGTTCCACGTTTACTGGAACACCGTGGATGGGATAGAAATGCGACAGATACAGAGAAAAACATGGGAACAAGCACAAAGGGGCGCTCCCCGAAGACACGCGGCCAAGGGGCCTCCTCCGGGCCCTCCTCAGCTCTGAGAGGCCACACACACACACACACACACACACCACTCTTGAATCCCAACTGGGACACCGTTTGTCTCAGTGTCACAGTTCCCTCAAACAAACAGGACACAGAGTAAACCTTTCCTTTTGTTCTATTTTATGACACAATATGAACTGTGCTGTCTCTTTGGCTTGCTTTCCTTCATTCACTCAACAAACACGGACCACGTCTTCACCTTGGGCTTGGGCTGAGCATCCCCAGCACGGACAGCCGTGACCCAGGACCCGGAACGCTCGGGGCAGTGGGACTGACAGTCTGCAGGGGCTGCGGTCTCCCGGGACCCCCAAGGCGTAATGGGGCAGCCCAGGGTGACACTGAGGACTGACGGCAGACAGAGCAGGAAGGCGGGGGGGCGGGCAGACGGAGGGTCAGGAGGCCAGAGCACCCTCCGTGTTTGGTCGCTGCCAGCTCTGTGAGCGTCTCCAGGGAATTAGACACAATCGCCCGCCTCCCTTCTCGAAACTCAGCCCAGGCACTGAATGAACGTGTCCCTTGCCCGGGCCACATAACTGTGGGGTGACGGATCCCTCTCATTTTCCTCCCGACGTCAACTATTTCAATTCCGCCACAACACGCTCGGCACGCTGTTGCCTGCGGGGAAATACAAGTCACTTCCGTCCTGAGGTCCCTGAGCTGCACATCCGAGCCCCGAGCCCGAGGCCCCCTGCGTCCAGGAGGGAGGCACCAGGGAACGGCAGCGCCCAACCGCTCATTTTAATCCTCTGTAAATCAGACAAAAACAGGCAACGCGTCTGTGATCACCGAAGGCAACGCAGTCAGTCTGCAAATCCGCGAGGAGATAAAACGCACGTTCGAGAACATTCCCCGGGCAGGCTTCTCGGGAAGCCTGGGCCAGCCCGCATCCTCGTCCACACCGACAAGTCTGGAGCAGTTACGTCTACACCCACGCCCTGCAGTTCCTCTACCATAAAACGTCAGGAGCAAAGATCCACGTGGGGGGTGGGGGGGGCTTCAGATCCACCGTGATGAGACACCGCCTGTGGGCTGCTGTGATTCACCCTCAGTCCCTGCACCCGCGAGGGGCGTCCACGGCCTGGAGCCGTGGTATATCCACCTCTCTCCCACCTCCCGGCCCCGCTGGCCAGAACAGGCTCTCCAGAACGCACCTGCCTCTAGCCTTGACCGCACATCTGCCCCCACCCCGCTGGACACCCCACCCGGGGCGGGGGGAGGGGGCACGAGCAGGGAGGGACCTGCCGAGACCACAAGATGACAGTGCTGAGGGCCAGCCGGCGAGGCTGCAGACAATGCCATCACGGCTCCTAACCCGTACTACTGAAGCCACACGTGAGCCGCTAACCTCAGTGACACAGAGGCCCCCACGCCGAAACAGGCCCCCGGAGGCCCATCTGTGAGGCCCGAAAGCTGAGGCCCATCTCACGCCCTGATCCCGGAGGCCAGTAGGTCAGAACCAGTCCCGGGCGGGGGGGACACGGCGCGAGGACACCACAAGGCCATCTGTCGTCACCCACCCTGCTGCTCCCTTGCGCGTCCCCAGATGGGGGCCGGCTCTCTGGCCCCCTCCCGGTGTCTGTAGAAGCCCCTCTGCCGTGGGGCTCAGAGCTGCAGCCAGGAAGCTGGCCCGGCCCCGCCCGTCTGAGTCATCCCGCGGCTCCAGAAGTGCAAGTGTCGGCAGGAAAAGCCCGGAGACCCCGCCCCCCCGGGACGCCCGCCCGCGCCCATAGCCCTCCAGCCCCGAGCCTGGCAGGTGAGCACCCCAGTCCACGCTGGCCTCCTGGCACCCACTCCAAAGCCCACACCCGGAGGCCGCGTCACCTTTAGAATTCAGGGTCGCTGTCACCTGCCCAACCCCACGAGGCAGGGGGACCCACGCGGGCCCCTCCAAGCTCAGGTCTCGGTCCTGCGTCTCCCGTGAGGTCCCACAGGACCCCCTTCCCCTGCCACCCCCAGGGCACCGAGTTGGAGAAGGTTCGTTTCGAAGTCTGATTTCCCATCGAGAAAGTTCTGCTGACCTCGTCCAACCCCGGGGCAGCACGGACAGCCCAGAGGGGGTGACAGCACCTGTGCCCGGGGCACAGAGGCCGAGACGGAGGCCACAGAGGGGGCGGCAGGCACCCCTTTTTGCTCCTTCAGCCCCGAATCCCTTCTGATTCCTTTGCCCTCAGATTCCTCTCTGCTTGAGATCCCGACAGTGGCTGTTTCCTGCCTGGTTCACCTGGTTAATAAACCAGGTTCTTTTATTTTTTCAATTTTTTAAAAAACTTGTTTAGTTTCAGAGAGAGAAAAAGCGAGTGCAGCCGAGGGGCAGAGAGGGAGAGAATCCCAAGCAGGCTCTGCACTGCCAGCAAAGAGCCCAACTCAGGGCTCGAACTCACCAACTGTGAGGTCATGACCGGAGCTGAAACTAGGAGTCGGACGCCTAACTGACTGAGCCACCCAGGCGCCCCACAAAAGCTAGTTTCCGAAAAGCAGGGGAGTGTACAAAATGCCTTGGAGAGTCGGGTTTGCCTCAGTCAAGTACTAAACGCCCTCCCCTGCACACACGCTCACCCCGACTGGCCTCCCCAGCCGGTGCTGAGAGCGCAGGGGTTAGCGAGCAGGCCAGCGGGCATGGATGCCAAGCCCTAGGGTGCTGATGGGTGCCAGAAGTGCATGGGAAGGACACCTGGCTTAGACCAGGCTGCTGGGGCAGGGCGAGGCCTCAACACGAGGGGATCTGGTCAAACGAAACCGAGAGGGGCACACTTCCAAAGCCCCTTCTCGCCACTCTGACACCCCCTTGGGGTCACGTCCGAGTCGCCTCACTCCCCTGTGCCCCTTCAGGGTCGCAGAGTGCGTTCTCTCGGGCTCTCACCGGTTTGCACGGCGTGTAAAAACAACTCTCTCGGAACCCAGGCAGCGCCCGGAGGGCTGGAACAGGGAGCTGAGGCGCTCACCACCTCACATCCCTCCCTCCTTCCCAGATCCACCTGTGGCCGACCCACGGGATCCCACCTGAGCCCGCGTCGTGGCTGGGCATGCCACAAGACGCTCTTTCTGGGCTTTCTTTCTCTTTTTCTTCTTTTTTTAATTTTTTTAAACATTTTTATTTATTTTTGAGACAGAGAAGAGACAGTGTGTGAGCAGGGGAGGGGCAGAGAGAGAGAGAGAGAGAGAGGGAGACACAGAATCGGAAGCAGGCTCCAGGCTCCGAGCTGTCGGCACAGAGCCCGACACGGGGCTCGAACCCACGAACCGTGAGATCGCGCCCTGAGCCGAAGTCGGACGCTTAACCGACTGAGCCACCCAGGTGCCCCTTTTTTCTCTTTTTTTCTTTTTCTTTCTGGGTTTTCTCAGCAGGGGTTATTAGAGAAAAGACTCAGAGGCTGGGGTTGTCAGCTTCCAAGAGCTCAGATGCAGAGACGCTGTTTCTGTGGAAGGAGAATCCGGGGTGTCCTGGCTGAAGGCGGCCCTAGCCTGATGGGTCATTGCAGAGAGGGTGGAAAACCCCTCCTTGGGCTCCCCTGCCTCAGTTCCCCTGGCTGCAGGGAAAGGAAGGGGGCCCATTTTCAGTCCAAATTCACTTTGGGTTCAGAAAACACACCAGGCCAGGGGCCGCCTGGACGGCCCAGTGGGTTAAGCGTCCGACTCTTGACTTCAGCTCAGGTCACGATCTCACTGTCCGTGGGTTCAAGCCCCACACTGGACTCCATGCCGACAGTGCGGAGCCTGCTTGGGATTCTCTCTCTCCTCTCTGCCCCTCCCTTGCTTGCTCTCTGTCTCTCAAAATAAATAAGTAAACTTAAAAAACAAAAAATCTCCAGGCCGGTGGGTAGCACAAACGTGAGGAGGCAGAACAGAATCCCCGCCCCACACACAATGGATTTCCCAGGCCAACCGGGGACTCGGACAGCTGTCCCAACCCTGAAGCCCTCAGCTTCCTGCCTCCGGGGTCACCCCCGCCTGGTTTCCCCACAAACACACTCATCTACCGGGCCGTGAGCGGCGCTGTCCGGGCACAGAACCCAGTCACCGACGTGCCCTGCCCCGCCCGCCGCCTGCTTTCTCGGGCGTATCTGCCAGACCGTGCGGGGCCCTCGCACACACGCTATAACTCACGGCTGGACTTCCTGTCCTGTCCGCGCGCACATACATACACACACACACACACACACACACACACGCCCCTGACCTCCGGCGGCCACGTGCCAGATGCACAGGAAATCGCTCAGAACAATAAACCTTCATATTTTCCATCCTCTCTTTGAAGATTTGGGGTGCTTTCACTTACACGTGAGAGAATTTTCCATGCTTGGGAGAGAGAGCTGGACCGAAAAGGCGCCTCCCTCAGCTGTGTCACTGGCGTTAAGGCACAAAAGGCAAAGGTGTGCGGTCGACTCCAACCACGCCCACCTGCCCCCCACACCCCCTCCCTCCTAAGCTGGGCCCAGGGCCACTGTCATCTCCGGAGGGGTGTGGGGAGTTGGGAGCCTTCTCCTGTGCAGTACTCAGCCCCGCGGGGGGAGCCCCCAGGGGAAAAGAGGACAACAGGGCAGGATCCCGATGGGCCACGTGGCATCACAGTGAGGGAGACGGACGCTGTGCCCAGGTGCCCAAGCGGGCAAAGCAGACCTCCGCCATCTGACTGGACACAATGAACTCAGGGCACCGTGCTGTAGCGGGTGGAACCGTGTCCCCCAAAAGCACACGCGGAAGTCCTAACCTCCCCACCCCTGTACCTGTGAACGTGAGCCGATGTGGAAATAGAATCTTGGCAGATGTACTGAAGATATAAATTAAGATGGGGTCGAGAGGAGAAGGGTGGGCCCATGGTTCAGTATGACGGGTGCCCTTTCGAGAGAGAAGCCACACAGGCCACACACAGGAGAAGCCCACATGACAACAGAAGCACAGCTGGGGTGAAGCCAAGGTCCTGGGGCCACCAGAACCGGAAGAGGCAGCAAGGAGCCCTCCGAGGGAACGCAGTGTCCCTGCCAACACCTTGATTTCAGGTTTCTGGCCTCCAGAACAGCGGAGAATATATTTCTGTTGTTTTAAGCTACCGGTTTGAGGTCCTGTGTTACAGGTGACACACAGCCCATCACCTTGGGGAACGGGAGCAAACTGACCCGGCCGTGGCCCCTCCCTGAACCTAGGAAGCCCGCATTAAGTCCAGGAGGCAGCCTACAAAAAGATCTGTAGGTGAAGCAGAACCTTCCAGGAGGAGCACAGAGAGGGAGCTGGTGTTACGCACTCTGACGACAAACGCGGAACTCAAATCCTCTCTGTGCACACGCTGCAGCGGGAACCAGGAGGCAGGGGATGGGCCCAGCGGGACCTCACACAGCGCAGCCAAGAGCGATCCCAGGACGCTGCCCTAATCCCTGCCCCAGACCTCGCTGGCCCCTGACCGGACCGCCTTGCCGACCCTGGCGCCTGAGGCCCGGGGAGAACCCTGCTCAGCTCCCATGAGCTCACTTGGTTCCTAAGAAGGCCCCACCCCGTCCCCAAGAAGCTGCAGTTTCCAAGTTCCCAAATGGGGCCACTCACCGACACTCAGACCCTGGCCCCCACCCTTCACTTTGACCCACTCAAGACCCTGCTGGCTCCCGACCTCCCTGAGAAGGCTCTCTGCAGGGTCCACCCCACCTGCAACCTTCACTGTTGCACCGTATCCGGTAAGACCCGGGCCTAGGGACTATGGCTACCACCTGTCCCGAGCCAGGTGCCTCTCCTCGTGACCCCACGCCCCGAGCCCTTTCTCCAGGAGGTGGCACCGGGGACTCTTAAAAACAGGGCAGGGTCACAGAAGACCCCACAACTTCTTACTCACTCGGGCCACCTCCTCTCCCAAGAGCTATAAAGACAGAGAGAGTGTGCATTTGTGACCCTTGTAAGTGTCCCTCATCACCTCTTGGGGCGTCATCCTCTGAGCTAAAACTGCGTCCGGTGTTCCCAAACCACTGCCCCCCACAACCTTGCCCATGGAATATTCTGGTTTTCTGAGGTGGCTCAGTACTTCTGCTGAAAGCTCCTAGACAGAGGTCACTTGTCCTCTGACAATCTGGTGGCCTTGGGGGCTCTGGTGGGGTGTCCCAGATCGCTAGCTTGAAAGACGCCGACATAAATAGGGGGCGCCTGGGAGGTTCAGTCACTTGAACGTCTGGCTCTTGATTTCGGCTCAGGTCATGAGCTCACTGTTCAGGCCCCGCATCGGGCTCCACAACACTGACCGTGAGTGAATAGCCTGCTTTGGATTCTGTGTCTCCCTCTCTCTCTCCCCCTTCCCCAACCTCTCTCTGCCACTCTCAAAATAAATAAACAAACTTAAAATAAAAATCCCAGGGGCGCCTGGGCAGCTCAGTCAGTTGAGTGTCTGACTTCGGCTCAGGTCACGATCTCGCGGCTCGTGGGTTCAAGCCCCGCATCGGGCTCTGTGCTGATGGCTCAGAGCCTGGAGCCTGCTTCGGATTCTGTGTCTCCCTCTCTCTCTGACCCTCCCCCGCTCACGCTCTGTCTCTCTCTCTCTAGAACGAATAAACATTAAAAAAAGTTTTTTTACTCCTAACGTATGGATATGCCACTTTTGCTCATCACCTGCCAGTGGACACTCGGGACCTCCACCTTTCGAGTATCGTGAACTGCCCCGCTATGAGCGTGGGGGTTCAAGTTCTGTTCAAGGCCCTGCTTTTACTTCATACCCCAAAGCGGGTTCCTGGATCCTATGGCAAAATTCTCCTTTTCGAGGAACCGCCGTAACTGTTTCCACGGTAGCGGCACCATTTTCCATTCCCAGCAGCGAACGAGGGTTCCAGGTTCTCCACATCGGAGCCATCCCGTATTTTCTGCCCTGTTTTATTTCTGTAACAGCCATCCTAAAGGTGAGGCGGTATCTCATCGTGGCTCTGACCGGCACTTCCCTGATGATGAGAGATGTGGATCTTTTCATGTGCTTGTTGGCCATTCGTACATCTTCTCTGGCAAAATGTCTACTCAAGTCCCCTGTCTGTTTTTTAATCAGGTTGTTTCTCTGTTGTTGAGCTGTAGAAGCTCTTTATATATTCTAGACAGTAATCCCTTACCAGGTATGTGATTTGTGAGTATTTCATAATGGCTTTTAAATGAGAAATTTAAATAGTTTCTCAGCACCTACAGCGTTCCTGGCAAGAAAAAGGTTTCCCAGGACGTAGCCAGATCTCTAGGCTGCATTTCTGTTTTTCTGATCCTTCACTTACAGAATGATACAAGGTTGGAGTCAGGACGGGGGGCCTGGGGGTGACCATCCCACCTCCTTATTTCAGTGGGGACACTGAGGCCCAGGGGGGGCGCTGACTCGACCGGCATCAGCAATTAGCACGTCAGGTACCACCCAGCTGCACCGCCAGGGAAACCTCACGCTCTTTCCAACGCCAGAGACGCGTCCCAGCGCAGCAAAGGACAGCTGTGGCCACACCACGGCCGTGTGCGGCAGTCTCCAAAGCGGGGCCACTCAACGCCTTCCCTCTACGAAAACGGTCCTTCAACGCTCAGCTCACTGATAAAACTTTATTGCCTTGCAAGAGAGTTCTTATCTCCGAATGCTAACACAGCATATGACTTTGTTTGAACTAGCTGCTGTAAGTTTACCTTACCCAAGTATCATTTAGATTACATCTTTCTTAAATCCTAAAAAAAAAAAAAAAAAATACAGAGGTGGAATTAAACACAAAATATTGAAAGAAGTTGGTTGGGCGTCCAACTCTTGATTTCGACTCAGCTCATGATCTCACCGTTCATGGGTTCGAGCCCTGCATCAGGCTCCATTGCTGACAGTGTGGATTTTCTCTCTCTCTCTTTCTCTCTGCCCCTCCCCTGCTTGCTCTCATTGTCTCAAAAACAAATAAACTTAAAAAAAGGTGTTGAAAAAGAAGGAAAAATCTTGATTGGTGGATAGAGGGAGGGAGGGAAGAGAAGGGAGGAAGGCAGGCCAGCCCCCGGCCAGCAGGATCTGAGCTCTGGAAGCTAAAAAGCCCCCAAGGGCATGTCAGCCAGTTTGGGGCGAGCTCCCGCTGGTGCTCACCTGCACACTGCCTCTGACTCTGACCCCTGCACTGGTTCGGGTCCCCCCCCCCCCCCCCCCCGCCCGATACACATCGGTCCTGCGCTCCAGTTCCAATGACACGGCTCTGCAGAGACAGCTCCAAGGACCCCTTCTTCCTCATCCTGCAGTGTGGCCCCATCCCCCCCAGACTGCTCCCATGGAACCAGACACGATCTACCAGCCAGTGCAGAAGGCGGCCCTCGCAGCTGCTTGACCACAGGAAAGGGAACGGGCGGAGAAGGCCAGCCGCTCCTGCCACGTCCGGATAGCACAGGCATCCCCAGTGCGCCCTCCCCACACCCTGCAGGTGCTGTCTGCGGGCCTGTGCCGGGGGGGGAGGGGGGGGAACTGAGGCACGGAGCCAGCCACCACGGGCTCCACGTTCAGGCTGGGAGTGTCTGCGGGGGAGGGGGAAGGGTGGGTGGGATCTGGGAAAGCCACGGGGCCCCTCAAGGCCAGGAGGCCCCTCTCCCCGGGCCACCTTGGGGGGCCGGGACCACTCCAAACACCCAGAGAGCAAACCGGCCCTGTCACCTCCACGGCTGCTATGAACCAGGCCTGAAGATCTGACGCGGGTTGGGGGGAGGGGGCGGGCAGGGGCTCGGCCTGGAAGATGCAGCTTGTCTCATCGCTAACACTCGCACACGTTGATGAAGCGGGTGGTGCGTCCCCGCCGACCCATTTCCGGCCTGAAGCCCACCCCACGAGATGAACGGAGAAAGCGCTCGGGCTCAGAGCTCGCCCCGTTCACCTCCACCGACGGCACACGGCCGAAAGGCTCGTGCAGAAGTAGCCCCGGGGTCCACCCCCACAGCCGCTGTCTGCACAGTGCACAGCTTCGCGTCTGGTGGCTGCCCCTCTGAGCCCAAGGCCAGCGTGGCCCCTTTCACGGGAGGCCCGTGGTCCGTGGCACACTCTCAAGCCGGCAGGGTCCCCGGCCAAGCCAGCCAACGTGACCCTGCCACCCCTGCAGAGGTTGAAATGGTGGGTCGGGGTGGCCGCAAGGAAAGCTTATGCTTCACCATCTGCCTTCAGAGTACTTGGTTAAGTTGTGTGTGTGTCTCTATGAGTGTATTTGTGTATCTGCACACATATGTGTCTGTGAGCACCTGTGTCTATGCGTGTATGTACGTGTCTGTATGTGCGTCCGTGTGTTTGCATGTGCATGAATGTATGCACGGATGTCTGCGTGTCCACATGTGTGTCCGTGTACATGCATGAGTGTGTGCAAGGATGCATCTGCATGTGCATGGGTGTCTGTGTCCACGTGCACATACATGTATATGTACATTGCATGTATGTGCATCTGTGTGCATGCATGTGTACGTGGGTGTATGTCCACACGTGTGTGCATGTACACGTATACATACATCGTGTGTACGGGTTTGCACGGGCGTCTGCGTATTCACATATACGTACGCATACATTCATATATGTACGTGCACACACATGTACGTTTTTGTATGTCTGTGTGCATGGGTGTCTGTGTCCACATGCATGTACGTGTGTGTATACGTACATTGAGTGTATGCGCGTCTGTGTGTGCATGCATGTGTGCATGGGTGTCAGTGTCCACACGTGCATGCATGCATGTGCACATGTGTACATGTGCGTGTATGTGTGCATGGGTGTCTGTGTCCACGTGCATGTACACGTGCGTGTATACGCACTGCGTGTATGTGCGTCTGTGTGTGCATGCATGTGTACATGGGTGTCAGTGTCCACACGTGTGTGCATGTACACGTATACATACATCGTGTGTACGGGTTTGCACGGGCGTCTGCATATTCACATATATGTATGCATGCATTCATATATGCACGTGCACACACATGTGCGTTTATGTAGGTCTGTGTGTGCGCACAGGTGTGTATATGTGTACGTGCCTGCGTGTGTGTTTACGAAAGAATCATGGCCCCTCTCCAGGACGTCAGGAGACGCTCACGGGAGTGACAAAACAATAAAGGGCTGGTGATAGGCTTTTCCCAGCTTTGGAACGTTCACACCCAAAAAGGGGAACCGACTACCAGGTATCCACAAGTTCTTACCTGAAGCAAAAGCGTGAGAATGCGGCTCTGGAGTACACCCTCCACCTCGGGCCAAGCCCCCAGCAAGGCACGGGAGGGACCCACAGTGGGGGGTGGGGGGCATCCTGCCTCTGCGCCAGCCCCCCTCCCCCGTCCCCCACGGGAGGGCAGAGGAGCCGCTGTGCGGTCTCTGCAGGCAGACCCTCCCCCACGCCCCTCTGGGTCGTTCCACGAATGACCCATGGATACCACAGAGCACCTGCTGTGTACGGGGCCCCAGGCTCACGGGGGGAAAGCAGAGGGGGTCCCCGTCATCCCCACAGACTCTGACCCTTGCAACCCGGGACCCCCAACCCTTCCACACTTCCCCAGGCCACCCCAGTTACCCTCCCGAAGCAAACATCCAGAAGGCAGGTGGTCACTTACCACACCCCTTCAGTAGCCAGGGATCTAATCCTACGACTTTCATGTGACCCTACGTGTTCAGGTCACAGGACCTGAAAACACCAGAAAACGACTGTCCCCGAGGCGGTGAGCTGAGGAGAACCATGCCAAACTCAGGAATATTTTCCACACGCTCTGCCCCACACGATAAAATCTACTTGTGTTGGCATCCGAGTGCTGGCAGGGTGGAGGCCCGTGGCCCCGAGCCACACGACACAGCCCAGGTGCGACCTGCTGCTCGGCCCAGGCACCCAGCACCCACTACCCGCCTCCTTAACAGGCTTCTGCTCTCGGGTGTCACAACGGGCGCGTCAGCCGGGCCCCAAGTGGACTTTCCGACGGGCACCACGTCCTGGACGGAGCTCGGGCGTCACCAACAAACCACGAGAGCCGGTCTATGTCCACACGTGATCTCTGTGCCATCCCCGCCCCCGGCTTCCAAAGGGCTCACCTGCCCGTGATCTTTCCCACGTTAACAAAACAGTTTCCCTCGGGCTCCTGGGTGGCTCAGTCTGTTAATCGCCCAACTCTTGATTTTGCTCAGGTCACGATCTCATGGTTCATGGGCT
Organism: Panthera onca; assembly: GCF_046562875.1. Lineage (NCBI taxonomy): Eukaryota > Metazoa > Chordata > Mammalia > Carnivora > Felidae > Panthera > Panthera onca. Next base: position 138,195,222 of record NC_138345.1, read on the forward strand.
CGAGCCCAGCATCAGGCTCCGCAGCTGGCAGTGCAATCTGCTTGGGATCCTCGGTCTCCCTCTCCCTCTGCACACCCCCTCCCTCCCCCGCTCACGTGCACTCTGCCCTCAGACTCCCCAACAACCACGGGTGACCCACTCTCGGAGTCTCACTGTCCCTCGGCCCCCAGCCGGCTCTCTCCCAAATCTCCCCTAACAGCCACCAAAACCCCCCACAGGTCAGGGGCTCTGCCACACCCACTCCCCTGCCAGGAAGGCGCTTCAGCTCATGATGGGAGCGGGAGTCCCCACACCCACCCTCTCCTGCACCTCCCTCCTCTTGAACTCTGTTCTGTGTTGGTCTGTGTTTATCTGATCATCCCTAGACCACAGGAGCCACACTGGCTCTCCAGGGCCTGGCACACATTAGGTGCTCGATAAAAGAAACAACTCTCCCAGGGCCGCCTGGGTGGCTCAGTTGGTTAAGCGTCCCTGGATTTCGGCTCAGGTCATGATCTCACAGTTGGTGAGATCGAGCCCTGCGTCCGGCTGTGCGCTGACAGTGGGTAAGCCTGCTTGGGATTCTGTCTCTCCTCTGGCCCTCCCCCACTAGTTCTCCGTCTCAAAATAAATAAACCTAAAAAAAAAGAAAAAAAAAGAATAAACACTCCTTTGTTTCTGAGCCAATGTTTCTTTTTCTTTTTTTTTAATGTTTATTTATTATTGAGAGACAGAGAGACACAGAGCGTGAGCGGGGGAGGGGCAGAGAGGGGGAGACACAGAATCCGCAGCAGGCTCCAGGCTCCGAGCTGTCAGCACAGAGCCCGACGCGGGGCTCCAACCCACGAACCGTGAGATCACGACCTGAGCCGAAGCCGGTTTGCCTAACCGACTGAGCCACCCAGGCACCCCAGTGAGCCAGTGTTTCTAAAAGTATGTTAGCAAGTGACTATCCCCAGTTACCGAAGCCCTTGGATACTAACCAGCTTCGAGCAGCACCTAACTTTTCTGGAACAGTCTGTGTCACTGGAGAATCCAGTGCAACAGCTCAAACGGCTTGAGCTGGCCCACCCTTTTCTCACTGTGAAGTCTGGGAGAAAAACAGAAGACCAAACACCCAGACGCTGCCTGGTACGGGGCCATCTCTTTATTTCCTTGTTTGCAATCGCCTATTTAAAAGTCCCTGCGATATCTTGTATTTAACTAGACAAAATACCTTTTAAAACTTTATCAGGCCTAGACGACTTCATGCCATATACTCCCCACCAAGGTAAACAGAAAGGTTGCTCAATCTTATTTCACCGAGTTTCACTCTTTTCTGGCACCCCTGAGTGATCTGTCCACCAGTCATTCTTAGCCCACACAGGCTACCTTTCCCACACCCACAGGTCCGCAATGCCCACAAATGCAGGGTCACTTCCCACCAAGTGCCGTGTTCCATAAGGCACGGCTGAAGGCCCTAACCCCGCAGGCACACGCGTGTCCAAGGCGGATTAAAAATGTGCACGTTCCTCCAAGACTGACATCTGGAACGATTAAAGAAAAGTATTTGGTAGCGCCCGGGGGGCTCAGCCGGTTAAGCGTCTGACTTCGGCTCGGGTCACAATCTCACGGTTTGTGAGTTTGAGCCCTGCGTTGGGCTCCCTGCTGTCAGCACAAACCCCGCTTTGGATCCTCTGTCCCCCTCTCTCTCTGACCCTGCCCCCCCCATCAAAAATAAATAAACATTGGGGGGGAAAAAAAAAAAAGCAAGCATTTGCTGCTTGAAGGATCCCATCGGGTTATCAGTCATAAAGCTTCAAACAATGCAAACGTCGCCTTTCTAAAACGTCCAGAGTAAGGTCCCAATCACAGAATTTTAAACCTCGTTCAAAAACCGTCGCACAGACAATGAACATTTTGTACCGCTGGATATCATCCAAGAACGGCAGGTACTTGCACGTGACCGTTTCAGAAGTCAAAAACATTTTCCGGGGGCGCCTGGGTGGCTCAGTCGGTTGAGCGGCCGACTTAGGCTCAGGTCACGATCTCGCAGTCCGTGAGTTCGAGCCCCGCGTCGGGCTCTGTGCTGACAGCACGGAGCCTGGAGCCTGTTTCGGATTCTGTGTCTCCCTCTCTCTGACCCTCCCCGTTCATGCTCTGTCTCTCTCTGTCTCAAAAATAAAATAAACGTTAAAAAAAAAATTTTTTTTTAAACACTTTCCGACGGTGTCTTGGTCCCCGGGGGCCACGTAAAACCGCCCATGCTATCTCTTCACAGTCCAAAGGCTCGTAGTGAATAAAACTCCGGGCCAGGCCAAAGGAACCGCCCTCCTCCCCCTACACCCCCCTGCACCCCAGCTTGGGCACCGCCCCCAGGTGCACCTTCCCCGGCAGGCCCCTCTGCTGGAGGCCCCCAGCCCTTCCTGGCCTGGCTCCCACAAAATCCTACTGCCTGCCTGTTCCATCCAGCCCCTCCAGGGCAGTCATAATGCATCAGAGGCTTTAGGGCATGGCTGTAAATCCAGGAAAGCCAGTAACACTTCAGTGAAAACGGCGCGTCAGTCCGAAACAACAGCTTTCCCCATTGTTCCTTCACAAAACCTAAGAATCCACCTTGGCTCAGTCGGAAGGACTGATCTTTCGGTGCCGTGTTGTTTCTGCCGTGTTGTTTCTACACAAAGCTGTGCTGTTTTGCAATTACAGATTTTCCAGTTTCCAGTCATTGGCTTCTCGGGGAGCTATAAAGAGCCGTCAAACGGCCTGAGGTGGTAGATCATCCCGAGGTGAGGTGATCTATATTCAAACCATCCCGAACCAGGGATCAGGCACGGGAATATTCGGTTTCGCAAGTAATTCTTCGAGAATTTCCTCTGAGGCAAGAGGCAGAACACGGCTCACCTCCCAGATACCAGAGGAGTAAGTGTCAGTCCAAGTGAGAGAGTTTATAAAACTGCTCGATGTCCGATCAGAACCCAGTTAAAGGTAAACACTGTTTTCCAGGAGGGGGAATCAAGACTTGAGGCCCAGGGCCCGAGTGGCACAGCGTTATGTCGCCACAGGATCAGAGCCCAGCACTGGGTCCCTGAGACGCTCATTGCGGAGCACAGATCCCCAACCCACCTTCGACTGTGGTCCCCACTACAGGCCCTCCAGGCGGGCAAGCCAGCGCTCAGTAACTACCCTCTTGTGAATGAAATCCATCCTAAGCCCTGTTATCCGGCTGACGCGGTGGGGGGGGGGGGGGGGGAGGGGGCACATTCCTGATGCTTCAGACACACAAAACATCCACCCTTCCACACACACCGCTCCCACCAAAGCCCCGTGTGTCCCCTGTGAAATCAAAACCCTAGGATGTTGCCAACTCGCTTTCATACAGGCTCTCTCCACTCTGCTTCATCCCGCAGGTAAAGTCGTATAAGAAAAAACAAAACCGAGCAAAGGGGCATTCAGGAAAAGAGCCCCCTTTTTTTTTTTTCTTAATTGGCCATTACTTGGAATATCCATCACCCTGGTTAACAGTTTTCCCTGAGGGCCTATTTATTCCCCGCTCTCTGCCCAGATTCGTATTCTCTGCCTGTAATTCACGACTTCACAGAACGTGAAATATCCACTTGCGGATGGGCTGTACGGCCAAAATTCATGTGGATGGGTTGCACCACCTTTCGCAACCGGACCTGTAGACTCCAGACCTTATAAGCAAACCGCAGAAACTGGAAACAACCGTTTGCCACCCAACCCCGATGGCCAACTGTGAAGACAAAACAAATCGGAAAACTAACTTTTTAATGCTGGCAGGGCTCCCACAGTGATCCTGGATCGTAATGATTTATTGTTGAAATAAGTCAACCGAAACGTTGACTCAAACGACCCACGGATCCAAGCCTTTCCTGGTGACAGTTTGGTCTCATCCTTAAGGTCACCTGGCCGCGCCAGCCGACCACGTCTCTGGGCATAGGTCCCTTTGAGAAGCCGCCGTGTCCTCCGGTTCCCACACCCTCTATCTGTCCCCCTCTCCCTGGCCCTGCGGGTCCTGCCTGGCACACGGGGGTCAGCAGCACAGAGGACTACATCTCTGCTGCCCACCAAGCACGTGCCCGGCTGAGCCGAGACCGTCTTAGTCTTCGGCGCGCCTCCAGCCCCAGAGAGGGCCAGCTGGGTTCCCACACCGGCTCCGCCGCCGAAGCGGGCAGGCCTCTAAGTAACACCCAAATTACAAGTCCGCGTCCAGGAGCAGAAGCCAAGATCAAACGAGGCTACGCTTTTCAAAGAGCTCCCAGACAGACAAGCACACATGAGCCGGATTGTTATTATCTGGAGGAGACAGAAAAGAGACACCAAGGGAGCTAACTCCAGCCATATTACAGGGTGACTCAGGGAACCATCCAGCAATTTCCATCCAGCGCACGGGGCGGGCAGTGACCTTTGATCTTCCCAGACAGGGGGAGGGATGGCTGACTGCCGAGCATCTCCAAGCACAGCAGACAACCACTCAGTTAACCCTGGAGACCAGGTTTTAGTAGCACAATCAGGAGCCACAGCCCGCTGAGCAAAGGGCCAAAAAGCCCCGGTCTTGAACTTGAAGCAGCCCAGGCCTGCTCCCAGCAAAAGTGCTGTGGGAAGCGGCGTGGGTACCCCTCCCACTCCCTTGGCCTAAGTGGGGAGCACGCCCCCAGCCCGAGGCAGCAACCTTCCAACCGGAGGCCACAAATCCCCAAAGAGCTGCCCGGGCCCTGCCCAAATGCGCCCCGGCATGCCGGGCGGGCCCCTGGCAGGTCCCCGCGGCTCGTGGCCCTCCAGGCGGCCTGGCGGGAGCCCTGCCGGCCACTCACCGGAAACAGACACCTCCATGAGCGCCTCCAGCGGCCGGTTGTTGTCCAGGTCCCGGCTCAGCTGCAACTCGCCGGTGGCAGGGTCCAACAGCAGCAGCCGAAGCTCATTGCCCTGCAGGAAGGTGTAGTTGAGGCTGTCGGAGAGGTCGGGGTCGTGGGCCGGGATGCGGCCGATCACGCCGGTGGGGAAGCTGTTGGACTTATTGGTGACGTAGTTGTTGAAGAGGATGTGGAAGTCGGGCAGCACCGGCGGGTTGTCGTTCTGGTCCAGGAGGCGGATGTGCACGGTGGCCCGGCTCACGAGCGGGGCGGACGTGGCCTGCACCACCAGCACGTACTCCCGCCGGACCTCGAAGTCCAGCTCGACCAGAGCACGCAGGTCCCCGCTCAGCAGGTCCAGCTGGAAGACCTCGGGCACGTTGCCCTCCACGATCTGATACATGATCTGGGCGTTGGGGCCTTCGTCGGGGTCGTTGGCACGGATCCTCGCCACCACAGAGCCTACCGGGCTGTTCTCCTCCACGAACAGCTCCAGCTCGTCCCTCTCGAACACCGGGGGGTTGTCGTTAATGTCCAAGACGCTCACCTGGACTTCCACCGAGGCACTAAGCGGGGCTGGGCTCCCCCGGTCCACAGCCAGGGCCCGAAGGTTGTACACGGCCACGTTCTCCCGGTCCAGCCGGCGCTGGGTTCGGATCACGCCGGACGTGGGCTCGATGTAGAAGTCGCCGTCACCATCGTCCCCACCCTGGAAGGTGTACAGCAGGCGGCCGTTGGGGCCTGAGTCCCGGTCCGTGGCAGACACCTGGAGGACGCTGGTGGACGGCGGCACGTCCTCAAAGACGGAGCCCTGGTAGAAATCCCGCAGGAAGCGGGGTGCGTTGTCGTTGGCGTCGAGGATGAGGATCTCCAGGGAGGTGGTGTCGGACTTTCGGGGGATGCCGTTGTCCCGAGCGGTGATGGCCAGCGTGTAGGCGGCCTGTTCCTCGTAGTCCAGCTCGGTCACGGTGTAGACGGTGCCCGTGTCCGGGTCGATGCGGAACTGCGGGACCGGGTCTTCCAGCACGTAGGTGATGCGCGCATTCTCGCCCGTGTCCTCGTCGGTGGCACCGATGACGGCAACGGAGGTGCCCACCGGCCGGTCCTCGCTGACGCTCACCGTGTAGTGTGAGCTCTGGAAGACCGGCCGGTGCGTGTTGGCGTCGGTGACGTTGATGAAGACCTGCGCGGTGTGCGAGCGCGTGCCGTCGGACGCGCTCACCGCCAGCACGTACTGCCGCTCCTGTTTGTAGTCCAGCGGCAGCGCCAGGGTGATGAGGCCGCCGCCGCTCTGGCTGCTGAGCGCGAAGCGGTTCCGAGTGTTGCCGCCCGTGAGCTGGTAGGTGATCACGCTGTTGGCGTCCCGGTCGCGGGCCCGCAGGGTCAGCACGCTGCTCCCCACGGCCGCGTCCTCGTTCAGACGCAGCTCGTACACCGGCTGCGTGAACATCGGGTCGTTGTCGTTGACGTCTAGCACCGTGATGGACACGCTGGCGGAGGAGCTCATGGGCGGGGAGCCATGGTCCACCGCCTCCACCCCGAAGCGGTAGTGTTCCACCTCCTCGCGGTCCAGCTCAGCACACACCGTGATCCAGCCGGAGCTGTTGTGGATCTGGAAAGGGAAGTCCGCGGGCGCCGCGGGGTCTTGGGGCCCAGCCCCAGCCCCGCCCACGGCGGCCGAAGCCGTGTCCACCAGGCGGTAGCGCAGACGCGCGTTCTCCCCCGCGTCCGCGTCCACGGCCTGGATGTGCAGCACCGAGTGGCCCAGAGGCACGTTCTCCAGCACGGCTGCCTGGAAGGGGCTGCTCACAAAGATGGGGGCGTTGTCGTTCACGTCCAGCACCTGCACCAAGACCAGCCCCGAGGAGTTGATGAGCGGAGGCCGGCCCCCATCCTGGGCCTTGATGCGAAGCGTGTACTCCCTGATGGCCTCAAAGTCCAGCGGGTTGATCACATCCAGGCTGCCGCTCAGCGAATGCAGGTAGAACTGCCCCTTCAGGTTGCCGCTGACGATGCTGTAGTGTATGGCCGCGTTCTGCCCCTGGTCCCGATCGCTGGCCTGCACGCGCAGCACGGGCGTGTTGACTGCCACGTCCTCGGGCACCTGGACCACGTAGCGCTTCTCGCTGAACTGGGGGTAGTTGTCATTCTCATCCTCCACCACGATGTGCACGGTAGCTGTGGCGCTGAGCGGGCCCGGGTTGCGGCCCTGGTCGTTGGCCTCCACCAGCAGCTGGTAGGCGGCCGCCTCCTCCCGGTCCACCGCCGCGCGCGTGCGCACCACGCCCGAGCGCGAGTCGATCTCAAACACGCCTCCCGCACCCTCCAGCAGGCGGTAGCGCATGTTGGCGTTGGAGGGCGCGTCGCCGTCGGTGGCGCGGATGGTCAGCACCTCGTAGCCCACCTCCAGATTCTCACGCACGCGCTCACGGTACTCGGACTGCTCGAAGACGGGGCTGTGGTCGTTGGTGTCGCTGACCGTGACGGTGAGATAGGTGGCGGCCGAGCGCCGCGGTGAGCCGTGGTCCACCGCGCTCACCTTGAGCACGTGCGTGTCCTTGGTCTCGCGGTCCAGTGCGCGGGCCGTGCTCACCGCGCCCGTGGCGGGGTCGATGAGAAAGTAGCCGTTGGAGCGCTCATCGAACAGTGCCTCCATCTGGTAGCTCAGGCGCCCCGCCTCGCCCTCGTCCGGGTCGTGCGCGCGCAGCTCGATGACCCCGGTGCCCGCTGGCTCGTTCTCGGGCACCGATACCTGGTAGCTAGGCAGCGGGAACTGCGGGGTCGTGCTGCCGCCAGCGCCCCGCCGAGCCCGCCGCGGGCCCCCGGCCCCAGCCTGGGGCCGGCTCGGCGGCGACGGCGACGGCGACAGCGACGGGGAGGGCGTCCCCGCGGCCGCCTCCAGCGCCAGCTCCACCTGGATGGCGCCGGCCGCGCGCCGCAGGGCGCACAGCAGGCGCAGGCGGGCCGAGCCCCCGGGCGGCAGGCAGACGGGGTGGCGTGGGCAGCGGGGGCCGGGGCGCGGCGGGCAGCTGCAGGCGGGGAACGTGGTCAGGGCCGCGAGTGCCGAGTGCAGCGTGGCCCCGCCACCGCCGCCGCCGCCCGAGGCCGGGAAGCAGAGCGCCGCGCCGGGCCCCGGCACGGTGAGCACAGCCCGCGCCCGCAGCTCAGCGCTGGGGGCCCGTCGGCTGCGGGGCCGGGCGGCGCAACCCGGGCCGTGCGCGCGCACCCTCAGGCGGAGGCTCAGTGCCGTCGGGGCGCCGCGGGCGGTCAGGCGGACGAGCAGCGGCAGCGGGCGCCCCCCCAGGCGCACGCAGCCCCGGGGCCCCGCGCCCGGCCCGCGCCGCCTCCCCGCCAGTCGCCCGTCTCGGCTCACGTCCAGCAGCTCCCGCAGCGCCCGGGGCGTGCGCGCAGCGTCCAGCGCGTAGGTCCAGCCGGGCCCGAGGGCGAAGGCGCGGGCGCCGCCGGGCACGCGCAGCTCCCAGGCGGCAGCTCGCAGCCCCAGCGCGGGCAGGGCGGCGGCCGCAGCCAGGAGCAGCAGCGCGGGCAGCACGGCCGGCTGCGGCGGCGGCGCCATGGCCCGGAGCCCGAGCCCGAGCCGGGCGCCCGAGCACAATCCATGCACCCGGCGCGGCTCCGCATGCACCCGGCGCGGCCGGGGGAGGGCTCCTGCGCGCCCGGCGCCGGGCCCTCGGGGCGGCCCGCGCCCTGCCTCCCCGGGGGCCCCGGCGGGGACACCGGGGGCCGCGCTCCCGGTCTCCCCCGCAGCTTCCACCTCGAGAGCACTTTGCGAAAGTTTGCGAAGTTGGTTTCAAGATGGCTCCTCTGCGCGTCCCGGGAGGGCGCCGCGCATCAACCTGCGGCGGCGGCGGCTCCGGGCGGCTCCAGGTGGCTCCCGCGCGGGCTCGGCCGGGCGGCGTGGGAAGCGGGGCGGGCCCGGGCAGGGCGGGGGCAGCGCTCCGGGAGCGGGCTGGGCCGCTCCGCGCCGCTCAGACCCCGGCGGCCGGCTGCTGCCTGGGCGGTGCGCTCGGCCCGCGCCCCCTCTGCCCGCGCTCTCCCCGCCCCCGGCCCCGCCGGGCCCCGCCCCCGGCCCCGCCGCGTATTGTTCGGCCCCGGGGGGGAGCCGGCCCGGAGGTGCGCGCCGGGAGGATCGCTATGGAGACGCGGGGGCGCAGCCGGGGCGGGGGCTGGAGGCCGGGCCCACTCCCCCTGCGGCCTCCCACCCGGCCTCCCCGGGAGGGGTGGGGGGGGCGGGGCCGAGGGAGCCCGGCCGGGAAAGGCGGGGCAGGGGGCCCCCGGGCGGCCGCTACCAGTGGGGCGGTGGCTCTGCTGGTCCCTGGCTGGGCGCGGCCCGGAGCGCCCCCCCCCCCCGCCCCTCCCCCCCGCCAGCCTACGCCGGCAGAATCTGTCGGCGGATTCCGCCGCGCAGGTGGGACCCGGGAGGGGACAGAGGGGTGCGGAGGTGCCCGGGAGGGGGCCGGATTGCCCGCCCCGGGTTGCGGACCGCGGGTAGCGCTGGAGTGCGGTTACACGTTTACAGCAACATGCCGGAGGCTAAGGTGCTTTTACCGCCGCAGAACTTCCCTGGGCTTGGAAACGCGATAGGCAACTAAGCGAATCCGGGTCCCACTGGGTTTAAAGCGCAACTTTTAAACGAAAAGGAAAATGACCCGGGTTGACATTTGGGATTTGGCGTGGGGACGGCGGAGGCGCCCGGTCCGAGCGTTCGCGGTCGCGCGGTCCGGTCGGGGGGCCTTCTGGCTCCTCCCGCAGCGCGGCGGCCGGGGATCGGGGAGCCACCTGCGGGCGCTTTGTAAGTGTGACAGCACCCCTTTCACCGCCTCCACGCCCAGGGCCTCCTGCGGGGAAAAGACGACACAAGAGAGCTTTAGACCTGACCAACGCACCGCCGCCTTGTGCGGGAAACGGGTGGACATCTCCCCCCCCCTCACCCCCCCCCCCCCCGCCCCGCCGCCTCCTGCGGAGCACAGCTTGTGGGGCGGGGGGTTAGGACTCTACCACACCCCCACCTGCGGCGAGGCTTTAGTATTGTGCCACCCCTGGCTGGCACGCACTCGCCCTCCGGAGAACTCTGGGTGCCAGAACCCCAGTCCAGCTCCTAGGCCTGTCGGTGGCGTCTCTCCTTCCCAGAAGGCTCCCTGGGTCGGTCGGGTAGAAAGATCTGGGTGAGAGGTGTTGCGAGCAGGTACTTTTGACAAGAGAGGTGCTCGCCCCCACAGTTCCAGACTGAGCACAGGTGGGGTAGGGGTCAGCAGAAAATGACCAACTCCACCAATAGCGCTCAAAGCTACTGGATACAATATCTTTAGGCTGAAGCCAAAAATGAGCATTTTCTTCCCATTAGCAACGACTTAAAGAGGTTATTATTAGCCTTAAATGTAGATTTGCTTTAGAATCTTTTAATCTGGGAGTTTCCACTGGCAAGCCCTTTCGGGAAATGTGTGCATGGAGGGAGGGGAAGGAAAGAGAGCAGTCCATCATCCCTCAAGTGTGACCGTCCAGGACCTCCTTCCTCTTGGTTGGGGAGGATCAGATGGCAGGAGTTTTCCAGTGGGGAGGACAAGGAGGATCCCGAGCCCAGAGCTTTGCAGTGGAAAGCTCCAGGCCAGGGTGAGGGGAAGGCAGAGAGACTGGCCGGAGCGAACCCCAGAGTATTTCTCAAAAGGAACTTTAAATAGGTTGGGTTGGGGTTTCTATAAACAAAGGGCTCTGCTGCACTGTGCCTGCCGGTTTTTGAAAATTCAAATGCAGTGAATGAGTTTGGGTGTGGGCATACTTTCCCCGAACAAGACACCTGCAGGCTGTGAGGTAACCGCCAGGGCCACTCTGAGCCACTTCCTGGTCCCAGGGTGGGGGGAGGAAGGAACGCATGGACAGACCTGGCTAACATGATGTCCCGAGAGAGCGAGCGAGCGCGAGAGAGAGACCCCAATGTTCCGTTCACGTGTGGGTTCCCAAGCAGGCCCACACCGCGTGTTTAGGAATGCGCACAGAGGAAAGATTCAGAAACTGCAAGGAGGTGATGTGAGTGTGGTCAGGAGGAGGGCTGGGCAGCGGGGGACGTCCAGTTCTGGACAGGGCTAGCGGCTTTACGATCCTACGTCGAACTCCATGCACAGGCTTTATGCACCTTTCTGTATGCACAGGCACTGTGTCTGCAGTGTTAACAAATGGGGGTGGGGGGTTGCGGAAAACAGGCTGCAGCTGGCGTGGGGGGTGGGGGGGAACAGGCTGCAGCTCGCGAAGTGACCGCAGGGGTTCTAGGTGCGTCAGCAGAACACGAATCCGAAAGGGCTGGCGCCTCAGGGGGGTCGCGGTCCAGTTCTGACTCTAAGCGGTTGTGTGACCTGCGCCAGGGCCTAACTCTGGAGGAGATACTGGAAATAAGAGTAGTTTGGATTCCTCGCCTCATTAGAGGATTATTAAGACCTGGTAGGGGCACCTGGCTGGCTCAGTCAGTGGAGCATGGGACTCTTGATGATCTCAGGGTTGTGAGTTCGAGCCCTGTGTTGAGGGTAGAGATTACTTTAAAAAACAACAACAACAACAACCACAGGGCTGCCTGGGTGGCTCAGCCAGTTAAGCATGGGACTTCGGTTCGGGTCATGATCTTGCGGTCCATGAGTTCGAGCCCCGCATCAGGTTCTGTGCTGACTGCTCAGAGCCTGGAGCCTGCTTCACTTTCTGTGTCTCCCTCTCTGGCTCTCCCCGCTCGCACTCTGTCTCTCTCCTCTCTCTCTCTCTCTCTTTCTCAAAAACACATAAACTTAAAAAAAAAAAGAAAAGACTGCATAAAGAGGCTGGCACAGGCCTGGCTCTGGAGCAGGTCTACTAGGGCTAACTTTTCCTGCTACCCTGTCATCATCGTCACTGAGCACCAGGTCATGGTTGTTTGCTCACTTCCTCGGTGGTCCTGGCTGAAATTGTGCACTAAGGGGCGCATGCCCATGCCCGTGCTCATGCAGAGGCAGGGGCTGTAACTTTCATGCAGTTTCCCAGGGGGTCTGTGCTCCGCCCCTGATCCAGTCCACTCTCAGTGTGTTCACCGAAAGTGAACTGAGGTCAGGGGGCAAAGGCATACGCCTGGGGGCTGGCCTGTCCTCTGGTGGCTGTACCTGAGGGGCTGAGCCCCGCCCACCTGCCCTTCCCCCTGGGGGTGGCTCCAAGCGGGAGTTCCTCCCCGCGGGTCCCCACCGTGTCTGAGGATGAGCATCCACTCACTGACTCTGAGGCCCCTCCTGGGGGTGGGGGTGGGGTCACATCAGAGTGGGAGGGGCTTGGAGGTTAGCAGTGGTGCCCGTGCCCGGAGAGGCCACTTGTCTATTGGTTTATGTGCCTGGAGGGGCTGCCACTCCTGGGGTCAGGGGCTCAGTGACTCCTAATTGATGTTTATATTTTGCACACGCCCCTGACGTGTTTCACGTGAATTGAGTGCTTTAAAAAGAAAAACAGGGGCGCCTGGGTGGCTCAGTCGGTTAAGTGTCCGACATCGCTCAGGTCATGATCTCTGGGTCCATGAGTTCGAGCCCCACGTCAGGCCCTGTGCTGACAGCTCAGAGCCTGGAACCTGTTTCAGATTCTGTGTCTCCCTCTCTCTGACCCTCCCCTGTTCATGCTCTGTCTCTCCCTGTCTCAAAAGTAAATAAAACATTAAAAAAAAAATTTTTTTTAATAAAAAAAGAAAAACAAAAATTTTAAGGCAGAGCTGTGGATCCCTAGCATTGTACATGTTCTGGAAAGCATCTTAAAACATTTTTTGCTGGGGGCTCGAATCAGAACCCACATGAATTCTGGACTCTGTTCCTCACACAGTAAATCCCTGAGCCGATCTTTAAATGGGGAGGAGGCAAAAAGAAACACCCCAGTGGTGAAAGCCAGAAAGCAAGTCTGGGCTGGGGCTTGTTATTTGGGGTGGGGGGAGTTCAGAGGGAACAAGCTCTTGCAAACAGAGTTCATCAAGCCCCTCTTCGCTCCCCGGGGCCCCTCGCCTTGGGTGGGGTTTGACTGGTGGGAAATCCCGAGAAAGTCCAAACTCGGAACAAAGACGGGACCTCAACTGAATTAGAAGGTTAAGAGAAGTGAGGGGGCAAAGGGAGTTTAGAACCTAGTCTAGAATGTTTCGTGTACTAGGGCTTTCCTGAATGACCCCGTATCGTTCGTGACAAAAAATAAAATTGTTTTCCTGGTTGGAAGTTACCAGAATCTTCTAAATAGAAATGCTGTGGTTTCTCTCAGGCCCCCAGGCCCTTGGACTGGGGCTTGTGGCCACAGGTCTTGTGTCCTGAGCTACCACGGCATCTCTGGGGAGCCCAGGGTTGAAGGCAGCAAGGGGCCCCTGTCCCGCCCTGGTCCTCAAGCCCATGGAGCAGGTCCTGGGCAGGCCCACCTGGGCCCCCTCAGGCTGCACTGGCCTCTAGTGGCCGAGCACAGTCACTGCCCCACCCGAGTCTCGGAGGTGCCCGCCTCCCTCCCTGCACAAGGGCCCCCCAGGTGCCCTCGGGGAGCAGAGCGCCAGCCGGCAACAGGCCCTCGTGGGCACCTGTGCACACGTAACGTAGGCGGTGGAGTCCTGAGAGACCGCCACCCCTGCTGGCCCGAGCAGGCTGGGCCACGAGGCCTCCCGACTACACCGCCAAACCGGGGCTCCTGGGACTCAGCAGGTTAAGGTAAGGGGGCCCCTCCCCCTGTGCTGGATGCTTCTTAAACTGAGGCTCACAGCACATGGCAGGGGGCGGAGCTGGCACTCAAACACCTTAGGTCCCCAACCCGCAGGGACCAGGAAGGGTCAGGTCCAGTACCCGAGCCCCTGCAGGGGAAGGGAGCAGGTGGAGGGGCTCCCGGGAACCGAGGAAGGCCACAGAAGGCAGGACCAGAGCCGAGCGGAGACCCCGTCCGTGGTGGGAGTGGGGGAGGCAGATGCCACTGAAGACTGGGCGCTTGGCTGACGTCCACGGTGGCGAACGTACTTGTATCTGTCACTGTTGCTCCCAGCATCACAAAGCCAGTGGGGGGAAGCCCGTCGTCTTAACTGGATTATTTCCACCACCACCTCCCCCCCACCCCCCGCATATCTCCCTTCTTTTTCAAAAAAGATATATTTCACACACCGTAGAATTCACCCTTCTAAAGGTGTATGACTCGGTGGTGTTGAGTGCCTTCGCAAAGCTGTGTAACCATCACGCTGTGGGATTCCAGAACGTTCCCATCACCCTGAAAAGAAGCTGGTGTCATTAGCAGTCACCTCCACCCCCCACCCCACCCCTGTAGCTCCCTCCTCTGCTGTCTGCCTCTGTGGGCACTTCCTATAAATGGGACCCTACGATGTGCAGCCTTCCATGGCTGGCTCCTTTCCCTGAGCATCATGCTTTCAAGGATCATCCATGTTGTACCACGAATCAGGGCTTTGTTCCTTTTTAGGGCTGCGTAATATTCCATTGTATGGATAGACCACATGTGTCACCCGTTCATCGCCTGATGGGTATTCGGGTTGTTTCCACTTCTTGACTATGAACAACCTCTCTTCCTTTTTTTTTTAAAGTTCCGCCTCCAGTGCAAAGCCCAACACGGGGCTCAGTCTCACAAACCATGAGATCATGACCTTAGCCGAAATCAATAGTCGACGCTCGGGGTGCCTGGGTGGCTCAGTTGGTTAAGCATCTGACTTCAGCTCAGGTCATGATCTCATGATTCATGGGTTCAAGCCCTGAGTCAAGCTCTGCGCTGACAGCTCGGACCCTGGATCCTGCTTTGGATTCTGTGTCTCCCTCTCTTTCCTCCCCCCCCCCAAAATAAATAAACATTAAAAAATTAAACATTAAAAAAAAAAGAATCGTACACTTAACCGACTGAGCCACCCAGGCACCCCATAACCTCCCTTGCTTTTAAATGGAGGGGGGAGAAGGCAAGACCTTTCTCCCTAAAAAATCGCACGCAGTCTTTTTTGAAATTATTTTTTGTTTGTATATTTTGACATTGTGACCACAGCCACACCGTCATCAATGGCTCTCAGGGGACTTTCCTGGGGGACTTTCCTCGGTCCCTTCTAGGTCCAGGGAGGGGCGCTAATAATGCCCCAGGCAGGAGGGGGCAGAGTGAGGTGGGAAGCCAGTGACGTCTGGTTTTCTGCCCCTCCTCCCAGCACCCGGGCCTGTGGAGGAGGACTTCCCACCCCAGCAGCCGCGAGGCTGGGGATACGCCAGCTCTCCGTTCACTGCCCCCGGTAGCCTCCTTCCCTCCTGCGTGCATGCACGCATTTATTCCTTCTATGTCCATTCAATGCCATGGCTAACAAAACAGGCAGCACCCTGCCCTCACCTAGAGAGGTCAGCCTGTGGGAGAATACAGACAATTAACATAAGGAAATATTCCACTTCGGGGGAAGAAAATAGAACAATGGCGACAGAGTGGCAGGGGGGAGGGGCAGGCAGGTGAGCTATTGGGGGGGGAAGGGATCTGGAAAGGCCTTTCAGCCAGGTGACAAAGGAGCCTGCAGGACATCTGGGAGAGGCACACTCAGGGCAGGGAAGATCGGCCAGTGCAAAGGGCCTGAGGCAGGAGTGTGTGCGCTGGGGGTGTCTGAGGCCACTGTGGGTAGAGGACAGGGAGTGGCAGGGGGTCACATGGACCACAGCCAGGACTTTGGTTTTTCTCGTGAGTCTGACAGAAAGACCTCAGGCAGTGGAGTGCAGGAGAGAAGGGTCTGTGCTTTCAAATCGTCACTCTGGCTGATGGGAGGCAGATTCGGAAGGCCACGGTCTGGGCTTCCTGATGGGACCGCTGGGCCGTGGAGGTGGGAGGGCTGGGGTGCAGAGGGGAGTCCGTAGGACTTGCCCCTGGAGTGAAGGTGGGGGTGGGGATGGGGGAATTAGGAGTCATCAGGGTCCCCTCCAGCATCTGGGCCCAGCATGGGAGCCCCTCCCTGTCCTCCCCACTGCACACCGTCTCCCTCTGACTCAGCCTGGGGAGCACTCACCGGGGTCCTCCTCCTTGAAGCCTCTTTGTCTACAGAAGGGCCCCTGAGAACCCTGGGGCTGTGGGGAGGCAGAATGGAAAAGTCCCCCGTGTCTCCCTCAAGAAGCCTCCACCTCCGCACGTCCCTCCTGGAAGGAAGAGGGTGACCTGGGAGGCCCCCCTCCTTGTTTGTTTCTCTCGCTCCGTTTGCAAATTATTTTTGGGGTGCAGGGAAGATAACCTTGGGCAAGAATGATTCCATTAGTGATTGTGAGGGAGACCCGGACAAATAAAGAAAGTTCCCAAATCCTAATTACATCTTCTTAAAAACAACAAAAAAAAACGGGGGGCGGGGGGCGGGGGGGAGAAAGCTCTCTGCACCCGGGTCACAAAGCTTGGGAGCCAATCCTGTCCGTCTGCCTCCTCTGCATGAGTCCCCTTCCCAGGAGGGACGCCGGTGTCCTCATCTGAAGGACAAAAGCATGCTGCGGGGAGGGACGTGGCAGCCGAGAAGGACCAGCCCCCGGGAGCAGTGGCTGAAAGATGGGCGCTATTTTTGCCATTGTCGTGATGGAATGTCTGCTCCTCCCCTCCCCCCAGCCCCCCAACACTCAACACCCGAGGCCAGCCGCCTGCTGTGTGGATGTGTTGGAAACACAGCGCAGGCCTCCCGACTCTGGTCACCCAGAGAACCGGGGAAGAGCGGCCGCTCAGAGGACAGGGGAGGGGGCCACGCTGGGATGCTGGGGCAGGACAGGGGGCAGAGAAGCCCGGCCCTGTCTGAAGAGTCTGAAGGAACCTGGCCACCTCTGGGCTTCCCCCAGGGCCTGGGGGCGGGGCCACCTGGCCTCCACAGGAATCCCAAATTCCAGGAAGCTTGGGAACTCCGGCCATCTGGCAACTGGGGGTGCGGGGGACAAGCCTAAGACCCATGTGGCTTCCAGGTGAGACATAGCAGCCCTGAGGAGCCACCAACACCACTGGGCTCCCGGTCCCCAGACCTGCCAGGGAGAAAAGGCGTCCCCTCATCCTTCCACGCCAAGGGAGGGGTTAGCCGAGACCGCCAGGGAAAAAGCCAGCCTGAGGTCCTGGAGGCTCTTGGAGTCGTGGAGGGGCGGGGGCGGGGGGGACGGGGCTCTGGGTCCCCCCCCAGGCAGCAGGGGAGCCCCGGGGCCCCACCAGCTGTGCCGGCAGGGGAGGGCCCTCCCAGGGGCAGGGGTGATGAGTCACACCCTGCTGGGACTTGGTGCGCGTGCTGAGGCCTGCAGCTCTTGGAGGAGAGCAGACCCTGCCCTGATCAAAAGGGAAAAAAGGTGGGGAGGACACCATTAACAGGCCAGAGCCACCGGGCTTGGGTCCGGACGCAGGAGGCGTGCTCTGCAAGTGTGGGCCCTGGGCCCATGGAGCTAAGGACAGCAGATCCAGGTGACGTCCGCGACTGGCCGCCGCCTGCTCGGGGGGGACCCGAGGACAAGGAGGGGCTGTTGCCCGAGGCCTCGTTTCCTACAGGTTCCAACTTCTGTCAACGTTGGTTAATTGGTTGCTTTGCAGGATTTGAGGCACATGTGCCTGTCTGTCCACCAAATCCGCTCATTTGCCCGCTCGCCCCGGGAAGTGGGTGCGGCCGCCTCTTCTGACCTCACCCCTGTGCAGAATCCACAGCGAGTGTTTGCTGGGGGCTCTGTCCCTGTCAGGGGGTGGGGGGGACGCTGGGCAGGGACAGAGCACCGGGCAGGGAGTCGGAGGCCTGGCAGTGTCGGGCAAGGCCCTTCTCTTCTCTGGGCCTCAGTCCCCTCCTCTGTGAAATGGGCTGTATCCATTTCCCGTGGCTGGCGTAACAGCATCCCACAAACTCCGCGGCTTAAGCCACGCGTGTACTCTCCTGCGGGTTAAGTGGAAACGGCAGCAGCTCTGCAGCCTTCCTGGGGGTCCCGGGGAGAACCCATTTTCTTGCCTTTCCCAGCTTCTTGAGACCACCCACCTCGCGTGGCTCGCGGCCCCTCCAAGTTCAGAGCCAGCGGCGGCCAGTCGCCACAGCCTCTCCTACGTTCCTGGGCTCTGAAACCGGCTCTCTGGCCTCCGCCCTTCCACGGTCAAGGATCTGATTACATTGGACCCCCCCGGACGACGGAGGGCAGTCGCCGCATCTCAAGGAGGCTCTCCTTCTGGAGGGAACTGCTGACCAGCAGCCCGAACTCCACCTGCAGCCTTAACTCCTTTGCCACCAACAACATAGTCGCAGGTTTGGGAGGTTAGCACGTGGGCATCCAGAACGGGGGCACTCTTTTTGGCTGCCATGTGGGGGTTAAGCTCGGGCCTTCCGCGGGGAAGCCCCGCCCCCGGCCTGCCAACGACAAAGGAGCGGGCAGTGCTGTCCACAGAAGCCTGAAGTATCCATTCGTCAGCAGTCACTCCTGACCACGGTGTTTCTGGGAAGAAAAGGAGGCCTTTGTCCCAGAGCGGAGGCCAGGAGCATTCCCGAGGCTGGTCCTCTGAGGGGTTCCACCGTGACCCCCAAACCTCACACCGAAATGTTTCCTAGGGCCAAGACTGGGGGGAGGGGTGCGGGGTGAGGGTGCTGGATTTCATCCGGGCCACACACCACTGCGGAGGACCTCCCTGTGCCCAGCTCTGTACTGGATGTGGGGCCCATGGAATCTGATGTGCTGGCCTGCCCTCGCAGAGTTCAGTCTACTGAACACATCCTGGTCAGAATACTGTGGGATAAAACCAGGGGACAGGGTCACTCCAAAGAGAAAGTGAGGGGGAAAGGTGTCTGAGAAAGCTTTCCAGGGTAGCTGGGTTTTGCCGTGTGAGTAGGAGTTCGCCAGGTAGGTGGGAATATGGAATTCTAGCTGGAGGCAAAAATTTGTGCCAAAGCATAAAAGAAGAACAGAATACTCTGTGCGTGTGTGTGTGTGTGTGTGTGTGTGTGTGTCGGGATGGGGGGAGAGCATAAGCAGTTTGGTATTACTGAGGGTGAGATGTAGGGGGCAGGGGTTGGGGTGAGGTCAGAGGCAGGCAGGGGCTGGGTTAAGAAGTCTAGCCTTTACGCTATAGGCGATGGGGGTTTTTAGCTGTAGAGGGATGTGGTCAAGGATCGTTGGGAGAGCAGTGAGGATGGGGAGGAGATTGACTTACAAAACTAGTCAGTCCCCACCATGGTGAGGTGGTGCCCAGAGAGCCCGGGTACAGATAGGATTTCTGCTCCCTGTGACATAGGAGACCCCAGGCTGGGACAGGTGAGAGGCGGGTCACCCCGAAGCCCCGGCCAGGAGTTTCCTAGGAGCAGGGAGCAGGTGACCTGCCCCAGGCATCCAGTCCCACGAGAGTTCTGCTCTCTTGTCTTTCTTATAGACAGAAATTATGGCATTTGAAAGTCACTCCTTTGACTAGCGTCCTGCTCATGAGCCCACTGTGCAGCATAGCTCCTCCGGGAGGCCGGCTCGGTGGTGACAGGTGGAGAAGTGGGCTTGGCAGATGCAGCCTGGATCTGGGTTCCAGTTCCGCTGTTCTCCGGCTGTGTGCCCAGGGAGGAATTCCATCTCTGTTTCTTCCGCTGTAAGGGTGTCTGATTTGGCTTTTACCAACTCCTGCTGAGGACTCGCGATTCTCCAGCTCCACTGTCGTAACGATACTGCCTGATCTCCCCCGTGGGAGCATCACCCACGTGCAAAGGGCCTCACAGGGGCCGGGCAGCCTGCCCAGGGACACGTGGTAGGAACTGGCCCAAAGGCCCTCGCTCCCGGCCACCTCGGGCCACTGCGGAGCCCAGGACCCCTCGGAGATGGCCCCTTTGCAGCATGACGAGACTGTCACCCGCTGCTTACCTGCTGCAGGTCTGTGTGAACCAGGCTCTCGTGTCTCTGGTCGGTTTCAGCTCTGGTTTCCCACTGAGAAGGTGGGGAGGCTGCCGTGTGGCAGATGCAGCAGCTGGGAGCCCCCGCTTCCCCCCCCAACCCGGTGAGGGTGAGATGGCCTGTCCTTGTCTGGTCGGCACCACAGAGGATCAGCGGCAGTGATCGGAGGGGCCGAGGTGCACACCCAGGTCCCTCAGGCTGCCTTCCGTCCCCCTTCCTGCACCTCCCCGGAGACCAGGGGCCCTCATGAGCCGCCCGCAGCCTCCTGCCAGGGAGAAGGGGGTGCAGAGCTGCAGCAGGAGGAACCCGCTCTATGGCGGGGCACCCCAAGGGCTGGGGCGTGCACACAGGGAGGCGTGGGGGTCACCTGAGCCTTCCCATCTTAAGCAGCTGTGCACAAACACACACGAATATACGCACAAAGAAAATCACAAATACGTGCTGTGCGAGCCTCCTTCTGTCCCTCTCTCCTGCCGCTCAGCCTCTCTGTGCCCCTGCCTTCACGATCTCTCTCTGGCCTGTTTTCTCTGCTTCCCCGTGTGCTGCGATCGGCCCTGGCTCCTGAGCTGGCCCCTTTCGGGCGGGGCATCCCGCGTGGTCCTGTCATCAGGGTGAGGTGGAGTGGCGAGGGTTTGCACAAAGCTGTCCGGCCGAACGGGGATCCCCCGCGGGCCTGCTGGCACCGGGAAGGGGCCGTCACACAGGGGCAGTGGCGACGGATCACTGGAGGTTCATTCATCCTCTCGGCCCCTCGTTACACCGGGCGTCGTGCATTCTGCGATGTGACTTCTCAGCTCGTTGGAAGGGGGAAGCTGTCTCCCCGCGGTGAATCTGGCGGACGACCTCATGACTAGTTTTGGCCCATAGAATCCAGTGGAAGTGCTGCTGTGCCCGTCCGAGCCTGGCCCCTAAGTGCCCCAGGCCCCCCTGCTCTCCTGCCGAGCCCTGCGCACCTTGGGTACAAGCCCGACCGTCCTGCCGGCGGATGACAGAGCACAGGGAGCAGGGAGAAGCTGGCCCAGCTGGAGCCTGGGAGTCCGGCCACGAGAGCAAAGCCGCGGACTGACCCACAGTGACTGCAGGTGCACCAGCCAGCCCAGGCCAGCAAAACTGCCCAACCAGCCTGCAGACTCCCTCCTCAGTTTTTTTTGGGGGGGGGGGTGGTTGTTACGCAGCAATGGATAGCTGATACAGGCACCGTACGCACGCCTGTGAGTCACGTAGATATATGGCGGCGGTAGCAGCTCTCAGAGATGTGGGGCCTCACTGTGACTCCAGCAGGGCCCCCAAATGTGGCCGTGGCCCCTCAAGAGAAGCGTCCTCGTGGTCAAGAACATGGCTTGGGTGTCCCATACATAGACCTGAGCCCGAACACAAGATCTACCACGCCGTGGCCAGGCTCCAAAGGTGGCCCCCAATGAGCCACCTCTCCTGGTGCCCCCACCCTAGGTCGGTCCCCTCCCACGCCAGATCCGGACCGGCCGCCGATCTCGCAGCCAAAGTGGCTCTGGGCCAGGGCCAGACCTAAGCCTTCGGGAGATGTGGCAGCTTGGGACCTTCCATTGTGGGAAGGCCGCTGACCATCCCCGTGAAGAGAGGCCACGTGGGGAGGCCCTCGTGGCTGAGGCACTGTGGAGAGAGAGGCCACCCAGAGGCCGTCAGGCTCCAGCTAAGTGAGAGGAAAGCTATTTGGACAATCCACTCCCGGCCACCATGTGACTGCACTTGCGTGACAGACCCACGAGAAGAACTGACCGCCCAGCTGAGCCCAGCCAACCCACGGAGCCACGAGAAGTAGTAACAAAGTGCTGTTTTGCCTGAACTCTACTGCCCTTCGCAAACTGTGACCCTCAGCCCACGAGGGCGGCCTCCTTCCCCCGAGCACCCAGGAAGAGCGGCTTCAGAATGACGCTTCTGTCCCCGCTCCAGCCATCGGGGTTCCAGAAACGTGGGTCTAGTCTTAGCCCTGTAACACGTCTTCCCAGAATGCACTCTGAGGTCACTTCCCCCGTTCAAGGGCCCCCGCCGTCCCCTCCCGTCTGTGCCTCTGGAAAGGGATGGTTCATGTTCTAGTTGTACTTTGAATGTTGCCTCCCCTGGGGGTCCCCCAACACCTTCCCCAGCCTCTGAGGCGGCCAGGGTGCTCCTTCTCCTGTGTTCTGCTGCCCCCTGCATTTGTCCATTACAGCCGTCAGCGCCCCGTGTTGCAGTCTGCCCCAAAGGTGACCTCTGAAGGCCAAGGCCAGCTCTTCCCATCAGGTGGCACCGAGCGGGGGGGCCCGGGACAGGGGAGAGGATCAATCAATCCCCATGGGATGAGTGAGGCCAGGCCTATCTCCAGGGACAGAGCCCCGGGGACATGGGTCCAAGCAGGGCTGGGCTGGAGACAAGTGGATGTGGACAGTGTGGGACGAGGCACGCCTGGATGAGAGGAGGTGGGCGTGAGTGGGGCCGGAAAGCCCTTGGGACTACGGAGCCCAGGCCTGTCCTCGGGGATGGGAGGGACGGGTACCCTGTCACTGTCGTAAAGGCTCTTTCATTATGGCCATCTTCAAAGGAGCTCGGTCGGGTTGTATCCACGCTGCCTGAAACAGAGGGGAAATCCGGCAGTTTTCTAGATGGAGTCCAATCAACATGGCCAGCTGGACCTACTCTGGGAGCCTCACCAGCAGCATCCCAGCGTCTCCTCAGGACTCCTTCAGCACGTGCCCCCGGGCACACCCACCTGGCCCCCAGCCCACCCCTGTGGGCTGTCACCAGGAAGGCAGTGCCGTCGCAAGCCTCCGATGTCCGCAAACAGGCTTTCCACAGCACAAGAGGAAGCAGGCGTAAGCCAGGCCCCATTCCATGGGTTGGTCCAAAATAACCCACTGGGAAGTAAGCTGAGACTCACACGAGCGGCCAAGGGTACGACACCCAGGATGAGTGGTGAGTTGACCTGCCTTCTTGGCAGCATGGTGATCAGACGCCCTAGATGCCAGGCTGCTGCCAGATTCTGGATAAATGTCTACAGACGTAACTTTATTGCATCGCTGAGCTTGTAAGAAAGCCCCACCTTCCAAAAAAAAAAGAAGGAGGAGGAGGAGGAGGGGTGGGAGGAGAAAGAGCTGGAACTAGATAGATGAGCAATGATCATTTTCCCCGGGTGCTCATAAGAAATAGAGACTGAGCTGTTGCAAAGTGGTGGGCGGTCAGGAGGGGACCCCAAGACTCCGCCCATCAAGCTGCAATCCTCAAAGAAGGCGACCTTCTCCAGGAGAGAGTGGTGCCAACGGAATCTGCCCGCCCGCAGAGGGACCCTGCTGGGAAATCTGGGTGTCTGCTTCAGGGCTCCAGATAGGAGATATTTAACGACGATAATAATCTCCCTTGAGAGTTTGCAACCGTAGCAGAGGACCTGAGTAAATATTTAAAGAAGACATCCAGATGGCCAACGGACACAGGGACAGATGCTCAACATCACTCGTCATCGGGGAAACGTACATCAGACCACAAGGAGACAGCGCCTCACCCCAGTCAGGGTGGCTCACATCAAAAAAGCAAGCAGTAACAGGTGTTGGAGAAGATGTGGGAAGAGGGCATCAGTTGGGCACCGTCGGTGGGAATGCAAACTGGTGCAGCCCCTGTGGAGAACAGGGTGGAGGGTCCTAAAAAAAAAAGAAAGAAAAGAAATATCAAAAGATCCAACAATGCCACTACTGGATATTTACCCAAAGAAAATGAAAACATTTATTCAGAAAGATATCTGCACCCTTATGTTTATTGCAGCATTATTTACAATGGCCAAGATATGCAAGCAGCCCAGATGTGCATCGATACACGAAGGACAGACAAACAAGATGTGTTTACATGCAATGGGACAGTACTCAGCCATAAAAACAATGAGATCCCGCCTTTGCAGCAACTTGGACGGACGTCGGGTATTTCATGGTAAGTGAGTGAAGTCAGACAGAGAAAGACAAATACCATATGATTCGACCTTGATGCGGAGTCTTAAAAGCAAATGAGCAAACAAATTTTAAAAAAGCAGAAACAGGGGCCCCCCCGGGTGGCTCAGGACATTGAACGTCCGACTCTTTTTTTTAAGTTTATTTATTTATTTTGAGAGACAAAGAGAGAGAGAGAGCGCAAGCAGGGGAGGGGCATGGAGAGAGAGAGAGAGAGAGAGAGCGCAAGCAGGGGAGGGGCATGGAGAGAGAGAGAGAGAGAGAGAGAGAGAGAGAGAGAGAGACCCAAGCAGTCTCCACACTGTCAGCGTGGAACCTGCCTCGGGGCTCAATCCCACAAACTGTGAGATCGTGACCTGAGCCAAAATCCAGAATCAGATGTTTGGGGCACCCGGGTGGCTCAGTCGGTTAAACGTCTGTCTCTGGATTTCGGCTCAGGTCATGATCTCACAGTTTGTGGGATTGAGCCCCGAGGCAGGCTCCACGCTGACAGTGTGGAGACTGCTTGGGTCTCTCTCTCTCTCTCTCTCTCTCTCTCTCCCCCTCCCCCCCCCCCCACTTTCCCTGATTGTGCTTTCTCACTCGAAAGAAATAAATAAATTGTAAAAAAATAATAATAAAATAATAAAAAAAACAGAAACAATCGTAAATACAGAGAACAAACTGACGGCTGCCAGAGGGGAGGGGGTTGGAGGGATGGGGAAATAGGGGAAGGGGATGAAGAGATACAAACTTCCAGCTATAAAATAAGCAGGTCACGGGGGTGAGAAATACAGCCCGGGGAATACAGTCGATACCATTGTAATCACGTTTTATGGTGACAGGTGGTGACCACACTTACGGTCGAGAGTATAGCTTAACGTATACAATTGTCGAATCCCTATGTTGCACACCTGGAATTAATATCACATCACATGTCAACTACACTTGAATTTAAGTTAAAAAAATACAAATAAAAAAAGCATTTGCGACCACAGGCGCGTTCTCATGGAGTTGCTGGGGTGACGTTTAGTCTATGTCACGGACAAGGAAATCCCAAGTAAGAAATTAAACTAGAACTGTCCCGATCAGGAGTACCCCCCCCCTTGTGATGGACAGAAGCAAACAGACAAACGAAAGTTTTCTGGAGGAAGGCATCCCAATAGGCCTTCAGGATTCCTTCAAATGAAGCACAATCAAGTATAAATTTGCAATAAAAAGATGACAAAACAGGGGCGCCTAGATGGCTCAGTCTGTTAAGCGTTTGGCTTCGGCTCAGGTCATGATCTCACGTTTTGTGGGTTCGATCCCCTCGTCGGGCTCTGTGCTGACAGCTCAGAGCCTGACCTGCTTCAGATTCTGTGTCTCCCTTTCTCTCTGCCCCTCCCCTGCTCGTGCTCTGTCTCTCTTACTCAAAAATAAATAAACATTTAAAAAAATTTTTTTAAAGGAATAATATATATTAACGATGTAAAAAGACACATTTGGAGGAAAAAAAACCCAAAATCACTTTTACAAATGAAAATATAAACATTGAAGGGCCCCTGGATGGCTCAGTCAGTTAAGCCTCTGACTTTGGCTCAGGTCATGACCTCACAGCATGCGAGTTCAAGCCCTGCTTTGTGCTGACAGCTCGGAGCCTGGAGCCTGCTTCAGATTCTGTGTCTCCCTTTCTCTCTGCCCCTCCCCTGCTCGTGCTCTGTCTCTGTCTCTCAAAAATAAATAAACGTTTAAAAAATTGAAAAAAAAGAACATATAAACTTTGAGACTTTTTCTAAAGTTTATTTATTTTTTTGAGAGAGATAGAGAGTGAGCAGGGAAGGGGCAGGGAGAGGGAATCCCAAGCAGGGCTGTGAGCTGACAGCACAGACATGGGGCTTGAACTCACAAACTGTGAGATCATGACCTGAGCTGAAACCGAGAGTCAGACGCTTAACCGAGGACGGAGCCACCCAGACGCCCCTAAACGTTGCAACTTTAAACCCCATGCGATAAATAGCTGAAGAGAGAATCAGCACATCAGAGCACAGGTCTGAAGAAATCTCCCAGGAGGCGGCACAGGGAGATAAGGAGACAGAAACTATGGAAGAGAGGTCAGGAGGCCAGGAAGGCAGCGCGAGAGTCTAACACGTGTTCGATCAGAATTCCAGAACTCCAGGATGCGAGGAACTCGCTGGAGGAGGGAGAGGGGCAGCGGGCTGTTCCAGGCAGAGGGAACAGCATGCCGAGGCACTGAGAGCCTCACCCCAAGCCAGTGTGCTAGAGCCCTTGCTCTGTTGCTGGCCTTGTGCAGGGCAATGCTGGGGCACAGGCCTCTGACGCTCTTCCTGCCCAAGCAGCAGGCGGCCTGGTGGGAAGCCAGCTGCAGCGACGTGGACAGCTGTGTTGACATCTGGGCAGCTCCACCTCCCCTTTGACTGCTAACTGCACCCCGTCTCCTCCCCCACCCTCAGGCCACACGGTCCAGGTAGCCCTAACCCAGTCCTTCGTGCTCCGGGGGCATACCTATGACCCCAGCCAGGTCACCCACGGCCAGTGAGGCCCAGTTCTAAAACTTTTGTGAGAACAGTTGGGCAGAGGGAACCTCAGGCTGCTGTCAGGGGAGAATGTTGGCCCAGGACAGCCAGGAGATAGAGATAACACAAAAAGAAGCTCTTTGAGCCCTGGATCCAGCCGTGCCTGAAGGACATGCGGTTACATGCATTAATACATTTCCGTTTCTTTTTTTATTTTTTAAAGTTTTTTTTTAATGTTTTTTTATTTATTTTTGAGACAGAGAGAGACAGAGCATGAGCAGGGGAGGGGCAGAGAGAGGGGGAGCCACAGGATCCAAAGCAGGCTCCCGGCTCTGAGCTGGCAGCACAGAGCCCGATGCGGGGCTCGAACTCACAAACTGTGGGATCATGACCTGAGCTGAAGTCGGCCGCTTAACTGACTGAGCCACCGAGGCGCCCCAGTACATTTCCTTTTCAGCTTAAGCTGGTGGGAGTCAGTTTTTCTGTCACGTGCGACTCCTCGTTTCATCGGGAAGCCCCAAGGCTGGAGACCCCATGGAGACCCCAGCCCAGCCCAGAGCAGGTGATGGCCGGGTCAGGCCTTGATGGCTGCGTCATAGTTAGCCGGGAGGTGAGGGGTATGCCCAGGCAGGCTGGCGTGGGCGTTGGCTGTCTTCCCGGGAGTCAGTGCAGCTCACTGGCTCCTGGGCCAAATGTCTGCCCAGGCAGGCCCCGGGCTCCCAGGTTGGCTCCCAGCAGTGCCTTATGACGGCCTTGGGCCTTGGTAAGCGCTGGAGGCCTATCGGGACGAAGAAGGCTCAGAAGCTTTGCATGGGGGAAAGAGAGAGGGAGGGGGCAGGCCAGCTCCCCGGGGTCTTGCCTCGTGGGTCGTGGCGGTGTGCAGAACCCAGCCTCAGGATTCAGCTGAGATCTGTGAGAGGAGCAGAGTGGGGAAGATGTTAGCCCACACCTGTCCCTCCCCAGACCACTGGCCAGTGGCATGGATGCCCCCTGGGGAAAGTGCCAGGCGGACGTGATGTACAGGTCACCCAACCAAGTGGGTTTAAGGATGCACTCGGCTGTGCAATCATTTCAGGTCCTTGGTCCCAGCCGACTCAGCAGCCAGCCCAGCACAGACTCCTGCAGATCGGTCAGCAATCAATGGCCGCACTGTGTCTGTCCCTGCCAGCCCAGGCCACCATATCCACCTGAATGCCCCCTCTTCCACGAAGCCCTCCCTGATCACCCCCAGAAGTGCCCCATCTTGACTCTCATGTCCCTCTGAACCCGGGACCCGTCGCAGATTGCCAGTTCCAGGCTATTGTGGGATGTGGTTACTTATACACCTCCGTATTTTCCTTTGGTTCATCTCTGCCAACCCAGGGCCCAGCCAGGACCTAGTACGAACACCTACCTGCTGGGGAAATATTTGCTAAATGAACGATGAACAGTTGGACGAAATCTCCAGTTTCCATTCCCATTGCACTTACCCTGTGCCAGGCACTGTTTTAAATCCTTAGAAATGCTAACTCACTGACTCCTGGTAACGATGCTTAGTGAGTGGTTTGCCTCGTTGGATCCCTGCTTAACAGGCCGGGAAACTCCGGCACGAGCAGGCTAGCAGCCTGCCCAGGATCACACAGCCTGTATGCCACAGAGCCAGGACTCAAGCCCAGGCGGCCCCTCTCTGAGTCTGCGCTCTTAGCCCGCGGCCACGACAAGTCGTCACGTCCCAGGGGTGCGGTGAGGCCACCGAGGACCAAGAAAGAGACACTGTAGCCAGTGGAGGCATTGTAGCCAGTGGCCAGACCCTCCTGCCTCCTTATCGGGTTCTTCCCCCCCGTAAAACAGGAGCCCCGGAGCTCGGATCTCAAAGGTCACTCATCTGGTCACGGCTTTGGAGGCTGCGGGCCAGCGCTTTCCCCCCAGAGGCAGAGCCTGTCTGGGCCCCTCCTCCCTTCTCGTGGTGACCGTTTTTGTGGGCAAGGAGGTAGGGACTGAGTTTGCAGCTTGTGGGAGTGTTTCGGTGAGAGCTGGTGGATGGGTTCAGCCCGTGCAGGGACAGGAGCCGGAGAGAGGCTGGCTGGGCAGGGCCCTGGGCCTCCAGGGAGGGGGACGAGGACGCAGGGGTGTGGCCCTGGCAGTGCTAGACCTGAGAGAGACCCCGGCCGACCCGAGGAGGGGTGTGTGGCTGGGGGTGCCGGCTCCCCCACTGATGGGCAGGGCAGGCTGTGGGGCGGGGCTCCAGGGGGCCCTAGGGTCCTGCCCGGGGATTCAGACCCCGCCCTCAGCCCTCTGCACGGCACTCAGCGCGTTTCCCTCCCTGGGGGAGGCCCCTGGCGCCCCCAAGCTCCCGTGGGAGACCTCCCAGCCTCGCAGACAGCAGAGCCGTAGGCGGCCATGTGTGACGCCACGAGGCTGTGCCTGCCCGGTCACATGACCCTGAGGGGGCACCCTCCCCCCGCGTAGGTCAGCCCAAGACCAACCGCTGACAGTGGAGTGAGCAGCTGACCAGTTGGATTCCCCCCCTGGGGACCCCCGCTGGACCTCGCAGGAAAAAAGGCAATGCGAGGGAGGCCCGAGGCCTGGGGAGACGGGGGGTCATGGAGAACCTGCAGGTCTTGGGGGACCTGGGAGGGTCTAGGGGACTTGGGGAGGCCTCGGGGATTCTGGGCCCGTTCTGGGGACTGGGCGATTTGGGGGGGCCTGGGGGGCCTGGAAGACCTTGAGAAGACTTTGGGTCCTCGGGTTGGGAAAGGGATTGGGGAGTCTGAATGGCCTGGGGCATCCAGAGTCCACGGAGGGCCTTGATGGATCTTTAGGGCCTTTGGGGAGGTCATGGGGGTCTTGGGGCATCATGGGGGTACTTGAGGGTCTTTGGGGGCCTTGGGAGACCTTAAGAGTCTTGGGATTTCTGGGACCTCGGGAAGTCTCGGTGAATTTAGGGGGATGTAGGGGTTTTAGGGGGCCTGGAGGGGCCCGGGGGCTTTCGGTAGCCCTTGGGGAATGGAACAGACCCTCCAGAGTCCAGGTCATGCTGGCGGCTGTGGCCCGGGCACCTGGCTTCACTTCTGGGAGCCCTGGCTCCCGCCGTGTGATGGGAAGATCACAGGCCCGCAGAGTCCCCGGAGGTGGAAATGAACAAAGGCGACACCTGTTCCTTTCGGCGCCCTTGCCTCTGCCGTCACGTCTGGACCCCCTGAGGCCAGGCCACGCCACCTCCCCCTTGGACAATGCCGGAGCTTTCCCGCCGGTCCCCTGTCTCCCGCCCTGGTCCCTCCAATCTGTTCCTCACCGGCAGCCGGAGTCATCTCCTTCAAAGGCAATCCTGCCCTCTCAACCTGCCCCCGACTTGCGGCATCTTTAAGGATATCTCGGCTGCCTGCGCACAGCCACCCGCCCTCCTCCTTCCTGTCCTGGTGGGGGTACTTCAGCCTCCACACCTAGAGCTGCCCGGAGCCCCTGGCCACAGCGTCCGCGGGAGCCCGTGCCCGAGTACGTGTAGACGACCCCCTGCTTCCTGCGTCGGGAAAGTCTGCTGGAAAATGCGTCAGCTGAGCCAGGCAGCAGGGTTGGGGCCGGGTGCTCGGCATCATCCTGGGGCGGGTCAGAGCCGCCCACACTGGCCGCCAGGCCGCTCGCCTGCCTCACGCATCCTCTGGGGGGTGGCTGGTCCGGGCGGGTGTGCGACGCGGCTCTGGCCAGCGGGGGAAGTCCCCTGGGGGCTGCTACAGGAAGGTTTCCTCAGCAGGCAAGGGAGACGGCGAGACAGGCCTCTCGTCACCCCTGCATCTAGGCATAAGGGCTTTACAGAAGCCGACGCACTCACTACCCCGTGAGGTAGGTGCGATCACCATCCTTATTTTACAGACAAGGAAACTGAGGCAGAGAGAGAGAGAAGGGTCTTGTGCCCCGGGAGCTGGCGGAGCAGGAATCAGACCCCAGTCTGCCTCCAAAGCCCCTGCAGGGCCCGGTGCCCATCAAGCTGTTTGGGCTCACCTTGGCTACCCCTCTTCAGCCTCTGGGCCGCCTTTCAGCATCTTCGATGTCTTTTCCACCTCAGGGCCTTTGCCCGGCTCTTCCTTCTCCCTAGAGCACTTTTCTCACCTGTCTCACTGTCTCTTCTGTCTCATGTGTCTCACTATGGGGTCTTGGCCCGAATGTTCCCTCCCCGGCAGGGGTGTGACTTGCTGGGGACAGGAGTGAGGTGGCTTCCTGGATGCCTTTTGTGCCTTTTGAATATTGAACCATGTGACTACATTACCTAGTGTCTCAGTCAGCTTGGCCGCCTTAAGAAATACCACAGGCTGAGGTGGGGGGTGGGGAGGGCAGGGGCCTAAACAACAGATTTTTCACAGTCCCTGAGGCCAGAAGTCTGAGATCAGACTGATTCAGTCCCCAGTGAGAGCTCTCTCTTGGGTTTAGATGGCGGCCTTCAGGCTGTGTCTTCACGTGGCTCTTCCTCAGTGCTTACAGACCAGTGACAGAGAAAAAGATCTCTCTCTCTCTCTCTCACTTCTATCTTTTATTTTTTAATGTTTATTTATTTTTGACAGAGAGAGGGACAGAGACAGAGACAGAACACGAGTGGGGGAGGGAGACACAGGATCCGAAGCGGGCTCCAGGCTCCGAGCTATCAGCACAGAGCCCGACGTGGGGCTCGAACTCACGAACCTTGAGATCGTGACCTGAGCCGAAGTCGGACGCTCAACCGACTGAGCCACCCAGGCGCCCCCCCTCCCCACTTCTTACAGGGCACAGATCCCATCAGGGGCCCCAACATATGGCCTCATCTAAACCCAATCACCTTCCAAAGGCCCCACCTCCAAATACCACTGAGGGCGAGGGGCTCAACGTGTGAATTTGGGGGGCACGCAAAATTCAGTCCATGGCACCTACTCAAAAAGTAATACATTTTGAAAAAATGTATAAAGGCATACAACTTCACACTGATCAGGATGGCTATTATTTGAAAAACAGCAACAGAAAGTAGCATTCCACTGGCAAGGATGTGGAGAAATTGGAACCCCGTGTGTGGGTGGTGGGAACGTAAAATGGCGCCCCTGCTGTGGAAACCAGTCTGGCCGTTCCTCCAAGGGTGAAATATAGAATTCCCACATGACCCAGCAAACCCACGTCTAGGTACACGCCCGAAAGAAAGGAGAGCAGGGACTTGAAGAGATTTGTGCACCATATTGACAGCAGCATGATTCACCATAGCTGAAAGGTGGAAACAATCCAAGTGTCCGTCAACGGATAAGCGAAATGTGGTCCATCCGTAAAATGACATGGGATTCAGCCTTAAAAAGGAAGGAAATTCTGACAGCTGCGACAGCATGGATGAATCCCGAGGACATCATGCTCAATGAAACAAGCCAGACGTGAAAGGACGGATACTGTGGGATTCCACTTACGTGAGCTACTTAGAGTGGTCTAAACCACAAAGATAGAAAGCGGACGGTGGTCATTAGGGGCTTGGGGAGGGCAATGGGAGTGAGTGTCCAATGGGGACAGCGTTTCAGTTCTGCAAGATGAAAAGAGTTCTGGAGATGGACGGTGTGATGGTCGCACACGAGTGTGAATGCACTGGGTGTTGCTGGACCATACACCTAAACATTGGCTAAGGTGGCAAATTTTGTCATGCGCATATCATCACAATAAAGATGATGAAAATTGGTGGGTGGATCTAAACACATATTAGCTCCACAAAGTAATACAATTAAAATGGTGTTCTGGGGCACCTGGGTGGCTCAGTCGGTGGAGCGTCCGACTTCGGCTCAGGTCACGATCCTGCGGTTCGTGAGTTCGAGCCCCACGTCGGGCTTTCTGCTGACAGCTTGGAGCCTGGAGCCTGCTTCGGATTCTGTGTCTCCCCCTCTCTCTGCCCCTCTCCCGCTCACGCTCTCTCTCTCTCTCTCAAAAAGAAACATTAAAAAATTGTTTTTAATTTCTATAAAGAATTTATATAAATTTTAAAATTTATATAAAGATAAATTTGGATAGACAAACGTTCCTGTCCCAATGTCCTCCCAAAGGGTACTAAATGGAAAGTAGGAAAATTACAGTGGAGAAGCTTGAGAAACACACTCACAGGTGATCAAGGTCAAGGTCAGGGGGCTCAGTCAGGTTGACCGTGCATGCCCTGAACAGGTGGGGTGAGAAGGACACTTCACCCCTGTGGTCCCTCTCCCCCAAACCCGTGACTCCAGTCTAAACCCTCGAAAAACATCAGACAAATCCCAGTCAAGGGACATCTACGAAATGACAGACCTTCCTGGGCACCAGGAGCAGGTCATGTCTTCACTGTGGTTCTCGGCACTGGCTCATTCCTTGCCAGATTCACAGAAATCGGGGGCTGCCCCACCTGAGTGGGGCTGGCCCTGTGTGGGTCCCCGGCAGCCAGCATTTCCCGCACCCCGAAAGCCCCGCTCCAGGACAGCCCGGCCCAGTGCCAGGAAGCGGGAGGAGTCAGGATGCTGGTCCTCGTCCTGTGCGAGAACGTGGGTGAGCAGGATGGGGTCAGCCACCCCTGGGAGGAGCCGGGGGCACTTTGAGGGTGCACCGACCTGACCCCCTACATCCCACCACCTCTGGGGTGTGGCTAGTTTAGCTGCAGAACTGGATTCTTCACTTCTTTTCATTTTAGTTAATTTTAATTTCAATGTAAATAGCTCTGTGAGGGGGTAGTGGCCACCGTGCGGGGCCGATTTAGAAGCTTAATCAGATTCAGCTTCAGTATTTTTTGGCAAGATGACTTCATTGGGTGGCGCGGGGGTGGTGGTGAGTTTCGTGTTAGGAGTTGCCATAATGTCAGATTTCTCTCTTTTTGTGGTTTAGGATCCACCGATGGTCGCTTCCTGTCATCGCCCTGGACCCCTTAATCCCCGAAGAGGTGCGAAATGGCGATGGTCAAATTCTACCACTGCTGCTTCATTCACTGGTTGAAATTCTGTAAAGAGAAACCTCCCCCTAGCAACTCTGTGGTCACCTTAGTTACAGATCACATAGGAAAAGTAGGATAAATGGCTGATTTATTTAGAAGTTTCAAAATAACGGGTCGATTCCCTAGTGTCCTGGAAATGTGAACTTCTTTTTGGCATCATGATTATAAATGGATGGATTTAAGCCTGTAGAATGTGCTTCAATCCACTGCAGTTCCAATCCTTATTGGTGAGCTAACTGTCCTATCCCTGGTCGGTGGGAGACTGTTCCGTGCCATCTGGGTCCTTCTGATGTGACCCCAGTGGTCTTGGATAGCTTCTTGCTTTCTCGGTGTGATAAGATGTTCCAGGCTCATCCTGTACATTCCCTGACCCGGAATCAGCCTGCTTCCAAGAAGCTGGTTCCTTTTAGGGGGAATTAGAGATCACAATCTCCTCCAGAGGGTGCTCACTGTCTCCGGGTTGTTCCTTGTTTCTAAGGCATTTTCACTGGACAGAGCAGGCAAACATTTGGTTCTAAAGAAATACACACTAAGTCTACACTGACTTTGTACTCAGATCCAGAACTGCAGCCTTTTTACTTAAACCCGTTGACCTCTGTCTCCTCTCACCTGAGCTAAAAATGGCACATTGAGAAAATTGGGTGCTTTACTCCACCCTGCATACCCAACAATCTCAGAAAAATAATACCCAATGCCCACAAGAGCACCGACATGATCCCTGAAAGGAATTAAATATTTGTACTTCTTTTTGTCCTGAAGCCATGTACCACCAGAGGTGTGTAGACAAATTCGTGTATCTTAAGGTCCCTTGGAAACACATTTCCCGGGTGTGGCCATCCAATATGCCATTTAGGTGCATTTATGTCATTTTTTATTTTTTAGGATTTTTAAAAATGTAACAGTGTTTCACCAATCTATTTTTTTAAATTTTTTTTTTATTTTAGAGACAGAGAGTGTGTGTGTGTAAGCACAAGTGGGTAGAGGCAAAAGGATAGAGACAATCCCAACCTGGCTGCACTGTCAGCACAGAGCCCCATGAGGAGCTCGATCCCACGACCCCAGGATCACGACCTGAGCCTATCGAAATCAAGAGTCGGACGCTCAACCGACTGAGCCAACCAGGCGCCCCTACCAAACAAAGTATTTTCGAAGAAGAACCCTATTATTTCTCTCTTCTTTGAGGTAACTGTTGAAAAATTTGAGTGGGGGGCGCCTGGCTGGCTCAATCTAAGGAGCCCATGACTCTTGATCTCTGGGTCATGAGTTCAAGCCCCACACTGGGTGTAGAGATACTAAGAAATATAAATAAACATTAAACAATTTTTAAGTTTATTTTATTAAGAAGAAATTTTTTATGTTTATTATCTTTGAGAAAGAGAGAGAGAGAGAGAGAGAGAGAGAGAGAGAGAGAGGAGTTCGAGCAAGGGGAGGGGCAGAGACAGAGGGAGACACAGAATCTGAAGCAGGCTCCAGGCTCCGAGTGGTCAGTGCAGAGCCCGATTTGGGGCTCGAACTCACGAACCGTGAGATCATGACCTGAGCCTAAATCAAGAGTTGGATGCTCAAGCAACTGAGCCACCCAGGAGCTCCCTAAATTAAAAAAATTTTTGAATTATCTTTTAATTTTTTAAGAGTATGAAAAATAGGGGCACCTGGGTGGCTCAGTTGGTTGAGCCTCTGACTTTGGCTCAGATCACGATCTCACGGTTCATGAGTTCAAGCCCCGCGTCGGGCTCTGTGCTGACAGCTGGGAGCTTGCCTGGGATTTTCTCTCTCCCTCTCTCTCTGCCCCTGCCCCGCTCTCCCTCTCTGTCTCTCAAAAATAAATAAACATTAAAAAAAAGAATATGAAAAATATTTATACCACTCTCGGTTTTAGATAAATGATTGTCTTCCCCTCTCTTTTTATTATACCTTACATATGGTGTAACGATTACTTTATGTTTATGTGATATCCTTGGTTCGCCGTCTGCCTACCTTGCTTTCTTCTTTTCTTTTTCCCTCCCCCCTTTCTTCTCTCCCTCCCTCCCTTCCTTCTTCTTCAATTGTCTGTTGGTCCCCAAGCAGGAGCAATAATGAAATTAGCTGATGGCCTTTGATTCCTTCTCTTTTCTTCCTCTTCCCTATAATCTGATTTAAAACCATATTTCTATGTCCAGTTCACCCCCGTAAGGTAAGCGGCCAGCTGATCCGACTTTCTGTACCCTCTCCCTCGTCCCCCGCAGGGTTCCCACACCGTCTCACTTATGTTTAATGCTGAAGATAAAACGTACTTAGCGCTCATCATCAACGCTTAGCTGGCTGTCTCTGCATTCATGTCCATTTTCGGAAGCCTGTTCTCAGTAGATTACTTCAGTCAAGGCTCATGAAAGCAATAATCCTCAACACGAGCAGCTCTCCTGCAACCTTCACACCAAAGGCCATTTGGACAGGACGTAATATTCTGGGCTCACGTTTTCTTTCCTCGGACCTGCAAAATACGTCTTCTGGCATAAAGCACGGCTGTCAACACTCCATGGCGATCTGCTATTTTTTCCCTGCAAGTCACACAAACGTTTTTTTACCTGGGTGTCCAGAGGGTTTTGTTTTCTTTTCCTTTAAGATTCAGTGGCTGGGGGGCGCGTGGGTGGCTCAGTCAGTTAAGCGTCCGACTTCGGCTCAGGTCATGATCTCACTGTTCCTGGGTTCGAGCCCCGCGTCGGGCTCTGTGCTGACAGCTCGGAGCCTGGAGCCTGCTTCAGATTCTGTGTCTCCCTCTCTCTCTGCCCCATTCCCGCTCGTGCTCCCTCTCTTTCTCTCTCTCTCTCTCTGTCTCTCAAAAATAAATAAACAATAAAATAATTTTCTAATAAAAAATAAATAAAATTCAGTGGCTGGGGTGCCTGGGTGGCTCAGTTGGTTGAGCATCCAACTCTTGATTTCAGCTTAGATCATGATCTCATGGTTCATGGTAATGAGCCCCGCATCAGGGTCCGAGCTGGGTGTGGAACCTGCTGGAGATGATCTCTTTCTCCCTCTCCCCCTCCCCTGCCTGCTTTTGCGCTCTCTCACAAATTAAATAAACTTTTTAAAATACATAAATAAATAACATTCAGTGGCTTTGCTCACCTGCTCAGCATTCGTCATTCGGGGCCCATTTTCCTAGCGGGCAGTATGCTCTTCCCATATGTAATTTCATGGTTGTTTACATTTTTTTTAATGTTTATTTATCTTTGAGAGAGACACAGCATGAGGAGGAGAGGGGCAGACACAGAATCTGAAGCAGGTCCAGGCTCCCAGCTGTCAGCACAGAGCCCAACATGGGGCTCGAACTCACAGACCTGAGCCAAAGTCGGACGCTTAACCAACTGAGCCACCCAGGCGCCCCTGTTTGCTTGTTTTAAATTTCAGGACTGTCTTCCTGAATTACAGCGTCGGTATTCGCTCTGGTCCACTGATCCGGCGTTCTGGCCAGGGAACGCAACCACCAGTCCTGTGCGGATCTTTCTGGCCTGCCTTCCGTGGCTCTCTCTCCACTAATCCCTTATCTCTCCGTCTCATTTCTCTGTGATTTAAAAAGTTTCCTACTTTCTACCTCCCGGCTACCTCAAGCCGCTGCTGGTTGTGATTTTTCCTTTGGGGGTCGCTTTCCGTTTTGTCTTCATTTCCAGAATTGCTCTCTCTTGTATTTCTAATCGTTCTCCAGCCTCTTCAATGCTCAACTGTTCCTTTCCTCTCATCGTCCATTTTCTGAGTCTTCCTAATTCTGAATGACGTTGTTCTTCCGTGGTCTTATCATTTTCTTAATTGCCCGGCCTCGGTGGGAAGCACGAGGCTCACGTTTTCATCGGCTTGGCGAGCATATCTTTCCGATGCACTTTCATAGTCCGGGCACTGCTGTCCCCGGGGCCACCAACTACATTTCAAGTGCTCCATAACCGTACGTGGCTACTCCACCGCACTGTGCCGATATAGGGTATTCCCCTCATTCTAGAAAGTTCTACCGGACAGAGCTGGTCCATGGGATCCCAACTCTCCACCTTACTCTCTTGTTCTTACAGTCACCTTGGGAAAGGTCCAGCCTATGCTGTTGCTGTTACAAACCCTCGGGGCTCCCCCCCTGCACAGGTCACCCCTGCTCACAAGCCCCCAGCTCCCACTCACCCACCATGCTTGTTCCGCCCCATGGGCCCAAGGACAGAGAAGGCTGTCACCCCTCTACAACCTCCTCCCTCTGGCCTCTGCCAGGCCTGCCCTTCCTCAGATGTTTTCCTTGGTTTGGAAACACCTCCTCCGAGAAGCCTCCAGCCCCCAGGCTGTGGCAAGTCCTCCCTCTGGTCTCCCAGCCCCACTGACCAAGTGGTCTGGCATCAGATACAGGTCCACGAGGGCCAGGTGCGCCAAATGCCGGCCCCTGCCTGGCTGCGGAGGCGGTGAGGGGTGAGAAGAAAGGAGGCCCGACCACCATCCTGCAAAGTAGGGAAACTGAGGCACACAGAGGGGAAGGGCCTTTCCAGGGTCACACGACAGGTAAGACAGAGTCTTGACCCGGGTTAGCTGACTCAGCCTCCTCCCCGATGAAGGGCAGGAGGTGGGGTTGCTAAGGAGGAAGACCCTGCCTACGCGGCCCTGAGTAGGGTCCGCCCCCGCCGGACTTTGGGCGGGGATTGGGCAGGGCGGGGGGGGGGGGGGGGGGGGCTGGGCGACCCTCCAGGACCGACCCAAGGGGGCGTGGCGCCCGGCCCCTGCACTGCCGCCCGCGGCCACGAGGTGGCACGCTCCGTTAGTCTCAGAAGCCAGAACCCTAAGTTCCGGTGACAAGCACCCATCCCGGGCCCGCGCGGGCTGGGGGCTGCCGGCCACCCTCCCACCCCCCGCGGCACGGGACCCGGCTAAGCCCCGCTAAGGAGCCACGAATCAGGGCCCCCGCTCCGCAGAGAACGCAATCTCCCCAGCGCCACAAGCCAGAAAAGCCCTTGATGTTCTCGAATTGCGCTCAGAGACGCTCCTTTGTTCCAAGGTCACCTTTCCGAGATGCCCACACAGCTTGTAACAGGGCAGTGTGTCTGGTACAGCGGCGGGTGGCCCATTTCTTCCCGAAGAGCTGTTATTCAGTTGAAGGTGCCTCTTACCCAACCGCACTTTAACGTGATGGAAATACATGTGTCATTTGACCACCTGTGCGGAGTGCGTTACGTGCAAGGCGCTGGGACGTGCTGAGGTATAAACGTGTATCCACGTTCACAGGATACACAGAAGCATCAGCCCTTCAGCCCCCTGGGCCGTCAGGCAGGCCCCGTATACCCTGGTTCCAGACCCTTCCTCGAGGCCTTGCCCACCCTTGGCCTCCCCTGGAGGCTGCCTCTCGCCTCTTCAGTGCTAACCACCAGAGC
Source organism: Panthera onca (assembly GCF_046562875.1). NCBI lineage: Eukaryota > Metazoa > Chordata > Mammalia > Carnivora > Felidae > Panthera > Panthera onca. The sequence continues at coordinate 138,233,615 of NC_138345.1, forward strand.
CTGACGGTGGGCATCTTCTTCACTTTACAGGTGAGGAAACTGAGGCTCAGAGGGTTAGGTGGTGTATCTGAGGACGCAGAGTCACCAAGAGCCGGCCCAGTCTTGCTCTTGGCCTCTGGAGGAGGTTGGGTGATCCCAACCTACGCTGGGCAGGGCCTTAAGGTTTTAACGGGGCTGGGGCCACAGGTCAGAACCGGCAGCTGGCAGGGAGGCAGTGGGTCCCCAAAAGAGATGTTTGAGGGCCAGAGCCAGAGCTGAAAGTCCAAGATGGGGCATCAGCTCGGACGCTGGTGTCCAGGTACAGAGGGTAGGGTGCCTGGGAGGAGGGTGCCAGGAGGGAAGGGCACAAGGAGAGGCTCTTGCCAGGGCCAGGGTAACTGAGGAAGGTCCCCCCCCCCCCCTCGCCCGGCAGTGGGCTCTTCTAGAAGAGTCCAGGATGGACAGAGGGGCCCTGTAGGAGCTTCAAGAAGAGGAACAGTCAGAGAAAGTCTTCCTAAAAGAGAAGGCACTTTGAGAACACCACCTCTATGGGAGCATGAGAGTTAAGATGGCCAGAGAAAATTCCAGGCTCGCAGAGAGGGACAGTACCCCAGCCCTGCCGTGGGCCAGGCCCGAGGCTGGGAGGCTGGAGGGGGTCAGCTGTGGTCCCTGTCCTCAGGCAGAGCACAGGCTGACAAGAGAGACAGTCTTAGAGGCAAAGGCCACACATTGGTCCTGGTGCTGGGCTGGAGGGAGGTGAGGTGCCTGGCTGGCCGATCAGAAGAAGGTGCCTGGGGCCAGTGAGGGGAAGGGAGGGCACTCTGGGCAGAGACCACAGCCCATGCAAGGAGGTGGGCCGTAGGACTTTCGGTCAGAGAAGGAGAAGCCGGGGTGGCCACGGGGCAGGTGGGTGCGGGGGGGACTGTACTGATCCCACCTGCCCCACCTGCAGGCCCAGTGCAAGGGGCGGGGAGCAGAGGGGTGGGGACGGGCACAGCGGGGTCTGAGGCAAGTTGCCCAGGACTCCCCCTCATTTCTTTCTGGCCCTCGTTTGGCCACCAACGTCCCCTGCCTTTGCTTGTCACGCAGGGTTTCACTTGAGCCCGGTCATCTTGCCCCCTGGATGCTCGTGGGGGCTCTGAGGCCAGGACACTGATTCCTTGGGCCCAGTTGGCCCCAGGGTTGAGAGGAACCCCCCGGGCCTCCTCCTCCGAGAAGAGCTGCCAACCCAGCCCAGGATTTGGCAATGCTCACCTGGCGCAGTTGTGAGCAGAGGGCTGGGAAGCTAGCGGTGGCCTGGCCGACGACCTGCGGTGTGGCCCTGAGGGCCCGGTGGCTGCTCTGAGCGTGTCTGTGTCCTGATCTCCTCTTCTTATGAGGACCCCAGCCAGACTAGGTGAGGGCCCACCCTGAGGACCTCGTTTTACCGTAATTATCTCCAAACACAGTCATATTCTGAGATACTTGGGGGGGGGGGCGGTTAGGGCTTTCAGCCTATTGACTTGGGGGACACAGGTCAGCCTGTGACGGTCCTGTTTGTAGATGAGGTGATAGGACATCTCTGAGGAGCCAGCGGGCAGGGCAGTGTAGAAGTCCCCCCGTAACATCCAGCACCACTCTGAGGGGGATCCGGTCGGTGCGTGTCCCCCAGGCGGGGACCACGCGTTGTGACTTCCCTGCCAGCAGCATCAGGTGGGGGTGGGGGTGGGAGGAGGGACTCACAGTGTGGGTCTTTCCCCAGGTGGGCTGTGGGGAGAGTGGGCGGGGGGCGGGGGACAAGAACATAACCAACAACAATGCAGTCAGTCACAGTGGTGGAGGCAGGAGGTGGTAGGTACCGGGTAGGGGACTGCTGGGCCCTCCAGCAGGTGGGAGGCCAGGGTTGTTTCTGGCCAGGCTGGTCAAGGGGTGCTTCGTGGAGCTGGGGGCTTTGGAGCTGGGCTGTGCAGGCCTGGTGGAGTGAGAGGAAGGAAGGTTATGTTGTTAGCTCCCTTACTCCAGAGTCATGTCGTTTCCCATTCTGCAGGTAGGAAACTGAGTCACAGAGAGGGACAGGCTCCTGCTTAGGAGCTCACCTGAACGCTCGCCTCTGACCCTGGCCCACAGGGGCTGCCTCCGCAGGCCGAGAATGCTGGGGTGGACGAAAAAGGGACCCTGAATCTTGCCCCAGGGAGTGCTCCAGGGACCCAGGGTCCCTGGAGGAATGGATAGGAGTTTCCCAGACAGAGGGGAGGCTCCCAGCCCAATCTCCTATAGCCATGTCCTGGTTAGACCCCGGTGGGGAGCTGATAGGGGTACCCCCAACCTGGAGTAAGGTCCTGGGGTTCTGAGGGTTATTCTCTACCTGTCCATGGAGCACTGTACTGTGAGCTTGACAGCTTTGGGTCCTGGGGCGCAGGTCGGTGCAGGTTTCTCCCGGGGGAGGGGCGTGTCCCAGACCAGGGGCAGGAGCGCTTTGAGTGGGACCCCTCTTCTGCTGCCCTGCCCCGTTGTGTGGTGTGAGTGTGCAGGTGGCGGCAGGGCTCCCTTCAATGACAAAGGCGAGATTCGGAGAAGCTGGGGGCCAGCCCAGAGGCCCAGATTCTGAGGCTGGATAGCACCCCTGGGCATAGGGGGAGCCCCTGCGAGGTGTTGGCAGTCTAGAGGGGGTGCACACTGTGGGGTTTCCCGATGGGAGGTGGGTCACGACTGGCAGCAGTCACCATCTCAGAACCACCGGCGGGCCCCGCGAGTCCCCTGGCTGTCCCGCGCGCGGGCCTCGGGCAGGTGACAGCAGCGTGCGTGCCCGTGCGTGGCTGTACCCGAGGCTTCCGCCGTGACGGAAGCGCGGGAGCGCGTGGCCGCGGCCGAGATTGGCGGGCCTCGGTACGGAAGAGCCGCTGCGCGTGCGCGCGGGCGCAGGTGGCGGGCGCGCACGTGGGCCACCCAAACAAAGGTGGCGCCGCGTGATCGAGCTCGCGCGCGCGCGCGCGGACCCCCCGGGACAGGCGCATCCCCGTGGGCCCCGGAGCGGGCCGCGCCGGGTGGGGCGGGGTAGCGCGCTGGGCGGGGCCGGGCGCGGGGCGGGGCGGCGTACGGGGCGGGGCGCGGGGCGGGGCGGCGGCTGCGCAGGCCAGGCCGGGGGCGCGCAGACTCCGCGCAGCGGGACGCGAGCGCGCGACCTGGCGCCGCCGCCGCTGCCGCCGCCGCCGCCTCCGCGCTCGTGGCCGGGACCCGCGGGGCCGCCTCCTCCGGGCTCCCCGGCGCCGCTGGGCTCCCGGGCGGGCGGCAGGTGCAGCGCGGCCGGGCGGCTGGCGAGGGGGGCGCCGCGCAGCGGGTGAATGAGAGTTGGCCCCGATCTCCGCGCAGGGTAAGCGGCGCGCGCGCGGACGCCCACACGGACCTCGCGGACACACAGACACGCTCCGGGCACGGGCCGGCCAGACACGACCCGGCCCGCTCGGCCACGCTCATCCCCGCGCCCGGGGCCGGCGCCCCTGCGGGAAGGGCCACGCGCGGGCGCGCCCCGCACACACGCCCCCAGGTCCCGCGCGGCTCCGGAGCGCGCGTCACGGCCACCCCCCCCCCCCCCCCGCCCCCTGCGCGCGCCCCGCGGCTCCCGGCCGGCCTGGGAGAAGAGGACGTCTAGGGGGCGCGGGGCCCGGGCTGGGGTGCTGCTGGTCGCCGGGTCGGGGGTCGCTGAGGCCAAGTGGGGACAGGGAGGTCGTCCTCCGATCCACTCCCTGGGCGCACAGGGGAGGAGGTGGGAGCCCTCGACCCCGGCGGTCCGTGCGACCCCAGAAACGACCCCACCAAAAAGTTGTGGCCACTCGCCCCCTCCCTACGCCCCTCTTTCTGCCCTGTTTACTCTCCCTTTGTTTGTGACTTCTAGCTAGTGGGGCTCTGCTGGGACCCAGGGCCGCCTGCAGGCCAGGAGGTGGAGTGTAGTGTGGCGGCCCCCAGCCTGGGTTCCCCACTGCTCAGAACTGGGCCAGCACCCCTGTCCAGGCCTACAACTGGGGAGGAGGGAGAGCCAGAGACGGGTGGGCGGGCGCACCTGCCCCTGACAGTGGATCTGTGGTGGGAGGGGCAGCAGGCCCCACAGGCTTGGAGACCTCAGTGGAACCTCCCCCACCCCCCCACCCCCCAAGGCAGGTTCATCTCTGGCCTGCTGCCAGCCCCAAATTTCCAGAGGCAGGGAAAATTCAGCTCTGGGGAGATCTTTTGCGGGATGGGGTTCTCTTCTTGCCTTCCTTGTGCAGGTTGGGGAGGAAATACAGAGTTCTGAGCCTCTCCCACATGCAAAATTTGAGACTTGCTGAGTCTCATCCCCCATAGTGGCCCAGCTCTGGAGGTTGTTTTAAGTCTGAGCCTGGCGGGATGGAAAGGGACAGGGTTACATGGTAGTTAACAGAGGACTTTGGAGTCTTTCCATGGTGCACCTGCTCCATGACCTTGGGCAAGAAGGCTTTGAGCCTCCCTGTGCCTCAGTTTCTCCCCCCCCCCCCCCAGTAAAGGGAGAGGGGGGCTGGTAAGAGGATTAGATGAGGTGATGCAGGCCTTTCACTGGCCAGGCACACCCAGGGCAGAGATCAGGACACCCGGGTGAGGCTGGCAGTGCCCTCTGCTCCCAAGCAGCCACAGCTTCTCTGACTGTCCCACTTGTCTCCCGGACCCGTTCGAGGACACGCTGTCCGGCTGGGTGAGTGTGTTTGAGCTGTTGGCCCTGCCTCGTGCTGGGTGGAAGCACATCCCACGGCTGTCACCTGGGACACCTCAGATCTGGGAGCTAGGTAAACCTGGTCCTCCTTCCTGCTGCACACCCTGGAAAGCCGCCTGCCAGGTGTAGGGAGGGGGCCTGGCCTGGCTGGCCTTCTCCCTGCCGTGGCCGTGGTGTTGATCCTTCTGTAGTACTTTGTGGCCATTGGGCAGGGGCCTTGAACCTCCACAGCCTGGACGGTGCTGGACTCCTGGTGGGGGCAGGGGATGCCAGCCTGTTCCCAGGGATGGGAGAGGTAGGGGTCTTCAGGGCCTTAGGATGGGGGCCCCCACCTCCTTGGCCCTTCTTCCCTCTCAGCTGCCCTGGCTGGTAGGGTGTGGCTGTCCCAGTGGTGCGGCCTGGGGACGAGCAGGGTCTGTCCTTGGGAACGTCTGTCTGCTTGCACTCGGGAAAGGCATTTCCTGGAAACTGATTGGGGAAAGTTTCAAAGTCGTGGTCAGTTTGCTGTGGCCCTGGGCAGCCCAGTTACTCTGTGTCTTCTACAGAGGCGGGTGGAGAAACCCTCAGGGAGGAAGAACCAGGTGGTCTCTCTCGAGACTGGCGGGCCGCAAGGCCCCCCTCCTCGCCCGCCTCTTATCGGTCAAGTCCAGCCAGGAGTGGGTGTCAGGAGACCGGCGGTTGCCAGCTCCGTGTGACCTCCGCTTTCCCTGCCCTCCCTAGGCCTCACCTTCACCAACTAGAACCGAGGAAGAGAATCGGGCCCGTTTTTCCTGAATCACCATTTTTGCTGTCCAACAGAACAGAATAGAATACTAGCTCAGGCAGAATGAGACAAAGTGCTATCAGATCCCAGCGAGCCCCGTTGCCAGGGGAGGCTCGAGCCTGCAGCCCATCTTCTCTGTAACGGCGACGTTACAGATGTGACAGACGCCAGCACCAAACCCAGGCCGGTCTTGACGGGATCCGTGTAATCGGAGAACAGAGGGCTCCCTTGATGTGTCCACGGTGTGACCCCTGTTAGTGTTGTGCCATCGGGGACCCCGTCACCTCGTGGGCCCCGGTGGACCTCTTCCAGCTCTCTACAGATTCTGGTCTGGGTGTTTCCCTCTGGAAGCTCGAGCTGCACCAGCTGTGTGCGGGCATGGGGTTTCCATCCTGGAGCCGTATGCCTCCAGCCAGCTGCTCCTCTCTGGGGTGCTGGTAGGCTTCCCCTCACGTGGGCGCCTGGCCCCTCGCCTCTGGTATTTGGCCCTCTTCGTGTCAGGAGGCGGGGGCTCCTGCCTAGTGGCCGTGCCGGGGACCTGAGTGATTCGGGAGCACCTGTTAGGGTTACTCCTCTGAGTTTCTGCCTCCTCCCCTTGCGGGCGGCTGCTACGTGTTGTCAGGAGGACAGGAGACCATTTTTGTGTGCGCTTGCTGCCCTGGGGGAGCTCTGACGGCATCGGGGGATGTGGTGGGGCGTCCCCGTGCCTGAAGAATTTGAAAATGAATCGGGGGAGATGAGACGTGGGCCGTGGAAGTGAGTAGTGGGAGGAATACAGATGTACTTGCTGGGGAAGCAGCTTCTGTTTGCTCAGCACGGACAGGGGTGTCGGTGGGAAGCCGCTCGATGAGGATTTGTCCACTCACATGGCGCTTGAGGGAAGGCCTTTGGGGTGGGGAGCTGAAAGCCTGTTTGCAGGGTCTTTGGGATTGCAGCGGCTTCAGATCTTTTCTCCTTGGCTTTTCGGTGGCATAGCAGTGGGGACTCTCACTGGGTCTCCATCGGGGCAGAATCTAGCAGATACCCCACGTAGAGAGGGTAAGAGTTCAAGTCCTCAACAGTTAGGTGTGGCTGGTGGACGTGGGAGGAGGCCTGGGTCCCTAAAGGTGATGGTCGTTTAATTTTTTTTTCTTAATGTTTATTTATTTTTTGAGGGGGGTGGGTAGAGAGAGGGAGACACAGAATCCGAAGCAGCTCCAGGCTCCGAGCTGTCAGCACAGAGACCGACGCGGGGCTCAGACTCACAAAGCCCAAGATCATGACCTGAGCCGAAGTGGACGATTAACCGACTGAGCCACCCAGGCGCCCCAGGTGGTGGTCATTTAGTGGCTGGTTTGTTTCAGGCCCAGCCTAGCCCAGCCCCGGGTTCGGAGCCGGCTGCCGAGGAAGAAATGTAATCGGTTAACTTGAGAACTCGAAGGAAGGTTGCTCTGACTTCTGTTACAAACAGAGGTAGGGGAAGAAAATGAGGGTTTCCCTAATTAGAGAAAACCATGTTCTTTTGGCCTTTAGTGTCTGCGTGTGGCCTGCGGGGAGGGGTGGGTGGAGACTCTGGGCCCATAATTCTCCACTAATGACAGTCGCCATCTGAGGGCTATTGTTGAGATTGCTGGGCGTTTGAGTTGTGACTGGGTAGTGATTATGTTTAAGCCCTGTGATCAAAGTCCCCTGTGGTAAAGCCAGAAGACAGGAAGCACTGGCCTATGAAAAAAACAAAAACCAAAAACCATTAGTAACAGTCCTAGAAATCACTCCGCTGTGCCAGACGTTGGCCCAGGTGTTCTCGCCACATTGTGCCTTGAGAGAAACTAAGGCACAGAGGCGGTGGGGCTGGCCTGAGACCCCATTTAGCCAGGTAGCGGAGGGCGGATGGGAGTTTGAGTTGTTTGGCCCCTAAGGCCGTGCTCTTTCTGGGGGTTCGTGAGAGACACGTGAGCAGCACGTTTAGGATCAGGGTAGGAAATCTCTGCTCTCAGACATGTGCCAATAGCAAGAGCGTCCCCAACCCCAGGCCTGACAGTCTTCTGGACGCTTTATATGATTGACCTTTGTCACAGCCTCTCTGAGGTGCAGGCCACGAGCTGGTGAGTGGCAGAGCCACGTTTGAACCGGTGGTCTCTGTTCGTAACCTACAGCAGGGGGGTTCGGTAGAGAAAAGTTGTGATCCTGCCGTTGTGTGTTCTTGAGCAAGGTGCCTAACCTCCCTGGGCCTCAGCTAGGTCACCTGTAAACGAGGGTGTTGGTGTAGAATATAGAAGCCGGGGGTGGGGGGTTTGAGAGCACACAGGAAGGCCCGGCCAGCTTCTCCACGGAGGAGGGGGGAAGCGGTGGGGGTGGGCAGGTGCTCCCCATCTCCAGCACTGGCTGGGGTCGAGTGGCCGTGTTGTGCAGCACTCAGACCGGATCTGGGGGGAAAGGTACGTGACACGGGATGGGAGCCGTATCGCCTCTCTCTCAAGTGGGGCGTGCTCAGAAACTGTAAAGCACTGTGCTCGGTTCCTGCTCCTTCGGGATGAGGGGCAGGGAAGGGCAGGCGTACCCAGAACTCCTGTATGCCCCCAAACCCCGGTTGAGCTGTGGGTGAGAGAAACCAGACGTGTTGGGCACCGTCCAGGGTCTTGGCGTTTGTGGGGGGAACAGCTCACCCTCTCTCGGGGTCGGGTTCCCCCTGATCCGTGGAAGGGGCCCTGCTTCTAGCCCGTCCCCCTGTGGGCAGGGGCTTGGGGCTGTCTGGGGTGAGCACGTGGCTTGAGGAGGCAGGAGTCCCTCCCTGGTCCTGCCAGTATGGCGTGCAGGTGGGGGGCACTTCTGCGCCCGCCCTGGGACCGAGAGGCACGCAGCCCCCATTCTGACCCACCCGCCCTCTCGGCCCCCTTCTGCCCATGCTGCCCGCAGGGCTGCTCCAGGGTGGCTGAGCCCTGCGTCTGACACATCCCTGCTCCCTTCCCCTGGCCAGAGAGGCCTCTGATCACTTAGCAGGCCTCGCTGCATCTCTCCCGACTCTGTTCTTGCCTCCTCCTGTTGGGTCTGTGAGCTTGCAGAAACGAGTGGGTGGATGGATACGCTCCCCACGGTGCCCCGGGCTTGGGCGCCTCGCTCGGCCCTGGGGGGCCGAGGGGGCTCCACGCGCAAGGAGCTTCAGTCCTGGGAGCCTGGCTGGGGGAGGCGGGGCTGGGCAGGCAGAGAGGCGTCTGTTTTTGCAATGTCTTTCCCGAGGTGCAATTTGCATATCTTACAGGTGCGCGATTCACCGAGGTTTTGCATTGCACAACCACCACCACGAGTCAAATTTCCGAGCGTTTCTGTCACCCGGGGATCCTCCCGGGTCCCTTAGCAGCTAGTCACTGCTCACCCCTGGCCCCCACCGGGGGTCTGCTCATCTTAGCACGCTGCGTTTCCGTCTGCGTGGCATCGTGTAGCTGTGGATCGCTCTTCTGAAGCGTGGCCCCGAGCGGCCCCGGACCCCCTTTCTCAGAACCTCAGGGGGCTCAGCTCGCCTCACCAGGCGCCCCCCTGGTTGCTATGGCTGTCTGAGAACGCTTCGAGCTTGCCCGCTGTGCACCGGGACCTTGAGCCAGTAGCATCCCTGCCTTCTCCAGGAAGCCTTCCTGGCTTTCCCCTTCCCGCGGGGTTAGGACCTCATGGGCCCCCGTGCTAGTCACCCTGCGTGTGCTTGCCTGTTTACCCACCTGCCTCCTGAGGTGCCGGGAGGACAGGGGCCCTGCCTTCCGTCATTCTCTGGGGCGGCGTCTGGGAGTGAATGCTTACAGGTGGGGGGTTGTGTGGCCGTGGGTCCATGAGGCTCTCTCCCTGACATCCCCACCGTTTCTGCTCCTTGATGGTTATGGTAGGGTCACTTGGCTTTGAAACTTCACTGCTCGTGTCCTCTGGAGCGTCTCAAGGGCAGGGCCTGGTCTGGCTGCGGGTGTCGGGGTGCCCTGCCGAGTGACACCGAGTGACCCATCCCGCCCTGGGCGGCATGTTGGTGGTGGTGGTTTTAACGGACTGTATTTTGAAAGGTAGTTTTAGGTACACAGAAGAATTGCGGAGATAACGCAGAGATTTCCACATAGTCCTGTCTACGGTTTCTCTTGTTGGTAATGTTAGTTGGTGTGAAAATGTTGTTAGAATTAACGAACCAATGTTGACACATTATTAACTAAAGTCTGCAGTTTACTCAGCCTTAGTTCTTACCCCAAATCTTTTTTCTTTTCCAGGATCCCATCCAGGATATTGTGTAAATTCGTTTTCATGTCTCTTGAGGCCCGTCCAGGCTGGGTTTCTCAGTTTTTCTTGTTTTTGATGATCCTGAAGCCTTGAGAAGTATTAGGAATACTGTAGGATCTCTCTACATTGGAATGTTTAGACAGTTGGAATTTGGGTGTTTTGGACTGGGGTCCCAGTTTGGGAGGAAGCCCACAGGTGAAGGGCCCTCCTCGTCCCGCCCCATCAGGGCGCCTGCCGTCGGCCTGACTGATCCCCGAGGTGTCCGCCTCGGTCACCTGGCTGAGGCTCCCCCACCCCCACCCCTGTCCACGCTGCCCTCTGGGGGGGAGCCCGTGTGTGTGGCCCTCTTGGAGGGAGGGGTTCGGCCCCAGCTGCCCCAGGACCGAGTATCTGCGGACCGTGTTTGGAATCCTCTGCTGGGGGAGACTTGTCTCCAAACCCCATTCACTAATTTATTCGGTCTTTTTTTTTTAATTAAAAAACATTTTAAAAAATTTTATTTATTTGGAGAGAGAGAGAAACAGAGAGAGGAGAGACAGAATCCCAAGCAGGCTCCAGACTGTTGCCCCATGCGGGGCTCGAACTCACGAACTGTGAGATCATTATGATGACCTGAGCTGAAATCAAGAGTCGGATGCGCCTGCGACGGAGCCCCCCCAGGTGTCCCTTGTTCGTCTTAGGTCGTCAGGGACTCAGGCCTGATTTTAGGTTTCGAGTTTCGTACTTTGTTGGGGGGCCTGCTCCAGCTTCGGCCCCAGCCGGTGGGGTGCGAGCTGGTCCTCCCTCTCTGGCACACCCGCCCCGCCCCAGCCCTGCGGTCCGCGGGTTCTCCAAGGAGCCGGGTTCCATGCACAGGAGAGGGGGGTAGGGCGCGGGGGCGGGTGCTGGTACACTTGTTGCCGTGGGATTCGTTGGTCCGCACGCTGGAGATGGCAGGGCAGGAGACTCAGGTCCTCTAACTCTGGATGTGCCCAGGACTCCGATGACTTCGGCGAGGAGCCATCTGTGTCCCTGTTAAGTGAAATGTGAGCTCATCCTGCTGATACAGTCCCCTCGTAACCACGTGGGTCCTTCTGGCCTCCTCCCCTCGCTGATCAAGACATTTCCATCCCGCGGTGGGAACCGGGCTCCCCATTTTGCCATCCATTTCCTTAATTGGCCCATTCCAGTCGGCGTGCAGAGCGGGACCAGGATGGCTATCCCGGGCCGTGGGAGGCAGCTCTGTGGGCCTGGATGCAGCCTGCGCGTCCGGCTGCTTCTCCGCGGGGCCGCTGGCGTGCCGTCAGAACTCAGGCTGCAGGGGGCTCACGGCGCGGCGCATCTCTAAGAAGGCCCGTGGCCTGCAGGGAGTGGGGAGAGGGGAGCTGGGGCCTCCGGCTGCGCCTGGTCAGCCCGCCCCGCGGGTGCAGGGCACACAGACTCGGCCTCCCTTTGCAATCTGGAAGCGGGGCTCAGTGCACACAGCCCAGAGGTCTGGCTCCAGCAGCATGAGGAGGAAGGCTGCGGGGGACCCCGTGCAGCTCTTGGGCTGAGATCCCGGTGGGGCCTGGCTTCTCCCCGCGTCTGAACTCACACCTGAGCAGGGGCGGCCCTCACAAGAGCACCCCTGAGCAGCAGGGCCCCGAGGGCAGTTTCCTTTCTGGAAACGAGAGACGTGAGGCTCCGCGTTGGCTTCCGTTTCCACAGAGGGGCTGTCTGCACACGTGCGTGCGGGTCTCTTTGGCGGGGAGGAAGGCTCCCCGGGGGGGAGGAGGAGGAGGGCTGGGGAGGGGGTGGTGCCCTGGAGCGGGGTGCCTGCATGCCTGGGCCGGGCGCCCGGCTCCCAGCGCTCAGTGGGCCCACGCGCGGCCCCGGGTCGGGGGGTTTCCGAAGAGAGCAGCGGCCGGTGGGGCAGGCTCGGACGAAGGCTGGCACGGTGGCTGTCCTCGAGAGAAAACGGGGCAGGACAGCGGGAAGGACACGGTGAGTAGGGCAGCGAGGGTGACTGTCGCTTGGGGCGGCGCACAGGTGGGCGGGAGCGCCGTGCCCCCACACCATCTGCAGCGGCCCTGTGCCCTTTCCCACGCAGGCTGTTGGGGCCTCAGAGGAGCCGGTCTTGTTTTCTCGCTCTCGGGAGAGCTCCCGCTGGGGACCTGGGGGGGCTCCGGCCACCTGCCCAGCCCACAGCGTGGTGCCTGTGCCGCGTGCCCGTCCGTGCCTTCTCACCTGCCGAGAAGGACCTGCTCTGTGCCGGGGAGCGAGGCCGCTGCCTCCAGGAGCACGTGGCGGGAGGGACGAGCGAGGTGGGGGCCGCGGGACAACAGCCCGCCCCGCCTGGGGGTCAGGAGGACCCCTGGCGGGGTGAGAAGGGGCCACAGGAGCCCATTTGGAGGGACACGGGGGATTTAGGCCGGGGAGGAGTGAGGAGGGGCTGTAGGCCGGGCTAGGCCTCCAGCCAGCATTCTGCCCTCCCCTGGGCCCGCTCTGGTGGGGGCCTGTGGGGGCAGCTTACCAAAGGTCAGCTCCGTGCAAGGCTCCTGGAGATCCGGCCGGCACGTGCCCCCATCTGCTGGGGCCGGGCCGTGCCGGGGGTGCTGTGGGATGTGTGGCCAGCTGCCTGGGCCTCCCATCTGGGCCTTCTCAAAGCTCCTGTCTCCCTGCTGTGGTGTGGGGGCTCCAGTCTCCCCTGGTCCCCTGGGGGGCATCTAAGGAGGCTGGTGGAACTGGCCAGGGGCTCACTGAGTGGGGGCTCTGTGGGGCTGGGGGGGGGGGTGCTCTTATGCCCGAGCGGCTCTTCCTGGGAGTGAGGCTCCTGGGGCCTGATGTGGGGCCGGCGTGCCGTGGTCCCGCTGCCTGTGTCTCCCTGCTGGCCTGGCTCCCCCGCTGGGGTCCCCCTCCCAGATCCTTGCTGTGCCACACCTGCATCCCTGCTTCTTTCTGGGTTGACGTTTGTGGGTCTGCTGGGTCCCGTGTGACAGGCACAGTCAGCTCTGCTCTGGGGGTGATGCCGGCCCGGCCTCTGGTCCAAACGTTTATTATCACAAGACTCAGAGTCTCACTCTTAGAAGCACCAGGCTCACCAGCGACCTGCAGGGTTCCCACAAAACCCACCCCCTGACGGGGGTGCCCTGTGGCAGCGAGGTGCGTGGATGATCTCACAAGCCCTGCGTCCAGGAAGCAGAAGTGTGAGGGTCACATGTGGGGGCGGGGTGGAGGGGTGCCCAGCTGTCCCGAGGGGCATCGCCGCCTGGTGCCGGCGGGTTGAGGCTGAGCCGTGTGCCCCTTCCAGGCCCCTGTGGGCGTGTCGTGGGGGCCGTCTGCTGGCGTCAGCACCCAGGTCGGGTGTCCGGGAGCTGCAGCCCCTTTCTCGTTCCATCCAGAGAGGAAGGTCGGAGTCCCTGCTGGACAGGAGGACAACGCGTGTCTTTCCCCGGCGGTGTGCCCGATGGGCGACCAGGGTGTCATATTGGCAGAGCGTAGAGCAGGCACGCTGGGCGCATCCTGGGTCGGAACGGAGAGAGAGCCTCTGTTCAACAGCCCATGCTTGAGAATGCAGGGAGGAGTGTGAATCGTGTCGCGAGCATTCCACGAGGAAGTTCAAGCAAGCGTAAGCATCTGAGTGTGTGCGTGCAGGCGCGTGCGAGACGGAGGTGGTGTGCGGGCTGGTGTGGAGGAGGAGGGTAGCGGTAAGGACCCAGAGGTGCTGGACCAGAAGGCAGAAGCGAAGGAGCGAGATTTCCTGGTCCTTAGAGCAGGGCCCAGCCCGCCAAACACTGGAGGCTGCGGAGAACGTGACTTCGCTGCTGCTGAGCTGGCTGGAGAGGAAGTGAGATGTGACTCAACCACCAGAAAGCCCTGGGCATCCAGGCTGGGCGGAGCTGCTGGCCGCTGGCGGGATTGTAGTGAGGACTGGAGGGGAAGGCAAGGCAGGAGGGGCCGTCCGTGTCCCTGCTGGGAGAGCCTAGAGGCAAGGGGTCCGTGGTGGTCAGGAGGGGCCCGGCAGGTGTCGGCGGCAGATGGGCACCACCGCGTGCCCGGGGAGATCAGCCCCAGCAACCCCCGGCCGCTGCCAGACCGGGAGGGAGGCCCAGGAAGCCTCATGACTGCCTGGCATGATGGCGGGGGAGTCTGATGGCGGGGGGAGCGCGAGGTGCCGCTGGGCATCTCCCCGGTGGTGCTGGGAAGGCACAGTGTCGAGAAGGGAGATGGTGGGGCTCCTGGATGTGGAGGTCGGCTAGCGTTTGTGAGAGGCGGGCCCGCCTGGTTCTTGGGAAGCGGGGGATTCATGCTTCTGTCTGCGGGCTGGGCCAGAAACGGGGAGACGTGGCCCCTCGCCAGCCCGTTTCTCTGCTTTGAAAAGCCCCACGCCTGATCTTCCACAGCTCGTAGCCACCTGCCGTGTTCCGGGAGTGGGCACTCTTCAGATGCTCCCGTGGCGGGGAGGTGGGTGGCTGCAGTTCTTGAAACGGCCCCTTCCTCTCCCCAGGGTCCTTCGTCAGGCTCCCGAGCCCCACACCACTGTCACACAGGCTGGGCTTTGCTCGTCCTGAGAGGAGGGGACAGACTGGGCAGAGCCTAGCTGTGGCCCAGGCCTGGCTGGTGCTAAAGCCTTTCCTCTGCCCGGGTCCCGGGTCCCGGCTCCGCTAGGAGGCGTGGGGCTGGTGACTGACCTCTCCTCCAGAGCAGAGCTCCTGCCGACCCAGGGCAGGGACCGCAGGTGGGCCACATGCTGGGTGGGGGCTGGGCACACAGCAGGTGCTCCATGAGTGGGGAGGTTTTTCCAGCCTTGCTTCCGGAGCTGCAGCCCTGGTCCCGGGGTCCTTGACCCTCTGGCAGAGTTGCTGCCATCTTTGGGGAGGCCCGGAGCCTCCTGGGGGAGGGAGTCTTGGATGCCGGGGTCCCCACCTCACGTGGCCCATGCGTGGACAGCATGCTGTCCTGCCGGTCTGGTGGGGGGGGCAGGGCACCCCGGGAGAGGGTGAGTGGGTGGGTGACACCCCCCACAACAAACCTGGCTGTGGCCTCACGGTCCCCACTCTGCAGATGAGTAAGTGGGGTTGGAAAGGTCATGGTAAGTGGCTGCCCCCGGGACCCGTGCCCTTGGCTGTGTCCCAACTGCCACACCTTTTGGGCCCATTTAGGTGTTTTACAGGGTTGAAGTTGTCCTATTTGTTACCCGCTGCGGGCCTCAGGGGGACCCTAAACTCTGCTTTCGGGGTGACCTGCCCTCTTCGTGTGTGTGTGTGTGTGCCGAGGGCCCCCCGGCTCTGCACGGACCTCCCCAACCCTGTCGGGAAAGCCGGGGTGTCAGATTCTTCCCTGTCACCTGACCCTCCATCAGAGGACGTGGGTCTCCCCCGCTAGACCGTGAGCTCCTTGAGGGGGGGCTCGGGCTCGGGCCATCTTTGCAGGTGCCTGCCGCACCTGGCCAGCGAGCGCTGGGAGGCCAGGGGCCGACCATGATGCTCCCTGCCCTGCCCTTGCTGTCCCACTCGGAGCCAGCGGGGCGGGATCTGCTGGAGGGTGCTGTCTGGGGTCTGGCTCGGTCTGGTCTCGCTCTGCCCTCTGGAGGCTGAGCCAGCCCAGGGGGCGGTGCCTGGAGCGGAGGCCCTGGGGGCGGAGCGGGGCGGGGCCAGGGAGGCCTCGCTAATCTGGGCCGTCCCTGCCCCTGGAGCCTGTGTCACCGCTTCTGAGGGGGCGGGAGCTTTGCTGGGGGTGGGGCAGGAACCCTAAAGAACGGGAGGACGGGCACTTGGAGCAGGAAGGCTCGCACAGAAATGCCGCCCGATGGTGGTAACGGGGACTCTGGAGCTTGCCGCGGGGGCCCAGGTCTCACACCCGTGGTCTCCTTTGCTAATGGCCCCATTTGAGAGCTGGAGGGGCCGGCACAGAGAGGTGAGGTGGCTCAGGAAAGATCACACAGCCAGAGAGATGCGAGGCTGGGTGATTAGAGAGGCCACTGTCACCCAGGGCCTTGGCACATCTGCATCAGCCTTGGTGGCCTGAACAGGCCTCTGGGTTCCTCCCAGAGGCAGGAAGGGCAGAGTCTGGAGCGTGACCCATGCAGCCCCGGGTCCAGCCCTTTGTGTCTGCTCTGCGTCCCCCTGGAGCTGCAGGACCCCTTGTCTTCTGGCAGAGAGCCGAGGAGGTGCTGGAGGTGTGGGGGGGGGGGGGGGCCCGTCCGAGAAGGTGGCGCTCCTGGGGCTGGGGCGCCGTAGTTCTGTGCGTGTGTGGCCTAGGCCGGGGGTTGCCGCCCGTATGCCTGGTCGGTGGGTGTCTGCGGGCTGCTCCTCCTGAGGGGCCTGGGGTGGGGGTGGGGTGCGGCTTGGCAGGGGGAGAGGAGGGAAGAAACCCAGGGCTTAGAACCAAGTGCGGGCCAGGCGCACAGGAGAGAGGCCGTGGCCGGGCAGGGATGGGCCTGAGAGGTTGGCAGGGAGAGCCCACGGTGTCTGTCCCAGCACAGCCGTGGGTCCGGGGTCTCGTTTAGAGAAGCAGCCGGAGAAGGCAGGGACCCCAGAACGGACAGGCCCCGAGGCAGGTCACTGCGTCCTCCCTCTTCCCAGCGTGTGACTGTGGAATCCCTCTTTGTCCTACGTGCTCTGATCCCAGACCTAAAACACATTAACCTTACTGCTGTGTCAGAAAGTGGACTGCGGGTTTACCAACTCTCACCAAATCTGAGTGCGGCCTGTGCTGCCAGAGTCGTTGCTGGTGTCCCAGCTTACACACCCCAGAAAGGTCTGTGTCCTGTCCCTACTCCCCGCCCCCCCACCCCCGGCACTCTACAGTTAGCTGTGGCCACAGAGGGACAGAGGAACTGTCAGGTGGCATTGGCACATTGGGACCTTGCCCATAAGTGCGGGCCCCACCGGGGGGCAGGGACCATATCCCTCATCCAAGAGTCCCCACCACTTGGCTGAGGGCATTTCGGCGTGCTTGAGGAGGTGATGCCTGCCCACCTGAGTCCCCCCCCCCCCCCCCGCCCCTGGGACCCTTGACCTGGGGCGTGAGGCCACCTCCCCGTCCTCCCGCCAGCAGACTTAGTTGACAGATGAGCTTCCTTTTAAGTTAGGCAAGAGTGTATTTTCTCAATAGTTGGCTGCCTAATTGTGTGATTGCTGGGTGAGTTGCTGGCCCTGAGTCCTAGCAAGAAAGGTCAGCCGTGGCCTCGCTTAGAGCTAACACGGTCATTCACAACCAGGTTCATGTTCTCTCCGGGATCTTTTTACCATTCCGATTGGGAACCACGTCGGTTACACCTGCAGGAGCCCCGAATTCGGAGCGGGATTTCCATCTTGAGCGTCACTGACTCGCGTGCCTTCCGTCTGTGGGGACCAGCCTGTGGCCCGTTCCCCTGCGCGTAGAGGCTGGCCCTGCTGCGTCCCAAACATGCTGGGGATAAAAAGAGCCTGTTATGACCCATTTATAAAGTATTTCAGAATCACCTACATGAATGTTTTGTCCTAAATTCTGTGTAATTAGGAGAGAGAAACCCTACTCCGTGATTATTTTCGAGCACCAGAATAACCTAGATGAGAAATCTCTCCGTGTAGGTTTTCTCAAAAGAAGCCATTTTAACAAAAAACATAAAAGGAGTTGATTTTATCTACACTGTTGTCTCAAAGGCTTGGAAATAGCGTGTCTCCTTAAGGAACCTGCAAGCCTTGCTGACGGTTATGTGGTTTGCAGAGCCTTTCATTTAGCAGCAGCGAAAGGTAACCTTCCGGAAGTGTTTACAGAATCCTCGTGAATCCTGGCTGGTGAGCCATGGCCGGCTTCCCACTTGCCCAGCTTCCCCCCCCACCCCCCTCAAACCTCAGCTGAAGCCAGAAGCTGAACAGGCCCTTCTGGCTGTGACAGCCTTGGTGTGAGGTGCTGGGGTGGGTGAGGTTGGATGAGGAGGGGAATTTGCCGCTCTTGTCCATTTAGGGAATGTTCCTTGAGCGCCTCTCATGGGGGGCTCCCCTGCCGCTTGCAGAAGGCAGCTTGGGGGCCGCGTGGAGCACCCTTTGCTGGGGAGGCAGGTGTGGGGCTGAGTTTCTGGGGTAGCGTGTATGGGGCTGGGAGAGACCTTTAGGAAGGGAGACTTGTGGGCCGGATCTTTTTCTCTTTTCGGGGCCCCAGGCTCACAGACCTGGAGGAATCCTGGCCCTTGGAGCCGCCCGCAGCAGTCACGCAGCACCCTCTTGTCTGTTCACTCAGTTATTTCCAACGTGAGAGGTGCCCTCGAGCTCGCCAGCAAAGCAGGAGCGGGGACGGACCTTGATGATAACCCCCGAGTAACAAGGTTCTCCCAGCGGGAGATCAGCTCCCGGGTTGCCCGTTTCCTGGGGGAGGCCTTTCTTGGGCCCGCACCACACTGTCTTGTGTCGCACCACACTGTCTTGTGTCGGTAGGGCCAGACATCTGCCCGGGGGCGTCCCTCCTCCCTGACCCTCTTCTTGTGGCTGAACCTTGAAGGTAGAAGTGGTCTGGGCAGAGCGGGGGCTGGGGAGGCGACACCTGAGGAGCATTCGAGGCTGGGGCAGGTATGAAAGCACCCAGGTGTGAGGGACAGGGTGTGCTCAGGACGGGTGGGGCACAGGGGAGAGGCCAGAGGTGGCCAGAGGAGAGCTGGGGTGAGGGAGGTGGGGGGTGAGGAGCCTCTGGTGGTGGTGGGGTAAGCCCCGCTGACGGCAGGTGTTTCCAGAAGTTTCAGGTGTGGGAACGGCCTGGGATGGGAGAGGGGCCCCTGAGGCTGGGGCCACCCTGCGGTGAAGGGGAAGATCGGAGCCCCCCGCGACCCTGGGGGTGTCCTGGGGCCGGGAGGGGGCCCCCATGAGGCGAAGCATTGAGGGATGGGGGTTGTGAGCCCCTCCCTGCGTGTGGCCGGCAGACCAGGCCCAGAAGAACCTGCCCTGCAGCCGAGGGGCGTGACCAGGCTGTTGGCAGGCTCCTGGGAAGTGAGGGGGCAGAGGGGCACCAAGTGGGGAGACCCTGCCTTTGGGCTCAATGCCTCGGGTTTCCAGAACAACCCTGGCGGTGACGTGGGGGGAACTGGCCTTCAGGACAGGGTTTTCTCGTGGTTGCCTTGGAGAGTGGTGCCTCTTCTGACCTCGGTGTCCTGGGCTGTGAACCTGCCTTTATCAAGGGGTTTCCCTACCCTTGGGACCCTTGTCTTACAGCCTCGGGTTAGGTGCTGGCTGTGCCCTTGACACTGGGTCGTGAAGGTGGTGGGGTCCCCGCGTGGAGGACCTGGAGAGGAAAACAGGCTCCCGTCAGGCAGCTCAGCCCCTGGCCAGGGTTGGCCGCCCTGTCCTGTGTTGACCCCCACCCCCCCATACCCACACCCCTGCCCAGACCGCCCTGGCGGCTGCCCCCCACAAGCCATCAGGAATCATCGAGGGGCCCCTGCACCTTTCGAGGGGCCGAGATTGGAGAGCACGGAGAACCCTCGAGCCGCACGGAGGTGGGGACAGTGGCTAGTGTCCACAGCCAGCGGGCGAGCCGGCCCCTCCGGCTCTCCTGTCCTTACATCTGGCGCTCCTTCTCCCTCTGTCCCCATGGTGGGCTCTCCCAAGGAGCTGGAAAGGACCGAGCCCGGTCCGGGCCTCGCAGTGGGTCGGCATGAGCCTGCGGTCCTGCGGTCCTGCGGAGAGGGCCCGGCCACCCCCGTGTTCTCCTTGGTTGGAATGCGGACCCAGTGCAGCAGGTGGATGGACTTTATCCGAAGGCAGTTGGTGGAGGCTGTGGAATGCTTGTGCGCAGGTGCAGCCCTCCGGGGGCGAGGTCAGGGGTCACGTACCTGGAGGTTCCTCCCCGCTGCTTCTTCCTGAACTGTCGGGGGGGGGGGACGTGGAGCGGGGACCCAGGCTGGGAGTCCGACCGGTTAAATGGCCCGGTCGAGCCCGGGGCTCTCAGTTTCTGTCGGTGTGGGTGTGCTGGGGCTGAGTGACCCTGGCCGGCCTTTCCGGCAGGGTCAGCTGTGTCACAGCAGAGGGACTCTGACCGCCTTCTGTGTGGGTGGAGCCGGGCCGAGCGGTGAGTGAGGTGGGGGCTGCCGACGGCCCTTGTCTTCCCAGCGAACCAGTTGACCGGATCTTGTTTCCTTTTGCGACCTGGGGGTCAGGCCCGAGCAGGCGGCCTTCCGTTCTTCCCTTGAGCCTTTCCCACTGTCCCCGAGGTCTCGAGGCTGCGGGATCGTGTCAGCTGCTGTCCCCGGCAGGATGGGAAACCACCCTCCTGGGCTGTGCCAACCCGTCAGTCCGGATCGGCCAGGTCTCCGAGGAGCCTGCCGCTCTCGGTGAGGCCTGCCCTCCCCCGGGAATCCACCGCCAGACCTTTGGACCCTGGTCGGGACGGGGGCTCTCCGTTGGGATCGCGGAGCTTGGTGCCGGAAGCTGGACCGGGGCGGCCCTGTGGCTGTGCCACGTGGGCACGGGCGGCGCGGGTCCTGGCGGAAGGGCCTTCGCGGAGCCAGGCTGTGGCGGGAGCCCCACGGCGGGTGGGGACGAGGTGATGCGGTGAGCGGGGCCTCCCCTGGACCTGAGGGGCTCTGCTGAGTGGCGTCTCTCGCGTTTGCTGCGACCTGCCCGCAGCGTCGTAAGGAGGACAGAAACCAGTGCGGTGCAGGTTCCTGTTTGAGGGCAAGTTCGCGTGGAATGTGGGTTTCTGCCTGTTCTCTGCTTGCACGGGCTGCCTCTCAGGTGCGAAGGCAGCCTGTTCCAATCAGCTGCGTTTTTCTGGTTCAGGGTTTGGCAGTAGACCCTTTTTCTGGGCCGAACTTTGGCGGGAATTCTAGCCAGAAGTTGGGGTGTCTTCTGCTCCGGTAAGCCGAGGCCAGGGCTGTGGCCTTGGAGGGGCCGGAGGGGTCCTCTCGCTCCTCAGCTGCTGCTGCCTGGGGATTCCAGTCATGGAAGGTGCCGGACATCCTCTGGCCCGCATCCTGATGGGACCCTTTAAGTGGCTCCCCGCCCCCCGACCTCAAGAGATGAAATGCTGGTTACTGGTCTGATTTGCAGGTGCTCGATTCTGGCTGCCCGAGGAGGCCCGGGTCGCTGGGGTCCGGTCGGCTGAGCGGTGGGGCCCCCCTGGGGCAGGAGGAGCCTCTGTGGTCCGATGGGGACGTGAGGGAGTGGTGCATCTGTGACTTCCTCTGAGGGCAGGCGAAGCTGATGTGGGACAGAGGAGCTGCAGGGCGCAGGCCCTTATCAGCTGTGCCGGAACTGAAGAGAAGCAGGGTGGGGGGGGAGGAGGGACAGGGGTGAGTTGGGAAGGTGAGCTCCACAGGGTGGGCCTGGTGGGTGGGCCAGGGTTCCGGCACCTGCTATGCTGCCCCCAGAGCCCCGAGGAGGCAGGGCCGTCAAGCAGGAGGGCGGTCTCCGGGAGGGGGCTGTCACAGAGGGAGTGTGGGGACAAAGCCGACCGAGATGTGGGGTCCGGGGTTGGGACGGCACGAGATTTGGGGAGAGGCTCCCGCACAGGACACGTCGGCATTTGGAAGCTGGGTCCACAGATGGGGGCTGGACATTCGTGCTCGGGAGCGCCCTGGACCCAGTGGCGGGGCCTGGGTGTTAGTGGTCGCGTTACTGATTCTGGAGCCTGGGGATGCGATGGCTTTTCAGACTTTGAGCCGTTTTCCTCATCGTTGTGCTTTCGGATATTGTTCCCCCCCCCCCCCACCGCCACCCCCCGTGTTCTCTGTGGAAGGAGACGAGAGCAATGCCTCAGATCAGCTCCATCTGGCGTCACGGCCACGCGGGCCGACGGATCCTGTCCCGTTTGTTGGAGCCGAAGCAAATGCACGGTTGAGGTTTTAATGCCCTTTGCAGAAAAGTGACCTTGGAAGCCTTTTCCCAGGAGGGGCCCCCCTTCGGGAGCGATGCAGGAGGACCCCGGGCCCCTCTTGCTCCCCCAGTGCTGCCTTCTCCCTGTAGATCGAGCGCAAAGCCCATCTTAACCCGAAAGGCACCGGGGAACGTTCGCTGTTTACAGAAGCAGGTTGTGGAAGGGCCCTGCGGACGGGCGGGCCCTGCGGTGCTGGCATCATTCCTTCTCGAGTGGCCGTGAAATGGACTGATCCACGTCTGGTTCCAGCTTGAGAACGGTGCCCGCAGGTGTCCCCCAGATGCTGCCTCCTCCTCCTGGTCTCTCAGTGGCGGGACCGTAGGTCACCGTCAAGGGGGACAGAAGGTGTCCCCCACGTGCAGCATCCCAGGCTTGCCTTGTCCGCCCAGGAGGGCGGGGTCCGCCGCAGCCTCGTTTCTGCACGGGGGCACCTTTGCCGCTCAGGTCCTCGGGTGTGGAGCTGGTGGCCTGGTACGCTCAGGCCGGTGTGTCTGGTTCCCCTTCTGTTCGTTTCCCTCCCGGCCACCCGTCCCTTCTGCTTTACCTGCGTTCGATTCCTTCCCCTGGGAAGGCAGCACCCGTGTGCTCCTGGGACCAAAAAGGCTCTGATTTGCCTGCTGAGTTGCAGTCTGTGGGTGGAGGCGGGTCGGGAGACGGGCTGCTGGGCGTGGAGAACCACAGAGGCCGTGCGGGCTGGGCTTCAGAGGCAGAGTGGATGTGCACAAGGCAGGGGTGCAAGGCGGTGTACGTGTGCACGTTCACGCAGGTGTGTGAGCCCAGGTGTCCCAGGGCCCGTGTGCCTGGACCGAGAGACACCTGTGGATGAGGACTTCAGAGAGGGCTTCCTGGAGCAGGAGGCGTCTGTGGCCCCTGAAAGTCGCACAGCACCCAGAGAGAGGCAGGGAGGGTGTTTGTGAGCAGATGGGGTGGGAAAGAGGACGTGTGCGTGGGGACTCCTCTGGCCTGAACCCCAAGGGGGAGGGCAGAGGTGGAGAGAAGGGGCGAGGTGTAGCTGCTGGCCTGGCCGGGAACGGGGGCGCTGCCCCTCCCTTGCTGCATGGCTCTGGGCCAAGTCTTCCTTGTAAGGTGAGGGTGCCGCTCTTGCACGCGCGGTGACACAGAGCAGACAGCGCTCAGGCCCCATCCCCCCGCCTCCCGTCTGCCACACGCCCTTCAGCCACATAGCCTGCCGCTTCCCCGCCGCCAGGCCTGCGGTCCAGCCTGCTGCACGCCTGGGGCCCACTCTGGTCGTGCCTGCGGACACAGCTCCCTACTGGGACCCAGCTGCCACCCCTCGAGGCCTGGACTGGGGTCAGGGGGAGCCGTGGACCGACCAGCCCGCCCCTGCGCCCCTTCTCCAGGGTCACTGGGTAGGCTGGTGTCTCTCAGACCCTGGTCTCAGGACCCTTTGTAGTCTTCGGTTACGAGGCCACCAGAAGGCCCCTGTATACGTGGGTTGTCTCTGTTGCTCTTGACTTTCTGAGAAAGCACGAGCGGGGTGCCGGGGGGCTCAGTCAGCTGGGCGTCCGACTCTTGATTTCGGTTCAGGTCATGATCCCGGGGTCGTGGGATTGAGCCCCAAGTCAGGCTCTGTGCTGAGTGTGGAGCCTGCTTGGGATTCTCTCTCCCCTCTGCCTCTACGCCTTCTCTCTCTCTCAAAAGAAAAAAAAAAGTAAAACTAAGAAATCTAAAGGTATTCATTTATCAGAAACTGCCAACTATAAACCCATTCCATGTTTACGTAAATAGCTTATTCTTATTAAAAAAAAATCACCGTGTCCCCCCCCCCCACTCCACAAAAAGGAAAGCTGTGGGGGCACTGGCAGCTTAAGTCACGTGTCACATGTCCCTTTTGCCATGTTGTCTCTCCGTGGGCCGCCTGAGGGCGAGTGTGCAAAAGCAAATGTGGCCTTATTTTTGACCTCATGGGTCCCCCCAGAAGAGGTTCCTGAGCCACGCTCCGAGAACTGCTTGTTTGGCTTTGGGAGAGGTTTCCCCGAAGTGGTGAATGAAGGTTCTTGTTCCCGTTTTTTTGTTTTATTTAAAGTCCTTCCTTTATTTAAAATAATTTTAAAATGTCCTTTGCTGTGGAATAGTCAACACCTTCAGGATCCAAAAGGGGTTGAAGCTTAGGATGAGTCTCCAGTGCCTCCTGCCTCCTCCCCTCTCCCTCCCCTCCCCCCACTTCCGCTTCCTTTCCCCTCCCCCTTCCTCCCCTCCCCCCTCCTCCTTTTCCCTCCTCCTTATCCCCTTTCCCCTTCTTCCCTGTCCCTTTTTCCCCTCCTCCCTCCTACCATCCCCACCCTCTCCACCCCTCTCCCTTCCCCCTCTCCCTTCCCCCCTCCCCCCTTTACTCCAGTGCTGGATGGCGGATGGCTTGCGCGCACTGGCAGATAGCAGTCAGCCCAGGCTGGGAGGTCTCCCGCAGGATTTGAAGGGTCCTCCTCCTTGCTCAGGCTGCGGGGGCTCCCTTGCCTGGCTGTCCCCCGTGGGTGGACCTGAGGGTGCATCCAGCCTCGTTTCACTGTCACAAAAACGATGTGGCAACGAAATGACCTTGCCTCTACATCATTTTGCAAGTATGAGTAGGAGACTTTTCCCGTAAGGATAGTGGATGTTGCAAAATTGCCCTGCGCGCCCCCCACTGAGTAGGGGCCCCGGCGGCTTCCTTGTTCCCACGCCCACCCGCTGCATGTTTGCTGGTCTGTTAGGGAAAAGGGTTTCTCAGGGTTGCTCATGGAACTTTAACTTGTGTTTCTCTCTTTATAAGTGGAGATTAATCATCTTTCCATAGGTCAGAGGACTGTCTGCCTTTTTCGTGAGCTCTCTGCGTCTTTGGCCCATTTTTCTGCTGGGCTGTTTATCAGTCTTAGACAAATTAATCCTCTGTAGTATGTGTTGCAAATATTTTCTCCTAGATTATCATTTGTTTGACTACTTAGATTTTTGCCTTGCAAGTTTTTTTTTTTGCCATAATCTGTGTTCTTCCGGTGATACACGTCTTGCTTGGAAAGGCCCCGTCCAGTCCTGAGGTCCTGGACCCTCCTGCCCCCCACCCTCGCCCACCCCCCGCCTCTACACGGATGCCGTCCTTGTTTTCCCTGCACATCTTTGGTCCATTTGAGTGTATTTGGGGAAGGCATGAGGTGTGGCTTCGACATTACCTCCTTCCACACAGCCGCCCGGATATCCCCACGTCCTTTGTTGGATAGCGTGTCCCTTCCCCCTGATGTCAGATGCTCCTTGGATCCCGCTGGAGGCTGGGACATTGTAGAACGGCTGTAGCCCCAGCATGTTCCATCATGTGGTGGAGCTGGTCATCCTCATTACTCCTGCTTTCCAGAATTTTCTGGGTTATTCTGGGTTTGTCTGTTTCTCCTTATGAACCTTAGCCTTAGCTCATTTTGCTTCCTCTGAAGTCTTTTTGTAATATTTTTAGGGGAATCACATTAGATTTATAGGTTATTTTAGAGAGTTTTGCTCATGCTGTCTCTCCTTGTATGTTTATGTATAACCACGATGAAGTATACATAATACGATAAGTGTGATATACCACGTACAAGGTGATAAAACACATATAACGTAAAACATGCCATTTTGACCATTTCTGAGCGTGCAGTTTGGTGGCATTCGGTACATTCAGTGTTGAGCGACCAACACTCCATCATGTCCAGGATGTTTTCATCTTCCCAAACCAAAGCCCTGTCCCCATGAAACACGAACTCTCCGTTCCCGTCCTCTGCCCCGGGGGCCTTCATCTACCTTCTGTAGCTATGGATGTGAGTCTTACAGGGACCATAGGAGCAGAATCGTGCCGAATCAGTCCTTTTGTGCTTGGCTTCCTTCACTGAGCACGGTGTCCTCAAGGTCCGTCCAGGTCGTAGCCCATGTCAGCACCCCATCGCGTGTATGAGCGATACTGCTCTGTGCGTGTCAACCACAGTGTGTTTGTCCGCCGTCCGGATCCCGCCGAGCCCCGGTGTGGGTACTTCGGGTGCATACCCAGAAGCAGGACCTCCGGGTCCTATGGCCGTCCTGTGTTTGTCTTCTCAGGACCCGCTGCTGTTTTTCGTGGCCTCCAGGGTGTGGTTTGCACTCCCTGGCCTCGGTGTTTGCTTGGGAATCCGGTAAATGGACAGCTCTGAGCCTGGCTGCCCTGAGGCCCCAGGCAGGTCCGTGAGCCATCGCCCTGCACCCCAGGGCACCTTGTGCCCTGCCTTCCATCTTCCCCTGTCATGGCTGTGAGTCCCTCTCAGCTGCGTCCCCCTCCATGTAGAAGGGGTCGCCTCAGTCACAAGCAGCCGATACGCACGAAGTCCTTAGTGCGGGCCTGGCCCAGAGACAGGCGTGCAGGAGCCGGGGTCCAGCCTCCCGGAGGCCGGCATGTGGGATTGGGTTGGGGGGGTGGTGTGGGAAGGGGTCAAGTCCGTGGGCCCAGTGCAGTGTGCTTCTCAGTGCGGCTGCTGTGGGCGGCGAGGCTCCCGGGTGCTCCCTGTGCCGTGAGTCCTCTCGGACCAGGCTGCCCTCCCTACCCAGGACAGTCCCCACCTGGCCTCAACATGCTCCCCGTCTGTGCTCCCTTTCCCTGGGGTGCCTTCCTCTGCAGCTCAGAACGGCCTTCCCTGGCCGGTGGGGCCTGTGCCCCGCCTGCCCGGCTCCTCCGTTCTGTGGTTAGGAAGTTCCTGCGCGGTGGGCACGCCTCCTCTGCATTCCTGCATCTGGTACATAGTAGGTGCTCATTAAACACCGGCCGAGCGCCCGCTCGTTGCCGTCCCTCCGAGCATCTGGCGTGTGGCTCTGCCCCGCGATGCAGCTGCAGGGCGACAGTGTGCACGCCAGGACCCGGGCCGCGTGCCAGACCTGCTGCGCGGCCGTGTCTTTGCCCTGCGGAGCCCCCTGCCGCCTGGCAGCGGGGACACTCAGAGACCCAACCGTCCGTCCATCGGCCACACGGCGCTGGGCAGTTACCTGGGCGCCCGGCGCAAAGACGACTCTGAGGGTTCGGGTGTTTTGTGGGTTTTCTAATATTTTCTTTCCGTGGCCGCGGCGTGAGTGCCAGCCCGCACGTCTGCGCCAGGCCTGCCCCGGGCAGGGCTGTGAGCCTTTCTGGGCTGGCTGAGCAGGAAACGCGGGTTCCACCTTCTCGCTGTGTGTTGTCAGACACAGAAAACCTTTTGGGGCATGTGGTGCTTGAACCCTCTGCCCGGGGCCTGGTCTGCAGGGGAGGGGTCTGGCGTGGGGGAGCCGAGATGAAACAAGAAAAACAAAGCTGCCTCTGGACAGGTGCCTTTTTCGCCTGAGGGCTGTTTACCTTGGCTCTGGATTTGCCTGGGGACTAGGAAGTTCTTTAAAATGCACCTCACCCACCTGGAAGCAGGTGACACCAGGTGATGGCCAGGTGACAGCCCTGTTAGGTCTCCTGCTCTGGGGAGGGGACAGTGGGGGAAGGTGGTTGGAGAGCCTTCGTGTGGGGAGGGGACAGTGCACGGTCAGAAGCGTGGACTGGATGTTGCAGGCGGGAGCCGGGGCCCGGGCCTGGCTCCTGGAGTTTTCACTGTGCTCTCTGTCACTGCGGAGCAAAGGACACTGCCCTGAGACCCAGGGGGTGGCCTTCCGGGGTGGTCAGTGCTTTTGGCTGGTGGCCGCTCGCAGCTGGCTGTCCTTCCAGCCAGCCCCGCTGCCTCAGGAGGGATATGGGGGACGGGGGAGAAGCCCCCGGCACCCGACCCAGGTGCACAGAGATATGTCGGTTTCCCTCACCAAGATCCTTCTAGATCTCGTCTAGAGACCACCCAGGCTGCCCCGGTGTCGCCATGGATGACCCCTCGCCCCTCACCTCTTTCCTTAAGAAGACTGGATGGTGATGGGGACACGCACCAGTCAGTGTGTGATGTTCAGGAAATGGGACCCCAGTGCTTAGGGAGGGCCCGGGCGCCCCGCTACTGGGCCAGTAAGTGCCGTGACCGTTTTGAGAGTTTTTGGTCTGCTGGGCACTTACCGCCGTAGGATATGGGACGCTAGGGCATGGCCCGTGGCCAAACCTAGCCCACTGGCCTGCAGCCACACCCATCCGGTGGCACGGCGGAGCTGAGAAGTTCTGACAGGCCACGCAGCCCGCCGAGCCCCAGACATTTCCTACCTGGCCCCTTACAGAACAGGATCGCCCGCCCCCCCGCGTGTTGTCTGGTGAGACGCAGTTGGAGAACAGCCCGTTTGCAAACAGCTGCGAGCCACGCCCCTTTGTGCTTTCAGGAACTTGGGCCAGGGCCATGGCAGGAAGTCATGACTGGTGCCCAGACTCTGGAAGGTGGTTCCTACCGGCAGCCTCACTGGCTGGGTCTTCCCAGGTCCCGGTTGCTAAGGACAGTGGAGGGAATTGAAATAAATCTGTGTGTGTGTTTAGTAGCTCATTCTGTTTGCTTACACGACACAGAGGTTTTTGTCTACCTGCTCCTAAACTTTAGGTTTTTTCGCTGGCTTTGTTTTGCTTAAATAAACATCTGTGTGGCCACTCAGCCAGGCTCCCCACTCGGTCTCCTAGGCAGAGGGGCCTGTGGGCTGTCCTGCAGTAAGGGATGCATTAATAGAGGTATGTGCCAGGGAGGGCTGATAGCTGGGCCCATCTGGGGTTAGAGCAAGCACAGGCTCTCGAGTCCAGTGAGGTTGGTTTCTGTTTCTGATGTGCCACTTCCCTCTCATCCTGTTTCCCTGGCCTCAGTTTCTCCTTCTGTCAGTTGGTTTAACAATAGAATTATTGTTTCAGCATTGTGACCGGGAAGTATGACACCTGGGATACAGGAGCTTGTCATTCTTGCCTGAGATTTGGGGCCCTGCACAGATTTTGGGGTGCACAGGAGGCCTGGGGCTCGTCCTTCCCTGTGTCGGTGCCCTGTGAACATTCCACGGGAGGTGTTCTGACCCCCTGCCTGGGGCTGTCCGGGTCCTGTGCTGTGTGCACCTGGGCTGAGGCCCAGATGCCTGGAGTTGGGCCCCCGGATGGGCCTGGCTCACACCTGTCTCTTCCTGCTACTCTAAAGCCCAGGGAGGGCAGGTCTTGACCTGAGTGGCCCTGCCTCTGTGCACCTCACCCCCTATCCTTGGGGCTGGTCCCCAGCGGGGGTCAGAGGGTGGGGGTCAGAGGGCAGGGGTCTGCTTTGTGCAGGGCAGGTGGCGGGGCTGAGCCTTGGTGATGGAGTGCTGGCGGGGCGGGGGGCGGCCGCGCCCTCTCCTGATCTCCCTCGCTGGAGTCTCGGGCACCGTGGCCCTGGCTTCCCACCGCGTGCGGTCTCTGCTCACCCACCGCCCGCCCCTTCCTCTCCTGCCTGTCGGGGGGGGGCATGGAAGCCGCTGCTGACTGGGGGGTCTCGGGCGTCCTGGAGCCTCTTACCCTCATCTTCCAAGTGGGGACGTCACCGCAGCGCCCCGAAGGTAGAGTGACAGTGGTGCACGTGGAGGTGGACGGAGGCGCGGGGCTAGTGACGTCTGCTAAGTGTGTTTCTGGAGAGTGGGACCTGGGGCTTTCCCGGGGTTGCTTCCACCTGCCGGGCACGACTGAATGTGATGCCCGGCAGTGCTCTGAGAAGGGAGTTCCGTTCGCACAATCACAGGAGCCGGGCACCGCGGAGGCAGGGTAACCCACCCGTGGGCACGCTGCCGTGGCCGGTGGTGTTCTCCCTGCCTGGATGGTGAGGAGAGACAGCTCGGGTCCGAGCTCAGCACAGAGCCCGCTCCCGGTGGGTGCTCCACGCGTGTGGCACGTAGGACAGTTGGGACCAATTCGGACGGGCGCGTGCCCCCTCACTGTGCCCCCACATGAGTGTGCTATGGGATGCACGAGCAGGGGTGACGTCGCGGGGGCCGGGAGCCGCGTGGCTGGGCGGGCAGGTGGTGCGGAGCCAGAGGCGGGAAGAGTGAGGTGGTCACTTGGTGGTGGCTCCGACAGCAGGAATGTCCCTGGCAGGGTCCCAGGGGCCCCGGGGAGGTCTTGACATCTGGTCGTTGGTGACCCGAGGGGGGCTGGGATGGCGGGGGTCGTGAGTGGGGTGTGGCCCGCCCCACGTGCCTCGGTGGGGTGCGCTTTGGGGCTCCCCTCCCCTCTGCCCTGTGAGCGTGCTGTCTGGGTCCCGCCTTCCAGGACTGTCTTTGGTCCCTTCGACCCTCTTGGGCTCGAAGTTTTTGCATTTTGACCTTGGGTCCCGCTCTTCGCCTCCACCCCGGGCCCTGCTGGGGAAGAAGGGTAAGTGGGAGCGCTGAGTTCCGTGATGTTTACTGAGCCCCGATCTTGTGTGGCCTCAACAGCTTGAGGCAGAAGGAGCAGCTCGCTGGCACCCTGTTACCTTTGTCACGTTGGGGGGACTTGGGGAGCTCACTAAACGTACAGTTGGATACGCTGACAGAGGTATTCAGTGCTTGAAATCCCTCCTATCTGAATTACATCACTACTTAAAAAAACGTGTATTTGTTTTGGGTGGGGAGGGGCAGAGAATGAGGGAGAGAGGATCTCAAGCAGGCTCTGTGCTGACACATTGCAGAGCCCGACGCGGGGCTGGGTCTCAGGGACCCTGGGACCGTGACCTGAGCTGAGATCGAGAGTCAGACGCTCAACCGACTGAGCCGCCCGGGCGTCCCCACGTCACTGCTTTCACTACTGGGTAGGAACCCGGGGCGGCGTGTGTCTGTTGTGTCTGGGTGGTGGAGATCCTGTGTGCCAGAGGCCGCGGCTTCTGCCCCCGCCGTGCACTCAGGCCTGCGTGTCGCTTTGGTGGCTTGAAAACGGCCACGGCGGAAGCAGCCACACCACAGAAACGGGCGCCTGCTACAAGTGTAGGCTTAACGAAGCGACGGAGAAAATGTAGGGTGAATGTGTGACGGGGGCAGCCGCCCACCGTGAATGGCACACAGAGGTCCAGGAAATCTTCCTCTGCGAGAGAACCGTCCTCCCCGTCAGCAGGGAGCACCCTCGCCCCGTCGCAGATGAACAAGTGAGGCTCTGATGCACCTTCGTCTTGTTAACGCAAACAGAATCGCCAGCCGTCGTCCCTGTGGGAGCCTGTCCCTGTGGGAGGGTGGGGGTCGAGGGAAGACCCGGGGGAGCGTCGATGAGCACCACTGGCCCCGCGGCTTTCCGGCGAGAGTGCTGCCCGTGAGCGTGAGCCCCTCAGCCTCATATCCGTTTACTTCCTCGCAGTCGCCTGACCTTCGTCTCCACGCGCGGGTCCCCGGGGCCACTCCCTGCGCAGTCCTGTGCCATCCACGCCGTGGTGTGACCCCAGGTCGCGGAAAAGGGTGTGGCAGCGCCCATCGGGCCCTCCCGGCTCTCCCGCTGTCCCGCGCCCCCCCCCCCCCCACCCCCCGGGTGATCGTCAGGGTCGCCGAGCTGGCAGGATGTGGGCCTTGTCGGTCGTCCACGGGCTCGATGCACACCGTGGTTTCGGCCTGACCTTTGTGGGAACGGACGGTCCCGGAAGACGCCCGCCAAGGGAAGACGTTCAGGCCTCCCTTTCCCCCACCTTGTGGAAACACCCAGGTTGTTGAAGCCTTGGCGTTGCGTTTTCCACAGGCGTTCACGGATTAGGGACCGTAAGCTCGGCAGGGCCTCGGCTGGGCTCCTGGGCAGAGTCCGAGGACGGCCCTTTGCTCTGTGGGCTCTGTGGGGGGACAGCTCCTTGCAGCTGTGGCTGGGGGGCCCGGAGCCGGCGAAGGGCCCCGGATTTCCTGGCGCTCAGAGCCCCGTCGGCGCGACCCCACCTTTGCCCATCATTCCTTCATTTGCCAGATGAGCGTGTGTGACCCTGGCACGTGCCAGCCCTGCCGAGGCCAACCCGCTGACCCGCTGTCTGCGGCTGGCGTGTCCCCTGGAGGGCGGTGGCTGCCACTGCCCTTGGGGGGACCGCGTGCTGACAGTGTGCGGCTGGGGACACAGATCCCAAACAAGGGAGCTAGCTGGGCGTTCCAGGACCCCAAACCAGATGGGGTGATGGCTCTTACTTGGAGAAAAAGGCACTGGGACGGGAGACACCCCTGAACCAGAAGGGCCCGGCAGTAGGAGCAAATGTGGCGGCAGAGGACCCCCAAGGCCGGGCCGGGGAGGCCCCGGGAGGGCCCCCGGCAGGATGCCACGGGCTCTGGTTTCCTGCCACGTGGAGCGGGGGCTCAGCTGGGGAGGAGGGAGGGGTCGGGGTGGAGAGGCACACGGGTGTGTGGCCCAGTTTGGAGGTGGGGGGCCGTGCTGGCTGCAGGTGGCCGTGGGGTGATCCCAAGGTTGGGGGCTCCTTCCAGGTCGTGGCCGGAGCAGCTGGTGGACGTAGACAGCGTCCAGCGGGAGGCGGCTCCGTGCCGTGCCGGGCAGAGCTGAGCTACCAGCGAGGTGCCCCGCACGCAGCTGGCAAGCCAGAGCAGAGCCCCCAGGGAGGCCGGCGGGTGCTGGGTTGGGGCAGGACGCCTGGGTATTGACCCCAGGAGCGTTTGGGGTCTCACCGACCATGCCCAGCCTGGCAGGACCGAGGTGTTCGTCGGGGGTGAGGGATGTGGCTCCCAGACAAGCCTTGAGTTTGGGGAAACCCGGGGGTCATGGGTGCGAGCCAACATCGTGAGCCTGGCACGGGGTTGGGGGCAGCGTCCGTGGTCCTGCGTGCCTTGTGGGTCTCAGGCCTCAGACTCCTCCCCGGAGGGCCCAGCACAGGGCCCTGCAGGGCCGGGCAGGAGTTGTGTGGGTGCCGGGGTTCTGGGGGCGAGGCTTTGGGATGCTGACTGGAACCCACCTGAGGCCGCACCTCCTCCCTGGCCCTCCTGTTCCCCCTGCAAAGCCTCGGGGTCCACAGCGGCCGCCCCAGGCCGCTCCGCCAGAGGAGTCTGGGGCCGTGTTCCCAGAGGATGGAGACGTGGCAGAGGGCCAGGCGGTCTCTGGGACTGGCTTGCGGGGAGGGGGGAGGCGCCCAGTTCTCCACGTCGGTGGCTCCCCAGGAATGGGGCTTAGGACGGGCCTGCACCCTGTGGGAAAGTGGACACCGTTCATCCCTGGATCGGCCGGAGTGCCGCCAGGTAACCCGGGAGACGAAGCCAGGCCGGGGAGTGGTGCGCGCTGCGCGTCGAGGCGGGATGGCGGGGACGCGGCCGGGGCCGGAGACCCGGACCCACCGTTTAAAAAACCTTGGCTGGGAAGGGAAATAAAGTCCTTTGTGGTTTCCAAGTCCAGTTTCCCTAGACAGTGCCTCCTTTGTGTGTCCAGAAGGCATTCATCGGGTTCCCAGAGCAGCGTGCTTTGTGTCTCGGGCCGGCGCGGCCGGACTCAGTCCCGCGTGCGGAGGGCGCGGGGCCTGGTGGGTGCTGCCTTGAGCTGGGCGAGCCCCGCCGCCCTGCGCCAGGGCACCAGGTGCCCCGTGCTTGCTTGCTCCCGGGGCAGACGGTTACAGGGTCCTTGCAGACCGTCCCGGCTCTGGGCGGGGGTCTGGAGTAGCCACGGCCAGGGTCCTTTCCCGGCGCGCCTGCTTCTGCACGGAGGTACAGAGAGGTGTTCCCTCTGAGGGCTGTGGGGCCGGGGGCAGCGGGTCCCGCTGAGCGCCTGGTTTACCTTGGGAGGGGGCAGGGGAGGGGGCGGGGGGGGGGCGGTGGGCTCACAGGAGCTGCCCTGAGCTGCCTGGGGTGGCCTGCGGGTGCCTGTAGAAGGCCGGTTGTGGGGAGGGTGGCGGGAAGGTAGGGTGGGGGAGTGGGGGACTAGCTGGGGGGCTGGGGACACGTGGCCGCAGGCACCCGGAACGTGAGGTGCAGGTAAGATGCGTCAAGAGCGTGCCCGCTCGACTACTCTGGCTCTGTGTGGAAAGCTTCCCTCTGGGTCACACTTGGTGCCTGAGATCTGGCCTCCTGTCTGTGTCTGAGACGATGCTCCATATTGGTTTTCCGTCTACCTCTGAAAGTGGGGGGTGTACCGGCTGGCACGGTGTGTCCTCCCCAAATTCACGTCCACCGGAATTGGTGAACGTGACCTTACGTGGACTAGAGACCCCGCAGGTGTGACTGAGGTGCGGTCAGCCGTCCTGGGGTGGGGTGGGCTACGCTCTGGCCCGGCACAGGGAGGCAACACGGTGGGGTCCCCTCACAGGCTGGGCCGGCCCCCGCTGGGGTGGCTGGGGAGTCACGGCTTGTGGTCCTGATCTGACAGCAGTGCGGGTGCTTCGTTCTTCGAGGGGCCCAAGGGGTCTGGGGGAGCAGGGCAACGGGGACGGGAGTGGGCCTCTGGGAGCCCCTCTCTCTGGTGGGCTGTGTGTCTAGACCCCCTCCCCGCCCCCCGTCACAGGCTGACGAGAGTAGCCAGCAGGAGGAGCCCAGGGTTGGGCTGAGCTGGCGGCTGGAGGGATGTGGCCCTGGCTAGCCCAGCGTGTGGGGCCGGGCCCAGGCGTGCGTTGCGTTCTGATGGTGCCGGGCTGGACACTCGGTGCTTTGTCCCCTGTCCTCGTGTCCCCGCCTCATTAGCTTGCCGGAGCTGAACCGGGAAGGACAGCAGCCCCAGCTTCAGGGGCCGTAGAGAGCCCCAGACAGAGAGCCCACCTGGCCAGAGCCGTGCCGGGAGTACGGGAGCAAGCCCGACCACTTTCCGCTGGGCAGAAGTCAGCCAGGTGTCCCGGCTCGCGAGCCTCCGCACCCCACTGTCCCCCGACGCCGAGGAGTCCGGCCGGTCTTTTTGGAGTGAAAGGGAGTAGGTTTTGCGTTGCTGCGTTTCCCGTACCCAGATTTTTACTTCTGAGCTGAAAAAATGGGGGCGCTTGCGTGGCTCAGTCGGTTAAGCGTCCGACCCAACTTCAGCTCAGGTTACCTTCTCACGGTTCATGAGCTCGAGCCCCGCGTTGGGCTGCGCGCTGACAGCGCTGTGCCTGCCTGGGGTTCTCCCTCTTTCCCTCTCTCTCTGCCCCTCCCTTGCTCGCTCGCCCTCTCGCAAAATAAATGGACTTACAAAAAAGCAATAGGAAAGCGTCCTAGGACGTTTGGAGGAGGAGGTTTTACAAGCCACCTGTGGGCCCATAAACCTAATGCAGGGTCCTGTGTCACCTTTACTGGTTTTGGACACCTGTTTGCCTTAACGGGACCCGGATGGCAGTTAGAGCCGCCTGTGTCACTCGGGGATGGTGTCCTGTGGGAGTCCCACGTGATGTGCCAGAACCCCTTGCCCTGCCCCGTCCGGGGGCGGGTGCATAGCGGGCAGGGCTGCTGGGTCACAACTCGATCTGAGGGCGAGACTCGCCCCACGTGTTGGCTTTGCCCTGGAGACGGAGTCACTGGTTCCGAGGGCGGCTTTGTGCACGGATCCCGCTGCTTCTGCCGCGTGCGGTGGCTTTGGTTTCCTTTTTAGTGAACTTGGAGGTTTTTGCTCCAGTGGTGGTCGATTTCCTCTTGCTGTGAATTCCTCTGCCCGGGGAATTGGCCCGTCTGCAGACCAGGGTCCTGGAACTTTTGCCCGTTTATTCAAGTGGTCTCAGGACAAAGACAGTAATTGTTCAGTACACCACATTTGCTACACGTGCCCCTTGTTTCACTGCATTTTCATTTAATTTCTTTAATGTTTTATTTACTTTTGAGAGAGAGAGGGAGAGAGAAAGAGTGCGAGTGGGGTAAGGCAGAGAGAGAGGGAGACACAGAGTCCAAAGCGGGCTCCCGCTCTGAGCCGTCAGCACAGAGCCCGACGCGGGGCTCGAACCCACAAACTGTGAGATCATGACCTGAGCCGAAGTCGGACGCTTAACCGACTGAGGCTCCCAGGCGCCCCCCCCCCCCCCCCACCACTGCGTTGTTTTTAGCAAGTGGAAATTTACTTCTGTCCAGTTGATTATCAGACTCTTTTACTCTGTGATTATTTTTGTCATTTCTATTACACAGACTGTTACCCCCACTCTAGGGACTTGGTTGGCACGAAGTTCTCTTTTCTTCATGTTTGTGTGTGTGTGTGTGTTCGTGTTTTCCTTCATTCACCCGTTTCATCCATCTGGAGCTCATGGCAGCTGGTTGTCCAGGTGGCCGCCCCCCCCACCCCTCCAGACGAGCAGTGCTGCCCCTCCCCCATGGCCCCCATCGCCCTTTCTGGGCTCCCCTGGGTCCCTGGGGACACTGAGCATTGTGTGTCCTGTGGCTTTTGCCCCTAGGGCCACACGGGGCCACGTTGTAGTGTCCCAGGCAGGCTGGAAGGAGCCCCTGCAGCCCCTCCCCCCCCACATGCCTCCGCTGTTCTCGAGGACCAGAGCAAGGTCTGGTCCATTTCGGCTGGGGCCTTGCGGGCCCCACTGTTGGCATCCCCTGCTCAGGGCAGGAAAGCTTGCCGAGGGGGCAGAGGGCCCCTGGCGGTGGGGGGCTGTGATCGAAGGGCCCTTTGACAGCCCTGTGCCTGCTCCATCCCAAACGGTCCCAAACAGGAAGAGCCTCTCCCCGCGTTTGCGGTTCTCCGTGAGATTTCCCCAGTGGGACGGCCCGGGACGAGTTCCATGCTGCTCAGCCCTCTCCCTGCCCGCCTTGCCTGGGGGTGCTGGCCCGTTTTCTGGGGCCGGCGGCAGGCTCCCGGGGTACGTCATCTGGAGCCCCCGGAGCTCTCTGGTCTGGAGCTCCTGGAACTCTCTGGTCTTACTGCTCTCATTCCCGTCTCAGAGGCGGAGCCGGGGCCTAGAAAGGCGGTAAGCAGCACAGAGCAGGCTGCAGCAGTCTTGTCCGGGCCCCCACCCTCGCAGGGACCCAAGGCCTCACGGCCCAGGAGCTGTGCGATTGGGACCCGGTGGGGTTTGTGGCCTCTGCTGTAGGCTTTGGAGCGAGGTCGGCTGGACGTGGAGATGAGCTATTGGCTCTGTCCCTGGGGGTCCTGGTGGGGCGCCTTGCCTTTCCTGGCCACGGCGCAGAGATGTGGGGCACCCCACGACACGTCCGTCCCCGGGTGAGCACGTGGGTCTGAACTTACACGTGTCCTCCGTCGGTGTGACCCCCCAGGTCAGGTCTTTGCCGCCGTCATTCCCGGCTAGAGGAGCCCGGCAGGCAGTCTGTGGGCCGGGGCCGTGCTGGGGAGGCAGGCGGGTGAGTGCGGGGCTCCTGACCAGCCCTTGTGTGTGGGACGACCTCTCTGAGCAAGAATGAGCCGCCTCTGGAAGCCGAGCAAGGGCTGCCCAGGCAAGCGGGAAGGTGCTTTAGGCAGACAGAGCAGCCTGGGTGGTGACCTGGGCGAGGGGACCAGGCCCAGTCGGGGGACACGAAGCCGGGGCCCCACTGGGTTCAGAAGGGAGCCACTGAGACGCCCTAATGCCGAGCATTCTAGCGGTTTTCGGGTGTCTGCTTCTGTCTGGGCAATGTGTGGAGCCACAGCTCTGACCACGTCCTTGATGGTTGGCTGGTTGGGAGGGCTTCTGATGAGACCCAGGGTCTCTGGCCTCCCATGCACCAGGCTGGCCGTCTTTATGGCCGGGAAGGTCCTGCTGACAGACTTGGCTTCCTCCTGTCTTGTGGGGTACACGGGGGGGGGGGGGGGTGACGTCGGTCGGGGGCAGTGGTAGGAGCTTGGCCAGCTGAGTGGGGGCGATGGAGGGACCCAGGCTGGTGGGTGCAAGGTGGGAGCCGGTGGGTCCCGAGTGTTCCTTGAAAAGCCAGACTGACCGCTCCCTGAGGACAGGGCTTGGCCACGGGACCGAGCTGTGTGCGGGAGAACCGTGTGTTCAGGCTGTTGGGCGTGTCACGTGGGCAGGTGGCCGGCAGGCGAGTGACCGAGCCTCCCCCCTTCTCTTGCAGGGACCCCGACCGTCATGTTAAGGTAAAGCAGAGAGGCTCAGTGCTGAACATGCTAAGGAGGCTGGACAAAATCAGGTTCAGAGGTCACAAGAGAGATGACTTCCTCGATCTAGCAGAGTCTCCAAATGCCTCGGACACCGAATGCGGAGATGAAGTTCCCCTGAGAACACCTCGGACCTCGCCCCGGGACAGCGAGGAGCTGAGGGACCCCGTGAGTATGCTGTGCGGGCCTCCTGGCAGCGGGAACGCCCCCTGCTCTGCTTGGCCTCGTCCCCGTGTCCGGAAGTGTAGGCCTGGGGGCCATCCCCCGACCTCGGGTGGCCAAGCAGAGCGTGCACTGGGCAGCCCCGTCCTGCCCGGGCTGGCCTCCCCTCTGTCCTCATCTTGTCCTGGAACGGCCCTCAGTGCCCGGGGTTCATACCCCCTGCCGATTGAGGATCAGACAGCCTGCCTTCACCACGGGTCTGTCCAGCAGCTGGATTTCTTTTCTTTCCTCACTGGTTTTCTGGGTGGCTGGCCGACTTCTGGTGCGGAAGTGAGGCAGAGACCCCAGCCTGACGTTCCCGACCCTCGGCAGCTGGCCGAGCCCAGGCTGGGTCCTCGTCGACCGCTGTGGGCCCGTCAGCAGGGTGCCCTTTAGTGGGGCAGCTAGACAGCGTGGCTACGGTGGGAACTAGGCCTGAGTGGGCCCTGCCTTCTGGAAGCTTGTGTGTCTTCGGGGGCTGGGGCGGGCTCCCTGGCCAGGTGTGATCGCGGGGCTCGCCGTCATGGGCACCGCTGCCTGAGGCCTCCCCGTCGCTGGGGAAGACGTCCACAGCCATCCTGCCTGGCGTGGGGGACCATATTGGCGGTCTGCTGGTTTCTCCTCTGAGCGCCCGAGCTAGTTTCCTTTCCAGGGGTGGGCTGTGAGTGCTCGTCCTCCCTGGCTCCCTCTATTATTAATGCCTCAGACCGGAACGGGGACTACGAGTCCGCTCCTGGTGGGACTGAATAATTCACTCGGAGCCGGGCTGCCTGATCAGGTGGGCCGGGCGCTGCGGAGCCGGGAGGGGAGCCTGCCGGGGTGTGGGCCGCGGTCCCCCAGCTGCTCCTCCAGCCGCAGGGTCCCTTGTTGCCTTGTGTCCTGGTACACGTGATGCAGAGCGCCACGGGCTTGTCTTGCAAGGAAGGCGGTGTGTCCCCTGTTCTGGCCCGTGCCCCCCGGGCGCCGGGAGCCACGGCTCCGACAGTGGTCTTTGGGTCGAGTGTGCCGGGGGCACTTTGGGAGCATGAGTCCCCACGCGCGGGTCTGAGCTCACCCAGGGGTGTGACAGGGATCCTGCAGAGCAGTCTTCTGGCTCCGTGCTCCGTCCGTCTGTCCATCCTGCTGGGGCTTAGCGGCAGCCGCCTTGCCCTGGGTGCTGTCTGCAGAGAGACCCGGACTCACCCTAGAGCACGGCCCCTGCGTGGGGGTGGCGGCCGATGGTGAGGAGGGTCTCGGGACCCAGCCGTGCCCATGCCCTGCTTTGAGGTCACGTCTGAGGGTGCGGGGAGGTCTGAGGGGTGGCGGGCACAGGGGCTGTGTGAACAGACAGCCGACCGGGACTCTGTCTGTGGCGGGGGCGCTGGGCTTGGGCTCCCACGAGGGTTGTGCCATCGACACGTGAAGCTCTCCCCACTGAAGCGACCCGTGACCCGTGACCCCGTGTCCCCCAGGTGGGCGTGCTGGGTCCACGGC
Organism: Panthera onca; assembly: GCF_046562875.1. Classification (NCBI taxonomy): domain Eukaryota; kingdom Metazoa; phylum Chordata; class Mammalia; order Carnivora; family Felidae; genus Panthera; species Panthera onca. The sequence continues at coordinate 138,272,552 of NC_138345.1, forward strand.
ATCCGTCGTCCCAGTGGCTGTGACCAGGCCGCCCTCCTGCGGGGTACAGTTGGTTCCCACGGCCGCCTGAGAGGGCCCACGTCCCACGCCTGTCACCGGCTCAGGCGTCCTCAGGCGTCCTCAGGCTTTCTGCTCTGACGGCCTGACGGGTGAAGAGTGGGGCTCTGATGGCGCGGCTCTTGCTGTGAGGGAGGCTGGACACCTCCGTGCTTAGACTTTGTTCTCTTCACTTGAGATTTCTTACTGTGGTAAAACATACTTAACGTAGAACTCCCCATTTTAGCCGCGGTCGGGTGTTCTGTTCTCCGGCATTGAGCGTGTCACCCCCCATCCGCCTCCAGAACCGCCATCGTCTCTCCACACTGAAGCCCTGTCCCCACCCGTGCCCCAGCCCCTGGCGCCCACCCACCCGCTCTGTCTCTGTGCGCGACTCCTCCAGGGACGTCACGTGAGAGAAGCCTATAGCACCTGCCCTTCTGTGACTGGCTGCTCTCGCTCCGTGTCCCGGGCAGAGGAGACAAGTGGACGTGGTGATTGAGGGCAAGGGCGTGGGGGGGGGGGGGGGCGGGGTCCGAGAAGGGGTCAGCTGAAGGGGCTCGCAGAGGGGCTCAGACCTGCGGCCCACCGTCCCCATCGGTGCTCCCGGCCAGCCGCTCGGCTCCCCGGAGCCGCTCCTCCCCATTCCCGCCATCCACTGGGCTTCGGCTCGGTCTGCCCCACACCCTGAGGGGCCCTGGCTCTCCTAGACCCCAGGGGGCCCTGTGGGGATTCTGGAAGCACAAGGGCAAGTTCCAGACGGCCTCGACTCCAGCATCCCAGAGCCTGACCCGCATCACAGCATTTCAGACGTGGCCCCATAAACTGGGGGTCATCCTGCTCGCTTTGGGGGAGGAGTTGGCGGATGGGATGGAGTCGAGCGTTCATCGGTGCGGAGCCGCCTCTCCTGGCCGGCCTCTGCCCTCCGCTGTGTGGCTGCTGCCTTGGCCGTCATGGGGGTGGGGGAGGGGAGGGGGAGGGGCGGGCAGGGGAGGGTCGAGCTCGTTTGCAGGGTGAGTGGGTCAGGCATGCGCCTTCTTCCTCGTGGTAGGGCAGCTGGAAGTATCCCCAGTGCCCGTGTCCACTGCTGCCAGGCCGTGGGGGGTGCAGGTCAGCAGGGGGACTCACGCCCCAGAAGCGAGAAAGTCCCGACAGGTCAAGTGTCAGGGCAGCCACGGGACCCGTTGGCCTCCCGCCGTCAGCATCTCCTTGCTGGGGTGTGGCCTGGAGCAGGCAGCTTGTGTCTATGGAGGAGGGGTCACGAGGCCTGTCGAGCCCTGTCCGGGCTGTGGGTCCCCTTCCACCCTCCCCCAGCCCGGAGTCCGATCCTCCCCCGTCGCATCGCGGGGGACGCACGGCTGCTGCTTCTGGCCAGGCCAGCGTCAGGATGCAGCTGTGGGGGCGACCGTGGAAGGGTCCAGTGTGTGAGCCGAGCGCTCCTTGTGCGCCCGGTGGGTGGGGGCCTGGCTGTGCCGGCCTGCCCTGCACCCCTTCCCCTCCCGTCAGCAGGAGGCGAGCGGCCACCGTGCCAGGCCCCCGGGCGAGTGGCAGCGGGCCGCGGTCATCTGTAACCTGAGCCTGCCCCGCACCCCTGGGGACGTCAGGCGGTGGTTTTAATTAGCCCTCCGTGGAACGGGACAGGCCCCGGTCCGGAGTTCGCTCGCCTCGGGAGCCGCCGTTCTTGCAGATTTACGCAGCCTGGCGCGTGGACGTGCCCACCCCGCCGGCCCGGAGTCCTGTCACTCCAGCTCTGGGGCGCGAGGGGGACAGGTCTCGTGGCTGGGCTCACCCGCCTCTCCGGAGGGTGCCGCGCTGGCCGGCCTGGGTTTCTGTGGTTTCCTTCCCTCTGCAGCCCGAGTGCTGTGGCCGTCAAGAGGCTTAGCATCGTGGGTTTTTTTTTTTTTTTTTAATCCTTCCTAAAAGCTGACCTCGCCTGGGCTCCACCAGCAGCTGAAGATGTCCCTTCCACCGGCAGGTGAAGCTGAGGTGAAGGGATACCCGCTTCGTGGCAGAGGCCCTCCTTGTCTTCCCGGGGGCTCTGCGGGCCTGGCCCTTGCAGATGAGGGGTCCTCGGGGTACCCCTCGGAGAACCAGTTGACGGGCACGCGGGACGCCTCGAGGCGGCTCCTCTGAGTCTCGGTGTGTGTCTTTTGTAGGCTGGTCCGGGGACCCTCATCATGGCTGCAGGAGTCCAGGACTTTAACCGGACAGAGTTTGACCGATTAAATGAGATCAAAGGTCACCTGGAGATCGCCTTATTGGAAAAGCACTTCTTACGTGAGTACCGGTGGGGGGATGGGAGGACGCCGCCCCGCAGAAGCGCACGGGCTGTTTGGGCTGGGGAAGCCCCGTGACCGCTGTCCCTGGGCTCGGTCGTGGTGGGGACGGGCCTGGCCCCGTGGGCGCGGGCTTCCTGAGGCTCCCTCTGCTGCTCCACTAAGACCCGAGCTCTTGTCCGCGCAGCTGCGATGTTGTTGCTCGGGGGTGAGGGGGACGCCACCGGGAAGGGATAAAAGGCTCCCTGGAGAGTCTGATGCTTTCAGGGGATCTGGTGCATTATTTCCAGCACTTAGTTCAGAACGGGTCAGAGCGTGGCGAAGAGACTGAGACTGTCCACTCTGGTCTGTTTGCTGTCGCAACGCGGAGGGAGGGGGAGCCCGAGGATTTCGTCGTCAGGTGGCCGCACGCCTCGGGATCTGGGCCATCGGCGAGCTTAACCACACCTCCCCGCTGCCGCGAGCCGTGGCCTCTTGCGTGGCAGTGGTAGAAACTGCTGCGGAGGCGTCTCCCGGGTCCTCGCACACACGATCTCATTTGACGTCCCGCCTCCCTCTGTCTCCCTGCTCTGCAGACGGGAACCGCAGGGCTGGGGAGGGTGACCTTCCCCGGGGAAGCCCTCTCGCCGGCGAGGGGTTGGAAGCAGGCAGACTCGCCCCGGCGCCCACGCGTGTGACCCCGCTGCGCCACGTGGAGCCTCCACGGCTGATGCCGCGGCGGCAGCTACAGCTGCCGGGACGATACAGGGAGGAAGGCGCGGCCTCCTGGCCGGGAGCCACCGGGTCCAGGAGGAAGGGTCCGCGGGCAGGTCCCCTCCCTTCCCGTCTCCTTCCCGCCCTCCGGACCCAGCAGCTGTGCCCTTGCCGGCCCACGGACACCTCTCCCTCGGGGTCCACACACTGAGTGTCCACTGAGCTCTAGCCGTGGGCGCCCCTGCTCTGCAGCCACGTGGGGGCCCTCGCCTGCACGTGACAGCGGGTGTCTGAGCCGTGGGGGGGAGCCCTCGGGTCCGGCCTCAGTGTTTTGCCAAAAGAGCTTCTGGTTTACTCTTGGGTAGCTCACGTCGCGAAACCGTCCGGGCCGGTTTTGGCAGCCGTGGGGTGGCAGCTGTGGGCACTCGTTTTGAACTAGGAACATTTCAGACAGACACAGAGGTAGAGCGTCTCACGCGCTCACCGTCAGCTCCAGCGAGAGGCGGCCGCGGCAGGCGGGTTCCCGCCAGCCTCCCATCCTTCGTCTGTATTTTCAGCAGGCAGCTCGTTGTGTTTTAAAAACGAAAGCCGTGAGTCTGATACTCACAACTGGAAACATCAGGTTACTTTTCACGTCGTCAGACCCCCGTCCTAAGCTCAGATCTCCCCGACTGTCTGCCGGTTTTTCCGCAACTCCGAGAACGGCACCCAGGCCCCGCGTGGAGCGGCTGGCGCGTCTCTCCAGGCTCCTGTGTTGCCAGTTGTCTGCGTCTCTGCTCTTCGTGGAGGAAACCAGGCCAGCTCTGGCGGGGCCTCCGCCCCGGACCTAGCTCAGGGCGTCCCCGTGGACTCCACACGGGGCGCTCTCTGGGAGGACTCCCTCGGTGGCGGCTTCCCTGAGGTGGTGTCCGCCCTTGGGTGTCATGGCTTCCATCCGCCGTGCCCTGGACGTTCCAGAATGGTCATTCCCGACCCCTCCAGTCGTCCTCCATTTACTCACCGACGTAGTTCTGAAAACCTAACTACTTGGTTGCTCCCGGGGATGGTTCCTATAAGCAGAGGCAGGATACATGCTTGAATTTTTTTCCTTTATTGTCTGGTTTTCAGAATAATGAGCTGATTCCCTACTTAGAGCATCTCCCAAAGGTGACCATCGAGGGTGTTGGGCTTTTGTGGGTTTTTTGCTGTCCTCATGCGATCATGGCCTTAAACACAGCTGACGTGTCTGAATCGCTGCTGCCCGTCGGTGCCAGATAGACCCACCTCTGGGCCTTGGGTGGTGCTTTGGTTTTGCTTCTGAGTCCTTTCGACGTCAGCCACTCCTCCGTGAGCTCTCTGGTGTGACGGATGCTCCGGGCTCTTCGTCATCTCTTGCCCCCGTCCTGGAATTAGCCATTTCTCCTGATTCCTTTCGGTCGAGAGTGGTGTTTAGAAGCTAAATGAGCCTTCTGGGGTCCTCGCTGCTGTCACTGTTTCTAGATGTTTCCAGTGGGCAGAGGTAGGGCGTCCTGAGTTCACACAGATCATTCGGATTCACATCCAATGCCTGGGGTTTTCGTTTTTTTCCTTTAAAAAAAAACTGTGATAAAATATACATAACGCAAGATTTGCCATCGTGACCATCTGACGTGCACCGCTCGTGGTGTTGACACGTTCGCGGTGCCACACGCCCGTCACCGTGTGGTCAGCTTGTGACACTGAAACCCTGTGCCCATTAAGCCTCAAGTCCCCGTGCCCCTCCCCCAGCCCCGGCAGCCAGCGTCCTTCCGTCCGTCTCTGGGGGTTGGGCTTCTGCAGGGACCTCATGCAAGTGGAAGCTACAGTGTTTGTTTTGGGGTCGGGCGCCATGTCCTCAGGTTCATCCGCGTGGCCGTGTGGCAGCACGTGGCAGCACCCCCTTCCTGTGCAAGGCTGAGCGCCGTTCGGCTGTGTGACTGGACCGCATTGTGTCTGTGTGTCCATCTGCTGACAGGCGCCTGCGTTGCCTCCGCGTTCGGCTGCCGCGAGTGCTGGTGCGCGGTTTTTCCCATCGAGACCCTGTTCTCCCGTCCCAGGGTCTTTACTCGACCTCGTCAGACTGTTCTCTCATCTCTCAGGCTGAAAATCCTAGTTCTCGTGAGTGATTTAGATTTTTAGAGATGATTCTTGTTTTCCGTTCACTTTTTATTTTGACCCGATTCCCGATTGGCAGGAAGGTCCCAAGAATAATACAAAGGAGCCCTGTAGTCTTTTCAGCCAGATTGTCCCCAAGGTTCAACATTTTACCGTGCTTGTCTGCCTGTCTGTCCCGTTCCCAACCATCCGTCCATCTGTCCGTCCGTGCACCCACCTGTCCTTCCTTCCATGCACCTGCCTGTGGTCCTCTGCAGACGTGATGTTCTGGAGCTCTCCTGTGTGTGTTTCCTGAAAGCAGGTACTCTCTTACCTGCCGAACCAGTACCGTTACCGACCTCCAGAAATTAGCGTCCATTCCACACGATTATCTAACCTAAGGCCTTGCTGCAGCCTCACTGTCTGTCACAGCGTGCTCTCCTGTAATTTTTAGCCGAAGAGGGTCCCCGGTCACACGTTACGTTCAGGCGTCCCGTCTCTTCGGTCCGTCTCCTGGAGCGGTTACGGCCTGCCTTCGTGGTTCCTGATGTTGGCGTTCTTGAAGAGTGCACGTCCCTCAGTTTGGGTTTGTCTGATGTTCCCTCAGGATGAGACTCAGGTGAAGAGTGTCCCAGGTGTGATGCTGTGTCCTTTTGTCCCGTGACGCGTATTGTAAAGAGTTCTCGTTAGAACCAAACTTGCTTTTGCAGTCGTCTAAAATTGCTCGCATGGTTGCAGAGTCCAGGCATGTTCAGAGAAATCGGTTTCTCTTCCTGTGCGCACCCCTTCCTTCTTTTCCTCTATAGGTAACCAGTGTCTTTTGATTTTACGGTTTATGCTTCCACTGACTCGTTTGTAGAAACAAACACGTGCGTTCTTAACTTCCTCCTTAGATGGACGTTATCCCCGTCTCACTTTCTCCCGTTTCCATTGCCTCCCAGAGGTCCCTCCAGAATGGTACCTGGACAGCGTCCCTGTCCCGCGTTACACCTGCTGTGTGGCTTTGGCGGGGTTCAACCGCCTGTGCCCTGGGTGGCGAGTTTCTTTCCTCCGGCCAGGTTCATAGTTTCAGGCGGTCCTTAGGCTGCTCCTGTTGAGCATCTGGCACAACGTCCTGGGTCGTGTGGGTGGAGGAATTAATTGCAGAAAAACTCGGTCGGGTTGGAATCTGCACAGGAGAGCCCATCTCTTCCTCTGCCGTTTCTTCCCACTCAGTAGCTGGGGGAGCAGAGCGTGCACGAGAGGACATACAGCATCCTTGAGACCCACAGGGTGCTTTGGGTTGCTGCTGCACCGGCCTCTGTGCCCCGGTCCCGCAGGAGGGGTGCTGACGTGGGCTCGGGGGAGCTTGGGTCTGCGGTCGGCACCCACGCTTCTAGTCCTCGACTCGGCCGCCGGGTAGCGGCCGGCTGCGGACGTTCACCCGTTCGCGGCCTCAGCTCCCCCCTGCAAAACGCCTAAGTGGCCGGTGTGAAAACTCCATTCAATTATCCCAGAAAGCAGACTATTGTTCTTTGTGGGGAGGAGGAAATAGCCCGAGTGTGCAGCGGCCTTCTCGGTTATGAAATATTGAACAGTACAAATGTTCCTGAGAGAAAATGACATAGGGTGGAGACTGTGAGTTGGAAATGCGTCCCGGCTCGTGACTGGAGGCAGGAGCCTAAATTTGTTAAAGAAGTGCATAAGTAAGTTAAAAGCATCGTGCATTTGCATTTAGCCCGAGATGCATTTCGGTTGCTACTGCTTTTTAAGCACAAGCACACAGTAAGTGGTCCGCAGTTTCTGTGCCTTTCTCCACCTCCTGTTGGGTGTGGGCCCTGGGAAAGGAGATTCTCTCCGAAAGGGACTTGGGGTGGGATTTGGCTCTTGGAGGAAATGCTCACGGGGCCTCCGGGGCCTGGGGGCTTCCTGGTTGCCAGGTGAAGCCTGAACCTCCCTGACCCGTGCACGGGTTCTGTGTTGTGCGAAGGCCTGTGGAATCCTCCCTGGGGGGCCCACCCTGGGGTCTTGAGCCCCCACAGTGTAGGGACCGTGCTCGCTGGGCCACCGACGCCACCCAGTGCCAGATGCATGTGGGTTCCCGGTGGACGCAGATGGGCAGACGGCAGTTAGCTCATGCAGGGTGCGGCCGGGCAGAGGACGCCCTTTGCTTCTGAGCCCCGGTGCGCCCCTTCCTGCTCCGAGCCACGGCGGGTCAGCGTGGCTGTCTGTTTCCCGCCTGAGAGGGTTTCACTCCCGTGGCCTGGAGCATCTCTCTCTGATGCCTAGACTTCAAGGAAGGGCCCTGGAGGGAAGGGAAGTTTCTGAGCAGCCAGCAAGCGCTTTCTCACCCGCAAAGTCCTCTGCCAGCAGGGGCGTTGGGAGCTGCCTGCTGCCTGCTTACGGTTTGGAGGGGGGCGGGAGTTGTCCAGACAAGGTGAGGCCCCGTTCCAGGCCTACTGGCTGCAGGGCTAGGTGTGGGGTTGGCCACGTGGTGGTGGATGTGGGCCCACAGATGTCCATCTGGGAGTCTGGCGTTTTGTTTGTTGGTTTGACTCTGCTCCTGCCGTTAAATCGGTGCTGTTCGGCGAAGAGGAAGGCAGATCCGGATCCCTTCTACTCCCGGTGAGAATCTGCCCTTCCGTTATTCGTTGCGGATGTTGGGCCCCGACTCCTCGACAGGCACAGAGCCCGGCTCCCCCCGCCCCAGGCAGGGCCGTCTCAGTGCCCGGCTGAGCGCCCCGCCTGCCCAGCTCCTACTTCAGAGGAGCCACCCCCGGAGCCTGCCGGTGCTGGGCTCGCCCCGTGGGACCCAGGGCTGCGGGACTCTTGGGTGGGGGGCGAAGTCAGGGAGCAAGCTCCAGCGGGCCTGCCCGTGTGGTATTTTGACGGCTCCGTGTCCAGGGTCTGGCAGTGTCCTCTGACGGGCACTTTGGAAGAGGACAGAACCGAGCTCCGTGGGATGTGTTTCGTCAGGAGCCACGCGAGCTCTGGGAGCTTTCTTGTTGACGCTCCGCATGCACCCACTGAACACCTCACCCGCTCCCTGGGTGGTGAGGAGGCCGGAGGATGGGACCCCGCTTACGCTGGCGTGCCTGAGCTCCCGCGTGAGGACGGCACCTCGCCTTCCCTGCCCTCTGCCGCCCCCCCGGCTGGTCCCCTCCTGCCGAGACCCCCACGGACGAGGCCACACTGGTCCAGCGGGCCGCCCTGTGACGTGGGCTTGCCCCAACTTTCTTCCAGCTCCGTGTGGGAACTTCACGTCGCGTCTCCCCTACTGAGCCGGATTCTCGTGTGACAGAGTGAAGGTGGCCGGCACCTTATCTACGTATCCCCACAGCTGAGGCTCGTGCTCTAGTGGTTGTGGGTGCTCAGTGCGTATTTGAACGGACGGGTCTGTGGATGCGTGAGTCGATGGGTAGGTGAGTGGGCGGGTGGGTGAGTGGATGGATGAGTCAGCGGGTAGGTGGGTGGACGGATGGATGGGCCGATGAGTGGGTGAGTGGGTGAATGGGTAGATGGCTGGAGGGTGAGTGAGCGGGTGAGCGGATAGATGGATGGATGTGTGGGTCTGTGGGTAGGCAGGTGGATGGACGAGTGGACAGACAGACTGTTCCTTCCACCGGGCACGCATCTGCACATCCTTCCGGGTCCCAGCGGGCACTTACCACAGCTCAGGTCCTCCAGATGCGCCCTTCCCTGCTCTCACCCTGTCTGGTGTTTGGTCCTTAAGCATGTGTTTTATGTGTCACGTTTGCTCCCTGGTGAGCTCACCCACTCGGAGACTCGGGGCCTGGTCTTGCCTTGTTGGGGGCAGAGTCCCGGCGGCCCCCACCCCAGAGCTGTGCAGGGTGCAGGTGCTTAGAAAATAGCTCATTGCTGTGGGGAAGGGCTGGGCATGGCGGGCTCAGCTGCGGGGCACTAAGTGCTGGGGGGAAAGAGAGAGGGACCAGGGATGGGCACACACACATTTTCTGTTTCTGAGTCCGGGGCCCCAGAGCCCAGACCTCGGGCGGCCACGTGAAGCCACGTCATCTGTGCTGAGGGGCTGTCGGTTCCTGAAAGACAGCTGTTCTGGGTCAAAACCCTGGATGAGATCCTATTTCTTATTATTTTGCATGGAAAGAATCCCCCAAAACTCCAGCTGGTTTCCCAAGAGGGACCTAACCCTGCGGTAGGCCGGTGTCTGAGCAGCCCAGCACGGCAGGTGCCGCCCCCTGAGGGCCAGACAGCACGGTCGCTGACCGTTGGTGGCACCACAGTAAGCAAAGTCCACGTCAGAGACATTGTGCGGACGGAAGTTGCCCATCCCGAACGGTTTTTCTCCGGGAGAAGCTGAGGGGGAAGGGAGTTGTCGTGGGCGCTTTTTTGCTGGTCATTTAAAGTAGCGGTGTGCCCTCGGCTTAGAGCCTGATACCTGGTCACTGTGGGGAGCACGTGGTTCTGCCTTCTAGAAAGGTCCGAGGCGATGGCCAGCGGGCGAGTTGGGCCGGCAGGCTGCGGGTGGGGAGGGTGCAGGCTGCAGGGGAGGAGGAAGGGTGGGGGCGGAGCCTGGGGCCCCCAGGTGTGCTGCCTCCCACGTGGCCAGCGGGAGCAGCTTTCCCAGCGGTCTCTGTGTTTGCAGGCCTGGCCGGTGGGAAGGAGTTTTATTTAAGGATTATCACTTGATTTTTATTTTTGGCTGTGGCTGGGCCTGTTGAATTCTGTGCCAGGAGGACTCCTGCTTGAGAGTTCTACTTTTACACATTTAAAAATAGCCTGGAAGCTGGTTCCTTCCTCCCAGTGACTCCCCTGGAGGCTGGGGCGCCGGGTTGGGCCGTGGCCCACGCTGTCTGGGTGTGTGGTGGGCATGGCCCAGGGCGTCCTCTCTCTGTCCCTCCGAGTCCGGGTGGCCGTGGGCTGGCAGTGGAGGAGGTGCCCGGAGTCCCCGGTCAGCTTGCCGACCCTGCCCGCCTCTCGGGCTCGGGGGGGGGGGGGGGGGGGGGGGGGGGCGCCTGCTGGACTCTGTGCGCGAGCCCTGCACGGGGTGCCTTCCCACACCCTGCTGTTTTCGGGGCTCCACGTCTGTAGCTCATTTTGCCTTATCCCTTGGCAAGCAGCGGTCAGCAGTCTCTGTAAGGGGCCCCGAACGCCCCCACTAGAGCAGGACCTGGCTTGTGTGGACCCTGCCGCTGCAAGGAGGGGGCATTTGGGACGAGGGAGCCAAGGCTTAGAAAGTCCGAGCGTCCCTCAGGGCTCACCACACCCCCGGGCCTCCGCCTGCCCTGAGTCTGCTGCCCAACGGCTGTCACGGGAGTGGGTGGCATCATGCCATGTGCCCGCCGCTCTCACGGGGGCCCCACTGGACAGCCGTGCAGGGAGGGAATTCACGAATTCTGGGACAGACTCCTGCCTTCCAGGTGCACCCCCGGTCCTGGAAGGTCTGGGGATTCAGACTCCCTCCTCAGGCAGGCATTTGGGCTCCCACAGCCTCCCCCGGGCTCCCGGCTGCCCCCAGCGTTCTGCTGCGGCACCCCCGTGGCCACACCAGTCCTTGGAAGGGAGCGAATCGCTGTGCTGGGGACCTCACTGTGTGACCCTGGCGGGCCCGGTGGTCTCTAACGCGGCCGCCTTTCCTGCCCCGCAGGGTCCTGACTTGGTGGCCTGATGTGCCAGGGTGTGGCTTCCGCTCCTGGGGACCCCGCCTGTAACTTAGCCGCTGGTGCCTGTGGACTGATGGGCATCTGGCCCCCTGCAAGGGTGGCTCCCACGGCCCGTGAGGCAGGCCGCACCCCCACGAAGAGGCAGAGAGGGGCTCCGAACAGCCTGAGCGCATGCTGCACCAAAATGGCGCATGTAGGGCGTGGGCTTGTGGGAGTGTGGGCGACCGGATGTCCTCTGTGCGGGTACTTCTCACGACGGGACTTCAGAGAGTCAGAGCTCTCGTGGTCAGGGCTGGTGGGGCACTTTTCGAATCCCGCTTCAGGTGGGGCCCGGAGAGAGGCGGGGAGGAGATGGGTGGGAGGAGGGGGCTGCTGGGGCCGCTGCATCTCCTGAGGGCCATTTGACTCAGGAAAGGGGTCCGTTCTGTGTTTTGTGACCTGTGGGTTCCCGTGGGGCAGGTGGAAGGAGGGACCCGTCCCTCCCTCCCGGGGCCCAGTAGGGCCTCCTTGTACGCAGTCTTGTCTCAGGAAGGAATGCGGGGCGGAATCCTGGCCCCCAAAAGTGTCTGCGCCCTCATCGCCAGAACCTGCCACCATGTCACCTTCGTGGCCCAAGGGACTTGTAACTGAGTTAAGGATCCGAGAGGGGGGCCATCCTGGTTACCCGGTGTGCCCAGTCTGATTAATTACAGCAACTCCCGCGAGAGGGAGACAGAGGGTCAGGGGAGACGTGACGATGGAGTCCATGTGAGGTGGTCCCGTGCTGAGACCACGGGAGCCTCGCGCTCTGGCAGCCGAGTGTCCAGGCCCGGGGCCCGGGCTCTGCAGAAGGAAGGCTGGTCGCTGCTGGAAAGGCTGTGGTCTGGGCTCTGAGGTCAGACGGCGTCGGGGTCAGAGGCGGCCCCCAGGGGAGGCTGGGTGGAGCGAGACCGGCTCAGAAGTTGCCACTCAGCGGGAAGGGAGGAGGGAGAAATCGATGGCCATGGGGGGGCGGTGGGGGTGGGTAGGGTTGTGCTGCTGTGTCCTGTGCCCCGTGCACTGTGATTGACCTAAATATGTCACCAGCTGGGGGGACAGGCCGGAACACCCACGCTCCCTGGGTCTGGTCAGTATTTCAGGCTCGGGGAGAGAGCCGCGTGGCCTTGCAGAGAGCTGTTCGCTCAGAGGACGGGAGGGAGACGGCCCCAAATGCCAGCTGGGTTTATTTATCCAGACGTGTCTGTGCCGCCAGCAGAGGAGGCGCTGGAAGAGGTGGACGTGTCCTTTCCGGGAAGGGGGACGGGCAGACTTGCCTGGCTGCGTCCTAGGGTGTGAAACCGTGAGCCGCTGCCCCGCACTGGCTGGAGGCGGGAGGGGCTTTGTGGCGCGGGGCTGAGGGCCGGGGGTGCGTTCGTCTCTGTTCCGCAGGGGGCCGCCGACCCGGGGAGGCCAGGAGACCGGGGGCCAGTCCGGGGCTGAGGTCCCAAGCCTCCATCCTGGGCAGGGCAGGGCAGGGCAGGGCCGAGCCGAGGGGCCTTAACCCCCGAGGGTGTTAAGAGGACCTGGCTCTCGGCTGCCCCGCGTCTCTGAAACCACCTGTGATGGTGAGTGTGTCTTTTTTTGCTCAGCGCACCAGCGGCTCGTGGGGCGGAATCTGGGTGTCCACACGTGTCCACGTAGGCTTGGCCCACAGTTGCCACGTGGTGGAACCCAGCCACGTGTTGAGCTTCCGCAGGTTGGCCTCCTGGGGGAGGGAGCTCGGGGGCGGCCAAGTTAAGTAAAGTGTGGTTTCCTGCCAATGATGCAGGAGGGGCTGACTGCCTGTGGATGGGGGAGGCGTCCGCAGCTGCCTTGACCTTCAGACGGAGCTGAGATGCACAGAGGTTTTTGGGGTGCGTGTGGGTGTTGGGACGGGAAAGCTCGAGAACACCCCAATCTGGGCACTTGTGAGGTGGCCCCCGGGGTACCTGACTTGGCCAATGGCCACTCCCCCGGGGGAGAGGTGCCCTCACCCCTGTCCAGGGCTGTCTGCCCGTCAGCACGTGGTGGACAGGACCCCGTGGAGGCTCACCCCGAGGTTCATCCACTGGCTTATCCAGTGAGTCTTGACCGGGCACCTGCTTAGACCAGGCCCACCGCAGGAGGACCACACTGCTCCGAAGCGAGTGCCGTGGGAGGAGGCTGGGCAGTGCTGTGTAGGCACACGGGAGGGCAGAGCTCTCCCACTGCCGGTGTGCGGGCGCCCTCTTGGAAGAGGGTCCCCGGGCCCTACCTGTGTCGGGACCCACCTCCCAAGGGGCCCAAGGGCCAGTGGGGAGCCGTGTCCAGGCCAGCCCCCTGGGGCCAGTATACACAGAAGATGTGCTCACAGGGGCCACCTGATGCCTGCTCCGGCCGGGGTGCAGTTGCTTCATCACGGCAGCGTTCCCTTTGACGAAGCCCGGTGCATAATACGCGCACAGTGGGCGTTTGCTGAGGAAGTTGTGTGCGAGCAGGTGGTCTCTCTGGGCAGCTGGGCTTGGTGTGGGGCCGAGTGGAAGTCTCTGTGGAGGCCGGAGCTCCCGGGCCGATAACGTGCTAAGCTGTGGGTCCCCGGTCGCCCGAGCACCTCCCAGCCGGTGCCGTGTGTGCCCGGAAACCACAGGTGGGGGCTCCCAGTCCTCCTGAGCCCTCAGGGTGGGTCCCCGGGAGCCCCAGTGCAGGGCTGGGGACGGCTGAGGCCTGACGCGTGGGGGCTGGCAGGTCCGCTGCACAGGGTGCGGGTGTCCTTCGGGGGCCGGAGGCCTCGTGCCGGGGCAGCGGCCCCTCCCTCACCACTGGTGTCCTCGCCGTCGGGCCCCCGGCCAGTCCCGGTGTGTGCGCCCTGCAGCTGACACGTCTGCTCCTGCTGCCTGAGAACTCGCTGGGCTGTCCGTTCACCGTGCCTTTCCTGGCTTCTCCTTGGGCCAGGCTGGGCCCTGGGCCTTCACAGACAGTGGACAGACGGGGACTGTGGGCTCGAGCCAGGGGATCCTGCACGAGTGTAGACTTAGAAACGTGCTGTGTTTCTAGCGGTCACGTTTGCTGAGCCTTGATCTGTGGACCTGCATCCCCTCTAGGAATCCCCTCCCAGCACCCTGAGGAGAACCCATGTTGCCCACGTTCCTGTTAGAGCAAACCCATGAGGGAAGTGACAAAATGCCACGTTGAATGTGTGGGGAGCGGTCAGGGAGGTTGCTCTGGGAGGGGAAATGGTGCCTTTGAGACTGAGTGGCAGGGAGGGGGGCACCAGCATGTGCAAAGGTCCTGGGGCAGGGTCAGACCGTGGGCTGATCTCTGAAAGGCGATCCCTGTGGCGTGGACCCAAAGAGCAAAGCCGAGGGAAGAGCAGTGAGACACAGCAGGTGAGGCGGAGTGCGGGGCATCGCTTTGGAGGGATTCGCTGAGTGGTTGGATTTCATCGCAAGCCCCTGCCGACTTTCAGGCAGGACGGCGGCAGGAGTGCTGTTTAGAGGTGGATTGGAGGGTGTAAGGGGGCCAGTTAGGAACCAGGGTAAGAGTTGGGACCAGGAGGATGGGTGGGTTTGGGGCGACGTGCAGAAGTCCCAGTGTGTGTGGCGGTGTGCCTGGCACAAGTCCCCTTTGCCATAAACCTGGCTGGCTACCGTGAGCGGGGACACGCGGCTGCCTCGGCAGGGCCGGGGGGGCGGGGCTCAGCTGGGCTTCCCGCAGCCCTGGAGCTGGGGCTCCGTGCTCCTGTCACCTGCCTCCCTGGCCGCCTTCCCTTGCTGCCTGGCCCCCGTTGCTGGCTCTGACTCAGAAGTGGCTCTCTGGACCTGGGCAGAGACCACCCTCTCCTCTCCCCTCTGCACAGCCCCCCTCATGGGGCCTGTTCTGTGTCCAGATTCAGCGGGTCCAGAGGCCTCAGTCTTTGGGGAGACTTAGCTGTGTGGGGGCCACCCTGCTTCACCCCGGGACTGAGGGGGTCTGCGTGGGAGCTGGGAGGGACCGCTCCCTGTGGCGTTGGCCTGTCCTCTTTCTGTGCGGGACCTTCTCCCAACAGGCCTCAGTAGCAGGAGGGGCCCGGAGGGGCCGGCGGGTGCTGGAGGGTGCTGGGCGCAGTTGCCCAGAGCCGGGTGGATCCCAGCGAGGTTAGACGCACGGGAGGGCCTCGCGCACTCCAAACGCTCACCGAGCAGGTGGGCCCCGGCCCTCGCACACCCGTGTTCTTCGTGAAATCCGGCGAGCCGCGAACAACCCAGGCAGGAGGTGTGGCCAGGCACCCTCGAGGCGGGAGGGTCTTCTGACCTTGGGCCTCTCGGCCTGCCCGTGTGCCGTCTGGACACAGAGCCCTGCCGTCACGCACCGTCCTGCTGCAAGCCAGTCTGCGCTTGGGGCCTCCGGCTGCCGTGCTGACCTTGGCCTGAATTTCGGGGGCTCGGGCTCAGCCCTGTGTCCCCAGGTCTGGGGAGGCAGCCAGGACAGGAAAGGAAGCCTCTGGGTCTCCCCCGGTCCCTCCCCTGGTCCCTCCCCGGCCCCCCCTCCCCCCAGGCCAGCGAGGGTCTCACCATGACTGGCAGCGAGGGGCAGCGGAGGCCTGCACTCCCGCCACTGGTCAGACTCGGGGGGGTGTCCTGGCTCTTCCCCGGCTCCAGGCCTCACCTCCGATTTTGGTGAATTAGTCGGTCGCGTTCCTGCGTCTCAGGAAGACCTTTCCAGGACTCGAGCCAAGTGTGGCTTTTCCTGAGTCCACAGGGCTCAGTTCTCCTCGGCGCCAACCCCCCTCACCCGCTCACACGTGCCCCGCGACGCCCGCCCACCCCTCGGACTCACTCCCTGAACGGGGCTGTTCTCACTGTCCGGGTCCCCAGAGGGCCAGCCTTTGTGTGGCTCACTTCTCTGTCACAAGTGTCCTGGTGCGCGAGGCCACGCGCTGGTCCCGTGAAGAGCGGCGAGATACCCGTCCGTCAGGGTGACCGCGAGCGCGGGCCTCCCCACCGCTCTGTTCCGTCTTGCTCGGGCCCCAGCTCAGCAGACTTGTTTCATGACTTTAACCGTTGACTAAAAGGGGGAGGTGGGATCATCGGCCCCCAGCAGATGCCTGTGGAGGAGGCTCTTCCCGGGTCTCGGCCTCGGCAGCACCGTCGGCGTGGGGAGCCGTCTCTCTTCGGGACGTGTTCTCTGGGGGGGCTCGTGGCTGGGCCACGGCACGTGTCGGGGGCTGCCGTGGCCGCGTCCCCGTTGCACCTGCCTCTCCCTGCAGGGCGCTCGGGGTCTCTCAGCAGGTAGCCGTGACCTGTTTGGATGCGGGGAGCCCAGCCCAGCCCCGCGAGGAGGCAGGTCTTCGGTCCCTCACACCTGTGCGGTCCGTCTGTCCCCGGCGGGTGGCGACCCCTCTAGGAGGCGATGCAGAGCCTTGAGAAGTGAGGGCTGGTGTCCGGGGGCAGAGTGGAGACGGCCGAGCTCCGTGCCGTCGTGGGGCTGTGACGAGAGCAGGGCCACCGCGTGTCCCGCTCAGAAACGAGAGAGCCTTCTGCACCGCGACAGGGAAATGCAGGAGCCGAGGATTTTCAGGGGGACTCTCGCATTTTGCTGTGATACGAGACTCGGCACAGCCCTCGAGAGTTGAACCAGTTGCCCGCGGCCAGCTGTCGCTCCCCAGGCGTTTGTGGGGGAGCCGGTGGGGGAGGCGCTCTGAGGGGGGCAGAGACAGCCGGGGCCCGGTGCTCCTGGGCGGCGCCCGCCGACAGGGTCTGCTCCTGAGGAACGGTGCAGAAGGCAGGGCCCGCCTGTGGCCGCGCCGGTTCCTCCGGCTCCCCCGTGAGGTCACGGCCCAGGCTGCACTCGGGGCACACCGAAGCCCGGCGGAAAGCGCGGGGGCTCCGCAGTGGGCATTGTAGTGCGGGTGGGCCGCGGGGCGGGCAGGAGGGCCGGCGTGGGGACACCCGGGAAAGGCCGAAGCCGGTGGCCGAACCCTGCGTCCGAGCCCTCCCGTGGTGCCCGCGCCGTCGAGGGGCAGGGTGGACCCGGGCGACGGTCACCTCGCAGCTGTCTCCCTGCAGAGGAGGAGCTCCGCAAGCTGAGGGAAGAAACCAACTCGGAGATGCTGCGGCAGGAGCTGGACCGGGAGCGGCAGCGGCGGATGGAGCTGGAACAGAAGGTCCAGGAGGTGCTGAAGGCCAGGTGAGGAGGGGGCCGAGGCCCCCCGCTGCCCCCGCGGGCGCCTCCTTGCCCCTGAGCCGCCACGGGGGTCGGGACCCCTTCCTGAGCCACCTGCCGCACGCAGCGACCTCGGGGTTCGCCCGCCGCGGAGGGTCACCCTCGTCCCGGCAGCGCCCCTCCGCTCTGGAGGTGACGCCCCGGCTTCTGGGGGGGGACGGTGTGGGCCCTGCTGTGGGTGGAGCTGTCCCTGGCGCGTGGCCCCCTCGGCACCCCCCACCTCTGCCCGCGAGAGCCGGGCCTCTGCCTCACGGTGCCGCCAGCGAGAAGCGGGTCATTCCGGGGGGTGTTTGTACATTCGGAGACCCGTGCTCTCCCTGTCCCTGCAGGCTGGCGGCCTGGCGGACGAGGCCGCTGCTGGGACATCCCCGCCAAGAGCTGGTTCCTCTGTGGGGTGGGCGAGTGCATTGTTGTTACCGAGTGTCGTCACCAGCTCTGGTTCCGAGGATCCCCCCCAGGCTCCAGGTGCCCCGTGCACGGGGTTTAGTCGGTGGGAAGGCGATGGCCAGACGCTGGCTTCCTCTCAGGTCTTACCCGTTGGTGGTCAGCTCCCGGGAGCTGGGGGCACCTGGCTGTCTTTGGAGGAAGGGTCTTTACCCTGCTCTGCAGGCGTTTAGGACAACTCGTGTGTGTTTTTGGGCAGCGTTGAAATCGGGCTGTGTTGCCTGTCCCCGCAGGTCAGTGTGGCTGTTTCGGGGTTCTTCGGGACTCCCTGGTGGGGGGAGGCCTCGAGATTGTCAGGGGAGGGACTCACCCTACTTTGCATTCTGCCCCGTCCCAGACATCGGCACATGGGCCTCAGCCAGGACTTTACCTGATGCTGAACTTTCTTACGTGGAAATCTGTAGACGTGCAAAGATTCAATTACGTTTTAATTATGCAAAGAGGTGCAGCGAGTCACCTGACCTGGACGGATGCTGGGAGATCCAGGGACTGGATCCTGTCCCCGGGTGCCTTCTCAGCCTGCCGGCCATGGCCAGCCTTCTGTGGTGCGTCACAACGCCGTCTCCCCGACAGAACGCACTTCTGTCTGGGGCAGATGCGTGTTTGGGTCCAGCCTCGCCCGGAGCCCTTGGCTGGAGGCTGCAGTCCCCCCAGTGGCCTTGAGTGGTGTTTGCCCACGTGTCTGCTCTGTCCGTTTCCCAGCCCCCGCCCGGCCTCACTCCCCAGCCCTTCACCAAAGTCCCCTCCCAGTTCTGAGGACGCAGAGGGACCAGTCTCCCACAGGTCTGCTTGGGGGCCAGCTGGGTGATTATAGTTAAGGAACATCCGGGCCAGGACCCAGGAAGCTAAGGGTCCTGGGGTGCCTCGTGGGGCTGCTCCCCTGCTTTATGTGGGGGTGGGGTTTAGGAACCTTCTGGAAACTGAGGCCTGAAGGGGGAGGTACAGGGAGAAGCAGGTTTCATGCAAGAGATGACTCTTTCTCTCTCTCTTTTTTTTTAATATTTGTTTATGTTGAGAGAGAGAAAGCATGAGCTAGGGAGGGTCAGAGAGAGAGAGGGAGAGAGAGAACCCCAAGCAGGCTTTGTGCTGTCAGCGCAGAGCCCAGCATGGGGCTTGATCTCACGAACCGTGAGATCGTGACCTGAGCTGAAATCAAAGAGTCTGACGCTTCACCAGCTGTGCGTCCCACAAGTGATGACCTTTTGCACCGTCACCTTGATGTCTGTGTGGGGGTGGCCGTGGGCCGTCCCTGCTGGGTGAGCGTGTGGAGGGGCCCCTGCACGTGCACGCGCACACACACACACACACACACCCAAGCTGCAGATGAGTTGTAGGATTGAAACCTGGGGATTAGGTTTACGTAAACCTCTGTTTTGGTTTTAAAGAGAATTTCTGAAAAACCATCTTGGTTAAAGCTTATTTATCAGTAGGCAAAGGCCTTTTCCAGTTCGCGGTCCAAAAGCCACGTGGAAACACCGCCCTCCCGCCTTGTGCCCGTCTGTGGCCAGGCCTTGCCTGGGACCCCGGCCTCGGGCCCTCCTCTCGGGCCGCTCCTGTGCTGGGCCCCAGGCCATACTGAGCCTTGGTGGGGGCTGCTCTGTGTGTGGGGTGAGATGGACCCCCCCAGCCCAGGGAGGGTCGGGGGCAGAGTGAGCCTGGCGCCCGGCCCTGGCATCACACTTGGAACCTCCCGGGCCTCAGTGCCCTCTGGCCTCGGACGGGTTGCGGATCAGAAAATTGGATTTTCAAAAAGCAATTCAGGCACATTCCACTCCAGCCTTGTTGGCCGATCATCAAGCATTAGCATAGGTTGTTCCGGAACATTTGAGTGAGTCCACGGGTGTTAGAAATCCAAGGCCCCTTTTTTCCGATCGAGGTCACACGGCTCTTGTTTCCCTGAGGTCACCCCGTTGGTGTCCCCCTTGACCGGGAGCTGCGGGTGGGACCGGGCGCCCCAACGTCTTAGGCTGCGATGTCCCGATGCGCCATCTCCCCGCTGCCCGCCGCTTCCTGTGTCCCGTGCACGTAACAGGCACCGACAGCAGCCCAGGTCTGGTGGGACGTGTCGCCCGGAGTGCCCACACCCGTGTCCTCCGGCCTCTCCCAGGGGGCGGCACGCAGCCCGTTACTGTTGAAATGGCTCTTTGTTTCTAGCAGGTAATCGTGTTAGAAAAGTCAGTTAGTGCCCGCGTAAACCGAGCCCAGGGCCCCAGAAAGCGGCCACCGGCCACCCGGACCCCGGGCCCACCTGTGGCTCAGGCAGGGCCGTGTCCTTGGCAGCGCACGCCTGGGCCCGGGCTCGGCAGGAGCACATTTGTTAGCGCTTCTCAGGTGGGCTGCAGCTTCCGGAACCTCCAGGCTCACCGGAGACATCCTGGTGTTGAGGCCGTCACCCGTGCCTGGGAATGGAAGGCACTCCGTCGGGTCCTGGGCGCCTCTCCTGCTCCCAGTAAACCCCTGTCGGTGGGAGCTCTGGGCGTGGACGGCTGTTTGGGCCGCCCGGCCCCCTCCTCCCTGGCCGTGGCTCCCTTCTCTGGGACTCCACCTCTGTCTCGTGTGTTCCTCACCCACTGCCTAGTGAGGCTGCAGGCCTCGCCCACCCTGCCTGTCTCCCGTCCAGCTCGTCCCCTGCGCCTCCTGCTCCAGATTCCAGTCGCGGCTTTCGAGCCCGCAAACCAGGTCGGTTCACGGAAGTGTGGCGTGAAATCCCGTTACGTGAACAGAGCAGAAACCGCCCCCCGTCCTTCCCCGAAGCTGAGGGTCTCCCGGGCCTGGCATCTCTACCTTGAAAGAGTCCTCTGTGTTCCACCCCGCCCCCCAAGCCCCTGCTGAATTCTGCCTGGGGCTCCACCCTCCCCACATCCTGGGGTCCCTGCTGGCCTGGGAGCCACAGGAACAGTGCGTTGCGGCCCGGCCAAAGCACCACCCGGGGGCTGGGGGCTGGGCCAGCTCCATCAGGCCCTTTGGCTGAAAGATCAGTAGTCAGGGTCTGGCAGGTGGACAGAACTCCAGGCGAGGGCTCTGAGGCCGGGGGACTGCCGTGATCCGTTGTGGCCGGGCCGCAGGGACAGGAAGCCAGGCAGGTGGCTGGCACGGGCATCACCCAGCCTGTGGCCTTGCACGGGGCTTGCTGAGTACGTGCATCGATAAGTGTCTTTTCATTAGCATGCAAGTTAATTAGCGTAAGGGGTATTTATTCGGAACTTAATAAAGAAACAGATGTGTTAGGAGCGCCTGGGTGGCTCAGTCGGTTAAGTATCTGACCCTTCGGCTCAGCT
Organism: Panthera onca; assembly: GCF_046562875.1. NCBI lineage: Eukaryota > Metazoa > Chordata > Mammalia > Carnivora > Felidae > Panthera > Panthera onca. The sequence goes on from NC_138345.1 coordinate 138,293,168, forward strand.
CAGGATCTCACGGTCCAAGCCCCACATGGGGCTGTGCCGAGGGCGGAGCCTGCTTGGGATTCTGTCTCTCCCCCTCTCTGCCCCTCCCCCCGCGTACTTGCTCTCTCTCAAAATAAATAAATGAACTTAAAAAAAAGCAGACGTGTTAATAGGAGAGGAAAGGATTGCATGTTTATTAGTGATTACTCGGTTATTAAAAAAACAGCAAGAAAAGCGTGTCCGTCACGAACGCGACTCTGTGAGGCCCGGACGCCGTCGCAACGTCTGAGCCGTCAGGTCCCAGTGGAGCCCAGCTGCTGGGAAGGAACACTTGAGTGCGGTGGGCTCCCTGAGTGCCAGGACTTTGCAGAGCCCGGACTCGCTTGGAACTAACAGGACTCTTGCCCCTTCTCCCCTCCCTTTAAGAACCGAGGAGCAGACGGCCCAGCAGCCTCCGAAGGGGCAGGCCCAGGTCAATAACGGAGCAGGTAGGGCCCCTGTGGGCGGCCGGGCCGGGGTGGGGTGGGGGTTGGGCCCGTTCCTGGGCACACCTGCCCACGCGGGGTCTCCGTGCGTCGGGCCCCCGTGGGCGGCTCCGGTTGTGAGCTGGCGAGCGGTCACAGCAAATGAGATGTGATTTTATTGTTCTGTAAAGATGCCACACGGCACCCGCTCCAGCCCTTCCCGACTGAGGAGCGTCGTCCTCACACTGGCCTCTCGGCCACTGACCTGGGGGCCGCTCCCTGGGTCAGGACACAGAAGCCTCTTCTCTGCACCTCCCCGCCTGCCGAGCCCTGTTCTCTATCTCGCTCTACCCTTTGTCCTTCCTAACGATGTCCTGGGAGGAAATGGGATTTTCTGTCCAGCTGTCTAGGGATCTGACCCGGGGTGGGCCTGGCCCTCCCATCTCCTGACGTAGGACCCGTTCCCACGGGCTGACCACTTGTGAGCACCCCCTCTGTGCTGGGAGCTCAGAGTCATGCTGGCAGGGCCTCGAGGTCAGGCCTGTCTCACATACAGCTCAGGAAACCGAGACCCAGGAGGGAAAGCCTCTTCAAGGGGCACCCACCACGTGGAGGCCCAGACAGGTCCTGTCTTCCAGCGGGGACGTGCAGGTAGGCCGGTCCGGGTACAGGGCCGGCTGCTGTGCCCTGTCATCGTCTCCCCGGGCCCCTCCACGCTCAAGACCCGGGTTCCAAGCCAGGAGCGGCAGGAGAGACCCCGAGGTCCCGGCTGTGCACCGTGATTGATGAGTCCCCTGCACGCGTGGGGAGTGTCAGAGAAGTGAAGGGCGGAAAGACCCCAACGCTCTGGGTCCCCAGCCGAGGTCCACTCGGTAGCCCTCGTCACCGGTGCGGTGTGTGGGCAGAGGGAGGGACAGTGGGAGGAGGGGACAGGTGCTCTGCGTGGTGCCCCCCGCCCCTCAGCCAGCACGGAGGGGTCAGCAGCGCCCGAAGCCTGTCCGGGCCACAGGCCCGACGTAGACCTGGGGGTTGGCATACCGGAGCCTCCTGTCTGACTTCACGGTTTTAAAAAAAGGTTTCTGCATTTTTAAACGGCTGGAAAAAAATGAAAGGAATGTGGATTTCACAATTGAGCATCCATAGTGTGGTTTCATGGGGACGCAGGCGGTCCCACCGGGTCACGTACTGCCCGTGGCTGCTGTCCAGCCGTCCAGGTGGCTGTAGCATTCACTGCTTTGCCCACCTCTGCGTGCGCTGAGCACAGTCCCGCTCCAGGGAGGGGTGAGAGGCCCCCAGACGCTCCCCGTTCCTTTCCTCTCCGAGACCTCTGTTCCCTGTGCCTGGGCGGCCTCTGTGTGCACAGACCTGGCCCGGTAAGAGTGTCACGCGGGACCACGTCCCTCCCCTCCCTCTCCTTAATTGTGGCGGGACAGCGCCCCCTGCGGGTGACTCTGTGCGGAGCACTCAGGGTGCGTGGTTTCCTCCTGGTTTTCTGAATCTGTGAGGTGGGTCCCCTTCTGAAGGTCTTGGTCGTGGGGGGCAAAGGCCGCGTCCTTCACTGGGGCCCCCGCCAGGACACAACCCCCGGGCGCACACGTTCCCTGGCCGTCCCTCAGGTCCACGGCGTCCCAGGGGGTGAGCCCCCAGCCAGAGAGAGAAAGGGAGGGCGACCCCGTCCCCGGGGGGGCGGGCCGTCTGCTGGGGCTGCAGCGGCTCCCCGGGAGGGGCGTGTGACAACAGAGACGCCACGGGGTCCGCGGTGGCCGTGGCGGGCCTCGTGGCGGGAGCGGGTCAGGCTCGGCGTCAGGGTGTCCACGCCCCACTGTATCCGTGTTCCTGACCGGGAGCCCCTCCCCGCAGACCGGCGGAGCCAGGGGCTGTGCCCCCGTGTCCAGAAGTGGTTCTACGAGAAGTTTGGGGAGTACGTGGAGGACTTCCGGTTCCAGCCCGAGGAGAGCACGGTGGAGACGGAGGAGCCCCTCAGCGCCCGGAGGTGGGGGCCTGCGGGGGGGAGGGGCCCTCGGGGGAGCCAGGCCAGCGCCCGGGGCGAAGCGACAAAGTGGCTGACGCCAGGGCCGGTCCCGGGGCACGGCCACGCGCCCTTCCCCAGGGAGCAGGGGCGGGAGCAGGGTCACGTGACAGGCAGCCCCCCCCCCCCCCCCCCAGCTCAACACTCTGGGCTTCGTGACAAGGCGTGTGGGGACCATCGTCTCGGGGACTCAGGTTCTGGGACGTGGGTGGGAGACGAGGGGCAGCACCGTAGGTGACACCCCCCCCCCAAGTTAGTGATCAGCAGTGAGCTGCACCTGGTGTGGGCCCCGCGTCCCAGGTCATGCTGTGCTCCCCGCGTGGCAGTGGAACATGGCGGTGGGGACGCGGCTGTGCAGGTGCTGGCACTCACCTCTCTCTCCCTCCCTCTTAGGTTGACGGAAAACATGAGGCGACTAAGTGAGTACCTAGCACGGCCGTGTGGGGCCAGGGGAGCGGGGCCTCGGGGCTGAACTGGACGTCTTTCCAGAAAGATGTTCCTGGAGGTTCCTTAGGAACAAGGCTCCCGTCAGCAGCATGTCCAGCACCACCACCCCCCCCCCCCCGCCATCCATCTGGAGCAGGACAGGATGAGGCCAGCTCTGCCCGTCCCCAAGCTGGGCCTGGACATGTCCCTCTAGGCCTGGAAGCCCCAGTGGAAAGCGGTGCTTCTCCAAGTATTGGCCAGGCCCCGGGCGATGACAGGCACCCCCCCCCCCCACCACCCCGGCTCCCTCTTTCTCCCGTGTGTGGCACAGGCGTGGGGGGGGGAGCGGCCAGCTGGCGGCTTGCGCAGGGATGGTGCGCAGTGGGTGGCACCGGGGTGGCTGGGAGAGGCCAGCTGGCGGTCAGGCGCCCCAGGAATCCAGGTTGTTCGGGGCCCCCTGCGCTCATGCCCCTTGCGCTGCTGGCTGCCCCCCGGGGTGTGCCTGAGTGCCGGCCTCACCGCGGTCGTTCTGTCCCCAGAGCGTGGTGCCAAACCCGTCACCAGCTTCGTGAAGAACCTCTCTGCCTTATCGGACTGGTACTCCGTCTACACGTCCGCCATCGCCTTCACCGTGAGTCCCCCGGGGTCAGAGACGGTCTGCCAGCCCCCCCCGGGCGGCCAGCGCGGTCTCCCACCTGTCCCCAGGGACGCACTGCCCCTTAGCCGCTCTGGCTGTGCAGTGGGGACTGTGCTGCTACCCGGCCCTGGGTTGTCTTGAGGGCATTGCGGGGGAGGGGGAGCCCCAGACAACCCCCCGGGGCAGCGCCTCAGAAACAGGCCTCTGTCCACACCTCCGTCTGCTCTCCTGGGTGAGTCGGGGAGAGGCTGGTGAGGAGGCTTGTCTGCCCAGGGGCGACCGAGCTCCCTCCCACTGGGCACCTGGGGCTGGGGGAGGCTCCTGGCCTGGGGGCCCAGCTGGGCCTCTGCGAGCCCAGTCCTGGGGAAGGGGTGGGAGAGCAGTAGGCCGGCATCGCGGCCTGCTCTGGGCAAAGGGGACTCGGCCCCCTGGCCCGAATCGTCCTGCCGTAGCCGGCCCCAGCCCCGCGCAAGGAGACCCTTCCATCACTGGCAGGGGGACACAGGCCACCCACCTGCCTGCCAGGCACCGTGGCCAGAGAGGGGCAGCCCCATCTCTGCATTTTGGAAGGTTCTGAGGCTGCCCTAAAGCCCACAGCCCGGTGCCAGCCCCGGGGGGAGAAGGGCATTTTGCTCCTTTACAGAGAATAGGACTCGGACGCGGGGCCCCGGCCCTGCCTTCATCCCGGAGGCTCCCCCTTCACAGGCCCTTTGCCCCACGAGGCCTTTGATAGTGGTCCTGCCTGTGTGTTATCACCAAGAGACGTGCCCGCCATTCAGGCCCTCCTTCCTGGCCTCCTGTGCCTGAAACCCCCTGCACTCCACTCTCTGCCCTGTCTGAACGTCTGTTGTGTGCCAGGCACATGGCACATCGTGGGTTCTCAGCCAGCGGTCGGCCACCTCGCCTGGCCGTGCTGAGTCCTGGCGGGGCTTCGAGCTCTTCCCTGGGGAGCCGTACCTGGGGCCGGCAGGGACCCGTGCCCATCCCAAGCCACGTCCAGTAGCTGCCTCCCAGGGGCGCCCCCTCCCTGCACACCCAGAGCGGCCCTTGGTGCCACCCCTCGGAACCCCTGCTGAGAAAGCAGCTCTTCCTGGGGCCTCCCCGTCACGCACTCCCTCCTTTGGAGAGCCGCTGGGGGCCTGGGCGCCCACCTCCCATCGTGGTGTGGCAGGGCGGGGGGTCGGGGGGAAGGAGGAGGGGGTGGCCTGTCCGGGTGCCTGACCATCTCCCTCCTACCCGCAGGTGTACATGAATGCCGTGTGGCATGGCTGGGCCATCCCCATGTTCTTATTTCTAGCAATTCTGAGGTTATCCCTCAATTACCTCATAGCCAGGTGAGCGTGCTGGTTTGCCCGTGTACGTGGAGGTGCCATCTCCCTGAGCCGGGGCCGCCTCGCACACAGGTGTCTGGGGGTAGTCCCGTGATGGGGTGGGGCTCCCGAGCCCCCAGGATGCCCGCCCCCACCCGGCTCGCTGGAGCCAGCGGCGGGTGATTTTCGAGCTCCCCGGCGGCTCTTCCGGAAGGCCGGCGGGTGCCCGCGGGCAGCTGCCCCCGCTCAGTGATGGTATCCCAGGAGCCTTGACGGGGCTGCAGAGTCTTTGTGCCCTGGGGGAGGGGGGGGTCCTGGCATTCAGAGTGAGGGTCCTTGCAATCACCAGCCCCAAGCAACATGCCCCGTCTTTCCTTCGCACCCTTGTGAGCACCTTCTGGGGGCTCCGTCGGGATGCCCCTTGTCCCCAGGCTGCCTGGTGTGTCTGAACATGCGGTTGCCCCAGCAGTGAACGTCCCTCCAGAGGAGAGCCCCCGTGTTCCAGATTTGTACGCAGCCGTTCAAAAGTTCACACTTCCGCATACGAGTGTTCCTAGCATCTCGGTGCCTGTTTGAGTTGGTTCACTTGAAAATGTTTTTTGTAGGGAAGCAAATCTTTACGTACTCGTGAGGGCGTCCTCTGTGCCCAGGCGAGGCACGATCAGCTAAAGTACTTGCTGTTACTGCTGTGGTGACTTACTTTGAAAGACCTGTCACTTCTGGGCCCCCGTGGGAGGGGCCGGTGAGGGTGACCTTGAATTGTCCATTCTCAAGAGCCAGGGGGCAGCCCTGGTGGGCACGGCAGCAGACGGCAGAGGGTCTCCGCAGCCCCTTCTGTCCCGCACTCCTTTCCGGTCGGGAGCACGGGGCTGGGGATCTGAGGTCCTCCCTCTAACGGCACCAGCTGTTAAAGGCCCGTGATTGTCTCCTCTTGACCAGGGGCTGGAGGATACAGTGGAGCATCGTGCCTGAAGTGTCTGAGCCCGTGGTAAGTCCTGGGAGGGCAAAGGTCTCGGCCTCCACCCGGTCAGGCCTCGACCCGTTGGCAGTGTGGGTTCCCTGAGGCCTCCAGCAGCAGCTGTGCGGATGCCCTGGGAGCCCTGCCTGGCAAGTCAAGGTCAGGGAGCGGAAAGCCAGCATCCCCGGGCACAGAGCCCTGGACGGCCACACTATGACCCCTTGCCGGCCGACACCCCAAGTGCCCCTTGCTGGCCCAGGCTTGGCGGCAGGGGAAGCAGGCCTGTCCTGACCCTTCCCAGCTGGGATGTGATCCGCTAGAGGGAGGTACGAAGGGGGCTGTCACGGTGTCTCCCTGGACCAGTGGACGTGTAGAGCAGGGATCAGCAAGCTCGCGGCCCTCCATCTGATTTTATAAATAAAGTTTTATTGGCATGTAGCCGTTCCCTTTCATGCACACACTGCTGTGGATGCTTTGGGGCAGCAACGGCCGGGTTTAGTAGCTGTGGCAGGGACCGCGTGGCCCACGGAGCTACAGGTGTTTATTCTCTGGCCCGTTACAGAAAGTTCGCTGACCTGCTCCAGAGGGAGACTCTGGCCGTGGGGTGGAGCTGCAGGCATGGGCGGGAGCTGGCAGTAGGGGTGCTGGGTGCAACGGTGCCACAGGGGTCAGGGCTCGGGGAGGGAGTCTCGGGGGCGGCAGGCCTGTGCCTGCTGGGCCCCGGTGCCCAGGACGCCCTTGGGAGGCTCTGGTTGAATGAGCTCAGACAAACAGGATGAGGTCAGCCCCCCCCCCCCCCCGCCTCAATTTCCCTTACTGCGAAGTGAGGGGCGGAGGGCTCTGTGCACGTTTGAAGACGACCCGTCAAGGTGCGATCCCTGCCGCTGCCCACCGCCCTCCCGGGCACCAGAGTGGTGGCTGCCAGGCCAGCCAGCCCATGCCGCGCGGGGGCAGCAGAGCGACCCTGTTCCCAGGGCTGGGAGGCCCCTGTGCTGTTCTTGGGACTCATTCCTCTGAGCTGCTCAGTTTCGGAGGACATTCTCTCCCGTCTGGCTGCAGGAGCCTCCAAAGGAGGACCTGACTGTGTCTGAGAAGTTCCAGCTCGTCCTGGATGTCGCCCAGAAAGCCCAGGTACTTCCCCCTCTCGGGCTCCGGTCTGGGGGCGCCTCTGTGCCAGCGTCGCCCAGCGGGGGCCCCCAGTGCCCCAGGCCTGGCTTGTCTGTTGTCAGCGGACCTGCCGTCAGCCTGCCCTTTGGTCCCGAGGCAGCACCCGAGACAACCCTGGTTGGCGGGAAGGCCCTCCCGGTCGAGGCTGTCGGCTGGCACCCTCTGGAGGGTGGAGCCCCTACCCGCCGGGCCGAGCTGTCTCCAGGAGGGGCGTGGCCCGGGACATCCGTGTCAGTGCGTCAGCCTGGGCTTTGCACCGGACCCGCCCCCCTGTCTTCGGCCCTCGAGTGGCTGTGTCACCCGGCCATGGCCACACGGGGGCTGGACCTCTCTGGCCGGCCCGTGAACCCGGCCCTCCTGACGTGGCCGTGTGGACGGGGACCTGTTGTGATTGTGGCTTCTCCACACAGAACCTCTTTGGCAAGATGGCCGACATCCTGGAAAAGATCAAGAAGTGAGTGATGGGCCCCCAGCCCGCGGCCTCGGGGGTGTGGCCCGCCCCCCGGCTGAGCCCCGCTCTCCCTTCCAGCCTGTTCATGTGGGTCCAGCCTGAGATCACGCAGAAGCTGTACGTCGCTCTGTGGGCCGCCTTCCTCGCCTCCTGCTTCTTCCCCTACCGCCTGGTGGGACTGGCCCTGGGTAAGGAGGCGCCTTGTCCCGGGTCGGGGGTGAGTGTGGCACAGGGTGCCCGGGCTGCTTCCCACCAGAGCGCGTGCCACGTGCCTCCCAGAGGCCAGCTGTTCGCGCTCACTGGCTTTCCTCCCTCTGGGCCTCATCCGATGGCTTCTCATCAGGTGTTTACACTCGGGAGACACGAGGCCCATCGCACCCTAGACACGTGGCGGTGGTTTCTTAAATCAAGCTCACGCTCTACTCCCGAGGAGCTGGTAGACCCGAAGGCCCACAGGGGCCGTGCGGGGTCAGGCCGAGGGAAGAGAGACATAGGGCTGGCAGGGGGGGTGTCGTGGGGAGCGGTGGCCTCCGTCCTGTGCGGGGCGGAGGCTCGGGCAGAGGGTGAGGTTTCGGAGGTTTGTTTTGTGCGGGTCCAGAACAGCCCTTGGCCGGGGTGGAGCGGGGAGAGCACTGAGGGGCATGGGGTAGGCGGGAGGGCCGGGCCTGTGGGGCCTTGGGCTGTGGTGGGACCTGTGGATAGACGGGATGGTCAGGGCGGGGTCGGGGTTTGCGCCGAACTGCTGAGCAGGTGACGTTGCTGTAGTGATAGTGAGGCACGAGGGATGGGGGGGGCGGGGCGGGGGGTGCAGCTGGAGGCGGGGCGTTGAGGGTTTTAATTCCAGGGCGGGGCGTGTGCAGAATCCAGGCCACAGATCTGGATGTGCAGGACGTGGCCTTTGTCCGTATTTCAAACCGTGGGGTGGCAGGAGGACTTGAACCCCTCATGGGTTCACTGGGACCCCTGCCCCCGGCCTCTGCAGGGCAGGGAGGAAGGTGTGGGCAGGTGTGGAGGCCGAGGCCGAGGCCATGGTCCTGAGGCTGCCCCTGGCCAGACCCTGACTCCTGACCTGTCTCGGGCCTTAGGGTCCCTGGCCTGGAGCGGGCACCGGCCCGGCTGCAGTGCACGGGTGGGGCTGGGTCCGAGCTGGGGCGTCGAGCGCAGCGGCCACGTGGTTCGGGGGTCTCACGGAATGGGGGCCGTCCCCACCTGCCCGCGGCCCCCCAGCACGCCGCCGCAGCCCTGGTCTTTGGTTGGTGCTCTCCCTGCAGGCCTTGCCAGGAAAGCCAGGGCTGGCAGACGGCGTGGCCTTGGGGGAAGTGACTGGCACCAGCAAAAGTAAAATGCCCTCGGTGCCGTTTCTCAGGGGCCTGGGCCGGGGTGCGAACCCTCTGACCCCGAGTGGGAGCGGGCCCACCGGGTCAGAGGGCGGCAGGCCGGAGTGGGTCCCTTCATGTCATTCTCGGGGGTCGTAACTTGTTTGGGAGCTGGGTTGATTGGCAGCAGCCGGAGTGGACCCCCCTTCGGCCGGGGTCTCCTGGCCCTCTTGCTTCTCCTGCCCTGTGCCAGCCCGCCCCCCCCCCCCCCCCCCCCGGGTTCTGCGAGGCCCTCCGTGTGCCCTGGCGCTCTGTCCTCCGCGGGCCGGGGCGCGGGGCTGCCGTGCCGAGGGGACGGACGTGGCCGCGGTCCTGGTCCCGGGTGGGATGGGACTGTGTCTTCCCGTCCCCAGGACTCTACGCCGGGATCAAGTTTTTCCTCATCGATTTCATCTTCAAACGCTGCCCGAGACTGCGAGCCAAATACGACACCCCCTACATCATCTGGAGGAGCCTGCCCACCGACCCGCAGCTCAAGGAGCGTTCCAACGCCGCCGTGTCTCGCCGGGTAGGCCGGGCCCGGGCCGCGGCTCCCAGGCCCCCCCGCTTGCCGCTCCCCGTGCACGGGGAGGCCAGCGTCTGTCCCGTGTTGTGGGGCCCTCGAAGCAGACGCGGGGCTGTGGGGATTTCCCTGCCGCCCGGCACTGCTCGTTCGGACGGCCCACGAGCCCCGGGGTTGGAGGCCCCCACCCGCCGCAGGGCCCCTCAGGGCCCCTCCCACAGACTTGAGCCAGGCGGGCCCCCGGGCCAAGGGCAGGCGTGGTACAGGATGTTGGTCGCGGCTACCGAGAGCCAGGGGCCTTGGGAGGAGGGACCCCTGGGGGCTGCTGTCCAGCCCTTCCGTTCCCCGGCTCTGAGGCTCGGGCCTGCCTCGTGCCCACACGCCGGTACCGGGCCTGTTCTCGTTCACGGTGGAAAGCGTTTGTGGGTGTTGGGCCCTGCGTCCCAAGTCGGGGCACAGAGGACCAGCTGGCCTAGGTGTTCTCCTCCGTCTCGGATGGGGGGGGGGGGACGTTCGGGGTCTCGGGGAGGTCCAGGAAGCCTTCCTGAAGGAGGGGACTTGGATTTCTGAGTCTTGTGTGTAAGTGTCCTCTGAAGAGAAGGTGTCTGGTGACCCGCTGATGGGAGGGGAGCTCTGGGTCAGTGTGGGTCACGCTCTAGGACAGCAAAGCCTGTTGGGAGCCCGGGCTCCTTATTAGGGGTGAAGCTTGTGTGTGTACGAGCAGCTGAGCCAGCAGACAGGCCCCAGTTGTGCAGGTGGGGGTGAGGCGGGCAGCCTGGCTCCCCGAGGGCATGGGAGGAGACGAGCGGTTTGTCCTAGCCCTGGGGTGGTTGGGGAGAAAAGGCCTTCATGGGGGTCGAGACCACTTAGTGCTGGCCAGTGTCCCGAGAGACTGAGGGGAGCCAGGGGGCGGGTTCCCTGGAGGAGGTGCTGCTTGCGGCTCTGCTCAACCTCCGTGTTTGTGACCTCACGTCACGGGGACCCCCTTTTTCTCTCGGTCCCACGTGTGTCTGTTGTCTCCTCTCTGGCCAGCCGCCAGGGCACGACTGGGTACGGTGTCCGTCTGGAAGCTGTGTCGTGACCATTTGACTTTTTAATGTTGCTTTCAGTGGCCTGTCCCTCGACCACGTCCCGTTTCTCAAATGTGGAGAATGGGCTGCGTGCTCTGGGGGCGGGCTCAGCTCGGCCTTCGGGAGTGGGGACCCTGCTGGGGAGACGGGGGTCTCCCCGCTGTGGTGGGGCTGTTCTGCCCTCGCGGGGTGAGGGGCGGCCCCTGGAGGGGCTCTTAGGGCACACGTGGCTGTGCCTCCTGTACGATGACAGCCGGCAAGGGCGGGGGGCTGCACGTGCCCCAGTCCCTGCCGACCCGGCGTGGCTGATGGGCACGCGTGTGCTCTCGGCAGCTGCAGACGGCCTCCTCGCGGAGCTACGTGTCCAGCGCGCCCGCTGGCCTGAGCAAGGATGAGGACACCGGTCGCTGCCACGGTACCAAGAAAGGCAATTTCCACGAGATCTTCAACCTGACAGAGAACGAGCGGCCGCTGGCGGGTACGTGCGCGGGGTCCGTGACCCGCCCTGGCCTGGGGGGGGGGGGGGGGCGGCTGGCGCCTATGCTGGGGGCCCTCGGCAGCGACAGCCCTGGGGGCTCGGAGGGCTGCTCTGGGTGGGCAGGCGGGAGAGCCGGGTGTGCTCCTGGCCCACACGGGGCCCCCCCTTTCCCGCGGCAGATGGTTTAGCGGCAGAAATCCAGGGGGTCCCCCAGAGCGCGGCTCAGAGCCGTCCCCAGTTTGAGCGTCACCTGTGCTGCCCCGGCTCGCCCTGGCCGTGACCTGTCTGGAGAGCCGTGTGGTGGGAGGCAGCCGGGGGCACTGGTCCCGGGTCAGCCTCCCAGGAAGGGCCTGCCCTGAACTCCTGACCCGGTGGGCACCCAGGGAGCTGGGTTCTAGAACTGCCTGGCGGTCTGTAGCGTGTGGTGAGCAGCTGCGGAGGAAAGCCGTAGAGACCTGACCTTCGACCTCCTGGCCCCTCGTCCTGCAGACCCAGGATATGCAGACGTGCTTGCCAGGAAGGCGGGGGTGGGGGGGGCGCCCTACCTTCCTTCCTTCCTCCCGGGGCGTTACCCGGGGGTGGGGGGCGTGTGTCGGTGCGTCTTTGGGAAGCCCGGGGTGATGGGCTCCCACGGGGAGTGGGGGGGGAGAGGTCACGGACGCTTTCGTCCCCGCTAGTGTGCGAGAACGGCTGGCGCTGCTGCTTGATTAACCGGGACCGGAAGATGCCCACGGACTACATCCGCAACGGGGTCCTGTACGTGACGGAGAAGTGAGTGCCTCCGGGGACTGGGCCGCGGCCGCGCTGCGCTGGGTGCCGGGCCTCGAGGGGCGGGCCCGCGGCTGCACGTGTTGCTCTGCTGTCGGGGAGAGGCTCTGCTTCTCCCCGAGAACGAGACCGGATGGAGAGCTGACCCCCGGGGGTGGGGGGAGGGGGGGCCCTCCGCCAGGTGTAGGGGCGGGAAGAGGGGTTCCGGGGTGGGATCTGTCCTCAGCCCCGCGGGCCCTCGGCCGCCCCGCCCTCGCACTCACGGCAGCGGCCACGGGCCACGCCTCCCTCTCTGCCCCTCGCTGAAGGGACGGGCCTCGGGGACGTTCTTGGTTCTGGTTGGACAGCGCGAGGATGCCTGACATCCTTCTGACGTCAACCAGGTTCCGCGTAGGGCCGTGGATTTAGTCTGTAAAAACTGTGAAACTCTCTCTCCGAAAGTGAGGTTTTCTGTAAAAGGCCGGTGCGTGGTGACAGGTGGGAGGGGCCCTCTGGGGGTCGCCCTCGCCCCCTGGGGACTGTGGTGGCGGCAGCCTGGACGGGGCATCCCCGGTCAGTTGCTGGGCTGCGCCCCTGTTTCTTTCTCCCCCGCTAGTTACCTGTGCTTCGAAAGCTCCAAGTCCGGTTCTTCCAAGAGGAACAAAGTCATCAAGCTGGTGGACATCACAGACATCCAGAAGGTCGGTTGGGCCGCCTCCTCCCTTCTCCTCGCCCCTCCCGCGTCGGGAAGAGGAGGGCCGTAGGGCCGTGAAGCGGCTGGGCTCCCGCCGCGTGCCTTCACAGCGCCAGGCTGGTGCCAGCAGGGAGCTTTGCTGGCCTCGTTCCTGGCCACGGCAGGGCTCCCCTCCTGGAAGGCCTCCACGCAGAGCCCCCTGGGCTCCCGTCAGCGTCCGTGTGCCACGACGGGCCTCTCCCACCTCCCCACGGGTCTGCGCCGGGCGCCCTCCCCCAGATGGGTCAGGCCCCTGGGCCCCTGGAGCCACTGTGTATCTGCCCCGAGATGCTCCCCCTGCCTCGAGCGTTTCCTCAGCCGGTTTCCCTCGGGTGTGGTCACGTGGCGTGGGCGGGGTGCGTGTGGTCCCCGGGGAGGGCCCGACGCACGCCCTTGGCGGGGCCGGCCGGGTCCACCTGCTCCCCGTCTCCAGGGTCTCAGCGCGTAGGACGCGGGCCGGCCCGGGCTGTGGGGTGGACCCGGGCTCGTTGGTGTGTCAGGGGCACCCCGCTGGCTGTTGGGGCCCTGGGCCCTCCGCGCCTCCCCGCTGGGGCGTTCCGCTCGTGCGGTGCCCCGTAGGGAGACCCTGTGTCGCTTGGGCCCTTCCGGGAGGGGGCGGGAGGGGGCGTTCGCAGGTCTGGGTTCTCAGTCACGAGGTTCCGTCTGTCTTCTTGTGGCCAGGAAGGCCGGGGCTCCGTGGGGCTTGGTGTCCGTGGGCCCCGGGGCATGGGGACAGGCTTGGCCCTGGTCCTGGCAGGGGCCCGTGGTGACAGTGTGCTGTCGTCCCCTCAGTACAAGGTCCTCTCTGTCCTCCCGGGGTCAGGCATGGGGATTGCCGTGTCAACGCCATCAACCCAGAAAGTAAGTGCTGGGTGGGAAGTCGGGGAGCCTGGGGTGGGCTGGGGGCTGCGGCCATAAGGGGCCTGAGGGGCGCCCCCCCTTCCCTCCCTCCTTCCCTCCCTCCTTCCCTCCCTCCTTCCCTCCCTCCTTCCCTCCCTCCTTCCCTCCCTCCTTCCCTCCCTCCTTCCCTCCCCGCGGCCGCAGGAGCCCTACTGCTCTCTCCAGTGTGGGTCAGGTGGGGGCTGAGGCCCGCAGCGGGGGAGGGTGAGCCGGGGATCCCCCTGAAGCCTGGGCGCCCGGCCTCTGGGTGGAGGGGAGGGTCTGCCCTTCAGCACCAGACCCTGAGGGGCTCTGCTAGGACCTGGCCTGGGGCCAGGCAGGGCCTGTGTTGGGGGCGGTCCTCCTGGCTGGGTGCCGGGCCACCCACCGCCTTTCCTCCCCGCCAGCCGCTGGTGTTTGGTGCCATGGTGCATAGAGACGAGGCCTTCGAGACCATTTTCAGCCAGTACATGAAAATCACAGCAGCAGCCGCGTCTGGTAGTGACAGCTAGTGTCCGTGCTTCCGGGATGTTGCTGGAAGGTTTTTTGTTGTTGTTGCTGTTGTTGTTGTTCTCTTTGGTTTCTTGTTTGTCCATTTGTTTTTTTAACAATTTGATAGTGGAAAAACTTTGGACATCCTCCTGATCTTTTGCAATAATTCCCCTCGATCTGTGGTTTCTATTGTGTTTACCCTGCGTCTTACGGACCCTTCACGCAGGGGTTGGGGCCCGCAGACAGCGCCAGCCCATCTGACGGGTGAGGCGTGTCCCACGACCGCGTGGACACGGAGGCAGGGGATCGTCGGAGGCCCGTGGAACGGAGGACACGCGGGACGCGCCGGCCCCAGCCACCGCCGAGCGCAGCGGCTGTTTCTGAGCCCCCGCCTGGCCAGAGCCCCCGCGCCAGCCGCGCACCCAGCCCTCCGGAGGCCGAAGCTCTTCCACATCAGAAGCCATAGCTAAGGAACAAGCCCTCCCTCCTCCTGGGGGTGAAGGACGTCGGTGACGAGCAGCTCAGAGGCCCCTTCACCGACCGGACCGCCGGGAACGGGTCTTGCGCTTTCCTCTGGCGAGACCCCCAGCCGCGCGTCCTCAGGGCGCGATCTGGGCCGGGGGTGCGGCCCCGTCCGGCTTCAGCTCTGTGCTGCCCTTCGTGGGGGAAGCGAGGCTGGCTGGGCCGGGCCCCCCCCCCGCCCCCCAGTCCTGACGAGCCCCCGGGAGTCCCGGGCGTGGTGACCGATGAGGATACAGAGTGATGTGCCCTAGAAGCACATCTTTTTAACGCTTTGCCCTTTGGAGAGCCCCGCAGAACGCGTCCCAAGACCTTTGGGGGCACCCCAAGCCGTGGTTGCTCTCAGACGGATATCAGCCGCTGCGTGGCTGGCGCTGGCCTCCGGACGAGGGAGGGGGTTCTGGGGTGGGTGGGGGCGGACAGGAGCGGCCGGGCTTGCAGCCGGTCCACCCGGGGAGCCGTACGGGGATGCTCCGGAGGGCACCGGCTCGGGGGAGTGGCCGTGAGCGGAGCCCGGAGGTTTGGGGCCGGGCGGTCTGCACCCCTGACGTCCGCCGGTGTCCCGGTGGGCACACAGCTGTGCTGGCACACGCCCGGGGGGGTGAGGGTGAGCTGGCACCGGTCTGCACCCCCCCACCCCCGACGCCTGGGGAAGCCGGCGCTCCTGTGGCGGAGGCCGGGGGCGGGGGGTGGTGCCGTGTGGGGACAGGCCTGTGACGTCTGTGAAGGACAGGCTGAGATCGTGGCGGTCAGCGCACTCCCGACTCGACTACTCCAGCTCCTTGGCTTGTCCTGAGTCCTTTTGGGGGTCACTGGGATTGTTTTTTGAAGAAACAGAAGATTATATTTTTTACAGAGAGCAAGCTGTTTTTCTTATTTTTGTATCATTTTTCAGATGTAATTTTTACCTTTGCTCTAATCCTAATTTGCTGGTTTGGGTGAGACCCGGTGGCATCGCTCACGTTCCCCGCCCCCCCGCTTCCCAGGGGACCGTAGGGCCACGCTCCAGGGCCCGGGCAGCGCCTCCGGGGGGCCCAGTCGACCAGCCTGATGAAGCACACCCCCGACCCAGTCGGTGAGATCTGAGGGCGACCAGCTCCAGCCGTGCTGTTGGCGGGACCCTGCGGGCCGCCCTTCCATAACAGTGGAGGCAGAGCCCGCCGTAAACCTTGGCTTTGGCTGCCACGCAGCTGGACCGGCTCTCGTGGCCCCGGGGAGGTTTAGGGCACACCTGGGGACCGCCCCCACCCCCGGTAGATCCTCCCTCAGTGCCCGAGGCACATGGGGACAGGCTGCAGGGCGACCCCCGGGGCCGCCAAGGGGTCGGTGTGTGGCCTGTCCACGGGGTGGCCTCGCCCTCTTCGGCAGAGGGGGTGGTTTGGTTTGAGTCCCTTTTGAGGAGAAAGGGAGATGAAAACTGACCACGTGCCGAGCGCGGCCCCGGGGGGCACCGGGTTCTGTGGGCGCCCAGGCCCTGCCGGGAGGAAGGCGGGCCCGCCGCGGGCTCCGGGCCTCCTGGCAGAGCGAGCCGTCGTTTCTATCGAATTGTGTAAATCTGGGCAGATACTGCGTTTCTATGACTGATCACTGAACTAGAAGGAATGTTACATTTTCTACGTCTGAAGCTTGAGTCTATTTTGGATCTGTAAATAGTCGTTACTGCTGTCATTTTTGTTCAACGAAAGGATTGTACTGTATGAAGAACCAATGAAAAATCCCCTGTAACATTTTTTTAAGAAAACTTTGTTTGTTTAAAGAAGTCTTGTATAAATTATAATTTTTATTTAAATAAACCTGAAATGCTTTGTGCTCAGGGGAGCGGTGGGGGCGGGAAGGGGGCTGCGCTTGGCTTTCCTGGCAGAGCCCGAGTGCGTCACAGGCAGCGGGGGCCCAGGAATCCCGCGGCCACCAGGGCACTGGAGGGTACTGGGGGTTTGGGGCTCCACAGCTGTCTTGGTGGCCGCGGGGGGTGGGGTGGGTGCCCGGGGAGCGGGCTGTGGGATGGGGCCACGAAGGAGGGTCCCAGGGGCCCGGGGACATCGAGGAGCTGGGGGGAGCAGGGAGCAGGGCCCCAGGTTCTAGAAGGAGACTGTAGGCCAGTGGGGCCGGCAGCTTGCAGGTTGGGGCGTCCCGGGCCCGGCACCGGGTGGCAGTGGGTGGTAGGACCATCACTGCAGGGCTGCGGGGGAGCCTGGGGAAGGAACGGAAGCGGCGCCTCGGGTTTGGGGTGCGGGCCCTGGGCGTGACCTCACTGGGAGGGGTGGGCGTCTCTGGGGCCCTCCCCTGGGGTCTGAGGCTGAGAGGTGGGGGGTCCTGAGGACCCCGGGCGGAGGGATCCCCAGTGGCACCTGTGGCTTGGCCGTTCCAGACACTGACCCTGGAGACAGGGATGCGGGAACCGGGCCGACTTCTGAACCCGCCGCAGTCCCGCACCGAGCTGAGCTGCACACGACTGAGGGCGTCCAGCCCCCAGCGCCCCAAGCCCACAGGAGCCCGCGGGAGGCAGAGACCCACCCAGCTCCCACCAGGTGAGCTGGAGCTGGACAGAAACCAGGTCTGATGGGCCAGCTCTGCCCCCAGAGGCGTGGCCTTGTGTCCTGCCTCCATCCACCTGTTCGTCCGGCCATCTCCCCATCCATCTGCTGCAGGCGCTGTCCGAGGGGCTGGGACGTAGCCGTGAAGGGCCAGTGGTCCCTGGGAATCCCCGTGCCGTCCCCCAACCCGACTCTCCTGACAGCAAGAGAGGGCTTGCCTAGCCCCAGAGCCCCCGCTCGCCCCTCTGCAGCACAGCTCGACAGGACGGTCCCTGCGAGCGCCCGGCCCTGGGGGGACACCTGGTCTCTGGAGGCAGAAGGGTGAGGAGGGATCCGAGCCCAGGGTGTGGGCGGCACAGGCCCCACCCACCCTCGCTGGTGGGGCTCGGGGTTCCACGCCTGTTTTCCTATTTGATGTGCCAGTAAACCAGCACAGAGCTGCCTGATCATGACTGAAAACTTTGCTGACTGTATTTCAGCGTGGTGGGTTTCCTTTGGGGGCCTGGACCCTGCATTTCGCAGCAGCACTCCGGAGAGGCCGTCTCTGGCTTCACCTGGGGGTCCGTGAAGCCAAAAAAGGCGACTTGGTGCCCCTGTAGTACTTGGCCTTTGTTCTTGGAGAGATCGAGCCCCTGCAGTGCTCCTTCTGGCTGCAGATCGGGTGGGGAGGGTCCGGGGACGGAGGAGACAGGAACACAGAGTCATCTGTTAACGGTCTTGTTCAGGCGGGCTCCCCTTCACGGGCACCCGCCGTTTCTTCTGTAACAGCATCTAGCGAGCGAGTCTCAGGACCGTGTGAGTAAATGCGAGGGCCACACGTGGCCTGGGGGGCTGTCACCACGCGGTCAGGAGCCAAAGGTGGTGATTCTGTTCACCCACAGAAACCAACACGCGGAGCTGGCTCCGAACACGTCTGCTGTTTCGGAGGCTGGAGTGAGGGGTCGGCTACTTGGGGTGTGATGGCCCTGAAGGCTGCGGGAGATTCAGGGGGCAGCCGCTGCCCGCGAGGTGAGGAAGGATCCAGAAGACCCTGTCCTGTGCGGGGGTGTGTGGGGAAGCCCCCAGAACCCACCGGAGCAGGGAAGCCCGCCCCTTCCTTCTGCAGGGTCCTGGACCCTGCTCCCTTAGAGGCACTGTTGTCCCTTCTGTCCCTAGCAGTCCGAGCTGGTGCAGACAGGGGGACCCGAAACGTGTAAGGTCGTAAAGGCATCTCCTCGAGGACTCCTGCGGGTAGGTGATGGGACTGGGGAAACCCCAGGTCTACAGCTAAGTTGTCACACGAGGCACGTTTTCTGGAGACCGTGTGGTACGTTAAAAAAAATCCCATTTTTATGTAAAATAAAAAATTTTTTAGGAGGTAACAGCCCCCAAATACGTTTTTTAGGAATATATCTAAACAGAATGAAAAGAGACTTCAGGGAAAATTCTAAAGCTGTTGAAAGACCTGAGCGAGGACCCTTCTAAATGGCAACGAGTGCAGCGTTCGCGCGCCGGGAAGTTCAGTTCCGTGATGAAAACGTCTCAAAACGTGCGGAATGAGGAAGTTACAGAAGACAGCACGCGGTGGGTTTCCTTTCACACAATGAGCGAAGTGCGTGGGACTGAACCATGTGCCTGAGCCTCTGAGCCCTCAGGAAGGAAAACCCCGCTACCGCCCGCTGGGGCTCAGCAGCCGTGTCCTGTCCTGCCAGATAAGCCGACGGGAGGTGGATGGACGGGAGGAAGGACACAGTGCTTTTATTTGATGATGTTTAGTTCACGCGAAGTCCCACGGAGGTGGTTAAACCCGGGGCTTATGTAGCATTTTAGCAAGAGGACGCTTAACTTTGTCAAGAAGTGACAAGAGGACACCAGGGTTTGGGAGGGGGCCGCCTGGGTGGCTCAGTCGAGCGTCTGACTTGAGCTCGGGTCACAAATCTTGAGGTTTGTGAGTTCAAGCCCCATGTTGGGCTGCTATCAGCCCAGAGCCTGCTTAGGATCCTGTCTCGCTCATCCCCCGCAAAAGAAAAAAAAAAAAAAAAAAAGGAAGGAAAGGGGTTTGGGCTTCTAAGGTAACATGACTTTACTGGGGAATTTTTTTTAAACGTTTATTCATTTAGGTAATAATTTATTTTTTGAGAGAGAGTGCACGTGTGTGCACAAGTGGGGGAGGGGCAGAGAGGGACACAGAATCCGAAGCGGGCTCCAGGCTCTGAGCTGTCAGCACAGAGCCCGACGCGGGGCTCGAACTCACGAACCGTGAGACCGTGCCCTGAGCCGAAGTGGGCCACTTAACCGAGCCACCCGGGCGCCCCCTACTGGGGAATTTTGTGTGGGAAATGATGGAAGATTTAGACTTGTGCAGACCCACCTCCCCAGCGGTAGACGCAGTGGATGGGGTTCTGCTCCCGGAAGCGGAGAGGAGGGCACACCTTCTCGAGGGGAAGTTTATGTCCCACTTTTAGCGGGGACGGGGCGGGCGGGGGGCAGGAAGCTCCTTCTGCATTTGCGGCCCGATGGTCTTCGGCTCAAAACAATCCTATGCCAAAGTGTGTGTCGTGTGCGTCCCCTCCCCTCACACGGACAAAGGGAACAGCACACTGCAAACAGTCACCTCTGTGGAGGGGCGGGGAGGGGAGGGGTCAGCCCATAAGGACACACAGGGACTCTGGGCCTGGCCGGTAGGTAACACCGTCGCTCATTTTATTCTTGCTCTTTAAATTGTACATTGGTGTTTTCACAAAACATGCTCCGCTTTGAAAATAACAGGAATTTATAAAAGAAAAAAAAATTCTGCCCGACGTAACTTTATTTCTGTCTTCTCAAACGTGTCAGAGCAAATATGCCATTTTCTAACCTCAAAACCCGCAAGATTAAAAGAAAATGAAGCCACCTCTTCCATCGGTCCTGCCCCCGTTACACGAGATTGTACAAGGAACAAAGTCGAGCCTGCCCGCCGAGCAGGTGCAGCTTCCGAGGTTCCTCCTTGGTAGTCAGAACAAGCGGGAAACGGGTCAGGGCATAACTACCGCCACGGTTTTCTGCACCAATGAGTCACACAGGAAGTTAAAGCCTAGACTAATCCTAGATGATCCTAAGTCCTCACTAACCAGCTGTCAGTTCTGACGTGCACATGTTCGGGCTCCGTCTGGGGCCTTCGTGAGATCAGAACCCCCTGCCCACATGGGAATGTCTGGAAAGTACTTCCATCCCGTGTAGAGATTATCAAGGAGTGCTGGGGGGTGTTCACACAACCACACGCACCCTAAGAACCGTCCCAAGGCCCGTGATGTCGGCACAAGGTCAGCCCCTCCGGGAACCGTGTGGCCCGCTTTCTCGGTGAACGTGAACTGTGGACTCCGGCCTGGACTGTTTTTCTAAAACCGACAATGGACTTCAGACCAGTACTGTTTTAGGAAACCTCAAGTAACACAATCCACAGAGCGGCTGTGGGCGGCCGGGAGCCCCGCTGGGGAGGCCCTCGCGCCCCTGCTCAGACCTGCCAGTCCTGGGTCTGGTTTCTTCCAACCAGCAGCAAGCACTGAGAATTAGTTTTCATACCCAGACTTTTCACCCACCCGCTAATCATTAAAACATCGGATTCGCACAATCGCTTGATAATGTGATCTTATTAAAATAAAAAAGCCAGTTAAAGCTACCCTTTTTGTCTGACCTGGGATTGAATGATAAAATAGGAAATTTCATGTATACTTCAAAATATAAATGCTGCAAGTAAATTCTAAAAATATATGATGTCTGTTAATGCTAAAATGACTACTTGTGCCTACGTGAGGTCAAGGGCACTCGTAAAGCACATGACGGCTTGTGAACCGCCTCTTGTAACAGGCTTCCTCTCTCTTTGCAAACCAGAGTTCAAGCCTCATCTTGTATTTCAAATAAAGCTATTTTCGATGCATCTCCCATATAGCCAAGCATAAATACAAAGGAAATGGGGCCACAAGCATGCACGAGGGCCACCCTAGGACCGGTGGCCATGCCTGCAGGGAAGCGCCAGCCACCTGTAGGGAACCCCCGGCCTTTGCAGGGAACCCTGGCCGCCTGTAGGGAACCCCCGGCCACTGCAGGGAACCCCTGGCTGCCTGTGAGGAACCCCAGTCACTGCAGGGAACCCCTGGCTGCCTGTAGGGAACCCCTGGCCGCTGCAGGGAACCCCTGCCGCTGTAGGGAACCCTGGTTGCCTGTAAGGAACCCCTGGCCGCTGCAGGGAACCCCCGGCCACCTGTAGGGACCCCCCGGTCACTGCAGGGAACCCTGGCTGCCTGTAAGGAACCCCCGGCTGCTGCAGGGAACCCCTGGCCTCCTGTAGGGAACCCCTGGCCACTGCAGGGAACCCTGGCCGCTGCAGGGAACCCCTGGCCGCATGTAGGGAACCCCCCGCTGCCTGTAGGGAACCCCTGGCCACTGCAGGGAACCCTGGCCGCTGCAGGGAACCCCTGGCCGCATGTAGGGAACCCCCAGACGCCTGTAGGGAACCCCCCGCTGCCTGTAGGGAACCCCTGGCCACTGCAGAGAACCCCTGGCCGCCTGTAGGTTGGAACCCCTGACTGCTGCAGGGAACCCCTGGCCGCTGCAGAGAACCCCTGGCCGCTGCAGGGAACCCCCGGCCCCCTGTAGGGAACCCCCGGCCGCCTGTAGGGAACACCCGGCCGCTGCAGAGAACCCCTGGCCGCTGCAGGGAACCCCCGGCCGCCTGTAGGGAACCCCCGGCCGCCTGTAGGGAACACCCGGCCGCCTGTAGGGAACACCCGGCCGCCTGTAGGGAACCCCTGGCCACTGCAGGGAATCCTGGCCGCTGCAGGGAATCCTGGCCGCTGCAGGGAACCCCTGGCTGTCTGTAGGTTGGAACCCCTGGCTGCCTGTAGGGAACCCCTGGCCGCTGCAGAGAACCCCTGGCCGCCTGTAGGGAACCCCTGGCCACCTGTAGGGAACCCCTGGCCACCTGTAGGGAACCCCCGGCCGCCTGTAGGGAACCCCTGGCCTCCTGTAGGGAACTCCGGCCACTGTAGGGAACCCCCGGCTGCCTGTAGGGAACTCCGGCCACTGTAGGGAATCCCCGGCTGCCTGTAGGGAACCCCCGGTCACTGCAGGGAACCCTGGCTGCCTGTAAGGAACCCCCGGCCGCTGCAGGGAACCCCTGGCCGATGCAGCTCCAGCACTTCAGCGGAAAACTATCTAAAATCCTAACCCTGAAGACACCATTTACACTATTCTGGCTGAAAAGGACAACAGTTTCAATAAATATGTAGAACTGAACGTGAAGAAAAGCTCCAGTCGGGACCACATGTATAGACCCGGGGCCTGCACCAAAGTAGCCCCCGGGACTCGGGAGCCCCACCGCCAACCAGGGCAGGGTGCCCGGATGTCAAGTGAACACAGCATTCACAGAGTGAATTTTTTCCTACTGCGTGCCAGCTTTTCTCCATGCCACCCCCCGCCCCCCCCCCCCACCGCCCAGTGTGGCCATAAAGCGTTGGCACCTAGCCGTAAAACCGATGCCGTCTCCAGGACCCGTGATTGTTCCTGCTGACCAGCCGGATTGTCCCAGAAACACGACTGTGATGAAAGCAAGGACCTGGGTTTTCAAGATAAAGTGCCACTCCTGTCTGTGTCCCCACAACAGTGCTGCACTCGCGAGGTGTCCCCGAAGCAGGGCTATGTTGCATTGTAGTTGCCCGGGACAGAGAGAGTCCGGAAGTTTCCTAAGCAGAAGCTCAGATGAAGGCAAAATGAAGGCGACCGACTACTTTCCGAAACCCAACCACAAATAACTACAGAGTAAGTCGTGCGATGTGGATCAGCGAGCGGGGAGACCCCCATCCGGATGGTGTGACCGCACATTCGCGGTCCCTAAACGTATTGGGCAGAGCCACCGATGGGCCCTTTGAAAATCTGCACCGTCGGCGTTGTTAAAACCTAAGAAGCCAGCGCCCCCAAACTGGTAAGTGCCATTGGCTGAGAAGAAGTTACGTGAAACGCAGCCCAAAGAGTCACGTAGAACCGAAAATGCCAGGTATGTTCACAATATTGTTGACGAAGGTATTTTTCTAAAATCAAGATTCAACTATCAAAAATAAATTTCTAAATTTAAATGTGTATATCAACGTAATCGGTCTGCAGTAATTTTCTTAAATAACGGTCACGGTTCCCAATCACGGCAAGGCAGGTGATGCGTGACAGCGTCTCAGCTCTGTGACTCTTCCTTAGGGTTTTCCTCGATTCCTCGTGCAAAGAGACGAACCAGCTGGCAGTGGACCCTGCAGAGACAAAGGGCGCCGTGTCACCCCCAGGGTCCCCCTGACCC
Organism: Panthera onca; assembly: GCF_046562875.1. Classification (NCBI taxonomy): domain Eukaryota; kingdom Metazoa; phylum Chordata; class Mammalia; order Carnivora; family Felidae; genus Panthera; species Panthera onca. Next base: position 138,316,220 of record NC_138345.1, read on the forward strand.
TTGGCCCCACTGCCGGTCAAGGGTAGAGGTGGGGTGGGGGTCTCATCCTGGCTGTCTCTGGGCCCAACCCTGTGGTGACAGGGCAGCTGAGGGCAGCCGAGGGCCAACAGAAAACCCAGGCACCTGTAGACCCCGCTTTAGCAAAGTGACAAATCCCTGGGTGACTGCTTTCTCAGCTTCCAGGCCACGGAGAAGATTCCGTGCAGGGCAACCCCCCTTGTCCAGGACGTGCGGGATGTTCAGTCGCCCAAGAGGAGGGGGCCCCACACCAGCCAGAGCCCAGGGGGCTGAGGGGTGGCCGAGGTGCCCTGGAGACCCCCGCCTTCCGCAAGCACCAGGACAAGAGGAGCCAGAGGGACTCAGCGGTCAGCGTGGCTGTCCGGTCCCCACCGGCAATGCCTCCTTCCCCAATTATTAATGACGTCACAGCCCCCTCTGAGATGTTCAGTAATAGGGGTGCCTGGGTGGCTCAGTTGGTTAAACACCCAACTCTTGGTTTTGGCTCAGGTCATGGTCCCATGGTTCGTGGGTTCGAGCCCCACATCAGGCTCCGTGCTGATGGGTGTGGAGCCTGTGTGAGATTCTCTCTCTCTCAAAAATAAATGAACAAAAAAGATTTTTTTAAAGATGTTCAGTAATAAAAACCCCATAACTAAGTCACCTACTGCTCAAGGCATAGTGATATTTATCGTGATATATAGCATATATTTCATAAAAGAATGCTTTTCCTAATTTTCAAAGTATCCTGTTTTTCCAGTAAATCCCAAAGCCAGCATCAAAAATAATTCTGTAACTTGTAAAATGTGTTGACAAAAGCCGAATCCTGGCGGGCTTCCCTGTGGTCCTGTCCCCGCCCCTTCTCCTGGGATCTGAGCTGGGCAGTCATGGCCACACTGATCGCGCGGTGGCCACAGGAGCAGGTGCGAGCAGACGTGCGCCTCGATGAGGCTGAGGCTGCCTCTCCTGACGGCCTGGCCGGATGCTGATGCAGGAGGCTCGACACTGCACATCCCACGGGCTGAAAAGCCATTTAACATCGGGATTGTACACAGCGATGTGCACGTTATCGGAGGTGTGGGTGCGGGGCTGCAGGCCCCTCCGTGTCGCCTCCCACGTCGTCCGCACTCTGTCGTCAAGGAGCGCGTGGCCTGGCCTCCGTCAAGGCGGCTAGGCTCGGCCCGACATGTGCAGACAGCACAGGACCCTGGAACTTCACTCCATTTTTACACCTTCACCTCGTTCAACAGCCTGATCGACAACTTTCTCCGCACTCGCGCTCCCTCTGGGCGTGTGACACGTGTCATCAGATGGCAGACCGCCAGCCGGTCTGCAGAGGACCCCCTGCCCGAAGGCCAGCGGCCGGAAGAGCGCGCCTGGTGCCTGCCCCCCGGAGGCCACGAGCCAGAGTCCAGCGCCGGCCGCAGACGGGGCTCCCTGAGGCCGGAGGGGCTCCCGGTGGACCCGGTGAAGGCGGACGGCTTGTGTGTGTAATCAGGAGAACAGAGAGAAAATGCCAGAGCAAAGGGACAGAAGCCGGTGCTGGGGCTCAGGGAGAAGAGAAGATGGCGACACGGCGGGGGGCGGGGGGGGGGCTTGGGAAATCGCGGGAACCGTCCACACGCGGGCATCCTCCCCAGAGTCCGGTGGCGGGGTCTCGGGCGCCGGCTGCGTGGACACGCGCGCGCGTTTACAGTGCACCCTCACGCTTGCGGTCCTGGGGCCCCTGGAGGCGCCCTCGGGCCACCGTCACTCACCGGACCTCGATGGCGGAGCTGCTCAGGACCTCCCCGTCACAGTTCCACGAGCTGTTGGACACAGAGCAGCAGCACGGGGGGTGGTCGCTGCAGATCTGCCCGAAGCGCGTCTTCCCCCTCTCCTTGAGGTCGCTGTCCTCGTCCTCCACGTGCTTCGATACAAACTGGAATTTCCTGACGCGATAAACTTCGACAAAAGCGAAGTCAAACTGCAGAGAGACACGGAAGGGGCTGGCGCTTTAACAGGCGCTTTTGCGGGGGAGGCCCGTCCGTGCCCGGCGCGCCCGCAGCTCGGACACGAAGCGAAGGCCGCCGCCCGCCTCCCGGCGCGTCCACGGCGACCGGCGCTTTCTCAAGATTCTGGGAGTTCCCTGGTAGGGACTTGTAGAATTCTTCATCTTTTTAACAAGCACTATTTTGCAAACCACATAAAAATACCATTATGCTAGACCTGAAACGCGATGTAATTTAAAAAAAGGAAAACACATCTTACTACAACCAGAGGCCAACCCACACTTATCTCGTTAGAGTTGGGGTCTGCCGTTGTGTTAACTACAAGGATGCCAGCGACTACGGAAAGGTTTGCTAGAAAGGGGTTTGTGTCTTTAACGAGCTCTCAGAAGGAGCAGACGCTAGGAGCTTCCACTGGGTGAAACGCAGACCAGAAACCTGACCTTGTTCCCTGGGACTCGGCAGCGGGTTCCTACGGCACGGCAGTCAGGGATCACCCGCAGGGACGCTGCCCGCACGGACGCTGCCCGCGTAGACGCTGCCCAAATGGACCCCGCCCGCCAGCGCGGACGGGGCAGGGCGAGCGCCCCACTCACCTGGTCGTACTGGTTTGTGTGCCTGACGAGAAACCTCAGGAAGTTGAACCGGGAGCACTTCCGGATGAGGATGAGGTCGGAAGACCCGTCCCCCAGGTGGGCGGCCGGGGACAGGCCCTGGGGACTCCGGGGACAAGCACAGGACATGTTGGTGGCGTTGATGGCCAGGAACTTCCCGCAGACGACCTTCCACTCTTCCACCTCCTCTGAAGCAGAAAGAGGCATCGCAGACGGCACGTCACATGCGGGCGCGCGTCCCGAGACCGTCCCTACGGATCTCCCGTGGACTGACCCTCGGCCCCAGCACACAGGCCCTGTGCCGGCCGCCGTGCCCGGAGGGTCGCCTCCGAAGGGGCACAGCTGTTCCACTGGTCCTCACATGGGGACGTCTGAACAACTTAGAGCGGGGGCCTCCGAGCCTGGCCTGTCACCCGATTCCGTGTCAGCCGAGAATAACTTTCACCTTCGTAAGTGGTTTACAAAATTCCAGAGGAACAGTATCTTGTGACACACGAAGATTACACGAAACTCTAACGTCAGTGTCCACAGCTAAGTTTCTGGAACGCTGCTGCGCCCACCCCCTTCCCGGCGCCTGGCAAAGCCCACAGACCAGAGTATAACCCTTGACAGGAACTGTCGCCGGCCCCCAGTCCAGAGCAGCCATGTTGCTGCCCGGAGGCGAGCAGAGAGGGACACACGCGCCCACCGACAAGGGGGGGGACGCGCAGCGGGAAGACGCAGCACCCTCAGAGGTTCCACAGCTTAAAACCCCAACACACGCGGCAGTGACCGTGAGTCCGCGGCCCAGACATTACCGGTGTTCTCCAGACCGTACAACGACCTCTTCTGCTCCTCCTCCAGCTGCTGTTTGCTCTGCCTGCACACGAAGCATCTGGAAGACAAGGACGTCACCGCCCTTCCTGAGGCACGCGGCCGCGACAAGGGAGCGCACGCGCCTGGCAGTTCTCCCCTTTGCACGTGAGTTTGAATTCTGCAAGTCAGATCTTTTAAAACGTACGCGCGCCCACGCGTCCTTCTGCAGAGCGTGTACGCGCGTGGCTAAGAAGCCAAGGGCATCCCACACGGCCGTGGCGCTGGCGTGCCGAGAGCCAGCTCGGCTTGGCCCCGAGGTCAGCAGAGCGCTGGCTGGTGACGTGCCAAGCCAGGCGCAGGTCGCTCAGCACAGGTGACCCAACGGTCGTCTGTTCCAGGCGGTACCAAGCAAGCGGCCAGCTCGGAACTTCGTCGTCAGCCTGGGCTCACCGTGCAACGGTGCGTGTTCACGCCAGGGAGATCGGCGCCTCGGCTCGGCTCAGCAGCTCTGCCTCTAACTGTTGTGACCTGTGGCCTCAGATTCTTCATTAAAGAAGGAAAGGGGCTCGGGAATGTGTGGGCCCGGAAGCCGTGCGCTGAGCTACGCTATCGCCGGGCACGCCAGAACCACGGTCTTGCATCTACGCTTAGAAGATACGTGTCCCCGATAGCAGCACACCCCCAAGCAGCCCAGCTTTATTTCGCGCCCTCTGCAATAGAAACACACGGAAGAATGTGCTTACCCAGCACGGCAGGGTTTCCTGTCCCTGGGAGACCCCACTGTGTGCCGCGCTGGCAGGAAAGACACTGTCCCTTCGTAGCAGTGATGTGACAGGAAGGTCTTCAAACCTGGGAACGGAGCACAAAGTAAAGCAGCCCCAGCGTCATTTTCTGGCCATGAGACCACCAGCTGCACCTGTTCCGGGACACAGCGCCACCCCCCCCCCCCGCGGCCCCCCAGCTGCACCTGTTCTGGGACACAGCACCACCCCCCCCCCCCACGCCCCCCGCAGCTGCACCTATTCTGGGACACAGCACCCTCCCCGCGCCCCCCGGCAGCTGCACCTGTTCTGGGACACAGCACCCTCCCCGCGCGCCCCCCCCCCCCCAGTTGCACCTGTTCTGGGACACAGCGCCCTCCCCGTGGCCCCCCCCCCCCAGCTGCACCTGTTCTGGGACACAGCGGCCCACCCCCCCTTGCCCCGTGCCACCAGCGCATCCCAAGACCTGTGTGATGGGAGCGGTAAGGGATCGGGCCATGCTGGGCGCCAGGTCACCAGGGCTGCCTTCAGCGGTGGAGGTCTCTGCCATCAGTGACCCGTCCTGCCTGCCCGCTGATCGCTGCAGGGCTGGCATGTGGCAAAGCCCCTGACATATGGAGATGGCCTCCCCGACTCGGTGGAGGCTCATCAAAGGGCAGGGCCACCTCTCTGCTCCTCCCAGACTGCTAGGCGACGCTCCCACGTCTCCCTGGCTCGGCCGCCCAAGGTCACCCAGGACCAGTCTGGCATCCGGGAAGAACGCGGACAGTGACGGTCCAGGGCAGCACCACCAAGGACTGTGTCCGGCCCATCTGGAGGACTGTGGCGTGCTATCCGCTCTGAGCGGGCCCGGCCGGCCTCGAACCGGCCCCAGCGGGCACGGGATGAACCTGAGCAGCTGACTGGAGAGAGCCCAGCAGGACAGGGGAGTGGGGTCTGAGGGTGCCCTGGGCCACAGCGGGGACCCTGCCACGTCCTGCAAATGTAACAGGGACACCACTCCCCTGAGCAAGATGCCGGGCTGGCGCTGGCCATGGTCACATCGGGCACGACGGGGACACCGCTGAACCCGTACCCACCCCGGCCTCCCACCTGCTCTACCAGCAGCTAGCGTGTGGCTGGGCATCTGGGATCAGCCCAGTAACTACCTGCCCCGTGGAGAAACCCCTTCCCAATGCCCTGGCGCCCACCTTCCTCCCTCTACTTCCTCCGTGGGTGGCACCCTCCCCCCGGGACGACCCTCCAGCTTGGCAGCTGGTGAAGGGCAGGGGCTGGCCGCTCGACCTGCAGAACGGTCTCTCTCCCGGATGGCAGGGCCCCATTTCTGCCCGTCCTTGGACGGACACGTGAGTGTCCCGCTGGCCCTAAAACGGGCCTCCTCTCTGCCTCGAGAAAAACCGCTGAGCCTCTGCAGGTCTCTGTGAGTTCCAGGTGGGGATGGAGACACAGACAGGACACACCCTGCATCCTAGCGGAGAGGAGACCGTGGGCCGGGGTGAGGCCCACGGGCTCGGGAGCGAGCGGCCAGCTCAACAGCAGGTAATCAGGAAGACGGCACGAATCTTACCCAGATTCTTTCTAATCCCTCATTCTTTTTCCTAATGACGGTTCGGGGAGATACATTACTTTGGAGTTTCTTGCGTTTTAATTGCAAAGCGATACTGTAGCTTTGATTTAAACAGGCCTCTGCAGTGCCTCAGACCCAGCACATTACTATCCGTTTCTCTCCCAAGAAAAGGGTTCAGATTTTAATACCTGGGGTTCTTCGACTTAACTTACTACCGACTGACCCAAAAGCAAACCGGAAAGGGCGGTGGCCGGGTGGGTGACAGTCGCCAAGCAGCAGGCGTGCCCACTCCAGACCCCGCCCCCGTTCAGACCCCTCTGGGAAGGTGACACCGCCTGAGGAGAGCGGACGGTCACGGCTTGGCACGGCCGCAGTGCCTTCGCGTCGCTCTGCGATCCCGAACAGGAGAACCGGTCTGTGGCCCTGGGGTGTCCGCCCTGCTCTGCGGGCGCCCGGGGCCCCTCACCAGCAGGGCACCCGCCTCGAACGGGCGCTCTGCAGGCGAAGGCAGACGCCGTGTGCCAAAGCAAGGCTACCTGAGAAGTCGTATCTGATGAGCCCCATCCACCGCTTCTTCTCACTGTCCTTGATGACGTCCCCGTAGAAGCCATAGCCCAGCAGGGACACGGAGTAGCGCAGCAGCGTGCTGTTGTGGTGAACCGAGGACACGTCCATGGGCAGTGAGTCCCCTGCGGGAGAGACACGGTCCCCTGGCCACCTCCACACTGCGCCTCCTCAGCCCCTCGACGGCACGGGCGGGCCCAGAAGCACCCGAGCGACTAAGACGTGCAACACACGGAAGGCGGCCACGGGGACGGTCTGCACGTGGGCCCTGGGTCTCCTGTTCCTGATTCCGACGACAGGACTTGACTAAAAGGTCCACAACAGCTTTGGGAAGTTTCCCGGCAGGCACGGAACCACAGTGGACCCACGGGGCTCGTTCAGTGCCGCTGCTGGGAAACAGGGTGGATTTGACGGTGAAGAGGGGCCCACGTGCTAAGGAAATCGAGAATGGGCTATGCGTAAGCAGCACTTCCGGGGCCCCGTCGTCAGGGACCAGGAGGGAGCCATGTGTTTGCCGGGCAGGGGCCGTGGCTGTCTGAGCAGCTGGGGCGGCCATTCCCGCCCTCGGGGCCGTGTACACGGGAGCGCAGTAAATGCCACTTGGAAGGGGCATCTCGGGTGCCACGGATTCGGGCCTGGGAAAACCTGTCCCGATGGAGATGAGGGGCTGAGTCCTGAGCAGAAGTGAGAGCAGAGGACCGGCGAGCGTGAGACGTGTCCAGGACAGAGGGTCAGCCTGACCCCGCACATGGGGATGCCGAGGCAGCTGGTTGGGCCACGGGGTGCCTGTGACCCCTGATGGGGGGCCCCAGAGGGCTCTGAGCAGGGTTTGTGGGGTTTTTTGTTTTTTTTTTTTTTTACGTTTATTTATTTTTGAGACAGAGAGAGGCAGAGCATGAACGGGGGAGGGTCAGAGAGAGAGGGAGACACAGAATCGGAAGCAGGCTCCAGGCTCTGGGCCATCATCAGCCCAGAGCCTGACGTGGGGCTCGAACTCACGGACCGCGAGATCGTGACCTGAGCCGAAGTCGGACGCTTAACCGACTGGGCCACCGAGGCGCCCCTATGTTGATTTATTTTTGAGAGAGAGAGACAGACAGACAGACAGAGCATGAGCAGGGGAGGGGCAAAGGGGGAGGGAGACACAGAATCGGAAGCAGGCTACAGGCTCTGGGCCATCATCAGCCCAGAGCCCGACGCGGGGCTCGAACTCACGGACTGTGAGATCGTGACCTGAGCTGAAGTCGGACGCCCAACCAACTGAGCCACCCAGGCGCCCCGGGTTTGTGTTTTTGAAGGACCCCCTATGGCCGTGGGAGGACAGGACAAGGTGGCAGGGAACCACAGCACACGCAGAGCTCTGCTGGCGGGAGGGCCGGGGCCATGCCCAGTGAGGTCCACGAGTCTGCCGCGTGCATGGAAAGGGACCTACCCACGATGATGTGCAAAGCTGATGTCTCCGCGTCATTCGTGCCGACCGTGGAAAAACACACACAATCTGTGGACCCTGAAGTAGAGAGAAAAAAAACGTCCTTCATATCATCGTATTAATTAAACACTCAAGGGGCGTCTGGGTGGCCCCGTTGGCTAAGCGACTGACTTTGGCTCAGGTCATGATCTCACGGTTTGTGAGTTTGAGCCCCGTGTCGGGCTCTGTGCTGACATCTCGGAGTCCTCAGCCTGCTTCGGATTCTGTGTCTCCCCCTCTATGCCTCCCCTGCTCACGCTCTGTGTCTCTCAATCATAAATAAACGTCAAAAAAATTAAAAACAAACAAACAAACTCTAGTAGATTTCCAACTAGGTGGACTCTTCCTTTTGGCCCTGGAATAGATACGGAAATAAAGACGGATATAATCCGTCCACAAAATGAATGTTGGAAATACTGACACTGATTTGTCAGAAACACTGAGACTGGGGGTGCCTGGGGGGCTCAGTCGGTTGGGCATCTGTCTTCAGCTCACAGTCCATGAGTTCGAGCCCCGCGTCGGGCTCTGTGCTGACAGCTGAGCCTGGAGCCTGCCTCTGCTTCTGTGCCTCCCTCTCTCTCTGCCCCTCCCCTGCTTGCGCTCTGTCTCTGTCTCAAAAATAAATAAAAACATTAAAAAAAAATTTTTTTTAAAGAAGCAGGTTTATAGGGGCACCTGGGTGACTTAGTAGGTTAAGCTCATAGCTGAGTAGGTTAAGTTAGTAGGCTCAGCTCATGAGTTCACGGTTCATGGGTTCGAGCCCCACATCGGGCTCTGCACTGACAGCTCGGAGCCTGGAGCCTGCTTCCGATTCTGTGTCTCCCTCTCTGCCCCTCCCCCGCTCATGCTCTGTCTCTCTCTGTCTCTCTGTCTCTGTCTCTCTCTCAAATAAACATTTAAAAACAATGCAACTCTGAGACCGGACTTCCATAGGACCAGCCATCCCCTCACAGAGTCTGCGGAGCCTGTTCCTGAACTGTCCCGGGGAACAGAGCCCCCGAGAAATGCGGGTGGCAGTGGTGGCCGGGCGCGTAGCTCAGCGCTCCGCAGTGAGTATGAACCCCCTGCACATACCAGCGGCCACGAGACCCAAAGGACTCTGCCCTGTGCAGACGCTGCCAGCGGGAAAGCGTATGCAGAGCAAGGACAACTCGGGAAGACCCCGGAAAAAGCCCCGTGGAAGCCTGCCCCCCAACACCAGCACCCGGTTTCACAGAACGCGCCGTGACCCGTCCCTGGGTCACAGGGGCACGGCAGCTGTCACCTGACAGACATGAGGGGACTCCGCTGGCCATGGCGGGCACACGCCTCACGCTGACATGCTCGGCTGCACATTAGGGGTGACCTCGTGGCACCCGGCCAGTGCCTGGACCGCCAGGTCCTCCCTAGGTGTGGCCCGGTTCTAACTGGGTCATAATCCAGGTCACTGTTCTCAGCCCGAGCGGGCGGAGACTCTCCTGGGGTGCTTATTTACAACAGGGTCCTGAACCCCACTCTCCCGAGATCCTGACCCAGCAGGTCTGGGACGGGGCCGAGCAACGCGAAGTGTAACACGTCCGCTGAAAGCCTGGTGTAGATTTCCTAACAAAGGGATGACAGGATCCAGAATGGCACAGTTTCGTCACCGACACCACACCCAGCACAGACCGAGATCCATCGGGAGGAACCAGCGTTAACGGGCAGGGGGGCCTGGACGCCAGCAGGGGCCACGTCTCTGCCCTTGGGCCCCGGGACAATCTGCAGGTCTCCCATCGTAAGTGATGTCCGACGCAGCCGGAAAGTTCCAGGCTCCCGACAGACGTGTCGGGTTGCAAGCACCCTCCGGGGTCTCTTCGAGTAACAGAATCTGGTCCAGTCTGTGATCCGAGGGGAGGCTCTTAATTATGTAATCTACGCTGACATGTGGCTTCTGGATGTTGGTAAGTTATATAAACACGTGCATATTTATTTTTCACCAATCTTAACCTGAAGACTTCAGTGACACCTCGTTCCAAAAATGAGCCAAATACACATTTTTAAATAAACGTTTAAGATTATAGGAGTGACTAATCTTTTTTTTTTTTTTTTTTTGGGACAGAGAGAGACAGAGCATGAACGGGGGAGGGGCAGAGAGAGAGGGAGACACAGAATCGGAAACAGGCTCCAGGCTCCGAGCCATCAGCCCAGAGCCTGACGCGGGGCTCGAACTCACAGACCGCGAGATCGTGACCTGGCTGAAGTCGGACGCTTAACCGACTGCGCCACCCAGGCGCCCCAGGAGTGACTAATCTTAATAAAAATCAACATCAACAGCGTCCACGAAAAGCCTCGCGGTTTCAGACTCGCCCACCCGCTCACTCGTCGTTAGAGTGAAGGGTGCTCGGATAATATAAACAGTTTCGAGAGCACAGACTCCAAAAGACCTAGCTAATTAATTTGAACCATGCCCTGAGGTAGTCCTTCACACCCCCAGAACTTTCCAGAACATCCGCAGAGCCCACTCGCTCCCCTTGTGTGCCCACGGCCCTGTTTACTTTCCTGGCAAGCCATCCCTCATCACAAGAGCTGAGGAGACCCCCACACTCGCCTGCACCTGCAGGGATGTAACGCGTACGGTCGGTGGGGATCCTGCAAGGACCTCCAATAAAAACGCAGAAGCCGGCGTCTGGCTTCTATCCTGCACCACAGCCTATAAACCGAGGCCTCTGAAGCCTGTCCCTGTGTCTGGGCCACCCCGTACAGGGGGACCCCACGGGGGAGCTCCGAGTCTCGAGAAGGAACCTCGTGGGGCTGGAAGGGCTGCGAGCGTGGGACGCCCTCTACAACCACAACAGAGGTGGGCCCGTGCTGTTCCCAAGCTGCCAGAGGCGTCTCGTCTAGGGAGGCGTGGGCGGGACAGGGCGAGGCGACCGGCCTTTCTGGTCAGGCGTCCAGGGTCCGGGCCTGGGCCGGGCTGGGGTGTGGCCCCCATTTCTGGAGCCGGAGTTCAACGCAAACACCTTCTATCCAGGTGTAAGTTGGACGGAAATGTGCTTGTGTTCCAGGATTTAATTCTAGATCCCGCCATCGCCCTGAACGGGCAGGACGCACCTTCTCTCTCGGTCACCCGGGTCCTTTGGGCAAAGAGTGGGGCAGGTGAACACAGCTTCCGACGGTTTTCAGGGATCGTTTTACTAAAAGGTCAGATTTTCGAAGGAGGGGACTGCTCAGCCTCCCGCCTACTTGGGATCCTTCACGGGGCCGCCGCCCCTCGGCCGGCACCTGCCACCTGCCCCTTTCTCCCAGGAGGCCCCCGCCCCCCGAGGGCAGCACACCCGCAGCCAGGCCCCCTCCTGCCCTCACCACACTTCACTCCGGAAGGCCGTCCAGAGCCCCCCGTCTGCAAGGGCGTGGCCCCTGCCACTGCTCGGCTCTCTTCCTTATTCACCCATGTCTGCGTCCCCACAGCCCGCGCACCCGGCCTTGCTCACTCCTGGGCCGCAGCCGGGCCGAGAACGCACGGGCACCGACGGACTGGGTGAACTCTGGCGCAGGTGGAGGGACCCGGGCGCCGGCAGACAAGTCCACGCACACGTCCCGGTCCTCACGGGTGCCCCCAACACCACTGTTCCCTTCTAGTGTTCTGTCAGCGTGCCTTCAACAGCTCGACCCTCGGGTCCGACGTAACTCCCTGGTCATCTCCTCAAGCCTGTGGCCCAGGCTTTAACCAAGAGGAAGGCCCAGCTTCCGGCCGGAAACGCAAGGTCTGGCTCAGCTCAGGCGTCAGGACGTGGTTCTGGCATCATCGGCCCCCCACGCTGAGCCGCGTCCCTCCCGAGGCGCTGGGGCCCCACGGGGCAGCACAGGGGCAGTGACGGGAAGACGCCGGGTGGAGGGTCGGCTGTCTGCGGCCTCGCTAATACCTCCAAATACTCCAGCGGAAAGAGGCTGAATTTAGGAAACATCAGCTCGGGACCCAGAGCGGCTGCAGCGGTGGCCTCCAGCATGCTCTGTCCCGGACCCCCCCACACCACCCCCTCCTCCCGACTGCTCCTCAGGGCCCCCGGGAGCCCCGTCTCGGATCTCCATCAGAACTCTTGCCTCGTCGTGGCCCCTCCCCAGGCTGCCAAGTCCAACATCACGGGGTCACCCTGGCCACCTCCGTCACCCTTGGTTCCTTGGGCTCGCTCTGTGCCCAAGTCACAGCCGCCCACGGGGCCACCGACCAAACCACGGGCGTCCTCCCTAGGCCTCGGGCAATGGCGCCCTGAGCAGAGCGTAGGGGGTGGTCTTCGAGCCCACGCAGACGACACTGCCCACGGGCCCATGAGACCTCTTCCCTCTGTGTCTCACCGCAAGGCCCTCGGGACTCGAGCCCCGTGCTGGGCCCCTGTCCAGGCGCCTCCGTTACCCCAGTCCTGGCACTCCTGCCCCACGGGCCCCCCTCCTCAGCGCACAGCTCATTCCCATCTGCCCCCCGCCCCAGCTGACCCCGTGCACGGCTGGCGCCTCGCCTGTCCCCTCTCAGAACGGCCCTGGACTCCCTGCAGAGAGAAGCCGTCCCGGCCGTTCTCCCTGAACTGTTTCCCCGCAGCGCCCACGCTTCCTCGTGTGCTGGGGGCTCCTCCGTGGGCAGAGGCCACACCCGTCTAGTTCACTGCACCCCAAGGCCCAGGGGGCGCAGAGCCGGCCTCGGTCCGTCCTCACATGCCTGATGCAGCTGCACGGGCTCCCACGAACGTGAACGCTCAGAGCTTAGAGTTTTAGGTATTAGAGCTACTGCAGGCACGTGGTGATAAAAGACATCGAGGAAAAATAGTTTGGCACGTGGACAAACAAAATTCACGTAGCCCAGAGCAGACCACATTCAAAGTCCAAAGCCAAGCCCAACCTGAGAAAACAGCTGAGACCTAAGCGACCGAGAATAAATACGTTTAACACACAAACACCGTCAGCCGGAAAAAGACAAGACTCTTCCTGACTGTAGGGTGGGGCAGAGAGGTCTCTGAGTTCCCACGATCCGTGCCCTTCTGGGTGACCTTGAGACCCCTCATCTGTGGAGGATGGCGGCACCTCCCTCACAGAGCGGTCGTGACCACGGAATTACAGGAATTACATGACGCGTGACATGGGGATATTGCCCAGACCCTGGCCCGCAGCCGGCCTGTGTCAGTGGGGACACAGGGCGGGGACACAGAGCGCAGGGCAGAAGGCGCCTCATCCCCGTGGCCTTGTTTGCAAAGCCTTAAACCAACAATGCCCAGGCTTTGCTTGGCTTAGCACTGTCATTTTTCAAAGAACTAGGCACTTCCTAGAAAGACCTAAAACCCGCTGAGCTATGTCTTTGGGACACAGCCTAGGGACCCACGGGGCTAACAGGCCCGGCTCCCTCCTTCCCGGCCCCCATTGCACGGGCCCTTCCCCCAACCCCAGCGCCCCCAGGTCTGGGCTACAAGCCACTTCTAGAAGACCACCTGCTTTCTGGGGTCCTTCCCTCCTCAGTTGCGCTCTGGGGTCCCAGTGCCCCCCGTCCCCCCACCCCCTTCCCCTGCCATTCGGCAGTCCTTTGAGAGCCAACTGTCCCCCAGCTGCCAGCTGCTGGGCGCCTGTGGGAAGCAGGTGTCGGGGGAAGACAGGACTCCCCCAGGCACACATCAGCGGTCCTTTCCTCCGCCATCAACTGTCAACAAAGCCTTCACCCATGTGCTGATAAAATCCCCAGCTCGGGAACAGAATGAACCTGAAGGGAGCTCCATGCCCCCGGGGACGGGGACGGGGATGGGACGGGGACAGGGACGGGACGGGGACAGGGACGGGACGCCCTACCCGCGGGGATGATGCCGATCCGGAGTGGGCTGGGCACCAGGGCTGCCCGGGGCTGGTTCTGGTCCACGCCGGCGTTCCTCTGCGTCCTGCCAATCAGGCCGTGCAAGACCTCGCTGAACATGCCGTCTCCACCAACGCAGACGATCCTGCAGGGGACACGGGCGTTAGGGTCCCTTCTGCTGTCCCCGCAACGCCGTGCTCTCCACTGCTCAGAAAAAGTTAATCTGCATATGCAGGTAGTAAGACGGAGAAGGAAAACGGTCCACGGTTGTCTCCCAGACGCAGGAGAAGGTGTGATGGAAATTTTCTGCAGTTTCTGGTTTTCTATAGGAAGCAGGTTTACTTTGACAATCAGGAAAAGCAAGGGCAGAGAGCGGACAAAACTAAGACAGGTGGGGAGGGCCTGAAAGGAACCTTACTCACCCGTCGTATTTATCTATGTTGATCTCGTATAAGCTCTCCTTGGCCTGATTAGCACGTTCGGTGACTACGGGGAAAAGATAGTATTTCATTGTACGGTTTACGTTTGAATCTGAGAGTCTGAGTTAACATAAGAGGCAAGCAAATCATTCTTTTAAAATGAGGTCCTAGACTCAGGGGGATGGAGTGGGGGTGGGTGCCGAGCCCAGGCGGAAGCAACCCTCGTTCAGGACGCATTCCTCCGGGGGAGACGCTACCTTCTTCTTGCATCTAACTGCCAACAAATGGTAACTTTTTGGAAAGAGATTTTATAGCTTTTCCTTATCCAAGTTAGCTTGAAATTTTAGAAAATACCAAGACATAAAAGAAAAGAAAAGAAAAGAAAAGAAAAGAAAAGAAAAGAAAAGAAAAGAAAACGTCAGCCCATATCTATATACTCAACGTAAGACACAAAGACACAACTGAAATTGTGCTGTGCGCGCAGACTTATACCCCGGTGTTCCCGGCCCTGACCGTTTTCTTAAGTGAAAAGCTCTCCGTAAAGACCACGTTAAAGGTCCGCCCGCTGTCCCTTCCGTTTCGCCACACTCGGGCAGCGGTACCTCCACGTTTCCTGTCAGCGGGCATTTACGCGGTCTCAGTGTGCCGCTCTTACGGGACGTGGCAGTGCACGCGTGGGCACTTCTGTGCATCCGACTGCCGTCCTGGGGAGGACTCACATCTGGGCTCCTCGCCGACCCCCTAATTTGTAAGGCTCTTCGCCCGCACTGTCAGTGGCTCTTTAACACGCGTGTGCAGACCCCAGAGCACGGGGTCCGGGGAGGAGAACCCCGGCTTCCTGCACCCGCCCGGCGTTGAGAATCTGCACTAAAAACCACATCACGTTTCTTAAAACATCACTCATTGGTGAAATTACTTCTAAGCCTTATCGAATCACTCGTCTTTCTTCTTCCGCGAATCTTCTGTCCGTGATCCTGACCCTTTTATCTTCTTCGTGTTTCTCTTCTATGCTAAGACTGGGCCAGAGAAGTATACATTCTTTGTTTTGTACTGTTCCCATTCTGGCATAGAAAACAACGTGTTTTATTTTGTTTAAAATAATCACATGATGGGGCGCCTGGGTGGCTCAGTTGGTTAAGCGTCCGACTTCGGCTCAGGTCATGATCTCACGGTCCGTGAGTTCGAGCCCCGCGTCGGGCTCTGTGCTGACAGCTCGGAGCCTGCAGCCTGCTTCGGGTTCTGTGCCTCCCTCTCTCTGCCCCTCCCCCGCTCCTGCTCTGTCTCTCAAAAATAAACATTAGAAAACAATTAAAGCAAAAATAAATAAAATTTTAGTAAGTTTTTTTTTTTTTTTTTTTTTTAAAGTGTGGAGGGGCGCCTGGGTGGCTCAGTCGGTTAAGCGTTTGACTTCAGCTCAGGTCATGATCTCACGGTCTGTGAGTTTGAGACCCACGTTGGGCTCTGTGCTGACAGCTCGGAGCCTGGCGCCTGCTTTGAGTTCCGGGCCTCCCTCTCTCTCTGCCCCTCCCCCACTCATGCTCACTCGCACTCTGTCAAAAATAAATAAACATTTAAAAAAATTAAAAATAAATAAATATAATAATCACATAAGATAAAAATCTTGTCTAGAATCATTCTCAAACACACCTACGTATTTAACGGAGAATTTATACCTTACCGATTATTTCGGTGGTGATGGACGCTAAGGTAAACAGTGGGGCCACTTTCCTTTCATATATCCGCTTGCCTTGTCCTTTCCCTCCAAACGGATTAATAAACACCAGTAAATGCTTTGGTCTGGATGCTACAAGACAACAACAATGCGTAAATCACAACGGGTGTGGCAAATACTCTCTCCGAAGTACTGTGTTACTGAACAAAATCAAACCACGATGGTGTGAGAACTCTGAGCAGTACTGTCTGGGAGAAAGTATTTTTAAGTCAAAGAACAGCACGGAAGGGCTTCTTCATCTACGAGCAGGGAGAAGGGCCGGCCTGTGAGAACGGGCTGAAGCTGTGCACATCTGCAAGGTCTCCCAGAAGCCCCCAGAACTCAGAATTCCGGAAGGCGGCAGCAGCCTCGCCTGCTTCATGTTCAGGAACGTGGGTCTGCAGAGAACAAGAAGAAACGGATACACGGAACAGAGCGCCAGGGGAGACAGACAGACCGACAGGCACAGACAGAGCCTGACATGTAGTCCGTGGAGACGGACAGACGGCGAGACACAGACAGCCCCCCGGTCCCTGGTTCCAGTCCCGTCCAGAGAACCTCCCCACGTGGGTCACGCCTGTGCTCTTACAGCAGCTCCCACATTTCTGTTGGGGTCAGTTCAAACAGATTGTGATACTTAAAAACCCAACTTTACTAACAAATCAATCAACGTGGCAAGAAAGTACACATGCCCAAGAAAACTGAAAACCTAAGTCCCCACAGATGTTCCCAACGGGGCCATTCACAACAGCCCCGAGCAGAAATATCCCAAACGCCCGTCGACCGACGACCGACACACCAGTGGTCCAGCTGCACAATGGAATGCTACTCGGCCATAAAAAGGCACAAACCGCTGGCATATTTACCAGCACGGACACATCTCTAACTCATTCCGCGGAGAGCCCGAAGCCCTCGAAAGGCCCCCGCCACACGATTCCATTCAGAGTGATCCTCTCTGCGCTGATGGGAAGGATCGTCAGAAGACTCTGGGGTGACGTGAGTCTCACAGGGAGGGGTGTGGGGTACACGGCACCTGTATGTATGTGTCAACGTCACGGATTTAAACTCACGGTCTGTCCGTCTCGCTGTACGGAAATTCTAGCTCAGAACTGTAAACAAATGTTCATCTCTAATTAGTGAGGCGCCCGCTGAAGTGTTTAAAGGCGAAGCACCCCACGTCCATCACTTAACTCTGAAACTCAGCGAAGAACACTATTAACTACTGGACAGATCCACAGACATCGACAAAGCAGATACAGCAACATGTTAACCACTGTAGAATCGAGGCTTTGGATATGTGTGCATTCACTGTACAATTCTTGCAATTTTTCCCTTCTGTATGCTTGAAAATCTTCCTGATAAAATACTGGGGGGGGGGGGGGGGGATAACACACAGTAGAGAAAATCAACAAAGTCAGAAGTTGGTTCTTTGAAGAGATTCATGAAATTGGTATTAATAAAGCTGATAAAGAAAAAGGGAGAAGAGATAAACTATTAATTACCAAGAGCAAGAAAGGGGACATTATTCCAGAATCTGCACATATTACAGAGAAAGTGAAAGGATTGTGAATAAACTTATAAATTTGGATAGACAAATTTTCTGAAAACAAATACAATTTACCAAAGCTGGCAGAAGCAATAGAAAAATCTGACGAGTCTGATATTTAATAAAGAAACCAAAGTCATTAATGAAAACCTCCCAAAGAAAGCCCAGGCCCAGAGGGCTCACCAGTGAATCCTTCCAAGTTTTTAGGGAAGACCATAGTCCCCAGAATCACATAAACTCTTGCACAGAAGGACCGAGCACCTCCCAGCTCCCCGCACGGGGCCACCAATGCCTGACAGCGAAACCAGACAAGGGCGTGGTCAGAGGGGAGCTATGGGTCGATGTCTCCCCTCAGCCGAGGCGTAGAAATCCTGAACCAAACATCAGCAAGTCAACTCCAGAAATACATAGAAAAAGAGTAACACGTCATGACCAAGTTGGATTTCATAGGAATACAAAGGCATCTGTACAAAGAGAAACCAATGTACTTAACACACGGGCTCCAAAAGGAGACAATCACACAGGCACCCCAACAGATGCAGAAAAAGCATTCATCAAATTTATCAGTTAGTTATGGCTGAAGGAAAAACAAACTCCTAAAACTAGGAATTTGAAAAGAACGTCCTTCATATGTTTTTACCTGTTTTTAATTCCTTTTTCATTTTTACTTTTTAAGAAATCTCTACACCCAACGTGGGGCTCAAACTCATGACCCCGAGATCAGCAGTTGCCCGCTCCGCCGACTGAGCCAGCCAGGCGCCCCCTTTAATCTGTTTTTTTAAAAATCAATGAAAAACCTAAGAAACATCATCCTTGACAGTGAAATGTCGGAAACGGCCCCGAGAACAGGACTGAGACGACCCTCCCCACGCTGGGATCCACACCAGGGCAAAACTGTGAGAAAGAGAACCAAGACGGATGAATGAGAAGGGTCATTACTCACAGCTGACACGACTGCGTTTGAAGAAACTCCAAAAGAACCATCAACCTATTAAGAAGTGGACTTAGCAACGTCACTGGACACAAAGTGGAAATCCGTTCAAGTTCTGCACACACGAGCCAAGTTCGTGGAGAACAACATGGCGGTTCATGGCGCGTGGGGGGAGGGACGCTCCTTCCCTCAACGGCATGGGGTCGAGCAGACATCTGTGTTTAAGTAAACCCTGACCGCTCACCTAACACCACACACCCAAATCAATTCTAGGTGGATTCTAGGTCTCAATGTGAAAGGTAAAACAAGGTTCCGAGGAGAAAGTATCTTCATGGGTCTGGAGTGGACAAAGATGTCAAATGGGACCCAAACTAACCGTAGAGCAAAACAAAACAAAAAGATAAATACGTCTACATGAAAATGAAGGATGTCTGGGGCACCTGGGGGCTCAGTCGGTTACCCGTCCGACTCTGATCTCAGCGCGGGTCTTGATCTCACGGTTGGTGAGTTCGAGCCCCATGTTGGGCTCCATGCTGGGATGAAGCCTACTTAAAAAAAGAAAAAAAAAAGAAAAAAGGATGTCTGTCCATCAACAGACACCAGTAAGGGACTAAAAAGGCAAGCCACAGAATGAGAAATGATGTCAGTAACTCATAAATCCAATAAAAGATTTGGACCCATGACATACAAAGAATATCCAGGTAACATTAAGAAAAGACAGACAAGCCAACAGAAAAGTGGACGAGAGACCCGAACAGCAGACTCCTTACGAAAGGGGATTTCCGAATGGCCCAGAAACGCAGGAGCGTGTTTCTCAGCCTCTTTAGCTATCAGGGAAATGTAAATTAACCCCGTAACGCAAGACTCGTAACACCCACCCAAACGGCTACAATTATTAAGGTGTGGGCAAGACTCGGGGCAACCAGGACTCTCGTATTCCGCTGGCGGGAGTGTCGCCGTCTGACGCTGTCTACTGAGGTGGCACATACGCCCCGGGGGCCACTCGAACCACCAACTCCACTCCCGCACGCAGCCAACGGACACGCAGGCATGTGTCC
This sequence comes from Panthera onca, assembly GCF_046562875.1. Taxonomy (NCBI): domain Eukaryota; kingdom Metazoa; phylum Chordata; class Mammalia; order Carnivora; family Felidae; genus Panthera; species Panthera onca. The sequence goes on from NC_138345.1 coordinate 138,335,424, forward strand.
ACACGAGACACGCACCAGAACGTTCAGAACATACAGGATTGTCTGCAACGGCCCACACCGGGGAGCCAGCTCTCCCAGCGACCTGCCACAGTAAAATGGATGAGTAAGTGGTCGGACACGGAGGGCCACGCCATCAAGAGAACGAGCAGCTGACACCGCACGCACAGCGTGGGGAAGCTTCACAAACTGACACTGAGCCAGCCAGCCAGACACAGGAGCTCTGCAGAGCACGGTGACTCATCAGCTGAAGCCGGTCGTTCAGAAGCCAGGCAGTGATCACCCCGTGGGGGAGCGGGGGTGGGGTGCCTGCAGGGGGCCCAGGGAGCCCCGGGAGCTGGCGGTGTTCTGGATGTGGATGCCGGATACTTGCTCAGAGCGCCGGGTGCGTGAGAGCTCCCGGGCCACGCGCTCCGGATCTGGGCGCTTCCCTGCGTCTACACTACCTCCAGTAAACACTACAACAGACGGACACAGAGTTAGCTACAGAGTAGCTGAAGTAACAGAGTCCCGGAATTCTTGTCCACACCAGCGCCTGCGACGGGCGTACAACTGTGTGCGCTTTCCTACCAGTTACACGGGAAATAGGTGCCCGCCGTCCAATGGGGGGCAGGTTCGGCGAACTTCCTCTTGAGGTCTGAACCTACAGAATCGGCCCGAGTCTACAGACTCAGAATCTCAGGAAAGCGAGCAGAGGAAGCAGGAAGGGGGCAGCGGGGACGAGGAGGACGAGTCTGGAAAGATGGAGGACAAGGCGGCAGACGGACGGGGGGCAACTTCCGCGCAGACTCACACAGCGGGACGGCCCTTGTGCTGGGAGATGCGGGGAGAGGTCGGGGGTCACCGGCCCGGCAGCAGGTAAGGGAGGTCACGTCCCGCGGGATTAGATGGCGGAACGCAGAGTACCAAAGGCACCTTTTCGAGCGAGCAAGTCTCTCTGCAGCTGGTGGGCCTTCGACACATTATAATTCGCTTCTTTGATCCAGAAGCCAAATGAATCAAAGAAGACCGAAAACAAACCTACCCACACACGGTTTCTCTTCTACAGTGAAAGAAAGCCTGGACCGAGCTCACAGAACGACGTGTTAAGATTATAACCAAACTCGGGGCGCCTGGGTGGCGCAGTCGGTTAAGCCTCCGACTTCAGCTCAGGTCACGATCTCACGGTCCGTGAGTTCGAGCCCCGCGTCAGGCTCTGGGCTGACGGCTCAGAGCCTGGAGCCTGTTTCCGATTCTGTGTCTCCCTCTCTCTCTGCCCCTCCCCCGTTCATGCTCTGTCTCTCTCTGTCCCAAAAATAAATAAAAAACGTTGAAAAAAAAATTAAAAAAAAAAAAAAAAGATTATAACCAAACAGGACTCCAGACAGAGGATGAGCTGGCATCTTCCGCGTTCCAAGGGGCGACCGACAGACTCGGGGCACAGGTGTGCACAGGGGCGCCCCCACGTCCCTGGCTCACTCCCCACATCCACCGGGAACGTAGCTATCACCCTCCCCGCTTCCCAGAAATAGAACCTGAGGCTCAGTGGGCCCAGGGGCCTGTGCGCGCCCCCCCCCCCCCCCCCGCCACCTCGCGGCCGGTCAGGGAAGGCCATGCTTGGGGCAGCGCCCGGTGCCAGGCTGGTCCCGTAACTGGTAAAGCTGGTATGTTTTTAAGCCACCCCAATTCAGCAGCGCACTTGGTTACGGGAAGGTGTGCAAAAGGCAGGGAAGCAGCCACGATCACGGGGTCCCGCGCGGGCCCCGGCGACCGTGCCTCTCTCCACATACTCAGCTTCTCCAGCAGCTCCCACAGCGTCTGCAGCCACAGGTGACACAGCGGCTCCTCAGCACAGCAGAAGGTCACCTGCGCCCACCTCCAGCGGTGACGTCGGGCCCTCTTCACGCAGTGCACTGCGGAGACAGACAGCGCGGAGGGTCGGGGGGTCACGGAGCACAGCCTCGCGCCCCGTGTGCAGCCTCGCAGCCGGGCAGGGTCCCCGTGCCGCCCCCGCCTTCCGGCCTATGTCTCAGTTCTCCTCACTCGTGTTAAAAAGCAAAGAAAGTCAAAGCTGGTCAAGACATTAATCAAAAGGAGATCTTGGGAAAAACTGCGTAAGGCAGTCTCTGCGAGACCAAGCAAAGAAACACTGAATTTGTCGAGCAAGTGACGAAACCGTGGCCTTCTGGGGCATCTGCGCGCAGTCCCCGGAGACGCGGGACGGATTCGCTCCATCACCTGTGAAAGCGAAGGGCTTCTCCATCTTCTGCCATTTTCCGCGGCCGTAGTGTCTGCCGTGGATGTCCGTTTCTTCGACGGTGATGATCTCAGAGACGGGCACAGAGCAGGCATCTGGAAAGACCACAGCCTCACGTCAGACGACTGCACAGAATTCACACAAACACAGAAGTCCAACCCGAAATGCCGGGAACGCTCTGCTTTCACATTCTCATTAGAAATCCAGAAGTAAAGAAAAGAATCGTATTGTAGGTTTTGAATCGGCGCTAACTGCGGGGGGTCGACGTTACCAGAGGGTGGGGCGGTTCACCCAACAGAATGGAGACCGCCAACTTTCCAAATGATTTCCTCCGCTGCCTTCCCCGGCTGGAGACTGTGCTAAACTCGGGAAAAGAGTCTCGAGACACAGTGTCCTTAGTCTGGCTCAGAGGTCTAACTAGGGAGGAAGCACATGGCAGGAGCCAGGACACCGGGGGTGCCTAGAGGGTGAGGGCCCCTGGGAAGCCAAGGCGGGGGGAGGGTGGGGGCTCTGGAAAGGCCTGGGGGGGTCCAATCGGATGCGGGAGGGGGACCCCTGGGTGGGCCTGCAGAGGACAGCGGCGGATGCTGTCCACCGCGGGAAACCCAGGGAGAGGCCGCCTCCAGGTAAAGGGCCCAGGAAAGCCAAACATGAGCACAGCGGTGGTGGTAGGGGGAGGGGGGGCAGGGGGAGAGAGCAGGCAGTAACAGAAACCAGAGCCTGGGACACTGGGAGGCCAAGGCCCAGGACAGCAGGCCCTGGTCTGAACAGCCTCCGTTCCGGAAGCTCCTCCGTGAACTGCTGTTAAGATCTACCAGCAAGAACGTTATCATCTGCGGTTTGGTCCCAGTGTGGCTATGAGACCTGCAATCTAGCCGAAGCGCTATAATTTCTGTAACAGCCATGTGAGTGGTGCTGCTCTGACACCCCAGGACCTTTACATCGTTGTGAAGTCCTTGCCCTCAGGGATCGGGGTGTAAGACCAGGGAAGGCAGCGTCTGGATGGGCTGGGGCCCCTTGAGAAGCCTTGGGGGGCTGGCAGGGCCGGTCCCCAGTGGGGTCAGAGTGGCCAGGACCACGGGGAAGGGACACTCTTGCAGAGGAACCAGAGGTGGGGCCTCAGAGGGCGGCGTGGGCTCAAGGTGCCTACCAGGCCCCGCTCCCGGACACGGGGGTTGAGCGGGGTGCAGCTCAGGTCGCAGCCCTCAGCGACGCCTGTCGCCCCGGCCTCCCTGCAGGGCACCCTGCGTTCACCCTGCCTTGGCCGGAAGCCGTGGCTCTCTCCTCCCCACTCCCCCCTGCCCCCTCTGTGGTCGGCGTCTGCTCAGGGCAGGGCAACACCTCCCTGCTCATCCCACAGCCTGCCTCTCCACGTCCTCCTGCCTTCCAGCCCTGCCCCGCCCGGCACCGGGCACCCATCTCCCACGACAGGAGTGTCTGGGGTCCAGCTCTGCACGGGGGACAGGCCGGGCCCACGCAGGGAGGAGTCGGGGGCTCACCACTCACGACCGAACGCTCACACGGCGGTCTTCTGAGACCACCGAGAACAAACATCAGGACCTCCCCACCCCCGCACAGTCACTGCGCTCAGGCCCGTCTGGTAAGAAACGGCAGAGAGGAAACTATACGAAGCTAAGTGCGCACAGTAATTCGGACTAACGCGCTTCTTGACGTTCGAACAAACGGCTGACCGACTTAAGAAACTGCACAACAGATGAAGACAACAGTCATGTCGTGCTGGTGAATTAGTAAAAGTTACAAATGACTCACGGGAGAACCCACTGAAAGGAGTCTACACGTTAATAATTCCCAATCCTGCCGGATTGGTTTCACAGACCCGGGGGACCACAGGAGGGCGGGCGAGACGTCGCAAACGCCACCACGCGCTCAGCTGCCGGCCTCTCGAGTCCCGCAGGCAGGGTCACGAGCCCGCTACGCCCCACGCACCAATGACAGTACCTTGGCTCTGACAACCCCATGGGCACCACGTACGGTCCCCGCCGCAGGCCCCACCCCGCCCTCCTACAGAGTGCAGGGGAGACGACAGAGGGCACGCCGTGCTGACGTCGGGGCCGATGTGCAGAGCAGGGGTGCCCAGGGCAGGGCTCAGGGTCTGAACAGACACTGGAATGGGGCCAGGACGCGCAACTCAGAAGGCGGCCTGGGAGAGAAGCAGGAGCCGAGGGGGAGGGGAGGGGAGGGACGGAGGGATGCACAGAGGGACAGGGAGCTTGTGCCTCCGAGGCTGGTGGGGCTCTCACTCGGGTGGGCTGGAGCTCAGAGGGCTCTGAGCAAAGGGAGACCTGGTCTGACGTGGCTCTGCTCCTGGGTAACTGAAATGTGGGGGAAAGGCCAAGGGACAGGACACAAGGGAGCCTTTGGGACGAACCTCCGTGTCCTCTGCTACATTAAGCCTAGTTGCCTGTTCCCTGGGTGAGAACAAGACAGAACTATGAAAGCAGGACCCGCTGTTTTCCCCGAGTATTGTTCTCACACGGACACAGAGGAGTAAACAGAACCATCTTCTCCAAAGAGGGACCGAGACCAACGGAGAAGTAAAAATCCCTGTTATCAGGGAGCCTGGGCGGCTCAGACCGTTGAGCATCCGACTTCAGCTCAGGTCATGATGTCACACTTCATGAGTTCGAGCTCTGCATCGGGCTCGCTGCTGTCAGCATGGAGTCTGCTTGGGATCCTCTGTCCCCCTCTCTCTGCCCCTCCCCTGCTCATTCTCTCTCTCTCTCTCTCTCCCCCTCTCTCAAAACTAAATAACATGTTAAAAAACAAAACAAAACCAAACCCTGTTGTCTGCACACTTCACTGAGGATTGTCAGTAACAGAGTACTGGGTCTGGCCTAGAGGCTGCCCCTCGTGGGAACCCAGGAAGTAGGGCCTGGTGGCCGTGGCCGTGGACCCGGAGGGCGGGCTCTGCCTGGCTACCCGGCCCTGCCAGTAACCACGTTAAGCTGGTAGCGTTTCACGACCGTACGTGAGTGAGGATGACATCATCAGACCCCTAGGGATTTAGGAGGTTAAGTAAGATCAGGGGTGAGAAGGGCTCCCGTCCCCTCCTCTGTGCTCAGCTGAGGACCTGCACTGAAACGCCCTCAACGCAGTGGCCCGTTTCTTTTCTAGTTCGATGCACAGGTGCGAACCACGGGCCGGAGGCTCTGTTCTTTAAAACTTTCATCTCTAGTTAGGAGGCGAAGGACTCCATCAAGAGTCTGAGAAAACAGATAGCACGTCCCTGCAGGACACAGAAAATGTCACCCGGCTTCCGTCCGTCTCCTCCGAGGTCAGTCCCTGGGGGCAGCAGGGGGACCACCGTGGTCCTCCGAGGGCAAAATGCCTCCACGTGCTGGCCCGGCGGGGCATCCCGGCCCAAAAGCGTGTGTTGCGCGCGAACACGCAAAGCGCGGGCAGGAACAACAATAAATCGGCACACGTGTAACACCGGGAAGAGTGTCTTGCAGAGCTTAATGGGAATTTGGGGCACTTGTCATTTTCCACATGATGCTACCATTTCTCCAACGTTCACTTGCGCTTTGCACACTCTCCCGCTGCCTGTGAGACCAGAGAGAAAAGAATGGGCTTCTGTAAGAGTGTGCAGCAAGATGAGGTGACAGGCAGGATGAGAGTCCTGCCTCGAAGAAGGGTGATTTCCTGGCCAGACCGGACCTGGCTGGTGGCCAAGTCGCTGTGCAGCAACGTCCCCGTCAGGACTCACGAGACAAAGACGCGGGGGCCCAGGGCACATGCTGGCTCGTCCCACAGCCTGGCCTGCCCCCTGCGGCGGCCCCCCCCCCATCAGGGACAGTAGTCCCGCCTGACCCGGACCAGGATGTGCACTTTCCTCGCCGACTCACCAAGCATTTTCTGGGTGGAATCACCCTCAGGGTCTTACCCCTCATCACTGAGTTCTTCGAGCTGATCGTGGCCCTGTCTGCAGAGGAAGCAGTGGCCGAGGGTCACGGGAGTCACGTTTTGCTTTATAAAAGTAACATCCTGACGCCTCCTTTTAAAAACTTTTGAATGGGGCTGCCTGAGTGGCTCAGCTGGTTAAACGTCTGACTTCGGCTCAGGTCATAACCTCACGGTTTGTAGGTTCCAGTCCCGCGTCAGGCTCTGCACTGTCAGTGCTGATCCGGCTTTAAAGTTTTTCTCTCCTTGTCTCTCTGCCCCTCTCCTGCTCGTGTTCTCTCTCTCTCTCTCAAAAATAAATGAATAAACTAAAACAAACAACAACAAAAAGCTTTTGAGGGAAACATGCTTTTGGGATAGGTATCTCCAAAGGACTAGAAGATTCTGGAAGCCACAAAACTTCCCCAGACCAGGGCTTCTCACGGGCTGTCCTGGGCTGGATCTGAGCAGCATCCCTGGGCTCTACCCAGGAATGCCAGGGGCGCCCCCAACATTGCCAGATGTGAGCCAGTGTCTCCTGGGGTCACCATCACCCGACAGGGAACCAGTGCCTTGGGGCATCAATGCGCTTAGCAACCTGTTCTTTAAACAGAAATACAGGAGGGGACAAGGGCCGGTGTTGGGAGCACAGGGGAAAGGCGGGGGCCGCTGAGCGCTCTCGTATATCACAGACCCTCGTGGGGTCTCAAGTACGTGTGTGTGTGTGTAGGTCCCAGGGGAGCCTCACACACAACCTTCGAAGCCTAAACCTATCTTCTCTACTGTGCTGCCCCTTTCCAGAAACGTCCTTCCCTGCTGTGTCCCCAAGTCGGTGAAGAGTGCCCCATGCTTGTGCTCACCTGCCCAGCCATCCAGGACCCCTTGTCTCACTTCCTCTCTGCCCCGGGGTGGCTCCCTGCCTGGCCCCTCAGGCCCCCGAGGGCGCGTAGACGCAAATGTCTACGGACGGCACCGCCCCGTCCGAATCTTCGCCGGCTTCTCCCACCAGGTCAGGACCGTGTTCAGACATCCTGCTGCTCACCGTGCAGGTTCATGCAACACCCTGGGCCAGGGGTGCGGCTGTCGGGGCCCCTCCACCGTCCGCCTTCCTGGCAAAGCCCGCTCCCCACACCCTGCCTCCCGTCCCGGCATCCGCACGAGGCAGAGGCAGCACATACTCAGAACGGCTGCTGGAAATGAGCACAGATCCTCCGAAAGGAGCTGGAGATTTTCATCCAGAGCTCAGCCGAACCCTAAAGGAGCCGTGCAGAGACCCCACGGCATCACGGGTCTGCTTTACAAGGCCTCTGCTGGGCTAACTCACCACACCGAGATGGTCTCTTCGTTGGTGACGCTTACAAATGGCTGAGATGGGAAAGGAAGTCCACCTGGGTGGGCACCGCCCTCTAACAGGACTGGAGCCAAAGCTGCGACCCAGCGGGGCCGATGGGCACACGGGTCCTCTGCACCCTGCTCCCGGTGGGGGGGGGGGGGGGGGGGTGGCGGCCACAGCCACCGACAGGGGCCACGGCATCTCGCGTGTTCAGGTGAGACCACACAGAAATCGGAAGCCGCCTGGGTCCACCGGGAGAGCCGGCACGCCCCGGTTCGGGGATGGTTCCCACGGCCGGTGCCATGGTGGGGGGGGGGGTCCCCCAACGTGATTAGAGAGAACAACTGAATGATCAAATGTCCGGGTGCCACCGGATACCTCCTGGCAGCCTGCCAACAGAGCCTGCCTGCGCAATCTTCCGTGGGCTCCCCAGGCCCCGTGGGAACTGTCTCCAGGCCGTGTGTGTGTGTGTGTGTGTGTGTGTGTGTGTGTGTGTGCAGCCGGGGGCAGGGGGACTGGAGGCCACACTGGACACAACAGCCTGCTCATCCCCCGACCTCTGGCCCTGTCTGCCCACTCGCCACTCCTGGGGGACGCTGGGCTGGCACACGGACACACGATTTGTTCTGTGGACACGCTGTGGCTTTAGTCACTTGGTCCCGCCAGCCCAGCTCTGTCCCCCTCAATTGCCCTAAACCTTCCCCAGGCCTCCTGACCTTGCCTAACCTCACACCCTCTTGCTTCAGACGGTAACAGAATGTTCCACAAAACCATCCAGAAGACCTACCCACTCATGATGGCTTGGACATAACTTCCACGAAAATATTTTCCCGTCTCCTCAAACTGAATTTCCCAAGAATACATCGTTATGCCGCCAGACAAAAAAAAGTTTCAAACAAAGGAGGCGCTGTCCCAGGGGCACGCTGAGCTGGAACCCGCATCTATGTCACAGACGCGTCCTGGGGACACCTGACCTCAGTGCCCCACAGCAGCAACTCAACAGCTGGCAGTTGAAGCGGCGTTTCCAACCTGGCAGATGAGTCAGTGATGCTCCGAGAACCTGCATTCCGTCACGGGCGTGGCCCAATCCACATCCTGAGTCGGCGTGAAACATTTCAGAAAGAAACTTCCATCGGGCCAGCAGACAGAAAACTCGCCACGCAACCTGACATGCGGTCGGCAGCCGGCTCGTTCCAGACGCCTGCACCTGCCGCTTCCCCGAGGCAGGGGCTCTGCGTCCGTGCGCCCCCGTGGGGAACACTGGAAACCAGCCCCCTGGCTGTCCGTCCTGGTGCTAATGTGGTTTCAGTTAAGTCTGCTCTCGAGAAGGCTGGATTTGGATCCCAAGAGAAACAGACTGTTTTATTACCCTCTACAGATATTGCAAATTTTGAGAAACAGACGTTCCAGTAAAGTTGATCATAAACAGAGAACTAAAGAGATGCTATTTATTAATGTCAACAGACTCTCTCTCCGTGGAACGGCACATGTTACTTCCGCAGTGAGAGCACTTGCAGAGAGAAAAGCCCAAGGACAGAAAGAGCCATTTGTGTTCGAAGAGTAAAGTGGAGAGATGTGGGTGACGGGTCATTAAACCCAGACGGTCACCGCGAGTTCGTGGGACAAGGGACCCAGGGCAGCGCCGGCTTTGAGGAATCAGCAGAAGAAATATCGGCCATAGGCAATCACGATGTGATGGAAACACACGGGTTTTGCTACAAGCGTTTTCTTCCTTGCGTCCTCCCCCACCCGGGACGCGAAACCGCCAATCGGCACAGTGTCCTCGGAGGTGTGCGACCAAGGTCTAGTTTGGCAACACCCTCAAACGCTTGGAAGTGAAATGTCAAGTCGCATCGACTTTTGCAAGGCTGTCAAAACTGAGCAAGTTCAAAATAAAGGAAAATACAGAAGAGGCACGTTTTCAACCAGATTAGAAAGAGAAAACCATACGTTTTGAATACGTATTTGGTATTTTTATTCTACGCCATTAAACATTTTATACACCGATCTCGGGACAGGACACTCACTCTACGGTCTTCTTCACTGATGATGAATTCTACCACTTGCCCAACATGACAAATTCCAAAGTAGCACAGAATGAACTTACGAGGTTGCCCTGGAGTGCGTAACCCCTAACCAGCGTGCTGGGGAGATACACACGCCCACCACGAACACGGCTACCCGCCTCACCCAGGGTTTCCCACTTCGCAGCCTAAACGCCTCCCCAGCGAGGCCCCCTCCCTTGTCCGCACACACACCCTGCCCCTGATCGCTGTGCGCACACACCAAGGCATATACGCGGTCATCTCTCTGCCGCCCTGCCAGGTCACAGCTCCCTGAGGACGAGCCTGCCGATGTGCCCCCAGGGGTCACCCCCTCACGGGGGCCTGGCGCGGTCTCGCTGTGGGACGCGGACCCACTGGCTCTACGCCGGGGGCCTGGTAACACGGCAGTGAGCCTGGTGGTTTGCGAGTGCAGTTGTGTGCTAAACGGGTACGTGCGTATAATCCCCACAACAACTCAAAGGGTAAATACGGTCCTCGCTTTTCAGACGACTCAGCAGGAGGCCTTGCCCAGGACCCTAACCCTAACCCCAACCCCTAACCCCTAACCCCTAACCCCTAACCCTAATCCTAACCCTTGTCCCAGTCACAGACGGTGAGCAGCAGGCCCGGGACGAGCCACCGAAACGCTGGCCTCTGAGCCAGTCCTGCCTGCCCGCACCGGGTCCCGAAGGGCCCCCACCTCAACCCCTGGGCCCGACCCAGGCCACGAGGGGTGCAGGTGAACAGCCACAAACCACTCAGAAGTCGGCGAGGCGGCTTTTTGCTAAACAATAACTTAGCAGCCAAGTACAGCAACCTGTGTTTGCGTCTTTAATTCTGAAGGACTCACGCTTCATTTGTAAGAACGTCCTTGTAAATACTACACTAGGGTAGGTCATTTTGTTAGGCTTTGCACATTTCATAAATAATCCGTCTCCTCAGCTCCTGTGACCCAGAACCTGCTGGCTGCCACAAGTCCCCCCACTCGCCCTGTCAGCCCTCGGCCGGACTCCGACGCCCAGCCTCGTGCATTCAGTCCATCGTGACATCTTCTAATAATAAAAAAGCAATTCATCTCAAGGGCCACTGGTACTGGCTCAAATATTACAATGATTACAAACTGAAAAAAATGTTCTCACGCAATAAAGTCCTTTTCCAAAATGGCCTGAAATGTTGCAACCAAATCCCGGCTGAAAGTCTGGGCACTTTGCCGACGGCGGATATGATTCCGCTGTGCCTCCCTTCACGGGGAGGGTGGCTGTGTGCTGACTGGCAGTTAACCCTCCCTTAAGGGTGATGAGCGAATGGCCACCACATTCCCAAAGCGGCACAAGCGATGCCCGGGGGACAGCCAGCCCTGTAGCATCCTGGCAGGGCCCCCAGGGACAGCCGACAGGGCTCTGCCCTCTGTGATCTCCCCAGCCAGGTCCGTTCTGTCTGTTCCACGGTGCTCACCGCAACCCGCTCGACTGGATTCGCTCCACAGTCACGACCCCGAGGAGACACCGTGCCTGCTGTCAATCAAGTTCCCGTCCCAAGTTCCCAGACGAAACGGAGCCCACACAGCAGCCTCGCACCCAACAGGAGGGGGACTTCGTGTGTGTCACGGGGGTGGCCCATGTGTGTGAATGCACACACACACACACACACACACACACACACACACAGATGGGGCAGGGTCGTGCCGGTTGGAGCGTCCCACTCAGTAGGGCCCCCGCAGACCCCCAGGAGGCCGACGAGGGACCAGAACAAAAGCAAGTTCACAATCAAGGGCAGAGCTGTGCTCCCCGGCCCCATGTCTCACACCAGGCCCCGTGCAGGAGGCCGCAGGCGGACAGGCCAGAGCAAGCCACTGCACCTGCTCTCGGCACCCAGGGAGCGGCCTGCCATCCCGGGGCAAAGTCTGAACCTGCCTGCGCTTGGGAGGGAGGCAGGTGGTGGTGAGGCCCAGGGGAAGAGTCACGGCCCATGAGCCCCCGCGCACCCACCCCGGGGAGCCCGAGCAACAGGGGCCGCCCCGGGGACCGGGGCCCAGACGTCCGGGCAGGCCGCACCCGTGCCGACTCCGTGCTCGGTTGTGCACGACGTGAACACGCTTCCTTGGGACACCCACTCGGCACACGTTTGCTGAAGGAACCTGAGCTCCAGGACAGGGCGTCCGCCCACAGCTGCCACGGGGACCCAAGAATACCACGCGGACGAGCGGTCACTCTGTCCCTGGCCCTCCTGCGGCCACATCCGGGCCCGCACGCTCTCTCCGACCGTTCCACGTGTCCTGTCCCCGCACGGCTCTTCCAGACGGCGCGGTGCTCCTTGCGGGCGGAGGGTGAACGCCGCTCCACCAGGGCCAAGACCGGCCTTCCTGGGAGTCCGCGGGAGTGGGGACAGCGGCTTTCCCGGTGCCCTGTGTGCTGGCGCCTCGGGACATTCCTCAACGTCTGCTTCGGTCTGACAACGGGAGCGGGAAAGCGCCTGCTGGCACCTCCAGATAACTCGCGCCCAGGGTCACTCCGTGTCGCAGCATCTGGGGAAACGGCGTCTCGGGCGGGCCTCTAACCAAAGGGCCCTGCAGCGACCGGGCGTGGCCACCCAGAGCCAGAAGACAGCGTGCGGGTGTGACGGGGAGGAAGGGCGCAGTCACACGGAGGCCCCTGGGGAGGCAGGCCCAGATGGTTTTGCAGAGCACGGCCGCCTGCCAGCTCCGGCCCGCGGGAGCACTCCAGCGCGTGACCCTCCACGACCGCCCGGGGCGGGCACGATTACAGCCCCCGCCGGGCAGACGGGCAACGAAGCAGCAGGGAGTGACCTGCTGGTGTGACCGCACGACCACGGACCCAGAGGCCTGGCTGCGAGGCTACAGACACGGCCTGGGTCCCCGGGTACCTCCGGGGGCTCTGCCCCCACCGCGGTCGCCCTCCCCCCCCATTCGGCACCTGCCCTCGGCACCTCTGCAAGGCTCCTCCTGACCACAGACTGTCCCCCGGCCCTGCGTGGCGTCACCGGCAGCTGCGCATCAGCTCAGAGCAGGGAGAGGACAGGCTTACGTGGCCTCCACGGAAGAGCGGAACGTGGATTTCTAATGGGGACAAAAAGCACGCGGAGGAAATACAGAAATGCGATCGGTTTCCAACCTCTCTGCGGGCGTCACAGGGCATCTCCCGCAGCATACGTGTCAAGGAGGAGATTTTCCACCACGACCTCGCCAGCGTGGACAAGCTGTGGCCTGCCCAGGGGAGGCTGGAGGGAGGTAGAGGGGACAGACGGACGGACACTGTGTGAGCACCTACTGCGTGCCTGCATGTGCAGGGCCTGTGGGACCCAAGGGCCCCCGCCCACCTCAAGGCCTCAGGCCCGCTCACTGCACACAAGGAGAGGCCTGAAGTTTCGATCTTTACGTGATCGCGACCTGAGTCAAAGTCGGACGTTCAACCGACAGCCAGGCACCCCCAGAGTGTGTCTGGGGACACATCGTGACTAAACAGAGTCCGTCCCCCATTGAACCCACCCTAACCTAGTCCCAGGACCCAGCCTGGGGGGTCACGGTCTGCCTGCACCACGCACATGCAGGGACCCTGTCTGTCCACCCCTGTGGCACCCAGCAGACGCCTGTGGATGCTCGCAGAGGAACCCTCCCTGACAGTCTCCAGCTTCCTCCCGATCCCACCACTCTCCTCACCCTCTTCTGACCCGAAGCCAAGCCCGCCTCCCGCACCCAGCTTTCCCACACCAGCCAGCCCGCAGCACACCGTCCCCAGAGGGACTGTGTGAGCCCCCAAGGGTTCCGGCCCTGGCTCTTCCCCACCCTGTGACCTGGGCCCCGTCCACACCTGTGTGGCCTCTACACTCCTCAGACCCTGGGCAACCCTGGGTGAGCGTCCCCAACCTGTGACCAAAGGACCGAAGCCTCAGGGCCCGGCAGCAGCTGCCCACTGAGGACCCGGCAGATTTCCGCTCCAAGCACCTGCTGTGTCCGACCCCACCGGCTACAGAGGCCAGTTGGGGCCCCAACCCCGGGATCCACACCCTCGCAGGTGGCTGTCTCTGCAACGGGGACAATAGTGAGATCACCCCGAGGGCTGTGGGGAGGGTTTCGTGAGGCACGGAGCAGGGTGAAGGCTCCCAGTCCTGGAGGGGTGGGGGAGGCCCACAACCCGTCTCTCTGTCTCCCACAGATCAGGACTAGGAGCTGGGGACAAGACGGGAGAAAGACAACTCACTGAGAACCCCAAGGGCAAAAGGCCAGAGAAGCCGCCCCTGGAGAGCGAGCGGTGTGGGGCGGGAGTCTCCCTCTCCTGCTGGTCTCTAGCTGCATGCGGACAGCATGATACCTGTCCACCTGGGCACAGGAGCCCAAGCAGGGCAGAGGAGAGGGCTGGAGAGGGTGTCCTGGCTCTGGGTGTGAACAGACACACGCCTGGCTGCTCAGGTGCGGAACAGGCAGGAAGCACGGACGCGCCGTGGGACCCAAGCTGCCACACACCCCAGCACCGGGCCCCAGCCTCCCCCGTGTGACAAACGTCAGCGCGGCTCCCCAGCAGGATGGCAAAGGCCTCGAGCGCCAGACTGACGCAGAAACCCCTCCCACCGCATCAGACGCCCTGGGCATCCAAGCCCAACCTCGCCGAGCACCCGTTCAAGAAAATTCTCCGAAGGGTTTTAACAGGACTCACGGTCCTACAACAGGATATTGAAATGTCTGGAATACAGATTAATCAACACACCAAGAACCAGGAAATGCCGACATTCTCCAGGGAGAAGACAAGGCACGCCCAAGCTGAGGTGGCCTGGATGCTGGAGGTCGGGTAATGACTCTCAACTTGCCCTGGCAACCCTGCTCAGCGAGGTACAGCTGAGATGATCGGAGAGACAGCAGTACTCGGGAGAGAAAAAGAAACCACCTGAAGGAAACAAATGGAGAATACAGCATTAAAAGTACAGTATCTGAAATAAAAAGTCCACCGACGGGCTCAGTAACCAAATGGTTAGGATACAGCAAAGTCAGGGGAGTTGAACATAGGTCAGTAGGAATAATGCATTCTAAAGAACAGAGAGAAAAAGTATTTTTTTAAAACTTTATTTATTTTGAGAGAGAAAGAGAGAGAATAAGCAGGGGAGGGGGCGGGGGGGTGGGGAGAGAATCCCAAGCAGGCTCTGCACCATCAGCGTGGAGCTTGACATGGGGCTCAAACTCATGGCCCTGGGATCATGACCTGAGCCAAAACCAAGAGTCGGACACTCAACCGACTGAACCACCCAGGCGCCCCAAGAAAAAGTATTTCTAGAAAATGCACAGGGAACTGTGCTTCTGAGAATACGGACTAGGTGCCCTTTTCCCCGTGCCTCCTCCTGAGTCAGGTATGACAGACGGCAGGACTCTGGAGGGTAGGAGAAGAAGGGAGGCTCTGGGACCGTGGGACCCAGGGAGGGACCCAGGGAGGGACCCAAGGAGGGACCCAGGGAGGGGCCCAGGGAGGGACCCAGGGAAGGAAACGGTGCTGAGTTCCCTGGGTTTTCCTTCTGCCTCACACATCTGGTTGAAGAATCCCGCAACTTGGAGACGCCAACGGGCACAGGCACAAAACTCCAGCAAAAGCCAGAGGACAAGGGAAAGGACAGAACAACAGCATGACAGGAAACTTCTAGACCAGAACGGCTCTACTCCAGGAAACACACAGAAAACACTGGCCCCACCTGCACACACACTAATAAAGGCTGACCAGGAGCCTGGACTTCCATGGAGGAGTTCACGAGGTCCCCCAGCGCTCCCAGCCAGGGTGATGTGAGAGAAACCCACGTAGGCAGCTGGAATGTTCATCCAGCCAGCTGGTAACAAGCCTCACTCCCCCAGGAGACAGAAAAGGAGCTGGACTTTACCTCCACCCGGCAGGAGCCAGGTGCCCTCGGCCTCCTTGCTGGGATGGTGTCAGAGAAGACACAGTGGGGAGTCAGGACTTTGACCACCCACCCAGATCGTGGGAGACCCCGTAAGGAGTAGTCGCAAGGCATCCCACCCCTCCCAGCCGAGGAAGTATCAGTGGAGGGCTGGTGGGGGGCGGAGAGGACCCCCACCTCACCGGCAGCAATGAGGGACCCCTCCTTGGTTGCCAACAAGGCCAAGGGGAACCTGGACTTCTTCCCCCACCTGGCAGTAACTAGCCACCTCTTCCCTGATGGAGCAGTGTCAGAGAAAGCCAGCTAAAAGAGAAGATTTAAATAAGATCCAGTCTCATTACGTCGTACAAGAATGTCCAGGTTTCAATAAAAAATCAGTCACCACAGTAAGAACTGGGAAGTTCTACAACTGAATGGAAAATGACAGTCGCTAGAGGCCAACACTGAGATAGCACAGACACTGGCAAGCACTGTTTGAGCAGATGAGAACATTCCCTGAGCAATTACACATGGAAAGCCAACGAAGGCCTACAAAGACTCGGCAAGGGAAGAAAAGATAAAAAATGAACCAGACAGAAATCTGAGAACTGAAAAATAAAAACACAATAACCAAAATAGAAAGCAGGGGGGTAGACTTGAACACAGAATGGAGGGACAGAGAAAAGAATCAGTGAACTGAAAGATAAAATGATGGAAGTTACTCAATTCGAACAACAGAGAAAAATAGTTTTTAAAAAGTGAACAGAGCCTTGGAGACCTGTGAAATTATAAACAAAGATCTCATGGTTGTGTCACCAGTGTCCCAGAAGCAGAGAGAGATGGGTTTAAAAAGTATTTAAAAATAATGGCTGAAAACTTCCCAAATTTGTAAGACATAACTTACATAACATAAAAGACATAACTTACAAAGAAAATCAAACCAAGACACATCACAAACTTCTGAAAATCACATCATAGTCAAAGAAAAAATCCTAAAGTCAATGAGAGAGAAACAGCACTTTACCTATAGGGGGAAAAGCAATTCAAGTGACAGTGCATTTCTCAGCAGCAACCATGGAAGTCCAGAAAGAAGTGACAAAATATTCTTCCAGTGCCAAAAGAAAAGAACTGTCAACCCAGAATCTTATACCCAGCAAAAATATCTTTCAGGGATAAAGGAGAAATCAAGACATTCTCAGCTAGAGGAAGACCAAGAGAACTTGCTGCTAGCAGACCTTTCCTGAAGAATGGCTAGAGGAAGCAGAAAAGAAAAAATATGGACGGATCCCTGAAAAAAAGAAAGAGAAAGAATATGGTGAACAGAGATAAAGACAAATACAACAGAATTTCCTTCTCCTTTTTTAAATGTTTATTTATTCATTTTTGAGAGAAAGAGAGAGAGAGACAGAGAGAGAGCACAAGCTGGGGAGGGGCACAGAGAGAGGGAAACAAAAAATCTGAAGCAGGCTCTAGGCTCCGAGCTGTAAGCACAGAGCTTGACATGGGGCCTGAACCCACAAACTAGGAGATCATGACCTGAGCTGAAGTCGGACGCTTAACCGACTGAGCCACCCAGGTGCCCCAACAGAATTTCCTTCTTTTCTTGACTTTCCTAAATGATGTTTGAGGATTGAAGATAAAATTGTAACACTAATGTGGTTCTAAATGTCCGCGGAGGGAAAAATCAAGACACTTATACAATAAAACAGGGGAGAGTAGGGTGATGCAGAGGTAAGCTTTCTATATTTTACCCAAACAGGTAAAATGACAGCACCAGCAGGCTGGGGAGAGTTACATTTACATAAACCAACACTGGAGACAACCACTCAGAAGCTACACAAAGAAACGCATTAAAAAAAACAATACAAATTGGGGTGCTTGGGTGGCTCAGTCAGTTGAGTGTCTGACTCTTGATTTTGGCTCAGGTCATGATCTCATGGTTCACAGGCTTGAGCCCCTCGTCAGGCTCCATAATGACAGCATGGAGACTGCTTGGGATTCTTTCTCTCCTCTCTCTCTGCCCTTCCCCCTGCTTATGCGTGCGTGCATGTGCACTCTCTCAAAATAAATAAATAAACGTTTAAAAAAAGAATACAGACTGTGTTCACTTCAGCAGCACATACACTAAAATTGGAACCAAAACAATACAGATATTTTACAACAATATAAAACTAATAAAGATGTATAGATAAACCAAAACCTAATTCTAAAAAAAAAAAAAATTAAGTAATCCACAGGAAGGCAGGAAAAAGAAAACAGAAAAATGAAAATCAGAAAGAAAAACAGAAAACAAAATATAAAATGGCAGATTTAAACCCTAACATATCAAAATTTACATTAAGAAGACAGAGATTTAAAAACATGACTTAACTGTATGTGGTCTAAACTCACTGCAAATCTACCAATGGAACAGGTAGAAAGTAAAAGGATGGAAAAGACACACCATGAAAACATTAATCAAAAGAAAGTAGGAGTGGCTTATTAATACATAAAGTAGACCTCAGAACAAAGACAATTACCTGAAACAGAGAGGCATATTACATAATGAAAAAGGGTCAACCCCAAATGAAGACATAGCAACCTGAACATGTATGCATCAAACAACATAGCAGGAAAATACATAAGGCAAAAACTGACAGAACTACAAGGCAAACTAGAGAAGTCCAGAATTATAGTTGGAGACTTCAACAATTGATAGAACAATGAAACAGAAGATCAGCAAGGATATTAAGAACCAACCAACACCATCATCAACCAATAGGATCCATCACATTTCTCCAACACCACCCCCCCCCAACAATAGCAGAATACACAGTCTTTCCAGTGCCACGGAACATGTATCACCATAGACTACATCACTCTGGCACGCTCCTTTGTTCTTGTGCTACTTCAAACTTTGGTGGGGTGTAGGCAGGTTTGTGTGAAACTGGTCAGAGAGAAAGGAAATAGACCAATTTTGATGCCCAAGGCCAGTCTGCACAGGGATGTACCATTTCTCAGAAGAAGGATGGGCTTTCCGCTTACAGAGCAGGGCATGGTGGGACCAGAACCCGAGTGGGTGTGTTTCCCAAACTGCAGTATCGGTTCCTCCAGATGACTAGATCTGTTCACTTGTTTGTTTTGAAGGATAAAATATTTTTTGTCATCTGGATCAGCTGCTTTTACAATACATCACATGGTCATTCCCTGTTCACAAATAATGATTTAGAGCAGGGTCAGCAAGCTGCAGGCCAAATTCAGCCAGCTGCCTGCTTTTATAAATAAAGTTTTATTGGCACACAGCCACGTGAATTCACGCACACAGCATCTGTAGCTGTTTTTGTGCTAAACCAGCAGAGCTGAGGAACTGTGACCCACAAAGCCTAAAACATTTGCCATCTGGCCCTTTAAGAAAGCATTTGGAGACCCATCTTAGAGCAACAGATAAAAGTTAACCTTGAATAATCTCCGAAAAATTACCATTTTTACGACCACGTTCAGCTACTGACAATCACGGTGGCAAGGGCCTAAGGGGACACTTTGGGAAGGCCTGCTGTTTTCTGACATCCGCTAAGACTGCAAAGCTGCGCCCCTCTTCCTATAGAGGCTCGTACCCAAATCTGGATTCTTTTTTTCTGAAATAGGTAGAGAGGATTGCCATTCATTCCCTCTTCAGATAGACTGAGATTCCTCCATATCGAAATGTGCAGGTCACTGGCTTTATATAATCTGACCATCTGCATTGCTCGTGCCTTCGCAATGGGGCACAAATAAGATTTCCACAGCACACGCTGGGCGGGCATGGACCGCGGAGAATTTGTGGGCTTTGCACAAACTCTTCTGATTCCTAGTCACTCCCCATGGTTTCAAACCCACTCCCCTTCAGAGAAAAGCAAGGGCTGGCTCTTGTAAGCAAACAGAGCAACAAATCACTACTGGAAGCCCCCCCCCCCCCACCTTTTCCTGCTGGTGGGACCCGCTGTGTCTGTGTCCCCCACCCCCCTTGCTGCTCAGCGGGGAGCTCCTGGAGAATGGGGTTCGGGGGCGAATCCAGAGGACACAGGATTCTGCCCTCCAGGAGAATGCAGGGGAGGAGACAAATACAAACACAAATGTAAAAAGCCCAACTCACCACACAAAGCAGAGGGAAATAACTAGCAGAGAGGTACAAACCGGGCTGTACGAAACTCAAAAGAAAAAGATCGCCGAAGGGCAAAGTCCCAGCAGGGCCAGGCCTGGAAGGTAAGATTCAAACCCGGAAACGGGAAGGAAAAGCCTCTGGCAGAGAGAGGCGGTGCTGAACCAGAAGGCAGCAGGTGGAGTGGGGACCATGGGGTCAGATCTGGAAGCCTTGAACGCAAGCCCAGCACCAGCAACGGGCGGCCCGTGGTGCCACGGAGCCGCGCACATGGGAGACCCTTCTAGAAGAGCAAGCACCAATGGCCGTCTCCGGCGTGGAATCAGAGGTCGCCAGAAACTTGGAACCGGGGCTCAAGAGAAGTCAGGATGCAGAGAAAGCACTATGTCCGCGCGACGCCGATCACGCCGACTGCGAAGTCAGGGTGACTGTAGGAGTGAGGCTCATGAAACGGCCAAAGGCAGAAACCAACTTCACTGTCGGGAAGTCTGTTATGCAAAAATCTGGACCGTTAGAGAAGAAAAATTAAGGGGAGGGGGGTAGGAGTAAAAAATATTAACAGCATCCTAATAAACAAAGAGAAGGTATTATCTTCTGAAGGATGAAAGACAGTTTGTTAAATACTAGTGTTCTTCCTTGAGGTGACTGATCAGATGTGAGATGGATGGGTCACGTAATAGATCATTTTAAGAAATATTTTCAAAACATCGCCAGATGAATCTCCCAAAGCGGCTCACACACCCGTCACAAGTGGCTCCGTTCTTTATGCCGCTTTGGCTTCAGTATCTACCCAGATGCTCGTCACCCAGCCCTGAATTGTTTACTTGTGTGAACGGCCTGTATGCGTTCTCTGCAATGGATTTTTAAAATCAATTTTTATACGTTTAAATGTTTTCTTGGGGAGCCTGGGTCGCTCAGTCGGTTGGGCGTCTGACTTCGGCTCAGGTCACAAAATCGAGGTTCATGCGTTCGAGCCCCATGTCGGGCTCCATGCTGTCAACTCAGAGTCTGGAGCCTGCTTCGGATTCTGTGTCTCCTTTGCTCTCTGCCCTCCCCCCACTCATGCTCTGTGCCTCTTTCTCAAAAATAAATAAAAACATTAAAAAAAGTTTTTTAATGTTTTCTTAATTTTCACCGTCTATCATATTTGTTGCAAATAACATCCCCATCATTTTTTAAATTATGGAGTCTTACCAAAAATATTTAAGATTTTTATTTATTGAAATAATTCAGATTTTTCTGTAGGCATTCTGGAGTTCACCTTGGTTAGGGAGGTCTTCCCACATTCCAACACTGTAACTTATCCTCTGTTTTCTTGGACTAATTTTTTACATGAAAATCTTTAATCCATCCAACTCTGATTTTGAGGAACTTTTACATTATCAATGAATGAAAAGGGCATTTTGTAATGTTCATGTAATGAAACACTGCACGACAAAGAAAAATCATGTCTTTAAGATATGCCAGCTCTCTGTTCCTAAATACACACCCAAGAGAAAAGAAAGTATACACCCCCCCAAAAGGACTTTTATACAAATGATCAGCATCTTTATTCATGCAGCCAAACACTGGAAATGGCCCCCAAATCCACACAGTGAATTAACAAACTGGTTTTACTCAGACAACACAGTATTACCTTGTGATAAGGAGGAACCGACCACTGATCATTGTGAGTGCAAAATGATTAAGCGAAACAAAGAAGCCAGAGACAGGAAGGGCACGTATCACATGATTCCACTTATAGGAAATTCTATTAGAAGTCAAATCCGTCCCCGGTGATAAAGCAGGGCAGAGACCGAGGGATGGGGCACAGAGGAAGGTTCTGGGGTGATTCGAAGGTTCTGTATCCTGATAGGGTGATGTTTCGGCAGGTGCATACACTGATCAAAATTCCCCAAACTACATCCTTAAAATGTGTGAATTTTACTGTATGCAAATTATACCTCAATAAAGTTGACCTTATATATTAAAAAAAAAATTTATTTTAATGTTTACTTATTTTTTTTGAGAGAGACAGAGACAGAATGCGAGTGGGTTGGGGACAGAGAGAGAGGGGAGACACAGAATCCAAAACAGGCTCCAGGCTCCGAGCCATCAGCACAGAGCCTGACGCGGGGCTCGAACCCATGAGCTGTGAGATCGTGACCTGAGCCGAAGTCTGCCGCTCAACCGACTGAGCCACCCAGGTGCCCCTAAATATTTTTTTATGTTTATTTACTTTTGAGAGAGACAGACAGAGAACGAGCCAGGGAGGGGCTGAGAGAGAGACACACACACAGGATGTAAACCAGGCTCCAGGCTCCTGGCTGTCAGCACAGAGCCCCACACGGGGCTCAAAGTCACGAACCACGAGATCATGGCCTGAGCTGAAGTCCAGTGCTTAACCGACTGAGCCACCCAGTCGCCCCAATAAAGTTGACTTTAAAAAGTCATATTTTAAGTGAGTAAATAATACTATAGAAAACATTCTACACTATATTTCCCCAGCTTTTCTTTCATGCATATTCACATAGACAGAAACACCAAATAGTATTCACTGCCTGAGGGTAAGACTAAGGGTAGTTTTCGTGTGCGTGCCTTTCTGTCTGTGTTTTCTAGATTTTAAACTTTCCGTGTCTGTGGCTTACCTACGTTTTGCCTGGCACTGCACAGGCAGTATTAGAGACACGCTTTATAAATACAGCAGTGACCCGACCAAGGAGCTCACCATCAGCCAGGTGGGGCCATTGGGAAGAAGGAGAGGGTTCTCTTCTCCTCCAACCATGGAGCACCAGCGGTGTCCACCCCCCACCACAACCCCCCGGGACACACACACACACACACACACACACACACACACACACACACACTCTCCTGCCAGCCCTGACCCTAAGGGAACACATTCAGAGTCTGGGGGTATAACCCAGCTATAGCTACAGTCTGTTTCAAGTTCAACTAGCACGACCCCCTTTGACACACGAGGTCTCTGCCCGGTTTCCTGTTTTCAATCAGCCCCACTTCCGACCAGGCTGGCACCCAGGAGCACTTGCTCTCACGGCACGCGCCCTTAGGGGCAGTCCGCTCTGAGACCAGATAGCTCTGTCCCCCAATTCCCTTGTCCTCACCTCATCCTCGTCTCAAACACCGGGCCACGGAGAAAAGAGCACGTGCCTGGATCAAACCCCCAGCTCCCTTTTGTACACCTTTTGCCTCTGGGAGCAATCAGTTCACGGCTTCCAATTTTCATGCCTGAAAACAGGAGTGACAGGGGCGCCTGGGTGGCTCAGTCGGTTGAGCGGCCGACTTCGGCTCAGGTCATGATCTCACGGTCCGTGAGTTCGAGCCCCGCGTCGGGCTCTGTGCTGACGGCTCGGAGCCTGGAGCCTGCTTCCGATTCTGTGTCTCCCTCTGTCTCTGACCCTCCCCCGTTCATGCTCTGTCTCTCTCTGTCTCAAAAATAAATAAACGTTAAAAAAAAAATTAAAAAAAAAAAGAAAACAGGAGTGATATTCTCGAGACACAAGAGGATCGGGTGAAATGACCCACGTGGCCGCACCCCGCGGCCCTGACGCGCCTCCCCTCTCTGACCTCTCCTGTGGCCTGGTGCACGTCCTGACCCTACTGACCTCCGGCATGCAATCATCTGCCACGGGCCTGCTTCCCTTTTGCGGGCGCGGAGAAGCAAAGAAAACCCAACGAGCTGGCACAGCAGTTTCTGTGCTGCTCACCCAAGGCGGTGGCTGGTGTCGGAAAACAGCGACGGAAACAGGCCTCCTCCTGGAGGAAGCCCCCCCGGCCAGGGCGCCCGCAGCCCCGGCCCCTCCAGGGAGAAAGCTCCAGACGAGCCCGCACAGAGCGCCTTCACCCTCCGTAGATGCAAAACAATACCTCTCCCGAGAGAGAGAACCAGCAGCCAGCAGACCGAAGGCGGCACGGCCCCCACGCAGGCCCAGAGTCTGACCACCGGAAACCAGCTGGCGAAGGGTGGCTGGCGCTAAATGCAGGCAACGAGGGACTTCCCACCTGGACAACCCACGGGGGTGGGGTCTGTCCAGTGTCCACGCGGCGCTGAGGCTTGATGGGGCCACACTGCCAGTGGCTGGCGGGGACCAAGCTCACGTGTGGACCACCTGGGGGGACAGTTACTTAGATGCCCCATAGCTGGGTCTCTCCACGTGTAAAGTACGAGAACACCTGCCCGGCTGGGGCTGTGTGTGAACACGACACGCGTGGAACGGCAGCGCGATGGCCGCACGTAAGGGACCCATTCTCGAGCCCAGAGATGTACACAGATGCTCAAAGCCCTCGGGGCCGGGCCAGGCACCGTTAGAGCAAGACACGGGGCCCTGGTGGGTGGTGCAAAGAAGCCCCGGGGTGATACCTGATGCAAGACATTTCTCCCAGAGGGACATCAGTAAGATCACACAAGAGTAAACTCTCAGACACCCAGCCAGAGACAGGCTCTCTGCAGACAGTGCTTCCGGTGACCCCAAGGCCGGAAACCAAGTGTTGGCCATGGGTCTGAGGCCGCCCTTGACCTCGGCCTCGCCTGTTTCGGCTCGGCCCACCCCTCCTCCAACCCGTGAGCCTCGCAACCTCAGCGTCAGGAAGCACCTGGAGCACCCCAGGGTGTCCCAAACTCTGCCCACGAGAGAATCTGCCACCCCCATCCCCAATAATCAAAACAATAAATTGCTGTCTCTTGTGCAGTGACTTCAGTGGACTGCAAGCCTGGACTCTGCTGCCCTCACTCAGCTTACATGCCTCACGCACACCCCGCCCTGCTCGTCCCCCACTCCTGCCTGACCGAGGCCAGGAGCCCCGGAATTGAGCTCCCTCTGTTCACTCTCAGCGGATCCTTTAAGAATGTTAAGCCGGATAAAGCCCTCACAGCCAAAGAGGAGTCCCATGTCAGCCCCTGGGATACCTTGGGCTGACATCCACCTCCCGCCTGGTTTTAGGGCCCTTACTCTTCTTCCCACCTGGACAACCTCTCCCCCAGGTGCATGGGTTTCTCCGGCTCTCTGCTCATATGCCGCCACCTAAGTGAAGGCTGCTGGCCCCACCCATACCCCGGTGATGGGCCTCCACCGGCCGGGGTCTTCTCCTCAGACACACGTGCCCCTGCAGGTGCACCCCTCTGGCTTCCTTCCAGGGAAAATGACCCACTGCGGCAGGGACTTTTCCACAGGCACTGAGCCAGGGCTAGGATACCACCGCACCCTCCCCAACAGGCCCCGGATAACACTTGCACAAGAGAATGAATGAAGTGGAACACACCCACACTGGCCAGCCCGGGTTTCTGGGCCTTTGAAGCCTCCCCCTTCCCACTGTCCAACACAGCCCTCGGTAATCCTCCTCCTCCCTCTCGGGATCAAATGACATCTCATTAAGCCTCTGCCCTCCCTCTGCCAGCAGACAGCTCTGCCAGCGAGCCCCTGGTCCCTTCTCCTTGGGGAGAGTGTCCCCTGGGCCGGGTGTGTCCTTTCCATTTTTATCCAAATTACACTTCTCCGAAAGGAGAAGGCCTCTGAAGGTCATGTGTCCAGCCCGCTGTACCAAAACCCACTCCCACCACGCCTCACCCCCCCCACCCCCCCGCCCGCCCCAGCACATCCCAGACGGAAGGCCCCGAGCCCTCTCCTCCACTCTCTACAACAGCAACCCCCTACCCTGCAAGGCTGCCTCCCGGGTTTGGACCCGGGCGAAAGAAAAGCGTCGGTCCTTGGGTTAAACCGAAACCGAGCGCGGCGCGCCGGCGCCCCTCGGGATCCATCCGTAACCAATCTCACCCAGAAGGTGCCCTTTGGATATCTGCGGGCCCGTCTGCGCGATGCGGCCGCGATCGGGAGACGCGTCCCGGGCCGCAGCCCTCCCCGCCGGGGTGGCATCCGCGCGAGGGACCAAGGGCGCCGGGTCTCCGGCCCTCCCCGCCCGCACCGCCCCGACTCGCCCTTTGTCACGGGGTCCCCAGAGCGCACAGCCCCCCCAGGGCGCCGGGACGCGCCCCCGCCCCCTCCCCGGCCTCCCG
This sequence comes from Panthera onca, assembly GCF_046562875.1. Classification (NCBI taxonomy): domain Eukaryota; kingdom Metazoa; phylum Chordata; class Mammalia; order Carnivora; family Felidae; genus Panthera; species Panthera onca. The sequence continues at coordinate 138,360,933 of NC_138345.1, forward strand.
CGCCCCCCCCTCCCCCCTCCACGCCGGACCCGCGGGCTGCGGCGGCGATACTCACCCGCGCCGGGGGCGCCGGCTCCGGGCCCCGGGCTCCGCCACCAGCGCAGCAGCGCCCGCGCGGGGTCCAGGCTCACGGCGCAGCGCTGCCGCTTCACCCACAGCACCGAGCGCAGCGGCTCCGCCGCCCCCATCGCGCCCGTCGCCCGCCGGCGCCGCCTGCTCGGCCGGGCGCGGCGCGGGGCGGGGGCGCGGACGCCGAGGGGCGCGGGACCGTTAGCGGCCCCTGGAGCCCGACCGGGTGGCGGCGGCGGCGGCGGCGGCGGCGGCGCGGGGGCGGGCGGGGCGCGCGGGGCGGGCGGCGCTGCGTCACCTCGTACGCAGGGCGGCCGCTGGGACGACGAGGGGGCCGGGCGGGGGTGGAGGGGGCCGGGAGGGGGCAGGGGAGGGGGGAGGGGAGGGGCCTAGGGTACGAGGAGCGGGGCCGAGGGGTCTTGGGAGCTGCAGGGAATGGGGGACCGAGGAAGGGCGGAGTGGGGGGAGAGGAGGGGCCGGGCGTGGGGAGAGGAGGAGGCCTGGGGTGCGAAGGCGGGGGCCGAGGGGTCCTGGGAGCTGCAGGCGGGGGGGACAGGAAGGAAGGGGCTGGATGGGGGGACAGAAGGAGGGGGCCTGGGTTGCGTGGGCGGGGGGCGGAGAAGGGGTCCTGGGAGCTGCAGAGTGGGGCCGGGGGGGACCGGGGAAAGGCCGGGTGGGGGGAGAACAGGGGCTGGACGGGGGCAGAGGAGGAGGCCTGGGGGGCGGGAGGGGGGGTGGACGGGAAGGGTCCTGGGAGCAGCAGTGGGGGGACGGGAGGGGCTAGGCGAGAGGAGAAGAGGGGCTGGACAGGGGATCGAGGAGGGGGCCTGGGGTGCGAGGAAGGGAAGGGAGTCGACCCGGGGGCCGTCTCTAGGGAGCGGGGAGCATTTGGAGGGCGCTGGTGCTGGTCCGGGAGGAGGTGGCTTCCCTTTGCGGCTGGTCTCTGGGTCCGGGTCACAGTTGCCGCGTGCAAGGAACTCAGTAGCCCCTCCCTGGCGGGTCGTAAAGACAGGCGGGGTCTGGGTGGCCCTTCCTCCCTTGGCGCAGAAATGCTGCCTGGGCCGTCTGCGGGGGCGGCGGGCAGGCTTGGCCCTCCAGGTGAGCCCAGGGCACCTAAGGCCATTCGGGATGCCGTGTGGATGGGCGGCTAGAATTTCGGCATCTGGTCTCCTCTGGGATCCCTCGTTCTCTCCAGAGCCGAGCTGGCTCTATCTTCCTCCTTGGAAGTAAGCTTGAAGGCCCGGACAGGCACCCATAGGAGGTGCCAGCCCTATTGCCCCCCTCCCCCCACCACTCAAGTTACCACCGTCTCTGCTTATAGGCCCAGCTCCGGGGTTACCGGGAGGCAGGCGCTGCCCTCCCACATTCCGGAGGGGGACACTTTTAGGCTCTGGGGGACTCAGCGGTAAGGGAAGAAGCATGTGAGGCAGGCATCTCCCCCGGGACCCGGCACATCCAGGCTGAGGATGGACTGCCCCTGAGGAGGCTTGCTGGAGGAGGTCTTCCTCCTAAAGGCCTGGGAGAGAGCCGGGCGGCTGGGGGTGGACAGACGGCTGAGCAGGTCCAAGGATGGGGAGGTGCCCTCCTGACCTCTGTGCCCCCAGGGTCTTTCCCTCATGGCTGGCCCAGCTCAACCCTTCCTTCTCCTGCGTAACCCTTCCTTCTGCTCACCCCTTCCTTCTCCGTGCGGGCGGCTGCCGCAGCCCACCCCAGCAGGGCTCTGGGCCTGTCCTCATAGTGTGTCTGCTCCTCTCCACCCAGCTCCAGGAGGACACGGACACGTGTCTCCCCATAGCCCTAGCGCTGAGACGGTCCCAGCGTGTAGGAAGCACCGGTGTTTGTTACGTGCACACATCTGCCCCAGGTTCACCAACCAAGAAGCTGTCAGGCAAGCTGAGTAACTTGCCTGAAGGCACAGGGCTCAAAGTGACAGAGGTCTGACTGCGGGGGGGCCCAGGACAGCCATCTGCCTTTCTCTCAGCTCTCCCTGCCCAGCCCCGTGTCTCCTTGGCTCCTCCTGCAGGGCCTCCGCTGCAGATGGCGGAAGGGTGGGCCACCGTGCCTGTGCTTGGCACCGGGTGGCCCCAAGTCAGGTATGACCCCGCCGGCTCCCTGTGATTCGCTCCTCACCAGGAGCCCAACCCCCACCCCCTCCCAATCCAGACCAGGTGCAGGGAGAGAGGGTAGGGCAGAAGGCGGGGTGTGAGTCCGAGCCCCACCCTTGGGCAAACCGTGCCTGATCTCCAGCCCGGTGGGGTGGACGAAGGAAGGCCTGCCCGGCCTCCCTCCCACGGCTGCTCCTCTGAGGCTCAGGAAATGCGGATGGGACGCTGCTCTGGAAACCCTGCCGCAGGGCCTGCCGGGGCCGGTGTCCCAGCTGCAGCATGCGAAGGATGGCAGGGAAGTGTGGGTGGGCTGTATGCCTACCCGTGTACGTATACATACATGGGTATGTATACATACGTGGGTATGTATGTGGGTGGGCTGTATGAGGCTGTATGGCCTCGGAAATGCCAGCCTCCCTCCCAGGGCCTCCTTCTGTGGCTTCTGGGGGCTGGGTTCCTCCTGCCCCTCCCAGGTTATTTATTTAGAGACCCTTTAATGCCACACATCAGCCGTGAATTCAGGCCCATAGCCAGAGATGACTGGGGCCCCACCTCTGCAGGGTGGAGGGCAGGGGGGGCGTGGGATCAACTGCAAAACACTGACAAGGCCTGGAGGAGGGGCCTCGGATGTGACTGTTTGGACACAGGGCCTTCAAAGAAGTAATTCAGGTAAAAGGAGGCCACCTGACTGGTGTGCTCACCAGAGGAAGTGTGGACACACGGGGAGACCAGGAGAACTCACACGCGTTGGGTCCGCCATACGAAGAGGCTGGCGGCCTATGAGCCAGGGAGACAGGCCCCAGAGGAAGCCAGCACGCCAGCACCTTGACCTTGCGCTTCTAGCCTCCAAACTGAAACTGTGAGAAAATACGTTTCTCCTGTTTAAGCCGCGCTGTCCGTGGTGGTTTGCAGCCCCTTCCGCCCTGGGGGGCCTGGAGTTCTGGGGCTGGCGAGGAGGGACCTGGCCGGGGCAGGACCCCTCGCTTGTATGCAGGGGAAGAAGGAAATGCAGCGAAGGCCTAGTTGGCAGAAGACAACGCTTCCTGCAGTCGGCTGGGTGAGAGGAGTGCCGGGCAGGGGGTCAGAGCCCATGTGAGCGCTGTGTGCCCGTGACGGTGAGCGTAGCACTGGGGCCCCGAAGCAGGTGCCAGGCCCCTGCTGTGTGCTAAGTCCCGGTGGGGCTGGCGCGGGCGAGCTCTGAAGGCACCCAGCAGAACAGCCAACGTGAACCTCCAAAAGGCCAGGGCGACCCAGCCCTTGGCACTGGGGCTGTGCCCTCAGCCCCCCTGATGGCCTCCTGGCCCCCTCTCTCACCTCTGTCCTGGCAGGAATGCCTTTCCAGCGCTGGCCCAGATGCCGTGCCTGTAACGTCTGCCTGGGAACCCCCTACTCGGCCTCTCCTTTGCCCCCCCTCATGCCACAGAACCCCCAAGCAGCTCACCCCGTGAGGCTTCCACTCAAGCTGCCCCTCGTGTGGCCCCAGTCCCACGTGTGGTGCTGCAGGACAGTGTTGGTCCCCAGGCCGTCACTGGCCCACTGTGTGCATGGCTGGCCCCAGCCCTCCACGGGGGCTAGACATGCCCTGGATGCCAGCGAGGCCAGAGGGCATGCACTCAGCCGCTCAGACTCTGCCCTACCACCTGTCCCTGTCCCGGGTCCGGTCCGCAAGCTTGAGCTGCAGACATCCTGAGCAGCAGCGGCCAGCACCCACCACCCTGTCCACCGGCCGGCCCCTCCTGGCCACCAGCACCGTCTCCCACAGAGCCTCTGACCTACTTTGCCCGTGTCCCAGAAGCCGCCGGCCTCCTTTACTGTGACACAACCACCTGCTTATCTTTCCAGGCTTCCTCCCCAGGAAGTCAGCCACGTGACTTGGCTCTGGACTGCTGCTGGGTGGGGCGGGGGACACTTGCCCCCGTGCACACCGGCTGCCAGGAATGCCGCCCTCTGCCCTCCGCCCTCAAGGAGGGGCCTTCCAACTATGGCCTGTCGAGGCCGATTGCCTGGAAGACACATCCTGGGCCCAAAGAGGCCTGAACGCGTAGAGGGTAAGCTGATAATTTACAAAACGTTCGCCCTCGCGTTGCACACACACGTGACCCAGACAGTAGCGGCTAGAAGTGGGAGTTAGTTACCCCACTCCACAGATGCAGAGACTGAGACCCACCGAACTAACCTCACCTGTTCGAGTTATACAGAAAGGGAAACGGAGGGGTGGGTGCTCCAGGGTCCCACTGGTGTGGGAGAGTCTGAAACATGAGAACAGAAGGCCCAGAGGAGCTGCAGCCGGCACCCTCAGCAGGCATCGCCCCCCACCCCTGCTCCGGGCGCCCCGGTGGGGCCTCTCTGTTCCACCCCCCGGGGCATGCCGGACCTGCCCCCCGAGGAAAGCCCGGAGCAGGGCTGGAATAGAGGGTGGCTCTCAAGGGGTGGTGGCCACAGGGTGGATCTGAACTGGAAAGCCTGGTGAGGTGGGGCCGGCCGGCCATAAAGAATACCACAGGGGGCAGGGATCAGGACTGCTGGCATGTCCGGGAGCTGTGGGGAGTGCCACAGCAGGGGGAGGGCCCCAAAGGCCGGGCTCGGGCTCGGTCTGGATCCTGTGGGCTCCCTAGGCCTGCCAGGGTGACCGCCTCCATTGGCGGGGTGCCTAACACTTCCTGGGAGCCTAGGGACCAGGGTCAGGGGGCTCCAGGGGCCGGCAGGGGACCTGGGAACGGAACAGGGCTGTGGGGCCCTGAAGGCCATCCTTGCATCCATGCTGTCCCGATGGGGGGCAGACCAGTCCGCTGTCTCTGGGGGGTGCTGTTGCTCAGAAGCAGACCCTCCCAGGGAAAAGGCTGGCTCCCGTCGGGTGAAGTCTGGGGCAGTTCAGGGTGGGAGATCCCTCCTCTCCAACCCTGAAGCCAGAAGGAATGTGGGCATCCCAGTGGGCCTGAGAGTCAGCTAAGATTGTTGGGGAGGGTGGGGGATGGGGTGGAGGGGAGGGGAGCTGAGGCTCAGGCAGTGAGGGCGTCTTTCACAGGCGAGCCTGCCTGCCCAGGGCCTGGGGTCAAGTGTCCACTTCTGGCTGGTGCAATGTGGCCTTGGATCCTTTTGGGGGGTGCAGACTTGGAGACAGGTGCCGGGGAGAACCCCCGGGGTGGCACCTGTGACCCAGGGAGGAGCCCTGGTAAGGTGGAACAGGGGTTGGGGCGGGGAAAACCTGACCTTGTGCCCAGGGCTTCAAGGGACAGAGCAGAAGCCGTAAACTATGATTTTCAGACAGATAAGGAGAGGCGGAGAGTTCGCTCTCGCAATGTTTGTCTTTTTATATGTGCGATCTCTGAAGGAATTGAGAGGGAAGGAGGCAGTGATCTGAGCAGTGGGGGTGGGGGAGGGGCCCTGGTAACTCCGTAAACGGGGCCGTGGTGGGGGGGGGGGGCAGGGCACAGGTGGGTCTGGGGACAGGAGAGGGCAGAACGGGGCTGCTTTTGGAGCCTGCTGCACGGCCACCGCCACAGAAGGAGAAACATGCTTCAAACGAGCCCACAAAGGTATAAATAACACCTTCTGGAGGAAAGAACAAACAGTCTGTGTTCGATCCAGAAGTTTTGCAGCCCGGACACAGAATAGAGAACTGAGTCCCCAAACGAAAACATGAAGGAAGAGAGAGAAGAACGATCCCTGGAAGCCTCGTGAACCGCAAGCCGATCTCAGAGGACTGCTGCAGTCAGCTACTGTGGGGCCAAGGCACACCCCCTGAGAGACTGCCGGGCAGCGAGGACCCCGTCCACGGACGCACAGGCGGGGAGGGCGGTGGGGAGGATGAAGGTCAGGCCAGGGCTGGCCCCTCATTCCATCTGCGTAGACAGAAGCATGAACACCAGGGAGGAGAAAGTGACCAGCCTGAACCTCGGGCGTGACGTCTGGACCCTGGGAACGGGGTCAGCTCAGGGCACCTCCTTACGGGGCACTTCCGACGGGGAAGCTGAGGCCACAGCCTCTGAGGAGGTACAGGAGTGGTTCAAGCTCACTGAGCCCTGCTGGGTGCCAGGTACCCCACCTTGCAAGCTGAACCAGACAAGAAAAGGAGGGAAGTTCCGCCTGAGTCTGAGGGCGCCTAGCAGAGGGTCCGGCCTGACCCAGGGGGTCAGCAAGGCTTGGGAAAAGCGTGCAGAGTTGAGCTCCGGAAGGAGAACGAGGGCACACGGGATTGGTAAATTAAAGTCCTAATAGAAGGGTGCATCTCACAACTGCAGAGCTTAGCCAGGGAACCGGAATCATGGAGCCCTGTGGCGGCAACAGAGTCTACCTTTAATGGATACCTCACTCTGTGCCAGTAGGGCCCCCGGGGGACCGCGTTTGTGGGAGATAAAGCCAGTGGTCTCATTTTACAGATTGGGGACTTGAGGCCCAGAGGGGCAATCTGCCACAGGAGCTGGGCTTTGAGGCTTTGTCTGAGCCCAAACATGCAGCTTGTTGTGTCTACGGGCAGGCTCCCAAATCAGGGCGGGGGCCAAGGGTGGGCTGGCCCAGGCTGGGCTGGACCACTTCGGCGTTTTGATTGTTTTAAGGAAAAGTTACTTAAGAGACAACCAGTGCCAGAAGGACACTCTGACCCTCCTCCGTCCCCCTGAAAGCGGGAAATCCATTTCCCTCTTGGCAGGTACGGTCCCTGGACCAGGAGGTAAAAAACCACCCTTATCACCAGAGATAAGAAATCCAGGGCTCAGAAGGCTGTCCGCGCAGCGCTCGTTACTTCTTGCTAACGTACTCCCCCAGACTCCCCCAGAGTCTGTTGAAAACGCCGTCTAACTGCAGCCCCCCCAGTTCCATTTTCTTTGTCCTGCCGATTCCTCCCAGGTTTACGTCTCTCTGAAAAGCGTAAGAACTGCCCGCCTCGGTCATTTCCTGAAGCCTCAATTTCCTTACTGGGCCTCCCTGCGCACGTCATAAAACTCTGGGGTTTTTTTTTCCTGTGAATCTGTTTCCCGTAAATTTGATTCTCGGTCCAGCTGGAAGGCCTCGAAGGGCAGAGGAAGAATTTTTCCCTCCCCACATGAGAAACCGAATCACGACAGCAAGATCTTTTTTTGTTACGGAAACATCCAAGAAACCCTCAACCAAATGAAAAGATAAACCAGAACCCCCTTTAAATGGTTTCTCGGGTGCCCTAATAGCACGGGGCCCAGGGCTTTGTTCACGTGGTGGGGGGAAGTGTCCCCCACGTGGGGCATCTTCTCACCAGGCTGCCATTCCTAGGTGAGGGGACAAGGGACTTTGGCAGACAAACCACATCTAGGGAAACTTACAAGGCTTGTTATCTTATCTCCAAAACTCCTTACAGGAAACTCCTGCGATGAGCTGACATTAAAAATTCCATCTAGATCCGGGGCACCTGGGGTGCCTGAGTGGCTCAGTCGGTTGGGCCTCTGCCTTCAGCTCAGGTCACGATCTCACGGTCTGTGAGTTCGAGCCCTGCGTCGGGCTCTGTGCTGACAGCTCGGAGCCTGGAGCCTGCTTCCGATTCTGTGTCTCCCTGTCTCTCTGCCCCTCCCCCACTCATGCTGTGTCTGTCTCTCTCTCACAAAAATGAATAAACGTTAAAAAATATATAAAAAGTTGCGTCTAGGTCTATTAGGAGCATTGTTACACAGCCCAGGAAAGACAGAGTGTTCCCACAAAATTCCTGGAACTGGTTGGTCTCTCTGCTTCCATTGAGCATCCAAAGGGATCCTTTTTAGATGGAAATCCAGATTACGTCCAAATCCCTCCCTGCTGTCTCCAGGGCTCTCCTTGCTGGCTTACCTCCTCTCTGCACCTGGTTTACCGTTCCCCAGCCAAATCCTCTCCCTGATATTTCTTGAACAGCCAAGCATGATCCCACCCCAGGACCTTTGAAAGTGCGCGTTCCTCTTCTGTCAACATTCTCCCCACCCACAACCTCAGCCGGTTGCACGGTCCAGATCTCCCTTCGCTCCTGTCTCTGCTTAAGTGTCAACGGAGGAGGACATTTCTCTGGGGGAGAGACCCTATGAGACGAGTAGGGGGCTTTGGGGGAGCAAGGTACAGAGCCGGCCAGTCCTCCTATGACTGGCCTCCACCTGCTGGATTCCAAGGAGCCCTGTGGATTGGGCCTTGGGACTGGTTTTATCCACATGCTTCCTTCCCAGTCCCTAGGAGTTCATTCCACTGCACTTCCCTTGCAAGAGTCTGGCCTTTGTTCCTGCAGATGTCACAGGCCTGGTGTCAGAGAAGGGGACAGAAAGCCAGCAGAGCCTGGCACGGTAGGCAGGTCAGACCCGCCTGAGGCTGCTGGAGACAAAGGTGGGTGGTGAGGCTCGGAAGAGGCATGGGAGGTGGCAGGTACAGGCTGGGAGGTCTGGGAGGCCAGGGGCCGCATCCTTTTCCTCCTTGCGTCCTTGGTGTTAATACAGAGCAGGGCCGAGTGTAGCAATTTGCTAAGATGTTGCGAGCGAGTGAAAATGCAAGCACAGGAGAGTCAGTGGAGCAATTTTAAGTTGAGGCAAAGGTGAGTTCAAAGCAGGGGTTACATGTAGAAACACTGGGACAGACATTAGGGAATGGTGGGGACTGAGGCAGACCAGACAGCAGATTGTTGGAAGCTCCCAGAGAAGCCAGAAACCACATTTGTGTATGTGCGTATATGAAACCTTGTGACTTTTATTATTTTATTATTTTTTTAATGTTTATTAATTTTGATGGAGAGAGAGACAGAGAAGGGAAGGAGCAGAGAGAGAGAGAGGGAGAGAGAGAGAGAGAGAGAGAATTCCAAGCAGAATCCCGCTGTTGGCATAGTGCCTGACGTAGGACTCGAACTCACGAACCGTAGATTGTTACCTGACCTGAAATCAAGAATTGGACTCTCAGCCGATGAAGCCACCCAGGTGCCCCGAAACTTATGAATTTTAAATGTTGGCAACTAATTCCAATCCAAAATATAAAACACTAGGCAGGAAAATAAAACCCAGATGCAGACCAGAGGCATTCAGAGACCAGCCCGTTTGTGACACCTGGCTTGAAACCACAGGAGTTAGGCTAGACATAAAAGGTTATTAGTTGGGGTGCCTGGCTGGCTCAGTCAGTAAAGCGTGCGACTCTTGACCTCGGGGTTGTAGGTTCAAGCCCCACGTTGGGTGTAGAGACTGCTTAAAAATAAAGTCTTTAAAAAAATGGTTATTATTCGTTGATAGAGACTGATGAATACGTAACAGTATGCATATATTCCCAAACAGTGAAGAAACAAAATCATAAAGAAAAGGGTTCTAGAAGTGCGAGGAGAAAATAATGGCATGAATGTACCTTGTGCATGTGGATCCAGCCAGCACAGGGGCAGACACGCTTAGTGACAGGCGCAGAGGCCCGTCTTGCTGTGGCTCAGACTGGCTTTATCAGGAATAACGCTGATAATCTGACCTGTTTTTGGCTTCTGCGTCTTGTCTCTCACTTGGTTCTGAATGTGGAGGGGGTGTTCTTTGCCAGCCCCCCACATCCCAACCCCTGCCTCTGTGTCTCCTCTGGGTAGAACTCATCGCACCTTCCGTGGGGCACACTGTCTCATCATAGACTTCTATTTCAGCCCGAAAACCTGCGTCCATTCATTTATTTTCCTTCTCAGGGGTGAATTCCTCAATGGCAGATACCCCAACGAGCTGCATATTCACTGGGGCCCGGTGGATAAATCTCTGGGCTCTCAAGTGCCACGACTGATTAGTGATGTCTGTCACGGGTAGGGAGGGAGCTCCCCCACGGGAGGCTGTGTTGGGTCAACTCCCCGGAAAGCTCCGGGGTGCAGAGTCTGACGGTGGCCTCCGTAGAAAGGCTTTCACGAGACAACAACAACCGTGGCAAGACTGAGATCTGAAAGAGCCTCTATCCGGAGAATCATGGATGAGATAAATCAAACCTGTATCCTGTACCAAAATCAAAGATTTGCAAATGGCCAATGGGCACATGAAAAGATGCTCAATATTAGGGACATGTAAATCAGAACCACCGTGAAATATCACTTTACGCGCACTGGGATGCTGCGGTAAAAAAAATGGGAGCTAACAGGGGTTGGTGTGGACATGGAGAGATTGGGGTCCTCGTGCATTGCTGCGGGGAGGCAGAGGGGGGCAGCTCCTGAGGCGGCAGTTTGGTGGCTCCTCGAAACAGCAGTAAACAGAGTTACCCTACGATCTGGCAATGATCTGAAAGCAGGGACTCGAACAGGTACTTGTAGGTACGTGTTCACGGCAGCACGACCACAACAGCCAACGGTGGAGACGACCCAAACATATGCCAACAGACGAATGGAGGGACCAAATGTGGTGTATCTACACGTGGTGTGATCCTGTTTAAGTGAAGAATGCCGAAGAGGCACATCCATGGGAACGGAGAGTAGAGGAGTTGTTGCCAGGTCTGGCCCGGGGGACTAGGGGAAGCCTGTTGGTGGGGACGGGAGTGATAAAAACACTCTAAAACACACAAAAACGCGAATTTCCTAAATGTCACTGAATTATGCACTTTTAGTTGTATTTATTTTTTTTTTAATTTTTTTTTAACGTTTATTTATTTTTGAGACAGAGAGAGACAGAGCATGAACAGGGGAGGGTCAGAGAGAGGGAGACACAGAATCTGAAACAGGCTCCAGGCTCTGAGCGGTCAGCACAGAGCCTGACGCGGGGCTCGAACTCACAGACCGCGAGATCATGACCTGAGCCGAAGTCGGCTGCTTAACCGACTGAGCCACCCAGGCACCCCTAGGTATATTTATTTTTGAGAGAGAGAGAGAGAGAGAGAGAGAGAGACAGCAAGTGCACTACTGGGGGAGGGGCAGAGAGAGAGGATCCCAAGCAAGCTCTGCATTGTCAGCGCAGATCCTCACGTGGGGTTCAAACCCACAAAACTGTGAGATTGTGGCCTGAGCTGAAACTAAGAGTCGGATCCTTAACCTTCTGAGCCACCCAGGAGCCCCTACACTTTTTTTATTTTTATTAAGTTTATTTAAGTAATCTCTACACCCAACATAGGGCTCGAACTCATGCCCTGGAGATAAAGAGCTGCCAGGCGGCCCTGAATTGCATACTTTAAATGGTGCTCACGTGAGCGGTTTCAGCTGTGTTTTTCTGCCGCTGGCATGGTGGTTGGCAGTGAGGAGCCCTGGGGTCCCCGCCTGGCTGTGCAGGTCCAGCGGGGGGCCCAGCCAGGGTCTGCAGCTGATACTCCAAGGGCTTCCGTGACTTCCGGAGCCCCTCTGGCCCTCCCCCCTTCAGACCAGCCAACAACCCACCCGGCCAGGAAGGCGCCCCACCGGGCGGGCACCCAAGGTTACGCAGCCTGTCCCGGGGGAGCGGCTCCCCAGGCCTGCCTGCGACGTTCCCCACCCCCGCACCCTGGTGAATCTTTCCATTTCGAGTGGGCGGTCGTCCCAGGCTGCCCTGATCCAGGTTTCGTAGCCTCCCCCAGGCATGCAGCTGGGCCGCTGGGCCCCTGGGCCCCAAGCCGTCCAGCTGGGTTCATCTCGGGTGGCGCTGGCTGGGTGACCTCATTAGGGTCTGGAGCAGAAATAGAACAGGCAGCGCCAATTAGTGGCTGCACGTGAGCCGCGGGCCGGCAAGTCCGCCGCAGCCTCCCCGCACGTTTGTGGGTCATGGAAAATTCCACACGCAACGTTCTTGCCCTGGTAGGTGGGGTGCTGAGGGAGCCCCGCCCCTGGGGACACACCCAATTTTGCCTCCTGCTTGTCCACAGGCCAAGGTTGAGGGTGCGTGGAGCAGGGGAGGCGCGACCCCCAGAGACCCTGATTCGCTGGGGTGGGGGGCGGGATGAGGGCCTGCACATCCCCGCTCTCCCCAGCTGATATGGAGGTAGGCGGTCCTCAGGCCGCTGGGCGAGGCACAGTGGGGTCCCGCCTCGCCCCGTCCCACCCAGGGTCAGGAGGCCAGGCCCCGAACCTGCTCTGTACCTGGGCCTGGGGGCCACCTGGTCACCGCCCAGCCCCAGAGGCCAGCTGGCGTGTAGCTGCCTGCACGGGGCCTGGCGGAGATCCTGGCTCCGTGTTGCTGCTGCTGCTGAGAGCCAGCCTGTCTCTCTGGGCCAGAACTCTAGCCTCTCGGACACACAGGCAGCTGGTGTGGGGGGAGCCCTGGCTGGGTGCTGAGGGACATCTTCTGGCCCCGGGCTGCTCCGGTGGCCAGCCAGGCGGCCTTGGGCCATTCCCCTTGCCTTGCTGGGCCCCACTTCCCTTCAAAGTACACATGGGGGCCAGAGAGACTCTCAGGGTCTTTCCCGCCGACACGGGGGCCTTGGATGTGCTTTTCTCTCCCAAAGGCTCCCCCACGTTCAAAGGGAAGCATGGGTCTCAGCGGTCAGGGCCCCAATAGCTGGGCCTCCCTGTGGACAACTGCTTGGGGAGGTCAGGAAGTAGAGTGGTGTTTCTTGGGATTGCCCCTCTGGTTTTCTGCCCCTTTAGCCCCTGCGGTACCCAAGAACCAGGGGTGGGAGCCTGAGAGAGAAACCCCTGCATTTGTACCCCCCTTCCTTCTTCTGCGGCGACTGCACCTCTCTCCCCTTGGTTCTTCCTCCCCTTTGGGGGGTTGCTTACTCTCAACAGTGGAGGGGCCAGTAAGCCCACACCAGCTGGGGGATCAGGGATGCCAGGACCCAACCCAATTCGGCCTTAAATATATTGCTGGTTTCTGAGCCTCAGCTTGCCCATCTGCAAAATCGGGGCGCAGAAGAGACGTGTCTGAGACGCCAGCCGGCTCTGACACCCTAAGGCTCCCAGCCTGCCGCTCTCTCTGCACGGTTTGTGACTTCCCTGGAAGCCGTAAGCAGGAAGGGCAAAGTCTCCAGGTACACAGAGCCTGCTTTGTCGGCTGCTTAAACTCCTGCAGGAAAGAATTCACCCTTTCATTACGCTCTTCTTCCAACAAGGAAATGGGCTTAAGCCAGCATGACCATGAGTCATAGCGTGAATCCAGATCCACGGGCAGACATTTAAAGGATGCTCCTCTGCCGGGCTGCCCCACCCATCCCCACCAGCACCACCGGCCGCAGACAGCCTCCCAGTCAGGGTCTGCCTGTCCCGCCAACAGCAGGGGCAGGAATTTCAACAGGAAAAGTAGGTCTGTGTTGTGTGTTGTGTGTTGTAGTTGAGAGCTGGGAGGAGTCCGATCTTTAGAAGAGGTGCATGGAAGAGTGATTACACCCCCATTTCACAGTTGTGGAAGGTGAGGGCCAGAGAGAGTCTGGCTGTGCCCGTGTCACACGGAGTGGGGGCCGCCTGACCCCAGCCAGCTCTCTGGCTGCACCTGGAGTCACTGCCAGGTTTCAGTGAGTGATGCCAGACCCCCCCAGGGGGATGCTCAGGAAAGGAGGGGAGACGAGCCTCGCAAGCTGTGGGCCCGGGCAGCCGGCATGGTGCTGGGGCTGCAGGAGGGGGCAGGGCCGGGAGGCCGGCACGGCCGTCCTGGGTGGCTCAGACACTGTCCAGGCCCTCCTTCCAATTTCCCTGAACCTTCAGTCCCTGACACCCCTGGACCCCTTGTCCCTCCCCCTGGGCCACCTGTGGATGTGATGACTCAAGCCTGACTCTCAGCTCCCTGCAGCCTCTGCTGTGCCTCAGGCAGGACTGTCAGACTCCAGGTGTGGCTGAGGCGGGCAGCCCAGGAGGAGCCTCTGGGGTCAGTGGTTGACAGGATGACCGAGGAAAGCAGGAAACAAGTAGGGCAGGGAGGGGAAGGCATGTGCTCGGCCGGGAGCCAGAAAGCCCAAGAGCCCCCCCCGTGACGCGGGGCCACAGCCCCACTCTGACAGCTCCCAGAACCGAACCCTGGGCTGAGAGCTTATGAGGGCAGCCCTCCACCATGCACCAGCCATGCACCAGCAGCTTCTCCGAGGCTTGAAAGGACAGAAGGTGCCCTTCAGTCTCCCTCCTTCCTTCCTCTTGCCCTCTCTCCCTGACTCCCCACCTCTTCTGTGTAGCTCCTTCCTTTCTCCCTCGATCTTTACAAGAAGCCGGTGAGGCATGCAGGATGGGATTATGGCCCCATTTTGCAGATGGGTAAGATGAGGCTCCGGCCACTTTCTCCACCTCCCTTCCCTCTGTATCCTACCAAGGTAAATCCTGAACCAGGAATAACATGTTTGGGCCTCAGACCTTCCTGAGTGGAGACACTTCTCTTAGACTGGTCACCGATATCTATAAACCACGTGGTGCAGCTGGGGAGGAAGAGCTCTCCCGGCCCCACAGCCATTGCCCCTGGACCATGGAGCTGGGGTAGAGGTCCAGGAAAGGGGGGAAGGGTTTCAGGCCCGTGGGGCCGGGACATTGTGGGCCTAGTTCTTGGCGTCTCCATTTTCCTCTGGTCACTTCTACCCGGTTCACTTGACAAGCACGTCCTGAATGCCCAGCCTATTGCCACTGACCAATTGGCCCAGAGACGGCCAGGTCAGGTGGAGTGGGAGGTTCTCGCCCACCAGGGACCCCGCAGCCAGAGGGATGGGGACTGGTCACAGACGCAGCCTGCTCTAGGGGGATGCAGAGGAGGCGTCTCGGGGGCATCGGGGCCCCGGGGGTGTTACCAGCCCGTTGGTTGGGAGGGTGCATTGTGGACCACCAGAGACCCCGCCCTGTGCCTGCTTGGCTGGCCTGGGTTCTGCCCCTGCCCGTCAGAACCCTCTGCACACTGCTTGTCGTTTAAGGCTGGGGGTGGCGGCCCCCCGTCTTGGCCTCCCTGGCTGTCCCTGTGCCAGGGGCACAGAGCGGGCTGAGGGTTTGGGCTCAGGTGTCCCTGGGCCTGGCTCCCACAGGACTCCTGGGACTCTGTCCAGGCATCTCATTTCAAATGCGGATGTGTTCCTCTTGACCAGGCACCTCTCCAAGCGAGGCTTACGCATTCCTCAATTCTGGCCTCTGCTCATTCCTGGCTGGAGGGTGGCCCAAGTCTTTCCTCCACTCTGCGCCATCTAGAGATGGCTGGTAAATGGTGCAGCGAAGGGATTGGCCGCCTTGCAGAGGCTCCTTGCTCCCTAGTGTCCGGGAGGTTCCCAGTCTTGAAGGTCCAGGTGGGCTGGGAGCCAGGAGACGTGGGACACCCGGGCTGAAGGGGTGAAGGGGGCGGGGGGTGGGAAGTCGGAGGCAGCCCGGAGGCACTGAGTGTGCTGTAGGAGGGGGACAGGGGAGTTCCTGCACTGAGGTCCTCCCGGTTGCTGCCCAAGGCTGTCCCCTGAGGTCTCGCCTCTGCTCTGCCTGCTCCATGCCTGGGACACTCAGCGATGGAGGGGCTGAGGCACGGCAGAAGTCCCTTGGACGGTACCCTGGGGTCACTTCACAGCAGCTCTGTCCTGGCCTCGGCCCCTTGGGCAGGTGCTGCCTTCAGATATGATACTAGGGAGCCTAACTTCCCTAGAAGGGCTCACCCTCGTCCCCCCGCCATGTCCCAGGGGATCTGGTTGAGCAGCCACTCTCCTCCTTTGGAAGAACCAGCCACATCTGCAGGCCATCCCGGAAGTAGAAGGATGGCAAGGGGTGGCGGGTGCAGACCCCACGGCGCCCCCTGCCCCTTATCTCAGAGCTGGGCAGATTAATTTTTGTTCAGTTCACTGAGCACCTGGGCCGTCAAGAACAGATAACTGTTCAGGAGCCCCGCGGAGCACTGAGCATGACAGGAGTGTGTTTCATGTCTGTGTTGGTGCATCTCTGTGCTCTCTGGTGGGCACAGTCCCTGCCCCTTGGATTGCTCTTCCTCCCTGTGCACCTGCTCCCATCGAAGTTTCTGGAATGTAATGTTCATCCCAACCCTAGAACCAAGAGGAAACGTTTATTAGACGATGGGGCAGGACAGCAGCCTTTGCAAATAGTACTTTCTGCATTGAAAACTTTGAAACCTTAAATTCAGTCCAGCGAGCGTGTTGGGAGCGGCTGGGACGATCAAGGCACAGTGTTGGGGGAACGGCGTGCCAGACCGCACCTTTTGGGACAGACGTGCAGCAACTGTAGGTGTGACACGTGACTGTTCCCGTTTGCTGAAAAACGCTGCTGAGTGGAGCAGGCCCACAAGAGCCGGCAGGAGGCATTTTGCGGTTTAGCGGAAAATAGGTGGCAGTTAATTAAAACGTAAAAAAGTGTATTTATTTTAAAAAAACTGGACTGTTTCCTATGGATGAAGTTTTGGGGTGATGGTTGGGGGGGTCTGGAGCCGGTGGCCAAGAAAGAATTCTTCAAGATATCTTTGGTGCAAAAAGGCGATTTTATTAAAGCACAGGGACAGGACCTGTGGGCAGAAAGAGCTGCACTGGGGTCGTGATGGGTAACTGATTGTATATCCTCAGGTTGGGAGGGGGGCAGGGATAGGGTAGGTCTGTAAGGAATTTTGGAAGCAAGGTTTCCAGGACCTTGAGGGGCTGGCTGTTGCTAAGGAAACACCACTTTTTACCGTCTAGTAGAACCTCAGTCATGAGACCCTTCAGATGTAATCAGGGGGCCATAAGCTTAGAGTATGAATGCCAGCATATACCTTGGGGGAGCTGAGATAAAGGAAGTTTCCAAAGGAATTTGTTTTAAATGTTTATATTCATTTTTGAGAGACAGAGGGAGGCAGAGTGTGCACGGGGGAGGGGCAGAGAGAGAGGGAGACACAGAATCCGAAGCAGGCTTCAGGCTCCGAGCTGTCAGCACAGAGCCCAACGTGGGGCTCAAACCCAGGAACAGTGAGATCATGACCTGAGCCTCAGTCGGATGCTTAACCGGCTGAGCCACCCATGCACCCCTCCAAGGAATTTTTATTTGTTAAAGTAGACTTACAGGGTCCTCGAGGTTGGGGTAATGATAAGCCAAGATTCCCTTTCGCCCCCAGCCGAGTGTCATCATCGAGGCAGCTGAGCTCCTAGAGGGAGGTCACTTTGCCAGTTTCAAGGACTTGTCAGTGGGCTGCAGGCAATAAGACAATTTTAATTTCTCATTTGCCTTAGTTTCCCACATCTCTGTGGCAAGCACTTAACCCCTGTCCTTGGTTGTTGGGCGGCCAGGAGTGTCTGAGGAATATATCACACAGATGCCACCTGAGGGGGGGGGGGGTTCTGTTAGCCTGTATTTTGCCCTCAGCTCGCCCCAAGTTCCCTCATCACTGTTGGGGTCTTTTACTTGCGTATTTATAAGATTTCCATATATTAACACTGTGTCAAGCATGGTACATACATTTTGTCCAATTAAAAAATGTTGACAAATCAGTCAACATCTTTAGGTGATCAAATCAGTCTGTCAACGTGGGTCCTCGCTTGGGTGGCACAGTAGACTTTGGGGTTCCTCCCCAGCATCCACGCCACCCCTCCCTTGTTGGGAAGCAGTCACAACATTTGGAAGGACAGACTCCCATCACCCCTTTGGGGTAGACCATGCCAATGGTGGTGTTCCCTGGCCACAGCGATTGGCTCAGGGGTAGGCACATCGTCCAAGTGGGCCTACAGAGGCATCCCGTGACCTCCAGGGGTCATGGTCTGGCTGTTCAGTCCTTCTCCAAACTTCCATTCACTTCTGGGCTTGTTCCTCTGCACAGACCAAGGACTTCCCTTTTCAGTGTAAACCCACCCGAGCCAGATTTTCTTTCCTCTTTCCTGCACCTGCCAGCATCCTAACTCATGCGGAATTCAGCCCTAGGAAGTGGGGTGTTGCTAGGGGTAGACCCTAAACTCTAGAAATGGCCAAATTGAGGGAGGGAGGGGGCAGGAAGGAGGACCCCTCTCTTTCATGGGGGTAAAATGGGAACTTTTGCTAGATGTCATGAAATATGGTCGGCCAAGTCATGGCCCCCAGAGCTCTCTGCATCCTCCCCCCCCGCCCTGAACCTGTGATTGTTACTGCATATGGGAGCTTGCAGGTGTGATTAAGTTAAAGGCCCTGAGATGGGGTGATGGCGCTGGGTGATCTGAGCAGGTCCTCGAGAGCAGGGTCTGGGAGGAATTGAAGTGAGAAGAGAGAGGCTGGAGCTTTCCAGATGGAGGCAGGGGCCACCAGCCACCCATAGTGGGCAGCTGCCAGAAGCTGGAAAGGCAAGGAAGCAGGAGCCTCTGGAAGGAATGCCTCCCTGCCGACACCTTGACTCTAGCCCTTTGGTGAACCTGCATTTGGACTTCTGAGCTCCAGCACTGTGAGGGAATAGCTTGCGTTGTTTTCAGTCACTTAGCTGGTGGTCCTTTGCTCTGGCAGCCCTAGGAGATCGGTACAAGCCAAACTGTCCCCTCCTCACTCAGGCGCGCGGGCTATGTCCCTGGAGACTGCAGCACCAGGAGAGTCAGCCGGCGCCCTCACAGGGTGGAGGGGCCGCGGCCCGTCTGGTAAGCTCCCGAGAGACACATCGAGACATCGTAAGCCTGAAACTGGCCCAGGTGAAGGCAGAGAAGCCAGAAGATACAAGCTGGCTGGGAGGGATCCTTTCTGCTCCTCCAAGATGGCCAGAGGTCCAGAACCCCAAGCCTTCACTCCAAGCCAAGCTAATGCCAGCTGAGAAGGCAGGCTGCTGAGTTAGCAGGGAAGTCCTGGGGCGGGGGCCAGGAGGACACCCAGCCCGGCCCCGGGCCTGTCCCCAGCACCTCCCCAGAAGCGTGACTCTGACCCAGAGGGCATGCCCTCTTTTTATGGGGTGCAGCTGGGGCGCAGTGCGCAGCAAGGTGCATACACCCGACACTTCAGCACTGAGGCTATCGGTCCCGTGCCCTCGTAGCGGAGACCATCAGACGGTGGGTGGGTGGGGCGGCTAGGCTGAATACCACACCCTATCGCTAGGAGACAGAAATTTCTGGTTTAAATTCTACCCGCTGGTAAGATTTTGGGCTTTGGATCCCAGCCCTTGGACTTGACCAGAGGCAGAGTGACTGAACTTTACCAAGATTTTAGGGGACGGGTATTGCTGTGGGTCATTTTGTACTGGGCTCTGTTTCCTTTTCTGCAAGGCGGGAGGTGTTAGTGTTCAGTGTGTAACTCAGTCTGAGGTCATTTGGCCACAGGAGGCCACATCCGACCCCAGCAGAGAGAGCGTCACATCCACCAGACGTGTGGTGGTCACTCAGACTGAGACTCAGCGGGCTCCCTGTGGGGGCGGGCACTGCACGCTGGCCGGCCATCTGCGAAGGTGAAGTGCAGGGGAGAGGAGGACGGGGGGGGGGGGGGCTTATAGGGGGAGGGGGCTGCAGGGGGAGGGTGGTAAGGACCGGGTGACAGAAGGGCTGACCCGCAGTGCTGTGTGTGGGCACTGCTAGTGTTCTCAGCGTGCTCTTGTCTCCTGTCTCTGCTACACAGAGGCAGCTGGGGGCCTTTTCTGCCTTTATGGGGTGCAGCTGGGGCACAAAAAGTGAGATTAGAGAGACAGGGGAGAAGGCAGCGGGACTCAGACACTTTGCAGCCAGCAGAAGAGGCTTGGCTTTCGCAGAGGGCGATGGGGTCCCTGGAGCATTTGGGACAGGAGACTGCCACGTTAGGACATCAGGACGTGGGCTGCAGAGGTGTGCAGAGGTGTGTGGGTGGGCGGGGAGGGGTGGGATGGGAGCAGGAGACCCTGCTGTCTGAGTCCCAGGTGAGGCTGGGACCCTGGAGGCCCTGCTGTCTGAGTCCCAGGTGAGGCTCAGGGCCCTCCTGCCCCGGCGTCTCCCCCGCCACCCCCCCATGCCCTTGACCTCTCCCGCCTTGAGGGGCACCGACTGATACTTCCCCAGCCAGTCGCCCTCCTCTCTGCAAACAGAAGCTGGAAATTGTCGTGGGCTGGGGCCTGTAGCTCGGATGGGCAGTGACTCCTCCCCTGGCCACACAGGGGAAGTTCCAAGGAGTCCGGCCAGCAGTCCGCTCTCCCTAGTGATTGGGGCTGACTTAGTTCTGGCTCACAAGGAAGCCGGCTGGGGGGACTGCCCTTCCTGGATAAAACAGGACTTCTGGAGAGATCTTTTATCTTTTTATTTTTTTTCTTTGGCCTCCTTCCCTCCCTTTCTGGCTGGGATACTGGCAGGAGCACATGATAGATGGAGTTGTGACACCATCTTGTGACCATGAGGCAGCAAGCCTGAGCTTGGGGACATTTGTCTCATCTGAGACAGTGGACTTGAGGAATTGCTCCTGTAGGAGGCTTACTGGGGGATGGGTAATTTTTTGTGTCAGTTTGACTGGCCGTGGGGTGCCCAGATTGAGTATCATTCTGGGTATATCTGTGATGGTGTTTCCAGATGAAATTTGAATTTGAATTGGCAGGCCCAGCAAAGCAGACCCTCTTCCCAGCGAGGGTGGGCCTCAGGCAACTCCCGATGGCCTGAAAAGAGCACAAGAGGGAGGAGGGAGGAGGAGGAGTTAGGCTTTTTTCTGCCTCACCGCCTGGGCTGGGATTGATGTCCTCTTTCTCTGCACGCACACTGGGATTACACCACTGGGGCTCCTGGCCGTCCAGCTTGCAGGCGCTGGGTCGTGGTGCTTCTCGGCCTCCATGATTGTGCAAGCCAATCCGTCATAATAGATTTCCATTTACGCCCCACCCCCGCCTTGGTTCTGTTTCCCTGGAAAACCCTGACTAGTACGGACAGTGCTATGCTGACGATGTACTTGGGAGCCACATTGGTCAGGGAGGGAGGGACACAGGGCAGGACTGGATGAGCAGAAATTGAGCTACATGCAGGCACAGTGGCCTCATCTGGTCCATCCTGCCCGGAGATCCTGGAGCCCGGACAGCCCTTCAGGGGTGGCTTGAGCTGAGGACAGAGGGCTAGGTCTTTGTCTCTTCACACCGGCCAGTCACCACGCGTGTGGGATGTCCTAGGGGTGAGGCAGCTTCCTCGGACAGAGGACAGATGGTCCCCAGGGAGCACTCAGCTGGGCGTGGGCAGCACCAGCACTATGGCAGTGGGGACGGGGTACCTGGGTCCTGGACGTGCACCCCAGCGTCCCCTACATCCCTGAGTGGCTCAGCCGCTATAACATCGCAACAGCTTCTCCCCGCTGGCCTTTTTGTGGGCAGGAAGCAACGTTCAAAGCACCGCTAGGCCAGCGTCCCTTTACTTTTGGTCGAAGGCATCATCCAGGGTAAGCCTTGGACCTTGGGGCACTCCGGTGAGTGAGAGAGAAAGGAGGCAGAGGGCACAGCCTGAGCAGTGAAACGGGTGTGCAGTGACATGACTCGGCCCCGAAGCTTCCCTCCAGCAGCAATGGATGCCACACGTCCACACTGACGGGGGCGGAGGCTGACACCCCCCCACACCGCCCGTCTTTACTCGTCGCTTTCAGTGCTGGGAGCTGATCGCACGCTCTGTAAGATGGGAGTCGCTGCCACTGTCCTCCAATATCCATCCCACCATCATTCGGTAACAGAGCTTAGGATAGGTGGGAACGGACGCCCAGCCAGACCACACTGCCTGGCCTCCCCTGCATGTAGGGTCGTCACGGGGTATGTGAGTGGAGGCAGTAGGGGACAGCCATTCATGGACATGTCCTCTCTGTGTGGCATCTGACCTGTTGACAGGAGGCTCTGTGCAACCTCATGCTGGTGCTGGGGACCCGCTTACGGCAAAGGAGGTGGGGGCGGTGAGCCCGTGGCTCTGGGACCCATCGGTCCCCTAACACACCACATGGCCCAGAAGCTGCTGGCCCAGCGGAGCAATGAAGCTGCCTTTCAGCTCAGAGTTGATAGCCTGTGAGTGGGGGCGTCTGACATGTGTCTCCTCTAAGTATAGACTTGGGTGCGGGAAGCAGGGGGTGGAGGCAGGAGTGGGTCTGCCCACCAATGCTGTCTCCAGGGGAGTTTGTCCGGTTCTCACAATCCTGACCTCTTCTAGAGGGCGAATGCTTCCAGAAAGGGATGTGGTAAGAGTCTGATTCAATGTTGGGTCACGGCTCCTTGTGCCAGAAGACTAGCAGGTCAAGAAAGGGGTCTCCTCGCGGCCACCGGAGGAGGTAGGGATCCTGCTGCCTGGGGACGGGGGCGGGGGCGGGGGCGGGGGGAGAACACGTCTGGCACCTACCTGAGCCTGCCTCTCTGCCCAGTTTTGATGGTATGTGGACAAGCACAGCAGCCGTGACCTGAGAAGGGTGTGTTGGCCGAGGTTCTAAAGCCTCTAGATGAGAGATGAGAGTCCGGGCCAGTCCACCAGGTAGCTCATCTAGAACAGGAGAGATGCTACTCGGTGGAGGGAACCCACAGTGGTGAGGGCAGAGGGGCAGGAAGTGGAGGCACAGGGTGAGCAGCTGCTGTGGCCCCAAGATTGCATCAACCTTCCTCTTGTAAATTTCCACAAAAGGGAGCAGCCAGAATCCTGGAGACGCTCTTCCGACGGTGACCCCTGTGGCTGGTGGGTCTGAGGGGCACCAAGGTGGACCGTGGTCGGCATTACGGCGTGCTGCCCAGATTCGCCCCTCAGAACGAGGGCTCTCATTCCCTCCGTGGCTGGGAGTATAGGCTGCCGATGGCCCAGAGAAGTCCCTCCTGGGGAGCTGCCGTCAGCTGTGGGCTACCCCCTCCCTGGACGCAGCCCCGTGCAGACTGGCTTGTGCACGGTGCAAAGGCTCCACCCTCTGGTCTCAGTTCAGGACGTCCCTGTAGGGCCAGGTGGCCCCTCACCAGTCAGCCTCTCCTCCCCAAGCAGCAGCCTGCATGCAAGGGCCTGTCTCTCAGGGAGCCCAACCTGTGTTTCCTAGAGCCTCACCGAAGCCTCGCCCGTTACCCAGCACTCTGGTCTTGTCTTGTGTCCCTGCTGCATCAGTGACGCTCCCTCGACCTGGAACCACTCCTTGCATTTTGTCCCTTCACCTTAAACAGCAGTCACAGATCTGATCGATTGTCCTGACCCCGCCAGGCCTCCCTGTGAACACTCACCACTCATTCATTGTTGCACGAATGCAGGCTTTTCCAAGAGTCTGCTCACAGACACAGCAGTGGAGGCTCCGTAATCATCACGTGTTGTCAATCCTTTCGTCGACATCCAGAGAGTCATAAATAATATAACAGCTGAATACACTCCATCTGCCAGAAGAAATAAAGCGTGATAATAGCATTGAAGCCCCCTGAATGCCTTACTGATTAAAGTCCCCACCAATACCCAGAGGAAACCACTCTCCTGAATTTGGTGTTTAGCATTCTTTTAGTTTAAAAAGATGGCGTTAAATACCACATGCATTCACGTTCAACGTTTTTTCACTCAATGTTGTGAAACTCGTTTATGTTGATGTATTTATAGTTATTTTCTTACCATATAGTATCCTATTGGGTAACTATGTATCATTTATCAATTCTCCTATAGATTACTTTATGATTTCCTCCCTCCCCCCAGCAGTTACAATGAACGTTCCTGTCTTTGCACACATAGGCGAGCTGCTCTGGGGTGCACACCAAGATTGGAATTGCTGGGTTGTAGGGTATATGCGTCCTTAGCCGCTAGAAATTGCTGGATAAGCTGTCGAGAGTTAGTGAATCAATTTCCACTCCCACCAGCAGCGAATCAGAGTTCATTCCGCACTGCTCACAAATCCACATCCTCACCAATTTGGGCACTGACAGGTTTTAAGTTTTTGCCCATCTGTCCGGGGTGAAATGTCACGTCCTTGGTTTTAATTTCTTTTAGTCTAAATCTTAGTGAAAGTAAGCTTCTTGTGTTCGCTGCTCAGTAATTATTTGTTGCACAAATGAGTACGAAAAGCTCCACTCATTCATTCTGTGTTCACGCATCTGTCCTCTGATGCCTGCAGAGACCCCATTCCTACACCCTCCATAGGCTAGACTTTGGCTTACATACCTGGCCTTCTGCCAGACGCTCCTTTCACATCCTATCCCTACCATGCCCTCTGGCCCAAAAATCCATTTCTGGAGCTTGTCTCGTTGCTCATGATGCTGACCTATTCCTGTGACTTTGCCCTGGCAGGTCCTCCCATCCCCTTGTCTGGAGACGGATCTGTCCTCTAACCTACTGCTTGGCTGAGGCTGAGGACTTACCTCTGTGACATCAACCCAGTTCATCCTCAACCAGTCATAAACCTAGGTTGCAAACAGGCTGAACTCTTGCTCTCCTGTTCCTGTCGTGGCACTGCTAACCCTTTTGCTCAGTGGGTCTTGAAGCCTTCATCAACCTTGGTGTTGGTCTGGCTCCTTCTCCTAAGAGATGTGAGGCAGGAAAGCATCCTCAAGCTACAGGGATAACCGATCTAAGATGTCATAATTGCATCCAACCAGTTGCTAACTACTGTCCATTTTTCCTATGTAAATTCTACTTCCATCATCTTTGCCCTGGCACCTTGCAGACTCTTGCAACAAGCTGGAAAAGCCGCTGAAAACCCCTAAGGTCTCCAGTGATGTCTGTAGGGGACCCCTGATACTGTTAGGAGCCAGTCTCCTGGGGGGATTTCTGAGGCCTCGGGGCTGTACAGCAGGGAGAAATCCCTGGGGCCTTCCTGAGCTCCACCAGTTGAGAATCCCAAGAGACTGCCTGAGGCCGTGTCAGGAAGGAGCCCCTGAGGATCCACTGAAACTTTATTAGATCTCTGGAGATTCTCCGAGGTCGTGTAAGGACAGGATCTCCGGAGGGTTCATCAGGCTATGCAGCACAGGGGTCCTGAGAATCCACTGAGGCTGTGTCGTCAGGGGATCACCAAAGATCCATTGGGATCGCACAAGGGAGAAGATTCTTGGAGAGTTTCTGTGGAGACTAAAGGGGATCCCTGGAGAGTTCCCACAGTAGTCATTCACCCAACAAACATTTCTTTTTTATTAAAAATTTTTAAACATTTATTTTTGATTGAGAGAGAGGGTGAGCAGGGGAGACGCAGAGATAGAGGGAGACACAGATCCGAAGCAGGCTCCAGGCTCTGTCTGAGGTGTCAGCACAGAGCCCCATGTGGGGCTTGAACTCATGAACCATGAGATCACGACCTGAGCTGAAGTCAAGAGCCGGACGCTTAAAGAACTGAGACACCCAGGCGCCCCCAACAAACATTTCTAGAGGGAGAAGACACAGGCCCCACCCCGCAGGATCTCACAAGCCACCTGTGGAGACAGATAAATGTTGCAGGCCGGGTGCTAGCAGCTGCGAACAGCCCCGCTATCGCCAAGACAGGTCTAAGCCTCAGTGTGGCCAGAGGGAGAGAACCATTCTGCTCTTCCAGAAGGAGGCAGCCAGTTCCCGGGGGTGGTTGGCGCATGGCTGAGCACGCACACAGAGCACCTTGTGCAGCATCTTGCGCTTGGCAAGCGCAGAAGCAATGTTGATTATCGGCAAGGGAGGCAAACTTTAATCAGAGAGCATAATCAGATTTGTGTTTCACAAGAGAACTGGCGGAGGCGTGTTAAGGGGCTCCCCAGGCGCAGTGCCAGTCTGCAATGCCAGACTCCTTGGTCTACGGCCAAGGGAAGGTAGTGCTAGCAGCACAAGCAATTTCACTTTCCGGTGGCTACGTTAAAACAACAACAACAAAAAAACGTTAAAGAAAACGAGAAAATAATTTCAGCAATATATTTTACTGGATCCAATATACCCCAAATATTATTTCACTATGGAATCAACGTGAGATTATTTTCCCTCTTTGCTTCGTACCGACTCTGAAACCCCGGGCGTATCTTTCTGCGCCGGGCTCAGCGCGCCACCCCCGCCGTCTGGTCCAGCAGCGGAGCCTGGAGGCGGGCGCGGGTGCCAGCCCGCCGCCGGGACAGCACACGCAGGCCCACAAGCCACCGCCACCGCCACCTCGCTTCCTCCCCGGCGTCGCCCTTTAATGCCGTCAGCGCCCGCGCCGTGCGTCACGCGCGCCTGGGAGGGGGGCGGGACTTCCGGATGCGCGGAGGCACAACTTCCGGAGAGAGGCGGAAGAGCCTCTGGGCTCTGGACTCCGGAGTCCCGGGACGTTTGAGGGGCTCCCCCGGGGTACAGGAAAGGGTCGCCGGGGTCGGCCGGCTGCATTCCAGGTGTCGGGGCCGTGAGTCCGAGGGATGAGGAGGGGCCATGGCCAGCGACGGGGCCAGGAAGCAGTTCTGGAAGCGCAGCAACAGCAAAGTCCCGGGCAGGTGGGTGTGACGGGGAGGCCGGGTGGGGGTCAGGGGTCAGAGGTCAGGTGGGCGCGTCGGCCGGCTGGGCTGCGGGTGGAGTCGGGGTCTGGGGGCGGGGGTGACCTGGGCTGGGGGAGGACCGCGGGGGAAGTGCGGGGCGTTGGGGAACTGGGGGCGGGGGGCCGAGCTTAGGGTCTGGGAGGCGACAGGGGCTGCGCGAAGCAGCTTCGAGGCTTGAAGGGAGGAGGAGGGGGAGTCGCCGGCAAGTTTGTCCCGAGACTGGCAGTCTCCCTTCTGCGAAACTGCCGGGCTCCCTGGGCAAGTCGAAAGGCACCGGCTCGGGTCGTGCTTCGAAGAGTTCGGTGGAGTCCGGAAAGTGGCCCCGGGCTGTGCTCTCTGGGACGTCGGTTTCTGGAGGGGGCGTGGCGGTTTGACCCACTTGCGTGGCCTTCTCGTCTCTCTTGCGGACGACTGCTTTTGCCTTGAGCAAGGATTTGCTCAAGTGGATTTGGGACTCCCTGTGAATTTCCATGTATCCCACTTTCTGGCCTCAAAACCAACTCCTTTCTCGAGTCAGCAGCGGGAAGCAAATTTAAACAAAAATGAAAACAAAAACAGAAACAAACAACTGAAGTGCTTGCAAAGACCTGGGTGCACCCTGGAAGCTGTACAGCTCCAAAGTCCTGGTTGGCGTGTCACTGATCCCTGGCCGGGGCCCCTAGGGGACGCGAAGACGTGACGGGGAAAATGCTTGGGATAAAATCAGCCGCTGGTGAAAATAGACTAAACAGATTTCAGGATTTCTGAACACGGTTTATTCCATTTGGAAACTAAGGTCTGACCTACTGAAAATGAGGAATGTGTGGTGTTCGAATGACTGCATGTGGAGCCATTTATAAGCACAGCTCATCTGTAAGTGTTGTATTATAGGCACTGTTGTTCGTAAGCTTTGTAGTTCATTGTGTTCAGTCAGAAACGTGTATTTTTAGAGCTATTTGGGAGTTGGTAGAAGTGAGTTACTGTTTGCCCTGGCCCAGGGACTTGGGAGGGGATTGATCACCCGAGGCGGCCGGAGATCCTGTTTTCCTCCCCAGGGCTGTGCTTGCTTGGAGCCTGTCAGGGTCCGAGATGATGTGAAAATTCTGCGATGGCAGAGAATAGGAGGTCCCAGTAGTGACAGAGGCAGATGCTCTGGGACGTGGAGTCCAGGGAAGCTGAGCCACGTGCAGGAGAACTTCTGTGTCCCTTCTGGGTCTTTCTTGAGGCTTTGGTCTGAACAAACTCTTAACGGCCAGCTGAGCTGTAGGAACGTGGGGCTGCTGTGTGGAGTCGTAACGGCGAATACGCTTTGGATTGGTGACTGTCTCTTGGTCATTTGTCCTTGCATTGGTTGTAGCAGTGTCCCCCTCCCCCCAGATTCCTCTCTCTCTGGAACCTGGGAACGTGACCTTGTTGGGAAAGTAGCATCTTTGCAGAGGGACTCAAGTTAAAATGGGGTCAGAGTGGATTAGAGGGAGCCCTTGTCCAGCGACTGGTCTCTTTCACGGAAGAGGGCAGTTTGGACGCGCGGGGAAGACGTAGGGAAGACAACAGGGAAGAGGAAGGCAGACGTGGGAGCCGTGAGCTCACAAGCCCGGGAATGCCAAGGCTTCCTGGCAACCAGCAGGAGCAGGAAGAGGCGAGGAAGGGTCCTTCTGTGAGGATTTTAGACAGAGTGTGGCCCTGCCAACCCCCTGATGTTGGACTTGAAGCCTCCCAGACGGCCAGGATAGATTTCTGTCGTGGTGTGATGGCCACAGGCAGCTAACATGCCCCCCTCGGCTTTCTTCGTGAGATTCTGTGTTACCGAAGACAGGCTTTCGTCGCCCTTGGGCTCTGGCGCTGTGCTGGGTCTTAGGCATTTTGGAGAGTGGCTCCCTCGTCGGAGTTTCAGCGTTGGAGTGGAGTCTGGGAGAACTGCCAGAGGCTGTGAGTGCGGAGGGCAGGGCACCGAGGAGGGGTTGGGGCCCCTGGCAAGGCCTGCCCAGCCGCTGCGCGCCCCGTGCCTCCCAGGGCCCTGCTGCTGTTGCCGGCAGCAGGCGTCGCCCAGGTTTGCCCTCTTCCCTCAGCGGCTCACCTTCCCGTGGTCATCACTTGGCACACACTCGGGCTTTGCCTGCACGGGCACAGCGCTGTCAGAGCTCCTGGCGGAGTCCTGTGGCTCTGCCCGTCCTGTCCGTGGTCCCCATGATTGTCTGACGCTTTGAGTGTGGACATGAGCCCAGGGAAACTCCACGGAGGAAGAACAGACTCACCACCCAATACAGGGCTGTTAGGGGGTCATCTGTACGGCACAGCCCTTAATGTCCCTTAGTCATGATCCCCTCCTCATGCGTCCTTGTGACAATAATGGCTGGTGGCCACGGAGCACTTAGTGTTTGCCAGGCAGTTCCTGGTGCCCCGCAGTGTTGCATCTCCTTAGTGTTGTAGAGTCACAGAACGGTGCTCTGTCCTCCAGCTGACGCTCCCTGGGGGCAGGCTTGGGTTAGGGCCCTTGGTTGTATCCCCCCCCGAAGTGCCATGTGGGGGAGCAGAGTAAGGCCCTTTATAACCCGACCCCTGCCCAATTCTTTAGCCACATCCTGCAGCCCTCCTTGCTTTGACCTTTGCCCTCAGCGGTGCGGACAGGCTTGCAGGTTCCTTGGTGTACCTGCTGTGTGATGCCTCGGTCGGTTTCATGCCGTCAGAGCGGACCAGAATGTTCGTTCCCTCTCTTTCCTCCCCTTTGCCTGGCTTATTCAATTTTCTTAACTTTCAAAGTTCGCCTCCAGCGTACCTCCTCATAAAGCCTTGTGTGTTTTCGTGCAGCCTGGACCAAACCTTTCGTGCGTCAAACCCAGCATTGTTGGTATGGGTTCTTCTCTGGACCGTGCGCTCTGCGAGTCTCACGACCGTGCCTTGCTCCCCTTTGCATTGTTAGTGATGATTGATGGCGGTTGATTCGAACCTCCTTCCAGATTAACCTCGAGGGAATAAGGGATTTGGGCAGGGGCTCACGCTGCGCGAGAGGTGGTCTTGCCGGTAGGCGCCCACTCTGCACACCTTGGACCGTAGATTGTCTGTTTGGCTGGTGCTTTCTTAGGGATTTCTCTTCTGGTTGAGGCAGGATGTGTGATGTGGTGGAAAGACCTCTGGCTTGGTTCTGTGGTCCAGGTTTAGCCTATTTTTCCTGTTACCTCTGTGTGACTTTGACCAGGTCATGTCACCTCTGGGGCCCTCGGTTTCTGCACATATAACCTGATGAAGCTGGGTTAGACTTAAGTGGCTGGGACCTCCAGGCACATATTTGTTTGGTCTAGTCCGATTCTCACTCTCTCTCTCTCTCTCTCTTTAAAAAATTTGTTTTAAATTTTTTATTTTTGAGAGAGAGAGAGAGAGAAAGAATGAATGAACAAATGTGAGTCGGGGAGGGACAGAGAGAGAGAGGGAGACACAGAATCCGAAGCAGGCTCCAGGCTCTGAGCTGTCAGCACACAGTCCCATGCAGGTCTCGAACTCCAGAACCATGAGACCACGGCCTGAACTGAAGCCGGACACTTAACCGACTAAGCCACCCAGGTGCCCCTCGTTTGATTCTCTTTGATTCTCTTTGATGAGCGTGAGAGAAGGCCTCTTGGACCAGCTTTGAGAGTTTGAAAATTTGTTCATTCACCAGGTATTTGTTGAACCAACACTCTGTGCCAGGAACAGGTGCTAGAGATACACCAGTGACCCAAACAGATCTGAACGTGTGCTCTCACAGGGCTTACACTGGAGCAGGAGGGGCAGAGAATAAATACCATGACTGCATTAGGGGAGAGTTACCCCAGAGAAGACGGTGGTTGTTACTGAAATGTACAGCAGAGAATTGGGATAGACCCTTCGGAGGCAGGCAGGGAGAGTGGGGAGGGTCTCACAGTGACAAGGTGGCTGGAGAAGCCCTCACCGAGGAGGTTGCATCTGAGCAAGATTTGCAGGAGGTGAGTGCACAGGCCCCTTGGGTGGCTGGAGGACCGTGGTCCGGGCAGAGGGCGAGAGAGCGCAGAGCCCCCTGTCAGGAGTGACCCCGGCGGGTTTGGGACGAACAGGGGGCCTGATGACTGTAGCCGAGGGAGGAGGCAAGAGAGTCACGGGGCACGAGATCTGGCTGGGGGTGGGGGCGGGTCTCGTGGTCACAGCGAAAAGACGTGGACTCTCAGTCTCTTGTTCTGAAGTGGGGACACTGGAGGGTCTTGGCAGAGGGGCGGCTGGAGCTGCCTCTGGTCTGGCAGGATCACTCCGGCTGCTGAGTGGGTGGTAGGTTAGGGGCCAGGAGGGCAAGGGCAGCGGCGGGGAGACGGGTTAGGCTGCTGGGAACACCCGGGTGAGGGATGACGGTGGCGCGAGAAGGATCAGTAAGTGGGTGACGGAAGGTTCAGTCTCTGACTCTCCGGGGCCGGTTCTTTCCGGGGCCGTCGATTCGCTTGGCTCCCGCGGGGTCTGGGTTGCAGTTGGCATTCTCGCCACGCTTCGCTTGACATGCCAGGAACTCGTCGCACGCTGGCTGTGAGAACACAGGCAGCCTTTCAGCGTGGGCCCAACGCTCGCTGTCCCGGCTCTGCAGTGTGCTCGGCTCGCGGGAGGGCGTGCGGGCAGCTGGGGCCTGTGAAGGGTGACATTTGTGAGTGGGATGGCGGCAAGCAAGGCCCGGTTTGAATATGGCAAGGCTGTGGGTGCCTGGGGCGGAGCTGGGGCAGAGGGTGACGCGCGGTCCAGCCGCCACAGCCCGAGGAGTCCCTGAGCCCGTGAGACGTGAGCTCCACGGTCATCTTCACGGGCCACCGTCACTCATCAACTGAGGGGAGGATTTGTCGGGATCACCCGTTCATTCAGAACGTCCTTCCACGTGCCAGGTACCACGCGGAACCGAGAGAGGTGGCTCTCAGGCCGTGGGCGAGGGAGACCGCACGTCAGTTCGCGCGGTGCGAAGGGCTTCGAAGGCAATCCCGGGGGAGTGTTTGCAGAAGAGCGGGACACCGCGTGAACGGAAGGCCGTGCCCTCCCGGGGGAGGTCCTGCCTAACTTGAGGTGGCGCCAGCCCGTAGAGATGCAGGGATGTGGGGGCGGGGGGCGTCAGAGCACGCCTGCTGGGACGGGCGCGCTGTAGGGACGCCAGGGGCCGGGGAGCGGCACACCGGGAGGGAAGCACTGTGACATGAGCCTTGGGAGGGGTGTTGATCCAAGAGCCGTGAGGAAGCACCGAAGGGTGTCGCTACGGTCCTGTCATCCTCCTTGAGGAGAGGGCGAGAGGGTGAGGGTGAGGGCAGGGGCTGCCGCTGGAGTCGAGTACGTGGGCTCGGGTCCCAGGCTGCAGGCGGGGCTCGCGGGACGCTCTGATGGCCTCCGTGTCGGGGGCTGAGGTGTTCACCGGGGTTCTGGCCAGAGGGATGGGGTGTGGTTGGCAGAACAGTGGTCCCCAAAGGTGTGCACGTCCTCCTCCCTGGAACCAGGAACCTGGAACCAGGTCGCACGGCAGAGGAGAGTGAAGGGTGCACATCAGCTGACCCAGAGACCGCAGATTCTTCTGGATGACCTGGCGGATCCAGTGGGATGCAGTGAGCTCTTCAAAGTGCTCAGAGTCAGCAGGAGATGAACTCTGGTCTGCGGTTGCCAGCTCTGAAAACGGAGGAAGGGGCCACGAGCTCGGGGGGTGTGGTGGCCCCTGGAAGCTGGAGCATCCTTCTCCTGACAGCCAGCAGGAGCCCCATACCTCCAGCCGCAAGAAACTGGATTCTGCCAACAGCCCGAATGAGCAGGGAGTAGACTCTCCCCAGAGCATCCAGAAATGAACACAGTGGCCAGCACCTAGACGTTAGCCTGGTGAGACCCGCCTGGGACTGCTGACTGTCGGACTTTAAGATAATAATCGTGTGTGTTTAAGCCGCTGTTTGTGCGAGTTTGTTACGGCGGCCACGAGGGCCCCTAAGCGGGGAGCGGGAGGATCAGAGAAGTGTGCTGGGGGGATGCCGGGTGGGAAGGGCTGTAGGTAGCCCTCTGCACCTGCCCCTGCAGTCCTGCCCTTGAGTGTGGCCGGGTAACTCCACCAGTCTTCGAGGGTGGGCTGGCCCCTCTCCGGCAACCTCTGCAGAGTGTGCTTAGCGTCAAGGGGCTGGAACGAAGCTGGGACGGCCCTCCCTGCGTCTTGTGTGCTCTTGGGTCCCAGACTTGGCTGGAGGCCCT
This sequence comes from Panthera onca, assembly GCF_046562875.1. Taxonomy (NCBI): domain Eukaryota; kingdom Metazoa; phylum Chordata; class Mammalia; order Carnivora; family Felidae; genus Panthera; species Panthera onca. Next base: position 138,393,331 of record NC_138345.1, read on the forward strand.
GCCTCTTTTCCCAGAAGCTCTGAGCTGCTGCCTTGACCAACTCTTGCTTGTGTTTTTATTTTTCTTCGTTTATTTTATTTAAAGAAATAAATATTTTTTTTGATGTTTATTTTTGAGAGACAGGGAGAGTGAGAGAGAGACAGAGCACGAGCAGGGGAGGGGAGAGAGAAGGAGACACAGAATCCGAAGCAGGCTCCAGGCTGTGAGCCGTCAGCACAGAGCCCGACGTGGGGCTCGAACCCACAAGCTGCGAGATCGTGACCTGAGCTGAAGTCGGACGCACAACCGATTGAGCCACCCAGACGTCCCTCTCTTGTTTTTAGAAACCTGTTTATTTCCTTGTTTGCATTTTTGTTTTTGTTTTCAGCGTCTATTTATTTTGAGAAAGAGAGCGTGTGTGTGCGCACAGGAGGGGCAGAGAGAGAGGGAGAGAGAGACTCCCAAGCAGCCTCCGCACTGTCAGCGCAGAGCCCAACGCGGGGCTCAGACCTACAAACCCTGAGCTCATGACCCGAGCCAGAGTCAAGAGTGGGACGCTCAACCGTCTGAGCCACCCAGGCGCCCCATCCTTGCTTGTATCTTTGACGTGGCCATTTGGACCGCGTGCCTGCTTATTCCTCTTTTTCTGTGTTGCAAGGAGCGGGGGAGTCTGCCCCGGCGGGGATTCTGTCCCGTGGGCGTGGGTCTCTCTGGTCTCTTCCGGTGCAGAGTCCTGTGCACAAGTGGGTGGGTTTTTGCTGTGTACCCGGTTCGTTTTGATTGTGTCTTAGCAGTCCTCTGTCGTGTTAGTTTGTCTGGAAATGTTTTGAAAAATAAATTTGATGTGAATACATATTTGTCTACTGCGGCGAATCTAGACTCTTATGGGTTAATTTTAAGTGAGGCCAGAAATGATTAAAAAATAAATAAATCCCTGATGATTTTGATTAAAAGTTAAAAAAAAAAATGAGAACAGAGGGAAGTCTCCCATTCCCCGAGTGCCGTGAAGGCGTGGTTGGAGGTCACGGGTGGGAATGGGTAGAAGGGCCCCGGGAGCCCGTCTCTCTGGTTAGGCAGTCCCCCAGACCGCCCCGGTGTGGCCCTGCCCTGCGTGTGGTGCAGATGAGGGCAGTGGTGTCGTGACCCGGGCAGAGTGGGCGACACCCGGCCCCCCTGCCCCGTCCTCTCCGGCAGCCCTGTCTGGTGACCGCTCCTCAGACATGCACGACGTCAGTCTGGCCCTGCGGGCCCTTCGGGGCACAGCGTGGGTCCCGCTCGGGGCTGGGCCGCACACGGGACCCTGCAGACCTGCGGGTGGGGGGAGGCCCCGCGCCCGGCCCCGGGAGCGTGGACGGATGTCCCAGGGCAGGGTTTCGTGCCGCACCCCGGATGGGGTGGCGTGGGCCTCGTCGTGACCGCGGCGCTGGTGCCCGGCCCCTGACGACGCAGCCCGCCTTTGGGCCTCCGCAGCCGGGGGATTACGGACTGGGAGCTGACCGCCACTGCCGCCTCCGGGCCCTGCCCTCCCCGGCTCTCTGGGGACCTGGTGCCCGCGCTGGGACTCGCACGGCTCGGGGCTCTGCGGGAGGGGACAGCAGACGAGATGTGGCGGGGTCAGGAGGCCCGGAGGGAACGGGGGGCAGCCTGGGTTCTTCCCATTTGTGGGACTTTCATTCTGAGTGCCCCGGTCTTTCTGTTCCCCTGTTCTGACACGCCGTTCCCTCTTCTCTGGGGGTTAGCGTGGAAATTCCGGGGTGCTTGCTGAGGGCTGTCAGCGAACCCAGCTGGTCCGAACGGCGTGCCGTCTTCCTGCAGGTGTGGCACCTGCACGGCTGGGGAGCACGCACGCCAGGCACCGAGACAGCCCTGCCCGCGTTGGCCTCTCCGCGTGGACAGCAGTGCTGAGGGTGGGTCTGTCCCAGGCCCGTGGCTCTGGGCGTGTCGTTCAGGGCAGAGTCCTTTCTCCTTCCACGGCTCCAGACGTTTCTGGGCTCCTGACTGCATCAGCTTTGTTCCCCAGGGCGCCTCCCAGGCTGTTCTTGCGCGTCCTGGGGTGCGTCCTGGCCCTGGGGTGCGCCCGCCGCCCCCGCTAGCCTGGCCGCCGTCCGCTGGGGCCAGACCGTCTGGACACAGTTCTTCAGTGTGCCGCGTGGCGGCTCTCCCTTGTTCCTGCCCACGCCCGCTGCGGTTTTGAAACGGCCCTTCTTTCAGTGAACGTTTGTGCTGAACCAAAATACAGAAAAGGGCTTGCTGGCTCTAAGGCTGACGCCCGGAGGAGACGGGCGGCGTTTAGTTCCTGCCTTCCGCACGGGCTCCTCAGCCAGGGGGACTGGGATCGTCAGAGGGCATCGGGCATGACGTGCGTGGAGAGGCAGGGCGGAGGACGGGGTCTTGGAAAGGGGACGGGTCCCTCGGCGCCACTGTGGGCCTCGGAGGCAGGACGCAGCGTCGGGGGTGCCGGTGCGCCCGCTTCTCTCGTTTTCTCGTGAGCCTGTTGGCACGTGGGGAGGCCGCCCGTCGGCGGGGCCGTCCCTGGTGCTGCTGGGGTGGGGGCCTGGCGCCACCTCCCCTGTTCGGAGAATAGGCTGCCTCCGTGGACCGCAGCCGCCCGTCACTCTTCAGCCTGGCTGCCGTGGCGTGGAGCGGCCGGTGACGGCTCGGTGGCTGTGTGCCGCGTGTTGTTTGCTCTTTAGAATTACGCCCTCTCTCGGATTAGTTTTCTGTCCCCAAACCAGTCACTAGAGCCGTCGTGGCGTTTTAGGTCTCGGCCAAATGTGACTCCGTGAACCGCCCTGACGTTCGGCGGCTGTGACAGGGTCGGTCGGGCCCGGGGGGGTGCGCGAGCGGGTCAGCGGGCGTGCCGAGGGAATGTGCCCTCCTCTGTGGAACCTAGCGACTTGGTCAGGTTTGCAGTGCCTCATCGTTCGGACATTTGTGCGATGAAGCACGAAATGTCGCAGGCGGTTTTGGGATGCCTTCTGTGTGCCCACCAGACCCTGCAGCTGCGAGGCCGGCGTTTGCCGGGGGGGGGGGGCCGGCCCCCAGCCCGGAGCCCGTGGGGTGTGGTGTGATTCCCGCAGCAGTGTGGGCACGGGAGGCACCTGCTGCTGGAGGGTGGAGGTGACCTCAAGCTGGACCTTGAGGGACCGTCACTTCCTCTGGTCCCTTACGAGGTTGTGCGGGTGCTCTGTAGACACGGCCCGGGGCCAGCCTTCTTGGCAGTGAGGGGGCCCAAATGAGGGCCCGGGTGAGGGAAAGGCGGACAAGAGCACTCCCGGCGGGCACCTGATGGACGGGGACGGACGGCCAGACGGAGAGCGCTGGAGGCCAGTGCTGTGACGGGGGTACGCTGGCCCCAGCCGGGGGTGGCCATGTGGGGAGGGGCCGGAGGGGGGCAGAGAAGGTTCCGGTTGTTCCCCGAGGGCAACTGGAAGACCTCGCAGACTTTAAGCTGGGGAGCGAAGCGGACCTCTGACTGGCAGAGCCGAGGCTGGCTGGGGGCAGCTGTAGCTCTCTCTCGGGACAGTGACAGAGGGGAGAGTGTTTCAGGGTCTAGGGGGACGTGGAGACGGTCTGAATGCGGGTGGCCTGCTTGAGGGAGGAGGGGAGGTGGCCCTCGAATCCTGGGATAGCCGTTGGTGGAGAGTGAGTCGCAGAAGGGGTTGGTGACCTGGTCCGGAGAAGAAACGGAGCCCTGATCCAGGGCGGTGGGGACGGCGGGCGTCCCAGGGAGGGCGTGAGGGGGTGCAGGAGGCAGGGGGGGCTTGTCCGCGTTCCTGCCTGGTTGGCGCTGGGTGTCCGGGGCTGGACACTGAGAAGTGGGTGTGAGGTGTGGCCGTCGGGGCACAGCTGCGCTTTGCGGTGGACCCGCTGATGCGACGTGGGGAGCGTGTGGCTGGGTGGGCGGTGGTGCCCAGAGGCAGCGGTTTGAGAACCCTTCGCCTGCGGGTGGGCAGGCAGTGTCGGGAGAGGGCGTGGTTTCTGGTCCAGTGGGAGGAAGGCAGGACTGGGGAGTGGAGGTCAGGGACGCGCAGAGGAGTCCAGACAGGCTGGCAGGAAAGGGGGTGCGGTGGCGTGGGGGGTGGAGAGAGCAAGCTGGAGGCCAGGTGAGGGCGGGATTGAGGGGAGCAGCCGCGAGGGGACGGGCGGGGAAATGGGGCTCAGTGGGGGCTGCCACACTGCCCTGTCCTGCCGACCCCAGAGCCTTCTCCGTCCTTCTTCCCATTTCTGATAAACGCACGCTGCTTGTGCTTCGGTGGAGGGATGGTATTGGCTCCGGGCGTGCGACACAATGATTTGACACAAGTGTGTGTGTGCGTGTTGTGAACCCGTCACCACAGTCTGTCCTTAACGTTGGTCACCACGCATGGCGACAGATTGTTTTTCTTGCGATGAGAGCTTTTAAGATTTACTCTCTTGGCAGACCCTTAAAAACTGCGAATAAACTGAGGGTTGATGGGGGGCGGGAGGGAGGGGAGAGGGGTGATGGCACTGAGGAGGGCACCGGTTGGGATGAGCACTGGGTGTTGTATGGAAACCAATTGGACAATACATTTCACATTAAAAAAAAAGATTTACTCTCTTAGCAACTTTCGATTATGCGACACGGTGTTATTAACTACAGTCCCCGTGCTGCACGCCATGTCCCCAGGACTTACTGATCTTGTCACCAGGAGATGGAACCTTCTGCCCACCTTCCCCCCTTTTCCCCTGCCCCCCCCACCCCCGGCCCCGCATGTCTGACAGCCACCAGCCTGTTCTCTGTACCCATGTGTTCGCATAGTGCTTTTCTCTTGTGAAGGAAAATTTTACTGTAAACATGCTCATTTCCAAGATCTGTTTCAAGAGACGTCCACGAAACAGCTTGCTGATTGGCTCAGTAATTGCCCAAGTCCCTGCTGGGTTTTGGGGGCCACAGGGAGCTTGACAGGAGACAAGTCTCTGTCCCTTTCTCAGGGGACAGAGCGGAGTGGGGTGGCATGGTCGTTGGTGGTGGGACAGCACAGGAGATGCTCTGGTCTGGGTCCGTGGGGCCGCGTGTTCCCTCCACGGGACGGAGGGTTTCAGATTGTGCCGCGGGGGCGGAGGGACATTGTTGCTGCTGTGTTAATGGTGCTTCCTACGTTTTCCTCGGAAGCCCTCTAAAGTTAATTTCCTTGGAAAACTTACTTCTTCTGAATATTTTATAAACCTGGGGAGCATCACTGTGTGTTCGGATGCGTCTGATGGTAAATCAGTTGCTAATTTAGTTCGTATTTCAGAAAGCTGCTGGTGAGCGCAGTGGGGGCACTGAGCCACGAGCCGGGGGCCGGCGGCCGGACCTGCCTGTTGACTTTACATGTCTGCGCCCCAGGAAGCATTTTGCCCTAAATGCAGCCATAGGATTTGTCGTTCACTTTCTGACGCTTAGGACATTTCTTTCCTCTCATGCTTCACTGGCTCAGGGCCATTTTCACCCACTGCGTTTTACATTTTTTTTAAATATATTTTTAATGTTTGATTATTTTTGAGAGAGAGAGAGAGAGCGCGCAAGAGAGAGAGAGAGTGAGCATGAACGGGGCAGGGGCAGAGAGAGGGAGAGAGAATCCCAAGCAGGCTCCCCGCTGACAGGACAGAGCCTGACATGGGACTCAAACTCACGAACTACGAGATCATGACCTGAGCCAAAGTCCGATACTTAACCGACTGAGCCACGCAGGCACCCCTCACCCGCTGCTGTTTAACCTTTCATTGAGAAAATGCCGTTCTGGCCCTGTTCTGTCTGTTTTGTTTCACAGCCGAGGCCTTGGTGTAGGGGGTCCACGTTAAACCAGAATGCTGTTTGCCAGGAAGCGCAGGAGAATCACCTTTTTTTTTTTTTTTTTTTAATTTTTTTTTTAACATTCATTTATTTTTGAGACAGAGAGAGACAGAGCATGAACAGGGGAGGGGCAGAGAGAGGGAGACACAGAATCTGAAACAGGCTCCAGGCTCTGAGCGGTCAGCACAGAGCCGGACGCGGGGCTCGAACTCACGGACCGCGAGATCGTGACCTGAGCCGAAGTCGGACGCTCAACCGACCGAGCCACCCAGGCGCCCCGAGAATCACCTTTTTGTCAGAACCTGGAGGCCTCGCGGCATTCCTCCTTCCTCCCTGACTTCTGCCCTGGGACTTTGAGCTCATTTCCCTATTACCTGTGTTCTAGCAATTGTCTGCCATCGAGGCAGGAACAGGTGCGGGCTGTCACTGGCTCCCTGGCATCTTTCTAGCACCAGTGTTGGGCCGGACAGTGTTTGCTGAGTGGCTCGAGTGAAGTGTGCTCTCGACGTGAAGACCAGGCCCGAGCACCTGGCTGTCCACAAGCGGGCCCCGGACCGCCCTCGATTCTGGTTTTTATTAAACTTTCCCTGAACTGTGTCGTAAAGGCGGAGAGGCTGAGTCCTGAGGAGCCTGCACTGATGTCAGGGGCCCCGTCTCTTCTCTGGGCCTCCCCCTTCTGACCAGTGTCCCCAGCCTGTCCTCACCCGTGACCGCCTCCGACGAGAGGCGCCCCTCGCTGCCAGCTCCTGCCTGCGGTGAACCTCGGCTTCACCCCGTCTTCCTCACCTGCCTTCCCCTGCCTGGTGGCTTCCAGCGGTGGCTTCCGCGCCTCATGCAGGAGGCTGTGTTGGGAACTGGGGGGTGTTGGGGGGGGTCCCCTTCGGGCTGCCCTCCCCGGCATCTCTCCACCCGTGTCTGGGCCGTCTCTCTCACCTGGATGGGAGCCTCGGTCAGGCCACAGGGTTGGACTCCGTGACACTACGTTCGTTCTGTTTTTCCATTTGAGCATCCTTCCTGGCCGCTGGGTTGTGTGGTCATCGGGATTCATGCCCATCCGCCCGGAAAATACAGCTGTGGCTCCTGCTGTTGTCTGCTGGTCACACGTCCATCCTTCTTAAGTCTCACTGTCTTAGTCTGGGGGTGACGCCTGGTGTCGTTTTCCCCTGAAGCTGTGGCAACGTTTGGTTCTGTGGCGGTAGCCTCGCGGGCCTGTGTTGTTCGGGCCTGTTCGGAGGTCTGTGGGTGACGCTGTAGGCCGGGGGCCCGTGCGGGATCAGGCCTCCCCCGCGGCACAGCCACCTTCCTGGGCATCCGGTCCGGGTGGAGGGCCCCGCTGGTTCTTCCCTGCCCTCCTGCCCCCCTCCCTCCGTGCGGCATCTCCACGGAGATCTCATCGGCACGTCCTGTATTTCCCCTGCTTAAAGCGCACAACGCAGTATTTTTCATCGGTTTACGGAGTACGGCCACCGCCGCCGTGAACTTGAGATTGTGAGCTGCACGCGCGCGGGAGCCCCTCGCTCACTAGCAGTGACGCCCCCTCCTTCCCCCCCCCAGCCCCTGGCAGCCACAGGCTACTTGTTTCTGTAGATGTGCTTCTTCTGGACGTTTCTTGCGTTTGGAATCATGTGAGGTGCGGCCCTCTGTGACTGGCCTCCTTCACGGAGCGCGTTTTCGGGGCCCGTCCACGTCGGAGTGTGTGCGTGTGTTCGCGCTACACGCCTTTTGGTCACTTGATCGTGCCCCATCGTGTGGGGGCGGCCCCGCGTGAGCCCGGCGCTTGCCCACTGACGGGCATTTGGAGTGCTTCTGCGTTCTGGCTGCCAGCAAGAGGACAGTCACAAACAGTACTTCCTTTGTGCCCACGGACGTTTTCATTTCTCTGGGCTGCATTCCTCGGAGCGGAAACCCAGGGTCACGCGGCAACTGACCTCGGAGGACCCCCGGCCTGTCCTCAGAGCGGCCGCCCCACTGTGTATCCTCTCGGCAGCGCAGGAGGTTCAGAGCCTTCCCGTTCTTGCCAACGCTTGTGTCCCCTTCCTAATTTTTGCCAGCCTTCTGGGGTGACACGGTCTCCCACTGTGGTTTCGGTTTGCGTTTCTCTGACGACTAAAGCTGTGGTGCTTTCTTTTGAAAGGCTTCTGTGCATCGTGCAGCCAGAACAGGGGTGGCCGGGCGGGCCTGGGGCTGGCCAGGAACGCGTCCTTGAGGAGCGCTCCGCCTTCTGGCCCTCTGGGTGGCAGAGACGGAGCTCCTGGCAGCCTCGCGGGGAGCACGCCAGGCCCGCCACCCGGTGTGAGGAATAAGCTGTTACACGTGTAGAGTTGAAGCCACTGGATTCTGTCCCTGGACCCAGCTCCCCTCTCCACTCACCCCTACCCACTGTCACTATTCTGAATTTGTTTTCCTTGCGCGCGGTAGGAGTTTTGACCACTCGTACACGTATCCAAAATGAGTTTCATTTTCCGTTTTTAAAACTTTGTATAAACGGGGCGCCTGGGTGGCTCAGTCGGGTAAGCGTCCGACTCCAGCTCAGGTCACGATCTCGTGGTTTGTGAGTTGAGACCCCGCGTTGGGCTCTGTGCTGACAGCTCGGAGCCTGGAGCCCTCTCTGCCCCTTTTCCGCTTGAGCTCTGTCTCTCTGTCTCTCTCAAAAAGAGATAAACATTAAGAAAACACGTTCTGTAAATGATGTCATACTGTCTGTATCCAAGTTACTCTTCACTGGTATGTTTATGAAGCTTACCAACCTGATGCTTGTCGTTCTTCCTGTCCGTTGTGGCTGGTACTCCTGTTAAATGTATATGTTCCCGTTTGCTTATTCGTCATTCAATTGATCATGGACATCTAGGGTTTTCTTAAATTTTTCTTTTCTTTGTAGTATCACCGATGTTGTGGAATCTGTCTCCCGTGTCCTTATGCCAGGGTTTCCCACGGTGTGTACCTGGGAGTGGCGTTGTCGTGTGTATCTGCTTTTCCTCAGGAATCACTAGGGTCCTCTCTAAAGCAGCGAGTTACTGTAGTGTTTCAGAGCAGTGCAGTTTATTAAAAAGCTTATTGGTTAACATATTTTTTAAAGAACAATTTCATTATGTGAAATGAGGTGGGTATGTTAGCTGCTATTTTTTCTTTTAAAATGGTTTTAGCCGAAGCCTGTTTTTCTTTTTAGCTACGCAAGAGCAGATAAAAATGCAATTTTAATAAGATAAAAAGTGATGCCTTTTAATCTGAACCTGAACTTTGTTGGAACATTTTCTGCTCACTAAGCACAAGTGGGGTGCCCGTGCAGAATTCATGTGTGTGCGCTGTCCCGGGAGGGGAGGGGCCCGAGGTGTGCGGTAAAGGGCAGGACTCGGGGGAAACGACGTGCTCGCAGTAGGCCGAGACCACTGCCTGCTGGCTGTGAGCTGTGTGCGCGTGTTGAGACATAGGGAGTGGTTCAGGGGAACAAAGTGGATTGAGGGTACTGGTGGGTGCGGTCTGTGGGTCACTCTGTGGCACTCAGGCCGCTGTCATCCATGGCCGGCCCCTTTTCTACGTGTTCTTAGGTCTGGGACGAGGGAGCTAGAGCTCAGCAGTTACTGGGTTAGCACTGTGCCGGCTTGTCCTTATTGGACCTAGGACTTGAACCCAGGCCCTTTGATTCTAAGACTGGAGACTGACCGACTTTCTTTTTTCTTTTTCTTTCTTTCTTTCTTTCTTTCTTTCTTTCTTTCTTTCTTTTTCTTTTCTTTTCTTTTCTTTTCTTTTCTCTTTCTTTTTCTCTTTTCTCTTTTCTTTCTTTCTTTCTCTTTTCTTTTCTCTTTCTTTCTTTCCTTTTCTCTTTCTTTCTTTCTTTCTTTCTTTCTTTCTTTCTTTCTTATGTTTATTTATTTTTGAGAGAGAGAGGGCAAGCGAGTGTGCACTGGAGGGGCAGAGTGGGGGGGAGAGAGAATCCCAAGCAGGCTCCATGCTGTTGTGGGGTTTGATCTCATGAACTGTGAGATTGTGACCTGAGCCGAGATCAAGAGTTGGACGCTTACCAGCCTGAGCCACCCAGGAGCCCCAAAATTGGAGACTTTGTACCAAGGTCAGGGAGGCCTCCAGGATATTTCAGGAAAGGGACCGTGACCGTGACAGAGAGGTTGTGTTTAATCCAGGCAGGCTGATAGGTTTCCTTGAAAAGGAGCCCACGGGTTCTGTCAGGGATCAGGGTCAGTTCATTCATTCAGACCAGTCACAGTGGGGATGGCTCGTCTCTGTTCCATGGTGTCTCAGGTGTCACCGGAAGGTCCAGCGGCTGGGAGGGAAATCAGAAGAAGGCTGGTCACTCATGCGTGTCGCGGTTGATGCTGGCCATCTGCTGGGACCTCACCTCAAGCCGTTGGCTCTGGTGCTTACATGTGGGCTCCCCCTGTGGCAAGTCTGGGCTTCTTCAGAGCATGGTGGCTGGGTTCCGGGAGAGAACCCGAGAGAACCAGCTGGAAGCTGTGTTGCCTTTCAAAAAGATGATATGTTTATTCAGATTCACATACAATGCCGTTCACCTGTTTAAATTCACATGGGACGGGGGCGCCTGGGTGGCTTAGTCGGTTAAGTGTCCGACTTCGGCTCAGGTCATGATCTCGCGGTTCGTGGGTTTGAGCCCCATGTCGGGCTCTGTGCTGACAGCTCGGAACCGGGAGACTGAATCGGATTCTGTGTCTCCCTCTCTCTCTCTTTCTGCCCCTCCTCCACTCATGCACTCTCTCTCTCTCTCTCTCTCTCTCTCCGTCTCTCTCTGTCAAAAATAAACATTTAAAAAATTAAAAAAAAATTCACATGGGACACCACTCACTCATTTGAAGGGTGAGATTCAGTGGTTTTGCAGTGTATCCAAAGACTTCCCGTAACCATCACCACTGTCAATATCAGAGTGTTTATCACCTCAAAAAGAAGCCCTGTACTCTTTGGCTGTCACCCCAGCTCCCCATCCCTCACCCCAAGCAACCACTAACCTGCCTTCTGTCTCCATAGATTTCCGTTCTAGGCATGTCACATAACTGGGGTCATGTAATAGGTGTTTTATACGACTGGCTTCTGGCACTTAGCGTAATGTTTTCAACGTTCTTCCTGTAGCGTCGGCACTCGTTTCATAACCAAATACTATTCCGTCGAACAATGTTCCGGTTCACCACGTGTTTGTTCTCATAGAACATTATAAATGCCAATTCACTTTTTTATCTTTGTAAGTAAACTTCAACGTTCTTAAGAGTTTGTAGTGCTGTGTGCTTGTCTTTGCCTGCCTGGGACTCCCCGTAATGCCCGTCACATGGTGGTAGCTTTCAAATGTTTATTAAATTCTGCCGAAAAATTTTAGGATATAAAAGGGAATGATAAAAAAAATTGTTTTCAGTGTTTATTTATTTTTGAGAGAGAGACGGAGAGACAGCACAAGCAGGAGAGGGGCAGAGAGAGAGGGAGACACAGAATCCGAAGCAGGCTCCAGGCTCTGAGCTGTCAGCACAGAGCCCGACGCGGGGCTCGAACCCACGGACCGCGAGATCGTGACCTGAGCCGGAGTCAGACGCCCAACCGACTGAGCCACCTAGGCGCCCCTTTTAAAAGGGAATATTTTATGTAATTGAAGTGCTGTGCCACAGGCACAGGAGTGGAGGAACGGATGGACGGCTGAAAAAATGACCCAGTATAAATGCCGCATTTCGAAGATGGTGTCCTCAAACCAGTGGTGAAAAGGATAGGTTTTTGACAAATTGCATTGGAACAGTTGATTATTTTTTAAAAACAGTTTTCTTACACAGTACATAGCAAAATAAAAGAAATTCTAGGTGGCTGAAAACTTAAGGGTAAGAAACGAAACCATGAGGATACGGTGGAATACTTACGCCCGCTCGGTAGGTCTGGTGGCTGAACGTTCCTGTGCTTCCTAATTCCTAAACCCGTGGGAAGCCCTGACCCCCAGAGTGAGGGTGTTAGGAGGCGGGGCCTTTGGGGGGTGGGGAGGTCCTGAGGGTGGAGGAGTCCCACGCCCACCGGGGTGGGATTAGGGCCTTTATAAAAGACACCCCAGGGACCTCCCCTCCCCCGTCCCCTGCCCCTTCGCCTGTGCCATCGCAGCCAGCCGCCTGCCGGGTGAGGACACAGTGAGGCGGCACCTTCTGCAGCCCGGAAGTGCTTTGATCTTGGACTTCCGGCCTCCAGAACCGTGAGGAATAAATGCCTTTGCTTATAAGCTGCTGCCCCATGTGTGGTGTGTTTGTTAGGGTTGGAATGGGCTGAGACAGTGGGGGTGGGCCTTTGTTTTTAATCTTAGAGTGTGTGAGCGAGGAAAAGAGGTTGGGGGCTGGGGGAGAGAGAGAGAGAGAGAGAGAGAGAGAGAGAGAGAGAGAGAGATTGAGAATCCCAAGCAGGCTCCACACTCGTCATGGAGCCCAACACGGGGCTCAATCCCACGACCCTGGGATCATGACCCGAGCTGAAATCAAGAGTCAGCCTCTCAACCACCTGAGACCCCCGTGCCCCTGGGGTGGTCCTTTTGGGGTATAGTCGTCAGAGCAGAGCCCTGGGTAAAGCATGAAAGTGAGGTTGACTTACCAACATAGACCTTTGAGCTTCCACAAACCAGGCAGACGGATTTGTCACCTTGTCTGTCACCATTCTGTTCTACGTTCTGGCTTTCTCTTGCTGCTGTGACAGATCACCACAAACCCATTGGCTTATAATACCCACGAATTATCTTACGGTTCTGGAGGTCAGAAGTCTGACCTGGGGTTGGTGGGCTAAAAGGAAGGTGTTGGCAGGGCTTTCTGGAGGTTCCAGGGAGAAGGCGTTTCCTTCCTCTCTCCGGCTTCTAGAGGCTTCCCACGAGCCTTGGCTCGTGGCCCCCCTTCACCATCTTCGTAGTGAGCAGTGTAGCCTTGATCTGAGCATTCTTCATGGCCTCGCTCCCTCTCAGAGGGCGGGAAGGCTTTTAAGGACTCGTGATCGGATCGGGCCCACCTGGCTCGCCCAGGCTACACCCGACATTTATGTGTTTGATTGCGTGTGCAGAGCCCCCTGTGCCGTGTGAGGGGACACATTCACAGGTTCTGGGATTACGATGTCTTTAGGGGCCACTGTTCTGCCAGCCACACTGCCTGAATGACAAGAAATCCTCTGTTTCCAAAAAGGTTTTTAGGGTGCAGTAGGAAGACGGCGAACGCCCCCTTGGAACGACGGACAAAGGGCCCGAGTAGGCGGTTTACTGAATGGAGTAGCACAAGCGAACAAAAGGGTTTCAAAATTGTTTAACCTTCTGAATGACTGGGGGGACACACAGGCAGCGTTGGGAGCCCTTTTCTCCCATAAAATCGGCAGTGATTTGTTCGTCCCCCCGGCTGCCGTGTGGACAGTACGCATCACGGTGGGCAGCGCTTCGGTTACGACGCGGTTATGCGGTGGGACAGCGAGGTTAAAGGTGATGCTGTCCAGGGAGGTGGAGCGGGCATGGGTCACCTGGCGCTCATTCTGCTGTTACCACTTTTAAAACCTGTCAAACGTTGGAAGTAATTACAGGTTTACAAGGAGTGGCAGAGAAATTTGTGCCCTTCTCATCACGTTTTTGAATCTGATAGGGCGCATGTATGTTTTTGCACGTATCAAAGGTCAATATAAGGTCATATATAAGGTCAATAAATATAAGGTCAATAAATGCATTTACGTAAATTGAAAGGTAACGATACGGGGAAAGGGTCATGGCATGTTGCTGAGCGAAAAAGGCTTGCATTCTGCCTTTAAAAATGAAAACATTGGGGCGCCTGGGTGGCGCAGTCGGTTAAGCGTCCGACTTCAGCCAGGTCACGATCTCACGGTCCGTGAGTTCGAGCCCCGCGTCGGGCTCTGGGCTGATGGCTCGGAGCCTGGAGCCTGTTTCCGATTCTGTGTCTCCCTCTCTCTCTGACCCTCCCCCGTTCATGCTCTGTCTCTCTCTGTCCCAAAAATAAATAAAAAAATGTTGAAAAAAAAAAAATTTAAAAATGAAAACATTCTTCTTTGCGTGAAACGCCCCGGCGTCTGCCTTTGTTTTTGCGTGTGCGCACCGCCGGCCGGCTGCTGTGTCAGTGTTACTGTGGTTGTCTCTTGCGTGCGGACGGTGACAGGAGGTCTCCCTGCTAGCGGCTGGAAGAGCGGGCTCTGTTTGTTTCATTTACGTAAGTGGGAGCCCGAGGGGGGCGGACGGGTGGACTGTGCTCTCTCATCTCCCTGTTCGGCCGCGTTCCGGGCTGGTCCGTATCTCAAGGTTGTTTCTCACCGTGGCACGAAGGCCGAGGAATCTCGAGGCCTCCCGCCTGAGTTCCAGGCAGGAAGAGAGGGAACGGCTGCGGGCCAGGGGTGTGTGCCGTGAAACCAGGAGGGGCTGCGCTACCTCTGACTCACCTGCGCTGGGTCACCTGGCCTTCCCGGCTGGAAGCCCCCCCGGCCCAGGAGGAGGGGGTGTGGGTCGGGCTGCTCAGCTGACCACCCTGCTCGCCTGCCATTTTCCAAGTTTATTCTGATGAGCCGAGGAGTTTTACGATAAGACTATTACGTCTTTAAAAGACTATGTTTTTTAATTAAAAAAATTTTTTTTAATGTTTATTTTTGAAAGAAAGAGACAGAGCGTGAGCAGGGGAGGGACAGAGAGAGGGGGAGACACAGAATCTGAAGCAGGTCCAGGCTCTGAGCTGTCGGCACAGAGCCCGATGTGGGGCTCGAACCCACGGATCGTGAGATCGTGACCTGGGCTGAAGTCGGACGCTCAACCGACTGAGCCTCCCAGGCGCCCCTACAAAACTACATTTATCTTCTCTTTGTAATTCTGCGTTTTGTCTTTAGACAGAGTGGTACCAGGTGAGAATTTCCAGATGGGCATGTGGTCATCAGGGCTAAGTCCTGCCGGTGGCACCCGGCCGGAGAGCAGAGGCTGCCGGAGCTTTGGGAGTAGCCCCCAGCCCTCCGTGGCCTCGCCACCGGTGCTGCCTGGGGCCCCGGGCCGAGGCCCATTTGCAGGGCGGGCTGAATGCCCCGTTGTTTGTGCGTGCGGGCTTGTGTGGCAGCATTCATCCCTCCCGGACGGGCCCTTGGGACCCGTGGCAGCTGATGGAGAGTTGCTGCCCTCAGGCTCGTGTGTGGGTCGCTGGGAACTGGTCCTTTTCCTGAGTCAGTGGTGGGCTCTCGGGGAGGCGGAAGAGAAGCTAACCGGTCTCCCTTCTCTTTTTTAAACAGCATCCAGCATGTGTATGGCGCCCAGCACCCCCCCTTCGACCCACTGTTACATGGCACGTAAGTGAGGCCTGGACTCAGGCTGCTTTAGGCACGCTCTTGGGCGCCGTGGTGGCCCTCCGGCTCCCTGGGATTCCTGAGGGGGAGGCGAGCGGTCTTCCCTTCCGCAGACACGCGTCGGGGCCTCGCACGGCCCGTCCTCTGGAGGAAGGCAGACTTGGAAGCCCGGCCCGAGGTGGGGGAGCCTGTGCGGGAGAGCCCGGGGCTGGCACCCCCTGAGCTGGTGGGGCAGGGCCTGGCTCACGGCGGTGGGTTTACTTCCTCGCCCTTGGCCGCACTCTGCGTGGCCGCCTGGGGCCTGCTGTGCCCCTGGGTCTGGGCTCTGCCCCAGAGGCACGCGAGAGGCACTGTGGCCCCGCAGGACCGCGCTGTCCTTGTTTAAGGACCTTGTGGAAGCTGTGCTCTCTCCAGGTCCGCGTACCAGAGGCCTGTGTTCTGTGGACAGCCTCCCCGGGAGGTTTGCAGGCACTGGCCAGCGGGAGGTTTGGGGAGCAGGTCTGAGTGTCCTTACTGTGCATTGCTGCGTTTGCTCCCAAATCGGTTCCGTACGAGGGCCGAGGCTGCTCAGCGTGACTGGCCCTCAAAAGCCTCTCCTTCCTGCCGCTAAATCCTTACGAGTCTTCTTCTGGATGCTTCTTTGGATCGTGTTTGCTTTTACCCTCAGCTTTACCCTCAGCTCAGCTGAAGCGGAACCCTCACGTGTGCACTGTCCCACCGGGGGGCTCCTTCCTGACGGGATCTGGGGGGGATCCTCTCGGGCCTCCGGGAGGACAAGCAAAGACCTGCCTTTGCTTCGCAGCCTGCTCAAGGCCACGCCCAAGGTGCCCACCACACCGGTGAAGGCCAGGAGGACCAGCACCTTCCAGGAGTTTGAGAGCAACACCAGCGACGCCTGGGACGCCAGCGAAGACGACGATGAGCTCCTGGCCATGGCGGCCGAGAGCCTGAACACCGAGGTGGTCATGGAGACGGCCAACCGCGTCCTGCGCAACCACAGCCAGCGGCAGGAGCGCCGCAGGCCGCCCGAGCCTCCCGCGGTGCCGAGCGGTGACCTCCGGCTGGTGAAGTCCGTCAGCGAGAGCCACACATCCTATCCTGCAGGTGGGATGGGGGCACCGAGCAGACGGGGTGCGTTTCTGAGAGAGAAGGGGCCGGAGTCCTCTCCCGGTGGGAGATTAGGCGGGTTCCGTTCTGGGTGCGGCAGGAGCTCCCTGCGTGCCCGCGGTGGACTTTTCTTTGCCCTCCCAGCTGAGCGCTTCTCTCCTCCGAGTGCGGGGGCAGGGTATGTGGCTTTTGTGGCTGGTCGTGGGAGACGTGGCTAGTGCAAGGCCCCGGGGGACCCCGTCTCCCTCCTAAGTGCACCCCGGTTGTTCCGGGGGTGACATTTGCAGCCGAGGGGCCAGGCTGCTGGCACGTTCAGAGCCTGCACCTCTGTCGGCAGCTTCCAGCGATCCCCTGCCCCGGGTCAGGTACACATGGGCGTGGGGCTGGGGTGGGGTCCGGGCTTTGGAGTGGTGAGTTCAGGTTATAAACTGAAGGATGGGATCGGCGTGTGTCTGGTACCCTGTGCCTGGCTCTCCGTGGCCTTTCTCGAGATTGCTGTGGTTACTGTGGTTCTTTTTGTTTTCGGGGGCCTGTGATGTAAGACAGCAGGTATTTGACGAGCTTCTGGGATGGTTCAGGCACCGCTCTCAGGGCTTGGGAGCCCCCAGGGGAGTCCTTGCCCTGGAGCGCGTTCTGGCGGGGGGGACGGACACCGACCTATTCATGATCGGCAAGGAGGCACGGAGTGTGCGGGGAGGTGACAAGAGCCAAAGGTCAAAATAGAGGCGGGGCACGGTCGTGAGAGCAGGCAGGACCCTGGGGCGGAATCACAGGTGAGGCCTCGGGGCGCCTTTCTGAGAAGGTGCGGGAGGGAGGCGTGGGCACCGGCAGCAGAGGGGCCAGTGCGACCACGCCCTCACTGGCTCCCCCTCCCAGGCTTGTCCCCATACGCTGGTGAGGGCGGCCTCAGGTTTCCCTTCCGGCACACCCGGAGCTGGTGTCCGTACCTGGCCTGTCTTCAGAAACCCTTCCCACGGGTTGATTAACTTTTGAGATGCCGCAAGTCTCCTTAGGTGAGAGTGTGGTGATCAGTTTGCATATTGGAATCTGAACTATTTTTTTCTAAAATAGAGTGAACTTCAAAGTATTTGAGCCTGAACATGAAAGTCCGGGTAGGGCTTCCACAAGTGGGTTGGGACTCCCTGTGACCGATGGACCGTCCCTGTGCGCCCTCGGCCTGCGTGCGTTGACCGGCTCCTGCATGCGCACCACCCCCCCATGCGCACTGACCGCCCCCTACATGCTGACCGCCCCCTGCGCTGACTGCCCCCCACTAACCCCCCCCTGCACTGACCGCCTCTGCACTGACCGCCCCCGCACTGACCACCCCCTGCATTGACTACCCCCTGCACTGACTGCCCCCTACGTGCTGACCACCCTCTGCACTGACTGCCCCCTGCACTGACCTCCCCTGTGTGCCGACCGCCCCCCATACTAACTGCCCCTGCACTAACCGCCCCTGCACTCACTGTCCCTGCACTGACCACCCCCTGCACTGACTGCCTCCTACGTGCTGACCACCCCCTGCACTGACTGCCCCCTGCCTTCTGACCGTCCCCCTGCGCACCCTCAGCCTACGCACCTCTTGCTGTGGGCAGGCACCCCGTGCTCCTCTGCCCTTTGCTGTGCTGATGTGAGCCATTGAGGCATCTTCTCACGTCTCGGGGGCCTGGGTAGAGCCTCTGTAATACCCGCCGTCCGAGCAGTTGCTGGAGGGGGCCTCAGCACCCCAGAGATGTGGGGCCGGTGTTGGTCAGTGGGGTGGCTGTAGCGAGAATCCCATAGACCAGATGGAGTATGAACAGAGTTCTGGAGGCTGGAAGTCTGAGATCAGGCCACCAACATGGTTGGATCCTGGCGAAGGCCCTCTTTGGGTGCGGACGGCGGTATCCCCACGTGGGGGGGGACCAGAGGGGGAGACCCACCGTCTTGTGACTCTTACGAGAGCGCTAATGCCACCGTGGGAACCCCAGCCTCCTGACCTCCTCTAAACCCGATCACCTCCCAGAGGCCCTTCTTCCTAACACCATCCCGTCGGGGGGCAGGACTTCAACGTACGAACTTCGGGGTGCAGAGCATTCAGCCTGTGGCCACGTGCACGGTTGGGTCCAGCCAGGGTGGGGGGCCTTGGCGTGGCCGCCTCCTGTAAAAGCCACGTGGAAGGTGCTCCTGGCGGCTCGTGCTGGGGGCGGGGGCCGATAACTGCAACTGCCCCCTGCCTCCCCCTGCCTCCCTCTGCCTCCCTCTGCCTCCCCCTGCCTCCCCCTGCCTCCCCCTGCCTCCCCCTGCCTCCCCCTGCGTGGGAGTGCAACGTCTTTCCTTTGTCTGCTCTGGGTGAAAACCCCCGTGTCACGATGGCAGCCGGCATTCGTGGACTGTCCGCCATGGCCACGTGGCAAGGCCTGTGGTGGGCCCTCATCATGGGTGGACCCCGGCAGACTCTGCAGCTGCTGTAGGAGCGAGTTTACGGGGGAGGCACGAAGTCACACGGCTTGCCCGGAGTGGCGGTCTGCGTGGTGTGGCGCAGGGCTCAAGCCCCTGGCGTCTGACTCCAGGGCCTGCCGCCAGCCGCCGGCCTCGCTGCCTAGGGTGGGGCCTGTCCACCGGCGAGTCCAGCCCCAGGGGACTTTGCTGGTTGTGGCATCTGGGGCAGGGAGTGGCTGCTCCTGGCGTGGAGTGGGCGGAGACTAGGGCTGGCTGCCCCCCCTCCCCCAAGCCCCCCGCACCCATACGCAGTGCCGAGGTGGCCTCTTAGGGCGCTGACCCCCCCGGGGGGCTGGCAGTGGCGGGCAGAACCCATGGGCCTGTGTCCAGTCCCCTTGGTGGCCCGTTTGTCGTCGGGATGGCTCACTCTGTGTCCGCGCCAAGACGGACACGTCGGTGCTCGTTCCTGCTCGACCGGGCCCCGCCCGGAGGTGTCGACTGGCACTGGTGGGAGTCTAGTGGGGAGACGCGAGGAGGTGAGTCTTTCACCTCCGAGAGCGGGACGGGGCCTCAGAGTGGTGGATGGGACCCAGAAGCACCCGGGTGTAGAAGTCCCGGGTTTGTCTTGTTGAGGAGGGCCAGGGGCATATCATGGAAGGTTTCAGAGAGGAGGTGAGATCCGTAGGGTTTCCGGGAGGGTGAGGCTCCGGGCTCTGGCGGGGAGGTGCCGGGTCGGCTGGCTTCCCTGTGGGGTCGCGTCCGTCTTCACGCTTCATCTGTATGCTTTGCGGGTTCCCCAAGGGCAGGGACCATGTCCCACTCCCTTTGTTTCCCCTTGCTGTACCGGCTCATTCCGTAAATGTTGCTGAGGTACGCGGGGCTGTCCTCGGGGCCTGGTGACCACGTGCTGTCCCTGCCTCCACACCCCGCCCCACCCTCGTCCCTGCATGGGCCACACGGCCGCTGTTCAGGTGAGGGACCTGTGAATTCCATGTGACGAGAGTGTGCGTGGCGCGGTGCTGTGCCATTGGGAAAGCCCGGGACGCTACATTCCACGGGGCACGGTCTGCTCGGAGCGCTGCTTGTCCTTGCCACGGCCAGCATTCGTGTCGGGCGCCCGTGCCTTTACGGCGCGTCACCGTGGGGCACGCACGTCACCTGCTCAGTGTCTGCCCCTGAGAGACGGCGGCCTGAAAATTCAGTGCTGTGCCGCGTGGCGCTCTCAGGCTGGCCTTCCCGGTGCCTGTTCTTTACCTCTAGGCCGTCCTGCCTTCCTGAGCAAACACCTGAGAGATCTAGACCTGGAGTCAGGCGCGCTTGCTTGATTTAGGCTGCCGCTGGCTTCGTGGCAAGGTGCGTGTCTGCCGGGAAGGGGGCACGGCCAGGTGAGGTCTGTGTCGGTCGCTGACCGTGACTGAGCTGCGAGCGGGTAGTGGGTGGGCCCTGACTGGTGAAGGTTAGACCCGCTCCGAGGGGCCCCGGAGGGGGGAGGCCGACGCGTTTGCCACTCACGGTAGCAGGGGGACCTGGCTGTCGGCCTTCCGGCTTCCTGGGGGGACCTGCCGTCGCTGTGCCTTCCAGACCCCACCTGCCCCATCGTAGAGTGACCGGATGTGTGCTCCGTGCAGGAGTCAGTGGTCCTCACGTATCCTCAATGTGGGGCTTGAACTCAAGAACCGTGAGATCGTGACCTGAGCCGAAATCGAGAACCAGACACTTAACTGACCGAGCCACCCAGGTGCCCCTTGTCACGTGTCCTCATAAATCGCACTGATCCTGTCCGGCCGCAGAGGAGTGAGATCAGCACGCTTAGTTCTGCGATAGAAGGGGGACTGTTCTCTCTGCCCGTTGTTTTTCCTAAAGAATCATGACACGTAGCTCGGTGATAGATTCTGAGGGTGGCGGTGTTGGGGGGGGGGGGGTCTGAACATCCCGCCACTACCCTCCCCGTTCCCTCCCCCTGCAGAGCCCTCCCCGAGGTGGGCCAGCGGGACGCCTCCTGCAGGTGAAGGGTCAGCCCTGAGGAGGGGCCGGGAGGTGCTCTCACCATGGCGCCCACTTCTGTGGGCTTTTCTGGAAGCCTGACTGGGCCGGACTCTGCCCAGAGGCCGTGGGCCGCCTTGCTGCCCCGTGGCCTGAGGGTTTCTGTGTGAAGCCTTCCCCATCTGGGTTTTTAGGGTGATGGGTCCGCTCTGCCGACGGGAGGGACAGTGGGGGTCCTCCAGTCGCTGCCAGCAGCCGGCATGCACGCTTCACGTGTCTGTCCCTGGCCCCATTTCATTTCCTGGAGCTTATTTATCCCTCTGCTTTAAATCTCATTTTTGGAAGGTGTGAACCCTCGATGGTATTTAGACCTGGGGGTGTGCACCCGTCACTGCGTTTGCTCGTGGGCCCCTGTTGGTCCCGGTGGCTCTTTGTGAGTGGCCTGTTGGGCCTTGGGCTCTCTCCTGTGGCTGTTCCCGGTCCTGGCTTGCTGGGTTTCGTGCACTGCTTCACCTCGGTCCTGTGCGTCCAGTCGCGGGGTCGCTGGGCCTTCGCGCGTGGTGGTAGGTACTCTGGGTGAGGGCCAGGCAGGCCCGCAGCCACTGCCCCTCCCCTACGTGTGGTGGGCTCTTGCTTCCTGAGCTTTCTCTTGGTGAGGGTCCCTGCCCCACCTCCCCCATGGGGCGTGGGGAGATCTGGGAGTCCTCAGTGCGTTTGTGGGCCTTGTTCCCCTCCACGTGTGACTCGGTGGTTTCCTTCCATGCTCAGGCCCGGGGGACCCGCATCCTTGCTCGGTGTCAACAGGTCCTCGGGCGGTGTCGCCTGGTACGCCTGGCAGGCCTGCTTTGGAGGACCCTGACCGTCGGTCTGCCCTGAGGCACGTTTTCTGGGCATCACCATTTTGCCTTTGCGTGGGCATGTCCGTGTCGCCGGTGAGGTGGCCGGGCGTCGTGGGCATCCTCTAGTTTCATTTCATTGCCCAAGAAACCCGGGTCTGCACTGCCCGGTGACGGGAGGAAGGGACAGCGGTGACACAGTGGCGCTCACCGAGGGAAAGTGGCACAGGTGGGGCCTTCTTCATGGGGAATGGCTGCTGGGGCGTCCGGGAGGCCGTCCTCACCCCCTGCGTGCGCGCACTCTCTCTCTCTCTCTCTCTCTCTCTCTCTCTGCAGAAAGTGCCAGCGACGCCGCCCCTTTGCAGAGGTCCCAGTCTCTGCCGCACTCGGTGACCGTCGCACTTGGCGGGACGTCAGACCCCAGCACCCTCAGCAGCTCAGCGTTAAGTGAAAGAGAGGCCTCCCGGCTCGACAAGTTCAAGCAACTTTTGGCCGGTCCCAACACGGACCTTGGTAAGTCCATCACTGGTGGAGGGCGTGTGGCTGTGCCGCGTTCTGGGGTTACCTCGTGAGGACGTCTGTTTGTGTTGTCCTGCCAGCGAGTCCCGAGGAGGAGAGTCGTTTGTCCTTATGCTTTACTTTAGACGCGTTTCGGTAACTTGCTCCCAGCGCGGTTGATCTGGGATTTTCTGTCCTTTCTCCTTTGTGCTCCCGTGGAGCTCCTTCGGCTTTTGGAGCCACTCTCGTTTGCTCCGCAGGACCAGCCAGGCTGACGTCCCCGCTCTTCATAGTGTTCATGGGGCGCAGGGGTGGTGACCGGCGTCGTGACTGCTGCTGACCTCGCACCTTCCTCTGGGGGCTCAGGGTCGGTGTGGTGTGTGACAGGCCGTGAGTGCTCGTGGGGGGGAGGAGCCAAGGCAGTGCTCGGGGGGCAGGCCAGCAGGGGACAGTGCAGTCCCAGCCTGGTTCCCGGGGGCCATGGGAGCCGCGTGGGGGCCATGGGAGCCGCACGGGCTCTGAGGCACGCTCTTGCCTTGAAACCTCTCTGCTGGAGTTCACTTGCCTGCCGCCTGTGAGCTTTCCTTTGTACGTCTCGTCTCTGTGGAGTGTCCCTCCGCATGGGGCGTCTCGCTGGATGTGGGCGCTCTCCGGAAGGCGGGATGTGGCCGCCGTCATGAGATGGCTCATAGCTGGGCAGGTGCCAGGGTGGCTGGCCCCGGGGCTGGCGCGCCAAGGCGGGCGGCGTCCCACTCGGCCAGCAGGTGGCGCACGAGGCACGCGGCTGGGCTGCAGGGCCTGGGGGAGGCCGGGTGGGCGGAGCCTGGAAGCCGAGCGGCCCTGTCCACCAAGGTGCTCCCCTCTGCGTGCAGAAGGGTTGTTCCCCTGCACACAGAAGGGTTGTGTGCTCATTCTGTTGATGGCTTTGTGCGTGCACGTGTCACACATTCACGCAGCACCGAAGAACGTGCGGCGGCATGCCCGCCTCCCCCACCGCCTCTGCCTGCCAACTTCTGGGCGCCATCTTCCAGACACGGTGGAGGCACGTGATGTTTTACACTTGCTATTTTCATGTGATTTCAGATTTGCAAAAAAGTTGCAAGAGCGGTCCAGGCGACACCCACGTTAATTCCCCAGTCGTTTGCATTTTGCCCCTTTTCGTTCTGTGTGTGTGTGCTTGTGTGTATGCGCGTTTTTCCCAAACGTTGGAGTTTGAGTCTGTTGGACGCATCGCATCCCTTTCCTCCTGAGAACGTCTGTCTCTGCGTGTTTTCCAAGCGCAGAGACTCTGGGTGTAACCACAGCACTGTTGCCAGAGTCGGGACATCGCACGTCGATACGGCGCTCTTCTCTCCGCCACGGCCCACGTTCGCATCGTGCCTGTCGTCTCGGCGATGCGCTGGCTGTCTTCTTCCTCGTCCCTCATCTCTGGCGGCCTGGAGCAGCGTCCCAGCCTCGCGCCGTGTCCCCGGGTGTCGGTGTTTTGGAAGAGGGCAGGCCCGCTCTTCCGTGGTGTCCGTCAGCGTGGCTCGTCTCGTTTCTGCGGGTGAGATTCGGGCCCGTCGTTGGCAGGAAGGTCACCTAAGAGGTTTGTGGTCTCGTCGCCATGGCAGGAGGCCACCACTGGCTTGTCCCAAGTGGATGAGTCCCGTCCGGTCACTTGGTTAAGTTGGCGTCTGTCCGTTCCACTGCTGGAAGGTTCCTCTTTTCCTTTGCTAATTCAGAAGTAATTTCTAGAGAGAGACTTTGGTGTCTGCGCATTTGCACGACCAGTTTTCTTTCTTCACACGCGTGGTAATGCTGCTCTGCCCACGCCTTTGGACTTCACGGTGTATTTCCTGCGCTCGTGCTGACGGAGCGCCCGGCCTGTGCTCTGCTGTGCGGCCTGCCTATCTGTGGTGCCTCGGGACTCGTCACTGTGCCTCGTCACTGCTGTTACTACAGTGGGCTTGGGGACAGCCTGTCAGACCCCACGCTAATGACCGGGCCACTCGTAGAGCATCCCGGGTGTGGGTGCGGCAGAGGGGAGCCTGGCAGCTGGGCGGCCGGGGTCTAGCCCACCACGGGGCGTCAGGTGGACCTGGCGCGAAGGAGTCCGCTCTCAGGGTTTGAGGATATGCCTTAGCCACTCGCTTTTCTAGCCCGCCAGCACAGCTGTGCCCCAGAGGCGGTGCGGGGAGGTCGGGTCACGGAGGGAGGGTGGGGATGCTGAGGACACTGCTCTCCGGCCCCCGGAGGGAGCGAGCCCGGTCCTGCCCCCGCTGTCCTCGTCGGTCCTCCCCGTGGCGCTGGTGGGGCCGGGTGTGCAGATCCAGGGGACGATGTGTGTGCGGTGCCCGAGAGCGTGCCCGCACGGGATGGATGCCGACCGGTGTGGTCGGTGCCTTGTTCTGGTTCGTTTGCCTTGGGCCGTCTCCCTTTAACTTGATTTTCCGGGCACTGACGTACTGGTCACTGTGTGGTCACTGACGAGTCAGGGTGGTTTGCTCACGTCCCCCTGGTTGAGTTAAGCGGTCTCTAACAGTAGGCGGCGAGGAGGTGGTCGGTGAAGACGAGCTAGGTCTGACGGGAGGTGCAACTCTGGTTCAGGATCGGGGCCCCCGTCAGGCTTCTCACGGACGTGGTCACGGACGCGGCTTGGGGAAACCAGAGTCCTACTTAGGAACAAAGCGGTCACGGCCTGTCGGCAGAGGGGCCGCGTACGGGCAGGATGAAAGGTTAACATGTACGAATGAGATTCTTTTGTTGGGCTGGTGGCCTTCCGAGCTTTTTCTCTCTTCAGCCTGCTAGTTAAGTATTAAATCTAACACCAAGAAGCTAAAACCACAGCTTTCAAATTTAAACAATTACTGGATTGGTGTGTAGCGGCAGGAGAAAACACAGCCAGTGAATTGCCTGTTTTTATAAGGCATTTAAGATAGCTTTGGAAGACAGTGGAATATATTATCTTCACATTACATAAAAGACATAAGTGGCAAATATTTGCCAATGTTGGAGAAGCAAATCACTGATGTGAGAAGTGCCCACAGAAATGATTCTACCTGCTGAATGTCATTTCGTCGGCGGAGAGCTGTTTCTCTTTGTTTAGCTTGTGCTCGGTTATGAGCCTGGGGATGAAAGTAGCAAATAGAACTTAACAGCTCATTCTGCTCTTAGCATTGACTCAATATTTACTTGTGCAAAAGGCTGCCTGCTTTGAAGCCCGAGAAAATGACACTTGGAGACGTTCGTTTTTATCGCGTGCGGCTGCGTGGGAGTGGGATCGGGCCGTGTGCAAAACACGCGGGTCCCGAGGCCCGCGGAGCCAGCGCCTCCCGGGCGTGGGGCCTTGAGGTCAAGGGTGTGAGGCGCCCGGCCCTGGCACTCCGGGTGTTCAGACGCGAGTAGAGAAGGAGCGAGGCCGGGTGCCCGGACTCGTAGTTCCAGTGAGCACTGAGGCTGGCTCGAGGCTGGCGAGCGTCCGAGTAGGAGGCAGGGAGGCGAGGCGGCTGTTGGGAGGAGGGGGTCTGTGGAGCTGTTCACCCCGGAAGCGAGACTTGGAGTTAGCTGTCCCCACGGGGCCTGGGGCTGGAGGACAGTCCCGCGGGGCCGTGATGGCGGGACGAGGCAGTTCAGCCCCAGCGTCAGGCCCTGACTGCGTGACTGGAGAAACGAGGTCCACCCTGCGGGGTCTTGTGACCAGGAGGTCATTTACGTGAAGTGCCCGCATAGTTCACTCGAGTGCTCTTGGTGTGGGCGCTGGGCAGAAACAGGGAGCCAGACCCCCGGGGCCCCGCTCTCCAGGAGCTGACATTCCCGTGTGAGGAGACAGGAAGGCGGGCACACACACACGCACATTCAGGGCGCTGGAAACTACCAGAAGGTGCTAAGTGCACGTGGAGAACAAAACTGCCGAGGTAAAGGCTGGGTGCTGCTGGAGATGAGCGGCCAGCAAAGACCCTTGGGAACAGGCTCTTTTGTTTCTTCATTTCTTTATTTAAAAGTTTCCTTATTTATTTTGAGAGAGAGAGAGAGAGAGTGATAGCCAGCCGGGGAGGGACACAGAAAGAGGGGAGAGAGAGAATTCCAAGCTGTCAGCATGGAGCCTGACATGGAGCTCGAACTCACAAGCTGCGAGATTGTGACCTGAGCCAAAATCAAGAGTCGGACACTTAAACGACTGAGCCCCCCAGGTGCCCCTGGAATAGGCACCTTTAAGGGAAGGTCGATTTGAAGGCGGGGAGGGGTCTTCCAGGGGCAGCCAGCTGCGGGACAGGGCACCCAAGCCCTGAGGCCCAGGGCCTGGTGGGGGAGGGCTGGGAGGGGGACAGAGGCCAACAAGCAGGAAGGGGCAGGTCCTGAGGGTGCCGAAGGCACAAAGGAGGAGCTCAGCATGAAGCCTCTGGAAGGTTTTGAACCAGGGGAGCAAAGCTTGGCACGGGGCATCTGAAATTTCTTCCATGGAAGAAAGATCCACGGAAGATTTCCAGGCAGGGTGTCGCCAGCATCCTGGGGCTGCGGGTGGGTCCTTGGGCAGCCACTTGGGAGTGTGGAGGGGTAGGGAAGAGATCAGGGTAGTAGACTTGGGAGGGGGCCGAGGCTGTGGGCTGGGGGTGCCGCAGGGCTGGCGGAGGGGGGTGCTGGCGCCTGGTTGGACGTGAAGCCGGGTAGACTGGGGAGCAAGGCAGGCCCAGACTGTTATGGTGGGAGCCTAGGGCTGTAGGAGGGGGTGGCTGGTACACACAGAGACGCGTTGTTTCACTGGGGACACAGAATCAGGTGCTCATGAAACAGAGCCAGGGAGAGCAGTGTGTCCAAGTAACTGCCCACGTGCTGCCGTTTTGGGTGCTTTCTTTGTGCTGGTGCAGCGCTCTGTGCGCGTATCCGTACGTGTGGACGTTCCCCGGCTGGCGCCCCGTGCGTGCGTCTGTACGTGGGGACGGTCCGTGGCTAGTGCTCTGTATTCCTCCATGGGGACGGTCCCTGGCTTGGCAATAGTTCAGTTTACTGTTTCCAGACTTTACGATGGTGCCAAAGCGATGCGCATCCAGTGGAAGTTGTACTTGGAATTTTGAGTTTGATCTTTTCCTGGGCCAGCGATCCGCGGTTCGCTCCTCTCGTGATGCTGGGCAGCGGCCACGGCTCCCGTCAGCCTCTTGATCGCGAGGGTCAGCGGTGGTCCGCCGACGACCGTTCTGTCCCTCACTTTCTGCACGGTGTTCGAGCAGTTACACAAGGCGGTCAGCGCCCTGCTGTGGACTGGGCTTTGCGTTGGCTGGTTCTATCTCACCGTAGGCTGATGTGAGCGGCCGAGCACGTTAAGGTGGGCTGGGCTAAGCGGTGGTGCTCGGCAGGTTAGAGCATTGAATGCAGAGACGAGTCAGAATGTGTGGCAGTGGCCCTGACCCCGACGTGCCGGCTCTCTGCTCCGGGCGGGTCTGGCCCTGGTTGGCAGCTGAGGAGGTTGAGACTTGGGTGCAGCAGGCGGGCCCCGGGGCCCTACGGTGAGGTTCTGGGGGGTGGGAGCCGGTCCCGATGCAGGCTCCCCCCGCACTTATTCCCGGTTAGCGTGGCCACCGGCCTTCTCGGTGCTCTTCAGAGGCCTGAGGGAGAGGGGTCTTTTCATTCCCCAGGGCCTCCTCAGAGAGCCTGGGGCAGAGGGCTTGCCCTGGGTGCTGCGGGATGACTGCAGGCTCTGTGGCAGGAGGGCGCTTCTGCTCTCCCGGGTCTTGGCCGTGGGCCGGCAGTGCCCCGCATCGCCCTCTGGTGGCCAGGCACCGGCCCTGCAGCCGGAGCTGCGTCGCCGCAGCAGTGCACCTCCGAGCAGCGTGTCCTCAGGGCGAAGGTGGTCTTGGGGATCTTGGGAAGGCTGAAGGGTGAGAGGGGCAACAGGAGAGCTCCAGCCAACTCCGCCTTTCCCTGGAGTCTGCCTGGGGAGGATGACACTGGGAGCTACCCAAGAGCAGAGACCCCGCGGGGCGGGGGGTGGGGACTAAGGGCCACCTAGTCTTTGTGGTTTGTGCAGCCTCCTGTAGCAGTGACTCTCTGTGTTCTGTGCAGGCCACCCCAGCCGCGCGCTGGTCTCAGACACGTGCTGCTTCTCCCCCCTGCCCTGCTCCTCTCCTCCCCTCCCCCCTTCCCCCCTCGTCTAGCTCTGACCCATACCACCCGCACCTCATCTCTCCTCTCCTCTCCTCCTGCTCCTCCCCCCCAACCTTGGCCTCTGCTCCTGCCCCCTGCTCCCTCGTCCCTCCCCTGCTCTTCTCTCCCCGCTCCCTCCCCCTCTCTCCCTCCCCTCTTCCTTCCCCCCTACCTCATCCCTCCTCCTCCTCCTGCTCCTCTCCCCCTGTCCCACCCTGCAGCCTTCCCTCCTCCTGCCCCCTGCTCCCTCATCCCTCCCCTGCTCTTCTCTCCCCGCTCCCTCCCCCTCTCTCCCTCCCCTCTTCCTTCTCCCCTACCTCATCCCTCCTCTTCCTCCTGCTCCTCTCCCCACCTTCAGGGCCTGACCTGACCTGGCCCTTCCTCTCGGGCCTCCCCGCCTCCCAGGCCTCGGCACCACCGTCCCTCTGCCCCGGATTTCCTCGTGACTCACTTCCTCCAGGTCTCTGCTCAAGTGTCACCTCGTCACGTGGATCTCTCGACTGAACCGTGGGCAGCGTCTGCCTGGTGCCCTCGCCCCAGAACGCCTCACCCGCTGTGGCGCCTCCTCAGCCGGCTCTGCCTTCCCGCAGAGCACCCTTCGCCCTCGGCCCGCTGAGCGACGGCTGGACGTTTCTGCCCTCCCTTTGGGCACACCTGGTCCCCTCCCTCCGCTTTTGTTCCTTGAATTACTCAGTGACTCCCGCTATCTGAACGATGGTGCCGCAGCCGCACCACACGTCCTGTCACCGCGGGCAGCGTTCCTGCTGCTTGCCCTGTCAGTTCCACCCCGCCTGCCCTTCAGAGCCTTTGCCCCGCGTGGGCCCCGCTCTCGGCCGGCCGTCCTCCCACCCGGGTCGGGGGCCGCACGCCTCCTCCTCGGCCTCGTTTCTCCACCCTGGCGCTTTTGTGAGCGTCACTAACACGGTGTTGTGGGAGGTTAGAGAGATGGGAAGGAGGATAAAACCGACCGGCAGATTTGCCACTGTGGGGGCCCCTGGCGGCTCGGTCAGTTGAGCGTCTGACTCGGGCTCAGGGTGTGATCTCCCGGTCCGTGGGTTCGAGCCCCACCCTGTCTGTGCTGACGGCTCAGAGCCTGGAGCTGCTTCGGATTCTGTGTCTCCCTTCGTCTCTGCCCCTCCCCTGCTTGCTCTCTGCCTCCCTTGGTCTCTCAGAAATAAATGAAAAATGTTAAAAAAAATCTCCACTGTGCCCGCATGCTGAGCGTTGTGGTCTGTGCGTCCTGCCAGCTGCCGAGCTCCCCTGGGAGGTACTCCCCACGTCGGCTCCCCGTGTCATCGCGGCCTTGGGACGGGAGCACGAGGGCCCCGGGGACACGCCGCCCCCGGCGTCCTTCCTCCAGGCCACGGGTCCGCCGTGGGCTGCGCGTAGTGGCACCCCGCTTGGAACAGACCAGACCGAGTGTGACGCGGCGAGAGACGGTACTTCCTGCAGGATCGCGAGCAGAGCAGACCCGCAGTTTGACAGGAGACCTCTCCGGGCTCGTTCAGGGAACTCTGTTCAGTGACGGTTTTCTGTGGGTGATCCTAAGAGCTAATGTTAAAAACGCGTTCGTGAGTCTCCTTTACAGACTTAAAAGTCAGTCTTTCACACGTTTGTCTTTTCACTCCGATACCTGGCTTTGTAGGGTTGGATGTTGGCGGAGCGCGTGACGGGGGTGAGGCCGCGGGACCTGCTTCCTCTGTGAGGGTGAGCGAGGGGGGCGGGGGGCCTACACGCAAGAACCGCTGCTTGCGCTCTGCAGCTGTGACGCAGCCCCCCCGACCTCTCTGCCTCTCATCGCGGCTCAGGTACCCGTTTCACCGGCCGACGCGGGGTGCCTCGCGTTGAGGGCTATCAGTGAGCACTTGCGTCGGCTGCGGGTGACAGAATCAGACTCGGGGACTTCGAGACAACTGGGGTTTAGTTTTCTCCACGTGACGCGGGGGGAGGTGGCTTGTTGGCGTTGGCTCGCTGCGTTGTCATCAGCCATCGAAGCCGGGGGCGGCAAGATGGCGGTCACCGTCTCGTGCGAGGTGAAGGGCGGTCACCCCAGCACCTGGATTCGTATCAGGAAAGCAGAGTTTGGCCAGAGCTGGGTCACACGTCGACCCCTAGCTGCAAGGGACCCTGACAAATGAGTATCTCGTGCGGCTCAGCCGTCGGCACTTTGAAAGTGGGGTTCTGGTAGCAGGAAAGAGGGAGGGATGGGTCCTGGGTAGACAGCCACCCCCGTGCGTCGCTCAGATGGATTTGCAGGTTTGCGTCACCTCCCCGGATGTCTAGTTCCCTGAGGTCAGAGGCCGTGTGGCTGGTACCTAACCCTGTGCCTGATGCACAGTAGGCCCCAGAAGACCTTACAATTGTCTCACGCGCTATGCAGAATAGTGGGTGTGGAGGGAGCCGATGGGCACACTTTGAAGTTCACGGGCAGACACAGCCTTTAGAACGAGCTCTCCCCCGCCCTGAGTTTTCCCCAGAAATGGAGCGGACACTCTGAAGGGCCACAGGCCATTGCAAGCGGGGGTCTAGCTCTGGAAACGGCAAAGAAAATGACGTTTTCGTTTTACGATGGTTTGTGCTTTCTGGAGTCTGTTACGAAAAA
Organism: Panthera onca; assembly: GCF_046562875.1. Classification (NCBI taxonomy): domain Eukaryota; kingdom Metazoa; phylum Chordata; class Mammalia; order Carnivora; family Felidae; genus Panthera; species Panthera onca. Next base: position 138,423,953 of record NC_138345.1, read on the forward strand.
GAACGACCACCAGCGGGATGAGAACTGGTGTGTGTCGAGCCGAGCCGAGCTGAGAAAAGAGCCGAGCCGAGGACGGTTGTAAAAATGCGTTAACTCAGGAAAACGTGCTGATGCCTTCGGACCCCCTGGGGCTCAGGGTGTGAGGGGGAGCCGTTCCCCGCGGACGGAGAGGTGACGGAGCCTGAGTGGGCACAGCTGGGGTCCGTGGCAGGCGGGTCACAGCAGGGTCTGGAATGGCGTGTGCCGACTGCGGGCCCGGGAGCCCTAGCGGAGGACTCGTGTCGCTCACGGCCCTCGGCCCCAGGTGCTGCTTCGCTCCGCCTCGCAGAGGCGGCGGGCTTCAGGGCTTCGGTGCGTTGAAAGGAGGGAGTCTGGCCCTCGCTTGGCGTGATGATGCCGTGTCTGAGTCCGTTCCGGCCACGCTAGCGGAACACCGGACTGGGGCTTCTAATGACAGATGTCTGTCTCTCACCGTCCCGGAGGCTGGAAACCCAGGGCCCAGGTGCCGGTCCTTACGTGGCCGCGGTGGGAAGGGGGCTCCCCGGGGCCTCTTGTGTAGGGACCCTGACCCCACCCTGGGGCGTGGCCCTCAGGCCCTGCTCGCCTCCCAGAGGCTCCACCTCTAGACCCCGTCTTGCTGGGAGCCAGGATCGAACATGTGAATTCTGGGGCCACCAGCAGCCACTTTGCTGGATGAGACGCAGCAGTGCTGGGTCACTTGCCCACGGAAGTACCTCCCCAGTTTGGTGGTGACCGTACGTGATAGATGGAGCTGGCGGCCTCCCGTCAGTCCCATTTTGCAGACGAGGAAACTGAGGTTCGGTAAAGGAGGAGGACGTGCCTGAGGTTAGGGCTGACTGGTGCCCGCGGTCCTTGGGTTTCTCACCCGGCTCCCTTCGCCCTGCTTGCCGATGTGCCCATGGTGAGCCCCAGGACACAGGACCTCCCCTCTAGACATGTGGTGTGGGAGGAAGTCATACAGGGTTAAAGAAAGAAAACAGGAAGAAACATCTGGCGAGTGGGAGCGGAAGGCTCGGGAGATGAAGGATAAATCAGTGCGGCCTTGCACCTGGATTTACTGGGGAGAGGAAGTTGAAGTTCAAGTCGGCAAGAGTAAGGAAGGCGCTGGGCTTTGTGGAGGGAGGCGAGGAAAAGCACCTTTATCCTGGATTTATTGTGGGAGGGGAACGTTGCCAGTATGGCTCTGGTTTGGTTTTTAGCCAGCTCTTGAGAATAATATAAACGGAAGGCTTTCTGGTAAAATCTTAGACTATGTGCAAATTGGTCCTAAAGGGAAACAGTTCAAGTTTGTTAGAACGCTTAAAAAGCCAATGTCATTTTCTTAGGATAAGTTACTCTAAAAAAATTAGGTGAGGATATCTTTTCAAACCCACTTTTTTAAAAAAACTTTTTAATGTTTTATTTTATTTTTGAGACAGAGAGAGACCAGAGCAGGGATGGGGGAGGGTCAGAGAGAGGGGGAGACACAGAATCCAAAGCAGGCTCCAGGCTCCGAGCTGTCAGCACAGAGCCCGATGTGGGGCTCAAACCCACGAACTGTGAGATCATGACCTGAGCCAAAGTCAGGAGCTCAACCGACTGAGCCACCCAGGTGCCCCTTCAAACCTACTTTTAAACCCATGATGTAACTCGTGTGTCTGTCCAGGGTCCTAGAAGGGAGAGTCGGCACAGCACGGAGGGTGAGGAGCCCACCCCCCGCCCCCCCCCCCCCCCCCCCGGCAGCCTGCCACCCGCTGCTGACTCAGCACCTCAGCGACAAAGGACATGGAGAGCAGGGCCCAGGCTGTAGGCCCCACGAGGTCCCCTCGCGCTTTGCCGTTTGCCAGCAGAGCGGCCTCGGCAGTGTTTTCAGGCTTCTTTGACTTTACTTTCTTCACCTGTAAAATGGGTACAGCGACCCTCGTCTTGGAGGCTTGACGTGCTAATCCCCAGAGGTGGTGAGTGCAGCGCCTAGCACGCGGTGGGCCTGCCCTCCTGCCTGTGCGGCTTTTCTTCTCCCTCTGCCTCCTTCCCCCACTGTTGTCTTCCCCACTGAGGCCGGGAGGATGCAGGTCGATTTGTTACCTTTATTTCCAGTTAATATTGTATCGTAAGCCTCTGCCATGTGGCTCAGTCTTCATAACCGTTGTTTTTAATGGCTGTATGATGTTTTAGAAATGATCTCTACTTATAAAGGTTTTATTAAAATTGTGTATCTGTCTAAATCAGCATTTAATTTGTATGTCTAATCAAAACCTAGGCGTTTAATGTAAGTATTCAAAACACATAATATAATTTACGCTAACAGAATCGCTCTTTGGTGTTCTGGACGAGAGGAGGGGTAAGAACGCACAAGAGTTTGTCACTTAAAGTTTGGAGACTGGTCATGTTTAAGTTTTTGTTTACTAGTCTTAAATTTTGTTTTTAACATTCAGTTTTGAGAGAGAGAGAGACAGGGAGACAGAGAGACAGAGCATGAGCAGGGGAGGGGCAGAGAGAGAGGGAGACACAGAATCCCAAGCAGGCTCCAGGCTCCCAGCTGTCAGCACAGAGCCCGACGTGGGGCTCGAACCCACGAACCGTAAGATCATGACCTGAGCTGAAGTTGGATGCTTAACTGAGCCACCCAGGCGCCCCAACTAGTTTTTTTTTTTTTAATTGAGAAAGCTACATTATGCAATGTTAAAAAGCCCAGGTTTGCCCCCGAGGGCGTCCATGACCGATGGATCTCCTCCCCCCCGCGCCCCCACCCCCTGGTGCCACAGCCCCTCCTTGCTACCTGCTTTCGGAAGCGTTCCGTGCGCGCAGGCAGCCGTGCAAAGGCGTGTGTGCGGGCTCCTCCCCGGTTCTTTCCGAAGTACGAGTGGAAGCGTGCTCACCTCCCGGCCCTCTTTCTCACCGCGTGCGTCAGGGCTCCTGAGAGCAGGGGGGGTTCAGCGCACGCCCAGCCTTCTCTCCCTCCCAGATGGCAGAGCGCAGAAGGATCGTCGTGTGTTCAAGGAGCACGTTCTTTCTCCCAGTTGAGCTGAACTCCACGGAATATACAGAGAAGCATCCGGAGGCATGCTCGGTAGCGTTCGGCGTGTTCACGAGGCCACGTTACCAACACCTCGTGTGGTGTAAACACAGAACGTGTAGTCAGTCGGAGTTTTTTGGTAGAACGGCAGTGACGGAATTGGGGATGCTTTGTTCTGTCCGCTGAAGAGATGGCTCTGCCACGGCCCTTTGGGTCGCCCTGTTCGGTGTACCCGTGGTGAGGCGTCACTCGCCCCGGGATTAAGTTACGTCCTGGAAACAGGAATCATCCGCCCTGTGACTTCGAGCCCACATGCGGGCTCCCGGGCCGGCTCAGACGCGTATGCCTTGTGTACTGGTTCTGGGATCACAGGAGGCTCAGACCCGGGCTCAGACCTGGGTGTGCGGTGGAAACTGTGGTCCAGGGTGGGGGGCGGCCCTTGCAGGTGTGGGCCCCTGAGCCCTGTCGCTGCCCTGTGTGTCGCACATTCTTGGTGCACGGAGCCCTCGCAGCCGGCGGGGGTGGCAGGGCCTTCCCGTGTCAGAGCGAGTGCCCGGTCAGAATTAAGCCTCGACTCTGACTACGGAGTCCGTGCGCCTGCAGCTCGTGGGGCCTTGGGTCTCGCCTGGTACAGCGGGCCAGGGCTCTGGGACGGGTCACAAGGTAGCCTGTTCACCTATTTTAGGCCCCTCAGGGTCATTGCTGTGGTTGGGAGATGACCCCCAGGTGACTTTTTACACGCGTTTAACAACCAGTCTTCCGGTGGCATCTGAGGATGGGGGAGGTGACGCCCGTGCTTCTCCCAGGGCCGCAGGGCTGCTGGTGTGCGTGCAGGGGCCTTCCCGGGGGTCCCCTCTGTCCTGTGCGCTCCGTGTCCCGTGTGCGGACGGTGCTCTGACGGCCGGCAGAGGCGTCTCTCTGACCCACGTGGGCCATGATGCTGTGATGCATCTTGTGACTGTGTGTTTACAGTCTTTCCCACAAGCAGAAGGTCAGTTCTTTGGAGCTAGGTGGCTTCTGTGGGAAAAAGACCTTTTACGCACTATTGATCAAACCCTTCCTTTTTGTCGTCCTCCCCTCAATACGCTGGTTGTTCTAGAAGTTTATGATGCGGAGAAGGAGGAAATATGGAATCAGAAACGGGCATGGGACCCCTCCACCTCGTGCCCTGGGCACGCCCGCTGCCTTTTCCTGACCGTGGGAATGCCCGCCATCTCTGCTTTGAGGCTTACACCCTTTGTCCTTCGGTTTTGCTCCCGTTAATGCCTTTTGTAGAAGATGTGGCCTATTGAAGTGTGCTTAGCAGATGTTTGTTGGAGGAGGTTATAGTGGGGTTAGGTGATTTGAACTTGCTTTATGGAGTGTAGCAGCTGACTGTCACTTCTTGGTTGGCCTGTGGAGGGGAAGGTTGACCTTAAGGAGGGGCGATTTTATCCCCGGTCTGCTGCCGAGGGGCTGGGGCAGGGCCCCCGCATCCCCAGGCTGTGGTGTGACCTGTGATCAACCTCGGTGACCTTTGGCCTCTGGGGAGCGCGTCCATGCTAGGTTGTGTATCAGGGTCTGGTCGCTCGGCTGTGGTCCAGGACGTGACTCGTTACTGAGCTCCGCGTGTGCAGGGCAGTGAGTTGACCTCAGGTTCCTACGGATGCTCGACAGTGGGCGTCTGGATATGCGACGTGCTTGTTTTGGCGGGGTGCAGGTGGTCACTGAGGCCACCGTGGAAAGGCTTCGGTGCCTGTCACCGGGCCGGCCAGGGAGGCCGGTGAGGAGGTGGTGGGGGGACAGAGTGTGCTGGCGCGTCAGAGGCCTTGTGGGCTCAGCCGTCCTGCCCTTCATCCAACAGAAGTTTAGGGGACACTTGGCAAGTACCAGCTCCCTTGCTGGACGGTGACGTCCCTCCACTTGACGGCTGTGTAGGATCCCGAGGGCCACGTCTTGCCTTGCGGGTGTGATCTCAGTGGCCGGAGGTGGGACGAGGCCGCCCCAGGCTGGGGGACGGGTGCGAGCCCGGCCTTGAGGGAGGAGGTGTGGAGGTGGGGCAGTGACGACTGCGCGTCAGCAGAAGCCACACGGCCACCTGGACGGGGCTGCCTGCGGTCCCCGGCCGAGCCGTGTGCGGCTGTAGCGGCCGGGCGCCGGGTCTCAGGGACCGCAGAGGCGGAGTCACGGCGTCGGGGGCAGCCGGCCGGCACAGCGCGTGCGCGAGGCTGGGTGTGTTTGAGGGACCTGTGTTCAGCCTGCCGCACCGCAGGCTGTCGGGTCTTGGAGAAGGCGGTAGCAGTGCCAGGTGGGGCCCCGGCTGGGAACCAAGGCACGCGGTTCTGGGGCAGCCCCGGGGCAGCGGGAAGAACACGGGCCGTGGAGGGGAGGGGCTGAGAGCCTGGGTTCAGATCCCGTCTCTGCCACCGTCAGACCTTCTAGTTGCTTGTTTCGTCCTTGGCCTCAGTTTCCTCCTCAGTGAAGTCAAGGAATCGGTGCGGCTGTCGCAGAGGTCGGGAACTCTTGACGCGTCGACTGTTCTGTGGGTAATTGGGAGCCATGGGAAGTGTTTTGGGGGGGAGTGGGCTGATCAGAACCGTGCTTTGGGGAGGTTAATCTGGCTTCTGTTCCTCTGTGATAATCGTGCTGTAGGGCTGCGAGTGACAACGTACGGGTGACACTGAGATTCAGCAGCAAGTGAATTAACCGTGCTTTGAACCGTAGCTCTTTGGAACTCCCTCGTGCTGTTTGTGGGTCTGATGGAAGCTTTGGCTCCCCTGCCCTCCTCCTCCTCCTGCTTTCTCGGGGCACCAGCCCTTTCTTCTCTGCACACCCTGTGCTCACAGCAGGCTCAAATATAATGAGGCTGTTTGGAGCCGGCTGCTAGTGGGGGATCGACATGGGAATGTGGGAGCGTCATGTATCACGAGGATCACAAGGGGCCCCTGTGACGCTGGCTGTGCGGCCCACTCTTGTCTGTCACCGTGTTGGATGCTTGGCCTCGGATCCTCCTCGGCCACCCTGGCCCAGCGGGCGGGCCCACCCCTGCCCAAGCCGCGGGCCGCTGTCCTTCTGGCGGCCCCGAATCCCGCACGCCGTTTGACCGGCTCGCGGGGGCCGAGACCTAACGTTTCCGTGAGTGTGGATGAGGAATGAGCGGAAGGCACACCGTGGTTTCGTTTTAAAGGTGCAGCCAGGTGACTCGGTACTTTGGAGCGAGTTTCTTGATCCGTGTTTTATCACAGCACTGTTGTCAAATTTGGAAGTGCCACCAACTTACGTTTCCTAGTCCTCGTAAACTTAAATTTGCCTGTTTCGACCTTCTCTTAGCTTTGATCTCTTCTTGCTTTGGTTCTTTGTAAGCCATCTGACAGTTTTGGTGGCGCTCAGCACGTCAGCATGTCCACAGCGGATCCTGCTGGCGTGGGCACCCCCCCCCCCCGCTGCCCCGCCACTGCCCACCCCCCACGGCCCCCCGGTGCTCCCCACTGCCCCGTTCGTCTCTCCAGCAGCCCGGAGCTCTTTCTGTGTGCCCGTCGCTTTCATTTGGTTGTCCCTTTACTTTAATGACCTTCTAGATCAAACTATTAAATACTTCACTGAAGTACACTCTTTTCATCCATTTATTCATGGTTATTTCCTCAATAAAATATATATTGAATTAGTAAGACGAATTTTCTTATGTGTGCCAATTCTATCAGAAGTCATTAAAACTTTTCTAGATTTGGACCTTTTGTGCTTGAAAATTCTATCCCCATTACCTAAACCAAATACTAAAGTGTAAAATCTATTTAGCAAAGTCATTTTTTGATCTTTAGTATGTAGCATTTAATTTATAGTTATTTTCAATGAGATTTTAAATTTGCTTTGGCTAGTGTGCCTTTTCTTTTTTTTTTTTTCTAGACCGAGAAATCCTATTTTCATTTTAGCTTTTTATCGTCTCCTCCATCTTCCTTGGGTGGAAGAAGAAAATAGTGAAAATTATTTTTGATTATTTTATCCCATTAAAATACATGGTTGTACCAGGCTCGGCAGACAGAGCCCGGAGGCTCCTGCTTCAAGGGGAGACAGATGGGTTGCAGATACTTACAGTGGAGTGCGGACAGGATTGGGGCGTGCGTGTGCGTGTGTGTGTGCACGCGCGTGTGTGAATCCTGTGGGATGTAAGGAATTATACCTGGGGTTCCAGCCCGCCTGGGAGCAGGGGGTCCAGAGGCACCGGAGTAGCTGCAGGGAGGGGTGAGCCTCCCCCACCCGAGGAGGGGCACCTCGTGGGCAGGGGATGGGATGTGGATACTGAGGCGGCATGTGGGAAGGTGCCTGGGTGGGCACCTGAGGCCCAGTGGCACAGGCGGAAGATCCCCGCAGAGCAAGGGCTGGGAGCCTTGGAGGAGCCCGAGTGGGCAGCCCGAGGCTGGTGTCGGTCTGTTCTTTTCTGGACCCTTTGCACATTCAGATGCATTCAGATGGCTCCTGGTCGTCCTTCACTGGGTGTTCGAGGGGCGGGAACAGAGCGCGATCTGGTGGAATATTCAGTGTGTTCATCTTTGATATTGAGTATAGTTTAAAATAACAAACGTCCAATGTTTAAAGTTTAGTACGCGCAGCGAACGATGGCCAGAAAGAAAAGCGCCTCGGGTGAGGTGTTCAGTGGCCGCCGTGTGCCGTGGGTGACACTGAGTTGTGTCGGGCGTTTTCTCGTCTTCTCACCACGAGCCTGCGAGGTGGGGGTGGCGTTCCCCTGGTTCTGCAGGGAGGAAACCGACTCGGGCTGGGACACGTGCCTCCGCTTGCTCGATCAGCCCGCACTTAGGTGTGTCAGGGTGTCGAGGGGCCGAGCGTCGTGTCTCCTGGGACGGGATGGCCATGACGACGCGTGTGTCTGTCTCTTCCTTTTTCAGGCCTGGGACCCAGCGGTGCAGCTAGCTGGGCATCGCACTGTTTTTACTTCCCGTAAACGATATCTTTCCCCTTGACACCAATGTTCTCTGAAAGCGCGGCTGTTAATGGCTGTGCTGTGGTCATTAAGTACGGGCGCTGCCTCCCTTCGCTGGCAGGTGAGGCGTTTCTCAGGCCATTTCTCTGTTGTTTGGGCATTTCGCTCGCTGTCGGTTGCGGTTTTGTTTTTCACTGATTGTCATGACCGGCCCCGTGAGGAATGTCCCTGAGTCGTGGCTCTGGTCACCTTCCGTGCTTCCCAGTGGAGTCCCGGGCCGGAGCTGCTGTCCGTGGGGGAGTGTCGTGGGTCACGGTGTCATCCTGCGTGGCCCTCAGCCCCCTGATGGTCCCGTGTGGTTCGACCGCATCGCCCGGCGCCCTTCCGTTTCATCCGCATCTGCGGCCGTGACTTGAGGTGCCCGGGACACAGGAGTTTGTGCCGAGCCTCGTGCTGCTCCTCTCAGAGCGCGCAGTCCTACCGCCTCACGTCTCACGGGCGCAGGTGGTTCCGCTCCAGCCTTTCTGGGTCCCTCCCTGCTCTCTCGGCACTTTTAATACGTTTGCTGCCCTTTCTGAATCCGAGTAGCCACTCACTCCTTCCCCAACCCATCCTCTCAGTCATCTGCTCACCGGTTTACCCACTCGTTTCTCTGGAGGACCCTTCCTAAGCATCTACGTGGTGCCCGTGAGAGGCTGGGGAGGCGCACTGGACGTGTGGAGGGGCTGGGCCCGGGAAGGAGGCCCTGGGCCTCGGGGAGGCAGGGGTGGAAGGCCGAGGGACGGGGGCCCCGCGAGGACAGGGCCCTGCAGGGAAAGGTGTGGAGCTGAGATGTGCCCGCGGCTCGGGGGTCCGGTGGGAAGGTCGGCTGAGCCTGGGGGTGTGCGGGCCTCGTGCCCCTGTGAGAGACGAAGCGTGACAGCCGGCTGTGCCCAGCGCTTGCAGGGAGGGCTCTGGAACAGGGAAGCCGTTCGGGGTTCCTCCTCAAGCTGTGTCCCTTCCCTGCTCTTGGTTCTTTCAAGATGTCCAGGTTCTCTGCTTGGTCGCGCCTCCCTCTCTCACCTCCACAGGCCGCGCTGCCCCTCCTTCGGCGCGGTCTCCTGCCTCTCCCACGACCGTCTGGGGCCCCTCTGCCTCGGTCTCACACACCGGTTTGGGGGGGGTCTCTGGGGAGGCTCCGCACAGGCCTGGCTCAAGGCCAAGCTCTGTGCCGTTTCGGCAAACTGCAGAACCACTGTGGTGGTCAGCCACCTTTCCTGCATCTCAGACTCGAATTCTCCACTGTCGTCAAGGCGCCGAGGGAAGCTGCCGGTCTCCAGTAAGATTAGGTGTGCTCTGTGCGGGACTTGGAAGAGAAGCAGTCCCGCTAGAAGCTAACCCCAGGATCACAGCATCGTCGGCGGGACTGGGTTTTCAGTAGGGCCTGTGCGATGGGCAGCCCAGTAAGGAACCCAGTTAGTACCTGGCCTCAAGAGGCCGGCGGGTGAGGCAGCCGTGTGGCAGGGGCCGGGACGACATCATGATCCCCGAGCGTCCCCAGAGGGGCTTGGCCGGCATAGGCTGCGCACGTGTTGAGGCGGAAGGTGAGTGGGTCGGGCTGGCTGGCAGAGGTCGAGGGGCTCAGACAGGTCTTGGCCGGCTGGTGGGGGCTCAGAGCTGCATCCGCCCGGGGCACACGCACTAGTCACTGTCTCCTGGGGGAGCTTCAAACAAAATACAACACAGCCAGCCCCTGGCCTCTCCCCAAGGCGGACCTCAGAGTCCTGGCTTGTAACTACTGCTCCGGAGCGAGGGTATCGGGAAAACCGGTGCCAGGAGTTTTCAGACTGTACCTGGAACCTTTGTGGCCGCAGCCGTGCGGATCCGGCTGCAGTAGGCTCTGGCCGGTGACAGGGCAACACCGAACCTCAGTACTTGACCGAAACGCACCCCGTCAGCGGTCACAGTTCGTCAGAGGTGTGGTAGAGAGTAGAAACCTCGTGTTGAGATAAATAATACATCGTATTACAGAAAATGGGAAAGTGCAGGGAACCGCTGTGGAGAGATCATCACCTGTATCTATGTCAGTGGTCCCTCCTCCTCCCTCATGTGGTCATCGTTTCTGTACCTCCCCGCATCTGAGCTCACCTGTGCAGGGCCAGTCCTCTCTGGAAGGTCAGGGCGGGGCCGTGAACTCTCGGCGCGTGGGGGAAGCCACGCGGCGGGATGCCGGGGCCCTGGCCGTGCTGCGTGAGGTGCAGCCTGCAGCCAGACAGCTTGGCCTGAGTCCTGGCCCCGTGACGCTGGGCTCACTCACTCCTTGTGGGGAGCTCTTAGAATGATACCTGGCGCTGAGTGCTTCGTAAATGTTCGCTGTGACAGTTATTGTCATTGTCATGGTCACTCACGGCTCCCCTCCCTGTTCCCCACGTCCTCGATTTAATTTAATCAGCCGACTGTACCTCTGGTCTGAGTACCTGCTGTGCACCAGGTGCTGCTACGGTCCGGGAGTGCGGCGGTGACCGGGACCAACAGGTGCTGCCCCCGGGGAGGCCCACCTGCACAGGGGGGAGTGGGCCGTGCTGCTGTGACTCGGGGGACACAGGCGTGGGGGCCGGCAGCACCACCCAAGGGACAGGTGCCCCGTGAGCCGCATGTGCGATGCCAGAACCGCGCTGAGGACAAAGGAACAGGTGAAATTAATTCTAATGATAGATTTTATTTATCAACCCGACATACACGAGATATTATCTTAACACATTACACAGTTAATATACAGTCAGTATAAAACTGTGAACGAGATAACGTACACTCAGCTGTTGGTGCTGCTTGAAATCTGGTGTGTTTGTCACACTGAGAGCACGTCTCAGCTGGGCCACCTTCCAGGTGCCCAGTGGCCACGTGTGGCTCGAGGCTCCCACCCTGAGCACCCAGGGCTGGAGCGGGTGGAAGGACGGGCGTGATGGTGGCCGGGGTCCCGTCTGGTGAAGTGACGTGAAAGGTGTGGACTCGATGGTGCGGAGTGGGGCTGGGCGGAGCAGGTCGGCCGGGGGGTGGATGTGCGGCTCCTTCGGGGGGGGCTCGTGAGGCTGCACAGATGGCCGAGCTGACGGGCTGGAGGCGGTGGGTGGGAAAGGCCGTCGGGAGTGCTGCCGGGGGCCAGGATGTTCACCGAGATGGGCGCCGTGTGGAAAGAAGTCGGGGCTCGGATTGGGGCCCGTGGAGCCCGCGTGTCTGTGCCGGGCTGGGATGTGCGTCCTGCCCCACCGCTCCTGCCCCTGACCGGCGCGGGGAGCACACTTCTTCTTAAATAGGCATTTGTGTGTGTGGCAGGCCTTCCAGGCGTTTTGGAGTCTCAGGAGGTTCCCGTAGAGCCGCGTAAGTCACCAAATTTGCTGCTAAACATCTCTGCGCCCCCCGTGCCCCAGTTCTCTGTACCCCCAGCGATTTCTTCCAGCTGCTCTTGCCTCCCCAGGGTCCGGTTTTCTGCTCTGTCCAACTCTTGGCGTCTGTCGGCCTGCTTCCCCTCCCTGTGGGCTAATTGTCCAGAGAGGGTCCCCCCTGCCCCCCGCTGCCCCCCCCCCCCCCCCACCCCAGGCTCCAGTGTGGCACACGGGGACCAGCGGTGACTTCGCCTTCTGGCCTGTGCCTCATCTCCACTAGATGCCGACGTGAATTATGTAATCCTGCCTTGCTAGAAAAGATTAGGAGTTGTTTTAAATAAAAATTGCCCTTACGTGACGCCTGGGTGGCTCAATTGGTTAAGCGCCTGACTTCGGCTCAGGTCACGATCTCACAGTTAATGTGTTCGAGCCCCACATCCGGCTCTGTTGTCAACGCAGAGCCCGCTTCAGATCCTCTGTCCCCCTCTCTCTCTGCCCCTCCCCTGCTAGCTCTTTCAACAATAAATGTTAAAAAAAAATTGCCCTTACATATTAAATACGTGATATGAAAAAGCATTTTTACTGTTTATTTATTTAAAAAGTTTACTTAGTTATCTTGACAGAGTGCGAGAGAGCGTGTGCGCACACGCTCACACACACGAGCAGGGGAGGGGCAGAGAGGGAGAGAGAATCCCATCGGCTCTGTGCTGTCAGGATGGAGCCTGATGGCAGGGCATGATCCCACGAACCATGAGACCATGACCTGAGCTGTGGTCAAGGGTTGAGTACTTAACCGACTGAGCCACCCAGGTGCCCCTGAAAAAAGCATTTTTATTTATTTATTAAAAGAATTTATTTTATTTTATTATCTTATTGTTTTTAATTTTTTATTTATTTTCTACAGAGAGAGAGGGAGAGTGAGCAGAGGAGGGGCAGAGAGAGGGGGAGAGAGAGAATCCCAAGCAGCCTCCTCTGTCCGTGCAGAACCTGATGCAGGCTTGATCTTACAAACGGTGACCTGAGCTGAAACCGAGTCGGATGCTCAACCATCTGAGCCCCCCAGGCACCCCTGAAAAAGCATTTTTTAAAACAAAAGGTCATCTAGGCTGTGAAAGACTTTGGTGTTCTTTCTTCATTTAGCAGTAAGTCACAGCTCTTTTCCGTGCTTAAATATTTGCCTGCAAGCAAACCTTTAATAACCTCTCAGCGTCCTGTCATTTGGATATACCACAATTTATTTGGCCGCCCCCTATTGTTACAGATTTGCTTTTTCCAAGTTTTCCCCCCTAAGTGCTGCCTTAAATATCCCCATGCTCACATCTTTGCTCTCATCTCTGGTTTTTTCTGGGGATAATTACTGGATGTGAAATTATTGCTTCAAAGGATATGCCTATTTTTAAGACTTGATCAAGTTTATTTTTTTCACATATTACGGGCCATCTGTATTTCTGCTATCAGTGTTCCGAGCTGCTCTCTCTGGGGTGGCGTTCCTGAGAGGGCTTTCCGTGTCCGGGTCATCAGCCTTCGGTTGTGCCGGCAGGTGGGTGGTGGGAGCCCTGGGGAGCGGTCAGGCTGTGTGCCCGCGGGGCTTAAGGCCCCTGGCATTTAGTCCTGATGACGATCCTGCCAAGTAAGCCTTACCAGGCCCGTTTTACCGTGCAGACGGTGAGGTTCCGACTTTTCTTGTCCAAGGCCACGTGGCCAGGCTGCAGTGGAATCGGACGCGGCCCGCGCAGTCTGGCTCTGGGACCCTCTCTCTCAACCTCAAGGCAAGTTCTGCTTCGAGGGAAGGGCAGCCTGAGTCACCATATGCCTCCTACCGAGAACTGCAGTGTTTCTTGTTTACTCTTCATTTAATGTTTCTCCGCGTTCCACTTTGTGTTGAGGAAGAGGCCCCAGCAATTTTTTATTGCTTTTTCTGCCCTTTTGGACACCGAGTCGATGCTCTTGCAGAGAGTCCGGGCCCCACAGATGTGCCTTCAGCTGCGTGCTGGTGCATTTATAGAGTGACAGCCCAAGGTCCCACCTCTGCCCCTGGGCTGGCTGCCCTCCCACACGGGGTTGGGAACGCAGCTTGCGGGCTGCTGGGGAGCTTGAAGGGACAGAAAGGCTGCATCTCCTTGATGCCAGAGGCTGGACGCACATGGCGCTGGCCCGCGAAGTCTGCTCGCGCATCGTAACGCGCGTACCTGTGTTTGAACGTCGAAGGTGGTGGCCGGCGCCGTTTCAGAAGGGAGGGAGGATGACAGGCGTGTACTGTGATGGGCTTGTAGGAGGGGCTCAGCCCGGCTCCCTTGGCAGGCGATTTCTCTAGCCTGCTGGATGCTCAGTGGCTTTATTGAAAGACAGCACACCACCTTGAGTCCTGGTGGTTTCAGAGTCGGAGTTTCTGTTCACGGAGTTTCCTGAAATCCCTTGATGTGTGAACGCGCACACGGGGTGGGTCTGCCTGCCTTTCGTCTCTCCCATGTAGGTGTCGAGCAGCTTCTAAATCCGGAGGCGTCTGTCTTCGAGGCTCGTCCCCTCCCCCTACTCCGCCACACGCCCCTCTCCCCGGGTGTGGACTGATCCGGGACATTTCCATGTGGGAATCGTAGTGAAAGGAGCCTCCAGCTGTCGGTCTCTTACTGCCCTGACCTTGTGTAGCTAAACCCCGGTGCTGGGCTTGCACAGGCCTGTCCGTGCCATCCCACACGGAGTCCTTGGGACTGTCCCTCCTGGGCCGCCGAGAGGTGTCCACCAGGGGGAGCGGGCCGCATGGCTGGGAAGGGGGCGCTGGCGTTTGCCCGAGTCCACCGCGGTGTCCCGAATGGCTCCTGGCTCCCGGGCAGGCTCAGAGGGTTGTTGAATGAGTAAATGAAACCACAGAGCCGCTTTCAGCTTTGTGTGTGTGTGTGTGTGTGTGTGTGTGTGTGTAAGACAGATGAGCTCACTGTAAAATCTGTTTTTCTTCCTTTGCCAGAGAGTCATCAACAGAGACTCTTTTCTCTGTCGTGTTGTAGAGTTGATTGACATGCTTCTTTGTGCCTGGAAAGCAAATTATGTTAAAATGTTCTTGACGATCTATTTATAAGTTTCACGATTCAGCAGCACTATTTGGTCATCGTCTGTGTCCTTAGGTGTCCTTCCTGCACACCCGCCGCCTACAGGTGCGCGAGGCCTGCCGCTTTCCGTGACCCTGCGCCTGCCCTCTGGGCTGCAGGGGGTCGGATCTCGTTCCTTCTCCGCGTGCTTCGTCGTCGGGCACACCGCGCTGTGTCACCGCCTGGGGCTAACTGAGTCTGTGTTTGCCGGGCTCGTGTGCAGGCTGTGAAGAGGCTGGGGAGAAAGGAACACACCGTGTGTCCCCGTGGTGAAGCTTTTTCCCCATGGCTGCAGATCGGGCCTCTCAAGCGTGGCCCACCCCCCTCTCCGCCCCACGTCGCCCATTCCCGAGGCTCCAGCTGCCCGCAGCCCCTTTCGAACCTCATGTTCTCCTTTCTCAGGGAGCTACATCTTGGACACCTATACTGAGTGTTATAAGTGACAGCCTTCTTACGTCAGAGAGAGGCCCAGCTGCCAGCCGAGCATCCGAGCGGCACAGGCGGTCGGCCTGCCCTCGTTTCTGCCCAGACACGCTCGTCGGCGTGCTCAGCCTGCGCGGCCTGGCCGGGCGTGGGGTCGCGGCCTCAGGTGGGCTTTGGAAGCCTGGTGGCCCAGCCTCCCCGTGCAGCTCCGGGGCTCTGAGAGAGCCGGCCCGAAGTGCCTGGGTCTGCAGCCCGACAGGCCACTTGCCGCTGGGGAATCAGCGGAGCTTGGCCGGGATTTGCTGCCTTATCTGCACGGGTCTCGGATCAGACCATGTGAGCATAGTTACAGCTGCTCTGCCGTTCATCCTGCGAATCGGGTGACACGGGCACCCCCCCTTGTGCCTCCCCTCCTCCCGACGACCCCGTCAGTCATTAGGCCAGTGCCGTGCTCAGGACCGTTGCCCCGGAAGACACCCTACGGGTCTTTCCTGTGACTTTCATAGCCTTTCACTGAGAGTAGAAGCACCTTGGGGGTCGGGGCCGCCCTGGGCTCCTTGTGACTCTTAAACACAGCGTGGTTCTTGTATGGCCCATATTCCGCTTGTATTTTCCTCGTCTGCTTTTTTTCTCCCATAAAGATTATTTATTTATTTATTTGTTCATTTTTTATGTCTTATTCTCAAGTTAGCTAACATACAGTGTGGTCTTGGCTTCAGGAGAAGAACCCAGTGATCCATCTGTTACACACAACACCAGTGCTCGGCCCGACAAGTGCCCTCCTTCATGCCCGTCACCCGTTGAACCTGTCTCCCTCACCCCAGCCCACCCCCATCAACCCTCAGTTTGTTCTCTGTATTTAAGAGCCTCTTACGTTTAGTCTCCTACCTTGTTTTAATATTACTTTTGCTTCCTTTCCCTTGTGTTCATCTGTTTTGTGTCTTAAATTCCACACGTGAGTGAAGTCCTATGATATTTGTCTTTCTCTGACGACTTATTTCACTTAGCATAATACCCTCCAGTTCCATCCATGTTGTTGCGAATGGTAAGGTTTCATTCTTTTTGATTGCTGAGAGTATTCCATTGTGTGTCTTTGTACGTGTATGTAGATATATATATATGTACGTACGTGTATACACTACATTTTCTTTATCCGTCGATCATTCTGTGGACATTTGGGCTCTTTCCATCCTTTGGCTATTGTTGATAGTGCTGCTATAAACATGGGGTGCATGTGCCCCTTCGAATCAGCACTCCTGTATCCTTTGGATAATTACCTAGTAGTGTTATTGCTGGGTCGTAGGGTATTTCTATTTATTTAAAAAACATTTTTTTTAACGTTTATTTTATTTTTGAGAGAAAGAGACAGAGCGTGAGGGGGAGAGGGACAGAGAGAGAGGGAGACACAGAATCCGAAGGACGCTCCAGGCCCCGAGCCGTTGAGCACAGAGCCCGACGCGGGGCTTGAACTCACGAGCCGCGTGATCATGACCTGAGCTGAAGTCGGACGCCCAACTGACTGAGCCACCCAGGTGCCCCAGGGTAGTTCTATTTTTAATTTTTGAGAACCTCCACACTGTTTTCCAGAGCGGCTGCACCAGTTTGCGTTCCCACCAGCAGTGGGAAACGGGTTCCTCTTTCTCCGCATCCTCGCCATCATCTGTTGTTGCCTGAGTTGTTAGTTTTAGCCATTCTGACAGGTGTGAGGTGGTATCTCACTGTGGCTTTGATTTGCATTTCCCTGACGATGAGTGATATTGAGCATCTTTTCGTGTGTCGTTTGGCCACCTGGCTGTCTTCCTTGGGAAAGTGTCTATTCATGTCGTCTGCCCAGTTTTTCGCTGGATTATTTGTTTTCTGGGTTTTGAGTTTGGTTAGTTCTTTATAGATTTTTGATACTCTATCTGGTATGTCATTTGCAAATATCTTCTCTTAATCCATCGGTTGCCTTTAGTTTTGCTGATTGTTTCCTTTGCTGTGCAGAAGCTTTTTACCTTGATGAGATCCCCCAAAAGATTTCACTTTTAAGTGATCTCTACATCCGACCTGGGGCTCGAACTCATGACCCCAGGATCAAGAGCTGCATGCTCCACTGACTGAGCCAGCCAGGCGTCCCCTTGCCTTGTCTGTTTTTAAGATTGTGTGGAGATGAGAAAGTATTGAAGAGGGAGCAGGCCAGGAGACTTTCCAGGGGACTGTTGTCCTCTTGGACATTCATGTGCTAGTTTGTTTGTTTATTTATTTAGAGAGTGCGAGTGGGGGGAGAGGGACAGAGGGGGAGAGAGAATCCCAAGCAGGCTCGTACTGTAAGCGCAGAGCCCAGCGTGAGGCTTGATCTCGCAACCCTGGGATCAGGACCTCTGCTGATATCAAGAGTTGGATGCTCAACGGACTGAGCCACCCAGATGCTCCGTTCATGGCCTGGTTTTTTTTTTTTTTTTTTAACATGTTTATTTCTTTATTTTTGAGAGAGTATAAGCACAGGAGGGGTAGAGAGAGAGGGAGAGAGAGAATCCCAAGTAGTCTTCGCGCTGTTTGCACAGAGCCCTATGTGGGACTTGAACCAACGAACTGTGAGATCATGACCTGAGCTGAAATCAAGAGTCGGACACTTAAGTGAGCCACCCAGGCGCCCCATGACCTCGGGTTTAATGACTGTTTCTTCCACAGCTCTGCCCTGGTCACTATAAACCTGCTCCCGGCCGCTGTGTGCACTCACGTGTGTGCTGACTCTGGCCTGGACGTTTTGGGAGTCTCCCAGCTGGTCTTACTGTGTCATTCTCCTCTCTCTACCCATGTTCCACATGTGATCTTTTTACCGGTCTGGCCACGTCAGCTTCTGCTTAAAAGCTTTGATAGGCTCCCCCCAGGAGTGCAAAAGTAAAGGTCGAACTTCCAGCCTGGGCCTCTCTCTCTGGTCTGGGCCACCCTCTCTGGTCTGGGCCTTTCTCTCTGGTCTGGGCCACCTTCTCTGGTCTGGGCCACCTTCTCTGGTCTGGGCCTCTCTCTCTGGTCTGGGCCTTTCCCTCTGGTCTGGGCCTCCCTCTCTGGTCTGGGCCTCCCTCTCTGGTCTGGGCCTCCCTCTCTGGCCTGGGCCTCCCTCTCTGGCCTGGGCCTCCCTCTCTGGTCTGGGCCTCCCTCTCTGGCCTGGGCCTCCCTCTCTGGTCTGGGCCCCTCTCTCTGGTCTGGGCCTCCCTCTCTGGTCTGGGCCTCCCTCTCTGGTCTGGGCCTTTCTCTCTGGTCTGGGCCACCCTCTCTGGTCTGGGCCTTTCTCTCTGGTCTGGGCCTCCCTCTCTGGCCTGGGCCTCTCTCTCTCTGGTCTGGGCTACCCTCTCTGGTCTGGGCCACCTTCTCTGGTCTGGGCCACCTTCTCTGGTCTGGGCCTCTCTCTCTGGTCTGGGCCTTTCCCTCTGGTCTGGGCCTCCCTCTCTGGTCTGGGCCTTTCTCTCTGGTCTGGGCCTCCCTCTCTGGCCTGGGCCTCCCTCTCTGGTCTGGGCCTTTCTCTCTGGTCTGGGCCTCCCTCTCTGGTCTGGGCCTCCCTCTCTGGTCTGGGCCTCCCTCTCTGTCCTGGGCCTCCCTCTCTGGCCTTGGCCTCACTCTCTGGTCTGGGCCTCTCTCTCTGGTCTGGGCCTCCCTCTCTGGCCTGGGCCACCCTCTCTGGTCTGGGCCTTTCTCTCTGGTCTGAACCTGCCCTCTCACCTCATCAGGGGCTGTTCTCTGCCACTCCCCTTACCTCCAGCCACGCGGGCTCATGTTTGCTGTTTGGATGTGCTGTTCACACGCACACACGTGTGCACGTGCACACACACCCACACCCTCACATCGAGTGCACATGTCCGACCTGCTGGGCCCTGTTCTGAGTGTTTTTTACGTACCGTAACTTACTCTGTGCTCACAACAAACTGTGCGTTAAGTGCCGGTCATCCCCGTTTCGGAGGAGGAGCCCGAGGTGCTGGGGTAAGTGGGGTCCCCAAGGTCGAGTGCTCACCAAGCTCCCTGACCGGGACCAGAGCCAGGGCAGTGTCCTGTTCCTGTGCAGTGTGCAAGCGCCTTGCTCTGCTCACGCAGTTGGGGTCCCCCACCCTCCTCCCTTGGCCGCCCGCCTGTGCCCCGTCCGGTCCCAGAGCAGGTGGCAGCCGCCCGGCCCGCCCCCCCCCCTCCCCGCCCCGGTGGAATCACCGTGCGGTCAGCGGCCCCGCGCTCTCGCGCTTTCGGAGCTCACAGTCCACGTGGCCAGTAGGTACTTGGGAAGCTCAGGGGGCGTTTTGAGGTTCTTAAAACACACGCTTCAGAGTTGACCGTCCCTGCTGGCCTGGCGAGAGCAGGGACCTCGTGAAGAATGTTTTGCCACAGCCTCTCTTGTGCTCGGCTCTGTGACTTTGAGGAAGTCACCTCTGCTTTTGCTGCTGATTAGAGACCAAACTCGTACAACTGACTTACTAGTAGGGAGAGAATACATCTACTTAGCGTTGCTGCCAAATTAATACTGTATCTGGAAGGCCAGAGAAGAGCCAAGTTAAGAGAATCTTCCTGCATAATTTATGAAAGACTGAGTCATAAAATAAGCATTTACAGTGGCCTGTTTGCCCGAGGTAGGGAGCGATAGCGTGGCCATCATTCACAGCGATGGAGCTGGTGGCGTTTATGTGCCTCCACAGGTCTCCTGGCTCCTGTGCTCCTCATAGATTGCCGAGGTCATCTCTGGCCTCTCGCTCCAAAATTGGCTCTCTTCCTGTTGGGGGACCAGAACCTTGAAGTGCAGGGTTGTGTGCTGAGACGGAAACGATTTTGCAAAACCCGAGCGTGTCGGTATTTCTCAACAGTGAAGCGTTAGGCAAACCCCCACAGGTGAACGGATACAAACCCCCTCTGCTAGGCACCGAGGAAGGGTGGGGGAGGAGCACAAAGAGCAGTGACACGGGCCCAGGTCCCGGGGCGCTGCCGGCTGCCTGAGGGACGGGCTGTATAGCTGTCACTATGGATGCGGCGCCTTGGGTGATGAAGGGGTCCGGCACGGGGACACTCGGGTGTGGGGCAGGGCAAGGGCGACAGGGTGACGGCACAGGTGCACTGGGGCAGGAACTGGTTCACACAGGTCCTTGGTTTCCAGCCCTGAGAGTCTGCCCCAGAAGCTCCCCGGGCCCCTTCAAGCTTTTGCCGGGATACAGCATGTCCTGTCTGCTCACGTTCCATTGGCCAGAGGGTGGCATGTGGCCAAGGCCGACCTCAAGGGACAGGAGCGTATAATCCTCACGGGGAAGGGAGCCCTCGGGAATTACGATGCAGCCTGCCAGGCAGCCTGCTGATGAATTTTAGGAAGCTCATTCCGGTGGCGGCGTGGAAGAAGGTGTGCAGAGGTGAGGCTGGATTCAGGGTGAGTCTAGGCAGGGAGTGACGAGGGTCACGCTGTCCTTGTGGGGGCGGCGAAGAAAGAAAAGACTCGAGAGGTGTCTCAGAGGGAGGTGGCGTCACCAGGATGTGGGGGCCGCGGGTGAGCAGTGGGGTCGTGTTGCTGGGTTTGGCACTGGTCGCTCGTAGATGATAGACGGTGGAGGGCGAGGTCGTGGAGTGGCACAGGCAGGGGTGAGGCACAGCGCTGGCAGAGTGGCCCGCGTGTTTGTGGGAGGACAGACCCGGATGTTGAGGACCGGCTGTGGGGGCGGGGGGCGCTGTTTTGGGAGTCCTGCAGAGGATCTCACTTGGTTTCCAGCAAACTCCGCAGAGTAGATTCTCTTGGTCGTTGTCATGTTTAATAGTTGAGGGAACGGAGGCTCACGGAGGTCAAGGAACTTGCCCCGAGGTCATCCGGCGAGTGACGCGGAGTCGGCCGTTAAGCCGCGTGTTTGGGGTACAGAGCACGCGTCCCCCGCAGCAGGCCGTGTTCCTTTTCAAGCGGGACACTCCTAGTGTCCTCTGCTTCAAGATCATATCTAGTATATAATGAAATTTTGTTTAGTGCAGTTTTTCAAGTGAGTTCACACCCATGGTCTGATTGGAGAAGTAATTAGTATTCAGATTAGAGCTTACCAAACAATTCTCTGATATTTGAGCATCAGCAGAGGAGCAAAGCAGAACTGTGTTGTGATCTTTGATTTATAGCTGCCTGGGCCCAACAGGCTCTGGGCAGAAGGCTATAAATAAAATTAAAATAAATGGAAACAATGCACCTATAAATTGTGTTGCAGGAACCTCCAATTGCCTTTTAGAGGAAATCCCCAATAAAATGCTGTTTGGCAATCCATTTGGAAGAGAAGGGGCCATAGATCATCGTGGCAGAGAGAGTCAGGAACGTGAAGGACAGGGGACGGCGTTGGAATATTTTAAATATGGAAATCAGCTGACCACTGAAACTTGCCGTTCAGTGCTAACCGTGTCGGAAAGTCCTGGTAGTCAGTCGAAGGCACAGGATTTCGAGAGGCAAGCCGGTATTTCTGTCACTCCTTTGGTTTTTTCAAGTCAGCCTCTGGGCTTGTGTCCTAGAGGACGGCGGAGGCCCACAGAGACGCGAAGCTTGGGACTGTGGCCGGGAAGGCTGCGCTGGAGGCAGGTGCCCGGGGAACCTGGGGTCAGGCGCAGAGGAGGGGCCGAGGCTCGGGGCACGAGAAGTCACCTGGTCCCCCTTTGGAAACCCTGCTGTGCTCCATTTAACGGAGGATCAGAATGTCACAGTCTATGCAAAAGGGTACGTTCTCTCTAAGAATAGGTCGTCTGTTTTAATGAAGTACTGAAATATTTTAATAAGACTTAAAAAAAAAGTCTTTGGGCTCGTTCTGCATAGTTACATAAATAACCACGTAAAGGAAGTCTATCTGTATTGCCAGTTTCTAGATTCCCAGTGCTGACGACTTACGGAACATGTCACGGAGTGGCTGCGCGACGGCTTTCTCACCGGCCACGCGTTCCCAGGCGAGCGTTTCGGAGCCCGCCTGCCCTTCTGGGGTGTGGCGGGCCCTGCGGAGGGTGTGCGGGAGGGGGGTCTTCTCTTGGAGAGCTAGTGTGCGTGTGGACAGCAGCCCCAAGAGAACGAAGCACACGGGTGGCCTGAGACCCCACCCGAGTGAGAAGGGGCCCCCGGGGCTTGGCTGGACTCGAAGAAGGGGCGCCGGATGCCCGTGGAGGCCGTGGTCTGAAGCTGGCAGGTTCGAGGGAGGACACACGTGTGTCCGTGTCCCGCGTGTGTCCGTGGGTGCTGGCGTGGCGGTGCTCAGAGTCCCTGTTTGCTGTGGCCGCTGCCTCGGCTGCCGGTGCTCGTGACAAGGCTGCCCCGTGTGGACTTGAGGGTCACAGCTCGGGCCCCGCCGAGTACGTTCCTCAGGTTGGCGAGGTGTAGCTGACACCAGTACTGGGTTCGTCTCGGGCGTACGGCACGCTGACTCCACGTGAGCGTGCGTTGAGGGGCGGTCGCAGGCAGGCTGGCCCCCGTCTGCCACCGTCACACACGGGTGTGGGGGTGTTACTGCGTTCCCGGTGCTGGACTTCGTATGTTACTGCTGGAAGTTCGCACCGGGCCCCACTGTAAGTGTCCTTGACTGTAGGCGGACAGCTCACAGCCGGAGCGGCCTGGGGGGCCCTGAGGCAGGCTGCCCATGAGCTCCCGAGGGCCTTCCGGGGTGGGCGGCGGAGGGCAGGGTGGGCTGCACGCTCCCTGTGGTCACTGCCCTCACCGAGTCCTACGGAGCATTCCTGTGCCGGGCCAGCGCTGCCCCTCCCGAGAGCTACCCGTCCCTGGGGCTTCTGGGCCCCCGGGGGGGTGGGCAGTAAGACTCAGGGAGCCACCGAGGAAGGCAGAGTGCTCAGAGAAGGGAGGAGAGGTGTGGCCAGAGGGGTCAGGGGACGGTTTCGGCTCCTGTAGGAGGAGACAGCGAGTGGTGTTTCATCAACAGTTGGCCGAGGGTGGCTGGAGGACCGAGTAGCCTGGTTTGGGGGGGACATAGTGGCTGCATCCTAACTGGACACAGCCCCACCCCCTCTGGGTGGACGCGGCCCTGCCACAGAGGGGACCTGGGGTGCCGTCTCCCCTCACTGCCTCTGCCGGGTGCCTTCACACTTGTGTTACTCGTATTTTATTCAGATCGCGTCTCGATATTCCTGGTGCCCCTGCAGAGGGCTTCCGTGATGTCGTCATTTGGCCCATCAGTTTGAGACAAGCACGGACGGACTTGGAAGTCACGGGTCTAGGTATTTTCACTGCAGCTTTTCAGACTTCTTGATCCGAACCGTGCTCTGCCAGTTTTACATTTTCTGGCATAGTCACGAGCAGCCCAGAGCCGAAATCCCAGGCTCCCTTCTTCTGGGTCACTCGAGACAGAGGACCATTCGGATGTGGAACGTTATTTGGCCAAAATGCAAATAGGCTGACCAGTCGTTGGGTTTGGGCCTCTATGGGATCCAAGACGAGTAATTTATTTTTAACACTTTATTGTGAAACATTCAAATGCAGAGAGAGGCTGGAAGACTTGTCATCGATCACCCATGTAAGCCACCCTCTGGAGCGCGTTCCATTTCTCTCCATCTGTCCATCCATTAATCCATCTTTTAGAAAAACGAATTCCAAAGTAAGATGTTCATGTCATTTCACCCCTAAACACTTAAGCATGTGTGTCACTAACTAGACTGATTGATTTATTTTTGGAGGTAAAAGTTACGTTGTGAAATGCTGAAACCTCAAGCACAAAACTCAGTGCGATCAGATTATAGATTTTCGCCCTCACCCCAGAAAGTTGTCCAGGTGTGTTTTTTGCAGTGCATAGACTGTACAACCGCACATGGCAGGCAGCCCTGGTGGGTGAGCGTGGAGAGGAAGGCCATGGTGCCTGGAAGGGTTTGCGTGCGGGGCTGCTGTCGGGAACCGAGGGGCGGCGCGGACGCTTGCCTGTGTGCCTGCCCAGTGCTCCAGGTGAGTTGAGCCGTGCCTGGGGCGCGTGGAAAACAAGGGGCCTGAGTGAGGCGGACGGCACGTGCTGAGGAGACAGGAGGCGAGGACAGAGCAGGGAGGGGGCTGGCACCCCTGCGGACCGGGAGCGTCCACGTGGCCTCGCGGATGCTTTGTTGGTGGGAGATGCATTCAACCCCGCCTCCTCTGTGGGGTCACTGTGCATTTCGAGACACCCCTCCGTCCTTCCTGGTTCTGCAACTTTGAGCAAGTGCTTGACCTCTCCAAACGTCCTTTGTGTGAGATGGTCCGTGGGGCGTGGGCGCACGGTGTGCGGGCTGGTGGCCATCCCGGCAGGATGAGGGGAGTGAGGTCCTTCTGTGTCCCTGCCTCCGTGTCCCCATCTGTCAAGTGGGAGTCGCGATGCTGCCTGCTCCCTGGGCTTGCCCTGAGCGTTACGTCCACCGAAGCGCATGCAGGCTCTTAGAGCGGTGCTCCGTGTTAGCTGCCGTTATTCTTGTTACCCTTACACGCGGTTGGATAGTGATGGCGGTAGCCGCCTGGCAGAGATCGAGGCGACAGTGGGTATGAAGTGACCGGCTCTGTAAGCCGCTCGTCCGGGGGCCCTTGGCTCTGTTGTAAAGCCGTCCTGCACGCCAACCACGTCCTGTCGCTGAGCTGCAGAAAGGCATCCTTGTTATCTGCACGCGAGAGAGCTCACGGTGTGGCCGTAGCACGTTGGGGGTGGAGGCTCTGCACCCAGTCGGAAGTGATTTGGTGCGGAGAGCGTCATTGTTGCAGGCTTGACCCCTAGACCCTCCTGGAAAGGAGTCAGGAGCGGGGCTCTGTTGTTCACCATCTGCTTGTTCTGAAGGGAAGGGGACTACTGTTGACGGTTAAAGGAGGACGGGTGGGGAGTGGCCTGGCCGACCGGGGCGTGTGGCAGCCTACCTCTCTGGGATGAAGGAGGCCAGACTCCTTCGTGTTTCTGCAAGTAGATCGCGTCTCGTTCCGAGGAGCTTCGCCTGTGAGAACCACGCTGGGTTCTCGGGAGGACGGCAGCTGCTTCCCACCCCTCGTAGGGACAGACGTGCCCGGCGGGCATCCGGGGAGGTGGGCCGGCCAGTCCTGGGAGGGCCGTGCGGTCTCTGTCTGTGAGAGCGTAGGCCCGGGCGGGGCTGGCCGGCCCGGTGCGGCGTGTGCGCGTGAGCCCGTGCGGGGACGCGCTGGGGACAGGCTGGGTTCCGCGCTCTTCTCGTACAGCTACACGACATGCCGCCAGGAGTGCTGGGGCCTGCCTCTTCCCCGCCCCGCCGTGGCCATGCCACGCAGGCCGTGGCCGCTGGGTCCTCTGTTCGCTGCTGCTGAGGGCAGAAGCCTTCCTTCCCTCCCCTCTTTCTGAGAAGTTGATGAGCTCGTGTGACAACCCAACGCATACCCATAAAGCCCTGGGGCCTCCCTTTGTTTGTAGGTCCCCGGATGCTCATTAAGTGCTAGCCACAGTCACGGAGCTGGCGCGGGAGCCTCGTGAGCCTGAGTCTAGTGGGTCATCGGGTGCATAGCCCCCGGCGGGTGGGCCTGGAGGTGGGACGGGGCGGGCAGGGGACCTGGCGGAGCTCGTAGGGGGCGGACGGTACACCAGCCCAGCACTGCCAGAACCGGCCAGGCGCGGGCGGGGCCGAAGGTCTGCGACAGGGTTAGGTTGGGCCGGATGGTTCCGCGTGGTTCCCGAGGGCCCTGTTGCTGAGACCTTACCTGGTCGTAGGCTTTAGGAAGTTCCGCTCCCACTTGCCGGCACTGCCGCGGCCGACGGCTGAGCACAGGGAGGCAGGACTCCGGTCTGAGCCACGTGGCAGGCTCGTGGCCCCGGCGTGGCTGTAGGCCGGGGAGCTGTAGGAGAGCTCTGGTTGGGTCCCGGCCCACCCTGGGGGCGCGGCGGCCTCGTGTGGCACAGCCTGTGTTGCGCAGGTGGCTTCCCGCAGCCACACCCTGCTTCCTGAGCACCTGCGCTCCGGAGCCCTCCGGTGCCCAGGCGCCCCGCGTTCCTGGCCTTGGACTCCTGCCTCACCTTCAGACGGCTCCCTGCTCTCCGGACATGGCCGTGTTGGCCAGGTGAGCAGTGCCTTCAGGTTGCTGGGCAAGGAAGAGAACAGCGTAACAGGGAGATATGCAGAGTTTTAATTGAGGAGAAAACCCCAACTTTCTAATGTCAGCTGATTACGTTCATGTTTCTCTTTGCTTCAGACTTAAGGACGTCTGTGCTCAGGCACACAGTCGTGTCTGACGTTACTCTCTGTCTTCTGCTTGTATTCTGAGTAAGCCTTTTGTTCCATTGAGAAGATTAAGGGCAGTATTTGGTTGAAAAAATTTTAATGAAGCACCTAACAGAGCTATTATTCATTTTTGAAACAAGTTGCTGTGGTTACCATAGTAATATTAAACCTTTTATTAAATATTTTTCTTTTGAGTCTGTAGTCAGTTTTTGTTAAATGCTGATGGGGGAGCTACAGATCCACGGACCTGGCATCTGGAAAGAATTTTCTAGCTCCGTTGAGTTAAATCATTCAAGGAATTTATGTTATAGGAACATAAAGCTTATAAATCTAGTTTATCATATCTATCATTTAATTGTTCATGCAAGCCAGCTCTTCATGTAGCGATTTACAGTAATCTCAGTGAAATAACAGTTTTGTGTCACAAAATGAATAATGCACGCAAAGAGATTGTTGAGCTCCTTAAAATCATTATGCTCAAAATATTGGGCTCTTTTATTTGAAAGTGATAGAATGACGATCATGGACCGGTTGCAGGCTGGGGGCTTCTGAGTCTGTCGTTCTTGTGCAGGTGGGTCGCCAGCTCGCAGGACGGGAAATCGGGGACGAGCCGTGTCGGGGAGGACCGTGCACCTCACTGCCGTTCCCCCGAGAGCGGGCTGTACGTGACCGAGGGTGCCGGGAGGGTCGGGGTGCTGGCCTAGAGAGCGCAGCTGTGTTTAAAACAGGAGGTGCTTCTCGGCACCCTTCTGCCGTTGGGTTTCTGTGCAAGGCGTGAGCCACGGAGCGCGAGCGTGGAAATCTGGACGGCAGACTGGGCCCCGCGTGTGTGTCTCAGCAGCACGCGCACGTACCGCGTTTCGTTGTTTTGTTGTTGTTTGTTCCGCGACGAGGTGACGAGCACCAGGTGCCGTGGTCTTCCGGCTGCAGGGACTGGCGAGCGAGGGGAGGGCTGTCGTCGGTAGCCTTTCTCCCTCGCGCGCATTTCCCACTGGGCGTGGCGACGTGGCCTCCTTGCCTGGGTCCGAGACCTCTGAGCAGATAAACGCTGCGGGGAGTGTGGGGGTCTCAGGAGGCGGCCCTGGGGCCTGCGGTGGGGGCCGCATGTGAAGGGAGAGGCTCTCTCCTCGGGGAACCCGAGTGTGATCGGTCACTGTCAGCAGGGCTGGGCCACCTTTACCTTCTCTCACACTTTAAAACAGTCATCTTACGGAAAATTTCAGACCCACGCAGAGGTCGAGACAGCAGCACGCTGAAGCCGGTACGCCTGTCCCCCACGTTCCCGGGACGCTGCCACGATGGCCTTATCTGGCCCCTTTGCCTTCTCCTCTTCCTTCGCTGGAGTGTTTTCAGCGCGGGTTCCAGACATCATGTCATTTCACGTGTCTGTGCTTAGGTGTGTATTCGCCCCTCCCCACCCCCCCAAATATGCTCTTTTAAGACCATAGTGTGGCGGAGCGGGCCTGGTGGGCAGGCGCATCCTCCGCGAGTCCCGTGTGGGTTCCAGGGTCCAAGGTGGGCGGTGGGGGTCCCGGCCTGCCTTGGGAGGCCCTGAGCCGCGTGGTCTTGGGTAATTGGGGTTGGGCACGAGGCTTCACAGTTTGGAAAACCACTTCTGTTGGTGAGTCCTTCCTTGTGTTTGAGACCCTGGCTCGGGTGGGCCTGACCGAGAGGCATTGTTACGGCTTGTGGCTCTGCTTTTGAGGTTTGTATTATCATATTTGAGGAACGTGGTAGGAGATACTGCCTTGTGGGGGTGGGGGGGGGGCTGGCAGGCACAGTCACCGGACGGAGGCCGTCCCATGTGGTTCTGAACGTCAGAGGAGCGTCGGTCTGCAGTGTCTGCCATTGACGTGGCTTTTTATTACCGCTTTTGCTAGTTTAGGGAGAGTGGGAGAGAGGGAGAGGGAGAGAGAATCTGAAGCAGGCTCCACACTCAGCACGGAGCCCGACATGGGGCTCGATCCCACCACCCTGGGATCACGACCTGAGCGGAAATCAAGAGTCAGAAGCTCCGCTGACCGAGCCGCCCGGGCGCCCCTGCGAGCGGCGTGTCTAATAGGTTCCGAGGTGTCAGGATGGGTTTGGTCTCCGGTGTTTGTCGTTTTCCCCATTTCTGTTTTTCAAAGATACCTTCAGACATCGGGGTTTATCATGAGCGGTGGCCTTATGCTGCCGCGTCTTTTCTCCTCACCGTCTCTCCCCTCCCTCCCCCACGCTTACGTGACCCTGGGGAAACTGCTGGGGTCTCCTCTCCATCTTCCCTCCTGCCTGCCGGCTGCGCTGATGGAGTCTGAGGTTTCTGTTTGCCCAGGTAGGCCCTTTGAGTCCTTTGTCACAAGACGTACCGGATAATCCTGTACCGGAGGCGGCCGGGCTTGGTGTGGCGCCCTGTGTTTGCAGAGGGGACGTGGGGTTTGAAATGCAGTAGGTTTAGTTCCAAATGGACGTTTGTAGGGGCACCTGGGTGGCTCAGGCAGTGAGCGTCCGACTCTTGGTTTCCGCTCAGGTCGTGGTCTCGTGGTTCGTGGGATCCAGCCCCGTGTTGTGCTCTGTGCTGAGTGTGGAGCCTGCTTCACATTCTCTCTGTCTCTCTGTCTCTCTGTCTCTCTGTCTCTCTCTCTCTCTCTCTTTCCCTCTCTCTCTCCCTCTCTCTCCCTCCCTCCCTTCCTTCCTTTCCCCTGCATATGTACATGCTCTCTCTCTCTCTCAAAACAAAAACAAATGGATGTTTATATATAAAACATGAGAAACTATGTAAAAGGATCTTCTGATGGCACCTGGTGAAGCAGAAACTAGCAGAGCATCCAGGGGGCTCTCCAGGGAGCACCCATGGGGGGCCCGGAACACTCTCCCTGCGGAGCACGTTCTTTTTGGGTCTGGATCCCATCGTAGGGTGGCCGAGGTGGGGAACTAGCTGGGAGTGTGGATTTGGTCTAAGTTACTTGGAAAAGGAGCTCTGCTGACCGAGTCGCTCTGAGGCATTTTCCTTTGTCTTCAGCTCTGTGGTTCTCACCCTGGCCGCCTCCCAACCCGCTGTGGGGGAGGGGCTCGGAAGAGTTTTCCGGGGGAACTGAGGCCCGCCTCCTCCCCTGAGCATAAATCCCCTGGTAGCAGCCTCCCACCACCCAGAGAGCAGGGAAGGCGGGATTGCGACCGGAGGGCAGCGAGCAGAGAGCCAGCTGGAGTGGACTCTGGGCCCACAGAGTGGTCGAGACCGCCTGCCACGAGTTCAAGGCTGGGTGCGTGTGCCGGCCGGTCCTCGCTGCACGGTGGGCTGTGGGTCCCCGGGGCAGTGGGGGGTGGACCACTGGTTTGCAGCCTGTGCATTAGCTGTTCAGACCCAGCTACAGGCCCTGGCACAGGTATTTCTGGCCTCTTCCTCGGTTGGCATGGCTGCACATGTAGGGTGAGGTTTATGCTGTTACTGTATATTACCTTTTTATCGCAGACTGTTTCTGTTGCAAATAGTCGTAAATATCGTTACAGTCTTGTCTGCACGATGACGTGTTCCCCCAAGTACACACACACTTGGGTTGCGGGGCTGAGTGGTTTGTATTTTCCCTGGATGTTTTCCTCCGAGCGTGTTTCAGCCTCCTGTGCTCACGGCTCCCTTTCCAGACTGGCGCATCTCCGCGGCATCAACGTGGCGTCGTTGTGTAGGACCCCGGTGGGGACCCTTCCCCACTGAATGCCCTCTGCCGCCCCAGCTGGCCGGATTGCTTACCCTCGTGTGCACGGTGGGGGGCGGCCTCTCATCAGGCGCTCGTGGGGGTCACACACCGGAGTTCGTGCATCATTCTAGGCGGGGGGCGGTGGCGTGCCTTGTTCTTGCGGCGGTGGAACGTTCTTTCTTCCGGGACACAGGCCCTGTCTGCCGGTCCTCCCCATGGGTCTGGCTCCGGCTGCCCGAGTGGAGGCCTCTGTCCATGTGGCACGTGCTCCCAGATTGTGGGTGGCCCCGTGCTACTCTGCTGCCCCCGGGCTGTGACAGCAAGGCCTTCTGCTAACCCGGCTTCCCACTGGCCCAGACCCAGTTCTGTGAGTTTCCTGAACTGACCTGTGGGGGCGAGTGGGCCCGTCTCCTCCCTCCATGTGGCCTGTGGCCTTGGACGCCTTGCCTCTTGGGACAGCTGCCGTGTGTTGTTGGCCTCTCTGAGCCTGCCGTCGTCTCTGTCAGAGATCAGTTCCCAGGTCATCATGCTGGCCGGGGCGGCCAGTCCAGATTCAGCCGCCGCGGGCAGCGGTGACAGCCAGAGCCGGGGCTCTTTGTTGTCCCTGCCTCTGCCCCCCAGAGGCATCTCTGTGGACACGATTCCCATTCGACCTCTCCTTGTGCGTTTCTTTGAGGCTCAGCAGAAAGTTATGAGGCTCTTCTGGATTGTTCTGTCTGAAGTTGGGACCCTTTCTTCGGCTGCCTGGAGCTCGGTGGTGCAGGCCCCGGACTCCTGCTGTCCTTGTTTGTCCAGGCGCCTGTGGGCAGCACCTTGGAGGGCCTTTAAGACCAAGAGCTTAGCAGGCAGACATCTGCGGAAAGCTAGAGCCGAGGGAAGGAGGGCTTGCCCCTCGGTGGGCGTCCTTTTGGGTTTCCGGACCCCCCCCCGCCCCGGACCCTCCCCCCAGGCTCCCCCCTTCCTACCTTCCTCCTTGCCTTTGTTTCTCTTGGTCCTTCACACCCCACCTGCGCCCTGGTCACGTTCCAGCCGGCTGATGGTGGGCGGGGTGGGAAAGGTGTGCTGTAGGCCGAATGTTGTGTCCCCCCAAATTCATATGTTGAAAACTTAATTCCCAGGGTGATGGTGTTAGGAGGGGGTACACTGAGAGATGGTTAGGTCATGCGGGTGGGGGGCTGAGAGCTGGTTAGGCCATGAGTGGGGACCCCTCATGAATGGAGTCAGTACACTTATGAAAAAGGCCCATGAAACCTCCCTTGGCCCTTCTGCCATCCCTGAACTGGGGAGAATGTCCTGATATTGGATGTCTAGACTCCAGAACAGGGCAAGTACGTGCCGTTTATACAGGACTGTGGTTTATCAGCCCCCGGTCTGTGGTGTCCTGATGGGGTCTCCTGAGCACGCCAGACGTGGCAAATCCAGGATCTGAGGCCCCTCCTGCCAGAAAGGTGCCCATCACCTCACCCTGGAAGTGTGGGCGGAGGGGGTTCTGAACGTTTGCACGATGTCAGTTCAGTTCCACCGGGGGTCTTCGTGCCCTGCACCTGTGTGACTGCACCTGCGCGGCCGGCTCTGATCTCTGCCAGGACTTTCCCTCTGGCTGGGAAGATGTCATCTGGGGGTTTTGGGGTTTCACTTTGCAGCTGCTTCCTGTTGTGGTTTGAGACACAGAAGCGTTCTGGAAGTGCTCTTCTCCTGCAGCGTGGATGTGACTCCCCACTTTGCCGAATCTCCTCTTCTGGCGGTCCCCAAATGTGCGGCCTTTGCCCAACGGTGCCGGAGAGCTGTGTGGGGGCTGTTAGGTTGGTTCAGTTTCCCGTTCTGTAGGTGGAGGCAAGGAGCCCGCGGAGTCCGTGTTTCTGCAGATGTGGACTGAGCGCGACCGTGGCCTGCGCTCTTGCTCTCCGGGCTCCGAGCTGCGGCGCTGGATGGCGTGGTCTGCTCAGAGCGGCCGGGTGCCGCGCTGGGGACAGGGCAGCTCCAGAAAGCCAGCGCTGTTCTTCTGCCCGAGCGACGGCTTTCGCAGCCTTCGTTTTGACCTGAAGCATTTTGCCCCAGAGAGCGCTTCTTGAAAAGTGTTCCTCCCTGGATTTCTGTGACCCCCGCCATCCCTGAGGGCTCCCCTGTGACTCCATTCTGCTTGTCCACCTCTAGCTCCGCGCGTTGGCCAGAGTGCGCTTGTCAGCCCGTGTCCCGTAATAGCCTCTCCCTTGATCCGGGGTCCCGCACGCTCGTGAGCTGTAGTCCGCGTCTGCCGTCCTCTGGGGATGCCCCCTGCGGTACCCTTGCGCTTCCTCCGTCTACAAGGCGTCGAGTGCCGTGCCGTAGAAAGATCGTGCCCTTGGGTTTAGAGTCTGGCAGCTGGGCCTCGTCCTTTCATTTGTAAAACGGGGCCGAGAAGAAGCTATCCGGGCGCAGCCCTGCTCCGTGGCGCCCGCAGCTGTCACCGAATACTGCTTCTGATGTGCTTTCTGTCTCCTCCTCTTCTAAACCAGCTAGCCTTCCCACTTCCGGTTCGACTCAGAGCTGTCCCTACCGTCTTTTACCCGGGCGAAATTTGGGGTCCTTGTCACACCGTCGTCTCTCTGTGTCTCCGTATCTACTGACGCATTCTCATTCGTGCAGGAGATTCCTGCGTTCTTCCTTTCCATCTTTCCTCTTGTCTTTGACGGGCCTGCTCTGGTTCAGACCTTTATTATTATCTCTGCCTCCTTGTCTCCCTCTTTCTCTGTGACACGTTCCGTGTACTGGCAGGAGGCGAATCAAATTGAAACATGGCTCTCCCTCGACTTGAGCAGCTCCCTGCTGCTTCCAGGACAGAGGTCAGACTCCTGGTATTTAACGCCCTTCGTAATCAGACTCCTAATTACTTGTTCATCCTTTTGCTCCATCCAGACGGAGGAACATACTGATCCCGGACCGTCGATTATTAATCTCTGCCTCAGACTCATGAATAGTAACTCTTAAAACGTATGCCGAAGTACCAGATTGTCTGACGGTGTCCCACAGACAGCAGTACAAAGCAGCTAGTCCAGAAGTGCAGTAACAACAGCTAACGACAGATCACCTTTTCCTCCTGGAACGTGTCTTTCCTCCCATTTTCTTTGATCTCGGTACCCCAGGAAGCCTGTGCTGCCCAGAGTACCAGAGGCAGCACCTGAACACAGGTTGATCACAGCCCAGAGATATTGGAGGTGCAGGTTCACCCCTGTCGTCCTGGCAGAATTACTCATGTTCGATTGTTATTAATTACGCCCTCAAGTGTCTACCTTAAACCGTGTATCACATGGTCGCCCTGCCTCTGCATAATCATAACGAAGAGTACTTCTGTCCTCTCGACCCCCGTGTTTGCACCTGTGTCGGAATGCGTGTGTGGTGACGTGCCCATCGCAGCGGCTCCTCAGACTTTCCTAGAGCCCTTATTCCCCGCCCGTCTCCCTTGGCAGGTGTAGGCTTTCGTACCGTTAGTTACCTTTCTAGCTCCTGGTCTGTGCAGACGTAATGGAAGGAGTTAGGAATACAGGGGTGTGTAAGCTAGAACCCCTGTCCCTGGGGAGCCCGTGGTCAGGGTGCCGACAGACTCGGACCCAGGTAGAGCTCGTGCTGGCATGAACGGAAGTGAGTGCCCAGAGGAGGAAGGGGTGAGCGCTTTGGTGTGGTGGAACGGCACGCGGGCAGGCTGGGAGCCAGGGCACGATCCCGGGACTCGGTTTCACGGATCAGCACCAGGCATAGCCCCACGTTCTAGGCGAGAGCACCTGGTGGTACCAGGCGAGGGCCCCGGCACGATGACGCAAGCCTAACTGTGCCACGCGGGCTGGCAGGGGTTCCCTGTCACTTTGCGACTGTCCCTGGGTCTTTCACTGCCATCGGAGCCTTCCTTCTGGGCACTAACACGTGAAATTATATGCAGGGGACGATGGGATTATGTTGCTTTGCCTTTGTAATTACATTGCATACTTATCTAAAATTAATTGAGCTTATCACCGACAAGACTGTCTTCAGCCTTTCTGTGGGCTGCATCCAGCTTCCTGTCTGGTGGATTCCTCAGTCCTGTGCGACGTTTGGGGGTGTGCTCCTGGCCTTTGGGGTGGGGGGACTTCCTTGGCAGAGCTGGGAGGGCACCCACCGCTCTTTCCTGCCTTTCCTTGAGGGTGTTTGGTCCAGGGGCTCCTCCAGAGTCAGTGAGCAGGTGCAGGTGGGACGGCGGCCTGGAAGGGGTCATGAAAACCTCAGGGTCCTGACCAGACGCATCCATCCACGTGGTGAGCAGCTCTCCCGGGGGCCTCTGTGCGGCGGCCCCGTTGACATGAAAGCCTCGTGGCGTCTGAACGACTGTACTTGGTGACCCCGGTTTTGTTATTGACCTTTTGCCTTAAGAAATGGAATAATCTGCTGCCGGGTGGTATGACTGGCAAACACTGCTGACCGAGAAGGGGGTGGAGCTGAATCTCATCACGTGTGTGTGTGTGTGTGTGTGTGTGTGTGTGTGTGTGTACATTTCAATGCAGGAATTAATAGGAGGCTGAGGGTCTGTCTCCAGTGGGTCTGCTGGAAAGCAGAGACGCAAACGTCCAGCTTCTAATTTGCTTTGAAAGGATTTAGATTTTTAACATCAAATAGCAGTAGCCTTTCCTTTAATGAAATGCCACGCGACCCTGGCTGTGGGATCAATGGTATTGAGGGGAGAACGGGCCTTGGGAGGCCTTGTGAAGTGACAGCAGGTGACTGGGCTCTCTTTCAAGGGCGGGGGCGGGGGCTGGCTCTGGCCACAGGACACTCTCCTTAGTGGCGCTTTGCTTCTCCTTGCTGTACATCTTGAAATGCCACTTTTTCCGTCAACATTTTTAATTTCCTGTGGGTAACCAATGGATATAACTCTGAGTCCATTCTCTGCTTTTGGACATTTATGTCATATATTTTTTTAAATTTAGAAACAATGGTGCAGTGACCATCTTTATGTGTAAGTATTTATTTGCATTTTGGGTTATTTCTTTGGGACAGCTTCCCAGAAACGGCGTTTTGGCAGAGAGGGTGTGGGCAGTTTCAGCGAGGCCAGGATGTGAGCCGACGGCCTCTCTCCTGTGACACCTAGTCACAGAGTTGCCTTCGACCCTACCTGCTCTGCGAAGGCTACAGCATTTCGCGGGTTCTACGGATGCCTGGGGCCCTCAAACAGAGGCCTCCGTGGGCAGCACTAGGCCATGGCATCCTGTGTTAGGTCAGTCTACAGGCGCTCGCCAGTGAGGAACAAGAACAGAGTAACACAGCCACTTGGGAGGGCCTTTGCCAGGTTTTCAGTTGGTGGAATGAGGTGGGGGGTTTCTGGGAGGGGCTCTCGTCGCTTTTCCACCATCCTGCTCTCTGCGGAGTGTGGGGGGCCTTCCAAATTCAGGTCTTTCCTTCCCCAGTTCTGCTCAAAAATCTACACGCCAGAATCCATGATTATCCTCCCGCAACAGAGCCTCCTTTGTCCGTCTTCTTTAGAAGGCAGTTGGGGTTCTAAATAGCGTTTAAAGAATTCCTTATCAAAGGCTCTTTGAAAACATTTTTATGGAGATATAATCACCTGCCATACAATTCAGCACTGAAGTGTATGACTCTGTAGTTTTTGGTTTGTTTGTAGAGCTGGGTAGCTGTCACGACAGTACACGGCAGAACTCAGAGAGAAGCCCCGTACGCATCGGCAGTTGTCCTCCTCCCTCAGCCCCAGGCAGCGCTGGTCCGCTTTCTCTCTGCGGACTTGCCTGTTTGGACATTTCATAGACAGGCGGTCCCCGACTCAGCGTGGTTGGACATTACGATGGTGCCAAAGCGATGCGCATCCAGTGGAAGTTGTACCTGGAATTTTGAGTTTGATCTTTTCCTGGGCCAGCGATCCGCGGTTCGCTCCTCTCGTGATGCTGGGCAGCGGCCACGGCTCCCGTCAGCCTCTCGATCGCGAGGGTCAGCGGTGGTCCGCCGACGACCGTTCTGTCCCTCACTTTCTGCACGGTGTTCGAGCAGTTACACGAGGCGGTCAGCGCCCTGCTGTGGACTGGGCTTTGCGTTGGCCGGTTCTATCTCACCGTAGGCTGATGTGAGCGGCCGAGCACGTTAAGGTGGGCCGGGCTAAGCGGTGGTGCTCGGCAGGTTACGTGTATTAAGTGCATTTTCAACTTGTGATATTTTCAAGAGACAGTTGGCTCACGGGGGTGTAGCCCCTTCACGGGTTGAGGAAGATCTGTAAGTGGAATCATGTGACCTGTGGCCTTCTGAGAATGACTTCTTTTATTTAGCGTAATGTTCTCAAGGTGCTTCCTTGCTATAGCGCATGTCCTGCAAGGTTCTTTTGGTAGAGTAGTACCCCCTTGCATGGACAGGCCACGCTTTCTTCGTCCATTCATCACTGGATGGCGCTTGGGAGGGTTTGCACATTTTGGCTGTTATAGTACTGCTCCCGTGAGTGTTTGTGGTCACGTTTCTGTGTGGTTGTGGCTGTGTCCTCCTTTGTCTTGGGGATGCAGCCAGAGCGGGGCTGCCGGCTCCTGTGGTGACTCAGTGGCTGATATTGGAGGAGCTCTCGTTTTCCCAAGTTGCTCGCTGTGGCCGTCTGAGTGGGGGTGGCTGGCGTCTTAACTGTGGTTGTCATTTCCCTGATGACTAATGATTTTGAGCACTTTTTCTTTTCTTTTTTATTTATTTTGAGAGAGAGAGAGAGAGAGAGAGAGCATGCATAGCAGGGGAAAGGCAGAGAGAGAGAGAGAGAGAGAGAGAGAGAGAGAGAGAATCCCAAGCAGGCTCTGTGCTGTTGATCTCATGACCCTGGGACCATGATCTGAGCCGAAATCAAGTGTCTGGTACTTAACTGAGCCACCCAGGTGCCCCTGAGCACCTTTTCATATGCCTTTTCGCTGTGTGTATGTCTTCTTTGAAGAAATATCTGTTAAATATTTTGATCCATTTTCACTTGGGTCATATGTGTTTTTATTGACATCCAAGACTCTTGGCACTGAATCTCCACTCGTTGGCTGCCTTGAGGATCAGGCTGGGGGGCTGGCGGGGGGGCTGGCTGGCTCCGGGCCAGTCAGGCTGTTTCTGCGGCAGCCACCCCCGCCCCACCCAGCTGGGCAGCAGGCCCTGTGCGTCCCTGGTGTAGCCACACAGGGCCTGAGTCCCGGGTTACATGTTTGCGGTGAAGTGGTCACGGGTGAGCATATTATTGTTGTAGGCAGGCCTCGAGGCATTCCAGCTGCTTCCCCTGCTGATTTGCTGGAGGAGAACTCTCCTGCAGGAGAGCAGTTGAGGGTGAGGACGTGCTGAGCTGCGGAGTGGGTCTGCCCTGCAGGGCTGGGCAGGTGGCCTTGAACTTTGCAGATGGGAGGGCCAAGGAGGAGCAGGACAGGTACCGCCCCACCCCATGAGGGGAGAGTTCCTTTCCTGGTCTCCCTGAGAAAGTGACTTCTGCTTTGTAGGACTTGTTTTTCCCACTGTGAATACATTGGGTCCCTTCACTGATGTGAATTATAAAAACAAGGGGAAAGAATTCTATTGTCATCCACTCCTCATGGCGGTACTAAAACCAGCAAAACCAAGCAAAGGACCAGAGGCAGATGAGATTACCAGAATCCTTTCTGATGTAAACACACAATCCTGTACCGCATTCCTTTCCAGTTCTGATGTGGCCCGTGTCTTCTAGCGAATAGAATTCTTCCTGGAAATTTGTTCCAAAATCCCGTGGGGAGGAGTCCCATTTCGCCTGGCAAACGTGCTGGAGCACCTGTGAATTAGGCCGTGAAGAGGAGACGCACTCTGTCTATTTTGTACGTTGGACGAGTGCTCTGTGTGGCGGTGGGGGGTGGGGGGCGTGAGAGGAAGGTGGTTCCTTGGGGGAGGTGTGGCCAGTCCAGGCCCCGCTTCCTTGGAAGAGCAAGTAATAAGCTTCATTTTTAGAAATGTGTTGTTATCTTATTTAAATGGACTTAACTGTTAATCATGGTGCAGCGTCTAGAATAAAAAGGCATCTCTGTTTTGGTGTTTCAGTCCTTTTTAAGCATTTCTGTTTCGGGGGTTGTGAAACGGAGCGGCACAGCCAGAGTCTAGAACGCAGCTGACCCGCCGTGTATTTTCTTGCCAGTGGCTTGCAGGCTTTTCTGTCTGTGAGCAGAGGAGATGGTGGGGGTCCCCTCTCCCTGTCTTTTTCAGGGCTTTCAGGATTGTGGCCACACTTTACCTCTTGATAAAAGAAAGTACCAGGAGGGCACTTTCTAATACTGTGCCAATTGTGCAGATTTTCACAGTTGAGCTGTATTTATTGCCTTTCTACTCTGGAAGTAGAGGGGTTGGCGTCTAATCCCCCTTCCCCTCAGGGTAGTTAATGTCACAGTTTCTGGGAAATTGGGATTCATTGTGCCGTTCTGACCGTGACTCGGGTTCCCGACTGAGCCATGAGGACCCGTGGTGTGTAGCTTTCTGTTTTATCCGCAAGTTGTTAATCTGGGGGGTGAGAAGGGGCGTCCTAACCGCCTCCTGTGCCCGGGGAGCAACCTCCTGCTTTTCGCTGCCACCCAGCCCTTTCTGGGGGTTCCAGATCGTGATTGGCTGCCCCCTTATTCCGCCTGTCCTCCCCTTTGCAGGCGGTGGATTCAGCCTTCCCTGTTCTGGTAAGCTCCCACCCTGGCCTCCTTTCCATCTTTCAGATTCTTGACGCCATTTCTGGCTTGCTCTGTCTCGTCTTTGTTGTAACCTTATTCCTTTACTGTAGTGTTGGTGAGGTCTAGGGTGGTGGCAGTTAAAATCTACCAGGTTTCAACTTGGCTTCAAGGTGCCTCTCAAGCAGCAGCTCCCTGGGAGTCTTTCCTGATGTCTCCCTTCTTCCAAGAAGAGGCTGCCTGTACCTTGGCGTCCCACGTCACCTGCACACCTGGATGGGGTAGCACCGTTTAACGCTTGCATTGCTGATTTCTTCCTCTTCCTCTACATGCCAGTGAGCCCCTGGAGGGTAGGAACTGGGTCTGATTGTACTCTCTGAGGCTAGCTCAGCTCCCGGTTGGTGGTAAGTGGCGATCGATGTTCCCTGGGTAAATAAGTGTGTATAATAGACTCTGAGTAGGGGCAGTGTCTAAGTGGCGTTGGCCCCGGAGGCATCTTACACAAAGTGGGTGCTCGATAATTGTTGATCAAGTGGGCTGATTTATGAGACTTTCCTGGACTGTGGCTTCTGGGAACAAGAAATGTGCTTGTTTTACAGACCCTTTTGCTGGTGACTGCTCAGCTTTTAGATTAGATTCACATTTAAGCTTAAGTGATTGTAATGTACATGCATTTCTTATTCTTTTTTGAGATGTTTATTTATTTTGAGAGAGAGAGAGAGGGAGAGAGAGGGAGAGAGAGAGAAAATCCCAAGCAGGTTCTGCACTGTTGGTGCAGAGCCCAACATGGGGCTTGATCTCATGAACCTTGAGATCATGACCTGAGCCAAAATCAAGAGTCGGACGCTTAACCGTCTGAGCCACCTAGGCGCCCCAATATCTTATTTTTATTCATTGTTTCTCCCAGCTTTTATTTCCATAGAAGATTTTTCCAAAATTAGAATTAAAACTAGTTAAACAGAGATGACTGTTAGAAAGAAAAATAGCTTTAAATTCTGGCTTTTCTGGAAAAGGTGCTTATAATTACGAGTTCTTTGCATATACAGTTTTGTGACAGATTTCTGGTTCAGTCTCAAATGTGATATTTTACCTCCAGTTAGGACGAATGGCTCCCACTTGCTTCATGGTTTGGGTTCACATGGAGTGCTGACTAATTACACCAGGAAGCATGGCAGACGACTCTTCTTGTGCTCGTGGAACATTGTCACCATTTCCAAATGCCCTCCCGTGTAATGTCTCTGCTCTTTGGGAAAATTCTATGACTTGGGTGAGGGTGTTACTTTTAATTTGTTCCGTGTTTACAGAGGAAGAAATGGGAGCTCAAGAGATTAGAGGGCCTCTCTGAAGCCACACTGATTCTTGTTGGCTGTGCTGGGCCTTGAACCCGGGTCTGCTGAGTCCACAATCAGTGTTTGTTCTTATGTGTTTCTCTGCTAGCCGTTTGCTTCTTTTGGTCATGGGGTGTCTTGCTGTGGCAGTTTTCTAAGTGGGAATCTTATTGAGAAGTAAAGCCTTATGGTACACATGAACATGGAATTATGATATTGGTGTTTTCATAAGAATATTACAAAATTTTAATTTTCAGAAAACAACAAATTCACTGTTGTGGAAGGAAGACATGCTCTTTATTTCTCATTCCCTTTCTGCTTATTACAATTTTTCTTACATTTTAGTTTTCTCTGTTAGAGGATTAGTGGTTTTATAATCTGATTCTGAGAAATACAGCGATAGCTAAAAGGAGAGCCAAACACAAGATTTAAACAGGAAGACTCAGGCAGTTGAAATAAAAGGTGGAAACAGTATTTGCCATGCAAGTAGTAATCATAAGAAAAGTAACTTACTTATAATAATACCAGAAAAAAAAAAATCCAGAGAGAGAGACAAAGAGGGATGTTTCATAACGATAAAAGATTCAACTCATTAAGTTGATGCATCTTTCCTAAATGTATGTGCACCCAAAACTACAGCTTCATAATACATGAAGCAAAACTTGACAGAAATGAAGAGAGGAAGAGGCAAGTTCACTGTCATAGGCAGAAATTTTAGCACCCTTCCCTGAGTAATTGGTAGAATAGGTAAATTAAAACATCAGCAAAGATGTGGAAGATATGAATCACTAAAGATGTGGAAGATACATACCGCTGTCAGCCAACTGGATCTCCCTGATTTAGCCACCACATGTGGATGACTGCATATACCAGCTAAAGAATGCACATCTTTCCAAGGACATATGGCACATTCACCAGATACACCATATGCTCTACCAAAGCAAGTCATAGTAAATACTGAAGGATTGAAACAACACCAAGTTCATCTGACCAGATGCTTTAATTTAGAAGTCAGTGTAACAAAAAACTACTCAGGAAATCCTCAAATATTTGGAAATTGGTCAACGTACTTCAAATTAACTCTGGATCAAAGAAATCACAAGGAACATGAGAATCTATTTGAACGTAATGATAATCACCATGCATATGAAAATCTGTGTGTTGCTAGTAAAAGAGTGCTTGGAGGGAAGTTTGGTCTTTAAATGTTTATCTTAGAAAGGAATCAAGGTTTCAAATCAGTGATTAAAGCTTCCACTTTAAGAAGGTAGGAGAAGAGGAGGAAGTTAAACAACACCAAGTAAAAGAAGGGAAATAAAACAAGGGTGGAAATCAGTAAATTGGTAAGTGGATAAACAAGGGCAAGAATCAAGAAAATCTGGTTAGTTTTTTTTTTAAAGACCAATAAAAACTTCTAGTTAGACTTGATCGATGGAAAGAAGAGAAGACACAAATTACCATTACCATGTTGTACTGAAAGAGGAAGCATCACTACAAATCCTACAGACATTAAGAAGATAATAAGGGTGTATTATTTGCAACTTTATGCCAATAAATTCAAGAATTGACATGAAATGGACATAGTACTTCAAAGACATGACCTCATAAAACTGATAGCAGAAGAAAGGGAAAACTTTAATATCCCAATGTCAATTAAAAAAATTATAATAAAAAAGCCTCACACAAGGAAAGATCAGGGTCAGATGGCTTTCCTGGCAAATTCTATCAAACATTTAAAGAGGAAATAATACCAATTCTCCAGAAGCTCTCTCAGAAAAGAGAGGAGGAGAAACCTTCTCAGCTCATTTTATTAAGGCATCATAACCCTAATACCCAAACCTTATAACAAAGGCATTGTGAGAAAAAGAAACTAGAGACCAATATCCCTGATGGCTATAGCCAAAAAGTTCTTCAAAAATACATTAGGAAGTTGACTCTTGCTTCAGTCCATGAAGGATTAGCTGCCAAAGGAATTTCTCCCCTGTTGTAAACAAATAGAAACTTAGACCAATAAACTGAACCTGGGGAGTCAAGGAGTCAGGAAGGGGGTTCTAGGAGGCCAAGACAGACTGCATGGGACACAGTATTCCACAGAGACAGAGCCCACATATCTGCAGAGGGGTCCCATCCAGTCCTTGGTGGAGTGCTGGCCTGTTCATGGATGGGGTCCAATCCATGAGGTGGGGGAGAGAATCCTCATGAGGCAGTGAGTTGAATAGTCCCCAGAGCTCATACAGGTGCTGACTGTTGGGTGTTGCTGGCTGTCACTTGCTGCAGGAACCTGGAACTGAAAAGTCACTCTCTTTAGCAGCTGAAGCGGGGGGGGGAGGGGGGGGCACCCTGTGTGCTCAGGACCTGAGCACTCTGTAGGGGCCTAGTGCAGGAGAAAAACGCTCCAGAGGAGGTGCGCACTGAAGAAAACCCAGCACCCACACTTGCTGCAGGAGCTGCGTGCCAGGGAAGCAGCCTCTGCAGGAGACTGATGAATGAGGCATGTGAGAACTTGGGTGAAAAAACTCCTTTCTCCTTTAGTGTCCCTCCTTCACTCTGTACTGAAAAGGATGATGTCATGCCAGCCAGCCAAGGAGAAGTATTTACAAGACCCAGTTCCATTATCACAGAGGCAGTAAATTGCTAACTGGCACATCTGGCATTAAAAAAAAAAAAAAAGGCATGCCACGAAACAGGGAAATAGGACCTGGAATCAGAAGAAATCTCTGTCATTAGAAACAGGTAAGATTATGAACGGTTCAGTAAAAAGATGGGGAAAAGATTTCAAGATACGCACCATAGAAAGTATAGAAATGGCCAATAAGCTCACGAAAATCTGTTTAACGCTCAACATCGTTAGTCATCACAGAATTGCTAATTAAAATGTAATGAGATGCCTTTAATGCTTACTAGAATGGCTAAAATTAAAGACTGACAGCACTGAGTTTGACCGGGATGTAGAGCAGTTAAAGTTTTTATACATTACTGGTGGGAAGCGTAAAATGGTACAACCATTTTGAAGGACCACATGGCTTTTTTTTTTTTTTTTTTAAATTTTTTTTTTCAACGTTTATTTATTTTTGGGACAGAGAGAGACAGAGCATGAACGGGGGAGGGACAGAGAGAGAGGGAGACACAGAATCGGAAACAGGCTCCAGGCTCTGAGCCATCAGCCCAGAGCCTGACGCGGGGCTCGAACTCACAGACCGTGAGATCGTGACCTGGCTGAAGTCGGACGCTTAACCGACTGCGCCACCCAGGCGCCCCACTTTTTTTTTTTTTTTTTTAACCAAGGTAAACACGTATCTGTCGTATGATCCGGCAATTCCACTCCTTCACGTTTGCCTAATAGAGATGAAAACAGAGACCCACAGAACACATGTCCACAAGAATGGTCATAGCCGTTTTTTCACAGTGGTGAAAGCTTGTGAATAAACCAGCTATCTGTGAATATGGAAGCAAATTGTGGTATATTCATAGAGTCGATTAGTATTTCTGCCATTCTCGCAAAGAATAA
The DNA here is from genome assembly GCF_046562875.1 of Panthera onca. Lineage (NCBI taxonomy): Eukaryota > Metazoa > Chordata > Mammalia > Carnivora > Felidae > Panthera > Panthera onca. The sequence goes on from NC_138345.1 coordinate 138,467,034, forward strand.
ACCACTGGTACGTGCAACATCATGACTCTGACGTGAGCAGATGAAGCAGAGCTCGAGCAAGTACCTCCTGTGTGTACTATTTATGTGAATGTCAAGATCAGACAGAGATAATCTATGACCAGAAAGGAGCTAACTTGGAGTGGGGGCAAAGAATTATAGAAAAGGCTGCTAGAAATGTTCTGTATCTTGTTTTGGGGGGGCTACATTCATCCTTTTTTATTGCCTGTAAATTATATGTCAGTTAAAATATGGGACCCCACTCGCCCAAGAAAACCACGTCTAAAGGGGGTAGAGGAAAGACTTGGGCGTTCTTCTCTCCAGCACTTACCACCAGGCTATTGCAAGGCACTGCCTCAGGATGCGCAGGAAGCAGAATCGTGGCGTCTGACCTGCAGGAACTCGTCAACCACTTCTGGGAGGTGAGGTAGATGCTCAGATACGGCACTGAAGGTGGGCCGTTAGGTGCCCTGGCTCCAGTTGTTCCTGGCACCCATGGAAGAGGGAATTGGGTGTTACTGGAGTGGAGAGGAAGGCTTCGTAGGTCTGGCAGAGGTGGAGCTGGTCCTGGGAGGTTGGGTGGATTTTGAAAAGTCGGAGGTAAAGTTGGAGATGCCACGGGAACTTTGTAGCTTGGTAGGAACACAGCAGGGTACACACTGAAAGGCACATCTTCCACTGTCCTTGAGCCATTCTCTGAAGGCCTCCCCCCGTGGCTGGCTATGCTTCCAGGCTCCTGTGTCCACCTACAGAAGCACTCAGGGTGTCTGCCCTCTGCTTTCTCTTGTTCTTTTTTTTTTTTAATATATTTTTAAGGTTTATTTATTTTGAGAGAGAGAGAGAGAGAGCGCGCGAATCTGAGAGCATGAGCAGGGGAGGGGCAGAGAGAAAGGGAGAGAGAATCCTAGGCAGGCTCTGCCCTGTCAGCACAGAGCCTGACGTGGGGCTTGATCTCATAAACTGTGAGGTCATGACCTGAACTGAAACCGAGAGTTGGACGGACACGTCACCAACTGAGCCACCCAGGCTTCCCCCTGTTCTTCCATCTCCACAGACTCACTCCATATCCACCCAGAAAGGCGTCCATTCTTTTCCGTGGCAGTGTCGTCGTCCAGCGTGTGGATGTAACAGTGTTTTAATCATCTCCCTGTTGAGGACAGACACTCTGATTGTTTCTAGTTTTTGTTACGACAAGGCTCCAACGAGCACCCTGTGTGTAACCCCTTGCACACGTCCCCGTGGAACAGATTTCTTCAAGTGAGGTTGCTGCTCAAATGTTACATACCTTTAAAACGTGACCAATAGAAAGTTCTGTTCGTATGCACTCCGACCAAACTATAAGAGAGTGGCTATTCACCTACAGTCACATCAGTACGGGTATACTCATTTAATATTTTATCTAATTTGCGACAAATTTCTTGTTCTAATAATGTAGTTATTTAATCACCATTGAGATTATGTGCCTATTTTTGTGTATGTACTAGCCACTTCTATTTCCTCTTCCATGAATTTTCCAGTTTTGTGTAGATTGATCATTCTCTTGTATGTATTCTTTATGTATGAGTGATGTTAACTTTTTTGTATGATACGTATGTATTTTTCAAGTCTGTCTTTTTTTTTTTTTTAACATTATGGTGTCTTTCATTGTGCAGCCATTTTAAACTTTTGTACTGTTAGTTTGTCAACCTTAATTATAGTTCTAGGATCTGTGTTTTGCTTGGAAGGCCTTTCTCCCATCTGAAAGTAGCACAATATTCCTGTATATTTTCTTGTATTTTTATCTTTCCTTCACATACATGTGCTCACACGCACACACACATGCACACACTCCATTCAGGTCTAAGGATTTTTAATGTGTATTTATTTTTGAGAGAGACAGAGCATGAGCAGGGGAGGGTCAGAGAGAGCAGGAGACACAGATTGTGAAGCAGGCTCCAGGTTCTGAGCTGTCAGCATAGAGCCTGATGTGGGGCTCGAACCCACAAGCCATGAGATCATGACCTGAGCTGAAGTTGGACACTTAACCGACTGAGCCACCCAGGCGCCCCGGTCTAAGGATTTTTAATCATTTGGAATTTTTTTTAATGTTTATTTATTTTTGAGAGAGAGAGAGAGAGAGAGCGAGCGCGTGCAAACAAGGGAGGGGCAGAGAGAGGAGGACACAGAATCCAAAGCAGGCTCTAGGCTCTGAGCTGTCAGCACAGAGCCCGATGCGGGGCTCGAACTTACAAACCATGAGATCATGACCTGAGCTAAATCGGACACATAACCAGCTGAGTCACCCAGGTGTCCTTGGAAATGTTTTTGTGGTAAGATACATGGTCTGATTTCCTTTTCTGAAAATAAATGCCATATTGTTTGGACACCATTGACTGATGGGCCCCTTGATCTGAAATGCTGTTGTAATCATAACTAAGTGCAGGTTTGATGTGAACCATTCATCGGTTCCATTGATCTCCCCAGTGTCTTAAGAACTGTAGCTCTCTTACACATTTTCTTGTCTGTTAATACAAGTCCGTTCGTGTTATTCTTTTTGGAAATCTTATTGGCTGCTGTTAAGCATTTGCTCTTTCAGATGAACTAGTGCCAGCGTATCAGGTTTTACAGCACACACGGAATATCCCCCTGGGATTTTGTTGGCTTGCGTTGACCTTAAAGAGTTTTTAAGTGGTGGTCGACAGCACTGTAATATTGAGGCAAGATCCAGCAGTGTGTTCGGTCCCTGCTCTTCTTCCCCTGTCCTCACCCGAGCCGCCGTCCCCCCTACACTGGGCTTCATAAGCAGCCCACCAGTGTCCCTCTGGTCTCTTCTTCACGCCGTGGCCACGGCTTTGCATTAGTTCTTTCCTGGACTGAGAATATTCCCCTTCCAGCCCCTCTTCCTTCAGTAATGTCTCCTCATCTGTGGGTCTTTCCTCAGTTGTCATCTTCAGGGAAACCTTCCTAACAAGGTAGAATTTCCCACCTGTCCTTTCACCTCCCAGCCCTTACCTCTTGTTCTGAGCCCAGTTGGAATTTCACACTTGCTCTGTCCTTGGGGTGGAGGTGGGTCCTCTGAGCGCAGGGCTTTGTGTGTTGTTCCCTGGTCCGGAGGAGGTGCTCATTAAATCCTTGTTAACGCCAGTGAGCTTGGTGTTTTCCTCCATTTCTTTAAGTAGAACCTCACAGTTTTCTTCATATGCTATTCTCCATTTCTTGTGAAGCCTTATGCCTGCAATATTGTTTATTTTGTTGCTGATGGAGAAAAGCTGTTGATTTTAGAATGTTCTTGTATCTGCCCGTCTTGCTGAACTCAACCCTCATTCCCGCCTCTCTTTGCTGGCTTTATCCTCAGGCCAGTTGGGTGACAGTTGGCTGTAGCCCCAGCCTCACATCTGACCCTAGCAGTCTTCAGAGGGAGCAAGAGAAGGTTGCCTCCAAAAGGTTTCTGAAGAGCCAGGAGGGGCTTTCTCCTCAGCTTTGCTCTGCAACAGCCAGTCAGTTCCAACCTTGGGGTGCTGGGTTCAGCTTCCCTCAGGCTGACTCCCCTCATTACCAGGGCTGCGGGGTGGGGTGCTGGTGGTCACTTTGCACATCCGGGATTCCGCTAGAAAGGTGGAGGGGCAAACAGGCCCTGGGCGAGGGTCTACACTGGACGTCTACCGGAATGGTCCTGTGACTTTCCCATCAAGCCAGTTTAACACCTTTATAGGTACGAGATTTCCCGACATGGAGCCGTTTTATTCCTGGAGTTTTATTCCTGTGTGTACTGTCCTTTGAATACCTGGCTGTGTTTTGATCTGCGAAGATTTGTTTTGGACCTTTTGTCCATATTCATGAGTGAAATTTGTCTGTGTTTGCAGGAAGCCTTTCTAATAGGGGAAGTTAATAGAGTGGAAAGATTCTGGGCTGTGAAGGTCACTGAGTTCCTGGGCCCCTGTGGCCGAGTCCCCCGACCTCTCCGCTCCTTGCCTACCCAGTAGGGTCACAGCCCTGCTTCACTCAGGCTGTGGCAAGGAACAAATAGCGCCTTTGAAAGCTCCTCTTACACACTGACGCTTACACAGACTCAGAACTTGGCCTCACATGTCTGTTCAAGGCACCATTTTTGTGAGTTTCCTTCATGAGGAGACAGGTTCAGAGAACATTAGCAACGGAGATTTCTCTCGGCTTTCTTCATATAAACCATAATCAGAAAACCAGACTCGTGCAGGAGGAGAGGCCCTGGGAACATGACTGGTAAACATTACATTATTGGTGTTCGGATATTAGGTTCCTGCTTTTCATAATATCCTCAGGGTGCGGGGGAAGATTCGATACTTTCTGAGATTCTGCTGTAAAGTGCAAGTTATTGCTGGTACCGTCGCCCAATTATTCTGTACTTATTTTACTTAGACTTTAGTAATTGGAAAAAGATTAGATGTCAGGACTTTGTATTTTGTTGATTATATTACCAAAGTCTCTTTAATCGTTTCTTTTATTCCGAGTATTAATCATGAGCTCCTAGCTGTTAGGAGAAGAGCCTGATGGTAGATTCGTAACTTAAAGGAGAGAAATAATTACTTCAGTTTCAGTGGGACTGACTGAGTGTTGATACACCTGCAAATTGAAATGTGTTCTCTATCCATTCGGGGCACGTGGCTGAGACCTTGGGGAGACATAGAAGGTCACGTGGAATTCAGGGGCCGATCTCCCCACCCGCCCGGCCCCTGCTGTGCCCTCTCCTGCCCTCCGGAGGCTCCGGACATGTCCTTGACCAGCCCTGCCTCTCTTTGGGTATTTGTGATGGCAACAGTGACTTGTACTAGTCTACTTGGAAGACTGTGTTGTCCTTGATGTGTGCATAACATGGCTTCACCCTTGATCGGTGCTGTATGAACACAGGCTTATCCCCGTGAAATAATTTCTTCCAAAAGCAGTCTTGGAGCCAAGCGCCTTCTGTTCTCCAGCAGTAAATGGTGGGAGTGAGACAGAATGCGGGAAGGACGGGAGAGCTCAGAGGGTGGTTAAGTTGGGGACAGGTGTCGGTGGTAGGGGTACAGGGAGACGGAGGGTGGGAGGGAAGGAGGGGGCATGTGGACTCTGGACTCACTGCTCTAGGGAGGAAGGTGTGTGGTGCCTCACCTGTCCCGGCGAGACTGTGGGGACACTTGCGATGCGTTTAGCAAACATGTACTCTGTGTAACTTAAATGCAAACAGGTGACACTTAGCTCTGCGGGAATAGAGGCGACTTTGCGTCTCTTGTATATTGAGAACAATCATTATCTGAAATCTTTATCACTCAGGTTTGTTCTGATTTCGTTTATGGGGCCTCATACCCCGCCGTAACATTGATGGAATATGTTAAAGCCCCGTGGGGAGTTTGTGGACTGTTTGTAAACCCTGTTTTGTCTCTTTGTCAACAGAGGAATTGCGGAAGTTGAGCTGGTCCGGAATCCCTAAGTCGGTTCGTCCGATTACCTGGAAGCTGCTGTCGGTAAGTCTTCCTGGGGCTGCCTGTCCTGGCGGCCAGGCTCCAGGCGTGGCCCGTCGGCCGCCCAGGCACGCGCCTTGCCTTTGTGGCAGTGATCCGGGCCTTTGTCTGAGCTAAGGTGACATTTTCCATCTTTTGCTTAATTTCAAGCTTGGTTTGACAAGGTTGGCAGAAAATGAGGAGAGGTAATTATTTATGACAGCTGTATTCTTTTTCTCTGATTTTATTATTCTGAAAATCTGTAATATTTTCAAACGTGTGATATAGAAAGGATTGAGCACAGAAGACTGTTTCAGTTCTGAGGAATCCATCACAGCGAAATAGGTTTGACAAAGGTGGTGGGTTTTTTTTTTTTTTTTTTTTTTTCTTTTTCTCTTTTTACGTGTTAGTGGGGATGTTAGACGTAGTCTGCGTTTCTGTGATGGAGGCTGGGGTTCTGGTTCTAAACTGCCCGTTGTGGAGACTCCTGGAGGAGGTCAGGTGGACGGGGTGGGGGTGGGGCGGCCGCCAGAAGATTCCCGGTCCTTCACTCGGGTTAATATCGGAAGTGAGCTGGGCCCTGCTGAAAGCTTGGGAGTAGTTTATAGACAGCTTTCTTCTCTTTCCCTTTTTAAATTATTTTTGGAGTTAAATCAGTGGGGAACTCTAAGTGTTTACTCTAAATTGGGTTTGACTTTTCAGTATTTAAAAGACTCTTTCTTGCTAATGAGTCTTCATAAATTTGCAGCTTAGTACCTCGTAATCCTAAATGCAGATACAGCTCTCAACAGTGAATATTTATTGATTAAATATTCTCTTGCAATTAAAATTAGACCTGCTACAATTGCTCATGTTTTTGTTTGGTGTTTGTTATTTTAAGCATTTGTATCTACTTTTCCAAACGTCCTCCAAGATAGGTTGCAAAGTTTTGAGATTGAACTGTGGGAAGTTTTGATGAAAACACGTTTAAGACCTAATGGTACAATTTTGTATTTAATTTAATTTAATTTGCTGCCTCTAGGTGGAAAGCCTTCACGAATGCTTCTGTCCCCTTCCTTTCCTTCGGTTCTCAGTCTGCTCGAGTCGTGGTTAGATACCCTGTGGTCGGAATGGGAGGGAGGGTGTAGGTGGGTAGAGTCTGTAAGCGGGAGTGTCAGGAAAGCCAGGGAAGGAGTGTGCGGGCCTCCTCGGGCATGTGTACCGCGTAGCCGCTTAACTGATGACGGGGCCCCTTGCCTGGAGACAGAGGTGAATCAGATAGTGGCCCTGCCACTAGGAGGGGTTAGGGCTGGTCAGGGCTGCAGCACCGTCTGGGACCGTGTGCTGCGGGGTGCACGGGGCTCAGGCGGTCAGGAGCGGAGTGAGCGCCCAGGGAAGGCTTCTCGTTTGCAGTCTCTGCAGGTGCTGTGAGGTGGGAAGCTGGGGACCGGGCAGGACAGAGATGAACTTGGCAGTTCTAGACCTCTTTGGGTTTGGGTTGATGGATGAGTTAAAAACAATGTGTGTGGGGGGGTGAGTGGGCAAAGCCGGTCCTTCCAAAGTTGGGGGGGGGCACCAAAAAAGGGAGGGCAGTCCCAGGATAGCGCAGACTCACCTGTGTGGCAGGCCAGGCTTCTTGTGGGAGCTTCTGGAACATCTTGAAGGGTGTGTCAGGGTCCTTGTGTGTGTGTGTGTGTGTGGGGGGGGGGGGGTTAGATGCAGATGGGATTGGACAAGCAGGGGCCAAGGTGGGCAGGCTCCCCAGGAGTGGCTGGGATTGGTGACGAGTAGGGGCCAAGGTGGGCGGGCTCCCCAGGAATGGCTGGGATTGGATGACCAGGGGCCAAGGTGGGCGTGCTCCCAGGAATGGCAGGGAGAAGGCTCGGATGGGGCAGGGAACCGGGGGCAGCCAGGGACCAGGAGCGGGTGAGTCCTGAAGGATTTGAGTGAGGGGTGAGTCGGCTGTGTTTCTGGAATGGGAGAGTCAGGAGTCTCTCGAAAGGTCTGTTGGCTGGTTCCTTCATTGATTTGATCGTATTTACCGAGCACTTTGTGGCTCTGGCACTGTGTTGGAGCTGGGAGATAAGGAGAGAAAAGGACCAAGTCCCTGTGCCTTATGGAGCCTGCGAAAAAGAAGAGGAGTCCCTGCCCTCCTCTGTCTCCCCCAGGGCAGACCGGGGTTTTACCGCACGGGAAGGATCCTGTTCTCTCAGGAGTCTGGGCCCCCAGTGCTCTGCTCACCCTGTGTCTCAGCTTGCTTCACAGCACTTACTGAGTGCTTGCTGTGTGCCAGACCGTGCACACGCGAGAGATGCTCGCAGATGCGGTGGTCTCTGGGTGCAGGACCCAGGAGCTGGTGGGTCCGTATCGCGAGCAGAGCCCGGTCGGGAGGAAGGGTGTGCCGGGCTGCTCTGGGTGCTTGTTGGAAGGAAGAGACGGACAGCCGGGTCAGGGAAAACCCCCCGGGGGCGTGGGTGGAGGCTTTGGGGGGCCTGTGGCCGCTGGAGCAGGAGCCAGTCGCTGCCATGGCACTGTACTTGTCACTCAGGGAGCGTGTGCTCACCTCGACTTTGCCGTGCGCTGGGCCAGGCAGGCGGTGATGTCATTCAGCCGTCACGTGCCCACACACGGTCCCTCTGGGGGTGACGACGGGCTCTGGGAATCCAGGTTGAGGGGTGCTAATCAGACATGGGTGTGGGTAGGTGGAAGGAGGCCAGCATCCTGGGGGCTGTCGTCTCTTCGCCTCGAAGCGCTGACCCAGGAGCTGCCTCGTGGGCCTGTCCTCGTCTCCCAGTTACTCCCAAGCGCACATCATCGGTATGTTTCCTGTCCTGGGGGATTTGGGGAGCACGGCGCAGGATGCTGACCACTCACTTCTGACTCAGCAGGTGTTTCCCACGCGTCTGCCCTCAGCCGGCAGACCCTTTGCAAGTGCTAGGTCACAGGAGCATCTTGGAAAATGGAGGGGAGAAAACCCAGCAGGCACTTCCGGGCCATGGGGTACAGGGAAGTGTCGCCCCAGTTAAGGCCACTTTTCAGTCTGTCTCTGAATCAGAGGCTTCACATTCCACTCTCCTGGGCCCGCAAAGTGAATCAGAGCCTTGGGGTGTACCCCGGTTTGCACCAGTTCCAGCCTACCCCAGGCCGGGCGGTGGGGGTGGGGGGTGGCGGCTGGGACCTGGTGGCTTTGGGCTGCCCTCTTGACCTGCGCTTTTTCGTTCTGGGTGCACATCAGTGTGACCTGGGAGTTGGGGAAACATTGGTCTCTGGGTCTCGCAGGGTTGGAGACGGCCGCTCTAGGACAGGTGGGTGCCATGTGGGACAGGCACACAGGGACCGGCTGGGACCTGCACCCAAGAAGGCAACACGCCTGGGCCGACGTGCCTGGCCTTGACCAAGAGCGTCCCGGAGGCCCGACTGGGGCCCAGGTGGGGTCCGGCTTGTTCCAGCCCTTTTGCTTCCGGGACCCTGAACCCAGGATTGAGGAGAATCTGTCGTTTGTCTCGTGAGCAAAGACAACCCAAGCTGTACTTGAATGTGAACCTACTTCCAGACCTGGGAGACGAATGACTTTTTTCCCCCAGGATGTTCACGACTTGTCGCTACAAACCAGGATTTGTCCTGGTGGCTTGTTGAAGAGCACGATTCTTAACTGATGAGTAGGAAATGGTACTTTAACAAAGAAAGATGGGAAGCTTGGCTCCTGTCATTTGTGGGGGACTGGCATATACTCTGGTCTAGAAATACCAGGAAGCCACCATGGATGCTATTTAACATTTAAATTCCATGCAAGTGCGGCTGTGACTTTTTAAAAATTAGCGCTGTCAAAAATCATATTTTTTGGCTCATTTAAAAAAAAATAACTATTTCAGAAACATCAAACAGAAACTAATTAAACATTTAACATTTACGCTAATGAACAGGATGGTTAAAAACGAGAAGTGAGGGGTGCCTGGGTGGTTCCCTTGGTTAAGCACTGACTTCGGGTTCAGGTCACGATCTCCCGGTTCGTGGGTTCGAGCCCCACGTCGGGCTCTGTGTTGACAGCTGGGAGCCCGGAGCCTGCTTCGGATTCTGTATCTCCTTCTCTATCTGCCCCTCTCCTGCTTGTGCTCTGTTTCTCTCTGTCTCTCAAAAATAAATAAACATTTAAAAAAAAGCCCCAGGGGCGCCTGGGTGGCTCAGTGGGTTAAGCGTCTGACTTCGGCCCAGGTCACGATCTCACGGTCCGTGAGTTCGAGCCCCGTGTCGGGCTCTGTGCTGACTGCTCAGAGCCTGGAGCCTGTTTCAGATTCTGTGTCTCCCTCTCTCTCTGACCCTCCCCCATTCATGCTCTGTCTCTATCTCAAAAATAAATAAACATTAAAAAAATTAAAAAAAAAAAACAAAAAAAACCCCCAAAGAACCCAAGAAGTGAAATGCTGGTGTCATCATGTCTCCTTGCAGTATGTTGAGGTCGGTTTGCACGTGAACCTGGTGGGAGGGAGCGATTGGATGTTTGTGTCACTGGGACGGTTCCGACGTAAGTATATGCGTGTATTGTTTTACATTTATGATTAGTGTTTTTATGGCATGCTAATACGGCAATTAAGTTTTCCGTAGTTGTGTCATTTAAAATTCATTGCGTACTTGAACATATTTCGTTTGCATAATTTCTAGTCTGGCTTAATTATCGAGAGGCCTCAAGTTGCATATGTGTGTTTTCCTTTCGGAGTGAGTGTCAGGAGTGTGTGCGGGGCTTTTTATTGCCCGTGCTCCCACCGTGACACGCTTGCCTTTTAGAATTTCTCTTCCAGTAGTGAAGTTAGAATCTGGGGGTTGGGAGAATGCTCGAGTCCTCGTGCACGGCCACGAAGAGTCCTTCGGTGGCACCGCATGTGACCGCTGTAGGGCTGCCCACGCCGTTCCCTGGCTTGTACCCCCCGTGGCCCCGCTGCCCTGGCCTGGCACACAGGGCCTGCCGCCCGGCCACCACGCGCCTGCCCGCGCTCCTCACCCGCCAGGGGCGGAGGCAGCCTGGATACAGTGCCCCCCGTGTGCCCTGTGCAGTCATGTGACCATTCTCAGGGCGTTTGCTCTGTCCCTCCACTCTGTTGTCTTCGCCACCACCAGTGCCAACCCCAGACCCACCCAGACCGAACCCAGAACTGTGTACTGGCCGATCCTGTTTTTCATGAGGTCTCTCAGACATCCTCCTCCCTGGGCGCCCGGGGCCGTGGCCGTCCCTGGGGAGTGGTGACATCGTTCATTCGCTCAGCGAGCCTGCACGGGGAACCTGTGGTGCGCCCCTCGGTGTTCTGGGCGTGGGGGGCCGGAGTCCCTGTGAGCACGGGTCAAGAACCCCCTGCGGGAGCTCGAGAGACAGAGTAAGCGACATCTCTGTGTCTGAGCGTCTCTGAGAAGCTGAGTCTGGAAATACCTGGAGCCCGGGGAGGGAGGCCGAGGTCAGAGTGCTGACTCAGACGGGGCGGGGCAGGTCTGTGGGGGAAGCGCTGTCTGAAGACGGGTTACCCGCCGTAGCGTGGTCGCAGCGCTGACCAGACAGCCGCTGGAGGGAGCTGAGCTCCAGTGACAAATTGAGGCAGCCGCAGCCACGTGTCTTTGGTCCGGTGGATACGGCCTCGGCAGGGGAGGTGCTCAGGGGAGAGTTTTTGGGGACTCAGGCCCTGGAGAGTAGACTGGAGGAGGTGAGAGGCCAGCCTTGCTTCCCCGGGTCAGGGGCTGCTCCACGTCTGAGGCCTCTGTCTCAGCTGCCCAGCCCCTCCTGAGCCCTGGTGTGGAGGGGGGAGGGTCTCGGGCCCAGGGAACAGGGTGCAGAGAGAGGCCACAGGGGCCGACGGCAGCGCAGGGAGGGCGTCCGCCTCCGTGCAGGGGCGCGATTCCCGGGTGTGCTGGTGGGAAGGTTGAACTTGCCTTCCCGTGGGTTCCTGGGGCGGGCACGAGTGCAGGGCTGCGTTCAGCATCTCTGCTTCCCGGAGCCGAGCCCAGGGTCTGAGGGTCCGGGACACAGGCAGAGCCCAGGTGTGTGTGTGTGTGTGTGTGTGTGTGTGTGTGTGTGTACGTGTGTACATGTGTACGTGTGTAGATGACCCCGCGGGGTGGGGACCTGTTCCTGAGTTTGTGCAAAGTGAGCCCGGATCCCCCGAGAAGGGCAGCATCAGGTAAGGGCCTCTCGGGCCTGGCTTTGGCTGCAGTCCGTGCTCAGGCCCTGTAACTCGGCTACGGTGACCATTCTTGAGCCTTTACTCTTCCGTCAGTGACAACACCGCCAGCCCACCCACCAGGCAGGATTCAAGGCAGTGCTCCGGGCAGCTCCGCGCCTGGTGAGCAGTTGGGCTTTTTCTTACTCAGCTGTGGCCGTGGCTTCCTGGGGATAGGAATTGTTCTTCCTGCCAGGTGATGGCCACGGGGACTGAAGTCACAGTGAGGTCAGATGGGTGCGGTCACTCCTGGTGCTTGCCAGGAGGATGGTCTCTGACATGACGAAGCAGTGCCCTTCCTCGGGTCTGGCCATTCCCCCTGGGGTGGGAGGCCCCCTGGCAGGGACAGGGCTGGGTCCCCGACAGGGAGAGCGCCCCGTGCCGCATGGTGCCGTCAGAAGAGGTCTGACTGTGGAGGCGCCCGGGGCGGGCGGTTTCTCACGCAGGACCTGCGGCAGGGGTGCTCCGGGCACGCCTGGCACTCCTGTGTGCGCCTGGGTTATCGTTGCCGTCGCCGTTCCGAGTGTGTGAACCCATCTGCCTTTAGAACAGGAGCATCTCTCGTCTGGCCAGAAAGTAGAGGCACGCACGCGGGAGCATAGCCACCCATGCTCAGCGGTAGAAGCTCCCACCGTCGGGGTTCCCTGTGTTGTCAGCGGGACCCTCTGGCGAACCTGCCCCTTCCCGACCTGTTGGAGTTGAGGCAGGTGCCCCTCGTCGTGCTGCTGAAGGGCGGGGGCTGGGCTCCCAGACCGGAAACTGCTGCCGTCCCTGGTGGGTTGCTTGGGAAGAAGCATCGGGAGCCTTCAGTATGCCCGGTGTGGCCTTGGACGAACAGCTTGCTTGTGGGGATTTTGCCTCAGGAAGAAGTCAAACGTGGCTCAGAATACCAGACAAGGGAAAAGATTGTCACCCTGTTCAGAACGAGGAAGGTTGAGCATAAACACGTGCAAACACAGGTACATATGGCGGAAGGCCTTCGGGTTGGCAGACTTTCTGGAAGAGGCTGGGTGGCGGTGTTGCAGGGCAGATTTCAGCGCCTGGTGACTGCTCAGCTCTGCCGATGTAGAACACCAGCAGCCCCGCATGGTTCGGACCCGAGGACAGCGGTTCCCAGCGTGCTGTCCTGTGCCGGCCCTGCCGGAGGCCACTACTTAACGACGTTGGGGACACGGTCGTGATTTCAAAGTGCGATGTGTACGCATGGCAGGTTGGATGAAGGACATTTTCTTACAAAGGGCACGAGAAGGACTAATCATAAAAGATTAATAAATGGGGCCACATTAAAGCTAGGAACTTGCCTTCATCAAAAGACATCATTAGCGGGAAGAAAAGGCAAAGCACGGGGAGGAGGAGTAGAGACTTACGGAGGACTCCCCTGTGGAGTGTGACGTGCCTGCAGATGAATACGACCCAATAGAAAACCAGGCTATGCTCGTCCACGCGTTTCCCGGGTGTGGACGCAGAACAGCTCCGCCAGTCTTCTGGGAAATGCAGAGCGAAGCTACCTTCTTTTTGTCTTTTTAAAGTTTATTTATTTTGAGAGAGAGAGTGAGCGCACATGTGCATGAGTATCAGAGGGGCAGAGAGAGAGGGAGACAGACCCAACCAGGCTCCACTTAGCACAGAGCCCGACTTGGGGCTTGAACCCATGAACCTCTAGATCACGAACTCGGCCGAAGGTAAGAGCTGGATGATTAACTGACCGAGCCACCCAGGTGCCCCAAAGCTGCCTTCTGACAGAGACCACTGCAGGCCCATCGGGATGGCTGAAAAGAAAAAGTTTGTCAACACCGAGTGCTGGCAAGGATGTAGAACTTGCCACAATGCCTCCAGTGGGAGTGTAATCACTTCGGAAAATTCTGCAGCAGAACTTATGAAAGGTGGGCATGGCCAGTGGTTCGCCTCTTCGGTAAATATCTAACAGAATGCACGTCATGGGCCGTGAAGGGCAGGAACGAGAATGTTGAGAACACAGAGTGGGAGCAGTCCACATGTCTGCTGACGGTAGCATGGGATTTGTACGCGGGAACGCACAACAGTGAAAGCTGTTCTTAACATCTTCCAAACATGAGTGAGCTTTTCAAATGTAATGTTGAGTTTGAGCGGCCAGACCGAAAAAATGATTCCATTTGAAGAAGGTTCAGAAATAGGCAACATTTACCCGGTGTTAGAAGTTAGGGACTTATTAGCTCCGGGGAGGAGGTGAAGGACAGTGGTTAGGAGGCTCCCAGGGGCCTCGAGCCATGTGTGGTTATGATAATTCCTCCCGCCGTTTGGATGGCGTGTGCTCGCGTGTTATATTCCAGTATGTGTTTATGGACAAGAGGCTTAACGGTGTGACCCCGGTGTGTGAAAGCAAATGTATGCAGGAGTGTCATTGAGAATCGATGCTCCTAGAAATGCCTCGGGGAAGCAAAGGGGACGGATGTGCTCGCACGACTGAGAAGACGTGGTTGGATTCAGGCCGACCTCGTCAAGGCCAGCGACTCTCCCAGCTCAGCTCTGCAGGTCGGCTCTTTGTGACGGACCCACAGCCTGTGGTTCTCCCGCATGGCCACAGGGCAGCTGCCACAGCTCCAGTCTCTGCACATTCTCCCCGATTCGCAGGAAGAAGCAAAGAAAAGCCGTGGGGCTTGCCTTCTGTGCCTGCATTGGGTCCCCTGTCTGCCTCTGAGCCTGTCAGCCCCTGTGGCCAGTGGGGTGGCCCATCAGGGACGCTCCTGAAGGAAGGGGTTGAGAACAGGGATGTGTGGTTCCTGGAGGATCTTCGGGGCTCTGTGGAAACAAGGGAGGTATAGATGTTCAGCAGCAAACACAGGTCTGCTGCAGATGTGGGAGCATCTTAAAGGCGGAAAATACCACGTGGGATTTATTTGTTCACTTGCTCATACATGAATTCACTTAATGAAAATTTGGCTGCCACGTGGCTGGCGCGGTGAGGGGCTGGCTCTGTGGGGGTCTCGTGCCAGGAGCAGCTGGAGCCCTGAGGGACCAGCCTGGCCTCGGGGGTTGGGTCAGGCGTCCTGAAGGAGTACCGTCGAAGAGACGCTGGAGGGATGAGCAGGAGGTAGCCAGGTAAAGCTTCAGAACATCCAGGGAAGAGACCAGGAGGAAATCTTTCCTCTGTAGGACAGAAGAAGCACTCAATATAAAAGAAACACTTTGTAAGTTGGATTGCATGGAAATTTAAAACTTAGGCTGTTTGAGACAAGGAGGCAGGGCCCAGATTAGGAGAATATAATCTTAATGTGTATTCGCTTCTAGAAGACAGAACCGTAAAACTCACTAGGAAGATAACCTGGTTTAAGAAATGGGCAAAAGATTTGAACAGACACTTCACCAGAGAAGAGAAGCAGTGGCGGCTGGGCACGTGGGAAGATGTTGAACATTGTTAATCATCGGGGATGTGCGATTAAAGCCACTCAGTAGAATGGCTGATATTTATTTTTTTAAGATTTCATTTATTTTATTTTATTTTATTTATTTATTTATTTTAATGTTTATTTATTTTGAGACAGAGAGAGAGACAGAGCATGAATGGGGGAGGGGCAGAGAGAGAGGGACACAGAATCCGAAGCAGGCTCCAGGCTCCGAGCCGTCAGCACAGAGCCCGACGTGGGGCTCGAACCCACGAACCGTGAGATCATGACCCGAGCCGAAGTCGGACGCTTAACCGACTGAGCCACCCAGGCACCCCGATTTTATTTTTTTTTTAAAGTAATCTCTATACTGAGCCTGAGGCTTGAACTCGCAGCCCTGAGATCAAGAGTCACATGCTCTGACTGAGCCAGCCAGGCACCCCCAGAATGCTAATATTTAAAGATGGACAGTACAGGGTGCCTGGGTGGCTCAGTCAGTTAAGCATCTGACTTTGGCTTGGGTCACGATCTTGCGGTTCATGGGTTCAAGCCCCACATCCGGCTCTGCTGACAGCACAGAGCCTGGAACCTGCTTTGGATTCTGTGTCTCCCTCTGTCTCTGCCCCTCTCCTGCTTGTGCTCTGTTTCTCTCTGTCTCTCAAAAATAAATAAACATTAAAAAAATTAAAAAAAGAAACCAATTTGACAGTAAATTTCATATATTAAAAAATAAAATAAAATAAAATAAAAAAAAATAAAATAAAAAAAAAATAAAAACCTTTGGATTTAATCAAAACAAAACAAAAAAAAAAAAAAAAAAAAAAATTAAAAAAAGAGAGGCACCTGGGTGGCTCAGTCGGTTAAGCGTCCGACGTCGGCTCAGGTCACGATCTCGCGGTTCGTGGGTTCGAGCCCCGCGTCGGGCTCTGTGCTGACGGCTCAGAGCCCGGAGCCTGCTTCGGATTCTGTGTCTCCCTCTCTTTCTGCCTCTCCCCCACTTGCGTTCTGTCTCTTGTCTCTCTCAAAGATGAGTAACTATTAAAAAATTAAAAAAGAAAAGACGGGCAATACTATCAGAGAGGGTGTGGAGCATTTGAAATTCTTATCCTCTGTTAGCTGGAGTGTGAAACCACATCATCTCTTGTGAAAGGTCTGGCAGTTTGTTAGGAAACGAAACGTGTACATGCTCAGGGAGCCAAGGCTCCACTCCTAGGTGTTTAACCACGAGAGAGGAAAGCTTGTAGCCATAAAAGCCTTGTACGAGAATAGTAGCAACAAGCTGTATTCATAGTAGCCCCGAACTAGAAACACCCCAGACGCTCGGCAGGAAGTGAGTGGCCAGCAGGCCGCGGGGTCTCCGTGCGGTGGAGAAGTGAGCCGAGGGATGGGTGCCGGTCCCCTCGTCAGTTTGGAAAAATCGCAAAGACGCCAGGCCGAGCGGACACAAAGCGCGGGTCCCCGAATGATTCCATTTGCGTGACGTTCTAGGCCAGGCCGGGGCGGTCCGCGAGGAGTCGTGCGGCTCCCTGGGCTCTCCTGGTTGAGAGGGGGATGAGCACAGGGGAAGGTTTTGGGGAGACAGAGATTCTCCACGTCTTCACGGGGGGGCCGTAGTGACGCAGCTGTGTACCCTTGTCAGATGTCATGGAAGGGTTTACTTGAAAGAGGCACATTTCATCTTACGTGTGACATGTCGGTAATGTTGATTTAAAAAGCAGAAGCAAAGAGGGGCGCCTGGGCGGCTGTCGGTTAAGTGTCAGACTCTTGATTTCGGCTCAGGTCCTGATCTTATGGTTCGTGGGTTCAAGCCCTGCGTCAGGCTGTGCGCTGACGGTCTGGAGCCTGCTTGGGGTTCTCTCCCAAGCCCTCTCCCTCCGTCTCTGCCCCTCCCCTGCTTGGGCTCCCTCTCCCTCTCCCTCTCAAAACAAAAAAATAAACTAAAAGCTAAAGAAAGCAGAAGCAGCGAAATAAAAAGCACGTACAACACCGACAGTCTGGCCCTGGAGACTGGGCTCTTCGTGACCACCCTGAGCCGCCTGGTCCTTCTGGGTTTGAGTTCACTTTATGTCCTGGGATTGCGGCTGCCAGTCGCCCACGAGTCTTTGGAGAGAGGAGGAAATCTGCATGAGCGACGATCTCTCCAGATGTGCGTACGTGTGTGTGTGCGCGCCCACACATGCACATGCCTGTGTGTACGTTGTATGTATGCATGAGCACACACGAGCACCCGCATGTACTCTGGTCAGAAGACCGTGCAGACTTCCGAGTTCTCTGAGGCTCGCGAGCCGTTTAGAACCAGAGGTTCATCTCAGTCCTGTTCTCGAACAGCACGGAGTTCAAGCCTGGCTCCCGTCTGACGCCCACTCCTGTGGCCACGGGTCAGGTTTGGCGGGCGTGGTGGAGGCTGTGAGCGTCTGAGCCCGAGCCGCCCGTCCGGTGCCTCGGAGGCCGCCTCCCTGATGTGCTTCGTGTCCGTTTCCGCTTACCGTCCTCGTCCCCCTGTTTGGGAGCGCCACACCCAGTTAAGACCCTTTGGATTTCACACTTTGTGAGTCGGCATTAACCGTACCTACTTTTTGTTCTTGTTCTTTCTCTCACCCAGGGTTACCTTCCTGCCAACGTGGAGCGAAGACCAGCCACGCTCCAGAGAAAGCAGAAAGAATACTTTGCGTTCATCGAGCACTATTACGACTCCCGGCACGACGACGCTCACCAGGACACCTACAGGCAGGTGGGCGCCTGTCCCTCGCTCCACGTCCCGTGAGGGGCCCTGGCCTGGTGATGGTTTGCGGGAGGGGCTGTTTGCTCTGGCGCGTTCCTAACCGGGCCACGGATTTGTGTTTGCTGACGAATGAACAAGTGACGGTGTGCTCCTGCTGGTAGTGCTTTGCTCATCTCCGGTTCCTTCTATAAAAGTGACGAGGATGTTTTTAATTGGAGTTGCAGAGCGGATGCCCGAGGTCCCCTGCTGGTGCCCTGACACGTGCCTCGGGAGCCGCCCGGCCTTTCTTGTGTCAGAGAGCTGCTCTTGGGCCCGTAGGACCCGGACAGGCATGTCGCTGGACCGATCAGAGGAGGAGAGTCTCCGTGGGCTTTGTGGGCCCTGACTCTCTGGGGCACGGAGGGGTGGGGTGTGGGTAGACGAGAGCTGACTGGGCAGCTGGACTGGGGGGGTGCAGTTCATCTCCAGCAAAACGTGTAGCCAGGGTATCATTTCTGCTCCCTCGTTGAACACAAAATGGTGTAATTATGGCTTCTTGAACAGTTGACAGTGTGTATGAGGGGAAGAACCCTTACATTTGATTTATAGTTCAGAGTGCATTCAGAATTTGCTGTTAGAAAAGCTCATTGAGGACTTTGTCATTCTTGCTGTCTTTGTAATGTGTGAAATGCAGAATGGTTTGTGCTGCATTCATTCATTCGTTCATTCATTTTTGCGCTGTGTTTAAGCAAAAAGGTGGTTCTTAACTGATAGCTCTGCTTCCTGTTTCTTCAGTCAGCTTCTGACTTTCCCGAGACACGTTCGTACTGAATATTTCCTTTTGGAAACCCTCCTTCTAGGTGAAGGAGCCTTGCCGAATCTTTCTGCCTCAGGTACGGGCTCTCCACATCTCTTCGTCACTTTGGTGTAGATCTGTTACACACGTCCCAAGACAGGCCTTCCCTCTGATTGGTGACCAACAGTTCTTTAAGGGAAATGGATTCTGAGAAGATCTTCCTCATGGAGGGGAAATGGTCGAGCTTGGGGGGCGAGCGCCATGCGAGAGAGCAAGGACCCGGGAGAGGCCCTTCTGGGGCGGGGCCCTTGCCTCTGGCTCCTTGGCGCTCCAGGGCGCAAGGCGCTGCTTGCCTGGCACCCTGAGAAACGGATTTAAGATAGATTGCACTTGGATTTGGTTGGGGCAATAGTAGCTTGCCTGCTTTCTCTTTCTACTTCACTAATTCTAGGGAATGGTTCCACTTGGTATTGTTTTGGATGTGTTTTTGATACATTTTTATTCGAGGAAAAGACTTCCAAAGGATGACACCTAGCATCTATCTGTGAGATTTACCAGACTGTATTCTGTTACGAATTTCTTGAGGGAGAGTTAATTAAATACAGGTCGCATGTGTCTTTATTCAGTTACGATGATAGGTAATAAAAAGCTTCTGTGTTGTTGTGAATTCCCCAGATGTTTTTGCGATAACATCGCGGAGAAAACCGTAATCCGCGGCAGTGATGTCGGCTCGCTTTGCCGCCAAGCAGGCCCGCCTCGCGTGTCCAGCCCCTTCCCGTTGGCACAGACGGCAGGTGTAGGTACGGTGCCCACTGGCCCGCCCACCGGAGTGTGATGGCACGGGAGCCGTGTTCTGAGGGTGGCCCTTGAGGGCGCCCTGGGGCAGGGGACGTGGTCGGACTAGGGTCGTCTGGCCCCCGGTCTGGACTGCACCCCTCCCTCTCGGCACTGCCGCCCGTAGGCCCACGCTTCTTCCATTCCTCCCCGTGTTGCTCAGGGGGCGTGGGGCTGATGGTTTCCTCCGGGCCGTCTCCTGCCCTCTCTCGCTTTCCTGCCCGCTGTCCTTCAGTGCCGCCCCGAACACCGAGTCCACTGGCCCCCGGGCCCCTCCTGGTCCTCTCCCCGGGCGGGTGCTGCCGATGGGCTGCTGGCGCCCGGGTTCTCGCCGAGGGAAGGGCTCCAGGCAGGGACCCGTCAGTGGGGAAGCAGCCGCCACGCCTCGCATCGGCGCGGTTGATGGCCTCCACCTCAGGTGGTCTTCACCAGGGAAGCCTCCGGGGGATGTGGCAGGCACCTTCTAGACAAGGATGCTGGGCCCCGGGCCTCAGTCATGGTGCCCAGGCTGTCGTGCCCGTGAGGCAGAGCGAGGATGCTGTCCTGTTCCCGTGGATAGTGGAGTCCTTGTGGGCACGTACTGACGGGAACGAACCTGAGCATTGGCTCCTTCTCGGCATTACGATGTGCACGTCTTCCTTCAGCCTCTGTGGCCTCCTCCTGGGTGACTGGGGACGGTGACGGTGTTGGCCAGGGGCGGACGTGCCCGTGGGACGTTGGGAGCCGGCCCGTGGCGCCAGCTCAAGCCCCGAACGTTCTTACTCGCTGCTGCTTGGACCTGCGGGTGTCGTCGTCTGCCGTGTCGGGGGCTTCGTTAAGGCTCTCGGGTCAGGCGGCGCGCAAGCAGGGATCGGCCGATGCTGGCAGAGGTTTTTGAGTGCTTCCTTTGAAAAGTGCCCCGGGTCCCCACGGACTCTGTGAAGTGGAGAAAAACGTGGCCTGGGCGCCAAGAAGAAGCTGTCACGGCCGAAAACTCGTCCGCTATTGATGTACCTGAATTGCTCCCGTGTCCGAGGCCGGGAATCAATGTTTGCTAATTGCTATGGATTCTGTTACTAAATAGCCGAGGGCCCGCTCTCTTCCTGATCGGGCAGCACGTGTTTGCGCGGGAAGCGTCGGCAAGCCCTCGTGCTGGGCCCGTGCGGCTAGAACCTGCCCCCTCGAGCACTCGGCCACGGGGGAGTCGGTACTTTCGGGGCGGGAGCGGGTTCGAGTCCCGGGTCAGTTCATCGCCGATGAGCACTGCTCTTACGCCGACATCTGTCACCTTTGGAAATAACACCTCTCTCCCTGCATCCGCAGATCCACATAGACATCCCTCGCATGAGTCCGGAGGCGCTGATACTTCAGCCCAAAGTGACCGAGGTAAGAGCCAGGATCGCAAGTTCCTGTGGACGGTGTCTCCCTGGGTCGGGGCGGTGGGTGCCCTCGGAACTAGCGACGTGGTTTGTGCGGTTGGGGTGCTTTACCCACAGCCCCTGTGGGGTGGCCCTCGAGAATGTAATCACGGGCAGGAGTCGCTGTTCTGTGTGTGGCGTTGACGCGTACGGAAGACACGGGTAGGCGTGCGTGCAGTGCGCGCACGTGTCCTTCCCCACCTGCGGGGAGAGCCCCACTCACGTCGGACCCGTGGCCTTGGAGCCGCCCACGGTGCCTACCCTGCTCTTGAAGGGCCCCCGCGACGTGAGCGGCCCCCTGACTTTGTGATCCCGTGACCTCAGCCCGTGTCCCGTGGCCTTCTCTCTGCAGCTCGTGTTTTTCTTCCACATCATTTGCTAACATTCAGCTCATCTGTGTGTCCTCTTGGGCGATCGTCCGTCAGTCAAATACTGCACACTTTCTGTGGCTTTTTCCTGTCGCCGGACGTCTGGCTCGTCTGACGTGTTGTGATCAGGCCCTTCTCTGGGGCGTTGAGAAGTAGAACGGTTGTGCTGGGGTGGGGGTGGGGGTGAGCCCGGGAGCCTGTCAGGCCTGGTGTCAGTGTGCTCCCGGGGGAGCTGCCCTCCTCAGACGCTCGCCTGTGGGGTGTTCGAGTCCCGCACTCCGTGTCCATGCTCTTCGTCCACGCACCGCATCCACGGTCAGCGTCCATGCTCCTTGTTGTTCTAACTCTTGTCCACACTCCTCGTTCCATGTCCCCCTCACTCTGGTCCACGCCTTGTGACCACGCCCCTCGTCCTCCTCATTCCTGTCCCGCCAGCGGGCCTTCTCCTCCTGGTCGTCATCTCCATGTCTCTCCTTACTGGTGGCCGTGATCTCTTCCTGTGTTAATGTTTCCGTGGTCCCTTTTCGGGGGGGTGCTGCCCTCTGTCTTTTGCCCATTTTTCTTGTGGGCGGTTGATCTAGTTTTTTATTGGCTGCCGATCCTAATGTGTTAGGGATTCTAAATCTTTGTCAGCTTGCACGTCACACGCGTCCTCTCCCATCCTGTGGCTGCTTCTCACTTCCTTCTGGGTGGCGTTGACGACCGGAAGTTCTTCGTTTCAGTGCGGCCGAACTTCACGGCCCCTTCATTTCTGGTTGGCACTGCTGTGCCTTTCTTGAGAAATCTACACGTACCTTGTGTAGTCAGTCCGCTCCCATAGGTTCATCTGAAGCTTTGCTCGTTTGTCCTTCACACTCCCGTTTTTCATTCGTATGTACTCACCGGCTGCTTACAAGGTGAGGTCGCCCTCCAGTGAGCTCTCCCCTGAAGTGACCTGTCAGGCCCGGCCTCAAGTGTGGCCTCCAGCTTGTCTCCCCGTGTTTGCAGCGTCCCTTCTGGTGTGCGTCCTCCTTACGCCTGCATACGTGCGTCTTTGTTCTCTGTCTTGTCCTAGAATTCAAGGGGTCTTCCCTCGACACCCACCTGCCGGCGAGTTCAGCCTCGTCCCGAGTCCCACGGCTGCCGGGGCCCTGGTGCCCGTGGTCCTCTCCAGGCCTCAGGCCTGTGCGCTCCCACCCGACTCTCACAGTCAGACTCCCGGGACTTGCTTGTTCCGTTTTTGTCTTTACTGTCTGTCTGATGCGCAGAATCTGTAGATCAGATGGGGGGAATTGACGTCTTTATGGAATCCTCTTTGTTGTCGTGAATATGCACCGTCTGCATTTTTAGGCCATTTGTGACGCCTTTCAGTGTACCTGTAAAATTTGTCCCGGGAAAGGTCTTGTGTGTGTTTTATTAGATTTATTCTTAGTTATCACATTTTTTTGTTACTCTCGTAAATGGTATCTCTTTAAAGTGGAATGTTTTTTACTTACGGTTTGAGACACTTGTTTGCGTCTTGAGTGCTCCGGCAAACACACTTTTAAACTCTCCTGTCTCTTATATGCTTAGTAAGTTTGTTGAACGAAAATCCTGGATTATGAAAGCAGAAGTGCCTGTGGATTATAGCACACAAAAGGAGAGAATTAGTTTCCCACAGAAGCAGGCGTCTTGAGGCGGTTGCTTTTGATGGTCCTTCTCAATGGTTGTGCTTAACCGTATCTGCAAAACGAGGGAGAACATATCATGACCTCTTTTTTACTTATTTTTTTTAATGGAAAATAGAGTCTGCCACAGACCTTCGGTTTACCGTCATTTTTATATTTTTCCTACCACTTGACACGTCGCTCGTAGAGGAGAGCTGGCAGGGTCGTGGCGGCTCGGCTCAGAGGGGTCTGCCGCAGACAGCAGGCGGCCTGGCGGGACGGGGGGTGCGTTCCTGTCTCCCGCACGGGCTCCCCCTGGCGGTGAGGCGGCTTTGCCGCTGTGCTCGGCGTCACCCCCTGGGGCCCCGGCTGCCGCTGTAGCTTCTCCGCACCGCGTTTCCCTTCCACGTGCAGGAGTGAGGAGGGCGCGCCCGTCCCCTTACCGCTCTTCCCTAGAAGGTGCTCCCGGTACCTGTGCTTCTGTCCCGCGGGCCGGAACTTAGTCACGTGGTTGTACTTGACCGTCTGGAACCGGGACAGCGTGACTCGGATTTTAGCTGGTTCGTGTGCCTCGCTGACGTCTGGGCCTTCTGACCGCCCAGAAGAAGGGTTTCGGCACATCCCCCATCTACCCACACTTTCCTGTCCCTCCAGTAGGGGATGCGCAGTCCGCTCGGTTCGCCACCCGCCCCCCTCCCACACAACTGTCCGCTTCCTCCTGTGGGCTTTCTTGAGGTCTGGTGGCCGGACAGTAAAGTGTACCCATTGTAAGTGTGCATTTAGATTGGTTTTGACACCTGTGCTTGGGACTATGACAGCCCCTTGAATCACGATAGAACACTTCCATCACCCTGCAAAGTGGGCTCGCTTCCTTTGCTGTCAGCCTCCTGTCCCCACCCCTGCCCGTGTAAGTCCTGATCTGCTTTCCGTGTCTCTGGAGCTTTGCCTTTTAAGAATTGCGTGCAAACGGAATCCCACAAATTCCAGACTTTCGTGAGTGCCTTCTCTTAGTGCTTAGACGCGCGTGCACGTTGTCGCACTGCTGCTGGGTAGGACGCTGTTGTCGGACGTGTCCTGGCATGGTGACCCGTTTGTCGGTTGGTGGACACCTGGGCTCTTTCCAAGTGTGGGTCTTCACACAAAACAATGTGCTACAAACCTTTGTGTGGAGATCTGGTGAAGGCCCCTGCTCGCCCTTCTGCGGCGAGGACCTAGGAGCAGGGTGCTTGTGTGGTGTGAGTGGGTGTGTGTCTACTTCATTAGAGACCGCCAGACGATTCTCCAAGGTGGCTGTGCCGGTCGGCGTGCCCGCCAGCGGTGCGTGGGAGGGCTTGTGCTGTATCCTTAGCGGTACTCGGTACCGGCAGGCTTTTTAATGTCAGCCGTTTCCTGGCGGGCGTGTGATGGTACCTTGCGGGCTTATAACTTGCCTTTCCCTGGTGACTGGCGTGTGTTGTTACGTGTGCTGGTTTGCCACACGCGGGTCTTTGATGGAGGGTCCGTTCCGTCTGTTGCTCGCCGTTGAATTGCTTTTAGAATCTTCAGCCTGCCTGTTCTCTGGGCTAGCTTGGCCCGGAAATCCCTGTTTTATGGGAGCTCAGCTAGATTCAGGGGCCTCAGGCTCGCCTACCTGCCGAGAGGGAGGCCTGGAAGTGAGCAGAGCGGATGGAGTCGGGCTGGATGGCCGTCACCCGGTGGTTCTCGGCCAGAGAGCAGAGGCGCAGCCTCGGTCGGGGGGTCACCGCCCCCCGCCCGTCCCCACGGTGGAGCGGGCCCCAGGGGACAGCAGGCCTCCGCGGTGTCTGTTTCGGCCGAGCTCTGGTGCGAGAGCTGCACGTGCCACAGAGCCAGCTGCTCCGAACAGCTGACCGGATCCCCATCTCTCCCTCGCCCGTGACCCCTGAGGGTCTGGGTCCCTCTGGGCCTTCAGACCTTACCTGGGAGGTTGCCTCATCAGACGCTCCACATGCCCGCAACGCTCTCCTACCCCATTCACGCCTGGTGTGTGCGGCCTGACTGCTTGTTCGTGACGCCACTCGCTCACCCTGTTTGTCGGCTCCCGGAGAGCAGGGCTGGGGCCCTCGCGGTGACGGTGCCCAGAGCATCTCCTGGAACCTCATGGGAGTCAGAAGATTTTGTCGAAATTGGTAATTACTGTTTTCATCCGATGTCATTGTTTGAAAGTAAAATTCGTAAGTTTTTGGCTGCTTGTTTTTTTGGTCTCCTGTCCGGTGTTGAGCTCACTCAATCTGTTACATGAAAACACACAAGTTCTGACCTGTGGGCCCGTGGCTACCATGGAGGGTGCAGTGAATTTATTAGGGGAATGATATTCAAATATCCCTATTGGGCCTTTTCTACTGATAAGTTTACCGTCTACCAAGTGACTTTTCCTTCGTGGTTATTATATTATCTGCCCTCTGGTTATCTGCTTCTTAGAGCAATGTCACAAATTAGGGAAATAAGATGCTTTTTCCAGTTAGCCACGGAGAAGCGATGTCTCGTTACATTTAAACAGACGCGGAGGATAATGAAACATGCAGGCTTTTAAAACCACATTATTTACGTGCAATTCTTAGAATTAGCGTGACGAGCTTTCCATGGCCCTGAAGGATGGGCATTTTCTAGGCGGCAAATAGAAGCAGTCGTTCAGAGTGGACTCTTACTGCGACCGTGCGCTTGGCGTAGACTGATTGTGCCTGGAGCCGCGTGGGCCCGCCCACAGCAGGGCCGGTGGTGGCCGGGAGGAAGACCGCCTCTGGAGGCCCCGGAGTTGGCTCTGGGGCCACATCGAAGTGGGTTTCTGACGCTCGCATCTGGAGGACCACTCCTCAGCAGCCCGCTGTGCTTGGCCGGCCCCCTGACCCCCGACCCCCGTCTCAGCTGAGCAGGCCAGCCTCACCTGCTCCTGCCCCGGTGACCCAGGAGCGCCCTTGTGTCTCCCGCTCCAGCCCCCGGGCGGGGTTGTGGCAACTGCCCTTTCAGAGTCCCTGTCCCGTTAGACCACCCTCGGAGGGGCGGCGGCCTTCACGCCCGTGGTCTCCATCCCTGCTGCCCGGCAGGCATCTGCTGGTGAGAGTCAGTGCATCTGTGAACCGTCTGCTGGGATTCTGGCCACGGCTGAGGCCCCCGCTATGTCTGCTAGGACCGCGCAGGCTGTGAGGGCAGGACCCGGGGCCCTTGTGTCCCCTGGTCCCCGCAGCCTGGTGCTGGGGCAGCGGATGAGCGAGTGGCACAGTAGAGCACACGCTCGTCACGTGTGGCCGTTCTGCAGGTCCTTCCACGTGCCAGGTGACACCGGAGGGTCCTCACGGCCTGGATGCGCGTGGGTGGTGGTTGGTGTCCCACCTGTCCACGGCCTCTCACCCCTCGTCTCTTTGTTCGGGCTCCTCACTGGGCCTCTGCCCGCCAGCGGTGGGAATGCGGTTTGCGAGAGCCCAGGGAGTACTTGGGTGTTTTGTAATCAGTCCACCGAAGTCTCCTCGGACATGTTTTGGGAATCGGGTCCGTAGATCTTTCTTCTCCTGTCTCTTTGTTTTTCTGGTAAAATCTACCAGTGCAGAGGGATTTCTGTAACGTTTATGTTCACATTTAAGGAAATAATGAAACATTAACGTGTAGGTGCCCACCGTTAGCTGAAGAAAGAGCAGGAGCTAGCATCTGTGAGGTCCCCTCTGTGTCCCTCCCACACGTCTCCCGTCTCCCAGCCAGTGACTGTCTTCCTGCCTCTCTGTATGGTTTTATCACGTGTTTATATGCGTATGCATGTTTTTGCCCTTTATGGTTTTTATTTTTTAATGGGATTATTCTAAGTATATGTGTGGTTGCCCTTTATATGGCAGCATTTGGTGTTTTTTTTTCTTCCCCCCGCATTTGAGAGAGAGAGACAGACAGACAGACAGAGTGCAAGCAGGGAAGGGGCAGAGAGAGAGGGAAACACAGAATCTGAAGCAGGCTGCAGGCTCCGAGCTGGCAGCACAGAGCCCGACGCGGGACCTGAACTCACGGATCGTGAGATCATGACCCGAGCCCAAGTTGGACCCTCAACTGACCGAGTCACCCAGGCACCCCAAGACAGCATTTGGTTTTAAGCGTTACCCGTCAGTGCCTGTGGTTGGAGGTCACTTCTCAGTGCTGTGTTGCATTCTGCTGCTCAGTCTGTGCACTGAGCCCTCCAGTCTCGTGTTGCTCGAGCATTTGGGCCAAGTTCATCGCTGTGTGTTTTCTCAGGGCGTCGCTGTGCACGTGCCTCTGTGCGTGCGTGAACGCGTGCACCTGTGTGTGTGTGTGCACGCGCGCGCGCGTGTGTGGAGAGGCCCCGGGGGCGGGTGCTGGGATCGCACTGGGTCACACCAGGCGGTCGTGCTGGGGGAGTGTCCCATGCTGACCCTCACCACCACATGGGACTGTAAGGCCGGGTCCCCCGCTCTGGCCAGGGGTAGGAGGTGCGTCCCGTTGGGCTTTTCACTTGAACCTCCGTGAGTGCGGATGAAGTGAAGTATTTTTTCTTCGGTTTCTTGCCCATTTGTGTTTCTTCTCTGGTGAAGTGCTTCTGTTCCCTGTCCCTGGGGTGCTGGTGTCTGGTTGGTTCTGCCGACGGAAAGGAGTTCCTGATCTGTTCAGGGCGCGGAGTCCGTCGTGGGTGTGGATGCACCCGGGCGCCCCCTTCAGTTAGTGGCTTGTTCTTCACTCGTGGTGACGAGAAAGTCTGAATTTACCGCCGCCCGTTCCCCCGTCTTCTCCTTTACGCGTATATGCTTGTTTGTGTCCTAAGACCTCTTTTTCAACCTCGAGATTTCAGAGAAGTCTGAGCTCTCTTCCCAGAGTTTTGAAGTTCTGCCTTTTACATTTAGCAGCACAGTCTGTTTGGAATCCACTCTGCGTGGTTCGCCGCGGTCGGCTGCTTTCTGAGCACACGTCCCTCCAGGAGAAGCCGCCCGCGCCGATCAGCTCTGTGCTACATCAGAATCCCGCACACGTTGGGCTCCTTCTGGGCTCCTCTGGGCCGCCGCTCCGTGTGTCCATCGTCCCTGTTCCGGCTTCCTCCTGTCTAGGTGTCCTGGTCTCGCTGTCTTGCTGTCTTGCAGGCCAGGCTGCCCGAGCCTGGCTGTTGTTTATGGGCCTTCGTATAAATGTGAAATCAGCTCGTTATAGCTTCGTGTAAATTCTGGAAGTCACGCCGAATCTGCCGATCAGTCGGGGAGAACTCACATTTTGTTTCTGTGTTTGTTTAGCTCTCCTGATCTTTTATTTCTAGACAGTGTTCTTTTTCTTGTCTTGCATTGATACTCTCTAGAAAGGCTGTTGACTTTTGTCAGTGAACCTTCTACCTGGCAAGTCTTACCTTGTTCCCCAATTCAAGTATTTTATGTGTAGATGTGGTTGAGGCTTTACAGAAGTTAATCGTATTACTTTGTGAATAATGGCAGTTTCTTTTTTTCTGTTTTGCTATATATTTTTCTTTATTTGTTTTGTTTTGCTGTTTGTTTTTATTGTTTTTTCTTTTTTTTTGCTGGCTCAGACTTCTTACCACAACCAAACACAGTGGGGGAAGCAGGTATCCTGCTGTCACTCCTGGTCGCGTTGTGCTGACTTGGGATATTTTCTCTAGGCATTACAGGTGCTCTTTATCACGTGAGGGATGGTGCCTTGCTCGTGGTTTTAAAGTCACAAATGGTGCTGAGGTTTATCAATTCCTTTCCCTGTCATCTGATAGGAGAATACATTTTTGCTCCTTTATCCTCTAAATGTGGTGGATTTTATTCCTGGCCTTCCTGGCACTGAGGCGACTGATCCGAGGTAAACGCGGGTTGTGTGGGATGGACGGGTTCAGTGACTTCAGGAGCAGGTAGGTGGCCGTCTCACGGGCCACCCTGCCAGAGGGGAAGTCTGGTGGCTCCTGTGTTTGAAAAATGCTTCTTTCTGACTGGCCCCCAGTCACTCTCGCCGCTGTGACATGTGGCCATGTCGTGTTGAACGTTTGGTCAGGTGACAGTGGCACTGTGATGTTGTGTTTGACAGTGTTGCTGCTTTTCTGTCCTTCAGTTTTGAGCGTAGTGAGATGTCTGGGTCGGCTCACCTATCAAACACCTGCCTTGAGCACAGAGCGTGGGGCATAAATCGTCACATTTGAAGGAGGTCAATGTCGAGTCATTCAAACGCCACACCATTGCTGGCTTTGGTGCTGGCACCATTGCTGGCTTTAAGAGAGTCCTACGTTATTGACCACGTTGCGGCAAATAATCAGGGGCAGTCCTGGTGTATATTTTACGTGATAGGTGGTTGTCTTTTATTTATTTTTTAAAATTTTAATTAAAAAATTTTTTTTAATGTTTGTTTTATTTTTGAGAGAGAGACAGAGTGCAAGCAAGCAGGGGAGGGGCAGGGAAAGAGGGAGACACAGAATCCGAAGCAGGTTCCAGGCTCCAGGCTCCGAGCTGTCAGCACAGAGCCCGACTCGGGGCTCGAACCCACGAACCGCGACATCATGACCTGAATGGAAGTCGGACGCTCAACCGACTGAGCCGCCCAGGTGCCCCAGGTGGTTGCCTTTCAATGCTCATTTTGGATTTGTCACGGGCTCTTACTTGGTGTGTTCATCAGGTGTTAGAACTCACGTGGGGGCGGTGTTCCTTGGGTCGTGTTGCAAACACTTGCCTTGTAATAATTCCTTCTTTCTGGGCCACGTTGCTCCGGGGTTTCCGGGGACGCGGCCCCCGCAGCTCTCCCAGCACAACTGCGGATCTGCTGTTGCTCTCTGCCCAGAAGTTATCTCCACGGTGCTTTCTGTGCTGTGAAGTCACACAGCTCACGTCTATAGTGCCGTGTTTTCAGATTTCTGAAATCAGAGTTTTGTGAGTCCTCGTGAGCACAGCGACGTTTTCCATTTACGTGGATTTCATTTTGTAGAATGCAGAGTGGCTCGGCGCCCCGAGCGCCCCAAGCGCTGCCCCGGTCCCACCTGGGGAGCCGTGGAGGGAGCCGCAGGTTTGCAGAGTGGAGCCGGGCAGCGCTGCCCTCCCAGGAAAGGTACTTCCAAAAGTACCTAAGTTAAAGTTGGAACTACTTTTAATGAATTCCTGCTCTGTAACAAAGACGAGAACATCAGGACCGTGGGCAGAACTTGAATAGCCTGTAAGACCCAAGGCGTGTTCATTGTTTTTTTAAATTTTTTAAAATTTTTATTTAACATTTATTTATTTTTGAGACAGAGCATGAATGGGGGAGGGTCAGAGAGAGAGAGGGAGACACAGGATCTGAAACGGGCTCCGGGTTCCGAGCTGTCAGCACAGAGCCCGACGCGGGGCTCGAGCCCACGAACCGTGAGATCATGACCTGAGCCGACATCGGACGCTTCACCGACTGAGCCACCCAGGCGCCCCGCAGGGCGTGTTCATTGTTAGAGCCGATGCAGCTCGTTCTGGTTTCACCCAACATCTCGGTACATGGGGCATCCTGCCTTTATTGTCCTGTGGCAGGTGATACCGCCGCTGAAGCTGATGGCACGACATTGACTCCACATTTACTCGGGCCCGTGTGCTGTGACCGCCTCTCTCCCCCTCCCCGGGTGCTCCTGCCTGCCCTGCCCCCGCTAGTCCTGTGCCAGCCAGTGCCACCTTTCTTGCCACAGCCGCTGGCAGGTCACCCGGCCCTCTGGCAGACCACGCTGTGGGGCCGTGGCCCCCTGAAGAAGTGCCGGGGGGTGGTCCGTGTCCTCAGCATCGTGCCGTCGCAGGGCAGGGTGCCTGAAACAGTAGAGACGCCATCAAGTCCCCAGGAAACCCGGCGTGTGTGGTGCCGAACGTTCTTGCCGTGCATGGAGTCCGGGAAGACAGCCCCAGGGAGGGTGCTTTGTGGGGACGCTTGAATTTGGAGGTGAATTGCTGGTGGTCCCCATTTCCGAGTTCTGGGGAGCGTCCATGTCCTGACCTGGCCCCTCAGAAACCTTGTGGGAAGAATGTTCCCAATCCCAGCCGGGGCCGCCCTGCCTCCCTGGTGCACCCACCTTGTGCAGGCAGGCAAGGCAGGCCTGGGCTGGGGTGCCTGTGGTCCGGCAGTGTAGACGGGGCTCTGCCGGAGGATGAGCTAGAGCCCCAAGCCCAGCTGCCTGGGCACGTGGAGGGAAGCTCCTGTGGCAGTGCCCCGCGGCCTCCCTGTGCGGGCCCCGGGGGCCGGGCTGGCCGGGCGCTGGCTCCACGCTCCTGAGGCCGCTGGCCAGCTGGCTGGGCCTCTCCTCCCGATTCCTGGCTTGGCCCCTCTGGCTTTTGATCCTTGATTTTGGTGAACTGCTGTCTCTTCTCGCTTTTTGCCCTGGGGGACTTCGCACTAGCTCTGGCCTCTGGGGGCTCCTCTGAGCCTGGGCCCCGGGGGAGCTCTGGGGAATCGGGCTCTGTTGTGGGGTCTGGGGCAGTGAAGGGTCTGGCGGTGGCCTGGAACGACCTATTCTCCCGGCACCTCCCTCCTTAGGGTGGGGTGGCGGGGGGCATACAGGAGTCATTTTTCCTTGCGGTTGTTCCGTTGCTGTTGTGGGGGCGCCTCGGTAGAGGATGAGACACGAACGTCCCTCACAAGATTTCTCTCGGATTCTGCTTTTAGCTGAGACCGTGTGAGGGAACCACAGGGCGCTGGGGCTGGAGAAGCCGGCAGGAGCGAGTGCCTGCCCCCAGCTCGTCTCCAGGCCCGTCGGGGGCTGTGAATTCAAGGGAACTGGTGCTTAATCTGTACCCCTTTGAAGGGTCATGTTGTGAACTTTGAAAGCACCTGCTTGGGAAAGGTGATAGGAAGGCAGTTCCTTGTGATATCTTTGACCAGCCTGAGAGCAAAAGCTTGGAAAGGGCTCCACGCAGGCTTTGAACAGGAACCGCAGGTGTTTGATGCGGGTTAGGAGCCCGCGGCCCGCGGCGTGGGGAACGGGGTCCTTTTTCCTCGTGACTCGCCCTGAGCAACGTCTGATCTGTGGGCGGCTCATTATGATGGCCATCAAATGGCAAAATATTTTCGGGGTGACCCTCAGAGGTCCGGTCCCGATGTGCTCACGGTCACGTGCGCTTTCCTGGTCTGTGAGGCGGTGATGGATGCTCAGGCGGGGAGCACTGTAGCTCGAGCCATCACAGATCTTGTTATGAGCTGGGCTGAGGTCGTCGAGGTGAGCTGTCGGTGGGGGGGGAGGCAGTGGGGGCGCTGGGGCCCCGGGCACGGGACGATGTCAGGTGAGTTGGGGAGGGAGTTCTGAATGATTCTGAATGACTTGGACTCAAACCTGTGCTAGTTTTTGTGATTTTAAGCGAAAGCAAAGCAGGGGTGCCCGGGGGCTCAGTCGGTTGAGCGTCTGACTCTTGGTTTTGGCTCAGGTCGTGACCTCATGGTTTGTGGGTTCGAGCCCCATGTTGGGCTCGGCGCTGAGAGCACGGTGCCTGCTTGGGATTTCTCTCTCTCTCTCTCTCTCTCTCTCTCTCTTCCCCTTCCTTGCTCATGCGCACGTGTGCGTGCGCTCTCTCTCTTTTTCTCTCTAAATAAATAACTTAAAGCAAAGGAAACTCGTAAAGTGTTTTAAGGCAAAAAAAAAAAAAAAAAAAAAAAAAACAAACAAACAAACCAGGATAAATCCTAGTAAGAAGAAGGAAAGAGAGAAAGCAGCCCTCAACCCGATAGCTGCACATGTCGTGTCTGAGGAGGCCTTGGCGGCCCGGCCTGTGGTCGTGGCCTTCCTCCCTGCATGGCCTCTGGCGGGCGAGTTAGTTTTGCTGTCTGCAGATTTAGGTCTGTCCCTGGGGTCCTGCAGCAGCCCTGTCTCCTGGGGCCACTGGGCCCCTGTCCCATTCCGGTTTCTGCAGCCAGCCCCCCTGGATGGGAGTGGGGATGGGAGCCGGAAGGGGGGGGCCTGCCCACTGCTGGAGCCGGGGGAAACTCTGCGGTGTGGCTGGGTTCACGGGTGTGCCTGGGGGCCCTTGGGGGGGGGTGCTGGGATTCTTGCTGCCCCACGCTTCCTGCAGGCCCCCTCTGCCCGGCTGCGTGGCGCCCCTCCACACGACACCGTCCTCAGCTTGCAGGCGGCTGGGACTTAATGCTGCTCTGGTCCGGATCTGTGGGCTCCCAGTGGCACCAGACGTTCTCTCTACGCGGAAATCTTTTCTGCATTATTGCAATTAACGGAAAGCTTTTCCTTGGGGGTCTAGACGAGGCTGATCTGTGTGTCACCTTGTAAAAGAGATGCTTCTGCCTGCCACCGTAGAGGGATGGCTGCCGTCTGGCCCCGCTGCCGGCGGGATAGGGCGCGTGGGACCGGAGCTGCTGGCGAGGGCTGGTGCGGGACCTCGACTTGCGTGGCTTCCTGGCGTGTCCCTGGCGCGGCAGGACAGTCTGACGGGATGAACAGACGCTGAGGGACGTGTAGGCCAGCTGTTTACCTTCTCTTCCCCCTTTCTTGCCGAGGAAACATAAATCCGTGTTTTTTTTTTTATTTTTTTATTTTCTGAATTAATGGCTGTTCCAGGGAAATGGCTCTGGGTGCCACTCTGTAGGGACAGCAAGAACTGGCAGTGCTCGCCCAGAACAGACGCCGGTATGTGGGTCGCGTGAGCCTCCTCGTGACCAGGGGACGTGACTCGGTTGGCGTGGACGTTGGCGTGGACGTCAGCGTGCGCCCAGCACCGCGGTGGCCTCTCGTGCCGCTGTCTGCAGTCAGGCCAGGTGGGCCTGGGGGCGGCACGTTCCCTGAGCAGGAGGGTGCTGGGCGCTTCCCGAAGGCGGATCTGGTGCCGAGGGGGCGGGACCTGGTGCCGAGGGGGCGGGACCTGGTGCCGAGGGGGCGGGACCTGGTGCCGAGGGGGCGGACGTGGGCGCTTTGCCTGGCACTCACCTGGCGCAGCCTCCACAAGCCCCCACCTTGACTCCTGGCTCGGAGACGGGACCGTCTCCCCATGAGGAACATGAACTCCGCGCACGGGACCAAGCGATCGTGCGCGGAGAGATCTCTGTGACTCGGCTCACTGGCTTCGGAGCCCTGTGCTGTCCCCTGCCTCTGGGCGCGCCCAGCTTGGCGCTCTGCCCCTCCTCCCTCCTGAAGAAGTCGTCATCGGCCTTCACTTCCCTGTTTGCCTGTCGTCTCCTCTTCCAAGCCCGCCGGCACCACACGCTGCCCGCACCGCTTCCCCTCGCTGGGGCTGCTTCGCGCCTGAGTCCGTTTCTCCTCTCCGACAAGCGGGGGGCCCGAGGTCCCGACTGGCTGGCCTCTGGGAAGCTGGGTCTGGAGCATCACTTGATGGAGACACGGAAGGGAAGGAGCTGGCCGAAATCCCGGGCTGGCCCGAGCCGTTACCGGAACGGGAAGGTCGGCGCTCATCAGCGGCACAGGCTTTGGAGAGCAAAGGCACGCGGAGGGTCAGATTGAAGGGTGGGGGGACCCGGATCATTCACGCCTCCGTGAGGCCAGCGAGGGTTCTAGGGTTTTCCTCCGTGCCTGTCACGGGGCAGGACTGAGGGCACAGCCGTGAACGGGATGCGGGAGGACCT
Source organism: Panthera onca (assembly GCF_046562875.1). Lineage (NCBI taxonomy): Eukaryota > Metazoa > Chordata > Mammalia > Carnivora > Felidae > Panthera > Panthera onca. Next base: position 138,501,236 of record NC_138345.1, read on the forward strand.
TCCTCGGGGGGGATCCCGCGGAAGTGGGTCGGGGCGCAGGCTGGGAAGAGGGGTGCTGTTCTGGCTGGGCTGGTAAAGGAAGCTGTCTCTTAGGAGGCGGCATTTGAACTCACACCTAAATGCTGGAGATCGGGGGTGCCCTGGGAGGTCGGGCTGCGAGCAGGGCGTTGCGACAAGTTCGAGAGCAGAGGCCGCGAGGGGGACAGAAGTGGCGGCTTTGGCGAGCGAGGACCCAGTGGAGGCGATGAGGTGGGGGAAGGGAGGGGCAGGTCAGGCTCCTTGGGGTCACGGCCAACAGTCTGCATTCACCCTCCCCGTCTTGGGCAGACAGCGTGACTGACGGACGGACGGACGGCGTGGCCCGATGTGTCAGCAGCTCCCTCTGCCGCCCTGGGGGGTGTCGAGTACGGGGTGTCAGCAGGGAGGCCAGCCGGGAGAGTGTCACAGGGGACCCGACGTGAGATGACGGCCCCTAAGCTGGCGGCCGTGAAGCCGAGAGAACGGGCTGGGGCCGGACGCTCTTCGGAGGCTGCTCTGGGGGTGAAGCCACCAGGAGGCCCCTGCTGTCCGCGGCCTCTCGGCCAGACCTCTGGGGGCAGTGACGGCCTGCGTGTGCTCAGTGGCGAGCCGGATTTGCGTCCGGTGTCCCAAACCTCCCCGGGCGGTGCTCTTTCGGGATGTTAGCCTGCCTGACGTGGTGAAAGCCATTTTTGTTCACGACTGAGCCATTTGTCCCTTTACTTACACGTTACCGGGATTAAAGCCTTAAAAGTATAATTTGCAGGTTATCAAGAGAGATCAAGGGGAGTTAAATCTAAATAGTCCGAGCTAACTGATGGCTTTCCTTGATGGGAGAGCTGAGTTCCTAAAATGTCCCCCCCAAAGTGATACAAATACGGAGCACTATCCTCAAGGGTGTGAGCGTGTGGGCCGGCCCGCGTCCCCGGAGCCCGCACGGCGGTGCAGATTGGAGGGCCGGGAGGGGCGGGGGTCGGCTCCTTCACAGACGGCGCTTTGGGAGCCCTCGAGCTGCGTGTTTGTGTCTGAGCGGCCGCACTGTCGGCTCCCGCTGCCGCCTCCCTCGTTCGGCCGTGTTCGCCGGGCGCGTTTGCCCCCGGGTGCTTTCCTCGGTTCCCTCACGCGGTGTCCAGTGGAGCCCGGTCCGTCTCGGGACGGCTTGCTCGAGACTGTGCGTGAGAGAAGCTTTGGGGCTGAGTCAGGAGCCCGGGCCTGCGGCTTTCTCAGTCCTCCCGTGGCCGCCGGGCTGGGAGTCACGAGGAGGCCACGCCAGCTGCCTGCACGGGTGCTGGGTGCCCTGGGACGCCTCGGGTCCCTGCACGCACCCTGCTGGGCGGGGCTCGTGGGGCCTCCGCACCCACTTGTCTTCAGTGCCTGGGCTGCCGGGGGAAAGCGTGCATTCGTGCTTGTGAGCAGGTTTAGGGGTGTGCGCGTGTGCGTGAGAGAGAGAGGGGAGAGAGAGGAGCTCTCTGAAAGTGTGGGGCGGGCTTAAAGGGTGGGAGGGCTCCCGTGCTGATGTCACCACCTCCCAGGTGAGGCTGCAGAGCAGGAAAGGAGATTCCTGCGTGCTGAGCTCTGGCTTCTCCTCCAGGCCACACATGCGCACACGCGCACACACACACACACACTGTGTACCCGTACATGCATGCCCATGCACCACACACCTGCGTGCACACACGTACCACATGCCCATGCACACGTGTACATATGCACACGCACCTCACACCAGCGCCTGCACGCACATGCGCCACATGCAGGCACGTACCCCCTATCTGTGCACACACACGCGTGCACACCAGGCCCCTTTAATGACCAGGTCCCCGCTGGGCCTTGGGCAGGTGGAAAGCAATTAGATGCAGTTTGCTCCCCAGGGGCTCCTACACCTTGCACGCTCTTTTCTTGCTAAACAAGTAACATTTTTTGATGTTTTTCTCCTGTTAGATGTACATGTGAAAAAAGGTGTACCGGTGGTGGCATTTCATAAGCCTTGCGAGGCCGCCGTTTAGTTGCACTTCTGGCGTGACCCCTGGCTCTGCTGCTCTGGGTAAAGTGCTCAGCCCGTAGTGCCTCAGCTCTCTCGTGTGTGTTAGTTGTCTGCCCCTGCGTCACAGCATCGCCACAAACCCAGTGCTTAAAACAACACACACTTGTTCATGTCTGTTGTCTTATGGTTCCTGTGGGTCAGGAGTCTGGGCGTGTCTTAGCTCGGGGTCTCCCCGGGGGCCAGTCAGGTGATATCTGGGCTGCCGACTCACTGCGGCTCGACTGGGAAAGGACCAGCTTCCAGACTCACGTGGCTGCCAGCAGGATTTGGTTGCTTGTAGAGCCGGGGCCTCGGTTTCCTGCTGATTCTCGGCCGCCCTCAGCCGAGAATGGCCCTTTCCATGTGCGGCTCTCAGTGTGGTAGCAGGGAGAGCGTCTCCTGGTGGGATGGGTTGTGCTCTCAGGTGACAGAATTGTGCAAAGCAAGTCACGGGGCTGTCCACACTCAAGGGGGTGAGGTCACACCAGGAGGTGGGGGACACAGGGCCATCTTGGGTCTGTCTGCCGCATCCTCAGAAAGTGGGGGAGTAAGCATACCCACCTCCAAGATTAGGGGGGCACTTGGGGCACCCAGGGGCTCAGTCGGTTAAGCGTCCGACTTCGGCTCAGGTCACGATCTCATGGTCCGTGAGTTTGAGCCCCACGTTGGGCTCTATCCTGTCAGCTCAGAACCTGGAGCCTGCTTCGGATTCTGTGTCTCCCTCTCTCTCTGCCCCTCTCCCACTCACACTCTGTCTCTGTCTCTCAAAAGTAAATAAACATTAAAAAAACATTAGAAAAAAGGACTAGAGGGGGATTAGAGGAGCTAACTGAAGGTGGTTGGGATGATGAGCATTTAATAAACGTTAGCTACTATCGCTGTGAGGTTGCTTTCTGAAGCCCACATACGCACGGTGGCATTCGGGGCCGTCCCCAGTGGCTCCTTCCTGCCCTCCTTCGCCCTCAGTGGCCCCCAGAATGCACTCGTGTGTTTCTGCTCTGTCCGTCTGTGCAGACCATACCCTTGTGGAGTCCTTCCATCCACGAGTTTGTGGGGCTGACGCGGGTCATTTGCTCCCAGCCCGCCTCAGGCCTGGCCGTCGTGTGACAGCCACAGAGGCTTTTGCTCCGGCCTGAGGCCTCTGACCTGGCGGGCACTGCAGACACGGCCCCTTGCGCTGTGTGGGTGTCCGTTGTGGGTGCCCCGGCTCCTCTGGAAACTTCTTCTAGGGCAGGCTGACCTGTCTCTGGGTGCCCTGCGTAGGGGACAAGGGCCACGTCGGCAATGACTGACAGGTGGCCTGAGCCCCATCCTTGGGTGCCCCTGGGGCTGTCTGCGCAACACCCTCTGCAGGGGTGAGGGCCAGAGCAAGTACAGTCACCTCTCTCGGCCCCCTTGCCTCACCTGTGGCTCTCAGGTTGAGGCTGACCAGTGAGCTGGTGGTGGGAATGCACCTTCCCCGCCAGGCCTTGCGGTTCTTGGCCGTGTTGTGACTGAGCACGCATGCAAGCGAGTTTCCCACCCTGCTGGTCATCTTTGCTAGAACTTTCCAGCACGGGATAGAAATCTGCCAGTGAGCTGTACGCATACTTCTGGGTTTTCTTAGCGAGGAGAGGCCTAGCTGGCCTTCACGGCAGCCCAGCTGGCCACACGCTCTGTGTGCTAAAGTGTCGTAAGTGTGTCCCGCTTGGCTGTTCCCGCTCGGCTGTTCCCGCTTGTCCCCGTGTGGCCTGAGCTGCTGGCTCCGGGCCCTGAAGCAGGCTTCCCGCCCAGTGGTTCTGGGGGCAGCCGAGTCTCCTCACGCTGGTGTGGTCTCTGTGCCTTGGCTTCCGTAGCCTGTCCCCACCCCGTCCACGGTGAGGAAAGGCCACGCACAGTTGTGACGCCGTCTCAGGCTTCCCTGGTGCCCGGGCGGGGCTGTGACTGCTGAGAGGTGCTAGGGTCTGCGAGAGGGGTCCTGTCCCGCGCGGACCCTGCTCCGTGTCCGTCCTCTGTGCCACCGCGTGGACTCGTCCCGCGTTGCTTCCAGCCTCAGCGGGTGATGTGCCGTCGCGGGAGCACGCGTCAGCCCTCTGGTGTCCGCGCAGGAGAAATGCCGGATGGTTCCGTGGGCCAAGCGACTTTTGTCTTTTGCTCTTGTTTGAATATTCTTTCCAGGTCTCCCTGGAAGGCTGTTGGTGTAAGATGGAAACCGTGTGTGAATGCGTGTGCGTGAAGGTGTTACTCATTCGGCAGACATTTATCTGCTGCCCAGGGGGACGGGCTCCGTGCCGAGGTGCCCCTCCACTTACGTGGAGTGGGCCCCGTGGGGGGCGTCCCAGGGTGGGCCCTGATTCCAGGGCCAGCTGTGCTGCGCGCTGACCGTGGGCCCTGCGTGAGGAGACTTCCCCGTCCCGGTCCCGGGCCCCCCGCTGCAGAACTGGCTTGGTAACTTACCCACCTGGGGACGTAGACCACCAGGTCAGTGATGTCCAGGCGGGACAGGGGTTTGCCTGCTTGGGGGCAAAGCTTGTTCTTGTTCTGCGGGCTCGACTTGTTTGGAAACGACGCGGCTCATGCTTGTCATGCCTGCGCCCCACGCCTTCGTAGCATGAGGCCCGTTCAGCAGTTCTCTCCTGTAAGGAGAGAGAGGGGGCTCAGCTCCTCCTGTGTCCTTGGCCTGGGTCCTCGAACGGCTCGTGGGAGTGTGTGTGAGGGGGAGCTGCCGGAGTAGGGCGTCGCGGGTGGTGATCGCTTTCCAGGGGTTAAAAAAACCTCTATTAAAACAAAAATCCCCGAAACCAAGCGCGTGGATACAGAGAACGGATCCGTGGTTGTCAGAGGTGGGGGTGGGGGCGAGATGGGTGAAGGGGCTCAAAATAAAAGAAGTCACGGGACGTGATGTGCAGTGTGGGGTCTACAGTTCCAGTGCGCTGCATACGTCAGAGATGCTAGGAGATCTTAGGAGTCTTATTACAAGAAAAAAAAACTTCTAACTATGTACGGTAACAGGTCGTTAACCAGGCTTGATGGGGTGAGTGTTTTGTAATATTTACAAATATGGGGTCACCGTTCAAATATTATAGACCTGGAACTAGTATAATGTTATACGTTAGTTCTACCTGATTTAAAACGATGTGTTTGCCTTATGAGGGAAATTCAGAGCATTCACCCACACAACTCCCTCTCCCCTCCCACCTCCCTGCCACACTCCCTTCCTTCTCTCTGTCACCCATCCATCCAATGTGCACCTGCTTCTCATCCCCCCCTCCCCACCCTCCCCATCCCTACACCACCAAGGGGGTGCTCCCTGAGATGGTCCTGGGCAGCCACGTGTCCCCTGTGCCCACGGGCGTGGAGGGCCAGCTGTCCCCTGTGAGAGTCAGCTCGTGCGGGAGGGCAGCGCCTGGGGGTCGCCGACAGACGGCAGTTGCTTGTGAGTCGGTAAGATATTCAGATAAATTGGAATTTTATGAAAAAGTCAAGAAGAATTAGTATTTTTTAACATTTTTATTTTTAATATCAGGGAAATATTGGCCGTGTAGCTTTTGAGTGAATGTGCATACATTTTAAAGTGTCTGACGTGTTTACTTTTGGCTTTACCACCTGTTCAATTTTCTTGCAGATTTTTGAAAGGATATTGTTTATTTGGGCAATCCGTCACCCTGCCAGTGGATATGTTCAGGGGATCAATGACCTCGTCACCCCTTTCTTTGTCGTCTTCATGTGCGAACACATAGGTAAGACCACATCATGATGCTTTCTCTCACAGGCATTGACCATGAACTTTGGGGGCCTTACCGTGTCACTGTGTGTAATTACACCCATATTGAGAATTGCTGTTAACGTTATAATGACAGCTAATAATGGAGACTAATAGTTCTCTCATTTCTGCCAGCTTTAAAACAAGTCTCTAAATCCACTTGCTTAACTACTGGAGACGTTAAGATGCAGTTTTTATCATTGCCATGATCTTTTTTGATAATACGTGAGGAGAAGCGCGATCTCTTTGAGCAGTGTGGTTTTGTTCTGATGGCCAGAGCACCGCCTTTCAGGGTGTGCATTTGAGTGGATCGGGTCAAGGGGATACGATGGTAGTCGAGTGTCCGGCTCACAAGCCAAAACCTGGGTGGACCCCCTTCCATCACGTTCTGCGGCACACTGTCTCCTTTCTACCTTTGATCTACCAGTGACGGCTCGTTTTATGGGAAGTTTAACGACATGCAGATCAGCCGGTTTAATGGAGACCTAGGTTGGGTGATGGGGTTTCTCTTTGAGGTGTGCGTATTTTTCTCCCATTTATGTTACAGCGGCCAACTGTAATGTAACCTGCTTTGAACATATGTTACGTTAAAAACAAAATCGTGATTAGAACCTAAGTGCGGGATCGATGTTTTAATTTCTCTGTGGGTAAGAGATAGACAAACACCGAAGGAGGGATTTCCTGTTTGGTTATAGCGTTTTTACTTAAAACCGATTTTTTTTTTTTTTTTTTTTTTCCAACGTTTTTTATTTATTTTTGGGACAGAGAGAGACAGAGCATGAACGGGGGAGGGGCAGAGAGAGAGGGAGACACAGAATCGGAAACAGGCTCCAGGCTCCGAGCCATCAGCCCAGAGCCTGACGCGGGGCTCGAACTCACAGACCGCGAGATCGTGACCTGGCTGAAGTCGGACGCTTAACCGACTGCGCCACCCAGGCGCCCCTACTTAAAACCGATTTTAATTTGTCCCCGCACGAACCCTCGTGACTTGACGTTTGTCTGTCTTTATGAGATTGTGTGTTTAGCCACTTCAGTCTCCAGTGTGCTTCAGATGCTCGTCGTCGCTGTGCTCTGAGAGATGAGGTCTGGCCGGGAAGGATTATCCTCTCAGGACGAGAACGTGCCCATTCAGTGCATTTTATTGCAACCTCTCACACTTTGTTTGAGTTGCTGATTGCATAGGAGGACTTTCCATTGCTAAGCGACTAATGAGAACAGCCTCCGCTCCCTCCCTAATCATCTCTTAAGTAGGGGAGAGGCCGGCTGCAGAGAGCAGAGAGCACTCGCCTTCCTGCTTCTTACTCCCTCATTTGACAGATAATGAAAATGTTCCTAATGATCCTAGAGCAGTAGGACCTGTCGGTAGACTTCGGAGTTGTTAATTGAAAGAAGAAGTTCAGCTGAGATGTGATTAGAGAATTGATATTCTGTGCTAAATAGACCGTTTAATTAATGTGGTAAGTGAGTTTGTCTTAACTACTTTACCACCAACTTGTGTCGTAAGACCCGAGCGATCCTGTCTGCATTTGCCTGAATTATCAGCGAGATAGGGTGAAGGGACATGGGATAATCGTCTGGAAGAGAGAGGAACTGGGGAAAATGGAATTTGTGTCCTCAGTTAAGCTCAGAGAGACTGTGCCTGCCTTCCTGTACCGGCCCTCCCCCCACCAGCATACGCACGCGCACGCGCACACGCTGAGTGGATGTACAGGGTGGTTTTGGAACCCTTGTGTGAAACACACCATTCATTTCTGGCAGTTGACCATGTCGTTAAGTGCACGTACTGGACTTTTGGGTCCTGGCTTTCAGATACGATTGGTGGACTTGAGTCCTTTTAGGTCTTGCCGCCCAGGCTTGAGAGCGTTCATCGTGGCGGTCCAAGCGCACGTCTCGTTACCGTGTACAGCCTCATGTCTGTGTGAGTGGCCTGGAGCTCTGCCCAGCAGCCTCCTGGGCAGAAGTGCGGCCATTCACAGAGACCTTCCCGGAGCGTGTGCCGCAGCGCTCGTCTTGTGCAGAGCACCGGGGTGTGGAGACCATGTCCGTCCACGTCACCGGTGTCACGCGGGCACCTTCTGGCCCTCTGCGGGGTGGTAGGGATGCGGTTCCCTGCCCCCTTGGAGCCCGTGGTTCCAGCTGGAAGACAGGTTTGAAATGCGTCACGAAGACATCGAATGAAAACGATCAGATCTTTATGTTGTCCCGAGGTGCCAGGGGGTGCAGGCTAGGGGTCGGGGGAGCCCTCCCAGATGGTGACATTCCCAGTGCGCCTTGTGGGATGGGCAGGGGTGTCCTGTGGAGAGAGTGGCGGGGGTGCGGTGGAGCGGCCGGAGGAAGTGGTGTGATCTGGGGACGGTGGTGACTGAGGACAGACAGAGCCACTGGGGGACACTGGAAAGTCTGGGTGAGTCCCAGTGTACAGGAGCACGGGCGAGCCCCCGGTGGCATGCAGCTAAAGGGTGCCGTGCTCAGGTCCTGTCTGGCCTCGTCCACTCTGGCCATGGGGAGGTGCTCTGGGGTGCTCGCAGGCGGGTTGGGGGGCGCACACCGTCAGCCAGCGGGTTGTGTGCTGTCTTGTGGGGGGTTTTAAGCAGGTAAACCTTAGATACTGCGCTTACTGAATATCTTGAAGCTAAGATTTTTCCTTCCGAGGGTGGAACTTGGTGACAGGATCCTGTGGCTTGGATTCCTGAGCGTCCCAGCAGGACTTTGGGGTCAGCATCCTGTTCTAACACGACTGTCAGACTCTTGAAGTGCTGGTGGCATGGGGAGTAGCCGCATGTGACCGCCTCCCAAAAGCTGCACTTTACTCATTTCTCGGGGTGGGCCTGTGTTGCTCTGGTCTTCCTCTCTTCTGAGCGGAACTCTGGGAAACGGTCCCTGTTAACCGAGGGGATGAGAAGCCCTCTGGTGTGAGATCCGTCCAGGGGCCTCAGGCTGTGCCGGGCAGCACTGCCAGGCCTGATAGGAGCTGGACTTTTACCCTGGAGTGTTTGTTGTGGGTCCCCAGCTCCGGGCCCGCTGTGCACCTGCTGGTTCACAAGGGAGGAGGGGAATCTGACACAGAGCTCCAGTGACCGCGATGTCCCAGGCGGGGAGCAGGCATGGGGAGCAGCATGCGTCCTGACTTTGCAGGTCCTGAAAGAGAGGGATGGGAAGTGAACGGCAGCTTGCACATCTGGGGCTGACAGACGGGCTCTGATTTGGACCTGGGCTCATCAAGTAGATCGAGTGCTTCCTGGATGTTCTTGGCAGAGGGTCGGTTCGTCTTCATCAAGAGGCCGGCCAGGATGATGAGGGACAGGAACAACTTGCAGAGAGGAAAGAAATGCTCAGGGAACACTGGAAAACCGGAAGCAAGGGGGGAAGCAGGCGCAGCCTGCATATGGGACGGCGTGGAGGTGGTCCAGTGGCCCTGACTGGTCTCACGGGGCCGTCAGTGCCACCCTGGGGTGGATCAGAGACCCATGCCACCAGCTGAGGTCTCCTTGCGGAGCACCTCACGCCCCTGGGGAAAGGCGGTTTGGTCCCACTTTCAGACGATACACATCCCCAAATGCAAGTTTAGCACACGTACATGTGCACGCTCACACAGGCACACACAGACACGCGTGCCCGTGCACACACACGGTGCCCGCCGGCCACAACCTCTCCAAGTAAACGTGGAACAGATCCTTGACTACCTTCGAATGGGCCCATCGTCTTGGGCGGGCTCTGGAGGTGCCGTCAGCCTCAGGAAGGAAGGTTGGGGGAGGAGGTCAGGAGGCTTCTCATGATCTCAGAGGTAGGGGTAGCAGGGTGCAGAGCTCCTCCAGACGTGGAGCGTGGTAAATATAGACGCTTAGGCGGCACCAAAGCCAAGGGGCTCCCCGTGAGTGGGGTGTTGCAACCGGAGTGTATAATGTGCTCAGAACAGTCAGTCATGGAAGAGGGCTCTGTGCCAGGAAGGTTTGGGAATTTATGAATTTAAGGGGTTGAAGCCTCAGGGGTAAGAAGCCATAGGCACACGAGTGCTGGGTTTGCTGCACGTGCGTGAGCCGTTCTAGGTCTGAGCCACGGCTGGGAGCCCGGTCTTGCAGATTGCCTCCGTGACCCAGAGGCCTGGCGGAGCGCACGGGGCTGTCCAGCCCGCACCCCTGCTAGGGGTTTCGCCTCCCTCCTGAAACAGCATGGGACACGTTCTTGTTGTACCTTTTGGAAGGTCACTACAGCTTTGGCCTTAGTTCAGGTCCCCGAGGAAGGCAGGTGTAGGGTGAGGCTGAGAGAAGACGGGACAGGGCACACAGCGAGGCATCGCGGGCTGACGGGAGCGGGCCCAGAGGCAGGCCGAGGCAGGGCCGGCCCCGTGAGGCGGTGAGGGTGACGCAGAGGGCGTGGGGGTGACTGGAGCAGGGGAGGAGAAGTCTGGCCTGTTCCCGGGGTCCCGGGCACCAAGGGGGATGTGCTGTCACTGTCCCGGACAGGCTGTAGCCCAGAAGCAGGTGGTTGAGAGGCGAGACGACGCCTGTGGGCTAGGACACGTCTGTCTGGAGCGTGGGAAAGAGGGTTGCGTTGGTGGCGGTACTGGGAGTCGTTGCCCTGGCGTGGCTGCTGAGCGTCGCGGGTCTGGAGGTGCTTCTCCAGGGGCAGAGCCGCACGTGGGACCTGAACGTGGCGGCCGTCCTGCTGTCCCGCGGGGAGGTTTGCGGCTCTTTCCCATGAGGGAGTCTGGCTGCCTGGGTTCAGAGCCGGCTTCTGCCCCTCACCCGCCGCACGGGGCCTTTGTGTAGACGCGGGAACTGGGGACGGAATGGCACCGATTGCCGTGGTTGCCGTGTGGCCCGAGCGAGTTCCCATGTGAAGAGCTCAGAGCCCCGGGTGCGAGTGCTGCGTGTCCAGGAAGTGTGCTGCTGCGGCTGTAGTTGTCGTGTCCCTTCGCTACCTCGGCCCGTGGCTTTCCTCCTTGGGTCCACGTTCCGGGGACAGAAAGGGGGAACTGGTGAAGGACACAGGCCAGAGGCCAAAGGGCCCTGTCAGTGGAGCCTGTCGGTTCCTAGGGCCTTCCCGAAACGGCTCTGCTGGCTGCAGGGGTGCTGCTGAGCGAGACTCTCGCCGTCCTCCTCTGGAGGGCAGGGGACGGGAGGGGCAGCGGGACAGGCGGGGATGTGTGTGTGCCACGAGGGACAAGGGGCGGTGGTGGAATCAGGGAAGAAGTGGTTTTAGAGGCAGGAAGGAGGCCTGGGGCGACGTGTCCCCCAAATCAAGGGAGGGGACAGTTTCAGGGAGGCAGTGGTCCGTGAATTCCGGTGCCACTGGGGTGCAGCCTGGGGACTGACCGAAGGGCCGGCCGGTGAGGGTGGTCTGCCCAGACCGGGCCGCAGAGCGGTGGCCGGTCGGTCTGGACACAGGTTGAGCGCCCTGCGCATGGGAGTGGCCGAGCGGGAGCCCCTCACCAGGAGCGTTGGACGGGGTCCTCCGCGGGCCTGTCACGTCCTTGGGTAACTGGCGGCTGGCCTTATTGATCTGGAGTTGAGCTGCGACGCTGTGTCGGGCTCCGGTGTGCGGCACGGCGATTTGGTATCTGTGTGGGCCGTGGGATGATCACCGCCGAGGGTCTGTTTGCCTCCGTCACCACAGACGGTTCCAGAATCGCTTTTGCTGGTGATGAGATCTTTTCCGTCTCTTGGCATAGCGCCTTTCAGATAACGCATCATAGCGTCAACTGTGGTCCCTGTGACTTTATTTCGTGGCTGGACGTTTGTACCTTTGACCCACCCTTCGCCCATCCTGCCCCCGCCCCTGCCCCAACCTTCTTTCAGAGAACTTTTCATCGTGGAAAGTGTTCACATCTGAAGCTCACAGAACACTAGCTCGAGGGAGCTCCACGTACCGTCTTCTGGCTTCGAGGATCGTCCGCGGTCCACTTTCCTTGTGTCCTCTGCTTCCACCCGCCCCTGACCCCCACCCAGTCACTGCTGTTACTCCTGTTCCCTGACCCCCACCCAGTCACTGTTGCTACTTAAAAAACAGCTTTATTGAAATATGGTTTCAATACTACAAAACTCACCCACCTTGAGTGAAAAGTTCAGTGGTATTTAGAATATTCGCACAGTGCAACTATCACCACAATTTAAGAATATTTGCAGCATCCTCTACTGACGGGGGCCGCTCCCCGTCTGCCCCCTCCGCCAGCCCCGCGCGAACGCTGATCTGCTTTCTGCCTACGCAGGTTGCCTCTTTTGGACGCTTCGTGTGAATGGAATCGCACGATGTGGGACGTTCAAGGTCCACACGTGTACCATGCGTCAGTCCTTCAGGCCTTTTTGTAGTCAGATGACCTCTCCTTATACTATAGGACACATTTTGTTTATCCCTATTTCCACGGATAGACGTTTGCGTTCTTTATTCTCTTTGCTTATTGTGAATAACGCTGCAGTGAACCTGTGCGTGCAGGTTTTAGACTGAACGTGTTTTTGTTTCTCTTGGCTACAGACCTTGAGGTCATAGGGGCTGTGCCATCTGACACCCCCGCCCCCCTCCCCCCCGCCAGTGTGGGAGGGTTCCCGTGGGCCCACGTCCTTGCCGCCACCGGTACTGCGTTTTATTTATCAAATGCGGTGGACGTTACGTTATGTCCCCTACTCCCGCTGACCACTGGGAGTCCCTGCCGTGTTCTGTCTCCTCTCCTCGGAGCCCTGTCGGTTCGGCTCCTTGAAGCAGGGACTGTGTCTTCTGGGCACCGTGCTTGGCACAGAGTGCAAGTTCAGCACGCCCCGTATTGAGCCGGGTCCCTGCGGAGTTCTGTGCGTTGGTTGGGCAGTTAGAAAACCCGCTCTTCGCGACAAGGGCAACCTGTGCCTCTGTCTCTTTGCAGCTGGGCAGGGAGGGCTGGGGAAGAGGGCCGGGGAGGGCTCCATCCCTGCACTCACCCCTCCCACCGGAGGGGGCGCTGCTTGGCTTGGGGAGAGTCTTGCACCGGCCCGGGCCCCACTTCTGTGGAGTCACGGTGGAGGCACCATGTCCGCTGTTCAGTGACTTCCCGTGGTGAGCCCTCCTGCACGCCGCCTCCTGTCCTCGGCTGGGCCTTGGGGCCGCCCGCGCCTCTTCCCTGGGCTGCTGGTTGGGAAGCAGATTCGGCTCCAGTGTCTTTCCCTCTAGGTGTGGGTCCACATGTGGGTCCTGCTGGATCTGCCCGGGGGGGCGGGGGTAGGGCTCCCCTGGCCATGAGCCTGAGCTGTGTTTTTCCACCTGACCTCTGGGTTGCGCCCCTGATGGTGGCTTGTTACTGACTTCCGTGGTTCCTGTGCCTGTGTGTGTCCCTAGCAGGCGAGCACGGGATGGGACCGGCCTGCATCGGCCCTCCGGGGTACCGGCTGTTTGGGTGTCGTTCCTCTTTTTTCTGTGCCTTGTAATTGCATAGTCAAGACTATATTGTATATAAAATTCTGTTTTGTGCTTTTTCCCCATTTAACCTTACAATGAGCTTTCCCTTATAGTATTAAGAAATCTTTGTAAAGATCATTTCTACCTCTCGCACATAATATTCTATTGAGATAATACAACATAATTCATGAAACCCTTCTACTGTTGTTGGACTTTTTTTTTTCTTAGGCTGTTTCCCTCCAGGCATGGTGTAATTTTAAAGTACAGCCTGTGTTTTTTCAAGCTGCAACCGTCATATTCCTTTCAACAGAAAACGTCAAATTTGATTTAAAATTAAGAACCATCGCCTCACCTTGCCTTGTGCAGTTTAAGCACATTCAGTTGAAGTGTTTGCAGCAGAGCAAAACCCAAGCAGCAAAACCCAAGTAGCATCACCCCCCCCCCCCCCCCCCCCCACACACATCTGTGCTGTTATGTTTGGAAACGGTTCTGGCACATCGGATGGACACTCAGGCTGGTTGCTTACGGATTGGGTCCCGCGGGAACAACGGGCGGGCGGCGTCTTGGACGGTGAGGCGTGTTTGTCACTTGGTTCTTAGTGTCAGCACTTGTAAGCTCTGATCAGCTTGATTTTGTGTGTCGTCTTCTCTTAAAAGAAATTAAAGCAAGTGTGGGAAGGAACTGGAATAGACAGTGTATTTACTTAAGAATACTGAGAACGTGTATTTTTATATTCCCATATGTAAGTCAGAATCTCAGAAGTATAGGTGGTTTTTCAGCCTGTTAGTTTTTCCCAGAGAAGAGGTTCAGCACGCGCTTCGAGGGGACCAGGGTGCGTGGGGCTGGACCTCGCGGACAGCAGCCGGGAAGCGAGTCCCCACAGCCGCCCGGGACACGTGGGGTTTGCGACTCACTGAGCGGTAGCAGTGTGGCCATCCTCTTGCCTGTTTCCACTCTCAGGGTGTGAACTGGGCTGTAGTGACGATGGGGAGAAAGTTGCTGCTACTGAATTAGTTTTGGAAATCGTTGCCCTGACTTCCCTTGTTTGCATTTGAGTCTTGTCTCCTCGCACTTCGGTTTCTCCACACGTTCCGTGAACCGGAGCGGCTGCGAGGCGTGCCTCCTGCCTGGCTTCCTTAAGTGTTCGTCGTGGCTCGGGTACCTTGTGTCCTCAGTTGTTCCCAGAAACCGTCTGAAGATGGGGTTTCCTGTGGCAGTTCTGGTTCCAACGTGGGGGCAGGGGGCCCGGGAACCAGGCTGTTAGTCCCGGAAAGGGGAGGGTGTGCGTTTTGCGGCCCCTGCGGTGACGATCAGGTGCCAGGTCCTTGCAGAGCCTGTGACTCATGTGGAGTCCTATTTTCTATGTAGAAACATGTTGATAAATTAATGGATTTCTTGTCAGAAGTTAGAAAACTCAGTAACAGTGTGGGTCCACGTCCCAGAAGCTGTCACTGGGACATTTGCTAATTTCTTTATGGTCTTCTTGTCAGTGTCCTTTTTTTACACGGTGGCAGTTATGTTATGCGTGCACATTTTAATATTGCTTTTTGCTTAATATCTAAGCATTTTCCAAAGTCACTCAACTTTGTTTGAAGTGTCCTTTTCACAAGTAGGAACACACGACTTTCAGTAATGGGTGGGGAACGGGACAGAAGGTCAGCCAGCAGCTAGGAGGAACACGAGCAAACCGGACTCCCGCTAGACCTAACAGCGGCAGGACACACACCCTTCTCAGGCGCACGCGGAACAGACCACGTGCCGGGCCATAGAGCGAGCCTCGGGATGTTGGAGAGGATGGGGGTCCTACCGAGAGCGCTCTCTGACCTTAGGGACACTCGGGTGTCAGTAACAGCGGGCAGTGTGAAGAGACTGACATGGGAATACGCAGTGTGTCAGAAAAGAGATCATAAGGGGACTTTGAAGCACGTCCGAGATGAATGAAAATGAAGACACAGACGTACAGGACGTGGCGACAGTTGGGCTTCAAGAGAACCTGTGGCTCTAAGTGACTATATTAGAAAGAACATCTCAAAGCACGACCTTAACTCTTTAATTTTAGAAAGCATGAAAAGAAGCGCAAACACGCTGAAACAAATGGAAGGAAACAAAGACTAGAGCAGAAATAAGTGAAGACTAGAAAAACAGTGGAGACGATCAACCCCAAACCGAAGTTTTGGGAAGATCCAGAAATATCCACAAAGTGGGCATACTGTTGGCTAGACTGGCCGAGAAGAACAGAAGGACTTGTACCGCTAAGGTCATGAGTGGTCTTTTTAAAAATTTAATTTAATTTAATTTTTATTTTTTTATTTGATTTTTCATTTTTTAAAACTTACATCCAAATTAGTTAGCATCTAGTGCAACAATGATTTCAGGAGTCGATTCCTTAGTGCCCCTTGCCCATTTAGCCCATCCCCCCTCCCACACCCCCCTCCAGCAACCCTCAGTTTGTTCTCCATATTTGAGTCTCTTATGCTTTGTCCCCCTCCCTGTTTTTATATTATTTTTGTTTCCCTTCCCTTATGATCCTCTGTTTTGTCTCATAAAGCTCTCATAAGAGTGAAGTCATATGATATTTGTCTTTCTCTAATTTCACTTAGCATAATACCCTCCAGTTCCATCCACGGAGTTGCAAATGGCAAGATTTCATTCTTTTTGATTAGCGAGTAATACTCCATTGTGTGTGTGTATGAGTTTCTTTATCCATTCGCCCATCGATGGACATTTGGGCTCTTTCCATACTTTGGCTATTGTCGATAGTGCTGCTATAAACGTTGGGGTGTGTGTGTCCCTTTGAAACAGCACACCTGTATCCCATGGATAAATGCCTAGTAGTGTAATTGCTGGGTCGTAGGGTAGTTCTGTTTTTAGTTTTTTTGAGGAACCTCCATACTGTTTTCCAGAGTGGCTGCACCAGCTTGCATTCCCACCAGCAGTACCAAAGGGTTCCCCTTTCTCTGCATCTTTGCCCAACATCTGTTGTTGCCTGAGTTGTTAGTGTTAGTTAGCTATTCTGACAGGTGTGAGGTGGTATCTCATTGTGGTTTTGATTTGTATTTCCCTGATGAGGAGTGATGTGGAGCATTTTTTTATGAGTCGGTTGGCCATCTGGATGTCTTCTTTGGAGAAGTGTCTATTCATGTCTCTTGCCCATTTCTTCACTGGATTATGTGTTTTTTGGGTGTTGAGTTTGAGAAGTTCTTCATAGATTTTGTATACTAACCCTTTATCTGATATGTCATTTGCAAATATCTTTTCCCGTTGCATCGGTTGCCTTTTAGTTTTGCTGATCGTTTCCTTCGCTGTACAGAAGCTTTTATCTTGGTGAGGTCCCAGCAGTTCATTTTTGTGTTTGTTTCCCTTGCCTCCGGAGACATGTTGAGTAAGAAGTTGCTGTGGGCAAGATCAAATAGGTTCTTGCCTGCTTTCTCTTCAAGGATTTTGATGGCTTCCTGTCTTACATTGAGGTCTTTCATCCATTTTGAGTTTATTTTTGTGTCTGTGTAAGAAAGTGGTCCAGGTTCATTTTTCTACATGTCGCTGTCCAGTTTTCCCAGCACCACTTGCTGAAGAGACTGTCTCTATTCCATTGGATATTCTTTCCTGCTTTGTCAGAGATTAGTTGGCCATACATTTGTGGGTCCATTTCTGGGTTCTCTATTCTGTTCCATTGATCTGAATATCTGTTCTTGTGCCAGTACCATACTGTATTGATGATTACAGCTTTGTAGTATAGCTTGAAGTCTGGGATTGTGATGCCTCCTGCTTTGGTTTTCTTTTTCAAGATTGCTTTGGCTATTCGGGGTCTTTTCTGGTTCCATACAAATTTAAGCATTGTTTGTTCTAGCTCTGTGAAGAATGCTGGTGTTATTTTGATAGGGATTGTATTGAAGATGTAGATTGCTTTGGGTAGTATTGACATTTTAACAATATTTGTTCTTCCTGTCCAGGAGCATGGAATCTTTTTCAATTTTTTTGTGTCTTCTTCAATTTCTTTCATAAGCTTTCTATAGTTTTCAGCATATAGATTTTTCACCTCTTTGGTTAGATTTATTCCTAGGTATTTTATGGTTTTTTTTTTGTGCAACTAACTGTAAATGGGATCGATTCCTTGATTTCTCTTTCTGTCGCTTCATTGTTGGTGTATAGGAATGCAACCGATTTCTGTGCGTTGCTTTTATAATCTGTAACTTTGCTGAATTCATGAATCAATTTTAGCAGTTTTTTGGTGGAATCTTTTGGGTTTTCCATGTAGAGTATCATGTCATCTGCAAAGAGTGAAAATTTGACCTCCTCCTGGCTGATTTGGATGCCTTTTATTTCTTTGTGTTGTCTGATTGCAGAGGCGAAGACTTCCAATACTATGTTGAATAACAGTGGCGAGAGTGGACATCCCCATCTTGTTCCTGATCTTAGGGGGAAAGCTCTCAGTTTTTCCCCATTGAGGAGAATATTAGCATTGGGTCGTTCATATATGGCTTTTATGATCTCGAGGTATGCTCCTTCTATCCCTACTTTCTTGAGGGTTTTTATCAAGAAAGGGTGCTGTAATTTGTCAAATGCTTTCTCTGCATCTATTGAGAGGATCATATGGTTCTTGTCCTTTCTTTTAGTGATGTGATGAATCACATTGTTTTGCGGATATTGAACCAGCCCTGCATCCCAGTTATAAATCCCGCTTGGTCGTGGTGAATAATTTTTTTAAAGTATTGTTGGAGCTGGTTGCCTACTATCTTGTTGAGGATTTTTGCATCCATGTTCATCAGGGAAATTGGTCTATAATTCTCCTTTTTAGTGGGGTCTCCGTCTGGTTTTGGAATCAAGGTAATGCTGGCTTCATAGAAAGAGTTTGGAAGTTTTCCTTCCATTTCTATTTTTTGGAACAGCTTCAAGAGAATAGGTGTTAACTCTTTCTTAAATGTTTGGTAGAATTCCCCTGGAAAGTCATCTGGCCCTGGATTCTTGTTTTTTGGCAGATTTTTGATTACTAATTTGATTCCTTACTGGCTTTGGGTCTGTTCAAATTTTCTATTTCTTCCTGTTTCAGTTTTGGTAGTGTATATGTTTCTAGGAATTTGTCCATTTCTTCCAGATTACCCATTTTATTGGCATATAATTGCTCATAATATTCTCTTACTATTGTTTTTATTTCTGCTGTGTTTGTTGTGATCTCTCTTCTTTCATTCTTGATTTTATTTATTTGGGTCCTTTCCTTTTTCTTTTTGATCAAACTGGCTAGTGGCTTATCAATTTTGTTAATTCTTTCAAAGAACCAGCTTCTGGTTTCATTGGTCTGTTCTACTGTTTTTTTTGGTTTCGATAGCATTAATTTCTTGTCTAATCTTTTATTATTTCCCATCTTCTGCTGGTTTTGGGTTTTATTTGCTATTCTTTTTCCAGCTCCTTAAGGTGTAAGGTTAGGTTGTGTATCTGAGATCTTTCTTCCTTGTTTAGGAAGGCCTGGATTGCTATATACTTTCCTCCTATGACAGCCTTTGCTGCGTCGCAGAGGTTTTGGGTTGTGGTGTTATCATTTTCATTGACTTCCATCTACTTTTTAATTTCCTCTTTAAGTGCTTGGTTAGCCCATTCATTCTTTAGTAGGATGTTCTTTAGTCTCCAAATATTTGTTCGTTTCCAAATTTTTTCTTGTGGTTAATTTCAAGTTTCATAGTGTTGTGGTCTGAAAATATGCACGGTATGATCTCGATCTTTTTGTGCTTACTTAGGGCTCGTTTGTGTCCCAGTATATGGTCTATTCTGGAGAACATTCCATGTGCATTGGAGAAAAGTGTATATTCTGCTGCTTTAGGATGAAATGTTCTGAATATATCTGTTAAGTCCATCTGGTCCAGTGTGTCATTCAAAGCCATTGTTTCCTTGTTGATTTTTTGATTAGATGATCTGTCCATTGCTGTGAGTGGGGTGTTGAAGTCTCCTACTATTATGGTATAACTATCGATGAGTTTCTTTATGTTTGCGATTAATTGGTTTATATATTTGGGTACCTCCACATTTGGCTCAAAAATGTTTGCAGTTGTTAGGTCTTCTTGGCCTGTAGACCCCTTGATTATGATACAATGCCCTTCTGCATCTCTTGATACAGTCTTTATATTAAAGTCTAGATTGTCTGATATAAGTATGGCTACTCCAGCTTTCTTTTGTTGACCATTAGCATGATAGATGGTTCTCCATCCCCTTATTTTCAATCTGAAGGTGTCTTTAGGTCTAAAGTGGGTCTCCTGTAAACAGCATATAGATGGATCTTGTTTTCTTATCCATTTTGTTACCCTGTGTCTTTTGATTGGAGCATTGAGTCCATTGACATTTAGAGTGAGGACTGAAAGATAGGAATTTATTGCCATTATGATGCTTGTAGAGTTGGAGTTTCTGGTGGTGTCCTCTGGGCCTTTCTAATCTTTGTTGCTTTTGGTATGTATATACACATAGATATCTATAGATATATATGTATGTATGTATATGCATATATGTGTGTATATATGTATTTTATATACATATATCTATAGATATCTACAGATATATGTATATAAATTTTTTTTTTCATCTTTTCTCCCCTCAGAGAGTCCCCCTTAAAATTTCTTGCAGGGCTGGTTTAGTGGTCACAAACTCCTTTAATTTTTGTTTGTCTGGGAAACTTTTTCTCTGTTCTTCTATTTTGAATGACAGCCTTGCTGGATAAAGAATTCTTGGCTGCATATTTTTCTGATTCAGCACACTGAATATATACTGCCACTCCTTTCTGGCCTGACAAGTTTCTGTGGATAAGTCTGCTGCAAACCTGATCTGTCTTCCCTTGTTGGTTAGGGACTGTTTTTCCCTTGCTGCTTTCATGATTGTCTCCTTGCCTGAGTGTTTTGTGAATTTGACTATGATATGCCTTGTTGATGGTTGGTTTTTGTTGAATCTAATGGGGGTCCTCTGTACTTCCTGGATTTTGATATCTGTGTCTTTCCCCAGGTTTCGGAAAGTTTTCTGCTATGATTTGCTCCCATAACCCTTCCACCCCTATTTCTCTCTCTTCCTCTTCTGGGACCCCTATGATTCTGATGTTCCTTTTTAATGAGTCACCGATTTCTCTAATTCTTAAGTCGTGCTCTTTTGCCTTAATCTCCCTCTTTTTTTTCTGCTTCATTATTCTCTATAAGTTTGTCCTCTATATGGCTGATTCTCTGTTCTGCCTCTTCCATCCTTGCTGGCGCTGCGTCCATCCGTGATTGCAGCTCAGTTAGAGCATTTTTCATTTCATTCTATTTTTTTTTTTTACTTCTTTTATCTCTGTAGAAAGGGATTCTCATCTACTTTCGACTCCAGCTAGCATTCTTATTATCATGATTCTAAATTCTGGTTCAGACATCTTGCTTGTATCTGTGTTGGTTAAATCCCTGGCTGTCGTTTCATTGTGCTCTTTCTTTTGGGGTGAATTCCTTCGTTTTGTCATTTTGAAGGGAGAAAAGGAATTAATGAGGGAGAAAAATTAAAATTAAAAATATAAATTAAAAAAATATTAAGATTAAAAAGTTAAAAACACACACATCTACACATTCAAAAATAGAATAAATGATGGTAGATCCTAGGTGTGTTTTGGTCTGGGTGTTGAAAGTGGTTTGACAGATTAGAGAAAAAAATGGGGGGGGGGGGGAGAAAAGAAAAAAAAAGAAACTGTTTGAGAATTTGAAAAAATGAATACACTGAAGTAGACTAAAATGAGATGATGGGGTAAAATAGAATATGAAAAAATATACACAAAAGTAAAGAATATAGTAGAAAAAAATTGAAAATATTTTTAATAAAAATGAAAAAAATGAATTTTTCTTTATTCAAGAAAAAAGAAACAAAAAAGATAAAATAGATAAAGAAAACGAAAAAAGGAAATCGTTTGAAAATTTGAAAAAGTGAATACATTGTAGTAGACTAAAATAAAATGATGCAAGTAAAATAGAATTTGAGAAAATTTACGTAAAAGCAAAAAATATAGTAAAAAAATTAAAGAACAACATTTTTAATAGAAATTGAAAGTAAAAATGAAGTTTTTCCCTTTCTGCATTCAAGAAAAAGAAAAACAAAAAAGAGAGAAAAAGAAAAAAAAGGAAATCGTTTGAAAATTTGAAAAGGTGAATACACTGAAGTAGACTAAAATAGAATGATGGAAGTAAAACAGAATTTGAAAAAATTTACACAAAAATCAAAAATATAGTAATACAAATTAAAGAAAAATATTTTTAATAAAAATATTGAAGATAATAATGTTTTCTCTTTCTGTATTCAAGAAAAAGAAAAGAAGTATAAAAGAGAAAAAGAAAATTGAATAGATGGACCTGCTAACAGATTGAAGTAGGACTGAAATTACTTCGTTTTCCCCTGGAAGTCAGTCTATGTAGCGCTTTATAGTCCATAAAGTAAGCAGGCGGTGAGACTTGTATTCTTTTTTTTTTTTTTTTTTTAAATTTTTTTTTTTTAACGTTTATTTATTTTTGAGACAGAGAGAGACAGAGCATGAACGGGGGAGGGGCAGAGAGAGAGGGAGACACAGAATCGGAAGCAGGCTCCAGGCTCCGAGCCATCAGCCCAGAGTCCGACGCGGGGCTCGAACTCACGGAGCGTGAGATCGTGACCCGAGCTGAAGTCGAACGCTCAACCAACTGAGCCACCCAGGCGCCCTGAGACTTGTATTCTTGAACAGCGAAGTTGGCCCACTTGGGCTGGGCTCAGTGTAATGGCTCCGCTCTCCACTAGATGGTGCTCCCAGCCTACTGGGGTGGATTGTTGTGGCGCTCCTAGGTGCTTATGCGCATGCGCGGGAGCGGTGAAAATGACGCCACCCAGCCACCCGGTCTGTTCTCCCAGGTCAGCACTGGTCCTCTGTTGTCAACTTTCGTCCACCTCCCACTTCTTCACTCTCTGTAACCCGGCCCCAGGCAGCCCCTCTCTCCCAAGTTTTGTCTCAGACGTGGCTGTTTTTCCTGGCCCCTTCCTTCTGAAGGACTGCGGCCTTGAACCGCTCTGCCCCTCTGCGGGAGGGTCTCACCCAGCAATGGCCGAGTGAGCAATGGCCTAATGTTGGCTGCACCCAAGAACGCCCGCTGGGCCCTGCTTCTGCCGGTTCCCCGAGACTGCGGCCAGGTGCCAGCCCGTCCCAGAAAAAGCTCACGAGACAGTGTAGCAGCAACGTTTCAGGGATTATGGGAAATCACAACACACATCTGGCACCAGGCTTCACCCTTAACGACCTTGTTCCGGCACCAGAGAATGTGGCGGCCTTCTGGGGTCTGCTGGGACCAGGTGGTTTCAACAGTCTCCACCAAATGTCCTTCCAGCAGTGGAACCGCTTCTCCCCGTGTGGCTCGAGAACCTCCCGGACCCCACTCTTTTCCTGGGGATTCGCCCTTCCCACCAGAGCACCACCAGGTATCGAGCTGTGGAGTTGCAGCGTTTGCACTCCCTTTGTTTGTAGTCTTGATGGAGTTTAAACCCTCTCCTTTCTCCTTCCTTTCTTCTGTTTTAGTGTAGTCCCTGCGACTGTTTGCAATTTTCCACTTTCTCTCCAGCTGCTTTTGGGGAGGGGTGCTTTTCCCGTATTCTCTCCCCCCTCCCCGTCCCCAGTCTCTGTCCTCTCTCTGTTCACAAAAGCACCTCCCTTCCTGTGCCTTCTCGCTCCCCAAGTTCACCTCTCTGCACTACGTGCCTACTGAGTTCTGTGGTTCAATTTGTGCAGATTGTTGTGTTAATCCTCCAATCAGTTTTCTAGGTGTGTAGGATGGTTTACTCTTCGCCTGCTGTATTTCATGGACGCGAGACACACAAAAAACTTCCATGCTGTTCCGCCACCTTGGCTCCTCCCCAGGTCATGAGTGGTCTTAAACACAGCGAGCATCGAGGGGGTACTCCGAACAGTTCTCCAGGTTAGGTGATGTAGGTGTAACGGAGATATGCTTAGAAACACACAAAGTACCAAAATTGGCTGTGATGGTTAACTTTGTACCAACTTGACTAGGCTGTGGTGCCCACTTGTTTGGGTAAACACCAGTGTAGACACTACTGTGAAGGTATATTTTAGATGTGATTAACTTTCAAGTTAGTAGTTTTTTTGTTTTTTTGGTTTTTTTTTAATTATATAGTGAGGGAGAGAGGGAGAGGGAGAGGGAGAGGGAGAGAGAGAGAGAGAGAGAGAGAGAGAGCGGGTGAGTGCACACACACAAGTTGCAGAGAGGGGCCAAAGGAGGGAGGGAGAGAATCTTAAGCTGGTTCCATGCTCAGCATGGAGCCTGACTCAGGGCTTGATCCCATGACCCTGGGATCATGACCTGAGCTGAAATCAGGAATCGGACTCTCAACTGACTGAGCCACCCAGGTGCCCCCAACTAGCAGTATTTGAATAAAGCAAATTATCTTGCTTGACGTGGGTAGGCTTCACCTAATAAGTTGGAGGGCTAAGAGCAAAGACAGGGAAGACTGAGATTTCATGAAGAAGAAGAAATTCTCCTTAAGACATAGAATGTGTCTGAGTTTCCAGCCCACTGGCCTGTCCTGAAAATTTCAGACTTGCCAGTCCCTATAATTATGTGAGCCTATTCCTTAAAATAAATCTGGCTTTCTCTCTGTCTCAATGTGTGTGTGTGTGTGTGTGTGTGTGTGTGTGTGTGTGTGACTATGACTGTGACTATGTCTATCAATGTTAGTATTGGTGTATAAGAGCAGTATATATGAGGTTGAATTACTAATTTAAAAACCACACACAAAGAAAAGTCTAGGACCAGATGACTTCAGTGGTGAATTCTGTCAAATATTTAACAAAGAATTAACACCATCCCTTCACAGACTCTTCAAAAATAGAAGAGAGGGAACACTTTTCACGTCATTTCACAAGGCTCCTATTATTCTGATACCAAAATGAGACAAAGACGTCACAAGGAAAGAAAACCAAAGACCAATATCCCTTCTAAAGTTGGATGTAACTATCCTAGGGGTGCCTGGGTGGCTCAGTCGGTTAAGCGTCCGACTTCGGCTCAGGTCATGATCTGAGGTCATGATCTGTGGGTTCGAGCCCTGCGTCGGGCTCTGTGCTGACAGCTCGGAGCCGGGAGCCTGCTTCGGATTCTGTGTCTCCCTCCCTCTCTCTGCCCCTGCCCTGCTCACGCTCTGTCTCTGTCTGTCTCAAAAATAAATAAAGTCATTAAAAAAAAAAGTGAATGTAACTATCCTCAACAAAATACTGACACACTGAATGTACCAACATCATAAAAGAATTGTGCATCACAACCAGTTGGGATTTGTCCTAGGAGTGCTTCGTTGGTCTACCATGTAAAAATCAATGAACGTAATACACTGGATTAACAGAGTAAGGGACAGAACCCACATAATCATCTCAGTTGAGACAGAAGCAGCATTTGACCAAATTCAACACCCTTTCATGGTAAAAACTCTCAACAAATTAGGAAAAGAAGAACTTCCTAATAAATAGCATGCGTGAAGACCCCACGCTTAACAGCGCAGTTAATGGGAAGGACTGAGATGGGGAGTAGGACGAGGGGTCTGCACTGTCCACTACCCTTCCATGTTGTACTGGGTGTGGCCCGCACAGTTCAGCAAGAATATGAAGCGAAAGGCACCCAGAATGGACTTGAAGTATAACTACCTTCCTTTGTAGATGACAGATCTCGTATGTGGGACATCCAAAGGAACCCACTAAGAAACCATGGAAGCTAATACAGGAGTTCCGCAAGGTTGGAAGTTACAAGATCAGAATATAAAAATCAGTTACATGTCCACACACTTGCAGTGTAAAATCCAAAATAAAAATATGAAAACAATTTCATTTACATTAGCATCAAGTTGCATAAAACAGGTATTAATTTAGAAAAAAAAAAGTACAAGATTTGTACTTTGAAAACCGTAAAACACGGTTATAAGTTATTAAAGGTTCAAGTAAATGGACAGACATCCCACATTCCTAGGTGGGAACCATAACAGTGTTAAGGCGGCTGTCGTCCCCAAACTGATGCAGAGGTTCAATGTAATCCGTGTCAAGACCATAGTGGCTTTTTAGCAGAAAATGACAAAGTTATCTTTAAACTTATATGGAAATTTAAGGGACCCAGAATAGCCAAAACAATACTGAAGCAAAGTTACCGATATCGAGGGGTACCTGGGTGGCTCAGTCAGGTTAGCATCCAACTTCGGCTAGGTCATCAACTCACTGTTTGTGAGTTCAAGCCCCGCGTCAGGCTCTGTGCCGACAGCTCGGAGCCTGGAGCCTGCTTCGGATTCAGTGTCTTCCTCTCTCTCTGCCCCTCTCCTGCTCATGCTCTGTCTCTCTCAAAAATAAACATTGAAAAAAAAGTTACTGATATCAAAACTTACTACAAAGCTACCATAATCAAGAAAGTGTCATCCTGGCATATGAATGAACAAGTAGATTAATGGAAAAGAATTGAAAGTCTGGAAATAAACCTTCGGATTCGTGGTCAGTTGATTTTTGACAAGGATGCCAAGGCAATTAAATGGGGGAGATGGTGTTTTTCAACAAATGTTGTGGGGACGGCCAGATCTCTACTTTCAAAAAAAGAAAAAAAAAAAGTTCCGTTCCTGCCTCTCACCCTATACGAAGACAAAATGAATTGTAGACCTACGTGAAAGAGCCAGTGCCTCAAAACTTATGAGAAAACATAGGTTAGATCTTCATAACCTTGTTGGGTCATGGCTTCTTCGACACGACACCAAGAGCAAAGTGACTAAACAGAAGTGCCAGCATTTGGACCACACCAGAATGAACACTTTCGTGCTTGTAAACAATACTCTCAAAGATAGTGAAAACACTTCTTCAGAATGGTAGAAAATATTAGCCAATCGTCTATTTGATAGGAGACTTGAATCTGTAATAACATAACAAGGAACTCATAACTCAGTAAGAGAAGAATCCAGTTAAAACACGAGCAACGTATTTGAACAGACGTTTCTCCAGAGAAGATACGTAAATGGCCAACAAGGACATGAAGAGATGCTTGGCATCGTTCGTCTTTGGGGACTGGAAGTCACACCAGAGTGAGAGAGAGAGAGAGATACACATGCCATTTCATACCCGCCAGGGTGGCTAGAATCACAAAGAGAAACAATGGCAGATGTTGGTCAGGATGTGGAGGAATCAGAAGTCTCTTGTGTCGTGGAGGGGAGCGCGAGGCTGGTGTAGCCTCTCTGGCACACAGGGGGACATTTCATCGAGGAGTGGGGCGGAAAGTCGCCCTGTGACCGGCCCAGACGGTCTCATGAGAGCATCGTTCGTTACAGCCGATGGAAACGAGAAACCAGCCGCGGCGTTCATCAGCTGATGAGTGCGTCAGCGGAGGGCGATCCACCCGGGCTGTGCACCCTCACTGAGCAGGAGAAAAGCAGGAGGCAGCGACTCGAGCTGGAACGCGGGTGAGCCTGAGCACAGCCTGCTCCGTGAGCCTGCCTGACAGGGTCCACACAGAGCAGGAGTCCACCGACGGGAGATGTTCGGAGTAGCAAATTGATAGAACGTAGACACGTGGTTGCTTGTGTCTCGGGGACAGGATGGGGGGGGACCGGGATCGACTTTTAATGGGTACCTGGTGGAAAACGTTCTAAAAGTAGGTGTGACGGTCGCACAGTTTAGCGAACTGACTACAAACCACGTGAAGCGGCTGTGTTGTGTGGTATGTGAGTTGATTCTCAGAAGGCTCTTTAAAGAGACAGTAGAGAGGCCCTGTCGTCGTCTGTCTGGGTTGTGATGACAAAATAGCAGTGGGGAACTTCCGGCGACAGAAATGTATTTCTCATAGTTGTGGAGGCTGGACGTGTGCGATCAGAGTGCCAGAGCGTCTCCCTTCCGGTGCAGGCTTCTCTCCTTGCTTGCCAGCCGACGTCCTCTCTCCTCGCCGTGTCCTCCCGTGGTGGAAGGACAAGGGCGCTCTGTGGGGCCTTGTAGAACACTGATCCCATTCGTGGGGGCCCCTTCCTTGTGACCTAAGCGCCCCCCCCAGAGGCCTCAGCCCCTAACACCTTCATCTCTGGGGGCCGGGATTCAACGTGTGAATTTTAGGGGGGCAGAGACCTTCAGACCATAGGGGGGCCCTTGTTCCCGTGAGAGGGGATAGGATAGCTTGGTTGGCAGTTTTGTGTCGCCGAGCATCTGTGTGGTTTCTGCTTTTTCACTGTCATTGCGAACAATGTAGAAACTTCAAATTCTTTAAAAAATTTGTTTATTTTTAAACGTTTATTTTTGAGAGAGAAAGAGAGAGAGAGGCAGACAGAGAATTCCAACCAGGCTCTGCTCTGTACAGAGCCTGATGCGCAGCTCCAGCTCATAAACCGTGAGATTGTGGCTCAAACTCACGAACGGTGAGATCATGACCTGGGCTGAAATCAAGTCAGATGCTTAACAGACTGAGCCACCCAGGCGCATAAATAAATAAATGTAAATAAATTCTTGATTGCATTTTGGATTATTTTCTTGTCACACACTCTTAGAAGAGGCAGTTCGCATCATGGTTGCGGGTATTCCCAAGTCTTGAGAACGTTTGTGGGGCCGTTTACCAGGAAGCTGCTTGAATGCCCAGGCCCGTCTCACTCTGGCTGTGGGGTGTTCTGAACATGAATTACTAATAGTTCCTTGATACGATAGCTTGAGACAGGCCCTGCGTCTCTGTCTGTGTGCTTACACATGCCCTGCATTCATTATAGGTTCTTTAGTATTTACACGTGAGCCTGTTCGACACGGGCCAGAGCTCAAAGATGTTAAGTGACTTGGCGAATTAATTGCGGAGCCAGGAGCAATTAATACACTCCAGTATTGACATTTGAGGTTCCAACCTGCAAGAATCTTATTCAACTGGACTCATTAGCAACTCAGGAAACACCAGGGCGTGTGTGTGTGTGTGTGTGTGTGTGTGTGTGTGTGTGTGTGTGTGCAGGTGTGTGCAGTGAAACAGCAGTTGGGGCGGGTGGGCACCTGGTGCCTGTGTTCCTTGTGCGTGTGTGCGTTTGTGTTGCACAAGCCCACGCTTGCCCAACAGCTCCAGGTGACTTTGCACCCCAGAGGGTTTGCCCCCGGGCCCCTGAAGCACTCGTGTGCCCACGCGGACGACTGGTGGAGTCCACTGGCGCAGTTTTGCCGGAACTCGGTGGGTCTGGAAGCTGTGTTCTAGAATCAGCCAGGTCTCTGATTTATTTGCACGCGGCAGGGACAGACGCCGGTGTTGCTTGTGAACGGTGAAGTGGAACCCACACTGGTCTGGGTTCCCCTGGAAGAAAACCAGCCCTTTCTTCGGCGTTTGGGCCTGTTTCTGGGACCTTGCTTCACATCGGCTCGTTCCTGGCATTGTCCTCGCCTCGCCTCGCCGCCCAGGCCGACCCAACCTAGCCTTCCCCCCGTTACCCAAAGCGGTGGCTTGCGCAGCCTTGTGTGTATGCGCTGGTGATACCTGGTGTTGACGGAGCACTGGCTCTGGGCCGCGTGTTTCCGTCCGCAGTGGTGGGCGGGGTTTTCAAATCAAAACCACCTTCGAAGTCGCTTAAGTCCCTTGCACTAGGGGCCTCTGACGCTCCAAATCTGAGAATTGATCCATCTTGTTTCTCCTTTCACTGAAATGAGGGAGCACAGACCCCGTAGCTTGACCGGTGTGGGGTCACCCGGTTAAGAAGGGGCCCTTCCTCTTGCGCCCTCCCGCCTCCACCAGTTTCCTCGTATTCAACTTACCATTTAATTCACGTCACCGTGTGTCTCTCTAAGTTCTCAGGACGGCCTTCTAGGGTTGGCATTGCTGCCTTGAGTTTAGAGACAGGTGTGGGGAGCCCCTGCCCCACCCAGCAGCTCATGCTGGTGGCCCCCGGCCTGGGACAGCTTCCCGGGTTACGGGGCAGCCCAGGTCTGTTCGGAGCCGGCCAGGGGGGTGCTTGGTGATATGAGTGTTGTGCCTGCAGCCGGCCGTTTGCTCAAAGGGCTCCTTCCCCGACTTACAGCTGTCCTGGTGACACACTGCCAGATCCTTCCTCACTCCAGGGTATGGCCCTCAAGGCCGAGGTAGTGGGACTGTATCCTTGTCAGTTGGGGCCTTTGTACAGCCTTTTAAAACCCTTCAGGGAACGGGTTCTGTGTCCTTCCCACGGAAATGCATTTTCACATTTTTAAAAATGAATTTCTCTTCATTTCCTGTTTTAAACTGCAGTCATTGCTGAAGTGGTTCTGGCCAAGAGGAAAAGAAGGACTGTGTGCCCTCGTAATGCAAGGGTGCGTGATCCAATAGCCAGGACCTGCGGTAATCCGGCCCAGTGCCTTGGGCAACTCGTAAGGGTGAATTCACCCACTTCGCAGGCAGCCCAGGGTAGGGGGTGAGCCGTATGCTCGGGGTGGTGGTGTCGTTGGCCGTGCCGGGGGGGGTCGTCCCCCAGAGGGACAGCTGGCCCCGGGCACCGCGCCTCAGGAGTTTCAGGGACCCCATTTCCTGGGCCTGGGCTGGGAATCCCCGTGTGCGTCGAAGCCTCGCGTGGCGGCGTGGACTCACTGAAGGCTTTGCCACGTACATTGGAAGGACCTTGTCCTTTCTCCCACAGACAGTCGTGTCCTTGGATTTTTATGATGTGCTCCGTTAGAATCGGGGACTCGCGCGATAGTCCCTGTGTAACACACATCAGTTGCTGTCCTCTTGCTGTCGGTGCCCCGACGTCTTTCCAGTTTATCAGAGGTTATTCGGAAATTACCAAGACCATTTTCAGGGCAAGTTCTATTTTCTTGATGGTGGCTTACCAAATCCTTTCACGTGTACGTACCTGCACGCAGAGCTGCTGGCGGGGTGATACGGCGTCCTCAGCGTGCTGGGTTTTGTCCTGTGTGGCCCCGGATGGTGGGCCGCAGTGGGGAGGCCGCCCTGGAGGGTGCCGGCTGAGGGTCAGGCCGTAGAAGGGATCCGGGGGTCCGGGTCTGTGGTGGGACGGTCTGTGGGCAAGGCCTGGGCTCCACAGGGCAGCCCGAGGGTACCGGAGCGGCTGACCAGCCAGGCAGGTTTATAAGCAGTTGGCAGGTGCAGTCACCAGCACTGTGATGGAGCTCGATTTTGAGGGGTGGTTTTACTCGTTCCTGGCTATCGCATGTTATCTGTTCTTTTTATTTTGCCTGTAGAAGTTTCTTTGGGATTTGTTGCAATTGATGGCCTTGGGTTATGAGATCCTTATGATATCTTCTGTGACCTATTGTTCTCTATGTTTCCAATTCCCGTCTTACAACTCAGGGAAAAAAAAACAACAAGAAAACCCTGCTTGCAAATTGATTAATTGTGAAGGAATACCTTATTCTGATATGACTTCTTTCCAGACTCATACGTGTGGGCATTCGTGAGTGTACAGAAGGTGCCTGAGCTCTGCCAGCCCGAGCGAGGCTCGAGGAAGGGCCGTAAGCGTGCTGGTGATGGGTTCACCGTGGCAGGCGACGGTGTGCTGGTCACTTATCACTACGACAGGCGTCCTCGTGGGACCCGTTTCGCTGTGAGCCTGGCAGGCTGCCCGAGGCCACCCATCAGGTGCCCCGCGTGACCGGGCCGCCACCCTGGACTGGTGCTTTCCGCCGGTTCGCTGCCCGTCACAGCAAAGCAGCAGAGCGGCTGGCGAGGACCGCGGTGTGGCCTTCTCTCTGCAGTGATGTTCCCGAGTGACGCTGGCCGGGGCCGTCCGCTGCCCACGCACTCGGCGTCCGGCGTGAGTGGCGCGCTTGCTGGGGAAGGAGTGTCTGGCGCCCGGGCTCCCCCACGTGTCTGTCCCTCCGGCCGCTCTCTTGAGGGTGGGCGTTCTCGGTTTCCACGAGTGAGGCCATGGTTTTAGTGCCCTTTCACGGCCCCCTTCTCGCTCCGCGTTGTTTTGAGAGGGGATGTTGGGAGACGGGCAGTTTGGTGGCCACGCTGTCCTTACCTACGTGCATTTCCCCCTCCTGACACTTTTATTTCCTGCCCGAGGCCTGCCAACCTCCCATTCCCGTCTTTGAGCCCCGAGCATCCGGCGCCTGGTCGAGCAGGCGGCCTTCTTCCCAGGACCGATTTCTCCAAAGAAACGGGTCAGACACGATTGCAGCCACAGCATCCCCCTGGACAGTGAGCAGGGGTCGGGTGGGGACCAGTTAGTCCCCGGGCGCCGGGTCACTGTGGCAGGCTCAGGTGTGTGTGTGTGTGTGGGGGGGGGGGGGGGGCGCTGTGTGCCCTCCGCTCTGGGTGTCCTGCAGGCCTCCCTGGCCGGGAGCTTTCTGGAACCCTCCGGAAAGAACTCAGCCCGGGCAGGCAGCGCGAGCGCCTACCCAGCGGGCCCGTGGCGGCCTTCAGGCCTCGTTTGCTGACCCCTGCTGCCAACAAGGCCCGCAGACAGGCGGACAAGCGGAGCGTGAGACAGGCCTGAGCTAATTATGGGTCTTTCTGTCGGATTCCGGACAGGGGCTGTCAGGTAGCCACTCAGCCCCGGCGATGGCTCCCTGAACAAAGAACAAAATGTGAGGAGGGGGTCTTGCCCGCGGAGCTCTCTGGCCGTGGATGCGCAAAGCCGGCGGAGCAGAAAGTCAGTGCTGAGCTCTTGCCGACCTGCCAAGAGAACGCGTTACCCTCTCTGCCCCTCACAGGCCACTGTGCACTATTAGGCTCGACTTAGGGACTGTCTAAAGTTTTGTCACATTCTGCAAGCGTGTGATCCTCCCCCAAGATTACTATTTACACCTTACGAACAGAGCGTGGGGTGGTTTCGAGGGGGCCGAGTGGGGTTCTCTGGTGGACCTGTGATCAGGGCTGAGGCTGCAGACGTGTTCTTTAGTTTTGAGGATGGGTATTTAACCTTCTTCCGTATACCTGTTTCTGGGTGTAACTGAGCATTTCAAGCTATTCGTAAGGTTTGATATTTGATGACTTCTATTCAGAGATCAAGAAGAAAATGTACTTATTTTTGAAAAAAGCAAAATTCGTCTTATCACAAAAGTACTAACTAGGTCCGTTGGATCTTTTTATAAATCGAAGACATGGTGTTAGATCTTAAGGATCTTAATTTTTTTCTGCATCTTAAAACATTTTGCTGTTTATCATCCTAGGAGTTGTTTTATCACTATTCATCGATTATTCTTAGCTGTGGTACAACCAAGACTAAAACAGGAAGAGAATGGAAGAATAAGATGGAGTCATCTAGAAGAATCATGTAGTAGTGAAATAAACCATCCCTTTAATATGATCTTTCAGTTTTCTTATTGTGTCTCCCAGATGATTACAGTATCTTTCAAGAAGGTATAAGAGAAGTCTGGAGGCATTTTTGTAGTCTTTTTTTTAACGCTTTCATTGAACATAGAACACTTATTTATTTATTAAAAATATTTTTCTAATCTTTAGTTTTGAGAGACAGAGAGAGACAGAGTGTGAGCAGGGGAGGGGCAGAGAGAGAGGGAGACACAGAATCCGAAGCAGGCTCCAGGCTCCGAGCCGTCAGCCCCGAGCCCGATGCGGGGCTGGAACCCACAAAGTGTGGGATCACGACCTGAGCCGAAGTCGGACGCTTAACCGACTGAGCCCTCCAGGCGCCCCTGCACGTAGAGCATTTAGAATTTTTTGTTTTCCGCCTGTCGTGATGAAGAGGAAGGCGGCAGAGGAAGACCCTTCCCTCTGTGCCGGGAATTGGAGGTTGGGTGCGGAGAGGCGGGGAGCACCGTCTAGACGTCCCGGCCACGTTCAGTGATGGCCTCTCAGGTGCAGGTGTCCGTGAGCTGATGCTAGAATTCTCAGGACGTGAAGGAAGCGTGCTTTCTCGTCCACTTAGTCCTTCAGCAGGAACGACTTCATCACATAATATTCTGTGGCAAGTGTGAGGACGGTCCCTCCTGCTAAAAAGATATGTCCATATTCTTCTATTTTCCATGATTTCTGTGGGTCTAACTTGGGTGTCACTGACAAACTGAGGTGATTGGAAGGGGAAAGAGGAAGCCGTGTAAATGCAGAAAATCACTGGCTGATCACTCTACTCACTCGGTGTCCACAAGTCAAAAGTGAAAATTCTTGGCAGTTGTGCAGCAAAGAAGGTGGCCGTCTTCTCTTCAACAAAATTGAAAGCCACAACAACTTCGAAAGTATTGAATTTTGAAAACAAATACCAGGAGACCTACAGGCAACAATCCGGTAAGACCTTTCGGAGATGCATTTGAAATCTCGGGTTCTGATTGGGTTTGAACAAAGCAGGTGAAAGAACCAGAAGCCGGGACACGTCGGGACCTGTGGGAGAAGACGGTGGGACCTGGGGCCGTGGTGGCGTTTCCACGGGGTAAGAGCAGGACGAAGCACGAGTTCCGACGAGCGAGGCGCCGCGGGGGAGGAGTCTGGACGTCGTCACCGGTGTTTCTGATACCGGCGTTACCGCCCCGGGCCTGACCGGGGTGAACAGTTGCTGCTTGCGGGGGAGATTGCCTGTTTCGCAGCTAGGAAAGCGTGGGGAGACTTGGGCATCCTGTGTTTAGCATCACATTAAGATTCATACAAAGGTTTTTTCCCCTCCGTCTTTTTTTAATTCTGTGAATTCTTTGTAAAAGGACTCAACAATGCGGAAAAATGAAAAGGGTCTATTGGACTCCGATGACGAATGATGGGTACGTTTCCTGATGTGCTGTGGGTTCCTGGAGGGCCTAGTGAGTAGTCTCCGCGGGGTCCCCTGGGGTGTCCGAGAGCCTTCTGGAAATGTGGATTTAGAGTCACTGCAGGTCAGTGTCAGGTGGGCTTGAGGCCTCTGACGTGGCCTCCGATGTGGCCAGGCTCCTGAAGGCAGTGGTGACCCCCGGTCCTTGTTTCTAAGACGGCGAATGGCAGAGAGGGCTTGTGTCTCCTTCCCGAACTCAGGTCAGAGCTGGTGACCCTTTTGGCTTTGGAGGACCCGGGTGGGTGGTCCTCTGCAGACAGGCTACTTCCTGTAGGGTTGGGGCCTGTGTGTGCTTTGCAGACAGCCAGCTGATTCTTCACAGTTAAACACTGGTGTCGTGCTAAGTTAACTTACAAAACCCGGACCTGGATGGTCGGCCCTTTCTCCCTCTTCTTCCCACTCCCTGGAAGAAAAAGGAGACCTTAGGATTGTTTCAGCAGGAATACCCACTCCGGGCGTGTCAGGGGCTGTGCCCAGTGTGGTACGTGGATTCAGTCTGGAAAAGGATTCCGTGTTGCAGCCGGGAGAGCCAGACTCATTAAGTGAAGACACCCGGCCAAGGTCATGGCGCCTTTCAGCAGGTTGGACTCCAGGCCTGGGAGGAGTCAGGGGTACTGTAGAGCTTTCGTTGTTCCCTTTTTCATTTGGAAATCAGGCTGCTCTGGATGCTGGTCACGTTAAATATCAGCAATGGAGCCAGCTTTGTTTTAAATTTGTTTTGAGCCGTTTCTTTCCTCGTTCTTTATAAAGATGTCTTACTGACTTCTGAAGGCCCCAAGCATCCCCACCGCTGCTGGTCTCTTTGGGGAGTTTCAGGGACTCTCTTGTGGGTAATTAGAAATGGTTACTCTGTTCACACTCGTGGCTGCCTGGCTATGCCATTAATGTCAGGCGTGTAAGGTCGGGCTTCAATAATAAGAATTGAATAGTATTCAAGAAGGATTCAAACGACATTAATATTTAAGAGGCTTTTTGGATCCAGAAAGCGCCCATGAAACCCTTCTGGATATAATGTATACAGCACATGTCAATTAGGAAGACGGACAGGGCACGCTTGGCTCCCCGTCCGCAGAGGCTTACTGCGAGCGCTCGGCCCGCCAGCCTCCCAGAGGCGTCCTCGCCGACAAGTCGTGCTTTCTCTTCCTTTGCCGCTCCTGAATAGATCTGTGTCCCAAGCAGAAAGGAGAACCAATTTAATTACTTATGAAACTTTTCCTTAAGGGCGATGGAAATATGAGGAAGAAATGAAGTGTCTGTCATTGGTAAGTTTATTTCAGGGCCGAACATGAGACAAATTCATTTCATTATGAAGATTAGGTGTCCGTTGGTTGATGAAAATGCAGACAGAGCGTGCACACAGAGGTACGTTCACCCAGAACCGCAGGGTGGGAAAGCTTTGTGCTTCTGGGACGGAAGGCGAGCGTGAGTTCTGACGTCGCCAGGAGAGTGGCGTTGAACAGAAGCCAGAGGACGTCCGCAGGTGTCAGAGCAAAGGAATTAGGAAGCTGATTGTAATTAGGAGGAGAGACACGTCCTCGAGGGGAGCCGCCTGCCTCACTTTCGGCGGAGGCTGACCTCCCAGCCTCCCCGTGGGCCCCTGTCTCCGTGTGACTAATGAGCCTCGTCGCCCCCCGCACCAGAGCTGGCAGTGGCGGGCCGCCTGGCATCGACCCCGTGGCCCTTAGCCGGGCACGGGAGCTGCTTTGTGTTTTCTCTGCAGGCGACACAGCTTTGCAGTGAGCCTCCTTGAACACAGACCGGCTCAGAACAAAGTTGTCTCGTAGCTGAGGCTTTAAATGTCCACCCGTCAAGGCCATCGGAGTGGGACAACGGAGTTCACCACTGGCTGGCCAGGACCGGAGCGGGACTGGGATTGAAAAGGGGACAGTAAATCAGCTCTTCCTGCCCCCTGCTGGTGTAGGCAGTCCGGTCTGGTGACTGACTGATCAGTCCATCCACCTACTTGCCTACACAGGCACCCGGGTCTCTTTTAAGGTGTGTAATTCAGTGGCTTTTAGCGCATTCGCAGAGTCGCGTGACCATGACCTTTTCACATCTTAGGAAAAAACCCTCATGCCCATCGGTGGTCAGTCCCCAACCCTCCTTCCCCCAGCCCCTGGCAGGTTCCAGTCTACCTTCTGTCTCTGTGGATTTGCCTACTCTGGGCGTTTCGTACAATGTGTGGAATTGTGCAACACGTCCCCTGTAGCGACTGACCTCTTGACCTAGGTCGTCTGTTTGAGGTTAATCCAGGTTGTAGCGTGAGTCAGAAAGCCAGGCCGAATACTATTCCACGGTATGGGTAGGACCGCATTCTGTCCATGCAGCAACTGAGGGACGTTTGGGTTGTTTCCACAGTTCGGCGGTGACGGGTAGCGCCACCGTGAGTGTGTAGGAGTTGTTTGTGTGGTCGCGCGTGCTCACTTCTCTTGGGCGTATCCCTGGGAGTGCCGTTGCGGGGTCCGTGGTGGCTGGGCGTGCACACGGGGCGCCGCCAGGCTGGTTTGCAAGCAGGTCGGAGCCCTTCGTGCTCCCCCAGCCGTCCTCACCCGCACTCGTTAGTGTCTGTCTTTTCCATTACCGCTGTGCCAGCAGGCCCGAGGGGTGGCTGGTGCTTTTGATTTGTATTTCCCTGGTGACGAGAGTGTCTTTTCATGTGCTCATTAAAAACATTTTTTTAATGTTTTTTTAAATTTATTTTTGAGGGAGAAACAGAGAGGGCAAGCAGGGGAGGGGCAGGGAGAGAGGGAGACACAGAATCCAGAACAGGCTCCAGGCTCCGAGCTGTCAGCACAGAGCCCGACACGGGGCTCAAACTCACGGACCGCGAGATCGTGACCTGAGCCGAAGTCGGCCGCTTAACCGACTGAGCCCCCCAGGTGCGCCTCAATATAGTGGCATTTGATGCAGATTGGATTCATTTAAAAATATTTTTAAAATTTAAATTCTTTCACTAACATTAAAGTCTACACACTCCGTGCTCTTTTTGGTTTTTAAAGAAACTTTTTTCTTTCTTTTTTAAGATTTTTTTATTTTGAGAGAGAGAGTGAGAGCAGGGGAGCAGTAGAGAGACAAGGAAAGAGAATCCCAAGCAGGCTTCGCGCTGTCTGCACAGAGCCCAGCACGGGGCTCTGACTCACGAAGCCTGAGATCCTGACCTGAACTGAAATCAAGAGTCAGATGCTTAAGCAAGTGAGCCACCCAGGCGCCCCTAAGCCAACTTTTTTCATTCCTTGCTTTTTAACCTCACAACTTGCAGGAATTGGTGTCAGATTTTGTAAAATTAAGATACCTTCTTTTTCGTTATTATTACTTTTTTCTTTTTAAAGGAAAACATATCTCAGATACAAAAATTTGATTTATTTTCTAAATCCCCAAAACTGAAAATATAGGTTGTTTTGTGTTTTTTTTTTGTAGTATAGGTTGATTTTTTAAGATCAGGATATACATTTGCATAGAGAAGATTATTTGTGTCATCTTGTGCCTGAGGCTGACTGCCGGACAGCTTCGGAGGGAGAAGCCACCTTGTCGAACTTTACAGCTTCGTGCTTCCAGCAGCTGAGTGTCCTCAGAATCCGCGGGTTGGCTGTGACTTTGGTTTTAAAAGTCAAAACAGTTCCTGTCTTCTGGTCTCCTTGCGATTTCAGTCAGTTCCATAGATTTCCACGAAGTCCCTCCCGGCAGTCACATCTCAGTACCGAGACGTGTTGAGTCGGGGCCTTTACTCTGAGGTAGTTTCATTTCAGGAGGGATCATTGGTCCTTTACTGTATTCAGTTGTTCAGCAGGTCCTGAGAATCAGAGATGGCACTGGTTGTGATGGTGGCCGCAGTGACGGTGGAAGCTGACCTTTACTTGGCACTTACTTTGCTCCAGGAACTTTTCTTTTTAAGTAGGCCTCACGCCCACCGCAGAGCCCAGTGAGGGGCTTGAACTCTCGACACTGAGATCAAGACCTGAGCTGAGGGGCGCCTGGGTGTTCAGTCGGTTGAGCGTCCGACTTCGGCTCAGGTCGCGATCTGACAGTTGGTGAGTTCAAGCCCCGCGTCGGGCTCTGTGCCGACAGCTCGGAGCCTGGAGCCTGCTGCGGATTCTGTGTCTCCCTCTCTCTCTGCCCCTCCCCCCTCTCGTGCTCTGTCTCTCAAAAATAGTGAATAAATATTTTAAAAAGTTATAAAATTGGGGCGCCTGGGTGGCTCAGTCGGTTAAGTGTCTGACTTCGGCTCTGGTCATGATCTCGCAGTTTGTGGATTCAAGCCTCACACGGGACTCTCTGTGCCGACAGCTCGGAGCCTGGAGCCTGCTTCAGATTCTGTGTCTTCCTCTCTCTCTGCCCTTCCCCTGCTCGCGCTCTGTCTCTCTCTCTCTCAAACGTAAACATTAAAAAAAAAAAAAAAAGATCTGAGCTGAGATCGAGAGTTGAACACGCAACCTGTTGAACTACCCAGGTGCCCCGTGCCAGGCGCTTTTGCAGACCTTTCCTTGAACTGTCTCACTCCTCCTCAGGTCAGGGCTGCTATCCCCAGGTTTCAAATTTGCAAATCGAGGCACGAAGAGATTCAGTTGATAAGGGTCTTCATCTGATGCTCAGAGCTGGCGTCCGCACCCGGGCTGTCTCCTGCTTCCCCGAGGGTATTTCTCTCTCCTGGGGAGAGGTGCAACCAGACATCTGAGATCAGAGACTCCAGGCCACCTGGGCTGCGTCCTGGGCTCTGGATTCTTCCTCTGTCTCTTCTGCGGGCCCGCGTGGGGCCAGAGTTCATAGGGGTTCCCTCTGCCAACGCCCAGTCTTTATGGATGACATTCTGACTTCTCGCTTGCAGGGGTGGTTCCTGCCCTCCTGCCGGGCTCGGGGGTTCTGGCCTTCAGCAGGAGGGATTGAGGCACTGAGGAGGTGAGTAACTCGTCCACACTCCTGCAGCTCAGACCTGGTTGCAGCGAGCTGTTTCTTTTTGCTGACTGTTCTCAACACGTTACGTTAGATTTGTTTTTCTGTTGAGTACAGCAGAACTGTGACCCAAAGTACTTCAGGATAATTTTTGTCCCTGGTCGAAGCCACACCACTGTCCCAGGCAGTTCCAGGCCTGGTTTGAAGGGCAGTGTTGTTCACAACACCGTCTGACCTTAGGCTCTCAGTCACCCTTCAGAGGGGTGGACACGGCTTCCAAAAATGAGGGAAGGCGTGTTTTTGTTGAATTTACCGACCCGCTCCGTGGAGGCATTGCGGTTCACTTCCTCTGTCATAGGCCAGCAACATCCTCGAGCGTGCCGTGGAAGCTGCCTCCGTGGCCAAGCCTGTGTGGTGGGTGCCTGCTCGGGCCGCCGTGTTGTGGACACGCTTCGCCCCAAACGTTCCCATCCTGACCTGCAAAGAGTGTGCCAGGTGGAAGAGGGAGCGGCCAGAACATACAGACGTTCCTCCCCCGAGACCGAGTGCGGTCAGTGAGGGGCTGGGGAGACAGTGACCCTGACGTGCTGGGGCCTAGAGGTCTCCCACCCTGTCTACGGCTCAGTCAGGCCCTGGGCACCTAAGGACCCTCTGCAAATGGAGCTGTGCCGTCAGAAAGCCCGGTGGAGAGCAGATGACAGCATTACGATGGCAGGGACAAAGGTCGCCTCGCTGTGCTGGCCCGCAAAGCGCTCAGTGCTGCCCGGGAAGGGCCTCGTGGACGGCGGGCACAGGCCCTGGTGGTGGGTGCTGTGAGGTTTCACAGGTGGTTTTCGTTTGGGACGAATGTGTTTCATTCACGCAGTCTGCGCCCTGTACCGCTTTGTCCCCAAGAGCACAGCACCGAGAGCGAGCCCTGGGTCTCCTCTCCAGCTTTGCCTTCACATGAGCCGGTGGGGCTGGGTCAGGAAGACCACGTGTGGCGGTCCCCAAGGCTCTCCTGAGGCGTGATCACACCCCTGCTCTTCGGCTGGCGTGTGATGTGGCCCCAGCGCTCCCTCCTGAGCGGTGCGTGTCTGGCGCCGTCCAGCTGTGTCGTCCTGTTCTGGGGTCTGCGTGAGACAGTGGCCTTCCCCAGGAGGAGTGGGCCTTTGTCAGAGCACTTCAGGCCCAAGGTCTGCAGGCGCTGTGGGGCCGTGAGTGCTGTGCGGACGAGATGGTGTGACCTGCCAGGTTAAGGGACCCGTGCACCAAGTTAGGGGTGCTGCGGGGCGCTAGGTCCCTGACGCACGCCCTCTGTGGGTGTCTGCCCAGTGAGTTGACTTTCTGTAGGGGATGCTGATTAGTGCCCAGTTTAAGAGGGGTGCACTTGCCATATCAGCTGGCTGTCCCCGGACCATCTGTTCTCCTGGGGTCGTAGCGCTCTATGGACGCGGTCCGTGGACCCTCCTCGGTTACGCTGGGCTTAGGTGCGCGAGTTTGGACCGCACATGCTGTCTGAGGTCATGGTCCCCAGCGTGCCGCGGCTCTCACAGGCACGGCCCTCCTTTAAGAAGCTGTGTGCGTTACCCGGGGGCGGCGGGGTCTCTGGGATCAGTCGCTTCCCTGACCTCACCTTACAGGCGGAGAAGAAAGGGCACGAGTGGGTGCATTTACCCAGGTGGCTGTGGGCAGCGCGCAGGCAGGCCTCCAGGTCACGGCATCCTCGTCGCAGTGACTGAGTGTTACCACATTTTGGGGCCTTGTGGAAGCCGTGTCTGTCGTTCACCATTTGTCCACCTGTCTGTCCGTTACGTTGCATCTCCTGGTTTTCTTCCGACGTTGACTCCACCCCTGTTGTGTGCAGCTCTCTCTCTCCCCTCTCTCCCTCTACCCCTCCCCGTCTCTCTGTGTCTACACAGGCATACAGATTGACCTGTGTCGGGCTTGGGGGTGGCCGGGGCCTCCTGCCCAGGGAACACGGCCAGAGGTCACGACGACGAGTGACCCTCTGCCTCCTCAGCCTGTTCAACAGCGTGGCTGTTCTCTCTGGCAGTTCTGCCAGTGTCTTCCATTCCGTCGCTACGTTGGGGGACCTGCTTGCTTAGATCTTTCTCCTCAAGAGAGACCCAGAAAAATTACCGGGGCTTCAGACTCCTGCTCTCACCTGATAAACTCGCCCTTTAGTGCCAGCTGCGGGAGAGGGATGCTCTTTGTGCCTTGCGCAGGCGAGGCGTTCGGAGCCGCTGCGGGTTGTCTAGGAAACGGGCCTGTGGAGGGCTGCGAGGAGGAGGGGCTGGAGCTCCAGCACCAACGAGGGAGAGCGGTGAGACCGTGCAAATACAAGTAACGAAGTGCTCATCCTCAAACAGAACAGTGCAGGTGAAAGAGGGAACGAGAAATGAAAGCTTTTTCAGCAGAAGAGCTTCTCGTTATCATTTAACCCTGAAATTGACAAGGCAGATGCCATTTTTGCTTTGCTTCCCGCGCGGTTGGTTCTGTTCCAGAACAAGACTTCCGTAAGGAAGCAGGAGCAGGTTGGCCCTAAAGAACTCTGGAGTAGCTGCCTGTCAGCGTCCTTTGTGCTCCCAGCTCGACTCTGCAGGAGTCCCCACGCTCGGTCTTGCCCCCTCGCAGTTTGTCGTCCACACGCTCCTGTCTGTGGGGCAGGGCCACCTCCGTCGGCCCCGGTCACAGTTGTGGGCCCCTGGCCAGACGTCCACCTCCCGCTACGTGCCAGTCCACACGGAGTGTGCGAGTCTGCTCTGTGGCGGTAGTCGCTTGGCTTGGGACTCCTTTGATGGGGTACGGAGGACATCTCCTCCCCGTGACCTGTGTCTTTGTGGGTCAGAAGCTATGACTTCTCAAGAAGAAAGGGAGAACCGTCATTTAAACTGAGCCCGTCCCTGCCACCAGGAGACCCCGTGAGACAGGGGAAGGCTCCTTTCTTCCCGGAAACACTTCTGTCTTGCAAACACTGCTGAACGAAGGCCTGCAGATGGGTTCCGGAAGTCAGAACATCTGGGAGATACACGTCACGGACGTGCTTCCCTCGTACAGGTTCAACCTGATGTGCCGGCCCGACAGACAGACACCGGCACGTGTACGTAGGCACGTGAGACTGGGCACGGTGAGCGGTTTGTCCGCAGTTCACCGAGGGAGCGGGTGCCCTGCAGGGAGTGCGACACGGGAGCCTTGACACCGAGGACTCTTCCCTGGCCCGTCTCGGACCTCAGTGAGAGGGAAGGATAGGTCTCTTCGTAAAGCATGGTCTCTAAGTGAGTCAGTTCTCATCTGCCGTTCTGAGCAACGGTGACGATTCTGAGGTGGCCCAGCCGGCCTGAGGGCCCACACAGAGGCCTGTGTGGCCAGAGAAGTGATCGCCAAGCCGTGATGGCCCAGGTCCTGTGGGATGTGTGAGCCATTGGAAGGGCATTGGGTTTTGATCCGGAAGAGAGTGGGTTCTAAAAGAGTGTGAACGTGACTTCCTCTGTAACAAGGGAGGAGCCGTGTGGATCCCCTGTGACGAGGGAAAAGGGAGGAGCTGGGTAGATCCTCCGTGATGAGGGAGGAGGGGAAGCCAGTGGATCCGGGGAGAGCGGCGAGGTCAGGGAGCTCACCCAGGTGCCGGCTCGGAGCACGGCGGTTGGATTTGAGTGGTTTGGAGGTCGACCTGAAAGGGTTTGCTGGGAGGTGGGATGAAGGTAAGAGAGCATGTGGTTGCGGATGCCCCCACGGATCCCCGCGCTCGCGGGACGGATGGTAGCGCCGCTTCAGGGAAGGTGGCCAGGGAGAGGCTCCGGCTTTGGAGAGACATGGGGAACCCCGCCTTGGATGTGCCCCGCGGGTCCACGCGAGGTGAGTCTTCTAGAGGCTGATGCGAGCGTGCATGGAAAGTCATGGAACAGCAACCCCTGCAAGGCCTTGCCTCTCTGTCTGGTTTACGGCGCAGGTTTGGTATTTCCGCCCGTTCGTGTTCCCGTGAACACCTAGGATGGGGGTTTGTGGTGAGGGGTGTGTGGGAGCGCACGTGCACATCCGTGGGCCAAATAAGTTAGCGAAGTTCCAGCCCCGATCATTCCTGCGCGCGGCCAGGGCCTGCCCGCCCTCTGCTTCCCCGCCCTAGCCTTGCCGTCTGCCAAAGAGAGGCGATACTTCTGGCTTTTCTTCTTGTTGGGAGGCTAGTGATTGAGTATGGTGCAGTGCTGGGAAGTCTTTGAAATAAAATCACAGAGTGCGTGTGCACTATTATTATAGCTCTGATGGTATTTATATTTAAATCATTATGATTGCAATAATAATACACCATTTTGCCAATAAAACACAAAACCACTTCAGAAGAACATTCTGAAATGATAGCATTTTCTGGGGCCGGGCAGCGGCATCTAATTTTGGGTCTCCACAGTTGGTTTTGTGATTCATGTATTATGGATTTGCAGAGAATAATCCCGGCTGGGCGGCCCTGCCCAGGGCAGTGGGCGTGGAAATGCGCGGTTGGTGCGATTGTACCGGGAACAGGGGGACGTCAGCATTGACACGGCAGTATTTCACTGGGGCTGGGGACTGTCACCACCCTTTGATGCTGCCTTTGCGCCCGCAGCGCTTGACTTTGTGACAGTGCGTCCTGAGGGCCACCTGCCTTTTGTCAGCTGTCCAGTGAGGCGGGGATGTGGGGCGGGCAGGCGTCTTAGCCGTGACTGATGGGCTTTCTTTCGGATCCATACCAAGTTCATAAACCTGATTTATAACCGATGGACGTGTGCTGCTTGGAGCACAGGCTGGAGTGCAGAACCGTTTTTAGTGGGAAGTGCTCCGGGGCCCGAGACGTGCAGGTGGTGACGCTGGAGGCCGGCTGCCCCCTCCCCTCTCGTTTCACTGGGAATCGCTCTTGGCTTCTCGGAGTTGGACCAGTTATCGCATTTAGCTGGAATCTCCGAGGAGACAAAGAGGGGAGAGGAGGCTGTTTAATATTAATTTTGGAAACTGAGCCCGCGTCCTGTGGGCGTCCAGTGGGGCCGTCGCCACCAGAGGCTCAGTGATGTCACTAGTGACCGCCCCTCCTTGACCTTTGCAGCTGATGTGACCCTCCGTAGCTTGTCCTTTTGCTGACCACTCCCTCCTCAGAGCTTTCCCGTTGGCCAGCTCAGGATGGCGGTCCTCTTGGCCTCCCCGCCC
Source organism: Panthera onca (assembly GCF_046562875.1). Lineage (NCBI taxonomy): Eukaryota > Metazoa > Chordata > Mammalia > Carnivora > Felidae > Panthera > Panthera onca. The sequence goes on from NC_138345.1 coordinate 138,545,092, forward strand.
TGGTGTCCCCTAACCCCTCCCCCCCCCCCCCCCCCCCCGTTGCCTCAGTGCTGGGCTGTCAGAGTCCTCTCCGCTCTCCTGCTCCACTTGGGTGGCCTCTTGCCTGTTGGTGGCTTTACCACTCCCATGTTGTCCGATGTGGTGGTTTTTGAGCAGGTTTTGGAACCTCCTGAAATGATACCAAGTACCCCACGTTTGTTTTTCTGGAGAGGGGAGGCGTCGTTTTCGGCAGGCTTGGATGGGGGAGGGCTGGCCTGCAAGCTTGAGACCTAGCGTTCTCAGCTGCTAGATTTTAAATCGGCCCCAGCTCTGCTCCCCTGTGTCCCCTTGCCTCCTGGGCCCGTCCTGCTAGGTGCAGGAGTCGCAGTGTGCCCTTGGGGACGATGCAGCGTGCCGTCCCACACCTGCTACCCGCCGGTGTCCTTTGGCTCCGAGCAGCTGTCCCGTGCCCCATTTGGACACCTCAGAGGGGCCCTGCCCTGCTCTTTCCCTCCCCCCTCATACTGTCCGGGTCTTGCCCATCCTGATCTGACTGCTGGATCGGGACCTTCTCCTTACCTGTCGCCCTGCCTCTGGCCTGGCTTCTCAGCAGCTTGGCCTGGCTTCTCAGCAGCTCGTCCTGGCCCGTGTTCCCAGACAAGCTTTCATCCTGTGGGAAGGGGCATGACCTGCCTCAGCGGCCCTCACTCCTCCTGGTTACACGGCCTCCGGGGCTGTCCCTGCGGTCGTCAGGTTGTCACCCTGGCCCCTCCCGCTGGTACACCTCCCCTGCCAGCTTCCTGGCCCGGCTGTGACAGTGCCCCCCTGGGTGCTAAAGGACCCAGGTGGGGACAGCTTCCGTGTGCAGAGCCACCCGCACCCTGGGTGCACTCCCCTTCTCCACAGTGCTGTTGCCCTCAGGGCGCTGCCTGGGACCACGAGTGTCAGGGAGGCCCCCAGCCCTCGTGGGTCACTGTCTTGGTCCCACAGCCGGAGGCCCAGATGCAGTGGGACGGCTGGCCCGACACAGGGCTCCCCTTGCGTGCCTTCCTTTAGATTGAGTTCTTTTTATGAGTCCGTATTATCTCCTGGGTTGGCTCTTTACTTGCATACATGTCTTTTTAATTTTTTTTTTTAACTTTTTAGAGCTTGTTCTAGGGTTTACAGTACATGTTTTCAACCTGTCACAGCCTAGCTTCCAATAATACTTTACCACTTGATGCACAGCGTGAAACTTCACAGCATCGTGCGCCCGCTTCCTGTCTCCTGCCCCACGGGGCTCGTGTGTGTATGGCCCGCTGTCGTAGGGTTTGCTTGTGGGAGTTATCGTTTGTTTTTTTACACAAACTTTAGATTTTAGAGCAGTTTTCGAGTTGTAGAAAAGTGTAAAAAATAGTCTGAGAGTTCCCTCTGCCTGTTGACCCTGCTGTTAATGTCATACCCGAGAACATTTGTCTCAACTGAAGAATCAATATTGGGAGATTATTATGACCTATATTTAGATTTCCTTGGTTTTTTCTCATGTCCTTTTCCTGTTCCAGGAGCCCATCCGGGAAACCACGTGACATCTGATTGTCATGTCTCCTCAGGCTCCTCTAGCCTGGGACAGTTTTTCAGATTTTCTTGGTTTCCAGTGACCTTGACAGTTTGAGTACTTGCCAAGATTGGTGTGCATTGTCCCTACATTGGGGTCTGTCTGATGCTTTTCTTGTGATTAGACTGGGGTTATGGGTTTTCGGGTGGAACGATGCAGAAGGAAAGTGCCCTTCTCGTCCCATCCCGTCAAGGGCACGTGCTATCAACATGATTTATCGCTCTTGGTGTCGACCTTGCTTGCCCGGCTGAGGTGTGTTTGTCAGGTTTCTCCACAGAAAAGTTACACTTCCTTCTTCCCCTTTCCCTCCTGTCCCCTCTGGCAGGCGGTCACAATGCACCCACACGTCCTCCTTCGTGTCCTTGAGGGTACAGTGTCTACACAAGTTATTTAGAGTTCTTCTGCAAGAGAGATTTGTTTGTTTTCCCCATTTGTCAATTGATTCAACCATTTACACAGTCTGGACTCATAGATTCTTGTTTTACGTTTTGGGTGTAGTCCAGGACTGTGCCGTTTTGTTGCTCATACTTGTTTTTTTAATGTTTATTTTTGAGAGAGAGAGAGAGAGAGAGAGAGAGAGAGAGCGAGCACGAACAGGGCAGAGGAGGACGTAGGATCTGAAGCAGGCTCCGTGAGCACAGAGCCCGACGTAGGACTCAAACTCACGAGCCGTGAGATCATGACCTGAGCTGAAGTCAGACGTTCAACCGACTGAGCCCCCCAGGTGCCCCAGTTACTCACGCTATTTCCAATTTGGGCCCTGGGTGTCCTTTCTGTTGGCGCTGGGGCCCCTCCGTGCACGTGTGGTCGTCCTCCCAGGGGCCCGGCTCCTCCGATCGGAACAGCCTCCCAAATCCAGATCTGTGTGTGTGGTGTGCCCGTTGTTAATTCTCTTCAAGTAGGTTGTAAGGCTGGACAAATAACCTGTTTTCATTTACCCCCATCTTTGTCATTACCCGTCTTCTTCACGTCTTTGTGCAGCTCTGTATTTCTACCTGGTATCATGTTTTTCTTCCAGAAGAACTTTCTTTAGCCCTTCTTGTACTGTGGCTTTTGTTTGTGTGAAAAAGTGTTGCTTCTCTTTGTGACTGATGTTTTCACTAAGTAGAATTCTGGATGGACATTTGTTTTCTTTCCCTCCTATAATGACATCATTCCATTGTCTTTTGTCCTGCATAGTTTCTGTGGGAAATCTGCTGTGATTCACATTTTTGTTCCACTTGCTAGAAATTCATAGAACCCCTGGAAGTTAGCCAGTGCCGGTGCGAACATTTATCGAGTGCTTACTTGGATTAGGTGCTTTGTTTCCCGTGGCTCTGCGTGTGCGCGTCTCCCCAACCCCCTCGACAGGGAGGTGTTGCCGATGGCGGTAAAGCTCATAGGAAAGAAGCCGAGGGTTGTGGAGATGAACGGGTCTGCTCACGGCTGCTTCCAGGAGACACGGGGCCTGGCTGCCCGACCCCCGAGCCTGAATCCTAACCAGCGCACTCCATTCAGACCGTGCAGAAGCTTGAGGAGCAGACTGAGCTCATCCGCGTCTGGGTAAAATGCCATTTCCGTTCTTGGACGGGCTAGGGCATTGCAGTGTGGGAGATGGGCCTGTGCTGCATTCCCGCTCAGCTTTTCACAGGCTTTGTGACTTTGTGTGTGTCCTGTGGCCTTGCTGGCTTTGCCTTTTCACCTCTAAAATGGGTGAGGGTGGCCGGCTGCCGTTTGCTCTGGGTTAGGACTCAGTCGTGTGGCCTGTGGCACGTCAGCTGCATAGCGCCTGGCTCTGCAGTCAGCCCGTGGAGGGTCTCTTTGTCGGGCTTTGCTCAGGGCACATCGGTTGAATCGGTGAATTGAGCGTTTGCTCAAACCACTTCGGTTTCCCCGTTCGCGGCCTAGAGTTGCAGCTTACGGTGCACGGCCCAGCGTCCTGCCTCTCACAGCACCCTCCGATCGGCTCCTCCTGCCGTGCTTGCCTATCCGGATCGTGGCCCTAGCAGTGTCATTTCAGAGCGCACAGAGTGGCTTTCTGTGGTTCCTTACTCAGATACAGAGTGCTGCCCCAGAGCCGTGACCACGGGCGGGCCCCTACCTTCCTCCTGCCTCGTACCTTCTGCCTGTAGTTCTGAGAACCTGCTTTGTGGTCATACCAACCTCAGGGCTCCTGTGAAGTGTACTTCCTTTGATTAAAACCTTACTTCCTAGAATCATCTGTATTAAAAAACAACAACAAAACCCCATAGACCTCATTTAATAGAAAATACCTCATAAACCATAAAGCCCTGGGTAAGCATTTGACGTTTTCATCTGTGCTCCTGTGTGCCTGTCTGCTCCACAAACATTTTCAAGTGCTTTCCCTGGGCTGAGCACCACACCGGGCCCGGGGCCCCGGTTCTTGGGGAGCTCCCAGTACCCCAGTGTCTGCAAGCAGATTGCATGGTTGCCCTTCACTACCGGAGAGACAGTGTGCTTGCTCTGGGGCTGTGAGTGGTGGGCGGGGCAGCCGTCCAAGGAGGGTCTCGGTGGAGGAGGAGAAAGGCGTGAGGCAGACAAGTGGCACCCGTGAGCCCTGGGGTCCCGGCATGGGGTCCTTGCTGGTGGCTGGGGTTTCCTTGTGGGGACCCAGGGAACCCATGGGACAGTAACTACTCGGGAGATCAGTTGGTTGGGTGCACATACCTTAAAAACTCTGCCTGTTTATCATTCAAGGCCTGAATCTGTGGGCTCCCTCCTCCATGAAGTCTGCCTAAGCCTCCCTCCTCGGAGGCCAGCGGTCTGGTTGCCTCTCTCTCCATCCAGCCTGCAGCCAGTGTACCTAGGGCACCTGCAGGCTGTCCCTCCCCAGGTCTTTGGGAGCCTGCACTTTATTAGGCAAGACCCACGCGAACACAGATAGCTACACGATTACTGGATGACAATAGTGATAGAGATTTTCCAAAGGAGAACAACAGGCTTGTGTGGGCTTGTGTGAATGTGTTTAGTAGACAGGGGGGCGTTCAGTGAGTCCCCCAGGCTTGCTGAGTCCCGTCCCCACACTGCCGGATGTCACCAACACCGAGCAGGCAGGGTTGTTGAAGATGGATGGCCGCTGGCCGCGTGTGGCCCAGCGCGTGGCATCTGGGTCGTGATTGATGAGGGGAAAATAGCATGGTCAGTAGTTAAGTCTTGCCTTTTGTCTCAGTCATCTCTCACTTCTAAGTCCCTTGAAGGGAAGCCCCTGTCTCTGCACCTGCTGCAGCCCCAGGCTTGGGGTGGAGAGGGGGAGTGTGAGGCACCAAGCCAGGGGATTGGAGGAGGGGACAGGCCACAGCAGCTGGACCGGGTTAGGTACTAATGTCTGCCTTCAGCTGACTGGCTGGACAGGACTGAGGTGGGTCATCTACATTGCAGATCTCATTGAAAATAATACTGTGCAGTTGAATACAGCAACTCCTGAATAATTTTTGCATAAGTTAGAAACATGTTTCAGAATGTTCTATCCAAGTGAGATGGGGATGACTGAGCCCCAGGGAAGGGTAAGTAGAGCATTCTGGAATATCTAAGGAAGAGTTTCTGATCTGCTTTGGGAGCGAAGGGGTTATGCTTGTAGTATTTTATTGAACCACAAAATGTTATTTATAACCCATGTCAGGGGCAATTAAACTGATTGATGATTAAGAAAGTTTAATAGTTGAATAATAAGATGTGGTTCTTGACAGCTATTTTTTCTCGTTTTGGAAGCATATTTTATGAGTCTAATAAGGGTGTGGAGGATGCGCTGTGGAATATATTGTGGTGTAATTATGTGGCGGTGATACAATATTCCGGGTAGTGTTAGGTGCTACGTTACTTACAAAAATTAAAATACCAATTATGGCTTTTCTGATTCATTATTGAGGTGGTGTGTTAATTTTGACTTGCCCCAAGCAGGGTTAATTAGTACCTATTGACATATTTGATTAAAAGTCCCCTAATGTTGAATTGAATAAGAAAGGTCAAACAAATAACTTGTTTTCTCTGGCCACCCCGGCATGGTTTCAGAACCTTCCAAGAGCCTACCTGAAGGGTTTGCTTGGATTGGTAGCTCCCTCCGCACCCTGGGGCCACTGAGGCCACTGAGGCCTGCCCTCTATTATTAAAGCGGCCCTTGCCTCTCTCCTTGGTGCCTGCCAGGGTTTTGTGTGGTTGTTTTTCTTCTGTGGATCCTGAGAAACTTAACAGAAACCCATGGGGGAGGGGAAGGAAAAAAAAAAAAAGAGGTTAGAGTGGGAGAGAGCCAAAGCATAAGAGACTGTTAAAAACTGAGAACAAACTGAGGGTTGATGGGGGGTGGGAGGGAGGGGAGGGTGGGTGAGGGGTAGTGAGGAGGGCACCTGTTGGGATGAGCACCTGTTGGGATGTTGTATGGAAACCAATTTGACAATAAATTTCATATATTGAAAAAAAAAGAACCACTTCTTAACGTTTGTAAAAAGCAGACGTATGGTTAAAAAATGCTTTTTAGAAAAAGCAGAGATGTTACAAAGTCGCTAACACAATGACTAATAAACTAAAAGTGTAGCTTTGTAAGTAATGAAAATGCAGATTGAACCAAGGAACGCAGTTCTATTTTTGTCTATCAAATTAGCCACTACTAAGAAGGTAATACTCGGTGCTTTCAGGTGAGGTGAGATTGACACCCTGTAATCTTCCTGTGGAACTTCTCTGGGAAGCACTTTGGCGCTCATTGGAAGGCCTGGTCGGAAGGCCGGTGCCTCCTTGTCTGCAGGAAGTAGGGAGAGATGCCGGGGAGACTGGCGTGTGGGAACTCACGCCGTGGCGTTTGGTCCAGTAGGAGCTGTAGACGGCACCGATGCCCAGCCTTCAGGGGAGTTCCAACCAGTTGTGGGTCAGCGATGTCCATGCAGGTTTAAATCTGACTTCCTAAGAAATGCTTTTTCTTTTTTAATGTTTATTTTTGGGAGAGAGAAAGAGACAGAGTGTGAGCAGGGGAGGGGCAGAGAGAGAAGGAGACAGAATCTGAAGCAGGCTCTAGTGAGCCCGATGAGGGGCTCAAACTCATGAACGTGAGATCATGACCAGAGCTGAAGTCGGATGCTTAACCGGCTGAGCCACCCAGGCGCCCCAAGAAAGGCTTTTTCAAGAAGGAAAAAGTGACCAGGGTATGAATAAAAACGATAGGACAGAAAGCTTTATAGGTAGTCTCCATTCTGGGTTATTAAAAAAATGTGTGTACATATGACTATCATGGACTAAATTGTTTTCCTTCCCCATATTCATCTGTTGGATGTCTAAGCCCCAGAACGTCAGAATGTGGCTAAATTTGGAGAGAGGGTCTTTACGGAGACAGTTAAGGTTAAGCGAAGTCATAGAGTGGCCCTAATCCAGTATGAATCGGCCTTGTAAGAGGTCAGGACACAGACACAGACAGGGACCACCCTGTGAAGACGCAGGGAGAAGAGGGCCTCCTGCAAGGCGGGGAGGGACCAGCCCTGGTCACTGTGGGACCTCTAAGCCTGCAAGGTAACGAATGTCGTGTAAGCCGCCTGGTCTGCGGGACTCTGTACGGTGGCCCTCGCCACCGAATACAGTGACGTGTACCAAGGGGTCAGCGGTGCCCGCGTGGCGTATTGATGGATGCTTCGCCCTTCCTTTGCGTGCTTTTCTGTGTCCTCCGGATTATTTACAAGAATCAAGTGTCGTCACAGAAGCGTTGTTAGGAAGGTCGCTTCCACGTCCGGATCGTGAGCTGGAGTGAGCTCCTCTTTTGGAGGCCAGCCTGGTCACCCCTGAGGGGGACTTGCCCGGGGTGTACGTCACGTCTGCTCCAGCCCCGAGGCGGTCTGATCCTCAGGGTGTGGTGTCGGGAAGGCACGCGGAGGCTGTTGTCCGCGGGCCAGGCCGGCGCTCCGTTTGGCGAGGTGGCAGGTGGCGGCACGGCCACCAGATGGTGAGCGCGGCCCAGTGGTGTGAGGGAGGGTCTGCCGGGCTCTGGCGGGGCGTCGCTCCCCTCCCCTGTCGTGTGAGGGCTTCGCGGGGAACCCTTGTGCACCCTTGAGCTCTGGCTCTCTGGGAGCTGAGATTTTCTGAGATTTACATCCTCTCGGTTGCCGAGGCTTGGAGCCGGACCCAGCCTGAACCGGGTCCCAGAAGGATGCCGGGGGTTGGTCCGGAGGAGAAAAAAGGAAGCCTGAGGAGGCGGGGCCGCACCGGTGGGGCCCGGGAGGTGAGGCGGGGCAGTCGGGGGCTCCCTCTGGCATCTGCAGGGAAGCATGAACACTTCATGGGATGGTCGCGGGGGGACGGGGGGAGTGGTCTCCAGCTTCTAGCCAGCCATGTGGCCGGTCTAGGCATCGAACGCCGGGGTCTGTGGGACCCATTGAGAGCGCCCGCTCTTCGCCTGTGCACGTGACAGTTTAGAGACAACGAAGGCCTGGCAGTGGAGGCCACAGTCGCTCTGTGGGTGCTGATGTGGAGCCCCGGGGAGGCCGTCCTGCCGGAGGGTGGCACGCGCCCACGCCTCGGCCGAGGGACCAGCTTGCCTCCGCCAGAAAGGGCCGGCCGTCCCTGTGAGGCGTGGGCGGCGTCCCTGACAGATGCTGGAGACGGGCGCTCTGTAGAAGGAGCTCTGTGCCCGTCCCCCCACCGAAAGGGCCCCCACAGCTCCTGCATCCCCGGCGGGAGACAGTGCTGTGATGTGGCAGGGCCGTGGGAATGCCGGGACACGAGCCCCCAGAGGTGGTGGTGCAGTGCGTGGTAGCTCGTCAGCGGGTCCTGAGGGCACCGCGCGAAGGCCTTGCAGTTCCTTCCGTGTCTGTCCGTGCCTGGGGTCCCCTGGGGTCCCCTGGAGCCAGAGGCTTTAAACCCAGATTCGGTCTTTCTGGTTCCCTTGTGGCGGGGGTCTGGGGGCCGGCAGAGCTTGCCACCCTGGCCCTCCGCAGCGCAGTGCCCGTGGTCCCACTGTGTCGTCGGGTGGGGGTGGGGCCCTGGCCGTGTCCCGCGGGCGGCACTCGCGCCGTCGGAGAGCTGTGATTTACGGGCCGTTGGAACTGGGCACGCGTGTCCACTCGGCGTGGCCCCTGCTCCCGCCATCAGGTCCCTGCGGGGCCCCGGCCACCAGCTCTTCGTGTGTCGGCTGCGCCATGTGCCCGGGCCCTTCCCTCGGGGTTCCAGGAAGACAGCACCTCATGGCCCCGTGCAGCCCCTGCCCCTCCTTTGACTCCTCCGAGCGCGAGAGGAACAGTCACTCCTCTCTGGTGACCAGAACCCTCTCCTGCCCTGGCCGGGCTTCTCGTGCACCAGAGCGGCAGCCGCGCCCCCTGAGCGTTTGGGCTCTTGCACGAACCCCACGGAGAAAGAGGATGCTTTCCTTTGAGCTCCACCCCGGGTCACTTTTTCCACCTGACTGGAGTGTGGAGCTTAGTTTTTAATTAAGTATGAAACGAGATCTGTATCGGCTGTGGCCCACTGAGGCAGCCCCACGATGAGAACGTGTCCTGACTGTCCCCTGCTACCCACCCCGCCCCCCAGCCCTCAGCCAGCATTTTTCTGCTGCTCCTTGCACTGCAGGGCCTGGGGGTCGTGGCCTACCCTTTCCAGGTCATACGATGAAACAGTAAAGGGAAGACGGCCCGGAAGCTATGTGAGTGACAGGTGGGGCATTGGCTGGGGCTCCCGTATGTCGGTTTTGTCACCGTCTCTGTCTGCGGCCACCCTGCCAGGAGGGAGGGGACAGCTGGGAATGGGTGGTGGTGGGGAGGAGACGCCTCGTGAGTGGGGGGGCTCCTTGGACTCAGCCGCCTGGGGGACGTGCACTGCCCTGGAGGATGGGTGTGGGCCGGTGCGGCCACCCCTCCCCCGTCTGCGAGGCCTGCGGGGGCCCAGGCTGTGCCCCTGTGGCCACACACAGGCCGGGGGCCTCGGAAGGGAGGGCCCACCACTTCACTCCCCTACCCCTGGCCTCTCTCTCTAGCGCTGCAGCCGGGAGCTCACGTGACCCTGTTCCTGCGCCGCTCGGAGCCGACCAGGGCCCCCCTGTCCCCACAGCCTCTTTCCTGAGCATCCTGGCACCGTCACTGTGCTCACTTGTGCTTTGGCGCATTTGTGTGGTATTTTAGTTTTCTGGCGTATTTCAGGTCTTAGGTCCTTTTGAGCATCAGCATGGCCTTGGCCTTTTCCGATTCCCTCATCGTATTGACCTGAGTCCACGCGTGCCTTCGGATTTCAGTTGGCTCTGTGGTCCTCAGAGCAGACTTGCGTTACTTCGCCTTCCGGCTCCACCCCCGGGCACCAGATGCCTCCGTGATGTCCACAGTCTCCTTGAGCACTTGTCTGCCCACACGCGGACCGTGGAGGGTGGTGTCAGAGGCTAAGACCAGGGTTTGTCTCCAGTGCCTGGAGAAGGAGAATCCCAGTGGCAACTGGCTGCCGGGGACCGAGCCTAAGACAGGTCGGGCACCTCGACTGCTACTTGTGATTGAACCGGTTCTCTCCCTACGACGACTGACAGGAGAGCCGGGTGGCCCGTTTCCTGCTCGTTGGCAGCATATGTCGCTGTGACAGAGGTTGAACGAGATGCAGCGTTGGGCCAGAAAACAGAAATCTGTTTTCTCTTGGCATCTTTGTGACACTTGGCTCCAGGGCCCTCCCACTGACCTGTGTGCAGGTGCGGGCACAGCACCCGGTGAGTACCCTGTGCCCCCCGCTGAAAACAGCAGGATGACCCTCTCCACCGAAGAAAATACATGTTGTCGAAACAACAAAAAACTCACGCCTCCTCCTTCCTAGCCGGAGGAGAATCTCATACTGTCAGTGGGAAATGGCCAGAAAGTGATTCAACACGGATACAGGCCTTTGAGGCTCTGCTGGGGGTCTTCGCCCCTTCACTTGCCCAGAAGCTAGTGCTGGTTGGGGTTGGTTCACCTCTTATCCCAGGTAGTGTTCGTGCTGAGTCCTGCCCTCTTCTCTGCCCTGGAGAAAACACATACTGGTCAGTACACGAGAACAGTCTCACTTTCAAGAAGCCGGTGAAGGATTTCAGAAAACATAGTGGATGGCCGTCGGGCGTCACCTGAGTGGTGCGGACCCGTGCTTGGGCTCGCCCGTGACCGCGCCCGGCCTATCGCCTGCAGACCGCAGTGGGTGTCTGTGACATCGTACCTTCACACGGCAGTCAGATCTTTAGGTCTGAACCACCCGCTGTTAGGCCCAGCCACTGAGCTTGTACCCCCGTGACACAAATACAGAAACTGTGTGAGGTACAGCGTCGGAAGTTGCCAGATTGCCCCAGGGTTTGTAACATCTGGTGCTGCGTCCTCCATCATGCGTCTTCCAATCCAGGTACAGACAGGACAAAGAAGCCCGAAAGCCATTTCTCAGGCGGTGTGGTTGGTGGGGACCCAGAAGGCTGTGAACCCGGCCCGTCGGTCAGCGACAGTTTTGCGCCACAGGGGCTCCGCAGGCAGCAGGCGGGCTTGCTCAGTTCACGGAGGGCTGACGGTGCTGGGGTCTGGGCACCGTCGTCCCTCCGCGATGGCCAGGGAACAAGTGTGTGCCCCGCAGAGTTTGCTGGTCAGACGGGGTGAGTGTGTGGGGACCGTGACAGGTTAACCCGGCGCTAGTAATGTGGGTCGCTTAGTCTCTTGCGGGTTTTCCACAGCGACTGGGCTCCTGCATGTTTGGTGAGGGGCCCAGGTGGAGCGCACATGCCCGAGCCCGGTGGGTGGCCTGGGGGAGGTGCTCTACGATGTGGTTCTGCCCGTGCGGAGTGTGCTTTCCCGAAGGAGGCACGGGTGTCTGAACCCCAACCAGGGAGGGCCCTTCCCGGGGTGAGGAGAACCCTCCTCCTGCTCTGTGTGGCCGCCACTGGGGACCAAGTGAATCAAGAATGACTTCAAGGAACAGTCACAAAGACACTTGCGGACACAAAGTCATACTTCACCGCAAAATATAGAAATGCACAGTAAGCCTCGTTCTCTTGAGCTGTTTGTGCCTTTGCGGTGAGCGGAGATGGGAGAGATTGGTGGGGACGGTGGTCTTGGAGGACGCGGGCTGTAGCATGAATCGCGAGCCCTCCTTGAAAGTGTTCCCCAGTATCTGTCAGGAGCCCTAAAATGCCCTTACTCTTTACCTGCCGATTTCATTTGACATGTCTGTCTCGAGGAGCTGATTCTCAACGTGGATCACATCCTTCCTGAATGAAGGACGCTCACGGGGCATTCCTTGCTGTAGGAAGGGCCTGCCGCGAGTAGGGCTGTGGCCCGCTCACGGGGCAGCGCTGGTTCCACAACCTCCTGCCCACCTTCCTAAAGCAGGGCTCCAAGTAGTGTCCACAAATTGGAAAACTCTCATTACGAATGTCAGATCTCAATAGCATACAAATTTATCTTTGCAGGGCAACTCTAGTCCTGTAAAAGCTGAGCGAAAAGTACGCGCAGAAAAGATCGTAACGCAGCCCTGGGCCCCGCTGTTCCTGAGGCCTGGGTGCTCGTGCTGCAGCCACTGTGTGGTGGTCTCCCGGCCAAGTTTGTTGGCTCTGAATGGAATGGCCACGGAGCCTCAGTTCCCAGTGTGCTTTCTTTTTACCTTGAGGGAAATAGAAACCTCCTGGATGCAACGTGCTCTGTGGGCTCCAGCAGGAGGGGCTGTTGAGAGCCCACTGTGATGCCAGATCTTCGGGACTGGAGTGTGGGCGGCGGTTGCTGGTAGAGGGGGGAGGGGACCCCTGCCCCGCCTGCCCCCCCCCCCCCCCCCCCCCGCCTCTGCCGCCGTCGGCTGCCGATTTCCTGGCAGGTGCCGAGGCGTTGCCTCTGCTGTGGGTTGGAGCCCTGGCTCGGTGGCGCCTGTGTAGGAAGGCCGGGCAGCTTGGGACACACGCTCTATCCGCGGGCTTCTCAGGGCAGGCAGGGGGCCCGCGGAGCTGTGTGCACATCAGCCGACTGTCGCTTACTTAGCAAGGGGTTTCTTTGTTGGCCTTTTCCAGAGTCGTGCCTTCTCGGCCTGCGGCGGCTGCGCAGGCCCTCCTGACTCCGGTGACCTGTAGCATTCGTGGCGGCCATCAACCGGGGAAGGGAAGGGCCCCATATTTTCAATGAGGTTGGCATGTTCTTTTCAGGGGGACACGTTTCTTTTTTACTGACAATTCAGAGTCACACAGTGGATACGGTTCTTTAGAGCAGGAGTAGGTTTCAGAAAAGGCAAGGAAACATCCCATTTTGCTCTGACCTCGTGGTCCGGTGTGCAGACCGCGCGTCCAGATTTTGTTTGTCGGTGCCGCAGGCCCTTTCCATGGTAGTGTTCCACCGGTTGGGATAGTCACAGTGTAAGCAGTATTTTACTCCCCGTTTATGGTTCATTTGCTGGCTGTAACACAGAGGGAAGAATGTGCTGAAATGTATTAATTCCTGATTGATGGGCTGCCAGGGCATTGCCAGGGCTGCTGAAATCGTGGTTTGCCAGCCTGGCTCCTGGCAAGGCCGTGCCTGGGGAGTGACCACAGGCAGCCTTTACACAGGCGTGTGGGAATTGCTGCGGGGGCCATGGCCATAAACCTCATTTTAGTCTTGGTGCGTGAAAGCCAGAAGCTGGGCACTGGGGAGGGCCACGCCCCCGTCTAGCTGTGAGCTGGGTCAGAGGACTCCCAACTGGGGTGTAAGTAGCATGAAGGCACGAGTGGGGTTTGGGAGTTGATGTGTCTGAATGATTTATCGAGGACCAAGCATGGACAGTGAAAGCAGCTTAGTCTTTTGTCAATGGCCCCAGCCGGCATTGCCTTGTTGGAGCTGTCAGCGAGAGCTGGAGCGTCCATCAGTTAGAGCAGCGATCTCTTCCAATTAGCCGGCACTCTCAGATCCTACATCATCTTCGCAAGAAAGGTACTTGCAACATGGCTTTGTGCAAGGGAATTTCTTGGCTTCTTGCTGTGTTATTGCCCGTAAAGTGTGATGGCATCTTACGCAAGTAACCTCCCATTTCACCATCCAACTCGGGGGGCACACGGGTGGCCTGCTGGTTCTCATTTAGCACCAGGACTCGCGCCTCGGAGCCCAGTCCCCAGCCAGACTGTGAGCCGTGCACGCGAGGGCCGGGCCATGTTCCGCCACGTCCCGCTGCTCCCCTCGCACGCCTGGCACACCATCTGGGCTCAGTGGAGCTCGTGGCTTCTCAAGGGCTCTGACGTCCTCTGTCAGGTGGTTTTTCAGAACCCGTTTATCGTTTCCTTCACAGACGATCTGTTTCCCATTACTGGTATCGCAGTGGGTATTTTATTTTATTTTTTTTAACGTTTATTTATTTTTGAGACAGAGAGAGACAGAGCATGAACGGGGGAGGGGCAGAGAGAGAGGGAGACACGGAATCGGAAGCAGGCTCCAGGCTCTGAGCCGTCAGCCCAGAGCCCGACGCGGGGCTCGAACTCACGGACCATGAGATCGTGACCTGAGCTGAAGTCGGACGCTTAACCGACTGAGCCACCCAGGCGCCCCTCGCAGTGGGTATTTTAAACGTTGACAGTTGACCAGTTTATGAAACAGGTGAATGCTGTACCTCATTATATGTTTTTGAATGTGTTTACGGCTAGTGCTGTTGACCATTCTTTATATTCTGAGGTGATTTACTTTTATAAGTAACTTTGTCGGGTAGTTTTCAGCAGGCTTATGTGTTTTCTCATTGCATAGTAATTTTTGGTAGAGTTTTCCCAAATGCAGATGTTTCCCCAATTTGTTATACTTTCTCATTCTTTTCCTACTTGACATCATTTAAAATTTGTATGTGGTGACGTAGACCCGTTTTCCTTGTGTCCCGGGCTTTTTCCTCGAGAGGGTTTTTCTCACCTGCGCACACGAGCAGTCAGGCGTCTCTGGGGCTGAGACTGCAGTCTGGCTGTCATCATCACCCTGGGTGAGATGTCTGCTCACATGTTTGGGTGACATTTCAGCATGGGGAGCACCCCACATGCACCCCTTGACCCCCCTGGAGGTCGTGCACCCACGCTTTCAGGAACGCACAGTCTTGTGCCGGTCAATCTTTCTTTCCATTTGGCTGCATTATTAATGGTCTGAGTGAGACAGCATTTTGCTGATTGATTTAAAGACCCATTTATCCTTCGAGGAATTATTTTTGACTTAATTAGGTGAAGGGAGTAAATCAGTTTAATGGGTTGATTTATGATCAGTTTGCGCTCTCAGATTATCATGACTCAGGCAAGCTTACTGTCTGTATAAATGTCTGCCGTCTGCCTTCTGAAGGATGGGGGTCTTTCCGGTCCTCTGATGGCAACACAGCCCAGGAAGAAGGTAGCCTGCCCCTTTCTACGTGTGTTTCTTTGTGTCCCTAAATGCTGTGACTGTATGTGACTGAGCACTTCCGTCCTGTGATCCAACGGGAGGTCCCCAGCGCCTCTGGCGGCCACTGCGGGCTCTGAGGACGCGCGTGTCCGTGGAGGTGTGGAGTGCGGGAGGCGCGGGGACGGGGTGAGGCCCGCGCACCGGGACGCTGGGCTCACACGTGCATCCCGCTTCTCCGAGACACCGTGTCTGCCGTTCTCCGAGGCAAGCTCAGCAGCCGGCAGAACTTTCTGGGGCCGTGTCACGTTAGGAAAGAGTTTGGCCTTCTTTTCAGAGAACCCTGGGCTCTCGGAGAAGGGCAGCGGTTAGAGCCTGTGTGTCGTGCGTGATGATGTTTGCGCGAGCACTCCCTACAGTGTGGACACTTGTTGATCTCAGCGTTGTCATTGGTAGAAGTGAGTCATGAGTGAGACTTGCTACATGGTCTTGAATTCAGCAGTAATTTGGATTTTTTCTCTTAACTGGAGAAATCAGGATTAGACTCTTTCCACCCGTTGTTTATGGAATCCCTCCTTCCTCCACCGTGAGCTCTTGGCTGGGTTCATTCACGTGCTCAGCACATGTTTATCGAGTACCTGCCGTGCGCTGGGCCCTCGCGGGGGTGCTGGGGACCTGGGGAGTACGGTTCTGCTCCCAAGGGACGCTTCCCGTTTAGCGTAGGGGGAGCACGAGCAACCACCTGGCGTGTGGGGGTGCAGCTGGTGACCCTCGTGCAGGAAACACAGAGGACGGTGGTGCACATGCTGGTGTGCCAGCGTGGGCCTTCTGTCCTCTTCTGTCTCATGGTGGGGGGCTGATGGGCTCTCTGGCAGTCTGTCCTCACCAGAGGGGCATCGGCAGGGGGACCCAGACTCTCCTTTGGGCCTCAGTAGTGGTTGGGGTTTGTAGACTCTGCTTGGGAACGTCTCCACCGCCTCTGGCCTGCTTTTGTTCCCACGGCACTGACGCCAGATGGGATCCCTTCTCTGCCCGCACCCCTGCTGGCAGACGCCCGTGTGAGGAGTTACCCTGATGCGCACCCATCTCCAGGGCTCCTGCTTCCCTCCAGCAGGAAGCCCAGCTCTGGGGCCCGGCACCCGGGGCTGCAGGATGGTGACCCTCACGAGTTGTTCCTGCCTGGGTCACGGGGACGCCCCACGGGTTTACTGCCTGGGTCTTGGGGACGCCCCCCCGGCGTACTGGCTCTTGCCTCTCCCGCCTTCCCATACGCCGCCTTCTTCCCCTTCCTGGGGAACGCTTGATTCCACCATCTTTCAAGGCTTAGCCCCAAGGCCACGCCTGCCAGAGCCCTGCCTGCCAGGGGGCGAGGACTCTGCTCTTTTGAACCTGCCGTGCCTCCCACCTGTCCCTTGTCACACTGCTCACTTGCCCTGTGGCCAGTTTTTCATTTACATCTCTCTACAAGTAAGTGGTCACCAGGCATGGTAAGTAAGCCCGGTAAACGGAGAATGGTGAATCAGGAGTCAGTGGGTGAGTGGATGTGTCCCCGGCTTCCTCTGGGCTTCCTGGTAGCTTGTCCTCCGCCTTCCCCGAGCCCGGCTCCTACCGTGCAGGTCCTCCGCCCATGTTAATACGGCCCATCGGTACTTCAGCCAGTAGCATTTCGGGCAACAGAAACTCCTCCTCGCAGCGTTATTAAAAAGTCAAAGATCTAGTCAAGCCAAAAGACTGTTGTGAAATTAAAATTCTTCCCTTTACAAAAATGACATTACAGAAGCAAGGATCATTAAAGAGACAGACTTTCCCTTCGCTGTCTGCCTCGGTACCCACGCAGGTGCAGGTACGGTCAAGGGCGCTCCTCTGCGTGGAGCCGGTAGCAGGGCGCCCCCTATGGATGGAGGGGCAGCTGCCCCCCCCCCCCCCCCCCCCCCCCCCGCCTGCAGTTTGTGTGTGGGGCTGGGGACCCCTGACTGCGGCCGCATTGGGGTGGAGGTTGGTTCTTGTCGTTGGGGCCCGCCTGGGGCCTGAAGACTGATGGGTGGGTGTGGCCACATCATGCCATCTTGCCTGGCCTGTAGTGAGCGCATCGTCCTTGGTTTGTCCTTGACTTGTGACCATCGTCTGCTGCTGTCCCATCGTGCGCTGACTGTATGTCTGTGGGCTACAGGTTTTCATCCACATAACAGAATTGGGACTTCTGATGGTGGCTTATTCGTAACCTTGAGTTGAACATTCTTTATATTAGCATTAAACATTCGTAGTGCTGAAGCAATCTGATCATAACATCAGTTGTTTTTGCTGAGCCACGGAGTTCTGTGAATTTACAGTCTTGAGTTGCGGTACCGCTCTTACCATAGCAGGACTTTCCCCTCCGCCTTGGAACCCAAGTCTATGTAATTAAGTGCTAAAACCTCCATCACCAAAGTGTCAGGGTTTCAAATTTAAAACTCCCAAGTTGGGCCGTGCGAAAGATTAGACCGTAGAGTGATTCCAGCGAGCTTATGAAGTAGAGAGTATTTTTGATTACCAGTTAAGCTCCTAATTACGTGAAGAGGTTTATTGCAGGGTTTGTGCGATGCGGGTGATTAACGCAGTCATAACAGCCCCGGTGTGCTCCCCTCCCTAACCTGCGCTGCTCACCAGCAGGTGCCGGCTCTCACCCGCGGCTCATGCTTTGTGAGGCCGGCGGCCACACTTACCTCGGTGATCCATGCCGTGGGGTCCCTTGAAGTCACGGGGTCTGTGTAAATTTGAGGGATTTCTCCCTTTGTGATTACCAAGCCGCCCCGTTTGGTTCACCGCCAGGGAGAGCCTGGCCGCGTGCCGGGCCTTTTTACTTTCTCGTGCTCCCTGGTCATTACAGGATCCCAGCCTGTGCTACCGGGGCCGTTTCCGGGACCCACGCTGATGTTTCGGGGAGGTGGGCAGGCGTTGTCGTGGGAGCGGAGCCTCTGAGGAGGGAGTCCCCACGCGACCCAAAGCTCCAGTGAGCCTGTGGTGGTGACAGGCTCTTTTGCCCACCACAGGTTTTGTGACCAGGGGAGTGCTGTGGTAGCTGTGAGGTTGTGCCTCTCTAGAGTCATAGAGGCACAGGTTGTCAGTGAGCGGCGACGGTCCCTCCCTCTCCTTGCAGAGTCGGAGGCCTCCGTCCGTGTCTCGCCCTGCCTCAGTGAGAACGAGAGGCTGACCGTGGTCGGCCTGACTCCGTTCCTGGCCAGGCTCGGCTGCTTCCTGGCACGCTGGTCTCCTGCAGGCCTTTTGTCAGGTGGGCATGCTCACCTCCGCAGGCTGTTTCAGATGCTGTGGGCCTTGGCATAGGAGGACACTCTGCAGACTCTAAGAAGCGCTCCGTGCCTCGGTGGTGTCGGGCGCCATTGCTGTTGGTGACCAGCCTCATCACCCACATCCTTAGTTTGAGCCCATCAACCTGCCTCTTACTTACCCGCTGACCCTACCAGTTCTCTGGGTGTGGAAGCATGGACGAGAAATTTCTGCTTTTTGTTTATCCAAGGTAGTTTTTGGATATTGCAAGGTAGTACTTATATCCCATCGTGGTGTTTTCCTTACCAGGCTGAATGTTCTCCATTCTTTTACGAGTTCCTTATACCTACCCAGCCACCCACCCACCTGTCCATCCACCCACCCAGCCACCCAGCCGCACATCCACCCATCCACCCACCCACCTGAAGCACCCATCCACCTACCCACTGAATCACCCTCCTACCCATCCACCCACCAATCCATCCTTCCACCCAGCCAGCCACCCACCCATCCATCCATGCACCCACCAAACCATCCATCCATCCATCCATCCATCCATCCATCCATCCATCCACCCACCTACCCACCCACTCACCCACCCACCCATCCATCCACCTACCCCCCCACCCACCCACTTATCCACTGACCCATTCACCCTTCTACCCACCTACCCACTAATCCATCCATCCACCCAGCCAGCCAGCCAGCCACCCATCCATGGACCCACCAATCCATCCATCCATCCATCCATCCATCCATCCATCCATCCACCCACCCACCCACCCACCCACCCATGCACCTCCCTACCCACCCACACACTTCCCTATCCACCCACCCATCCACTGGCCCATCCAGCCACCCACCCACCCAGTCTTATGGGATAGTCATGACTGGCTCTGGATGTGCTAATTGTGCAGTGCTGTTCACACTTTGTAGGATGGGAAGTACTGAATGCCAGCAGGTCCCCTCACCCTAATCATTCTGACCCCCAAATGCTCCACAAGCTTCTCGGAGCACTTAGAAGGACAGTACCACCACTCTTGGGAACTTCTTCTCTAGGGATGTTTATCTGTAGAAAAGATAGACCTTCGTGAAACCATCCTCGCTGCTTAAACAGTATTTTTCCCCCTATTACAAAAGTCGTAAGTGCTATGTGAAAATTTGTCGCTCTATTTATTCTCTACCCTTCTGTAAAGAGTAAAGAGTGGTGGTAGTTATCCCCTCCCCACCTTTCCCGGGGGCACCACAGTCCTGTCTCTGGCATCCTTCTGAGCAGCGTTCTCTGCATGAGTGTATGTACGACATGCAAAGGCGGGAGTTTTTGATAGAAATGGCGTTGTTGATAAAGATGGGATTATGTTACAAATTGCGTTTTCAACAATAACATGGCAGGGTAGCCTTTTCAAAGAATTTATTTAAATTGTCTCTTAAAGCCTTTTTATGACTTGAGAAGGCGAGTGAGATATTCTAAAGTAGACGGCTGTTTTACATCTTGTGCCTTCACGTGTAGTTGTGGTCCACGTGAGGCTGCTGACCTGCCCCGGGCTGGCCGGTGCCTTGTCTGAGTCCCCAGGTGCCACTTGGGTGAGCTGGGGCCATGTTGGCCTCCCTGCCGCCCGAGGCTTGGGGACCAGAGCTTGCCCCTTTCTCAGCTCGCGGCCCGTGGGGTGCAGGGCTCGGCCCTGAAAGGTGGTGTGCGGACAGCGTGGGAGGAGGACTGGGTGGTGCTCCCGCGGTGTGGCACGTGCTGGTGGTGATGTTCGTGCTCACGGGACAAAGTAGGACACAGGGTCTGGTCCAGTTTCAAATGAAACAGGGTGGCCTAAATTCCGTTAATTTCCGTCACGTGTTGGGCATAAACATGGCTCGCGAGAGTCCGCGCCACCCCTCCCTGTCCTCCCGGGGCCTGTGGTACCACCTGGCTGGGAGAAGGCCGTGGAGGGCGTGGAGGGGCCAGTCCAGGGGTGCTCTGTGCGGCACCCACCTCCCGTGGCAGCTGGCAGCCTCCGGCAGCTTGCGGGCTGTGTGGCGTGGGTCAGGATTAGCCAAGCCCAAATCCACGTGGCCCAGAGGGCTCGGCACCCCAGAGCCCCTGCTCTGGCCAGGCCCCTGCGGTGTGGTCTGGGGCGCCCCTCCATGTGACAGCAAGTTCTGCTTGTTCTCTTTTTTCCTTGAATGTACCATTTCCTCCTTTGAATTGTTTCTTCTTTTGAACGGTGGGATTGCCCGGAATCCTTCTACTCCCGTGGTTTCCTCTCGTTGGCGATCTCAGCGGGCAGTGCGCCTGGCCTCTCCCCTGTCACTCGGCGTGGCACACGTTTGGGGGCGACGTCCTACGTGGCACAGGCTCCATGGCTGCCGGCCCCAGGGCTCCCCGGTGGCTCCCCGTTCAGGTTCCCTCCCCGCCTGGTGCCCCTCCTTGCCCCAGGGATGTGGAGACAGCATGCCCCGGGGGAGGCATGTACCTTTGGGTTAAAACCTGTCACAACCGTTGGCCATTTTGGGGTCTTGACTCAGAACCTGTGTCTGCCCCGCAGTGGTGAGGCTCCCGGGGCTCACGGTGGATGGTTTGGTAAGTTTAGTGTCCCACCGACAGGACCTGTCTAAACGTGCTGATTTTGCTCTTGGTGTGGTCCGGGCTGTGACCCCAGAAACCGCTGGTGCCCGGTCTCCTGCGGGGACCCCCAGGGGCCGGCAGTGCCAGCCTCGGGAGTTTCTGTAGTCGGCTCTGACCCTGTGACTGCGGCGTAGGGCTTCTGGAGTGTTCTGTGCCGCCCTCTGTGCCTTCCCCCATGTGGGCGGGTGACTTCCCTGGGCGGGTGGACATTTAACTCACTGTGATAATGAGGGTCATTTCCATTCTCTGAGCTTTTGGAAGACAGATCGGCACAGGGTTTCTCTGGGTTAAATGCCGTTACCTCATCACCTTGAGGAGTAACAAACGGCCCGTTGTGGGAAGTGACACGTAATGAGGCTGCCCAGCCGACCTGATGTTGGATGAAGCAGTAAGCCAGCTGAGCAGACCAGAGAAGGGTCTCCGAGGCTCGTGCGCGTCAGCCTGCCGCCTGTGCCCTGTGCCGGGGGCCCCGCTGCCCTGGGAGCCAGGGGAGGGCTGGAGGCCAGGCAGGCTTTGTTTCCCTGCTGTGACAGCTGAGGGGACATCTCGGTGCTTTGAAGGCCCTCCAAAGAGAGACTGTTGAAGGCAGACATCTCAGGAGGAGTCCCCTGATGATCGTCACGGAGCCTGCTCCCGGGACTGGAAGGTAACGTCAATCTGCTCTAGTTTGGTGGGATGTTGGATTGATTCCGCCCAAGCCAGAGGAGGCCACTTACACTCGTGCCCGCGAGCTTGATCTTTCAGCAGGACGGCGTCATGTCGGGTAGACCTCGTGCGCTTGGCCAGTGAGCCCCGGGAGACCCAGTTTCCTCCTCTGTAAACAGGCGGAGCGGATGCCTCCAGACGTCCCGAGCCAACGTTTCTGCGGTGGGGCTCCGTCGGAGGGTGTGCTCAGGCCAGACGTTGGCCTGCGGGGACAGCCGAGCGTGAGGCCAGGCGCCTTGCCGGGCCGTACCGGGGTGAGGCAGAGGGGTGCCCGGCTGTGGGAGGGAGAGTGTCAGCCCCGCGGGGCAGCTGGGGACAGTGCACGTGTCACGGGCACGTGCAGGCTGGGAGGAGGGAGCTCAGAGCCGGCCCGGCCAGCCTGGGGACTCTCCTCAGCACATCCTGTGTTGGGAGGGGCTCTGGACTTGGTGGGGGGGCATTGCCTCTTACTCATCTCTGCACTCCAGGCCCTGGCGTGTAGGGACAGTGCCACCGCACAGAGATCACTGCTGTGTGTTGTCGCATGACCCCGGTGTGGGGACAGCCTGGTGTCCCACAAGGGACAGGGGTGGGCAGTGTGGCTCATGCGTGCATCGCAATGTTGTCCTACCCAAAAGAGGACTGAACAGAAGGCTGGCACAGGCTGCGGCCTGGATCCGCCCTGGGAACTCGGTGCTGAGTGATAGACGCCAGCCGCACGGCCCCTGTGCTACGCGGCCCCGTTACCTGAAATGTCCGAGCAGGAGGACCCACGGAGGCAAGGCACCGATTGCTGGTTGCCAGGCGCTGGGGGAGTGCCTGCACATAGGCTTGCTTGGGGGTGGTTGAGAATGTTCTGGAATTACGTGGTGGTGACGGTTATCTGACTCTGGGAGTACGCTAAAACCCACTGAATCGTGTGCTTTAAAAAGGTGGATTTTATGGTACATGAACCGCGTTTCCATAAAACAAACCCCAAACCAACCAGAACACAGAAGGGCTTGTTGAATGAGCGAGGGAGTTGAACGGGTGAGGGGGACGGAATGACCGTCTGGTCACAGTCCCTACACACATGCTCCTGGGCGCCCCGGGGACTGAGAGCACGGTTGGCCAGGATGCGTCCTCATGAGCGTGAACCCTGTGGGGCCTGCCTGTGGAGACCCGCGTGGCCCGCGTGGAGGGCCTGGCCTGGCTTTGGCACCCGGACCCAACCCCCCCCCCCCCCCCCCCCCGGCCTGTTTTTGCCATCGTGAGTGTCACTGCGAGCAGGGAACGAGTGGAGGGTGGTTCCGGTGGCTCTGGCGCGAGGCGAGGCCGTGTCAGGGAGCCTCCGAGGAGCCGCTGCTCGAGGCCTCGTGCAGCGCGAGCCCCAGCGCCCTCTGGGAGCGAGCGTGGCGTCGTGGTGCCGTGGGGGGTCGCGGACGCCGGCTCTGGGCCGTGCCCGCTGTTTGCGCCCCGTTTCCAAGGGTGCAGCGCCGGTGATAACAGACGGGTGACGGAGGTTAACGAGCTCGTCCGCGTGAACAGCGGAGAGGAGCGCCTGGTGGCCAACACCTGCTCAACAGGTGTTAGCAATTATTACTCTTATAATTATTGTCATTTCTGCCCACTTCGAACTTTCTAAATATATTCTCGGTGGAATTGCTTCTTTTCTTAAAGATTTGCCTTGCAAGGATGCCGTGCATGTTGGCAAAATAAAACAAAAGTAAATAAAAAAATAGAATACTCAATTTTTGAAACATTTAGGAGTTTCATGCTGGAGGATAGCAGTTTTTATAAGGATCTGAAATTAGTCCTTTCAAACTTCTGATAAACCATTTCAATCAGGCATCTGTTTTGCATTTTAAAAGTTTTTTTTTAATATTTAATTTTGAGAGAGAGAGAGAGAGACACCAAGGGCTCGAGCGTGTGAGTGGCGGAGGGCCAGAGGGGGCGGACAGAGGATCCGAAGTGGTCTCTGTGCTGACAACGAGCCCAACGCGGGCTCAAACTCACAAACCGTGAGCTTGTGACCTGAGCCGAAGTCGGACGCTTAACTGACTGAGGCTCCCAGACGCCCCACGTTTAAATTTTCTCTCTGGGTTTTTTACCCTCGAAGAGAGAGGTTGCTCAGAGCACCGTCCCCTGTTCTGCACACACATCCTCCGCTGCTTCCTGGGTGTTCGCCTGCAGCACAGGGGCTTCCGCCCAGCGTGGCTTTGGAAACTCTAACCTTGGAAACCTGGGTTTAGAGAAATTATTGTCTAATGAGTACGTGACTGTGTGAGAAGCAGGATTTTAAACACCTTAAGAGAAAACTTTCAGATCTGTGGCAGGAGTAAGTAATCTATTTTAGGCCCTCTCTGATTAGGATGCAAAATGCCTGAGAAGCAATAATTTACAATATATTAATTATGTTAATTAATTGGAGAAGACTCAGAATATTAATTACCTGCAGCTAACTAGGTGTTAAAATTGAGAACCAGTAGGTGATGAGGGGGAACACTTAGAGGCGTGTAGCTGGAGCCGGACAAATGGGCCCCGGCCCGACCTTGGGTCTCAGACCGGCCCCGCCCCTGCCCCTGCCCCGCCCTGTGGCGTGTGTCCCATGGGTTAACTGTCTTTTCCATGCTTCCCGGCCCACAGAGGAGGAGGACGTGGATGCCGCCGACGTCTCCCGCGTGCCCACCGACGTGCTGCGTAACGTGGAGGCCGACACGTACTGGTGCATGAGCAGGCTGCTGGACGGTATTCAGGTGAGCCCCTGCCGGCCCGGACCCCAGGCAGACGCCGCTCCGGTCTGAAACCAGGGCCACCGGGAGCCCTGGGCCTGCCACCTGCCTCCGTGCCCGGCTTGGCCGCTGCTCCCCTCGGAAGCCTCCCTTTCTACACCCGGGCGCGTGTCTCCTCTGCGGGGTGACGGCTCGTGAGAGACCCCGTGCGTGCGCATCTGGAGACGGTGCCAGCAGCAGGGCGCGGCAGGGCTCCTAGAGGGTGGGGCTGTCCCCTCGCCTGCAGAGTCTGCTGCCCGTGACGCCCAGTGGCACCAGCACCAAATGTAGGTGAGCCGTCCACACGCTCAATGAGCCGTTTCGCCGTCCACACGCGGAGAACTGGATTCAGGGCCGCCCGCCCTTCACAGGGCACACGGTTTAGGCCTCAGCCTCTCCCCTGTTGCCCTGGGCCTAGGAGCAGCTGGCCCTGAGGGGTCTGATCGTCCCAGGAACCGCAGCTGGGCCTGGTCCCACAGGAGGCGCAAGCTGCCAGAAGCCTGCCCCCCGCGGTCGGGTCTCTGTGGACTTGGTGTCTGTCAGACCGATGGCTGGGATTTCCCCAGAAAGGCTGTGGGTCTCCCCGTGCTGGGGGTGGTTTTGGGAAAGTGGTTTGGGCGAAGAACCCCACGCAGAGCAGGAATGAGGACTGGGGCCTCTCGGCGTCGCAGGAAGTGGCCGAGGACACGGACCACGGCCCGTCTTAGGCGCGTTGTGTGCCTGCACACCTTTCCTAGATGCGTGCTTTGTGCTGGGTGCCGCACGCCGCCCTGGGGAGGGACGGGAGTGTCAGGCTAAGGCCTCCCCGGAGCTCAGTGTGGGACACAGGGTAGACCCAAAGGGGTGTCGTGAGGATATTGAGACGTGTGCTCCTGAGGACCCGATTCGGGAGGGCAGTGAGACCTGGAGGGTGACGGGGGCGGTGGGGGAAAGGCCGGAGCAGGGTTTGGCTGCTGGAGGTTTTCCGAGGGACCCCACGGGCTAGGTTCATCCCAAAGACGGCTGCCCCAGGGACGGAGGCTGTGCGGGCGTCTGCGCGCTGTGCCGGGACCCCTTCTGTCACAGCTGAGTAGGGGCACTTCCACCTGAAGAGAGAAACTCGTGGGGTGCGCTTTTCGGGCTGGGCTTTCCTGACCGTTGTCGCGGCGCCGTGCCCGACGCCCGTACCTGCGGAGGCCTCAGCTCGGCTGCTGGCTTAGAGGTGGTCCGAGTGAGGCTCCCACACGGGGGGGCCTCGAGAGTGGGGCCCGAGGCTTAATTTGAGTGAAGTAGCCAGAATGATTGTGCTGGAGAGGACAGCGTGGGTTCCCGTTACCTTTGATGACCGCGGAGTGACAGAGCGGGGGAGGGTCCTGCTGCAGTTGAGGACCAGGAGCCTTGTTTGCATCTTGCGGAGAAAAACCCGCCTGCCGTGTTCTGGCCCAAGCATCGATGTATCATTTCCCTACATTGTTTGATGTTTTCATATGTTTTGGTCTTTTTCCCAAAACTGAAGACATTTTTGTCCCTTTTCGAAAACAGATTGAATCATAATGTGAGACTTTATCGATTTCAAATGTCACTTTTCTGACCTTGAGGGATGGAATTTCTGCCATTTAAATGCAGGATCATCCTGTTTATGTTTGTAAATAAAGTCAGTTCACCCTGGAAGCGACACTGGCTTTTCATTTCTCACCAGAGGCTTGCTGTCTGATGAAGGGGCTTCTCGGCAAGGGTGGCCTGTGCACGTGCGTTCACCACGCTTCGCAGGCCGACGGGAGCCACGCGACCCTCCTGTGGGCAGTGTCAAGGGGCCCGGTTACCAGCCCCAGGGGGCTTGGGGAGATGGGTCATTCCCTGAGTTGGGCCAGCTCGACTGGGGGACTGTTTTGTGTGTGCTGGTGCCCCTGCTCTCTCATTCGTACGAGTGCGAGGGTCTGAGTTGACAGGAGCGGGAGGAAGGACGGACCGAGACATGAGCGCCCTGAGGGGCTGGGAGCTTCTGTCGCTACCCGACCCGTGGCATCACTGGCTTCCGCTGCCCCGCTCCCTCTCTTGCTCCTGGACCTGCCCTGTCCTCGTCACTCTCTGGAGACGCGGGGGCCGTTTTCCTCCAGCACCTTCTCGTCCCTTCACTGCTCGGTTGTCGGATTGAGAACACCGTGGGGCTTTGTTAAGTGCAGGCTCTCAGCTTGGTTCCCTGCATTTTAGGAAGTTGTGTGAAATCCACAGGCCAGAGAGGCTGCAGGGACGCAGAGTCGCTGGGCCAAGTCGGTGCAGCGGCTCCCTCACCAGTGATTGGGCTTCCCGTGATCGGTGGCAGTCACAGCGGGACAGGGGTGAGGCAGTGACGGCCCAGCGTGCCCTCGGTGGTCCTCGGCCTCACAGCAGAAACGATGTCACAGCCCTGAGAGAGCCCACGCAGAGAGATCCCTTGCCAGGGATCAAGGAGCACGTGTTGGGACCCACATTTGAGCCCTGAAGCCTGTGGTTTTCTACTCTGCTGTATGACCGTGTCCAGCTAGAATCAGGGGAAATGACTGCCGTCGTGCTGGATAAGTTCTAGAGGGCAAACGCCACATCTGCTCATTTTTCTGGAGACGTAGCTGTGGTTTGGCTCCCCTTGGGGCCTCGG
This sequence comes from Panthera onca, assembly GCF_046562875.1. Classification (NCBI taxonomy): domain Eukaryota; kingdom Metazoa; phylum Chordata; class Mammalia; order Carnivora; family Felidae; genus Panthera; species Panthera onca. The sequence goes on from NC_138345.1 coordinate 138,571,841, forward strand.
TCTGAGACTCTGTGCTCTGCATTTGGCCACGGCGTGACACACACCCGCCCTGTACAGGTGCCGCACGCCGTCGCCTACCTGCTGTCCCCGTGGGATGTGTCTCCTGGTGGCCAGGGGTGCGGCCAGAGGACTGCCGATGGAGGACGGAATTCTAGGGGTTCCGGGGGTGGGGGGTGGGGGCTCTGGCCCCAGGAGGACGGCAGACCAGGACCAAGGAGACGCCGCTCGCTCCCAGCATGTGCCTGGAGGCGCTGGGTGATGTTGAGCCAAACTCGGCTGAAATGCGTAGACTCACTAGACTCCTCGGTGAGGGGAGTCCTCCAGAAACGAGGAGTAATGACCCCACCGGTGGACGCTAGTGAACTTGAAGTGAGTTATCAGACACGGTAACGCCTGAAAGTTTAGGTGTTATTGCCCTGGCCCGGTGTGCAAGTAAGACAGAACTTCTCGTGTGTGGGGAGTCTGGGTGCTGCCCAGAAACCGAGGGGACACAGTTCTCCTGTCGAAGCTCTCCAGCTTCGTGTCTCAGTCTTTTTTGTTAATTTTTTTTACGTCTATTCATTTTTGAGAGAGAGAGAGAGAGAGAGAGCATGAACGGGGGAGGGGCAGAGAGAGAGGGAGACACAGAATCTGAAGCCGGCTCCAGGCTCCGAGCCGTCAGCACAGCACAGAGCGGGGCTCGAACTCACTAACTGCAAGATCCTGACCTGAGCTGAAGTCGGACGCTCAACCGACTGGGCCACCCAGGCGCCCCTCGTGTCTCAGTCTTAAAGAGTCCTGAATTGCACAAAGAGCTTTTACCCCCGTGGGTTAATTCTCACAATCCTTAGTGTGTTAGAAACTCAAATGGCGATAATTTGAAAATATTTATTAGTTTATCCAAAAATAACAACGATGAACGCGTTACATGCTGTTATAAGTAACGTATCTCTATGATGAACTAACGTTTTCACAATATAGCTATTTGGAGGACAGGCACTGTGTTTCTTTGTGGTAAGACTCTCTGTAACGTGACTGAAGACCGTGGCATTCTCACGTGTGCTTCCGTGCTCAGTCTGTTGTGATGTGTTGTTTTTGATGGGACTGTGTGAAAACAGCCCAGCCGCACACAGGCAGGTCGTTGGAGGAGGGAGAATTTTCATAGTCCTTTCCGACGACCGTGGACGTTTTCTCTTTAACACTGTGACGCGGCTTGTCAGGTGGCAGCTTCCTAAGGTAACTGCCGTGTGACATCGGAAGCCACATCGGTGAACGTCTTGTACCAAGTTACGTTAAAATCCATCGGCCTGTCCTGCACTCTGAGCGGATGTTTTGCCCGCGTGCGGTTCTGTGACATCAGACGTTGGCCATTTGGAGAAGGTCGGATGTTTGGGGTGTGCAGATCTGGACGCCGACACGCTCCCCCACATGGCGTCAAAAACTCCCGCCTGTTGTATTTACTGACGTCTTATGAGAAGATCCTGTTGAACACAGAGCAGCCAATAAAAGTTCTTCAAAATTCTGATTTGGGCTTAAAAGCTCAACTATTATTATCGGCAACAGATACTGTAGATTGTTTTCGTTGAAGCGACAGTCTTTGTTCATTCTTGAGAAAATGTCTGCCAAAAACCCAAGTTTGAATAACCAGTTTGCCTGTTAGTCATTTTTTGCTAGTTAAAAAAAAAATGACGTTTCTTGAAAAATGTATCTAATTCAGCTCACAGCCCACATAATTGCACCAGGTGCTTTTTGGGGAAGAAGTCACCATTCTTTTGGTTTTCTGGTTCTTCCCGCTTTGCCCTGTGGAGTTTGGAGAAGATGTTTACTCAAGGGTTGAGATTTGGTGCGATTGATCATAAAATTAAGAACTTTTCCTACTTCATCAAGGACATCCTTAAATGAAATTGCCTTGTATTTATCTTTTTCACCGAGAGCTGTTAATTATTATTAACAGCAATAATAATTGCTGTTATTAGGAACGCAGCTTTGATCCCAGAGACCACTTGAAAGGGTCTCCGGGACCACGACACTTGGCTGGCCGCCCTGGAGAAACGCTGCCCGAGGGGCCGCCCCGCCCTGTGGTTTTCCCGCAGAAAAGCCCCCTGAAGACCAGCTCACGATAGAGAAAGCATGAGACCCAGAAGGCGTGTGCCGCACACACACAGCTGGCACCGTGATTCGGAGGAGGGATGTACCCCAGGGACCTGACGTCGACAACAGCCATGGGAACAGAACCGAAACACGTGGAGCTTTCAAACAATGCACGTGAGGAATAAGGCTGCGAAGAAACAGATTTTAAAAAAGAGCCCAGCAGAACTTCCAGCAACCGAACTTGCCGTGGTTAATGTTCAAAATTCCGTAGATACAGCAGAAGAGAGGATTCGTTAATAGAATGACAAGGTGCTGGGGTGGGGGGGCAGTACTGAGAGAGGGCACGGATTTGGAGGAGAGGTTTGGGCACGAGAGAAGGAACAACAGTTCAGGAATGGGAAAACACGCTGCGGGAGCCTCCTTGGGTGGCTGGTGGTAGCCGGGAACTTTCCAGCTGGAGGAATTAAGGTACCGCACCTGGAGAAACGAGTGAAGCCGCTAAACACGGGAGGTCAGAGAAGACATTACAGGATCAGCCGGCGACGGACAGGTGATTCGCTTGGGCGGACGGTTCGATGGGAAACAGGCCGCATCTGGAACAGCAGAGGCCACAATGAGGCGGGGCGTGTTTGGTGTCCTGGAGGAGAGTAGCTCTGAGGCCAGCTTGGATTTACGAGCGGGATCCAGCTCCATGCCACTTATGAGACCCTCACCTGAAACCTAGGATTACACGACGGCAGCAGGGAAGGGGTTGGGAGAAACACCACAGGTCAGCACTAACCAGGATAATAGCCAGCCAGGCAGTGGCGTAGCTCTTATGCAGCTATTAGATGAAATAGATTTTAAGGTGGGAAGCATTATTTGGGATAAAGAGCATCACTGCCGAGGGATAAGCGGATACATGTACCGGGGAAGACGCGATCCTGAACGTCCGCTTTGACGACATTTTGCGCGTGCGTGTATGTAACTGTATCTTGTGAGTATGTGCGTGGAGGGCCGGCGGGGAAGAGGAGAGGCGGAAATGAGTAAGGAGCGCTAGAAGACGCTGCCCGTGTCAGACGCTGTCTGAGTTGTTTGCATTTAACTGTTCGTTACCTCAGTTTCCCTGCAGCGTGTCTCTGAATGTCTCTCACGGTGGGACTGGTAAGTTGCAGAGTTGGGCTTCAGACCCTCGCAGCCTGGCGCCAGGTTTCCTGCCCCTCAGTGACTGGCAGGTCAAGCGGACGAGAATTTGAAAGATCACGGCATATTTGCGCCACGGACTTAATGGGTTGAGCTACTGGCCACGTGTGGAACATCATACCTCCATGCACAGCGAGCTCGCGTTCTTACAGCAGGCGTGGCACGTGAGAAAAATGGCCAGCTGGCTGTTACCACGGAGCACTGGGTGGGGAGATAGGCGCTCCTGCTGGGAGTGGACTCATCGGACTCCCTGGGGAACAGGAGAGCGGGCCCGAGTCCACGGCTGGGCAGCTGGGTCGGCTTTGGCAGCTCTGAGAAAGGCCCATCATTTGGTCGTCCCAGGTCATTTCCTGCTCACCCGTTTCTGACGGTTGGCGTCTTCCACTAGGTTTTGTTGAGAGCACGTTTTTTCGTTTGTTTGTTTTAAATGCTTATTTATTTTTGATAGTGTGAACAGGGGAGGGGCGGAGAGAGAGGGAGACACAGAGTGTGAAGCAGGCTCCGGGCTCCGAGCTGTCGGCACAGAGCCCGACGCGGGGCTCGAACCACAAACTGTGAGATCGTGACCTGAGCCGAAGTCGGACGCCCAACCGACTGAGCGCCCCAGGCGCCCCGAGAGGATGTTGTTTTTATTGCGGGGCATTGGTGCTGGGAGAAGAGAAACACCCTCAGGGACGGTGTGTTGGGCCAGGTGGCGGTGGGACGGGCAGGGAGGGCTGGGCCAGGGGAGAGCGCCGGGCAGGCTCTGCAGGCCTCGTCCGCTGTGGTGCCGCCGTGAGCACCGTCAGTGGGGTGGGGGCGGTGGGGTTCCACGCTGCCTCCTTGGGGTCGCTGGGGAGGATCTGCGTGTTTCGGGGGTTGCTGTGACGGGGGGGTGCCACTGGCAGTTGGAGGGCAGGTATCAGGGTACTAACCGTCAGGCAGGGCACGAACAGTCCTGCCCGGGGAGGAACCTTCACAGTACCCCATTAAGAGATGCGACGTGGAAAGAAGGCTGGGTTTACAGTCGGCACATCTGGGCAGATGTCTTCGGCTCGTGTGACCCGCTGGTTACTCTGATTGATGGTTTTGTCTCGAGAAGCGGACGCAGTTATGAGGAAATCCTCTGTCTGCTGGTGAAGCGGGTGGCTCGGATCCGCCCGGTGGAGCGTGCCGTGGGACGTTTCCACAGCGCGGGAGGGTGGCCCGGGCAGGCTGGGCGCAGACGGGGGTGCCACCGCGTGCCTCTTCTGTATCTTCTCGGCTTCAGTGGTGACTGTCCTCAGCGCTGGGACTGTCGCCGCGGGGTCCTTCCTCAGTCGTGCAGTGGCTGTGATTGTAAACGCCTTTTCGAGATCAGATGTTCTATTTAGGGAAACGCTCCATTTCATTCTCCTCCTCAGTTTCTCTTCTTCCACAGCCGGGCTTCTTTCTGCCCCTTTCTGCGTTGTTGCTCTTGGTGGGCCTTGTTCTCCGGGCGCGTGAGGCGGCCGGCCAGGGAGATCTGCTTTTCGAAAATAGTCTGGTGGGCCATTATTCCTTACAGTGGCTCCCCTGAGTGTGTTTCCAGCGGTCTTTGAGATCGGTGGCCAGGCGTGGGGGAGGCGTTTTTGGCGTGGCTCATAGGAGTCCGTCTGAGCCCCTCTGGGCCGATGGGCAACCTCTGTACGGGGGACTGCCTTCCGGCACGATGCGGTGTCCGTGCCCAGGGGCCGGTTCCGGACGTGGCTGTCTGCTGGCGGAAGCTGCTGGCGGGGCAACGCGGCCAGGGAGGCCTTCCCGCCTTTTGGGGGGATTCTCCTTGTGCTTTTACCCGTGTGTCTTTTTTTTTTGTTTGTTTTTTTTTTAAGTTTTTTAAAAAAATGTTTTATTTATTTTTGAGAGAGAGAGCATGTGTGCAAGCAGGGCAGGGGCAGAGAGAGATGGGAACAGAGGATCCAAAGCGGGCTCTGTGTGGACAGCAGTGAGTCTGATGCAGAGCTTGAACCTGCAAACTGTGAGATCATGACCTGAGCCGAAGTCAGATGCTTAATGGACTGAGCCACCCGGGCGCGCCCCCCCCCCCCCCCCCCCCCCACGCCGTGTTCCCATCTCACTAACAGCACCAGTACCGGGCTGTCGGGAGCTATTGCTTGTTGAATTACGGCTTCCCTGTTTGCCTCCCCTGGAGTCACACTATTACTCTTGGATTCATTACTTAACAGGACAGCTTTTTTGAGTAGAAAGGAACTGTTGCCTTTTATAATTAGTCATTTACATTTCGTATCCTTGGGGAAGAATCATTCAATTCTGAGAACTGGTTGGTGGCACGGGGGAGTGATGGGGATGCTGGGGAGAGGGACCGCATTATCCTGGAACTTGTCGGAGAGAAGGCGGGGGAAGCCTGTCAGGGAAAGTGACGGCCCCAGGGGCTGCGGCGCATTCTGTCCCTCAGATGCAGCCATTGTGCGCCAGCTGTTGGCGGGAACACCAGCGAGGAGAAAAGGGACAGACGTATCACGGGAAAACAGAGCGGGTACGGGGAGCCCTTGGAGAGCTTCATGCTCCAAGAAGGAGAGGGGCCCACGACCGGCTTGGAAGGTGGCCCAGGATCCTTAGAAATGAGCTTTGACAGCCAGAGCCCGGGGTGGCCAGAGGTCTGGGGACATTGTTCTTTCCCAGCTAAGCTCAATGGAAACCCCAGAAGCGAGGGGCTGGTCTGGTGCCTGGAAAGGTGGCCGAGGGGAAGGCGGTCCACTTGGCCCTGATTTGGTTCCATTTTCTCCCGGAAGGAGCGGCAGGGCCGTCATGCGGAAGGACGGAGAGGCGGGCCTCGTGCCCAGCCCCGTGGAGGGAGGAATGAAGAAGGTGGCCCTGGTCCACGTAGACGTGTTCCTGTCTCCAACACTAGATGAATCATGCTCCGTGTGGGGGAGAATCTTGAGAGATGGGATTTTAGAGCCCTCGCCGATAAAATTGAGAATTCTTGGCAACATTCTGGAAAGGGTTATTAAACAGAGAAGACTGTGTTGGTTACTGGGCTGCAGCAGAAGATTCATTAAGAATGAGTCATTGAGCAGCAAACAATTTAGAAATGAAAATTAAAAAAAAAATTCAATTCACAATAGCATTGAAAAATGTAAAATCTGTGTTGTTGCCTGAATGAATAGTTCATCCCTTTTAATTACCAAGTAGTGGTTCCCCGTTCGAAGAGATCCCGGCCTGTGTGTCGGCCCGCCTCTCGGTGCAGGCCGAGGCTGCTTCCGGCCTTTGGCTGATGCGAGTACACCTTCTGTGAACATTCGTGGGCACGTCTTCCTGCTTGGCGTGCGCTCCGTTTCTCTTGGGTCAGCGCCCAGGGGTAGGCTTGGCGGGTCATGCTGTGGGGGTGTACTTAGGACCCCCGGAGGGGGCCCTGCTGTCTCGCACACCCAGCAGCGGTACATGCGAGGTCGGGCCGCGCCTCTTCTCAGCAGCACCGTCCTTCTCTGGCTTCTCTGCGTGTGCTGGATGGCGGTCTTCTGTGAAGTTACGTGCGTGTACGGGGCGCCTGGCTGGCTCCGTCAGGGGAGCATGGGACTCTTGATCATGGGGTCGTGGGTTCAAGCCTCACGTTGGGTGTAGAGATTGCTTAAAAATAAAATCTTAAAAAAAATTCTTTTTAAAAAAGATATGTATGTGTGTGTATAGAGAGTGGGGGGGGGAAGTGGGAACGTATTTTCCCCAGGTTGGTGGTAGATCGCTCCTTTTTTTTTGAAAACGGTTTTTCATGATCGGAAAAATGTAATTTTGGCGAAGTCGAATTTATCATTTTTTTCTTCTTTGGTAATTGTTTTCTTTGTGTTCTAACTAAAAATCCTTCCCTACTCCCAGGATGCCAGGGTATTCTCTTAGGTTTTTCTTCCAGAAGCTTTATAATTTTTGGTTTGACTTCAAGGTTTATCATCTAACTTGACTTAATTTTTCTGTATGGTGTGAGGAAGGCATCAGAGTTTATTTTTAAAATGTAGGGTATCCTAGTTTCCTAGTTAACGTAGCACATTTGTTGAAAATAGTTTCTTTGCCCCCAAAATAGATTGCTTTGGTACTTTTTCTGCAAATCACATGATTGTGTAAGTGTGTGTGTATTTTTGGACACTCTTCCTGTTCCGTTCTGCTAATGGATCTTTACGCCAGTACATGCTGTCTTAATTACCGTAGCTTTTCTCAAAGTCCAGTAGAGAAAGTCCTCCAACTTTGTTCTTTTTAAAATAAATTGTCACGCATATTTTTGCTCCTTTACATTTTTATATAAAGTTTACCGGCAGCCACTTCCTACCAAGAAAGCCTTAAAAAAGCAATAGGAGCTGGGGTTTGAATGGGATTATGTTGAATCTATATGTCAATTTTCCCAGAATTAATAGTATTAACTATATCGAGTCTCTTAACATAGATAGACATGTTAAAATTTATCCTCACAAACATTTTGTGGTTTTCAGTGTATCTTGTTAAATTTGCTTCCAAATAGGTTGGGGTTTTTTTTTTTTGTTTGTTTTTTTTTTTTTGATGCTACTTTCAGTGGTATAACTTTGTTTGTCAATTTTGTTTTTCAGTTTTTGCTGCTAGTATAAACCAATACAATTGGTTTTGTAACCTGACATCCTTTTCTAGCTAGTATTGTTGCGTAACAAGTTGCTCCAAATTTCTTGACTTAAAGGAACTGATTTATTTTGCCCACAAGATGCTTTTGGTCAGGATTTCAGTTAGGGCATGGCATGTAGTGCTTACCCATGTGCCACAGTGTCTGGAGTCTCGGGTGGGAAGACTTGAAAGTCGGCACAAGTTGATCCCTGGGGGCTGGAATCACCCAAAGTCTCACCCATTTACGTGTGAGTATCTGGTACCTGGGCTTGGCAGGGGGGAGAGGGGGAGGCTTGATACAGGGGTGGCATGATCACATAATAAAAGAGCATGTGGGATAGGAGACACTGTCGTGGTCACTTTTGGAAAATGTAATGTGCCACACCTTTCTGGTGATCTTGCTAAATTCACTTAGTCATTCTAGGAGCTTTTTTGGTAGATGCCTTAGGAGTTTCTCTGTTCACAACCATGTCATCTGCAAATAAAGAGAGTTTTACTTCTTTCTATATAACATACATGGCTTTTCTTTTTTTCCCTTTCTTGCCTTGTTGCATTGTCAAGGTCCTCAAGTGATGAGAGCAAACTTTTTTACGTCCTCCCAGATACTGGTGGGGAGGGTGAAACATTCAGGCTCTCAGCATTAAGTCTGATGGTAGCTGTTGGCTTTTTGTGGATGCCCTTTTTTGGGTGGTTGCTGACAGTGCAAATTCCACAGACAAGGAGTCTATATTTTTAATAAGCACCCTGGTTTATTTGAGGAATACTGGTAAATAATGGAATAAGAGGTTGAGGACAGAATTCTTAAAATCTGATAGAAGAAGATGAGGACAACAGATTATAGTTTGCTCTGCTGAGTCTTTTAAATTATGAATTGGTATTTTGTCAAGTGCTTTTTCTTCTGTTGAGATGATCATGTAATTTTTTTGTTTATTCTGTTAATGTCGTAAAGGGCCCTAATTATTTTTTAATTATTAAGCCGACCTGTGTTCCTGAGACAAACCCCCCTTTGTCATATTAGCTTTTCTCTATGTCTCTGGATCTTCTTTGGTAATATATATTTAAAGATTTTCACATCCCTTTTCACAAGGAATATCGTTTTCTACTTTCTTCCCTTCTAATGTCTTTTTCTTTTTTCTAATTAAATTTTATTTTTTAATTAAAAATTTTTTAATGTTTATTTATTTTTGAGAGAGAGAGACAGAGTGTGAGCAGGGGAGGGTCAGAGAGAGAGGGAGACACAGATTCCAAAGTGGGCTCCAGGCTCCGTCCGAGCTGTCAGCACAAAGCCCGACGCGGGGCTTGAGTCCACGAACCGTGAGGTCGTGACCCGAGCTGAAGTTGGACACTTACCGACTGAGCCACCCGGGCACCCCCTCCTTTTTTTCCTTTAATTTTTTAAAATGTTTTATTTAAAAATAAATTTTATTTTTAAAAAATGTTTTATTTATTTAAAAAAACTTTTTAAATGTTTATTTATTTTTGAGAGAGAGAGAGAGAGAGCGAGAGAGAGAGCACAAGTTGGGGAGGGGCAGAGAGAGAGGGAGACACAGAATCCAAAGCAGGCTCCAGGCTCCAGGCTCCTAGCTGTCAACATAGACCCCAATGCGGGCTTGAACCCACAACTGCAAGATCATGACCTGAGTCGAAGTCAGTCGCTCAACCGACTGAGCCACCCAGGAGCCCCTTAAATGTTTTATTTATTTTTGAGAGAGAAAGAGAGACAGAGAGAGAGACAGAGAGAGAGTATGAGTGGGGGGAGGGCGGAAAGAGAGGGGAGACAGAGGATCCGAAGCAGGCTTTTGCGCTTGACAGCAGTGAGCCCACGTGGGGCTTGAACTCACGAACTACACATCATGACCTACTGAGACACCCAGGCTCCCCATCTTTTTCTTTTTTAGCATTAGGGAAATGGTGGCCTCATGAAGTGTTTCTATAATTTCTGAAAGAGTTTGTGTAAGTTTGCTATTATTTCTCTTTTAAATATTTTATAGAATTCAACAGTGAAGCCATCTTGGCCTGGAACTTTCTTTGTGGGCAAGTTTTAACTATAAATTCAATTCCTGCTTTAGGTAGGGCTCAAGATTTTCTAGTTATTTTCTTGTCAATTTTGAAAATTTGTGTCTTTTAAGGAATGTGGTCATTTTAAAGAAATTGTCCTTAATTCTTTTTTTTTTTAATTTTTTAAACATGTTTTTATTTTTGAGAGAGAGAGAGAGACAGAGCACAAGCAGGGGAGGGGCACAGAGAGGGAGACACAGAATCCGAAGCAGGCTCCAGGCTCTGAACTGTCAGCACAGAGTCCGACGTGGGGCTCAAACTCACATTGGGGTCATGATGTGAGGTTATGACCTGAGCCGACGTCGGACATGCCGACATCGGATGCCCAACTGACTGAGCCACCCAGGTGCCCCTATACTTCTTAATTCTTTTAATGTCTAGGGGAATTATGGTGCTATCTTTCATTCCTAGCGTTGATAATTAACTTTACTGCTACTTGTTTTGGGATCTGCCACATGGTATGCCTTGGTTAACGTTTCATGTGTCCTTGGAAAGAACTTGTGCTCTGCTTTGTTGGGGGGAGTTTCCGTAAATGTCAGTTGGGTCAGGTTGATTGATAGTTAGTCTAGTCTTCTCTGCTTTTACTGATTTTCTGTTTACTTTTCCTATCCACTACTGAGTGAAGACTTTTGAAATTTCCAACTACAACGATTGATTTGTCTCTTCTTTAGTTTTTTCAGTTTTGCTTCACATTATTTGAATGTCATTTATTAGATACGCACATGTAGGATTAGGCTTTAGGTTTTCTTGATGAATTTGTATTTATTATTTTTGTTTATTGCTTAACCTTTTTTTTAAATGTTTATTTATTTTTGAGAGAGAGAGAGTGTGAGTGGGTGAATGGCAGAGAGAGAGAGAGAGAGAGAGAGAGAGAGAGACAGAATCTGAAACAGGCTCCAGGCTCTGAACTCTCAGCACAGAACGCGATGTGGGGCTCAATCTCGGGAACAGCGAGATCATGACCTAGGCTGATGTCGGATGCTTAATGAAATGAACCACCAGGCACCCTGTTTATTATTTTTTTAAAAATGTTTTTATTTATCTTTGAGAGAGAGAGTGCATGCGTATGCACGCATCCACGGGTCGGGGTGGGGCAGACGGGGGGAGAGAGGATCCCAAGCAGGCTCCACGCTGACAGCAGAGAGCCTGATGCAGGACTTGAACTCATGAACCGTGAGATCATGACCTGAGCTGAAGTCAGACACTTAACTGACTGAGCCACGCAGGTGCCCCTATTTTTGTTTATTGATATGAAATTCTCCTCATTGTTTCTGGTTGTGCTCCCTGTGCTGGAGCCCAGTCCCTCTGATATTAATACAGCCATTCTGCCATCCTTTGTCTTAGTCTTGGTGCGTCTTTCTTACCCCTTTGCTTGTGATCTACCGGCATCTTCTTGGTTAGAGTGCATTTCTTGTTCATTACTTACAGTTGGATTTGCTTCCTCTTTTTAAGTGTGTTTACATACGTTCATAGGATGTTTCCAGTGTAATTATCTGTATGGCTGGTGTGTAGGCTGCTATTCTGCTCTTTATTTTGTATTCATTTTTCTTACTTCCTCCTTTTTTCTACCTTCTTCTGGATGAATTGAGCACTTTTAAAAATTAGTAGACTTAAAAAAAAGTTAACGGACTTTATGTTTTAGAGCAGTTTCAGGTGTACAGAAATACCGAGCAGAAAGTACCGTTCCTGTGCACTCACCACCTCCTGACAGACACGGCTTCTCCTAGTATTAACGTCTTGCATTAGGGTGATGTACTTGGTACAGCTGATAAGCCAGTGCTGGTTTATCATTATTAGCTAAAGTCCAGAGTTTACGTCAGGGTTCTCTCTTGGTGGTGGACATTCTGTGGGTTTGGATGAATGTCTAATGGCACGTGTCCACCATTACAGTATCACATAGAGTGGTTTCTGTGCCTTAAAAATCCCCTGTGCTCCAGCCCTTCACCCTCTCTTCCTCTCAGACCCTTGACGACCGCTGCCCTTTTTACTGGCTCCGTGGTTTTGGCAGAATGCCAGCCAGTGGCTGAAGGCGGGCATTTACCATCTTCCCCGTTTTTGGAGTGGCTGGCAGTGGGAGCACTGGCCGCCGTGTCTGGGCTGAGGGAGGGAGCCACATCTTCACCACTGTCCTGTGACCGGTGTCACCGTGGAAGGGTGGGTCCAGGTTCTTGAGGTACAGTGATGACTCATTTAACATCCCCAGCGCCTTGTGAAGGGGCCCTTCCTCTCTCATTTGTAGATGAGAAAACCGGAGACCAGAGGAATTAAGGTCGCAGGAACCAAGGGGGGAGTTGGCCTCACATAATGGACGACGCCCCTCCACCTGAGTGTGGTCTCCCGGGGCGCTCCGTCCTTGCCCTCGTCCTTCCCCCCCTCTTCTCGGAGTGTGTAATGAGGACACGGAGGGTGTAAGTTTCAGCATCGCCTCTAAGCTTGCAGGGACAGCTAATGTGATAGATGACATAATCAACATTCAGAATGAGTGCAGCTGCCTGGAATGCCACCCGAGAACCAATCAAGTGAGCGAGCGCAGAGCAATAAATGAAAAGCCCCACGTTCAAGTTCAAAAACCCAACCAGTCGTGCGGGTCGTTGAAAGCAGTTTGGATACTTCGGGGGGCCTGCGTCCAGTGAGGGGCCCTGGTCGTCCTTTGGCCTGGATCAGGGCGGTGGTCTCACACCTGACACCCCCACGTCCGCTCTGCCCCTCGCAGCCACAGGCGTCTTCCAGAATGCGGATCTGGTAACCGCGGTCCTCCCCATGTCTGGGTCCCTACCTTCGTTCCACAGCTCTGCTCCCACGTGGTCTCCCAGCCTCGGAATGGTCGTCTCCTGCCCCACCACAGCCTCCCCTCTGCCCCTCCAGCTGTACTGGCTGTCATATAATGAGGACTCCTTGGTCCCCTCCTGGGAGGGTGCCCTGCTCTCGGCTGCTGCCAGGGCCGTCCTGCACCCTGCTCCCTTTTTTCTGCATCTCTGCTCAGGCCTCACCGTCCGCCTGGCCCCCAGGAGAGGCTCCCTGTTCTGCGCTGTGATGGCAGGAGGGACTTCCCGGATCACAGTGAGCCCGTCACATGCGCTCGCATGGCCTCTGTGACGATCATTTGCTTGACTCTTCTCTCTCTGTGAACAGAAGGGCCCTGTTTTTCTCCCCGACTGTGTCTCCCCGAAGACCACCCGGAGGTTCACTGCCTCCCGGGACTCAGTACATAGGACTCAGGGCCCGGCTTCCTTCCAGGGCCAGCATGTAGAGCAGAGCCAGCCAAGCGGGGGGTGGGGGGGGGGGCACAGAGGCAACAGGGGTAAGCTTCCTCGTGGCCTGCCCTGGTGGAGGTTAACGCCCCCGGCGGCGAGTCCTGGCGGCAGGTGTGAAATGTCCTCCAGGGAGCTTGTCAGAGACTCCGTGCTGGCTTCTCTTGAGAGCTCGTCACCTGCACACCCTCTGCCTGGCATTTTTCAGAATTCCAGACTCTGGAAGGAACGCAGTTCAGCATAAGCTACACTGTCAGTTGAGGCACCCTGGGCGTTTCTTCCTTGTTAGGGAATGATGGGAACACTCCCGAAACACTCAGGCACCAGCCGAGGGAGGGAGGGCTGGCCTTGCACACAAGCCTGTCTGAGGACGGCAGTCCCATCTGTGCCGGGACTCGGCGTGTCGCCTGGCCCACGGCAGGATGCAGTAAGTGGTTCCTGGGGCAATGAAGGCGCCTACAGTCCGACACCGTGGGGCCGTGTATCGGATGCTGCATCCTTGCGGTAACTGGGGTGACGTCCCGATGGGCGAGCGCCGAGCGTGGCTGTGGCTGCCACATTTGCTGTCTCACCTGTGTGCTGCCAGGGCCCCCGTGGGACACTTTGTCCGAGGCTGTGCCAGATGGCCTGGGGGCGCCAGTAAGAGGTGAAGGTCACAGAAGTCTTTCAGGCGGGTGTTTGGGGAAAGGGCTTGCCGAGTTGTTTGGGGGCAGGTCCAGGGGGGTGAGGAGGGTGACATGGTTTCAGAGTAAGAGGGAAGCCAAGTTCTGGGAGGCGGACCAGGAGGCGGGGCTCTGGAGGCGGGGCTCTGGAGGCGGACCAGGAGGCGGGGCTCTGGAGGCGGGGCTCTGGAGGCGGGCCAGGAGGCGGGGCTCTGGAGGCGGCCAGGAGGTGGGGTTCTGGAGGCGGGGCTCTGGAGGCGGGGCTCTGGAGATGGGCCAGGAGGCGGGGCTCAGGAGGCGGGCCTGGAGGCAGGCCAGGAGGCGGGGCTGGTCCAGGGCACAGCCCCTGTCAGGTGCAGGCGGGGTTCCTAGCGCCCCTGGAGCTGCGTGCCTCAGTAGGTGGGTGCTGTTGGTCCTTCCAGCTGAGCCCCTGTGAATTTAATTTTCAGCTCTTCCCTGAAGTGCTCCTTCAAAACATGCTATTCTCCTTTTCTCCTGAAGAGCACAGGAAGTGCTATTTGTTATTGCCAGAGTGTGAGGTGGAAGGTAGCAGCAGATGCGAGGGCCCCCCCGTGTGCGCCTGCTTTGATGGTTTCTTGCGAACGCATACTTTTCCCCCTGTAAACATTCCCCAAGAGGTCACTGTATTCCTCAGACCTTTCTTCCTCCCGCCAGTAAGTTTTGTGTATTGTATTCTTTTTGAAAGACATAGAATCAGATCTCAGTTTGGAAGGGTATGAATGTTTGCTTTTTGTGAAGGGAGTGATATCATTACTGTTCACGTTTCTATCAATGTGTAGCATCTCGTGTGCCCGTTCACCGCGTCACTTAGCAGATGTGTTCTGCACAAAGTGCGTGTGCAGGTGTGTGTTTGGACCGGGTGCTGGGGGTGGTGTCCTGGCCTTGAGCAGGCAGAACCCGGGGTCTGATCAGAGGCTCTTTTCCTGTGGGGTCTTGGGCTGCGGGCACCCCCCCGGGAGGGCATGAGTGCCACGTGCCTCCCAGAGGGGCTGTTACTAGGGTCGCAGAATATTCCTCTCCCCGTACACCTGGACAAGCCTTCAAAGGCTGCCTGGCTGCTGAGTGGGGCCATCCACAGCCTGGGCCCCCTCCGCTGACCGATGTGGTCTCCTCGCTGGGTGCTGCCCTCCGAGCTCCATCTTGTCATCAGGGTCAGAGCCTGTCTGAAGGCCGGTCTTCTCTGCCTGTGACTCAGATCCAGAATGCCAAGCCCCTGCCCCATCAGTCTTTTCTGGTCCTTTTAAAATACAGATTTTTTTTTTTTTTTTTTTTTTTTTTAATTTTAAAGGCTCTCAGCCGTTCTTCTTTTCACGTTGTTTGGATTTCCAAGAAAACCTATCTTCCCTACCTGGGTTTTGAACAAATTGAGAAATAAAACAAAATAGTGGCAGATGGAGACTGAGGAATACCTTTTATTTCTTCTAAATGAGAATCTTGAAATCCTATCTCAGTGTGAGAGCCAAATAAACTGGCCGACTGAATCCCAGGCTTACTCAGGCTTACCCACCCCGTCGGAGCCGACCGCCCACGCGGTAGAGCCACCCTGGGGCGCCGAGTGGAGAGCTTTCCTGGGGAGCAGCCTTCCTGGGGGACTAGCTGGCTCTGAGCGGTGGAAGGAGGGCTGAGCCCACAGCCTGTCTATTCTGCTGGGCTTGGCTGCCGGGCTTAGCAGTTGAGAAGTTGCCTCTTTGCAGCGAGTGTTCTGGGGATAGAGACCGTGCAGGAGTGGCTGCGGCTGAATTCCCCGGAGGAGGGGAGGAAGTCCACGGCCCGGCCCGTGAGGACGTGCCAGCTCGAAGTGAAGCTCCTGCACCTTCGACTGTTCTCCTGGGACCCCTGGGGGAGGGTGTTGGAATGTGCCCTTGATGACTCTGGAATTTGCCAGAACTGAGCGTTAACGAAATGATCCGCAAGGCGTCAGAGTCACTCTGCAGTTTCTTCCTCATCCTGAACCATACCCAGGTCTGCTGTTGGCCCCGGCTCATCAGAAGTTCCGCTGGGCAGTTGGATGACAGCCTATAGACTTCCAACCAGGCAGTGCGCTCCAAATTTGAATATAAATTTCCTTCTGTTATCCAGTTTCCAGGGAGAAATGAAGTCTTGAAGGCTACCCCTTGCAAAAGCTCAAGTCCAAGCCCCAAATTTCTTTTCCCTGTTACGCTCTGTCCTTAATGGGTGTTGCTGCGTCGGGACGTGCACGGCTCCTTCAGGCCCAGGAGTCCTGCTCATTAAACGGGAGTCCCTGACAGGCCTCACTTCTCCAGAGCTCAGGGTTTAGCAGGACACACAGGCCTGTCACCAGATCTTGGAGACGGTCATGCCAGGCACCCGAGGGGCCCCCTCGGGGCCCCCTCGGGAGCGCCCATGTTTTGTGCCTCGGTGTTGCTCTGGGTTAGGTCGGTGCACGCAACTCTTCGTGGTCTTGCCCTCGCAGAGATGCCCCGGCTTGGAGCCTGGAGCCTGTCACTCGAAATCCACTTGGGGGACATCGCCCGGTGAGCGATCAGGGCCGACTCTGTCCATTTTCCATGTCCATGGGGAAAAAACCCTCACTGCCTTGTAGGCACTTTTTTTTTTTAAAAGAGAGAGAGAGAGAGAGAGAGAGAGAGAGAGAGAGCGTGAGCAGGGGAGAGGGGCAGAGGGAGAGGAAGAGAGTCCTAAGCAGGCTCCACGCTCAGTGCAGAGCCCAGTGTGGGGCTTGAACTCACGACCCTGGGATCATGACTTCAGCCCATATCAAGAGTCAGACGCTTAACCAACCGAGCCCCGAGGCGCCCTTCATCCTTTTATTTCAGTGGGTCCCTGGGGCCCCAGTAAAAAACATCGTCCAAACCTCCCGTATCCATTTCCTGTTGCTGCTGTAACAAATCACCACAGGTTTAGTGGCTTAAAAACAACACAGGTTATTTATTATCTCGTGGTTCTGGAGGCCAGGGTTCTGATGTGTGTCTCTTGGGGCTAAACCAAGGTGTGGGCCGGGCCGCATCCTTCCCAGAGGCTCCAGGGAGAACTCATAACCTTGGCTTTTCCCAGCCGGCGCCCTTGGCTCCGGCCCCTTTCTTCATCTTCAGAGCTGCCATGGCGGGTCGAGTCTTTCTTGTGCTCACACAAACTCTCCTCCTCCCCTTCTACTTGTCAGGACCCCATGACCACAGTGGGATAACTCCTCATGGTCAGTGGATCCACACCTCCGTGCCCTTTGGCCGGCTCTGGACATGGACCTCTTTGGGGTTGTCTCTGCCTTGCCTGTGTGTCCCCGTGTGAACGCTTGTGCCTGTGGGAGCCCAGTGGCTCTTCGGAGGGTGACCGGAGGCTGGCTGGGGCCCCGTCCTTGTTTCTCGCGCCTCTGGTGCCTTGGACCCGCCAGCCTTTTCCCCTGACCTGGTTTCCTGGTCAGGAAGGCCTAGAAGGCAGCATTATTCTCACGGTATGGATGACAAAACGAGCCCCGAGAGGGGATGTCGCTTGCCAAGGCCACACAGCTCCTGAGTAGTAGAACAGGGCTCCCTTTCCAGGTCCGTCTGACCGAGGACTTGTCCCACTCGATGCCTTCACCTTCTTCACCCGGCTTCACTAAGAATGGTCTCGCGCTCACACTCTCCTCGTGCAGTGGCTGTGTCGTTGGCCCTTGGACCGTGGGCATGACGCCAGCACCGTCGGTACCAGCCCGGCCACCGTTCCGCACCTGCTCCTGCGATGACACCGAGTCCCTCCTGCCCGTGCACCAGCCAGGCAGCGGCACCCAGCATGCACTTCTCAGGGAGCCTGTTTGTTCACTGTGTGTTTAATGTTTACTTATTTTTGAGAGAGACAGACAGAAAGACAGAGCTTGAGCAGGGGAGGGGTAGAGAGGGGGGGAGACACAGAATCCGAAGCAGGCTTCAAGCTCTGAGCTGTCAGCACAGAGCCTGACACGGGGCTCGAACCCACAAACCGCGAGATCATGACCTGAGCCGAAGTCGGCCGCTTAACCGACTGAGCCACCCAGGCGCACCCCTCCCCGCACCCCCCCCCTTTGTTCATTTTAAATGTAAACGTCTACATTTACATAAAGAGATGCTCCAGTGAATACCCCTGAGATGGGTGTGCCCACCCTCTGATGTCAGGAAGGGGCTGGACCCGACCTCGAACCGGATTGCGCTGTGTGTTGGCCTTGTGACGCGGTCTGGTGTGTAACACGTGAGTCTAGTTGGGGAACTCGTTCTGCTGTGAAAGTGTTCACCTTTGCTCCACTGCCTTTTCCCCCTCGGAACGTGTGTTTTATTTTCTACCCATATGACAGCCGCTGTTATTTTCCCCGTAGGACAACTATACCTTTGCCCAGCCTGGGATTCAAATGAAGGTGAAAATGTTGGAAGAGCTGGTGAGCCGGATTGACGGTAAGCCCACTTCCTGAGCACCCACCTCCCTGAGGGCCATGCGGGGTGGGCGGGGGCGGGGGGAGGTGGGCGCGAGGCTTGGGGCTCGGGCTTGGCCCCCCGGCCCGGGCGATGCTGTCCTCACTCAGCCCGTGGGGCCCGGCTCCCCCAGGGCAGGGCTGGGCATTCTTCTGGGCCAGAGCCTCTCCCTTCCCATGATTAAGGCGACGTAATCAGAATTCAGCGCAGGCACTTTGCAGGGAATAATGAGCGCGTACCAGAAGCGGGCAGATCTCACTCCTTATTAAGCCCGATGATTGTCATAATCTGGGCGACAGCATGGTTGTTTACGGCTGTCCTTTGGCACTCTGTTCCCTGCCTTTGTGCATCATTTTGCTACCAAGGATGCTGGCATAATTTCTCCATGGAATCCAATTAATTACCGAGTCTGGAAGGAACATCTTTAATATTATGGAAAAATTACAGTGTGTGCTCGGCCGTTTTAGATTATGTTTTCATATTTAAGTGGGGGCTTTGAAATACTTTTTACGTTCATTCTTTAAATAATTTCCCCTATACATCATAGGGGAACTGCCTGTGATACTGCAGCAGCAGAGTTTAATGAAATGAAAGTTGGGAGATAATGCCTGCCCATCCCGGGCATATTCTCCTGACAGCTTGTTACATTAACGAACAGAGCATTAATGAAGTGATACCGAGCAGAACCGGGCGTGGATTTGTGACGCCAGCCGGTCAGCGGTGAGGTACAGAGAAGAGAAAGGCTCTTTCATGAAGAGCCTCACGTGAGCTTTGCAGGTGACTTCACCGAATGTGTCGAGAGATCGTACTGTGCTTAGGATGTGATGGGGTGGTGGGCGTTCCAGCCATCACCCCCGGAAAGGCACTCGGTTTGGGGAACTGTTGGATGACATTATAAAATGGGGTCATACAAGTTACAAACTCCATTCTGTTCCTTGGTTGAATCTGATTTTCGACGATGGATCTAATGGTTATTACCCGATTTCCATACGATGAAGTTTTTCACGGTTCTTCCAATGATACTTTATTGATTCAGTATATTTAGCTGCTTTCCAACCTGTCTGTTCAAAATACTGTTTCCTGCTTCCGTAACTGCACTCACTCTTAACCGTGTGACGAGATCTCTGCGAGGTGGCTGGGTTTTCCCCACCAGCAGCTTCCCGGCTGCCCCCAGTCTCCTTACGTTCTTGGAAACAGGATTTGCAGTGGATGTGAATTGCACATCCTTAGCAGCTTCTTCTCTTCTTGTGTCCCTCGGAAGCGTATTTTATGCTTTCCTGGAAGTTGGAAGGTTGTATTTAGTGTTCATCTGTTCCCGTGCTGCAGTTTGGGGAGACACTCGGATTGATTTTTCTCCGTCGCTGTGGTTTAGAAAGAGGCCCGTTGCAGATTTTCTGGAAGATTGTTTGAAAGAGCAGCAACGGTGACCAAAGGAATCCCAACCAAAGGTGTGCTTTTTCGTTAATCACATTTTTCAGCATAATTTCCGAGGAGGGCACTTGATCCAGCGGTTTTTTTGTTTAAAGGATCAGTTCTTCATGACAGAGAAGATTTGTTTACATAGTAGGTAACACCATGTAGCCTATCTGCAACTGTTGCTCTGATGAAACCTGAAATCCCCAGATGACCTGTAGATACCCAGGCTTTCCAAGCAGGAAGTGCACATGGTTGGCAGAGGTCGGGCCCTCTGGCCGGTGGGCACCAGGACCCTCACAACTGCTCGGGAGGAGAACCTGCCAGCCTCAGCTGCGTGAAGGTCACCCTCCCCCCGTTTCATTGCTCACCTCTTAGAGAGAGAAATTGTGGACTTGGAACTTTTGCAGGGACTGTAAAGATTTTATGAAGGGCAGGATGTGTTAGGAAGGCAAAATTGCTTTAAAAAAAAAAAGCTAATGCCTCATTTCTGCATTTTGGGGAAAGGACGGTGTTTATTTCAGAACTTTTTGGCACTTTGGTGAAGGAGCACACCTACATGGGCTGGTTGATTAAGAAGGTGAAGTTAATTACACGGATAAAACTGGAAAATTCAAATTCACCCGGTGGCGGTGGGCCAGACGATTTCAGCCAAGCTGCCCACTGCACAAACTGGAGAGGATTTGTTTTAAAGCTAGCAAACAAACGGGGAAACAAGAAAGAAAAGAAGGAAGGAAAGAGAAAGAAAGAAAGAAAGAAGAAAGAAAGACAGAAAGAAAGAAAGAAAGAAAGAAAGAGAGAAAGAACATAAAGGAAACGTTTCTCAAAAGCATTGAACTGCCAACAAAAAGACAAAACTTGCTGGCTACATTCTAAGAGAATTCTGGAGCCCGGAGAGATGAGCCCAGCACTGAAGGCTGCTGTTATTCTGGGGGCATCTGCTAATCTGGAAAAATAGTCCCGGCTGGAGTTGTTCCTTTGATATCTCCTACAGTGAGTGAGTTCAACCCAAACCCTAGCTACCCAGGACAGAGAATATGAGAAATGCCTGTAACTGTTCTGGGACCAAGCAGAGGGGCCACGAGGGGAAAATTGGAATCGGTTCTCATACAGTCTCGTAATCTTGGTTCACGTCACCTGGGAGGACCAGGGTTGTTTGAACCTCAATCACGGTACTTCTCTATGGAGGACTCACAGTGCCTAAGAGAAGCGAGGCAAACTCTTTCCTGGAGCAAGGTCCCAGAACTGAATTCTTTCATATAATATGATGTGCATCCAATCAAAGCTTATCACCTATTCGAAACTCCTTAAGTAAGTCCAAGTAGAAACAACAGGTAACAGAAACTGGTCCACAAAAAAGGTTGTGCTTTTGTAATTCTTAGGCATATACCATGAAACCGTTATCCTTACTCTGTACAAAGAAATAAAATCAAGTAAGCTTGAAAGCTTGAAAGTGTCTGCAGGGGAATAGGAAACTGTATAATTTTGTCCGAGAGACTTGAAAAATGACCAAATAGGATTTCTGGAATTGCAAATGTGATAATCAAATTAAAAGCTTAGTGGTTAGAAACAGATAAAGAGAACATTAGTGAACTGGAAGGTGGTTGGAAGGAAATAGCCATAATAAAACCCGGAGGGTAAGAATATGGAAATCACAGAAGGCAGGAGATGTAGAGGGTGTGGGCAGGAAGCCTGATGTACATTTGTTTGGAGACACAGGGGGAGAAGAGAGAGAATGAGTAAGACTTTGAAGAGATGGTAAGTTGAGATATTTTCCAAAAGTACCGAAATGCACCAGTTCACAGACTTAAGAGACCAGTGGATCCAGAGGAGAATTACTAACGGGAAAACTGCATCCTCATGAAGTTTAATGAAACTAAAGACAAAGTCGTAAAGCATCTGGAGAAAAGTTATTTTCTAAGAACGGCTATTTGAAAACTGACTTCTCAACAAAGATATGAGAAGATAGCCTCAACGTGCTTCAAGAATGTAACTCTAGAGTCTTCATCCAGCCAGAATATCTGTCAGGAGTGAATGGGGAATTCCAGAAGGCCACCTGCCTGCGCTGTTTTGCGCTACCTCTGAGAAACCGTGCAAATCAACACGCGCAGCAAATAAAAGCACACACAAGCTACTCTTGCAGCAGAAGTAGAACTCAGATCCCCTGTAAGTGGGTAAATCATCGTCCAACCTCAGCCTGTGGGGAGGGGCAGGTGGTCAGTGCGAGAAGTCTCTGGACAAAGGAGAGGGTTATGGCACCTCAGGAGAAAAAGAACCACCGTGCCCTCTGCTTCTCCGGGACGATTAGATGTGAACTCTCACACACGGTGTACGAGTGCACGGCCTGGCTCCAGAGGTGCATCGAGAACGCACATTGGCCAAGCCTCTAAAAATCCGGGTTGGGTGGAAGCCGAATGTCACCGTTACGGTCACGACAGGCTCACCGATACCTTGTGAACAAACAGCCTGTACATCTCAGCAGCCTAAACAGTGAGCGCATCCCTTGTGGCTTGGCCGGAGGTCCCGCGTTGTTTTCACTCTGGCACTCAGGCTGAGGCTCAGCTGCCATCAGGAGTGTTCCGCCCAGTTCCCGTGATGGAAGGAAAAGCATTCTGGGGAGGACTCACAGGTGCTTAACGCTTCCGGCAGTAAGTGGTTCCTACAGCTGTGCTGTGTCTCGTTGGCCGAACCAAGTCATGTGCTGTGACAAAAGTCAGGGGCAGAGGGAAGCGGAGAGCCCAGTGCCATGGTGGACAGAGATGCGCGTGCACCAGCACAGACGTGCCCACGGGCAGGAGCACGTGCCCTCAGCGTGTCTGTTCCCTGCTTACCACGTGATGTTTGTACGTAAAAGCATAAGTTCACGCCAATTATTTAGAAATTTGCTGCTGTAATAACGAACAGAGGTTAACACTCGTGCAGCGAGAATCTCAGCACGCGAAGCACCTTCGGGGATTTTTGCCCCACCTCACACCTAGCATGTACGTGTATTTGAAAGAAATGTCACATTTTTGCGGCATATTCAGATGATGTGCCTTGTGCGTTTATTGTCCTTATGTCCATTACCTCTGATGGCAACTTGCGAGAGCCCACGATCTCCAGTGAACCCCAAGTTCGGCCTCTGCGCCCTTCCAAAGGCTGCATTCAGAGCCCTGTGGCCGAAACCTGGGGGCAGCCGCACCGCGGGCTTTGTTGTCACGCATCTTTGTGTTGTAAGATGATATAAGTTGTTTTTAATGTTTATTCATTTCTGAGTGAGAGAACACAAGCGGGTAAGCAGCAGAGAGAGAGAGAGAGAGGGAGAGGGAGACACAGAATCCGAAGCAGGCTCCGAGCTGTCAGCACAGAGCCTGACAAGAGGCTGGAACCACAAACTGTGAGATCATGACCTGAGCCAAAGTCGGCCGCTTAACCGACTGAGCCACCCAGGTGCCCCTGTCATAAGATGATATAAATGAAATCCTTGCCACATCTTTTGTTTAAAAATCTAAGGGAGAGCCTATGTCATTATTACAAAAGGAATATTTCAAGATACACAGCATTAGCAGGTTCTGGGTATGTCCGTGTTTGTTTTTTTCAGAAGACTTAAAATCAGATCCTAGAGAATTGCTTCATAGATTAGTGTCCCGTGGGGCGCAAAATGGGCACAGAAAGGGAAGCCAGGGGATCGTTCCTGGTGATGGGCTGGCCTTAGGACAGAGCCGGGACTGTCATCCGCCCTCCTGACGGCCCAGAACTCCTTGCTGTCCCCGGGGCCCTGGGTCTGCTCGGCTCTGCTCTGAAATTGTTTCCAGAGACAATAAACCCAAGAGACCCCAGTGGGCCAGAAGGAGGAGAGAAATCTGGTCGTCATTCAGCCAGTCTGAGCCAAGATCTTCGGCAGATGTCGGCCCAGAGATTTCCATCTTGGGCGTTAGGCCTGTCTCCAGGCTGCTCGGGAAGGCCAGAGCCAGCCACCAGAAATGGCCCCGCTCTCGGCATTCTGATCCAGACCATGCCTTCTTTCCTTTGGTGAAAAACAGATAAATCCTTCCTCCTACCTGGTCTCAGCAGTGCCAGATTGAGCACGTGAAAGTAAGCGCCCGGGTAAATTTGAATTTCACATAAATAATACCTTTTTTAGCATAAGCACGACACCCACTGAAATTCAGATTTCACTGGGCCGCCGGTATCTCCCCGGGCAGCTCTATGCCAGCTGAGCTCAGCGCGGGGCCACATCAGATCGAGACCCGGTCCCGAGCCCCGGGCTGCCTGTGCGGCTGGGGTCACTGGTGGTGGTGAGAAATCCTGCCTTACACAGGCTATCTGGGCTATCTGAAATTAAAGATACGTGCGTGTACGCGCACACACACGCCCTCACACGTACACACCTACGTCTCCCCCAGGTGTGGTTCCTTCCTGACGTGGTTACTGTGTCAGTACTTTCCGGGTTTCTCTGGAGCCCTGCTGATGCTCAGCACACGTCCCCGTTGCCCGCCGTGTCAGAGCAGGGCCCGCTTTGTCCTCCACCAGGAATCGTCCCCTGAGCCGTAAGCCGCCGCGCTCGCTGGACTTGACGCTGCAGATGTGCTGATGCCGCCGGCCGCTGGGCGGTTTTCACACGCAGTTGTTCTCCTCCGTTAGGTTCGGTCAGTTTCTGACCCCCGAATTGTGATTCTCTGACAGGCTGATCTAGGAGCCCTGGACCGCCCCCGTGAGTGAGCCCACCGTCGCGCAGGGGCTCACTGCCCTGGGGTGCCGGGGTTTTCCTGTGCGGTCACTGTGGACGTGACCTTTTGAGATCCGCTGGCCCAGGGCTGTGCAGGACGCGTGCCGTGTTGACCCGTGTCAGTCGAGTACAGGCGGTCTCGGGGGAGGCCCGGCCTCTCCGCCTTGAGTCGCTCAACCGGATTTGCCCTTCGTCCCTGCTGCCGCGATGTTCTGCCGGGAACAGCAGCTGGATGTCCAGGCGCGGCTTCCAGACCCTTCACAGGATGAACCAGCCCCCCTCCTCCGGCAGCTCCAGGCCGGCCCAGGCGGACCCTTTGCTTTCCGTCAGTCAGTGCACGTGGTCCCAGCTTCCGCTCCGCTCCTGGCTCTCGTCGTGGCCTTTGCCTGAAACCGTCTTCTCCCCCTGCGGCTTCTGTCCCCCGCAGCCAGGGTCCTAGCACTCCCTCTGAGCACCACGCACACAGAAAGCGGCCGCAGGAGACGGAAGGAGTTTGCTGCGTGGAGGGGGGTAGCCGGTGTGGAGCGAGTGCCAGACGGGACTTCAGGGAGCCGAGAGTAGGGCAGGTGACCAGTGCCCGGAGCCGGAGATCGTGGGGTGCAGCCTGGGAAGCACTTTGTGAATCGTGTGCTCGGTGACCCCACGTGCCTGTCATGGAGGGGAGTCTGCAGGAGACCCCCCCCCTTGGGCCGGAGCCTGGAAAGTGTTGCTGACGGTCCCGGGAAGAGGCCATACCAGCCCAGGCCCAGGGCAGGCCTGAGCTCCTGGGTCCTACAGAATTTTCTCCTGTGGGCGCCTTCAGGTTTTGATCTGTCACTGAGTATTCCGAAGTGTGCCAGCACTGTGCCACCACCAGCCTGCTGTGCACAGGGCACTCTTGGGGGGTGTGGACCGTGTGTCCAGAGCTCTCTGCAAGGTGTTCGTGCTGTGGCATGGGGGTTGCATGCTCCTGGTGGCAGTGGCCAAGTGTCAGAGGACAGGCATGTTGTGTGAGCATGAGGGAGAGGCAGAGGGTCCCTGCCCCTTCCTCTTCAGATTCCAGCCAGAGGGACCGGAGACCAATGGCCAGCAGGGTGTGGCTTTGTGAAAGGGGCCTTGGTCACTCCCGCAGTGGCTCCCCCACAGTGTTGGCCTGGGGACCCTGCCTGGGGCCTCTGCCTGGGGCCTGAGCCAGGATGGGTCTTCTCATCCTTTCCTTGGATCTCCTGTGGCCGGTTGGCATGGGGGCTGGTCTGTAAAGCAGACCCTGTGCCCATTTGACTGGTCTGCTCCCACAGAGGGTCTCGGCACCTCACCTGGTCGGAAGCTGCAGCAAGGAGGGGGCCCGGATGGGCCGGGGTGGGGCGCGAGTCTGCAGGCCTGAGCCTAGAAGGCAGCCTGTCCTCCTGCCGGGGGCTTCCTGCATGAGAGCGGGAGCAGGGCGAGCCCTGGCGCTCTGAGTGGCCCGTCCCTGCTGTGGGCACACGGAAGCCCTTTGTTCGGGGCGTGGTTTTTGGTGTTTGGAGAGGAGCAGGCAAGCTGGGGCACGTGAGTGGGCGCATCCCCGGGGGTGAGCAGGCACACACGTCTTGGGGGGGTGGCATGCGGGCACACACCGAGTGGGCAGGTGGGCACACCCCCGGGGGGGGCAGGCTGACCTCCAGCTGCAGGGTTGGACGAAAATTAGGTCCCACAGTTTTGGTCCCCCGGCGAGGGGCAGATGCTGGTCCCGAGCAGCGTGGGAGGCCGGTGAGAGGCCTGCGGGTTAGAACAGGAAGATGGGAGAGCCCCGTTGGGGCTTCTGGGAAAGAATGCTTGACCACCCCGGGTCCTCCTGACCGCTGGTTAGCAAGTGTGTGCCCTTGGCGGCTGACCGTCTCGGGCCCTGGCTCCGGCTCGTCCCCCACGAGCCCTCAGCGCGCCCGGACGTGGAGGCCCGTGTGCTGGAAGCCGCGCTGGGCGTCGGTGGCCACCGTCCCCACTGCCATCTGTATTCACTGCCTCGCCGTGGTTAGGAGCGGATGGGCTGACGCTTCTTCGAGTGCTGGCAAGTGTGATGTGGGGGCTCCGCTTGGCCCCATTCACCTCGTGGGGCAGCCAAGGGCCCTGTGTGCACTGGCTCCCTGCGCGGGCCCCTCCGTCTGGTCCCTGGGAAGCCCGTTAGCGAGACGACACAGGCCGAACCCAGGAGACCGAGGGTGGCTGTGGCCATCAGTATTTTTTAAATTGTACACTTCCGCCCCGAGGGAAGAAGATGCCAGAATGCGTCCTCAGAGAACAGCTCTCCCTTCGTGGGCATGGCCTCATCTGCTTGTACGTTTCCCCTGTCCTCTGTGTTTTAATTTAGGGTAAATGTGATTTTAATGAAATTTCTCTGAAAGCTGTCTTGACTACATTGTAAGGTTAAAATTGACTTATTCTTTCAAGATAGAATTCAGTTACATCTAGTAAACTAGATTCGGCTTTATTACCATCCAAGTGAAAATATTTTTATTACTGCTACAAGGTAAGCAGTCGGAGAGCAGAGAATAAATCAACAGCGCGGCCCCGGCCGTGGAACCTTCGGCGTGCGACAGTGAAAAATAACAAGCTTCCTCTCCCCCGCTCGCGTCCTCATTAGGCCCCGGGATGGTTGGTGTGAACATTCGCAATGATAGCGATATTTCACCGGAGACACGGGAGCCTGGCGACCGGCAAGGCACACGTGTGGCGGCAGTGACGTCGGATACGGGGGTCGTGTGTTCGCCCAGCGAGGCTGAGTGTGCCGCGTGGGGCCGCGTCCCTGTGCCCGTCTCCCTGGCTCGGGCCAGGACTCTGTGCCCGCACCTGCTGTCTAACTGGAGTATGTGCCCAGGCTCTGCTTCAGCCTCTGTCACACACCTGAGCGGGGCCTCCGCGGTTGCTAACGGTGGCCGGCGTCTGTTCGGTGGCTGCCGTGGACCAGGCTACATCCTCGGGTTTTTACCTGTGTTACCGTATTGACTCCTCACAGTATCCTCCAAAGCGGTGGGGTACCGTCCCCGCTGTGAGAGCCAGGGCCCTCTCGGCCGCACCCGCCCCACAGGCTGGGTGAGCTCCATCCAGCTCCGTGTCCCCTCCAGCTCTTCCTGTCCTGGGTTGGCACTCAACACAGAGAGCCGTCCCAGCTCTCTCCCATGTCGGACCAGCAGTGTCCTGTGGGCCCAGAGTCCTGCCTGTCCCTGCCTGCGCCCCAGGATTTCCTCGGGAGCAGCAGCCTGCAGCCGTGCCATGGTGATGCCTGCCACCAAACCACCCCCCCACCCCCCCGCAACTCGCACGCGGCTCCTCTTAGGACTCCTGGCCAGCGTCTGGTGCCATCGGTGCCCCACCTGTCACGCCATCCCATGGAGGAGGTCGGAAAGTCTGCTGTGCTGTCTCTAAATAAAAAGTGGGTCCCTTCTCCTGGGTTTGAGCCTGTGCTGGAGTTCTCACCCAGAGATCCCAGCAGGCAGCACGATGCCCGGGGTGCAGACCGTGCCCACCTCGTGGTGGTGTGCTGACGGATAAAGTGTTTCCTGTAGCATCTTGAACATGAGGGCTCCCGCGGTGTTCGAGGCTTTGAATTGCTTCCATGTGGTCTTAGGGTCGAACTCTTGGTTTGCAGAGCGGATGTTTGTGGGGCGGTGGGTGAGAGCGGTCTCTGGGTGCTTATGTACTCACGGGTCTCCCCTGTGGCTCTCGTTCTGCCTGAGACTCTCCAGTCCCTGTCCTTCTTCCCTTTAACTCATGGAAGGGGGATCTGGGGTGTGGACAGGCTCCGTAATTTGTGCCACACGACCGCAGTGTAATTGACTGCTGGTGATGTGACAGGAAAATACTGGGTGTGTGGCACAAGTGACTGGGTAAGAGCTGACTGTCTCGTGATCATTGAGGTTTGTCTCGCTCGATGTAAACGTCCCCCCAGTGGATGGAGCCAGGCCCTTGCTTTCCTGTGACCCGCTGGCCCCTTGGATTTATTGGCTTCTCCTGCTAATTGACCATCATGCTGGTTGCAGGGACGGTGCTTTCTCTTTGGAGGACCCTTGATGTGATAGATTTCCCACCACCCCCAGAGGTTGTCAGTTTCATCCGGGGAGGGGCACCCGCCAGAACTTTGAAATACTGAGCACCACCGTGAGACACAGGAGCCGAGTGGCCCAGGGACTCAGAGGGTCCCTGAGCTCCGAGCCCCGCAGCTGTCGCAGCTGGAGACCAGGCAGGTGCCGGACCTCCTCTGCTCTGCCCTCACCCGCACCTGCCAGCTGTAGGTCCCAGCTCCCCCCCCCCCCCCCCCCCCCCCCCACCGCACCACTGTTGTCTCTGGACCTTGGATTTGGGCCTGTAGCCCCCCCTGCCATCTCCTGGGCTGCAGTGATGTGTCGGGAGAATGGGGCTGCAGACTTGTCACTTGGGGACCCTCTGTGACCCCTTCTGGCTTCCTGCTCTCTGTCCCAAAACCTTGCTGCCTCCGGCCCTGTGTGTTTTCCTTCCCATTTAAGTTTGTTTTCAGGTGTTACCCCTGAATAGGTAGAGAGGGATTTACTTTCTTAGAACTAAGGGACACCTCTCCTCCCACGTTTGGACTGCAGCGGCCCAAGAGGGTCTTGGAACTAGGGACCTGAGAACAGAGGGGTTAGCTTATTTTTAAAGAACTTCCTCGATGTGTGGATAGGTTTTGACAGCTGAGGGCACTCTGTCCTGTGTTAGAAGTTGCTCTGGGAGTTCTTTCTTCCAGGCCTGCCCTCAGCACGGAGTCACAAGACTCTCCCTGTGCGGGGCAGGGGTGGGGGGGCTCCGAGATCATGTGGCCACACCACCCAGCCTGCCTTATGGCCCCTGGAAGCCATCGCCAGCCCGATGTTGGCCGGGCTGAGTGAGGGTGGGCCAGGGAGGGGTCTACAGCTGTGTTTTCAGCCTCCCTTTCACGGGACAGTGGAGGCCGAGCCGACGTGGCGGCCTGAGAGACGCCGTCTCTGTCTGTTCTGTGCTGTCTCTGTGGCTTTCCCAGGCCTCTCCTTCCCGGAACCACTCGGAGATGCCGTCACTGGATCACCAGCATCGCCGTCAGCGTTACACTCTCAGCCGCTCGAGCGGGGAGCATGTTTACACCGGGAGGCGGTGATGGCCAGCCAGCGTGTAATGAGATGCAGGCACGTGAGGCCTTCTGAGCTCATGATTTAGATGCTTTTCTCCTTAATGATGATATCTTTGTGACCCCGCATCCTGAGATTGATGTTCCGGGTTTATTGCCAAACTGAGACTAGTTAATTAAATTGTAAGTAGAGACTTCCAAATAAAGCGATTCTCCTTGACCTTAAGAAGAAAAAGTTGTCTTGTTTTGAATGTAGGCCATCAAATCTGGTTTTGAAATGATTCCCCAAAGTCATTTTTGTTCGTGGTTACGGGTTGCTGGGGAATGGGAGTGGTTTTATGTCCCTTAATGTAACGGACCAGCGTCCCTCTCAAAACCGGGACCGGAGGCAGCCCTGTGGTGGGGCATTTCCCCGCCGGCTGGATGAGGACCACGGTGGAGGCCACCTTCGCCACCAGCTCTTCCATAAACGGCAGTGGAGCACTTCCTGTCTTTACTCTCCGTGCCCCCCCCCCCCCCCCCCCCCCCGGGGCCTCCACGCTCGGCCGTGGGTCCCTGGTGGGCCCAGCCTTCAGGGCCGGGCGCTTCCCCGTGTGCCCTGTGGCCCCTCTTGGCCATGCACCCCTGTCACCGCACAGGGGACGGTGCAGGTGAGTATGTGCCTGCAGCTCACAGCTCAGACCTCCCCCCCTCTGCTGGGTCCCCCCGTCCGAGCCCTGGCTTCACCTCTGTGGAGGAGGTCCTTCTGCGTTCTGGATTGTAGGGCAGGATGGGGAGGGGCGGGGGCTGCTGCCAGGCAGGGGGCGTGCAGGCCTGGGGCCATCCAGCAGCTTCTTACAGACGCACACTCTGTGGTGAAGGCCACCGCTCCCGGGGTCCACGGCGCGGCCGCTCCCGGGCTGCCGGGTGATCCGTGCCGAGCGAACCGCTTCCTGCTTTCTGCAGTGCTGGCGTCGGCTTGAGCTTCTCAGGTCCCCTGGGGAGACGCCGCTTGTGTGTTTCCGTCTCCTTCCTCAGATGTTTCTTTCTGTCCCTTCTCTTGTACTTGCGTATTTGCCGCCTTCTGTCACCGTGAGGTCCTGGCAGGAGGAGGGGTGGATGCAGGTGCTACTGTCGTCCTGGTCCCGGACGGAGTACCCTCGCTCGGCTGCCCCCCGCATCTGGCCAGATGTGCCCTCAGAGGGCTCACCGCTCACTCAGCTCTGCCTGGGTCCCCAGCGCGCTGCTGAGCAGTGCACGCTCCGTATCCCGTTTGTTCCTGGCGGCCGGTGAGGTGGGAACTTAACAGTGTCTCCACTTGACCGTTGGGGAGACAGGGAGGAGCATGGAGTCTGAGCCACGCAGATGAAGGGTGGGGCCTGTTGAGTTTGGACCCCTCAGGTGTTGCCCTGTGGCCGGTGAGGCGCCGTGTGTGTGCGTGTGACGGCTCCAGTCTCTGGGTTCTGCCGGGAGAGGACCCCCCCCCTCCCGCCAACAAGGGTGAGCCGTGTGCCGTGGGTGTGTGTAACTGGGATCCTGGGGCGCTGCAGCCCCTGCCCCGTGGGCACGTGCTGGCACAGGGCAGGAAGGTGTGGACCAGCGGTTCCCCCCGTAACGCGATCGTGCCAGGGACGTTGGAGGTGCGGCAGGCCGTTGCTCGACAGAGGGGAGACGCGGCCTTTCTGGGCGTTCCAGGACTTTGCCGTTTCTGAAACGGGCACGTTCGGGTTTGTTGCTGGTTTGTTTTCTTTCCAGGGTGTCTGTTGTTTTCAGCTCTTCTGTTGCTTCCTGGTGCCGACACTCAGATTTTGGCAGGAATCCGTAGACGTGTGGGAGGGAGCTTCTGGGGACACGTGGGGCAGGCCGTCCCGTGTCCAGCGACCTTCACTTTGGTCGCGGGCTGAACGGGTGTCTGCTAGGGTGCTATGAGCTCACACTTCTGTTTGTGGTGAGAAGTGACCGGCGAGGAGACCCGGACAGCGCGGCTCTCCCTCCGGCCCCGGGCCTTTCCGCGGTGCTTTGGGTGCCTGTAGGTGAGGATTCGTTTGGGCCGGTCACCACCGGGGCTGCTGGCTTGTCCGCTTTCCTGCGTTCGCTGGTTGCCCTCCTGCCGTAAGGAGAAGCTGTCCCCTTTCTCCCGTGCGTGTGTGTTTGAGCTCGGGGGTCCCGTGTTCCGCCAGCTTGCAGGTGTGTCCCATAATAAATGATTTTGATGCTCAGAATTTCCCAGCTTGTCGTAGGAGGTCCTTTGGGAAACATCCCCCTGAATAGGAGGGGACCACAGAGGAGCTCCAGCGTGGGAAACCATGGTTTGTGTGAGCACCCCGTGAGCGTGTCCTCTGGCCGTGTGGGCGGGGGGGAACCTGGGGTGCTATGGCTGGTGAGGGAGGGTCGTCTCTGCACCGGCGTTGGAGGGGGGGATTGGTGCTGTGGCCATGTCTCCAGCGGCTGGCGGCAGGCAGGAAAGGTGCTCCCCGAGAGCCTGGGGGGACGGGGTCCGCGGGTGTCTTCTGAGAGGCAGGGTGGGGGCGGCTATGGGCACCCCCTCTGCCTGCGGCTGGTGTCCCGGAGGCAGTGGGTGTCAGGGCACAGGAAGTGATGCGAGGGACCGTTCACGCTTCTGTGTCACCGGTAAGAGAGCAGAGAGTAAACTGCAGCTAGCTCCTACTCAAGGCAGTGGCAGGTAGCTAGCATTTTTCGGGTATCTGGGGTAGGTTTCCAGTACTAGGAACAGGGGCAGACTCCTTCTGTGGAGGGGATGAAGGGCCTCTTAGGGCTTCCACTACCACGATGGATAAAACCCTCCCTGGAACGTATCTTCTTTGACAAAGTCATTTTAAACACGTTCTGGCTATTTTTTAAGAAAGGGTGTGGGGGCGCCTGGGTGGCTCAGTCGGTTAAGCGTCCGACTTCAGCTCAGGTCACGATCTCACGGTCCGTGAGTACGAGCCCCGCGTCGGGCTCTGGGCTGACGGCTCAGAGCCTGAAGCCCGCTTCGGATTCTGTGTCTCCCTCTCTCTCTGCCCCTCCCCTGTTCATGCTCTGTCTCTCTCTGTCTCAAAAGTAAATAAACGTTAAAAACAAAAATAAAAAAAAAAAAAGAAAGGGTACGGAAGTCAAGTGCTTAGGTAAACTTGGCCTGCTTGTTGTATATCTGCTAGGGTTCTTTTACCAAGTTCACTGCTTAGTATCTCGTCAGCTTTGGGGTTGTTCATGAATACTGAAACAGAACAGAACAGACGCAGCCCTTGAGCCACCACCGTGTCAGGGCAGAAAATCAGCCCCTGATGCCAAAATCAGACTGCTCCACACGCCCCTGCTTCCCGTGGACCGCGGGCTCCTGGCCTGGGCCTGGGCACCAAGCTGTGTCCAGCGCCATTCCTGGGAGGCTCAGGGGCCGGGCAGGCCAGAGCAGGGCGCCCCCCAGGGCCGTTGTGGGCTCCCGGGCATGGCGACAAGGGCCGGGCATGGTGACACCGTGGCTGGTCTTCCTGCCGTCTCTGCCGTGCGCAGCTTCCCTGCACCAGTAACGTGGCTGCAGTCACAGGCCCTCAGCCTTGGGGATGGTTTGGGGAAGTGGCTTCCTCCTGTATTCTGTCTGTGCCAGCGCCCTGGGCTCGGCCAAGGCTGCTCGCCTCCCGGCAGCTGTCATGCCTCAAGTGCAGTTTTTTATTTTATTTTATTTTATTTTATTTTATTTTATTTTATTTTATTTTATTTTATTTTATTTTATTTTATTTTATTTTTCTATCTTATTTTGTTAATTTAATTTAATTTAATTTATTTTTTATTTTATTTTATTTTTTATTTTATTTTATTTTATTTTTTATTTTATTTATTATTGTATCTTATTTGTTAATTTAATTCAATTTAATTTATTTTTTATTTTATTTATATTTTATTTTATTTTATTTTATTTTATTTTATTTTATTTTATTTTAAGTATTTTTAAAAAGTGTTTATTTTAATTTTGAGAAAGAGAGAGCAGAGAGGAGGAAGGGACGCAGAGGATCTGAAGTGGGCTCTGTGCTGACAGTAGAGAGCCCGTTGTGGAGCTTGAACTTGTGACCTGTGAGATCGTGGCCCAAACTGAAGTCGGACGCGTCACTGACTGAGCCACCCAGGCATCGCCTCAGGTGCGGTTCTGACCGTCATCTGGGGACGCCCACGACCCTGCATGAACGCTGGGGCTGCCGTTTCAATGGAGTCTGGTGACACTTGGTGGGTGTCCGCCTCAGGAGGTGCGGAGGAGGCACGCTGGATATCAGGCTTCGGTTCTAGACGCGCTTGAACCGGGACACGGGTGCAGCCTGGCGGCGTTGCCTCGGTGTCTCCCGCCCACGGGTTGTCGGCATGAGCAGTGGCCTTGGCGGTGGGCTGGGAGAGGGAGCCGGAATCGTGTGTGCACGAGCCTGGACACTGGGCCCCGGGGCCCCGGTCCCTCACCTGTGTGTACGTGGAGGGCGCGAGCACGCGGCGTGCTTGGCTGTCTGTCCTCCCCCCTCCCTCCTCCTGGCTCCCCACCACTTCCTGTGGACATCGGCAGCCCGTGTGCTCCTCGGACACTAACTGCCCTCACGGTCCCGGTCAGCACCCCTCCCCGCCTGGTGCGCACGTGCTAACGTGGGGAGGCAGCGCCGAGGCCGCGTCACTGAGCCCTCCGAGTGGCCGCCCGGTGAGCCGGGCACCTCGGCCCGGCTCCCTTCTCTCCCCAGGGCTCCAGGGGACCGGCTGTTCCTCTGAATGGGGACGCAGCTGACTTCACACACTCGGCAGGCGTCTGTGAAATGTCCTCTTGTGCCGCGTCCCGGGTGTAGGCGGGTGGGTTAGCGTCCTTTGGTGGGGAACTTGACCCGGTTAGACGGCGGACTGAGAGAACAACCTCGCGCCAGCTTCCTGGTTCTCGCGAGCTGTCGGAGGGGCGTCGGGGGGCCTTGCGGGAGGCGGACGCCGGCGCCCAGGCCTGCGAGGGTGTCTGTTGTAGTGAGCGAGGGGAGGGCGGTGAGCGGCCACAGAGGCGCGTGGGGACCTGTAGGCGGTCGCGTGGGCAGAGGGGATGGCGCGGGGGCCGTGGCGAAGACGGCGCGGGCAGGGCGCGTGGCAGCGGGCCTGTGCCGGCCCGGAGAGCCGGTGTGCATTCCCTCCCGGCTCTGGGCTCGGAGGCGCTACGTCGCCACGCGGCCACGGCAGAGAGCCTACAGATCGGTGCCTCTTACCCCGAGAGCCCGTCCTTTACCGCGTGATACGCCCCTGATGTGGGCGAAGAAAGGGAGCCAGCTCAGGACCTTGGCCCCTTCAGAAGATGTTTTCGCTTCACGGGGAGCTGTTGAAAGGTTTTACGGAGTGGAGGAATGTCATTAGGATCGTGCCAGGAATGTGGGGGTTGATGGAGTTGGGGTGACCGGTTGGCCGTCTTCCCTGTGGCTAACCGGACTGCGGTTCCCGCACGTATGCTGTGGGTTGCATCCCGCTACCTTTAAACGTACACGTTAGATTACGGACTGTTGATTGTCTTTCATTTATTCTGAGCGACAGAGAGTGAGTGGGGAGGGGCAGAGAGAGAGAGAGAGAGACAGGGAGAGAGGGGGAGGATCCCAAGCAGGCTCCACACTGTGAGCGTGAAGCCCCACGTGGGGCTCGAACTCATGAACCGTGAGATCGTGACCTGAGCCGAAACCAAGAGCCAGACGCTTAACCTACTGAGCCCCCCAGGCACTCCATGAGCTATTAATTTTTAAAGTGTTTGAGTGAGACTACCTGTGCTCTGCTGTTTTTTTTTTTCTTGGTAAGAGTATGAGCCAGAATAAATATGTTGTGCTTATATATGTCGTTCGCTTGTATTTTCTTATGTATTCGTGTCTCTATCCAAAGGCGTAGAAGGAAATGCCTTCTTTTCCTCAGAACAAGTCAGTTTCCTCAACTAGATTCTGGTCCTCAGTGCTGGCTTATGACAGGGCAAGTATCTGGGCCCTAGAGCTTGCCTTGGAAAGGGTTTTTCCCAGAGGCATGCCAGGATCATCCATTCTATCTGTCGTTCCTTTTGCTTGACGATTAGCCTCCTGCATTTTGTCCTCTCTCCCTGTTCAATCCACTCACCCGGCATGTAACCATCTGTCCAGCCATCCGTCCACGGGAGTTCGACGAGCTCATCCACGAACTGGGAGTTCAATGAGCTCCCCAGTCGAACAGGTGAGATGGCCATGACAGCCACCACAGCCACTAGAGTGCCGTCTGTCTCCTCGCGAGGTCTGTGGGCGACCCGGCGGGGTGCTGAGGCGGGGGAGGTCAGAAGAGGCTTTGGGAGGGCCGTGGTGCTTGAGCTGCATCTCAAACGTGGGCAGGCACGGACCGCTCGCCAGCCTGGGCTTGGGGGCTCGCGGGTCGTGGTCAGAACTCCGGTGCTTTTGTGGCAGGTTCTAAGTCTTAAAATGCACCGTGGTGGGCAGAGTACTGAAGCTCCTCGTCTTCAGCTTCCTTGGGTCTCGTCAGGCTTTCCTTACATATTGCTGATGAGACGGTTTGCAAACTGTTTATGAGCTGAGTGCTCGTTCAGCTCAGAGTTTATTTCTTCTCTGCTCTCTGCCCCCTTTGAAACAGGGCCTTGCCCCTTGGCTTGGAGGGGGAGGGCGAGGAGAACCTTCCCTTCTTTCCTGACTCACTGCCACGGCCAGGTTACCGAACTGCAGTGGAGGGCAGCCCTGGCCCTCCTCCTCGCTGCCCTGCTGGGAAGGGGATGTGGGGGCTGGTGTGCCATAGGCTCCGACGGGTTTGCTCCTGGCCAAGGCAAGTGCAGTGAGTGCACGTGGTGGACGGGTCCTACGGTGACTCCCGGGGAGCCTGCCTGCTCGTATCCACACCTCTGTGTGATCCCTGCTCCTGGGTTTGGGCGAATCGTGTGTCTCCACAGAGTATGGGGTGGTGGGCTGTCAGCCTGCGGTTACGTTACATCACGTAAGACTCCATTTGAGCAGACTCACTAGAGACTTTGCTTTTGCTCTTGAGGCCCGCGTCCAGTCGGAGAAGCTCACGTGGCAGGGATGTGTGGGTGGCCTCTGGCTGACGGCCAGCAAAGAGCCGGGCCCTGAGTCAGAGCCCTGCAAGGGAACGGATTCTGCCAGCACCCTGAAATAACTTGGAGGTGGGTGTTACTTTGGTTGGGCCTCCGGACGAGAGCGCGGCCTTGTGTAGCTTTGGAAAGCCCCGAGTGGCGGAGCCCGCCAGGTCCTCTCTGGACTCCAGAGCCACAGGGGCCGTGAGATGACAGATGTGCGCTGTTTTCAACGGGTGAGCGTGTGGGGGTTTGTTACGGAATCAGGAAACTAACACAGTGAGCAAAGCAGCAGTGCCGTGGGCTCCCTTCCCCCACCTTCCATGCAGCGCTGGGGTTGAGGGCCCGTCTCCCTCACTTCTGGGTGGCTCTGTGCCCCACTTCCCCTCTGTCGTCAGCCTGGAGCCCAGAGACCCTCCCGGAGGCTTTGTGCTGCCTCGACTGCGGGGGCCAGGCCCGGCACCCCCTGTCGGCCCATCACATCTCGGATGGAACCCGGGGCGGGTACTCTTCCTCAGTGTCCTCACCGTGTCCCCATCTAGAACCCCGTACGCGTGTTGGGTGGGACACGGCCAGGCCCCTCCAGCTCCCGTCCGTCTGGTCTGCTGTCCACTCGCCTCCTCTGTGCCTGGGCCGCCACCGATGTGCACACGTGCACGACAGGGGTGGCCTTGCGGGGGGTTATCA
This sequence comes from Panthera onca, assembly GCF_046562875.1. Lineage (NCBI taxonomy): Eukaryota > Metazoa > Chordata > Mammalia > Carnivora > Felidae > Panthera > Panthera onca. The sequence continues at coordinate 138,608,966 of NC_138345.1, forward strand.
GGCCCTCAGTGCTCTGGGTGCCCCGGGGACGCCGCTCTGGCATCTGTGTCCTTTCCCAATAAATCAGGCTTGTTGTTGCTTTCTGATAGGAAAACAGGCCTTCGTGGAGAAGCCTGTGAGCACATCTGTGAGGTGAGAATGATTTAATGCCTCGTCGCTTCGATTCTGAGTAGCTCTGGAAGAACTTGTATTTTAGATAATGTTACTGTCAACAAAATATGCCTTAATACCTCTCTAAAGATGGAAAGATAGCATGTCGTGGTGTCACATAAACACTGGTTTCTACATCCTGCCGGGAGGCGTAATTTCACTCTCTGCTTGTGTGCACGCTGGGTCCCCGGGGTGGCTGGTGGCGTCTGTGGCCGGGGCCTGGGAGCGTCTACACTCTAGCCTGTCCTTGTGCTCACGCGGTGACCGTGTTAGTCTCTCCCACTCCGGCATGGTCCGCGGCCGTGTGGGTCTGACCCGCCTTCACCCCTGCCCTCTCGTGGAGCGCGTAAGAAGATAGTAATCGTGTGGCACGACCTTGATGTCAACGCCAGCCTTGGAGAAGTTATTTTGGGAAAATGTGTTTGGCCTCTTTCTGGAGGTCTTTCTGGATCGCAGCCTCCGGGCATTTGATGCTGGCAGGAGTATTTTGTTTGTACCCCAAGCGCAACTGCGCTTCTGTCATTAGCAGACCCCACAGGTTCAGGGCTGGCTCAGTGCTGCCCCAGAGGCTCTGCTTCAGACACCAGCTGCACTTCCATGGTCCCTAGGCCGCCTGCACTTCTGAGCGAGTGGCCTTCACTTCAGTGGTTCCCGTGGCTCCGACGGTCCACTAGGATGACTCACAGAGCTCAGGAGAGCACTATACTTGGCAGCGGTGGTTTTACTGTGGAGGGTAAGGTCAAGAACCACGGAATGAGCTTGGGGAAGGTCCCCGTACAGTCACGGAAGCTCGGCTGGGGCCGGGCGTCCAGAGCGTACTGGGTCTCCCCATAGTGCTACCCACCGGATCACGGGCCCCGTGTAGACGCAGTCTCCAGCTCCCGTCTTCTCCCCATCGTCTGGCTGCCGAGGGTCCCACTCAGTCCCCATCCTGACGCTGCCGAGGGGTGCCCTCACCAGAACCCCTCTCGTTAGCGTAACGGGGACACCCGGCCCCGGGGGGAGTCCGAGGACTTAGAGCCTCCCTCCCGGGAAGGGGGCGGGGGCCAGTCCCGCCCCTTCTTATTACGGAACACGGAGGCTTCCCTGACCAGGCGCGTGGTCCAGTCTGTGAGACGCGCCGCGCCTGTGGTGTGTGACGTTACAGAGGCGCCCTTGGGAGCCCAGCTTCGTTGGCTCTCGTTGGCCTTCCGCGTGCTCCCCGTTGCTCGTGGAGGATGAAGAAGGTGTAGAATGGTCACCCCGTGGGGTGGGACCCGCTGGGATCCCGGGTTCTTGGCACCGGAAGGGCCGGGGTTGCGTTTTCTCTCTTTACCCCATCAGCACGTGCCTAAGATGGTGTTAAATGGTCTAAATAAATCTCAATTCCTATCAGCCTCCATTCCAGTTTCTGAGGTAAAAAGCGGCCCTTATTGGCGTGCGGCAGCGTGCGCTCAGAAGGAGGATGGTTGCCCGACAAAGCGCGCCGCGTGCGGGGATACTGGTCGGCTGGCTTGGGGTCAGGTGCCCTCCCCACGTCCCCCTTGTGCACCTGTGCCGCAGGGCTGGCTCGGGTGTGCCCTTCCTGGCATCCCGTCCCCCGCCTCTGGCCACACACGGGGCGACGGCAGCTGCTGTGCCGGGACCTTCCCTGAGAGAGTGCCGTGAGGGAGCGGGCCGTCTGGAGGAGAACCTCGGGGCGCTGAGAGAGAGCCTTCAAGAACTTTCCAGAAGCTGACCTGGGATTTGAACCCAGGCTCTCCTGACTGTAAGCCTGAGATCTTAGCACTCTTCCTTAGTGTCTGGCTGAGGCTCACCTGCCGCCCAAGGGAGAGAACAGGCCAGCAGCCCAGGCTCCGGCCACAGCCTCCTCCCTGCCCCTGCCGTGGGGCTGCAGGACTGTCTGCCTGCAGGGACTTGCTAGGGAGTGTCCTGTGCTTGCAGGGTGGAATTGTAGGTCCCGGGTCCCACTCTGTTCCCTCACTTCCCCCGTGTGCCCACCCCACCCCCTTCCAGCTCATACCCTCTTCGGGGCACCTCTGTGGGTGTCTGTAGTGGGGAGCCCTAGGCCTCTCCTTCATGGACGTGGCCCGTCCAGGCCCACCCCTGCTGCCCTCTGCCTCAGCCCCTTCCTCTCGGCCGAGCCCCCGGACCCCTGCACAGCAAGGCCTGGGTCCTGTGGCCCGTGGATGCGGCCGGGCCCTGCCTCTGTAGCATTAGCACAGACCAGTCCTGCAAACCGGGAGGGTGGTGAGCCAAGGGACTTCCTGGCTGCAAAGAGGCCCATGTTCACTGCCAGGTGGCTCTCGTTTTGTTCTCTCTCTCTCTTTTTTTTTTTTATCTGTTTAACTGATGGAGAATTGAAATCTTCCCCCCAGATCAAAGCCTATTCATGCCTTGCCTGGCAGAAGCGTGATGTATTCGTGTCTGTTCTCAGCTTTGCGGAGGGGTTTTGAACGGTTTTCTTTGTCAGGTATCTAAGTGTGAGCAATTATGCTCACTCTTTGGGCAAATAAATCTAAGTAGTGTCTGCCCTGCATAAACAGTATGTGTTTTTTATGCCAAGTCAATGGGATACGTGTTTTTTTTTTTCCTCTTTAGCATAAATCCTGGAACACAATGCGTTTGCATAACTTATTTTTATTTTTAATCAAGAAGGCAAGATGTTTCAGTAGAATTTCCAGTCTGTAGATCTGCTGTTTCAAGTGCTGAGGACACTGTCCTGCAAACACCGTGGTGGCCTCCCTGCATGTCGCTGTGACAGGTACCTTCCTGGTGACATGACAACAATCGCAGTGCCCTGGCCTGCCATGGAGGGTTTTAGGAAGAAAACGTTTTCAACCTGAAAGATGACAATAATTACATCTGCCTGCTCATTCATTATATGTACACTCTTATTTCCAGTGAAATGGAAAATTTCAAATTCAGAATTATTGCTAACCAAATTACCTTTATCAGTGACAGAGCATCTGCTCACAATTACTTATAAAATAGGAAAAATGAAGCTTTTCAGCATATGCATTTGCAGCCCCGACGTATATAAATTGAAAGCAACGCGGAGAGTTCAGTTGTCCATTTTTTAGCACCATCCAGCCAGGAGGCGGCCCCCGCCAGGAGTCCCACGCGTGCGAGCGGGCTTGGGGGACCGTGGTGGGCCCACTTTGTCACCCTCCGTGACGTGCTTCCCGAGAACCACCCCTGCATGAGCAACGTCTCGTCGGCGGGCCGGGTGCTCCTGCCGTGGGCCTCACGTAGGCCATGCCTGGGGGTCACGACCCCCCAGAGCTCCAGGGGCTTTGCCTTTCCAGCTCCTGTTGGGAGCGCCGAGGCCTCCACCCGGCAGAGAGGAGGCCGGGCACTCCTGGGCATGCGGGGTCGGTTATTCTGACAACTGCAACGGACAACTGTCAGATTCAAGGCTGAATTTATTTTGTGTCTCTCCTCCAAGCTGCTGAGCTCTCAGAGGTGAGGACGCAGGTCTCGTCTGCCCTGCTTCCTCTTCCACACAGCCCGGGTATGTGGGCTGGGGGGATCCCCGGTACATTTTCCCTGAAAGAGCTGATGGGTGACGAGCTTTTGTTCTGGAAGGACTTTGCATCTTTATGGGGTTAGCCAGGTGGCGGCAGGTTTCTGGCTGTTCCCGTGGTCTATGCTTTCCCAGATGGGCCAGGTCGTGCTCTGTAGAGAGCAGTGGCTGTGCCCCCGGTGCTGGTACCCGGGGACACAGGGCGAGTCCCTGCACCCATCTGGCAGTGTGGGGCCACTGCAGGACGTGGGGTGGGGCAGTCCTGAGTCCTGTCTCCGGCCCCCTGCTCCTTGCCCGCATCCGTGGGCACCACCCAGCCGGCCTCTGTGCACTCGCCCCCGGGTCAGGGTCCTGCGGGCCTGGCCCCTTCGGGAAGGGCACTGGTCAGCACTGTCTGGCTGCGATGGGCTCCTCTGGGCCGAGCCTGAGACCGGGCCCGCCACTGTCTGCGTCTTGTGGGGAGGGGGAGGAGGACTTACCTGCAGGTGGGGCCCCAGGAGGAACTCACTGTGGAAGAGAAAGGGTTAATTGTTAGTGTTTACTTAGGTTACTTCAGTGATAGATGTTCTGCAAATAGGAGTTTAGTTTTCCAAATCTGTTCGCTTGCCAGGTCACATTAAAAAGGTGTCCCCTGCCTTCTGGGCACGCTTTTAGAGCTGTTTCCCGAGTTTGTAAACTGGTGACCTTGTCCTTCGGCATGCTGGGTGTGCCACGGCAGAGCATGGGCCTGGCTGCGGAGGCCGGGGCTGTTCTGCCCTCGCTGTCGTGGGCGGCTTGCTTCCCCAGCTTCCGTCCTGTCCGCGTCTCCCGCGGGTCTCCAGCTGTGGCCATCGCTGCCCCTCATCGCCGGGCCTCGCTCCGTGTGCACACGTGGGCCCAGACACGGTCCCCGTCCTACAGGAGGCCAGGGTCCAGGGCAAGACCCGCTGGTGGTACCCCGGGGAGAGCGTGGTGATGACCCCTCATCGGTGCCCGGGGCTGGATGGCCCCTCCGTGGACAAACCACTGTGTTACTGGGCAGGAGCAGAGGACGTGAGGCAGTGTCTGAGCGTGTGGAGACCCGTCAAAACATAATGTGAATCCGCGTTACCGAACTCGGAGTCGGCATACCTTCCCGACTTTTAACACGTGACCACTGCACTGCTGTGTTTGCTGGGGTTTGGGCTGAGCCGCGCCCGCAAGGGTGGCTTGACGGGGGCAGGTGGGCTGGCCGCCATGCGTCGGGGGGCCCCAGGCTGCCGACCGGCTGCGTCACGGGGCTCTGTCCCGTGCCGGTGGACGAGGCGCTGGCCATGTCCCTGTAGAGTGGCAGGCTGCAGTGGCCAGTGGGACCAGGAGCCACCAGGCGCCTGTCCCCGGAGCGTCTCTGGGCCGGCCTCCCTCCTTCTGGGCCATTTCCAGGCAGCGGTTGTGTCTGCCCAGCCTGCTCTCCACGCTGCCAGCTGCACACGCGGGGAGGTGACGCCACTCTGTGTGGACGAGGCGTCTTCGGTAAGATCCCAAGTTTTCTAAACTGCTGGGTTTTCAAGTAGTTATCATATTTGACTTTCACGGTGACCAGAGCGCCCGTGTCAGTGCCCCGGGCCGCGGCGGAGACTGGCCGTCAGCTGGCGCCCTGGGGTAACAGGCAAAGGTCAGGCCTGGATGGAGGGGCCGCTGGCGGCCCTTAGAACTCTCCAGAAGCTTAGTTCTGTAGCTGCTGAGAACTGTAGGTTAGAAATCATTCTTCAGTTCTTTAAAAAGAGTAGCGTCCTGTCACGTCTCGAAAACGCTCCTCGACACCGTGGCATGAGGAGCAGAGGCAGAGAAGGAAGACTGCAGACTGGGGCTTCGTCCATCGTGGTCGGTCACATTTTCTCCCCGCACTCACGGTTCCTTCACTCACTCGATCATCTGACAGACACAGAGGGCGCTTGGGGACAGCACCTGCCCCGGAGTGGGCATGTCCCCTGAGCAGTGAAGCCCCAGACGGCACGAGAAATGTTCCCCTCGGGGTGTTTGTAGCACCAGGAAGGGGGGGGGGGCGGGTCTCAGAGAACTCTCCAGGTGCTGGGCACGTGAATAGCGCTGCACTGGGCAGGGACGGGGTGGGTGGCAGGAGGAGGGCAGTGGCATGAGCGACACGGGGTGGCCGGGTGTCGTCGGGCGGCGTCCTGGCATAAAGTGCTCCTGAGCCGACAGCCCGGGAGACGGTTACCCCTTCCCGCCGGCGGGCTCTTCTCAGTGACAAGCTGTGACTCCGTTCTGCCGGGGAGGCCCCGCCGTGGACCGTTTGCTGGCCGCGTCACCTCCCCCGGAGCAAGTGGACACTTCCCTCTGGGAGTGAAATGAAGTTTGTGTAAAACCAGCCGTATCTAATAAGACCCAAGTCGATTAGAAGAACACAGTTAGGTAGACCACAGTGTGGCACCTGTGCGTCGCACCTGCCCCGCCCCGTGGGGGGACTTCCGCAACCTGGACCCCGTGCGAGAGGCTGAAGCCCTGTCCCTCTGAGCCTCGGGGCCCCTGGGAGGGGTTCTTCTGGAGAGCTGACGAGGACAGCTTCCCAGATCCCACCTGGGAGGTTCTGGTGGAGAAAGTTGGGAAGGGTCTGAGCACCTGTGTTCTAACAGCCACGGAGGTGAGGGTGACGTCCAGCTGTGCGGGGGCCGCGGAGGTCACCCCTGCTGCACTCAGGGGTCAGGCCAACCTGCCTCTGAGCTCCTCAACTGCCTCCCCTCCTGGGCTCACCAAGTGCCCAGGACGGGGGGACGGGCCTTGTCTGTGGGTCAGGGGGCTCCGAAAATGGAGCTCCCGGGGGCCTAGTGCAAAGAAGACAGTTCACTGAAAGCTTAGATTTTATGCCAAAACTAACGATGATGATTGACTTTATTTCATAATGCTTATTTGTTTGTTTTACTGGGGAGAATATCCTTGGAGATTTCTCAGGGTGATCTGTTCTTACTCCCCTGACCCGGCCCCTGCCGCCTGGCTCCCTGGCCCACGTTCCGTTCCAGCTCCGCGTCCACAGAAGTGTCCTTCTCAGGCTTCCGAGAGGGAGGATGGGTGGGGCCAGTCGGGGGGGGATGCGGACTTCCCGTGAGCTTGCCTGGGCTCGTGCCGGGACCTCTCCAGAGACCAGACCCCAAACCAGCCCCTTCCCTGCCACGTGAACTGCCCTCCAGGGGGAGGAGCCCCGTCTGCAGGAGCCGAATACTGCGGGGAGTGGGTGCCAGCCGCCGGAGCCCCACGCCCGGGCCTGCCCTCTCTGCCCGCTCCCTGGCCTCGGCACCCTGGGCCCGGGCCTGCCCTGTGCGGTGCGCAGAGCCCTCGGTCCCTACATCTGTCCCTGAAGAGGCAGCACGTGGCGGGCTGGGGGCCCGTGCGGTCTTCCCACTGCCTGGTTCCCTCGGCCTCCTCCCTGGCACCTTGCTCCCAGCCGGCTGCAAGGGCTCGGGGGTGAGCCTGTGCGGTTCTTACCAGCCCCGTGCGATTAGTCACTGTCCGGTTGTGACCGCTCTCACAGCGTGCCGCCGGGTCTGCTCCACCGCGTGCCCCAGCGGTTTCCCCACACCCGGCCGCAGGCGTCCCTCCTGCCTGCCGCATCCGACGCCCAGGCGAGTTTGTTGCGCTCAGCCGGGACGGTGCTGGTTTGGGGTGGGGTGTCCCAGTGGTGCCGGGGCGGGAACCCGGGCTGCCCGGAGCTTCTCTGCGGCCAGCCTTCCTCTCCTGTAAGCGGGCGCACCTCCCCACCAGGCACGCACACTTCAGCCGGAGTCGCCGCCTGTGCGATGCAGAGGCTCTCAGGACAGGGTCCTCTCACCCTCCTGTCCCCTCCTTTTTTTATTTTCTTTAAGTTGATTTATTTTGAGAGAGAAAGCAAGCACGAGCGGGGAGGGGCCGAGAGAATACCAAGCGGGCTCTGCACTGTCAGTGTGGAGCCCGATGTGGGGCTTGAACTCACAAACCACGAGCTCGTGACCTGAGCTGAGATCAAGAGTCAGACGCTTACCTGACTGAGCTCCCCAGGCACCCCGTCCCCTGTCCCCTCCTTTTTGCCTGGTGGTTAGGAAAGCCTTTTCTCTGCAGTATTGCAGGTTACCAGGAACACGAGTAAAGACAAACCAGTAAGCAACAAAACACGAACACTTGTTTATTTGCCAGTTCTGGAACTTTCTTTGGGAGGACTGGAAACCTTGTCAGCTTTTTACAGGGTCACTTCTCGAGGCTGGTCACAGGGGGAGGTAAGCCCCAGAGAGAAAGAACTTGCATGTAACTCAGGAGCTCAAAAGGTGCGTGCAGAGAGAGCGCCTTAAGCAGTACTCGGTGGGCCCTGATCGAGCACAGTCAGCGTGGGAGGGTCTCCCTGTTCCCAGCCAGGACCCATTAGGTGGTACTTGGCTGTTTTAGGAAACAGCACAGGTACTTCCCAGGCCCCTCAGGGTGGAGCTTTTCGGGGCAGAATGTTGGGAAGCAGCAAGGTCACTGTGACCCCAGGGCCTTTGCTTCTCGCAGTGACATCACCAGAATTCAGGGACCAGGGAGCTTCACGGAGCTCTGGAGCCTGTCCCGCAGGCTGCTGACCACTCGGCAGAGATGTCCGCTGACCACTGGGCAGCACAGGGGACCGAGGCTGCAGAGCAGGACGGGAGGAGCCATTCGTGGCCGGTGGGAGCTCGTGCGTCAGGGAAGGGATGGTTGGTAAAACCTCGTCCTTCTGAGAGGCCAGCTGCCTGGAGTCCAGCCCCAGCCCTGGAATCCAGACGCACCGGCCTAGAGCCAGGCCCGTGTCCTGCTGGCCCCCTCTCTGGCCGGGTCCCGGAGCAGGTGGGGCATTTGCCTGGGACGAGCTCGAGGTGGTTTTGGGAGCCGGCGGGCTCGCCGTCTCTCTGTCCGAGTCCCTCCTGGGACCGTAGCCCGGGTGTGGTGGACTCGCCCCGGCTGGAGGAAGCGCTCACCTCGCGCCCCGGAGCGTCTGCTGACCTCTCACGGCAGTTTCTCCTCCACTGGGGGGGGGGGGGGGGGGGCGTGGTCCTGCCCCTCTTACTGGGGGTGGGGCACCTGCCGCATGGCTCCCAGGGGGCCCAGCAGCAGGGGACCCAGGAGCAGGGGACTCGGGAGTGGTCCTCGCCGCCGTCCCCGTGCCACGGCGGCTGCCGCCGCTCACTTTCCCGGAGCAAGAGTCCATCTAAATGGCTTCCTGGCTCCCTGGGGACGAGGCCCGGGTGTCTGGCGGTTGGAGGGGGGGGCTCTGAGGTGGACCCCAGGGGGCTCTCGCTGACCGCCTCGGGGCCTGTGTTTGTCTCGTGCAGAGCAAGTGCACCGGCACCTGGAGCAGCACGAGGTGCGTTACCTGCAGTTCGCCTTCCGCTGGATGAACAACCTGCTGATGAGGGAGGTGCCCCTCCACTGCACCATCCGCCTGTGGGACACCTACCAGGTGAGCTGTCCTGTGTGCGCCCGCCCGCCCCCCCACTGCGCTCCGCCGGGGCCGGTGAGCTGCGCCTGCTCTTGCCCCTCGGCATCTGCTCGGTGAAAGGCGGTCTTTCGAAAGTCCGTCCCTGGGGTCTTGTCGTCTGAATCGACGCAAAACCGGGAGGAGCTTCCCGTAGTCCTGTCTGTAGCTGAACTTCATTCCGACCGCGCGGTGACTGCATCCCTGGGGCTCGCGAGCGGTTACCTTGGGTCCAGATCCCGGGGTTCCGGCGGGCTCTGTGCCTGAGCCGCAGCAGCGGGGAATGATCACACTCAGGACTCGCGCGTGGTCTCCGTTTTGAGTTTACTCGTAATAAAGATTTTTTAAAAAAATCACTGACAGATTCAGCGCAATATGAAATTTTCTCCTCTCCACCGATTTTGATGGAACTCGTTTCTTCGGGAGATTGAGTTTTCTGGAACAAACCACCTTTGTTCCCTCGAGTATCCCCTTGCTTATTCTAGCACCTTTTCGTCTCGTTGGAGATGTTTGCCGAAGCCGAGGCCGCGCCGCGGGGCTCACACGCCCGCTGTTCGTCATCACTGCAGATGGCAGGAGCCTTACGTGACCGGGAGCGGGGTCCGCGGAGGCCGGTTTCTTCACCGAGAGGCAGGGTGTTTGCTGCCGTGGGCGACAGCCCTCCGCGGGCCCCGGACCGGCAGGGGGGTGGGGTACCTTCGGAGACCGGGAAGGGAGCTCCCCTCGGTGGCTGCTTTGCGGGCAGGGTCAGTCCCGGCCGGTGGGCTGGGCTCCGCCGAGGGAGCCTCGTCCGTGGACATCCGTGACCGTGTGGGCAGGAGGCAGGAGGCCTTAGAGCTTGTCCTGCCCTCCACTCCCCTTCCCTCCATCGAAGGGGCCTTGGTGTGGACCGTGCGTTCTTCCTGTGGGGTCGGAGCCCCCGTGCCTGCCGCCGTCCTACTCTGAGCCCGTGGTCACGGGAGTCCTCAGAGTTCTGTCCCTGACGGTGGTCCTTGTGCCCCACGCGGGGCCCGCGACCGTCTTGTGGTTCTGAAGCCCAGCATTTGGACTTGGCCGTCCTTTCTTGCTGCTCGCATATTCTGGTGATGCTCGCTACGGAATTTAGGACCACTCAGCCGCTTGTGTGCAGACGCCCCACTTCGGTTTTACTTTTCTGGGGACCCGGCAATTACAGAGTTTCTGGCCACCGACATTTGCTGGGACATAAAGCCTTCCTTGGGCTGTTTGGTTAAAGTGGCCATCAGTCTGGTGCTATTAACTGGGTCTCAGCAGCATCACAGGAAACAAACTTAATATCCCGTGACTTGGGAACGCTCTCCATTTGTGATGGGTTAGGCTGTTGAAGACCCTGCCTCTTCATTAAACACCAGGTTCCTTGTAATACTGTCCCCATTACAGATAAATTAGGTATGAAGTCAATTGTGTTTTGAGGAGCCAGGAAATGGATCTGCGCGTCCGTGGTCCTGCGCCACCTCGCTAAAACTCCTAATAGGTATTAAAACTTTAAGCACAGTTGTGGCATCTTTATTGAGTTAATTTTCCTGAAATTAAATTTTGTCATGAATTGACTCATTTGTACCGTGGACTCATTCTTGAACTGACAGTACCCTGGTCATAAACCTTTTCATATCTTAAAAATTGGGGATATTTCTATTTTACAGGCCCAAGTAACCATGAAATTGTATTGCATCTTTTGGCAATGAAAATACATAGTAATCACGGGATGGCGTTCGGGCGATCACTCTCCCCTAAACTGGGGTGTTTACTAGCTGGGCCATTAGAGTAGCTCTTTAACCCTCACGAGGGAGCGTGAAGGCCTCCGGTGTCGTGTGTCCGTGGAGGGTCTGGAGACACCTGCTCTGTCCAGGCTCCCAGCTAGGAAGTGGCGTGCATGTGAATGAGGTCAGCATAGGCGTGAAAACAGGCATTTAAACAGCACAGACGATCCAGAGCCGGCCGTGCCAAAGGGAGGTGGCCCCCGGGCCCCCGCCCCCCGGGCACGTCGCACGTTGTCGGAAATGGTGCTGGTGCGGGTGACTGTGGCCGGAGGGGGCAGCGGCCCCCCGGAGAGCCCGGCCGTGGGAGCGGGTTGCTGGACCTCTGGTACTCGGCCGCCAGCTTTGCCTCTGGCTCCCCAGCCCCGGACTGTGGAAAGGAGGTGTCCCGCCCTTCCCGCAGTGCTTGGATGCTGACGACTCGGATGAGAGAGGCCTTTGCCCTCGGTCTGTAGCCGCGGAGGGGAGGTGGTCAGTCCCTAACCCGTTGGGGCCAACGATCTGCCAGGCTGCCCCCTTGTTTTGTTCGGTCTTCTCTCTGACTCCCTTCTCTTCCCCAAGCCAACCCCTTGGTCTGCGCCTGCCAGGAGGCACGTCGGCTTTGCTCTCTGGGACGAGGGCAGACTCAGAGCTGGCGGGGGTGGGGGTCGTGGGGGGGGGGTCCCCATTCTGGCAGCTCCCGCACCCTTCTGCTGCGACTTGACAGTGACGTCGGGAGCTCGGCGTCCTCCCGCGGACCGCAGGGCTGGGGCGGGGCGGGTGTGCCAGAGAGGGAGGACGAGCTCGCACCCCACCGGGTGGGGCCGAAGCTGGAGCAGGCTCCCCAACAAAGTACGAAACTCGAAACCTAAAATCAGGCCTGAGTCCCTGATGACGTAAGACGGACTCGTGAGTAAATGAGCCAAGAGACAGGTCTCCGACGCAGAGGATTCCAAACACGTCCGCGGATACCGGGCCCTGGAGTTGCTGGGGCCGAACCCCCTCCCTCCGCGTGGGCCGTGCACACGGGCTCCCCCCCGGAGGGCAGGGTGGACGGGGGTGGGGGTGGGGGAGCCTCAGCCAGGTGACCGAGGCAGACACCTCGGGGATCAGTCAGGCCGACCGACGGCAGGCGCCCTGATGGGGAGGGACGAGGAGGGCCCTTCACCTGTGGGCTTCCTCCCGAACCCGGGACCCCAGTCCAACCCCGAGCAAAACGTCAGACGGATCCTGAGTCACGTTCTGCAGGGTTCCCGACCGGTACGCCTCAAACCCGTCAACATCACGGAAACCAAGGGAAGTTGGGAAAATGGCGTCAGCCCGGAGAAGCCCGAAAAGGCAGGATCACTGCACACGACGTGTCCCGGATGGGATGGGATCCTCGGACAGCAAAAGGCACGAAGTAAAGAAGGAAACTAACCGAGTGGAGCGTACACTCGACTTAACCATTGCGGGCCCGCACGGGCTCTCCGACGCCAACAGCTGTACCAGACGGTTGTGAGCTGCTGGGTGCAGGTTCCCTGTCCCGTCCTTGCCGTTCCGTGCCATCCCTGGGCACCTCCCGGCTTCCTGCAGCTCCAGAGGTCCTGCCCGGCCTCCTCGTGTGACCTGACACCTCCCTCGGGGACACCCTCCAGAGGGGGCTGTCGCCGCCACAACCGGCCACTGCCGACCGGCCACGGCACGCGTCCGTTCTCTCCGTGGTGGACGACCCAAGTCGGAGAGCAGGGTGTCTGCACAGGTGGCTCCCGTGCGAGCTGCCGTCCTGGCTCACGGGTGGCGGCCTGCGCACCCCGTCCTCACGCGGGGAGAGCGCTCTCTGGCCCGTCTTCCTCTTGGTAGGGGTGCCAGATTAGCAGATCAGGGCCCCCTGTGGCCTCCTTAACCGTACTCGCTGCGCAGAGGCCCTGTGTCTAAGCCCTGTCCCGCCGCGGGTTGGGGGCCTGCAACCTGTGAATTTGGGGGAACACAGTTCAGTCCGTAAGGTGCCCCTTGGGGGGTTATCTGGAGCGCCCCGGGCGGACGCCTGTCATGTGACCAGGATTACCGCCGTCCCCCTGCCGGACTGTCCCTGTGGGGCTGCAGCCTTGGGGCTGGGCCCCCACCGCCCACCCCACCGTGGGCCCGGGCCCTCCCTGCGTTAAACCTCCGGGGTGGATGGGTTGGTTCTTGGCAAGAAAGCCGCTCAGCTGTGCTTCCCTAGAGCTCTCAACTCGGGGGACCCTCCCTGGTAGAGGGGCCTCGAACGATGCTTCCCTGGTGCCCTGGACGTTCCAGCTGCGCCGCCGCCCCTGGCTTGTTCCCGTCCCTCCTCGGGGCTGCTCCAGGCAGGATGTGTGCAGCACCCCGGCTCTGGGCCCCCCTCGCTCACCGTCTTTGGATTTCACGCACGTTCTCTGGAATTGCTCACCTGTGGCAAAACGGCACAAACGTGGCTTCTGTCTGTGACCCTGGCGGGCCGAGGACTGTGCTTGTGGCTCTGGGCCCATGGGGCGGTGCCTTCTGAGGCCCAGGCTCCCCTCAGGCCTCTCCCTGCAGTGGCAGAGTCCCGGGAGGGCACCGAGCTCGTCTGCACTCCCTCTCCACGTCCCGGGGTCACACTTTGTGTTGGGAGACTTGTGGGAGCTCCTCCTCTGGCAGGTCCGGGGACAGGAGCTGCCATTGTGACCTAGCCTGGCTGCCCCTCCTCCCGAGATCCGCGGAGGGGATGTGCCCTGTGGGCTGTCGGCCAGAGTCCCTGAGCCCCAAGACACAGTCTGGGGTGAGCTGCTCCCACGCATCTGCCGGGCTCATGCACCTCCCTGTGAGCACGGTGTCCACCACAGGGGACCTTGCCGGGGACGGGACGGGCCCAGAGCAGTTGGCAAAGGCTGGTTTCCCCAAGGGCGGAGACCAGAGTGGAGTTTCCAGCATGGCATTCTTGTGTACTAAATGACTTTCTGATGTGCTTTAGCTTTCCGGGGTCTCGTGGCTCCATACGAATTTTAGGATTGTTTTCGGTTTCTGTGAAAATATCATGGGAATTTTGATGGGGAGTGCAGCGAATCTGTGGATGGCTTTGGGTTGTGTGGGCCTTTTCAGGGAATTAACTGCCCAGTGCGGGAGCGTGGGGCACTTCCCATTTGTGTCATCCTCGGTTTCTTCAACCATTGATTTACAGTTTTCAGTCTTTTGCTCCTAAGTATTTTATTCTTTCTGCTGCCCTTGTGCATGGGACCGTTTTCTTAATTTCTCGTTCTGATAGTTCATTGTTAGGGTAGAGAAACGCATCTGATTTTCATAGGTTGACACTTAACTTGCAACTTGACTCAATTCGTTTATCCAAAGGAAATGAGACCAGTGTCTCCAAGGGATCTGTGCACCCCCACATTCACTGCAGCATCATTCTCAGTAATTGTTCTCAATAACCCGATGTGGGTGATCACGTGCATACAGGTGCGGGAGCCTGGCCCCGGTGGCGAGGAGTGGGGAGGGAGGCGCAGGGAGAGGGGTGCAGGGAGGGGAAACCCTGGTGTGCACAGAGCCAGTGGGAGGGATTCCGGAGCAATGCGTCCAGTAGAAGGTTCTGGGATGATGGAAGTACCTGGTGGGGTCACCTCTAGACATAGTGGCTTATTCAACTCTTGGAAAATGTGACCGAGGAACGGAATTTTTAGTTTTAATTTCTCTAAGTTTAAATCGAATAGGCCCACGCAGTGAGTGGCTGCCTTATGTGGGGTGCAGCTCTGGGAAGGGGGGCAGGGTCAGTAGGGCATCATGGGGAGCGGGCAGCTCCACCTGGAAGGCCCGTGGGCACTGGGTCAGTGGAATGCTGCCCGTCGATGGCTGTAGACAGGTGCACTTGGGGTGGGGTGGGGGGGCAGCTTGTGTTGAGGTGACCTTCCCATCTTCCGAGTGGTGTGGCTGTGCGGGTGTGGGAAGGGGGCGGGAGGCAGTGGGCAAGGCTCAGTGGGTGGTGGGGACGCCCCCTGCCACGGGCTGGGGTCCTTTCCTCCCTGACGTCCCGCAAGGCCGATTCAGAAGCGAGTGTGCCGCCTGGGTGTGTCCTGGAAGGAGGAACCCCACAGCTGGGGTCGAAGGGCTGGGTCCCCGGGGGACATCGGGGCTCTGGCCGGTCCTCGGGGAGTGACCCTGGGGAGTGACCCCTGCAGAGCCGGCCCCCGGGCCGAGGGTGTGTTCCGGCCAATGCCGCTTTCCACCCGCCGGCCCCAGCACCGCCCGGTCTCGTGGGCAAGTGTGCGTGGCTCGGGGAATGGCTCCTCTCCTCCACTGAGGCCGGAGCCGGCTTTGGTAGATGGGACTGGTGCCGAGCGAGCCATCGGAGGCCTTACGCTTCCCACAACCTACTGATTTTGTTCAAGACAAGGAAAAACCTCCTGTCGGGTGAGTGTTGCAAGATGACTTCGTTTACCTTAAGGCATTTACTAAATTCCTTCCTCGCGGTACCCGAGGCCACCTGAATTCTAAGTAGGACAGCCTCCACTGCCCACACGCCCAGGGGCGTCTTCAGTCACGCTCTTCACGGGGCTGGCGGCAAATCACGCGCGAGGAACCGCGGGGTCTCTCCAGGCTTCAGATCCGGTCACTTGCGTGCTGTCAGCCTTAGGTCGCGACCTCCTGAGGCAGGGCCACCACACACAGCCGCTCAGAGCAGGCCGTGCCGGTGCTCGAGGCCCAGGCCCCCAGGCACCCGGGGCACACGTGTTCAGGGAAGCGGCACGACCGGGTCCTAGGGTGTTTTTAATGCCAATAAAGCACCCAGTGGCCCACCTGCGGCCAAATGGATCTGGGTCTTCTGGGAAAAGATCTGTGTGGACGTGTCACATGGGCCCTCGGCTCTGGCAGAACGGCCTCTCTCCTGAGCGCAGCTCTACCCTGGTAGCCTTGGGCCGGTTGCTTCCTGAAGCGCGTGTTGCGAGATCACCGTGGGGATCCGACGAAACGTTTCCCGCCGGGGGTCGGTAGGGCGTCAGTCTGTGTTTGGGCCTTGGGGTCTCAGAATTAGGGGACCGAGGCCCCACCTCCCTTCACCGTGAGCCGCGGTTGGGTACCTGCCTCCTGCAGACTCGCTCGTGCCCCAGTGCCCAGCATGGCACCACGGCGAGAGCGGGGCCCAGGTCGGCGTCACTCAGGCAGTGTGTGGCCGGAGCCGTGCCCAGGAGCCAGGACCGCTGCCGTGAGCCCATGTCTCCGTGGCCCTGGCCAGGCCCTCTGCAGCCCACTGAGCCACGGGGCGGGCGGAGTTTACAAAGGGACGTTGGCCCCAAACCCTGTGGTAGGGGAGTGCCGTGTGAGCCCCTGGGTTCCGTGGGCCGGCCGTGCCGGCTCGGGCAGCGGGGGAGGGTTGGGGCCCCCACCTGCCCACTGCTGCGAGGGGCCACCCCAGGGCCCTGACGCTCCTGGGTACGCGTCCTGAGGTGGCTCTGATCAGGACACTGCCAGGTTTGCTCCTGGGACATCCTCAGGGCAGTCGGCCCTTTTGCCTCATTTGAGGTGAAATCTTTCCAGCGTTTTGGTTTTCTGCTGCGTGGCCTGTGCAGTCCTCGCGGACCCTGGAGAAGGCGCATCGGAGACGGTGAGGGGCAGGGCCTCCCTGAGCTCCAGAGGACGTGCCCGCATCTCTGAGGAAGAGCTCGACCTTGCACCTGGTGGGTGCCCCCTGCCTCATCCAGTCAGCTGATGTTTGCTGAGCACCCGCCCTGGGCCTGGCCCTGTTCTCAGCCCTGGGGACACAGCGATGGAAAAGACGGGCCCTGACCTCAGGGAGCCCGCGTCCCAGCGAGAGAGCCTGGCCTCCGGTTGTGAGACAGTCGCTAACGCACGCCTCTGCTGAAGGTGTACCAGGACGCGTGGTCCCTGGGATCGTGCAAGCCAGGGTGCAGCGAGGGCATCGTGGGCCCTGAATGGGATCTGCTCCCGTGGTGAAGGCTTCTGGCAGGATGTCTCGGGGAAGGAGGAGTCCTGAGAGCCCAGGCCTGGACGGAATGAACGAGAAGCGTGTGGAGCAGGAGGGCCGGCGGGAACAAGGGCGCGTGGGCAGCGGGTGTGCAGGACGCGGGGTGTGGAGGAAGGGCCTGCTGGATGCTGCCGTGCCACAGGCAGGGGACAGCTGTGGCTTGGTCATGAAGGGTCACTGTGGAACCGACGGGAAGATACCGATTTGCAAACCAGGCACTGTGTGTGATTGGCCCTCACGCCAAGGATGCGTATCTGCTGACGACCTACATCTGTCCATCTGTCCGACCACCAGTCACTCCTTCCACTCGTCCACCTTCTCCAACGTGAGCCCTTGTTTGCGTGGGGTCTGACGTGGACCCCAGATCCATTGAGATGTCTGAGCGGCATCTCTGCCCCTAGGGGTCCATTGCCTGGTGGGGGACACGTGCTCTGCCAGAGGTGATGAGGTTGGGGACTTGGGGACACCTCACTCTGCCCAGGGGTATAGAGCAGGCTTCCCAGAGGACATTTCAGCAGGACTTTGAGCTGAGGACAGGGCTGGGCCCAGAGCCGGATGCCAGGAAGTGCTTGCCGATGGTAGGAGCGGATTTGGAGGCTGAAGACGTGGCTGGGCCCAGCCTGCTCTTCGGGAGGTGTGCTGGGTGTGGCTGCATCATGGTGTTTGGGTGTCGGGGCAGAGCAGAGGCCGCTGCTCTCAGCTGGGGCCACGGGCAGTGGGTGGCCAGGGTGGGGGGGCGGGTCTGGGTCCGTGGTCTCATCCACAGGCTGCTGGGCGCTCGAAGCTCTTTTCCCGGAGGATGACTTAGCTTCCGCAGCCTGGGTTCCCGCCCGTGAAAGAGCTTGGTGCTGGTTACTGTGGCCAGTCTTCCAGCCCTGCCGTCATGGGCACCTATTACTGTGGCTGCACCTGCAGCCCCACCTGTCATGCTTGCCTGTCGAGTAACCTCTGGTCCCACCAGCCCCACCTGTGGGGAGTCCCCTTGCTGTACTGCGGGCCATCCCTTCAGGGCAGGGGTGTAGATAACCAATTTGTTGGTGCTGGGGCCTGGTGCCCTCCCACCGGGCCGAACTCTGGGTGGATGAAGCCCAGAGACCCAGAGGGAAGAGTGGGTGGGGCGGTCCAACCGAGCGATTTCTGGGGGGGGCGGGGCAGGTGGAGGCTGGGAGGCTGGGTGAGGCTGGGGCGGGCATCCCGGGGGCTGGGTCTTCAGGCTGTGGCTGCCTCAGTGATCGGTGCCCAGTTTCAGTCATGCACAGGGTTGCCCCTACACCTTTTGTCCTTTGTTCCACGGCCTGGTCTTTCTCCCAGGGGTCCTTCTGGACGTCTTCTCCCAGCCCCTTTACGAGGCTGCCTGAGCCCCTGTCCTCCAGGGTGACTGCAGCAGGGTCACTGGCCACACCCGGGGGGCGGGGGGCAGGCACACACTCTGAGTGCAGCCCCCGCGGGAGCGCCGCACTGTGGGCCAGGCGACGGCCCTTGTTGGCTCTCCTGAACCTTCCGGGGTGCCTCAGCGCCGATTCACAGTGAGCCAGGTGGCATTGAAGCTGATGGATTGGGTTAATCTAATAAAACTGGAGAAGCAGGTCTCCTTACAACATACTTTTTCATAAGCCCATTAAGATTTGAGGTCGTAAGCTTTTCATGTCTGCCCTCCTCCGGGAGCAGGCATAGATCACTGTCAGCTGGGTGAGGATTTAGAAATGAGAATATTCAGCAAGACTGTGCTCACCGCTGATAACTTTGCGGGGAGGAGCCAGGAGAGGGTGTCTCTGCTCCTTCGGTGGCAATAAAGTCAGCGTCCTGGGGATTTGGAAGTGGCGTTTAAAGAAGTATCTAGAATGTCTTTAGCGACTCAAAGACTTTCATTCTTCATATTTCAGTCAGGTTGGGCTTTATCGGCTTATTCCAGGCTCGGGGACTGAGGAGACGATGTCTTCCTTCTTCAGTACTTTGCTCTGGCACAGTTGGCCACGTACGTGGGGCCCGAGTCTGCTCCACCTGCTTCCCGGGAGCAAGTGGCTTTCTGGGCGGTGGCTCGGGACACCCAGCAGCTTCCACACTGTCACTGACCTGGGCAGAGAAGTTTGCTCTGTATTTTAGCCTCTGAGGGCTAACTTTCATAACAGATAAAATCTTCGCTTGTGGGAGGTTACGTAAAGAGTGACTGTCGTGCATCTGCCCGGCGGCAGGCCGGGCAGGGCAAGTCCTTGTTGACGGCCACGCGTTCACCTCTGGAAAGTGCTGTCGCAAAGTGGCAGTCACGTCTGGAACTGGGGTGAGGGACAGTTCCTGGGGGGAACTGGCTCAGTGGGGCCGAGTGCGTGGTGTGGGCTGGGAGAGCCCGGGCCTGCCAAGTTTGAGGAAGAACCGGGGGCTTTGCATGACGTAGTGGGAGTCAGCAGTGTGGTGTTGCCTCCCCACCTGTCCCTCCAGGTGTCACCAGATTCTCTGGCCCCATAGACAGAGGCTCGCCGAGCACCGTGCTGCTCCGTCCTTGCTAGAGATCCGTGTGTCCTGTCACTTCCTTTTGGGGAACCGTGGACCACCGGGTCCTAGCCGGCTGTGGAGTCATTGGGACAGGCCCCTTGGTTCTTGAGTGACCAGTTTGGACACACACACAGGTTGACCCGGAATGCCTGTGGAATGAATGAATGAATGAATGAATGAATGACCCAGACCAGCGGGGAGGGGGCTCCCACCTCCTGTAAAGAGTGAGGCAGGAGAAGGCGTGGCTGGGGAGGGACACCCTGGGACACAAGGGCCTGGCGTTGGCATTGGACGTGGTCTTTGTGGCTGTGGATGGGGAACTGGAACGTGTGAGTAGAGCTAACAGGGCTTGGTAATCAAAATGTCCCTCTGCTGGAGCCACGGGTGACCCAGCCTTGTCCAGGCTTGAGCTCATGAGGAGGCCGAGACCAGTGACACTGGCAATCGCCAGGACACTCCAGCCCCGAGCCCGGGTCCGCACATGCCCAGAGCAGGGCTGCTGGAGCCCCACGCAAGGTCACACCGCGGTAACAGCTTGTCACAGCCTCACTGAGCTCTGAAGGGATATGTTCGTGAATATTTTATCTGCAGTGTGACTTCAAGCAACCTGTCTGACTTCTTAGGCCTCTGGACAGAAGGTTCTGGAAAACCAGGGGCTGGAGGAAATCCACAGGGGCCTGGCTTCATCTGCCGCTCGAGGTCCTCCTGGGGCTACTGGCCAAGGGAGTGGGCAGGGTGTGTGTGTGTGTGTTTGTGGGGGGGGGGGGTCCGCCAGCCCCATGGGACGGCCCCTTGTGCCCAAGGCCATGCTGCCCTCACTACATGCACAGCCCGAGTTCTGCCGTGCTTGGGAAGGGGACGACTGTGACATGTGAGATGCAAATAATACACTTGTGGGAACGCTCCTGAGTGTCTTACTACCGGTGGTGTAGACGATGGTCCTTCAGGACTGCAGCGCTCACTTGCGTGGGGTGTGTGCTCGGTGCCAGGGGAGAGAACACGGGAAGTGTCTGCCTCCGGGGAACCTGTGGTCCTCGGGCCACCCCGACCCTCAGCACTTAAGACGCCTCTCTTAGAGCAGGGCCGGGAGCCGGTCCGGGGGGAGGGATTTGTGCACGTCCTCATCGGAGGAGCCGTGAACTCTGTGAACCCCTCGGCCCTCTGCGAGCTGACTATGCTCCGTCCTCATCCTCCGCGTCCTCCACCTGCAGGGGGGCCCATCCGGGGCAGCAGGCGTCCGCCCCACATAGCCTAGTTTCAGTCCCCGTTTTGTGTGGAGGACGTAACGGGCCCTGCAGTTGTGACCTTGCGCCTTCATCACCCCACACCCTCGTCCTCCTTGGGGCCCAAGTCAGGTTCTACCTGAATCGGGGTCTCCCGAATTGCAGTTCTGTTTGCCAAATAAATGCCCATTTGTGTCAATTTCCAGCGAGTTCTTTCTTGGCTGTCACCCTCTCTTGCAAGAGGTGCTTGGCGAGCACAGGGTGGTGGGACGAGATGGCCTCTGGCCAGTGAGGAGGTGGTACGGTGCTTTGGGGGTCCTGTCCACCCTGCCTTTCTTTCCAGCCCTGTTCCTTCTCTTCTTTGTGTTCGGAGGGGAGTGGAAAAGTGTCCTGCCCTGCCATCTGTTCCAGAATCAGTGTCCTGGGCTTGCTCAGTGTCCTGGGCTTGCTCAGTGTCCTGGGCCAGGGGGACCACAGGCAGGGCTGTTCCTCTGGGAACCAGCACACGACACCTGGTTCCATGGCTTTGGTGGGCGTGAACTGGAGACAGGTGGCGGGGCCCTCAGTGCAGCAGTGGGCCCCCCCAGGACCGTCGGGGTCCCCGTGACCCCTGAACAGTGTATCAGCAGGCCCCCTGTCACTTTGTTACCGCGAGCCTCTGCAGGCATACTCTGAATTCTCATTTAGAGTCACAGATGCCCTGGGGGAGTCGAATCTGGGGTTAGAGTAGGATGCTTTTAATGTGATAACTTGTCTCTATGAATGTTTATTTGGAACAGCGCATTCATTTTGAGTACTTGGGCTCGCTGGGTAATATCATATCACTCGTGAGCGCGGGCGTGGAGC
Organism: Panthera onca; assembly: GCF_046562875.1. Taxonomy (NCBI): domain Eukaryota; kingdom Metazoa; phylum Chordata; class Mammalia; order Carnivora; family Felidae; genus Panthera; species Panthera onca. Next base: position 138,630,324 of record NC_138345.1, read on the forward strand.
CACTGACCCTGCTGTGCTCTCCCCTAGGACACCTGTTGGCCTGTTGCCCCTGCTGCTGGCTGGGAGTGTGCGTGTGTGTTTGTGTGTCTGGGTGTGTGTGCACGCGCACCTGTGTGTGCACGTGCGTGCCCCTTAGGACTCTGAGCCACTGATAGGCGATGGGCACGCTGGCAGACTGTGGGAGGGCCCTGGGGCCTTCGAGATGAGGGGCCAGGAGGGAGTGAAGGGCGGGTTGGCTCGACCTCTGTGGAATGAGCCGTGTCTGATGCTGGCGGCCAGTTCCCAGCACCACTGACGGCCCGCCCCCACCCCCACCGCTCAGTGAGTGGCCCTCTCCTCCGGAAGCTGGGCCTTCCCTGGCCGGAGAGTGGGGTAGGTCCTTAAGAGGGACCTGCAGGCAGCCTCCAGTGCCTGTTGTCCACCTGTCGGGGATCCGGAGAGCAGACAGCCATCGAGAGACCCCCGGGAGGAGGGACACCTGTGTGCACAGGGGAAGGTTGGAAAGCTGGTTTGGGTGAATTCGTGGCGTCTCACGAAGCTAGTTCCCGACCGAGGACCACCACGCGCCTTCTGCTAAATCAACTGACAATGTGACGTGTGCCAGGCACGTGGTGGTGTTCCTGCGCCTCACCTCCTGTGCTCGCACGCCTGCCAGGGACACCCAGAAGGAGGCCCCGAGGGCCGCACGCAGGCCGTCGTGAGAGACGGAATCGTGAGGTAAGCCTCACACGCCGGGGACACAGACCCCGTCAGCAGATGCTCCTGGAGGCGGCCTTCCTGCCGGGTCACAGAAGAGGAAACCGAGGCTCAGAGAGGCCCTGACCCGTCCTCGGTTATTTGACGAAGGAGCGAGGAGCCCCGGTGTGAGCGCCGAGGCTCTCGGGAAGCGGCCGTCTCTGCTCAGAGCCTGAGTGGCCCCAGGTTCCCAGGCTGCAGGCGGGGCCGCCCGAGTCCCGGGCGCAAGCGGCCCCCGGTTTCGGTGCCGCGGCCTGAGGGGAGAGCAGGAGCCGGGGTCCTCACCGAGGTGACATGGGCGCGGCCGGGCAGAGAACAGCACGTCCTTGGGAGGGTGTGGTCCGTGGCGAAGTCTCGCCTCGTCGCGCTGGCCGCGGGTGGATTCGCGGGCCGCGAGCAGCGTCAGACTCCCGTTTCTCCTTCGCGGGAACACCACCGGCGTCACGAGGACGCCCGTGTTCCCTGGCACTCGTGCCGCCGTCGTGCCAGCTCCCAGCCGCCGCCTCCGTGCGCCGGGCTCCCCCGCTGCATTATTCCTACTCCATGGATGCGCCTCTCGGCATCCGCTCCGGAAGGCCCTCTCGCGGCCCCTCCGTGGCCGTCGCCCGCACGGCGGGAGGCTTTCTCGGAGGCAGCGGGGCGCTCATTGCTGTGCTGGCGTGTGCGGCTCCACTTCTTCGAAGGCCCGTGGAATCCGGGCATCCGTCTCCCCTCGCTGATGTGATAACAGAAAAAAGACGCTCTGCCTCTGATTGAAGTCAAGTAGCAGGGCCAGTGGCGGGCGCCTGCCCGGATTGCTGATGAGCGCTCTTCCGCGGGGAGGCTGGGCTGGGGCCTCGCGCACGGCCGCGCAGTGGGGGAACGCCCGCCCCTGCCTTTGTAAGGGGGGGAAACGGGACCGTGTCTTTGGCACAGACCGGTCTCCTCGTCCTCAGAGCTGGTGTGGTGTGGACGGGTCCCCTCCCTCCTGGGTGATGGGGCCGGGGCGGGTGATGGCCTACACCGCCCGCACGGACGCCGGTGTGGACTGATCCCTTGTCTCCGTCTGGTCCTGGGGCCTCCTGGGGCTGGAGCTCCCCCTCTAAGGGCTCTTCCCCACTGGGTGCTGTCAGTGTTGGAGAATGTGGTTAAGGGTAAGCTGGCTCCGAAGGCACGGCGGATTTGACTTCACAGCGGAGCCTGGAGCCACGTCCTTCAGGACGAGCCCACTGGTTCCCAGTCCTGAGCCCAGCGCCCTGTCCGACCTGGAAGCCGGAGACAGGAGCTTCATTCCTGCCCGTGTCCCCTGTCACCCACCCCTCTCTCCACAGCCCATCTCCCATCCAGCCACCACCGTGGCTCCCGGTTGGACTTCCTGCAGCCGCCTTGGCCCTCAGTCGCTGGCTCCCAGGACGCCAGTCTGGTCTGTCCTCACTGACGGCCGCCTCGGGGTGTCTGTCTGCTAGGCCGGCCTGCCTGCTCTCCAGCCCCTGCTGCAGGCCGTCAGGGCTCCCCACCCAAGCCCGGCTGTTCAGGGGGTGCAGTTCAGGCATTCTAGAGTGTCTGCAGGTAGGTTCCGGTGTTCGTTGTGGGCGCGGCTCAGACTCCAGTAGAGGAGCGAGGGGGGCTTTGGCTCCGTGTTCTGTCCCCTCCCTCCCAGCTCTGGTTCCCTCACCCTGCGGGTCCATCAGCCTTGTCTCCTTGCCCCAGAGCCCCTCAGCCCCCTGTCCCACCTCCCCTTCCCGTTCTGTGCAAGCTTCTAGAAGCTTTCTAGTTGTCTCCTCCATGTATAGGAGCCAGGCCACGTCTGGACTCACGTAGACCTGGGTCCGTGTCCAGTGCCGCCCCGTTGTCTCTGGGAGAGGCGGGCACAGCCCCTCAGCTCGCCGTGTCTGAGCTTCCTTACCTGTCACGCGGAGATGGGACACCTGGCCAGGCAGAGCGCGGCTACACGTGACAGGGCAGGCGAGCGGTGGAGACCCCGAGCTCTGCAGCTGGGCAGCGGGCATCCGGCCCCGCCGTCGCTCCCGGATGGCGCTGGCCCCGCGGGCTTCCCTGAGCGCCATCGAGGATTGCAGGCCAAGGGGCCGGGGCAGGAGGACCTGCTCACTGGTGCTGAGCTGGTAACCCCACCCTTCCCGCTCCTGTCTGCTCATGGCCGTGACCCCCACAGCCTCTCCCTTGTCTTTGCACTTCCTGACGTCTCTCTGCCCCCTGGCCCGCCTGCCTCGAGCCTCTGTTCAGTTTGCTGCCAGAGCTACGTGTTGTCACGTGAGTGTGCTTCAGAGCAGGGACCGCTTCCTTTACAGACAGGGGACGGGGCCCAGAGACGGGCTGTCCTGGGAGACGGGGCAGGCCCTCTCCAGCTGGGCTCCCAGGGGGCCGGCCTCGGTTGGGTCAGTGTCTAGGCCTCAGTGTCCAGAACGGCATCCGGCACGGGCGTGCTGCTCTGTCACTGATTGTTAAGTGAAGTGGCGTCAGGGACGAAACACCGAAGACCCAGTGTCTGTGCCCGAGTGCCTGCCGGAGGGGGTGGGGGGGTTAAGTGGTGGCGTGGCTGGGGCAGGTGGACGTGGGTCCGAGGGAGGTCAGACCACGGGGTAGGCTTTCCCCGCCAGCTGTCCCCTGCATTGCATCACGAGGGAACACCGGTCACACCGGAGTTGTGGCGGCGCCCCGGCATGGTGGTGGGTGTCCCACCCGCCCGCCCCTTGTCCTCTTTGTGGTCGTGCCAGAGGCACGGTTGAGGCCATCTTACAGAGGCGGAGCTCGAGACTCAGGTTAGCGCTCTGTCCGGAGCCACCCAGCTGGTAGGTCGCAAAGCCGGGAGACGGGTCTTGCTCTGCGAGTGCCCTCGCCGCCTGTCACCTGAGCTTGCCGCTGGAGTCCCCGTGCACATCCATAGTCCGCCAGCACAGGCATGTTCTCGTTGGATACCCGGAGCTCCTTCTGCTCGGAAGGCGCTGGGGAGAGGGTGTATGAGACAGGTGAGGGAGGAAGACAGTTTCACGGGTGATTCTCCTCTCTCTCTCTCTCTCTCTCTCTCTCTCTCTCTCTCTCCCTCTCTCTCCCTCTCTCTCCAGGTGGATTCTCCCTCCCTCTCTCTCCCTCCGTCTCCCCGCCCCCCCCCCCCCCCCCCATACACACTGACTCACGCTCAGCTTTTGAGAAACCCTGGTCTCCTATCTACTTTCTGTTGAAATCGCTTGAGCTACACATATAAAAGTGTTTTGCAAATATTTACCCGAGTGTTGAGTTTTGAGCGTGTTTTCACTCCAGCACCTTCGGCAAACCCACGTGCCTCACCTGGAGGTGCTTGCTTACTGCTGGGATTGAACAGTAACCGATTTCAAAAGACTCCAAATCGCACATTTCCCGCGAGGTGGATTTTCTCCCTGCCTCCCGCCGGTGCGTAAGACTCAGAGCCCCCGGCTTCCTTCGTGAGCTGGTTTGAATGATGTGCAGGTGCCCTTTGTGTCCAAGCCCTGGGAGCACCCGACATGGTTTCATGTCGAGCGCCTCTGTGGCCGAGCCCGTGTGTTTTCTGGCAGCAACAGGAAGGATCCCGTATTATTTCAGAAGAAGACCCCCCCCCCCCCCCCCCCCGCCCACCGTGTGCCGCGTGTGTGCGGCTCTTCTGTGTTTCGCTCGTGCTCAGCTGCAGGAGCATTCTGCTCCCGGGGTCAGGGCCCTGGAGGCGTGGTGCGCTGTCCGACCTGCAGGGAGCTGGTGCCACATGGTGTCCGCACCCCGAGTGGGGCTCTGGGGGCTCGGGGATTCTGGAGAGAGGCGCCCATTCGGACAGGACTGTGGCAGTTTGTGCCACCCTTATAGCGAAGACGCCGGGAGCCGGTTCCCCGTGAGTTTCCGGCCAGTGCGGAAGGGCTCCCTTAAGCTTTACTGCCGTGGTTCAAGGTTTCTGACTCTGTTTTCGGGAGAAGTTGCTGATGGCTCGGCGGGCAAATAATTGCCAAATTACGTAGCAGGGAAATGCTGTCGGGGCAAACGATGCAGCTATGAAACGGCTCAGCAGCCTGGGTTTTTTGGCCGCTTTCTGATAAGTGTGAGTCTCACCTCCGTCCTGGCATAGTGCCCCTCGAGATCTTTGGGGCGTGCGAAGGCAGGTTGTGGTGGACTTTTTCCCAAAGCCCAGGGCCCCGTCTTTGCCCACTTGAAACATACTCGCAGCCTCCAAGGTGACATGATCCTTTAAGGTGACCGTCAGAGTCTGGAACGTCGCTCCTGAAAGCACAGCCTCACGCTTGTCTGCGTCTCCAAACCCCCTCTCCCCACCCCCCCAGGCCTCCGGGCCTGACATGCTGTGTGGGGTCCTCTCGCCCGCTCTCAGGTCTTCCGGGTGAGTAGGGCCCCTCCTCCTCCTCCTCCCTCTGCTGTCTCCTCTGCCTGCCGTGGCTCTGGCTCTCCGAGCCCTGGGAGCCCCTCTGGGGCGTGTGTCCCGCCTGCCGCCCTGATCGTCGCCCAGGCTTGGCCCTCAGGACCTTCCGTGTGCAGCATTTCGCTCTGCCCCCTAGAGCCTCGTACGGACGGAGCCCTTGCAGCAGCGTCTGCCGCCTTCACTCTCCGTACTTTTCAGATTTGCCCGTAATTTTGCCTCATGAACGAGTTTGTGCCTTTTAATTGCCGCGGGATCCTTGGTTGTGAAGGATTCTTCTCCAAAACCGCCGGTGTTGTTTCCTCGTGTACCTCCCAGTTGGGAAGTGTGTCAGGGTACGTTCTCGCCCTGGCCGCGCTCTGGTGGCCTGGACCTGCCGGGGCAGGTGCTCCCTCTGGAGGCCCCTCCCCCCCCCGCCCCGGGCTGGAAGCCACCACCATGTGGGCGGAGGGAGAGGGAGACCCTGGTGGCCCTGCGGCTCCTGGACCAAAGCTCCCTCCGGCCTGTCCTTTTGCTCTGTTCACACAGGCGTGCACGGTGAGGTCCCCACACCAGTCCCTGGAGATTTCTGTTGCTGTCACGACAGAGGGTGACAGGTGACAACATGATACCGAGGTGGGGAAGGGCAGGGGTCCTGCGCGGGGCTCCTGCCCCGCCTGCCCTCGGGTTCCTGGAGCGCCCCTAGTTCGGGTGCCCGTCAAGCGGGCCCTTGGTGCTCCCCCACCTCGGGGATTGCGGGGCTGCTCCCCTTGCCCCCACGCTCTCCTCCTCTGCCCTCCGCACCGCGGCTGAGCTCACCCCATGCGCCCCACTAGCGCCCCCTCAGGCCACACCGCAGTCCCCTGCCCTGTCACACAGCCCCCTCCCGGCTCCCGGCTCTCGGCTCTGTCCGTGCTGTCCGCTGTCACATGGTGGCCCTGGCACAGCTCCCGGGGGACCCACTGTGCCCGGCGGCCCCAGGGCCCGGAGCGGCTGCCCTTGGATCGTCTGCTGCGCGCTTAGCGGCTCAAGAGCGCGGCTGCTCGGTTTGCTCACAGATGGCACGGTTTACGCGGGGCTTGGCAGGGACGGCTCCACTGGGCATCACGTGGGGGCTGCAGAGGCCATCGGAAGGTGGCCCGGCCACCGGCTGGCAGGTGAGCGCTGGCCCCACAGAAGTCTCCACAGGGCCCGTGGCGCTCGGGCTGCTTCACAGCCTGGCGGCCGGACTCCGAGGCGACGGGGTGGAGACCATCCTGGGGACTCACTTGCACAAAGACCAGGGAGGCACCCCGAGTCCAGGGAGGGACAGAGACGCCTTCCTGACGAGCAGCGGCAGCTTTCAGAGAGCGGGCGGCAGGGATTAAGCTTCTGGGACGGCGGCCCCCGTGGCTCCCGTCCCCGGCGACCTGTCCCCTTTCTCACCCCCCCTTTCTACTGGAAGGGCCCCCGTGCCCCTGTGTCCAGGCTGTGTGACAGCAGGGAGCGTGTCCTCGGGGCCTGCACGTGTGTCCTCGTGCCGAGCCGGCTCCTGGGACCAGGTGCTTACGCGGCACGGCCACGGGTCGTGACGCTGACGCTCAGGTTCTCACAGAGGCACCTGCGGGCCCAGTGCAGCTCTGCGGCTGTCCTCACACGGGGTAAAGCTGCAGACAGAGCCGGGCCCGTCTGCCACCTGCCTGCCCCCCAACCCTGAGGGCCCAGCGAGGCCTGAGGCCTGAGCTCTTGGAGCCTGGCCAGCCCCACCCGCCACCAGGAGCCACCAGGAGCCACCAGGAGCCAGAAGCCGCCTCAGGCGCTTTGGGCCCCAGGCACTTTTCTGGGGCAGGGTTTCTGCAAGTCAGAGCTGCCCTCCCTTCAGCCACACATTGGCTCCCCGCTCACTGGGGAGGGTGGTGGATGGAGGGTGCAACCCAGTTAATGATCCTTCCCTGCAGACTTTCAGGGAGCCTGTGATATGCTAACGTTGGCCTGGGGCAGCTCTGGGAGCCGCCTCCCTTGGTGCCCTGCTCTGTGACGTCGGGGTCCTGGGCGTGGCAGCTGCTGGCACGTCTGGCTGGCGCACCATCTGCTCCAAGCTGTCAGCCCGGCCTGCTCGTGGAGCTGCCCCTCCCTCCCTCCTGCTCTGGACCCACAAGCCTCTGAAATGCTCTTGGGAGGATGGGGGGTATGGGACAGACCCCTCCACGACCGTGGTGCCCGTGCGCCTGACAGACGGATAGTGCGGGGAGGGCCGCGGGCATGCTCGGGAGGGACAGCTACACGTGCCACTCAGCCTACGCGACCAGCCTCTGTGGGGACCCCTGGAAGTTTTGGGGAGCACACTCTGAAGGAAGACTCTGGGTGTCCTTCGGGTCAGGCCTGAGGAGGTGGAGGACGAGGTTGGGGGTCACACGTGTGGTGTGTCTGCTTCCTAGGGCTCAGGAGCAAGTACCACAGACGGGGTGGGGGGGGGGGGCGGGGCTTGGCTGCTCTCGTCGGGAGGCCAGAGCCCTGACAGCAAGGTGTGGGCGGGCTGGTGGGACCCCGCTGGAGCTCCGAGGGGGACCCCCTCCCAGGCCTCCCTCCTGGCTCCTGGTGTTGCCGGCAATGCCTGCTGTCCTCGGCTCGTAGATGCACCGTCCGGTCCCTGACTCTGTCATCACAAAGCGTTCTGTGTGTGTGCGCGTGTGCGCGAGGGTCTCCCCCTTCGTACAGGGACGCCAGTCCCTGGACCGGGACCCCCCGATCCAGTCTGACATCCTCTGAACTACGTCTACAAAGACTGTGTTTCCCACGTTAGGACCCGGTGATGTCTTCTGGGGGAGCACACTCAGCCCGGGGGCAGGCAGGGCTCTTGTGGCCGGAGTGGGCTGGCTGCGGGGTGGGGCGCAGCCGCCGGGACCTGGCCGTCCTCTTCTGGCCAACGCGTAGGGCAGACCCTGTCACCACGCGGCCCGTCACCCGGCGCTGGGCGGCCCTGTCCACGGGAGGCCACTTGTGCTTTAGTGAACGCAGGATCAGCAGCGTCGAAGTCCCTGTTGAATGTCTGTGCAGATTGAGCTGTTTGGCCCCACATGGTTGATGTCAGCAAGGGTTAAACGGTTCAGTCTGATCCATTTCACCTGATGGCATTTTATTCTAAGTATAGAAATGGTAGAACACGTTCAGAAAAAAAAAAAAAATCCTCCCTTTTTAAAATTGCTGTCGTTAATGGCTTCGGGGCCAATCTGGACCCGGCCTGCCCAGCAGTGGGGCAGAGCTGGGCCCCCTTTGTACCGTCACCGTCCCCGCAAGACAGGATCCTGAGAGCGCGTGGGTATTCCTAAGCTGTGAGACCATCACCGCGAGGGTCTTTTGTTTTCCCTTATACTCGGGGTCTCTGCCCTGTTAAGGTCACGTCAAGAATGAGCTTCTTTTAATTAAATTTCACAAAGAATAAATGTTAACTCTAGAAGTGTCTTTAACTTCTTCTCTGCAGCCGACAGTGTCTTTTGAAAACTGTACTGTATGCCTTAATCTCCGTCATCGTGAGGAGGCAATTCTGAAGGATGCATCGACGTTTTCTTAAGTGAGAGGAACCGCAATCATAAATTAGGGTAGTTTTGAGGTACATTTGTGAGCTTTAGGTAGGGTTCCTACTCCACCTTCGAAACCGTGTGTGCACAGACGTGGTTTCTGCCCAGTGTTGGCCCTTCTCCGACAGAGCAGGTGAGCCGAGGACTCCGGGGGCTCCTCCCGAGGGGCGGGGTGAGAAATCAGCCACCTCGAAGGCTTCTTCTTCTGGCTGTGGTTCTCCACGGGGACCTAGCCAGGCCTTCCAGTGAGACGGGCTCACCCAATTGAATGGACCCCCCTTGTGTTGGGGCCGAGACATTTGAAGGTCTGTTTGGTCTCTTCCTGATGTCTCCCTCTAGCCGAGTGGAGGGGAGGGAGGAAGAGCCCACGGCTGCTCTGCCTGGAGCCCTGCCCTCCTCGGTGCAGCCTTCCCTTCTGTCCCGTCTCTGGTCCCCTCGTGCCGGGAGGAGCTGGTTTCAGTGAACGTCTTCGGGTCCTTTGTCCTGGAGACCCGTGGACTCCTTGCCGCTTTCAGAATCCCACTCGGATCTTCCTGGCCAGCGGGACATTGCAGAACCTGGGACACATCCAGGAGCCGTACCTGGCGGACTGTTGGCCGTGGGGACCAAGGAAAGGAGGGCCCTCTTCATGGGCCACGCCGTGCTGTGTGCTGTAAGGAGGCCGATGGAAGGAAAGACATTTCTTGAGACCAACTAGGGAAGGTGATTGACCTCAAAAGATTTGTCACTGTGACGTGCCAGCCAGGGACCTAAGCCAGTGGCATTTAAAGAAACTGAGACATACGTCGTGTAAAGCACACGGTCACTCCCAAATCATTGTTGGTTTTGTTGAAAAGAGAAAAACTCCACAAGATGCACAAGCCAACAGCAAGGACACCTCACGCTCTGCAGGAAGGCGTGCGGCACTCAAGTCCCCAAGTGTACGGGCGGCAGAAGGGACTAGGCCATCCTGGTGGGTTCCCTGGGGTGCCAGCCAGGCCGAGTTGGGGAGGCTGGAGAGGGTTGACCTGCTGCACCCCGGAAGTGTCACGGCTCAGTTGACAGAAAGGAAGCTCGCTCAGGGTGGCCCCTCCCTTCTGTCCGCACTGCTGTGGTGAAGGACTGGCTGCAGAGGGAGGCTGGGGCGTGTGGTCCAGGAAGAATAAATTTTGGTAGAGCGCTAACCGTCTCCATCAAAAGGTCACCTGCACATTGGTTCCCAGGATCTCAGGGGGCCAAGCTTGCCTGGGGCAGCTGGCCTTTGAGTCTTGGCCGCCTGGGAAGCTTGCCGTGGAGCAGGTGTCTCCTCGGGCGGGTGGCCGTGCCCGACCTCCGAGGACACCTGTGTCTCTGTGCTCACTGCCCGCCTCTTTGCTGGTTGTTTTCATGCAGTTTCCGTGGTTGTATCTGGGTAGGTGGGTGTCGAGCTTTTTTTTTTTTCCCAGATGTTTTGAATTGGGACAGTACTATTAATAAGCAGGTGTGATTCTAGTAAACCTCCCCCCATTTGTGTCCATGTACCTGGCTTCTCTCATCTTAAAGGACTTGTCCTCATCACTTGTCTCTTTCCCAGTACTTGAGAGGCAAAAGGAAATCATCCTAACGTGAATTCTGGTGCCAGCTCTTTCAGGCTTTGTTTTTCGATTAATAAATCCTGCCTCTTCCTCTGTTCATCCTAGTAATGAAGAGGCAAAGGGAGATGGGGCCTGCCTGCAGAGATGGGCATTAACACACAAAAGGACAGAGGGTCTGTCCGCCCTTCAGGATGACTTCCCTTTGTGCGAGCACACTGAGCTCTGCGGAGGGAGCTTGCCTCCCTACGTAATGCCAGGCCTTGGAGTTGCTCTGGGAGGGCCACACCCACCCTGCACAGTGTGATGGGGAGGTTTGTGGAGTCCCCAGGGGTCAGGCCAGAGGGGCAGAGGTGCTCCCCACTGGAGCCAGAGCCCTAGGAAAGAACCAGAGCCATTCACTTAAGAACTCGAAGGAAACAGACACCTCACTGTTTTTCTTTGTGTTTCCCCAACCGAGCGGTCCTCTTACGGCTCTTCTGGGTGAGCCTAGGGTTGCAGAGGGCCGTCTGCCAATCTTGTCTCTCTGGAGCACACTTGGCCATCTGTCCGTCTTGCCCGGCCATGTATGTATGCCGCTCTGAGCACCTCTTTGAATATTTGGACCAGCCCCAGCGCTACATGCTGGATGTGAACAGACAAACGAACTGCCTGCTGCGCGGAGCCTCCTCCAGTCGAGTGGGAGACAGAAGTCAGCGAAAAGTGCCAGGCGGGGATGTCCAGAGAGGGACACCGGCAGACCCTGGGTCCTGGCTTTTGTTTTCTTGGCAGGCCAGCAGAAGGCCGGGTGCCCCATGTGGATGTCAGGCTCCCCGCCCCGGCAGGATACCTGCTGACCACCGGTCCTTCACTGGGGACAGGAACTGGCTCGCCAGGGCCCTCCCTCACCCCCTGCCAGCGTCTCTGGAGGCCAAGCCGATGTCCATTACGCTGGGCAGTGAGGACAGCCACCCTTAGCCAGGGAGTTGTGGTTCTTCTCTGAAGTCTGTACAGCAGTCGACCGGGACACGGGACGTTGGCCGACGCAGGGGCCCTTCCCACGGGGGCCTCGACGCAGCCTTGAAGCCGCTGTGCCCCGCAGCCTCCCCTCCAGGTGCCGGGGGTACCTGCCTTTCATGGAGGACCTTTCCTGGGCCTGAATAATCCCAAACCATTTCATCAAGTGGAATCTGCGGCCGGTATTTAAATACCTGTCATCTCTCTCAAACCCTGGGGCCAGAAGCTCCAGTGGTTGCTCTATTCACGGACTCATGTTGCAGTAAAATGTGATAATTGATGAATATCTGTGGAAATGGATATGATTGTGTCCTCTTTAATGAGCTAACAATTTCATGGCGAAATCTCAGCAGTGCTATTGTTTAGAATAAAGGAGATGTGCAGATGAGGCCAGGGCTCAGATTGTGGTGTAACAATGCTGGCAGCCTCTTTATTGGACCCATTAATTAATTCCCCATCAGCCAGTTTCCCTGGGAATGAACTGGAAAAATAATTAAAATGATACATGAGGTAAGGAGTTTAGAAATTCAAAAGGTGAAGGCGAGAATTAGTTTAATACATAATTAGACATATTATTTGTGACTGTACATTTTTTTAAATGTGGTTCACTGAGGCAATAGGGTCCTATTTTTAGTCTTGATAGCTAATAAATACCATTTGGGGCTGTTTTTCAACTCATAAAGGCTCATAAATTTTCTTAATGACATTAAGTGCCTAATTATATTGTACATTGTTAAAATAACTCCTATTGCAAAATCTAATAATACAACAAAAGTTGCAAAAGCAAGTTTTTAAAGGAGGTAATTTGACCAAATTAGCAAGTGAAATTCTGGGTGTTTAGATGAAGTTGAAAGAGCTTGAGCAAAAAACCCACAGGTTCACATCATTTTCCCGTCATTTTTGTTGCCCGTGTGCCCGGAACGTAAACCCCGAGCACCAGCCTCCTGTCGGGGCGAGCGGTCCGGGTGGAAGGCTGCCCCTCGGGGCCCAGGCCGTGCGCCGCGGAAGATGTGACGGAGCATCGTCCCTGCCGTCACAGCTGGCGTGCGCCAGCCCCGGCTGGCTGTGTCGTCGATGGCAGGCTCCCCGGGTGGCTGCTGGATTCTTCTGCGTGGTGCGAGCACATTGGCGTTCCGGCAGGCCCGAACCCGGGTAAACAGCGTCCCCCAGCGTGCGACCCCACCGTGTCGGGGGACCAGCGGGGACAAATATTTCCTAAGGTTGTGGATATTAAATTTGAATTCCATACTAGAAGTCAGCCTCCCAGACTATCGGAGGAAGAATAACAACCGCAGGAAAACAAACAGAAACCACCGACAAAGCCCCCCGCGTGCCTGTCGCCACCGTAAATACTCAGTGCTCGTCGTTAGCGGGTGTCACCGAGCCATAGCTGGCCAGGGGCAGGACACTGTCTCCGTGTTCCACTCCGAGCTCCTCTCATCTCTGAAGGGATGTTGGCCGATGCGAAGTCTCCCCGCTGGGAAGCCGTGGCCACAGGCCAGCGTTCAGAACCCCCCTTCCCGCGGGCCCTAGTGGGGCCACGTGCTGTGTGTGTGGCCCTCAGCCGGTCCCTGTCTCCCCTCAGCCCCATTTTGGTGGCAGTGCAGAGCCCCCCCCTTCCCCAGATGCTGGACACTCGTGGCCTCCCCGAGGTCTGGGCTCTCAGGGCCTGGCCGCACCCCGTGTTTACTCTTTGTGTTTAAAGTCAGAATTGAAGTGGGAACCCCTCGCTCAGGGACAGAGGGGAGCGCTGCCATCCGTGCCTTTTCGGTGAAACCCTGCCCGTCCGTCATCCCGTGATTTGATCCACCCACCCAGAAACACTTGCTCCTGCTTTATGGCTGTGGTTTGTGGAAGCTCCGGGAAAGAAGAAAACAAACAAGCCGGTCCCAATAAATAACAGTTATTTCCTCATTTGAATTTCTGAGTCCGGGGAGTCAGTATGATGCAGGCATTAATCTTCCCGTTCTTGAAGGGGAGGAAGATTTCTCACCGTGCGTCACGCTGGGTTGGGATGAGAAGCGTGTGGTGTCCCTGGCTGGGCTCAGTCCTCCCCGGGGACCGGCTGCCTTTTTGTCTTGCAAATTATGCACAGCCCTGTGATGGTCTTTAAGAGTATTATTGTAGAAAACTTCCCATTTCCGAGTGGGTGTAAGCATGTCGTGGATATTCGGAGGCTCGTTTTCCCCTGTCAGCCCTCTGAGTGTGCTCAGGGAGGCGCGCTCGTGCCGGGTGTTCCGGCAGTTGGGAGGGGAGGGGGCGGACCGGTGCCTGGAGAGCCTGCTCTCGTGGGGCTGCGGGGCCTGGACTTCTTCGGTCTCGGCTTCCCCTCAGCCAGGCCCCGGCTTCTCCCTGGTGGCCGCTTGGCCTCATTCACTGACTGGGCAGCACTAGGCAACTGTGTGATTCTGAAGATAAGCCCGTTAAGCTTTTTATCACAGCGCTCTTGGCTTTTAGCAGTGCAGTGCCTGGACCCACATTTGGCGGAAAGCGACGCACCAGGTCAGGTGAGCAGGGTGGCCTTCCGCCGTGCTTCAGAGGCAGGGTCCCTTTTCCTGTGCGTGTACGGCACTTTGCCGGGTGGGCCCTGTTAGCGCGTTGGCTGTGTCCTAGCGCCGCTGTGTTCACACCTGCCACGTGTACGAAGCCGGCTTGCACGGGGCCTGGTGTGCTGCCATCTGCTAAGGGTTGTGTGAGTGGATGGCGGGTGCCTGGCCTCCCTGGATCTGAAGCTGTCCTGGCCTCCTTGGATCTGATGCACCTGCTGTCCTGGCCTCCCCGGATGTGATGCACCTGGTGTCCTGACCTCCTCGATCTGATGCGCACCTGCTGTCCTGGCCTCCCCTATCTGATGCGCACCTGGTGTCCTGGCCTCCCTGGATGTGATGCACCTGGTGTCCTGGCCTCCCCGATCTGATGCACCTGCTGTCCTGGCCTCCCCGATCTGATGCACCTGTTGTCCTGGCCTCCTTGGATCTGATGCACCTGCTGTCCTGGCCTCCTTGATCTGATGCACCTGGTGTCCTGTTGTTCACTTGTGAACACCTGCCAGGACTGGTTTTGGCAGAGGATAATGTGGCCCTGTCCCCCAGCCATCGCCACCCGGCCTCTTGGAATTACATATCGTGGTTCTGCTTTGGCAGACCTAGCCCTGCCCTGGCAGCGGGGGCCAGCAGGGAGCCATCCTCTGGTGGAGGACTCGCCCCACATTCCTGCATGAAGGACAGATGGCTCCAGGCAGCTTTTTGGTCTGGGGTTGGATTTGAGTGTAAAACTGAGAAGTCCCAAATTTATTAAAGGCTTTCTTTTGGGGTTGGAAACATGCAGTAGATTTTCTATCCCTCTCAATTCTCTCTTAAAATTTAATGCTGCCATAAAAATGATGGATAACAAATTATTCCAGGAAAAATGATACTGAAAGACTCTTCTAACTATTGGAGCAGAAGTATAGACTTGGTGCAGAAATATATGTGACCCAGAAAACTCACAAGGAAATAGGAAATCATGTATTTTGTGGAAAGCGCAACCACATAATGCTGTTCCAGTCTGTAGAAAACAACAATTTTTATTCAAGATCTTGAAGTGCTGAATCTATTTTGTGCTGTTGGCACCTCTATTAACATAGCAACACCGTGCCTTTCTGGAATTCATTACGCCGCCTTCCCCACTTGGAACAGTGCGGGATCCCAGCAAAGAAGCAAGAGAGACCACAGCCCATGATGGATGTCAGAAAGGTCCCATCTGATAACCTGTGTCCATTACTCACTCAAGCATTCCTTGGTTCTCCCAGCGCATCTTTCTACAGAGTTCCACCAGTACGGCTTTGAACTATGTGAACCTGTGGTTAAAACCACAGATGGATGGGCCTGGGAACCCCCCTGCCCCCCCATCAAAACAGAAAAAGGAAAACGCCAGTAATGCTGGTGCCAGGGAGACCCTAGAGCCAGACCACAGGCTGCACCAGTAGAGGGAAAAACAGATGTGAAAAAATCAGACACAGGCACTCATGTCCCATGGCAGGCTGAGGCCGGTTAGTGCAGGGTAGCAGTCCTTTATTCCTTGGTAGGCCTTGGGGACACCGCTTTATGGCAGGTCTTTAACATACATAGTATTAAAATGACTCAGATTTGACATCCTTATTTTTATTTTTGTTTTAAAAAAAAATTTTTTTTTTAACGCTTATTCACTTTTTGAGAGACAGAGTGTGAGCAGGGCAGGGGGCAGAGAGAGAGGGAGACACAGAATCGGAAGCAGGCTCCAGGCTCTGAGCTGTCAGCACAGAGCCCAACGTGGGGCTTGAACTCACAGACTGTGAGATCATGACCGGAGCTGAAGTCAGACACTCAACTGACTGAGCCACCCAGGCGCCCCGTCATCCTTTTTGCTTTCTCTCCGCAACAGTGGAAATGATGGTCCTTCTGATGCCATTGCCCTCGTCCCTGGTCCCTGGTCCCTCCAACTAGTCATCCAGGCCAGGTCGTGGCTTAGGTGGAGACTGAGATCGCAGCCAGAGGTGATGGCCTGTTTGTTCCTCTGACGAGTGTCACCTCATCTTTTAGGAGAACTTGGGAGAAAGGATGGGCCGTATCTATGACTTCTGGCTGGAGGTGTCACCATGACAACTCAGGAGGAGTTGGAAGCAGGCACTTCACTAATTTCAAATCTTAACCCTTCCCAGGCAACTCTGAAATCTTTTCTCTGGAGAAAATGGGCTCATTGTGAAACTCTCATTGCTCTAAGCTGCATCCATTCAAGTGCATAATTTACTTTTTGTGTAGGTTTAGAGAAACAGAGGCACTCTATCTAATACCCTTTCTTGAAACATTTTAATGTTAGCTTCTTTAGAGTGCTCTTCGACAGCCGGCTTCTCAGGGAAGAGGCCAGACTCTGTAAACAGTCCTGTCTCAATCCTGCTGTTCTGTCGGTCCTCTGAGACACGGAAGCTGCATGCCGCCCAGACAGCTGTCCTGCCTTCCCGCCTGATCGCCTTGGCTGGCAGTTCTGTGGACCACCAGATAAAGCCCAGACAGCTCAGGATGACCGTTTGGGATTGTTACCATCCAGCCCCATTCATCAGGAGACTCACGAGCATCTACTCCAGGTTAGGGCCGGGGCAGCAAAGAAGAAAACATGGAGGCGAGTAAGGCACGGCCCTTGTGACTCAGCCTCCCAGGCATTAGACTCGAGAGAGAGGAACTCTCAAGAGCCAGGTGCTGACTCCAGAGTTGGGGGCGAGGGGGACGACTCAGATCCCTGTGTCACTACCTGTGTGGGTTAGAGGCAGCTTTATAGCACGCAGAGCTTTAAATATGGCATATCACATTATCCTCAGAACACCCAAATGCTGCTAGACTATCAAGAACATAACGTGTAGGTGCATGCATGAAAGCTTGCGGGAAACTCAGGTTGTCATCAGAGGCCCAAGTAAGAGGTGGTGGGGGGGTGGGTACTGGTCTCTAGGCTTGGGTCTATACCCTTGAGACAGGGTCTAGATCCCGTGCCCCTTATGGGTAGGGGGTGCGGAGCTAAGGCACTTAAGTCAAACCAGAGCACCGAAAGGGCTCTTGGACAAAGGGTGAACTAGAAAAAAAAAATCCATTTGCTAGTCCTAGGAGACACCTGGAGACACCTCTGTCTCAGCCTGGTCTTTCGGGTGGGGATGGGGGAGAGATGGTCTTCCCTGTTAACTTTTTTACCCATTAGCATTTGAATTTATAAATTCAGTGATTTGGCCCCCCACAAGTGGGATAATTAACATAAGAAGACATTCAGGCCCATTAATATTACTGGAACGTGTAGCACAGCTATAGCTGGAGGTTTTAGTTTTTCTGTTCCTTTCAGCAGGCGATAAAAGGAATAGACCAAAAATCATAGATGCAGGATACAGGAGACATAAAAATGTCAAGCGGCTTGCTTGTCTTGTTAACACTCCAACAACTAGAGGTAACCAGTAACATTCTTGTTAAGTATGTAACGACCAGTAACCAAGATAGTTTACCTCTCGGACCATGAAACAAGTCCAAAAATTTAAAAGGATTGAAATCATACACTCTGTGTATTATCTAACCATAGTAGAATTCAGTACAAAGGATGCCTGAAAAGCTCTTGAGTTTTTGAAAAGTGAGCAGCACACCTCCAAAGAACCCTTGAGTCAAAGAAGTCAAAGGGAAATCAGATAATACTTTGAACTGAATGAGTAATGAAGTTATATCTGAATTTGTGGGGTGCAGATAAAGCAGTGTTTAGAGAGCGAATATATTCCTGCAAATGCGTACAACAGAAAAGAAAGATTTAAATGGTTTTAGTTTCCACCTTCAGAGGAAATTAATCTTCAAGTAAGCAGAAGAAAGGAACCCAAAATGAACAGGGCAAAAATCAATGAAATAGGAAATGGGCAAGCTATAGAGGAAATAAATAAGCCGAAAAAAGTTGGTTTAATGGAAAGATCAATAACACCGAAAAATCTTCCGCTAGGCAAATAAAAAAAAAAAAAAAAAAAAAAGGAAAAACTGGCCAATATCATGAGTAAAGAGGGGACACCACTACAGATCCTACAGATATTTTAAGTATAATAAGGGAACATTATTAAAAACTTTATAATAATAAATTAACAACCAAGATGCAATGGACATGTTCCTTGAAAGCTACAATTGATCAGACTTTGCACAAGAAGATATAAGAAGCCAGAAGAGCCCTGTATCCATTAAAGAAAGGGCATTAGTAATTAAGAACTTTCCTACAAAGATGACTACAGGCCCAGATGACCTCTGGTTAATGTTCAAACATTGAAGGAAGAAGTAATACCAGTCTTACACAGATTGTTTCAGAGGGTGACGGAGGAGTGGACATGTCTCAGCTCTTGTCAGCGTAACTGAGATACCAAAATGAGACAAGGGCATAAGAAAAGAGAATTATAAACCAATATTCCTCATTAATACAGATGCAAAAACCCTTGACAAAGCATTAGCAAATTGAATCAAGTAATATGTAAAAATGACAGTGCATTGTGATTAAGTGGGATTTATCACAGGCATGCACGGTTGGTTAGACATTCAAAAATCAATCAATGTCATCGATCCCATTAATAGAATAAAGGAGAAAACCATATGATCATGTCAAAAGATGCAGAAAAAACCCTTGATAAAATTAAATACCCCCCCATGAAACGAACTCCCAGTAAACTGGAAATAGAAGGAAGCTATCCCACTGATGAAGGACATCTCCAAGGTCTTGCAGTTTACCTCATATGTAATGGTGAACTTGGCAAATGCTTTCCCCCTACGTTGAGAACAAGGCAAGAATATTTGCTCTCGCCACTTCTGTTTGATACTATACTTGAAGACCTAGGTAGGTAATAAGGAAGGAAAGGAAACAAAAGGTATGATTGAAAAGGAAAAAATTAAACTGTCTTTATTGATTGCATGTGTAGAGAATACTAAAGGTTTATAAATTAAAAAAACTAATAAAGATGCTAGATACAAGGCTAATGTGCAAAATCCATTGAATTTCTATATGTTCGCAATGAACATCTGGAAGATGAAATCTAGAGACCGTTACCATTTATAGTAACATGAAATTCATAAGAACAGCCTGGGATAAATGTAGCTAAAAATGCTTACCTTTACATTGAAAATTGCAAAACATCGCTGAAAGAAATGGAAGAAATATGTGGTAAGATAAACCATGTTTATGAACTGAAGGACTCTTACTGTTAAGATATTCTGCCCAGATTGGTCTTAGGAGTTAATACAATCCCAGTCAAATTCCTGTGAAGCTTTTTCCCTTTTCTTTTCTTTTCGTGGAAACTGTCAAGCTTATTCTAAAATTTATATGGAAATGCAAAGGACCTAAGATAGCAAAACTTACAAAATTTAGCAGAGGAAGAACTAAGTTGGAGAACTTAACCCTTTGATTTCAAAATATACTGTAAAGCTACAGTAACCAAGACAGTGTGGTTTGAGGATAGATAATAAGATAATGGAACCGTGTAGAGACCAGAACAGTTAGGAGAGGGATGGGGAGGCCGTGTTTATAATACACATACCTGAGGAAGGACTCCTGTCCTGGATGCATACAAACGCGTGTAACTCAGTATCACCGAGACACAAATGGACACAAGATCCAGACATATTACAACAGAAGGTAGACAGATGGCCCATAAGCCCTTGAAAACGTAGGCAACATCATTAGCCACCAGGGAAACACAGATTAAACTACAGCGAAGTGCCATTACTCCGTACGTACCAGAATCGCTGAAATTAAAACAATGGACAGTGCTGAGCATTGACACATACGTTGAAAGGTCTTCTGCGGGGCTGGGGGAGATGCCAAGTGATAACCAGCACTTTGGAAAACCGGCAGTTTCCTGGAGCACTAAACATGCATCTACCCTCTGATTTAACAACTCCGTTCCTGGATGTTTACGCAGGAAAAATGAACGTTTATGTGCACACACTCACACACACACACACGAATACTTGTGCAGAATGTTCGTAGCAGCTTCATTCACATTAGCCCAATCTAGCGACAACTCAAGTATCTACCAGCCGGAAAAAGGATAAAAGGATGACAGTTGGCCATTCAGTGACCATGTGGATGAATCTTACAAATATCATGTTGACCAACAAAAGCAAAATGCCAAGAGTACATGAGGCCTGAGTTCATTTAGTGAAGTTTTAGAACTGAGAGAGTTAATCAGCACTGATAGAAATCACAACGGTTTCCTCTGGTTTCCCCCAGCAGCGCAGGATTCCTGGGGGAAGGGCGGGTTCTGTGTTGATAGGGGTGTCGATCCCACTGGTGCGCTCATTTGTCAAAGCTCATTAAACGGTATGATTAGATCTCTGTGTCCCACCTTATATAAATTATACATCAACAAAGTAAAAAAAAAAAATTTTTTTTTTTTAAATACTGGCTAAAAATACTTGGAATCCAAAAAACAAACCAGAGTCAAAACACAAACCCAGACTAAGTGGAACACTGGGACCCCCTTTTCAAATGTGTTTTCTTTGATCTTCAACTTGCAAGTCCTTCTCAAGTAGGTGGGACAGAAGGAAAGTTCACCCCCGGCAGTGAGGCTAAGGGGAGAGCCCTCTGAGAAAAGGGCTAGTCCTCCCAGAGGGCTCTGTCCTCAGGGTCAGGCGGGTGAGCGCCCACTCCTGCCCTGCTCCAGGGCCCTCGAGCTGAGCTCTTGAGATCAGCTCAGGTCATGATCCCAGGTCAATCCCAGGATTGAGCCCTGCATCAGGCTCCATGCTGAGTGTGGTGGAGCCTGCTTAGGATTCTCTCTCTCCTTCCTCCCCCTGCCCCTCTCCCATGTGCATGTGCGTGCCCCCCACCCCCCACCTGCCCCCTCCCCCTCTGGAAGAAAAGTAACAGCCAAGGATCTAAACAGTATAATTTTTATGGTCGGAATTAACATTTCTTTACCAGGAACCCAGAGAGGGGAGAATAGGTAGACTTTGGAAGAAATCACACTGCCATCCACATCCACGCACGTGCACGCAAGTGGGGGCATCCCACGTCCACACCACGGGCACTGGCAAATGCCCAGTGCTAACCACATGACGTTTTCATCTGAATAGTAAAGTTACAATCAGGTGCATGCATTAAAAATTTTCAGCACACTGGTGTGCCCTGAGAGAAGCGTGCCGTGACTTAGTGGCAGGTGTCAGACAGCTGGCTGCGAGGCGCACGGCCACAGGCCAAGGAGCTGGTCCCTGTCCCTGGCCTGTGGGTCACAAGCGTAGCCCCTAACTGGGTAAAGGCCACGTGGGGTCTCTCTGTATTATTTCTTAGAACTGAGTGGGAGAGTGCGGCTGTCTCACAGTCAAGTCAAAAAGAAAACCGACACAGTCCCTCATTCCTGGGTAGTCAGCGTCTACGCAGTGGTGTTTGTACGGGCATGATGTTGTCAGGGCTCACCAAAGGCGAGCCACCAGCCTGTAAGCCAGGAGGTGTGTGAGGTAGGAGACGCCTTGGCTGGTCGAGAGCAGGGACCCGGTGACACCGGACGCCGTGGTATTTGGTGCTGTCCGGTAACCAACACGTGCTTTGACCTGTTGCCCCAGGAGTTACCCAAAAGGCAAGTTGGAGAAGGTACAAAATGCTGTGCCCGTGGGCCTGTTCACTGTAGCACCTGCGAGTGAGGAGGGAGGCAGGTGGTCCGTGGGCCGCTGGTGAGCTTTTGGCTGTAGTATTTACCGGAAGACAGTACGTGTGGTTTTGCATCGTTTACCCGCCGGTTGGCTGCTTGGGAGAATAGGAGTGCGTGTGCACTCATGCGCGTGTGTGCGTGTGAGCACACACACACACACACACACACCCCTTTCCCCAAGCACACTCGCGTGTGCTTATGTTACAGACTAACACATCCGTGCAAGGATGAACCCAGAGCCCGTGGGGAAGGTCTGGCCTTTGCGGGGAAGGTGGGACACGACGGAGGGCGGGGATGCAGCCTGGCTTCTCCAGATGGGGCGGCTTTAATTTTTCACCCTGCGGAGTTATGTATTGCTTTACGTAATTGTGAACCCCAACTAAACCTGAATAGGAAAGCTGTCCTTAAAAAGCAAGAACAGAATTAAAACTTAAAAAATGAACCTAACTATATCTCGAGTTGGTGGCTTAATCACAAAGCCTCTCTGCTTCAAAGAGGCTTTCAAACAGTTTGAATGTTGGAGTGTGGAGTCCTGTTAGGATGTGTCTGAAGCACGAAAAGAGTTACAGAAAACCTGTGAAACTCTACTCGGTAACCAGATTGTTAGTAATCATGTTAGTGTTGTCTTGAAGCTAGTCCTTATATACATGTGCATTGAGATACGTATATTGCACTAAAACGCACCTATTAGGATAAAGCCAGTAAGTAATTACGATAATGTCGTAGGAGCTAAGATTTTTAACATAAGAGAGAATCAAGCACAGAATCAAAGGAGGAAGAGCCCTGTAATCTCAACTACAAAGACTCGGCATGAACCCATGCTGTGTTCCTCTCTTTGAAAGAAGTAGGAGCCTATCGTGGAGCCCTCTTTGCTGTAAATTATTGGCCCAGTGATGAGCTGGTGGGAGCCCACACCCCGCGGAGTCTCACTCCCTTCCCATTAGCGGGAGCTGGGCCTCCTCAGGAAAACCTGACAGGGGTCTGGGGCGGGGAGCGTTTCAGGAGGCGTCTGGAATGTGTAGTCGTGAGGGAAGCAGGGGGCCTCTCAGAGGAGGAGGAGGACTCCCAGCTGACGGGCTCCCACTGGCCGGTTGTGGCAAGATTGTCAGGAAGAATTAGGACGGCAGCGGCCTGAAGCGCCCCGAATGTGGGAGAGTCTGTGGCTTCGTCGTGATTCCTGCCTAGAACCTCACCGGCTGGCCTTCGGAGGCCGCCGGGGCTTTGCCTTGTAAACAAAAGGAAGATTCGAGCAGGTGTGGTGCTTTTCAGCTAATCGCATAGTTTCTGAGGGAAGAAGTGCGACTGTAGATGCAGAGGGAACAGGAGAACCGCACTGTCACCCTCGTGAAATGATGGGTGGGGGCGGCGCTCACCAGTGGCCCCAGAAGCCGCTGGAGCTGGCTCGCGGGGGGCTCTGTAACGGATGGATGCATCCAGCAGCGCCTGGACCAGCTAATCAATCATCCCATCACAGAGGGGGGACCACAGACACCGTGTGCCTCCCGATGTGAAGCGCGAAGGGCACACTCTGCCATCAGTTCTTGCAAAACACATCACGTCGGACTCCTGTCGAGCCTCCAGATCCAGGTGCCTGCTGGCAGGAAACACGGGGAAGGGGACAGAGGCCCGTCCTGCCACGGGAGCGCGGCTGCCGAAGCCAGAGTGTAAAACACCCACAGGACAGCAGGCACAGAGGAGGAAGAGAGGGAGGGAGCCCAGACATTTCCGGAGACCGGAGACCCTGGACATCAGAGGCCCGCGTGCACTTGTTTGGGGCCTGATTGGAACAACACAGCTGTGAAAAGGCACATGCCCTGGAGATGAAGGGACAGCATCTTAGGGTCTCGGCTGGGGCCCCATGGTCAAGGCCAGACCAGCAAGAGGAGGGCACCCAGGTTTATTTACTGTAAGTTTTACGCAGCACAGCTGCCTACATGGGGAAACGGAGGCCTGGAGGAAGGGTGCAGCCCAGTGTCATGTTCAGTTTGATGAAGGGGGGGGTCATACAGGATAGCACAGGACAAAGTGGGGGAGGCCTGTTCGACCAGGTTCCTGTCCCTGGTCCGCAGAGACACAGACGCTCCTTTCCTCCAGGTGGAGGGAAGGGACCTCTCTCGTGAGGGTCTAATGAAGTCCCACTTGTGGTAAGGTCAGACGGTCTCCATCCCCCTCCCCCCCCCCCCCCAAGCTCCTGGTGCTTGTCAGGCTCCTTCAGCTTAAAATCCATGCTCGGCCAAGGTGCCGCATCCTGGGGTGGTGTGCCCTGCCCCCCATCAGGGACGTGCTCCATTGCCATGGGGAATGACCGTTTGCACATGTGGTAATGGTCTTGTGATGAGGCTTCTAGAAATAGCCCCTAGCTCTAACAGAAACTATTTGTGGGTGAAATGTGATGTCTGGGCTTTTCTTTAGAATTTTCCAGCAGCATGTGGGCAGAGTGGGGGTCAGCAGAGGGAACAGGCTTGGCCACATATGCTCCCGGTGGACCCCGAGGGGTGCATATCAGGGTTCTTATTCTGTGCTTTCTACTTTGGGGGATTTTTGAAGAGTCTTATTTTAAAGTGTTTGTGAAAATCCCACTCCCTACGTTCCCTCTGTGTGTGTGTGTGTGTGTGTGTGTGTGTGTGTGTGTGTGTAGGCCTTGCCAGGAGAGGGAGCTGGGAAGGAGCAGCAGGGCCTAGAGATGTCAAGCATCCCGTGGGCTCGTCCTGGGGCTCCGACAGCTGGACTGACTACTCGGCATACTCCAGTGCCTGTGTCATTCCCTTACTTTATCTCATAGTCTTTCCACTCTTGTATTTTCTGCCAAGTCTGGGGATTCCCTAGAGCGTGGCTCGGAGGTGAATGTGCATTCTTTTGGTTCACGTTAGTCGCAGAGTGGCAAAAGTCTTACCGTCTCATTGGCAGAGGGGCAGGTGTAAGGAGGGGCTCAGGGTTGGTGGCCTGAGACCCTCTTAAACGTTTAGTCATGGGTGTGAGTGGTTGGGGGGCGGAGGGGGGGTGCTAGGAGAGTCTGTAACGTAGCGCTGGAGCCTAGCCCTCCCTCGTTATCTTTATATTTATCGTTTTCCGTTTACCCGCTGTGTGTGGACGCACCGTGCTGGCTGCTGGGGACACCCAGGTGGAGGGAAGGTGGGTCCTCATCCCCAGAAGCTCACAGCCCAGCCGGGTGGCTCTTAGACCTTGGCTTGCGTGCCCGTCGTCTCAGGAGCTTGTGAGGAGTGAAGGGTCCCGGGCTTTGCCACTGAGGGGTTCTGCTTCTGCTTCTGCTTCGTGTCGAGAACGTTTGCTGGTCCACCCGGGCCCCGTCCGCCCCGCAGTGCCAAGCACTGAGCGGGCAAGGGACACCGGCGACGCTAGGCCCGGCCGCCGGGAGCTCCGTGTTGGCGGGGGTGCGTGTGTGAGGCCCGCCGAGCCCACGTCCTCCCTTCTGTCTCCGGCACGACCTCGTGGTGGGTGGCAGTGGCCCTGATGTGTCTCTTCCCACGTGTCCAGGTAGCTGAGTCGCTGGGGAATCCCTGTCAAGGATACTGAACACCTGACATTTTGGACCAAGCAAATGTCCTTGGTTGCTTTGTGGTAGGAGGAGAGTGACTCCGTTCCCCCGCCGGGTGGACGCGGGTCCTGCGGGCCCTCGCCTGGAGCTGGCAGGTGTCGGCCGGGGGCCAGGCTTCCTTCCGCTCCCTTGGCTCCTTCTCCTCTGTATACTCCAAGGATGGGACCTGGAGAAGCCACTCCTCCTACGGAGGGGAGGCAGCAGTGGCCCTTTGGGAGTGGACTCGTGGCGTGCCACCTCCCGCAAGCCTGGCCTGGTCCGGGTCTCGGATGCGGAGGCCGCCCTTGCCAGCCGAGGAAAGGGAGGCCCGAGGGAGGCGGCCGTTTGTCTCCTCTGAAGAATCTCAGTGGGAAAGTGCTCTTGCGTCGTCGGCCTCGTCATTCTCTCTGGCATGCAGGCGCTGGCGCTGGGGACCCCGGGGCGCCCTGGGCAGCGGTGGCCCCGGGGCTCGGCTCTGGAGGCGGGAGGTCTGGGCTGAGCGGGACTGCGACCGGACGGAGGCTCAGGAGGGCAGGCCCCGGGACAGCAGCCTGCCCGAGTGGGGACGGAACGCTGGTCCCCACCCCCCTCCCCGGCCCAGCCAGCCGCGCTCAGCCGCTCTGACCGTTAACGCTCCTTGGGTCAAGTTCCGTCTACAGAGAGGACTGAGGCTTTGAGTTATTAACTGCCGTGATGTCATTTCTTGCTTCAAAGAAAAAATAATCAGGACCCACAGCAGGCTGTCTTTCCTTTTACTTTGCCAGGAACGTCCTTGACAAATGTAAAAGATGGTCGAGTTCATCCGCTTGGACAGGGCTCAGAGATGTTCCTGGAGTGTCGCTCCCAGGCCAGACGGTGACCCGTGGCCTCTCGGGAGGCCGGGTCCCCAGGTGTTCAGTGTTTAAATTCGGGACATGGGAGGGGCCGTGGCAAGGGCAGCTGAGGTTGGTGGCAGAGTAAATCCGCCTCCCAATGTGGTGCTGACTCTGCCCCCCACAGCACTTCAGGGCCTGTATCATTCATGAAGTTTAAAAGGATGTCTTTGATTCTGTCCGTAGAGGAGACAGGGCTTTGCGGACAGCTCAGTCCTTGTGATGTGAGCTCCTGTGTCGGTGGTGACAGGCGCCCCTGCCTGTGCTGGGGCGGGGCCTCTGTCCTGACACCCGCCAGTGTAGTTAAATCAGGCTTTTTGCCGGGACTCTTAACCCATCTTTGCTGGCGTGCCTGTTCTGTGCTTAGGGAGCAACCACTCTCTTTAAGGGCCAGAAGCAGACGTGGGTTGTAGAGAGCAGGTGGTAAAGAGGGGCAGAGAGTTCCAGAACTCTCTCCCAACATCCCTGGAGAGAATTCTTGCCTGTGAGCTTTGGGCGTGTGCAGCTCTTCGGGGAATGTTGACGCTTTTGTTGATTATTGACAATCCGGACCAATGGTTTGGCATTTGAAGAGACCTAGGAACACAGCCCTGTACTGAGGAGTGTCTTTTTGAAGTTGAAGACAGACCTTGGTCTGGGCGGCCGTGAGCTGTGATGGTTGATTCAGTGAGTCAGCCTGGCCGGGCCACAGTTCCCAGCTATTTAGTCAAACGTTGTTCCGGACGGTGCTGTGGAGGTGTTCCTGGATGGGATTAGCATCCAAATGCAAGTCCAGATTGGTGGACTTTGAATAAAGTAGGTCACTGTCCACAGTGTGGGCGAGCCCCCATCATGTCATTTGAAGCCTGAACAGAATGGCGACTGGCCTCCTGAGCAAACAGCAGTCCTGCCTTCCTGTCCTCAACTGCAGCTTTGGTTCTTCCCGGGGCCTTGCTGCCACCCTCCCCAGCAGATCTGGGCTCCCAGCCCCTTCTATCGCGTGAGCCGGTTTCTTAGAATCGGTCAGTCGTCCAGTCTCCGTGTGTGTGTGTGCACGTGCGTGTGCACATATCCTGTTGGTTCTTTTCCTACTGACAGTGCATCAGCCTAAGAATAAATGCTCATTAGGAGCTATAGAAATGTCCCAGCATTTTGTATTATTTTCTGTTATTTGTTTATTATTTTACTACATGGCTTTCAAATGTTCATTTCAGTTAGGAATTACGGACAGGCTAGAGCAACAGCCCACATCCCAGAGCTAGGAGGGACCGTGGGCCACGTCCCGTTCCCAGATCGGCCGTCCAGAGCCTGTGCCGGTCGGGTCGGCATCCCCCCGGGAACGTGCAGAATGAGCGTGATTGGCCATGACCTTTGTCATTTCACCATTTGGAATGTTCTCAGACGTGGACAGACACCTGCCAATAAGTATCTGGCGACAGATAATAGAGATTGGCATAGAGATAATAGATCAGTCACTTGGAGGCTGGCTGGCTGGGCACCAGGCTCGTTTAGGCTTCAGGCTTTGGCTGCGTAACGAAGTGTGATTTACGGTTCCGTCACCAGCCCATGCCCCGAGCCTGGGGGTGTGGGTGCGAATTTTAAAACGGCCGTGCTCCGCATGCCTGGTGGGTAATTGTGTATGTCGTGCGGCGGCCTGGCGATGAATATTTCAGAGGAAATCATAGCAGAGAGTTTGCTTGCATAGCTGAAGCCGGTGCACTCAAATCTGAGCAAAGAATGGAAACAATTCCTGTCATTCGAATGGCCTCAAAACTACATCTACATAAATACGTGTACGTAGGAAAATCTCCTGACACCAGAGGGCTATTCGTTTTTATTTCGGTGCCAAAAATTATAAGGAAGGCTTAATGATGCAATTAAAGGTGAAAAATTGTTCCCCTTATCGCAGTTTCTTGGTTATAAAAAGTATAAGGGAACCTGTTTCGTTGCCTTATTTTCTGCATTTCAGAAAGTGTGTGCCACGTGTCGGTAATCCGTGTTTGGCAAATCGTGCGGTCATTTTGAACTTCCATTCTGTCATCTCGTAAGCAAACACGAGGCCCGTGCGGAGCCTGAAATGCAGTTTTAAGAAACTCCTGATGTGCGGGGCGTCTGGATTTCTCTCTCTCCTCCAAGCGGTAGCCGAAAGGGGACAGGCGCTGCTTACCTTTGAGCGTCTCTCGAACATTAAGGCCGCTTCGAGAGAGAGCAGCCGTGCGTGCGAGGGGCCCTGCTCTGGGAAGGACGGAAAACAGAAGCGCTGAGAGAAGGTCATGGGCAAGACAGAGCAGTGAGGGGCTGCCTCGCGCCTGTGCGCGCGGGCCTGGGAGGAGACGCGGGGTCACGACCCAGGGACGGGGCTGCACCTGCAGCCACAGAGTCTGGATGACAGCCTGGGGCCCCACACTGGTCAGGGACATGGAGGTCTGTGGGCCTGCACACAGAGGAGTCTCTCTGGAAAAGACCATCTCCAATTAGTTCCTGGTCCATTTCTCTCAGTACGAAAGATCTTAAATGTACGGAAAAGTACGGATAACCCTGAGGAATACCTACTACCTAGCTTGGTCGGACCTGCAAGTTATTTTTTTAAATTTTTGTTTCAGATCTTTTATTTCTGATTTAGAGGTCGAAGGGAGCCTATACCACTGAATCTCCCTCTCTTCCTCTCCAGAAGTAACCACCGCTTTGAAGTTGATTTTATCATTTCTAAGTATCCTTTAGTATTTTTGCCATACGTTTGTACGTGTGTCTGTAATAAATAATACGTAGTATCCCAATGAACATTCTGAAACTTTTATAAAAGGCATCACACTTAAAAATTCTTTTGCAATATGCTTGCCGTGTTCCACTTCCTGTTTTAATATTGACTGAATTTGGCAGGTGTAGCTGTGTTCCACTTTGCTCATCCTTTGGAGTTTCACGTTCTGTGAATGTGCTATAATTCACCATTCTCCTATTGAAAGACCTTTGAGTTACTTGGAAGTTTTTTTGAAATTGCAAACGGTGCTCCATCTAACATTTTTGTACACGTCTTCTCACATCCGCCTGTAGGAGATGCTCCGTTTAAGAAATTTCTGGTTTACAGGATGTGGACGTCAAGACGTTACCAATTTGACTTCCAAAGCGGCTGCACACACCCCCTCCCGCCCGCCACCAGCATTTGCGAGAAGAATCTCTTTCAGCTCATCTTTTCTCCCATTCTCTGCGTTCCTTGTAATTTCTAGTTTTTGCCCAAAAACCATGAACTGACTTCTCACTTTTACTCGTTTTGCTCTGCGTGTCCCTGTTGCAGTGAGTATGAACAGCTCTTCCTGTTTTTACTGACCAGTGTTCATATCCTTGACTCATTGTTTTATGAGGTAGTTTGTCCCTTTATTTTTGATTCTTAGGGAGATATTAAAAAATATTTAATATTAAAAAATAATGTTAAAAAATATGTATGTATTTTTCTGGGTACTAATCATATACCAGTCATATATGCACTCCAAATATCTTTTGATAGTCTGTGACTTGCACGTTGTCCTTAATTATAGTGCCTTTGTCAGGTACCACTTTGAAATATTTGTGTTGTCGAATATATTGATTTAAAGAATTTGTGCTTTATCCTTGTCAGATTTTGCTTGGTAATCCACCTTGAATTTAGCTTCGTGTATGGCGTGAGGTAGGGATCTGATTCCGGTTTCTTCCGTGTGGATAGCTAGTGGTCTCAGTGCCACACTGGATAATCCATCCTTCCCTTGTTGATCTGCACCATCACTCCTCCGTCAGGGAACACCCACGTTAGCATGGGCGTCGTCTCAGTCCTCTGTTCCACTGGCCCATCCGTCCTGTGCCCAGAACACATGGTCTTTCTCAGCCTCACAAAGCATCTGGATATCACACGTAAATCTTCACCTTATGTGTAATGTTTGGCGTTGTCTCGCTGTTCTCGCTGTTCTCGGCCCTTGCCCTTCAGTGTCAGCCTTAGAATAAGCCTCGTATGCCACAGAAAGCTCTGGAGTTTTTGTTAGAAACACATTGAATTCGTAAATTAAAGTGGAAGTCAATGGACATCTTTTCAATACTGAATCTTGTTGTCCATGAACCTGTATGACTCTCCTTTAAGTAGCTTTTCTCTCATGTCTTTCAGAGAACTTCTGCATCTTCTCCGTTAACCGCCTGCACTTGTGATGCGATCTTGGGTGCCCCCATCCCTGTCCCCGGTGACGGTTCTGCAGGGATGGGATCCACACCCCCAAGGGCTCCCTGCCTGCCTGTGGTTTTGGCCCGTCTTAATGTCCTTTCACCAGCTCTGCCTGGTGTTGGGGGGGGGGGCGCAGCACTGAGAGCTGGGGGTCTCCCAGGAGCCACATGGGCTTTCTTCTCCACGCAGCTTTCTTTGGGAGCAGGTTCTGAGGCTGGTGTATTAGACTCTGTTCACCGGAGGCAGTGAGATCTTAGAACCTGGAGATTCCAGCCGTCTGATCCGATTGAATGGGATGTGAGTGTTATTTTGGTCATTTCCAAGTGCGTCTGGGCTCTTACATGAATCGTCTTCCTCAGCTGGAGAGATTTCGGATTTTTACAAGGATGTGTACGATTACTAGTGTTTCTCCTTGACCTCCAGAATTCCCTCTTCTCAGAATCCTGACTTTATTCCAAGTGAGCATTTCAGGAAGAAACTCGTTTTCTGAAGAAGTAATGGGCCACCACGGAGCCTGTCCAGACGGAGCCCGGCACTCACTTGTGGCTGTTCTGTCGGCCTGAGGTCACCGGGCTCCGTGCCCCCAGCGGGGCTGCACGGTGCAGGGACCAGACGCTTTCTCCGGGGGTTTATGCGGCGGAAGTCGTGCATCCCAGGAGCGATCAGGTGCCATTCCTCGGCGGTGGCCTGGAGGTCCCTCAGGTTCATCACCTTCTGATCCTGCCCTCACGGAGGTGGGGACGGGCCCCAGGGAGTCCTGCAGTTGCAAGTGACGTGCTGCCTGAGTGCTAGGACGCCCTGCGAGGACAGGGCGGGTAGTTGTGGGGGCACCCGGTGAGCACGGCTCTGACCACAGTGGGGAGAGGCCCACGACCACAAGTGTGGTCAGCGGCTCGCCTGTGATTTGTCCGGTTTGTGTCCAGGGTCCAGACCCTGTGCCGGAGGCTTCTTGAAGATGGACGCCTTCGGCTCCCGTCCCCAGCAGCGCAGGGTTCCGGGGCAAAGCCCTCGAACACCTGGACCGTCCCAGGGGGCGGGGTGGTGGGGGGGGTGGGCAGAGGTGGAAATTCAGCTCTGAGAGACTGGGAGTCCTGTCGGCCATGAGCGCCGTGTGTGGGTAGAGCAGGGCTCAGGTGGTAGGCGGACCGTGCACAGGGCCTGAGGACAGCATAGCACCCGCCCTGCCGAACAGAACACGACCCGATGTAGCGAGGGCCAAGGTGCCTCCCGACCGTGGCCCCTGTGGTCAGGGGTGCCGCTCGCAGCTGGCTCGGTCGTGTCCGCAGCCCCGCGGTGTGACCCAGGCGAGCCGCTCAAGGTCTCTGCCCGTCTTCTCATCTGTAGGAGGGGAGCCAGCGCGGGCTGGGCACGGGGCCGGGAGGCAGGGCAGCAGACAGGAGTGCAGGCCCCAGAGGAGGGGGACACGAGCTGCCGCACCTGATCTGGCAGTGGAGAGGGGCTGCAGCCGGCCAGAGGCCCGTCCCCACTCACACGGTGTCCCCAGGGCCCGGGGAGCCACCTTCCAGAGCCTTCCCTCTTGGCCAAGAGCTTCCCTGGCCCAGCACCCTGGTCATCCAGCCCCTCCCCCAACCTCACCCAACCCCCCAACCCCCCCCCCCCACCCCGTCCCCTGAGCCAGGGACGCCTTTCCAAGTCACATCGCCTTCCCTTCCAGAGCTCAGCTCCTCCTTGGGAAATGTCTGGCCGACCCGCTGACTTTGCCCCGGTCAGGAGGGCCCTGATTGCATGCATCAGACCCCGAAGGTGGTGGACACCCCTCTGTGCTGAGTGGGCTGCTGCCACTGAGACCCAGCCTCCCGACCGTGTCCCGGGGGACCGACGGTAG
The DNA here is from genome assembly GCF_046562875.1 of Panthera onca. NCBI lineage: Eukaryota > Metazoa > Chordata > Mammalia > Carnivora > Felidae > Panthera > Panthera onca. Next base: position 138,662,084 of record NC_138345.1, read on the forward strand.
TGCGTGCCTGTGTTAAGCTTCGTGGAAGCCGGAGCTGGTTTTCCATTACGATACGAATTTTTTATTTATTAATTTGCTATTGTGATATAATTTACCGAGTCAGCAAAAACAAGTAATCCACTGAAGCAATGCTGTAAAACTCCGTTTTCCCCTAGCACAGTGCCCTCTGGAAGTGTGGCTGTTCGGCCTTCTGCTGGACCCGGGGGGTCTTGTGGGGCTGCAGCTGTCAGAGCCTTGGAGTCCCGGGGGGGCGGCCCTGGGCCCGCCTCACACTGACGTCCGCATTCCTTTACATCACAGGCCCTTAAGCAAATTAAGTGTGTAAACAGGGTTCCTTAGAGAAGCCTACGTTCTGGAGCATCCCTAAGTAGTCCTGGAAACCTTCTTTTCTCAGCATTGCAATGCTGATTAGCAGTCTTACAGTCGGCAGAGCCCTCATGTCTTCTGTATGTGGACCAGTCACCTCCAGCATCTGGAAAGAAAAAGGCGTGTGTCTTTAGGTTTGCTCCCAGAGGCCCACCTGCCCGTCTCCCCGGTGCATCCAAGTGAGTGGGTTTGGGTGTGTGTAACTTCATACAGTCGTTGCTCCTGCCGTGGGGCTTGTGACAGAGCTTGGAGGGGAGAGGGGGCCACGGAGAGAAGAGGCCCCTAGGACAGCGGGAGAATGGTCGGGTGAACAGGAGGGACAGTGTGGCAGACGCCCCCTGGGAGGAGGGCCGGGTCAGCTGGCTGCTGGGAGACACAGGAAAGACCTCGAGGAAAGAATACGGCTGAGAAAACTCAGCCAGTACCCGCTGCTGGGGTAGCAGTGTGTGCAAAAGTGGGGGTGAGGCTAGAAGGGTCTGGTGTTTGGGGAGAGATCGAGAGGGTCGAGTGTCAGGCAGGAGGTGGGACAGGGCCCGTGATACCAGAGGATTGTGGCACGTTAAGTAGTTTGGACGTTATCCTAAAAGCAGCGGACGCTTAGAAACCACACTTGTGACGAGACAGGAGTCCGCTTGGTTAGAGAGGGTGGCCTGGTTACAGGGGGGAGGCAGGCTGGAGGCCCAAGTGCAGATGGAAGGTCAGTGGGGCCACGGAGGCTTTAGCAGCATTTCGCCAAGTGTGCACTGTTAGTTGGTTTCAGTTCCAACACGGACATTTCGCGTATTTATTTATTTTTAAATGTTTATTTATTTTGAGAGAGCTCCCACAAGGAGGGGAGGCGCCGGGAGAGTGGGAGAGAGAATCCCACGCAGGCTCCACACTCAGCCCAGAGCCTGATGCGGGGCCTGATCTCACGAATCCGTGAGATCGTGACCTGAGCTGAAATTAAGAGTCAGATGCTGAACTGCCTGAGCCCCCCAGACGCCCCTCCCAGCACAGATATTTTTAGTTTTAATAGTTACGTTGATTTAAAGAAACTAATGGGGCAGTGCGGTGGACTTAGGTGTCACAGAGCACACAGAAGCATGCTGGTGTAATTATTTTTTGTCAAGTTAAAAAAATTTTTTTAACGTTCATTTTTGAGAGAGACAGAGCATGAGCAGGGGAGGGGCAGAGAGAGACAGAGACAGAGTGTGAAGGAGGCTGCAGACTCTGAGCTGTCAGCACAGAGCCCAATGTGGGGCTCGAACCCATGAACGGTGAGATCATGACATGGGCGAAGTTGGGCACTTAACTGACTGAGCCACCCAGGTGCCCCTGGTGTAATTGTTAAAAACATAACCACAACGGAAAGGATGCTGTCATTGGCCAGAAATCATGAGAAAATGGAACTCCAGAGAGAAGAGGGAAGACATCAAATCTCCCCAGGGGATCCTGCCAGTTAATTTCTAGGGTCTGCAGGAGGGTCTGTGTGAGCCGCAGGCCAGAGACAAACCCCTGGAGACTGTTCAGAGACTAAGCAAGTGCTGGTGTTTGCCTTTCTTGGCCTTGGCCATGGAAGGCAAAGAACAAAGAAAGGAAATACCTCCCTTCAGAGATGCCACCATAGTCCGGGATTCATGTGGGTTTGGAGCCCTAATTTATGTGACTTACTTGTCCTAAAGTTTCAAGCGGAAAATTTAGTTGAAAGTAATCTTGAGATAATCGTGTCCTTAGGTTCAGGTAGAAGTAAATACAATTTTTTCCCCCAAAGAAAACCATTTTTGATGCAAGCTTCAAAGAATTCCAACAGATAAAAGTTCCCGGCATCTTAAGCTCGAAAAGGGGCAAAACCACGAAGGAACAAGGAAGCTGGCCACAAAGAGCAAAAATTACCAGAGAAAACAAACTTCAGAGAGACCCGCAAAGACTGCAGCCTGTAGGGTTATCTGGGATGTGCGTGACCGTAAGCTCACTGTGCCCAAAGTCGTGGAAAGGAGCATACCAGACACAAGAACGAGGAAATCTGTAAGGCACGTTCGAAAATGGGCTGGACGAGCCGCCCAGGAATTGTGATACGTCGAAGAGCTGCCCAACGAGCCAGAAAGTACCTCTCCCAGGGAGACCGAGCTCAGTGACACAGAATAGTGAGACGATCCCGCCCCTGCCCGGTCCAGCTCCTGAGAAATTAAAGAGAATGCAGAGGGGCAAGGGATGATGTCCCCAAGATTGATGGGAGCCCCCAACTCTGGGGACTTGGAGTGACTGATGGATCTCTAGCGGGACATAGAGCGTATGGCAATGGGAATTGCAGAACTCCCAAGACCGAGTGTCTCACAAGCAGGCAGACAGAAGGGTTAGGTTTCCTGCGAAGGAGGGACAGGCGGACTGGGACATCAAACAGCGGAGGCCGGATGATGGTGCGGTAACATCTTTAAAAATGAGAGCCGACTTAGCCTGCTGTATCCAGCAAAACTACCTTCTGGGAAAGAGAAGGATGTAAAGACATTTTTAGACAAAGGAAAACCGACAGGGGTCCCTACTGGAAGACCTTCTCGCTAGTGGAGCTTCTGACGGCCGTTGCAAGAAGGATAGTGATTTCAGAAGAGTCTAGATGCAAGAAGGAATGATGGTCCGAAAAAGGCAAGGTCATGAGTAACTCTAAACACTGCTGTATACAACAACAACGAAAAGGATATCTGAACTTGTAATGTTACAAAGTCAAGGTAGAACTGGAGTCTTGGCCAGTAAGAGCATCTTGCAGGGGGACGTCTCCGGTGTGCCTCTAGCGAAGATACTCCTCACTTGTGTATTGCTTGGGAAGGTAATAGAGACCACGAGTAATCTTGGACCCCAAGTTAAATATGCACGTTAGTCTTTGTAGAGTAACTATTAAAATAATAGGAACAGTTCAGTAACTTCCAGAATAGTTGGGGCTGGGGCTTTGGCATAAAGGCGGAAAGTAACTCAGTCCAGTTGTAGACAAGAAAGAAAAATAAAAGGAAAAGTGGAATACGTACACATTTCAAAATAAGAGGATGTAAATTAATCTGAATATATCAGGAATCACATTCAGCAGGGACCCAACTCCACAGGGACCATGTCTGGGTTTTTTTCAAATCCAGTATCGTACTAGTTATAAGAGAAATATAAAGACACAGAAAGGGTACAAGTAAAGGGTGAAAACCACATGCCAGGAAAATCACATCTCAACAACTAGCAACAAACTATCAGAAATTAAAATTTTTAGTGGCGCCTGGGTAGCTCAGTCAGTTAAGTGTCCGACTCTTGATTTCGGCTCAGGTCATGATCTCACGGTTCGTGAGTTTGAGCCCCGCGTCAGACTCTGTGCTGACGGCATGGAGCCTGCTTGCAATTCTTTCTCTCCTTCTCTCTCTGTCCCTCCCCTGCCCCCTGAATAAGTAAACTTTAAAGTTTTCAAAACACCATTTTTATTTTTAAATTTAATTATTTATTTTTATCAGGTACAATTACCATAGTGTTATGTTAGTTTCAGGTGTACGATATGTTTCAGCAATTCCGTGCGTTTCTCGGTGCTCTTCGGGATAAGTGTGCCCTTCATCCCTTTATTTCGCCCGTCCTCCCCTCCTCCTCCCCTCTGGCAGACACCAGTTCTTTGCATTCGAAGTCTGGATTTTTGTCTCTTCTTATTCTCTGTTGTTCTTTGCTCTGTTTTTGAAATTCCACGTGTGAATGAAATCATGTGGTGTTTGTCTCTGACTTACTGCACGTAGCATAATACTGTCTGGCTCCGTCCGTGTTGTGGCAGGTGTAAAGATCTCATTCTTTTCTGTGACCGAATAATATTCCATCGTGTATACATACCACATCTTCATCATCTGTTCCTCTGTCGATGGACGCTTGGGCTGCTTCCGTATCTTGGCTGTTACAAATAACGCCGCAATGAACATAGGGGTGCCTGTGTCTTTTTGAACTTGTGTTTTTGTTTTCTTTGCAGAGCGGATTACTGGATCATCTGGTAGTTCTTACTTACTTTTTGAGGAACCTCCATACTGGTTTCCACCAGTTTGCATCCCCACAGTGCTCTAGGGTTCCTTTTTCTTCACGTCCTCGCCAACACTTGTCATTCTTGTTTTTTTTTTTTAATTATTATTTTTTTTATTTTAGCCGTCCTAACCGGTGTGAGGTGGTATCTCACTGTAGTTTTGACTTGTAGTTCCCTGATGCTTAGTGATGGTGAGTGTCTTTTCATGTGTCTGTTGGCCATCTGGATGTCTTCTTTGGAGAAATATCTATTCAGGTCCCCTGCCCATTTTTACTTGGGTGATTTGTTTTTTTGTTTTGTTTTGTTTTGTTTTGTTTTGTTTTGTTTTGTTTTTTGGGGTTTTTTTTTTTTTTTGGTATTGAGTTGTATAAATTATTTATATATTTTCGATTTTAACCTCTTATCAGATATGTCATTTGCAAATATCTTCTCCCAATCAGTAGGCTGCCCTTTTTGTTTTGTTGATGGTTTCCTTCTCTGTGCAGAAGCGTTTTATTTTGGTGTACTCCCAATAGTTTAATTTTGCTTTTGTTTCCCTCACCAGAGGAGACATATCCAGAAAAATGTTGTTATGGCTGATGTCAAAGAAACTACTGCCTATGTTTTCTTCTAGGAATTTTAGGGTTTCAGGTCTCACCTTTAGGTTTTTAATCCATTTCGAGTTTATTTTTGTTCAAAACACTATTTTTTTAATAGTGTCAAAAAATATCAGCTGCTGTGGGAAAATCAAGCAGAAGACGTTTAACAGATCTGTATCCTGAAAACTATAAAACATTGCTAAGAATAATTAAAGAGCTAGGTCATTGGTAAGCTATACCATGTTCATGAGTCGGGACTCTCAATATTGTTAAGATAATAATCACTCCAAATTGATATATAGATTCGATGCAATTCCAATAAGTCCTAGCAGGCTTTTTGGAGAAATTGGCAAACTGGTTGTCAAGTTCTTGTGGAAGTGCAAAATACTTAGAAAAGACAAAACCAACTTTGATGAAGAACAAAAACAATAGAGGAGTAGCACTACCTGGTTGTTAACTCAGTGGACAGAGCATAGTCTTTTCAACAAACTACCGGAACAGGTAGATATCCGTGTGCTTGCACATGGACTTCCGCTCCCACCTTATGCCATATGCATATAACATATGCAAAAGTGAACTCAAACTGTATCACAGACCTAAATGTAAAGCTTAAAACCATTTTAGAAGCAAACCTTTATGCCCTTAGGTTAGGCAAAGATTTCTTAGAAATGACACCAAAAGCAGTATTCATAAAAGAGCAAAGTAATAGATGAACTACATCAAACTTTAAAATTCATGCTCCTCCAGAGTCAATATCGAGGGTAACAGACGAGTTATAGACACAGAGATGTGTTTGTAAAGCACATAGCTGATCAAAGACTTGTATTTAGAATATATAGAAAGTTACTCAAGTCTCAACAATGAGAAACAAACAATCCATGGGAAAAACTTGGACGCTCCACCAAGAATGTCATATAAGCACATCAAAGGTGTTCAGAATCATCAGTCATTAGAGGAATGGTAATGTGTAAATCAACACCATGGTGAGATCCTACCACTTGCCTATGAGAGTGGCCAACATTAAAAATACCATTTCACATGTGGCCTCTGGGGTGACCGCCCCGGAAGGCCACCTGCTGCTGGTGGGGCTGTGCAGCGGTGCAGCCACTTTGCAGATAGTTTGGCCGTGTCTTCTGAGTTAAAATACTGCCACCGTGTGATCCAGCCCTTCTCCTCCTCGGTATTTATCCCGGCAAAATGAAGGCATCTAGCCATAGAAAGACTTGTCCACAAACGTTCACAGCAGCTCAGTTTGTAATCAAACCGGAAACAACTTCGTGTCTATCAACAGGCAGACAGCTCTGGCGAACAGACTCTCTAAGAGAGCCGTGTTTCTGAGCAGTTACAGGCAGTGGCCACGCGGTGACATGGCCACATCTCAGGGCAATAGTGCCGCGTGCAGGTAGCCAGACAAAAGTACATGCCATATGGTTCTATCTGTACAGAAGCAGGGGAAGGGTAAACTCGTGTGTAGGACAAAAGTAGGTCAGTGATTGCCTAGAGACTGAGAGGGACGGAAGGAGAGATCACAGAGGGCACGGGGAAACTTGCGGGTGATGGATGTGTTTCCTCTCTTGAGCGTGACGGTGGTTTCACAGGTGTAGACACGTATCGAAACCTGTGCGATATTATACTTTCAATATGTAAGTTTATTGTATGTCAGTTCTACCTCAAAAAAAGCTGCCTAAAATAAACAACCCGACAAGAGTAGATGTGTAGTATGGTCGCACCACACTCCTGTCCCCCTCTCCAAAGGCTTAAAGGCAAAAGCATTGGTTGACATAAAGGAGATCGTGTATATTGATATTGTTCAGTACACCAGGAAGATAATACGGTTGAAAATTTGTATGCGTCTGATAACGTGCTTTCCAAATACATAAAACAAAGATCGGCAGAACCTTGAGGAGACATCAAATCCGGTGTTGTAATGGGATTTTTAACACCCTTCTGTTATTGATAGTATGTAAGATGACAAAATCAATCAGGATTTATAGGAGATCTGAGCAACACTATTGATTAAATTTATCTTATGGACACATACAGGACATTGTATCCAAGAACTCCAGAATATATACTCTTACACACACCTGGTGACGATAGCTGGCATTTACCTACTATTTACTATGTTCCAGGCGTTATCCTAAGTACCTTACGTTGTGTGATTTGTTTAGTCTATAATATTTCACAGATGAGGACACTGAGGCACAGGAAGGCCAGTAACTTTGTCTTGGTCACACAGCTAATTAGTGGCAGACCCAGGGTTTAAACCCAGGCACTCTGGCCCAGTCCCGTTCTTGATTGCTCAGTGTGCTGCCTTAGGGGGTGTGTGTGTGTGTGTGTGGAAACTAATTGTCCTCCCCTCGCAAAACCAAATCTAAGCAAACAAAAGAATCAGCATCGTGTAAATCACATTCTCTTATGACACAGTTGAGTTACAAATCAATGATCAAAGGAACCTAAAAAGACAAAACAAGGTAAAAACGAACCACATATGTTTATAGATTTAAAAAATGCTGATAAGTAAGCTATGATTGAGGCAAGTAAATCACAAAATGAGGGAGAAATTTCTTAGAAGTTAAGGATAGTAAAGATACTATTCAGCTGTGGAATATAGCTGAAGTGGGGCTCATAGAGGAAAGTTTATAGCCTTAAATGCTTGCTTGTGTCGGAAATGAAGAAAAGCCGGATATTAACTAGCTCATCATCTGTCTTATCTTAAGAGAAAGGACCAAATGACCTAAATGTAATTCGAAGCCACTCTGCATTTGTGTATGTTAGAAAATACCGACAACAAAAAAACAGCAACTCAGTAGAAGAAAGGCTGTAATGAAGATAACAGTGGACGTGAATGAAACATATAATATTAGCAGATGTAAAATGGAACCAGAAGGTTGCTTGTTGAACAACACGAAAGTAACGGACTTTGAGCAGGATCTAGAATGGAGAGGAGGAAAGGCCTACGTAAACGTGGTATTAAGAACCTCCAGCAGGGGGCGCCTGGGTGGCTCAGCGGGTTAAGCGGGTTAAGCTCAGGTCATGGTATCGTGAGTTCAAGTCCCGAGTCGGGCTCTGTGCTGACAGCTCGGAGGAGCCTGCTTCGGATTCTGTGTCTCCCTCTCTCTCTGCCCCTCCCCTGCTCATGCTGTCTCTCTGTCTCTTAAAAATAGATTAATCATTAAAAAACTTAAAACAAATCTCCAGGAGGATGCCCCAGTGCCTCTCTTTCCCTCCTTCCTAACACACGCTAGTCAGCCCTCCTGTCAGCCCCTCTGCATGGCCACGGCCAGTACTCCTTGTCCCTTGCTGTCTTGACCCTTGACCCTCTCACGTTCCTGTGTCTCCTCCCACCCCTTCCCCCCACCGTGTATGTTTCCTGCCTGGGCCACAGGCCAGCCGTCTGCACTCTGGACTGGACGCCTGACGGGTGTCTTCGGCTCAGCACGTCCACACAACAGACTCACAACCTCCCACCAAAACACTCCCACAAACTGCCACAAACCTGGCCTCGCCTTGGGAGATGGTAGCTTCCTCCTTCTGGTCGTTCAGGCCAAACACGTTGGGTGTATCCTTGATTCCTCCTCTCCTCGCCCATAGTGTCCTTATCAGTAGCATATTTTCATGGCTCAACCTTCAAAACTTTTCTAGAATTTGATCTCTTCTCCGAAGCTGTGCTGCTACCCCCTTGGCCTGCATCACTCACCCCTCTTGATTTTATGATTTCCGCGGTCTCCTGGCTGATCTCCGTGGGTCTGCCTTTGCCTACCCTGCCGGATGCCGAGTCTGTTCTGCGCGCACCAGCCAGAAGCATCCTTTGGGAGCACGGTCTTTCCTCTGCTGGGAGCGTCCAGAGTTCATGAGAACAATCCAGTGACCAGGGCGGCCATGGGGATCTGGACCTTCCCCCAACGGCGGCTTGTGCTTGCTCACCTCACTCTCCCCTGCAGCCACGCTGATCTCTTCACTGCTTCTGGAATGTGCCGGGCAGTCTGGAACCTCAGGGTCGTCTCGTTTCTCCCCCCACCCCATCCACGTGGCTTTCCCTTCTTGGGTCTGTGTTTAAATGTCACCTTAGGTGATAGATCAGATCACTGTATTTAAATTGCAGACCAGCCTGCCCCTTCCCCAGTATTTCGCACCCCTCTTCCTCACCTCACTTTTTCCAGAGCATGTCACCATCTCTTACCTTATTTATTTAGTAAACAGGTAATAGGAGTCGTGCGGGTATCACACGGGAATCTGTGGCCGTGGCCCCTTGAAAGCCAAGTGTTGGGAGCCCCGATCCGGGAGTTGACCGTGCATGCCTGAACTAAGGCCCAGGCACGGAAGGAGGGGCCGAGCTGAACCCACAGCGGGCAGGGGGGCGTTGGCCGGTGAGGAGCCTCCCCTCCCCGCCCCCACTTCCAGCGGGCTTCGAGTCCCTGGTAGCGCCCTCGCCCTCCGAGGAGCGGGGGCCACTCTTCGGCCACGGCCAGTGACCGGCGTCCGAGGGCAGGTTCCCTCCCCGGGTGGCTGTGCAGCAGGAGCTGGTCTGCCTTCCGCTACTGCCGGTCGTCCTGTCAGGAGGGCCAGCGAACCACCGGCTCCTCTCGGAAGCCTGTGCTTATGTCAGGGAGGCGGGAATGTCAGAATCACGGCCTTCGGGCTGCGTGAGCCTGGCCTGGGGTGGCAGCCGTGGTCCTGCCGGGCACTGACCGCCCCCGTGTTCTCTCTCGCAGTCCGAGCCCGAGGGCTTCTCCCACTTCCACTTGTACGTGTGCGCTGCTTTCCTGGGGAGGTGGAGGAAGGAGATTCTAGAAGAGCGGGATTTCCAGGTAAGTAAATGCCCTTTCGGGGGGGCCTGAGCTTGATCCTGTCTGGGAGGTTTAGTGAGCTGAGTCCACAGGGCTGTTTGTGCCAGGGCTTTGGGCCGGGCGCTTGTGGTGAACCGCTGACCTGCTGTCGTGGGAAGGCTGTCACAACCAGGAAAGCGCGCAGACCAAGGTCACCCGTGGTCACCCGGGGCCCACGCCACACCGTGCGTTCAGAGATGCCGCTGTCCCCCAGGCTCCCGGAGGCCCTTCCTGAGCCCGTGTGTATGTGTGTCCTCAGCAGTGGGGCCCCAGGGGCGGCTGCAGGGCTGTGATGGGTTAGGGCAGGTGCTGGCCCACGAGCAGACAGCCTGGGCACCTGGGCACCGGGCGGCTGTGTGACCCTGGCACGTCGCTTAGCCTCTCTGGGCCAGTTTCCTCCATGACTTAGTGGGAGCCACAGTGGCACCCGTTCATCAGCTCTGTGCTCGGCTGGTCGCTCTGCGGGGGCTGAGTCCCCGGCCCCTGTCCCCCCCCGAGTGGGCCTCCGTGTGCTGGCCCAAGTACCATGGTGGGTGTTGGCCCCTTCACAGGGTGACCTCCGCTGTTACCCAAGGTGCTTTAGTCTTCCTGCCCGGTGACCCAGGAGGGTGGGGCCTCTCGGGTACACTGAAGAGAACGGCGGTGGGGACCCGGGACCGGGCTATGCCCCAGCTGGCTGGGGGTCCCTCTCTGGCCACTTCACCTCCTTGGGCCTCTTGTCTTTTAGGCGAGGGACAAACTAGGAGGCTCCGCGGTCCTAGGTCACAGTGTGGTGGCTCCGGGCTGTCTTCGTGGCCTTGTGGCACCCTGGCTCCCTGTGGGAGGTTTGGGAGAACAGTGGGGCTGAGCCGCCGTGCAGAGCCCGCTGTTTATCTGAGGGAGAAGCGCCCAGCTTCCCTGGGGCCCAGCGGCCGGCCGCGGTCTGACCCTGGCCGACATTCCCCGAGTGCCTCCTGGAGAACAGCTCACTCATGCAGGTGGCCGGGGCTCACGGGGCCGACCGCGTTTGGGATTCTCATTGCTGCCCTAATGGGGGCTCTGCTTGCCCTGGCGGGGGAGGCACAGCTCAGAGGGGTGGGGGTTGATGAAGCCGTGGCGAGCCGTGCAGGAGAGTGTGCTAAGGTGGGAGGCTCGTCACCGTCCCGGAAATCACTCTCCAGCCCCAACCGTGGGCAGCCCTGAGCCACACGTGCCTGAGAAATGGCCCTCGCCCCCCGGGACTTCAGTTCTTGCTAGGGAGAGGGACTCGTGACAGGTGAGTGACCTCACACGAGGGGCTTTGCCACCCGGCCCTCCGTTTCCTGCTCCCCCAGTAGGGACAGTGCCGCCAGGATCCCCTTCCCACAAGTGGCTCAAGTCTCAGAGACTGTGCCGGGCAGCTTGTGTTCTCATCCTTATGAAGTGCCACGAAGGGGTTGTTGGAGGGCTGGGACCCCCCCCTGGGGTCGGGGGACAGCAGGTGGGAACAGCCCTGGATGCGAGGGACCTGAGCCAGGTCTGGGGCGGGTGTGCGGCCTGCAGCTCGCTGTTGGGCTGGCTCCTGCCCCTCCTCGCCCCTGACCCCTTTGGGCCTCCTGTCTCCCCACCCCTCACACAAGAGCCCGCAGGAGGGGACTGTCCAGGTGACCCCAGGCAGCGGCTGTCCTGGTGCCTTGGAAGAAGTGACACCAAGTCCCACCCTTTGCTAGCCCGCCATCTTTTATCAGTGTTTCTAGGAGCCCCGTGTGTTTGTGGTTTGCTTGCTGGCCTGTGGCAGTCAGAGGGTCTGCCTGGGGAGTCCTGCTCACTGGCCGAGATTCGTGGGGCCGGGAGACGAGCGGAGCCTGGGGGAACGTGGGGAGCCGGGGAGGAGTGGGGCGTTCATCCTCCCCCGGACTCGTGCTGGCCGTGAGAATGTCACAACGCGTTGTGGAGGGTTGAACTGAATGGGAAAGGAAACAAGAAAACAGAAAGAGCCTTTGGAGTCCCAGGGAGCACGGGAATTGGGTTTGCAGTTGTGACATTTTAGGAGAATGCCTCTGTGTCCATGGAGGACAGCCTGAGTGACGGAGCCCAAGAGCTCCGGGCCTCCAGCAAGAGAACATCCTGGAGGAAGGCGTTCCAGGCCCGCCCTCCCTGTGCAGAATGGTAATTTGGCCCTTGGGAAATAAGTGTTGCTTTAAGTTATTTCCATAGGAACAGAATCTTTTCCTGAGGAGGAAGCTTCCCAGAAGCAAGGCAGAACCCCCGCAGTGTCACCAGGGCCCCCCCCACCCCGCTGCGGGTGCTGGGTTGGGGGGGGGGGTGAGACAGCCTTTGCCCCCGGCTTCAGCTCCCCGGGACTTGGCCAGGCAGTGCCGTTGGGTGCTGTGCCTTCTGAGGCTCGTCCAGGCTAGGGATGATACCTTCTGGAGTGGGCGTTCACTCCTGTCCTGAGCCTTCATGCCCTGGAGCTTTGTATCTTCCTGGGGGACCGGCCATCGCGGCCGGTGACCCTGTTTCCCAGCCGTCCCGCGGGCGCCAGAACGGGCCCCTTTCCGCAGCTGCCTGTCCCCATCCTGGCCGGCCGCTGAGGTCCGAGCCTGGGTTCTGCCCTCCTTTCTGCCTTTTCCTCACAAGGTTCTGTAGGGTCTTAGGGGTGGAAGGAGCTCCCTGTGCACAGCCTTCTATCCCCTGGCCAGGCACCTGGCAGCCCGTCTCTTCCTAGGCCCCTGAGGGGGCTGTTTCCCAGCAGGAGGGCCTGTTGCACAGAGAGAGCACAGCCGAACCCCCCCCCCCCCAACCCCAGCCCAGGTCAGGCACATGTGGCCGAGTCAGCCGTTGAAGGGCCGGCTCCAGCACGTCCAGAGTCTTGGAACCTGGCTTGGCTCCCACCGCAGAGGCTCGAGAGCTGCCCCAGGACTGTAGCCTTGCCTGTGAGGCACGTGTCCCCCTCGGAGCACTGACGGGACATGTGGCAAAGCTCCAGGCGGCAGCTTCCCTGGGATCTCTGGCTGGTTTATAAGTACAGCGTTACAGAGAGTTGAAGGTCAGCCACTCTAGAAAATGATTTTCTTCTCACCCCCAAAGTCTGAGCTGCGTGGTTCGGTGCCCCAGGACCCCAGGGGTCTGAGCCCAGCCCCTTGTAGCCCCCGTCCCTCTGGTCCTCGCTCCCAGCCAGCCGTCCCTGCCTCCAGGGCATGGCTTGCCCAGCCAGGGTGTGGCGGAGAGGGCAGCGTGCAGCCGGGCCGCTCTGGTCCCGCTGGCCTGGACGGTGACCCAGAAGCAGCCTTGTCCTAGGATGCTCTGTGACACGGGGAGTCCTCCCCAGGTAGGAACTGGCATCGTTGTTTTGATTTCGAAGAGAGCGAGTCCCTTAGACACACGGTGGCCGTGTGCAGTGCTTTTTAAGAGGGAGGAGGGTAGTTAGTTAAGTCAGGGTGAGCAGAGTTGGAACTTCCCAGTGGAGCCACGGCCTTCTCGCGGGTCCTGACATGCTTAGCGATCTGCACGCGTGTCCAGTCCGTCAGTCCGCTGCTGCCTCTCTGCCGGTGGATGGCGAGCCTTGTTAGCAGAGACGGGAGCCTGCGAGCGCAGGGCAGGACCGGCGGAGGCTCCCACAGAGAGGTGCTGAGTGTGAGTGGATGCCTGGCTGTGCCCCTCAGCGGACGTGAGAAGGCCCGGGTGCTGCACAGCAGGTGGGGGTGGGAAGGCCCGGGGTGCTGGCCTGCTGGGCTTGGCCCAGGCGCCTGGTCCTTTGGCTCCTGTGGGTGGCAGGTGGCTGCCACGTGGGACCGGGCAGGACCAGGTGAGTGCAGCGCCCGTGGGCGGGGCCTCCATCTGTTCTGATGTTCTTGGTCCCGATGGATGGTCCAGCGCACCCCTCGCGGCCCTTCCTCTGGGCCAGGTCCTGCTGTTGCCCAACTCCGTTTCTACCCATGTGTGTGGGCTGCATGCAGCTTCGTGCGGGGCTTGGGACAGGGGCCCGTGGGGCCGGAGCAGGAGCCTGTCACGGGGATAGAGCAGGGCAGGGGCTGCAGCAGAGGGCAGGGGCCGCCACTGGACATCCTGTTCTGCAACCAGGAGGAAGTCGATGAAGCTGGTGCTGAGTGTGCAGGGGCCCGGGGGTCCCAAGACGAGCCTGAGAAGGATGGAGCCGGGAAGGCCTCCTGGACTTTCCTAAGGCGGGGCGCTGTCCGGAGGGCAGGGGTGCAAGGACCCGATTCAGCGGGAGAATGACTCCGGGGTAGGGGAGCAGACTCGGTGAGGGGGCAGGTGGCACAGGAAGGACTCAGGCTGGCAGTGTTCCCATCGGGCTGTGAAGGGGTTGAACGGCAGAGAGGATGGTGTCCTATGTGGCCAGAGCGGCGCCTCTGCAGTTAGAAATCGTGGGGCAGAGACTTCTGGGAGCTTGGACACAGCGCTCGTCCGTGAAGGTCTTGATTTGTGCGCTCTTCTGTCTGTGCGCTAAACTCGAATTTAAAACTTTTATAAAACAGAGAATTGACACAGCAGGCCTAGGAGGAGATGCGGTGGATCTGAGGAGGGTGGAAATAAGGTTATTATGAATCTGGATGGCAGAACATAGGGGCGGCCCGAGGGCTCCGGGTGGGGTCTAGCTGTGTAAGCCACAACCGTGTCTGCTTAGTTTTTGCGGAACGTTCACAAAGTGAACCGTCCGACCTGCGCCATAAAAGTTGTCAAAATCTGAAAAGCTGGAACAATGTGGGCACTAGTCGCTGAGTATAATCCTTTACAACAAGATACTAACAGAGTTAAAACTGAATCATCAGGCATTTGGAAACTGGAGAGGCCGCTCGAGAAGAAAGTGACCCTGTAAACATAGAAGAGCTTTAAGAACATGTGTGATGTGACGTGTGGGGCTTGACCATGGCCAAAATGCTTTAATTATATAAAAACAGTAAAGAAAAATACCCTTTAACTCCAGAAGTTAGATATGGAAAGTGAAAGTCAACATACGATAAAGGTGGTAAAGGAATTATTGAGTGAACATAGCACCAATGACGGGGTCAGAAAATGGAGCTCGTGAGTAGAATTGAGAACACCTTACTTACAGGGGGGCCTGGGTGGCTCAGTGGTGAGCATCTGAGTCTTGATTTGGGCTCAGGTCATGATCTCATGGTTCGTGAGTTCGGGCCCCATGTTGGGCTCCACAGTGAGTACAGAGCCTGCTTGGGGTTCTCTCTCTCTCTCTCTCTCTCTCTCTCTCTCTCTCTCTCTCTGTCTCTCTCTCTCTCTGTCTCTCTCTCTGTGTCTCTGTGTGTGTGTGTGTCCTTCCCCTGCTCACACTGTCTCTGTCTCTCTCAAAAATAAATAAACTTAAAAAAAAATCTTACTTAGAAGGCATTTACAAATGTCAGTCCAGTGGACCAGCCTTCCTGCAAACCCAGATATGTGGGTGATACAAACGTTCTCCTGCATTTTGGGAAGGGAGACAGCAGAGATTTGGGGGGAGTATAAAATGCCAGAATTGCTGCAAAATGAAGTAAACGACAACAACAACAACATCCTTGAATGGACCCATAATTTTGGGATAAGTTCCAACATTTTCAAAAGTCTTACCTTTAAACATGGTTCTGAGGCCAAAACCTGTCTTCCCGAGCAAGTTCTTTCCAACTCTCGAGAAACCTGTCGCCGTGTGGCCTGTGACCCGCGGACTTGCCTATGTGTCACAGAGCTCTAATCACTGCTGCCCTGTGTCTGTGTGCCCCCCCGTGTGTGTCTGCCTACGGGACTGACCCTGTGAAGCCGTGCGGTCGGGGGCGGCGGCCTCGGTCCCCGGCACAGCGCCTGACCAGCGAGGCACGAGTGTGAACACGGGTTGAGTCAAGGAATTCTTTATTAATAGGAAAGAACAGCACCTGTGAAAAGGAAATTAGAATCTAGTTTCACTTGCATGTAATACAAACACAAATATGTTTCGTAAAGCACCAGCATATTTAAACCATTGATACATTAAATAAAAACATTCCGTGAAAAAGTTTTCCCCCCCAGGAACATGAAATGGTTTGCTGTTGATAAATCTGCCTCTGTCACGGGTCCCACACACGTGCAGGGCTTCATTAGAAGGGCTCACGGGCCTCAGCGTATGGTCCTGCTCATGGCTGACATTTGTCACCCAGCCCGGCAGAGATGCGCAGCTGGGTCAGTGGGGGGAAGGCGCCCCAGGAGGAGTGGAAAGGAAGCCGGGTGCCTGCTTCGTCCTCCCCAGGAGCCACACAGAGCGTGCTCCCCGTTTCTGCCCAGAGCCCAAGGTTTCTACCGGGGCCAGGTCTCGGGGACGCCTCTGCCCATCAAGATTCTGGATGCCAGGAAAGCTGGTGTTTCCCGAGAACGATGTGCAAGGAGTGTCTGCGGGCTGGCACAGAGCCCCAGCTTTACCACAGAGAGATCCTCTCCAGAGCCACGTTCTCGATGCCAGCCAAGGGTCAGCCCTGCAACCAGGCCCCTGGAGACCCGGCTCTGCTGTTCCTGTTCTTCCTGCTTGCTGCTCATGCGTCCTGGCAATAAGCCACAGGGTCACTCACGAAACGTAGCAGCTTCTCCTGCATTTAATAGAAGGAAAAACAACAACTCAGCTCTTACTAAAATGGAAATAAAAGAATACTTACCTTAACATGCCAAAGACTATCTGTAGACCGCATCCAGCAGTACCCAGGGGATTCGAGGGACAGTCCCCTCTACGTGCACAGCACACCTCCGCGTCTGTGATACGACGGGTACGCGTTCAGCAGAATCTCCCTGCTCCTGCCCCACCCACTGCGCAAGCTCACACACAGACGCACGTGCCAGCGAGATGAAAAATAGGAGTGAGCCAACACTGGGGTTTGCTCTGTAGACCCTGCTAGTTCCCGCTGGGGGCAGGCACGGAGCCCAGCACGGAGCGGAGGGGAAAACCTGGGGTCCGAGCAGGCGAATCAGAAACCCTTTGCCTAAGCGAGGACCCCTGAACTCCGGCAAGTGAACCAGAACAGACAGACCTGGAGGTGTGGCTTTTGCTTGTCTGAGACGCTTTTCATAGAGCAGGAGTGAGAGAAAAGTGTCCCGGCGATGGGGTCACTCATTCTACTTTTGTGACGGAAGCACCTCATGCTAAAGCATTAATTTAAAATGGCCAGAGTCCCAGGTGCCTGACTTGCAAAAAGTGCCAGCTTTCTGTAGAGTGACACGTAGGAAGCACAACCTTGGTAAATGTCCGTCTGTCTGAACCACCGTCAACAAAGTGAAAAGCAGGTGAGAAACAGAAGAGCTCACAAACAGGATCAAGACATCTTCCGTGTTTGTGATACGCAGAGAGCTCACGCAAATCAGTAACGGAATGACCATCAGCAGTCAGTCCACAGAAGAAATTATGTAGCCGGCTGGTGAACGTACGTATATCTTCCAGTCGTTACTAAGGAATTGAAAAATCAAACAGATGCTACCTGCCAAATTAGCGGTGCTCTTTAAAATGCACTTCATTAAAACTGATGAAGCTGGCGAACCAGGCGTGTTCCTTCCTTCCTTCCCATGGGGATGTGATATGCAGCCTTTCTGGGGAGCTGTTAGTAATTTATGGCAAGAGTCTTACTTGGGCCCCTGTAATTCCCCTTGTTTATGATTATGGGAAAACAAACCGTCTGCCTCCTAAATGTCTAGTGTTAGGAGGAGAGTTCTCTAGGTTAAAGTACTTGGTTAGAATATTCTAGAACTACCAAAAGATCTTGTCTTCAAAGAATAGTTACTGTTGTGGAAAAGTGCTCCCCGTGTATTCCTAGCGAGGGAGAAGCACGATGGGAAGTTACACACGTTTTATATGCAGGGCGTCTGCACTGCTCATGCACACGACCTACACGTGTACACGTAGAAAATACGTATATACATTTACATGCTCATATACGGATAAAAATGACCGCGATTTTGCTTGTGTAGTGTGCACAGAAAAAAGACAGAACAAATCACAGTGCTAGCGTTTTTTTTTTGTTTTGGTCAGTGGAATTGTGGATGTTTTAAGCTTCTTGTTTGAACTTTAAAAAAATTTTCCATATCCTCTCAATATGTGGTCAACATGGCTTTTCCCCTCCGGTTAATTCCTGAGTTAAGGAGGTGAGACCCCCCCCCCCCCCCCCCCGCCTTGGTGAGGTGCCCAGCTCAGAGCCCGTGTTCTGTGACAGATGTCAAACGTCACCTTCCTGAGGCCACAGCAGGTGTCCCTCCATAGTGGGAGCCTGTGTGCTCGCGTGTGTCCCTCAGCTCACACACGTGTGCACATGCAGACACATGTACACACGCACACAACCAGGTGGTCCTCAGAGGCGAGAAGCGCGTCCTGTCCTCTGGGGACCCTCGGTGCCCATAGGTGCCTGTGTGCGGTAGGATGTGAATAAATGCCTCCTGAAAGGAGGGCCGAAGGGAGAAGGGGACGGGTTGCAGGGCTGCATGAAGAGCAAGGTGCGTGGGCCCTGGAGCCAGCCCCTCCCCCCACCACGGTGGCTCAGGCTGCACATGGGCTGTGAGAGTCCTTTCCCTTTGGCCAAGTTGCCACAATGGGCATTTCTTGGACCGCTTGGTGCAGCCCATAGGTCACTCTTTTTTTTTTATTTTTAAAAATTTTCTTTTTGTTTTATTTATTTTTGAGGGGGAGAGAGAGAGAGGGAGGGAGGAAGCATGGGAGGGACAGAGAGACCGAGGGAGACACAGAATCAAAGCAGGCTCCAGGCTCTGAGCTGTCAGCACAGAGCCTGACACGGGGCTCGAACTCACAAACCGCGAGATCATGACCTGAGCCGAAGTGAGACGCTTAACCGACTGAGCCACCCAGGCGCCCCTAGGTCACTCTTGAAGTCTGTGTTTTATTCACTGGACCAAGCTTCTTTATGCCCTGTCGTCTGTCCCCTTCCGTGGAGGCGGGTTGGATGAGGTCATCTCTAGTGGCCGTGCGGGATCCCTGTGCAGGCTGGACGGGTTCCAGTACGTGACTTTGAGCCCTCCCTGGGCATCCCCGCACTACTGGGCCTCTGCAGACTTGGGAGATCTGTGGGCAGGAAGCAGCTGGGAAGATGTGCAAGGCGTCTGTGGGGTGGCTCTGATTTACAGGGACAGACGTGCGGCAGTGCCCAAAGCCCAAGCCTCACGGAGACCGTGGGGCCCAGCGTGCGGGAGGGGGCCAAGGGTGCCTGGCCGCTCGCCCGTCCTCTGGCCTCAGATGCGGGTGCCAGTGTGCCCACCTCCACCACAGCTTTAGGAGAGGCCTCGAAGTGAACACTTCTTAGCCCCAGCTTTTGTGCACTGGGACCCCGGGCTCGGAAAGTCAGCGGCGGCTTTAGGATTGTGTGTGGAAGCAGGTGGAGAGAAGCCGCGCTCCCTCGCTGGGAGGGCTTTTGCCATCTCCAGTTCTCCTCTCCAGTGCTCTCACCCTTGGACAGCCACCCATAGGTGACCGTGGGGTCCCGGCCCCTCCGGGAGGCCCGGGAGCGTCCCATGGAGTCCTGCTGGCCTGGGTGACCGTGGGGTCCCGGCCCCTCCGGGAGGCCCGGGAGTGTCCCCATGGAGTCCCACTGGCTGGGGCCTTCAGGAGGACGGGGCAGTGCCTTCGTTTTGGGCCGCCCCGGCTCTCCCCTTGCTCTGAAACCAGGGAGGTCAGAGCCAACACGGACTTTCGGCCTTTTTTCCTCCCATGTGGGGCTGCGGCCTTCTGCCCTGCACAGTGCCTGGTGCCTGGTACCAGCGGGAGGACGCTTGCCGTCTGACAGGGCGTCTGTGCACGTTGGTGGCACTCCTGTGCTATTCTGCACACCTTCGCTTAGAGTTGTAGCATCCCCTCTGACGGGCCCATCGCCATGGATTCCCTCGCATCCCCGACAGCCGCTCACGGGGCGTGGAGATGGCCCGGCCCCCTGGGCAGGGGGTCATGTCTTTGTCAGACCAGACTAATTTTGCAATGCCGAGTGCCCTTGGGCGGGTTAATTCTGTCCAGTTTGCATTTCATCCTGTGTTCATCTGAAGCAGCAAATGTCACGAAATGCCAAAGTACAGATCAATTGTCTCTTTCTTTATCATTTCAAGACATTTTAGAGACAAAATTAGGTCAATTGAAAACTAATCTTCGAGTGCCACGTGTGCTCCTGTGGGCGGCTGCTGCGTGTGTTTAAGTGTGGCGTGTGTGTGGTCGCGTGCGGTGTGGAGTCATGCCCAGGCTGGGGCGCCCAGGGAGGCGGTGGGTCGGCGAAGGGAGAGTCGTGGCGTCTGACCTCAGTTGCCTCATCGGCAGGGGGAGGTGGAGGCCTCCCACCATCTGTGCTCGCGGGCTCGCTGGAGGGGCGAACGAGGTCACGGACAGAGGAGGGGCTTGGAGCCGCCCCGCACCCACACGCACCCTCAGCCTCTCTTACAAAGCCGGGGGGGGGAAAGAATTGATCTCGTTCTTTGTTGGTCTGTGAGCAAAAGAGGCTTTTCTTGTTGCACATGGGGGGTTTTGCTTAGTCATGAAGGAAACTTCCCTTTACCTCCTGTGGAACCTGTTTGGGGTTCTCTCCGCACGAAAACCCCGGAGGAAGGAAGGCCCTCCTTGTGCGGGATTCTGCTTTCCCTCAAGGCCGAGCCGAGGCTGAGCCGCACCCTCGGGGTCATCAGGGCAGGCAGCACGGCCGGTGTTGGGAAGAGGGCACGTCGTCCTCCACGGGGACGCTGTGAGTGGCAGGGCCTCTCTGGGGACATGCTCTTCCCCGGACCCCTCCCTGAGCTGCGCAGGCCTGGACTCAGATCCCTGATCCTTGCCCACCCGCCTGCCCGTCTCCCGCCGGGGCGTGCACTCCTCGGCTCCCCAGGGCTCCTTCTCAGAGGGAGCACCCAGGAGGGGCGGGGGGAGGAGCTGGGGTCCTGTCCTGTGCCATCCTGTCCACTCCCGTCCCCGTCCCGTCCCCCATTGCTGTCGCTGGGCCTTGCCTGCCCTGACCTGCCCGGACGCTCCTCCCTGATCATTTCCCATTTGTGATCGGAACTCACCAGGCGGTTTTTGAGGGAAATGGGAGTCAGCACGAGACTGGAGAAAATCGATTTTGTCCCATGACAATCCCCAGATGTATCTATATTTTCATTAAATCATCTCTCTGCGGTGGGTTTTGCTTTCCTCGTGGGATTGAGCTGCTGGAACCAAGCCCTCGAGCCCCTGCTGGGCCTGGTGGCCGCAGGGCAGCCCCCCCACCTTGCACCCCAGCTCCTGGAGAGTGAGCCCAAGTGTCAGGCCAAGTGTCCCTCCGCATCCAGGGCACTCGGGTGTGGGGGCTCCACGGGTGCCCCAGGCAAGGTACGTAACTGTCAGCCAGAGTATAGACGCTCAGTCCTTACCTGACGCCCGCAGAGCGGGGTCGGGGTGCGTCCTCACTCACCTCTCTGCATTGCCCAGCTTAAGGCTCATTCTGTTTTCTTTCTCTTCTCTGAGATTCTTCCATAACGAAAGCTGTCGCCTCTTAGGAAGCGGTGCTCAGACTTTGTACTGTGGGTCCTGTCGTTGACGGGTCTCTGCATGCTTTCTGAGAGCCGCGTGTCCCTGGTGTTGGGGGTTTAGGGTGAGCGTTAGCACAGGCAGAGGGCAGTTACACGACCCTCCTTGCAGCTCAGGAGGCCCCGAGAGCCCAAGGAGGATGGTTTAATCTAGCAGTTTCCCTTCAGGATGTGGCAATCCCATAAATCCATAGAAATTAGCCAGCAGAGAGGCTTCTGGGCCTGAAAGTGGAGGGGGGTGGGGCGGGACTGTTCCCAAGCATTCTTGCCCCCGGCACACACCTCTCTGGTTGGTTTTTAGTGTCCTAAAGCTCTTCAGGTTGTGCCCGGAAGGGAGAAAAGTTCTCAAAGGCTCTTTCCGCAGAGCGCCCCTCTCCCCACCTCCTCCCAGCTCCCGAGGAGGCCACTTTCCTCCTTGGAAGTGGTTGCTTTTGTGTTTGTGTTTGTCTCTGCCTGTCTCAGCGGCTGTCTCTGGAGTTTTCAGGTGTAATGACTTTCTGCAGCAGAAAGACCTGCCTTCTTACCCTCCACAGCCCCCAACTCTTTGGGACACTCCTCCTGGGGGGCGTGGGCCAGACCCTGACACACACACACACACACACACACACACACACACACACACACGCACACATGACCCCTGGGGACCCCCCACCCCGGGGGCCTCAGCCAGACCACACAGTCACACACACGACCCCTTGGGGCCTCACTCGGGACCCAGTTTGGATGTGAGCCTGGGGCGGGGCGGCCACCACGGTCTCTGGAGGCTGTGTGCACTCCCTGGGACTTGAAACAAATTGGGCTCCAGGAAGTGAAATATCAAATGTTTAGTTGAGTCTGTGGAAAGTAACATCCTGTGCCCTTCAGTAAGTGTTCAGCCGCGTAGTCTCGCTCACACATCTGAGACCTGAGCGGAGACTGTGGGTTAGATCCGTCGTTCCACGGCGGGCCCCAGGCGCACACAGGACTTCTTGGAGACCACGGCCAGTTTTCACTGGAACAGGCCACTTACGGCTAAATGATTTCTAAGCAAGATTATAAAACTCCTTCCGTGTTTTTATTTAAAAACTGTTTCATGTGGATGATGGCTGCATTTTAGTATGCTTATGAGGGGTGGGGCTCCTGAACAGTCCTTGGGACAGGTCCTTGGATAGCTGTCCCAGGGCCCCCCAGCCTGCGTGCCAGACGTTGGGGGCCAGCTGCCTGCAGTCCGGGTTTCGGGGCTCACTGAAGGACACCTCTGAAATCAACGACAGGACACAAAGCTGAGTCCTGTCCTGTCCGTGATCTCTCGCTGACGGGGCAGAGGCTCAGGCCGACCGCCCAGTACAAGCACCCCGTGCCCCGTCATACACCCCGGGCGCCTTCCCTGGGTTGTCGAGCCAACCCAGGAGCCTGTGCTGTGCTCCCTCCTCCCCTTCCTCAAAGGAAGAATCTCTCGCCTAGTGGAAGGTCTCCTCTCAGCCCCACGTCTCAGCCCCTTCCCTCTGGGCCTGGAATGTGGCCTGTGCCCACCCAGCCGGGCCGTCCCAGCCTGAGCCGCTCTCAGGGGGGCCTCCCCGCAGGTGAGCTGGAGGGCAGCCGACACCGTGGGCTTTGCCAGTGACTCGCCCTGCTCGTTTCTGCCTGTGAATTAGTCTTGCCATTAAAGAAAAAATTACACCCACCATTCAAATCATTAATTGAAAGGCCCTTATTATCTCATTAATGGTGTTTGATATCTGAGCCAGATAAACCGGGAGAAGCTCGTCTGTTCAGTCCCTGAAGAAATGAAATCACATCACGGGCCTTATTGAAATGTCTCCCTCTCAGCCGTCAGGAAGTCCGTGCCACAGCGGTCTGTTCGTGGACCCCCGTTCGAGTCTGGCACAGAAGTACCGTTGTGCGGCCGGGGCGCCCGCGTGACGTGCGTTTGGCCACTGGTGTTCAGGAAGGCGTGCCCGGCTGCGGTGCTGGCTGTGAACGGCCCCTCTGAGTTCCCCAACCGCGTAGACGCCTTCCTCCTCTGGGCGGTCTCCTAGGATCAGTGGGGTTTCAGAGAGAGGCCGAAAAGAGGGAAGGGGGCGGCCCCAAGGCTGACGTCACTTGCGCGGTGCGTGAGGCTTCTGCATTGACCTGGGATGGACAGGAAATCAAATGGGAACCACGGCCCCTGAGAGCCGTGTCCCCGAGGCTGTGTCCTCTTGCTGAACCCGGGGTTCGCCGGGTTGATTGCCAAGCTCCTGGACCTTCTTTGTGTAAAGAACCCCTTATGCCCCGTGGCGGTTCCGTCCCCTCCCCCGCATCTTCTCTGCCTGTCTAGCCATGTCCTGCGTCCTGGGTGCCCCAGGCCCTCACACGGGGGAGCCGTGGTCTGTTCGTCGCTGACCCGGTGCTCTGGCAGCGCTGGCTCAGCCTGAAGAGACTGGACAGGAAGACCCATGTGTGGGCTTCCCCGGCAGCTGGGACTAGGCCGTGGAAAAGGAAGGAGTGGGTGGTTTTGAGGTTCTAAGATCCTCACCTGCAGCGGAGGTGACGCCCAGCGAAGTGAAGGGACCAGGAGGAGTGCGTGGCAGCCGGGGTCCAGCAGGGCTGGCGCTCCTTCCTGGCTCCCGCGGTCCCCCACTGCCCACCTGCCCCCTCCAGCCCCACTCCGTGGGCCCCGGCCCCAGTCCCCAAGGTCGTGTTTGGGGTCCTTCCTGGGAGAGGTCCATTTCAGTTGGCAGGGGTCCTCTTGGGTTCAAGCTGTAATGTGCCTTCCTGAACCCAGAGCCTTGGGCCACTCGGGAGTCCTGGGCTGGACCCTCACGGCCACCACCCCCCGTGAGACCCTGAGTGGTCATTTAGCTTCTCCCAACGTAACCGACTCTAGTGAGCTGCTCAGATAGTGATGATGAACGGGCTCCTGTGGGAATCCTTCCCTCAGGCCTCGAGGTGGGAGCTGTCATTGTCCAGCTGAAGCGATGACAGAGGGCACACTGGCCCCTTTCCGCCAGAGCCCCGTCACGGAGCCCCAGGGGCCTTCCGTCGCTACAAGTCACCTCTCAAAGCGGCCTGTGCCCCTCAAGGGTCCACCATGAAATAAACACGCTTGGCCGCGGGGTCCTGGCCGAGGCCTCGCCCCGTGTGCAGGCATGAAAGGTCCAGGAAAGTGAGACAGGGCCACATGGGCCGGACGAGCTGGGGGATTGCCTTCCAGTCCAGAAAGCCCTCCGTCTGCACAGGGAGGTTCATTTTGTTACCTTCATTAGTTTGAGGATTTTCAGGGCAAACACGATAGGATTTCTCGATTCAATTCTGGGGTGTTTGTTTTTTTGCGATAAAGCACACGGAGGAACTTGCATTGATATTTAATTCGTCTTGCAAAGAGGAAATATTTGCTCCTCTCTTACTCAGTGCGTCTGATTCTCAGCTGGGCCGGTGAGGCTGGCGGCATCCAGCCAGGACTTGGAACGCTGTGGACGCCCAGCCTGGGCCTGTTGCTGCTGAGTCGCGGCGCCCGTGGTCCCCACGCTGCCCCTCACAGCCCCAGGCGGGATGCTTGCCGGCCTTCATCAGCGAGCTGAGACCCCCACCACGCCCCCGTCTTCCCTTCCCTTTCCTGGGGCTCCGTGTGACTTTGGGGGAACTGCCCCTGCCCCGAGCCCCGCACCGCGCCCTCAGCCAGCCTCACGACTGAGACCAGGTTGCTTCTTCTCTGCGGCTCAGTGCGACCACCCGTCGGAGGATGCCAGCCCCCTCTCGGTCGTTGTTAATGCAGACGACGCGGGCGCTCTGCCGAGTGCGGTCGTCAATGTCACAGCCACCTAATTGGATTCCGGATCCACTGAAACTCGGAGGCTCAGGGTCCCCAGAGACACGGCAGGGAAGGAACTGTGTCAGCAGAGCCTGTCGGGGTCACTCCCCGCCCCTCACTTACTGAGAAAGGATGGCCCAGAGTTACAGCTTATGAAAGTGACTGTGAATGTATCTGACCTGGCCCAGTGCTCGCTGTAAGCCTTGTGCGTCTGGTAAGGCTCAGGTTCCTGGCCCCGGGCACGCTTCCTTCAGGGACGGGTCAGGCAACGGACGGGGTTACCTGTAGCTGGGCGCCCCGTGTCTGACTCTATCCCTTTGGGGGACTCCTGAGTGCCTTCTCCCACTGACCTGGCCGGTATGTCCTTGGAAAGCCTCCCTGGGGGAGGGTTTTAGGGGACAGCTCTGTCTTTCCAGCTGCCTTGTTTGGCAGAAGCCTGGGACACACACACAGCTGGCTCAGTCTGCCTGTCCCCCCTGGCAGCCCCATCTGGATTTGGGCCCTTTGACTTAGCCCAGCCTGGGTAGGCCCTGGGTTCACAGGGCTCAGGGGTTGTGAGTTGCCCCGTAAGGGTCCGGCTCCAGCGTTTCCTGATAGTGGGGTCACTGCCCTCTTGCCCTAGGCGGGCAGCATCGGGCCCTGTACTCACACCGTGTTCCCACGGGAGACTTCGCAGAGGGCGAGCGCTGTGACAGGAGTGAAACCGCCTCTCCCAGGGGTCTCAGGGTGACGAGCCAGCCCCGCGGCTGCAGGACTCCCTCACCTGCCCCCTTGCCGCTTCGGAGGAGGCCAGCTTCCTGGCACAAGGGCCCGCGGCTGGGGGGCCTTCGCAGGCGGTACGTTTGCATCCAGGCGTTGCTGTGGGAGGAGCTCCACTGTCGGTGGCGTGTTTTATGTCTCCAGATAATCCCGTTGTGATAAGCCTAATTCCTGCCCGAACACGCATACCAGCCTGTGAACCCGTCACAAAGTCAAATAATGTGACATCTCCTATTACGTTATCACTCTCGATTAGGATCTCTCTTAAATGCCAGCCTGCGATTCTGTCTGCGCTCCCTGCCACATTAGCATCTTTTTATAATCATCAGATGACACCTCTCACTCTGGAGATGGGTCGCCCCAAACGAAGCCCAGCAATTTTTAACGCGACTTGTCCTCATTGGGAGCGGTGGGCGTAATTTTCAGCAGAAACCGAGCTGTGTGTATTTAGAAACCAATTGGGAACATCAGATTGCTCGGGCTGCGAGTGGTGTGTCTGAATCGCCTCTTCTGTCCTAGGGCTGCTTCCCACTTGGCCCTGCTCATTGTGAGACGGATCTCCTCGGGCGTGGGAAGTGCCACCGGGTGGGGTCACTCCAGGAAGTGGGCTTGGGGGCCGGGCCTGGGGAGGGTGCTCCTGTCCGCCTTTCCCCCACCCGCAGCCCCGGCAGGCGGGGGAGCCTCAGTCCTGGGGAGCGGTGAGGGGGTCTCCGGTGCGGATCTGGTCCAAGCCCGGTGACGGGCCGCTTGCCACGTGCTGGGGTGTGTCGGCACCAACCTCCTACAATTGCCAGCCGGCAGGCACGCCAGGCAGGTGCTGGCCTGGAGGGGCCCGGGGTTCAGACTCCAGCGCTGTGGGCTGAGGGCCTTGATCACATTGTCTTGTTCTCACCGCCCCGGCCTCCAGAGTGAGACCTAGGGGCTGTCCCCTGCTTTGGGTGGCTTCTGTGGAGCTCACTGTGCTTTTTGCACGCACACGTTTAATCCTTGAAACAGCCCTGCCAGAGGGCTCTTGTCCCAGATCTGGAGTCCGGAGAGACCCCTGCCTGGCCAGGGTCACACAGCAGACTCTGACTCCAGCGCAGTCCCGCTCCACACCTGGGCCCTCCTGCCCTCAACCAGCACCTCCTGCAGCCGCTCCCGGCCTCCCCAGTCAGAGGTGGGCCTCAGGATTCTGCAGAAATAAATGGACACAGAGGAGATTTTATCAAACACCCGTTTCAAGGGGCACGACTTTTCCTTTGTTGCTCATGTTTAGTAGTGGGGGGGGCGTTCTTTGAAAAGTTGGATCTTTTGTGGTGTTTCCCCAGAGGAGGGAGGGAGGAAGGAAATGACTTGGCTAATGCCTTAGATTAAAGACCACACATAGGACTCAACTGGGTACGACTCTGTGAATGCGACTAAATTTTCTGTTTTACACAATGGTTGCTGGCACGTAATGTGTTCATTTTTATGTATCAGTTTTATCAGTAACGCTAATTGAACATAAGCAACATAACCTTCCTGTGCGCTAGGCCCTCTGCTGGGCACTGGGAATGTATCCCTGAGTCTGCCACAGCTGTGGCCCCATGGGCCTCATACTAAGGTTGGCTGCTCGTGGAAGCAGCTAGCCTCCAGATGTAGGTGGGCAGGGGGGTGGGAGATTGAGCCATGGAGCCTACTTTTAGTCCTTGCCAGAAGTTTTGTGTATGTCTCCATCTGTCCACCTATCTGCCACCCACCCATCTACCCATCTACCTATCTATCCACCCACCCATCCATCCACTCATCTACACATCTACCTGTCCATCTACCCATCCATCCCTCCATCTACTCATCCATTCATCCATTTGTCAGTCCATCCCTCCACTCATCCACCCATCCATCCATCCCTCCATTCCTCTATCTATTCACCCATCCATCCACCCACCCATCTCTCCACCTACTCATCTACTTATCCACCCATCCCTCCATTCCTCCATTACTCTATCCATTCACCCATCCACCCATCTCTCCATCCACTCATCCACTTATCCATCCATCCATCCATCCGTCCATCCATCCATCCATCCATCCATCCATCCATCTCTCCATTCACCCATCCATCCACCCATCTCTCCATCCACTCATCCACTTACCATCCATTCATAATCCTTCCATTTTTCCATCCTTCCATTTCTCTATCCATCCACCCTTCCATCAATTCACCCATACACCCATCCATACACCCATCCATCCATCTATCCATCCACTCATCCACTTATCCATCCGTCCATCTGTCCATCCCTCCATCCATTCACCCATCCATCCATCCACCCATCTCTCCATCCACTCATCCATTCCTCCATTCCTCCATTCCTCCATCCATCCACCTGTCCATCTACTACTTTATCCACCCATCCATGCACAAGTCAACATTAAATTGGACACATGCCCTGCTCTTCTCAGTTGGGCACTGTGAAGTTTGAGCCCTTTGGGGCCTAGGCTGTCTAAGCCTTTGCCCTCAAGGATCTCAGGTGATAAGGGCCATGGTTGAATCCTGCGTAGATCCTGAGGGTGGCTGCCTTTTGGAGATGTTGTAAGGAACCATACATACAGCTCCCCAGAAGAAGGCGCTGGAGGAGGAGAGTGCTCTGACCCAAGCCTTGGCCTCCAGAAGGACCTCTTTTCCTGGAAACCCTGGCTCTGTCTCCCCAGGGAGGGGCACTGGGCAGGTGGTCACAACCAGGAGCCACCTATGTCCATGCCCCCACCCTACCCCAGCCAGCTAACTTGAGCTGGGCAGTGTCTCCTCTGTCACTGAGGACCTCAGTGGAGCAGATTGGGAGGCGGGGAGAATCTACTCTGTAAACACCTCCGTGGATTGATGAAGATCCCCTGTAAGTCTGTAAATCGCAGGTCTGGAGTACTTGGCAGTGATCCTTTAACATTCTTGAAGAGGCTAGTGTCCTATTAGCAGACTGTGTGCGGCCAGGGTGTTCCTGGAATCAGGGTGTCAGAGCCCTGCTGTGCAGGCTTAGTTTTGAACTGCTTCTGGGAATATGCTTGCCTTTTGAATGTGGCCATCAGTGTGCCTCAGTGGAACAGTCCAGAGCCCGGGACAGTGGTGATGCTGTGCCTACTGTATGGAAAGTAAGGGATCTGAGTAACAGCTGGGCCCCTGGGAGCACAGAGTCCCCTCCTGCTCCACTGCCTGCCGTGTCCCCTGGGGACCCTGTGCTTCAGACAGATGCTCATAGGCCTGTACGTGCACCATGGGGCCAGCCCAGCTACTGAAGCACGAAACCCTGGTTCCTGCCCAGGCGTAGGTCCTGGAGACCTGGCGGGACCAGGGTAGGGGGCGAGGGGGAAGCTTAGGGGGCCTGCAGCGTGCTGGAAACATGAGGGGGACCTCCTGTCACTCAGTGCCCTGCACCACACTCCCTTCCGGGCCTCACGCAAGTCAGGCCTTCGGTCAGAGACTTCCCGAAGGCCCCTGGCCTGCCCCACACTCCTGGTAAGGCCGGATGCCCCTGGACGGTGGTGTCCTGGCACTGTGTCCTTACAGACAGGAAGCACAGAACCTTCTCACACATCCAGCTTGAGGATGCTAGGAAATATCAGTGCCTTTGGCTCTTCTGTAGAAAGAGAGCCTGGCCCCCATACCGCCGCACCCCCGCACCCCCCACTCTGACCTTTCTCGCTGGGCCCTTTCTCTCCGGCCTTCGGAAGCTGTCGGCGTGTTGCACCGGGGTGTCAGAGGCTTGCAGTGGAGCACGTGGTTACCTGGGCCGGAACGGGGCGTTTGCATTCCCAAAGCTCCTGGCTCAGAACATGTCTGTTCATCCTAGGAGGGTCTCTGTGTTTAGGGGCCCTGCGGGCCCTTCTCCTTTGGCAAGAGGGCCCTTTTCTGACACGGGCGCAGCATAAGAAGGGTGAGAGGGCTTCTCTGCATCCGGAACCCACCAGCCCCGCCTCCTGGGCCCTGCCGAAGGCCTCAGGAAACGATGCCAGCCAGGAGGGGCCCCGGGAAGACAGCCACAGGCTGACAGGACCTGCCTTTGCCTGTCCCATGGGCGGTGCGCAGACCCACCCGCCGGCCCCAACACACACACCCTGCCCGGTGTGCTCGCACTCGCTTTCAGGGCGAGGGTCGGCGCCTGTGGCCCTGGGCCACGCGGGTGCTGTTGTCGCCCAGGTCCCTGCAGGGGACGGGGTGCAGGCCTGGGAGGTCCTGTCCTCGTCAGACCACGTGAGCCGGGGGGAGACCGAGTGGCTTGGTGCAGCGGAACCCCGGCCGCGTGGGTGGTGGCTATAAGCGGAACTGCCGTGAGGAGGGCTGCAGATGGTGGGAAGTGGATTCCGCCTGGTTCCGCAGCAGCGCCCTCAGGCTGGCACTGTCGCCATGCCCTCTGACAGCCGGGGCTGGTGAGGCACCGAGGCCACTGGTGCGAGTGAGGGGTAGAGCTGGCCCGGGGCCCCCGCCCGCGTCCCCTGCTGAAGGGCTCCCGGGCAGACTGGGGGGCACCATCCTTCGCGTCCCCGGGCGACGGCCGGGGGCTCGTGCTGGGGCTGACCCAGGGAGGTCAGGGAGGAGGAGGGCGGCCGCTCTCTGCTCAGAGGCCTCTCGGCCGGCAGTCCCGCTCATCGCAGGTGTCGTGACAACCAGAAAGGCCCAGCTTGTTTCCGGAACCCCCGAGAGTGGGTACCCCAGGTGCAGGCCGCTGCTGTGAAAGCCGGCGTGATACCTTCTGTCTCCCCCCAAAGCGTGCCGTTCCGGGAGCGTTGCTGCGGGAAGAGGCAACGAAGAAGACGCAGCGGAAGCCTAGGGAGAGTCTGATGCAGGTGTGTTAGGCAGCTGACGAGAATCTTACTTTGCTGGCAGCTGTCGCTGTCTGTGCTCTCGCCGGCCCTAAACACGCTGTGAACGGTTCCGATTTCTGTGTCCTTTCTGAGTCACCACGTACTCGCACTCCTGATTTTGTACTCACATTTGACCTGCATTTTCTTCTTTAAGAAGCGTGCTCCTTCACAGTCTAACGTGGGTCCACGTCAGCCGTGGGGTGTTCTCTGTGGCACAGAGAACCTTCTAGTGGAGGCAGGCGGAAGCTCTTGGCTCGCCGACCGTGTGGGCCCCTTTCACCTGAGAGCCCAGGCGCTTCTGCGCCGAATCCGCGTGATGGAGCCGTGGATCCTGTGTCTCCAGCTCAGACCCCGCGATCAAGCTGTAGCCTCTTGCTTACGGTTGCCGGATGAAGCACCTGCGGGCGCGCTAGGGGACTCCGTGAGCTCCGTTCCCGGCAGCAGAGAGCCCAGGCCTCGGCATCTTTGGGTGTGGCCGCCACAGGGACGCGCCGCTCAGTGTCCATCCGCCTGGATGGGGCAGTGCCCACCCACGCCTCCCTGTAAGCACTCTGAGATCATCGGTCCCACGGCGTTCCGGATGGGGCTGCGAGCCCACGTTCTAGGACAGGAGCCAGAGGTCTCTTCCTGCTGCGCCTGGAGGGGGGCGGGAGGGGCCTCCCCACAGCCTTCCTGGGGGGCGCACCCCTGCTCACGCACTCCTTCATCCTCAAATACCGCCAGCCAGCAGCCCCCCCGAGAGCGTGGTGCCTACTGAGTATCTCCAGACTGTCCTGCAGCCAGACAGACGGGAATTGGTCAAAAGTGAGGCTCAGGGTGGCGGGAAAAGCGAACCAGTTGTCACAGGATGGAAGAAGTAAAAGCAGGTGATGTCAGATGCAGAGGCGCCGTGACCGTGGCCAGTGTGGGCGCCGGGCGTGGCCCACCGTGAAGACAGCTCAGAAGAAGGCTGAGAAGTAACGGTAAGACCAGCGCAGTGGCCCCTGCATTCACTGGAACCGGAAGCTGCCAGTTATAAACAGAAAAACATCTCTGCCCCTGAAAATTATTTTGTTCTTTTGAAAACTTTCTGTGGCCATCCTTACGTGTCACCAGCGTTTGTGAGAGCTTCACGTGAGCACAGTTCACTGTTCTGAGAGGATCCTGCGTGCGAGCTGGCTCACCGCCCCTGGAGGTCTCGTCAGAGGACTTGCACGTGCACCGTCCGCCTGTGTCTCACGCACGCCTGTGCCCCGGCATCGTGACGCCCCAGGGGCCCGTGCGCGGTGTGCTCAGAGAGGTGGGGGACACACCTTCACCTTGTGTCACAGTCAGGCTGCACCTGGCATCTTGTGTCTCTGTCTTCCACAGACGCTCTCTAGGAGTCTTCTGTTTTCAGCAATTGTGATGTGGTGGGACAGGGCTGGCCCTGCCAGAAGTGCATCCCCCTGAGGTCATGTGCCATCTGTCCATAACCAGGAGGCCCTTCCTGGGTGCCCAGGCCTGGCTGGTTCCTGAGACCTTCTGCAGGGGGCAGGGCTGCAGTGGAACTTGGGTTGGGGGTTGCTCTGCCATGTGGATGGGAAGGTTGCGTTGGCTGGTTTGTAGGGGCTCATTCATTCAGCAGTGGGCTGGGCAGGGGAGTGGTGTAGAGGTGAGGCCGGGTAACCCTGTACTTCCCCCCCCCCCCCCCCACCCAGGGGGGCTCATAGGCCGGGAGCGGGGGCAGAGCTGTCACGGGTGTCACGGGAGCCCCCAGCAGACGAGTGCTGGTGCGTGTGGAGTCTGGGGGACGCTGAGGTCTGCGGGCTCCAGGCACCTGGGCTTTTAGACGTTTATTGTTTTGAGGGTGTGATGGCTTCCCCGGGGGTTTCCAAGAGGGTGGTGAGGCTCATGATGTGGACCCTGGGTGATCACAACCTCCAAGTTCGAGGCTGTTGTGAGCCCTTTGGCCCGGCCCCTTCCCTGTCCGCTCCATAGTGTGGATCTTCTCACCCGCCTCAGATGAGCCCCTTCAGGGTGGGGGCCCACCCCCCGGGGCTGCACCCAGCAGACACCCTGTGTTTGTTTCACGCCTGTTTCCACCTCCTCCTCAGAGGCAGTGAGGGCAGGTCTGCGCTCAAGAGCAACAGCAGGGCTGCGGGCCTGGCCTGCTTGGACCGCCTCCTGCACCTGTCACAGCACCGATCGTGCCCTCAGCACAGCGTGGACACGGCCACGTGGGCCCAGCCCGCTGCCAACCCTTCACTCTGGACCTGAGTGAACACCGGGACCCCTCGTCTGTCCTAAGAGAGTGCGGCCTGGGTCCTGCTGACTTTGTGGGGGGCTTAGCCTGCTGGCTTGGTCATCTGCCTCTCGCATGGCTGTGAAAAGCCATTTTGCAAGTCTGTTCTTCGGCTTCTCATCTGTAAAACGGATATAGTACGTTTCCCTGAGCTTGCTGGATGAAGTGAGAAAAATGTGGGGGGCACCCCAAGATCAGCGTCAGCAGGGGTGTCCTCACTAGTGCATCTCCCGGTCCAGAGCAGGACACCACAGGCCCGGAGCCGGGTGTCCAGGCCCCTCCTGGTTATCCTCACTTGTTCCTGCAGCCCAGGGCTGGGGGTGGGGCCCACCACTCAAGTCAGGGCGTCAGAAGACCAGTGGTCAGAGCCCTTGGGAGCTCGGCCCCCGGGGCCCTGTGAGCTCCCCTCTTCATAATCCCAAGTCGATCGGCGCCCCGGGATGTCAGCAGACTGATTCCAAAGTTCACATGGAGACACAGGACCCAGAGCAGCCCCCACGTTACAGAGAGGAAGACCGTCGGAGGACAGGCGTTGCCTTCTGGGCATCAAGACTCCCCACAAGGCGGCGTGGTGTCCCCAAAGGCAGAACAGACAGACAGATCAACGGAATGGGATCCAGAGTGTGGAAGTGGACCCGTGTAGATACAGTCACCGATCCCTGACAAAGGAGCAAAGACGTTCAGGAGGTGGCACTGAGCAACCAGACATCACATGCAAAAAAACGTGGACACAGACCTTACGGTCTTCACAAAAATTAAAAACTAGATCATAGACCTACGTGTAAACCGTAAAGTTTTATCGAAAACTCCCCGAAGATCGTGGAGGAGGAAACCTAGATGACCTTGGGTTTGGTGATGACATTTTAGATGCAACTCCATGGGCACGATCCGTGAAGGAAATAATTGATGAGCCGGACAGCATTACAATGAGAAACTTCTGCTCCGTGAAAGACGCTGTCAAGAAAATGAGAAGACGAGCCGCAGACCGGGGAGAAAATCATTGCAAAATAGATCTCATAAAGGGCCGCTGTCCTGAGTATGCAGAGAACTCTTCAAACTCAAGAAGAAAACAACCCAATTAAAAAATGGGCAGAAGATCTTGTGCGGACACCTTACCAAAGAAGACGTACGGATGGGAAGTCCGCGCACGAGCAGGTGCTCCACGTGGCACACCGTCAGGGAAGTGCAGGCGACAACACCGAGAGTCGCGTCCGTCAGCATGGCTGGCGTCTGCCTCCCCGACAGCACGCGGCGCTGGCGAGGACGCGGAGCACCGGGGACGCTCGTCTGCGGCCCCTGGGAACGTGGGATGGCGTGGCCACCGTGGAGGATGGCGTGGTGGCTCCTTACAAAGGTGAACGTACTCCTAACATACGACCCAGCAGTTTGCCCAAAGGAGTGGAACACTTACGTCCACACAGAAACCTACCGATGGGTGTTCATTCGTAATAATCACCGGAACTCGGAACCCACCAAGACGTCCTTCAGCAGGTGAATGGACACGTAAGCTGTGGTCCATCCACATGATGGGTGTATTCTTCAGGGCTAAAGTGAAGGGAGCCACCAGGCCAGAACACACAGGGATGAACCTTAAATACACATCAGTGAGTGAAAGAAGCCCACGAAAAGGCCACATGCTGATTCCTGCTCCACGTCACGTTCCGGAAAAGGCACGACTGTGGAGACAGTGAAAGAACCAGTGGTCGACGGGGGTTTGGAGGAGGGAAGGGTGAACGGGGAGCGCAGAGGATGCTCAGGGCAGCGAGACTTCTCTGTGTGACATTAACAGCAGTGGACACGTGTCGCCGTTTGTTCGTCCAAACCCATGGGACGTACAACACCCAGCGCGAACCCTCGTGTGGGACCGCGGACTCTGGGTGGCCGTGATGTGTGGCTGTGGGGCCGTCGGTTATGACAGGCGCAGCATCTGGTGGGAGATCCTGATAACGGGGGAGGCTGTCGGGGGGCCAGGGGGTAGGTGGGGAGTCTCTGTACTTTCTGCTCAGTTTTGCTGTGAATCCAAAAGTGGCCTGAAAGTATTTTTTGAAGTCGATCGCTGTGGCCCAGGATTCACCCTGCACTCTGACCCCTGGGCCTCACCCAGTGTGTCCAGTGGGCCCCGGAGCCTTCTCCGTCCAGCTCAGTTGCGGGGGGTCTGCCAGGGCTCCCTGTGCCTTGGCCCGTCTGCACCTGCGTTATTGGTGCCTCCGTGGCTAGTCCTTCGCCTCTTGGCCTGCCCACTGTGGGCACGGTGCGTATTCAGCAGGCACGCAGCCAGCCCCGTGCTGACCACTGGGCACGCGTGAGGGACCTCCAGTGACCTCCAGGTCCCCGGGCCAGTGCCCCAGCCTCCACCAGCCTCGCAGCCTCCTTGGCTCCCTCTCCTGAGTGGGCCCTTCCCCCTTGGGTCTCACCCCCCAACCAGCTTAGGGTGCTGCGTGCCCTCTGCACGGTCCCTGCGTCCACATGGGACCAGGACACAGGAGACCCCCTCGTGGAGAGTGGTGGACACGCGGCACGTGCCAGGGGTTACACGGTCACCACAGAGCCCCTTCTCGCGTCCTCTCGTATCGGACCCTGCTGTGCCCGGTGAGGCGGATGACCTTGTTCTCCCCAGTTTCGTGCTGCGGGGGATGGGGCCCAGGGTCCCGTGGCGTGTGGTCCCCAAGGGCGGACCCTGGGTGGGCTTGCGGGGCTCACACCGTGGGGGTCAGTCACTCCCCACAGCCTCCGAGGGCCCGGGAGCAGCTTCTGGAGCAGCGCGGTCAGGGAGAAAATGGCGGCTTCCTTCACCGGGAGCCCGCGACGCAGACCTGCCACCTCAGGGAGCCGTCACTCTGCACCCGCTCCAGGTGCCCTGAGGCGCTTCCCGACGTGTGCCCCGCCCTCCGCTCTTGTGGCTCTGGGCGCACCCCCCACGGCCCCCCGGCCTGAGCCAGGCCGGCGGCTCCCGGTAGGCGCGGGTGCAAACGCTGGCCTTGGCGGAGCTGAGCCACACCGTGCGTCTGTCCTCCCGGCCTCCCCGGCGGCGGGCAAGTCGGTGTGAGACACACACCTGAAACAGATTTACGGCGTCCAGCACAAGGAAAATGCCACTTTGCCAGCGAGTCCGAAGTCAGCTGTGCACATCAGTGTCACCACCTGTTTAGACGCAGCCGTTGGAGGTGGGATGTGTTGCCGTGGAATGTGCTCGTGCCCGGGCTGCAGCCGCGGCCCCGCCTGACGGCCCTTCTCCCTGGCGGAGAGGAAGCCTCGGTGTCTCAGCCGCCACCCGGGGCTGAGGAGGGTAGCGTGGGCCCCTTTGTGTTGGTCCCAGTTGAGCGCAGGGGGGTGGGGAGGGCTGGCGGGGGGCAGGGCCAGGGCAGGGGAGCCATGCCCAGTTTGAGACCCTTTTAGACGCCAAGTAGACGCCAGGGCGTGCAGGTGTGCAGCCATCAGACGTGTGAGTTCAGGGCGTGGTCATGGTGGGGGCAGAGATGGGGGGTGACCTTGGCCCTGGGGGACATCCCCTGGGGAGGGCTGCAGGGGCAGAGAGGGCCTGGCACTGAGGAGGGTTACCGAGGACACTGGAAGGTGGCCAGGCAGTGGGAGGGGGCTTCAGGCACGGGGATGCTGGCGGGGCGGGGGGGGGGGGGCTTCAGGAAGAGGGGAGGATCAGGGAGGACCGACACTGGGGGACCACTGGAGGTGGTGAGCAGGCCTCCTCCTGGACGTGCGCATCCTTCCCTAGTGGGCCCTCCGCGAGGACGCCTCCGCAATGACATCTTGCCGTGCCCTGTCTGTGACTAGCCGCCTGGCCCCACGTCCCTCAAGGCAGAATGGTGCCCACGGGAGGAGGCGACTCTGATCGCCACGCCGGGACTTCGGGTACTCCCTGTGTGTGGACAGGACGCCCCTTGGTGAGTGTGGACACGTGAAGCGGAAAGGCTGCCCGGATTGGGGCACTCGCGCCAAGCTCGTGTTTTCAGGACCCAAATTCTGTTTAGAATTCCTTTTTTGGAAAAGAAATATCAAATTAGCTATAAGGACAGCGTGCCTCCCTGAGCCATCGGGGCCTCAGATCGCTCTACGACGGTGTCACCTTCGATTCCGCACCTCGTGGAAGGCTGTCACCAGCGGGTTGGCCAGCCTGGCAGCTGGCCGTCCGTCCCAGCCGGCTGTCACCAGCTTCTATTTTTAGCCCTGGTTTGGTCCAGAACTTGACAGGATTGTCAAACTAATAACTGGATTGTCAAAGAAATCAGCTGTCGTAGGTCAGGGGGTGGGGGTGGAAGCGGCCCCAGGGGTAGCCGGGCGCCGGGGGGCCACGTCGGGCAAGTGGGTGCTACCCAGCCACTTCTCCGTCCTGGAGGTGAGGTGAGGACGTGACCGTGAGGACATCACAGCGTAGCCACCACCCTGGAGAGGGCAGGGAGGCTCCCTTCTCGGGCTGGGTCAGTCGCTGGTGGGGACGCAGGAGAGGACTTGGCGGGTCCTCCCGCACGGGCGGGAGCTTGGCCAGAGGACTGGCCCTCCCGAGCGGTGACTTGCGTGTCCACCGCATGTCAGGTCGTGTCCTGTGTTCTTTCATCTGTTGACGTAAAGGGCACCACGTGGGATGGAGAGAGAAGGGCTAAGACAAAGAAGGGAGGGCCCCTTCTGCAGCCGTGGCCGGTGCCCAGACACCGAGGATCGGGGGGCGGGACAGAGACGTGGTTTACCAGGTCTGGCCCCCCGCCTCCTTGAGGGACTTTCTGGCTCCCCCAGCGTCACCCCACCCACCATCTTCGCCTCCGCCGTCTGACCAGCCCGGGGCTGCAGGGCTCCGGTGAGATGCCCTTCTAGGTTTGGGAGGAGAGTGGGGACACAGGACGGGGCGGTTCCTCCGAGCACCCAGCCCTGCAGGCAGCGAGCGCCGTGTGGTGGTCAGGTGTCAGGTCTGGGGTGGGCAGCCCCCACGCCCAGCCTGCTTGACTCTGCTTTCTGCAGCCTCAGTCTCCCCTGGCATTGGGGGTGGGGGTCCCCCGGGATCCTTGTAGACATGGGGGTGGGTGCCCCCAGGGTTGGTCGTCACGGTCGCCGTGCAGCGCGGTGCTTGGCACAAAGTGAGCAACGCACAGAGGGCAGCTTTGTGGTTGACCGACCGCGGATGCACACGACGGCCCCGGGTGGCCGTGACAGGCTGAATAGCAGTCCAGTCCACGCCAGCCACTGCCACGCCTGCTCCCACAGACCCGTGGGGACACTTGGAGCAGGGCAGGCGCTGTCCCCGTGGGAAGCGATCCTGGCCCCCAGGTGGGCCGCCAGGAGCAGACGCGAGAGGACCGAGGTGGGAGAGGAGCCACGCCGTTCCAGGGAAGATGGCCCAACGGGTCCCGGCTCCCGTGCTCGCCCTGCGTGCTCGCCCCCGGGGGTGCCCAGCGAGGCCCAGCCCGGAGCTCCCGGCGTCCGTTAGCATTCTCCCCATGCCGCCGGCACTGCGGCAGACGCCTCAACCCCTTCTGGTATAATTTAATCCGGGCCGCTTTTTTATGTGCTGTTTTACACGTGTACTTACCAAGAACAGAGATTTTATGTTGAATATGGATCAGACCCTAGCAGCTCCTGCACGGGCAGGAATACAAATGACCTGTCCCTCTGCCGGCTGTCAGGGGCCATGGCTTCAGGGGACCATGACCCCCGACCCCTGCAGTGTGTGGTCCGAGGCGCTGCCCGGGAGCAGGGCGGGCGGGAGGCCGGCTGCAGTGGCCCGACCGGCCCTGTGCTCACAGAGGGCGCACGTCAGCGCCCGGGGGACACGGGTACCGATCCGCCTTCAGCTGTGAGTAGGCGTGGCCGTGGTGGCCTGGTGGTGGCAGCGGTGACAGCATGGCAACGGGCTCCCGCGTGCCAGGCATCGTGCCACCCGGGTGTGCTGACTCCATTCTCAGCACAGCCCTGCGAGGGACTGCTCCTGTGTCCTCCGAGGGGCCGTGAGTAGTGCCCGGGACCTCGGGTGTGGACAGGATGACGGTGACGCGGCCGACGCCTTCCTGGAGCACCTGTTCTGCAGCCGGCTCAGCTCTGACACGCAGGCCCTCGAGCCTGGAGGCGGTCCCGGTCACAGTCCCCACCTCCTAGATGAGGGGCTCAACTCCCGGGGTTGCCGGCCGCCTGGGCTGTGGCCTCGCCTTGCACTATGGGTTCCAAGCCACCCAGGGCCTGGCTCCAGGCGTCCGGCCTGCCTGTGCCTTGGTCTCCTCCCCCAGAAGACTGGCTGGGAGGTGCCCAAGGTCCACCCACCAGCAGCCCCATGCTGCTGCCCTGCGCCCCCAGGCCCCCCCGGGTGACACCAGGGCCTGCCTTGCAGGTGGCCGGAGTGCCCACGCCGTGAGGTTTTCTAGCCAAGCTGCACAAATCGAACGTCGGAATGTGGATGGAAAAGGGAGTTAAACCAATTAGCCCTGCTACCTGACTCGTGTGTCAGCGAGGGACTCCTGTTTCTTCCTTCCCAGTTAAGGGGAGAGATAATAAGGGTCGGCAAATGGGCCCTTTTAGCCCCGTCGTGATTAATTTATTCATCTCTGCAAGTTGGCAGTTTGTGAACCCCTGACTCGAACAGCTTTTAAGCTGACCTCTGTGTGCTCTGTGCCACACACAGGAGCAGGCGCCGATGTGTTCCGCCCTTCCCGCTGTCTGCGGGGGCCTTCCGGTGTGTTCTCTCTGCCAGGGGGTCCCACGGAGAAAGGCGCTAGTCCACGCCATCTGCAGGCCAGGCTGCTCGCCGCGGGTGGGGGGTGGGGGGCAGCAGGCACAGCTGGAAAGTGGTGTTCTTCGTGTTCCTCAGAGCAGGGCCGTCCCGTGGAGCGTCATCCCTGCCATGAGGGAAATCTTAAATTTTCTGGTGGCCCCACAGAAGTGGAGAAAACCAGGTGAAATTAGCTGATGTTTTATTTGACCCAGAAATTGGAAATAACCATCTTTCAACCTATAATCAACAGATTTCGTGCAGACTTCCTACTAGAAGCCCGGAATTTGCTCTCTGTGATGGGTACCTGAGGGGCTCTGAGGTGGCCGGGCTGACGGGAGGCCCTCTTCCTGGAAGTCTGGGGTGCGCTCTCCGTGACGCACACCCATGGGGGCTCAGCGGTGGCTGGTGGACAGGAGGGCCGGTCATGACTGCGCAGGACCGAACGTCATGCATTTCGTAGTCACGTACCTGTGTGTCGCCCGGTCCCCACCTCTGCACATGCTGGCTCAGGTGCCCCTTCAGTCTGGGCCCCTGGGGGCAGAGCTGCTGGCTTTTGCTGCGTTGTGCTGGGCACACAGGCCACGCTCGGTGCGCAGTCACGAGCAAAGGGACGGACGGACGGACGGATGAGGTCAGGAGCGTCTGCCCTTCCTGGGTCCTTTCCTGTCCTTTCTCGCCCGGTGGCTCCTGACTTGCCATTCCAGCGGGAGACACCTGCTTACGCCTCCACCGGGTGCTGGCCACACCACTTCCTCTCTTCCGCAGACAGACCCAACTTCCTGTCGCCCAGGGAGGGCCAGACACCTTCACTGGCCAAGGGGTGTGTTCTTGGGGCCTGGAGCCTAGAGCCCTGTGGCCAAGCGGCCGGGCAGCGTCCCTCCGAGCAGCCCCGGATCTGTCAGCTGCAGGGGGAGGCCGAGGGGCTTGCAGAGAGAGCCCCGTCCAGGTGTGATCCAGGCACAGAGCAGAGCGATGGCTCGGCCCCTGTGTCTGGTGCACCTAACAGCTTATGCTCGGTCGCTCCTTGGGAAGATTTTAAGGTAAATATAACTCATTTTGTATCTGACGTTAGAACTTCAAAATCTGGACCAAAGAGGCCGAGAAGCAGTGTCCTCTCCTGTTCGCTGGCGGCCTCAGGATGACCAGCCTCGGTGCCACCGCGCAGGCTCAGGGCCTCCCCGGGTCCACGGCTGCGGGTCAGCACCTGGGATGCATTTCCTCCCTCGGACATTTGTCCCCCGAACCCGCTGCGTGCCTGCGCTGCCCCTCTGGGCGGACCATCCAGCGAGAATTGCATTTCTTGTTAAACTTACCTGCTAAACTATCTGTGTTTCCCACGGATGATCACTTATTTATCAAAACTGCTGCTCCCGCCACGACCACTCTTACTTTGACCACGAGCGGTGACTGTGGCGATGACGACCGAGTGCTAACAGGGACTGAATCCTAGGAACCACCCCGTAGTGGTGGGTCCTCGCAGCCGCGGGAGACACTTAGTTTGTGCTTTGTACCTACGGACACTGTCACGGGCACTCTGCACGCGTTCACGACCCAGGGAGGGAGGGACGTTCTTGTCCCCGTTGACACATGAGGGTTGAGGTACAGAGTCGGGAGGCTCGCCCAGGGTCGTGTGACCAACCGAGGCAGGACTGGGATCTGAGCCCCGTTGGCGGGCAGGCTCACTGACACCGAGCGCCACCTCGGCCCGGACGTTTTGTTTCAGGGGTACAGGGATGCCTGCACTTAGACGTCACAGAGGAGGCCGGTCACCCCGTGCAGAGGGCCGTGGGGTCATGGCGGCAGCAGAGCGGGGCTTGGACCCAGGTCCTCTGACGGCTGAGCCGTAGCCTGCCGCCCCCTCGCCCTGCCACTTCAGCCCACGCCCCGGGGAGCCTCCACAAGGGGCCAGCCAAACAGGGAGCTCTGGGGGCTTGGGAGGGGCCCCGGCCCACTCTCCTGGAGCCCAGGTATGTTGGCGTGTCACCATTGTGTCCTTCCCGGGACACACATGTAATCCTGCTTTGCACATGGCGGTGTGATTCATCAGGCTGGAAAAATAAAGCCCTGTTGGTGAGAAGCACCTGAAGTGAAAACGTTTGCTGTCTCACGTTAGCAGGTTCCTCTTGGAACCCACCCATTTCCAGGTGGAAGGTGTCCTGTGCCGTGCTGTTTGTGGTGGTGAGCTGCTGGGAACGGCCAGCTCGGGGCTTCTGACCCGCTTCCCCGGGGGCTTGCAACAACACCCCTGCCTGTGCCGGGGCTGTGTGCACCTGGCCCGCCGGTACCTGGGAGGGGGGCACTGGTGGCCTCCGCGGGGGATGGCCTGTGACAGGGAAGTCTGGCTGCCATCCACAGGCTCACGACGGAACGTCAGGGTGTCCGGAGTGCGGGCCAAGCCGCTCATCATCCCGAGAGGCGGGCCGTTATGTCCAGGCCCACCCCTGGGATTCTGGGCTGGCTGTCCCATGGCTCGACCTGGGTGTTAGTGGGGTTCCGGAGCTCCCCGGCTGATTCTGAGGTGTGGACAGGGCTCAGAAGCGCAGACCTCCAGGTGTGCGGGCGGGGCCCTCCCTGCGGACAGCACAGGTCAGGTGCCCACGGAGCACGTGGTAACGGGCTAACAGTGAACGGCAGGTGCCCCGGGGCGCACTCTTGCTGCGGCTGTGTTGACAAGCGGCATCTCACGGAGCACCGGGGAGAGACTTACAGGGACCCGACTCGTCTGATTTCTTAGGACGGCAGCGTCGTGAGCCAACCTTCCTCTGCTTGTCAGTTGTCATGTCTGCTCACAGGGCAGGGCGCTGTTGATGGAGCTCCGTTTCGTCTTTCTGCGGTTTGTGGGACGCAGCCCTTCCTGTCCACCGTTGCTTCAAAGGCAGACCCCCCCCTCCCCCCCCAGGGAGGGCCGGACCCCTGCCGACAGCTTCACGAGCGATGGCCCTTTACCTGAATGATGCGGGTAATGCAAAACAGCTCATGGCCAATAACCGTCCGTGCCTCCCGGATCGGAGCCATCTCTGCCCGATGCATAAATAAGACAGGCCTTTTTAAAGAAGAAATCTGTATTTAAGGACGCGTGTGGCTGTGTTCTTTGCCTCCCGTAAAGGTCACCCGGATAGATTTTTCCTTCTTTAGCATTGCAGGCTGCGAGGCGCTGGGCTTTTCTATTCTCCCTCCATCCAGTGAACCTGGGGGACTAAATTAGATTCTGAAATTGAGTGTGCAGCGGGGTTGGTGAGTTACCGTAATGGGAGGGTATTGCTTCTCACCTCGCAAGTAGCGAGGTCATGATAATATGAAGCGAAGTGGATTAAAAATAAAACCAAAGGTATTTATTTACGACCTGCTCAGAATTGGATTGGCGTCCGTGTAAGTTGCACCTAATGGTGAAAGACAGCAGATTGATGTTGATGTGTCCCTGGGGACATTCTGCCACTGAAATTTGCTCCGTGAATTCAATTTCAAGGCCCCCACAAAGTATCCCAAATGCAACAGGAAATGGGGTTGAGGAAGGGGTAAAGCGGCAGCGGAGAGGCGCCGGCGCAGGGGGGTCCTGGGGGCGGCTCGCGGGCGGGGGAGCGCCCTGCACGGCACAACAGACACGAGGCGCCGCGTGGCTCCCCGCCCGGCCCCTGGCGGGAGCTGAGACACCACTCTGCGGATGAGGAGCCTGAGGCCCCCCACGCCCCCGAGGCGGGCAGTGGCGGGTGTGAGTCCAGACGTGCTGCGGAGCCCGAGGCCTGAGCGCTCCCAGCTCTGGCCTACAGATGAAGGGGTGGGGCTCGGAGAGGAGGGTCCACCCAGGGCTGGGCCAGGATGTGAATGGAGCACCTGCCTCTGTCTCTCTCTCTCTCTCTCTCTCTCTCTCTCTCCCTCTCTCCCAGCCCCTCCTCATGCCTCCCACCCTCTGGTCGCAGCCTTGTGGGGACAGGAGGCTCGGTGGGTGGGGCCTGTGTGAGTCTCCCCTTCGGCAGGCAGGGAGGGGCAGCCCCAGTCTGGGGCCCTCCCTGTGCCCTGTTCCCTGCTGGGACTTTGGAGGAGTGGCACCAGCCCCTTGGAACCCCAGCCACCCTTTGGGCTCACTCAGGTCTGGTCTGATGGGCTGGGCGGGTGGGAGGGACCAGAGCCGGCAGGTATCTGCATGGTGCCAGCCTGCCCCTTGAGAGGGAGTCTGGCCTCCGGCCTTGCCCTGACCCCATGACCCAGGCCCCCATTCCTCCTCCCTGGAGACCCCCCCCCAACCCGGGAAGCCATCCTGGCCACACAGCCCTCCCCAGTCCTGCTAAACCCCCCCT
Source organism: Panthera onca (assembly GCF_046562875.1). Lineage (NCBI taxonomy): Eukaryota > Metazoa > Chordata > Mammalia > Carnivora > Felidae > Panthera > Panthera onca. The sequence goes on from NC_138345.1 coordinate 138,705,942, forward strand.
GGGTGCTGGGGCCTGTGCCCCCCAAGACTCACCCCGCCCTTGGTGGTGTCGCTGGTTGCTCTGGCCGAGGACTGTGGTCCGTCAGAGGAGCTGATCAGTGTGCAGGGAGGGCTGCGTGCATCGCTGAGGCCCTGGGCCGTGTTTTTCCTGTCCAGCACCTTCCTCCGTATCTCTGACTCTGGTTTCCAAACCGTGGGCTCTTGAGATAGTTCCTGTGTCCTACGGGGGTGGGCTGGGGGCAGCCGAGGGTCTGCAGCCTGGTCTTTCCTGGAAACAGAGTATCAAGTGAAGACAGTGACAGGGGCTCCGTGGTGTGTCCCCCCCGGCCCACCCAGCAGGGGCACACACCTGTCCATGATGGCCCTAGTGTCCCTGCTGAAGGAATGTCACCGGAGGCACAGAAATCTGGGCCCGAAGTCCACCCAGGCCAGGGGGTAGGGGACCCTACTTCTGGATTCTGCAGGGTCTTGGGCTGGGGTGGCCCACCTGCAGCCAGCACCCCCACCCCCAGCCACCCAGACCAGCACCCGCACCGTGGAGCGCGAGGGGTCCGTTCAGAGAGGTCACAGCTGTGAGGCGTGGGTAGCACTGCCCTCCGCGTCCCAGCAGCATCGCCAAATAGGGATGGGGGGGGCATATGAGGGGCTTCCTCCTGGCCACGGGGCTTGGGGCCTTTCAGGGTACAGAGGGGAGGGGACGCGATTCACGGCGTCTAGGAAGCTGTGAGCCCCCTCTGGCTCATCCCCACTGCTGGCCAGTCCCCACCGAGGGGAGCCCCCGCCCCGCTACTGGTCACCTCCTCTGACCCGGGCTTGTCTGTCTTCCCCCAGGAGCTGCTGCTTTTCCTTCAGAACCTGCCCACGGCCCACTGGGGCGATGAAGACATCAGCCTGCTGCTGGCGGAGGCCTACCGCCTGAAGTTTGCTTTCGCGGACGCCCCCAATCACTACAAGAAGTGAGCCAGGGCCAGCACAGCCGTGGCTGCGGGCCGGTGGCCAAGGAGAGGCCTTGTTGGAGCGGCCTGCCCTCCAGGGGGCTGGCCAGGCCCGGGCGCAGGGGAGGGCCGGGGCCTGGCCGGGGGCGCCTCTGTTGCCTGAGATACCAAAGAGAGCCAGGGGAGGGTCCTGGCCGCTCAGGGGGCCAGAGGTGGGCGGGCATCTCCCTCCCTGTCCCCGGAGCGTCCTTGCCAAATGACCACCTCCTGGAGCCCCCAGGACGCGGCAGCCCGAGAGCCAGACCCTCTGGGAGAGGCCTGCTGTCTGGTGCCAGGGGCAGAAGGAGGTGGTGGCCATCTCATACCTGCTTTGAAATGCAAAAATTCTATTCTGTTGAGTGAAAGAGAATAAAATATAGACAAAATAAGAAGTGAACCGCCCTAACCTGTGAAGTCTCCGTCCCCACAGGGCTTCTGGGCGTTGACCTTGTTCCTGTAACTGCCATCACTTTCGCTGTGGCTGTCCCTTCTCTCTTGGTGAGGCTCTGGCTCGGGAGCAGGGGGGAGGAGCGGAGTAAAGGCCCTGTTTTGCATCCCGTCCTCTTCAAAAGGAGCGCTCAGCCCTCAGGAGCCCCTGTGCTGTTCCCCCGGGAGGTGAGGGGCTCAGGGCCCTGTGGCCCCGGGGACGAGCCACACAGGCTGAGGCCGGGGACCCCGCGCCCTGCGCTGGGCCCGCAGGATGGGCAGGGTTCGGCCTCAATAATCGGAGCTCGTACCACTCGCCTCAGCCTGGCCGCACCTCCCATGTCTCCGGCGGGTTACAGACATGCTTGCTCCCCGCCGTTCGTTGGTCACCAAGCAGAGAGCCCAAGTGCGAAGGTTCTGGACTGGCCTGCCTGGGGCTCTGCGGGGTCCAGGCACACTTCCACCCGCCCCTGCCTGTGCAGGCGTGTGGCTGGCAGGGACGTGGACGCTCCGAGGCTCTGGGGACAACTCCGACCCCTGAGCCAGGACAGACCCTTGTCCTTGGCACCTGCTTCTGGTCCTGGAACAGCCAGGCCAGTGCCCCGTGTTTGCACAGCTCAGCGTGAGGACGCTGCGGGGAGGCTGCAAACGGGACTTGAGTACATACACACGTGTGACATGTGTGTCCTTTTTCTCATTAAAAACATTCCTGGGTCATTACATGTGGTGTGGAAATCAGCACAAAATGCTTTGTGAATGGGAGGTGCTCCCAGGTCAGCAGAGGGGTCGCCTCAGAGCCCCAGCCCCTGGGGTCGGGGGCTCCTCTCCGGCACCCAGCGGCCCTCCGGCCTGCACCCCTTCTCAGCCGGGGCACCCGGTTCCAGGAAGAGCCGCCCGTGGCCGTGTGCAGGCAGCCCCTCCCCCACCCGGCCCCCAGGAACCGCTGTCTTAGCTCAGAGTGCTCCGTGCGGCCAAGGTGTTGGGCCCCCCAAACATCTGCCTCTCGAGACCGTTTGTTCTTCAAACAGGAGGATCTGCGACTTTAAATGAGGTTCCGCCTGGATTTTCCTGCGCGTGTGTGTCTGACCCTGAAGTTGAACACAGGCTTGTTGATGCGTGAGTGCCTGTGAGTCTGAGTAGGTCGGTTTGGAACGATTAAAGGGTGTTCTGTCTGGAATACGATGTGTTCAAAATGGGAATAAAGATGCAGTGAACCCCCAGCCTCTGCCTGATTCAAGGACTCTCCTAGGAGAGCGGGGGAGCCCAGGGACAGCTGAGGGTGGGGCATGTGTGCCAGACCTGACCCGGGCGTGGCACCCACAGTCTTGTCGAATCCCGGGGGGACTTCTCAGGGAGATAGAGTTCCAAGGCAGAGCAGGGGTCAGTCGTACTCGGGTTGGGCCCCAAACCCCAGCCCTGCACCGCTGGGGGTCACCTCCAGGCCGGCCTGGGACAGGAGGGGCCTCCCCACCCTGCCACAGCAGTCGAGTGCCTTCCGGGACCCGGGATGTAGCCATCCCTGCTTCCTGGCTCCCACCCTCTTGGCCCCGTGAGCCCCAGCTTCTCAGCTGCTGTTACGGTGCCCTGTGCCCCTCGGCACCCCACGTCCGCACCTCCCTCCGTGGTGGGGACTCCCCAGGCAGTGCTCTGCTCTATGCCATTTTATGCCGTCCACTGGTGGGGTGGGGTCAGGTGCCGTCCCTGGGTGGGGGGCAGGAGACCCTGCCGGATGACAATGCTCACCCTCCCCCTGTGGCTGAGCGCCGCGCTGAGCTGGGGCTGACGCCCAGACCTTGTCAGTGTGCTCGCGGGAGGGAGACGCAGCGGCCCTCCCCGGTTGGAAGGTGGAAGGCTCCGGTGCGGGTCACAGCTCAGAGCTGGCCACCGCTGCTGTTCGTAGTCATAATTTGTTGGCGTTCGTGGCCTGGCTCTTCGGGCCCACTTCGGGGTCTCAGCCCCCACAGGTGGCTCGAGCCCCGGGGTCCTGAGGTATGCCCCTGACCCCCGTCCCGTGAGCTTCCCCCTGCCAGGCCACCTGGGGAGGCCCTGCCTGTCGTCACTCCTGCCACGTGGAAAGTGCCAGAGACGAGCTCCTGGGACAGCCGGGTCCCAGCAAGGTCAGACGCGCCAGGGAGGGGTGAGGTCCCGGGAGGCAGGGAAAGGTCGGGGTGGAGGCCTGTGCGCCCCAAAGGACGAGCTGGTGGGCAGGGCTTCTGTGCCAGTGCCGAACCTGGCTCTGAGGTGGGAGGAGCCCCCTCTGTGTGTGAACAGGCCGGTCCCGTCTCTGACGTGCCTGGGCCTCTGGGCGCCGTCTGCCTTGAGCTGGACATTTCCCTCTGGGGCACGACCGGTGGGTGTGCGATCAGAGCCACCGTCCTGTGAAGCTTACTCAGGACATGGGCCACCACTGCTCCGTGTCAGGCAGTGGGGGCCCTCCCGCAGCCTCCCCCGTCCTGCCCCACCCCAGTGGAGCTTCTCTTCTTCCCCCCCCACCCCCCCGCCTGCTGCTTGTTGGCACCGTGGGTCATGGCTGCCCAGGGGTCTGCCCCGCTCGTCCTCCAGGCCTGCCTCTCCCTCGTCCAGTAGCCCCTGATTCAGCAGCCGCCGTGTGACCACACGCAAAGGATCTAACTCCCAGCCCGTCCCCTTGCCAATTGGAAGCTGATTGTGCATCTAGGGAAAAAAACATACATATCCAAATGCGTTCCAGACAGATGGGTTTAAACATACAAATTAAAATTCCCTAAAGTGCCCACAAAACAAATAGATATTTTTATAACAGGGAGTGGCCAACGGCTTTCCTAGCGTGACGCCAGTGACCACACAACCCAGGCCGATGCAGCGCGGAGCAGCCGTGAGGACGGCCAGCGCCCAGGCGAGGATCAGTGATAGCAAGCTGAGCAGACACGTGAGACGCTTACGTTCCTGAATACGTACAGGGTTCTCGGAAGTAACTCTGGAAATAAGAATGCGCACAGCACAGAAAGCGGGCAGTTCTCCAGGAGGAGGGGCACAAGAGGTCAGTAAGACGCGCCCGTCAGTAACAGTCGAGTGGGGGGAGCGGGCACGAGACGCGGGGCTCCGTCAGCAGTTGCAGGGCGGCCCTGGGCCGAGCTGGTGGCAGCTTGTTTCGCGACCATGGAAGACCAGTCTGCTCTCTCTGTCTTTATGTTTTTCTCAGTGGCTTTCGTTGTCGCTTCTACTTTTAGACCGAAGTGTAATGCTCGCAGAAGGGGGCACCTCACAGATCTAGTGCCCCGTGAGTGATCCCCAAGCAGGCACCGGGCTCCACAGCTGTGGTCAAGGAGAGCCCCTGGCCCGCACCCCGCACCTCCCGGGCGGGGGGGGGCCTTCTTCCCAGCGTTCACGCCACCCCAGCTCTGTTGTCTGAAGGAGTTGCACAGGATCCCTCTTGGTGAGCGACTCGCCTTTCCCCGCTTTCTGCTTGTGGACGCCGCGTCTGGGGTAGCTGTGGTTTGTTCCTTTCTGTCGCTTTCCCCTTGTATGAATGGGCCACAACAGATTTGGGTTGTTTCCAGTTTGGGGCTGTTACAAATCTTGCTGCTGTGAACACCGCGCGCGTGTCCCTTGGCACAGCGTCCTGCCGGGTGCTCGTCAGGAAGTAGGATTGCAGGGCCGGGTGGTGTATTTCAGCCACTCTCGTAGATGATGGCAGACTCTTTGCCAAAGTGGTTTTCCAGTTTACATTTCCACCGCAGGGCACGAAGGTCCTCGTTGCCCCACGTCCTCACCCACACTTGGGATGGCCTTAGCCGTTCTTGGGGAGGGGGTGCATCGTTTCACTCCCCTCGACCCCGGCCTCCCTCACGTCCCCCGGCTCTGGGCAGCGTCTGTTTCCTTCCTGCCGAAAGAAAGAAAGAGCCCTCCAGAGGACACCTCGCAGCGCTAATATCCTAAGTGCTTTCTCCTATCATTAAAATTCGTCAGACATGATTTTAATGACTGCATAATATTGTGTTGCATGGATTAACATAATTCATTTATTCCCTTACTGTACATCAAGCGGCTTCCAGTTTTCTCCCGTTGCCAATGATGCTGCGATGAACATCTATGTTTCTGAGTGCTTTTCCAGCATGGATTTCTAGTAGAGGTGTCCCCTGCTTTTCAAAAGTTTGCATTACCCCACGTCACTTTTACGAAAAACCCACATTGGTACCTGTTTTCTCTAACCAGAAGACATCCAGAGAGGACTGTCGCTTTTATGAAAAAAGGCAAAAGGGGAAAATGGCATTCAGCGTTGGTTCCACAACGGGCTGTTTTAGATGCAGCGAGAATGATGTCGCCCGGCTCCTTCCCCACCACCACACTCAGCGTCTCAGCATCCGGCTGCCACAGCTCTGAACCATGTCTGTCGGCATCAGTCCCTTATCTCAAGCTACTTTGTGCATCCGTTAGCAAGATGTGCTTACCCTAAGGCGTCAGAAAAGCCTAAGAGGTGATTTTTTTGGGTCTGGGAATACTGAGACATCTTTTCATATAAGTGAATGTTAATTGTCTCTTTCCTTTATGCCACTTTGGCTTGGGGAAGATTTTAGGAATGGTCCACTTTCGGATAGCAGGGGAACCTTGTGATGGGATTCTCCCATCATTGGCGGGGAATGGGTGAGTTGGCAGAGAACCCACGGCCCCCCCATCTTCAGGGACCTGCGGCAGGCGGCTGTGGACCTGCTCAGCCGGGTTACTCGGGAATGTCTTAGAAAATGCAAGTTTAAGAAACCATTTAAAATTTAAGGGTAGAAGGGGTGTGCCTGGGTGGTTCAGTTTGTTAAGGGTCCGACTTCAGCTCAGGTCATGATCTCGTGGTTCATGAGTTTGAACCCCGCGTCAGCCCCTGTGCTGACAGCTCGGAGCCTGGATCCTGCTTTGGGTTCTGTGTCTCCCTCTCTCTCTGCCCCTCCTCCATTGACGCTCTGTCTCTGTCTCTCAAAAATAAATAAACCTTAAAAAATTTTTTTTTTAATTTAAGGGTAGAAATAGAGTGTATAACTTCCAGGAGAGGGGAAAAGAAAGCAAATGAACAAAACTGATCAAGTCCAGAGAAGCTGGGAAAGAGGATCTGGAAAAAGCAACGGGACAATGTGGTAAATAGCATGGGCCATGTAAGTCCACGTAAGCAAGGGGTCATGGTAATTTAAACTCACCTGTGCAAAGAGATTCGCATCATACTTTTTAAAATCCCATAAAATCCAGTAACATACTGTTTACAAGAGATACACCTAGGCACAAAGTTTGAAATAAAAGGATGAAAAAAATTAGTGTGAGAAATATTAACCAAAAGAAAGCATGGCCGAGAATATCTGTGTTCTCCTAAAACGTATTTGAAGAGCATTCACAGGACAAAGGGGCATGTATGTCCTACGATCACAGAGCATGCCAGTCTCTGGTCTGTGTAAATAAAAAAACGTAACCCCATCTGAAAGCAAAGAGCGATACAGCTGTGGACAAAGATCGGCCTTTCCACGGCGCATGGGATGTGCTAACGCACCTCTTGCAGAAAATGTGGACTGAGCAGGGGAAAGTTTAAAAAGGAGAGATTTAAAGAAAAATCATTTTTTGATCTAATAGAATTTTGCTTTCCACAAACAATGTACATTTACTTCTAGCACATGAGAAACACTTACAAACGTTTGACCTGTCACAAAGGAAATTTTAAGAACCCAAAGCCTCAATAGTATACAGGCCCGTAAGTTCTGTCCAGAGTGCAATAATGTTAAAAATCAAAACCAATGAGAGAAAACTTAAATGCCAAAACTCCCATCTACATATAAATAACCTCCTAAAGTATAAGTGGAGTCATACTGGAAATTACAAAACGACAGTAAGAAACTAAAGTAGCGGACTTGGGGGATGCAGCTAACATGGTAATTAGAGGAAAATTTATAGCCTTAAAAATATATTATTAGAAGACAATAGATAACTTAAAAGAATTTAGCTCCACATTCAATTTAAGCTGGAAATAGAATATGGGAGCAAAAGTGCAAAAAAAGAAAAACCATGAAGATTAGCATGATGCAGAAGCAGAAGTTGCTGGAAGAGAAAACAGCACAAATAATGGAAATGAGTAACAAATGGAAAGAACAGAGGAACAGCACAGCTGCACCAGGGTGGGGTCTTGGTCTGCTTTGTAGTTGGTGCATCTCCTGCTTTCAGAAATAGCACTTGCACATTGTAAAGGCTGAATAAATGTTTGTTGAATGAAGAAGAGACACATTTCTAAAGGATATAATCCATATTAGAAAAAAAAAGGCCACTACAGCTGAAGAGACTTTAAAAATAAGCATCAAAAGAATGAGAAGATGGGCGCCTGGGTGGCTCAGTCAGTTAAGCATCCGATTTCAGCTTAGGTCATGATCTCACAGTTAGTGGGTCCGAACCCCGCATTGGGGTCTGTGCTGACAGCTCGGAGCCTGGAGCCTGTCTTCAGATGCTGTGTCTCCCTCTCTCTCTGCCCCTCCCCTGCTCGTGCTGTCTCTCTCTCTCTCTCTTTCTCTCAAAAATAAATAAAACAAAATTTAAAAAAAAACATGAAAAAAAGAATGAGAAGACAAGCCACATACGGGCAGAAAATCATTGCAAAAATCTTTGGCTACACGACAGTTATCCAAAATATACAAGAACCCTTAAAACTCAACAATAGAGGGGCGCCTGGGTGGCTCAGTCGGTTAAGCGGCCGACTTCGGCTCAGGTCATGATCTCGCGGTTCGTGAGTTCAAGCCCTGCGTCGGGTCTCTGTGCTGACAGCTCAGAGCCTGGAGCCCGTTTCAGATTCTGTGTCTCCCTCTCTCTCTGACCCTCCCCTGCTCATGCTCTGTCTCTCTCTGTCTCAAAAATAAATAAACGTTAAAAAAAAAAAAAAACAGCTCAGCAATAGAATGAATAGCCTGATGAAAGCATGGGCTACAGACCTTAGCAGACACCTCACCAAAGAAAATACACAGATGGCAAATAAGTACCTTAAAAGAGGCTCAACATGGTATGTCCTTGGGAAATGCAAATTCAAACAAGACTCCGCCACACGGAGCAATGGGAATGCTCGTCCACTGCTGCTGGGAACGCAGGATGGTTCAGCACCGTGGACAGCTCAGCGGTGTCTTCGGAAACCAAACCTACCCCGCCTGTATGACCCAGCAGCCACTGTCCTTGGTAGTCACCCAGAGGTGTAAAATTATGTCCACACAGAAAGCTACAGATGAATGTTGATTCATAATCGCCAAAACCTGGAAGCAGCCGAGATGTCCTTCAGTAGGTGAGTGGATTCACACAGTGGTCCGTGCAGACAGTGGAATGTTATTTGGCGCCAAAGAGAATGAATTGTGAAGCCATGAGAAGACACTTTGAGGAGGAAGCTTAGATGTTATAAAGTGAAAGAGGCCAGTCTGAAAAGGCTGCGTGTTGTGTGATTGCGTCTATAAGACATTCTGGAAAAGGCAAAACTGTGGGGACACTAAAAAGAGCAGTCGTTGCCAGGGGTCAAGGGAGGGATGAGCAGGCAGAATACGGCGGGTCTGCAGGGCGGGGAGACGCCTGTGTATGGTGCTGTGATGATAGAGCCAGGTCCTGCACTTGTCCGAACCCACAGACCGGGCACCGGTGGGAACTAGGGATGATGGTGCTGATGACCTATCAGTGTGGGTTCACGGGGGGTGTCGAGTGCCCCGCCTGGTGGGGGATGTTGACAGACGCCGTGCATGGTGGGGGCGGGATATATGGGAAGTCTCTTAACTTCCACTTAAAAACTGCAGTAAAAATATGGTCTGTTAATTATTTTAAATCCTAAGCGCATCCTACGACGAGCTTTATACTTGAGAATTTGAAAACCTGGATGAAATGGGCAATTTTCTAGAAAAATACAAAACCTGACTCAAGAAGGAAATAAAACCCTAAGTAGATGAATGCTCACTGAAAACTTGGACCGGGGGTTGGGGTGGGGTCACAGACCTGTCCCTTCACAAAGGCCTCCAGCCCAGACTATAGTACCATAGCAGAAAGCTGCTTTCACAGGAAGGGTGGACCAAATTAGGTAAGCAGATGCTTAGGACTGTAGACCGCTGCACTGTGGGTGAAGCTGCCCAGAGCAGAGCTGATTAACAAAACAAAGGTGCCTTGTTAGCCCTGAGGTTACGTGCTCTGTCTGTCTCATCCCCTAGGCTGGCTAAGATAAACAGACACGGTGCCTCCTGTCTTCCCATCCGCCCAGTGCCAGGATTTTGTTTTGCATTAACCCAAACCCCTAAGCCCCTAAACCCCCTTTCCCTCGCTTCCATGAGTTAACATTCACAGTTTCATTTTCTCTTTGTGCACGTCCATCACCACGTTTGTGAGCCTTCTGATCCTAATAAAAATGGAGCAAGGACCCTTAATTGGGGCTCTTGTCTTCTCCCGGACATTCGCCTTCTCTCGAATGGCGGACATCTCTCGAGCGGACATCCGCTCTCTTGCTGGACAAGAAAGAACTTTAGACTTAGAGCCAACGACAGCCTGCTGGGCCCTACACTGGACCACGAAGCTGCGTTATTGTCTCTTAACTTCTGTGGCCTGGGCAGGGGTCCTGGGTCCTTATGCACCAGAAAAGGCTGGCTGGGGGGTTTTCACTGGGGATTTTCACTGGGGGGGTTTTCACCCGGGGTCTGCCGAAAGTGGAGTGTGGGCCTGGGGAGCCGCTGCTGGCTGCACCTTGACCTTGGCCCACACCCAGCAGGCTGGGGGCAGCCATACAGGGGGCTGTTCGACCGCTGCCTTTGTAGATGTATGCACTCTTCCTAGAAGGTCTGCAGACTGAGAGTTCACAGCACACAGACCCCCTTCTGTGCTTTGGGGATAATCAGCTTTTAGTTCTGCCCGATGCTCCTGCTCCTGTGATTCTGAACTGGACTCAGAGCCCGTGGAAGAGAATGTGGAGGGACGGACATCAGTTTCAGATTGTTCTGGTGAATGGATTGCTCAGTGACCCAAACTGGGGGTAGAAAACAAAACGGGTGACCGTTAAGAAGATACGGAGCCTCCTTGGGTGGGGGTGGAGACATACCCAGAGCTGCCGCCAGCCCAGAGGTCAGGGGGGTGCACGTCCGCAGGCTCGGGAAGGCAGGGAGCTGGGCCTGGCGAGGGGGAGGGAAGCAAGCGACATGAAGGGAGGGGGCCGGCTGAGCGGAGAAGAGAAGTTTCCACAGAGTCCCAGTTCTGTTGGAAATGCAGTGGCGTCTGGAAGGGGAGGTGCACACCTACGGCACATCCGAGAAAGGGCGTCAGGTCGGGTCCAGAGGGTGAGCAGGCCGGGGAGCGGAGGGCCTGTCTCGCTCTGCGGGGCACAGGGGCAGCCACGCCCTCGGGGCCACTGCCAAGTCCACGTGGGAGCATGTCTGGGAGAATCGTGGCCGTCCCAGCAGCCATGGGACCCGACGACACACGTCCATCTGTCTCTGACTCAGGACGTGAGCTGGAGGCAGCCACTGTGGAGGGCAGCTGGGGTCAGCCTGGAAAAGCATAGAAGCCGGCTTGGAAGGGCATCATGTGGTTCTTGGGCCATGCACCCTCGTGCCCTGACACCCGCACTCGGGTGCCCCCTTCTCCCCCAGCCCATTTGTGTTCTCCAGAGCCCAGACCGTGACCTCCATGATCACCTTTTATGAGCTCAGGGTCGCTTCCTGCTGGGCCTCCGACTAGTCCTTGCTCATTTTTAAGGCTCCAGTGGGTCCTGGACTGGCCTGGACCCCAAGTCCAGCACATGGTGACCCTGGAAGAAGGGTTTCACCCAGCAAGAGGCATGATAAGGCCGGCCTGGCTGTCAGGGTTCAGTGGCTGGTCCTTCTACTCAGTAAGCAGTTATGGGGCGCCTACTGTGTCCGGGCACTGTGGTCTGTGGAGACACTGATGGCCTCACGGGCAGGTGTTAGGAATTCACTCTAGGGGTCAAGATCCTGAGGGGCACAGAGCAGAAGGGACATTCGGGGACATCCCAGTAAGTGACATCAGTGGTGTCAGGCCTGGGGGAGCCAGGAGCCTGCGGCTCCCCTGCGGGCCCTTGGTCAGCCCAGTGGAGTTGAGGGAGAGGGTGCAGGATGCAGGCTGACCCTGGCCTCCTGGGTGACAAGTCCCTGCTCCCACCCCAGGCTGTAGTGTCTTAATAAACTCTCAGCGGCCATCGTCCTCATAAGGCTGCTGCCTGGGGAAGCTAATAGGGGGACAGGACCCGGGGATAGCCTCCCTGACCTGGCTATTAAAAATAATTGGCCACCACAACGTGAGGAAAAGTGTATTCTCTCTCAGTTTGACTGGGAAATGTGAATTATTCTCATGTCGCCATAGAAACCAAGATGAGTTCCCAGCCTCTTTTAGATATTTAATTTTGTGAGCCCGGTGATGACCTGTGATCTCTGCAGAGAAGCAGGAGACAGAGGGAGAGACAGCGCGTGTGTGTGCACGTGCACATGTGTGCGTGTGTGTGTGTGTGTGTGTGTGTGTGTGTGTGTGTGTGCAGTTCTGGTGGATCTCAGCCCCTGCCACTGGAGTGGCCGCAGCGTGGTGGCCACAGTGGGGCTTGAGCTCTGGGGTTGGAGGCTGGGCCCCTGGGGTGACCTGCAGTCCTGGACCGTCAGGGGCTCTGGGCCAGGCTCGTGGGGACACTGACTCTGGCCTGGCTCCGCCCACTTTGGAGCAGCTGCCCGCCAGGTGTCAGCCCTGCTGTCTCCACGCTCTCCCACCTGACCCCGGTCACCGGCACCCCTGTTCTCCTCCCCTCTGCCCGGAGTGTCCTTCTCTAGCTGGGCAGTCCCCGCCGGTCTCGGCCACCGCCCACTGTAAAGGCCTTCACGTGGTGGCTCCGTCGTGGACCTGGACAGCCATGACCTGTCCTGCGGTGCCCCGCCCAGCCCTGGCCCTCACACTTGCCGGAGGTGACAGGAAAGGGCTGGCAGCCTCCGTCCCCTCGTCCTGGCAGGGACCGGCCTCGGCCTTGGCCACCCCCAGGCCAGGGCAGCCTCCTAGGGAGGAGCTGGGCGTGAGCTGAAGGAAACGCGCAGGTGCACGCCTTCATCCCGCACAGGAGACCCTTTGTCCACCGTCCCGGACCAAGTGGTCAGGCTTTCCTGCAGGCCACGGGCCACGGGTCTCCTGGGAGTTGCCTGGTTGGAGCCAGAGAATGGAGGCGTTCTCTGGTCATCCCTGAGGGGACCCTCGGAGAGTGTGGAGGGAGGGAGGGACGTCTTGAGAGGGCTGGGTCCAGAATGGGGGGTGTGGTGGGTGGGGCTGTGGACGTGGCGGGCGAGGGTGTGGACGTGGGTATGGTGGGTGTGGGTGTGGCGGATGAGGACTTGGGTGCAGTGAGTGTGAGTGTGGACGTGCTGGGTGTGGATATAGTGGGTGTGGGGGGCATGGGCCTGGTGGGTGTGGCAGGCGTGGGCGTGGTCGGCATGGGCATGGGTGTGGATGTGGGTATAGTGGGTGTGGGTATGGCGGACGAGGACTTGGGTGCAGTGGGTGTGAGTGTGGACGTGCTGGGTGTGGGTATAGTGGGTGTGAGCAGGGACGTGGTGGGTGTGGGGGGCATGGGCCTGGTGGTTGTGGCAGGCGTGGGTGTGGACGGCACGGGCGTGGGTGTGGATGTGGTGGGAGTGGGCATGGGGGCTGTGGGGTTGTGGGGAGCGTGGGCAAAGATGTGGTGGGTGTGGTGGGCGTGGCAGGCATGGGTGTGGACGTGGGCTTGGTAGGCGTGGCAGGCGAGGACGTGGTCGGCATGGGTATGGGTGTGGGTGTGGTGAGAGTGGGCGTGGGGGCCCTGGGGAGCGTGAGCACAGATGTGGGTGTGGCAGGTGTGGGTGTGGACATGGGCCTGGTAGGCGTGGCCGGCGAGGGGGTGATGGGCACCCCCCCCCCCCCCCCCCCCCGGCTTCCCTCGCTCACACCTGTTACCTGTTGTCCGTGAAGGCCATTTGCTGCTTTATTCCAGTTTCAGAGGTTTGGTTGGGAATGCCTCTGGGCTTCTGCTAACTGGCCGTCGAAGAAAGGGGAACATGATCCGACTCAAAAGTCACAACTGTAAGTCTAGATGTTCGAAACGGCGTTGCTAAGTGGCAGGAATGAGGAAGTGCAGTCATGAATTTTTGAGGGGGGAGGGAGGCCGGGGGCGGGCCTGCCCTGTGGCCCAGAGGCCTGTGTCCCCGGGGGCCTGCGGGCCGGGATGCTCCCGACTCCGGGTCTGGTCCGTGTCTCTGTGTCCACAGGCGTTTTCCCACAACGAGCACGTCCACACCATGCAGGAACTGGACAACAGAGGAGGAGAGGGAGGTGGCGAGGCCCCCCAGCTGCAGGTGGGGCATCCCCCCACGGGGTCTCCCCTGGGCTTCACCCTCTCTGGGCCTTTCGAAACCCTCTGGCCGCCTGAACCACCCCGTCAGCCCCACCCGCCCGTCCCCTGTGTGCTGGTCCGTCCTGTCTGTTCGCCCTGCAGGGGTCCCCTCCCTTCCTCATCCTTGCGGGGACGCGGGCGGTGTGGGAGAGCAGCAGCACAGCCCCTGTGGCACCATGTCCCCTGCTCTGCACGGCACCCCCTTTATAGATGAGGAAACCGAGGCACGGGAGGTCCGGCAGCTCACCTGAGCTCACAACGGGTTGCTTCCTCACCCCGTCCCCGTAACAGCCTTCACTGTCCCTGACGTGAACGAGGTCGGGAGGGCTGTCGGGTGGGTGGGTGCCTCATTCAAGGTCACGCATCCAGCACTGGCCGAAAGGCCACCCAGGGCAGGGATGGGGTGAGTGCCGGGACCTGGCCAGCACAGAGTGGCCCCTGCCGGGCCACGTCCACACCCCTGCTCGCTGATTCCATGCCCAGGCCACAGCCTCTGCCCTGCGTGTCACCAGGGCCTCGGGGGCAGGGCCAGGAAACTGTGCTCCTCGCTTTGCGAAATTAATGATTCAGCGCTCCATGTCGCGGGAGCTGTGATAAAGTATCAGCAGCAGTGAGGGTGCCAAACGAAAGAATAAATGTCCTTGATGGTGTCATTGGACTTTTATAGGAAGACTCACTTGTCAGCGGAAAGCGCAGTCTTGTGATGACTGATGTGGCCGTCTGAGGAAGACGCGCGTTCAAGCTTCCAGGGGTAGTAATTGCCCTGCAAGGTCGCGGCGCCCTCTCCTCCTCACCCTTGCGTCCCCCAGCCGCCCCAGCCCTGCGGAAGGGCAGTGGGCAGGGTCGCTGCCACCGACTGAAGGGGTCAGTGAGTTGGACGCAGCTGGGAGTGCGGGTCCGGGGGGCAAAGCTCCCTCTGGCCTCCCTCGTGCACGCCCTGTGCCCAGCCCTGACCTAGGGCCTGAGGAGGCCACAGGCATGCGTCACGGCTCTGCTCTGGCTGGCTCGCGGCCCCGATGCGAATGATGCCAATAGGGCCAGGCACAGGCGCCCCGGGGGCTCATCCGACCTGGGAGCGTCAGGGACATCTTCAGAGAATGGGACGTTTCAGCTGGGCCTTGAGGGATGAGTAGGAGTTTGTTGGACGGACGAGGGCATTCTGGGAAGAGAGAGTGCAAGCAAGGGTGAGGGAGGGACCGACTGAGCCAAGCACGGGGGACAGTGTGGATGTGGGTCGGAGGAACAGCAGGAAAGGCTGGAAACTAGGTTGGGACCAGCCCTTGGGGGTCTCGCGCACGGTGCTCAGGGGTTGATCCCGCAGTGACCCACGCAAACCTGGCAAGTTCAGAGGGTCTGCCTTCTGAGGGGAGGGGCTGCCCTTGCCGTGACCTGAGGTGGGGACGCCTTGGGAGGAACTCTGTCAGGTGGGGCGGGGTCAGTGTTAGGGCCTGGCAGTCGGGACCTTGGCGACACTTTCCAGGCAGGTAGGCGTTGGAAGCCCACCCCTCGGGGCCCGGCGGGGACAGCACCTGGTTCCCGTGGTAGGAGCGCGATTTGGTTCCGGGACCTCCCCTGTGGAGAGGGCCGGTGGGCTGTGATTGGGTCAGGAGACACAGAGCAGCACCCCGCATCAGGCGCCCCCGCAGGGTCTACGCCGCCCAGACCTTTGGAATGCTCGAGCTGCAAGGGGCCTTAGGGGTGGTCTTTGGCGTTGTGGCGATTATTTCGACAAGACGAACTAGTTAGGGAAAACTGACCTCGGGGTTGGCGAGGGAGACGTGTGCCCCGCTGGGCTTCCCGTCTGGGCTCCTCCAGGAAGCCCCCATCGTCCCCCTTGGCACCTGTGGCCGGCCTGGCCCTCCCCACGGCCCCCCGCGCCGGGAGCAGGAGGCTCTGGTCCTCGCTCCACTGGCTGCGGCTGACCTCCGGGGCTCTGGACGCACAGACTGTTCACCCTGGTCAGACAGCCGTGACTTTAGAGACAGCTTCTGGAGAAACAGCCCCAGCCGGGATGGGGTGCTCCCACCGATCCGCCAAGAGTCACCCCAGAGGAGGACCTGTGCTCGCAGAGGCACCGTGACCGTCCCGAGGCCGCAGAGCTGGGCCCAGATTTCGGGACTTGGGCTGAACACCAAGCGGGTGGTCTCTCTCCACACCTGCTGGTCAGACCCCCTGGCTTCAGAGACAAGGCAAGTCCAGGGAGGAGAAGTAATCTGTCATCCTGGGGTTCCTAGCTCCTGACCTCCAGGCAAGCAGACGTTCTGGGCTTGGACGGCTGGAGCTGGTGGGTGTTATGGATGTCAGAGACCCCTGCCCTCCTTGCACACACGGGGAGACGTGGGGAGATTGGGGCTCGGGCCGTGCGCCTGACCCGAGGTCACACAGTGATAGTGTCCGAGGCAGGATGACAGGGCTCTGCCTCTGGGCCCTTAGGCCGTGCTCAGCCGAGCCCTACTGGACCAGGACACCGGAGTCTGGCGGGTGGGAAGGCCTCAGGCGCCCAGCCCTGTCACCCACTTTCCCGTGAACCCCCATGGAAGAGTGGGGTACCCCACCCTCTCCTCCTGGGGCCCTCTGCTGCAAGCCCTCCTTCAATGGGACCATCTTGGGCACCCGGGCAGAGGTGGCTCTGGCTTGGCTCTTGGGGACCCTACTGTCCGATGGCCTCACTCAGCCGGGACAGGCTGGGCCCTCGGCAGCTCTCCCAGCAACTGGGTGGAAGGAAGGAAGGCGCTGTCCCAGGGTCATGGGCCGGGTCGGGTCCTGCATGTGACCGCCGGCCCTCCTCAGTTCCTTCTCCTTCCACCCCCTCCCCCCCCACCGATGACGCACCCTCCTTCCCCTTACCTGCACCCGGGAATCCTGGGAAGGGGAAGGTCCTCCACCTCCTCATGTACAGGGACACCTGTTTACATCCAAGCAGAGAAAGGACTCCTGAGCGCTGGGACATGTGGCTGGGCCTGGGGAGGCAGGACAGAGCCCGGGGCCACGTGGCCTGCCTGCTCGGTCCAGGCCCCGTCCTGCTCACAGCAGCTCAGAACCAGGGCTGGCCACCTACCTGGGGCAAAATTTACCTCCAGTTTCATCTGGCCCCAGATCGGGGTTGGGGAACGGGGGAGCATCGGCAGAGGCCGGGGGCCCAGAGGTGGCTCCAGCCCCCGCTCCCACCCTCACCCCCTTGCCCTCAGGCTCATTCTCTGCAGCCGGGCTCCCCTGAGGGGGCAGGGCCATCAGAGGTTCCTGTCGAGGCCGCCCCCCTGCCCGCCCCCCAGAAGAGTTGTTTCTGCAGCCTGGGGTCCACAAGGCTTGTGGGGTTCCCGGCAGAGATGGGGCAATGCTGCCCTGATCCTACGTGAGGTCACTAATTTGTGCGACCCTGTGGTCTCGTCAGGGAGGACCTGCCATCGAGGCCATCATCATCACCGTCCCGTTTCGGCGCGTGGGGGGCCACGTCCTCCAGCTCCCTGAAGCTTTGGGTCCACCCACGGTCGCCTGGGAAAGCCAGGCTGGCTCACTGTGGGTGGCAGGCTGGGGACCGAGTGAGCCCCCCACGGCCCGGCTCCCTGTGTGTGCATGGACGCCAGGTGCTCCTGGTGGGTTCCCGGGCCCCTCTCCCAGGGCCCTCCTCGCTGCTCCCAGTTAGTGGGTCTGATCCTGGCAGGTGGGAGCATGGAGCCCGGCCCCCAGTCCTGGTGCCCACTCTGCCCGCCCAGGATGGCTCTGGGTTCTGGGGGGTCCAATCAGACCCCCTCCCCCGTGACCTCACTGCTGAGGGCTCCCTGGACCCCAGCGGAGGGGCCTGTGGGAAAGAGAGGAGACGGAAGCTTCCTGAACTCTTAGTTGTCAAGACTCTGGGGCCACCTGCACCCTTTCCGGACGTGGGAACCAACGGCCATCGTGGTGCCTGAGCTGCTGGTCTGAGCTGGGTTTCTGCCCCAGTGTACCTGCTGCCGTCCTCCTGTCCTTCCTCCTGCACTGACTCAGTTCCTTCCTTCCGTCGATGCTCCCAAGACCCAGAGGCCTATCCTGGGTTGCAGCCTGACCCGGAGACACCCTTGTCCCCGCTGTCCTGATTCAGTGCAATAAAGTCACCACGAGTCACAACTGCCTGCATCTGTGCCTCAGGACGGGATCCCCTCCCCTCGGCCTGCCCCTAGCGGGGTCCCCAGAGCCCTGCGCTTCCCAGGCAGCCTCTGCAAGGTTGGGCTGCTGTCGGGGTGCTGCACAGTGGCATGGCTTTGGGGAACCGGCCCACAGCGGCACGTGGTTTAGACTACGTGCCTCGGGCACCACCGTCCCTCGGGCGGATGCGCCTTGTGGGGCCCGAGGGAAAGACGGTGCCAGCCAGGTGGCCTCTGGGGCGTGAGGAAGAGGACAGCGCCCCTCCTGGGATACGTGCAGGGGGCACACCTCTGGGGGGGCCATGGGCGCACATCCGATGCCTCCCTGCGCCCTCATCTGTCGCCAGCACACCCCCGCCAAGCCAGGACTCTCTCTCGGCTGGGCCGCGGCCAGGTCTCCTGGGGCTGGAGTCCTGTCACTGCGTGACCTTGGGCAATGTGCCCCAATTTTCCCATCTGTGGAGCGCATGTCATGGGGTGGCCCTGAGGAGCAGCGGGGTGCCGCGTGGACCGTGCTCCCAGAGCCCAGCTTGCTTGTCCGTCACGACACATGTTTCACAGAGTGGCCAGGGACCTCTTTCAAATGCCAGTCAGAACTGTCCCCTTACACCCAGAAGGTCCTGTATGTGGCCTGGAAGCTTCTGGAAGGCCAGGCCCCTGTGGGCTCTCTGCCTCATCCCAGCCACACCCCCACTCCCACCCTCCCTGCCTGTGGCCGCGTCAGCCTCCACCAGGGAGCCTCTGGTGCTCTCCGGCCTCAGGGCCATCGTTGGGAATGTTCTGTGTGGATTTCAGATGTGGGGGGGTGGGGGGGGAGGGGGCGGTCCTTGGCTCAGACCTCCAGGGCCACCCGCCCTGCACGGTCCTCTCCCTCCCTAGAGTCCTTGTCAGTCACAGAAAGTGCTTTATCCGTCGTCCATCGCTGGCTCCTGTGCCGGTGGTCTGTCCCCCCCTCTCCGCGGCTGACCCCACGGTCTCGGGGCCTCTGTGTCTCCTGATCCCACCAACTTGGCAAAGGGCCCTGCTCCTCCCTGATGAGTGTCGTACCCTGACCCCGAGGGACTACGCCCCCACGTACACCTCTGACCCCAGGGTCCCAGTGAGGATGCCACCCCGTCTTGGAGAAACTGTAGAAGCAGTTACTAATTACCTGCAGCTCGCTGGGCCACGCTGAGATTTACCGCGTCATCTTGGGGCTCCTGACGGCTCTGGCCGTCTGTCCACAGATACGCACGGGGTCGGGCTCACCTGCCCCCACCCACTGTGGCCGTCTCGTGCCCGACCCTGTGCTCAGCTTTCTCCACCAGATCCGACGTGCCCGGCACCGAGCAGGGGAGCTTAGTCTGGACCGTCCCAGCTTGAGGTGAACAGAGTGTCCCCCCCCCCCCGACAAGGACACAGGGGGGCAAGCACAGTCACCCCCACGTGTGCTCTGGCCTCTGCCCCGTGTCACAGAACTCCATCCCCTGCTGCCTCCTGACGAGGACGCCCCCCCTTAACCAGGTGGCGGTGGCCCCTGACCCTTCTTCTCAATGAGGGTTGGCCCTGCCGAGCCCAGCATCAGCAGAGAATCCGGCCAGGCCGGTGTCCAGAGAACTCCGCCCTTGACACCTGACCGAGCTCCCCATCCTTCACCCGGGCGCCCAGGTCCTTGCCTGCCTGTGTCGCAGGTGCCGTGGGGCCAGTTTGGCAAGAACGCATGCTGCCCTCTGGCTGTGGGTCCCCAGTGCCCTCGGGCTCTCTGGCCGCAGCTCTGTGTGGTTCTGTGCGGAAGCCTCCTCTCCTGCAGGAGCTCGTGTAAGGTCCGTCTGCTGTGCCGTTTCTGGTGAAGAATGCCTTTCACGTTATTCGTGGGCTCCTTCCCAGCCACTGCCCCTGCCTGCCCTGTGTCACCGATACCTTCCTCCAGTCTGGGCCCTTCCAGCCGTGCTAGGAAGCCTTCCCTGGCCTCAGCAGTTTCTAGCCTTCTCTGCCCCCTGCCCCCTTTAGAACAGAAGCCCCCCCACCCCCCCCACCCCAGCCATCCTGCTGTTCCTGAGACACACCGGACACCCTGCCCCAGGGCCTTTGCTCTTCCCTCTTGCTGGAATGCGCCTCCCCAGACACCTGCAAGGACTGCTCTTTCCTCTCCTGAAGTTCCTGGCTGAGTTCTGTGAGCGGGGCTCCTTAGTGAGCCCCCGTCCCTGTCCCTGTCCCCTCTGCCCTCTCCTCCACGCATCTGCTGTCACCTGACCTCTGTGTTTGCTCCTGCGTCTCCCCCACCAGAGCGCTGGCCTCACTGTACTCTGGCACACAGTAGGCACACGCTACGTGTTTTCTGACTGGATCGGGTTCTCTCACTTGGGAATTTCAACGGGACATGTGAACCGGAGTCGTTGGTAGCAGGGCTAGGCATGGAATGATCTAGAGAGGAGAGGTGGGGAGAGGTGTCGTCGGCCGGCACCGTGGTCGAGGGAATGAGAAGGCGTCCTTGGTCGAAGGCCGTCCCGGAGTGTCCCCCGGGGCTGTCCAGGTCCTGAGACGCTCTGAATAGTTCCACGTCCAGCCACGGTGACTCCGGGAGCCGAGGAGTCCCGACAGGGCCTCCAGTCCTGGCAGCCTGGCTTCTGTCCCCGGCCCGGCACTCCTGACCCCTTCCGTGAACCAGCTGTCCCTGACATCTGCCTGATTTCCACCCTTGACCCAGCTCCGCCGCTGGAGGCCAGAGAGCCCGGGCTGTTCCTCTGTCCCACGTGACTGCAGGCTGCGACCCCCAGCCCCCCTGACTCTCCTTTCTGGGCTTGTCCGGCTCCACCCCCATGACCTGACTCAGGTCCCCAAGGACCAGCCACCTTGGTCACCACCTGTTTTCTTCTTCCGGGCCTCCCACCTCCTGTCTGATGCCTGACCTGGACCGCGTGCGGGGAGACCCCTTCTACGTGCACGTCGCTAGTGGTTATTTGGTCAGGACCCCCCTCACCCCGGGCCTGCCAGGGTCACTGTGGCCGCTGGAGGGCCCGACTTCAGCATCCCCTTAGTGATGCGTATACTTAGGGGTTTGCTCAGTCAGGACCGCGTGGGGGGCGGAGAAGGACTCGTCTCCCCCCTGGTTATTTTATAGTCCGCCATTCAGCTGGAGTCTTTGCTGTAGAACTCATTAGACATCCGTCAATTACTTGGGGACTTGTGTTCAGGCAGAACAGTTCCTCGTTCATCACTGCTTGGTCTCCATTCTGCCCCATGAGTCCTCCCACGGGGGGGACACGGTGCCGACCCACGGACGGTGGCCCCTGAGGGCGGGGACACACAGAACGATGAGGCTTTGAGCCTCTGGGGTTTGTGGCTTTACTCGTATGAAGAATCTTACGAACAGCCGAGAGAGAAACCACGTTGTGCCGTATGTGCGAAGGGTCGTCTTTCCTAGAGGGGGAGCTCATGGAATCTGGGCTGACTTGTAAACTTGGGGACAGCTGCGGGGTCAGAAACTGGCGAAGGGCGTAGGTGTCAGAGCCAGACAGGTGAAGCTTAAGTGTGTGTCTGACCACCTGCACGGCTTCACGGTGGTGAGGCTGCGGCTTGTCAAACGGGGACGTCGCAGGGCCCCGCCTCTGTCACAGAAGTTGGGGACGTGGTTTGGCACCAGGATTCAGCCTGAAGGGAGTAGAATTGGGTGGTTCTGTGTGTGTGCACGGTGTGTGTGGGGGGGGTGCGTGTGTGTAATTGTGTGTGTGCACCTGAGTGTGATTGTGGGTGGTGGGTGGGTATGCGTGTGCCTGGGGAGCTGGCTGCTTTCACGTTGTGTTTTTATTTCTGTACGTTACTCAGTGCTCATCCGGGAACCGTGCCCTTAGCCCCCGTCACCTACTTCTCCAGCCCCGCCCCCTCCCTTCTGGAAACCACCTGTTCGTTTTCTGTAATGTGTTTAAGAATCTGTTTTGTTTGTTGGGGTGGCTGGTTGGTTTGCTTTGGTTTTGGTTTTTTGCTTTGTCTTTCTTTTTCTTTGTTCATTTGTTCTGTTTCTTAAATTCCGCATAGGAGTGAAATCATATGGTATTTGTCTTTCTCTGACCGACTGATTTCACTTAGCATAATACTCTCTGCTCCATCCACGTCCGGGGAAATGGCAGGATTTCACTCTTTCTACGGCTGCATAATATTCCCTTGTGCGTAAACCGCATCTTCTTTATCCATTCGTCGGTCGATGGACCCCTGGGCTGCTGCCCCCGTTTGGCTACCGTTGATGGTGCTGCTGTGAACATGGGGTGCGTGTGCTTTTCTACTCAGTGTTTTCATATTCTTTGGTAAACACCGTTAGTAATGCGGTCATTCTGTTTTTGAGAAACCCCCTACCATTCTCCACCCGCGCCTGCCCCAGTCTGCATTCCCACCAACCGGGCACGAGGGTTCCCCTTTCTCCACATCCTCGCCAGCACCTGCTGTTTCTTGCGTGGTTGATTTTAGCTATCGTGACAGGGGTGAGGTTGTGTTTCCCTGATGGTCGGTGATGGTGAGAATCTTTTCACGGGTCTGTTGGCCTTCTGGGGGTTTTCTTTGGAAAACTGTTCATGTCTTCTCATTTTTTAATCGGCTTATTTGTTTTTTGGATGTTGAGGTTGATAAGTTCTTATACGTTTTAGATACTGACCCTTCATCGTTTAAGTCATTTGCAAATATCTTCTCCCGTTCCAAGGTTGCATTTTCATTTTGTTGGTTGTTTCCTTCGCTGTGCAGAAGCTTTTTATTTTGATGAGGTCCCAGTAGTTCATTTTTGCTTTTGTTTCCCTTGCCTCCGGAGACGTGTCTAGAAGTTGCTACGGCCAGTGTCAAAGACGTCACTGCCTATGTTCTCTTCTAGGAGTTTTATGGCTTCAGCTCTCACATTTAGGTCTGTGGTCCGTTTTGGAGGTATTTGTGTGTCTGGTGAAAGCAAGCGGTCCAGGTTCATTCTAAGCACGTTGCTGTCCGGTTCTCCCAGCCCCACTTGCTGAAGGGACCGTCCTCCCGGTGCATAGCCTTGCCTCCTTTGTTGCAGGCTAGCTGACCATGTGAGCTTGGGCGTGTTGCGGGGCTCTCTCTTCTGTTCCACTGCTGCTTTTTGCTTAAAAATCAAGAACTACTCCAGCAAGACCCACGGTGCCCTGGGAACGATGTGGCCAGAGCGTTTCCCCGGGTCCTGGCCTGAGGGGGTTTGTGTGGCATCTTACCTCATCTCGTTCTCAGAGGATGCCTGTTGCTGTCCCAGCTCACGGACGAGAGGCCCACAGGGGCAGAGGCCACCCAGCGATTGTGTGAGGCAGCCAGGACTGGAGTCGGGTCACACGACGCCAGGGCACAGGTGCCCCTACGCTGGCGGCTCCCACAGTCTAGAACAGGGCCACCCTTGCAGCGAAAACTAAGTTTGGGTCCATAGGCCGATACGAGTATGTTTATTCACTTACAAGAGGCACACACGTAAGCGTGTGATGAAATATTATAATGGGATGAGACGCGTTTGAGACGCGCTGGAATAAGGAGGAAGTCACATGTTGCGAAAGCACCTTTGCAATTTCCATCTCCACCCAGTGGGGACGCCCTTCTGCTTCCGCTGAAACATTTCACTGGAACGTGTCCTGTTAACGAGCAATGTGGGGGTCTGTGCTTCGCTGTTTGGGGGGATCTTGGCTGAGGATTTTGCGCTACTGCGATTTGAAGGTCCGGTTCCAAGTTTTGTCATTTCTGTACTCGGTTTCATGATCATCGATGATGAAAAGATCCTCACAAGGATCCGGGGGCCAGGGGCGCTGGGGCTCCGCTGGCTGGGCTGGCACATCTGAGTCACGTTCCCATCCTCTTCCTGTGCTGGAGATCCGCACATCCCTAGGACACGTAGCCAGACGGGGGCCCTCGGGGCCTGGGCGGGGGGCGTCTCTGGCCCCGGAGCCTGGTGCCCCGCTGCGACCCCTCCTGGGCCAGGCCAGGCCTCTCCGGGGTGTAGTCAAGGTGGAGGGCAGTGGCGGCCGGCAGGGAGAGACCACGGGCCAAGGCCCCAGCTGCACTTCCCTCTGGGGACAGCCATGCAGGGGCTGCCTGGCCGGTGGGCTTCCTCATTCAGAGGCTGCATTCCTACTTTGGAGATTTATCTGGTCATAAGACTGGACACGTGCGGTGTGGAAGCCCAGGAGGGCAGCGCGGTGGGGTCAGCACGGGGGCCGAGGACTTGACTCCGAGTCCTGCGGCTCTGGACAATTTGCTGACCGGTTTTGCCCTGTTTCTCACCTGTGAGACGGGTGAATGCACCTGCCTCCCAGGCTGGTGTCATAGTGACGGCGACGCCCCTCATGCCATCTGACCTCTGACCTCTGTGAGTCTGAGTTTCTGCTCCTGGCATTCGGGGGCTCCTGGGCTCCTTCCACCCGGACGCCCTGTGACCTCTGGAGCACAGATTTTGGCCTGAATGCCAGTGCCACTGGGGCCGTGGAGCAAGGGCTCGTAGGCAGGGTGGAAGATGCTGGAAGGCTTGGGGAGGGTGCAGGGCAGCGCCTGGCAGGGTTCTGGACTCATCTGAGACCTAGACACTGATTTAGCTGGGGAGGATTTTGTCCCTGGAAAAGGTTTGGGGTGACAGGATGGCAAAGCCACACCCAGGGCAGTGGGGGGTAAAAGCCATGCTCTTGGCGGGGAAGGCAAAGAATATTCCAGGTTGCTCTTGGTTACTTTCTGGCTCCTTTGTGGGCCTTTCTGGACCCTTTCCTTGCCTCCCTCCCTTAGGATCTGGCCTTATTCTTCCAGCAACAGTACAGTGCATGTAGGGCACGCCCACTAGATTCTGGGCTGCTTGTGTCTTCAAAAGCTGGGGACCCTCCTCCCACCCGAGTGTGGCTGAGCTTGGTGGCTTCTAACGGGTGGAATATGGCAGGAGGGACCACGTGCGGCTACGAGGCCTGGCCATAAAAGGCTGTGGTTCCCCTCCGCCCTCTCTCTGGGAGCCCGGGCTCTGGGGAGGTCAGCTGCCCTGTCGTGAGGACACCCGGCAGTCCCGGAGGGAGGCCCACGTGGTCAGGGGTGGGGTGGCCTCCTGCCAGCGGCCTCGGAAGCAGATCCCCACCCCCAGCGGGGCCTCCCGGTGACAGCAGCATCCGAGAGACCCCGAGCCAGAGCCACACGGCCACGCGGCCCCAAATTCCTGACCCTCAGACACAGTGAGATGATCAGTTTGTGGTTGTTTTTAGCTAAGTTTGGGGATAATTGTTACACAGCAGGAGATGACTAATCCCCATAATAAGGAAGAGCTGAGAACCCTTATTAAGCGTTTTCCCTGAGGCAGGGACTGAGCGAAACGGCACGGTCTCTTTTCATCGTCCCCGTGGCCCCAAAAGGGAGCAGATGCTTTCTTTCATCATCATCTTTTCCAGATGAAGCGATTGGGGCACAGAAGGACTGAGAAACCTCTCCAGGCCACACAGCCAGTGAGCGGTGGGGCTGGCGTTTGAACTCGGGTCCAACCAGTGCCGGAGCCCTTGTTCGAAACCAGCAGGGGGGCGCCTGGGTGGCGCAGTCGGTTAAGCGTCCGACTTCAGCCAGGTCACGATCTCGCGGTCCGTGGGTTTGGGCCCCGCGTCAGGCTCTGGGCTGACGGCTCGGAGCCTGGAGCCTGTTTCCGATTCTGTGTCTCCCTCTCTCTCTGCCCCTCCCCCGTTCATGCTCTGTCTCTCTCTGTCCCAAAAATAAATAAAAAACGTTGGGAAAAAATTAAAAAAAAAAAAAAAAAAAAAAGAAACCAGCACGTTATCAGGGCCTGACTCTGCCCAGCACTCCCTCCCCGCCCGGGAGGCGTCAGCGATGGGTGCGGACTGTGGCGCTCCCGCCCACCCAGGGCTGCGTGACTCCTAAGGACAGCAGTTCCCGAGTCTGGAGCCACGAGATGTGGCCTCGAGTGAACTGACAGAGAGCCTGAGTTCCATCAGTCGGTGGGTACCTCGCCCGCCCGTGCCGGGCCTCAGTTTCCCCTCTCTAAGGGGTGGGTCTTCCCCGCAGGGCGGCTCTGGAGACGGAAGGGGCCAGTGAGGGCTGATGGATGACGGGGTGCCAGGCGCCCAGACCCCCAGCCTCGGTCCCTGAAGCTCTACCTCATGACGGACTCCTTCCCCGGGGATGTTGGCGCGGCAGGCAGACAACATATGACCGCTCCTTACACAGCTGTCAGATCGCCCCGAAACAGAGGGCAGTGAGGTCTCCCCGGAGGAGTGGTCCTAACTGTGGGGAGCGCGGCTCGGGGACGACAGGGCAGGCCTGTGACCGGTTGGTTCGGGCTGGCCCGCTTCCCCTTGGGGTTTCGGAGCCAGAGTTCGTCAGCACGGCAGCTGCTTATGTTTGTTCTGCGAGATGTAAGGTATTCACCTCTGTGCTTTCACAAGGCCCCCTGGCTCGCTCTCTGAGGTATCTGCCACGGACACCCCGGGAGCTTGTCAGAGGCCGGTCCCCGTCCTGTGCCCGGCCGCCTGGCCGACGTTCAGGGATTCGGTTTCGCACATCCTTCCTGCCGGACGGGAACGTGTGTCTGAGGGGCCTGCGGTCCACGGGTGGCCCCTGCGGGCTCTCCCGGCGCCACGTGCCTTGGGGTGGACGGGCAGGGACCTTCTCTGTCACCAGGCGGGACAGATTCTCTACGCGTCGTCCGGCCTCTGGACGTGGCCTCCACTCCACGCCTTGGGTTCAGGAGGGAGAGGGCCAGGGTCGTTCTTGGCAGCTGGAGGACAGAGGGCGCAGGCAGAGTGGGACCAAGGTGGACGTGGGAACCGTGGGGGACCCTGGGACAGGGAGGCTGGGGCGTCTGGGGGCTGTGCATGACGTCTCGGGTTTGGGGGTAGGGGGCACGCTCTTCCCGCCCCACCCCCTTCAATGCCTGCTGGCCCAAATGGTGGCCTCAAGCCCTTTCCTGGAGGTGGTGCCTTTAGTGACTGAGACCACGTGTCCACGCCGGGCCCCTGGGGTTCATGGTGTAGGGCAAGTGTGCACTTCCATTGAGGTCCAGGGGCTGAGGCCCAGGGAGGCCCACAGGGGATGCCCAGGTCATGCCTCCAATCCCGTCCAGGAAGCGGGGGCTTGGGGCTGGCATCTTGCTCGTGTCGGGAGGATCATGTGACCTTGATCCTGTCTCCACCCAGGTGTTATCGCTTGGCCCCCGCCTGGATCTGAGCCAGGACCCCGAGCAGGGCCCTCTGCAGGAGCCACGCCCCCAGGAGTCTGTCGGCATGCCTGTCGATGGAGCTGGGCTGGGGCCAGGGCCAGGGCCCCGAGCTGTCAGTCCATGGGGACGCGGAAATGCCGTGGGGTCCAGGTCGCCCCTCGGGAGAGCCAGCAGAGACAAGAGTCCCCCGGGAGATCAGCCCAGGCCTCCTCGGGGCAGGTGGAGACAGGACTCCTGAGCGGGGGGGGGGGGGGGGTGGGGGTCTCTCCTGTGTCCCCCACACCCGCCCCCGCCCCCGCCCCCCTCTCTAGAACGCCCCCCACTTAGCACGCAGCAGGCTGGCGGGGCTCTGCTCCGCAGAGGAGGAGGGTGAGGGGCCAGCGCTTTGGGAATTCAGTGCTCTGTGCCTGTCCCGCAGACCTGCGTCACTCACGGCCGCGGCTCTGTGGCGTGCCTGTATCTCCCCACACCGCGACTCGCTTGCTTATGCCCATCTCACAGATGAGCAGAGTGGGGTCGCTGGTTGCCTCCCCGGCCTCCCTCCGCCTGGCTCCGCATCTGAAGCGTGGCCCGTGGGTGCCCTCAGAGGTGGCCAAAGCCACCTCTGGTGGCAGAAGCCCGAGGTGAGAGGTCCTCGGCCCGTCACTGTGCCGCACCCGTGGAGGGCGGAGAGACTTGGGTGATGCCACTGTGTCTCCTGCTCGCCCCACCTGGCCCTCCAGCCCCGTAGCTGTCAGGACGCGAGGAGCTGTATGCAGCCAGGAGGGCGGGCTCCCTCACCTCCCGGGCCCGCTTCCTCTTGGCTCCGTCCCTCCCGTGCAGCCCACACCTTCCTCGGAGCACGGCAGGCGGGTGTAACGGTGCTGTGCGGGGACAGGTCACGCGCGTCCAGTCCCGGGGACCACATGGCCCAAGAGAACAGGACGCTCTTCTGGCCGCAGCTGAGTGGGCGATTCGTAGGGCAAGTTCTTTAATGTGAGGAGCTGGCCAAGCCTTGGGAATCTCAACCCAGGCTCCTCCTGGTGGTGTTTTCTAGAGCGAGGATTCGTCGCCCAGCACACGCCTTGTCTGAGCCAAGCCTGGGGAGGCTGTAGGTGTTACCGGCTCCGTCAGTGGGCTGGTGGCCCCGGGGGGGAGGCAGACATCCGATGTGTTGCATGGGTGTATACAGTAAAAGCACAGAGTGAGTGTCGGGGAGAAGAGCATCAGGGAAACCTCCAGGGAAGGGGCCATCTGGGCTGGGTATCACATTAGGGGTTGGCACGGCGTGTGTGAGGCCAGGAGACAGGCCGTCATACGTGGCCGGGGGTGGGGGGACAGGGGGCAGCCGAACCCTTTCTCTATTTTATGTGTGTCGTGAGCACTGAGTCAGGTGGGGAGAGAGCACAGGCTGCCAGGGGCCGGGGGCCAGCCCCGTGTCTCCGGGGCTGTGTCCCCACCGCGCTGAAATGCCTTGTGCACCCACTCACAGGCCACGCAGCCCGGATGGATCGGAAGGGGATCTGAACACACTCTTCTTGCTCGCCTGTTTGTTTTACCCGTCTGGGGGTGGGGGGTGGGGGGCCCTCCCTGCCAGCAGTGCCCCGGGGTGGGGGGCAGACGCATTCACCCAACCAGAGGCTAGTGTGAGGAGGTCACGCCTCGTGGGGGACAGTTCTGTCAGCAGACTGTGGGGACCAGGTGAAAAATGCTGGCTGAGGTAGAGACACACAGAGGGGTTGGTTCACAGCCCAGAGAAGGGCTCAGCCCGTCCTTGGGGTCCGGGAAGGCAGCGGGTCGCTGATGATGGCTCCCGGGGCCCCACCGCCAGCCTTCACCTGCAGAGCTGACCCCTGGCTGGGCCCGTGGCTTCCTCTCCCCACAAGAAGGCCCCTCGCTTTGCCCGTTCAGGCTGCCTTGCTGGGGTGGACCCCCGGAGAGGCGTGTGGCTGCACAGAGAGGGACACGGGGCCCAGCTGAGCACCTGCGTTTACAGCCACAGGAGGGACCCCACGCTCGACCCGCAGGACCCCCTTCAGCAGCAGTGAACCGAACACTAAGAATCACAGAGGGCGCGCTCAGGAGGGGGCATCCCGAGCCCAGGTGCAGACGTGCGGGGCACGCATAGGAGTGACGGGAACCGTTAACACAGCCTGGTTCTGCTCCCCACGCTTTAGGGACATCCCCAAGTAGCCTTCCATTAAGGCGAGGAAAAGACCCCGCTCCACACAGGACACACGGGGTAAGTGGCTGCAGAAACGCGAGACTCTCAAACACGCGTGTGTCCACAGTGACGCTGCCTGAGGGTCCGGGACGTTCACTTGAACCCACGATTCCTAAGGATGGCTTTGCTGTCTCCCTGTCCCGCTGGACCTGGAGGCACAGGGGCGTCTGTTTTGCCCCCTGGCCTCCCACCGGCCTCTAGCCTGGGGCCCCTGGTTCTCCTCTGGGCTCTGGTCCAAGGCGCTGGCCACTAGATGACCCTCAAGGTCGCCCCCAGTGCCTGCCCCTTCCTACCGCTGCCCGGACACTTGAGTGCGCCTGTTCCTGGGCCTGATTTCGGGCCATCACCCTACTGGGCAGAGCCTTCGGGGGGGTGAAAAGGTTGGACCGTGTGTAGGAAAGAATCATATGTGCGGGTGGGTGTGAGGGAGCTCGTCGGAGGGCGGCAGCCCGGGGTTGGACCGGACCGTCCAGAGCCCAGCTTCTAGAACCCCACTGCCCCCATCGACCGCACTGTGCATCTGTACCGGCCGTGACAACAACGTGGCCCCAGCAGACTGATTCTGCGGTGGGCACTCGACCCAAGTTCTGCCAATTGGAGCCTTTCCGAGGGGTTTGAGGCAGGGTCTCCGTGTTTTGCCGAGCGTCCGTGCCGAGCGGCTGTGTTTTGCCCCAGTGGCTCTCAGAAGCCACGGGGCCAGTCTACTGGAGAGAAGGACGCACGGGGCGGAGGTGAGAAGATGGGGCAGGGGGGACGCAGAGGGCGTTCGCCCCCCACCCTCTCTCCTCTGCCCTTGGGTCCCACGAGACGCCCCGGGGTCCTCGCAAAACACACTTTTTCAGCTGGGTTGAGCTGTGTTTCTGTTCCGCGTGCCCTAAACATTCCCAGGCGATAAAATACTAAAACATGTATTTCTATCAACTGTAAGAATTAATCAGCATCCATAAATTACCACCCGAATATGACAAGACATTTGGCGTAGTTTTATCGCAATCATTCAGAATTTCAGCTCCAGAATGCTATAAATTTTCTGTCACGTTATGTCAATTACTTTAGGAACATTCTGTCCTGTCTGTTTGGGGGATCATTTTCCAACAACTGCATGAAACCTCATTTTCTCAGTAATTGTTTGGACATAACTGTAAATTTTAATTATCTATCTGCTCACGGCCGTTTCTCAGGGCCGATGTCGTCCTTCCTCCTGTTCCTTGCATTCTGCTGGCTCGCACCCCACAATTATTTTCCCCCGGAAAGGACGGCTTGTGGTACGCCCCCCAAGTCCTTGGGAGATGGGTTTTTTTTTTTTTTTTAATTTCAAAGACCTCTTTTTTGGTCCTTTAATCCCCCATTTAAAAAACTGGCTAGTTCTTATTTCACGGATGCAGTATCCTTTTGAGTCTCTCCGTGGATGCTAATTAGAAATTTAAAATTCCCTTCTGTTTCCTGCATTAATCCTGTTTCATTGTGGATTAGTGGGGCACCAGGTCATTTTGGAGATGTGATTTAGAGGATTTGACTGTCCCGAGGAACCACTTTTGGTGTAGATAAGTATATTTTTACCCGTGTCTGATGAAGTGGACTAAAGTGGCCCTGTTAGGTGCCACTGCACCTTTCTTTCTAACCCAGGGGCCGACAACTTTTCTGTGAACGTTTTCAGCGGAGCGGGCCACACGGCCCCTGCCAGACGCCGTAGCGGGAGAGCCCCACGGGGGGTAAGCAGGTGTGGGGTGCGGCCGGGTGCCCGCAGAGCAGTATCCACCCGTGGAGGGAGCCCCTGTGGCCCCCACCTCTGTTTCACTGGAGCAGTCATTTGCACCTGCTGTGCACGGCCAGACTAGGGGCCACCCCGGTGGACGCAGGGACCCCCAGCTCTCTGTGTCCCCAGCAGCTTTCTCTCTCACCAAGTTCTTGGGGCTTGGGGGTTGTGGATTGCTGTATTTTTATTTTATTTTATTTTTTAAATGTTTGTTTATTTTTGAGAGACAGAGCAGGAGCAGGGGAGGGGCAGAGAGAGAGGAGACACAGAATCCAAAGCAGGCTCTGGGCTCTGAGCTGTCAGCACAGAGCCCAATGCAGGGCTTGAGCTCCCGAACTGTGAGATCGTGACCTCAGCCGAAGTCGGACGCTTAACCGACTGAGCCCCCCGGGCGCCCCTGGACGGAGTACGATCAATTTCAGGTGCACATACAGTGAGTCAACACTTCGTACGTCACCCGGTGCTCATCCCGGTAAGAATGTTCTTCTGTCCTCTGTTTCTAGTCAGGACTCCAGTTGGGATCAGACCCAATCCTGTTTCTGAGACGTTTTGGGAGAAATGACATATTCACAGTGCTCACATCTCCATCAGTTAGCACCTCCTTCCACATCCTTAAATATTTTCTCCTTTTCACTCAAGTACTGAATACTGTTTATTGTGGTTGTATCTGGGTGTTACATTTGTAAAAATCTGTTGCTATTTTGAGCGGAATCCCTTCTTTGCCCCCTTTGTAGGTACTAACGGGTCATTGCTACTCTGTAGGAAAACTATAGGTTTTAAAATATTCATTGAGAATCTGTCATCAACCGCAGGTTGTTTTTTTCTCTTTTGTTGATGGTGTTTCTCTTGGGTTTGCTGGCTGTGTATCTGTGCATCCTTGGTAACGTGAAGTGTCGTTCCCTCCTTTCTGGTCCTTATTAGGTCTGGTTGTTTTTTTTTTGTTGTTGTTGTTGTTAAGATTTTTAAATGTTTATTTATTTTTGAGAGAGAGAGAGAGAGAGAGAGAGAGTGAGTGCAAGCAGGGTAGGGGCAGAGAGAGAGGGGGGGACACAGAATCCGAAGCGGGCTCCAGGCTCTGAGCTGACAGCACAGAGCCTGACCCAGGGCTTGAACCCATGAACTGCCAGATCATGACCTGAACCAAAGTCTGATGCTCAACCCACTGAGCCATCCAGGCGCCCCACTATTAGGTCTGTTTTACTGCTTTGAAGCATTTGCCAAGCTTTAGGAAAGGGCAAAATAATAGTGGTGAAAGTATCTTTCTTGGTCTGACCCGTGGCTTGTGGGGCCGCCTCTGGTGCGTCGTGGTGAAGGGAAGGCAGGTGGCACATCGGTCTCCCGGAGCGTCCTGGTTCCGAAGAGGCCCGGGAGGCTGCAGTGACTGCCCCCCGGGCATCAGTGTGGGGGACGGGCAGGCAAAGGGTTTCCTTGTTGGCCCGTGGACGTGACTGGGGTGTGCGTCCTGGCCAGCTTCCTGTTCTGATAGCCTCCTGAGCCCCCTCGGTTGTGGACACGTCTGTGTGGTGGTGGCTGTGTTCAGGCGGCTGAGATTTCTTCCCTTGCACTGGAGGGTCCCATCCATTTCACCCTCCTGGGGACTTGGATCTGTTATTCTCCCTCCTGAGTCTTCGACCTCTACGTCCTCGGGTCTCCAAAGCCCGTGGGCGCCCTCAGCCCCCGTCTGGTTCGGGACGTCTCATGGGGCTCGGCCAGATAGCTGGACCCCTCCCACACTCTTGAGACCCCTCTCTCTTTGTCCTGCCCTTGCGTGTCCCAGCCAGTCCCTTGGCGGCCCATACGAGGCCTCTGGGCTGAGTCACTTCCGTCTACCTGGACCTTCGTGCGGAGGCTCTCTGGGCCCCCCGCCCCCGGCTTCCCTCGTTGTCCGTCCCTCTGCTCCCACCCACCGATGCCGTGGTGTCAGGACCCCCTGGTGTCCCGCCTCCGCACCACTCATGCTGCCCCCACCCACCCCCTCTCCCAGACAGTTGCCACCCCAGCCCTTCAGCCCCATGGAGGTCATGGCCGTCGGAGCTGTCACCCTCCCACCCATGTGTGCACACACACACACAAACACCTGCGGAGGCACACGCGTGTGTGCACTCATAAACACACAGGTACGCAGACTCCTTCCGGGGACTTCTGTCCACAGGCTCCGTGGGCTCTCTTCCCCCGGGCGCCCCTGTTCTGGGTGGATGGTGTCCTAACCCTGCCTCCGGCGAACGCGACCTCGCGTGGAAACGGTCTCTGCAGACGCGGTCAGATGAAGGTGAGGTCGCTCCTGCCGGCTCTAATCCAGACACCGGTGTCCCTGTAAGTACAGGGAGGTTTGGACACTGAGACTCACAGAGAAGGCCATGCGACATGGAGGCGGAGACTGCATGATACTGTCCCCGCCAGGGAACACGGAGGGTCTCATAGGAGACAGCACGGCCCTGCCTCCACCTTGATTCTGGGCTGCACTGTGAGTGAGCGAGTGGGTGTCCGTTGTTTTAAGCCCCCGGGTTTGTAGTGCTCTGTTATGGTGGCCCCAGGACATTGCCACATGCCTACAGCCCATAGCACTTTCCATCGCTGCCTGCAACACTCGTGCCCCACACCCGCCTGCCTCCACCTCTCCACATCCTCCCGCTGTCTCAGGTCAGGTGCACAGACCACAGGCCTCAGAGCCCGCTGTCCCGGTAGTGCTTTCCTCGGTTGTCTTTACAAGCGCCAGAGTCTGCTCACTGCTGTGCCTGGGACAGAGCCCAGCCCGCCGCACGCGGGGCCTGGCCCCCTCTCCAATGACGAAGGGACTTTGTGCGTCTTGTAGTGAGACCGGCCTGGGGTTTCCTCCACTGTGCTGCTGTGAGGGCTTTGCCCCAAGTGAGATGTCGTCCGACACAAGAGCGGGGGCTGGGCGGGGGTGGGGCACGTATTTAATGGCCTGGGCCGTCTATCTCACACCGGACGGATCTGGTATTTGAAACCATCCTAGAACGATTCAGAGGTTTTTATGCCACGTTTTTACATTTCCTTGCATTGTTATTCTTCATGGAGACACTCTAGAATTTTTATAATTTATATTTTCCTAGGAAAATGTCCCATTTTGTGGTGCGTTCAGAATATATTGACATAAAAGTATATGCAGTGTTCTTATAATTTATGCATTTTTGTTTGTTTTCTTTCTTATTTTCTGAATCACATTTTCCAGACATTTATCAGTTTTCTCATACAGAACAGAAACAATGAAAGTCGTCATGTTAATTTATTGGTACTTTTTCCGGCTTTCCCAATTCAGTAATCTCTTTTCTCCCTTGGTTCTTCCTGGGTCGGTCTTGTTTTGTCTCTAATTCCCATCACATGGGTGTCTGGGTAATTTGCTCGCCAGTCCTGAGTGAGGACCTTTAGGCTTTGAACAAGGCTGCACTGAGTGTGTTTTCTGTGCACGCCCCACACGCAGGCGTGTCTGTGGTCGAAACACTGCTCAGATGCTGTCTGCGTTTCTAATTTTTTTTAAGTTTTCTTATTTATGTTGAGAGAGAGAGAGAGAGAGTGAGCATGAGTGGGAGAGGGGCAGAGAGAGAGAGAGGGAGAGAGAGAATCCCAAGCAGGCTCAGCACAGAGCCCGACGCGGGGCTCAAATGAACCATGAGATCATGACCTGAGCCGAAGTCGGACACTTAACCAGCTGAGCCCCCCAGGCACCCCTGCATTTCTCATTTTAATAGGTTATTTCTTTCTCAGTAGAATTTGTGCCAATTATATCTCCATCAGCAATAGATTTATTTCATTTTAGTTAGCACTGCATTAGCACATGCTCTGTTCCAGGCACATGACAAAGTGTGACTCATGGAATTCTCAGAACAGCCCATTTCACAGTGGAGAAGATTGAGGCTTAGACAGAGTAAGTTCTCAAGTTTGTGAGGCCATGAAACTGAAAGCCAGGCCTTGGACATTCTGGCCCCTGAGCTCACGCTCTGAACCAGCACTCGAGCCGCCTGCTTTCTCACACCCTTATCGTCACGTAGTCCACAAGTGTTTTCATCTTTGCAAATCTGGTAGGTGAAAAACAAAACAAAACTCATGTTAGTTTTCATTTGCACTGTTGTTACTATGAGTAAGGCCGAATGTTAAGGGACATGTGTTTTTCCCTTTTTGTGAACTGTTGGTTCATTTTGGCTGTTGACCTTCTTATTGATTTATAGAAGCTCTTTACATATTAAAGTAACACATTCCTTTTGTGATATGAAATGCACTTATCTTCCTACTCTTTCACCTTTCAACTTTCTTTGCATGTTTTTTATAGTACATAATTTAAAAACATGTAAGTCATTACCATTTTCAAGTTGTGTGTGTGTGTGCTTGTTTTAACATACTCAGAAGGCATTTAAATAATCCTCATATTTTCTTTTAGTACTTTTATGGTGCCAGTTATCACATTATATCTTTGATATGTCTGGATATCATTTTTCTGTAAGATGTAAGGTTGGGATTAAACTTTTTTTTTTTTTCCAGACACAGTTTGCTGTGTACTTCATCTTGTTTTTAAGTAGAATTTCCCACCTTTATCATATAGTAAATTTCCACTGTGTTTAACGTTTTCTTTTTTGATCCCTTATTGATCTTTTATGAATGCACCCGTGCCACAATTTTAAAATTATTATAATTTTAACTTATTTTACTATCTGGTAAGGCTAATGACTCATTCCTCTTTTCCATGATAACTTTTACATCAGCTTATCTGTTTTTTTCAAAACATTCATTGATACTCTTCATGGGGATAATTGATATCTTGATGTTGTCTGGCTTTCCTGCCCCAAAATATGGTACATGTATACAAATATTTGTCATCTTTTGTGTGTGGATTTATTTTAAAATTTCCTTTTTTTTTTCTTAAATAGCATTTGTATGTTTCTTAGGTTTATTTGTAGGTATTTTAATCTTCCATTGTAGCTTCCAGTGAACTTTGTTTTAATACTTAAAAGCTACTGATTTCCATATACCAGTTTCGTGTTCACACCGTAGACAAATTCTTTCTTTATTTTTAGTAGTTTTTCAGGTGATTTTCTTAGAATTTCCAGATATATAATCCTATCATCTGCAGACAAATATAATAATAATATATCTTATTTCTCTGTCTTGTTTAAATTGTGTCACCAAGTATCTCTAGGACAATATTCAGTAAGAGGGGCCATAAGTAGATATCTTTGTCTTGTGTTTGACGGGAGGATGTTTATAAGTATTTTCCTATTAAACTAATGTTGACCTTTGTAATGAGATAAATATGTTTTTATCACGTTTAAGTATCAATCCGGTCATTGTTGAAAGGTTTTAAAAATAAAATGTGGGGGTGCCTGGGTGGCTCAGTCGGTTGAGCGTCCGACTTTGGCTCAGGTCATGATCTCGCGGTCCGTGAGTTCGAGCCCCGCGTCGGGCTCTGTGCTGACAGCTCAGAGCCTGGAGCCTGTTTCGGATTCTGTGTCTCCCTCTCTCTCTGACCCTCCCCCGTTCATGCTCTGTCTTTCTCTGTCTCAAAATAAATAAATGTTAAAAAAAATAATAAAATGTGGATGTTGTGTTTTATTAATGCTGATCAGCATAAATAGTGATGATCATATGATTTGTTTTCTGATCTAGTAATATGTTGAATTATATGAAGAAATGTCCAAATATCGAAACACCCATGCATTTCTGGAGAGAGGTGAATTGTGTTCCTTTCTACTTTCCTTGAATTTCCTCAAGATTTTGCTTTATGAATGTTACTTTTCTGTTTGGTGCAAAGGTACGTGTAGATGTTAGGTATACATTGTGGATAGCATCCTTTATCATTATAATGGGCTCTGTTTTTCTCCCTTTAATGCTTTTTCTCCTGAAATCAGTCTCATCTGGTATTAAGATTTTAAGATTGAGACCTCTGTTTTACTTTTTTGTTATTTTAATATTTACCCCCAACATTTCTGAATCACCTTAAGTGTGTGTGTTTGGGTTTTTTTGTTTGTTTGATTTGTTTATGTTTTAGAAAGAGAGCACAATTTGGGGAGAGGGGCAGAGGGAGAGAGAGAATCCCAAGCAGGCTCGACACCCAGCACAGAGCCTGACGTGGGGTTCGATCCCATGACCGTGAGATCATGCCCTGAGCAGAAATCAAGAGTCGGACACTTAACCGACTGAGCCCCCCAGGTGCCCCAGCGGTGGTTGTAATTTGTAACTGTGCATTTATCAGTTATTTGTAATCATTCTCCGTTTGGTTTAGATAAGCAGTCCTCAAGTTTCAGGGTCCCTTTTCACTGTTTAAAACCACTGAGGACCCCAAAGGGCTTTTATTTCTGTGGGCAACATCTACCACATTAGAAACAAAAACTGAGAACTTTTGAAAATATGAATTATTTCATTTAAAATCACAATGATAAACCCATTACACGTGAACATAAATAACATTTTAATGAAATTTAGCTGTATTTCTAAAGCAAAAATTTAGCAGGAAGCATGGCATTCATTGCTTTATGCTTTTGCAAATCTCTTTAGTATTTGACTTAAGAAGACAGATGGGTTCTCATATCTGTTTCTGCACTCAATCTGTTGTAATGTGTTGTTTGTTTTGAATTTTGAAGAAAACCTGGCTTACCACAGATATGTAATTAGACAAAGGGAGAATAATTTAATACTCTTTTCAGATAATTATGTGTATTCTTCTTTCGCAAGTGGTGTTTTTTAAAGGTTGTCTGCTTTGTGGAATCTGAAACCATATCAATGATCTTTTTGTACTCTGTTATGTTAAGATCTATTTATTTTGTTTTGATTGGGTCATTTTCCTCTCTGTGATTTTGTGACATCATGCATTGGTCATTTGGAAAATGGCCCTTAATTATGCAGACATTCCAGATGTTGGCTCATTACGTTTTACATTATCAAAAATCACATGTTTTAAGCCTAACCGAGGAGATGAAAAGCATGCACACTGAAAACTATCAAACGTTTGCTGAAAGAAGTTAAAGAAGACACAAATAAATGGAAAGACATCCCATATTCATGGATGGGAACAGTACTACCCAAAGCAATCCAGAGGTTCAACACAACCCCTGTCAAAATCCCAATGGCATTTGTTTTTTTGCAGAAATAGAAAAATTCATCTTAGAGTTCGTATGGAACCTAAAGGGACCCCCAGATAGCTGAGAATAATTTTGAAAAATAAGAACAAATTTGGAACACTGATTTCAAAATGTATTACAAAGCTGCAGTAATCAAAGCAGTGTGACCCTAGATTGAAGACAGGCAAATAAACCAATGTCATAGACCAGAGAGCCCAGAAATAAACTCTTGTGTGTATGGTCAAGCAGTCTTCAACAAGGGAGCCAAGACCACTCAATGGGGAAAAGAAAATCTTGTCAAGAAATAGTGTTGGGAAAACTGGAGGTCCACATGCAAAAGAATGAAGTTAGACCCTAATGTCACCCCACATACAAAAATTAACCAGAGAAGAATTAAAGACCTAAATCTACAAAAATCCTAGAAGAAAGCATAGAGAGGAAAAGCCGTATGACGTTGGTGCTGGTGACGATTTCTTGGATGTGACATCAAACTTAAATACTTCTGTGCATCAAAGGACATGATCAACCGAGGAAAAATGCAGCCTATGGAGTGAGAGGAAGTATTTGCAAATCTTGTACCTGAAAAGGGGTTAATATCCAGAATATATAAACAGCACCTCAACCCAACAACAACAAAAGTCAAATAACCCAATTAAATAAATGTGCAAAGGACCTGAGTAGACACGTCTCCAAAGATGATTCACAAATGCCAACAGGTATGTGAAAAACTACCATTTACCATCGGAGAAATGCGAAGCAAAACCACAGTGAGGTATGGACCCACTCCCATTAGGATGGCTGGTATTAAAACAAAAACAAACAAAGAACAAGAACAACAACAGAAGACACACACACACATGTGATGGCGAGGATGTCGAGAAATTAGAGCCCTTGGGTACTTTTGACAGGATTGTAAACTGGTGCCGCCTCTACAGAACACAGGGTGGCAGCTCCTTGTAAACTGAAAAAGAGAACTATCATAGGATCCAGCGGTCCCACTTCTGGGTGTATATCCACAAAAACAGAGGGTGGGGTCTCGAAGTGAGATTGGCACCCCCATGTGGATTGCAGCGGAATTCACAATGGCCAAGAGCTGAAAGCTGGATGTCCACCGGTGGAATGAACACACAGTGGAGTATTTTCTGTGTTAAAAAGGAAGGAAATCCCGTCACACACAAGTGAACCTGGAGGAGGACACCGTGGGGTGTAAACCGGTCACAAAAGACGAAGACTGTATCTGTCTTTCTTCCGCTCGTAGGAGGCGTCTAACGTAGTCAAATTTATAGAAACAGAAAAACAGAGTGGCGGTCACCAGGGGCTGGGGGAGAGGGGAAATGGTATTTAAAGGGCACAGATGTTTCAGATTTGCAAGGTGGAAACCTTCCGGAATCTGTTTCACAATAACGCGAATGTGCCTACTGCCACGGGGCCGTGCACTTAAAATTGGTTAAGGTGGTGAATTTTATGCTATGTGGTTTTTACCTCAATAAAAATAATCACATTTGTTAATATCACCACCGATCCCTTCGTAAAAATCATTTTTGAGAAGCTGTGAATTCACAGTGCTAGTTGTGAGTTTTCTAAAATTCAAATTTGCACGCAAAACTCAAATTTTATTATTCGG
This sequence comes from Panthera onca, assembly GCF_046562875.1. Lineage (NCBI taxonomy): Eukaryota > Metazoa > Chordata > Mammalia > Carnivora > Felidae > Panthera > Panthera onca. The sequence goes on from NC_138345.1 coordinate 138,745,621, forward strand.
AGCAGCTAACTGTCTGTTGTTTCTTTGAATGATGGGCTTACCTCATGCATTTAGAACAAACAAAAAACCTGACAAACACCTGTATCGGGATAACCGAATTTTGTCAGTTGTTCTTTAAAATTTTTTTTTTTTTTTTTTTTTTTTTTTTGGGACAGAGAGAGACAGAGCATGAACGGGGGAGGGGCAGAGAGAGAGGGAGACACAGAATCGGAAACAGGCTCCAGGCTCCGAGCCATCAGCCCAGAGCCCGACGCGGGGCTCGAACTCACAGACCGCGAGATCGTGACCTGGCTGAAGTCGGACGCTTAACCGACTGCGCCACCCAGGCGCCCCTAAAATTTTTTTTAATGTTTATTTTTGCACATGCGAGAGAGAGACAGAGCGTGAGTGGGGGAGGGGCAAAGAGAGAGGGAGACACAGAACCCGAAGCAGGTTCCAGGCTCCAAGCTGTCAGCACAGAGCCCGACGCGGGGCTTGAACTCACGAGCCTTGAGATCATGACCTGAGCTAAAGTTGGACACTCAACCGACTGAGCCACCCAGGTGCCCCTGTCAGTTCTTTTAAATAAAAATTGCATTCCACAAAAAAGGAGCTAGTTTGGCTCGTAACTCAAATATTTGTGCAAGGGCTTTCCCGAAAGACAAGGAGATTGCTCGACACGGCGCAGACGTGATCCCAGTGCTTTCCACCTGTCGTCTAGAGTCTCAGCCGCCTCGGGCTGGCCTCCCAACATACCCCAGACAGGGGGCTTACAAACAGCAGGGTTTTTTCACGCTTCTGGAGGTTAGAAGTCTGAGAACAGGATGCCAGCTGGGTTCCGTTCTCTGGGAAAGATTTGTTCCTGGTCCGTGGCTGGCGTCTTCTCGCCGAGTCCTGGGGGCTCCCTCTCATAAGGGCACCAACCCCATTCTTGAGGGCTCCACCCCCATGGCCTCAGCACCCCCAGGTGCCCAGCTCCTAACACCATCCCTTTTGGGGGTCACGGTTTCCACATTTGAACTTCGGGAGAACATAAACATTCAGATGACAGCACATAGAACGTGAAGGAGATGCACCGTCACTGGAACTCAATACAGTTAACGATTTGCACTGCCCACCAAGGACATGCTTTTCTCTCTTGTGGCCTGCGAGCATGTGGTGACCGACAGTGTGGTGACGGCTGTACAATTCCGTGGCACCAGTGTCCCCAGAGTAAACGTCAGGACTCAACGGGAGTTGTGCCGTCTGAATATTTCCGTCCATGTGTGTTTGCTGTCGAGAGGTGGTGCAAGGGGTGACCTTCGATGCTGAGTCTGTGGTCCCAGGGGACCTCCGCAAGCCAGCCACTAGTCCAGCCTTGCCTGTCGGCTCCTCTAGATGCAAGGACAATTCTGCCCACGATCCGTTAACTCCAGTCTCATGTTTGTGGTTGGAAAGTTATTTATATGACAAGCTGCCGATCGCCGGATGGCGACTTTCTCTCCGGCGGCCGGTCAGCACCGCCCACCGTTCTGGCTTCGTGAGTCTCAGAGCCCTGGTCCGGTGGCACCAGCCGCGTGGTCAGGAGGGCAGCTCTGTAAGACGCCTCAGGACTTCGTCATTTCTGCTTTGAAAAGCCGTGCCGAGCAGATTTCGGCTTCTAAAGCCCTCATCGCGTCCGTGTTTGAAACACGGCATCCGCTGTTCTTTAAACTGAATGATGGGTCTCGAGAGCCTGTAAGCAGGCCGCCCTACGCTACGGGACCGTTTGAAAACATTCTGTGACACGAGACGCGGTGAAGGAAACCAACGTTTATGAAGCCAAGAAAATAGCTCACACGTCTTTGCTTCCTTTGCACTTTCGCCCTGTTACCTCGGAGTGGATTCCTCTCGCTCCGTCACCATTTTCAGTGGTTTTAGGCATCGACCGAGATGATGGGGGCTGCGAACATGAATCTGATCTTCCTTATCAAGCCAACAACCCATTGTTAAATATAAGAAAAATATTCTGCAAATAAGTTTTGATTCTGAAACAGAATATTATTAAATCCTAAAAGAACATGTTTTTGATAAAATTTGGAAAACGCTTTCAAAGAAACTAAAATATTATTGCAAAGCAAGACAACCAAAGAAACAGATTTGACTCAAAGGAAAAGGAAAATCCTCCTAGGAACTGATTAGAGTTGTCCGACAAGAGGCAAGGAGGAGTGAGCTGCCCATCATCAGAAGTAATCAAGCTTTAACTGGACAACCATAGGCTGCATACTGCGGATGAGACTCACGTTCCAGTGGGATCTGGGCTCTGACCTGGGAGGTTCCCAAGCCCTGGGAGTCTCCTTTCTGGGGCCACCAGTACTCTCTAGGTCTCCTCTCCCCACCAGGCTGTCGGCCTTCGTCAAGCCTTCTCCTCCTTCCCGGACTTGCCTCCGAGATTTTGGTTTCCCTCTGACGGGAGCTTCCCGAGTGGCTGCAGGGAACCGGGACGTCAGGTCTTCATCTTCACAGGCTGAAATCCAGCCAGGAATGGAAGCCGCCTGCCAGGGGTGGGGAGGCCCTGGTGGGGACCACTTTGTGCCACAGGGGACGGGCCCGAGTCGCTGTGCAGAGCCCTTTGCACGCCTTACGTCATCAACCATCTCGGCAGCCCCGGGAGGTCAGTGCTCTGTTATCTTTGCAGCGCTGAGGACCGGGGATTCCTGGGATGAGGGAATTTGCTCCTGATTCCCAGCCGGAGGGGCCAAAGCTGGGACTTCACGCTGAGTGGTCTCTCTCTGGGGCCTGTGTGTTGACTCTGGACCCTCCGTGCATCCAGGCTCAGGAGGAGGTGGAATATTCCAGGAGGGAGCACTGAAGGACAGAGCATGCCTGGGAAGGTCCCTTTGGCACAGGGGTGAGGCACAGGGGCCTGCGGGGGCAGAGCGGAGCAGACGGCCAGTGACCCCCGGGGAAGGCCTCATGGCAAGGGGACAGCGGGCTGAAGGGACACTGAGGGGCAAGCTTGGAGCCTGGGAAGGAGCAGGGGAGCAGGGAGTCACGTCATGGGGGTGGGAGTCCCATCCTGCTGGTTAGCGGCTGCTGGTTCAGGGTGAGTTATGCCTCGTCTCCTGTCCCTCACCTGTGACATGGGGCCCCAGAGGGTTATAATGGGCATGAAATGTCACCGAAAGGTGAAGGAGGCAGCCCAGGGGTCGGGAGGGCAGGCCCACGGACCAGGGCTGTCCCCCTTCCGCCTTGGAATCTTTTTTCTCTCAGAACACGGTCTTCCGTGGCAGGATCCAAGCGCCCTGCGTATAAGTGACAGCAACACGGGACTCCTCTTGCTTTAGCGACAAGAAAAACAGCCTTCCTACTCCGAGTACATTTCCATTCAAAATGTGTCGTTGCTATAGCAAAGTTCAGCGGCCCAGAACGCGGGCACATGTGCTGGATGTCCGCCTCTCCCGGGACACGAGGAAGCCTGCTGTTGATGGCCCCGCTGGGGGCTGCTTGGCGCCCGGGCCGGAGCTGACCCCAGAGGCACCACGGGCAGGCACAGTGGCTGAATGAGGGAGCAGGGCCCAAGCTTCAGAACCACTGCGTCCCTCACCTCAGCTGCCTCCTGCGAGTGGACCCTGGATGTTTAGTCTTCCCTGACATTCCCATTGGCCTCGACAGCGGGGGCCCTGAAAACAGTGCATTCGGTACTTTTTCCCTAAAGGAAGGAGTCAAAAGACAAAGATTCATTCTTGTCTTTGACCTACAGAGACTTGGAGAGTAGAGAGTACTATTAGCAACGTAAAGGCGAACTCTTACAGAATTAAAAACAGGATTGATATTTTCAGAATCACTTGTTGAGAATGAAAGCCTAAGATCGCTATGTTAATACATGCAAAGCATTTTTACGAAAAGAAAGAGCATAAGAAATAAACACAAAACCTCAAGCATAAACAAAATAAACATACTCGTTTAGGTCATAAATAGATAAACTTAATGTCTTTACTCAAGAAAAGCACTCTCCCGACCCACCCACCTCCTGATGCCATTCATCAACCTGTCTATCCAGGAATCTGTCCATCTATTCGTCCATCCATCCATCCATCCACCCACCACTCATCCATCCCTCTATCCATCCATCCACCCCCCCAACCATCCATCCATCCATCCATCTACCCATCCATGAGTCCCAAAGCAGGTCCTGAAGCAGTTCTGTGACCCAACTCCGGTCCCACTTTACTGTGGTCCAAGGCAGTCATGACTCACCTGTCCATGCTCCCAGTGACATGAATTCATCCATCCATGAATGGATCTATCAATCCACTTATGAATCTATTTATCATCATTCATCCATCCATCCGACACTTCCTGAACATCCCACTGTGCCAGGCCCCAGGATTCAGAGATGGTTCTTCTGTGCTTTCTACCCTGAGCCTTTCAGAGTGTACTCAGTGAAGACCAATCTGTAAGAAGACATATTAACGAGATACAGCTGGTGTAGTGGGGGGCCAACAAAAGGCATGTCTGCAGGGGAATCAGGAGAGCTTCCCAGAAGAGATGAATTGTGTAAGCTGGAACTTAAGAAATGATTGATTGCTGATTTGTGAGCAGAGGGGGTGGGGAAGAAATCCTCTCCATCAGAGGGAAGAGAATGCTTACATCCTGTGGGCAGAGAGTGTGGAAGGAGCCTGATATGGGCTGGGAATAACAGAAGACAAGGCTGAAAAAGGTTGAGGTTGAGGGACAGATCCCAGGGGTCACTGGGCTTTGGGCTGAGTCTTTTGGACTTTACCTTGTGGGCAGTGGGGAGCTCTGAAGTCTTTAAACATGGAGTGGCCCAATCACGTTTGCCTTTTGTAAATATTTATGGGACAGTGGTGGTGTGGAGGATGGGCTGGCAGAGGCAAGTCTGGAACCTAGGAGGTTGAGAGGAGGTGATTGCAATGGCCCAGGTGAGAGGTGGTGGGGCCTGAGTCATGGCATGGCACTGAGGACCCCAAATCCTCAGCATGTTAGGAAGACACACACATCTGGCAAGACCTGTGAATATAGGTGGTTGCTATGGAAACTTCAGATGTTTCCCTTCCTGTCTGAATAGGGTGGGCTTAGAGCAGGCCAACAACTACGTTGGGTTTTACAGGCATGAAGGTAGAGTAGAGCTGGGCTGCCCTAAATGAATATTGTCGATGAGATGTGTGTCACCACTCCCCTCTGAGTGACATTTCGCCCAGAGAAGGCTATTGTGTCAGGGATGAGCAGAAATGGAGCAGCCCCTTCCATCCTGAGGGCGGGATGGGAAGGCATAGAGTTCATTAAGGCTGTTTAGGTCAATTACCCCAGTGGGATGAATGACCTCATGTAAGTCTGCAATGCAGCAGTCACCTGGCAGCAGAAACGTGTGACTGAGAGGGAGAGCAGAAGAGACTCTCAATTCCAGCGCAGAAGCAGCCCTTTCAGAGCACTTAAGGCAGTCTCGTCTGATGGGTGGGGGAAATAGTAACAACAGCAAAGTAATAGTAACCATGGTGCTGATGGTGGTGATGGTGTTGATGCTGATGCTGATGACGGTGATGGTGGTGATGGTGGTGATTGTAATGGTGATGGTGGTGATGGTGTTGATATTGATCGTGATGGTGACGATGATGATGGTGGTGATGGTGGTGGTGATCAAGATGTTGAAGGTGATGGTGGTTGATGATGATAATGGTGATGATGATGATGGTGATGGTGGTGATGGTCATGGTGATGAACATGGTGGTGATGTTGAAGGGGGTGATGGGGATGATGGGGGTGATGATGATGGTGGTGATGGTCTTGATGGTAGTGATGATGGTGATGGTGGTGATGGTGTTGATGCTGATGATTATGATGGTGATGGTGGTGATATTGATCGTGATGGTGGTGATGATGATGATGGTGGTGATGGTCATGGTGATGAACATGGTGGTGATGTTGATGGGGATGATGGGGATGATGATGATGGTGGTGATGGTGGTGGTGATCAAGATGTTGTAGGTGATGATGGTTGATGATGATGATGATGGTGATGGTGATGGTCATGGTGATGAACATGGTGGTGATGTTGAAGGGGATGATGGGGATGATGGGGATGATGAAGATGGTGATGATGGTGTTGACAGTGATGGTGGTGATGGTCTTGATGGTGGTGATGACTATGGTGACGATGGTGATGGTGGTGGCGATTTTGATGGTGGTGATGATGATAGCGGTGATGACGGTGGAGGTGATGATGATGGTGGTGAAGATGATGGTGATGATGCTAATCATTTTGATGGTGATGACGACAGTGCTGGTGATGGTATTGATGCTGATGATCGTGATGGTGGCGATAGTGGTGACTGTGGCATGATGCTGATGACAGCGGAAGCGATGGCGATGGTTATGGTGAGGTCTACTAACATTATGTTGCGCCTGCTCTTTGCTAGTCACTATCGTACACACTGTACCTAAATTCACTCCTTTAAGCCTCATAAAAGCCCTAGGAGGAGGTATTCTCATTCCCACTTTACCTGCGGGGAACCTGTGGCACAGAGAGGGTGATGTGACTTGCCCAATGTTATGCAGCACACTGGGGGTAGAGCAAGGGCTGGACACCATCCAGCATTCCCATTACCCAGGAGTTTATGCAGAAAGCAGAAGACACGTTGGAAGAAAGTGTTAGCCCTCAGGAGAGGACAAGAAGTGGGCTTTACTCTCAGTGACCGTTGCCTCTGCAGGGAAGGCTTGCGCTTGCTGTGTGCTTAGGCTGGGCATCCCAGGCACCGTGTGGAAGAGGGAGGGAGAGGCAGTGAGGACGCGAAAGCTCAGGGAGAGCTGCCTCAAGCCACATACGTTCTGTGTGTTTCCAGGGGAAGAACAGTGGCTTTTGGCTTAACATAGGGGAAAACTCTTTTCCCTGCAGACCTGGGGTGAGGACCTCGGGACAAGTGAGTTTCCCACCTCAAGAGGTGTGCAGGCAGAGACTAATGGTCATGAGAGCCTCTGCCAGAATCTCAGGGACCAACTGGCTCCTCAGTGAGGACATCAAGGCAGGTCACGGGGTAGAAAGGGTCAGATGCTATGTGGCCTCGGGTAGACCAGTTACCACCCCGAGCACAGGTTCCTTACCTGGAAAGCAGTGCCATCATGAGGATGAGGTAGGGGATGTGGGGGCTCACAAGTATCTGTCAGATGACTAAGTGAGTCCATTCTGCAGAGCCCTGGCCGGGGAATGTCCCCAAGGATGCTCTGCTTCTCTAAGGCCCCCCAAAGGCACCCCAGGCTGAGGGGCTGGAGGGTCCCTCTGTGCTCCCTTCTCAGGGCGTCTGAGCACCGGGGTCCCGGCCCGAGGGTCTCTGCCCGCCCGCTGCACCCCCTGCTGGCCCTGTGCAGTTTTCACATCTCCTGGTTTCTCTGTTCCTCCCGACAGCTGGTGCTGTTTGTTCTGGGTGATTTCCCTTATTTATTGCCACATTTTCGGGAGGCATAGAACTCTGTCTTCCAACCATTTTACTGCAGCCTCTTTAAATGGAAACAATTGATCAGGTCCTTGCTTTTCTCCCTTTGGTTCCAGCCCCTCCTCCCCAGCTGCCCCACCCCACCCCCTCTCTTTCAAGCAGCAATTAAATTTAAATCCCTTTTCTCCAAAGAAAAAAAATTAATCTCAGTTTCAGGCCCAGGACCGCCCCAGAGTCAGGGGGACCTTGCTGGATACATGGGGCCGGACAGGAGGGCAGTCAGCTCTGCTCTTCTGTGGGGTGGCACGAAGCCCCAGCCCCACTCAGGGCCGGGGCCACGTCTAACCAGGATGAGCCGAGAGCCCATAGGTCACAGGGAGTGTGACCAGCATCTGGCTGGAGTCACAATCGTGGAATGCACTTGAAGTGGGACTGGGGGTTGGGGCAGGATGTGCAGGTAGTGCACTGGTCTTTAGAGATGAGGTCGAAATCATTGCCTTGGCAAGTATCAGGCATTCTCCTGATGTGTGAACATTCTCCTGGGTCTCTGAGTTCCAGGCAAGGCACTGACAAGGGGGACGGACATGTCTTTGGCACCAGGACAAGGAGAGTCTTGTCCCTGCTCATCTTTCCCTCTGTGAGCCACGAGGAAGCTAAGGGCCATGTTTACAGTTGAGATTCAAGAATGCTGTGCCCCCAAGCCGTGGCCGACCCCGTGGTTAGGGCCACGTTGCCTGCTCTGCACTCGGCCACAGCTCCCTTCACAGGCATGGACACTGGTTGTTTGCATAATATCCCGAAGTCATAGCGCCCCCTCTCATCTGCCTGGAGCCGTGGTGAGCTAGTGAACCTCTGCCAGGAGGTGCATTTACAAAGGAAACAGAGATGTGGGTGGGGAGTGTTAGTCCTGTCTGGGGGCCCTACCAGTTGGGGATGGCCAAGGAGACCGGCCCTGGGAGGGGAGAGACTGGCCAGGCTCCCGAGGCCCAGCAGGTGGGGGCCCCAGCCAGGGGTGTGCCCGCCTCCTGAGCATGAGGCCTAGGAGGGTGCCCCTCCCCCCCCCCACTCATGGTGAGGCAGGTGCTGGCTTCCAGGCTCTCCTAAAGAACTCCTCTCCAGATGGCCTCCCAGGGGTAAGGGGCGTCACTGGCTCCTGTTCACAGGCATGAAGGTCAGCATCTGACAAGGCCTGTGATGCTTTGAGCTTCGCAGAACAGAGGACGGGAGGAAACCCTTAGTGGGAACTTGTGAGCAGAGCTCACCTTGGCACATAGAGAGGTCCTCCCTGCACTGCCTCTAACTGCCCACTGCCCGCTGCCCGTAAGTGTCCCAGCGCCAGCCCCTTCCTTTGCTGGGGATGGACAGCCGCCCCGGAGCCGCCACAGCCCTGGTCGGCAGGAGGGAGAGGCTGGCAACATAAGGCAGGTTCTGGGAGGGGAGCACAGAGCACAGGAGTCAGCTGACTGGCCTCATTTTATTTTATTATTATTTTTTAAATGTTTATTTATTTTCGAGAGAGAGACAGAGTGTAAGCAGGGGAGGGGCAGAGAGGGGGAGACACAGAATCCAAAGCAGGCTCCAGGCTCCAAGCTGTCTACACAGAGCCCGATGTGGGGCTCGAACCACGAGATCACGACCTGAGCCCAAGTCAGTCGCTTAATAGGCTGAGCCACCCAGGCGCCCCACAACACAAGCCTTTAAATGATCACCATCCAGCTTGCATCAATATTATACCACCTCGAACACAATATAAGAACATTACAACTCTGTAATTCCCTTCAACTCCTTATACCCTTTGTGATATTATTGTCATATATTTTATTTCTTCATGTTATAAACCCCATAACGTCACACTATTTTTGCTTTAAACAGTCAATACTCTCTGTTCATTCATTCTGATCATATCTTCCTTTAGATTAGTTCACACAATCGTAATGAACACTTAAGGTTGCTGTTGTCTGCTAATTCCAACGTGTAGGTCATCTGTGTGTCCACCTGTATTAACTATTGTTTCTCTTGATAATTGGTCACATTTTCCACCAAAAGTCCACCCGAGCTGGGGCTGGCCTCACCACCGGTTAGTTTTAGCTCATCTCTGATTTCAAACGTATTGGTATGGGGTCAGGCCCTTTCCTCTGCAAGGCCCAGGAGACTGCGTTGATCTCTCTTAGCCCTCAAGCCTAAACTCCAGTCTCTCTTGAAGCTTCATGGAGGGACTGATTTCTGTGGTCTTATCAAGATCATGGGGGCCCCTGGGGGCTCAGTCACCGATGGCTCAGGTCATGATCTCGCCGTCTGAGAGTTCGAGCCCCACGTTGGGTGCTGTGCTGACGGCTGTGCTGATGGAGTCTGCTCCGGACCCTGTGTCTCCCTCTCTCTCTGCCCCTCCTCTGCTCACACTCTGTCTCTCTCTGTCTCCCAAAAATGAATAAATGCTACAAAAAAAAAAAAAGAGTTGATCTTGTTGGGAATTCAGCTCCAGCTTTGATTAATCTCAGCTCACCTGGGGATTCAACTGTTTTGACAATAAAGACAGACACCATCTCATCCCCAGCAGGACCCTGGCCCCTAAACGTGATGAAACTCCAAGGTCTCTCTCTGCTTTCCAACCTCACCCCCTTAGCAGGGTCAGGTGATAAGGATTATTTATAACCGCCGGGATCTTTCAAACTTCAGTGTGTCAGTTAAGCCCACAGTGCTTAGAAAGTCTGGCTGGTTTCTCCTTGAGCTTGAAGTCTCTTTGCCTGTGGCTGGTAGAGAGGCATGAGGGTCCAGACTGGGTGACCGCCCCAGACGGGATGGCAAACCTCGGTCCTGGCTCACCTGTGAGGCCTTGTCTTTCCCTGGAATTTGGTTCATTTAGACGTCCTGTTTGGTTTTTTGCTTTGCTTTGTTTGTTTTGTTTTGCCTTTCATTTGTAGCTCTTTGAAGACTTACGAATCACGATCTTGTGGTGTGTGTGGTGGTTTCTGGCTATTGTGATGGAGTAGTGATCATCTTCACCTTCTAACTCAGATGTACTTTGCTGCGCTGTAGTTTTTGGCGCACGGCTGCAAAGTGGGAAGCGTCACGGAGGGGGAGAAGTAGAGGCAACATGACTCGTAAGCAGTAATGGGGTGTGAGGGCGAAGCAGGAAGGAAGCGGTTGCCCCGGGGGCTGCCTCTGTGGGGTCCGTGCTCTGGAAAGCCCTCGAGCCCCCAGCAAGGTAGGGGAGCCGCACCTGACCCTTCCTCGGCAAACCAGGGGCCCCCTGAGGGGCTGTCGTGGTCCCAGGTCCGAATCAACCCCAGGCTTCTGAACCAAGAAAAGAAATCCCTTTTGGGGCTGCGACCCCCACTGAAGCCTTCAGGGCCCCCAGATGTGACCATCGAGAGAATGTGAGCTCCCGATGAAGGCTTTACCAACACACCAGGAGACAAGCTTCCGTGAACAAGAGGCAGCAAAAATAACCGGGAACGGACACGGCGCCCAAGGATTTTATGCACTGGGATTCTCGTGCAGAGGGTTTAATGGACACGTACAAAACGTTTGAAGGAATGAAAGCTGGGATCTGTCGGTGAGAGAATCTGTCACTGATGACCGGGAAGCCAGCCTGGCGGCTGCCAAGGAGACCCCAGGAGTAAGTTTGTTGTCTCTGGAGCTCAGGGACCGAACCCTCCTGGGGTGCCCCGTGGGGCTGGATACGTGTCAAGGGGCGTGGCCTGCCCGCGCTGCCCTCATAGACAAGCCAAGGGCTGAGGAGGCCCACGGGACTCTGCCTCAGAGCTGTCTGAGCCAGCACACCCCTGCCTGCTACCTGGAGGGGACTCTGGGGACACAGCTGTGCTTACGGGGCCCCCACTTCCAAGGCTGGTTCCTTTTACACTGAACTCTTACCGCTGGAGATATTCATCTCTCATGAGCGTCTGGAGACCGCTCTCAAGAGGTCTTAGCCCCGAGTATGTCTGGGTGGAGCTGAGTGGCCACGAGGAGAGAGGGACAGTGCTCTCAGCTCCATGAAGGGTCAGCAGGGACAGTCCTCCAGGCGAGGTCCCTGATGGCCAGCCAAGCTCAGGATCCTGGCTGTGAGTCGCGTGGGCATGGTCAGGCAGGCAGGGGTCAGCATGGCCTAAAGCAGGTCCGGGCTTTCTAGGCTCCCGTGTCCTGGGGAGCAGGGTGTCCTTCCTTGTGCGTATTTCAGCAGGCCTGGGACTAGGGTGAGGTGAGCCAGGCGCGCAGGGTGCCGGGTTCAAGGTCATTCACTGTCTGTGCTTTTTTGACCCCGAGAGGGAGCTCTCCTTTCCACTTTGTGCCCTGGTTACCTCCCTCTCCCGACCCTGGACCCAGCCCTGCACTGGAGTCTCAGCCCAGATGTCCTCACTGTGTGGCCGGAGGGTAGAAGGAAGTGCTGGGGTGAGTGGGGCAGGGCCCCACTTCTTCGTGCGTGGCCCTTGGGGGTCCTGAGCCCTCCTGCGTCCGCCGTCCCACCCTCCACGTGCGGTCGATACCCCCATTTGCCAGGCGTGGGGCGTGCGCCCAGCCAGCACCAGGAAGGCGCAGCAGGTGCGAACAGGTTCCTCAGATGGGGTGACCAGAGCCGGAAGCAGGGTGTGCCGTGTGGGGAAGGGGGCTCCCACCCCGCTCCCCAGGTGAGGAAGCGGAGGTCCAGAGAGGTCGGCTGTCGGGGGGAGGGTTGGTGACCCTCTCAGCAGACCGTGACTGCCGGTGAGGACGAGGGGGAGTCAGATCCAACCAGAATCTCTTGAAATCAGTGGAGACGCGGGCCAGGCCTTCCGAGGACACTGAGGATGTGGCCTTGGGCCGGTTTTCATGTTCTCTGAGACTGACTTTCTTGGGGAGCCGTGAAGAGCCCACCCCAGCCCTGGGGACACCCTGTTCCCAGACTAAGCCTCTTGCCTCGCCTGTGGCTGCCTGAGACGGGAGGCGGGGGCTCGGCAGGTCACGACCTTCGCTACACTCCGGCGGGAGAGCCCAGATTCTGGGGACCGTGCCGTCCTCCGCGGGACCGTGGTGACCACGTTCGCTCAGCTCCTCCGACAGCCCCACAAAGCGAGGGCTTAATCTCAGGACGCAGTCCCGGGAAAGTCTGCAAACTGGCCCCTGCCTCCTCGAGGAGGGAGCCGGGCCTCGAACCCAGGTCTCCCTGGCTCCAGAGCTGTCCTGAGGTCTGTGGCCTGGCAGTGAGCAGGACCCTCCAGGGCCTGATAGGAGGGCAGCGTTCCAGAACAAGGGGGCTCATAAGTGCCACCTGCTGCCTCAGAGCATCAGGGACAGAGTCTTAGAGATGTGTCTCTTCGGTGCCCCCTGTGCTCAGCAGCACCCCGGGCTGTGTCCCGAGGCCCCGGCCCCATTTCTGTGGAGACCCCCCCCCACAGCTGGCCCGGCACCGGGCAGTTCGCTTTGTGCGAGGTTGCCAGACGGGTTTGGGGCTCAGGTGTGAGCAGGTGTGATGTTGGCCAAGCCAGGGATTCAGCAAACCCAATGCAATGCTGTGTCTCGAAGGTTTGAAGAACACAGAGGGAGCGAAAAGCGTCCCCAAGCCCCAGAGAACTGGGGACACTTCCCAGCGGAAGGCGAGGCAATACGGCACAGAGTGTGGGAAATCGGGCTCTGCCGTTTTATCCGTGTCATCTTGGGTGAGCCACGTAACCAGGTGTGCTCTGTTCTGAGCCGTCACATGAAAATCCTACCTCTGCGCTGGTCTGAATTAGAAGTAAGGTCTCAAGGAGCTCACACGGACTGGCCCGGATATTGATATTTCCATAATAACAACGATAACACTAGATTACTTTATTATTTTATTCAGTGCTCACAGCTCCTTGTGAGGAGCTTGACCGCGCCCACTTTGCAGACGAGAACACCGAGGCACAGAGGAGAGAGCGTAGACGGAGCTGGCTTCTGGCAGGGGCTGCATGGGCCCCTGGAGTCCCCGGGTCCTGGTGCCGCCTCTCTCCTCCAGGGAGCATCGTGCCTAACCTGTCCTGGGACAGCCCCGTCGTGGGGCCCTGAGCTCTTGTAGGCAGAGAAGAGAAGAAGAGAAGAGAGAAGAAGAGAGACTGGAGAGAAGGCCGGTCCGAGGACCCAGGAGACGGCGTCGTGGTCTCAGCCATGCACCCAGGAAGAGTCCCAAAGGGGGACCGGGAAGTGTTTTGTCTCCGCTGCCCGATTCGGTCTGGTTCTGTTCGGACCTGTTGGTTGGTTCGGGGCAGGTGCGGGGGCTCCTGGGGAAACAGCCAGATGCGGCAGCTGGCTTGACACGAGCCAAGGCAGGGCCGGCAGGAGAAACATCTCTTCCTGGGCGGTCAGATATGCACGTGGGGCTGAGTCCGTCCTTAAGAGGGAAGCTCCGGGCCGGGCTGATCGACTTCCCGCCAGTTGCTGTCACGTAGAGGGGGGAAGCGAGCTGTGGCCGGGCTGGCGGGGAGGCAGGAACCTGGCCGCGGGGGAGAGTTTGGAGGGGCAGGCGTACTCTCTCCCCTCGGCACCAGCCCGCGAGTCTGATTTATTTCTGCAGAAACGCATTCCAGGGACGAGATGTACCAAATGAGCAGCAGCGAGAATGCAAAGACTCCGGGCCACCCCGGACTCGCAAACGGCCTGTGCTCTGAATAGACCTTCTGTTTGGCGCGGCCAGAACCGAGGAGGGGAATGGGCGATAGACCCCCACTGACGGCTGCGACTAAGTGTCCGTTCTAAGTGCAGCACTTGAATCAAAAATCCGGGTAACTTACTTGAATAAAAACGTGCGTTCGTTCACAACTCTCCCCAGCCTTCCATGTTAATAGGTCATCAATACTCCACGAATGGGTGATCATCTTCGTGGAAAACAGATGCCAAGGGCACGAAAGGAAAATTGTGGTTGTTTAAACTTAAAGAAAAAGAAAAGGTCGTTGGGAAGGGAGGGCTGTGCTCACACAAACAGCCTTCCCTAGTGGTCCCCAGCTCTGGGACCCGGGAAGTTGGCAGGACCACGTGCGGGCGGCTCCTGGGGGGCCCCCGGAGCCCGCCTGAGACCCCGACGGCCCCCTCGCTGGGCCTGACCAGCAGAGGGCGCTCCGGAGCCCAGGGCGCGGGGTCGCACCCCGGGGCTGGGGCTGCTGAGCGGCAGCCACCCCCACAGGGCGTGGCAGCGTGGGTCCAGGAGGGCAGGCTCCCCAGGAGGGGGTGGGGCAGGCTCACGTCCGCCTTCTCGGTTTCCTGTGTTTCGCTGCCCCTGCGTCGTGCTCCGTGCGCCGTCGGTCAGGTGACCAGAGACTCGCTGGATCCCAACTCGCGTGAAAAATTCCCTGTAAGTCTGTACCTGCCACGTCCGGGCCTCCGTTTCCTGGTCTGTGGACGAAGCTGGTGGGACTGGATGATGCATGCATGCATCCGTTCATTCACTCATTCATGGTCCCTCAGTCAAATGAGCCCCAAGCTAGGCAGCAGGGTGGCTCTCGTGTGACGTCTCAGCCCCCGTGACATGGCGAGTGGACACAACTGTGCGAGGCAAGAAGGATGGGTTTCTTTTTTTTTGTTTTTTAATTTTTTTTTTTATTTTTGAGACAGAGAGAGACAGAGCATGAGCAGGGGAGGGGCAGAGAGAGGGGGAGACACAGGATCCGAAGCAGGCTCCAGGCTCTGAGCCATCAGCCCAGAGCCCGACGCGGGGCTCGAACCCACGAACCACGAGATCGTGACCTGAGCCGAAGTCGGACGCTCAACCGACTGAGCCACCCGGGTGCCCCAAGAAGGACAAGTTTCAAAGTCACTTGCTGGTTTCTCATTAGCCTAGTGTCGGTCAGCCTGGCTACTCACTTTGAACCAAGATGCACCTGCTCATCCGTGCAGTCCTTTGACGGCTCCTCGGAGCGCCAGGTGCTGGCCGTTCCACGAGCGTCCTTCAGCTCTGCAGGTGGAGCCGGGAGAGGGTTTCTTGGGCCTTCGTTCCCACCGCCTCGCAGCTCTGAGCCTTGGCTGTGCGGTGCAGGGAGCATCCAGTGGTTTGGCATGAGGACGCTTTGCCTGCTGCACCGGATTCGTTTCCCCGAGCGTTCCTGGGCCATCTGCGTGGGCTGGGGGGTCGGGGGCAGAACCGAAGCTCCAGGCTCCAGGGCCGGGGTCTGTGTGCTAAGCTCCTGGGACAGTGCCTGGTGCCCAGTGGTTGCTTAGTAAACACTGTGAGTGTTTCATTCATCAATGAATGAATGAATGAATGAAAAGACCTGTCCCTGCCTTCCAGACCTTCCAGCACAGAGGAGGGGCCTTGGGACAGTATGATGCAGAGGCTGGGGCTCA
Source organism: Panthera onca (assembly GCF_046562875.1). NCBI lineage: Eukaryota > Metazoa > Chordata > Mammalia > Carnivora > Felidae > Panthera > Panthera onca. The sequence goes on from NC_138345.1 coordinate 138,761,286, forward strand.
GAGCCCATGTGGAACACCATGTGGTGCTCCCATGCCACACGCTGGGGCTGATGGCAGCATTTCAGGCCCCGCGAGCCTTTCTCGGGGTTGAGTGCAGGATGGTTCTGAGCAAGCTGCCATCTCCCGACATATTTGGATTTATTGGTGGTGAATATTTATGTAGTCTGGATACACGAATTAATTAGGTTCTGGTCCCTGCTGCTAAGGCATCGATTATGGACTGGCCCCTTCTTGTTTGAAACAGCGTTTCAACAGCGTTTTCTCCATCCGTGCCGATCTCTGCGGCGAAGGCTGCACAGGTGGGTCCGGGCCGGCCGAGGCCTCGGCACCCTGCTTCCCATCTGGGCCCCGTGTTAGCCCCCTGCGGGCAGCGGAGTCGGCGTCTGCAGGAGAGAAACCGAGGCACAGGGAGGCACATCGGTGGCCGGGAGGAGCAGGGCCAGGGGTCACCACCGAGCCGCCCAGATGAAGGCTCAGCCACCTGCCGGGTGGACGGTCCCCGGTGACTCAGTGTCTCATCTATACGATGGAGAGACAGCGCTTCCTTTAGGGTTGTTGTGAGGGTCCAGCTTGCTTAAAATAAGTCTGGCAGGTCAGTGATCCGTGGGGGCCGACCTCCACCAGCGACCCTCTGCGGACGGAGGGGTAAGCGGTGATGATGGGCTGAGGGCAGTCGCAGGGCACCGGGCTCCAGGCCATTTGTGTTACACTGTCTTTAGTTGAAAACACGCCAGCCCTCCTGTGAAGTGTTAGCCCCATTTTGCAGGGGGGAAAACTGAGGCTTAGGGCTAGCTGGGAAGCGGTAAAAACGAAGATTTAAGAGAATGTCTTGTTTTAAGACATTATCTGGGTGGCTCAGTCGGTTGAGTGTCTGACTCTCGATCTCGGCTCAGGTCGTGATCTCGGCTCAGGTCGTGATCTCACCGTTCGTGATTTCGAGTCCTGTGTTGTGCTCTGTGCTGGCAGTGTGGAACCTGCTTGGGATTCTCTCTCCCTGTCTCTCTGCCTCTCTCCTGCTCTCTTTCTCTCATTAAATAAATAAACTTAAAAAGTTATAATCTGGCTGTCTCTCAGCAGAAATACGGCTGCTGTGTCCTCAGCTATAAAGGCTCCCGTCATCTAGTCTGGGAGCCAATACATAATATTTCAGAGCAGAAACGAATTTCAAGCCAAGTTTTGGAGGGAGTGATCAGTTTTCCGGGGCAACGTCTGGGTTACGTCCCCAAGGAGGGCTGTGACGATGCGCCCTCGTGCCTGTCCCCCCTCACTTCTACATGCTGGGACCCCATCTTCTGGAAGCTTCCCCGGGGGCAGGGCCCTTCTCCCCCGTCACCCGCCACGCCCTCTCAGCAGTAAGGTTCTTCTTTCTTTTCTGATCCGAGGGGGGGCCGTCTCAGGGTGACACTTTGGAACCTCCTTCTGAGGGGAGGAGACGTCGAATGAGTGGTTTCTGGGAGGACTCCTTCGCCCGGAGCATCTGGGGGAGGCTGGTCCTGTGGCCCCTGTGGCAGGGCGGAGCCTGGCTAGCCTCAGCCAGAGGCGGCTCTGACCTGGTGCCGTTCACTCGACTCTGTGACCTCTGCCGGCTGTTTATTTATTTTTGAGAGAGACAGAGCGCGAGCAGGGAAGGGACAGAGGGAGAGGGAGACACAGAATCTGAAGCAGCTCCAGGCTCCGAGCTGTCCGCACAGAGCCCGACGTGGGACTCAAACCCCCACACTGTGAGATCGTGACCTGAGCCCAAGTTGGACACTTAACCGACAGAGCCCCCCAGACTTTCCATCTTTCAAATGAAGAATTCCCATCCCAAGCTGCATTACAGCATGGGTCTGGTAGACACCGTGTGGGCTCCTAGATGACAGGCCTCTAGACCCCACCAGCTTGGTCACCCACATGGGCTCCCCAGCGGGGCAGCACGTGGGGCCCCGTCTGTGCTCCGCAGCGGCCACACTCCCTGCAGCGGGCGGCACGTCTTTCCTCGAAGGGACCGTCAACGTGTCAGCTCCACTGGCAGAATTTGGAATCGACCAAATTATTCCATTTTTTTATGTCATTTTTACCAGATGCTTCAAAGAGAAAATCAGTTAATTTCAATGATAGTTTGATCATTTTCATCTAATTTATGGCCTCGAAGTAAAGCTTTTGAAGTTCCTTCTGTTGCCAGTAAAGCGATGTGATTTGGGGGAAGCTAATGTCCTGGTAAAGACGATGTTCTTTGTGTGTCAAGTGCAGAAACGTACTGTCCCCAATGAAGCCGAATCGTCTACCGATGGAGAAAAGCTGTAGCTGTTGAGATTTGCGAGGGTTGAATGTGGACCCGGCATAACTTGAAATAAACACTTTGTGTGATGAGGTCAACATCAAATAGGAAAGAACCTACAGCTTAATTATTTTTGGCACAGTAGTGCTGATTTTCCGTCTCGTTTTTGTCATCAATCAGATTTAAGAAATGTTGGAGCCTCTGCTCAATTACTTGGTAAATGAACTCAAGGGTCCCATAACGGTGCTAAACTTTGTATGAATAAATCCTCTAAATTTGGAGCGTGGTTGTATAATATCAGCTGGAAATGTACAGTTGTGGCATTTAGTGGATGGAAGCCGCAGAATGTCTGTTATTGACATTTTTTTCCCCCTGCAAATTGTGATCATTGGGTCCAAAGTTTGCAAGCAGGAAGAAGGACCTCGAAATCTATCCCTACAAACACAAGGGGGAAGAAGCATGTTGTCTGGTGAAGTGCAGGATTCCAGGTCGTAAAGTGAAATTCTTACTTAAACTTGGGCACCTCTGGACACATGGGAAGAATCTTTAAATGAAGCGTCTTTGCTTAACTGGGTGAATTCCTGATGTGGGCGGAAATGGAACCCGGTGGGGAGGGGTGGCAGGGTTCACAGCATCTAATTTGGTAAAACATTTAAAAGAGTCACAAATAGGGGCGCCCGGGTGGCTCAGTCGGTTAAGCCTCCGACTTCAGCTCAGGTCACGATCTTGCAGTCCGTGGGTTTGAGCCCCGCGTCAGGCTCTGTCGGGCTCTGTGCTGACAGCTCAGAGCCTGGAGCTGGCTTCGGATTCTGTGTCTCCCTGTCTCTCTCTGCCCCTCCCCTGCTTGCACTGTCTCTGTCTCTCAAAAATAAACAAACATTTAATAAAATAAAATAAAATAAAATAAAATAAAATAAAATAAAAATGAAAAAGAATCAAGAGTAGAGATGATGTATTTGACATATTTTATCATGAAGGACTGTGTCGAAAAGTACCCTGAATGGAGGCAAAAGACGGTGTCTATGATGATGTTTCTGAAATCTTTACACATTTCAATGCAAAAATATTAGGGTTGGAAATACTCTCTATTTAACAGAATTTATTCTGAGATTACCAGTATTTCTATTCCTGTGGAGGTAATATTTTTTAAATTAAAAATATCATGGCCTATTGAGAATGGCCAGTTGGCATGTTAACAATTTAGAAATGCAATTTGAAGACGGTTACATGCAATTTTAGGAAAAACGTAAAATAATGTAATCCTGTTGAAACACATTCTCCTGACAAATTCCACTGACGCAGAATGAAGACGTACATACAGAAGAACTGACTGTAGCTTGTAAACATGTATGAAGAACTTTATTTTCCTGTTTTAATGTTTAGATAATAATATAATTATAGAGTGTTGCTTTAATGTACATGGGAATGTCCTATTTTCATTCTTCCTTAAAATTTATTTTTAATAACAGCTTTTGAATAAAACTACGTTAGGCTCCCCAACATAATGTAGCTAATTTGCTGGTCAGTGAACCTGTTATTTAAATCATACACGCAAACAGGTATGCGTATAACATTGAATATATACGCGTCCGTAACTTAAATAGCAGTAGCCCCATGAAGCCGCCTCGGCTGCCACGTTGTAAGAAAAATCGAGGCTGCGGAAGAGAGCCCGCTTACCTAAGACCGCGTGGCCGCTAAGAGGAGCAACGCTTTGTTGTGTATTTTTTCCTGTGTTACTGTCAACTCTTTTAAAGTGTATATTAATAAAATTTTACCAATCCAACCTTATACCTGTGAAAGAAGAACTGCCCGAGTTTGCTTTGCTACAGCATGGCACCCACGGCTGGCAATACGGCATCTTGCATAAACATGTGTTAAGAGAGTGGGCGTTAAGTCGGTTGAGTGTCTGGCTCTTGATTTCAGCTCAGGTCATGATTTCAAGGTTCATGGGATCGAGCCTGGAGTTGGGCTCTGTGCTGACAGTGTGGGTGGAGCCTGCTTGGGATTCTCTCTCTCCCTCTCTCTCTGCCCCTCCCCTGCTCGTGTTCATGCTCTCTCTCTCTCTCTCTCTTTCTCTCTCTTAAAAAAGAGACAGAGTAAATCTCATAAATGTTCTTACCAAAAGCAAAAGCAAAACAAACCCAAAACAAAACATACGGCAAACAAAAGTCCCATAAGGCCACAGAGGAGCTGAGGGATGTGTTGCATTTTCCCAGGACCCCGACGGTGGTGACGGCCTCACAGGTGTGTGCACGTCCATGTTCTTCCCGTTGTAAACACGGGCCGTTTTTATACTAATGTAGCTAAAGACCCCCATTCTTTTCTCTATCCTCCCCGCATTTCTGTTATTTTATCCTTACTTCTTTTTTCTTTGTTGTCGTCTTTTAATTAAATATTGAGTAAAATCAAGATAGATGGCACCCTGGCCTCAACTATGACCTCAGTGAATTACGACCCTTTGCTGCCTTGGGTGCCCCTCGCACCTGTCGCCTGCCTCTGCCTGAAAGTAACCTCTGCCCTGAGTTCTGTGGCCATCTTCTGCTTTGCTCTTTAGCTGTGCCACAAGGCCGTATCTGTCTACAGTGGTTCGCTTGGTTTTGTGTAGTTTGGACTATACGTAGGTGGAGCAAAAGGCCCGTAGTGGTATCTGAAGCCGCCTGGCCCCTCTGAGGGCCACCTGTCCTGTTGTGCTGTCCACGTGGTTCCTTCGTTCTCCCTCACAAGTGGGTCCTGCTTGATGACTGTGATGTCTAACGTGTCCTTTCGCCACTGATGGGCCCTCTGACCGACTCTAGCTTTGGTTTTTGGTTTTGTATTGGGAACCAGGTGTCCTTGGTCACTCGTGGAGAGTCCCCATGGGATATACCTCTGAGTGTCCTTGTGGCCTAGGTGTCTTTGCCATCACCAGATAAAGGCCAGTGAAAGCTGGGTGACACCTGACGCTTGGTGTCATCGGACCCTTATTTGGAGTGAGATGACATATGGTTGCTTTACTTACAGTCTCATTGTTTTTAGTGAAGCCAATTTCTCTTCAAATGGCCACTGTCCATTCTTTCGAGTATAGCTCTGCTCATGTCGGCTCCTCCCTGGTCCTCCCCCAGAGGCTCCTCCCCGGCCTCCCCCAGAGGCCTCAGCAGCTCCCCAGCTGCTTAAACAATTCATATCCAGGAGTGCCTGGGTGGCTCAGTCGGTTAAGCGTCTGACTTCGGCTCAGGTCATGATCTCACGGTTTGTGGGTTCGAGCCCCACGTCGGGCTCTGTGCTGACAGCTTGGAGCCTGGAGCCTGCTTTGGATTCTGTGTCTCCCTCTGTCTCTCTGCCCCTCCCTGCTCGCACTCTGTCTCTCTCTCTCTCAAAAATAAATAAAGATTAAAAAAATTAAAAAGTCACAGGGGCGCCTGGGTGGCTCAGTCGGTTAAGCAACTGACTTCAGCTCAGGTCATGATCTCATGGTTCGTGGGTTCGAGCCCCACGTCGGGCTCTGTGCTGACAGATTCTGCTTCAGATTCTGTGTCTCCCTCTCTCTGCCCCTTCCCCGCTCATGTTGTGACTTTCTCGCTCAAAAAATAAATGTTAAAAAAATTTGAAAATTCATATCCAGCATTAGGGGACACCTTGTGTTCAGACTGGTCTCTCACTCCCCTCTTTAACTCAGGCGCCAGGAAATGGCCATTCCCCGTGCTCCTCGTTCTCTCTTCCTGCTCCAGCCCTTTGCCTGTGTTGTCTGCTCTTCCAGAAACCCCCTTCCTGAGTGCGTCCCTCAAGTCTCGGTTCGGGGTCCACTTCCTCCAGGAAGCCTCCCTCGAGTCCTCCCTTGGTTCTCCTCTCTGGCTGCCGTTCCCTTTGTCTGCTCAGGCCACGGGAGATTGCAGTCTGGGGGCTTCAAACAGCAGACACTTCTTTCTCGCGGTTCTGGACGTGGAAGTCCCAGACCAAGTCCCGCCGACTGTGTTTCTGCTGGGAGCTCTCCTCCTGGCTTCCTGCTGCCTCTTCACAGGGCGAGGAGGGAGGGAGAAAGCTCCGGGTCTCCTCTTACAGGGACAGGGATCCCATCAGGGGCCTCACCCTCTCAACCTCACTTAACCCGAATCACCCCCCGAGAGACAGACCCCTTCTCCACAGGCAGCCACACCGGGGTGAGGGCGTCACCCTATGGACTTGAGGGGACAGGAGGATGTATCCCCACGGCCGGCTGTGCGTGTTGCAGGTGGCGCTGGCCCACGCCCCGCCCCTCTGGACTCCGCTCACCGGGGGGCAGGGCCTGTCTGAAGCATCCTGGATCCTGGCCCCCAGTGCTTCTCCGCGGGTGTGCTGGAGCCGTTTTTCCCCTCTCGAGGCCACTCTGCGGTTTGGTCAAGGTTGGCTCTGAGGCTCTCACTCCCACTGGCCCTTATCTCATCCATGTGGCAGACAGGATGGCACCTTGGGCCAGTGACCTCCAGCGGCAGGTGTATCAGCCGGGGCGGTGGGCCCGCTGAGCCCCTGGATATCTCATCTCCCTGATTCCCGGCTTCCCGACAGGCTTTGGCGGCTGTGTCCACCTTTCCTCTGTGCATCACCAACGCTTCCAGACGCCCCCATCTTCCCAGCTTGGGCCGTCCCTGCTGGGCTCCCACGAGGACAGAAGGCATGTTAGTCTTGTTCACGGTTGTCTGCGGATGCCCACCCAGCACCAGGGGCACAGGGGCTCAAGTCGCCCCTGCTGGGAGCTTCACAGGAGCCCCCTTGGCCTTGGCGATTGAGAGCCCAGTTGCAGGCACTTGCCCCGCCCACCTTCACTGGAGCCAGTGACCTCACACCCAGCTGGCCCTGGCAGAGGGGCTGACCTTGACAGACCTTGAGGGAAGCCCTGGGAGCGGAGCCGCGTTGCAGCGCCCTCTGGCGGAGGAGCAGCGCACGCAGGATGCCGGGTCCTCCAGCCCCTCCTCGGCCGCTGGGAGGTTTGCCTGCACTGGACAACAGGCGCCTCCGCAGGCAGGGCGGGAGTTGGGGGGCGCCCAGGCTCACCTCCTCCTCACCCCCAGAGCTGGAGCCCCGCCCGCAGGCAGCCCACCGGAGAGGGCACGAGACTCGCACAACCCCGGAGCTGGGGAGAAGAGACGTTTCATCAGGCCCCTTCCTTCCCTGCAGGCTCACATCCTGTTGGAAAATCCTAGTCGCCTCAGAAGGCTCGTTGCCATTCGTGGTGCAAATGGAGCCTGTCCTCCAGGGGATGGACGGGCGGACAGAGGCACAGACAAGATGTTTCACAGGCCGGTGACAGAACGGCGCGGGCGTCTGGCCTTGATGTGGCGCGGGGCCTCCTGGCGGGAGCATGAGCTTTGAGTCCGGCCAAGCGGCCCCCCAGGGCTGCACCGGCGAGTGACAAGGACGGAGCCCTGAGGCGGCTGGCGAGCAGAGGGTGCATCCCGGCCGCCGGCTCAGGCGATGGGCACGCGGCCCTGCCGCGTAGGGAGAGGAGCCGGCGGGCACCCCTCCCCGCCCCGCCCCGCCCCGCCCCGGTGGCTCAGCCGGAAGTGTGGCCAGTCGTCCAGCCTGCGGGAGCCTCGGCCTGGCCGAGCATCACAGTCACCGGAGCGCCTGACCAGGATGCGGCTTCCCGGGGCCCCGGGTCTGAGTCTGATCCCCGGGCTGGGGCAGGGCCAGCGTCCTGGCTCCTCTCGCCTCCCTGAGCCGGGAGCCCTTCAGGGCCAGCCCACGCGTGCTCTCCACTGCCGGGCTCTCCTCACCCCCAGGAAGGAGCTGTCCCTCTCCTGGGTCCCCCCGGCCCCCGCCCCCACCCCGTGGAGCCCTTGTTGTAGGGGTGCGTGTGTGCGCGTGCACCTCTCAAGGGCACGGGCGTGTCTAAGTGTTCCTGCTTGGTCCCTCCGAGGCTAGCAGGGGTCCGTGGCTTTATTGTGCGTGACGTGTGTGTGTGTGTGTGTGTATGTGTGTGTACCTGCGTGTGGTGTGTGAATATGTGTGGGTACGTGCATGTGTGTGTGTGTACGTGTCCTGGGTTGTGATACAAGACTGTGAAGGTGACTGTGTTAGTCTCCTGCGGCCGCTGTGACGGGAGCACAACTGGCGACCCAACGCAGTGCACATCCGTTGTCCCAGAGCCCCTGTAGGCCAGAAGTCGGAAACGCGTCTCGGAGGACTGAAGCCACGGTGGGGCCGGGGTGACCCTAGGCACCTGCGGCTCAGCCCCGGCCCAGCCCCGCTGTGGATGCCGGGAACCTGTGCCCACTGTTCTCGGCCTGCTGGGTGTGGGGGGGGGGGGGGCGTGTTCCCTGAGGCCCCAGCTACACATCCCCTGGCCTGTTTGTGTCCGTTTCCTCCCACGGAGAAGATACTCTATCCTACGATATTTCAGAGCTGCTGTGAAAGCCCCTTCCCGCCACTGCTGACAGCTCACGGCTCGCCGTCCGCGTCGCTGCCGGGTTAGGTTGGGGACCCTGGTGGCTGGGCTCCCCCGTCTCCACGCCCTGGGCATGCCGTGCGGATCGCTAAGTGGCTGCTCGAGGCAGTGAGCCGCGGGCCCGAGCAACTCATTTTCACCTCTAATTTAATTATCGATCAACTCTGCCTTGATGGCAAAAGGGTCTTGTGAAGAGTGATTACCTCCTTGTACCCAAGCATTTGGAGTGTCTAATGACCGCCTCCAACGTGGGCAAACATCCATCCTGCTTTTAATTAACCTAACCTGTTAGAGATGAGCCAGCCTGCTCCCGGCCCGGGAGAGGCACTGATGGGGGAGACGGGCTGCGGGGACCGCGACCCTGCGAGGCACCGATGAGCCCTGATAACACCCTGGAGCCGAGATCCCAAGCTGGCCGGACAGCTTGATGGCCCTGCCCCCATCCCTGTGAAAATCGAGCACATTTGTTGCCTTTACAAATGTGCAGTGCTCACAGAGCTCTTGAGGCTCTCGAGACAGGGGACCCATCGTGTGGCATTAAGAGTCGGGGCCGAGGGCACAAAGCCGCCCCGGGTGGAGAGCGCAGGCTTGGGCTCAGAGGCGAATGTCTTGCTTTGTGGTTCAGCAACCCTGGCCCCCGTGTCTTCATCTGTAACGCGGGTGACAACGCGGGCCTCAGGTTCCCCCGCCCAAGCTCTCCGGCCAGGTAGGGTTCACAGTTCAGATTCTTTCCTCTGGAGTTTGGAAAGGTGGGACAGCACGTGTTACAAATTACTAACCTCGCAAGCAGGGTTCAGGGCAAATACCCTCCCAAATCAGATTTTTTTGTTTTGGTAGCAAAATGTGACCCACTCAAACGAAGGTGGCCAAGAAAGGTGATGATGCTACCAAACGATTTATGAAAAGTCGGTCATATTTTTGGGCTCTTTGGATGTTGAAATTTGGGGGTTCCCCTTGGCCCCTCGATCACCCCCGATTACCCCGGATTATCCAGGTGGGTCTAACGTAATCACACGGGCCCTCGTTAGGAGGAGGCAGGAGGGTCAGAAGCCTAGGGAGGTGTCGCCATGGAGCAGAGGTCAGAATTATGTGGGGTCTCGAGCCGAGGGATGGGGTGACCCCAGGAGCTTGAAAAGGCAAGGGCACGGTCTCCCCTGAGCTTCTGGAAGGAAACGACTGGCCCACTTTGGACTTGGGGCCCCAGAGCTGTAGGACAGTGGATCCACATTTGTGGGCACGGCCACGGGAGCCCGGTGAAGGAGGGTCCAGCCGGAGCCAGTCCAGGCGAGGCAGGTGGGCTGGATCCTAGCAGAACAGGGGCCGGGCCGGACAGTCTGGGGCTGTGGGCAAATCACCTGCCCTCCCAGCCTGCGTTCTCACCTGTGATGGGAGGCGGCTCTGTCCACCCACCGCTCTCGGCTGCTACAAGGCTGCCAGGGCTCATGAATGTTACAGTAGCTTTCCAAGGACGGGGCCCTGTCACCTCCTGGTGCTGGCTGGGATGAGGGCCAGGTCCAGCGTGGCTGGGGCCAGAAGGGCCAGGCTGTTCCAGCACCTTCTGCGGCTGCTGGGCCTCAGCCCTGCTTACCGGAAGGAGACTCAGTACCTCCTCCCAGCTGGAGCTCTGTTCTGTCCAGTCCCGGTCAGTCCGCGGGAGGATTGGGTTTCGTGGCTCCCTCCCCATGTAACTCCCCGCTAGGCTCAGTCAGGCCTCTGTGGGGTGGGCGAGGCCTGTCGCCCAAGGGTCCTGCCTGCCATCACCCCTCTTAAACCAGAGGATGTGCCGTCCAGCATGCTGTGCTGTCGGCCTGTCCCGTCAGGGTTTTGCCTGGAGCCAGAGTCCCTAGACCCTTCCTCGTTCATCATCATGGTTGTCAACTAGGGTGTCTCATCCTGTGGGCGTCTGTCTTCCTAGGCCATCAGGACCTCCGTGACCTGGCTCAGACGCCTTAGGTCATGCTCACAAAGCAGGTGCTCCAGGAGTATCTGTGGGGCGAATGAAGGAGCACTTTCCTGGACTCCCCTTTCCCACTTTTTAAAATCCCCTCGAGTGCCCGAGGGCTGCAGGAGAGGCTCCCCTGGCCCCCCCCCCCCCCCCCGCACCCACACCCCCCTTGGCATAGAGGACTTGCCTGGAGGGTTTTCACTGCTTTGTTCGATGTCGGTGTGTCCCCAGGCCGAGGGCGGGGCCAGCACGTAGTAGGCGCGATGGGTGCATGTGTCGGCTAAGTCATTGCTCATTTGAGACGTGCTTGGCAGGCGCTTGCTTGGGCCCGCGACCGTTGTACGCACCTGGGACACAGCCGTGACCCAAACAAAGACACTGTCCAATCGGTGGACAGAGCGCGGCCGCCTGCCTGGGAACAGTGAGGCCCCCGCGGGCGTGCGGCATCGGCAGATGCTGCCCAAATACAGATATAACTTCTGTTTTATCACTTTGTCTGGTTGTAAAAAGCTACATTTTGATATATTTCCACTGGCTAAAGATTTAAGATAAAATTAATCTGCCAGCTCCGAGTTCTGAGTGACTGTCGGGTTTAAATAATGCCATTTAACAGACAGCAGCAAGTGGCTGTGTCTGCTTTTGCGGGGGGCGGACGGGCTCTCCTGCGCTCCGTCATCCGGAAGCCCTGCCCCCAGGGCCACCATCACAGCCCCCTGTGTCTCCAGGACACGAACCCAGCTTTCCCCACAAGCCATAGCCTGCCTGCCCCCCTCCGTCCGCACTGGACCAGCCCCGCAGGGCCCACGGTGGCCTGCAGGAGCCCGGCCTATCGTCCCGTCCACTTTTCTCCCCCGACCATTTCTTTCTGTTTTTAAACTTAGCACAGTTTTGAATTAGACTTTGAGACGCTGCCACGGAATGGGCGAAACAGGCGAATTTCAGCATCCCCGTTTACCGTTTTTCAGACGAACCCCTTACGGGGGATGCTAACTTTGGTTACCCTCACCGGAAGGGGTCACCTTGGGGAGAATCGGGATCTTGCGGGAACTTTGGACGAAAGGGAGGAAAAGGGCTTGGAGGTGGGCCCGGGGGGAGCAGGATCCGCTCTCGGGAAGTGAGCCTGGGGTTGGAAGGCCTGAGCCACCGGGCCCCGGTTTCCCTGTCTGTCGAAGGTGGTGTCGGAGGGCCAGAAAACACGGAAGGCCCTTCCTTCCGCACCTTCTACGGTCTGTGGCTGCAGGGAAGGCGTGGCCGGGCCGAGCTGAGTTTGCATGTGATGTGTCTGGGCTGCAGGGCTGTCCAGGAACCGTCCTGCCCTCGAGGGGGAGGAAGCGAGTGGAGCACTGGCTCTTCCTGCTGCCCGGAGTTCCTTCTGCTCTGACCCAGTGCGCCTGCAGGGAGTGACCTTGGAAGGCCCAGGCGGGCTGGAGCCCGGTGGGCCCCGGGAGTGCCCTTTGTGCTTTGCCTCCAAACCGACCTGAGGCACAGGGCGTGGTACCCACCCCTCCTTGCTGGCCGTGGACATGTAAGTGGGGCTCAGGGCTCCCGTGCCCGTCCGGGCAGGTGGCAGTGGGACGGGGACCCAGGCGGGAGCCTCCCAGAGGCCCATCTTTCTGTGCCGGGGGCGTCATTGGAGAGAGATGCGTCTACGTGTGTGGGCCCGAGGGGTCCTGTCCCCACCCAGCATCAGGATCATCAGGGACTTCTAGAAAAACCGGTGCCTAAGCTTTATAAGTGCACATGTTCTGGATGAAAACGCCTGCATTTGGGCCCGGAGGTCCGAGCCTTTCACGTCCTCTGTGCGGAGCTCGGAGCCATGGCGTCCTGGCCCGGCTTGTCTCCTTGTCCATCGCTGGGGCCCCGGCGTGCCCTCTGTGACGCCCTGTCCCGGCACCAGGGACATAGAGAGGGAAGCCCCGTGCTTGGGCATCTGACAGTGTTCCAGGGGTGACAGGTAAGCCCTGAAACAGCTGTGATGCAGGCTGATGTGGCCCCGACAGAGGAGGACAATGGCAAGACGGACATCTGGGGGTCGGCAGATACTCTTGTCCACCAAACTCGGGCTCCTCGGCGCCCCGCTCTTGACGAGGCCTGGACGTCGGCCGGCAAGGACAGCAGACTCTCAGCATAAATGAGTCTGTCTCCCTGGAGAGACGTGAAAGCCGGCCGCCACCAGGAGGATCCACGGCTTGTTCCGGCCAACAGCCGAGGTGGCGGCCCGTCTCCCAGACTGTGCGGGCAGGTAGGAGCCCGACTCGGATAAGAGCGAGTTAGCAAACCCCGATGGGCTCCACATGGGCCACCCTTCCTGCTTTTTGTACGCGTCCGCTCATCTGCCTCTGCTGGAGCCTGGCTCGTTCCGCCTCCTTCCGCCTCCCCTCCCTCCATCCCCCTTTGAAACGCCAGGCACCTCTGTACAGACGGAGGGCGGGCTCGGTCCATGCTGAGCTCTCCTTCCTGCTGTGGCAGATGGAATGAAGTCTGCTTTCATTGCCTTCGACTGGTGCCTGGTGCCCTTTGCCCGTGACGGGGCCCAGGCGCCTCTTAGAGGAGGGGTCCGAGGTTGTGGGTCCGGGCGGTGCACACACGTCCTCACGGTGGAAGCTCCGTCCACGGCTTCCTCGTGGAGCCTTGGTTTTCCGAGGCGGTGAAGTCATGATTCCCGGTTCTTACAGCTCAGGCACGGCCGGCCCCAGGCCACCTCCTCTGTCAGGATGGGCAAGAGACCCTACGCCAGCCAACCGGAGTCCACGGGGATTGGCTCAGAGAAGGGCACAGGTAGGCCAATCAGAGTCTGCCCTTGGACCGTTTTCTGGAATAGTTAGAAAAGATGCGCATAACAAAAATTTTAGTGTTAGTCACCATTTATTGAGCACCTCCTGTGTGCTGGGCTGCCTGCATTGTTTGTAAGTCTTACGAGTACTGCGGCCCCTTGGCTCAATTCTGTCTTCATTATAGATGAGAAACTGAGGCTCAGGGAGGTCGTGACTGTCCTGAGACCCTCCGACATTGTTCGGCAAAGCTGGGATGCGATTCAAGCCTGTCTGCCTCCACGTGGCTTTTAGACCCACTTAGTCACTAATGCCACACCCCGGGGTGCCAGCCGGTCACCAAAGGAGAAAGGTCAGCGACACGTGTACCCAAAATAAATGTCTTCAATAGCCATATCCGGAATCTTAAGAACTCCCAAGGCCATTTCTAGGCATTGATCCTGAGAAGAGAACTGAACTGCACAGAGACACACAGGGGAGTCTGCGTGAGTGAGGAATTAGAATCTCCCTACGTGTCCTATAATGAGGACGTGATTACGCAGTTCATGCAGCCAAAGGTGCTTACAATGAGTTTGTAATAACACGGGGAAGCTGCCGGCATATGAAATGAGAAGAACAATAAGGTAAAAGAGGAAATTTGAGGCCGATCTCAACCATACGAAATTACAGATCGAAAGATAGACGTTTTTTTCCTAAACACTGAAATATGCCAATGTTTCTGCAGTGGTTTTGTCTCGGGGTTTTGTCCCTGCTTTTTGTTCTCAGATTCCACATTCTCTAAAACGGGCAGGTCTCGGGTCTAGAGTCCGTACAGAGGAGAGCGTGTTATTAAAAATTCCGGTAAGGAAAATGTCAACAGGATTTTCATTCTCAACTGAGCCGACAGCGTTCAGCCCCCCGGGCCAGAGCCAGATAAACAATAAAGACAGTTTGCACTCAAGCAAGGCTTTCGATTTACAACGTTCCCTCCTATATATGACCTTGTCTGGTGAACAGATGACCTCTGTGTGCTAAACAGGCCAAGCTTTTTTTTCCCTACTTCATTTTCATTTTATTTTATTTGTTACTGCCATTTATGTCACACATTAAAGAGAATGCATAAAATATAAATACGGTTTACAAAAACCTAATACGATCAACACCCACACATCCATCCCTTGGATGAGACCTAGAATATTCTGGTACGTTGGAGCCTCTGTGTGCCCCTTCCCAATTCTGTCTTCCCCCTTCCCTGCCTCACCATGGCCCACCCTGAACATTTGTGGAGCTCAGAGCAGTGATAAAAACACAGCCCCGCGTACCATATGTCAAAATATTTATAAATTATAAATCAAGTTAACGAACTGTTAAATAAAAAATGTTCCAGCCTCCTGCTTTGACAAATATACCTTCATAATAACAAAATTGAAAAAAAATGTATAAAATTATGGGTTATTTTTTGCTAACTGAAATCTGGCAAAATGTCAAAGAGAAGTGAATTTAATTATTATTGCATATGCCTGGGCGTTCTGTTGATGGGCCAATAATGCTTGGATGAGTCATAAAACAAAAACATGCATAATTTATAAATTATCGTATGTTTATTTTTAACGTGTATTATTCTATACAATTTATTTTCCTGCATTCATTTCAGCAATATCACTAATTACGTTGTTATAATTAAGACTTTCACGTAATTTGCATTTTATTGACGGTAATGACACATTGGACGCTCTTTCTTGGGTTCCTGTAGTTCTTAGATAGTTTCTAAAAATTAATTTCAGCTGGAAGAAACTTTGATCCGCCAAGGCGCCACCAGCAGCTGGGGTTGTCGATAGAATTCTTAAAGGAAGATATTGATTTGGAAATTCACCAGATTTCTGTGAAACTTTGCTTATAGCGTTTTGCCGTTGTTATCAGGGGTGCGTATATTACACGTTATCGTGCACACAGTGTTTCATTTCACTGGGGACAGTCCCTACTGGGGAGATCAGTGGGTGAGATCTGTCTGGGGAGCCCAGGGCTCCCCACGTTCCCGGCATCCGGAACTGCTGCGGGGCGGCCCCGTGTTGTGCCATGGTTCAGAACCCTGCGGCGGAGTGTGATGAGCGTTGAGGGGAAGCAGGGTTCTTCCGAAGGCGGCCAAGCCCACCTTGGATCACCACGGGGCCGGTGTCGCCAGGACTCCTGTCCTCAGATCAGGGGATGCTGTGATGGCGAGCACCTTGGTGCTGTCATCCCAGTGCGTCTGTCTCTTGGGTCACACGTACCATTCCAGCTTGGACTGTCCCCCCCAGGCCCCCCTCCCCCCTCCCTTGACGCCCCTCCTGGGGGGGGGGTTCTCTGTGTGGATCCCCTGTTTCCCCTTCTTCCCTCCTTTTATGCTTTGGTTTTGGCTTCATCTCCTGGGAGCTGCTTGAGGAACAGTGAGAGGAAGTTAAAATGTTGACACCCTGTGTATCTAAAAATGTCGTATTTTACCCTCATGCTTGACTGATAGCTCTCCTGGGTAAGGGATTCCAGCTGGGAGTGATTTCTCCGGAGGATCTGGAAGCTCGGCTTTGCTATATTCTGGATTTCAGACTTCTAGGGGGCGGGCGGGTTCGGGGGGGGGGGGCGGGTCTGGACCCATGTTGCTTTCTGGTTCTTTGTATGTGACCCGTTCCTTCCCCTTCCTGGAAGGGGGGCTGAAGGCATCTCAGGTACTGCCCTTACCCGGGGGACACACGTTGCCGTGGACCCGTTTTCTGCCGTCGCGTGGGGCACTAGGTGGCTTTTGCAATTTGTCAGTGATTTTCCTTCCTGGGAAATTTTCATGCCTTTCCAATGATATCCTCGCCTCCGTTTTCTTTGGAACTCCCCATCATGTTTCACGGATGTCACGTTTTCTTTCTCTGAGGGTATTAAGGGCAAAGTTCGGAAACCCCTCTCCCTCTGCCGTCCTCCCTTGCTCCCTGCGGATCTTTTCTGTGTTTGGACCGCTGTCTGTATTCTGTACAGGAGACAGATGTCTGCTAATCCACGACCCTCGGCTCAGAGTTAGGAGTGGGGGCCTAAGGAGCTTCAGGCAGCTGGTACAGGTGGGGCTGGTCAGTGCTGAGCCTCCAGAAGTGCCTGGTTCTCTCGGCGTCTAGCTGTAAGCGTCGAGGTTCTGGACTTCGAGCTGCAGGTTGGGCATTTGCCTTTTTCTCGGGGCAACTCAGCCGCTTACCAGCCGTGGTCTCTTCAGCTTCCGGTTGCTGTGCTGCCCCCTTTCCTGTTCTCTGGACCTCAGCGCTTCTCTGGGGGGCGCCTGGGGGGCTCAGTCGATTGAGCGTCTGACTCTCGATTTTGACTCAGGTCATGATCCCAGGGCTGTGGGATCGAGTCCCATGTACGGCTCTACACTGAGTATGGAGCCTGCTTGGGATTCTCTCTCTCTCTCTCTCTCTCTCTCTCTTTCTCTCCTTTGCCCCTTCCCTGCTCTCTCTCTAAGTAAAAACTTAAAAAATTATCCCCCCCACCACTTCTTTTATTGACATTTCGGGAGAGTGGGGGAGGGAGAGAAATGTTTCCTTGGACTTCTAACTTCCGTTGGTTGCCAGGAGTCGACTTGTTCTCGCTGAAAATACTGGTGAGGATGAGGCGGGTCAGGGCTTTGGTGGCCGACATCGCTGGGACGCAAAGACAGTCTGATGGACAATGCAGAGTGGAGCCAACAGCTAGAGAAAGGAGACAGAGTTCTAACAAGCTGCTGGGTCCAGCCACTCCTGAAGCCATACCACCCTGTCAGTGTCCCAGAGAAGCGAGCCCGTGAATCCTGGGTTTGTGGTGGTGGTTGTTTGTTTAATCTAGTCTGGCCTGAAATTCTGCCACGTCCAACGGAAAGAGCTTGGACAAATACTTGAAGTCTTCTCTTAAATTTCATCTGCCCGCTATGCCCTTTCACTCCCCCTTCCTACCCAGCCACTTCAAACAGCACCTTCTCAGAGAGGCCTATGTACTTAGGTAGCACCCTGGTTGTGTCTCCTGGCCCTCTCCTGACCCCGCTTTATTTTTCAACTCCCCCCTCCCCCACCACTACTAAGCCAGAACCCCTGCAGAGAGGCCACGCACCTTCAGAGACCTGCAAATGGTGTGAAGAAAGGGTAGGTCAGGGGCTGACCATTGACCGCCCACGGTCTACTTTTGTTCATCAAGTTTTCTTGGAACGCACCCACGTTCATTCGGTTGGATACTGTCTCTGCCACTTTTACCCTATAAGGGCAGAGCTGCAGCTGAAATAATGTGTCCCGAAAAGTGCGAAATATTTACTACCTGGCCTTTAGGGAACAAGTTGGCCGGTCCCTGCAGTATATTGTCTAGGTGCACGGCCGTCAAACAGGCCTGAGTTCACATCTCTGCACGACCACCTATGCTGTGTGGCCTTGGGAAGGAGTTTAACCTCTCTGTGCTGTGGTCTCATTGGCTTGCTCATTTATAAGCAGGTGCCTTAATTGTGTGAGCCGAGGCGACCCAGTCTTCTGCTAACAGGTGGGGGACCTGGACGTCCGGAGGCCCTCAGCCCGAGGCGCCAACCTCTCCTTTTGTGCCTGAGTGCAGCGTCCCAGGACACTTGCCCCTGGCGGGTGACATCTCTGCCTCGTTCACGTTGGTGTCCTCAGTGTCTGTGACTTGTTTTCCGAGTTAATCGATGGACATGACCGGCTGGCCAGGACTCCCGTGTCCCTTGCTGCGGGCTCTAGGCCCCCAGTGGGGACGAGATCCCGTCCTCCCCTGTGGCACGCAGGCCCAGGCACATGTTTCCCTCTAGCCACTCACACCAGCAGCACCTCGGGGTGAGACCCGCCCAGGGACAGACCTGGATGGGGCTGTTTGTGGCCTGTGGAGGGGCGGGAGCGGGGCTCTGCGGACTGGGGACCGCCGGCCAGCGTCACATTCACGGCTGGCTCTGAGCGGCACTCGCTCCAGACGGCCCTCCCCAGACAGTCAATTAGCGAAGACCGCACCTGCCTGGATCCCCACCTCTCTCCGTTTTCCAGAGCACCCTGAGCTCTGAGCATCCCTCCCACCTTGACTGCTGGGAGAACATGCCCGTGTGGCTCTGCCTTGGTGACAGTGGCCCTTCCGGGAGACCAGATGGTGGCTAACGGGAGCTTAGGGTTCCCACCGCCTTCCCACCAGCCATGGAAGGTTCTGTCTAGATGCCTGATGCCGTGACTCAGGGGCTCGGCCTCTGGGCGTCCGGCCTGCACAGGGTCCTCGGTGGCGTCCCTGTTCCAGCCCTGACCGCCCCCCTTTATCAGCGCCAGCCTCCTGGGGCCCGTAGTGTGTGTTCCTGTTTATTAGCGTTGCTCCCAGGCAGATGCTGTTCTTTCTGGCTGCAGCCCTCCCCAGCCTTTCCAGAGTGCAGAACGGGTCCCTGATTGCATATGTAAATACGCTTTAGTTATTCTTTGCTGTGTTATCTTCTGCAGCTTTAATTTTCTTATTCTTTTCCCCCAAATAAGACTGAAACCAGTTTAAGTGAAGAAATTATTCATTAAGGGAACGGTGTCAGTGTTTGGTATTGGAACCACCTGAAGTCAATTAGGGACCAACAGAATTAATTATTCTCTCTGGGCTGAAATCAGGAAGTGCGAACGGAAAGAAACAGGTCTCCTTAAGTCACAGCAGGGAAGAGACAGGATTTTAATAGACCCCAGTGGCCCCAGCCTGGGGAACAGTGTGTTATCAGCTCATGCTAAGTGGCTGCGGTAAATTTGAAGCCAATCTGCTGGCCGGTTGGGGCTGCTGGAGGCTGGTGGTCTTTACCACCAGCCCCGCAGGGAATCGAGTCTCAGCTAGGAGTGTGCTCGGAAGGGGAAACAGCATCCGCGCAGCCTGGGGTTTCTGCGCCCCACCGGGAGCCCAGGACTCCCACATCACGCGGCCGGATGGCTCATGAGCTGCTCCAGGACCCTGGGCTGGGATGCAAGAGAAGGGGGGCCTGCACCTTAGGCACAAACTATAACAGGGTTGTAAAACCCAGTCGTCAAGGTGACTAGTATTCCAGTGCCTGATTTTCATAGGTGTTGGTGAGGCTGTGGAGACACAGGAACCCTTGTTCGAACCTTTGCGCTGCGTTGGTGGGAAGGCAAAATAGCGCGGCCACTGGGGAAAAGTTTGGAGCTTCCTTAAAAAATTAAACGCAGAACCACCCTATGACCCAGCAGGCTCATTATAGGTATTTCTCCATAAGCATCAAAATCAGGACCCCCAAGAGACGTCTGCCCGGCCGCGTTCACCGCAGCGTTGTTCACAACGCCCACGAGGTAGACACACCCGACGTCCAGCGACGGACGGAGGCGTGAGGAGGGCGTGGTCGGCCCCTGCGGAGGAACATCAGCCCCAGAGAAGACAGAGGCCAGGCCGCTTGCGAGGACGCGGAGGGGGCGGGGGGGGGGGGGGGAGGGACGCCGTGCGGGGCTGGCTCCGCGCAGATACTGCGTGATTCCAGCTGCGCCACGTGTCCAAGTGAGTCGCACCTGCAGAAGCGGGAAATAGAACGATGGTCGCCCGGGGCTGGGGAGGGAAGGAGCGGGGGTGTCGTTCGGGGGGTGCACACTTGCAGCTTCGCGAAGTGGGTGATCCCAGGGCGCGGCCGCACGCCACGTGACCGTGAGCTTCAACAGGCGTCAGACGGCAGATCTCATGTTAAGTGTTCTTACCACAAATGAACCCCGAACAGGGGCGCCTGGGGGGGCTCAGGGGGTTAAGCGTCCGACTTCGGCTCAGGTCCCGATCTCGCGGTTCGTGGGTTCGAGCCCCGCGTCGGGCTCTGTGCTGACAGCTCGGAGCCTGGAACCTGCAACCTGCTGCGGATTCCGTGTCTCCCTCTCTCTCTCTCTCTGCCCCTCCCCCGCTCGAGCGCTCCCTCTCTCTCTCTCTCTCTCTCTCAAAAACAAATAAATATTAAAACGAAACAAAACCAAAAACCTCCGAAGAAACAAAAATCAAAGAAGCAAAGGGACGTGAGGGCGACGCTCCCGGCAGTGAGGACGTACCTCGGTGGCGGTGGCCGTGTCACGGGTGTGTGCCCAGGTCCACACTGTATCCGGTAGATCTGTGCAGAGTTTTGTGTGTCCCGCCCGCCTCAATAAAGCCGAAAAAACATGCTAAGAACCAAAACTAACGCAAAATAATCCACCATGAATAAAACACCAACATGTTAAATAAAGACGAGCCTAGAGTTGTTAGTTTCGCGGCCCCCGTGTGGGGCAACAGGACACCGGTTTCCACGCAGCCTGGTGGCCGTTGTGTCCAGTGTCACCTGGTTTATCAGGGTGGACGATGGCATATGTGAAGAGGTTGGACAAGGTAGGGCTCTTCCTATGGTCACGTTCTTTGATTGGGGGCCTTGTGTTTCCCTTTCCCACTTGGTCCCAAATGGGAGAGGGTATTTTGGTAAGTGCACGCATTTCCTTTTGCCTCGGGCTGGGGTGCAGCAGGCCTGGCCCTGGGGGGGGGGGTGAGGGACGTGGGGGGTGGGGGAGGGGCTCCCGCATCAGTGTCACCCCTGGGCTGGCCCCGGGGCGGGCGGGGGGCGGTCTCTGCCTTGCTGGCGGAGCAATCTCAGGCCTGCTCACGTGGGCGTGGTCAGGGGTCCTGGGACCAAGTGTCACTGACCCCGGGGATGAAATGACACGGCAGTGGGGGCTCAGCGCAGGACAGTGGCCCTTCCAGCTCCTCTGCTCTCACCGGGCAGGCGAGGATGATATCGTTAGACCTCGGGACCGAGGCGCCCGGTCCTGGCTCGGACGAGGGGCGGATCCTGGCACGGGGGATGCTCGGGAGGGCCTGCAGCCTGAGCCTGGGGGTGTTGCTGGCTTCTCCTGGCCGTCCTGTCACCTCTCACAGAGGTAGGCATTTGGCCACACCCCTGCGGCCTGGGCGGCTGGGATTGACGTGACCTCCGTGAAGCCCTCTGGGGTTAAGTGAGTACAGAGGTGCCCGATCCCTGCACCGGCTCCAAGTTCGAGTTCGCTCTAGGAGGCTGCGGGTTCTTGGAGAAGTCGCCACGGGAGACGGAGGCTGTGGGAGGGGCTGAGGAGTTCATCCCTCCCTGCCCCCTCCCTCCTTGCCTCCCTCTCCCTCCCCTCAGTCCTCCTTCTCTCCTCCTTCCTTCCTCCTGCCTCCTTCACTCCCTCTCTCCCTCCCCCAAGCCTCTCTCCCTCCCCCAAACCTCTCTCCCTCCCTCCCTCCTTCCTTTGGTGGCTTCTGCCTCGTGTTAGGTCCCACCAATCTCCCAGCCCCGGTCTGTCCGGGATGTGTCCGGGGGAGGCCACGGGGAGAGCTCATCGGCACACCCTGGATTGTCCTGGAGGGCACGCTCTACTGGCCACAGAAATGGGCCCTCCTGGAATAATGGGCAGCCTCAGTGAAGGTCTGACCGCCCCCCTCCCTGACCCCAGGGCTCCCAGGCCTTTGGGGCAGGCGTAGCCTGGGGGCGCATCTGCAGTGTGATGTGAAAACCACATTCCCCTCTGGGCAAGGCTTCGGAGGACTTAGCTTTTCAGGACTTTCTTTTGTGTCTTATTTGGGGCTCGGGGAATTCTCGCTTGCGAGGATCTTGTCTGTTTGACTCTTATCAAGAAATATTGGAAGGGGCGCCTGGGGGTCAGTCGGTTAAGCGTTCGATTCTTGGTCTCGGCTCAGGTCACCATCTCATGGTTTGTGAGTTCGAGCCCCACGTCGGGCTCTGCGCTGACAGTGAGGAGCCTGCTCGGGATTCTCTCTCTCCCCTTCTCTCTGCCTCTCCCCTGCTCATGCTCTCTCTTCCTTTCTCTCTCAAAGTAAATAAATCAGCTGAAAAAAATACTGGATGACAGGAAGGATTCTGAGTGACCGTCACTGTCTTTCTGCTATTGCCTGGGTTTCTGTAGCCACTGTCACTTGAAGGCTTTCTCTAAAGGACAAATGTCCATGTCCTCTAAAGGGACAGATGTCTGGAACACAGACACCCACTGGAAGCTGTTAGAACATGTTTGTTCCATGAACAGACCAGGCTCCGGATAAGAAATAGGATTTGGACGAGCTAGTGGAATTTGCACGCTTGGGGTCTGGACTCCAAACCCGATCAAAACTGACTTGGGCCACGTTCGCCCGCTCTCCGGGCGGGTGGGGGCGGCCTCTCTGAACCTTTGTCCCCAGCAGCCGATTATGGAGAGCACGCTGTCTGCCCAACACTGTGCCCAGTACTTTGCACAAAATACCGAGCCTTTGTCATCGTTCTAGGGGTGGGGACCGAGGCTCAGAGGTGGGACGTGACTTGTCCGAGACACGGAGAAGGTAGGTTCAGTCCAGGTCTCGAACCCATTTCTGTCTGACCACAAAGCTCAAGTTCACAGACAACTGTTTTCTTTAGGACGCTGAAGATACTTAGGGCCTTTAGGTGTTCGAAGGAGGTGTCTTGGGAACAAAGGAAACCCCAAACGTGTTCATATCTGTTGAAGTCACGGCCATTCATGCATCCATTTAAAAATGTTCAAGGATATTCTGGAACATTCTAGGCGGTCGTGGTCCGGGTCTGCCACCTCCAGATGATAGGTCAGCTCCGTGACCTCTACGTGCCTCAGTTTCTCCTCTGCTGGCAGGGCCAGGATGGGCAGGTTCTATCTCATAGGAGGCTGTGACGGTTAACCCACTTAGAACAGCCCGTGGTTACTCCTGGGCTGGCGAGTGCTTGGCAAGGGTGACACTATGAACGTTGCTCACCAAGGGTGTGCCTTGCACGCAGACTCGCGAGATAAATCCCTCTCACGGATCAGAACCGGGAGGCCCGCTGATCCTGAAATAACAGCCAGCTTCCTTGTAACTCCAAATACAAATTAAATACAACAAGTATTTTCCTTTTTGCCCTGGCTGCCAGTAAGCTCGGCTCTAGATCTCGGCAACCTCCAGGTGAGCTGAAGTTTTTCCAGTTTTCATCTCTTTACTCATCTAAGGATTCTGAAGGTTTCAAAAGGCCTCAGTGACGATGGTTCCCTATGAGACTCAGCCTCGAGGCCTTGTCAGAAATCCTTGATTGTGCAGATCCTTCTGACATAGGACCGAGTAAACAGCGTGCAGTTATTCAAATTCGGGTGGTTTGCGGACACGGCGGGATGTGCTGACGGCCCGTGTCCAGAACCACTGGAGCCTGCTGGAAACGGAGGGTTACGGCCCAGCTCACAGCCCCAGACTTGCCTCTGGTTTATTTGCCTCTAAATCAACTTTAGAAGTATGTGAACTACCAGGAGGAAAGAAAAGACTTAAAAAGACAAAGTATATTACAGGAAAGCAATGATTTCTCGGGCTATTTGTCACTTCAAGTGCAATGCATTAACAAAGTGCTGTAATAAGGGGAGCTGCTAAAAAATGATTTATTGATACTTTAGACCTGTTAAAACAGGTTAATGTCAATACAATTAGCTCCTGGATCAAGGCAATCCCCTGCAGAGGGAAGGTTGATAAAACAGCATTAAAGGCCACTCCATCAAAGGTGGGGGAGGGGCCGGGAGGGCTCTAACCGCAGGGAAGGGAAGAGACATGGTCCTTTCCGCCCTCGGACCCCGACCCCTCCGTGGTCCCCACCGGCCTGCGCCCCACGGGACCCCACGGGCTGGAGCGGAGACCTTGGGGCGGCTCTGAGAAGTGGTCGGTTTATCTGGAAGGCACGCCGGCTCGGCTATTTCATGGGTGGATAACTCCCGAGCAACTTGGGAGAATACTGAGCAGTCGCTGTGCCGGGAAGTGGGCAGGAGAGACAGGCAAGTCGCCAGGAGCCTTCTCAGCAACGAGCAGAGCCCAGGTAGCCGCGCTGGGCAGGCGGGTCAGGGCCTGGCTTCTCCTCGGGCTGGCTGTGTGGCCGCAAGGGCTAGGCAGGCGGCCGCCTGGCACGGGGTGGGCCCTCGGGACCTGCTGAGCCCTTCAGCGTGCGCCTTGGGTCCCTGGGGCCGCTGACTCGGGAAGCCTGACTGAGTCTGAGCGGCCTTCGGTGTCCTCTGGCTGGTCACCGGGGCCTCCCCACCACTGTGTGAGCTGGGACAACCTCCCTGTCACCGTCCCCTGTCCTCAGAGGGGTGTTTAAGATGGTGGCTTGTCGTCACGAGATAGGAACGCAGACGGCGGTTTGGGGAAGTGTGCAGAAATTTCCATGTGCCTCCCCGGCCTGCCCCGGGCCCTGCTCCTGCCGCAGAGGCTGTCGCTGTTACCAGCTGGGGGTCACGTGTGTGGTTCTGCACATTGTGCCCCTGGCTTTGTTCACTGGACGCACCGGCCCGCCGATGCCCGGATCACGGTGGCTTTCCAGATCGAAGGCTGGGTTCCTGCTTGCTGGGATCTGGTCCCACCCAGGGGCACCTGTCTCCTGGTGGGGGCGGGGCTACGTGGCGGCACTTGGAGCCGCTGCTCAGATGTGACCCAGGGCGCCCCTGCTCACTCGTCATCGGCCACAGGGTCACATGGCCAGGTCTGATGTCGCCGGGTGGGGGGGGGTGTGTGCTGTCTCCTGGGAGAAGACAGACAACAGGCGGGGCTGGTAATTCTCTCAGGGAAGGGAAGCGAATAATTAGAAAGGGTAGAGCATTCCAGGCAACTGTGAACCAGGAGATCTTTCAGATCCGGAGTTGTGACGTGTTTGTCCCAGGACTGCGTGGTGTCCCTCACACGGCTGTGAAAGGGTTTCTTCGGGCTTTTGATCATTTAAGGCACTTTGGATTCTCAGCAGCCAGATCCCAGAGCCCAGAGCTCTGAGCACCAGGCCACCGGCCTCCTAGAGTCCCCGTTACATTCCAGAGAGAGACTTTTGCTCTTGCTACACCCACCGGCTCTGGAGTCGGTCCTGGCCGGGCTCTCTGAGTCGGGGTCTCCCAGCCTCTCGGAGCCTCTGTTCTGAATTTTATGAGCCTGCATCACGAGGTGTCGATTCTGAGCGCACGGCCAGGGTCCTGAGCCTGAGGGGCCGTGACGCTGACAATCGCAAAGAAGGCACGCCAGCGGGCCTGCGCGGGGCGGGGGCGCCCGTGGGGCAGGCAGAGGGCAGCTCGCTCCTGCTTCCCCTGCCCGATGTGCCCGCCGTAGAGGTGGGTGGGTCTCTGGGTTCTGGTGCTGTCCTCTGTGAGGAACGGGTCCATAGGAGGGGCTCCAGGTTGTCACAGCCAGAATTCAGGTCTGGATGTGCAGTGACAGGTGATAGGCTTGGCCCAGCCCTGCCGTCATCCCGGGACATATGCAGTGGGCACAATAATGGTCCCTAAAGATGTTGATGCCTTAATTCCTGGACTCTAGGAATATGCCACCTTACAGGACTTCCCAGATGTGGTTAAGGGTCTCGAGATGAAGAGATAACACAGGAGCATCTGGCTGGGCCCAGTGTCATCACAAGAATCCGTATACATGAAAGAGGGAGGCAGGGGTGTCAGGGTCCGGGAGACGTGATGTGTGTACAACTGGTCACTGCTGGTTTGAAGACCGAGAAAGGGGCCAGGAGCCCAGGAATTCAAGATCGTCTTCAGTGCCGACATTTCGAGTGACCATGGTTCTCTGTCCCTCTCTGTATGTGTGTGTGTGTGTGTCAGGAGAGCGGGCATACAAGAAAGGGAACGTTTCCTCAGTGACCTCCTAGTGCCACCCTTAGTGAGAAGCCCTGCTCCATTACGTCTTTACTTGAGCTACATAATCAGGGTGTCAGATCCATACCTGGCATCTGGGCTGAGTCCATCCAGGGGCCCAGCACCTTCATTTACTCACCCAGCCACTCTCCCATCCATGCATCCATTCATCCAGCTGACCAGCTTTCTGTCCGTCTATCCATTTATCTGTTCCTTCAAGCATCTCGTCGTCCATCCATCCACCCATCTGCCCATCCACCTGTCCATCTACCCACCCATCCATCTACTCACCCACCCACCCATCCATCCATCCATTCACCCATCCGTCCACCCATCCATCCATCCATCCATCTATCCATCATCCATCCATCTGTCCGTCCACCTGTCTGTCCACCTGTCCATTCATCCATCCATCCATCCAACCACCCATCCATCTACTCACCCACCCACCAATCCATCCATCCATCCATCCATCCATCCACCCACCCATCTGTCCATCCATCCATCCATCCATCCATCCATCATCCATCCATCTGTCTGTCCACTTGTCTGCCCACCAATCCATCCATCCATCCATCCATCCATCCATCCATTCGTCCATCCATCCATCCACCCACCACCCATCCATCCCTCCATCCCTCCATCCATCCATCCACCCATCTACCTGTCCATCCATCCATCTACCCATCACCCATCCATCCACCCATCCATCCATCCACCCATCCATCCATCCATCCATCTATCCATCATCCATCCATCTGTCCGTCCACCTGTCTGTCCACCTGTCCATTCATCCATCCATCCATCCATCCAACCACCCATCCATCTACTCATCCATCCATCCACCTATCCATCCATCCATCCATCCATCCGTCCATCCATCCATCCACCCACCACCCATCCATCCCTCCATCCATCCATCCACCCATCTACCTGTCCATCCATCCATCCACCCATCACCCATCCATCCACCCATCCATCCATCCATCCATCATCCATCCATCTGTCCGTCCACCTGTCTGTCCACCTGTCCATTCATCCATCCATCCATCCATCCATTCATCCATCCATCCAACCACCCATCCATCTACTCATCCATCCATCCATCCATCCATCCATCCACCCATCTACCTGTCCATCTGTCCATCCATCCACCCATCACCCATCCATCCACCTGTCTATCCATCCATCCACCCACCCACCCACTCATCCATCTGCCACAGTACATGCATGAAAAGAACATGATTCTAGGGTTCAGAACAATAGGACTTAGAATTCCATTAATTGTGATGATTGTTGTTTTTGTCTGTAAGATCATCTTCCTGGCAAACCCTTGCCCTTGCAGGATGCACTTTCCTGACCAAAGGGTGGCAAGTCCAGTGAGCCCAACTCTCTCTTCTGTGAGTCTTGGGTGAGGGAGGGGTGGTGTGGGGCTGTCTGGAGGCAGTGGGGTGGGATGGGGGTGGAGTTCCTGAGTCCTTGCTGCCCTGGCCCCAGAGTTGCCCTGGGATTCTGGGACTCCCCTCCTCCAGTGTCCTTGAATAAGCTCCCCTCTCTGCCCAATTCTGCGCTGGTTTCTGTTGCTTATGTCCTCACTGACCAAGTCATTGCAGGGGACTGCCCCATGGAGCCCCCCTCTACTCGGATGGAGACAACACACCAGAGGGGGGGTGGGTGCCCAGGAACACCCCACAGGGGCCAAGGGCCGCGCAGGTGGTGGGGGCGGTGTCTCAGATCAGGTGGAGGGGACGTTGGTGGTGCAGAGGAATTTGTAGGAGTGGCTCAGAAGCTAGTTGGGAAAACGCGATTCGGAGGCACAGACTGATCCCGATGTTGACTTACCCTCAGGGAACTTGTAGGTGAATGTTCACGAAGGCAGCTGCCAGGGTGGGCTCGTTATCCAGCTGCCCCTGACAGTGCTGTGAGGGACGCAGGGTGTGTGGAGGGGCGGGCAGGGGACCCCCGGCCCACAGGTGTCC
This sequence comes from Panthera onca, assembly GCF_046562875.1. NCBI lineage: Eukaryota > Metazoa > Chordata > Mammalia > Carnivora > Felidae > Panthera > Panthera onca. The sequence continues at coordinate 138,789,231 of NC_138345.1, forward strand.
GGGCCTTGCCTCACTGTAAGCAGAGACGGGTCTGAGGCCACGAGAGCCGCTCTGCACGTGCTTGCTGGTGGCACTGACACTCTCCCTGGGCCTGGGGGGGGGGGGGGGTGGCTCAGGACTGGGAGGGACAGGGCCTTCAGCCACATAGGAGACTTTTGTCGGCTCAGGACTGGGAGGGACAGGGGTTCAGCCCCATAGGAGCCTGGGGGTGGCTCAGGACTGGGAGGGACAGGGCCTTCAGCCCCATGGGAGCCTCGGGGGTGGCTCAGGACTGGGAAGGACAGGGGTTCAGCCCCATAGGAGCCTGGGGGGTGGCTCAGGACTGAGAGGGACAGGGGTTCAGCCCCATAGGAGCCTGGGGGGTGGCTCAGGACTGGGAGGGACAGGGCCTTCAGCCACATAGGAGCCTTTTGTTGGCTCAGGACTTGGAGGGACAGGGGTTCAGCCCCATAGGAGCCTGGGGGAGCAGCCACCGTGGCCCCCACTCTTCTGTTCCCTGTGTCCCCAGCTTCCGGGGTGGGAATGGCAGCAGGGATGTGGCTGAGTGGCCCTGACACCCCCAGGCTGCAGGGTATTTCCTCTTATTCCTAATGAATAACAGCTGATCTGTACCCTTGTTCTGTCCAGACTCCACCAGAAAGCTTTCTTCCTTGAATACTTATGACGTTAAGATGCTCTCCTCATAGAAAAGTTTGTGTGGTGGGAAGGACAACAGTGTTGGCTCACAAACCACGGGGTGTCTGTGTCAAACCTCATCACGCTAAGTGCCGCGTGGGCCTCAAACTGCTTTTCATAAAGGCCGCAAGGAGCGTATCACTGTTGTCGCCCCAGTTTTCAGATGAGAAAAATAAGGCTCAGAGGAAATAAACCACCTGCCCGAGGTGGCAGATCCAGTCCCAGGCGGGGCCAGCTTGCAGAATGAGGCATCGCCACGAAAAGTCCCCACTGTTGTGTGCACCGGGAGGGAAATCTGTTACCTGCCACACCGACTTGGGAGAACGCACGCGGAAGCCAGCGGATTCCTGCTCGCCCAGAGCCTGAGCGGGGGACCTGTTATCATCTCAGCTCCGGGCCGTGATGACCTCGTGTCCGTGTGGCCAAGTGCTGGGCCGGCCTGCGGGGTTCCTCATGGATCACGCTAGAATAAGCATGAACGCACAGCCTGGAGCCCGGCCCGGAGCTACGCTCCACACGCGTTAGCTTTCATTGTGACCCTGCGTGTCTCTTTTCCTCTAGATTTGAGATCACGCTGAGTGAACAGTTTTTAGCATGCTCTTCCTTTTTTTCCTGAAACGGAAGTTGGAGGCTGCCTGCTCCTGTCCCTGCCGCCTCCCCTGTGGCTCTGGGACGGGGTGCGCCTTGCCCAGGATGCTTCCAGGCAGGCAGAGGGGCCGGGCACAGCCCCCTGCTGGGAGCACGATCTGGGTCCTGACTTCGGGGCTAGGAAGGGAAGGCACAAGGGGGGATCAGGCCCCTGTGGGAGGAATTTGGGAGGCTGGGTCCTCTCCTCCCGGCACAGGGACCGCGTACCATGCGTGCTGGGCACTTGGAGAACCAGGTGACCAGGAAAACTTCCTGGAGACAATAGCATCTGTGCTGGGGGGCAGGAACCTGGGGCGACTTCAGCAGGGACCCACGGTGCTGTAGAGAAGGTCCCCTCAGAGGGGTTCTGGATGCATCCAAGGCACAGAGCGCTGTTTGGCCTGCGTCTGACAACTGAAGGTGACAGGTGGGGGCCTAGGGAAAGGTGGCTGTGTTCCCACCTCGGAGGGCCTTGAATGGCATGGATGGGGGATTCCTTTCAAATCCCTTTGGCCAGTTGCCATTCTGGCTCCGATTGGACAACCTGGAGTGACCGAGAGGTTTGGTCGGAAGACCAGCTCTTCAGATGGACGACTTGGCCACAGGTGAGGACAGAGAGCCAGGAGAACCTGGGGCACCAGAACCCATTGGGAGACCCCGTCGGCAGCGCCTGGGGGAGGGGAGGCTGGGGCGGGGTGGAGGGCAGAAGCCTGGGATCTCTCCTAGTAAGGGGACCCAGAGGCGGGGGCATGGCCACACCTGCAGGTGTGCCCTTGTCTGTGGAGTGGAGCCATTTCAGCTTTAAGTGCCCTCCACCACTTGGAATGTGGGTTTAGCTCTGGAGAACTCATCTGAAATAGATATTTCTCTCCACTGCTGGAGGGATTTATTGGCAAAACTAGCCATCTATTAACATTATCTGGGGACTCTGCACTGGTGAGAATAGATACTATAAATCTCAGTTGTATAAAAACCCAGGAGCTAGAAGGCTTTAGTGGACGGCAAATGGAAAACTCCAATGAGTTCAGACCTGTTTATTCTACTTAGAGGGAAAGAACATTCTGTACCCAGCCAGGCAGGAAATGGGTTTTGGGGACGGCCACTTAGCCCAGCTGTTGGCCCTGAAACTGTGGGAGTAATCGCTGTCTGCAATTAGAGCAGGCAGCTCAAAGGACCGCATTTTGTAGCCAGTGATGGAGGCTTCTGGAAAAGGCTCGAAGGCTTAAAACTCTGGGCAGGTGGCCGTGGGGGCTGTCGGGAAGGAAGATCCCAGCGGCAGGCCGTTTGTTGAGGCTCTAGGCCCCAGGGGTGGGTCTGATTAGGGCGACCCTTTGGTCCTGGTCTCCCCGGCCTGCGTCTGGGGTGAGCAGGAGCCCACAGCTCGGCCCGTCGGGTCCTCTCTGCCGGCTCGCTGCATCTTGAGTGTTTGTGAGCAAACGTGGAAGAATGAGTGAGCTTTGTCCTTGAGTTCGTTACCTGCCGCGCCCCCCATGCCCAGCACCAGGCAGGGACACCGAATAAAGTAATGGTTCATCTCGGGGTCCTGGGGAGGCGGTCGAGCGGCCCCAGCTGCCGGTGTCCTCGTCCCCGGGGGCCGTTCTGCCCCAGCCCTGCCCCTCCCGCCTTGTTCCGTGCTGCGATGCCCACGTCGCCCCGTGAGTGCCCTCTTCCCCCAATTCAGCATCAGTTTCTGGGCTCTGTGACCAGCCCCTCAGCGGACCTGCAGGAGCGAGGTCCCACGCGCCCAGCGGCTGGACACGGGGTGCTCGAGCAGCGTGGTACAGACGTGGAGGCGTGAAGGGCCCACACAAGGGGAGGAGTCTGCACCCCCTCATCGGGCACCAAGCCCGTGGCGCCAGGACCGGCGCTGGCCGAGCCTGGAGGTGTGCTAACGTGGGTGCCTTGTGACCACCTGCCCGCCTTCCGGTCGCTGCTGGGGACAGTGTGTTTGCGTGCTGGGCAGCAGCAGGGAATGCTGATTCTGCTTATAAGCTCGTGGTGCCCGCCCCGGGCCGGAGGGTCCTGGCAGTGCTCCCGCTGATGAGTCCTGGGAGGTCGCGGCTCAGATCCCGAGACCCCTGCCCAGACCTGGCCTCAGGACTTGTGGTCATTTCAGTGTCCTCCCCGAAAGAGCAATGTGCCAGGCCAGGCCAGGCGCCCTCCGTGGTGACTGAGTTACTGTCCTTCAGAAACGGCAAGAAGGGATCCTTCTGAACTCCTCTGCCTCCCTCCTCCGCCGGGCCTCCACCGTTTCTATGGGCTCCTTTCCCCATCAAATGCAGGCGTGAGCACGGCCACTTGGAGGCTGCGAGACCCTGGTCAGGCACTGCCTCTGTGGGCCTCAGTCTCCCCGGGGCCAGTAGCCAGGGCCGGACTTGCAGACCCAGAATCTCCGAGATCGGTCTCAGCCACAGCGCTCCGCCGATCTGTCCCCCTGTCTTTGAGGGATGGGCCTGCCCTTTCCTGGGAGAGAGGGTTCTCGGAGAGAGGCAGCGATGATTAATATTGATGTGGCTTCAAATGTGAAAAGTTAGACTTAGATAGGAAACAAAAGGGGGGGGGTCACACGCAACCCATTAAACAGAGACTTCTCCTCGGCCTCTCGCCCACTTTGGGGGCAGAGCGGACCTCGTCTGGCTCCACCAATTAATCTCCCCTCACCTCCCTTCGCCGGCGAGCCAGGGCCTCCTGCAAATTGAAGGGAGAGGCGAGATCAGCAGTCACAGACACACAGACCGTCTCCCGTGGTGCAAATGCCAGGGCGGAAGAGGCCCGATCCATTTGTGAGCCCGGGCGGCGGCGGCCCTGGGCGGGAGGCGGATGGCGCCCCGGCTCGGGTGCGGGAACACCTCCGAGTTGAAAGAGCAGGGGCATTTGAAATGAAGGCCAGCAGGCTTCCAGAGTTCAGCGTGAATTTCAAAGGCAGGGACGGCAGGGTCGTGGACTAATTACCTTGCAAGGAGGGAGGTCGAGGGTGCATCGCGGCTCCAAAACGTTCAGGTGCAAAGTGAGGCAGGCAGCCCACCGGGGCGGGTCGCGGGGGCAGAGCGGGTGGTGGCCCAGGCCCTCTCATCTTCCCAAATCCAGTCCTTTGGTGGAAGGCCAGCCTCGGACGCTCCTTCCCTTGGGTCCCAAGTGTAGACCGTGGGTTTGCGAGGGGCCCCAAAGCCGAGTAAGACTGGCCCAGAGGGCGAGCGGGGGTGAGGCTCCATCAGGCAGGCGCGCTGTCCTTCAAATGCACAACCGACCTCACATGACAACACGACGGGGGAGGTTCCCAAATCATGTCCATGCTAGAGATGGGGAAACTGAGGTACAGAGAGGCTCAGCGAGGGCCCTGAGGTCACCAGGGCAGTCAGCGGCAGAGGCACTGTTCTGCCAGAGCGGGCTGACCTGCACCCAGACCACCGAGCAGCACCGCCGTGCCCTGGGGACAGAGTGGGGGCTGACTGTGGCCGAGGGCCATCGGGCGAGGTGGTTCCTGAGGCTGGCGCAGGTGTGTGTCGGGAGCTGGGGGTCGGCAGGAGAATGTTCCGGGCGGAGGGAAGAGTGTGAGGGTGAGCTCCGGTGCACGTGGGGTCGGATGGTGTGGATGGGTCAGGGCCGATCAGAAAAGGCCCAACGTCCCGCATGACAGGCGGGACCTCATCTGGGGCCTGAGGTGCCCGGGGCTCACGGAAGGCTTGTGTGGGGTCCCGGCCGGCCGTGTGCTTGGGGAAGCTCCCCTGTGTCCTCTCAGGAGCGGGGTGAGGCCAGCCTGGGCTGGAGACAGCTCACTAAAAGCTGTGGCCCCGGGGTGGACTTGGGAGGGTTTCAGTGACTGACGCACGAACCCTCGACTGTCCGGGGCCGGGGTGGGCATCCGTATCTGCATTTCACGGCTGAGGAAGCAGGCTTTCGGCTTCCGCATCGGTGAGCTCTCAGCGGGGAGCAAGCTACCTTCGCTTTTAATCACTGGAAACGACGATCCCTTCTTGGTGCCTACAGGTCTTCAGGGCTGCCTGGGCTCATTCACGTGCTGGGGCTCCGAGGGAAGGCTGCCTGGGGTCGGGCCCCCCAGGGCATCTGGCTTCTGGGCCGTCCGATCCCTCGTCCCCTGGCGGGCTGTCCGCACACCGCTGGTCGGGGGCGGAGACCTGCAAGGGTCCCCGAGGCCGGACTGAGGGTATGGTGCTGTCACTTTTGTGGGATTTTGTTGGCCAAAGCACAGCGCCCGCCCGTCTCGGAGGGGAAGGCCGGAGTCCACGTCTGCTGGGAGACGCTGCTAGGTCAAGGGTGGGGGCCCAGGGGGGGCGGGACACCGGGCCGGGCATGTAAGCAGTAGGTTCTCTTGATGCCCAGAGAAGGGACACGCGGACGGGCTTGATCAGGGAAGACTTCCTGGAGGAGGCGGGACTCTCCTGTCTCTGAGCAATAGTGTGTTTTATAAAGTTCATTCCTTTGCTGAAACCCAAGGCTCATTAGGAAGAAACGTGGTGCGGCAGGAGGCAAGCCTCCTCATATCTCAGGCAGATTGCAGGTTCATAATTAAAGGAACTTGATGAGAATCAAGGAAGACTGGTTTCCACTGGGGGCTTAGGGAGTCAATCGCTGGTTTGTGCGCGGCCGTGATGGCTCAGGTGGGGAGGGCTGGGATCGGCTGCGAAGAGGCAGTGAGAATGCGTGTGCCAATACTGATTTTGTCAGCGGAGGGCCACCCGCCAGACATCCGAGAGAGAGAGATCGGAGAGGGCCACCCGCCAGACATCCGGCCTCGCGCAGGGCTTGTCATGTGCTCGGAAGCCTTACTTTCCCTGAGACCTTGTAGCGTTGCCGTAGAGACTGGGGCTCAAAGAGTGACCCCCAGCCCCTCAGGCCCCACAGCCGCCCCTCTGGGACAGAGCAGGGTGCTGACGGTGCTTTGGGTCAGCTAAACATGGCTCCGGGCCCTGGATTCACACACAGAGGTCTTTCCACGGGGCCCGCTTCTCCGTTCCAGTACGATGACTTCCCTGGTCTTGAGGGAGAGGCCAAGTGCTAGGACATGGCATCGGGGTGGGGGGTCTGCTTCCTCCTGACCTCTCGGGGCCCCTCTCTCACACTCTAGAATTCACCCATTTCTGTGTTTTCTACTCTTGCTCGTTCTGCTGCCTGGAGCAATCTGGAACATTCTTTCTAGTCCCTCCCCCTTCTCTCACCCCAGGGACGGCGGGCCAGCAGACCTGACATGTATCCCTGTGCGTGTGCGTGCTCTGGGCTTGCGGCCCCATAGCCGGGCACCCGGAGGAACGGTCCTCGACCCCGCCTGCGTCGTGGAGCCCAGCCGACCGCATAAGGGCCCCCCACCGCGGCCCAGCCTGGTCAGCCATCTGCAGGTGACCTGTGGATCCAGGAGCATGAGACTTAGAGCCTCTGGTGAGAAGCGGCGGAGTTTTGGGGCCATTTGTTGCACAGCAAAAGCTGACTGATACACCTGGCTGCATCCATTTTTTGTTTCTTTAAAACTTTTTAAAAATGAGTTTATTTTTTGAGAGGGAGAGAGAGAGAGAGGGAGAGAGGAAGCAGGGAAGAGGCAGAGAGAGAGAATCCTGAGCGGGCTCTATGCCGTCAGTGCAGAGTCCAACGCGGGGCTTGAACTCATGAGCTGTGAGACAATGACCTGAGCTGAAATCAAGAGTCGGATGCTTAACTGACTGAGCCACGCAGGCGCCCCTGCTTTCGTCTACCTGACATGACGTTCACTTCCTCCAGGAAGCCTTCCCTCATGCCCCCGGGTCTGGGTTGGGTGTCTCCTGGTGTGCTCCCCAGCCTGGCCCTCGTCATGCCGTGTTGCCGTCATTTTCCTCCGTGTCCCTGTCCAGCTAACGTGTAGGCTCAGTGACGGCTGGGACAGCCTCCCTCCCCTCGTGCTTGTGTGTGGTGCTGCCTCCTTGTGCCTCCACCTGCTCGCGGGGCCTGGGCAAGTCCGCCCCCCTCTGTGACCCGTGGGTTTCCCACATGGAAATGAGCACAGCCGTGCCAGGTGACGAGGTGATGTGCCGGCACGAAGGCCGAGACCCTTGACCACGACACTCCCCCCTCCCTGCAACCCCCCCCCCCAGTATGCGTAAGCCCATCTGCACTGTGGGCCCACGCCTGTCTGATGCCGCTCTGAGCCTCAGTTTCCCCATCTGCAAGGTGTGGGGTGACTCCCCGTGGTGGGGAGGGTGCTGTGGGGTCTCTCTCCTCCCAGGGACCCCACCTGGACGTCCTGGCCTCTGCCGTCCCCCCTCTGGCCGACCTCCATGTCCCAGATGCTTCTCGCTGTCGCAGACTGGGCTGTCTGCCCCGGCCCCCTCTGGCCCGGGCATCTCCCCCTCCTGCCCCGCGTGGCCACCCCTGGGCTCTCCTGACTCCCACCTGTGCGAGGCTGAGGGTCACCCCGTGTGCTGGCAGGCCCTGCCTGGCTTCCCGTCTTCAGAGGCTGTAGGTGCGCGTGAGGCTGAGAACACGGTCTGTGCAGGAATGTTCTAAGCCATGAGCACCATGTGGCAGGGGGGTGGCCGCTTCTCACCAGGCAGGGCCTCACGTCCGTTGCCTGTGGACCTGCCACATGCCCCAGCCTGGCCCGTTGTGTGTGAGTCAGTCACCCCGGTCCCTTCCCTGCAGGGTCCTCTGTGTTCTCTGCCCGGCCCCGAACCCTGAGGAAATTGGGGGGGCGGGGGACGAAGGTCACTGTTGCCACTGGGGCCAGCGCCTCCACATGGCCTGGGGTACTTCTTATTGGGACCATGAGGAAAGGGGGCCCGGCAGCCTGTCTGTGCCTCAGGCCACACTCTGCAAAATGGGAGCATGAAGGCCCCTCCTCCAGGCGGTGCCGGGAGAAGTGAAGTCCCGCGTTCACAGTGCTGAGAACCGCATAGATCAGAGGGGCGTGGCCTGTGCTGTTACCTATGCTGTTGAGTGTGTGTGTGTGTGTGTGTGTGTGTGTTTGTGCACACGGAGGCGTGCACGCCCCCTGCACTGAGGGCCTGCCGGTCCCACGCACCTGAGGATAAGTTGTGCTGGGGGGCACGCACCAGATCCTGCTGGCCGTGAGACAGGACACCTGATGGAGAGGCCACTGCTGCCCGTGGTCCCCTCCCCCTGAGCAGCTGGGCCCCGCTGTATCTCAAGAACCCACGGGAGCCACGGGGTTGCTGGCCCGATGCCACCCAGAGACCCTTGCTGTGCTGGGGGCTCCCAGATGAGAGGGACCCTTCCCTCAGGGGAGGCCACCACAGGGGAGGCCAGTGGGCCCCGAGTGTCCCCAGAGCAGAGCAGCGTGTAGAGGGTGAGCGAGCCTCCTGGTGGTGGACCGGGGGCTGGACCTGGGGTCTCGGCCGGCTCTGCCCGGGGCTCCGCCCAGGGCCCAGTCACCCAAGGTGCTGCTCCCGCTAGCGGCCTGGGTCTGCCTTTGGGGCCTGCTGGCCCTCCTTCTGCAAAGTGGTTTCAGACAGACTGAATGGTCATTTTGGGTCAGGACTTTCCTGTTTACTGTTGATGAAACCTTCTTGGGCTATTTGTCCCACGTCACAGATGAGGAAACTGAAGCTCGGGGGCGGCCAGGCGCTTGTGGTCCAGGCGCTGCGGCCGGAGTGTGGTTCACGCCCAGGCCCCGTGTGTCTGCAGCCCACCTTTCTGACCCCAGGCCCATGACAGAGGATTCTGAGCCCCAGTCCTCTCCCGGCAGACACAGAAGACGTGTCTGCACGCCACATTGGGGCAGACCGCCAGGGACTCGGGGGTCAACGTGGAGCTGGGTGAAAACGTCCGTATGTTTTCGTATCATATAATTTTCAGAAAAAAAAAAAAACACAGTAGCAGGAAAGATACTGACGGTTGAGTTTATGTAAAACTTCGAAACAAAATGCTTTCAAAAATTAAAAATCAGAGACTGAGCTTGCCCCACGACCGTCTTACTGTCAGGTTCGTCTCTGAATCGGGCTCACGCAGCTCCTGGGCTGACGTCCTCGGCCGCTGAGAGCTGGCGTCCCGGTGACAGGACCCCAGGCAGCAGCGGCTGCGCACGTGCCCCTAGGTCACCCCTCCCCCGCCAGCGGGGGCGCCCCTGCCTCCCCAGCCTGAACCCAAGAAGCGCTCATTCCTTCCACCCAACTACGCGCCTTCTCCGTGGCAAGCACAACATTGGAATCGTTTTGTGATCATGCAAATGGGTTTCGAATTCAGTTGAACTTTTTCTATCAAATATTTCAAAATCACGACGCCGCTTTCCTCGGCATCCACAGAGGGATGGCCTCCATCGTCCTTCTTTAGGATTCATATCCTCACCCCCACCGGTGAACATCGCGGGTGAGCCGTTTCTCACTTCCCTTCTCCAAAGCTGACGCTTTTGCTCTGAATCCATAAACGTTATCGTTAGACGTTACCGGATTTTCCTGTGGTTCCCGCAGTGTTCAGATCAGTTCATTTCCGTGCTCAGGACGTCAGTGAAGTAAGCTGTGTTTGAAGCCCGTGACTTGGCTTCAGTAAGTCGGCGACGTGAGAACTCAGAGCGTCGGCGTCTATGCTCCAGACCGAGCCCCCCGTCCGCTGAGGAGGAGCGGTGCTGGGGTCTGAGCCCACTGCGTCCCAGGGAGCTGAAAACGGCCGGTAACCACCAGGTTCCCCGGTTTCATCCTGTCAGATCTACTTGCAGACTTCGCCTCTGGGACCTTGAATTCTGGGGTTTTCGAGAGCAGGCTCCTTCCAGTCCCCGCAGCCACGCTGCCTGAGGAGATGTGCTCAGAGTTTCCGTGATGTTTTCTATGTGATCACTGTCCCCTTGGAGGAATTCATCAGCCTCGCTGGGTCCCTTTTCTCCCCCCAACACAGGTGACGCTGTTTGACGTGTGCCCGTTCAGGGAATGATCTCCGCAGTTTTGCGTGAGACTCTAGCTCCTGGCTTGGACTCGATGAGCAGCGTGGGTGTTAGGTATCTCGGTGTCCTACCGTTCCTCCGTGGGGACCCCTCCAGTTCCTGATCAGACGCTGAGCCATTAGGACCTCGGCAGATGGGGATCGGAGGACCCGCTTGACCTGCTCTCCGGAGAAGGAACCGGACAGGAAATCCTGTGTATCAGCCTCGTGTCCCGGACCCCCGTTCTGTTGGATGAGCTGCCCAGGCACCCGAGTCCACCCCTCCCTGTGCTCAGACTCCCAGCCCTCGTGTTCCCTCCAGGGTCTCCTCCAGCCCCCCCACCCCACCCCTCCTTCTCAGGCCCTGTCCTCCCCGAAGATAACCAGCGTCCTGACCTTCAATGCCTGCTCTTGCCCTGTCCTATCACTTCCCCGTCGTCAAATAGGGAAGCGGTTATCCTCAGATGATACGGTTTAGCTTTGCATTTCCTCCGTATTTATGCCAACAAAATGTAGAGTACGCAGTTTCATGTGGACTTACATTGTCAAGATTATCCACAGTGCTGTGCACAGCTGTGATACATGCATTCGCGTTGCTGGGTGCCAAGATCCACGCATCTGTTTTGCTCTTGAAGCACGTCTGGGTCTTGGTGCATCAGTGCACATTTTCCTGTTGTGTGCGTGCCTGGGAGTGAAGTCCCCGGTCATATAGAGGCTGTGCATCTTTAAACTTCCTAGAAAATCCTGTCACTTGCCCGCTTGTTGAGGTCGAGTGGCGTCGTGTGAGATGCGGGGCATTTCTGCCTTCCTTGTGATCGTAGCTCATTGGTGGGTTTTTCGTGATTGCTCATTGGGGTTTTATTTTATTGTTTCAGTGTTTATGTTTGAGACAGAGAGACAGAGCACAAGCAGGGTAGAGGCAGAGAGAGGGAGACCCAGAATCTAAAGCAGGCTCCAGGTTCTGAGCTGTCAGCACAGAGCCAGATGCGGGGCCCGAACTCCCAAACCGTGAGATCATGACCTGAGTGACGTCGGACGCTCAACCGACCGAGCCACCCAGGCGCCCCCTGCTCATTGGGGTTTTAAATGTGCATTTCCCTGGTGACTCACGGGGTCCATTTTGTGCTCTGGCGATGTGCTTTTTCAGGTGTCCGGTCCGTTCTGTTTTCTGGATTAATGATCTTTTGCATTTGTGCTCTTTGTATATTTTGGATTCTAGACGTTGGTAGTGATGTGTGTTGCAAACATTTTCTGCCACTGCTTCTCTTGCCTTTTCATTCTCTTACTGGTAGTTTTGGGTGAGCAGAAATACTTAATCTTTATGTGGCCAAATCTATCCAACTTTTCCTTTATGGTTATTGCATTTTGAATCCTGTTCAAAAATCTCTCCCCATCCGAAGATCATGAAGATGTTCTCCAATCCTGTCTTTTAAAAGCTTTGACATTCACATTGGGACCTCCCTCTGCCTGGAATTAACGTTTGTGTATCCTGGGCGGTGGAGGAGTCAAGCTTCTTCCCATCATGCTCTTCAGAACCACCTTTGCTCTAAACCGAGTGTCCACATACCCGTGGCCTGTTTCTGGCTCGATCACGGGGGCTTTAAAATTAAGTCTTGCTCTGGTAGAGCGAGTGTGCTCACATTTTGCTCGTCAACAAGGTCTTGGCTGTTCTTTTGCTCTTTGAATTTCCACATAAGCTTTAGAACCAGCGCAGCAAGGTCCCCAGAAGAATTTCTGGGGATCTGGGGACGTGGCTGGTATGACACGGGCTCTGTTTGTGGGCAGCATTAACGCGTGTCCTCTAATCAATGCCAATTCCAGCTTCTCCATTTTTAAGGGCTTCTTTAAAATGGCTCAATGATGTTTCAGTTTCCTAAATAAAGACCTTTTACATCTTTGTTAGGCTTACTCCTTCATATTTTTAGCTGCTATTGTACATTTTTTCTTTCCCTGAGCTTTTCTCGTTGCGGTATAATTTGTGTACAATAAATGACACAGGAGATAGAGTAGAGTTCAAGGAGTTTTGACATACGCGTACGCTCAAGGAACAAGATCTCAATCAGGAAAGTTCCCTCGTGCCTCTTTCCAGGCAATTGTCCTATCCCTCTTGCTTAAGCAACTACTATTTGGATTTCTGTCACCGTAGATTAGATCTGCTTGTTTTAGAGCCCTGGGTAAATGGAATTAGTCAGTATTTACCCTTTGGTGCCGCGTTTCTTTCATTCAGTATAAAGTTTGTGAGATTCAGACATGCTGTTTTGTGTATCAATTTGTGGCGTATCTGACTTCTACGAAAAGTGATCATTCCCTTATTGATGGGTATTCGGGTTGCTTTTAGTTTTTGGCCGTTGCAAGCAAGGCTGCTATCCACCTTCTGGCAAAAGTCTTCGTGTGGATGCGTACTTTCGTTTTCTGCGTACGTAGCTAGCGGTGGGATGCCCGGTTCGTTGGATGGAGATATGTTTCACTTGGTGAGAAAACATAAAAGAGTGTTCTAAGCAGTTGTACCGTTTTACACGCTCACCAGCCAGAGTCTGAGAACCCCCCCTCACTCCCCAGCCTCACAGTTTGTTACCAGCCATGCCCATTTTAGCTTTTGTGAGTGTCCAGTGCTATTCATTATCATTTTAATATGCCTTTCTCTGATGACTAAGGATGCTGAGCATCTGTTCATATGCTAATTGGCCACCATATACCTTCTGTAGTGATGAGTCTGGTGAAGTCTTTCATCCATCTTGAAAGCAACTTCGCTAAGTCGCACACACAATAAAATACAGTCACTGTAAGTGGAAAGCTTGATGAATTTTGGCAAATATACGCACGAGTGTAACCACCACCACAATCAAGATACAGAATATTTCCATCACCCCAGGCCCCTTCCTGCTTGTTTTCAGTCAACTCCCACCCTCGTCCCCAGCCCTACACGACCGCTGATCTGCTTTGTGTCACTGGAGATGACTGGAGTGTATATAGAGGGAGTCATACCGTAGGCACTCTTCCCTGGGCTCTTTCACCCCGCCTGACAATCTTAGATTCACCAGGTCATTGTGTGCGTGTTGTATGATCATTCAGTTTTGTGGGTTCTTTTTGTGGTTTTGTGGTGTGTGCTTCTACAGTATCTCGTTGTGTGTTTCAATCACAACTTGCTCACCTGTTCACCTGTTGATGGTCATTTGGGTTGTATTCAGCGTTTGGCTCTTATGAATGGAACTGTTTTGAATATTTATGTATCTTTTATGTATGTTTTTTATGTATTTATGTATGTTATCCTTTATCTTAGGTAAATAATAGGAGTAAAGTTTGTGATAGGGAAGGTATATGATTAAGATATTTCAGCATGATTTCATGCTACCCCCAGCATTGTGTGAGAGGCCGGTTGCATCATTCGGTATTATATTTTTGCCATTGGTATTTGATTGCGCTTTTAATTCGTGTTTACTTGGCGACTAGTAATGTTAAGCATCTGTTCGTGTTCTTATTGACTATTTTTTACTTCTTTTACGAAGGGTCTTTTCAAATCTTTCTCCCGTTTTTACTTCTCTTCTTACAATTGAGTTGTAGGAGTTCCTTACATGTTCTGGATGTCAGTTCTTTGTGAAGATATATGGTAACAAATATCATCTTATAGTCTGTGGCTTGTGTTTTCATTTTCTCTGTGATGTTTTTGAAGAATAGAAATTTTGAATTTTATGAAGTCCAGTTTATCAACATCTCCTGTGATGTGTGTGCACTTTATGTCATATCCAAGAAATCTTTGCTATCTCAAGGTTGCAAAGATATTTTTTCTCGAACTTCTATAGCTTTAGTACTAAGTGTAACTCTATGATCCATTTCACTTAAGGATATCAGATACGAATCTGTTGTCTATTAGTGAAAATATCACGTTTCTTCTTTTCTAATCTGGATGCTTCTTATTTCTACTTCTTGCCTCATGGCATTGGCTCGGACCTCCAGGACAACGCTGGGCAGAAATGATGAAAACAGTCATCCTCACCTTATTCTCTGTCTTAGGGGGAAAGGAATCAGTCTTTCATGATTAAATATTATGTTAGCTGTAGGTTTTGGTAGGTGCTTTTTATTATTTTGAGGAAGTTCCTTTTTGTTCCTGATTCGTGGAGAATTTTTAACACAACTTACAACTCTCACAACTTTTATATGTTGGTGGATTTGATTTGCTAAGATTTTTTAAAAGTTTTTTGTATCTATATCCATGGGAAATATTGGTCAAGAAACATTGGTTTTCTTTTCTTGTAATGTTTTTGTCAGGCTTTAGTAATTGGTAATGTTGGCTTTAGAAAATGAGTTGTGGGGCATTCCCTCTTACTCCATTTTCTGAAAGTAATTGTGTAGAATTGGTTTTACTTTTTCTTAATGTGTAATATAATTCATGAGTGAAGCCACATGGACTTGGAATTATTTTTGTGGATAGATTTTTGTGAATTTAATTTCTTTAGTAGTGATAAGGCTATTCAAGTTTTCCATTTCTTTTTGAGTCAGTTTGGTAATTTGAGTCTTTCAAGAAATTTGTCTTTTTTATCCAAGCTGTTGAATTTACTGACATAGAAATTTTTCATACTATCTTCATACTATCCTTTTAATGACTGTATGATCTATAGTGATGTCACTTCTTTCCTTCCCAATGGCGAATCTCTCTTCTAGCTTATAGTCTTCATCAGCTATACTAGATGTTTATCAACTTAGTTGATTGTTGCTAAGAACCAGATTCTGGCTTTATTGATTTTCTCTATTTTTCTTTTCTCCCCATTTTATTTCTGCTATTAACTTGATATTTTCCTTCCTTCTAGTAACTTTGCATCTTAAACTCTTTCTCTAGCTTCTTAGAGTGAAAAATAGGATAAGTAATTTTAGACCTTTCTAATTTTCTAACATAAACATTTAAAGCTCTTTATTTCCCTCCATATACTGCATTAGCTGTACCCCACAAATTTTGATCATGTCCTTTTTATTTTTATTCATCATAAATTATTTCCCAGCTTCCCCTGGGATTTCTTCTTTGACCCAGAGATTATTTGGATGTGTATAATTTAATTTCAAATGCCTGGGGATTTTAAGATGCTTAAAACTACCTTTTGCTGTTATTGGTTTCTAATGTAATTGTTTTTATAAAATTTCTGTTTTGATATAATTTCCATTCTTTTAAGCATATTGAGACTTATTTTTTAGTCCAGTTTATGGTACACCTTGATGAGTGTGGTATGTGTATTTGAATAGAATGTATACCGTTTTCACTGGGTGGAGTGTTATCTAAGTGCCAACTGGGTCCAGTTGGTTGATAACATTGTTTATGTCTTTGACATCCTTGCTGATGTTGTGGATATTCTGTCTTCATGTTCTATTAATTACTGGGAGAAGGGTGTCTGAAGTTCCAATTATGATGCGGTTTGTCTGTTTCTCCTTTCAGCCCTCTCTGTTTTTGCTTTATGTCTTTTGAAGTTCTGTTATTAGGCGCATTCACATTTTGGGTCATTATGCCCTGTTAAGGAACTGGTTCACTCGTTATCATGAAATGTCTTTCTTTGTCACTGGTAATATCCACCTTACTTATGCTTAGTGTTTTGCATGGCATGTAGTTCCCTCCTTTTACCTTTAACCTTTTGCTGTGCCTTTATAGCTAAGTAGGTGGGTGCAGACAGAATATTGTTGAATTTTCCTTATGCATCCAGAGTGACAATTACATGAGATATATTGTCCATGTGGTTGGCTTCAAACTACCACCTTCCTGTTTGTTTTGACTCGCCCCACTGATCCTTTCTTCTTTTCTACTCTTTTCCTGCCTTCTTTTGGATCAATTAATATTTGTGACTGCATTGTATATGCATCATACGCCGTGTGAGGACCTCACACCAATGTACTTCCACTTGCTCCTTCTGTCATTTTTACAGTAGTTGCCCTGCAGATTTTACTTCTGTTTGTTTTAAGTCTCCAAATATGTGTCTTTCTTTGAAACTGTCCATTTTATTAATTTTTTTTTAAATTAGTAAAAAAGTTTTTATTTTTACCACATGTTTACCATTTCCACCACTCTTTATTCCTCGGTGTGGGTGCACGTCTCCACCTGAAATCATTACTTCACCTAAAGAGGTTTATGTAAGCTTTTAACATTTTAAGTGCAGATCTTCTGGGCACAGATGAAAAGCAGGTGTGGCGGACCGGCTGTGACGCCCAGTCGCTGGCCATTCCCCTGCCTTGTTTATTTTATTAGCCCCATGTAAACCAGAATTATCTTACTCACTGATCTCTTCCGGTTTTGTTTTCTGGCTTTCACGTCTGGACATTTGCTCCTAGGGAGCTCTCGTCTTCCCTGCTCACCCGGCCGCCTAGGACAGTGTGAGCCTCAGAGTTGGTGTTCCACAACAACTTGTTGAATAAATAAGCAAAAGGTTTACTGGGAGCCTGGAGGGGATCGGGGCAAAGTGAAAAGAAGAAGTCTAAGTAACAGGCGGGGAGACAGGAGGTGTAGGCGGGACGGTGAAGGGCCAACCCCGGGCTGAGCTAAGGCGGCTCAAGGTGAAGCCGTGAGCCAGGGACTGGAGGCCCCTCATAATTGGGGAGTGAGTGGATCTCTGAGGTCAGAGATGGGCCCAAAACTTGATGATCATTATAGAAAAGCTGAGCTATTTTCTTTGCTATTGAGTCAAAGTGCAGAATTCTTTTACTTCATCGCCATAGAGGAGAGGCAGAGACAAATCCAGTATGGGAAATTTCATTCAAAATGAGCACTGGGTGTTGTATGGAAACCAATTTGACAATAAATTTCATATTTAAAAAAAATAAGCTTCATATAAATATAAAAAAAATTGTCATAATAATTAAAATCCCCTCTAGATGAAGGGCTCAGCCTCTGATGTCCACACAGGGAGCCAGATTGGAGCCAGAGGCCCCACGGAGAAGGGGATCTACAGACGTGTGACAATGCCTGGTTGGTGGGCGGGAGGCTTAAAAATGCACGTGGTCAAGGCGAAGTTCAGATGCTTTTGGTCCTGAGCTGTTGTGACTGGCACAGTAGAAAGGTACTTCGTCAATTTGAGGAAGCACTCGCTTCTGATTTATGGCTTCGAAGAGCCTTCTAGAAGCTATCCTTGATGGTAACATAAATACCTATTTCCGTACATTCTAGAAGTTGGTATTCGGCCTGCGTCATGAGGGACTTGGCACGTGCAGTGAGCATCAGCCATCAGCCTCGGGAGCTCTTTTCGTGGGAGGGGATCCTGACTCCCCCGCCCCAGCTCACCGAGGGGCAAAGCCAATCCACACGGCTTCGGCCATGTTTCACTAGCGACTCAAAGGGATGTTTTTGAATTTATTCTTCCTATTCACTCTAGTTAATCAAGTCAGGTTTTTTTTTTTTTTTTGAAGCAGTTATAATGTCATGTGGAGAGATGATGGGGCCTTGGCTCAAATTCCAGCCCCTTCACTTTCAAGCTGCGTGACCTTGGGCAAGTCCCTCAGTTCTCCCATCTGTGAAATGGGACAGGAGATGAGCTCCCCCAGATACGCTGTGGGATTGAATGAGTTGTACAGGTAAGTCTTTTAGGACAGTGCCCGGTGTGCCGTAAACATTGCATTACATATCCGTATGTACATATCTGTATGTATTTTCTATCAGGCCCTGTGGCTCGGGCCACGGGATCAAGTTCTCTCTGACGGGATGTCAGGAACAGTCGCTGGTTGGGGCTTTCAGGAGGCTTTTCTAAGGGAAGGCAGACTCAGGGAGCAGGCAGGTGGCTTTCACCTTTGCTCTCCCCTTCTTCACGCCCCAGGAGCAGATGCCATGCGGGGGCGGGGGGGGGGGGAGCCGCCTTGTGACCAGTGGGCAAGCACCTGCTAGGTGTGGGGTTCCCTGGCCGCCCTGACGGAGCGCACGCACTGAGCACCGGGGGAGCATGCACTGAGTGCTTAGAGGGCACACGCTGGCTCCAGCCATCCGGGGCTGCCATCCAAGGTCAAGGTGCTGGCAGGGCCGTGCTCCCTCTCTGTACCCGGGCTTCCCTCTGAGCCGGGGCACCTGCGGTCGGCGCGGACGGGCAGCTGCCAGCTTCCGGGGTCCCCCAGTCTAAGGAAGGAGCCCCACGGGACGCCCGTGTCCTCTGCTGTCATCCAGACAGGATTTGTCAACCCGAGGCCCAGGCCCCCTCCCGGGTCAGGAGCCCCAGCTGCGCAATGACTCTCGGTCCAGAGCCTTCTGTGATGTGTGTGTGTAGTGTGTGTGTGTGTGTGCACGTGCATGGTGTGGGTGTGTGTCTGTGATGTGTGTGTCTGTGTGGTTTCCGTGTATGTATATGACTGTGGTGTGTGTGATGTTTATGTGAATATCTGGTATGTGGTGTGTGTGCACGTGTGTGTATATGTGGGGTGTGCACACGTGTGTATATATGTGGTGCGTGTGCACTGTGTATATGTGGGGTGTGCATATGTGTGTGTATGTGGGGTGTGTGCACGTGTATGTATATGTGGGGTATGCGTGCATGTGTGTGTATATGTGGTGTGTGTGCATGTTTGTGTAAGTGTGGTGTGTGCACACATGTGTATATGTGGGGTGTGAGCATGTGTGTGTATGTGTGGTATGTGCACGTGTATTATATGTGGGATGTGTGCACATGTGTGCATGTTTGGGGTGTGCACGTGTGTGTATATGTGGGGTGTACGCACATGTGTGTATATGTGCGGTGTGTGCACATGTGTGTGTATGGGATGTGCACACGTGTATGTATATGTGGGGTGTGCACATGTGTATGTATATCGGGTGTGTGCACATGTGTGCATGTTTGGGGTGTGCACACGTGTGTGTATGTTTGGGGTGTGCACACATGTGTGTATATGTGGGATGTGAGCATGTGTGTGTATGTGGGGTGTGTGCACGTGTATGTATATGTGGGGTATGCGTGCATGTGTGTGTATATGTGGTGTGTGTGCATGTTTGTGTAAGTGTGGTGTGTGCACACATGTGTATATGTGGGGTGTGAGCATGTGTGTGTATGTGTGGTATGTGCACGTGTATGTATATGTGGGGTGTGCGCACATGTGTGTGTGTTTGGGGTGTGCACATGTGTGCATATGTGGGTGTGCACGTGTGTATATGTGGGGTGTGCGCACGTGTATGTGGGATGCGCTCACGTGTATGTATATGTGGGGTGTGCACACGTGTATGTATATCGGGTGTGTGCACATGTGTGCATGTTTGGGGTGTGCACACATGTGTGTATATGTGGGATGTGAGCATGTGTGTGTATGTGGGGTGTGTGCATGTGTGTATATGTGGGGTGTGCGCACGTGTGTGTATGGGTGTGCGCACGTGTGTGGTGTGTGCACGTGTGTATATGTGGGTGTGTGTGCACGTGTGTCTATATGTGGTGTGTGTGCACATGTGTATATGTGGGGTGTGAGCATGTGTGTGTATGTGTAGTGTGTGCACGTGTATGTATATGTGGGGTGTGCACACGTGTATGTATATCGGGTGTGTGCACATGTGTGCATGTTTGGGGTGTGCACACGTGTGTGTATGTTTGGGGTGTGCACACGTGTGTGTATATGTGGGGTGTGAGCATGTGTGTGTATGTGTGGTATGTGCACGTGTATATAAATGGGGTGTGTGCACGTGTGTGTGGGGTGTGTGTGCATGTGTCTGTATATGTGGGGTGTGTGCACATATGTGTATGTGTGGGGTGTGCGCATGTGTGTGTATGTGGGATGCGCGCACATGTATGTATATATGGGGTGTGCACACGTGTATGTATATCGGGTGTGTGCACATGTGTGCATGTTTGGGGTGTGCACACGTGTGTGTATGTTTGGGGTGTGCACACATGTGTGTATATGTGGGATGTGAGCATGTGTGTGTATGTGGGGTGTGTGCATGTGTGTATATGTGGGTTGTGCACACGTGCATGCATGTTTGGGGTGTGCACACATGTGTATACGTGGGGTGTGAGCATGTGTATGTATGTGTGGTAGGTGCACGTGTATATAAATGGGGTGTGTGCACGTGTGTGTGGGGTGTGTGTGCACGTGTCTGTATATGTGGGGTGTGTGCACGTGTGTATGTGTGGGGTGTGCATGTGTGTATATGTGGGGGGCGTGTGTGGGACGAGGTGTCGGCCCACCAGGGAGCACCGACAGAGCTGGAGGGAGGCCCCAGGGGCCCAGCTGACACACGGGCACACGCAGAGGGACCTTGCCCCACACACGGCGCTCCCGTCCTCCCATCCGACACATCTGCCTTGGTTTCCCCTTCCTCCACCGGCCTCGCTCTCCCTCTCGCCCACACCAGGGGGCTGGGCGGGGACCGGTAAGGATAGACCCCCCTGGAGCGCGGCCGCCCCGACGTGGGTGAAGGCTGAGCCCCTGTGTGCGTGGGGAGGGGGCCCGGGGCCCGCGGGGGCGGCCACAGCCGAGCGGGCGCGTGTGGAGCCCCCAGCCCCGTGCGGCTTGCAGACCCTGTACTTTCCCGAACTTCAGTGTCGAAACTCTCCCCCCTCCGAGAAGCTAAATAAACTCTGACCTGACTGACTTAGCTGGTTAATCTATGTTAAAGCCATCAGAAGCGATTTATTGATTGGTCTAAAAGAGAAATCCCAGAAGGAAGATACTATCAATTTTTCCCAGCAAATCTCAAATGCTGTCTGATAATGAAAACTTCTTCAAGGTAGGACTTGAAAATCGGAATTTCAAACTGAGGTAAAACTGCTTTCCACTATCCTCGTGTTTGAGGAATAAAATTATTTGACGATTAACAATCTCCAGCAGCAGCGGCGGCCACAGCCGCCAGCCCTGTACTTTTCTTCTCTGTCCCCGCCCGCGTCCCAGGGGCCCTGCGGGGACCGGCTCGGGCCCAGACGTGGCTTCGGCCGGTGGGGGGGGGGGCAGGCGTGGTGACCGTGGGGGCCACTGAGGACAGAGCAGAGTCGTGGCCCGGGCGACGGGGCGGAAGGTGGTGCTGGCTCGGGGGGGCCCGGCTCCCGGGGTGCAGTGAATCCGGGGGCCTGCGTGTGAGCCACGGAGACCAGGGCGTGGTGGTCAGGGGGAGCTCGGGCTGAGGAGGGGGCTCAGCAGCTTGGCGTCCGGGCGGCTGTGACCGGCGATGGGCCCCCCAGGCCAGGGCGCTGCCGCTGAGAAGCTGCGTGGGTTCCGTCACCCTGTGCTCCTCCTCGTCCGAAACGGGGATACTTCTCTCTGTCCCTACAGCCGGCGCGGGCCCCACTTAGTCCTCAGGGCTGGTGTCCCCCCGGGTCATTAGGCCTGGTGTCCACGGCCCCTCACGAGTCTCCCTGGAGGAAGTGCCAGAGGGGAAACCTAAGGCCTGAGTGTGGGGCCCTGGGAGCCACGGTGCTGGGGTGTCCGAGGAGATGTTCGACACGTTCACACGGGCAGAGGACCCTGTCTGAGAGATGGAGGACTGCCATGAGGGAGGATCGTTCCACGGGAAGACCGCCAGAAGGGAGGACTGCCACGAGGGAGGGCCGCTCCACGGGAGGACCGCCACGAGGGAGGACCGCTCCATGGGAGGACTGCCATGTGGGAGGATCGCTCCATGGGAGGACTGCCAAGAGGGAGGACTACTCCATAGGAGGATCGACAGGGGAGGACTGCTCCATGGGAGGACCTCTCTATGGGAGGACTGATCCACGGGAGGACTGCCAAGAGGGAGGACTACTCCATGGGAGGATCAACAGGGGAAGACTGCTCCATGGGAGGACCTCTCTATGGGAGGACTGATCCACGGGAGGACTGCCACGAGGGAGGACCGCTCCATGGGAGGACTGCCAAGAGGGAGGACTACTCCATGGGAGGATCAACAGGGGAAGACTGCTCCATGGGAGGACCTCTCTATGGGAGGACTGATCCACGGGAGGACTGCCACGAGGGAGGACTGCTCCACGGGAGGACTGCCACGAGGGAGGACTGCTACACAGGAGGACCGCTCTATGGGAGGACTGCTATACAGGAGGACTGCCAAGAGGGAGGACTGCTCCATGGGAGGATCAACAGGGGAGGACTGCTCTATGGGAAGACTGCCCTATGGGAGGACTGCCACGAGGGAGGACCGCTCCACGGGAGGACTGCCACGAGGGAGGATTGCTCCATGGGAGGACTGCCACGAGGGAGGACCGCTCCACGGGAGGACTGCCACGAGGGAGGATTGCTCCATGGGAGGACTGCCATGAGGGAGGGGCTCCACGGGAGGACCACGTGGGCAGCAGGGGCTGTTTGGCACCAGATCCTGCAAAGTGAGCCCAGAGAACTGCCCAGGATGTGGCAACAGCAGCCTGCTGTGCCCTTGGAGTGCGTCCTGGGGAGGGGCTGATGGCAGGGTTGGGATAGTGCATCTATCGGGGTTCCCTAGGGCACCAGGACCAATGGGAGACATGTGTGCATATCTACACACACACAGATGCACACACACATATATGTACACATACAGACACACACACATTTACGTATACCTACACACATGCATATACCTGTACACACATGTGCATACCTACACACGCACATATATCTGCACACACACATATACCCACATACATATACCTACACACATATATAGTTCCACACATGCATAAATACCTGTACAGACACACACACACACATACACACACACACAGATCAAGGTTGATTTTCAGGAACTGGCTCAGGTGGCGGTGGGGGCTGGCCCGTCTGTAACCTGCAGGGCAGGCTGTGGGCGGACAGAGCCCCTTCCTCCTCGAGGGACCTCGTCTGTTTGCTCTTTAAGCTTTCAACTTGCTTTACTCAAAGTCAGCTAATTTCAAATGTCAATGACATCTACAAATACCTTCACAGACACACCTGGACAGGTGTTTGAGCAGACCTGGTGCCTTAGCCTGGCCAGACAGACACTCAAAATGAGCCATCCCGATGGCGAGTGGGAAGGCCGGCTGGGACGGTAAGGGCCATGCGAGTGCGTCTGTGGGTAAAGGGGACGGAGCTGAGGAGAGTGCGGAGGAGTGGGGGCTCTGGTGGAGAAGAGGGAAGCTGGGCAGGTCTGCAGAGACTAGGGAGGGGGCCACGGTGACAGGCACTGACGTCGTGCTCCAAGGACAACGGGGTGGGGAAGCACACAGGACGGTGTGTGCGCTCCGGGGCAGGGGCCAGGTGGTGAGGGAAGGGCAGGTGGAGGGTTCACGGGCTGGGGGAGCAGGTGGGAGGCCGAGGGATGGGACAGCAGACCCCACCCCCTCTGAGCGGCCCCACACCCATCCCTCGTCTGGGACCCTTCCCAGGCTCTGCCTCAGAGGCTCGGCCGCCCCTGGACTCAGCTCCCCAGCGGGAGCCTGGCGCACAAAGGGGGTTGGGACCCAGGTGTAACAGGATGAGTGACAGTGCACGGGCTCCCCTGTCTGTGGATCGGGCCCCAGGGCTCGTGTGGCTGATGACCGAGCGCAGGGGTGGGTAACCTCCTGCAGGCGGCCGCTATCATCCTCAGACGCCCCTTGGTTTCCTAGCAACCGGCCCGTTTTCTTCTTCCACGGTGATAAGTCTGCAGGGAACCCCCTCCAATAATCATCTTGAGGCCCTTCCCCAATTATTCCCTTAAAACGGAATCCCAGACGCATGTGAACGGGACGGAATGTTTTCTAAGGACTTTGACAGTGTTTAGTGGCATCAGTGCTGGGGATCCAGGAGCGCTCACCTCCTGTCCCATCCGTCAGGCTCAGCTCTGAGGCTTGGCAGAGCCGGCCAGGCGGGCGTGATGAGTGTGGGTGGCCACGGACACCCCAGGGCCGGGCTCTCTGCCGTGGCTAGTTGGAACACAGAGCCTAGGCTCGCGCTTCCCAGGGATCCCCGTCTCCCCTCAGCCACGGGCTGAGTCTCGGGGTCTTCTAACCCACCATCTGGCCACCGGGGGTAGGCGAGTGGGGGACAGCGGCCTGGTAGCTTGGGTGTGTGTTGGGGGCGTGGCCTTGGCTGTGCTGCCCCACCCGCCTGTCATGGAGACAAAGGGACCGTCCCTCGGCTCGCTCACCACAGCCCTGGAGGGAAGGGGCGGAAGAGGCAGAGGAAGAGTGGGTGACGCTCTGGACCCCGCCCGTTAGCGAACCCGTCTGTTAGCTCACCGTAGCCCGGTGTTTCAGTCTGCGCCCCAACACTTAGCTCAGGGTTGCGTGGGCCGGCCCCGGGCGCCGGGCTCAGCTGGGAGGTTCTCCCGGCCTTGATGGGCCCCCTGGTGCGCTTGCGGTCAGCCTCAGGTCCGCTGGGTGGCCCTGCAGCCGGGGTCTGGCACGCCGTCGGCTGTGGTGCCGTCACATCCTCCCCTGTGCCCGGTCCAGGCCCCCGTGAGTCCAGCCCAGATGAGGAAACGGGAGAGCGGCCGCACCACGTGGCGAAGGAGCGTGGGTGTCGGGAGGGAGCTACACGGCTGGTCTGGGAGACCGGCGGCCCCACAGCCCGGCCTGCAGCACGGAGTTTGACCCACCAGACCGGCCACTGGCTCTTTGCTGTGGGCCGAAGGAGAGGGACAGGGCGGTGGTGGCCGTGGGACGCTTCCTTGTGCGATGTTCCGGCCGTCGTCTCCACGGCAGGCGGAACGCTGCGCTGTGCTCCTGGTGCTGGACGGCCAGTCCTCCAGTTCTGGAGGGCCCCGTCTCCACAGGCTCCACGCAAGCTTCTTTCCCGTCGTCAGTTCTGTTCTCAAATAAATCGCAATCACTCAGGAGCCAAGCTGGAGGCAGGGCCGACCCGCCGGGACCCAGCCCCCCGAGTAAGGCTCTTGAATCACTTTGGAAGCCGTTTCCGAGTAATACAAATGGACGTGGGAGCGGAACAGAAATCCCCGCCAAACCCCTGCCTGGAGCGGGATGAAAAGCGAGATTAATCTGAAGGAAGCGGTCAGCACACATCTGCTTGCCCTGTTTCCGATATCCAGGAGGACCAGGGCGAGGGGGGATTGTGTGTGGTGCGGGGCCGTGAGCAGGGCCGCGGCTCGGCCACTTAGGGTCCTGACGCTTCGGCTGGTGGCTTCAGTGGGCCGAGCCTCAGTTTCCTCAGGGCTGACGATGCCAACGCTCGCCTTGCTGGGCTGCTGGGGGCACCATCCCTAACATGCGGAGGGCAGTTCATGTGGAGCAGGGACCGGTGAAAACAGCCACAGGCACCTTTTTCTTTTTTTCTTGTTTATTTGGGCACCTTCTTTCTTCTTTCTTTCTTTCTTTTTAAGTATTTATCTGGAGAAAGAGAGAGAGAGAGAGAGAGAGAGAGAGAGCAGGGGAGGGGCAGAGAGAGAGGGAGAGACAGAATCCCAAGCAGGTCTTCACTGTCTGCTCAGAGCCTGACGTGGGGCTCGAACTCACGAGCCGTGAGATCATGACCTGAGCCGAAACCAACAGTCAGATGCTTAACCACCTGAGCCACCCGGGCTGCCAGGCACCTTCTTTCTGGACAAGGTCTGATGTTTGAGGGACTGCCGGGGCCGTCGGCCAGATTTCGCAGAGGGCGTTGGCGTCTCCTTGGGTCTCACGTACCTCATTTTACTGCACAGATACGAGCACTTACTTCACTCAATACTGCAAGCGTTTTTCTTGTCGCCAGCGCTTGCAAAGTTAAAACATGTAGCTGTGAACACTAAGACTCTACGCACCAGGTGACGTTTTTGACACTGAGTTGCTTTTCATTGTTTGTGGTGAGAGATGATGTTACAGGAAGCCTCCCCCTGCACCTTGCCTGGTTTGGGCGGTGACGGCTCCTTGGCCAGTTCCCAGAAGGTACGAGGGCTTCCGCGATTCTCCGCGACTCTCCACTCTAAGCCCGCACCCGTTCGTGCTGTCACCAGTAACATATGACTGCATCGATGTTCTTGAGCCCTGGCCAGGATTAAGACTCATTTCTCAGTATTTTTAAGTGGATATAAAATGCCACCACGTTATTCTTTCTCAAAGTGTGGTGGTTTTGTGATGTGTCACCTTGGCCAGGTGACCTCCACTTCCTGGAAGTGCTTTCCCCGCAGTTTCCGGTCAGAGCTGCCCCCAGAGGGGTCTTATGTGAGCCCCAAGGAGACCTGAAGAGCAGACTTGGTGGCTCCCATGCATTGTCCCTCACTGGCTGGCCCGTCTCAGGCCCAGGATTGCACCTGTTCCCTCCGACCCCTGGGCTGTGTGCGTTCACGTCCATGATGAAGGGCGCGGCTTCTGAGGACACCCACGCCGCCAAGGTCAGAGGCAAGCAGACGCACGTGGGTTCTGTGCATCCTCCAGAGCTCCAGATCACCGCCCTCTCCCCCGGCCGCCTCCCTTCCGCCGTGCCTGCCCCGTGGCGTGAGCTCCCTCGGGGGCTGCCGACGTGGGTCCCGCGGGTGTGTGAGCTCACATCCCTGCAGTGGATCTACCTTCGCTGTCCCGACGCCTCCGTGTCCCTGTCGCTGTTGCTCTCTGTGTCTCCTCCTCTGAGTTACAGTTTACTGTGTGTTGATGGCACGGGCGGAGCAGGGGGGTGCTCCTGGCCAGCCCTGTCCCCTGCCCCCTCTCCACATGTGACTGTACTGGCCGCTGCTTAGCGGTCTCGGAAAGTCGATGGCGCACAAGCAGGCTTGTTTACACGTGGTTGTTTCACATGTTTATGTGACGTTTTCACACAGGCGGTAGCACATTGCACGCCCCCCCTCTTGCTTCCTCCCCTCGCCAGTGTGTCTGGGAGGTGGAACCACACCGTTAGATGCAGACGCCTCGTTGTTCTAACGGCCTCGAGAATGCGACGTGACCGTTACCAGTGGGCTTGGCCGGTATTTCCTGTCTTGACCTGGCGACAGTGCTGGGGGGGGGGGGTACGTGTCACTTTTACACATGTGCTCATTCTGGGTGGTGCGGTTACTGCTTGAAGGGTGAGTGTGACACTGCTCTTGGGGAGATTTTGCAAATTAGCACACCTTCCTGGACAATCTGCGGCTTTCTCGTCTGCGTCCCCTCCTGGGCTGCAGTGGTGGGGGCTGGAATCTACTTGCCCCAGACCCTCTGCCAGCAAGGCTGTTGTTCAGCTTCTGCCAACGAAGCCGCTGGCCTGGAAATCAGAGGCCCAGCAGGAGGGGTCGACGTTGCGAGGGTGTGAGATACGAGCGTCTGCAAAGGCAGGGGCAGGTTCCGGCAGACGCGGTATTCCTGGATTCCAGAACACTCCGGAAGCTTCCCTGACCTCCACGCTTCCTGCCGGTTCTGTAAGCCTGTAATTGCTGATATTGAATCCCCTCTCGACTCAAGTACGTGGAGTGCACCTGCACAGAAGCGTGCCCACGGCTCTGGCTCCTCACCACGGTGCTTGCCACGGACGGTGTCACTGAACGTGGCCGTGTCCCGCTGGAGAGGGGATCTCACTGTACTTGTTCATTTCAGAAGTGTGTGTGTGAGTACGTGTGCGCGTGTGTGTGTAAGGTTGAACCCTCTTTATATGCTTATTCCCGTCATATTTCCTTCTCTGTAAACTGGGTTCGTACCCTTGGATTATCTGTTGGTCTTTAAAAAATTTTTTTAATGTTTTTATTCATTTTTGAGGACAGAGAGAGACAGAGTGTGAGCCAGGGGAGGGGCAGAGGGTGGGGACACAGAATCCGAAGCGGCTCCAGGCTCTGAGCTGTCAGCGTGGAGCCTGACGTGGGGCTTGAACCCACAGACTATGACATCGTGACCCCAGCCGCAGTCGGACGCTTACCCGACTGAGACGCCCAGGCGCCCCTGTCCGTTGGTCTCCTTTTTGCTCAAAGGGACTCTTTTTCTTTGAAAAGAAATAGTACTTGGTCTGTGACACATGTTGCAAACCCTTTCGCCAGTTTGCAGCTTGCCTCTTGATTTAGTGTCTGTGTATTTCTTGCAGACGAAAGTAATGTTTTACGTACTCAGATTTGTTCTCTTTTATGGAGTCTGGGTTTTGCGCTGCACTCGCTGTGGCCACCACGGCGGTCGGCCGTCAACAGGGACTCTGTGCGACCCCCTACGTCTCCCCGCTCCCTGGAAGCCTGCAGGCTGCGCTGATTGGCTCGTTTTCCCACCGCGAGCTGTGAGGGACGGGGAGGTGTGCATGACGGTCCCCTAGCCTAGTGTAGCCCTGCTTCTGGGGGCCTCCTGCGAGCTTCTGACCGCACGTTGGGAGGCACCGATACCCGCAGCTGAACCACACCCTCCTGTGCTGCGCCCTTTCGCACTGGGGAGTGCTGTTCTGTTCTGTGCAATACCTTTCACCCCCAAATAAATGCTGTCCGCTGTTGATTGCCGTCCCTGCCTGTTTTTAAAATGCCCTTGTCTTATACATTTCTATTTGTAACCTGTCTGCGTCACTTTGTTGTCAAAGAATCTTGGGATTCGGCCGCTAGCTGGGCATCCTTCGGGTTTCGCCCTGCGGTGACGTGCGGATACGTTGGAGGCTTCTCCTTGTTGTATTTTCCAGTTTTGATTGTGCCCTAAGGACATGTTTCCCTACAGGTTCTCCGTGTCCTTCCTCCATTTGCTCTGTTTATTTTTATTATCTGGAAGGACAGGAAGTTTGTTGTGTGGCTGCCTTACACCTGTGGATTTCTATGTCCCACCCAATCCTTTATTGGCCGCACACGATGAACGAGTATAGAGCAAATACATGGCAACTTCCTCTGCTCCTAATTTTATTTGGTTTACTTTTTTTTTTTTTAATTTTTTTTTCAACGTTTTTTATTTATTGTTGGGACAGAGAGAGACAGAGCATGAACGGGGGAGGGGCAGAGAGAGAGGGAGACACAGAATCGGAAACAGGCTCCAGGCTCTGAGCTGTCAGCCCAGAGCCCGACGCGGGGCCCGAACTCACGGACCGCGAGATCGTGACCTGGCTGAAGTCGGACGCCCAACCGACTGAGCCCCCCAGGCGCCCCTGGTTTACTTTTTAAAGTCTCAGTGCTTATTTTCTTATCTTTATACTTTTACACATACAAGTAGCAAGCGACTTACCAGGTCTAGATATATTCGTCTCCGGCTGAGACAGAGGAGGTGCCACTCCTGCAATGCCCTTGTCCTTCCTGTCCCGGTCTCTGACCTGGTAAAACCCTTCTAAAGGGTTCCCGTAGTTAGCATTTCCATTTTCTTTGCTAACGAAAACACATATTTGTTTTCATCTTTCTTTTAGAGTTAAACGCGGTAACGTGCCTGCAGCCAGTTTGTACGCCTCCTGCCTCGCCGTTGGCCTAAGTTGTGTTCCGGTGGTTTCTTCGGGATGGGCTCATTTTAGAGATGTTCCTCTAGATTTTGAATTTTCAAAACATATTTGTCTTTCGTCTTTGTGTTTGAAAGACAGATTGGCTGGCTGTGAAACTCTCGGGTTGCCGTTTCCTTTTTGAGGACTTCGTAGGCATTAATCTCTGGATCCCAGCACTGAGCGTCGTCATGGTAACTTCGGAGGCCGGCCTCACGGTTTCCCCTTCCCCACGACTTGATGTTTTTTTTCCCTTTGGATGCCAAAAGAATTCTCTGTGTCTCTTTAACATCCAGCAGTTACACTACCACCTTTTGCCAGTGTTTTTTCTTTCCCTGAGACACGTACCTCTCGATTTCTAGACATAAGTCCCTTTTGCTGGTGACAATTACTCTTGGGCAATTTGAGGGTATTTCTTCTGTTTTCGTTACTCTGATTCTCGTCTGCAGAGACGCTGTGTCTGTGTATCCCGATTGTCTCTGGTCCGTTTCCCCTTTCCCCACCATTTAAAAACTGCCTTAATTGTTATTTAAATTTGCACTGTGCTGATTAGTAGTGAGACTGAATATTGAAAATGTATTCTAAGTCAGGAATTTTTGGAGCATCCAGTATAAGGCACAGTGTGGGGCGCCTGCGTGGCTCAGTCGGTTAAGTGTCCCAACTTCGGTTCACGATCTCACGGTTTATGGGTTCGAGCCCCGTGTCGGGCTCTGTGCTGACAGCTTGGAGCCTGGAGCCTGCTTCAGATTCTGTGTCTCCCTCTCTCTGTTTTTGGCACGTGCACTCTCTGTCTTCAAAATAAATAAACATTTAAAAAGGCACAGCATGGCTGCAGGAATTGGCCCCTACTTACCGGCCATTCTGCAGTTCCCGAAACTCCAACTCCCTCGCCAGGAACCGGGGTTTGTGGTTCCTCTCAGACCACGTGAGCACTTAGAGCAGTAAATAGGGTTCATTTGCTGCGGTCTTTATAAAGACAACCGTGAAAGGGTTTGCCATCGCGAAAGGGTTTGCCAAACCACACTTGAACAAATTAAATGTAGTTTTCTAGCAGCAAGTTGACATCATTGGACGCACGACAGCCTCCACAGCGTTCAAAGCGCTGCTCTCTCTCCTCGCCAAGGAGCATTTCCACATCTCGGTCCTCGTTCCCGCTCCCCACCTTGACTCTGAATCCCTTGCCGGGCCTCCCGTGCCGCCTGCTCTCGCGACCTCGGGGACACACAGAGGATCTGCCGCGTCCTGCCTCTGGGTCGTTGCCCAGAGCCTTGATGCTGATTGTGGAAACTCCCAACTCCTCTGCAGGGGCCCAAGGTCACACGCTGGCCCCGAGATTTCAGCGGCCCCCCACATTTTGCCCCCGCCTGGTTCCTGTTCAGTGAAGGGCCTGCCCCTCTCCACTGCCTGCTCCATGGACGTCTGGGCAGACACCCGCTTCTTGGGCTCGCCTGTCCGGAGCTCACGTGTGCATCCCGGGCCCACAGCAGCCGCGGGAGGGTTCCGCCTGCTCGTGTGGCTTTGGCAGGTAAATCCGCGCCTTTCCCCACAGCTCCCAGTGAGCCGCCGTGTGGGGGGGACTGCCGTCTGAGGTGTTTCATGAGTCCCTGCGTCCCCACCGCCCCTGGTGGCAACCCAGGGTTTATCATCGATGGGTGAGACGTGAGCCCCCCACCCCCACCCTACTCACCGGCTGCTGCATCTGGTGTCGGCTGCCAGCTTCCAACGACTGCCCTCAAGACACTTGGCCGGAGTGAGGAGGTGCTGTCCTGCCCACCCTGCACGTAAGCGTCTAGAATCCCCATCCTTACAAGCCCCGGAGCGTGATGTTTCGGGATGCTGGATCCCGACTGTGCCCAGAGCGGGCTCATGCTGGGAGGCGGGACAGAGGGGCACGGGCCCCATGTGCGTGGGGAGATCGCCGTCCGGCAGGCAGACAGGTCCCCGGCTTACACGACGCGGTGTGTGGCCTTACCAGGGCTCTGGGGTTTCAGGCCAAGGACGGCTGCTGGGGCCGCTCGTGCGGGGGTGACTGGCTCAGGCTGGCAGAAGGGTGGACCGGGGCCAGGAGTGGGTGAGGGATGCCCGTTCCCCACAGTGTTTGCAGGAAGCCTGAGGAGGGTGGGGCGGGCAGGGGTGGGGGTCCTCCTACTCGGCTGAACGGGGGGCACACACTCCCCGGGTTCCTTCTTTCCCCCCACGCCCGGCTGTGGGTGAGAGACACAAGTGGGGGCGGAGTCAGGCAGTGAGAGTCTCTGGATGTTTTCAACCAAGACCACGGGGACGGGGCGCTCGGAGAAATCCCGCTAACTTGGCACGGCCGGGTGGGATGAGCCCGCCGTGTGGCCTCCATCCGATGGAGCAGCCCCGAAAACCCCGAAGCGTCTCTGGCCTGTGCTGCAAGCATCACGGACACGTCTGTCCACAGATCTGCAGGAAACGGGTCGGCGGGAAAGGAGATGCCCCCTCTGTGCTGACCCCTTGTCCGGACCCCTCCCCAGATACTGAGGTGCAGGAGAGACTCGAGAGAGGCCACCAAAGGGGGGTTAGGAGCACATCAGCTGGGCTCCTCGAGGGAGAGAACATTTCTTCTGCACCACGACAGACCTTTCACATTAACTTATTAGACGGAAGGCACTGAGTCTTGTACACACGTGATTTCAGCCTTGGCAGAGGGGGGGCTGCTAAGCAGGAACTGGGGACTGAGGTAGCTGCCCCCCGACCCTGTCCGTGAGCCGCTGCCCCTCTAGCCAACACCCCCCTGCTCTCTTTCCCTTCCCCCCACCCCTACCTCCTCCCCACAGCCCCCTCCTCCCAGCCCCTCTCTGTGATCGATCCCCTTCCCACTCCCCCACACCCTGCCCCCTCCCCACCACCCCGTCCCTACCCCAACTGCCCCCCATATACCTCCTCCCCCCATGCCCTGCCCCCTCCCCACCGTCCCCTCCCTATCCCCCCAAGTGCCCCCCATATACCTCCTCCCCCCATGCCCTGCCCCCTCCCCACCGCCCCCTCCCTATCCCCCCAAGTGCCCCCCATATACCTCCTCCCCCCATGCCCTGCCCCCTCCCCACCGCCCCCTCCCTATCCCCCCAAGTGCCCCCCATATACCTCCTCCCCCCATGCCCTGCCCCCTCCCCACCGCCCCCTCCCTATCCCCCCAAGTGCCCCCCATATACCTCCTCCCCCCATGCCCTGCCCCCTCCCCACCGCCCCCTCCCTATCCCCCCAACTGCCCCCCATATACCTCCTCCCCCCATGCCCTGCCCCCTCCCCACCGTCCCCTCCCTATCCCCCCAAGTGCCCCCCATATACCTCCTCCCCCCCATGCCCTGCTCCCTCCCCACCGCCCCCTCCCTATCCCCCCAACTGCCCCCCATATACCTCCTCCCCCCATGCCCTGCTCCCTCCCCACCGCCCCGTCCCTATCCCCCCACAGCCCCCCATACACTTCCTCCCCTCGCCCTGTCCCCAAGGCCTCCTCCCTGCAGCCCCCTCCTTCCGCCCTGCTAGCTCATCCCTGCCAGTAGCCACACCTGCAGAGGCATCAGCCCTCCATCCTCGGGCCTGGCTCCAATCTCGCCACCTCAGGCCGGCAGGTCAGGACAGAGACAACTGGATTCTGGTTCTGGTGCTTCAGCTGAGCCCCTGTGGTTGTGCCCAGGGCACGCATCCTCCGGGCCTGGGTGTCCCTGTCAGTATGGCACGTCACCTGGACCAGATTTCCCCCCTTGCTTATTTGCCCCGGATGTCTGCACTACAGAAAAGACTTAGAAAAAAAGAACTTCCCTGTGGCCTGAACCCTGGTGCTGGCCGTGTGCCGGTGCCTTCCTAGGGAACAGGTGCCGTGACGTGATTATGGCCAAGGTTGAGCCACCTTCTTGTTACAGCCCTGTGCTCGGATTCCTGCTGTGAGCTCCTTTTGACGTGAGTGTGTCCCTTTGAGTCCCAAATGGTTTATCCTTGGGTTTCTCCACAGAGGGAGGCTGGGGCTGCGTATCTCCTCCCCCTGGTTTACTTGCTGATATGCAGCGAGGTGGAGCTCACCAGGCCTCAGGAAACCGTGTTGCTGCCTCCATCACCAGGGAGGAAAACCAGTCTCAAGAATCTGAAATTCTGCCTTCAAGCAGACGAGTGTTCCGGGCCAAAGGCATAGTGTGTGCAAAGGCCCTGGGGCTGGAGGTGGGACAGGGGCATTGTGCAGTGAAATGTGGTTGGAATGGCCTGTTGCAGACAGAAAGGGGGAGCATGGGCAGGTAAGGCTGGAGGGGCTTGACCGTGTGGGGCTGGCTGCCAGGTAAAGGTTTACATGTTCGGGGTGCCTGGGTGCTTCAGCTGGTTGTGTCCTCCTTCGGCTCGGGTCATGATCTCACGGTTCGTGGGTTCGAGCCCCACGTCAGGCTCTGTGCTGGCAGCTTGGAGCCTGGGGCCTGCTTTGGATTCTGTGTCTCTCTCTCTCTCTCTCTCTGTCTGTGCCTCCCCCACTCACGCTCTTCTCTGTCTCTCAAAAAACGAATAAACGTTACAAAAATTTAAAAAAAAAAACGTTTATGTGTTTACCCTGAGAGCCCCGGGAGGCTTCAGATGGGTGCTAGGGGGAAGGTCCTACGATGGGATTTGCATGCCTCGGAAAGAACCATCTGGAGGGGTCCACGCCGGTCTGAGGAGGGGCTGTGGCCAGGAGAGGAGGAGGGGAGGCAGGGAGGCCCTACGGGGCAGGACTGGCCTCGGGGAGAGCGTGTCGTTCCATCGGGTGCCTGACAGGTAGGGGGCCTACAAGCGGAGCACGATGACGTCGTGTCGGGTAAGCTGGCTCTGCACTGGAAGACCCACAGGCCACCGTCCGCCTTCAGAACCTAAGTGGCCCTTTGGGAGGAAATTCATGAAATCGATGGCTGTCTAGAGACTCACTTGTGACTTAAGGTCACAGGAGGCCAGAGGCTCACCTGTACCCTCTGGGGAAACCGAGCCACGTGGCGGCAAGGGGCGTGCCCAGAGCCACGCAGTGAGATGCGGTGCAGCAGGTGTGAGCAGCGGTTCCCGGCACCCAGCCCCTTGCTGGTCCCGCCGTCCCAGCCTGCCGGGTGTGCGCCGGCACGGGGCAGGGGTGGGGGTGGCGCCCCTGTCCTAGGAGGGACCCATGTGGGGACGCAGAGGGGCTTTGCTGGAGGAAAGAGGTGACGTTCCCCTGGCCCTCAAGCAATCACCAAATCTTCCTAAGGGATGTTCCTGCTGGGCACCGAGCCCCGAGGGATGAGGGTCACGACCTTTGCCACCAGCGCCAGTGGGGGGATTGGGGTGCTCGGGGCTGGTGGGGCGCCCCGGGGTCAGCTGGCCATGCCCGGGGCTGCAGGGACGTGGAGGGGGCTGAGCCGGGGCCACGGGGAGCCGCCCAGGGACAGCTCTCCTCTCCCTTAGCAGACGGCCAGGTCTGCAAACAGCTGGGAGACCCCCGCCTCCAGGGCTGCCTGCTGCAGGGCGGGCGTGCGCACTTGCCAAAGCGGCCGTGGCCGGGTCCGCAGGGGACTCAGACGAGCAGGTGGACTCTCTCCAGGCCGGGAGCCAGGAGTCTGAAATCTCGCGTGGACAGGGCCCCGCCCCCTCTGAGCCTCCCGGGGAGGGTCCGTCCCGCCTCTTCCGGCTCCTGGTGGCTCCTGGGTTTGTGGCCGGGTCGTCCCTCCCCTCTTTGCTGCCCTCTTCCCCCGGCCTCTCCCTGGGTGAGGGTCCCTCCTCCATCTCTCATCAGGACACCAGTCTCTGAGTTAGGGCCCGTCCTAATCCAGGCGGCTCTTCTCTGGACACCCTTTATTACATCCGAAAAATCCCGTTCCCCAGTCAAATCGCATTCTGAGCCTGTGGGGAGACACGAATTGGGGGCGCACATTCAATCCCCTCCAGGACCCTTCTACCTCCGAGCTTTGCAGCCACGCGTCCCCTCATGTGAACAACGGAAACGTTCCCGCTGTCCCTGGTCGGTCCGGGCCCTGGGCCCGTCACCCCTGCTGCGTGACCGTAGCCAGCTCACTGATCTCCTGGCCTCCAGCCTCCTGCCCTCAAGTCAGCCTCCTCGCAGTGGCCACCTACTTCGGGAAATCACGGGGAGGGCCCGCTGTCCAGGTAGGCGGGCCCATGGTCTGGGTAGGGGGGCCCATGGTCTGGGTAGGGGGGCCCACTATCTGGGAAGGGGGAAGCACCACTATCCGGATAGGGGGGCCCACTGTCTGGGTAGGGGCCCCACTGTCTGGGTAGGGGGGTCCACTCTCTGGGTAGGGAGCCCACTATCTGGGTAGGGGGCCCACTGTCTGGGTAGGGGGCCTACTGTCTGGGTAGGGGACCCACTATCTGGGTAGGGGGATCCACTGTCTGGGTAGGGGGCCTACTGTCTGGGTAGGGGACCCACTGTCTGGGTAGGAGGGACCCCACTGTCCGGGTATGGGGGCCCACTGTCTGGGTAGGGGAAGGTCACTGTCCGGGTAAGGGGCCCCACTGTCTGGATAGGGGGCTCACTGTCTGGGTAGGGGGGCCCACTGTCTAGGTGGGGGGGGTCACTGTCCAGATAGGGGGCCCCTCTGTCTAGGTAGGGGGTCCCCACTGTCCAGGTCAGGGAGGCCCCACTGTCCTGGTAGGGGGGCCCCCACTGTCTGGGTAGGGGGATCCACTGTCTGGGTAGGGGGCCCACTGTCTGGGTAGGGGGATCCACTGTCTGGGTAGGGGGCCTACTATCTGGGTAGGGGACCCACTGTCTGGGTAGGGGGCCTACTGTCTGGGTAGGGGACCCACTGTCTGGGTAGGAGGAACCCCACTGTCCGGGTATGGGGGCCCACTGTCTGGGTGGGGGGCCCACTGTCTGGGTAGGGGGCTCACTGTCTGGGTAGGGGGGCCCACTGTCTGGGTAGGGGGCTCACTGTCTGGGTAGGGGGGCCCACTGTCTAGGTGGGGGGGTCACTGTCCAGATAAGGGGCCCCTCTGTCTAGGTAGGGGGTCCCCACTGTCCAGGTCAGGGAGGCCCCACTGTCCTGGTAGGGGGGCCCCCACTGTCTGGGTAGGGGATCCACTGTCTGGGTAGGGGGCCCACTGTCTGGGTAGGGGCCTACTGTCTGGGTAGGGGACCCACTGTCTGGGTAGGAGGGACCCCACTGTCCAGGTGTGGGGGCCCACTGTCTGGGTAGGGGACCCACTGTCTGGGTAGGAGGGACCCCACTGTCCGGGTATGGGGGCCCACTGTCTCAGTGGGGGAAGGTCACTGTCCGGGTAGGGGGTACCCCACTGTCCGGGTAGGCAGGACCAGAGCCCTTGCTCCTCACTGTGGTGCACCTGCCCCTCTGTGTTGGTCCCGTCGATGGCCCCCACAACGCCTGCCCTGTGTCCCTGTGTCCCTGCCGACACCAGGTGCATGAGCTTCTTGGAGGTGGCCCTTCCTCGGGCCTCAGGCTTTGGAAAAGTCTCTCCTCTGTCTGGGAGGCTTCTCCTTTGTGTGCTCACATGGTGCCCACACATCCTCCAGCCTCAGTTCAGGTCAGCTCTGCCAGGACCGCTTCCTGGCCCCAGGCTCACCGTCCCAGTAATTGGGGTCCGGCCCCGGCCTCTGTGTGCCCAGTGAGCACTGTGTGCACCTGTCCAGGGGCGGCGTCTCCTGGCCGAACCCCCGGGGAGGGCTTCCGGTCTCCCATCTGCAGCCCCTGCAGCAGGACCCCGGAACAGATGAGGGAATGAGTAAGCGAGCGCCCCCATGGGGCCTCGAACCCTCTCAGCATGTAAATCCCAGGTGCTCTGCCCCGCGGAGCCTGGCGGGGCCCCCTCAATCACTCCCTTCCCTGACAGGGGCGCCCCGGGCAGCCTAGTCCCTCCACTGCACGGTAGTTAAATCCTCCCCAAATGTTACTTGCAAAATGATGAAGAACTCGAGAGGAGGGTCTCGGGGAACACGGACCGCAGCCTTGCCATTATCTTTGACGATAAGTCTTTCTTTCTGATGGCAAACAATGTCTGCAGTATTTCATAATTGGTGAAATGAAGAACCCCGTTTTGCCGAGATGTTCGGGAATAACTCAGTTTTAAAGACCACGTCCTAACAACTGGAATGGGCCGATTATTCCAGGGGAATCCGCTGAGAATCGTTGCCACGCGAGGTAGGAAAATGTGCCTGAATTATTGCTGAAACTCTGCTAAGAGATTCACGTCTTCCGTTGCCAGGAGAGACGTTAACGCCCATTTATTAAAAATGTTTTTGAGGTTTTACTTGCTATAGAAGGATTTGTTTTATTTAAGTATGTCCTCTGCAGCACTTTCTGAGACAGGACCATCCATCTGCCGTCCCCTGACTCAGCAGGGGCTGGGCGGCCACGTGCTGATGGAGGGCGGTGGGGAGGGAGGATCCTGGGGCACGTGGCAAGGGAGACGGGCACGGGGGGTGTCAGCAGCATATTTGGGTGAGAGGAGGCACCACCGTGCTCCTGTCACCCGTGGGGCGGAGTGTTCGGTGCGTCTGGGATGGGTCCGTAGGAGTCATGCCCCTCACAGAGGCCGAGATGAGTTGGCACCATAGGAATATGAGACCCTCAAGGGGCCTCCAGAGCCATCGAGTGCTGTCCTGGGCTCTCGAGAGATGAGCAGTTCAGGAGGCTCCCCAAGAGGCCACAGCACGCTGATGACGTGGCCAGGCTGTGCACCCGTGTCCTTCCCACCACGGGGACCCCTTGCTGAGTTGTTTGCGCCCTGGGCTTGGGGGTGTTGGCCAGAAAGGCCTGAGCTGGGAGCTCTCCCCGCTGAGCACCAGAGGGTCCCCTGCTGGCAAGCCCCTCCCCAGCCTAAGCCCCATGACACCCTGTGTCCAAGGACCCTCCACCCTGGGCAGACCAAGGTGACCCCCGCAGCGCCCCAGGCTGGGACCCCCGCAGTGCCCTGGGTTTCTGTTTTATAACAGTTGTCTGTCCAGTAGGTAAAGGGGCTGCATTTTTCCTCTGGGGACCCCTGACCTCAGCACAGTCTGGGCCTCGGGCGCGCACCGGGTGTTGGGAAAGTCAGGGGTCATACCCCGTGTCTCCTTGTGACAGCGTCTAGCTCCTGGGCTGCTGCCTGCTCACTTCTCCCTGCACGGATTAGGAGATGACCCTGGGGTGCAGGGAGGACGCGGGAGCGTGCAGAAGCCTCCCAGGCAGTGGACCTGGTGGCCTGGTGGGCATGGCTCCTCCCAGAGGCAGCAAGAGGCCCAGAGCGAGAAGCCACCTGTCCAGGGACACCCAAGCTGAGTTGCTGGGTGGGAAGGTGCATATCACGTCATGGCAAGAGGGTGTGCTTGTGTCCTGTGCCAAATTCTGGGTAGCACAGACTGGAGAGACTTAAAACGACAGGCCTTGATTCCCTCCCGGCTCTGGAGGCCAGAAGTCTGACATCATAGTGTCAGCAGGGCCTTGCTTCCCGAGGTTCTCTGGGGCGGTGGTGGGGGAGCCCTTCCTGCCTGTGTGGTCACGTGCCTCTCCTCTGCGTCTCTGTCTTCTGCACCTCAGTGGCTCACCTGGACAGTCCAGGACCTGATTACGTTTGCAAACTCTTGTTTCCCAAATAAGGTCACGTTCCCGGGTTCCGGGGATGAGGGTGTGGACACAGCTTTCTGGGGGCCGCCATTGGGCCCGTTCCGGATGGGGTGCTCAGGAAGGGAGGTGCTCGGTGAGGCTGGAGTGCTCTTTGGCTCTGGACAGCAAGGCTCGTGGCTCTTGGAGGCACAGTCAGGTCCCTTCTGAGTCTGACGGCCCTGGGTCATCAGACCTAGGAGCGGGGGCTCGGGATTCTGGGGCGAGGCTTTGTCCAGGAGCACAGGTGGGGGTGTAGGCCGAGTATTTCAGAGAACGGCATCTGCAGGGCAGGGCAGGGGAGGAGGGAAGTGCTTGGGAACGCACAGACCCGGTCCCACCCCGTCTCCACTGTTCACACATTTAGTGTCTCGAGCCTCCATCTTTGTCTCCGAGCTGGGGCCGGGTGGCGGTGTCACTTATGCCCTGCTGTTTGTGGGGAGGTGGTGAGGTCCAGGCTCTAAGATGGCCAGCCACCAATGCACAGCAGGTGCACACACAGACACACAGCAGGTGCACACAGGCTCACAGCAGGTGCACACAGACACACAGAAGGTACAGGGCACAGCAGGTTCACTCAGACTCACAGCAGGTGCACAAGGCTCACAGCAGGTGCACATGGACACATATGGGGCACACGTGTGTTCTCCCTTCTCCTTCATCAAGGCTCCACTGCCCTCCTCGCAGGTACGTCAGGACATTTCCCTCTCCGCTGCCGCATAGTTCCCTCCAGCAGGGTGGGACCCTCCTCTTTGCTGGTTTCCGTATCACCCATGGCCTCCAGCTGCTGGGGGGCAGGGGCGGGCACTGTGGTCTGCACACCGCTGAGTAAAGGGGTACAGGTGACGGGACATGGGCACGGTGGTGGCCGGGACACTGATGGGTGAGCTGTATGGGGAGGGTGTCATCAGGGAACGTGGGTAAAGGTGAGGTGTCACGGCTCTCGAGAGACACTGAGGTCTGGAGAGAGCCTTCCAGGGGGGCTCTGGGAGGGGAGGTGGGAGCTTCGGGGTGGTGTGCAGGATTGGGGCATCAGGTGACCCCGGATCCACACAGAACTCTCCACAGAAGCCCCGTGCGGCTGTTTTCCTGACTCCATCCTCACGGCCATGGTTCTGCAGGGTAGGGAGGGACGTGGCCCTTGTGCCGTTGGGGAACAGGGGCTCAGGGTGCAACTCAGCAGGGGGCATGGGCTGTCTCCCGCCAAGCGGGGGCCTGTCTGCCACTCCTTGTAGGGGCCACTGTGACCGGGGCAGGGGGCCCTGCCGGGCAGACGTCTTTCCCTTCTCCAGACCACGCTTCAACCGGCAGTACAGCACCTAGGAACTTGCTAGAAATGCAGCCTCTCGGGCCACCCAGATGCTGAACCGGAGCTCTGTGATGGGTCTGGGGTCTATTCCCGCCGTCTGGGTGATGCCAACGTGGGCTGCAGCGTGAGAACCCCGACCCTAAGCTGCCTGTCTCTGCCAGTGTCCCAGGGCCTCCTGCCAAGCCTGCTGAGCGGAGGGGCTCTGCCAGCTCCACGGCCAGCTCGGCAGAGGCTCTGCGGCAATTAGCAGCTTTATCTGGAAGAGCCATTCTCTCCCTGTCCGAACCAGGAGTGCTTCTAAGGTAGCCTTCGCCAGAAAACAAGAGCTTTGCGCTTCACGTTGAAAGTGATGCTGGAAAGGAGGTTGGAGGCCTGGGAAAAGATTTCCTAGAAAACATACAGGGGAGGGAAAGTCCAGGTGTGAGGGGTCACTCACTGGCCAACATTCACTGAGCCCCTGTGCTGCGAGGCTCACGTGTTCACAGCGCACAGTAGAGATTTCAGTGCATCCAAAGGCGTCCCTATACTTGAGAACACACGTTAGGGTCCACCTTACACACCGGCCTGCCTGGACACTGCCTGCCTCTCTGCCTTTCCTTGGTGAAGCACCCGTGAGAGCAATACACCTTCAGGTACGGCTTGCTCAGGCACGGCCACCATTCCATTCTACACATTGTTGGCCGACAGCCCCGTTCACAGTGGAGGCCACATGGGCTGCTCTCCACCTGCAAAGAGGCCTTCCTTATTCAGTGTTTTAACAAAATCTCAAACCAATTTCTAAACCCTGAGAAGTTTCCTCCAAACTGTATTTCTGTTTTTTGTTTCTTTTTTTCTTTGAAAAAACCAAAACTTTCGGCCATATTGGACCTGGACGTCCATGGGGCAACATGCCACTGGAAAATAAGTAGGCTGCGCTCTTGAAAGGGGCCCGTGGTGTCGGGGTCATCGTGGTCCTGTTATCTACGGAGCAGTATTGACGGGACTGAGCTGCGGCCAGGATTAGAAGGGGTGATGTGTTGAGGCCCCAAACTTGGTTCCTCAGACACTCTACGTGCTCAGAAAGACACTTCTCTGTCCTCTTCATCTCCTTCCCTTGAACTCGTCTCTGGGTCCGGCCAGTCCGCAGGGCAGACGTGGCCGTGGGTTGGCCCAGGAGCTTCCTGCCCTGGCCCCTGTGTCCCTGTGGTGTGATGTCACAGCTGTAAACCTCCAGGCAGTGCCCCACTTTCTCCTCAAAACAACCCACACCCTTCTCCATGCCACAGGGAGGTCCCCTGCCAGTCCAGCCGGGCCCTGGACACAAACCGTACACGTCCTTTCTGGGCTCCTGTTTGAACCAGCGTGTTGGAGGTATGGCCGCCCCGTGAGCCTGGGCTGGGTAGCATGTGCCCGTGACCCTGGACCTGAGGGGCCCGCCTCCCCCCTGCTCCCCACATACCAGGCCCCGGGCTGCCGTTTGCCCACGCGCGTGGCGCCATTCAGAGATGGACTGGACCCAAAGCCAGAGCACAGAGCAGGTAAATATTTGTTCCAGAAACTCTTGTGATGTCAAGTTTTATCGTAAGTACATTTGGTGACTGAGAGGCCGATAAATCTTGCCGGTGCTGGGCGTCCTCACCCTGGCCTGCTTGTCATTCCGCAGTTGTGTGGCTCTGTCTTCGAGACACAGCCTCCCTCCCCTGTCTCAGCTCCGAGCCCAGCAGGAATCCTCAGACCTGGGAGCTGCCTCCGCAGGGACCCCACCCTCCCTGCTCAGGAGTGAGGCTGCTGTGAATACAAGGGCACCA
This sequence comes from Panthera onca, assembly GCF_046562875.1. NCBI lineage: Eukaryota > Metazoa > Chordata > Mammalia > Carnivora > Felidae > Panthera > Panthera onca. The sequence goes on from NC_138345.1 coordinate 138,831,224, forward strand.
AGATCCGTTGCTTCTGGGCCCCTCCCTGTCTAAGGCGGAGCCAGGGGCCGGACACCCGCGTGCAGCTTTCACCATCCTCTGGGAAAGGCTGTGCCTCCCGCCTTCCCCTCTCCCGGGGTTCCTGGCCCCCCTGCAGCCAGCAGCACTGGGCTTCCTGCCAAACCCCGAAAGGTTGACCGGGCTGCAGCCCGTGCCTGGGATTCAGGACGCAGCAGCTGCCCGTGACTCTTAGGTTTCTTCCTTCTCTGGGTCTCTCGTTCTCTGGCTTCAGGCTTGCATTTGCTCTGGAAACACTTTGCGGGAACCTATGGGATTCTGGGCCTGTGACACGTAAGCTTTCACGAGCACGGCTGACCCATCAGCACAGCGAAGGCTCACCGCGATCCTGCCGTGTGGATGGCAGGCCGCGTGATCAGGCCCAAGCCTGCTCTCCCGGACCCGACGGCTTTGCTGGGGGAGGGGAGGGCTCCTGGGGTCTGCTTGGGGCCGTCCGGATGCTGGGTGGGTGAGCGGGGTCTGGTGGCCAGTGGGCACCACGGGCGGTCCCTCTGGTGAGGAGCAAGCTGGGTCTACAGCCTGGGGATGAAACGGCGGCCCGGAAATTAGCGATTCTCTGTCTCTAAGATCTGGAGCTAACTTTCCAACCTTTGCATTGAGGACTCGGTGGGAGGAAAAAAAGAAAGCTCGATCATGTTCAGAGTGAAGATGTTTGAACACTGCAGGTCTGGGCCAGGCGTATGGGAGCGGAGAATGCCTGAGAGCCGAGCGGGCAGCGCTGGAGGAAGTGGGTCCGGCCGCTGATGGGGACGACAGCCACTGGAGCCACTGGTGTGTCGGCGGCCCCGTTCTCTGCTGTGTGTGTGTCCACAGTGCATGGTGTCCTGGGGTGGGTACCGGCCTCCTTCACCTAGGCCCGTCTGCATTGTGGTTTGCCTCAGAGCAAAGAACAGGCTGAAGGGAGTTTAAAAAACATTGAAAACTTCCAGGCATGTGGACCAGGGGTTGGCCAATCTGGCTGGTTGGCTGTTTTTGTGAGTGAAGTTTTATCAGAACACAGCCGCACCCACTAGCTCAGGCGTTTATAGGAAAAGCTGGCCAACCCCAATCGAGGCAGGTAGGGAAAATGTACTAAACAGCTATCTATTCTTCCATAAGATTCAAAGCTTTTAACATTTTGCAGTACTGGCCTCGGGCTCTGTTTCTTTTTTTTTTTTTAAATTTTTTTTAAATGTTTATTTATTTTTAAGACAGGGAGAGACAGCATGAACGGGGGAGGGTCAGAGAGAGGGAGACACAGAATCCGAAACAGGCTACAGGCTCTGAGCTGTCAGCACAGAGCCCGACGCGGGGCCCGAACTCACTCGAGATCACTCGAGATCATGACCTGAGCCGAAGTCGGACGCCCAACCGACTGAGCCACCCAGGCGCCCCAGGGGCTCTGTTGTTGAAAGAATGCACACCGCAGTGACACTTGAAGCCCGCCGCTCGCTCCAGAAGCCCCTTCCCCTCCCCCTGTCTGCAGAGGCGTCTACTAACCTGAGCTTGGCAGGCGCTACTCTCATTCTCTTACCACGTGTGTATTTGTACCCACACAATATGCAGTATTGTCCGTTTGCTTGAAATTCCGTGCGGACGGAATCTCCGTATCCTGTGATTTTTTCACACCCTGCCCGGCAGCCCGTTGATTTCCGCTGCTCCGTGGCACTGAGCGGGCCTTACTCCTCCGTTTCTGCTCTGCCGGGTTTTTGGCTGTTGCAGCGACGGCCTCCTCTGCGTGAATTTCCGGGGCGGAGTGCGGTGGCAGGAAGCATCTAGAAATGCAGCGGCTGCGTCGTAAGGTATGTGCCCGCGTGCTGGCCACTGTTAAGCGGTCCACGCTCGCGGGAACCAGGGCCCCTCACGTGGATTACACGCGTCGGCCCACCAGTCTGCACAGCAGCCCTGCGTCGCACAGGCTGTGTCATCCCCGTGTTACAGGTGGGGCAGGCGAGGCCCACAGAAGCTAAGAGCCTCACCTGAGGCCCCACGGCCGAGAAGGGCCAGAGCCAAGATGCAAACCCTAGCGATTCTGCTCCAGGGCCAAAGGGGTAAACCACAGCGTCCCCCACTCTGGAGCTGTCCAAGGCCTCGGACCTATTTTCGAGGGTGCTGCCACCACGAACGCAAGGCCCGATCCCTCCACACCCTCAACAACGCGTGGTGTGGTCAGACCGGCCCTCTGCCACGCGGACAGGATGTCGTGCTGGGAATGACGTGCACTTACCTCCCTGATAGCCACTGCAGACGTCTCATCACGTTCAAGGGCTGTGATGGTTATTTTGCGGATATCAACTTGGCTAGGTTCTAGCATCCAGTTACCGAATCAAACCCCAGCCTCGGTGTTGCTCTGATGGTATTCGGGAGACGTGGTTGACGCCTGCAATCAGTGACTTTGAGTAAAGGCGACTGACCGTGACACCCACACCCAATCAGCTGAAGGATTTATAAGTGAACACCGAAGTTTCCCAGAAAAGAGGAAAGTCTGTCCTAAGATTGCAACATCAGCCCCTGCCTCAGTTTCTAGTCTGCTGGCGTGGCCCAGTGGACTTCAGACCTTCCAGCCCCCATACGTGTGTGGGCTAATTCCTTAAAACAAATGCTATTTATATATCTCCCAGTAGCTCTGTTTCCCTGGAGAAGTCAGATTCGCATTTTCTCCTCCGTGACGTGTCTGTGTATATCTTTGTCTATTCCAGGTTCTGACGGCCGGTCAGTTATTTTAGCTGAAATTGCCTCGCCACGTCCCAGGCTGTGACTTACCTTTATACCGTCCTTCTGATGAACAAAAGTCTCTTTTTTATAGTTTGTGGGCTAGTGTGCGTGCGTGTCGGTGTTAAGAAACCTCATCTGCTCCCATGTTTTCTTTTAAAGGTTTCGGCATTTTCTTTTTACCCCATAGGTCTTTTATCCGATAGAAGTAGGTTTGTGTGTGTTGGGCGAGGGAGGGGCTGCGATGGGTGCAGCCCCTCCCGGGTGTCGTCCAGCATTCGCTACACGTGTCAGGGTGTCACCGAGTCCACACTGTGGGCCTTGGATTTCTGGTCCGTATTCTACAATATTGGGAGAATGCAGCCCAGGGCGGAGGGACCGGCGATACGGTAAAACACTGCCCAGAAGAGGATTTAGATTCGGGAATGTGGCTTCTTAAAGGAGATTTTCTTCGACCACATGAAGTATTTATGCTGCACTTTCAATGTGACATGATTGGAGATCTTAGGGGCCTTTACAGAGACACCGACGCCAGGGCGGCTCTTACCTGGGGACACAGCAATGCAGTCTGCCACCATCACCGCTGGCCCCGGCAAGTCCCCAGTGCAGGAGCAGACGTCCCGAGAGTCATCCTCAGCACACAGTTTCCAGCTGTACTTCCAGCTGGATCCGCTGAGAATATGTAATTTGAACTTACAGAAACAGCCTATTACTCCTGTAAAATGTTTTAGCCAAGCCTCCGGCCTCGTAGTCTGTGGGACTACGTCAGGGTTCAGATTTTGTTTTCTGTACATGAACACTCGTTCCAGCGACATTTACAGAATAATTCATTTGTTCCCTACCGATTTCTGCTTTGCCTTGCTGTGTGCTTGTCTGATATTGATTGGAATGATGTTGGGGCGTTGTATATGGAAAATGGTAGAAGGAGTTTTAAGCCTAGGGTCTTGCTGTCTTCCTCTAGAGGAGGGTTCCAGAATCTCTGGCTAGAAGCAGGGGCACTCAGAAGCAGGGCACCTCACTCCCCACTCAGCGACTGAGCTTTGGAGCTGGACATTTGTCCCTGGGAGGGCTCAGCTCTTTCCCCACTCCCAGGTATGGGGATAAGAGAGGGGCCCCCGCCTACTGATTTTAAGGACCCTCTGTTAATACCAGGTTTTCGCTGGTACCTGGGTCTGTTTACATGGGTCCTGTTTATTTCACTGGCTCATTTTTATGTCCCTGTGCTAATATCTGCCCCCTTTAATGGCTCTGCTCTTTGATGGGACAAATCCCATCCCTTGTTTCGTACTTTCACGTTTTCTCAGCCAGTTCTGAGCTTCTGCTCTGCTAGATGAATTATAAGGTGAGCCTCTCAGGTTCCACAAAGCATGCTGTAGAGGTTTGATTGGGATTGTGATAAAAGTATGCATTGACTTTGCAGAAATGACACCTTCCTGATGACAACCCTTCCCTTGGAAGAGCACACTCCCCAACTTAATTGCATTTTCTTGAATGTCCTGTGTATATTTTTGGTTTTTTTTAATTAATAGAGTTTAGATTATAGAACAGTTTTAGCCTTACAGGAAAGTTGAGCAGACAGCACAGAGTTTCCATATACCTCTCCTCCGTTTTTTCTGTTTTTATTATCTTGCATTAGGGGATACATTTGTCACAATTGATGAACCATTTTCCACGTAGTATTGTTAACTGAAGCCCATGGTTTACACAAAGCTTCACTCTATACTGTCCATTCCATAGGTTTTGGCAGATGTATGATGTCATGGAGTCACTGCTACGGACTCATAGAGACTGGCTCCCCTGCCCTAAAAATCCTCTGTGCTTCTCCAGTTCCCAATCCCTGGCAACAACTGATTTGGTTTTTTTTTTTTTTTTTGTTTTTGTTTTTAAAGATTTTTTTTAACGTTTATTTATTTATTTAAAAAAATTTTTTATTTAATGTTTATTTATTTTTGAGACAGAGAGAGACAGAGCATGAATGGGGGAGGGGCAGAGAGAGAGGGAGACACAGGATCGGAAGCAGGCTCCGGGATCTGAGCCATCAGCCCAGAGTCCGACACGGGGCTCGAACTCATGAACCGTGAGATCGTGACCTGAGCTGAAGTCGGACGCTTAACCGACTGAGCCACCCAGGTGCCCCTGTTTTTGTTTTTTAACTGTCGGTATGGTTTGCCTTTTACAGACTGTCCTATCGTTGGAATTATGCAGTATGCAGCCTTGTCAGATTGGTTTATTTCTTGTCTTATTGCATTAGCTACTACTTCTAGTACAGTGTGTTAATAGGAATGTGGTGAGAGGCAACACACTCAGCCCCTAATCATAGGGCGAGCATCCAGTTTCTCAACATTAAGTATAAATCAGATGTAAGTTTTCTGCAGACGTTGTTGATCGAGTTGACAAAATGCCTTTCTACGCTGAGTCTGTCAAGCGTTTTTATTGTCAGTGATATTTTGAATTTTGTCAGAAGCATCTTCTGTACCTATTGGTGTGACCATGTGATCTTTCTTCTTTAGCCACTTGATGTGATGGTGTGCATTAATTGCATGTGTATCTGGAATGAGTCCTACTTGATGGATGGAGGCTTAGAGTTCTTTTTACACATGGTTGGACTCCATTTGCTAATATTTTGATGAGGATTTTTGCATCTTTGTTCATGATGAATATCGGTGTGTAGCTTTCCTTTTTTTGCAGTGCCTTTATCTGGTTTTAGCATTAGTGCAAAGGTAGCCTCAAGGAGTGATTTAGGAAATTGTCCTTCTGCTCCTATTTTCTGGAAGAAGTTGGAGGGGGATGGTATTATTCCTTGGTAATATGTTTGGTAGAACTCACCAATGAAACCATGTGTGTCTGGTGCTTTCTTTTTGGAATGTTTTAAATTATTGGTTCAACTTATTTAATAGATTTAGATTCAGATGGTATGTTTTCCTTTGTGTCAGTTTAGGTTGTTGTTTTCCTTCAAGGAATTGGTCCATTTCACCTGTGTTATTACCTTGGTGGGTGTAGAGTTATTCATAATATTACTTTACTATCCTGGCATGTCCATGGATCAGTAGTTATGACTCCTCTTTCGTTATTGATGTTAGTAATTTGTATCTTGTCTTTTTCACTTTGTTAGTCGGCCAAAGGTTTATCAACTTTAATGATCTTTTCAGAGAACCAGCTTTTGATTTCATTGACTTTTTCGATTGATTTCCTATTTCCAATGTCAGCAATATCTGCTCTAAATTTTATTTTTTATTTTCTTTTTCTTGCTGTAGGTTTATGTTGCCCTTCATTCTTTAGCTGCCTTAGGTGGAAGTGTCATTCTTGAGTTTAGATTTTTCTACTTTTTTTAAATACACACATCCAAAAATTCCCCTCAAAGTAAGCACCGCTGTCATTGTCTCCCACACATTTTGATAAGTTGTATTGTTATTTTCATTTGGTTCAAAATATTTTTAAATTTCTCTTGAGACTTCTTCTATGAAGATGACCCAGGCATGCATGACATAAAAGTTACTTAATCTCTATGTAAAAAAAAAAAAAAAAAAAAAAAAGGAGCGCCTGGGTGGCTCAATTGGTTGAGCTACCGACTTTGGCTCAGGTCATGATCTCATGGTTTGTGAGTTCGAGCCCTGCGTTGGGCTCTGTGCTGACAGCTCGGAGCCTGGATCCTGTTTCAGATCCTGTGTCTCCCTCTCTCTCTGCCCCTCCCCAACTTGTGCTCTGTCTCTCTGTCTCTCAAAAATAAATAGATGTAAAAAAAAATAAAAATAAAAAGTTACTTAATCTCCAAATATTTTGAGATTTTTCAGGTCTCTTTCTGTTGTTGGCTTCTTATTTGATTCTATTACACTTGCAAGCATAATTTATATGATTTCTGTTCTTTTAAATGTCTTCAGGTGTGTTTTATGGCCCAGCATGGGCTCTGTCTTGGTGAATGCTTCACGTGAGGTTGAACAGAATGTGCATTCTGCTGTTATCGGATGACCTATTCTATAAATGTCAGTTAGATCCAGTTGATTGATGGAGCTGGTCAGTTCAGCTATATCATTACTGACTTCCTGCCTGCTGGATCTTTCCATTACTTGACAGAGGGGTGTTGAAGGGCCCAACTATAACAATTGATTTGTCTTTTCTTGTATCGGTTCTGTTTTTGCTTCACATATTTTGAAGTTTTGTTGTTAGATGCCTACATGTTAATTGTTATGTCTTTTGGGGATGACCCTTTGTCACTATGTAGTTCCCGTTTTTAATCCCTGATATTTTCCTTGCTCTGAAGTCTGCTTTGTCTGAAATTAATATAGTGTCTCTAGTTTTCTTTTGATTAGTGTACATACTGGATCTCTTTTTCCTTCTCTTTACTTATTATTTACCTGTGTCTTTATATTTAAAGTCACTTTCTTATGGATAGCATACAGTTAGCTGGTCTTTTAAAATAGATACCCTGAAAGTCTCTTTTTTAAAATGCTTATTTGTTTATTTTGAGAGAGAGAGAGAGAGACAGAGAGAGAGAGCAGGGGAGGGGAAGAGAGAGAATCCCAAGCAAGTTTCACACTGTCAGTGTAGAGCCCAACGTGGGGCTCGAAGCCACGAACCTTGAGCTGAAAACAAGAGTTGGACGCTTAACCAGTTGAGCCACCCAGGCGCCCCTGAAAGTTTCTCTTTTAAATTTTTTTTAAATGCTTATTTATTTTTGAGAGAGGCAGAGCATGATTGGGGGAGGGGCAGAGAGAGAGGAAGACACAGAGTCCAAAGCAGGCTCCAGGCTCCGAGCTGTCATCACAGAGCCCGACACGGGGCTCGAACTCACAAGTGGTGAGATCATGACCTGAGCCAAAGTCAGAAGCTCAACCAACTGAGCCACCCGGGCGCCCCTGAAAGTGTCTCTTCTAATTGGTGTATTTGGATCACTTACAGTTTAAGTGATTTGTGATATAGTTGGATTAATATCAACCATGTTAGTAACTGCGATGATTAGTCACACTTGTACGTTGCCACCTGTCCCCTCTCTCTTTCACTGCTTTCTATGGTTCTAATTGAGCATTTTGTATGATTCCATTCTCTCTCCTCTCTTGGTGTGGCAATTATGCTTCTTTTTCACGCTTTGATGTGGTTGCCCTAGAGTTTGTGATATACATTTACAACTAGTCTCAGTCTATTTCTAATAACACCAAACCGCTTCATGGCCAATTCGGGTAACTTTCAACAGAGTATTCCCAGCTGTTCCCTCCCATCCTTCATCAAATCATTGTCCTTATTTTACTCATCCTTGTGCAGTGACCACCCAGTATGTTGTTATGATTATTGCTTTGAACAAGTAGGTATTTCCTACTTATTATTTCAGAGCTTTTTCTCCTTATTTTGATCAAATGATAACAGCCTGCATCATTTTATTTCTCTGCAAGGAGCTCCTTTCAGTACTTCGTGCAGGGCAGGTCCACTGTCAGCCAGTTCTCTGGGTTTTCTGTTTGTCTTTGATCTTCCTCATGGTTGAAGGATAATCTCTCTGTGTACAGGATTCCAGGCTCATGTCTCTTCTCTCCACAGTTTAAATATTTCACCCCACTCTCTTCTTGTTTGCGTGGTTTTGTTTTCCCCGAAGAAGACCTCCAGATGGCCAACGGGCACATGAAAAGATGCTCCACATCACTCCCTAGCAGGGGAATGCAAATCAAGTGGAAATCCACTTCTTGGCATTTATCTGTCAAAAATGAAAACACTAATTCAAGAAGACACGAGCACTGTAGCTGTTGCAGCATTCTAGACAATTGCCAAGAGCTGGAAACCGCTTGAATGGCCATCTCTACATACATGGGCAAGGAAGATGTCGTACGTGTACCCAGGGGAATATCAGTCAGCCCCAAAAAAGGAACGAAATCTTGCCGTGTGCCATGCCGTGGATGGATCTAGAGGCTATTGTGCTAAGTGAATAAGTCACACAGAGAAAGACAAATACCATGCGACTTCACTTATATGTGTCATCTAAAACACAAACCAAATGAACAAAGAAAACAGAAGCAGATTCATAGATACAGAGAACAAACTGCTAGTTGCCAGACGGGGGTGGGGGATGGACAACACAGGCGAAGGGGATTGAGAAACACAGTCTTCCAGTTATAAAACAGAGAAGACGTGGGATGTAGCGTACAACACAGGGAATAAGCCAATAACCCTGTGACAACTTTCCTGGTGACGGGTGGTGACTACGCTAACTGTGATGCCTAGTTCACAGGGTCTGTAAGCATTGCCTCACCGTGTTGTACAGCTGCAGTGAAGGTAATGCTGTATGTCGATCATTCTTCAATTAAACAAGAAAATAAAAAAGGAAGGTAAGTACTGGCCAGGGCTCCATGGTGAGCCTTGAAAACGTGATGCAAAGTGAAAGAAGCCAGGCACAAAAGACGGCACATTTTTGTGATTCTCTTGCGACGTAATGTCCAGGTTGGGCGGGTCTATGGAGACAGCGAGTAGGTTAGTGTGTTTGCCAGGGACAAGGGCGGGGCGAGGGAGGGGTGGAGCTGGCTGCCAGCGGGTACTGGGTTTCTTCTCGTCACGATGGAAATGTCCTAAAAGGGACTGTGGCAAGGTTGTCCAGTCCCAAATATGCCCCCAATCACGGAATCGTTCCCTTTACCGAGTGAATCGTGTCCCGACAAAGCTGTTCTATGAACAAGAAACGATATGGTTTCCAAATGATGAAGATTTTTGTCCGTTCCTTCCTAATCTATCGTTTACATTTTGTGAGTTTTCCTTGGCATTTCTTGTTTGTTTGTTTGTTTGTTTGTTTTGTTTTGTTTTCTTGCTTTTCAAGACTTCTAGAACAAGATAAAACAGAAATAGTGGAAAACGGTATCCGTGTCTGGTTACTAACTATAACGAGATGGCTCCTCAAGTGGGCTCTCGGTTCCGGAATGTCTTGACTCCCTTCAGGAAATTGCAGCCTTCTCTTCTTTGCTAAGCACTTTCATCCTGCATGGGTATGAATTTTATCACATGCTATTTTTGTATTTATTTAGGTGATTGTATGTATGCTTTTTTATTCTGTTATCCTTGTGGATCATAATAATAGGTTTCCTTATGTTGAGATGTTTTAGAAGTCCTGTGAAAACCCTGACTCAGTAATCATGTATTATAGAGCACTACATGTGAATTATTGGCACTTTTTTTTTTTTTTTTTTTTTTGGTATTTGTCTCCATTTTTACGTAAGAATGCTTTATAGTTTTCTCCCTTTATACTGTCTTGTCCAGCTTGGGTGTCTGAGTTGGATATATTTCTTTTTTTTTTTTCAAATAAAGAAAATTACCTATGCTAAGATGAACTTCTTTTTGCACATAACGGTGAGTTTTGGCAAATCCATCATCATTTAAACCTTGCAGTGAGGACAGAGAAAAGTTGTGATATCCCCCAAGCTCCTTTGTTCTGCTCTGTTGTGATCAGCCCCTCTCCCTCCTTGCACGCCCTGACCACAGCTGACCTGTTCTCTACCCTTGGTCATTTGCTTTTTTTGGAATGTTGTAGAAATGGGATGATGTGTGTCTTGAGTCGGGCATTGGTCAGTTAACAGAATGTACCTGAGAGTCACCCATTTGTTGGTGTGAATCAAGAACTCATTGTTCTTTTTTTTTTCTTTTAGAAAATTTTTTTAATGTTTATTTATTTTTGACAGAGAGAGAGAGAGAGACAGAGAGAGAGAGAGGCAGAGAGAGAAGGAGACACAGAATCTGAAACAGGCTCCAGGCTCTGAGCTGTCAGCCCAGAGCCCGACGCGGGGCTCGAGCTCAGGAACCGTGAGATCATGACCTGAGCCAAAGTCGGACGCTTAGCCAACCGGCCCCCTCAGGCGCCCCTATTATTTTTATTTCTGAGTAGTATTCCATCGTGCAGGTAGTGGCTGACTCCAGGAAAGTGGCTTCTCGAATTTGCTGCGAGTTTCCCAGACTCCGGATCTGGTTGGAGAAGCCGCCTTATGTGTTTCTTGATCTGCTCGCTCCTGGGAGGACATTGGGTTGTTTCCATGTTGGGGCTGCCCTAAATACTTACATCTGGATTTCTGTGTGACTGTACATTGTCGTTTCTCGTTACACCAACAGATGAGAATGCTGGGTCATTTGGTAACTGTTATTGAACTCTATAAGAAATTGCCTTTTTTCATAAGGCGCCGCCTCTTTTCCACATTGGTTGTAATGCCCACCAGCAGTGAGGGAGGAATCTACTTGCTTGGTCTACGTCCTGACCGCCACTTGGTGCTGTTGTGCTGTTGTTGTTTTAGCTTTAGCGACTCTGGCGGGTGTGATGTGGCGCCTGGTGAGGCTCCCATTCCCGTTTTCCTGCCGACGATGATGCTGAATGCTTTCCGCGTGCCCAGGGCCATCGAGCTCTCTTCTTTGGTGAAATGTCCGCTCAGTGTTCTGCCTGTTTGTCAGTTGGGGTTTTCTTCTTTCTGAGTCTTCAGGCTCTTGCTGGCGTACGGCAGACGCAAGTCTTCTGCGGGACGTGTGCTTTGCAAAGACTGGCTCCACATCTGCGGCCTTGCCTTGTCATTTTTAAAATATTTTTAAAGTTTATTTATCTTATTTTGAGAGAGAGAAGGAGGGAGTGAGCAGGGGAAGGGCAGAGAGAGAGAGAAGTGGAGGGAGCATCTCAAGCAGATTCTGCACTGTCAGCACGCGGCCCGACGCGGGGCTCAAACTCACCAACAGTGAGATCGCGACCTGAGTTGAAACCAAGAGCCGGACACTTAACCGACTGAGCCGCCCTGGTGCCCTTTGCCTTTTCATTCGAAGCGTCTCTTGCCCAGAGCAAAAGTTCTTCGTTTTTGCGAAGTCCGATTTACGTATTTTTTTTCTGTCATGGGTCATGCACTTGGAATCGTATCTGAAAATTCTTCGCCCAACCCAAGGTTGCAAAGATTTCCTTCTCTACCTTCCTCGGGAGGTTGTATAGTTCACGTTTTACATTTAACTCGACCATCCATTTTTAGTTAAATTTTGTGAAAGATGCAACGTGAAATCCAGCGCCCCCCACCCTGGCCGTCTGCCTGTCTGCCTGTCTGCCTTCTGGCCTGTCTGTCTGTCTCTCCTCTGGCATAGGGATGTACAGTGGTTGGAAAGCTTACCCTTCACCCACTGAGTCGCCGTTGCCTGCCTTCTGGACACCAGTCCGCCGTGTTCCTGTGGGTCTGTTACTGGACTCCGTTGCAGCCTAGCAATCAGTGAGAATCTCTCGACTTTGTCCTTTCCGCCCCCGTCCCCCCCACAACCGCTTTGGTTATCTGGTTCTTATGCTATTTCAGGTGAATTTCAAATTCTTAGTAGCTTTTATTCGTTTGATACATTCATTTCTTACAAATAACAAAAAAACTCCTAATAATTGTGGGTTTGGACAATTCTACAAGTTCACGGTTTTGATTATTTTTGGTCTCTTCTGTTTTTCTATGGGATATTCCTTTTTAGTCCCTAGTAAAGCTTTTGCCTTAAATTGTATTCCCTCTGTCTTGCTACCTACCTTCCTTTTATTTAATATTTTACTTGTTAATATTTTTCCATTCCTTTATTTTCCACTTCTCTGTGTGATTTGCATTTAGTTACATTTCTTGAAATCAGGAATTAGCTGCATTTAAAAATCCAATGTAATGTTTTGGGACTTCTTTTCCATGATTTTACTCCTTCTGCATTTACTATGACCACTAACATATTTAGACTTGTGTCCAGATTATTCCATGGTTGTTGTTTTTCATCATTTTCCTTTCTTTCTTTCTTTCTTTCTTTTTCTTTCTTTCTTTCTTTCTTTTTCTTTCTTTCTTCTTTCTTTCTTTCTTTCTTTCTCCCTTCATTCCTTCCTTTTCCTTCCTTTTCCTTCCTTCCTTCCTTCCTTCCTTTCCTTCCTTCCTTCCTTCCTTTCCTTCCTTCCTTCCTTCCTTCCTTTTCCTTCCTTCCTTCCTTTTCCTTCCTTCCTTCCTTCCTTCCTCCCTCCCTCCCTCCCTCCCTCCCTCCCTCCCTCCCTTCCTCCCTCCCTTCCTCCCTTCCTTTCTTCCTTCCTTTTCCTTCCTTTCTTCCTTCCTTTCTTCCTCCCTTTCTTCCTTCCTCCCTCCCTCCCTCCCTCCCTCCTTTCCTTTCTTCCTTCCTTCCTCCCTCCCTCCCTCCCTCCCTCCCTCCTTTCCTTCCTTCCTTCCTTCCTTCCTTCCTTCCTTCCTTCCTTCCTTCTTCCCTTCCTTCCTCCCTCCCTCCCTCTCTCCTTTCCTTCCTTCCTTCCTTCCTTCCTTCCTTCCTTCCTTCTTCCCTTCCTTCCTCCCTCCCTCCCTCCCTCCCTCCCTTCCTTCCCTCCCTTCCTTCCTTCCTGCCTCCCTTCCTCCCTCCTTCCCTCCCTCCCTCCCTCCCTTCCTCCCTTCCTTCCTTCCTTCTTTCTCTCACCTTCTATTGATTAATAGTATTTCCTAAGTTTTTCCCCCTTTGTTGGTTTGGAGGTTATATATTGCGATGATAAGACTTTAGTGTTTTTTCTGTACGTTTTTACATTGTAAACATTTTGAGTGTGCATTTTCCCGGTGTAACACACGTGCTTGAGTCCAGGGTCTCCGTTCCAGCTGGTCATCTGTGAACCCCTGGAAACCGGTTCTATGCAAACGTGCAGACCAGGTTGGTTCCCATTGTTCACTCAAAAGGAAAAAATTTATTATGCCTTGCACGCCAACCCCAGACTCTCGGCCGATTTCCTACAGTGTATCTAAAACACAGAACAGGGCCTAAATAAAACAGAAAACCCTGCATACTGGGGCATGAAGTGTTTGGGCGTCACTTCCAGACCGCCAGCACTCGTTATGGTTTGCTGACAGGTCACTGCTCTGCAGGAAGTAATATGTCTAGTTTATATGCCATTCTGCAAACATTATGTTTGCCATATAGCACAGCAAATAACACACAGAAATAAACACACTCGTTAGAAAAATGCAGACTAACTTGAGGCAGATCCCTGAGGCTCCAAGTCAGCCGAGAATAAGACGTGTGGCAGGCGGTCATGGGCACAGGGGCCGGGTGGGGAGGCAGACTCAGGAGGCCCGTGACGACTCTCCCTGGGGGCTGCTGCGAGACCCCCGAGGAGGGGGCTGGGCACATCTTCAGCGGGGCTGGTGGACTCGTGTGCGGGGAAGAACTGCAAAACGCAGTCGGGCCTCTAGCCTTGCTGGTTACTTTCGTCAGCGTGTTGACACAGGCCTGCAGGAGACATCAGGCTACTTTCTCCTCCCATCACATCGCCCTGAAATCCAAGGTGAGTATTTAGCACCGTCTCCGCACGGCCCTCAGGGAGTCATGCCTTTCTCGGGACAGCAGCCGCCCGGGTGTCTCTCCCCACCCTGGGTGCTTGGTGGCCTTTGAAAACCTTTGTGCATGTGCTTCCAACCTTCTGCCATTTGTGTCTGGATCATACTCCTGGAGATTGTTTTGTTTAAAATGCTGAATTGAGCTTCGAGGGGGATAAACATAAAGAGTTCCGTATAAATAATAGCCGAAAACATTGCCTGGAGAGCTATCTTAGGTCCATGACATTGATGTATTAAACCCAAGTAGCGGTTCCCCTGGGAGAGCACCGTGGGGACGCTGGCCGCAGGGTGGGGGGCAGGTGCCTGTGTTATTCCCCCCCCCACCACGTGACGTGGATCGCAGCACACACGGCCTGCCCATGGGCCTCTCCGCGATCACCCTTTCTGTTACTGTTACTGGCGATGTAATTTTGCCTTTAAAACCCCCAAACCTGCTGTCATGTGTGACGAGTCGAAATTTAGGTCAAGCCATCAATCTGTCTGTGTATCATTAGCGTCTAAGCTCACCTTTTGCCCTGCTTGCTGTGAGCTCCCTCAGGGGCCGTTCTCCCCTTGAAAGGTTCTTCTCTGAAGGGTCTTGTCGTGCGAGTCTTTGGTGGCAAATCCTTTTCGTCCTTGCAAGGTTTCACTTTGCCTTCTTCCTGAATAGTGGTTTGTCTTGGCACAAGATGTAGATTGGTGATGATTTTCGCCTTTTGGAGACACTGGTCGATTTTCTTCTGATCTCTGTTGTGGTTGATAAACTCACTGTCCGTCTACTTTGTGGTCCTTCGTAAGTATCTGCCTCGTTTCTCTGCTAGCTTGGGAGATTCTCTTTTTATCTCGCTGCTGTGGGGTTTCGTGGCCGCGTGTCCGCATGTGGACGGCTGTCTGTTTATCCGGCTTTGTACTTACACTGCAAGTTTGAAGTGAGGACCCCTGTCTTTTCCCTAAATCTGTCTCTCTTCTCCTTCTGAAATGGTGAGCAGACAGTTGTGAGATCACCGCTGACTGTGTGTGTGTGTGTGTGTGTGTGTGTGTGTGTGTGTGTAGGTATGTATAGGAACATACCTCAGCCAACCTCGGATACTGCTGACGGAAGGAGAACCAACCACTCTTTTTCACGTGCCTGTAAGGCACACGCCACGGGTGAGGAGTCTGATCGGAGACCCCCACCTAAGGCTGGGACCCCAAAGGGTTGTAGGAGGAAGTGATGAATGAACCCACGAGACAGAAAACACGCCCCCGAGATTTCAAAGTCCACGGGTGTATGTGCTCAGGTTTACAGTTTGGATTCGGGTCTTGACCACAGATTTTAACTCCGAGTGGTGGTGGGTCGGTAGTACTTTTAGGAGCCTGGTGGGGCCAATGCCAGTTCCCTCTGGGAGGCGTCTCCAATCTAGACTCAGTGTGGTTGCAGGTGACCTTCAGCTGTAACATGTATTCCTATCTCAGACGTGTCCAAGTGTGAAAAAGTGCGTGTGGAACTGGTAACATGCGGTGTGTGCATGTGTGTGTGCGTGCACGTGTGTGTGTGCCCATATCTGCCCATCTGTGTAAATCATTTGCCTGTCTGAGCCATAGTCCAGCTGAGTTCCTCAGCACTCTCTCCAGCTCACTAATTCTCCCTTTAACCCTCTTCTGCCTAAAATGTGTTCTTCTTAACCACATGTTTTATTTCAAGAACTTTCTAATTTCTAAAAACTAAAAAAAAATTATTTTGAGAGAGAAAGAGAGAGAGGAGAG
This sequence comes from Panthera onca, assembly GCF_046562875.1. Classification (NCBI taxonomy): domain Eukaryota; kingdom Metazoa; phylum Chordata; class Mammalia; order Carnivora; family Felidae; genus Panthera; species Panthera onca. Next base: position 138,846,994 of record NC_138345.1, read on the forward strand.
AGCAAGGGTGTGAACGGGGTATGTGCAGAGAGAGAGAGAGAGAGAGAGAGAGAGAGGGAGAGAGGGCTCCAAGCAGGAGCCACGCTGTCAGCACAGAGCCTGGACTTGGGGCTTGAACCCCCAACCCTGGGATCATGACCTGAGCCAAAATCAAGAGTTGGACACTGAGCCATCCAGGCGCCCTTTGCTTTCCTAATTTTTAAAAAATAAACGTTTACCATTATTGCCCGTTTTGTTTTTCTGTAGTTTCTGGTGCTTTTAAAAGTATATTCTCTCTCATTCGCCTCTGTTACTTCTTCAAGCCTCCTGAACATAATTATTTCAGTCTTAGACAAATTGTCCCACGCCACGAGTTTCATCTGGAGTCAGTTCATCTTCTCGTTGTTGGATTTGTTCTCTATCTTCCTGGGGCGTTAGAACATCCTGTGCTGTGGGTGAGGAGTTTGGGCTTCTCTTCCCCACCCCGTTTTTCTTCTTTTCCTTTTCAGCTGCCCTCAGTGGTCCCCGGGGCTGCCCATCCCACGCCCGGTCCTGCGTGGCTCTGTCCGTGGCACGGCACATGGATATCTCTGCTTCTTCTTGTTTCCCAGCCACGGCTCCTTGTTGGGCACACTGATCCCCCCTCTCTGTGTCTCTTTGCTCATCTGCTCATGCAGTTTCGAGCACCTGCTGTGTACCAAGCTCTGTCCTATCTTCCTTCTTTAGTGAAATGGACCACGTCTTGTTATTTATTTGACATCAAGTAGTTTTATGAGTTCTGTTTTCGTTTATGAGAAAGCTGGTGGAGTAGCGTGCATCCCTCTGAAGAACCCTTCTCGCCCCTCTGGTCCCTGATGGAACACTGCTTTCTGTAAGTCACTGTCCTTCTTTAATCATTCAGTGCCTCGTTCTTGTTCAGCACTTCACAGCCTCAAAATGCTTTCTTATTTATCGCCTCCGTTGTCACTTCAGCCAGGCACAATGCCGACATTCGTCCTGTTTTATGAAGGGTAACCGGAGGCTCGGCGAGGTCAGGGTGTCCCAGGGCCACCCCGCCAGCACCGAGCAGAGCAGAACCACACCTCGGATCATCTCATGGTTCAGACCCCTGCATCAGGCTCTTCAGATGGGACTTGGAACGTTGCCTGGGCAGAAGCCGCATCTTCTCTCCTGCTGTCCCTCGCTGGACCTGGAACACGCCTGCGTGTGATGTATTCGCCTAAGTGGGATGTGGAGCGCTAACGTTGGGCGTCTCGGGCACTGGCTGTGGTTGGACCCATCCTGCGGGACTCTGGACCCTGGCCCTGTGGGAGAACAGGTGCCTACAGAAGTGGGTGGGGAGGAATGGGCCGCTGCCAGGCCCTCATTATCGATGATGGAGGATTTATGCCCCAGCCAGAGTAATGGGGCTTCAAGGACCTCTTACATGTTCACGTTCGAAAAATCAGTAGGCATCGATCCCCATTACCGAGATGACTGAAGGCAGAGGTGGTGTTTATTTGGAGTTGTGCTCCTCGCACAATAGCACTTAGATCACGGGATTTTCTGTAATTACTTAAAAATGACAATGCATATTGAGTTAGCGATAAATCAGAGACCATTTAAATAATGTTGTCAAGGATCGAGGAGCGTGAATTCTTTGGGTTTCGTCCTAGCTGAGGAGCCATTGCTTCAAGGGGCACACGGGGTCTTGACATCCTGTGCCATCTACCCCGGGCTCTGACCTCAGCCTGTGGTGCCCTGTCGTCTTGACCTGGCTGTTGTGGGCACAGTGGACAAGCACCAGCCAGAGCCTGGAGCACAGAGGGTGCCGGGGGCAGAGAGGAGGCAGGGCTGGTGCCGAGGGATGTCCCCGACCCTGGGTGGCAGCAGGTGAGGGACAAGGAGTTCCCCTAGGTGACCCAGGTCATGAAGGCTTCAGCCACCTGAGCCTCCTGCCTGGGGCCCAGGATCGTCCCTTGCCCCTCCCTTCTCACTCCTGCTCAGGCTGCTGGTTCGCTTGGGGTGATCTGCACAGTCTGCCAGGAGTGGGGGCCCTGCTCTAACAAGGATCCAGGTTCGCCACCGCTCGGCAGAGCCCCGTGTGGGTTCCAGACAGAGCCCCTTTGGGGCTGAGGGTTCCTTGCTGAATGGGTCTGATTCCAGGGGATGGCGGGGAAGGAGGAGGGAAGAGAGGAGAGCTCCGCAGGCCACCTCTTTAACAGCAGTAATTAAAACCATTTGCCCGTAGGGAACAGAAGTGGTAGGAAGTAGGCGCTGGTTATGGGGGTTCCCGAGCGTGTCATGTGACCTGGGGCTGGGATGTGGACGGGACCTGTTTGGGAACTGGCCTGGATCAGATTGGAAGAAATGTCCGGAGTCTCTCGGCACCTTCTTCTGGCTCTTCCTGTGCCACCGCTGTGGCCTTCTGTCTGGAGCTGTGCACCCCTGTCCCTGTGGCCTCCTGTGGCTCCTCACCCTGATGGCACAAGTCCCCATGGAAGACACGAATTACCCTTGGGCTCAATCCCATATTCCTGGGAATGGGTCAGGGGCCCATCCCCCGTCCGATCAGGACAGTGTTCCATTTACAAAAGGACTGGCTTTGTCCCGTTGCTGTGGACCAGTCATCTAAGGGGGTCCTCGGGAGCTGGCACACATTTTCAAGGGTGCCACCTCACTGCATTACCCAGAGTCCATAAGGTGGCCTTCGTATGAGTGTTACCAGCGGGGGCCAGAGAACTAATTGCCATTCCCAAGGTGAGACGGTAACGCCCCAGCAGGATTTGAACCCACAGCTCCTGGATCCAAGGAGCATGAACCATGTGTCACGGCTCTCCGCCTCCCACCGTGCTGCCCTGTGTTCTAACTGGGGGACTTGGTGCATGCAAAGGGCCAGGGGCAGGCAGGCAGGCACCGCAGGCCGGGCTGAGCATCCCCAGGGTGGCTCTAAGGAGCGCTTCACCTGCAGGCTGGTTAGGTAGGCACGGCCCTCTGTGCTGCAGGTGGGGCCGTGAGAGTCCATAAGACAGGCCCATCAGCAGAGATGCTCCGCACAGGGGTCGGGACGGACGGGGGATGTGAGTGCCCACGCGGCCCAGACCGGAGAATGAGGTAGAAGATGCAGGCAGGCATCCAGAGTGAGAAAGGGCATAAAACCCAGTAACGAGCAAGGTAGGGATTTGTTTGTTCGTTTGTTTGCGTATAAACCAAAGAGCCCAGATTGGCTTCCTCTGTCCATCCTCCTGATGAAGCCGCTGGGCTGCTTGCCCCAGAAATGCTCCCAGGATTCAGATTTCTCACCCCAAAGAATTCAAGACTGAGTGTGCAAGAAGCCAAGAACATTCACATCCCCTCCGTCCCCCAGACGAGTGTTTTCCTTTCCCTGCGGTGACGCCCGGTGTCCGGGAGAGGCGTGGCACTTACACGCAGCTGTCCACTTCCCTCGAGGCATCTGGGCTCCCATAGGCGTGGCAAAGAGCGCTATTAAAAAGGAGCGACTACAGGAAGGTGTAATGGCCCTAAAAATCAAGGTTAATTTTCTCTTTTTGAAGTAACTTGGCTAGATATATATATATTTATTTTGCCTCCAGTGTTCAATTTTCTGAGCTCCTCAAGACTTTTTTTTTTTAAGAGAAAGAATGAGCAGGGGAGAGGGACGGGGGAGGGAGGGGAGAGAGAGAGAAAGAGAGAGAGAGAACGTTAAGCAGATTCCATGACCAGCATGGAGCCTGACACGGGCTCAGTCCCATAACCCTGGGATCATGACCTGAGCCGAAATCAAGAGTCAGACGCTCAACTGCCTGAGCCACCCGGGTGCCCCTCCTCTCTATCCTTCAAGTATTAAAATGACTCTGATTTTGAATCAAGCTCGTTGGTCTTGAAAAGAAAATAACCGTGTGCCACATGGAGAATGAATCCCGTCTGGGACTAAGTGTGAGGACATCTTTCTCAAGGCGACCCCTTCGTTTCTCCTGGCACCGAGGCCCTATCTCCCCTCACGGCTCACCCTGCGCGTATGGAGTCAGAAAGACCAGGTTCCGGAGGGGAGCTCTGTCTGGCACTGTGTGTTCTTTGGCGAATGACTTTGCATTCTGGATCTTGGTTTTCTCATTATGCGATAAAAAAAGGCCTATATTCAGGTCCGCATCAGAGGGTGGTTGGGATGAAATGAAATTTCATTTTGCGCATTTTGGGGAATCCTCTATAAATGTCCTCTCTTTACTAATGACACTAATAATTACTATCGCTACTCAGTGCTCTCTCAACCATCTTTTGGGAACCTACTGTGTGCACGCTCCTGCTCCAGCAGCTGGAGGAAGGAATGGGGTTGAAATCGTCTACTTGCAAAATTTATGGTGTTTTTCGTGCAGGCTTGTGCTCCCGGAAACAAAATCACTACTCGGTACCTGGGACATTGCAATAATACATTTTAATGAAAACTTAATTAATTCGAAATGATTGCTTTGTTGTAAGTAGAAGGAGAGAAAAATCATTAAAAATTGGCAAATGGGAGAAAAAAAATGCTGTTATATAAGCACATAGGAGAGACATATAGAGGTAATGAATATTTCTAAAATAAGAAAATGTTAACACTTTGTAAAGTTATTTCCTTAATTTGGAGGGCTGTTTCAACTTGTTCCCCAATAAAAGTGAAAGAATTGAGTTTTGCGGTTTGTGCAGATGAACGGGGAAATCTATGTAGGCTTTCCCCCCCTTTTAAAACCATTTTCCAGTGGGGTTTAGAGATATGGGTTCATGTGGGGCTTCAAGTGTTTGTTTACTTGGCTTGGTTCTTGTGGGAAAACACAGATCTCAGGACCAGAAGATGAGCTAAGTCGCCTCTGAGTCCCAGGCGCACCACTAGCCGGGTCATTGTTCAGACGTCGTAGGGGCCTCTTGGTTGATGTCTGGGTCCCGCGTGAGCTGCCCAGAGGGGCACCTCCATGAGCGAAAGAGGCAGGCCGCGGGGTCAGAGGTGATGAGCTCCGCCAGTTGAAAGTCCCTCATCCTGAGCGAGTCCCGGGCCCGATGGGAGCCGCAGCCCTCCCGTGTCTAAAACAGGATTGTCCAAACCCAGCAGCTCTGCCTCTACGGCCCACGCCCGGTCCTTCCACTGTGTGGATCTGCCACGTTTGCAGGGGTGGGGGAGGGGGGTGAATGACTTTTGAAGGTCACGGGGTCTGACCCATCTGCCAGTTTTCCTGTGACTGATCCTGCATCATGGGTCGTGACTGATTCTAAATCATTCCCATTCATCTGGCTTCTGTTGGGTCCAGAGCTGTGCTGGTCCATGTTTAACAAGCCAGTCTATTGACGGGGTGGGGGGAAGGAAAGGCTTGATGTATGGCGTTTGCCCGTTTCTGCGGTATAAGTGCCCCCACCCTGGCCGACTGCAAGCTGCCCGCCTGATGTCACGGGATGCTGAGGAGCAAGGAGGTGCCCCAGTCCACCACCGGTCGGGTGTCTCCGGGGGAAGGGAACTCACTCACTGCTGGCTGAGCGTGTGATTGGGCCGGAGAATATCCGCTAACAGTCATTGCGTGATGTGAGCCGGGCTCTGTGCTCACTGTTGTACCTACACGGTCTCATGCCAACATCAGCACGGTCCTGGGATTCGGTTCCTTGGCACAGATTGTTGTGTGACCTGCCCGAGGTCGTGCGGCCGGGAGGAGGCGGACTTCAGTCAGGATGGCCGACTTCAGGGCCCGGGCTTTTCTGGAAGGAGGCCACTGCAGATCTCAGCCTGGGTGTTTTCTGTTCCTGGTAATTTTTCCAGCCTGCAGAAAAGTGCCTTGAAACATTAAGCACGTCCTGTTACGTTTGGTTCTTTATTTTGAAGTCAATTTATCAAATTTCCCGATGATTATTGTGCAGCTCGCAGATTAGTAAACATATTTGTAAACACTCCTTGATGGTGTTTTCTTCACTCTAAGAACTGCAGATATGTGCTGTTTATGTTTTCTTTCTGCTTTGTGTTGGGGTTGGTCCCATTAACAGGCGAGAGTGCAGACATATGGGTCTTAAATAAAAAAAAGGGACTTTCTAACAGCTTTTCTGTGATTAGGGGAAGAAACAGCCCTACGTGAAGGGAGCTATTTGGAGCAGAGAGGTTTTTAATTAGGGCGATATTCCAGTGCTGAGTGACAGAGCGGTTCTTGATTAACAGAAGCCAGGATAGCTTTCCCTTGGAAGGGCATTGACACACACCGGCACGCCAAGCCGATTTTTCACGGAATTAAGCCCTTCACCCAAACTGGCGGAGGCATGAAGCATTTGTCCAACTGAGCACAGTACAAAGTGGTTTGGAACACGAGCAGTCATCTGGAGAATCAGGCCACGTGCATTGCCAAACCGGGCCATTTGTCGTCATCAGCGGCAGCGGTAGGTATCTAGGAGGGTCTGAGTCTGTGGGTTACGCTCCTCAGCCCCGCACAGACTGCCCCCGAGGAGACGGCAATCTCATGCCCCCAGGCCAGGTTTGAGATCAACCCAGCCTCCGGAAACACAGATCTGCAGAGACATCCCTTCGGGTGGAATCCGCCGTCTCCTGGCCCGCAAAATGTCGCGGAAAGGGCATCTCCAATAAGCAGTGACATTGTTGTTTTCATAAAAGCAAGAGCCATTCGTTAAAAGGATTCAAGTGATGTATAAGGAAGCAAGCAACAAATGGCCTGAAATCCTACCGCTCATAAATAATCACACAGTTGGCGGCTTCCCCGGTTACAGACGGCCCCACACACGGCGGCGTAAACCCACGACCATCTGGTTGTGCTCACAGATTCTGTGGGTCAGGGACTTGGACCGGGGGTATGTGTCTCTCCCCCGTGACGTCTGGGTTCCCTCGCTTGGGAAGACCCTGTCGCCTGGCGGTGGCTTGATGGGCTAGACGCCAGAATCTTCTGGAGGTGACTTCGCTGGGCTGTGCGGCGCCTGGGCGGTGGGTGAGGCCTCAGCAGAGACCGCCTGCCACATCACCTGCCCGTGGGGCTGAGTTACTGTGGTCGTCCTTCAAAAGCACACTCTGCCCCAAGTGACCCTCTTCCCAGACAGCCCTTTAGGCACGTATATGGGCGACTGATAGAGAGCAGCATCTACAATGAACGGAGAATCTGCAGATTTACAGATGAAAACACTTTTGTAAGAATGGAAGTATCTCATCGTGCTTTTGAAAGTACAAATTAATAAATTTAACTGCACAGAAGAAAAAGAAAGGGATGTAAAATGCAAAAACCTTTAACTCCAGTTTTTGAAGGGCCAGGCATATTCTCTCCTAAATGATCTAAGAAGAAGGAAATAAATTACAAAACCAATGAAAGCATGCAGTCATTATTTTTTAAAAATACTTCCCCCCCCCCCCCCAACTTCAGTCACTGAGGACTGACTCCCGTGAGGAGACGCGGCGATTCTGGCTTTTATCCACTCCTCCTGCCCCGACCCCTGCCAAGCTCGGTTGCCCATATTGCTTTTCCTGTGGTGGTTTGTGATGCTGACATTCTAGGGCAACCAGTCCCTCCTCAAAGAGTTTAAAAGTCTTAGCTCTATGTTAATATGGATTCAGAGCCTGGTTGTTTCATGGTGCATGTATGCATGCGTGTATGTATATAGGTATACATGTATGTATATGTTTGTATGCATGTACATATGTATGTATACATGTCTGTGTGCACCTGTTATGGTTTCTTTGTCTAGTATTTTTCTTTTTTGCTTCATCTCTTGGTAGGATGCATTTTTTGCAAGATTTTTATCAAGAAGAGCACATAGGTGATTTAGTTCTCAAATTCTTTTTTTTTTTAATGTTTGTTTTTTTTTTTTAATTTTTTTTTTAACGTTTATTTATTTTTGAGACAGAGACAGAGCATGAACGGGGGAGGGGCAGAGAGAGAGGGAGACACAGAATCGGAAACAGGCTCCAGGCTCTGAGCCATCAGCCCAGAGCCTGACGTGGGGCTCGAACTCACGGACCGCGAGATCGTGACCTGGCTGAAGTCGGACGCTTAACCGACTGCGCCACCCAGGCGCCCCAATGTTTATTTGTTTTGAGAGAGAGAGAGAGCACACACGTATGAGTGGGGAAGGGACAGAGAGTGAGAGAATCCTAAGCAGCCTCCACGCTATCAGCATAGAGCCCGACACAGGGCTGAAACTCATGACCAGGAGATCGTGACCTGAGCCAAAATCAAGAGTTGGACACTTAACCGACCGAGCCACCCAGACACCCCATTTGTTCTCAAATTCTTTAATGTTGGAACATGTGCGTGTTGCTGGAGCAGTCACCCTCTGTCGGGGCGGGCCACCTGGGTACACCAGCTCTGTCGGGAGCGTGCAAAGCCCTCGGGTGTGGGGAGTTGCCGTGAAGCATTCTGGGGCCCGCGCACTTTGCGGGGGCCCACTTGCCTGCCTTCTCTCCAGGCTACACTGTGAGGACGGTGGTGCTTTCAAACGGGGCCCTGTGGCCTGAGCCCACGGGGGCAGCGAAGGGGCAGTCGCTGCCTGGAGGGCTGGCCTTGGGCTCCCTCCTGTGTGGGGCTTTCAGCTCCACATGTCCTTGGCCCGGCCCTCCTGGTCGAGAGCTGCTGTCCAAGGTGCTCACTCTTACTCTCTCCCGTCCGTCCTAGCTGCGGCTCCTGGGGCCGGGCATGGAGAGGACAGGCTGGAGGGATCGAGAGCTGAGAGCCAAGCTGCAGCCATCGGGCAGTCTGTCCCCCGCTGGCAAAGGACAAGCCCCACATCCGATCGTGTGGCATCTGGGACCGTGGCCACCAGCTCTGCCGCGTGTGACATTGTGGATGGCATGGTCTCCGTGGGTTCCTCAGGTTGGTGTAGACGCCGAGGCAGGGCAGGATTTAGAGGCTCAACATCCTCTTTAACATGGCCTTGGGGTGGATCAAAAGTTCACCTTCCTGCTTCTGTGTGGCCCGGTTCCCCCCTCTGTGTGGTGGAGATCTTTGTAATTCCCATCTCGAAGGGCGACGGTGGGTGTGAGTGGGCGGTCACGTGTGGGATGCTCGAGGCAGGACCTGGTGCAGAGGAAGGCTTAGACCCCCACCCCAGGGCGGCTTTTGTGTCTCACTTGATGGCTTCCCATCGAGGCCTGGCTCTTCTGCTGGGTTCACAGAGAGAACAGATGTTCACGACGCATGACTCTGTCCCGTGATCGGCCACTCTGGCCTTATTGCTATTCTAAATGATTTTTACTAAGTGTCTCTAACCAGTTACGCATAAAATAATGGAAGGAAAAGGATTCTCATTAAAGAGGAGTTTATTTGGGTTGTAAAGGCAGGGTCTGCTAATTGCACCCTGGATGACACAGAACGAGGCTGTTGGCGAGCACTGATGGAGACAGCGGCCATGGGTCGTGCTCTGGCCGCATCTAAGGCTGGGCACCGTGCTGCCCCAGCACGGGCTTTGAGGGGGAACACCGGGGGCCCTGTCTGCTTGCTCTAGAAGCAGCCTCCGGCGTGGCTGAGTACCAGGGAAAGCCCAGACCCGGGATGGGGGAGCCTGGGGCCTGGGGGGCGGGCAGGGCTGCCCAAGGCACCTCCCCTGGCCCAGGGATCGTCCCGGCTGAAGTCTGAGCAGCCCCGTGGGATGGTCATGACCCTGGTTTCTCTCTGGAGGCAGTAAAGCCGGGGTCTCCTGAAGGAAGGCCTCCCAAGTAAGGGGGGTCGGGGGCCGGGCTCAGTTCTTCACATGGTCACACCCTTCATCCGTAAGGTCAGGGAGGAATCTCTCTCTCAGGGGGCCGAGCCTAGAGCTTGCGTGCAGTAGGCACTTAATAAAACGGTCCTTTGCTGTCATCAGTAGTAACGCGTCCCTGTCCTTCATCCAACAGGTGAGTTCCGAGCTTGCCCTAGGTGCCGGCTGTTGCTTACTTCAGGGGAAGTCCCTGCCCTGTGTCCTCAGAGGCCACGACAGTCAGGAAATGACAGGTAAATGGCCAGATCACGTCATGTCGTTGTAAGGACGCTAGTGATCTGGGTGAGGGGACAGATGGCGGTTTCAAAGGGGCCTCCGAGGAGAAGGCACTTAAGCTGAGACCCAGAGAATCTGGGGGGGGGGGCACCTGTCCCCTTGGCTCTCTGCCTGGGTCACCCGGCTGCCTGGCCACCAGCGAAGGCCTTCCGAGCCCCCTGGCCCTGCAGCCCCTCTGGCCCGGTGCCCAGGCTCTGCCGGGAATCTGTGACTCATCTTAGGACAGAGGGACTTGTTCTGCTCGGGTGGCTTGAAACTTTGCTTTGTGCTGGGGCAGGACCCTCGCCAAGTGGTTCCCCGGGGCTCCTCCAGAAGGTGGGTGTTCCCCATGCTCTTGAGGGTGGGAAGAGGCTGCTGATTCTTGAGCTGGTTCTGTGTGGCTGCGGATCACCTCCGGCCCTGCTGTGTGCCACGGGAGATTCTCCCGGCCCCACCCTTCCTGTGCACACGGTGGAACAGGCCTCAAGAGTGAGCTCAGACCCCCTCGTGCCCCCCAGCCCCACGCAGCTCTGCGCTGACTTCCTCTTGCTGTCCCAGCACCTGCCAGAGGAGAAGCTCACGGTGGGTCCCTGAGATGGACCAGATACCTTTGCATCCCTCGAGGCTTGTGGGGACGTGCTTGAGAAGGGTTCATTCTGCCTTTGCTGGGTACAGCGTTCCACACGGATCCCCCGGATCGACTTTGTTGTGCGTTTCTTCACGTTTTCTCTGTCTTTGCTGCTGTTTCTTGCTTCTCCTCTTAGTTGCTGAGCCACGTATTGAAATACCCCAGGTGAGTGTGGGTTCGTCTGTCTGTCCTTGTAGTTTTGCTCACTGTTGTTTCTTGAAGTTGCATTACTATGTATGTGCCCATAAATTTAGAGTTGTTTTTTAACCTTCCTGGCACACTGACAGTTTTATTATGAAGTGTTTCTCTTTGTCTCCAAATTTCTTTCACTTAAAGTCTACTTTAGTATTAATATAGTTTCACAGCTTTGGTAAGATTTGGTGGGATGCGTCTATGCGTCCATATGGAATACATAGATATAGATATACACATACACATATGTACAGGTGTACATTTAGACTATGTATATATACGTAAGTTACATATGTATATGTGTGTGTGTTTACCCTTGAACAAGTAAATATGCTATAGATATGTGTGTTTCAACACTACACGGGTACGGTTGGGTCTTGATGATTTTTTTATCCAGCACACCATCTTTACTTGACTGGAAGCTTGGTGCAATTGCATTGTTTTGCTGTGATGTGGATGAACCTTGAAGGCATTACACAAAATGAAACAAGAGAGCCACAGAAGGACAGATACTACACGATTCCACCTATATGATGTTCCTAAAATAGTCAGACTCGTAGAAGCAGAGGCTGGAGGGAGGGGGGACATGGGCAGACGTTGTTCAGTGGGCATAAGGTTTCAGTTGTGCTGGATGAATTAGTTCTGGAGGTCTGCTGCACAGCACAGGGTCCGTAGTTGGCAATACTGTGTTGTGCACTTAAATATTTAACTTTAATTTTCAAGGAGTATTATCACTGAATGTGGCATCCTTGGTTGGCATTATTTCCTGTTTCGCACTCTAAGGCTATTAGTCATTTTATCATAGTTTTCATTGTTTCTGTTGAGATGTTGGCTGTCATTTTAGTAGCTGCTCTTTAAAAAAAATGTTGACTCTTATTTAAAACAAACCCTTCTTTGTTTAAGGATAAATAGTTTTGCTGTAATATGTTTTGGTGGTGATTTTGCTTTATTTTTTCCTGGTTGGGACTTGTAGGGTTTCTTGCTTCTGTGTCTCGATGTCTTTCTTTCACTTTGGAAAATCCTCAGCCAGTATCTTTTCACTTTTTCATTCTCATTAATTCAATCTCTTACCTTCTTTTGGGACTCTGACTATGTGTATATGAACCTTATTCCTGTGTTCTTTCTATTTTTTGCCTGTTCTTCTGTATTTTCTATCCTTTGTACCTCTATTGTTTATTCTGGACACTTTGGACATCTATCTTCTATTTTACTAAACCTCTCTTTGGCTGTATCTAATTTTCTCTTAAGCCCATCCACTTAAATTCACTTTCGTAGTTGGATTTTTCAGATTTAGAGTTTCCATGTTTTACGAAAGAAGTTTCCACTTCCAAACTGAACTTTTCAGTGTATCCTTTGTCTGCTTGATCATTATGAACAAAGTCACTTTAAAGTGTACGTGTGACACTGATAAATTATGTGTCTGGTCTCTGTGTTACGTCTTTTGGTTCTGTTCATGTTGTCTTGACTCCTGTCCATGGTTATCGTGTGTCACATGTTGTGTTTTTATTGGTATTTATTTTTTGTTTATTTATTTACTTATTTGAGAGAGAGAAAAGAGAGAGAGAGAGAGAGAGAGAGAGAGAGAGAGAGAGAGAGAGAAAGCAGGGGAGGGGCAAAGGGAGAGAGGAAGAATCCCAAGCAGGCTCAACACACAGCACAGAGCCTGATGTGGGGCTTGATCCCATGACCCTGGGATCATGACCTGAGCTAAACTCAAGAGTCAGATGCTCAACCCACTGAGCCACTCAGGTGCCCCAGATGCTGTGTTTTTAAAGTTTGAAGAAATCAGATACCTTCTTTCAGAGGTAATTTTACATCTCTGTCAGTGCTTCAGCACTGGAGATCTGGGATCTCTTCAGTTCACCTCCGGGTGCTGAGTGATAACACGGAACCCATATCCCCCCAGAAAGTCCGTCTACTTCCAGTTCACCAAGACTAGTGTGTTCGGCCCTTTGGTGTTCCAGCCAAAGCCAGAAGGGTCACCAGGATGCACTTCTGGTGTCCCAGACCTGCAAGGGTGTGAAAGCACAGCTCAGTTGGCCTCTCTGTTGCTCCCTTTGGTTTCAACAAAGTGTCCCCAGGGGTAAGGAAACTACAAACATAGGCTTGACTCCATTTTCTTGTAGATCCTGGCCTGCCAGTTTTCACTATCTTGTGAGTTCTTTAATGATTTTTTGTTTGCTTGTGTGTTTTTTTTAAGAAAAAAATTGTAAAATACATGTAATATGAAATTTGCCATCGTAACTCTTTAAAACATTTTCAATGTTTATTTCTGAGAGAGAGCGAGAGAGAGAGAGAGAGCTTGTAGAGTGTGAGCAGGGGAGGGATACAGAGAGAGGGAGACACAGAATCCGAAGCAGGCTCCAGGCTCTGAGCTGTCAGCACAGAGCCCGATGTGAGGCTTGAACCCACGAACTGTGAGGGCATGACCTGAGCCAAAGTCAGATGCTTAACTGACTGAGCCACCCAGGTGCCCTCGTTTTTAATTTTTAAATATATTGAGGTGTGTTTTATGGCTGAGCACCTGGTTTGTCATGGAGAGTGTCCCATGTGCATTTGAGAGTGTCACTGGTTCAGGTTTGGTGGGGGTGCTGTCTAGATGCCTGTTGGACCTTTTGTTTCTTCCTTCCTTCCTTCCTCCCTCCCTCCCTCCCTTCCTTCCTTCTTTGTTTATTTTTGAGGAGGAGAGATAGAGTCAGAGCATGAGCAGGGGAGAAGCAGAGGGAGGGAGACACAGAATCCGAAGCAGGCTCCAGGCTGTGTGCTAACAGCTCAGAGAACTACAGGGCTCCAACCCATGAACTACGACATCATTACCTGAGCCAAAGTCAGACGCTTAATCTACTGAGCCATCCAGGCACCCCATTCTATCTTAAAGTGTTCGGTTTGGTGGTACTAAACGTACTGATAACATCACACAAGCACCAACCCATCCTTCTCTCTAGACTTCCTTTCATCTTGAAAAACTGAAAATCTGTACCCATGAAATGATGACGCCTCATTCCCCCAAGTCCCCAGCTCCTGGAAACCGCCATTCCACTTTCCGTCTCTCTGGTTTGGATGACTCTAAGACCCTCACCTAAGTGGAATCATACAATATTTGTCTTTTTGTGATTGGCTTATTTCACTGAGCATCATGTTCTCAAGGTTCGCCCAATGGCATAGCATGTGTCTGACTTTCCTTCTTGTATAGTATTCCGTTGTATGTATATGCCATGTTTTGTTTATGCATTCATCCATCCATGAACTTGGGTTGCTCACATAGTTGAGTTCTTGTGAATCATGCTGCTATGAACATGGGTGTACAAATATCTCTTTAAGATCCCACTTTCAATTCTTTTGGATATATAGCCCTGAGTGGCATTGCTGGATCATATAGTAACTCTATTTTTACTTTTATGAGGAACTGTCACTTTTCTGCAGTGGCTGCACCATTTTGTATTTCCATCAATGGTGCATGAGGATTCTGGTTTCAACACATCCTGTCAAATACTTGTTATTTTGTTTTCTTGATGGTGGTCATCCTAATGGGTGTGAGGTCATATCTCACTGTAATTATGATTTGCATTTCCTTAATGATCATTGATGTTGAGCACCTTTTCATGTGTTATGACCAGTTACATGTCTTTGGAGAAATATCTATTCAAACCCTTTGATCAATTTTTTAATAGATTTTGTTGTTGTTGAGCTTTAGGAGTTCTCTACATATTCTGGATGTCAGTCCCTTATCACACATACAATTTGCATATATTTTTCTTCCATTTTGTGGGTTGCCTTTTGACTCTGTGGAGGGTGTCTTTTGACACCCTTTTAGAATTTTCATGGTCTAGTTCTTTTTCTGTGCTTTTGATGTCATATCCAAGAAATCATTGTCAGATCCAATGTCATGAAGCTTTTGCCCTATGTTTTATTCTAAGGATATTATTGTCTTAAGGAGTACATTTTTTAAATTTTTTGTTTGTTTGTTTTGGTTGGTTGGAGTCTGCCCCTTGGGATTCCATTTGAATTTTAGGATGCGTTTTTCTATTTCTGCCAAACATCATTGGGATTTTGATAGGGATCGCATCAAGTCTGTGGTTGCTTTGAAGAGTATTAACAACTTAAAAATATAAGTCTTCCAATTTGTGAACAGGGCGATTGGGGGGGGTTAAGATAATTTATTTTTTCTTTTTATATTTTTCTTTTTAATTATTTTATTTTAGAATTTATTGCTGTTTAAAAAAACATTTTAATTCCGTATGGCTCACATACAGTGTTATATTAGTTTCAGGTATACAATACAGTGATTCAACAATTCTGTATATGACTCAGTGCTAATCAAGGTAAGTGTGCTCTTAACCCCCTTCACTGGCTTCACCCATCAACATGGCATTTTTTATGCCATCTTTAATTTTTTTAGCTGTGTTTGTACGTCTTTCACCTCCATGGTTAAATTAATCCCTAAATATTTTACTCTTTTTGATGCTATTGTAAATAGAATTATTTTTGTATTTGCTCTTTTAGATTGTTCATTGTTAGTGTATAGAAATGCAACTGAATTCTGTGGGTTGACTTTCTGTCCTGCTACTTTACTGAATTGATTTATTTGTCCCAAGCGTTCTTTGTATGCGATCTTTAGGGTTTTCTACGTATGAGATTGTATCATCTGCAGACAGAGAAAATTTTACTTCTTCCTTTCCAATTTAACTATCTTTTACTTATGTTTTCTTGCCTCAGTGCTCTGGCTAGAACCTCTAGTACTTTGTGAAATGTATTCTGGACGTGGGCATCCTTGTCTTGTAAATCATCTTAGCCTTTCGCCATTGAGTGTAAACTTGGCTGTGGGTTTTTCACATACGGCTTTTATTATGTTGAGTGGAGGTGATTTCCCTGTGTTTCTAATTTTTGGAATTTTTTTTATTAGAAAAGGGCATTGAGTTTTGTCAAAAGATTTTTCTGTATCGTATGAGATGAGATGATCATGTTTTGTTTTTTTTTCCCTTTATTTGGTTAATGATGTGTATTACATTGATTGATTTTCACATGTTGAGCCATCTTTGGATTCCGGCAGTGAGCCTGAGTCTCATCGGCAGACCCCCCGGGCATCCCCAGAACATTTCTATAGGGTCCACCCGTTGAGGTGTTATTTGCATTCTCTGTGGTCCTGCATTTGGGTTAAAGTACAAAAACACCTCAATGCCCTTGAATGAATCCTGGTAGTACCTAAATTCCAACTGTAGTTGTTGTGTTCTGTGCAGTAAAAGGAAGCTGTCCGTTTCACTCAAGAACGTCCTTCGTGAGGCAGGAGAAGCTGCTTGTTTAATGTGGTCTCGATCCTTGCGTACACATCGTGTGAATACTCCGTGTGACCGACCGGGAAGTGTGCACCGTGGACGCTCTTACTGCTCACTGAACACAACGGTGCTTGGCTTGTGAGCCAAACTGGTCCCTGTTTTCACCGAGCACCGTCTTTCCTTGAAAGAACAGCTGCCAGACAAATTATGATTCATTGAAACTTGGGTGCTCGGCAGACACGTTCTCAAAAATGAAATCACTTCAAGGAAAACAACTGACAATACGAATTGTAATCATATTGATAAACTTGGAACTTTCAGATGAAAGTTAGACTCTTGTCACACTCGCACCCGCTACCAGGAGCTTGCCCGTGTGTGGGCGCTGGAAGACGTCCCTGGTGACGTGAATGGCGACACTAACACACGTGACTTCCTGAAACCTGTCGACGTGAGGAAGATCTGCCTGGCTCAGCGAAGTGACATTTCCAAACGGTGAGTGTGTGACGTTGTAAACCCGCATGTGACCAGGGGGTCCATTCAGAGCGCCAGATTCAAGAGACTTCCATTTGGTTCTGGTCAGGACGAGGTTTCCGGTTCCTTGGAGCTTCTCAGTTGATGTGAATGTGCAGCCAGGGTGACAGCCGGGGGAGAAGGGTTCCCCCGAGCTTGTGCACTGAGCAAGGGCAGGGCTGGGAAGACTCGGGGTCCCAGGCTCCCCATCAGTAATTCTGGGGACCAAAGAGAAGGGCAGACACGGCTTCCTGTGGAGCCTCACGGGGAGGCCCTGATGGGTCTCAGGGCTGCAGCAGGTGGGGCTGAGCTGGGCAGTGACACTGGGGGACAGGCAGGGCTGGTGGGCCCGGGTGGGGGACGGACCCCAACTCCCTCGGCAGGAGTGGATTCTCTGGCTGGTCTTACGGGGTGGGTGGGACTTGGTACCCATGGACGGGGAGCGTTCAAGGAAGATTGTCCACAGAGCTGAGCCCGGAGTTGAAGCCTGAAGCCGGTCTTGGGGTCAGCGCCGTGGACAGGGTGGGGTGCGTGAGAGAAAAAGGGTGTCTGGTCCAGGGCTGGCAGGTCCTTCCTGAAGCCGGCAGGGCTGGTCTTCAAGATGAAGTGATGTCCCAGAGAGCCCAGTCTCTCTCCCCTGACACAGAGCAGCTCTTGCCAGAAGCTTTAAGCGGCCAGGCCTTGAACGTGGTCTTGAATATTTCATTTGATCATCTCTTTACAAACCCCGTGAAGTGGTGCTGGGCCCTTACTTGGCCGATGAGGAGAACGGGGCTCAAAGCGGCCAGGGATTTCCGGGCAAGCAGCTGAACCTGGACGTGAACCCGGGTTCACCTGGGCCCCCAAACTGTCCCACAGCCTCTTCCCTTTGGGCTGGCCCTCAGAAGGTGGCGGCTGGATTGGAAACTGCGCACCGAGTGCTTCCCGAAGTGGCTGCTGTTGGTTATTTTGGGGACGTGGGGATGTGGCTGGGATTTCGGTGTCCAAAATATCTCCTGTGACACCAAGCCGGAGCCTGAGGCTCTGAGCCCTGGATCTGCTCTGAGCTCAGCCGGGATGAGGGCTCCAGGCGTCCTCAGGCAGAGCTACCCCCACCCCTTGGAGCCCGGCTGGGGGGCTCTCATCCCCTGGCTGGTAGTCTGCGGCTTAACTGCCTCTTGTGGGCGCATTAAGGTATTAATCGCATCATGGTCTGGCTGTGCCTTTCATCTCCTGCAAATAAGTGCAGTGGGATTCGATTTCACGGACAAAGCCCTTAGCGGTGCAGCTGACAGGGGACGAGGAACGCAGGGACCGCTAAGAACATCGATTCTGTCTGTGGTGCGCGTGCCTCCCGATGAAACGTGAATGCGAATGGTGGGACCCAGCACCTCCACACGGGGCCGCCTCCTCACCCAGAAAGGGCTCCTGCTGGCTCAGGGGAAGCCCGCTTTTGCATCCAAGTCTCCACGAACCGGGCCGTGTGGCCTTGGGCGATGACTTAACCTCTGAGCCTCCTCGGGTCCGGGGAGGGTGAACCGGGTGCATGGCCTGTGCCTGGCGGCCAGGGTGCCGTGGTGGGGGGGCCGCCTTTCCTTGTCCTGCAGTCTGGGAAGCTCTGCTCCATCTGTCGTATGGATTGAAGTGTGGAGGGGCTCCCCGAGTGCAGGTTTGTGGCAGGTGCCAGGAGGTCTAGAAAACTGTTGGCAATGGAAGGGCCTGCTCCCTTTCCAGGGTCACTGGACGCAAAGGACGTCCTGCTTGGAAAGGGTGAGTGTTGTGTGGTCAGTGGAATCAATCACACCCCCAAAGGTGCCCGTGTCCTCAAGCCTGGACCCTGTGGAGCTGTTGTCACAGGGCAAAGGGGAGTTACGGTCACAGGTGGAATAAGGATTGCCAGTCGGCTGACCCTGTGACGGATTCCCCAGATGGGGCCAGTGCATCCGGGTCCTTATAAGAGGGGGGGTCGGGCTCAGAGGGAGATGTAGACACTCCACCTGCTGTTGCTGGTTTGGAGGGAGGAGGGGCCGGGAGCAAGGAACACGGAGCCCCCAGAACCTGGAAGAGGCAAACACAGGGCTCCTCCCCGGGAGCCTCCGGAGGGAGGGTGGTCCCGCCAGCACTTTGATCTCAGCCCCGTGTGACCCATTTCTTGCTTGTGAGCTGCAGAAGCACAAGGTAACAAACGTGGGTGTTACTGCAGCAATAGGAAATGACCTGCCCCGGTGGCTGGTCCTTACGCATCCCAGGCTGCTCCTGGAGGGTGGGGGTGTGCACCCTGGTTTTGGCATCACAGGCTTGCAGGGGGCACAGAGCACAATGCCTCCCACCCTGCAAACATCCGGGTGTGCTTGCTGGGCCGGCCGCATCTCACTCCACCTTGCGGGCTGGCGTGGCTGCCCACAGTTTACAGGTGAGGCGGCTGAAAGGGAGCTGGCCAGGTCCCTCTCGCAGCCCCCAGCTCTAATTTGGTGGCTCTGTCCCCACAGCGTCCCTTTTCTCCAGGGCTGAGCTGAGCGCTAGTCGGAAAGCTCTGTCGGGGGATCCCAGGAAGAGAGAAAACCTGAGACGCAGTACAGGGGTGTGTCCCTGAGTGAGACGCTCAGACCACGGGCCTCCTGTGGCCCTGAGATCCCATGGCCCTGAGATCCCGTGGCCCTGGTATCCCATGGCCCTGGGGTCCTGTGCCTCTGAGATCCTGTGCCCCTGAGATCCCACGGCCCTGGGATTCTGTGCCCCTGAGATCCCGTGGCCCTGGGATCCCATGACCTGTGAGATCCCGGAAACCGGGAGAAACACAAAGCAGAGACAGTCTGAAAATCAAGGGCTCCTGTGCTTTCTTATTCAATAACATTAAACAACAATTATTCATGCAGAAGAAAAACTTTTCATGGAGAGTGAACTTGACGAAGACCATAATCACGGGGGCACCAGGTCCCATAAATGTTTAGAATCTTTTCTTAAAGGCTTTTCTTACATTGCCTTATGTGCACGTGCAGCCTGACTGTAGGGCCTGGTCGTGACCCAGCAGAGCCCTCTCGAGGGGCACCCGGGGCCACGTAGCCACACTGTCGTGGATCTGGGGGTCCCGGAATCGAGGCGGGGGTGCGGAGATGGCCTGTGGACTGCCGCCCTCAGGGCCCAGGACTCCCAAGCAGGCCTCGGCCGGGGCGGGGCCACAGCCAGGCTTGTCTGCATTTTCTTGGTCAGACCCGTGAGCTGGCCCCCTGCAGAAGCCACATCCACTGCCCCAGTGCCCTTGGTGGCCACGGCATTCGGAGCCAGCCTGCAGAACCAGAGTCTTTGCTTCAGGAACCCTCTGCCAGCGAGGATAGGCTGCCAGGTGCCGAGGGGCCCTGGAGCTCCCTGGGGGTGGGGGTGGGGGGCGGGAGAGGGCTGGGCTTCGTCCTGGTGAATGAGGAGGGTGGAGGGGCATACTTCCTGACAGGGGGACTGTGGGGGCCACTCGGGGCCTGCAGGCATCTCCCCACGACTAGAGAAGGGGGTCCCCACACTCACGTGGTCCTGTGTCTCATCCACGCGTGGCAGTGCCTTCCGTCCTAGCTCTGGATGGTAGGGAGGGGCAGTGGTTGGTGACGCTGGGCCCGCAGGGCCTGAGGGCTGGAGTGGGGACACACGGGGCCGCAGTCTGGTGGCTCCTGCCAGGGCCCGCCCTCGGTGTTCCCTGCGAGTTCTCAGCCTCAGTGCCAGGGAAAGAGGTGATGTGGGGGGAAAGGAAGATGCACATTGCTGTCTTGAGGTCTTCCACCTGGAGAAGGGAGTCCAGGCACGTTCCTGGGGTTGGGAGCCGTGGTCCCGGAGACCTTGAGTGTCTCTTCGTGGCCCTCAGCATAAAGGAGAGCCTCCTTGCCTGGCCTCCAGACCCTGCTGGATGCAGCCCGACCCCCCTTCTGGCCTCACCCCCCACCTCACCCGGTGCTCTCTCCTCTCCAGCAGCAATGGCTTTCCCTGGTGGGTTGTGGTGCCTCCGACCACAGGACTTTGCACATATTGTTTGTATTCCCTTTCCTCTTGGTCTCACGACTCCTCCCCACTCCTTGGGCCTCCACTCAAACGTTACTTCCTTAGGAACACTTTTTTACCTTCCTGACATGGCCACCCCCTCAGACCTCCTTCCCAGAGCGTTGTCTCTGTTACAACTTGACATCTGTTTGCATGATGATCTGACTGGTGAAGTTCCATGCATAAGGGACCTGGCTTGTTCGGTTGTTTCACTCTGTGTGTCTGGGGGAAAGGGCAGCCATCACGATTACAGCGCCTACCTTACAGCCCCCAGGTGCCACGCCAGTTCTGAGAGCCTTACATAAATTTCCTCACCAACTTTGCAAAGCAACCCCCGGGCAGGTGCCATTATAATCTCCTTTCTAAAGAAGAGAAAAAGGACCATTTGGCTAACCAGGATACCTGAGGTCAAACCCAGTAAACTGAGGCACAGCAGGGCTAACCAGGATACCTGAGGACTTCGACGTGGGGCTTGGATGCACGAAACCACGAGATCATGACCTGAGCTGAAACCAAGAGAAGAAAGCTTAACCGACTGAGCCCCCCGACGCCCCTCAAATGTCATTTTTGTGGCTATAGATGACACTGACGTGTCTCTGCTGCTTGCCATTCATCACTTGTGATTTTGACAGAGAACGTTGGTTCTTGTGGGGACAATGGCCGTCCACCCCAGTGGTCAGGATCAAGTTGGCCCACAGAGCTTTCGAAGCTAGGAGCCTTCCCAGCGCTCATGTCCCTGGTGACGTCCCAGGAGCTCGGCGGGACCCCGTGTGCCCTGCGAAGGACAGCCCGTTCCCCTCCAGCCGTGACAACGCCCTTACCCATAAACCCCTGCTGTGTGCTGACTGGTGCACTCTGCGTTCTTGGCCCTGTTTCCTCCCCAACAAAGGGACCCTGATACCCAAGCACCTGCAGGCGTGGCTGCGATGTCATGCTTTGTGCGATGCACCCGCACCCGTGTCCAGTGTTCCCCTCACGCGTCTTCAGCCACCTTTGGCCAATGCGTCTCCACAACCATCTGTCCCACAAGAACCGCCGGCTGCCCACTGCCCGCTCGGCTCTCTTCACTGCCGTCCCTGGGGAAGCTGAGGGCAGGTGCCCAGAACCAGGAAAGGCTCGGACTTTCGGGGATGGGAGGCTCGTGACTTGGATGGCAGGCTTCCATGGACGCCGGGCAGGCCACCCGCTGTGGTGTCATGGCTAAGGCCACAGGCTCTGCGGGCAGACAGAGGTGAGACTGGGGCTCATCTGTCCCCTCACTTGCCGTGGCCTTTGGGCCAGACAGTCACCGCTCTAATCTCCTTCGTGAGATGAAGATGGTTACAGCATCTGTGTCGGGGGGATGCAAAGGGCTCGATCAGTAGCTGACACAGCAGGCGGCTTCCTGCCCTCGATTCTCCCACGGCCCGTTCTGCCCGGGACTGTCCCACCTGACACCCTGTCTGGTGCCGACACCCAGGCTGGTGCGTGCCAGCTGCGAACCCTGCTCTAGGCAGGCTGTGGCTGCCACCTGGGGCCAGCATGTCCCTCCGCCCCTTCCCGCCCAAGTGACTGCACAGGACACCGGGCTCTTCTGACCAGTTCGTTTCCTGACCAGTGGGATTTTGGATAACATGGTTCACTTAGTGGTAGCGTCACCAGCACGAAGGACAAGGTCACCATGGAGTCTGGGGCTCGGAAAAGGCTGTCTTTCACCCGGCGGGGTCACCCCTCACTCCCAGCGGCCTCCAGCCAGCTCCGCGAGCTCCATTAGCGGGTGATCTGGGGACACAGAGGAAGCGTAGCCGCTCCCCAGAGAGGAGAAAGTGTCAGATGATAATGCACTTTTTCATTTTTGCTTTGAGTTTTTAAAAGACACGTTTGTCTGCTTTGATCTCCAGCACCAGGGAAGAGTGTGCATGGAGTGAGCCCAATCTGGGAGGGCACCTTGGGGGCCCGGCGCTCCGTTTCCAGGCCTGTCTGCTTCCGGAAGGTTCTGGAGAGGCTGAGGAAACAGCCTGTGGCACAAAGTGACTCTGGCTCCCACTCAGCCTTCAGCGCGTGGGTGACCCAGAGGCACTGGGGACAGACACTGTCTGGTGACTCAGGCCTCTCTACCCACCCTGCCTTGCTCATGGGGCCCTTTGTTTCCGAATATAGCCCGAAGGCAGCAGATTTTAAGACTGTTGTCGCTGGAGAGATGGACTGGAGTCGGCCACTCCCCCTCGTCACAGACGTTTCCCTATTCCCTGGTGTCTGAGGGGACTTCTAGCTCACTGCAGACATGTGGCCTCATGTGCCCGGTGTGCCCGCCAGGGCCCTGACCGCACTGTGCGTCTGTCCCACAGGTGAGCTGGCGGCTCCTGCCGGGCAGAGACACTTCCCCGCTGGGAGCACGGGCGCTGGCCGGGGGGTCACCGGTGTCCCCGTGGGCCTCTCATCTGTGACCCTGGATGGACACCTTCTTCCACAGAACTGCTTTCCCCACGGTGTCCCCGGTTGTCGCTCGGGCTGCGGTCCCAACACCGTGGATCGGGAGGCTCGGGCCGCGGACATTTAGCCCAGAGCTCTGGAGGCTGGAAGCTGAGGCCGGCTCTCTGGTTTGCAGACGCCCCTCTTCCCCGTGTCTTCACGTGGCCGAGAGTCTCTTCCTCTCCTTACAGGTCACTAATCCCACGGTGGGGGCCCACTGTCATCTCACCTGACCCAGTTACCCCAAAGGCCCCCCACATCCTAATACCGTCCCCCTGCGGGTTAGGATTTCAGCATATGAATGGTGGGGGGGACTCTCACCGTAACCCTCTCCATTCCCGTCTCTTTGCACGGGCGAGGACGAGCCGTTAACCTTCGCCGGCTTTGGTTTCTAGCGGCCTGAGATGGTTCTGGGCAGGACGTCACCATCCGCTTTCCCCCAAGCCTGTGTAGCCGCGTGATGGCCCTGCTCTCATCTCCGCCCGCTGCTGCCTCCCTTCTTAGCCCCCATCTTGCACTTCGTGACCTGAGCATGAGGACTGTATCTCCCGACCGCTGGTAGGGATACACCCTGCAGGTGCTGGGTTCCAGAAGCTTCTCCATTGTTCTCCACGGAACAGAGCAACCCCAGTTTTTCCTTTTTAAAAAAGCAGGAAAATGTGAATTTCGAGTTCCGGTTTTACTCAATGAACCTCGATTTCTTATGTATGAAAGCAAGGGAGAACACGTCCCCTGCAGAATGCTTGTGAGGACCGCACTCCCCGGCCTCCAGGAAAGGAGCAGCCGTGGTCATGACGCGCGCATCTAACCGGGCATCGCGGCTTCTGCTGGTGCTGTCACCATGCCGTATGCACTGCATATATTTCTTCTGACTTGTAGTCAATAAGGGAAAATGAATTGACATGGGACACCTCCCTTTGCTTCAGCCATGCAGAAATGATGGATAAAATAGAACGAGAATTGTAAATCTGTGCAGAACCTGAAAGCAGGGAAAACATCGATGCCAGAAGTAGATGGGGCTCAAAACCACAATGGAGAATGTGAGTTCCACGCTGCAAGGAGGGTGGGGACAGCTGGCATAGAGTTCCCACGGCATTGGTCTCTGAGGAAGGCTGTCACTTCCGTGAATGGAACAACCAAGTGGGTCCCTGTGCCAGGCTGTGGGTTCCTGATTTTGGAATGACGACCAGGTGATGCATGGAGCCCATATTTCTACCGCAGGAGCTCTGGGGTGGGAAGTCTGGGTTGGGTCTGGGAAAAACGTGTCCGGAGTGGGCAGAAGCCGCTCGTGTCCACCAGACACGAATGCCAAACCACCGCGCAGGGGCACCTCCACCGTCTGGGATGCTCAGGACGCCCACGGAAAACAGTTCTCAGGGAAGACGTACTTAGAATAAAAATACAGGGGACACACAGCACAGCAGCGAATTTGCATTCCAGAGCCACCGATGATAGAGCCGTCTGAGGATTTAAAAATAAGCACGCTTCGGTTTTTCAGCAGGCTTAGTTTCTCAGGACCACATTGGCAAAAGCAGAACATTGCAAAGAGGGGGGACAGGTAGTGTTAGAAAAAGCAGCAGAGGGAAGTTCTAAAAGGTAAAATATAATCATCGAAAGAAAAACAGAGGTTTTTATAGCCTCCGTTCCCATTGCTAAGGCAATTGTCTCAGGCATACCCACAGTTTGCTGTTTCCAGACTTTGGAAATGGAGGAAAAGGTAGGACAGAGCTTGCACCTGTTATCTCTATCGTGAGACTGTAATCTGTTTCAGGGAGATGGGTCTTAGAAGTGAAAACAGCATGGAGCCTTTCTGCAGAGCTCGGTCCAGCCAGGCACGGGGCTGAGCCTTTGACGAGCGTCGGCTCGTTTAGTTCTGCCGACGGTCCTTCCGAGGAGGTCAGCTCTTGCCTGGGCGACGGGTGCGGAAACTGAGACTCGGGGAGGAGACTGCGTGGGTCCGTCACTTGGGACTGGCGGAGCGGGGCTGCAGCCTGGGTCAGAGGAGTGCGGGGCGGGTCATGGGACCCCCGCACTGTCAGCCCTGCCGAGAGACCTCCTGCTTGGGAAGCACAAAGGCGCCAGCCACACAGGCGGCTCGCGCTCTGACCGTGACCGCGTCTTACGTCCCCAGCTGGGTCAGTCTGCCGACAGTGAGAAGATCAGTTCCCTCCATGACCGACTCGGTAACATTAAACTGTTTCGTGCAGGTTTAGTCATTTATTTATTGGCGTACTTTTGTTTTGCTAAGTCTTTGGCCGTGTACCTGCCTCCGCCTGTGAGCCCTTGTGCTCGACAAAGCCAACCCTCTCCACGCATCCCTTTTGGGTGGTATCACTGACTTTCAGTGAAAAGCTTGGGTCCCTAAGGGCGGACCCTGGGACACAGTTCACGCCTGGCAACAGCTGCTGGTGGTCACCTGATGCTCCAAGGACCCCCTGACTTGTTTGTCGGAGGACCCAGTGACATGCCTGTGAGGTGGCATCCATTATGCAGATTGATTATACTTCAGGGAGTGGATCAGGGATTCAGGAGGCATAACAATTGATTGAGTTAATTGTAATTAATGACTCAGGAGCTCTTTAAGAATTCAAGTTTAATTAAAAAAGACACCTATAAGGATACAAAACAGGTCCAACCATCTTTAAATGCTTCTTGTTTAATACATATTTATCAGAAGTCGTCTTTTTGGACGTGCTTTTGGAAAGGTAAGTGAAAGAATGTTCCTCAAGTATCTCTAAGGACGCTCCCCTCCCCACCAAAGGGAGAAGATGGGGTAGGACTTGCGGATACGCACGGAATGTTACGAAGGATGTTGTAGCTTAAGCGAGCTGGGAATCGGGTGACTGGTCATCCGACAAATTGCTTTGAGTTGGGCGGCTTTAGGTAGAGTGGTGGCTTCTCTCCCTGGGCACGCTGGACATCTTATTTCAACAAAGGAAAGAGGTCATTTACGTCCAGAGGAAGGTGGAAGAAGCCTAGACGTTTCTAGTGAGAAGCGTGCTAAAAATCTAAGGTGAGAGGTCTCTACCACTGTGGCCACGGGGGTTCCAAGGCAGCCAAAAACCATCCGGAGACGCGTCCGCGTCCCGCCCTCGAGTCTGCACAGGCTCTGTGACGCTCGCTGGGAGAATAAGGCAGTCCTTGAAGCCTGCTAACGTCCGTTCCTCTCTGCAAGCGTTGCCTTTTACGCCAGGCGCCAGGTTGTGAGGAAGCCCGGCCAGCCCCGTGGGGTCCCTGAGCCCAGGCCTCTCGCTGCACAGACTCACCAGTGGGGCCACAGAGCCGCCTCGGAAGTGCTCCCTCCAGCCTCTACCAAGCTGCCCTGTCTGAGCACGTGCAACAGAGCAAAGGCTCATGGCTGGCGGGCGGTGCCCAAATTACGGATTTGTAAGCAAGGAGAAAGTGGTTTCGGCCTCTGAGTCTCACGGTTAAGTAAATAGATAATAGCAACAGGTAGAAGTAAACCGGAAAAGCAGGGAAATGAGGCACGCAGGGAGCTCCTTTCTTGTCCAAACACATACAAACGTGCTAAAATATAAGTAAATAGTTGCTATTTACTTTTTTAATAAATAAAACACCCTTTTTAAAAAGTCTGAGGATGGGGGCGCCTGGGTGGCGCAGTCGGTTAAGCGTCCGACTTCAGCCAGGTCACGATCTCGCGGTCCGTGAGTTCGAGCCCCGCGTCAGGCTCTGGGCTGATGGCTCGGAGCCTGGAGCCTGTTTCCAATTCTGTGTCTCCCTCTCTCTCTGACCCTCCCCCGTTCATGCTCTGTCTCTCTCTGTCCCCAAAAAAATAAATAAAAAACGTTGAAAAAAAAAAAAAGTCTGAGGATGTAACAGCCGCTGATGCCCGGGGAGCTGGGGTTTTCACACCTCTTTTGGGTCTGGAGTGAAGGCTTCAGGATCTGGCATTTAAAAGGGATCCAGCCTGGGCTCGCTGCAAAAAGCTTAGGGCAGCGGAGGATCTCCTGGTTTAGGAGAGGAAATACAACAACCCGCAGGCGGAAAGACCAGGAACAGCCGCCTTAGGTGGAAACTCGCGTCCCAGGAGTGACAGCCCCTCGCCAGGCTGTGCTGGAGTCTGGATCCACACAGCACCAAGGTGCAAACCCCTGCGATGGTGGCTTGGGGTCCAGACCAAAACAATCTGGAACAGCGAACCCATGATGCGCTCCTAAAATACTGTCCAGATTCCAGGAACCAGCAGAACCACAGAGGGTGAGAACCGACGGAGGACAAGCTGCTTGGACAACGTTCAGAGCACAGAGAAAACCACCACGGTGAGGGGCAGCCGGCCGTGACCATGGGAGAATTCACCCCTGAGGAACTGGACATGATAGAACATCCTAACAGGGCTTTCGCATAAGCACGGTCATAAAATGGTCAAAGGACAAAGAGACGAATTCATAGAATGACAAGAGGGCGTTACTAAAAACAAAAGGACGTCACAAAAGATTTAAAAAAATGGTTGGGATTGTAGCATTGGAAAATCTAGACAAATAATAAACTTTACAAAATCTCTCAATAGGTATTTCACACGAAAGGTGTCCCAGGTCCTTAGAGAGAGAGCGTGGGCGCCGGAAGGTTCGCGTGACCACAGCAGACCCAGAACGCAGCTCCGAGGGGAGATGGGGACATGAGCTCCGCCTCAGCAGCCACGCCTCACGTGTCCTTGACATCCCAGAGCCACGTGTATACATGGGTCCCTCTACCCTTGCCACATGCTAACACTCTCCTCTTGCGTTTCTTTTGTGTTGTGGCCTGCGAGGGTTTTCTGTCTGGAGTTTGTCTTACAAAATATTTTTTCTTGTTGGGATTTATTCTTTATATATTTTTGGAGCAGGGAGGGAGTCTTCAGCTCAATTTGTCCCTTTTTGGCCCAGATTCCTAGCAGAAACACTCTGGGCTGCAACTGTCCAATACAGAAGCCATGAATTTAAATGAATCAGAAGGAAACAAAAAACAAAAAAAAATCAGCTTCTCAGTTGCTGCCACTGCAGGTATGCACTGGCCACGCATGGCAAGTGGCTCTCGTCCTGGACAGTGCCGACACAGGACAGCCCATCGCTGCGGAAATTCTGTTGGGGCCACCGAACGTCCAGGAAGACCAAAAAGGGAAATCGCAAGATGGGTTGTGGACTTCCCCTGAAGGAAGCTTCTGGAACGGGGCGGTGGACTCCCTGCCACCGTTTGGGAGGTGTGCCCTGCCGGGGGCTGCGGGGAGACCCTTGCTCGGGTCGGAAACACAAGGGAGGTGGGTGGCACACACTCTTGGAACCTCCAAGTCCCCAGCAGTGGCAGAGGACGGAGGGGGGAGAAGAGAGAGGGAATTTGGAGCAGCCGTGGGGCCCTCCTCTCCTCCCGGTGAGTGGGAAATTCTGCATCTGCAGGATCTGGGCACTGGGAGCTCCGGGAGCCGTTTCCAGATGTTGCTAAATTACCCCACAACCCACAGTGCCAGACTGCAACAGCACGGAGTCATTTATATGCACACAGATTTCGACATGAACTGCACTTCAAAATTAAGTAGAAACAGAGAGCTACAACGGCTCCTGGGGGTTCGGAGAAAGATCTGGGGCTGAGCACACCGTCAGCCGGGCAGAAGCCACTGGCCGGAGCGGTTTGCCATTACGACGCGGAGGAGACGCAGCGTCTCAGGGAGGCTGTCCCCCACGCCAGGCCAGGCGTTGGCGAGGACGGGGCGCTCCTGGAGGTGGCAGGGGAGCAGAGCAAGGCTGGGGCACAGCGCGTCCTTGCTCAAGGAGGCTCGAAAGTGCAGTCCTCAATTGGTCGAGAAGCGTGGAGAATCAGTCAACGTGGCAAGCAGGGTAGCCGGGCGAATTCCTTTCTCATTTTGAATCACTCGAGTTCCTGGTAAATTGCAGAGCGAGGCCCGAGGGCCCTGTTCATCTAAAGCCGAGTGACAGAGCTCTGGGCAGGGACAGGGGAGTTCCGGGAAGGGCCTGGAGGAGCGCGGGGG
This sequence comes from Panthera onca, assembly GCF_046562875.1. NCBI lineage: Eukaryota > Metazoa > Chordata > Mammalia > Carnivora > Felidae > Panthera > Panthera onca. The sequence continues at coordinate 138,875,942 of NC_138345.1, forward strand.
GAGCGTAGAAGGCCACGGGGCGGGGGGGCGCCAAGGGGACGCTCCTGCTGGAATCCACGTGGTTCACTCGTTCACTTCTGCCTGGCGCAGAGTTGTGGGGTTTCAGAGACGTCCAGGACCTCTGGCCTCTCCTCGTGGGGTGCACCGTCCGGTGGGGTGCGCGGGAACTAGAGAGCAGGGGGGGAATCTGTGCTGGGACAGCGTGCAGGTGGGCGAGGAGCCGGGTTCTCACACGGGGAAGCCCGTGACGTGGGGCGCGCAGCGTGTTTTGGTTTTGTGCGGCCCGGGTGGCAAGAGGCCGTGCTCCCTCTGGAAGCCGAGTTGAAGGGTCCTCCCTGGCCGCTCCCTGCCGCTGGCGTTCGCCGGCTCCTGGGCCCACGGGTCTCCGCCGCCACCGTCCCGCGGCTGTCTCCTCCCTCGCGTCCCCCTCCAGGTCTCCCAGGACGCGGGCTGTGCTAAGAGCTCCCCTGTTGGGGAACAGGCCCCGTCCCCAGTGGTTACATCGCAAAGGCCCTATTTCCAAATAAGGTCACCTTCGGGGGTCCTGGGGGCTTAGGATTTCAACGTATCTTCTGGGGAGGGACACCAGTGAACCCAGGACGGAGGAACAAGAGGGACTTGAGCAGTTCTAGGTGTTTCCCAAATTTGAAACCGGGGAGTCTGCCTTCGCGAACCACGCTGGACGCCCACAGCCCCTCGGTGCAGCTGGGCCCCCCGGTATCGTCCGCCTGCCCTTTCCTTGTCTGCCCCGCTGCCGGCTGCAAACATGCCTCGTCCCCTCCCTGTCCCGGCCAGAGGGACCTGTCTAGAATGCACAGTTGTGCTGCTCAGAATTCTTAAGGGGCCTTATCGCTAATACCCAGACACCTTCGGTGACACGCAGGGGCTCCGCACAGCTGGCTTCCGGCTGATCCATCCAGCACCACGGTTGTGCAAAAACAGCAGACACTCGCGGCACCCCGTATCTCGCCCCCAGGCGCCCTGCAGCGCACGCGTGATCTCTAGATCCCGAAGACAAGCTCGGCAGGTGCGTGGTCACGCCCACCCCGCACTGCGCCCCAGACGTCGTACAGCGCATGCGTGCTCTCACGTTCCGGCAGGACCGGCTTGGCGGGGGCGTGGTTACGCCCACTTGCAGGAGGAAACAGAAGCGGAGAGTTTTATGTAGTGTGTTGAACGAAAATAAGACTTGTGTGGGACACATGGCTCGTAACTCAAGGACTCCGGGTGCAAACCCGGGCGCACGTGCTCTTCACGCCTGGTCTTTGCAAGCTGAGCCCTGAAATCATAACGTCTCCAAATACTAACCATTTGTACTTGCTGCGCGGGCAAGGCTCCCCCGGGTCCGCTTGCGGCTCCTCGGCTCTAGATCTCGCTGTCCGAGCTTGCCCACCTGCGTACCCTTCGGGGCTCCACTGGGAAGTTCCACCGTCAGGCGGGCAAGATCCAGGGCCCCCCACCTCCCTCGTTTCCTACATGATGCTTCTCTTCCTTTTTCCTTTCTGACCTCAGGTGCAGAGTCACATTTTCTACTTCGTGACATGAAATAGGGGGACTCTTCCTTTCTAGGAAGAAAGAAAAGAGAGAAAAAGGAAGGAAGGAAGAAAAGAAAAAGAAAAAGGAAGGAAGAAAGAAAGAAAGGAAGAAAGAAGAGGAAGAAGGAAGGAAGGGAAAGAAAGAAAGAAAGAGGAAGGAAGGAAAGAAGAGAGGGAGAAGGAAGGAAGGGAAAGAACAAAAGGGAAAGAAAGAGGAAGGAAGAAAGAAAGAAAGAGGAAGAAGGAAGGAAGGAAAAGAAAGAAAGAGAACAAAAGAACAAAGAAGGCAAGAAAGAAGGAAAGAGAAAGAAAGAAAGAAAGAGAAAGAGAAAGAAAGAAAAATAGGTGTGCCTAGGTGGCTCAGGCAGTCGCGCATCTGACGCTTGATTTTGGGTCAGGTCACAATCCCAGTGTCCTGGGATCAAGCCCTGCGCTGGGCTCTGCGAGGAGCGTGGAACCTGCTTGAGACTCTCTCCCTCCCTCTTCCCCTCTTCACCACTCATGCATGCTCGCTTGCTCTCTCTCTCTCTCTCTCTTTCAAATAATAATAAAAAGAATAAAAAATAAAAAGATTTAATACTTTTATCGGGTATTTAAATATATACTCGTTCATGAGACTGTTTAAAAGTTTGCAACCAACTGGATTAATTTTCTTAATAACTGTTACCGTACTGAACGTAACCATTAAGAAACGTTTTAACCTGGATTTTGTTTTCTGTTTGCTATCTGTAATTGCCACCAAAACATAACCCCATGTATTGTTTTCACTTCAGCACGACGGCCATTTAAATCATAGAATTTTTGTTCTGGAATAACCTCAATTATCATCTTAGAATTAGGATTTGTTTTTATTGAATTGAATAATAAATATATACAAGAGACGCAGGGAATCTGTGAGGAGCATATGGAAAACAAATGCTACTTGAATAGGTGATCGGGGAGTTCTGATGTCATTTGTCACCTGCTCCCTCTTCCTTTCTCTGTAGTGGGTGTAACCATTATTTTGAATTAGGGGTTAGTCATCCCTTTGTTGGTTCTTTACTATATAAATAATGTTTGGTGTCGTTCTGCATGCTTTGGGAAGGTATCAGGTGGACGCGTGCTGTGTGGACGGTGTTTTTCCTACTCGACACTGTAGGAGCTGGAGAAGCTTGGTGCCAATGTAGGCTGGGAGGAAGACAGGGGGACCAGCACCCCATCTCTCTTCTACTCACTGACCTCCTGCCGGGACCCCCACTGGCTGAGCCCAGCTGGCGTCCCTCGGGCAGGGAGCCCCAGGGGGACACACCCTGGCAGGCATAGACGTGGCCAGCAGCCACACAGAGCAGGGCACAGATGACTAGAGACGGTTGTGCGAGTGGAAAGGAAACAGGAATCAGCAGCACGCAAGTCTTCGGCTCCACCAGACGGAGCCAAGTGGTCGCTCAGAGTGGTCGTGCCCCGTGGATGCGAAGTGGCTCTCAAGAGGCTGTCGCTCACCATCATGATTCTTGGAGAGGTGAGCACCGTGCCGTGGCTGTGGGCCACGCGTGCGTCCTCCTCCCTACAGCGCCCGTCGCGCCTGGGCCCACAGTTCTCTCGTTCTGGTCTCTGAGTGCTGACGGCTGATCCATTCACCCCAGACTCTGTACTGAGCGCCTTCTAGGTGACTCCAAGTCCAGCTGTAGGTCTGGGAGATGTGGCAATGAGCAGAGGTGACAATAACCACGGCCCTGTGGCACTTACGTTCTCCTAGAGGGAGGCAGACAAGGATTCTGTACCCAGTACGTGAGGAAATGAAGGGTTGTAATTATATCACAAGTGTTATAATTATATATTATATAATTGCCTCATAATTATATTAGAAGTGTCATTGAGAAAAACAGAAGGACGGGCACAGGCAGGTGGGGCACTTGCTAGGACTGCTGTCCAGGAAGTGTCACCGAGATCAGACGTTGGGAGCAGGTGCCTCTTCCTGGTGGACAGAGGGGCTCCCCCCACCCGGCCGGCCCCCACCTCGCTCAGTGTCCCGACTCACATCCCCATGCTGCGTTCTCTCCTTGCTTCCTCTCACTCCAGTTCTGCCATTGACCAGTGTCACCCGAGCTTGGCAGATCTCGTCTACTGTGTGTTTACTTTCTCTTCATTAATTTCATGTCTTCTCAAAAATTGTTGTCTTTCTCCTATTTTCTTTGATGTCGTCGGTGGTCCTTTTTCTAACTTCAAATGGATGCTCGTCCCATGAATCTCCAGCCTCTCTTCTAACACGAGCGAGTGAGGCTGTGCATTTCCTCTCATGCACTGATTTGGCTGCATCCCACCCGTCTTGAAATTGCGTGTTTTAAAATTTATAATGCCCATTATACTCGTTTCCTCTTGTCCGTGAGTAATTTACAAGTGTGCTTTCAGTAGGTTTTATTTTCTCAAATGTAGGTTGCCTCTCTAATGCTTTTGCTATTTCTAACGTAATGAATTTTTATCTGAAAGCTTGGTCTGTACGATCGCAAACCTCTGAAACCTGCTAGGACTGCCTTCTGCTCCGACACCTGCTCGTTGTTGTGGATGGTTCCACGTGTGCCTGGCAGTAACGTGTGTTCTCCAGTTGTTTTCATTTTTACGTTAGAACAAGCGCATCAGTCGTGTATCCAAATATTTAGTATATTTACTGGTTTTTATCTGTTTCATCTAGCAATTAGCTGCATTAGATACAACAATTTCCTTCTCTGACAGAATACACTTCTGTCAATATTGGAATCAGGTCATTAGGTTGATCCCTACTTAGAACTGTTGTATAGCCTGGCACATTTAATTTTTGTCATTTTACAGTGATCTCTGTTATCTCTATACATTTTGCCTTAAATTCTAAATTTTTGAATAATACCCATGTAATATATGTATGTATGCAATATACACATGCATGTAATATATGTGTGTATTATACATGCATGTAATGTATGCTTGCAAGGAATATACATAGGCGTATAATGTGCGCATGCATTTAATACATGTATGTATGCATGCGACATATGTATGTAATATATGGACGCATGTAATGTGTGTATTGTAATATACATGTGTATACAATATATATATATATGCATGTAATATATGTATGTACCTACATATATAGTCTGTATTCCAGTTTTCTTTTGATTAATATCTAGCTGATACTTTCCCATGCTTTTCTCTGATCTTTTCTGCATTCTGAAGGTTTACAAGGTTTCTGGTAAACAGTACATTGGGTATTGATCCATTATTTAAAATCCAGTTCAGCCATCTTTGTCTTCTAGATAATGAGCTTGGACTGTTTATATTTATTGTGATTTCTCATTGATCTTGGTTCTTTTCCATTTTTTTCCCTTTCTGCTTCTCCTACCTTCTCTGTTTCCCTCCCAGCGTATCGATTGCATTGGTTTTATTCAGTCCACTTTTCCCACTGCTACTTCAGAGGTATTGCACTCTTATTGATTTGTTTTGGTTGTTACCCTAGAAACCCTTACATGTGTATCTGGCGAAGCACAACAGAGGTCACATATTTGCCCTCCTGTCACACAGAGTCTTGAAATACATTAGCTCCCAGAATTCTCTTCTCTACTTGAGTGCCGTTTGGTCCATGTTAACAATTTTTAAATGTTACGTATTTTTAAAGTCCCCCGAGTTGGGTCCTCTTGGTGCCTTTTCTGTTTGGGTTTATCTGCATATTTCCAAGTCTGGTCCTCACCATACTTTCTGGTATCTCCCAGTGTCTTCTGGACGTGTTTTTACTTCTGATGAAAGCAGATTTTTTTTTTTTACAATGTTCTGTTGTAAGGTCAACTGATAACAAATCACCCTGAGTTACTTTATATCTGAAAATGCCTTTATTTTGCCTTCATTGTCCAACTAGAAGTTTTCTGAGTACTTGGCTCTTTTCTTTTCCCTGAAACACACTGAAGACATCATTGCCCTTTTTCTGGGTGTCCTCCTGTTGTTGAGAAATCAGCCCTTCGTGTGACTGTTGTCACTTTGTAGGTAATACTTGTTTTCTTTCTTGCTGCTTTAAATATTTTCTCTTTGTCTGATGTTCACCTTGCTGGTTTTGTAGTTCAACTATGATGCATGTGATTGTGAATGTCTTTTAAAGGAATGCATTCTCATTGTGCTCTGTTAGACTGCCTGGTTCTGAGGACTGGTCCTTTTCGTCTGTTTCTGAAGATTCTTCTCCAACATCGCCTGCATCAACTCCTTGTAGAATTCCCATGAACTGTGCCCTGTTCACGCTCTTTCCTTCTTAACCCGTGTTTTACATCTGGCACGCCAGCCTGTGTCTGTGCTACGCCGATCTTCCAGTTCAGTAATTGTTTCGTCAGCTGTGTGCAATCTTCTAGAACCTGTCCACTGAGTTTTTTATTTCAATTACCACATCTTTTATTTTTTTTTCATTTCTAGGACTTCTGCTTATTTTCCAAAGCCGCACTGTTCTTTGCCATGGTCTCTTGAACTGTATGCATATTTTAAAGTGTTACTTCTTAAAGCATATTTCACATGCTTGCTTTTTTTATTCCAGCTTATGTAAATATGCCAAGTGGTGTCTTTGCGGCACTGTGATACTATTTCTGCTAGCTCTCATGTATGCCACCTGCCTCTTTGTTTGTTTTGTGATTTTTGACCAAGGCTCATCTTTCTCATCACTTTCTGTGTGGGAATTACGTGAAAGTACATTCTGTTGAAGAGAATTTGTATTCGGTTCTGTTTGGGAGTTTGGGTTGTTACCAGCTCGGGATAGGATATATATATATTTTTCTTTTTCACATAGTTAGTGTGAATTCAGGCTGCAGAACCACATGGGGACTTGCTTGGGGTTCCAAATGATCAGGGCAGAATTTTATTTTCCATCCATTCAGCACCATATTTGAGCCAACGCAGGATTTTTACTGTGTTTTTCTGAGGTCTTTCTGGGTCACCATCATATGGAGGAACAATCCTTGGAAGCCCAGCTTTGTATGGGGCTCCCTCATGGGACACCCTCCCGAGGGCTGGCCTCCCCTTGTCCCCAGAACGCCACGCCTGTGCAGCCGTCACACTGGGACGTCGTGACCTCTGGTGGTTAGCAGACGTCCCTGGGCTCAACGCTGGCTCTGGCAATCCTGTTTCACACGTTGTTTGGTCTCTGAGGGATTGTTCTTTCTTGCCCACTCAGCAAGGCATTTCTAAAGCGATTTTTGGAGTAATATCTTATTGGGCGTGTTTAGCTGTTATGAGAACGGTTGTTCACTTTATATATTTGTTATAATTGTGTTTTCCTTCTCTCGTTTTATTGCTGGGCGTCTCGGCCCTTCTCTGTCTCCACCCCCATTCTGGCTCGGTGCCTCATTGGCACGAGTTTGGTGGGTGTCTCGGCACATGGAGAAATCTTTGCAAGACACTTAGTGTGTCAGGATGACTTTAACTGTGCAGAGGTGGGCACGGTGCTACCCGGCCACCCCCGCTGACGACGTGCTTTCAAGACTTGTCCGTGCGGACGCACCCCTGGTCCATCTCTTCTCATCGTTGGACGTGGTTCCACCAGGCACAGGCCCCTCACGCTGCTCATCCACCACAACGGTGGCACTTGTGTGGGACCGTGAAAGGCTCCTGTGGGCATTTTCAGCCCGTGCTTTTCAGGCAGGGTGGAAATTGGTTTCGGCGGGGGGGGGGGGGGGGGGGGGGGTCAGGGCTCGGATATGGGGACACTTGACTCAGTTTCATTGAATTAAGTTTGCTAATTGCTGGTTGAGCTTCTGGGTAGCCGAATAAGCCAGCAAGTCTGAGCCAGAGGTGGCTTCCTCTGCTTCCTGAATGCCCACGGGTCGTCTTTGCCTTTCTGCTGCACAGCCAAGTGCTCTCTGCCCCCTGCAGTCCTCGCAGGTCCCCCACATGGAGACAGGTGCCCTCCTCCATTCTTCTCCATTTGCCTTCGCGGACTGCCGCTCTCGGAGCGCACGGAAGTCACTTCTGTCTACACCGGCAGAACAAAGCCTGATGGGTTGATGGGTCCAGTCGGGCCCACTGTGTGTGAAGGTGCGGTGTGCAGGGCTGGGGGGGGGGGGGGACGGGGCCTGCCTTAGCAGCTCCTGTTGGGTTGGGCCACACCCCAAGTCTCGGCTCTCGATAGGAGGGGTTATTTCACGTTCTGTGTTGGCTGTGGGTTGTCTGTGGCTCTGCTTCATGTATCCTCGTTATTTTGGGAACCGGTTAGAAGGAGGAGCTATTAATTTGGATTTCCCATTCTTAAAACTGAAGGAAAGAGCGGCAGCGCTGAGGAAAACACACCGTGCCTTTCGAGCTTCCTGCATGCACTTGATTGGCTGAAGCAAGTCACGTGGTCTGTGGCACGGGGCGGGGGAGGGGGAAGATCAACCCCACAAGGGACCCACTGAAGGCCACATGGTCGCAGGGAGGGCAGAGAATACTCGGAAAACATGGCGCAGCCCCAGGGCCCACAGAGTCTCTGGAAGAGCCATATCCAGGGCACTTTGGAGCCCGAGCCCCCTTGTGGCGGGAGCCTCCCGATGGACCCTCCTCCAGAGTAAGGACTTTTCTGCACATGGACAGGAGCTGTATCTCGGTGGAGACCGTTGGGCACGGGCAGCTGGAGGAGATTCTGGGACAGTCCTCCAGATGAACAGAACCGGTCGAATGTATGTGTGTAGGTATAGATACGCCTAGGTTGCGTGTTCTTGCAGATTTTCTTAGAGAGAGAGTTGGAGGGCAGGGGAGATTTATTCCAAGGATCTGGCGAGCGTGATTACGGAGGCTGGTGGCTCCAAATCCAGGGAAGAGCTAATACTGCCGTCCAGGCCCGGAGGCTGCCTGCTGGCAGGGTTCCTTCTTGTTTGGGGGAGGTCATTCTTTGTCGTATGTAGCCCTTCAGCTGATGGGGTGAAGCCCGCCGTGTGATGGGGGGCCATGTGGGTCGTCTGCTCTGCTCAGCGTCCACCAATTCAAATGTTAACTTCAGGCAAACCTACCCTCAGACACCTCTTAATGTTTGATCGAGTACCTGGCTGAGCCCTGATGGCACACACACAATTACCCGTCACACTCACGGATGCCGAGAAGGGTTGCTTGGGGGTGGGAAGCACTCTTCGTGACCAGGGGATGCTCAGAACCAGCGTGCCGCCCTGACTCCATCCGTGCCTAGCAGGGAGTGCCTGGGGCACATCCGACTCTCTCGCAGTCACTTGTGTTCTTGGTCTGCCCTCTCTGTGGGCTGAGGTCCCCCAGAGGGCAGAGTCCTCTCCGGAGGACCCCGCACGGGCTTGCGCCAGGTCTGAATCGGCATATTTTATTCAGTGCACTTGCAAGTTTTCTTAGAATAGACTCTGGCCTTCCAGCTGCCAAGCGAGCCTGTCACCCCCTCTCCCCGCCCGATGCATCGTCCAGGCCTGTGCTGAGCACACAGCCTGTGCACGATGTCCAGCCGGGCCCTGTGACGGAGGCAGGCGTTCCCGGAAGGGCCCAGGTGCTGGAGAGGATGAAGGCAGAGCCCAGGTCTCCCTGTTGGAGGTGTTCTGGCCCTCACCTGCCTCGGAACAGCCCTGCTCCTCCTCCCTCCCTCCCCTGCACAGGGCCGGCTTTGTGATGCAGCAGGAACTGCCGTCCTGGGGGAGCCCGGGTGAGGAGGAAGGAGCCACCCCTCCCTCTCTTTGCCCCTTGGCACCCGTTTCGCTTGATGGGAGACAGGTGGGAGGGAGCGTGTGGGTTTCTAATCAGAGTGGCTTTCTTTGCTCGGGGCCACCCCACACCTGCTCCCCACGCGTACAGTGAGGAGTGGAGGAGCCTCCGTGCTCCTGCCGGCATCCAAGGTGCTCCCGGGTCAGCCATGTGCTGCTCCGGGTCTCTGGCCTGCTGAGCGTTCCTGCTTCACCCGGTCTAGCTCAGACTCTTCCCTGGGCCTGGGAAATCCTATTCACGATTCATGAGTAAATCCAGTCTCCTCCAGGAAGCCTCCTGTGACTGCCCAGGCTGGACCGAGCTTCCTCCTCTGAACCCCAGGGACAGCCTGTCCTTCCTCAGTGGTAGCTGGCCGTGCCGTGTCTCCAGTCTACCTGTGTCCCCCACTGCAGGGTTCTGGAGGGCGGGAACTGTGTCTGTGTTCATTCCCAGGGCCCGGTGGGGATGTCACAGCCTGTTCCCAAGGGCAGGAGGTGAGCTGCCAAAGCCACCGCCTCCCTCACGATGTCGGCCCCTCCGTCTGAAGACCAGCCTCCGGGGGGTGCGAACAGCTCTGGAGTCCCGGGGAGCAGGGCACCTCCCCAGGGCCATGAGCCCACAGTGAGCACACAGCGTTGCCGGCTGGGCCGTCCGCACCGTGGCTGCGGGGCCTTGGGAAGATATTTATTCGTCTCATAACCGCAGAAACGGAGTCCCGTTTTCTCACTTACATTTATGAGTAAAATGTCTTCTTAGGTTGTTCAAAAAAAAGCAAGTTTTAGACCATTAACTTTTTTATTTTACCTTTTATTGGAGTTTAAATAACAAGGTGAGTGTAGAGTGTGGTGCGGGGTGATTATGAAGCCGTAAAGGCGTTTAGAGAGCTCGCGGGGCAAGCAGCAAGACCGAGTGCCAGGAGGAAGAAAAATCAGCTGCAGTGACTCAAAGCACAGCATTTATCGAACCTCTCCCCCTAATGGAGTGACTTGTAAAAACGAGGGGATCGGCGTAAGGAACGTGCATGTTGGCCCGCAGCCGCGGGGCCGGGGGCCGTGAGTGGTTCTGGAGGACGGAGCCGGCATTCCGTGGCAGGCGCCCCATTTCTTCCGGAGGGTGCAGGACGGAGATGCTTCCTGGGCAGCCGGCGGGGGGGTGGGCGCTGGCTGGTGTCGGGAATCTGGGATTTCAGTCCCAGCTTGCCAGCTGCTCACCGGGCCATTTGGGGCAGATCCCCCAACGTCTCCGTGTGATGAGAGTAAGAACCAAAGCCTGTCGCACGGGTGTGTTGTGACACGTCAGTGGGACAATGAAGGTAAAATTGTCTTGACAGTGAAAAAAAATCATACAAATGTCAACTATCACTTACAATACCTTTCTATCACTTTCCTTATCAATACTAACATCTTTTGAATAAGAAGATGGAAATGCTAGAATCCAGGGCATCTAGATTAAAGATAGAGGATCTTGAGTGTTTCCTGTTTTGTCTGCCTTCCCCCTCGTTTGAGAAAGCCTGCAGCTGGAAATCTTTATGATGATAACACCTGCGCCGATGTCCTGCCACCTGCAATCAGCCTAGGTTCCCCGCGGCCTTGGTGCAGAGCTGTCTTTCCCTCTGCACCGTGTAGGCTCTATGCACCTCTATGGCTCGTCTCCTTTGCACATGCTGATGACAGTCCTGGGCAGGATGTCACCACTTGAATGGTGAATTTGGTCCAAGATGTTGGAGTGCCTAGATCCACGTGGGACTGTGCAGAGCAGTTTAAGGATTCTGTGTGTCATGCGAGGCCAAGAGCTACTCAAAGGGAGGAAGAGGTCTGGGTGACGTGTCTGAAAAGGAAACATCAAAACTCCAGTGTTCGTTATGTCCGGGGAGGTATTGCGATCACAGGAGGGAGGGCTGTGTTGGGGGGGTGATGGGGGAGAATATCCTGGGAGGTGAGACCCCCGTGTGCAGGTGCTGAGAAAGGGAGGATGTGCGGGGGTGGGGGTAGGACGACAGCAGGAGGGAAGTGGGTTCTCGACCACACGTTTTACACCAATGTGGAGACACATCCCTCCATGCCACAGCTCTGTGCTAAACCCCGAGAAGTACAAGAAATCAACATCTTGGGCACCTGGTCTGTTGCGGTCCATTACATGGAAGTTTTTAGCATGCATTCATTCGTTTAACAGATATTTGCTGGATCCTTCCTCTGCCTGGTCACCTGGCCAACAGGATGCGAAGACGAATAACACATGGATGGTAATAGTCTCGATAGCATAGGATAAATGCTCTAAGCCAGTGACAAGAGGGGGCTACTGACGTAGGCACACAGGGAGGAACTGACTCACTCGACACTTGTTGAGTACCTGCTGTGTGCTAGACATCGGAGCTGGGCAATGGAGAGAACACACATCCCTGCCCTCGTGAGGTTTACAGTCCAGTAAAGGGGTAAAATCTCTAGAAGGAGGTTGAGGTATATTGAGGAGAAGGCTAAAGAGAGGATGCGGGGCAGGAGTCGAGTGACTCTTGGGGTCAGCCTCTCTGCAAAGTGGTCTGTGAGTAAAGACTTCAAGGAAGTAAGAGAGTAAGGCCGGGGGATATTTGGGGGGAGAGGTATTCCAGGCAGAGGGAGCAGCAAGTGCAAAGGTCCTGAGGTGGCAATGTGCCTGTGGGTTTGAGACACACCAGGGAGGTCAGTGTGACTGGGCTGAGTGAGGGAGGGGGAAAGGACGAGGAGCTGAGGTTGCAGAGGTGGTGAAGGGCCAGGTCACACAGGGCATTTTGAGGCCAGGCAAGGAGTTCAAGGTTCATACCAAGTGCTTTTGAAGCCATCATTGTCTTTGAGCTTCAGGATGATGTCATAAAACCTAACCTTTTTAAAGGAACACTCTGATTATGGAGAGAAATGAATTAAAGTGTACCTGCCAGCAAGGCATTGCAAAAATACCAGCAAGAGCTGGTTGTGGCTTGGGCCCGAGTGACAGTAGTGGGAGAGTGGGGAGCAGTGGATGGCTTCTTGATGTTTTGTGTTGACGTTAGGGTCAACAGGATTGGGTGATGGATTCAATACGGAGTCTGGAAGGAGAGGAGTAAAGGATACGTTTAAGTGTTTTATCATGACGGACTGGGAGGATGGAGTGACCACTTATTGAGGTGGGAGAACCCACTAAAGAAGCAGAGTTGGGGGATTTGGACAAGCTACACTGGGCATGCCAAATGATGGTGTTGCAAGTGGGCAGCTGGGCACACAAAGCCACACAAACGAATTTGGACACATGGGCATGTAGATGGGAGGTAAAGCCGCAGGACTAGATGAGATTACCCGAGTACTGAGGGTAGACAGAGAAACAGAAGACAGAAACCTGGGCATTCTAGCACCGAGAGTTCAGAGGGTTGTGGGGAAGCAGAAGAGGAGTCGCAGTGGCGAGAGAAACGGGAGGGAAATGAGGTGATTGTGGACTCTTAGGAGCCAAGGAAGGAAAATGATTGAAGGAAGCATGAAGGATGGGCAGTGCAGATGTTGTTGGGAAGCAGGTCCACAAGGACTGAAAATTGCCTCTTGGGTGTAGCCACATGGAGGTTGCTGGAGACTTTGATAAAGATCATTGTGTTGCAGTGATGGGAGTAGCCAAAGCCTTGCTGGGAGAGCATTCAACAGAGAAAGTGGGAGAAGGAAGGTATAGTATAGCAAGAAGAGATGCTTTCCAAGGTTTTGCTAGAAAGGGGCTGAGCCTGGAGGGACAGGGAGTCAAGAGAAACTTTTCTAAATGGGAGACATAGTAGCACGTTTGTGTGCTGGTGGAAGTGATCTACCCCCAGGAGGTCAAGGAAAAATGGTGATCCAAGAATTAGAACAAAGAACTTGGGTAGGGGTGTATGGATTCCAATGGGTGGGTGGAGACATTACCGTAGCCAGGGTCAAGGAGCAGGCATGCACAGGAATAGGAGATATGGGAGAAGTCCAGCCACATGGATAAAGGAAATGTTCATATGTGAGGGCGGGGCTTGTGACAGATGTTTTCTGAGTGCCTCTGGTTTCTCAGTGAGATGCAAGATGCGGCCATCCGATGAGAGGGAGGACGAGGAGCCAGTATTGGGGGTTTGAGGAACCAGGAGCAGTTGTCTAGGAAAGTAGGAGAGTGAGTGAACGAGGCAATGTGGTGGAAATCTGTGGGCAGTGTTAAGAGCCCACCTGAAGTTAGGGTCCAGAATTTAATGTGAGACCTGTCAACATAGTTCTGCGTTTTGTTCCAGCCACACCAACTGAGCAGGTGCAGGCATGAGTAGGCACATGGCCAGAGGTGACTGGAGATGTGGTTCAGCCCAACTGACTATGATAAAGTGGAAAAAGAACATGGGAGTTGAGGGTATAGATTCAAGTGGATGGCCATGGGTGAATCGTGAAATATCAGCTGTGTGGACAATAAGACAGGAGCCAAGGTCTTTGAGGAGGAAGGGGCAGTGATTGGGGGACAAGTAGATAACTTGAACAAGGAGAGGTGGCAGGCAGAGAGTCTGATGCATGAAATCCACTGGTATTTAATGGAGAAGGGAGGGAGGGTGGCCTGGAAGCAGGAATGACAAACAAGGGCAGTATCTGCCTCACCTCTAGGCCCAGTGGCACAGAAGGTTATAAAGTCTTCCCTGTGTGAACGGGTAGGGTAACTGATGGGAGCTCTATACTGGAAGAGGAGTCAGAGAGAATCAAATGGACGTACGGAATGGCCAGCTTGCTGGGGAAGCCTGGATTAGCTGGAACATTCTGGGAAGATTCTGGGCTTTGGGCTCAGTCAGTTTGGGTCTAAAACCCAGATCCATCAGTTACTATGGATAAATCTGGTTGAGTTACTTAGTATCTCTGACCTTCTGGTTTCTCATCTGAAATAGGTAAATAATTTCTCCTGCCTAGAATTGTTACAGATGTTAAAGAACAATAGACACTCATTTGGTGACCAGTAACTAGTTTTTGTTATCCTTTGCTTGCTTCTCTGGGACCAAGTTTCCTTATCTGTCAATGTATGATAATATGTATTTGGGTTGTGATATGAATTACATGAGGCAATATACTACAGATTTTCCAGTGCAGAGGATGCAGTCAATAATTTTTGAAGTTAGCCTTAACCTCTCTGAAATAAATCCTTGTTTGTAAAATAGGATGAACACACGTTCCCCTGGAATGTTCTCCCAAGAAATATTGTTTGCCTCAGTATAGTCTCACTTAACTTTGCTTTTTTAACCAGCAGGTAGGAAGGAGGAAAAAAACCTCACAAGGCAATTTTGAAATCTACTATGATAGTTGTGCTCAATCTAATTGCAATGAAATTGGAGTTGATTTAATTATCAGAATTTAGAAAGCGAAATTTTGCTCTATACATGTGTGTTACATGGAGATCCAAAAGAACTCCAAATTCCAGTAAGTGATTAGTTCATTATGTAGACTAATTGCTTTTACAGTTATAAATAAATTCAAAATATCGCAGATCTAAAGCACACACCTGTGCACTAATTGCTTTTCTGAGAGCTGTTTCCATGGCTGCAGAGCAGACATTCTGCCACCCACAGATAGGATGATACAGGTGGATCCCAGAGACGCACTTCAGAGAGGGCGCCTTTCTGCCAGGGCTTTGCCAACAATGAACTTCAGCACCACCAGTCTCTGGACAGCGCCGCCCTGAAGATTCTGCACCAACTCAGAATTCCAGAACATTAATTAGGTGTGCAAAGGGTTTAAAAAACAAAAAACAAAACAAAACAAAAACACAACTGGTGAGGACACTGGGCTCAGAGACTTTAAGTAGCATCCTCAATGCCCACAGTAGATAAAGCAACAATATGGAGCTGGTGCCCTGGTTCATTTGATTCCAAATCTTTAGCTCTCCATACAATGGCAATTGGTGGAAACAATGCTTTCCTGGGAACATTTTTAAAAGAAACTAATGACCAAAACTCTGAATGCTTTAGTTAAATATGTGCATTTTAAAAAGCTTGCTTCTGCCTGAATTTGCATAATGGTCCTTTCCCACAGGCCAAAGTTACCTTTTACTCTGTTTAATAGACTCAATGTTGCATTATTAACAACCATATGCAAAATGATGACCTCAGGAGGCTCCTTTTCCCCCAAATACCTTCTTCCCTGATTACTCACCTGTGACCTCTGTGGCCGAGTCAGCTTCCTAATGGGGCTATAGCATTTCCTTGGTCCAGGTGTCTAAATGGAGCCTCGTTGCCAGATGAATCCCCAGGGCTGGGAGAAGAAAGCCTGAGTGAAGTGGAAATGACCTTCTTTTCCAAGCCTTGTGCACACAAGCCCTTTCATCAGAATTTAGCACAAGGAAGGCCATTTCTTTTCTTTTTTCTTTTGAAACAATTCCAGAATTACCAAAAAAGTTGCAAAAATAGTCCCCTTCTCTTGCAGACTCTACTCAAGTTTCTGCAATTGTCTGAGTGATGTCCTTCAATGGCAAAAGAACCCAATCCAGGACCATGCACGCCAGGCTCTTGTCACATCTCTTTAGTACATTTTTGGGGTAATTCCTCAGTTTTTACTTGACGTTCATGACCTTGATGTTTTTTTGGATTACAAGCCGGTCACTTTACAGAATGTTGATTTGGGACTGTCTGATATTTCCTCATGATTGGATCTCAGTCGAGTCTCTTCGGCCAGGTATCACATATGTGATGTTGTGCGTCTCTCACTCCATCCCATCAAGTGCCATGTGAGGGTTATTTCTACCATTATTTCCCTCATCGCCATCCCAGTTAGCTATTGCTGTGTAACAAACCACCGGTGCTTAGCATCATAAAACAACCACTTAATAAACTTTCTGTATATTAGGAATTCAGAAAAGGCTCACTGGCAGTTCAGATCCGCAGTCTTTTATGTGGTGGCGGCAGAGATGGTGGCTGGGGATTTTTATTTCTGTTTGTAGTCTTAGGACCTCTCCATGCAGGCCAGTTTGGGCTTTCCCAGAACATGCCATTCCAAGGTTGTTGGACTCTTGACATGGTAGCTGACGTCCCCAGAGTGCATGTTCTAAGAAAACAAGGTGGAAATGCATGACATTTTTATGACCTTGTCTCAGGTGTCACTTCCATCATACTCTGTTGGTCAAGGTAGACACATAGACCCATCCATGTTCAAAGGGAGGGGATAGATCTCCTCACTTAATGAGAGAAGAGTCAAAGTCATGCAAAAAGAGCATGTGGCATGGACGTATCGTTGGAGGCATCTTTGGAAAATATAATGTCACATTTTTTTTTTTTTTATTAAGACAGGGTCTTCCAGGTTTCTTTTCTGTAAGGTCACTGTCTGTTTGTTTTTGCAATTCTTAAGCGTTCTTTGAGGAGATACTATTATACTATATGGGGTACAATTTCCCCATTCCACTTTCACCATTACTTTTAACATTGCATTGATGTGTCTTGCTTGAATTACTTATTACCATGTAAGCTGATCAAAGGCAATTTTCTAATTTTATCACTCTTTCTACATTTATTATTTGGCAACTCCCTGTAAGAAAGTTCAGGCAACTTCCTGAAAGAAAGAAATTTCTCTGTTCCCTATTAGTTAATTCATTAATTCATATCATTATAATAGATATGACATATACTTGGCATATACTTATTATGCAGGCTCAGAAGTTTCAGTGCTGTTCAAAAGATTATAATATGTCACTATTACAATTGGCTTTTGATGTTGATATTGTTCCAGTGTTGGTCAGTGGGAGCCACTTCAAGCTGGTCTTTGTGATTTATTTTAGCAGCTTGATTGAAGTATAATTGAATATTACAAAATACTGTAATTCACAAAATTCTGTGACTATTCACATACATATCTTTGCATAGACACATGCTTACATTACCTCTTGGGCAAATACGTAGGGATGGGATGATGGGATCATTTGGCCAGTATGAGTTCAACATTTTCAGAAATGGCCAAACTGTTTTCATTCCAGTTTCAATTCCAGTTTCTAGAGGTTCCCATTCCTCCACAGCATCCTCAGCACTTGGGAAAGTTAGTCTTCTTAGTTTTGGCCATTCTAGTATTTGTGTAGTCGTGTCTCATTGTGGTTTTTAATTTGCATTTCCCTGATGACAGTGATGCTGAGCATCCTTTCATGTGTTTAGTTGCCATGTGTTATGTTTTTTTTTTCCATGAAGTATTTGTTGTTGACAGCTTTAGCATTTTTTACATTAGGTTCTTCATTTTCTTGCATTTTGAGAATTCTTTACATGTTGTGGATGCATGTCTTTTGTCTAATCTATGAGTTGCAAATAGCAAATATTTTCTCTGACTCTGTGGCTTGCCTTTCATTCTCTCAAGAGTGATTTTCAAGGGCACTCGGGTGGCTCAGTTGGTTAAGCATCCAACTCTTGATTTTGGCTCAGCTCATGATCTCATGGTTCGTGAGTTTGAGCCCCATGTCAGGCTCTGCGCTAATGGTGTGGAGCTTGCTTGGGCTTTTTCTCTTTCCCTCTCTCTCTCTGCCTCTTCTCCAAGCCCTCTCCTTCTCTGTCTCTCTCAAAATAAATGAAATA
Organism: Panthera onca; assembly: GCF_046562875.1. Lineage (NCBI taxonomy): Eukaryota > Metazoa > Chordata > Mammalia > Carnivora > Felidae > Panthera > Panthera onca. The sequence continues at coordinate 138,893,651 of NC_138345.1, forward strand.
AACATTTTAAAAAGAGTGATTTTTAAACAGCAGAAATTTTAATTTCACTTTTCTTATGTTTATTTATTTTGAGAGAGAGAGAGAGAGAGAGAGAGAGAGAGAGAGAGAGAATGCAAGCAGAGGAGGGGCAGAGAGAGAGAAAGAGAGAATCCCAAGCAGGTTCTGTATTGTGGGCACAGAGCCCTTTATGGGGCTCAATCCCATGAACTGTGAGATCATGACCTGAGCTGAAATCAAGAGTTGGATGCTTAACCGACTGAGCCACCCAGGAGCCCCCATTTTTTTCTTTTTTGGATTTTGCTTTTGATGTTATAGCTAAGAAAATTTAGCCTAATTCAAAGTCACAAACGATTTTTCCTTCAAGAAGTTTCATAGTTTTCAGTTGTACATTGAGTTGATGTTTGCATGTGGTGACAGGTATGGATTTAAGTATATTTATTTTCATCTGCATATCCATTTTTCTACACTTATGAAAAAGATGGTCTATTCTTCACTGAATTGTCTTTATATATTTATAAAAAATCAGTTGTCCACATGGGTGTGGGTCCATTGGATTTATTTCTAGACTATTCCGTTCCATTGATCTATTTGTCTAACTTGTTTTCAGTACCATATTGTCTTGGTTACTGTAGCTTTGTCATAAGTCTTGAAATCAGGAATTTTTAGTTGTCCTACATTCTTCTTGTTTTTCAATTTTTTTTAGTTCTAGATCTTTTGAATTTCTGTAGAAATTTTAAATCAGTTTGTCACTTTCTAGAAAAAAAAAGGTTGTTTCTTAAAAACAATGGCTATTGTGTTGAATATATAGTTCAATTTGGGAAAGACTGACATCTTAACAATGTCGAGTCAGTGAATGAGCATGATATATCTCTCTGTATCAGTCTTCTTTATTGGCAATGATTTATACTTTTCTACTTGTAGATATTTCAATTTGTTGTCATTTATTCCTAAGTATTTCATATTTTTATACTACTATAAATGTTATTTTTTAAAATTCCACAATGTGATTGTTACTAATATACAGATACACAATTGATTTTCTCATGTTGATCTTGTGTCTTGTAATCTTGCTAAACTTATTAATACTAGTAGGTATTTTGGGGGTAGATTTCATACAATTTTCTACATTAGACAATTATATCTGTGAAGGAAGACAGTTTACATCTTCTTTTCTAATCTGAGATGCTTTTATTTCTTTTGCTTGCCTTATTTCACTAGCTAGTATCTCCAGTAAAATGTTGAATGCAAGCAGTGAGAACAGAAATCCTTTTGTTAACCATATACTGGATGAGTACAGAATTCTGGATTGGCAGTTTTTTCTTTCAGTACTTTAAAGATGTTGTTTTGTGTCTTTTTGTCTCATTTTTGATGGGAAATGCTTGCCTGCATCTTTTGTGAAGAGAAATTTGCTATCATGTTAATCTCTGCTCCTTTGTATGCCGCATGTCTTTGGTCTCTGGGTGCATTTAAGAATTTTCTATTTGTTACTGGTTTTGAGCAAATTGGTTATGATGTGCCTTCATATAACTTTCTCCATTGTCCTTGTGCTTGCAGCTCACGGAGCTCCCTGGAAGTGTGGGTTTTTAGTTATCAGCAAATTTGAACTATTTTTTTTTCAAATATTTTTTTTTTTAGTTCTCCCTCCCCCAACAGTCTTCTTCCTCAGGACCTTAAATAACATGTATGTTAGGCTGCTTGAAGCTGTCTCAGAGCTCACTCATGCTGTGTTCATTTCCCAAATACTCTTTCTTGCCTCTCCGTTTTATTTTACATGGTTTCTACTGCTGTGTCTTCAAGTTTCCTAACCTTTCCTTTTGCCTCCAATTAGATCCAGTGTATTTTCATTCCATGCTTTGTGATTTCACCTCTAAATGTTCAATTTGGGACATTTTGTTTCCCATCTTTCATGAACATATGGAATTACCTTCTTGAACATATGGAATGCAGTCATAATAACTGCTTAATGTCCTTCTCTGCTAATTCTAATATCTGTGTCAGTTTTGGGTTAGTTTCAATTGATTATTTCCTCATCCTGGGTCATATTTTCCTATTCCTTTGCACACCTGGTAATTTTTGGTTGGATGCCAAGCATTATGAATTTTACCTTGTTTGATGCTGGATATTTTGTGTTCCTAGAAATATTCTTGAGCTTTTCTTTCTGGGATGCCGTTAACTTGCTTGAAACAGTTTGATCCTTTCCAGTCTTGCTTTTTTAAGGTCTATCAGGTGGGAATTAGAGCAGTGTTCTGTCCAGGGCTGATTATTCTCCACCACCAAGGCAAGACTTCTGAGTATCAACCCGATGTCTGGAGAATAATGAGATTTTCGTCTGGCAGCGGGTGTGGTGGTGGGGGCCAGGCACTGTTCCAAGTCATGTGTGTGTGTACTGGATGCTGTTATCTTTAATCCTCTCTCTCCCTGGCCTTGGACTGTTTTCTTATATTCAGGTGATTAATTGAGGGGATCCTCTGCGGATCTCTGGAATGCCCTCTCCATGCAACTCTCTCCTTTGCTTCTCTGTCAAACTGAACTCTGGCCACCTTGGTTTCTGCTGACTCCCTGCTCTGTCTCTTTCTCTCAGGGAGTCCTCAGGCTCTGCCTGTCTGCCTTCTAGAATCGTGGCCTGGAAACTCCCTCAAAGAGTAAACTGGGGAAGTCATGGGGCTCTTTATTGTTTCCTGTCTCTCAGGATCATTTTCTTTTGTTGCCTGATGTCTAGTGTCTTTCAAACCACTGTTTCATGCATTTTGACCATTGTAGGGATTGGTTTTTGAGGAGGGAGTATATAAATTCAGTCCCTGGTAGCACAAATAGTTTCTGGGTCTTTCTGACCCATCCCCATCATTCTTTGAGCCCTTCCTTACATTATAGCCCATGAAGACATTTCATCTTGGACTTGGACTTTCCTTGTCCCTGCCCTGAAATCAGCCACTTCTCGAAGGAGTCACATTAGTGGAGAATGATGTTCAGACAATTCTGGGCATGAAGTGTGCTCATGGTTCCTGAGATGTCAGAGCTGCCATATCCTCTCCCTGGGAAAAAGCTTAGAGAGTGTGTATATTTATGCATTTACATTTGTTTTTATTTGCTTGTCTCTGTACACTGGAAACCTTGAGTCCACAATATGTCCATTACCTACCAGCACCAGCAGGCTCATCCAGAATCCTTCCTTTCTGAATCTGTATTCCCTTCTGGATGCCATGTGTATTTTAGAGCACCCTCTCAGACAAAATGGAAGGTATCCAGTTACCCTCAGTGGTATCTGAATCTTTTGGTGATGGCCGGTGTGTAGGAAAGGGGGCACAAGCCGGCAGACCCAGGTCTGAGTTGAGCCAGGAAGGCCAGTGATTTGACCAAACTTCAGGCTTTTTCTGTGTAAAACAGAGACAGTAATACTTCCACCATATCAGGGATTCCTCTGTGAGAGCAGAGGGCTGCTATGGAGATTAGAGAAGCTAATGTCACTGCGATGGGGGACCAGCCTTAAGTGAGGGCTCATGGAGTCACCAGCTCGTCTGGGGCCAACTGAGAAAGGAAGGGGGGTTGCCATGGCTCCAAATAGTGCAGGGAGAGGAAGACCCTGAAAAGACACTCTGTCCCTTCATTTACTTTTCTGTGGACACCCCCTCCCTGTGTGCTGTGGCCCTGAGGACATCTGGCACTCTTTGTCCGGTGCCTTTCCTTTCTAGGGGTTGGGTGTCTGTGTTGGCAGGTGATGGTAGGTTGGTGGGTGGGGATACATGGGAAGCTTTCTTATACAGGCTGAAGGGAATCCTCCCCTCTGCGGGATGGCAAAACCGAGGCTGGCATTGGGAGTGGCTCTGGGGGGGTGGAGAAAATAGAGTCCAAGAGGGCAGGGTTCTGTGCCTGCCTTGCCAGGACCAGCCACATGACCTGCCCAGATAGTCACATGCTCCTGTGAGCCTCACTTTACTTATCTGTAAAACACTGGCCATGGGGGAGTGTAGAGACTCAGCTTGGGGAAAAGGATGCTAGAGTTCTTGGGACACTAGTGCCCCATGTCTAGCAAAATGCCCAAAATACTTGGTGAATAAGTGAATGAGCGAGTGAACGAATTTTAAAGTCCAAGGCCCCAATCCTAGCCAGTCGTCTGACTGGTAATGGGGGTCCTGGCACCTTCTTTAGGGGATTCCTGGCGCAAGATCCCCGCCTCTCCCGCCTCCGTCCACCTCAGTTCTATATCAGAGGGAGCCCTCCAGTCCAATGGGACGGTCTGCCCTTCTCCATCCTTGACTGTGACGTTCCCTGCTGACATTCACCAAGAGGCACCATGTCAGATCCTCGTCTGAGCCCTTCTGCTCAGAACCACAACAGTCTTGGGGGATGGCCCTCATGTCATTCCCACTTGGATCACAGGGGAAGAGAGTCATACAGGCTATTTAGCTCACCTGGGATCAGCAGGCCACCTGGCTGGTGAGGGTCAGCTTGAGGTGGGTCTTTAAGGGTCCCTGTCTCCCTGGGCCCCCAGGACTTCCCTGCCTGGGGAATGATGGGCACAGGTGAATGGGAGCAGAGGTGGGTATTAACTGGGCTGATATCAGCATTCAAGCCCTTGGAGGGAAGCATTCTGGGGAGCTGGGGGGGATGAGCAGAAACTCAGAGGCGATCATGAACCCTTTAGAAATGTAAAGGGCTGTAAATACTAACAACAGACCCGTTTTCATAATCTCCCATTTTCCATTGTGTTTCAAATTCTTGTACATTTTCTTGCTCTGGGAAAGATGAAGGCAGACTGTTTAATAACCATACTATTAGCAAGTTATCAAGTATTTGATTGCATTTTCCAGAAAGCACCTCAGTGGCTGGGGGATCATTTCACATCTGCCTTTCCCACTCACACTCAGCATTTCCAGCCTCACAGCCGGGGCTCCTCAGAGTAAAATTGTCTGTGTATCGCGGTTGAGGGAAATTATTTTTTAAAGGGAGGAAAAGAGTATCCAATTTACAGATGTCTTGTGTAATGCACGAAGCAAGAATGACTCTTCCCGGCCCCGAGTGTGGACAGATTTAGCAGACGTCAACAGAAAGCTGGAATGGGTATCAGATGGATGCAAGTTCATAAAAGTTCTTTAAAAACTCACGCAGTTAAATTTCTGTTGCACCGGATTCAGGGCACTGTGCCCTCCTCCCCGCTTCTTGCCGCTGTAGGGCTTCTCAACTCTTTCTGGAACAATCTGGGGTTGGGAGGGTCGGCGCTGGCCTGTCCGATCCCAGGTGCCGTGTCTCAGTGCTGTTTGGTTCAGGGTCTCCGTCTCATCCTGTTTTCCTGGCGTAGGGTGTGGAATTGTGTCCCATAAAAATGCGTGTCCACCAGAACCCTCAGAATGTGCCCTTACTTGGAACTAGGGTCTTTGCAGATGTAATTAGCTAAGGATCTTGAGATAAGGAGATCATCCTGGATTAAGGTGGGCCCTAAATCCAATGGCTGTGTCCTTATAAGATGAAGAGAGGACACAGAGACACACATAGGGAGCAGGCCATGTGACAACGGGGGCAGAGATTGGGGTGACGCTCCTGTAAGCCAAAGAAAGTCAAAGACCAATGACCAGACCAGGGGCCGGGACACGGGTGTGGACGGATTGCCCCTCAGACTCCAGAAGGAGACAGCCCCACTGATGCCTGCATCTCTGGCTTCGGCTTCAGGCCATGAGAGAATAAATACATGTTGTTTAAGCCACCTGTTTGTGACACACGGTTGGCAGCCCCAGGAAACTGCTACGGCTGGTGACCCCCACCCTACATTCCAAGCATGAGTCCAAAGTCCCTTCCTGGGCCCCTTTCCTGACACCATCATGCCCCAGCAGCTGTCACACGGCTGCATCTCTTGACATCATGGAAACTTCACACGAAGGTAGGATCCGTCCCTTACGCTCTGGCCTGGGACCTTGCCAGCTGCTGGGGGCAGGGCCCTCTGAGCCAGGGCGTGTCCTCGGGGCCCCAGTGCCCCAGTCACTCATAATGCATCAATGCATCTTTGGAGACCGACCTCGCCCGGGCTTCGAGAGCCAGCGTAGTGGGCTCTGGGAGGGCACGTTGCTTCCCTGCTCTCACCTCCTGGGCCCCTGCAGAACAAATACATTCCCTGCCTGGGCCACAACGTGCTGGTCTTTGTGTGTCCCATCAACTGGCAAACATGTGTTGAGCCTGTCCTCTGAGCCAGGACCTGGGGCAGCAGGGACTGTGGTCGGATGGGGTATGGACGAGCAGGTAGATGGCCAGACACACAGGTGGGGAGAGGTGGGGGGGAGGAGGCTGTGGCCGGTGACTCTGGAGAGCCCAGAAGAAGTGGGTCCTCAGGCTTGGGGACTTCACCTGCCTGTCTGCTGCCAGGCTGGCCAGGGCAGGCCTCTGACATGTAAGCACAGGGACGTCAGCTTCTAGGCCTCTCCAGTGTGTGCCCTGAATCTGCACGGGCTGTTGAGGGGCCATGCCCCCTAAAACTCTTCCCAAGCCCCTACTTGTGTAAGGTGTGCCTGGCGGGTCGGTGGCCTCCTCATGGTGTCCCATCCTGTCCTAATTCCCTGGGCCTGGTGAACACATCACAGCAGAGATGTGTGGGGAGGTGGGCTGGATGGCCCAGGGGGCCCACATCATCACAAGGTCCTTCATAAGAGGGAGGCAAGAGGGTCACAGAGAGGACACGGGAGGACAGGAGCAGTGGTTTGGGGATGCTGGAAGCGAGCATGAGCCAGGGGACGCGGGAGGCTTCTAGAAGCCAGCAAAGAGAAGAGTTGGACTCCCCCTAGAACGTCCAGAGGGAACGCAGCCCGGCGGCCATCTGGGCTTCTGAACCTCCAAACTATAAGGTGCCCCGTGTGTGCGGACACTCGGTTTGTGATAATCTGTCACAGCGGCAACAGGAAGTGCCTGCAGGCTCCCACACCTGGGGGTGGAGTGGGACCACGGCCCACCCCCCTCCAGGTCCGATCTGCTGCTCAGCCCCTGATTAATCTCTACGGCAGGACCACAGAGCCGTCCCTTTGCCCCGCCCACTGCGATAGGACCCCGACATCCCCGGGCTCCTTCACCACTCCCCCGGTCCACTCTGCCTTTTGTACTTTCCTCAAAGACCGCAAAGCTTCTGAAAATCCATCAAAGGCCGGGGACCAAGTGTGAGCTCCCTTTCATGGCCGGCTTCCCCTGCACCCCTCCCCCACATGCTGGCCCCAGGGGATCCCGCCCCCCCCCCCCCCACATCACCAGGTTCTCTCCTCTGCCTGGAACACGCTTGTCCCCCCTCTGTGGTGGGACGCCCCGTGCACCCCCAGTCTCACTTTGAACGTCTCACCCTTGGGGAAACCTCCTTGGGGTGATATCTGAAGGGGTTAGAGCCCTAGTGGGGCCCCAAGAGCCTGAGGACCCTACACAGTAGGTCCTCATTTGTAACCACATGTGGTGCCGTGTCTGTGCGTCTGGGTGTCCCCGTCTCTCTTGGTGGACAGCCAGGTCATGAGGACAGGACTCTGCTCATTGGCTTGACCCTGACCCCAGGCCTCACCCCATGCTGGGTACAAGAGGACCATCATGGCGCCTATCCCTGTGCCCCAGGCACAGGCTTCATCCCCCAAACTGGACACCACCTCCCCACTCGTGGCCCAGAAACAGAAGGACCATCTTCCCCTGACTCCTTGTCTGTGTCTGGAACAGCCCGAGACCCTGAACATCACCCTGGAAATACACTGTGCCTGATCCCTGAATCAGTGCCGTGTTCTCAGCTAGGGAATGTTTCTCTTGAATTGAATAGATCCTCTTTGCTTGTGGGAGCAAGGAAGATGTGCTGTGCATTAATCATATATTTTTTTTATTTTTACATTTATTTATTGATTGATTGATTTTGAGAGAGAGAGAGAGAGAAAGCACAGAGGAGGGGCAGAGAGAGAATCCCAAGCAAGCTCTGAGCTGCCAGCAAGAGCCTGATGTGGGGCTCGGATCACAAACCGTAAGATCATGACCTGAGCCAAAACCAAGGGTCGGACGCTTAACCGACTGAACCACCCAGGAGCCCCTTTGAATTATATTTCTTATTTTTTCTATTTTGTGATGGACTGACCTCGTGGGGAGGCTGGCTGTCTGGGGAGAGACTGACCCTCTCCCGCTAGCTAATTCCTAGAGGGAGTGTACAACTTGCTTATGACACGTCCTTCATTTGCAAACCCGAGCACACCTCCTTACTTGACTTCCACACCGAGCCAGTGTCCCCTCCACCCAACAATGTGGGGCCACCCCTGTGCCCCAAGGCCTGCTGGGATTATTCAAGTTCACCGGCCTGAGCCTGCTCACCGTGTCTCACCCGTGCCTTCCCCCGGAGACCCCAGTCAAGGTGGGGACCCCTTGACTCCTGTCTCCTGATGGACACTTCTCCCCGTGGTCCTGCAGCCACACCTGTCACTTCCAGGGGAGCCGTGAGCGATATCATACTTTTCTTTCGAAGGCATCAGCCTTTTGTGCTGTGTGGTCACCTTCACAAACGAGGACCAGGCACAGATCACATTGTTCCCACCATTTGTAACCCCCATGGTCTGCAGGGAAGACGAAACAGTGATGAGGGATTAGGGGGGTAAGTTTTTTGGGAAAGATTGGTCTGAGCGTGGGGAAGCCTGGCAGGGCCGGCAGGGTCCTGCACGGAGGACTTGGGGCCTCACACGTCCCTCGGCACGTGCTCCTCGGGTCCGCCTCCACCTGGCTGTGCCGCACGGTCCGGGGAGCCTGAGGACACCCCCCGGTCACGACCTCACGATGTCCACATCGGGACAAGCAGAGAGCCCTTGTGTTCTGGAAAGAAGCCCGTGCCTGGGAGCCGCTAGCTGCTTCATTTTGCGAGTTCGTCTTCCTGCCTTGCGTATGAAATCAGTGTATCTCCTTATGATAATAAGTAATCAAAATTCAATGAATAAAATCGCGAACTCTCCTAATAAAATGCAATGTCTGCATCAGCAGAACCATCAGCCGGGCACAGTGGTATTTGTTCTTGAATCCCCCGGGGACGGGGAAGGAGAGCCAGCCGAGCTCCCGAGCTGGTGTTTCCGCCTGGCCCAGAGGTAGTCCATCCTGACGGCCTGCTGGCTGCTTTCGTTTTGATGGCTTCAGCTTTCACAGGGTAACCCCATAAAGAAGCCTCTTAAGATGCATCTTTGAGATTCTGGCCCCGTCGCCTCCAATAAAAGCCGTAGAAGGGAAATTTCAATAAGATAACTCAAGAACATTTAATTTTCTGCTCCTTTGGATTTGCTATCTTATTACAGCCATTCAGTTAGCTAATAAATGTCCAATCCTGTCCAATCTTCATAGTGAGCGGAGAGGCTGGGATTTAAATAATTGGCTAGAATGTCTAGGGGGTGGCTTTTAGCCGAGACTGCCAACTGAACCGGTGGGTGCAGCGTCCCGTCCTGGCCCGTCCGCCCCCGGCCCTGCCCTGTTTGCCTGGAATGGGGGGGGGGGGGGCCCGTGTGGGAGGGAGGGCGGTGGCAGGAGCGGAGAAGACGGGGTCCCCCCGATTTCACCCTCAGATGGGAGGAGGCCTGGGCTGGGAGCTGAGGGGGTCTGCTGACACCGGCCAGACCAGAAAGGCTTTGTTTTGTCATTTTGACACAAAATCTATACCCTGCCGGGCTTGGAGGTGATGGGTCCGGATTGAGCTGTGGCTGGTCACCTGGCGCCTGCTCAGCCCGAGGCAGCAGATGGGCTGAGGTCTCACTGTGAGCAAAGCCTGTCCCCTTCCGGGGGCCTGAGTCCGGCACGCCTGCCCCCCATCAGCTGGCCGTTTGGGGTCATGGTGGGGTCTGGAATGACTGTTTCCTCTTGCTTCCAACCGCCCCGCTCAGAGGCCGTTCTGGAGGGTCTTTGGTGAGGCCACCCAGGCCAGGCGTCGGCTGCAGCCGATGGGAGGCTCCCCGGGGAGGGGGGGGGGGGCGGGCCCGCCCCTCCCCTGTCACCGGGCGTACCCTCCACAGGGCCCTGCTGGGCGTTGGGGGAGCGTGTTTGCAGGGCTGTGCTCGCCGGTCCGTAGTGTCGCTGCAGGGACACAGCAGATGTACCGCGTGTGGGGAGCTCCGCGTCCCAGACCTCTCGCGGGGTGCTTGTGCTACGTGCTCACACTGGGTGTTTTAGCTCCAGATCTCGCCAGGTGCTTTCTGAGGCTGCCAGCCCCGGAGGAAGTTCCCTCCACAGCACCGCGAAGATGCCTGTGGTTTAAGCTGCGCTCAGAGAACGTGGGATCGGGCCCGGGCATGTCGCCAGTGTGGCCGATGCCAGCGGAGTGACGGGAACCGGGGAGCGGGAAAGGGAGGGCTTGGCCTCAGCAGCTCGTGGCCTGGTGACGCGGGACGCAGCGGCCCCACACGTGCGGTGGCCACACGAGCGGCGACTGCCGTGGGCTGAGAAGCCCGGGCTCGGCGGGTCCCCTCCGCTGAGCCCGAGTGGCCCAGACTTCGCCCTGGCTGTGTGATCAGGAGGACTGAGCCCAGCATGGAGGGCAGAGAGTGTGGTAACGGCAAGATGTGGATTTGAACCCACACCCTCTGTGTCCACGTCCAGGACCCGGGACTCGGGAGTGAGGCCCAGGGGGCGCCTGGGTGGCTCAGTGGGTTACGGGTCTGACTTGATTTTGGCTCAGGTCACGATCTCATGGTTTTGTGACTTCGAGCCCAGTATCCGGCTCTGTGCTGACAGCATGGAGCCTGCGTGGGACTCCCCCTCCCTGTCTCCCTGCCCCTCCCCTGCTCACGCTGTCTCTGTCTTTTTCAAAAACACACAAATAAACTTCAAGTGAGACTCCCTTAGAGCTGTCAGGGCACACGGTTCTGGGAAATGTCAGGAGTCGATCTCCTCCTCGTTTGTACAGCAGGAGTGTGGGCACTGCCCTCCCCCCGGATGTGAAGCAGGGGCCGACGTGAGCTGCCGGTGCCCCAGATCTGGGACCCGGGAGTGAGTGAAGCCAAGGCTCAGGCTCCTGAGCCCGACATCCCCGGGTCTCAGGTGTCACAGCAGGTGATGCAGGACACCGCCTGCGTGTGTCAAACGTCGGCAGGGCCTGGCGGCCAGGGGCTCAGCCTCACGGGGACGCACGCGGGAACCTGGCCGGTAGGACTGAACCAGCTCCTGTCGAGGGTGCCCGTTGTCTTCACCATGTGCTTGTCCCGCTCTGGAGGTGTGGCCGATAGATGGTGACGACAGGGCCACAGGGAAGGGGCAGGCCGGCCACCCCGTGGGCCACCGCTGACCTCAGTGGGCCGTCCCCAAGCTCTTCCGGGTCCTGAGTCTGAGGAGGAATTCAAAGGCAGCCTGTGGGGGCCCTCCTGGTGGGGCGGGCTCTTGGTGGCACAGGACCCCCCAGAGGCTCTGTCTACACCACTCTCGGGACATTTCCCAGCATCCATGTGCCAGGCACCGCCCCCAGGTGGGCACAAAGTGGGGCACCCGGGAGGGGCACGGGCGGGGTCTGATTCTGCAGATCCCGAGTCCGGTGTGCGAACCCCAGGCATGCGCGTGCTCTCCAGCAAGGTGCACGTGATCTCCACGTGCAGACTCCGGATGCTTCCGGACATGAGTGGCCCTTGAGGTGACACGGCCTTGGGTGTCAGGGTTCCTTTTGGAATCCTCAATGCACTCGGCCACCGGCTTCAAGCAGCAGCGGTTTCACAGCTCCCAGACTGGGCCAGCTCTGGTCTGGAGGCTCGAGGGAAGGGCTGGCCTCTGTGCTGGTTCAGGGGCTCCCTGAGGTATAGGTGGGAAGTCCCGCCCCCTTGCTGGCTGCCCGTCCCGGGGGCTGGGGGGGCACGGGGAGCTCATGCCAGAAGCCACCTGCCCTTCTCGCTTCTCCTCAACCAGATATGGTGCACTGGGTCCTTTTCCCTTATCTCTTTGCTTTCCACCCTCGGCCAGAAAAAGCTCTCTGCTCTTAAGGGCTCACCTGGTTAGACCAGGCCCACCCAGTGAGCTCTTGATCTCAAGGTCAGTGACGGCAGATAGCATAACGGAATCCCGGGAGTGACACTGTGTGATACTCACAGGTTCTGGGGATTAGAGGGGACTTCTTTGGGGCCACATGTTATAAAGTCTGCCTCCCACACCTTCAGTCCACATGCCCACGGGCCTCGACGGGCCAGGCCCTGTGCTGTGTGCCGGGGGCGCCAGAGGAGGGAGACACTGACCTGCCCTCCTGTCGGTGCTCGAGGCTCACAGTCCAGATGGGAGACAGGCAAAGAAGCAGAACCTTCTTAGAGCAAACGGGTTCTACACTTAAAGATGCTGAGATGAAGTCACAGAAGGAAATCCTTAACCTGGGCCTGAGGGCAGCTATAGGACTGGGTCTGGAGGGAGGAATAGGAGTTCCCTGAGCTCAGTCAGGAGAGAGGGCACGCTTGTGCAGGGCACGCAGGAGCTCACGGTGAGTGCAGGAGGACCCCAGCTGGGAGCTGGGGCGCGGGGCGGGGGCGGGGCTGGGGAAGGGCCCCGAGGCAGGAGCGTGCCGCTGGGGCCAGGCCAAGGGAGGGCAGGGGAACCGTGAGGGTTCCAACCATCCTCCACTTAACAAACACCTGAGCAAAGGTGCGTCAGGGATCAGTGATCCAAAGACCCCAGTCCTTCTTCCAGAACCTCTCTGCTCCCCAGCCAGCTCCTCCTCTGCTGGCTCCCCAGCTGTTGGTAGAACCGTGACTGTGCCCATGAACTGGGCTGAATGGTGCCCCCCCCGCCGAAGGTGTGCACAGCACATTCCCTAGAACTTACAGATGGCAGCTTATGTAGCACAGGTCAGGGAGTTCGGGGTCTGCAGACGGGGGATGGTCTTGGCTCGTTCGGGTGGTCCTGGGTCAGGACAGGGCCCTATCAGGCAGGGCAGAGGGTGACGGATCTGAGCAGAGAAGGGGGCTGTGTGCCACAGGTGCAGTGGGAAACGTGGAGGCTGGTGCCCTTGACGGTGGGGGAAGGTAGCGAGCCGAGCACGGCCAGGAGCACCCTCCCCGAGCTGGGAAGGCCGGGAGACCGGGTGTCTCCTAGCAGCTTGGGAGGGGCCGGCTCTGCCCGCACGTCGACTTCAACCCAGAGAGGCAGGTGGTGGACTTCTGGCCACCAGAACCGGAAGAGACTCAGTCTGTGACAGTAAAGCCCCACAGCGGGTGGCACTGTGTTGCACTGGCCGCGGGAAACCCCCACAGCTCCACCGACCCAGGGCCAGCCCAGTTGTCCTTGTGGCTTGGAATCGATCTGCACCCCAGCAGACGGGTGGCGTGGAGGAGAGAATGTCCGGGTGGGAGGGACCTGCCCCAACAGGCTGCCGGAGGCTCCGGGGCCCCTGCCACCTGCCCCGGGTGGAGGGAGGAGCTGGCCCCCGGGCAGCCTGGCGGGTTCGAGATGCTGAGGTAGGTGGTGCGGGAGCCAGAGGCCGGCGGGGAGCAGGGCAGGGCCGGGAGGGGGTGGCGGGGGAGCACGTGAAGGCGGGTGGAGAGGGCCGGCTGTGTGGGTGTGTTCGCACACGTGCCCATGCGTGTACACACCTCTGGTTCGGACGCTTGTGTGTTTGTTCAGGAGTGTGTCCGCCCACCCACCCAATCAGCTATTGTGGGCCGGGCCCTGGGCTGCTGGGGGCCCCGCCCCGGGGAAGGCGGACCCGTGTGGAGCCCCTGGCGGGCACCAGTGTGGTGGCCTGGGGGGTGGAGAGGTTGTGTCTGCACCCCGATGCACACATGTCCCCCCCGTGCCCGGAGGGGCTGGGCTGGGCCGGGTGGGGGGCGCTCCCTCTCCAGCGGCTCTGGCTGGGGTCTGAAGCGCCTCCCGCCAGGTCCGCCGGTCCCTCCGTGTGGATCAGGAGGCCTTTCTCTCAGCTGCAGCCCCTGTGCTCACGTGGGGAAACCGAGGCCGAGGAAGGCGGCACAGGCCAGCCTGCCTGCCGGGTCCCCACAGGCTTTGCCCACCATTCCCGAGGACCAGGGCACGTGCCCAGGAATCCCCCTCTGGGGACCAGTCGCAAAAATGCAGCTACGTCTTTCTGATCAGATTTTCCAAAAACCAACCACGTAAACAGCCTGATGCATTAAACACACATCGACGTGTTTCCTCCGCCCCGTGAGGGATGCTTAATGCCCAGCCGTAACTCGTGCTATCTGTTTGGGCCAGGAGAGAGATGGCTTTATTTCCCCCGTAACTCTCTGTGGCACGATCCCATTGTTTACTTTGTGACACACACGGGCCGTCATTAATCACCTGGGGAGAGGGCTGGGGGTGGACGGCTGGCTTGCAAAAGGGGCGGGGAGCTCAGGAATGTCCCCACAGCCTCGTGGCTGTGTCGTGCTTATGGGCTGGGGGCCTGGGGGATTTCCTGCGCCTGTGGCCTTGCGGCCCAGGCCGTGGGCCTGTCCCGGGTCTCTGCACTCTGACAGAATTCCACAAAGTTCCAAGGGTCAGCCCAGAGCGGCGTCCCGAAGGCCACTGCCACTCTTGTCCCAGGAAAATAGATAACCATTAATTTTCAGTAGTCTAAAGTGTGGTGGAGGCATTACTGCTAATTGGCAATAAGAGATGCTAAATGAAGCAAAGTTTCATATTAATGAGCCGTTTATCAATACTAAATGGCCGGCTGGCTCCTTCCATCACTTGATTGGCATTGGCTTTATTTATGTCACAGATGTTTTCCCGCTTATCGAGCGGGTCGGCAGTTCTCCCTGCTCTCCGCTGCCCTCAGCGCCCCTCCTCTCCTGTTTTGTTTGAGACCTCTGGGGTTCACAGCTGCCCTGATCGGGGCGTCCCCTGCTCCTCAGGCCCCGTCCCAGGAGTCAGAGAACCTCAGTGATTCTCTCCGGATCCAGGAACTCTGCCCCCACCTGCCTTTCTCCAGACCCCGCGCAGGATTCAGGGCGTCCGGAAAGGGCCCCTGTTCTCACACAGAGTTCCCAGAAGGCCCAGCGCAGGCTGTGCTGGTTCCCGGTGGGGGATGGCCCTAACCGCTGCGGTGACCCTGGGACTTATCAGGCGGCATATCAGGTTCCGGGGGCTTAAAGCAACAGACATGTAGCCTTCCGTAGTTCTGGAGCCAGAAGTCCCAAACCAAGGGGTCTGCAGGGCTGTGCTCCCTCTGGGGGCTCAAGGGGAGGGCCCCTCCCTTCCTCTTCCAGCGTCCGGTGGCCCCAGGCGCTCCTGGCTTTGTGGGTGCATCACCCCACCCCTGCATCCCTCATCATGTGGCCTCTGCTCTTCCCACGGTGTGTCTTCTCCTCTTCTGTCTCTTATAAGGACACTTATTGGATTTAGGGCTTACGCGCATAATCCAGGATGATCTCTTTTCAACATCCTTAACTTGAATACACCTGCAAAGACCATTTCCTTTTTTTTTTTAATTTTTTAAACATGCATTTATTTTTGAGAGACAGAGAGGGACAGAGAATGAGCAGGGGAGGGGGAGAGAGAGGGAGACACAGAATCTGAAGCAGGCTCCAGGCTCTGAGCTGTTTGTTAGCACAGAGCCTGGCGCGGGGCCCGAACTCACGGACTGTGAGACGTGACCAGAGCCGAAGTCGGACGCCCCACTGATTGAGCCACCCAGGCGCCCCAAGACCACTTTCCAAGTGAGGTCACACGTGCAGGTTCTGGGGGACGGAGGCAGGCCTCAAAGGCAAGGGGGTGCCCCAGGCCCCTTCATGTATCCTTCTGTTCCCGATGTACCCCTCCTCCATCCTGCCGGAGTCCGACTGTGAGGCCCGAGCGAGACAGTGGAGGTGATGTGCGTAGCATTAACCTTAAACATAAAGCTTCCAGCTATTTTGCCAGCAGAAGATGGGTTTTGTTTGGAATAGCAGAGAATTGCAACCCGGGATGGGCAAGCAACAGCAAAACCTTGGGCAAGTCCGTAGAACAAGGCCGGGAGGCTCTTTTAGGTAAGAAAGGGGCCCTTGGGAACAACTGATGTAAGCAGAAAGCCCATTGGAGTAAACTGGGAGCTGGAAGCGTAGTGGCTTCTCATTGGCTGAGCTGTGACAGTCTCTCATTGATTGACTGGGCTGTTGCAGGGGGAGAAAGAAACCTTCCTTGCTCTTGCTGGTGCTGGGCCTGAGGCCTCCCGCTGCCTGTTTCCTGACTCCAATCTCCACGAGGTTTCTTTTTATTAGTTTGCATGGTGCCGTGCGCCTCACTCAGAGCCTGGTGTACATGCAGCAGGTGCTCCCTAGGTGCTAGGTGACTTCTTCTGGGACAGTGGTGGGGTATGGGTGGCAATCTTATTGCAGGACCAAGGAGCCGCTACCTGGGGCCCCCAGCATGATGGGCAGAGATGAACTGTCCTGCCTGGTCCTGCTCCAGGTCCTGGCCCGGAGCTATGAGCAAATAGAACAGTGTGCTTTGTGCTTTCTGGATTTAGGACTAGAGTTTGGGGTAGCTTATTCTTTAGTGGTGCTGCATCACAGGGTCAGGGCCAACCTGTGAGTGGGACCTGCCTGCCTTTGTCTGTGTCACCGCTGGTCAGTTGGCGTGGTCTCTCCTCCTGGGAGACGTAGTCCTGGCTGACATGGAGCGGCGCACAGCAAGGGCAGCGGTGGTGATGCTGGTTCGAGCGCACCCATATTGCCCCGGCCCCAGGCACCGCAATGAGCGCCAGACACGCAGAGCTCGTGGGAGCTTTTGGATGGCTGAGCAGCAGTGGTCTGTGTATGGGGGGGACGAGGAGGGGAGCCCACCCGAGTTCATGGGCTGCCACACAAAGGGCTCTGTTCCTCCTGTGCCAGAGCCCGAGCTCTGTACTCTATGCGATGCTCACTCCCTCGGCACAGTTTCCCAGGATGGTCTGCCCTGGGGGTCAGGCGCCGCGTCCCTCACCCTGGCCCTGAGCTCCTCTCTATAGGTGCTGCCTTGGTGGGGGTAACAGATCAGAGGCAGGAAGTGTGTGTGTGTGTGTGTGTGTGTGTGTGTAGGTGTGTATATGTGTATTTGTGCGTGGTATTCGTACATGTGTGTGGGGGGAGGCTGTGAACATATGTGTGGATGTGCATACGTGTAGTGTGTATACAGTGAAGGTTGCTTCGGGCAGTGGGAAGGCGAGCAGAGGGTGAGGGAGCTGGGCCTGGTCAGTGTGGGTGGAGGCCTGGAGGGTCCCAGCACCACAGCCCCAGGCTGCATGTGGGAGGCATTGGTGCAGGGACCCGGGAGCCCCCAGGACCCCTGGCAGCAGCACCCTCTCAGGATGATAGCACAGCATCATCCAAATAGGGAGACTGAGGCCCAGGAAGGGAGCGCCTGCCCGGGGCTATAGGGGACTTGAGGCTGGGGGGGCGGGAGCGGGGCGGGGCTGGCCTCCAGGAAGTCAGCGTGTCACATGGCCCAGGGGCTGGCCTCTCTGAAACTCTCACACGCTGAGACTGAGTATTTTACAGAAAATCTGACTTACAGCCTCAAAGATCTGGTGCCTGGCCTGGTGGGGGCTGGGGGCTGGGCACGCTCGTGGCCTATCTGGTGCGGCCTTCTGGGTCGAAGCAGCCAGGCGGGTACAGAGGGTGTGCAGATCACCAGCCGAAGCAAACTGCCATCTTGCTGTGGACAGAACAGGTGCTGGGCAGAAAGAGGAGAAATCTGGAGGCCTTCCTGGAGGAGCCGACAGCAGAGCTGGACCGTGGAAGCCGCCTCGAGACAGCGTGTGGGGCAGGTAGAGGGATCAGGAAGGCAAAGGCCCATGGGTGGGAGACGAGGGGCCCGGTTCGGAAAAGGGTTGGGGCCGCAGAGCAGTGAGAGGCTGGCCAGAGTCCGGCCCCTCCGCCCTGGGCGGGCTTGTGCCAAGCTGGCCGTCCCCCAAGAGGTGGCTGTGTCTCAGTGAACGGGACACGTGCATGGAAATCAAGGTCAGAGGGCGTGAACGTATTTGGCCGATGGCCGCGTGTGTCCGCAGCAGAGCCCCGAGTACCTTCTGGGTATTTTCCATCTTCGATGTCGGCTGTGCTCTGTTATCTGGAGCTCCAAATTCACTGTCTTAATCGGGTGTTTTTTATGTCTTTGGGCTGTAATTAACGGCGTTCTCCATTATCGTTCCGCATATTAAAGAAATATTTTCCCCAGACCGGCAGAGGCAGAGCTCAATTTATGAAGAATTGGCCTCACAAAACACCTGGTGAGGTTTTTATGCTGTTTGGCAGAGAAAGGATGGATGGGGGTTGCCACTCTGCCTTCTTTTTTCATGCAAAATACTAATAATCTCAGGACGCCTCCAGCCTGTGGGCAGCAGGGGTGGGGGGAGAGGGCGGGCGGATGCCCGCCTGCAGCCCACGGGGAGGGGCGCGGCTTGTTCGGATTACAAGCAAAATGGAGCAGGTGGGAGAGAGAAGACACCACAGAAGGTTGGGGGGCGCCCGGGGGCCGGGAGATCCAAACCCCCCAGGACTTACTTCTGTCCCTGGGTCTCCCTGGTTTCTTTTCTTCCGCTCAGCTGCCTGGAAGTTCTCACTCTCTTCCCCTCGGGACGGCGAAGGCCGGGCCCCCAAAGACGTCCACCCAGTCCCCAGGGCCCGTGACTATGTGACATCCCAGGACAAGAGGGACCTTGCCGGTGAGACTGAGTTAGGGATCCAAGATGGAGACTTGTCCTGCGTTGTGGGCGGTCCCAGGCCAGCCCAGGTCCCGGTAAGAGGGGGGCAGAGGGTCAGACGGAGGGAACATGTGCCTTCTGGCCTTGAGGATGGAGTGAGGCCGGGATCCCTGACCTGCCGCCCCTCCAGGGCCCCGGGCACACGTGGCGGACGACTCACAGACCAGTCGGGAACTTGGGGAGATGAATTCCCAGCTGCGGCCTGGAGGTCCTGAGTCCACAACAGGCTTGGGTCGGGCGTCCCAGAGGGACCCCCGTCCGCCCCCACCCCCCTGCCAGGTTCCCAGAACCTGGGAGGCCAGATGGCTGCCTTGAGGAGGGTCACGAGGCCAGCGGGGCCCCGGCATGGGGAGGCACGTGTCAGTGGAGGCCTGCCTTCTGGTCTCACCTGATCCTCGCACAGGTGGGGGTGTCGGCAGTGTTTTTACTAGATTGTTTTCCCGTTTCCATCAGGCAGGATGGAGGAAGGGAGTGTGTCACTTGCCCAGGTCCCAGGTGGCCTCCCGTCCCCGGCTGACCCGAGGGCTCCGTGGAGGGGACTGCACACCGGTGTTTCTGACTCTGTGGTTCCGAGGGTGGTCCCGCCTCCTGCCCCCACCCCTGCTTCCGCTCAGACTCAGTTTCCATACTGTCACGGAAGCCACGTGCACCTGCTGAAATCTGTGGATGTGATGCGCTAACCAGGGAGGCAGGGAAGGAACTGAAGAAGGAGGCAGCTAGAAGGGAAAGCGGATGTTTGGGAAGAGAGGAAAACAAGTAATCAGGGCGTGGTGAGTCACACTCTTAGTAAAACACTGCTGCCGAGGAACGATGGGGAGACCATGTACAGATGCACACCCACGTGCGGCGCACTGTGCAAGCCCCGGGGTGCTCATCTCGGCTCCAAGCAGGAGCGTGCTGGCCGAGTTCTTGACATTTGAAACTGTTCTTTACGGGGCCCTCAGTCTGCCTTCAGACTGGGAACGGAGGCCCGGTCCCCCAGTCCCAGGCTGTCCCTCCCTGCGCCTCGGCTGCGTCCCAGCAGTCAGCACCTGGGATGGCACACCGGGGCCACTGTGCCCAGCCCAGCCAGCTTCGGCCCCAGGCCAGCCCCTACCCGAGACGACCCCCACCACGTGTCACCCCTCGCACTTGCCCCCACCCTGTGACCTGACCCTCATCTCCCGGAGCCTCCCACCTGCAGCGTGGGGCCCGGGGTCCCGCTGGGGGCCCTGCCCCGGCTCTCGGGAAGGGCCAGAAGGAGACACACAGGAGTCTGCGGTCACCCCTGAGCCCTGGCAGTTCTGGTGCTTCCCCAGGTGGGAGGGGCCCTGGCTACTCTCCGTCTGCACCCCGCACCCCCAGATCCAGGCTCTGCCCGACCCTGCGCCCTGGAGGTCCTGGCAGGAGATGGGGCAGGAGCAGAACGAGGTGCAGTCCCCCCGCCCTGCTCCGTCCTGTGGCTCCAGCACCCGCTCCTGCTCCCACTTACCCGCCACCTGGATGTGGCCGTGGCTCCTGCTGCTGCGGGGCTCGGGGCTCCAGTCCCCAGGGTGTCTCCTTGTCCCGCTCGTTTCCATAAATAACTCTCTCATTAATTTCCCCGGTTCAACCTCTGAGTGGAATTCTGGTTTCTGCTGGGAACCTGAGTTTTCCAAAGTGGCATCATGATTAATTTGATGTATTTAATTACTAAAAGGACATCATCACTCTTCCACTTTGTTCACTGAGCCCTCCAGTGAGAGCAAAGCCTCTCTCACTGGAGAAAGCCTTTCCTGCCCACACGACCCGCGCAGGGTCAGTCCCCTCCCGGGACCCCTGTCCCCATGACGGAGGTCTGCCTGGGGGTGGGCAAAGGTCCCTGGCCCCGAAGCTCCTCAGCCGATCGGCCCTGGGCCGATCCAATGTCACCTTCCTTTGGCCATCCTGTCCTACAGGGTCAACGTGCTCCATTGCTCGTGGCTCTGTTGGGATTGGGGACATTGGTCCCAAATCCCCGGGACTCCAAGATTGCACTCTGCTGCAGACATAAAGGGACCACCGCCTTCTAATGCGTGAGCTGCTGTGCACATGTGTGTGCTCAGCCGCGACCCCGCTGTGGGGCTGCGCAGAACAGGGGCTGTTCCACAGAGTGGGGTACACAGCTGGGGAGTTAAAGCCTGCTTCCAAGTCGGAATTAATCTCCCCCTATTCTGGGTTGGCCCAGGATATGGCTTGTGGACCTGATCACAGTTTATTCCTCATGGATTATCAGCCGGGTGGTGGTGCTGGTGGTGGAGTGTGTGAGTATGTCTGTGTGTGCACCAGCCTGTGTGTGTGCGTGTGTGTGTGCGTGTGTGTGTGTGTGCGTGGCTAAGCCCTCCTCCCCCTCCTTCCAGTCTCCAGGCCAAACATCAGCCCAAAGGCAGGGCTCTGTCTCTGGGCTGAGTGGATTTTCGGAGCAAACCTCTGTTCAGTGCTCTGTTGGTCTGGGGACGGGGCAAGAGCCAGTGTTTTGCCTGAATATTACAAAAGAAAGACCATTTTGTGAGGTGCGTACAAGAGAGGGCGTCTCTTTTCCCCTATCAGCCCCTTTGAGCAGCGCCCCGTGGGTGCCGGGTTCCCCAGCGGCAACCGGCTGCGACGGCCCCTCTTCCCCGGAGCCCCTGCACTGTGTGAGCCGGTGAGGATTTCCTCCCCGCCCCCCCGCGCCCCCCTCCTGTGCTGCGCAGGCAGTCTGTCCCCTTGGTCAGGCACACTCGCCTGACGCGCTTCTTGCGTTGACTGATGGTGACGCCTGGAGCCCACGTAGTCCATCCGTGGGTGAAGGGTGGCGAGGTCAACCCGGCCTCCCTCTGCCAACCCGGAGGCATTAATTCCAGCGTGGTCGGGGGGCTCTGGCGTCGGGGGCCTGGCCGTGCCAACAGGGAGGGCTATTTTGAGTCACACACACCTCGCGGTTGCTCTGACGGCCCCCCAGCCCGAGGTCCGGGGTGAAAGGGTAGTCGTGAGTCGCTCCTTGAGAGGCCTGCGGCAGGCAAGGTCCCCGCCTGGTTCTGGCCCATTTTCCCTTTGGCATCATCAGTCGTGTGCCTTCTTCCCAGGCAAACAGAAGAGTCTTGCAGAAAGGATAATCAATTTCATTAATAAGTTAAATGGGTTTGCTTTTGTTCCCAGAAAGCCTCCCGCTGGGAGAGGGATTTTTTAAGAGACTCCTGGGTGGAGTTTTACTTCTGAACTTGGGCTTCCAACTGCTCCTGAGCTAATTGAGTATAGAGCATGAATAAACATGGGTGGGAAGCTGCTTCTTGCCCACTGGCCCGTGCCGGGAGAGGAACACTCCGGATCCCGCCGCGGGGTCCATGGGGACAAGCTTGGCAAGTTCCCCCGTGGTCCCTGTCGTCAAGGACGTGGCACGGCATCGGCCACTCTTCGCCCCGTGTTCCAACGTCACTTCAGAGCCAGACTGCTCCGGAAATACGATGTGTGGCTTCTAAGACACGGGGGTGATGTTTGTCAGACCCACGGGACCTAGCCACCTAGATGGATGTCACACAGCCACACGCAGAATCGTGCTTCAGCCACGGACTCACCCAGGGTGTGCAGCCATCTGGACTATTCTGGTGTCTATGTCTGTGAGCACGAGTCCCGCTTTATCCCTTTGCCCTTTAAGGCTTAGAACAGAAGGGGGTACACGGTGTTCGATACGTGTTTGCAGGACGGATGAACGAAATGAGCAATCACGTCCAGATCATTTGGGTCTCTGGTTTGAGGACAGATTTTTTTGGAAAAACCAGTAGGACCTCGAGGGCAAGATCAGGCCGGGCACACCTATGCCATCATTGCATTAGCATACTTCCCGTACCATCACCCACGCTCGCCAAATACCCACAGAAAGAACATCAGTCATGTGCTGCAGTCAAGGAGCTCCTTACGTGGGATTTAAATTCTTTGTGATGACAGAAGTCCTGAATCAGCCAGTTTTCTTTTGATAATTCCTCAAAGCATCCACAACCACCTCTGCAGTGTGATGGCTCAGGGAGCTCACAGACCTCTCACCGGTGGGTGTCTCTTTGTTTGAGACCCAGACAAAGTCATCGGCTTGCGTTAGGGGCTGCTTTGTATTAAGACAGTATCTTAAGGTGCTAAACGCACACATAGCTAATGAGTTGCTCATATTGTAAGGGCTGTGCATGAGTGGGAAAAAAGGTGATTTTTATCTCCTGTGTCTTGCTCACTCGTTGAGCAGAAAAGGCAGGAAAATAAATCACAGCATCTGTGTTCTTTCACTCCTTTCTCTTTTATGCCAAGAAAGTACAGGTGAAGGGATATGAATGGAATTCATCGATGGCATGTCTTCACTATAAATGGAGAATTGGGATTCAGATCCACTCATTGGTGTGGGGAGGAGGTTTCCTATTGGGTGCGAGGACCAAAATTTTGTCATTTAGGTAGAAAACCAGCTCATCAACCCATCCGCCCACCCATCCACCGGCAACCATCCAACTAATCAACCAACTAACCATCCAACTAATCAACCATCCAGTTAATCAACCAACTAACCAACTAACCAGTCATCCAACCAACCAACTAACCAGTTAACCCATCTTGCCTGGATTGGCTACCCAGCAAGGGCATGGATTATCACGCGGGGCCACGAAAAGGGGTTGTGGTTCTAAGTGGGAAAGTGCTGTGGATGATCTGTGCTAGTAAATGCCCTTTGTAGCAAAGGTTGGTGCTGACCCCCCTTTCCTTTTCTCCATGACAAGAGCCGAGGAAGAGGGGGATGCTGAGGAATGTCGATCCGTCGAGGACCAACGCGTCCTGGTGCCCACGTGGGCGTCCATGCTTGCAGTGCCCGGGGCACTGGGAGCTGGCCTTGGTTTGGAATTAGGAGGCACGGGTCTGAGCCCCCGAGGAAGCCGCACGGCCGCTGTGTCTTTCCGTCTCAGCCTCCTCACCTGTAAAAGGGGACAGATGATGCATACGCTGAAGGACCCTATTTGTAGATTCAACCAAAGTTTCCTTTGAAAAGTTCTAGTAAATGGTCAGATGCCTGTGGATGGTCATCGCCGCATGAACCACATTCCTGGAGTGTGCTGCGTGTTAGGGAGATGGGGAAGGAGGGGGCGCTTCCCTAGGCAGGGGGGCAGACGCAGGTGCAAAGTGTTCAGGCTGCGTGGTAAATGGTGAGCGCCTTGCTCCCCTCCCCCACTGTCTGTAACGTGGTCCCCGCCTTCCTGGCTTCTCTCTGGGGTGTTGCGGTCTGCCACGGAGGAAGAGACCGCTTCTGCTTCACCAGTCCCCAGTTGACCACGTCTGATGCCTTCCCATCCCATGAAAGGTGCATTTTGGCTTCCTTCCCTGAGCAGGCACACTCTGAGCCACCTGCTCTCCGGCCCTGGGTTCAAGCCCCGCCCTCACTGCCCCACTCCTGCCGTTTAACCACGAGCAGCCTCTCAGCAGTGTTGGCCACTCCCAGAGGTCGTGGATCCACACCCGCATAAGATGAGCCCCCTGCCCGAGTTTCGGTTCCTACCACCCATCTCCAGAGGACTTGCCGAGCTCCCACCTCCTTCTAGAAGGTTCTGCGTGCTTATAATCACCGCCCGTCAACGCTCCTGGCTGCTCCCACTCTTTCTCTGTGCCCTGGCTCCAGAACACCCTAAATCGTTCCAGAACGTGGGGATTCGTGCCGGCTCCCAAACCGACAGGCTGCAGCTCCTCAGGGACAGGGACCTCGTTCCGTCCAGCCTTGCAGGGAGTGTGGGAGGCCGGGCAGGATGGAGCCCCAGATGCCGGGGGCTTCCAGCCGAGGCAGGGGCGCCGCTGGGGTCTGTCTTCTTAGCCGGCACGAGCCCTTGAAGGGCAGGGAAGTGCTGCTGTGTCTTTCTTGTCCTTGGGAAGCACGAGGCTTGCCCGGCAAGGCTCAGCCACCATCTGCCGCCTGGTGCGTCCATCTGAATGATCCAGCACATGAAGAATGGTCCTGCTCTTAACCGAGGCTGTCCCCAGGATATATATTTTTTAAATTCAAATGCTCCAACTCTCTTCTCCCTCTTGGGAGGTTGGCAAGGAGCAGATAGGAAACTTCTCTGCGGAGGGAGGAGTTCCTAATCTTCTGCCGCGCCTCCCACTAGTGTGTGTTGGTGGGATTCTTGGGTTCACCCGGGAGACACAGTCCATCCCTGACCTTCTCCTGGCTGGCAGCCTGGCCCCTCCTGAAAGATTCAGCTGCTCCCATGGCTTCTAGAACCCCGGCTTGCTCCCCTCCTCACCTTGACTGTTCAGGAGCGATATCCCCCAATGGGTGTCCGACGAGCCCCTATGTTATCCAGGGATCTTAGCCGCAGGCTGCCAAGAATCTGCTCGGGCCGCCTTAACTGGAGCGTGTTTAGAATAAGGGACATCTTGGAAGGACAGGGAATCAGGTTTGGGTGTCATTCTCCCAGGAGCCAAGCAGTGAGGAGAAGACCCCAGCCAGCCCGAGAGCCGCGTCAGGGAAATTTCCAGGGGTGGCAATAGCCACCATGTGGCAATCACTGAGTGAGCACTGACCGGTGAAGCAGGGCCAGAGGCCACAGCTGAGCCTGGGCCTTCACCACTGGCCATTGTCCCTCTATGCTGTTTAGGTCCCAAATCAGGCCGGTGTGGCCCCCGGGTGGAGGTTGCATCTGGCAGGAGAACCCTAGCTCCCTGCCAGGGGGACGAGCAGAGGCCCAGGTCTCTGACCTGTGCCTGCCAGCGGGGTCACCACCTTGGCACTCCTGCCCATGGTTTAACATGCTCGCCCTCTCTGTGAAAGGGAGGGACATGCTGTCACCCGTGGTGGCATCCACTTCCTGGAGACGGTGTCCTATCACGGTCTGCCTTGGTATCCTCAGCCCGTGAGCCAGGTGAGAAAGCTGCCTGGCACCTACATGCCGTCTGTGAGGCAGGAGGGGTAAAGGAGATGTGACTAGGGGACAGCACCTGCCTGGGGCAAGGCCAGGGTTGATGGGAAATTCCTTCATCCATCACCCATCCTGGATTTGTCCTTAGCCAGCACGCAGTCACATAGGTTCCTCCTCTTGTAGGGCGACCCCGAACTTCAGTCCTGAGCTGTCCAAGCCCTTGGTGGTCCTGGGGGCTGCTGTAGCCTCTGGCTTCTGTCCCTGTCCCTGGCGGTCCCAGGAAGTGCCACAGAGGGTGTGTGGTTGCTGACCTACTCTCTGCCATCACCACTGTGTAGTGACATGCTGTGCTCCCTGGATGGCCAGGAAACATTTCTCCAGATGACACAACGGTGTCCCTACCTCCTCCTGTCCAGGGACATGAGGAGCCCAACCTGGCCAGTTGGCTCCCCAACCTTTATGTCAGTGGGACTGTTACTGGAGCTCCTTTGGGGACCAAAATGCCAGAATCAGGACAGCCCAGAGCTTCCCCGACCAGACACACGGGTTCATAAGTGCGCATGTAAGTGACGGAGTGAGAACTGTCACCGTCCCTTCCCCACCTTGGGTCCTGAGCCGGCACCTGCTGGGAGAAGGGACCCTAGGCTGCGTCACAAACTTAGAGGCTTGACAACATCCGTTCATGACGGCACCGTGTCCACGGGTCAGAAGGCTGAGCTTGGCTGAGTTGGGCTCTTCGCTCAGGGTCTCACAGGGCTGAAATCAAGGTGCTGCTCGGCCTGCCTTCCTTCAGAACTTGGGGTTCTCTATCAAACTCATGGGGCTGTTGGCAGAATCCAGTGTTTTGCGATGGCAGGACTGAGGCCCCTGGTTTTTGTTTTTGTTTTTTTGTTTTTTTTGCTGGCTGCTCTCAACTCTTAGCCTTGTCCGTTCCTTGCTCTGTGACCCTCCCAGGCCCTGTCACACCATGTCCTTCAGGAAGGACCCGGTGCTTTTTGAGGACTTCCCTGATTGAGTCAGGCCCACCCAGGATAATCTTCCTTTTGTTCAACTCAAAGTCAACTGATCAGAGGGCTCTAGTCACATCTTCGAGTCTTTTCCACCGTATCCGTTAACGTATGCACAGAACCGCTATCCTGTCATACAGCTAAGTGCTGCCCACACTCAACAGGAGGGGAGGATGCAGGCCGTCTCTACACCAGGCACTGGAAACCCAGGGCCGCCTCCGGATGCTGCCTACCGCAGCACCGTATTTCAGCCCGTGGCTCAGGGCAGAGAAGCATGTGGGCCTCTGGGTAGAGTCCCGGGCGAGTCCCTAGCAGGCCGTTTCACACTCCTGTGACCCAACGTGCTTTCGCCTGATGGTGTCTGACCAGCAAGTATCATGAGAATCAGCTTCTTGTTTTGTCTCTTTTGTCCCCTTCTGCCCAAAACAGCTCCTTGACAGAAGCAAAGTTGAGGCTGATTCTTTCACAGGGACAGAGTATTGGGGAGCCCCCCCCCCAAGCTGTGGGGAAAGAGAGGTGGGCAGACGAGGCAAATGCTTGTGTGAACTAAGTGTCTACGCTTCTGCGCCCTCCACGTTGGCAGGTGCGATATAATCCACTGGTTGCCAGTTGCTTGTGTTTGCAACCGGGTCAGGGTGTAGAGTTGGCCAGTGCTGATGGTACCTGGGGCTCCCACAGAGTCAGCTCAGCAGTGTCGTCCTTGCCCCCAGCATCCCTGTGTCCACAAGCCCACTGAGGACGCACAGGGGTGGTTGGGGAACGAGACAGTTTCACCCCTGCAGACCACGCCCTTTGGGAACCAAGGGGAGTTCTAGCTGCATCCTTCCCCCTGAACGCTCTGTTTCCAACCTTCCCTCTTGTTCCTTGGGGTCCCTGGACACCCAGTCAACTCCACTGGGGATCCCCTCTCTCCACTGCCCGCGATGCTCGCCGAGTGGGCTGGTAACGCCCGTGTTTTCTTCTGTGCAGGGCCGTCGGCAGGCCAGACGTGCGTGTTCCCTCAGTTGGCTGACCATACACTTGAACCCAGCAAACCCAAGCCCCCTCAGTGTCCTTACGGGATGTGCATCTCATGTATTCATTTGACGGGTACGTGTGGGTGCCTGCAACACATCACGGGCCCCACTCCTGGCTGCTAAGCATAGAGAGGGGATGTCACAGGGCGCCTGGGCCGCTCAGTCCGTTAAGCACCCGACTTTGGCTCAGGTCATGATCTCATGGTTTGTGGGTTTGAGCCCTGCATCGGGCTCTGTGCTGACAGCTTGGAGCCTGGAGCCTGCTTCATAGTCTGTGTCTCCCTCTCTCTCTGCCCCTTCCCTGCTCACTCTCTCTCTCTCTCAAAAATAAATAAACATTTAAAAGATTTTTAAAAAGACAGGGGATGTCACAGGTGTGGTCCTAGCCCTGGTGGAGCCGGGGAAGAGCCATTTAAACAACTAATAAGGAACATCTCTGTCATCAATGACTGTTGTGGCGGCTGAGGAAGTGAGGGCACTCGCCGTCCCTGGTGTCCCGTGAGCACTGGACAGGCAAGCTAGGCACTGGGTCCTTTCTCCTCTCCCTGCCCCGTCATCACTCTCCCACTTGGCTGGCCTGTTACCGCCCCTCCTCCAACCGTCCCCGTTGCTGTGGCCATGGTTTTGACCGAAGCAGAGTTACCCTTTCCGTGCTTGTCTTTACCAGGAAGCCACAAGGGGGGCTTGGAAAATGCAGGTCCGATCGTGCCCTTGCTCAGCCAGAAACACTCATTTCTCTGTGTGCCTGCCAGAAGCAGTCACAGCTCTGGGGCGTAGGCCTTAAAAGGGTGCTGTCTGTCCTCCTCGCCACCCTGGTTGCATTCTGCGTCCCACACACCCCAGGCCACCTGGAGCCCCCGGCCCCCTCCCTGGGCCGCTTCCAGCCTGTGTTCTGGGAACACTGCCCTCGGCCTGGAACGCTTTCTGCCCCCATGTCAGGACCCAAAGAGCTTCCTTTTCGGTTTGCAGACCCTATTAGCCCTAGCCCTCGGTCGAAGTCTCTTTTGAAAACCCCAAACAGAGATAATCAGCCCGCTTTCTATTTCCTCCCGTGCCTCCGACGCCCTGTGGCCACCACATGCATCACTTTGCACATAATCACCTGTTTACCGCGGAGTCGTGTCTTGTATCGAGTTTGGTTCTCCGGTCACCTGGGAGGTGAAAATTGCTTGTCATCAACATTACTTTTAAAATTCCCTTCAATTGCCCATAAAGAGCAGTGCCCACGGTTCTGTGTCAGTGCCCACAGGCTGGTCAGTGCTTTGCTACGATCCTTGAGGACTTGTTGTTTGTTTGAGGGAGTCTTTACCGGCCCCCCAAACGGGAGTGTTTGTCTGTCCCCGTCAACGATCGTGGAAAGTGTGGGATCCTGCAGTCTGTCCAGAGGGCTCGCTGGCAGGGTTTGGCCAGCCCAGGCTTGTCCGGGCCGTGGTCCGTGGCCTACACATTCCGTGGCCTACACTCGCTGAGCACCTCAGCGGCTGAGGCCTATGCCCTCTCTCCCTGGGCGCCTTCTCCGGTGATTCAGTTAAATGAGCATCTGACGTAAACCCACATATGTGCTTCGTGTCTCCGCTAGATTGTAAGTTCCCCGAGAGCAGAGACGGCGGGTTACTCATTGGCCGTGGCCGCATAGCAAGCCGCCGGGGAAGCGGTGTCTACATCCAGGCCTATGTTCCCCTGGACGCCTGCATTAGGGGGGGAGTTCTGGTCTTATTAATTAGTACCCTGAGACACAGCCACACTCCTGCCCACTGAGGGGCCGCGAGCTGTGAGTGATGGTGGCTCAGAAGGGGCAATATTTCTCTCCCGTTCTGTCCCCTCTTTCTTTACGGCCATGTTATGTTGCTCTGTGCAGTTGTTACTAGCATTTATTACTCCAAAGTCTAACCTTTCGAAGGCTGAGCAGTGTTCACGGAAGGAACGATAAATTTCACCATAATAATCTCATTTAATTTCCTTATAAGCCAGCATCTCCTGACACAGGCTTTTTCACATGCGCTGTAAATAGGCTTTCCGTATGTTTTCAGATCCGACTACTTGAGCTTTTTAGAAAATGACCCTGAACCCGGGAAGGAGCAGGAGGAGGAGGGCTTGCCAAATCGTGAGTAACCGGGCTGTTGGCCCCAGAGGTGAGGACTGAGACACACCATCCACCACCTCTGCCCGACACCCGGTTTCTGCACAAACAGAAGGCTTCCTGTCTTTAGGTCTGTGAACTGGGACGTGTGGCGTGGAGATTCGCATTAAACGTTTTGAGATTCAAGGGACGGACTGTTGTAAATAGACGCTAAGCAATTCAGTCCTTACTCAGTCCGGAGGTTTATTTCTGATTATATGGACGTTCCAATCTGAAGACCCAGCTGATGGAAATTCTGCTCCATCAGGACCCTCCCCTCCCTCACCGTAGGTCTCTACCCTGGTTAATGTAGCCTTCGGGCTATGACACACTTGTAGATTCAGTGGACTTTTGTGCGGCATTTGTCTTTGGTGGGGACAGTGACAGTCAGCGTGCAGGGAGCTCTTCTGTCTTCTGCTACAGTGCTTGAGTCAAAGCTGCTCTGGGAGGCAGCCTACACGTTATTCGGCAGAGCCATCTAGGGATAACGTGTGCTCCCTGTTGTCTCAGAACACTGGGTACCAGTTTAGAGCCTTCATGGGTTTCGTTTGGCGTAGAATGCTAGACTCAAAGGTCCTTCAGGGCTTTTGAAAATGCTACACGCTGTCTTCCAGCCAAAGACGTTGTGGAGGAGAAATTATCAGTCCTCCTTCTCCTCCTCCTCCTCTTCTCCTTTCCCTCCTCCTCCTTTCCCCACTGGTAATCCCCATTGGTAATCTCTTCGGTTGCTTTAACAATGCTTTGTTTGCCTTTTTTGTTCCGCATTGCCTGATGTTGGGTCCAGATGTATGTTTATTTTTAATTCTCCTGTTTATGAGTCAACGGGCATTTTCAATTCCAGAACTCACATAGCCGTTATCCTCTGGCTCCTTCTCTTTAGGCCTGCCATCTGGATTTTTGCTAGATCTGTATCACATCAGGATCACATTAACGTATCCCCAGTTTCCTGTGGCCCCTCAGTCATATTTTTACACCTTTTGCCTCTCCGTACTCATTCTAGGTGATTTCCTCATTTCTATCTTCCAGTTTGCAAATTCTCTTTTCAGCTGCTTCGATCTATCATTTGAGTGACTAATGGACTTTTCACTTCAAATGATCATATTTTTCCTTCTGAGAACTCCTCTGCGGCTGAAGCTTTCAAACCTGTTTGTTCTTTTTAGAATTTCATTCTTTCCATGTGATTCCTTGTCCTATGTCATCTCCTTGATTGCTTTAAGCATAATAATTCCATGGTTTCACAGGATCCAAGCTTTTTTTTAGGCCCTTGGGATGTTGTTCCGAATTATTCTCTGGGTTTCGTGACAGGGTTATACGTCCCTGCTGCAGTCATGTGATGTGCACTGCTCCCCTGCGAGAAGAGCTACTTCCCACCCTACTGACATCAGCTCAGGGATCACTTTGGCCAAATGGATGTGAGCAACAGTGCCACATTTTAGCGATAAGCTTAGAACCCACTGCAAAGTTTGACCATTTCATAGTTTCCTCTCTTCCAGGAGAACATGTCCCTATTAAATAGGGGCTACTCATTCTGAGTAGAGTTTAGAGTGGAGGAGGCAACGTATGGAAAAGAGCCAAAGCCAACCCACAGCTGCTGCACCTGAGAAGTAATGTGAGAGGCGAGTTATTCCTCTAGGTCATGGGACTTTGGGGCTGTTTCTTACACAGCATAACCTAGCATAAGCTGACTACAACAGGCACTAACTTTACCTTTGTGGCGTCTGCTCACGCTCACTTACGGTGAAGCAATTACTCATGTGGTGTGTAATTTTTTATTGTGAACTTATCTTCATTGTGAGTTGTTCTTGTTTGTAACTGTGGGAGTCCCATGGACGCTGGGTGGTAGGTGTGTCCCTACTGAACATGTTTTCTTGTTTTCCTTGTTTCTGCCCAGGGGCCCCAGGTTTTCATTGGTCTGGGTCCGTGTTTGTTTTCTGAGAACTTTTATTCCATATTGACCCTGTAAATTCAGACCTCACTCCTATATATGGCCAAGGCTTCCATGTTTAATCTTCATAAGATCTCTGTTTCCAACTGGAGTCGGACGCAGACATGGCGTCCCTTGTCATCTCCATCTTGTGGGCAGCTTCTGTCCACTTTTCAGGGTGGATGGGCCCATCTGGGGCCCCACCCTACGCAGGGGTCTCAGGTTCTGTGTCCTGCTTCAGTTCAAGGCCATGTCCTTCGCTCCAGATGGGTGTGAACACCCTGGCCCCTAGATGCTGGGGCTTACATCTGGTCAGGTTTTCACTGACCTGCTATGTACCGGCTTTGAGTCTCCACTCTACTTCAGGCACTGGGTCCTTTGCTTTCAGTCTTGACTATGTTTGTAAAACAAAATTAGTAGCTCATTTTGTGGAGGAGGAGCTGGGACGCTGCGTGGGTCAGCCCTTTCTGCTTACCTACTTGTTCACCTACTCCCTGGGGCTCAAACCCCATGAGGGCTGGGGCCATTCACATCTGGCTGACTGTCATCCTTGGTGCCTAGGACAGTGCCTGGGACATGGAGGTGTTCAGTAGACTGTTATCAATACATTGAATAAGTGAGAATTTAAAAGAAGGGGGTAGAGAGGGACCAGCAGAGGGTGGCCAGTGGCTTCTGTCTGTTGTGACCCCGCTCCTCTGCCCTTTGCATCAGTCGGGCTGTGTCACAGAATGGTTTGTGCAGCATTTGGGAAGAAGGGGGTTTTCTTTTCTTCTTCCCAGGAATTGGTCTTCTTGTTCCAATGGGAGCCAGAGCAAGCCTTAGCCCCTGTAGAGTAGTTCCCACTGTTATGGACAAGGGGCACACAGACGGGGAATTACAACCCCATATGGTAAGTGCTATGACAGAGGAGAGAATGGGTGAACTACAGGATGGGAAGGAGGTGCGCTCAGGAAGACCTCCTGGAGGAGGTGACACTTTGACCTGAGTCACGACAGTCAGGGGAGGGAAGGGCAGGGCATCCCTGCTGGGGACATGACACACGGCAAAGGTTGCGGGCGAGGGCATGGGGTGTGTCCTGAGGATTCGTCAGGCTGGGCAGAGTTTTCATATTTTCAGGCCATTCATGCCTCACCTTCCATGTGCAGATATTAATTTCCTTAGATTATTCTTTAAAAAATTTTTTTTAATGTTTATTTTATTTTTGAGAGAAAGAGAGTGTGAGCAGGGTAGGGGCAGAGAGAGAGGGAGACACAGAATCTGAATCAGACTCCAGGCTCTGAGCTGTCAGCCCAGAGCCCCATGCGGGGCTCGAACCCACGAGCTGTGAGATCGTGACCTGAGCCGAAGTCGGCCGCTTAACCGACTGAGCCACCCAGGCACCCCTGATTTTCTTGGATTATTCTTATTCAATGTCTTTGAAAATGCAGATTCTCTTTTCAGAAGTTGCACATTCCCCCAACAGCCAGCATGGAAACAAAGGGAGTAACTTATGGATGGAGTTCAAGAGGAGAAGATGGATGGTTTCCAGATGTCTCTAGAGCTTTCTGGGCCAGCTCTGACTCAGGCACCCCCTGGACATCAATAGTGGAGGCTTTCGGGCAAGTGGTCCTCGGCTCTGAGGGCAAAGCTGGCTCTGGGCGGGTACAGGCTCCATCTCAACTGGACGCCTTGGGGCTCTCTGGCCGAGAGCGGTGACATCACCCCCTGTCGGCAGGGGGAGGGGCTAAGAGACCTTCTCTTCTATGGGGTTGTTTTAAATGCTATGAAGCACATGAATGCCACCGGCTGAGTCTGAGGGTTATTATTATTATTGATACATTTTGAACCAGGTTTCTCTTTTTCTCATTCTTTTTTTTTTTAATTTTTCTTTAATTTTTTTTTTTTTTTTTGAGACAGAGAGAGACAGAGCATGAGCAGGGGAGGGGCAGAGAGAGAGGGAGACACAGAATCTGAAACAGGCTCAGGCCCTGTGCTAACAGCTCAGAGAACTACAGGTCTCCAACCCATGAACTACGAGATCATGACCTGAGCCAAAGTCAGATGCTCAACCAACTGAGCCACCAGGCACCCCTTTTTTTCTCATTCTTAAATCTATTTATTTATTTATTTATTTATTTATTTTACTGAACCCAGCCTTCGAGGATCCAGGTAGTGGCCACTGGTCAGGTCTCCCCTCCAGGCGCCCCCAGGGCGGCGCCTTGAGAGATGGGGAGGCTGTGTTTCCAGAACCCGCTGAGCGCCTGCCCCGGGGACACGGCCGGCCCGCCGTCCTGCAGGCTGGGAAGGCATCACGAGGACCGGGGAGTCATCGAGCACACGCACAATGTATTAACTTTGACTTGTGAATTAAAACACCCAGTGGTACAATTAGGGAAGAGCAAAGGGAAATGAGAATCAGCCTTTCCTTTTTCCTGCCTGGAATCGGAACCCGACAAGTCTAAATAAAAGTTGAAAAAATTCAATTACTATGCAGATGGGTTTCAGGCGTCTCCCCTTCCTGTCATCTTGCTTCTAAATCCACGGTGAGAAGCCTCCGCTGCTTCTGCGGGAGGAGATGACGGCCTGTGGGGGGAGGTGAGCCACCCCTCCTCTCGAGGGTGCCCCAACCTGCACCGGAGGGGCAGGGGCACAGGGAGACCCCCGCCCGCCCGGACCCATCTCTGGGAACCCCCCCCGCGTTCTATCTCTGCATCTCAGAGCCCGGCGGCCGGGACCCTCACCGGTGCCCGTCCGCCCTCCCCTCTGCAGTGCACTCTCACTGTGGGCAGCAGAGTGCTGAGGCGTTGAAACAAAGAAAAAGGGAGAAGATCCTCTCTTCCAGGAAGCCCTCCAGGCCTCCCAGTGGCGGGTCCCACAAATCTGCCCCCCCCCCCCAGCTCTTCCCTTCGCTTCGGTGCCTGCCACATTTTCTCTTCTCCCTGGCATGCTTTCTGCTTTCCTCCACCTGCCCTTTCTTAGACGGGCTGAGCAAAGGGTGGAAGGCCGGGGCCCCAGGACCCTGTCTGAACAGGGAAGGGGAGGATTTGTGATCAGATGTGGGTCTGAACTTCCACTGGCTCGGGCTTCTTATTTACGCCGTGACCGGAACGTTTGACCTGCAGGGAGCCGGGCCTGGGGCCGCATCAGCAGTTACCAGGAACACGAACCTCCCCCCAACACGCCCTGCCAGGAGCTCAGACCCTCCATGAGGCCAGCGGTGCTGCTGCCCGCGGGGCTGGGAGAGGACCCCGTGGCCGTCACCGTCCCCCCACGCAAGGACAGTCCTCTGCTTTGGCTGCGCTAGCTTGCGTGGCTCTGAGCTGTGGAGGCCCGAGTCTTGAGTCCTGGTGCAGCCGTACCCTCCCCCTGCTTTGGTCCAGGGGCGGCCGGGCCACCCCCACAATCCTGCTCCGGCAGGTTCCCTCCAAACGCTGGCTTGCGGGCGTCCTGAGGGGCTTGTGCTCGTTGTGGGTTGTGCCGAGCGCACCCCGGCTCCCGCTTCTTGGACATATGTGGAGACTGAAAGTGCAAAGAGATTAAAAGTGGACCTAATGGCAAGATTAACCGGGGCTGGCCCTGCACGATCCTGGGGACGTGAATAATACGTGCTGGATGGACGGAAAAGGACGCGTCCCTGTGGGTGAATGACAGACGCCGTTCTGGGCGGAGATGGCCTCAGGGGGAGCACACGACATCTAAGGAGAAAACGTGAGGCTGGCGGAGCCGGGTGGGGGGCGGGAGTCTCCCTCATCACATCCTCTCTGCTGCCCCGCCTCGCTGATCCCGTAAAAATTCAGGCTTATTTCGGAAAATCTGGGCACGTTCCCATCTTCCTCTTGCCTGTTACGACTATGCGGTTACCGCTCAGCCGGTCCCCCGTGCGTCCCTGGGAGTCATGTCTCTGCCCCCGAGTGCCAGGTCCTGCACGTGTCCTTGAGGATGAGCCTGGCAGTGGGTGGGGAGGGGGACCCGCAGGTCAGGGGGCAAGCTCACCCACGGTGACACTGGTGGGCGTGTGTGTTGTGAGCACGGCAGGGGGCTCTGGTCTGCAGGATGCTGTGGCTCCTCCGTCTTCCCAGGCTGGCTCTGGCCCCTGTGAGCTCTCCGACCCTGGGCTCCCGGGTCTTCCCCAGGGACACACTGGGACGCGCCTCCCTGGACCTCGAGGGTGCATGAGATGATGCGTGCAAACGCGCAGTCCTGAGGGCAGCGCCCAGGGGGGCTCGGGCAGGCAGTGGCGCCTCGGGCTCTCGTACTCTTGCATTGCTGCCTGCAGGTCCGGGTCCGCAGGTGCTCCCGCTGCTGTGCTCTGCCCCCCGCGGTCAGAGAGCTGAGCCCGCATCCCTGGAACGTCTCCCGGCCACCTTCTCAAACCACAAGGTGCGCGATGTTCGCTGCACGCTTTCTTCTACCCGAACCCTCTGCCGGGAGGGTGTTCCCGGCCTCTGTGGCTTCCAGGGAAGGTGGGGCTCAGTGGAGCGTGTGGCTTTCGGGTCGCGCACAGACCTTGAGCAGATCAGGTGCTCCACCTGCGTTTGATAAACCGAGTGGCTGGGTCGGACCAACGAACTGGGAGCTGCGAGGCTCGCAGCTCCCGTGGTCCTGCAGCAAACAGTGCGGTGGCCCTGCCCCAGCCCGCAAGGGACCTGCCGGCTTTGGGGTTTCCATTAGAGCCGCCTGACGCTGGCCTGAGCAGCGGCAGGGTGGCCCGGGAGCCGGCCGGCACCGCCCGGCAGAGCCGGTGGCTCAGTGACCCGGAGTTTTCATGGTCGGGAGAGACCACGTTGGTAGCTTGAAATTGGCCGTGGTGGTGGGGGCCACGGCGGGGGCACTGGCGGGGGCACTGGGGGGGGTGCTGGCGCCACAGCTATTATGAGGACGAGAACACCACCCCTCCCCCAGCACGGAGAGCTGGTTGTGGGACCTTCACCGGCAGGCCCGGCCAGGACCGCGGCTGGTTTCCAGCAGGAAGGGCTTTCTTTGTGTTTCCTCCCAGAATTCTCCAGCGCCTCCTTCCTAATGGCCACCATAAATCAACGTGTCACTCTTCCGCACTTGGTGAGACGCCGGCCTCTCGCGGCCCTGTCCCCTGCCCACCTTGCTCTGCAGTGGCCTTTCCGGGGAACGTTGGGTGGGATGCGGGCTTGATGTCCAGCAAATGGCCGGCCCTGGGCTCAGCCCCTCAGCAAACCCTTCTTCCCGGTGACGGGGCTGCTCGGGGCTTCCGGCAAAGCTCTCGGGCAGGTGTGATCTCCCCGTGCAGCACCATGTCGTGTCCAGGCAGGACGGTCGGCGTGGTGGTTGGCGAGGTCTGCCCGTGCACCTGCTCGCCCAGCACGGGCCCTGCTGCAGCCGGCACGTGTGGGGCCTGCAAGCATGAGCTGGTCTCCCAGCCGGCAGAGCGAGTGCGGGGCCCCCAGAGCCGCCCTCGGGGCACCGGCCCCTCTCCGTCCAACACCCGGGTCGCCCCTTCCTCGTGTGGCGGTGGGGGTGCAGGGCTCCTCCGGGTGGAACCACGTGGGGTGTGGAGTTGGTCTGCTTCGCTCTCCATCACATCACCAGACACGAATGTGTCCACCGGGCAGGTGTGTGTCGATCACATGGTCTGTGGTGCACTATGGTTAGTGTCACTCCATCGTGTGTGTGATCACTCCCGTGGGATGTGTGTGTGTGTGTGTGCGCGTGTGTGTGATCACTCTCGTGGGATGTGTGTGTGTGTGTGTGTGTGCATGTGATCACTCCCGTGGTGTTTCTGTGTGTGATCACTCCTGTGGGATGTGTGTGTGTGCGTGTGTGTGTGCGTGTGTGTGATCACTCCCGTGGGATGTGTGTGTGTGTGTGTGTGTGTGTGTGATCACTCCCGTGGGATGTGTGTGTGTGTGTGTGCGTGTGATCACTCCCGTGGGATGTGTGTGTGTGTGTGTGATCACTCCCGTGGTGTGTGTGTGTGTGTGTGCGTGTGTGTGTGTGCGATCACTCCCGTGGTGTGTGTGTGTGTGTGTGTGTGTGTGTGTGATCACTCCCATGGTGTCTCTGTGTGTGATCACTCCCGTGGTGTCTCTGTGTGTGATCACTCCCGTGGGATGTGTGTGTGTGTGTGTGTGTGTGCGCGTGTGATCACTCCCGTGGTGTTTCTGTGTGTGATCACTCCCGTGGGATGTGTGTGTGTGCGTGTGTGTGTGTGATCACTCCCGTGGTGTATGTGTGTGTGTGTGTGTGCGTGTGTGTGTGTGTGATCACTCCCGTGGTGTGTGTGTGTGTGTGTGTGTGATCACTCCCGTGGTGTCTCTGTGTGTGATCACTCCCGTGGTGTGTGTGTGTGCGTGTGTTTGTGTGTGTGTGTGATCACTCCCGTGGTGTGTGTGTGTGCGTGTGTTTGTGTGTGTGTGTGATCACTCCCGTGGTGTGTGTGTGTGCGTGTGTTTGTGTGTGTGTGTGTGATCACTCCCGTGGTGTGTGTGTGTGTGTGTGTGTGATCACTCCCGTGTTGTGTGTGCGTGTGCGCGATCACTCCCCTGCTGGATGCCATCGCCTGCAGTCTGACAGTTGCTGTGTTACAAAGACCGTCCCCGCTCAGGTCACCCCAGGGCTGGCACTTCTCCATCACGACTGGTTTATATTCTCACCCTGAGGTTTGGAAAAAATATTGAATCAATTGTTTTTAATTATGTCTGTCTTGTACGCTTTCCATTACAGGAGCACTCAATAATACTTTACAATCCAAATAGCCGTAGGAGCCTGCTCGATACCCAGGATGGAATACTGGAGTTTTCTTTCTGTTTAACTCGTAAACTATTCTTAAAAGTGCCATATCTTCCTGATTCAGTTGTTGCTCTGCCTTTATGGCCGTGTTCACTGCCCTGCGTATGAAGCGAGGCGTAATGGTTGCTAACAGCAGTGTTTAGCTGTCCCTGCAGGCCCGCGTGCATGCAGACGGCTGGCCGTGGGAGCTGGAGAGGAAGCCCGGGCAGAGGGCAGGTGGTCGGGGTCCTCTCCCACCGGCCTCCCTGCTGTGTGTCTCCGGGCTCCTGGCGAGCGTCTCTGAGCTCAGGCGGCTGTTTCCTGAAGGGACAGAGTGGGGCTGGGAGAGGCAGTGAGTGTGGCTGGGCCAGTGATCCGAGACAAGACATGGCCTAGTGGCCATAGAGCGACCCAGTGGAGACAAACCCCGCCTCTTCCCAGAGGGGTGAGCACGGGCCGGCCACCCCCGTTCTCTGGGTTTGGTGCCACCACTGACACAACTGGCAGCGTGGACTCGTTTCCTTTTTTTTTAGTATTTGTTTATTTTTGGGAGAGTGCAAGCAGGAGAGGGGCAGAGAGAGGAGGACAGAGGATCCGAGGTGAGCTCTGTGCTGACAGGCCAACAACAGTGAGCCTGATGTGGGACTTGAACTCACGAACCACCTTGAGATCGTGACCTGAGCTGAGGCCCGACGCTCAGCCAGCTGAGCCACACTGACGTGGACGCACGTCTTAGGGCTGTGGGCAGACCACGTAAAAGGACCCATGTGTCCTTTCACGCACCACGTCGACCCTTGGGGGCCCTTACAAGGGACTCACTGTTGCTGTGTTACAGAATCTGGGGCCTGGAAAGACTGTCCGTGTCTTTAATTTGTTAGAATTGCTCTGTTTCCCAAATTAACCAGGAGTTCTGGGCCTGTGAATGCAGGAACTGTGCACAGTTCTGGAACCGTGAATGCAGTTCAGGGTGCCTCTGCAGGGGTGAGGGTGGTGGAGGGGGTGCCCTGATGGGGGGGGGCAGCAAGGCCCAGGCCCTCCTGGTCCTACCCGGGAGAGCTCACGCTGTCCTGTGTTCCGTGGGTGCGCCCCCCAGTCCTGCAGACACGGAGGGGCCACATGCTCACCCCAGGCTCCAGGATCCGGCCGCACAGCCCCCGTGGCCCCAGCCAGAGGCACGGGTGCCAGGACGTCCCCAGGAGGGCCGATCTGGCCCGGGAAGCACACTCCGCCCACAGCCTTGGCAGGCAGCTGCTGGAGACCTGAAGCCCGGGCTCTCATTTCAGGGATGAAAAATACCTCCGCAGCTTATAAAAAGGCCCAGCAGACCCCTGCCACGAGAGCCTGGCGTTCAAAGGGAAGAAAGATGCTCCCTGAGAGTGCCAGGCGCACAGACTAGTTTAAAAACCCACCGCTACAGATATATGCTTCTCAATAAGCACAGATACCGGGCACAGGGCAAAGAAAATAATCAATTTCAGCCAGCAGGAGAGCGGCCGCTCTTTATTTATTTATTTACTTCCTTATTTGTTTGCAAAGGAGGCCTTGCAATGAAATCTGAAATTCACCGCCTGCCGGCTCCCTCGCCGGCCGTGGAAACCGATGACGTGCTGGGTTCTTTCCCAGCGGTGCCCCGAGTGGGTGCGACCCCCCAGCTCCTTCCCGGGGCTCTGCGGGGTGTGGGTAGCCCCCCGCCGGGTTCACGGAGCTGGGTGCCCGGAGGGAGTAGCAAGCTGGGGGTTCTGGATCGGTGGAAAGGGGGAAGGGGGTGAGGATTGTGGAGGCAGTCAGTGCCCCAGCCGCACCCAGTCTCCCCGTGTGGCATCCTGAGGTCCCCAAGGTCCCC
The DNA here is from genome assembly GCF_046562875.1 of Panthera onca. Taxonomy (NCBI): domain Eukaryota; kingdom Metazoa; phylum Chordata; class Mammalia; order Carnivora; family Felidae; genus Panthera; species Panthera onca. Next base: position 138,933,708 of record NC_138345.1, read on the forward strand.
GGACGCTGCCAGCCTGGAGTGGTTGCACCTGCCATCACACGTCCCGACCTCTGCCCCTGGCTATTCTGGCTTCCCAGGCTCCCCGACACGCCTCTGCTTCCCTCAGTGTCTGGTTGTCTTCCACCACCTCCTCCGTGAGACCTTCCCCTATGCCCTCCTGCTGCACCTTCACACTCTAGCCAGAATTAGCCTGTGTTGATCTGTGCTCCCAGCATCCTCTGCGTCTCTCTTGTAGCCTTTATCTACCGACCCTTTGGATCAGGGACCCCGTCTCGTCCCAGCCGACGTTCCCCAGCCTCCCATCATTGAAAATGAAGTATTTGTTGACTTCATAGTGAACCTCCGCGGATCCCTCCGGGAGGGCCTTGCACCCTCACTCAGCACCAGCTCACAGTGAGGGGGATGAAGAGGCCGGGGTGCAGAGCCGCCCAGGTGCGTGCCCACTGCAAACCGCCACTGAGCGTTGGCGTGGCCCTGCCCACAGGGAAAGGCCCAAAGATGCCACTGTGTGCGCCCTGAGCGTGGGGCTAGAGCGCGGGTGACTCAAGCCTTCCCGGCTGGGCTCTGCCCCACAGGCCCTGTTGGGTCATGAGGCTCCTTGCCTTCCTTGGCTCCAGGACTAGCGGGGGCCCCGGCACCCAGGCCCCATCCTGTGCGTTGAAGGGAGTGAAGGCAGGTGTGTTTGCGATGCGCTTCCTTCAGGGGATCTCATCTAGAGGCCGCTTGGGCCCTGGAGCCGGCATGCCTGGGTTCACATCCACCTGTGTGGCCTCAGGCGGGTGTCTTGACCCCTCTGGGCCCCGAGGGCACCTCAAGCAGCAGGGTGACGATGGCTCTCGCTCCCAGGGCCGCTGCGAGCCCGGACTCCGACTGGCCCGCGCGCCTCCCACCCGGCGTGGTGGCTTCTCTGCGTCCGCACGGCCACCACAGAGCGCCTGACTTTCTGCACCCGACCCGGCCTGCTCGCGGGCTGTCTCCTTTCCCCAGAACAGGCCCCCTCCGCCCCGCTCCCTTGCAGACCTCGAGTCCTCTCCCTCTCTGGCCCTCGAGTCCTGCCTCCCGCCGGCCAGGGCGCAGCGCCGCGGCCCCAGCCCTCCTCGCCGCCTCTTGTCCTGCATCCTGCCGGGGGGCCCCGGGCGCCCGCGTGGGTCAGACGGCACCCGCACGCCAGGGCCCTTGCCAGCGGCTGGGCCCTGAGAAGGCAGCGGTATTTCTGCGTGCCTCCCGGCTGCTGTGCTACAAATCACCCCGCGGCTCCGCGGCTTTACCACTGCAGAGACCGGCTCGCAGCCTCTCGCCTTCGGGAGGCCGGGAGCGGCTCAGCTGGCGGACTCTGGCCTGAGGCTCCCCACGAGCGGATGGCCGCGGCGGGCTGGGCGGCATCGCCACAGGCCTTGACTTGGCAGGAGGGTCTGCCTCCTGGAAGGACCTTCCCCGGGGTGTTGGCTGGAGGCCACCGAGTGTCACCGGCTGCCGTGCGGGCCTGTCCCCGGGGCTACGCCGGGGTCCTCAACACATGGCAGCTGGCTTCCCAGAGACAGAGACGTGGAGAGAGACATCAGAGGAAGACAGAGATGGAGACATGAGATTTCACTTGTCTGGAGGGCAGCTCGAATCCCACCGCGGAGGCCTTCCCTGACCGCCTGCCTGGAGACCTCCACCTGCTCGTCTAACTTCTTCCCTGTGTGCTCCGTGGGCAGGCAGAGCGGAGTGCCCGCCTGGCGTTCAGGAGCCATCGCCCTCGAATGGCATTTTTGAGACAGAGAGAGAGAGAGAGTGCGCTCATGAGCAAATGGGGAAGGGGCAGAGAGAGAGGGAGACACAGGATCCGAAGCAGGCTCCAGGCTCCGAACGGTCAGCACAGAGCCCGACGCGGGGCTCGAACTCACGGACTGAGAGATCACGACCTGAGTCGAACTCGGACGCCCAACCGACTGAGCCACCCAGGCGCCCGCCCCTCTCTCTCATCTTGACTTCGGGATCTTTTAGTCCTGGGAGGTGTACTCAGGACCCAAAAGAGACAAGGAGCCTCGTGACCCGTCTCGGCACACAGCAGGGGTCTCTGCAAACGTGAGCTCCCTTCCAGCTGGCCTACTGTCCATGTGGGCCCGCGTCGGGGAGCAGTCACCTCTGGGCGAGGAGACTCATGGCCCAGAGGATGAGGGTTCACGGCTCCCCTCGCCTCGGTGCTGGCTTTGCCAGTGGGGAAAAAGAAATGGGAAGATAATTTGAATTTATAAATGCAATTCCAATGGGGTTATTGATGTGCAAAGAAAAGAATACATAAATGTGTGGCAAGGTATACACTCGATTAGCTCCTTGATTATTTATTTATCCCTAAGAAGTGCTTACCCGAGGATGACAAACATTTGTTTTACAGATGGAGCCCAGAGGACTGACCCTGCGGAGAGAAATCGGATTATTAGAGCCCCGACAATTGGGTTTACACAAACTTTACTTCCAGTTATTAAGAAAAGCAGTGAATTTATATTCACGCTGCAGCACGGTGCTGTGGCTCAGCCCGCAAGGTCCCGGGATCCAGTCGGGGAACGCTGGGCAAGGGGTGGGGGAAGGGGCCGTGAGGGGGCGCCCATCGCTCACCCCGGTCTGGGTGGCATTCCCCACCCCTTCATTCCATCACCGCCCGTTCTGGAGGTCTGGTTCCTGCTGGGGGATGAGCCGGGAGGCGGGGATGGAACCCCTCCCAGCAGGGAACGGAGGCCCATGACCCTGCAGACTCCTGGCAACCAGCCAGTCTGAGGACCCGAGGACAGAGGTGCCCCCGACGCCTCGTGCCCCCTCCGTCCCCCCGGGGCCGCTGGCCGCCCTCTTCCCCAGGCGGGGACCTTAGCTGACATCACTGAGTCCTTGACCGCGGCCTCACAGCTGTTCCCTTCTCCCCCGATTCCCAGATCACTGTGCCTCAGGCTCAACTGACACCCACCCTCTGGGCGGCCTCCCGCGGCCTCTGCTGACCCAGACACTCCGGGTTCCCACCCCGGCCACGGAGCTCGCGAGCTGTGTCTTCTCCTGCGCCTCTGTCCGTCCCCTCTAGTGGGCGCTGTTGTTCTCGCCGGTACGTTTCTGGGCACATGGAGGGTGGGCAGCTGCACAGCCACCCACCCTGGAGCCTGGCTCTGTCCCCCGGGGGGCAGCCTGGGGATGCTGGCCGGCTGTGGCCCTGGGGCAGGTGGCAGTGACTGGAGGACCAGAGGATGGGTGCCCAGGCCCCCTGGGTGGGACGCCTGGGAGGCCTGCTCTGTGTCGCCTCCAGAACCATTGGGCAGTGGGTTGAGATTCTAACCAACACCCACATGCACCAGAGTGGAGAGCTCAGGGTTTGAAAGGACGAGTTTCCACAAACACGTCTTGGGTGCTTTGACTTACTTCTGAGCTTCACGGCCGCAGTGCCATTAAAGGGGGAACGCTAGGTTGGATGACCCCGAGGAAAGCATTCTGAGATTTCACCATTCCTCAGTCACTTCATTAGTCCCTGAGTGTTTGTCATCAGCCGGCGTCCTGAGGAAGGGAGGTTGCCAGTCTGCACAGGGGCCTGGGCTGGGCAGAAAGGGCTGGTCCTCTCCCACAGAGGCCCCCTTTCCCCCCTGCAGCCGGCCTGCCCTTGTTTCTGGAGGCCTCTCTGCCCCCGCCCTTCCCCCTGCCTGAGCTCATCTCAGCTCTTTTTCTCCCACCTTGTAAAATTTGTCATTTGCTTTTAAATGTTGTTTATAGTGTTTTTGCAAAGATAAAATTTTTTATTTTTATGTAGTAAAATAGTAAAATCTATCAATCTTCCCCTTCATGGTGCTTTCCTTGGATGTTGTGTGTGGGAGGGGCGTCTTGTCCTGAGGTCGGAGAAACCCACATCTCCGTTTCCTCCCAGCTCAGGGTGGTGTCTTCCCCCCTCCCCATATTCCACTTAAATATTTAAATGGCAAGTTGGCGGGGGGGTGTCTGAGTGGCTCAGTCAGTTAAGCCTCTGACTCTTGGTTTCAGCTCAGGTCATGATCTCATGGTTTGTGGGTTCGAGCCCTGGAGCCTGCTTGGGATTCTCTCTCTCCCCCGCTGAAGCTCGTGCACACTCTCTCACTGGAAATTAAATAAATAAACATTTTTAAAAAACAAATGGCAGACGGGGTGAGGTAGGAGTCAAGCTCTGTCTGCTGCGTGACGGCCGCTGGTTCCATGGCCCCTTGTCCTCGTGTGTCCGAGCCTCTGTCTCCTGCTTCCTGCAGCTTCCTGGTCCTCTCAGCCTCGTCTCAAAGGGCTGTGGTTGGCAGTGTCGCATAGAACGTTTCCCTCTTTCTCTCGAAAAGAAGGAACAGAGAATAAAGTGTGTGACCGGCACCCATGCACCTGCCGGCTGGAATGAGCAGATGTTGACATTCTCCAAGTGTCCCTCAGATGTCACCCTTTTACAAGACAGACAGACCGTTCTGGACAAGCTGACATCCCCAGGGCTGCTTTTCCTTGCCCCACCCTGCTCTGTTTCTCGCTAGACTCTCTCACTATCTTGAGGTTTGTGTTTATTTCACAATCGACACTTTGTATCTTTGTTACCGATTCATGCAGGCAGGCGATCCTAATGCTGTTTTGAGTTTTCGAAATGTGCGGATACATCATCATGTTTTATTTGCTTTTTAATTTTTTTTGCTGGTTATTCTGAGATCTCGGATTCATGGCACCTGCTTCATTGCCTCTCCTCACACAACTACATCAGATGCATTGATCTATTTCCGTCTTGGTTGACATTTGGGGTGTTTAGGATTTTCCCACAGCCAAACAATGTTGCGGTGGACGTCAGTATGACACGGCCGGTGCAAAAAGACAGAGGTCCCTTGGCGCCACCTGGGGAGGGGGCGTTGTCGGCCCTGTGAAGATTCCGTCCTGCCCTCCCCCAGCATGGTGGTGACGGTTCATCTGCACAGGAAGTTCCTGCTTCACCTCCTGGCCAAATCCTGGTGTTGCTGGAATCGGGGGTGCTATGTGCTGTTCAGTGTGGTTGGATTTTCATTTCCCTGGTCTGTAGAGCAGTGGCCCTCTCTGTAATTTTACGGACCCCTGGGGCTTCTGCAAAGTGCCCCGTTGTGCTCTGCGTTCTTGCCATTGGGTGCTTTGCTCTCTTCTTGTTGATTTGTAGACAATCTTTACATATTGTGGACACCAATCGTTTGCTGGTCTCCGTGAAAACATCCTACCCTCAACTATTGCTTTATATTTTTGCTACATATGTATTCATAAACCATCCGTGGCATGGTCTCCAAATCTCGAAGACTTGTTTTGAGGTTAATTCTGAGATGGATATGCGCTTCTCTGGTTCATTCATTTTAACTGCCGTGGAGTCCCATCTTGCACTGAGGCCGTGGTTTCGCACTCAGTTTCTTTCTGGGTGAACTTTTAGTTTGGGTCCACTTTTTCCCATATGACTGGTTGTTGTGTTTGCACTGATCTCCGCGCGCGAGCCTCAGGTGCGGCTGCCGTCGTGTGTTTATCCAGAGGAGGAACTTCTGTGTCGTAAGACACAGATGTCGGTACCTTTGCTGTCGGTGACTTGGTCTGCAAAGTGGGTGCTGCACTGATGCTGTCCGCGACGGGCTTCTGCCTGTGTGCGCCCCTCCCCCCTCTCCGGACCGGCTGGTAGATTTGTCCGCATCATCAGGCCATCCCGGAACCGGCTCTTACTTCTGTCGACCGTTTCTGTGTCAGCCTTGCTTTCTGTGTATGAATCTGAGTTCGTTACCTTCCTTGTTTCCTTTCTTCTACGTCTTGGGTTTGCTTTGGCTTTTCCAGCGGAAAAGTGTTCTACAGCGGAAACTTCAGGTGGTTCGTCCTCGAACCGCTTATCTCCCGCAGCCCTTGAGGCGGTACCTACCCTCCACTCGTCCTCTGGAGCCCTGTGTCCTCCGCTGACACAGGGACACTCAGCAGACCTTACTCCCTAACGCTGCTCTCCACCACAAGCTCACTGTTGCTGGCATTTCCTTCTTTCTTCTTGGGCTCAGTGGTCCTTTGCTCCCCCCTTAAGTGGAACACGACCTGATGGGTTTACTACTTTCCTTATTTGCTGCAGCCTTGAAGGCCACGCGTTTACTCCGTGGTCACCATTTGGGGCCTGAGCACGGCCTGCAGTGCAAGTGGGCCCTGCTTGGAGCCCCTCCCTCCCCTCCTTCCCCCTGCCCAAGCCCAGATGCCCGGAGGATTCTCTCCCTGCGTGTTCACGCTTCCTTCTCAGTCCTTCACAAAAGCTCCTGTTAGGCGTTTGCCTGCATGTCTCCACCAGGCAGACCTCCACCAGGCAGACCTCCGGGAAGACAAGGGCCTCGGCTGTCTGCCCCGCCCCCGCGCCCCCGGGCTCAGCACGAGCATCCTGAGGCCTCTCTCCGCCCCCCCCGCCCCCCCCCCCCCCACCAGGCCCTTGATGATTCTGGTGAGCGATCCCATCGCAGGGACCCTGCACCCACACACCAGACCTCTGTCTCGCAAATGATAGTGACCATGATGGTAGTAATTCCTTACTTAAACAAAACCTTTGAAGTGTTTCAATTTTCTTTTGATCGTGGCAAAATAGGACACGAAATGGACCCTTGTTACCAATGTTAATGGATTCATTAACTACGTTTCCAGTGTTGCACCATCGCGTCTCAACCCGGAGCTCTCCCACCTCCCGCACGGGAGCTCTGGGATGGCCCCCCCTCCCCGGCCGCCGGTGCCCCCCCATTCCGCCCGCTGCCTCTATGCATCTGCCTGCTGCAGGGACTTCCTGGCAGCGTAACTGTGCCCCGTTTGTCCCTTTGGGTCGGCTCACTGCAGCCAACGTGGGGCTTCAAGGCTCATCCCTGTTAATCCGTGTATCAGAATTCCCTTTGTTTCGCGATCAGGCGACATCTCGCTGTGTGGACGCGTCACTTCCTGTGTGTGCTCTCATCCGCTCACGGGTGCTGGGCCTGCCGCTGCCTCTGGGCATTTGCATGCACTTTGCTCAGTACCCGGCCGTGATAACCCAGCCCTGGTTTGAGGAAGGGCCCTTTGGGTTATCAGTGCTTCTGCTTCCCAGCTGAGGAGTTAGAGTCCCGGGGGGTTCAGGGGGGTTGGAGACAGTGGCGGAACACCCACTGGACCCCCCCACAGAAAGTTCGCTCCGTGGGCTCAGGGGCTGCTCATTCATCCAGCCTCCCAGGTTCTAGAACAGTCCTGATGTGGACTGGCTGAGTGACTGGCCTATGAGCCCCTTCTGACCCCTGTTCTAGAAGCTCCTACCGAACATGCCCTTCCCGTCTTTGTCGGAGGGCTTTGCGGCTTGCCCACACAGAGCCAGGAACACGGCTGAGGCTCGTGGACCCGCTTTGGGCATCAAGAGGCTCCAGGCCAGGCTGTCCGGTTGAATGCCCGATGAAGGGCTAGCTTGCCTTCTGCCCCCCTGCGGCATGACTATTAATGAGATCAGGACACCGTGCCTGGCAGCACCCTGGGGACAAGCGCCTGTGGAGATTTACAGACGTCTGTTTACGGATAGAGGCTCACGATGTCTCCCCCTCCCCGGGAGTAACTGTTTATTTAAATAAACTCAATAAACTCAGAAAAGGTGACAGACTCTGGTCAAACTTACAGCCGATTCTGCGCCCACCATCCTGCAGAGGCTAAAGAGACTTGGTGGTTTCTATGGTAACCAACAGGCGACGTGACGTTTATTAAATGCCATGAGGGGCAGAAACGGGGGCACAGCCAGGCAGCCGCGAGCCCGCAGGCAGCCTCGGTGGGAGCGACCAGCGATCTGTGTTCCGAGGCGCCTTTTGTCTGGCTTTCCCCCCCCCCCCCCCCCCCCCCCCCGTCAGTCAGAACAAGGATGTTCCAGCCAGACGGCTCCCAGACAGGCGAGGCTGGTCCCCAGAGCTTGCTGGTTGGAGAAATCCTGCTGTGCGGGCCGAGAGAAGCAGGGGTTTCTCACTCTGCCGAGGGGTTCCCGCTTTCCCGGAGGCCAGAAATCTGGGAACGTGCAATCTGTGCCATCCAGTGTGGTGGCCAGGAAGCGCGTGCACCTGCTGTGCACGGGGAGTGTGGCTGGCCTGCCTGGGGATGCGTCATGAGTGCAAACATACTCTGGATTCTAAGCACTTGTTCTGGAAAAAACAATAAATGACTCAACAATTTTTCATATTGGTTCTGTATAGAAATGATAATATTTTGCATCAGTTGGGTTTAATGAACTATAGTATTAAAATTAATTTCAGTTCTTTTTTTGGTTTTGTTGGGTTTTTAACTTTTTAAAATGTGGCTGCTATGAATTGTAGAATCTCACGCGTGGCTCCCGCCGTGGCCTGTTGTGACCGTGTTCCTGAGCCTGGGCCTGGGCCAGGTCCGCTCAGCCACGAGGCCTCAGCAGGATCCTTCACCTGCCCGGGGCCTCAGTTTCCTCCTCTGCTCTGGGACAAGGGTGTTAGGCACGTGGAGCCCTCATGGCGGAGCTGAGCACGTGGCCTGTTGGGGGCAGAAGACCGTGTCCACGTGAAAGACGTGATGTGAAAACACGGCACACGGCAAAGAGCTCTTGTGATGAGTGACGACTGGTTCATTTTCTTTTTTTTTTTTAACTTTTTTTCTTTTTATATATTCTTAAATGTTTGTTTATTTTTGAGAGACAGAGAGAGACAGAACGTGAGAGGGGGAGGGGCAGAGAGGGAGGGAGACACAGAATCCGAAGCAGGCTCCAGACTCCGAGCTGTCAGCACAGAGCCCGACACGGGGCTCGAACTCACAAACCGTGAGATCGTGACCTGAGGTGAAGTCAGACGCTCAACCGACTGGGCCCCCCAGGAGCCCCTCACCTCATTCGTTTTCTAAACAAAACAAAGAAACCCTCGTCCTTCTTGAGGGATGCAGGCCGACCTGGAGAACCCCAGTCCTCCTGACCCCATGGCATCTGCCTGGGCCCTGGTGCCCCTCCTCTGGGGGGGCTAGGAGTGGGGCGCCCGTCTCCACCCGCCATGCCGCTCTCTCCCCTCACCCTGCCCTGTGCTGCCTCTCGGTGTCCTGCCCCCTTATCTGTCGAGCCCATTTCGTCTCCCTTTGACCTGCAGCCACCCCTCCAGGCTCCTTCCCCATTGAGGAAAGAGGCCCCACCAAGGCCCACGCCCTTCCGGACCTGTCCTCACCGCCTGGGCTAGTCCCGGGCAGGGCCTTGGTGAGCACAGAGTGCAGAGTGCGTAGGCCCTGTGGGATGAGGTCAGAAGGCGGGGTCCCTGCAGCCCTCGGAACGGCCTTCTCCCCGCCCCATCCGTCCGGGTGGCGGTCAGCACGCTGCCCTCCCCCCCACATCTCGGTGTCGCTCTGGGGAATCGCGCTGTCCCTGGTGGTTTCCTCTGATGGGCTCAGGGACACGCTCTCCCAAGATACGGCCTCCTGGCACGTTGAATATTTTAAGGTGAAGGAATTTGGGAAAAGGGCAGGAGCCGGAAGGTCACTCTGACCGCCCCCAAAGAAGTCATGAAGGCCTCCTGTGCGGTGACCTCCCACGCCCGGCGGAGCGTCCTCCTCTCGGGACCCCAGGAGGACCCGGGACACGCACGCCTCACTACACCGACCCCACACTCCTCGCCCTGCCGTATCCAGCTGCGCTCTCATCAGACCCAGCATCGAAAAAGCAGGCCTGACCATTTCTTCAAGGCTTTATGTCCCCACGACGGCTCCCGCGCCCCGGAAAGCTCACCCCAAATAAATCTGGGTGCTTTTCTCCTGTTAATCTGTCCGTTCAATTTCTGGACTCAGCCCGGGGCCTGAGAGGGTCCGGGAAAGCCATTTCCTCCCAACATCTTGCACCTGCCTCCACCTTGACTCATCCTGTTTCTCCCGGGAGGGGGGTTGACATAATAATAATAATAATAATAATAGTCATTACTGTGTCGTTAGCGTTCTACGGGCGCTTCCTGTGTCCCAGGGAGAGGTAAAGTCTCTATTTCTGTGATCTCGGGCGGTTGTTCTTTTATTGTTTTCACGTCCGGTTCCCACGTGAGGAGCCAGAGGCACAGAGGAACAGGGAGGCCGGGGGGTGAAAAGCGGGGTGGGGTCCCGCTGGATGGGGACGTGGGCCCTCATTTCTGCCACCTGCTGGCTGTGACCCCCCAGCAGCAGCGGAGGCCGGGGGGCGGGGCGGGGGTGGAGGTGGAGGCTGGGGCCTCTGGGGGGTGAGGCCGTGGGGACCCCCGCGGAAAGGGGTCGTCAGGGACTCAGCCTCCCGGAGAGCTTCTCTGCCACCGGCTCTCTGCCCTGATCGGGGCCTGGTGACGCCCTGTCTTCAGCCTCTTCCTTCCGGCCGCTGGAGTTTCTTCCGCTAACAACACAGCACAACACGGCACAGGCAGCCAAACCCCACATCCCACAAGGCAGACCCCACGGACCGGCCGGGGCCTGCCTCCCCGCTGGGGCCCCCGCACCGCCGGGCCCTCCGTAAGCCCCGGCCGTCCTTGCTGTGTTCGAAATTGAGTTCAATCTCTCACGGCCGCCGCTGTTTCAGTTGTCTTGAATAGAGTCTGTTGGTTTGAACAGGTGGCTGGCGAAAAAGTTCTCTGCTCTAATGTGAAGGGGCTGGGGGACCCCTGGGGGGAGGGGCGGAGGCAGGAGACAGCCTTTGCAAGCAGACTGGGGGTCCTTGCTGTAGACACGGCCGTGTGCCTCGCCCCTGCTTAATGCTCAGAAGCGTCAGGAAGGAGCCGAGTCCGGGCGCCTTCCCCCGAGGACTTGAGGAGCCCCCGCCTCGTTTGGGGACAGCCCTGCTGTGAGCTCCCCAGCTTCCCTGTCTGTGCCCTGCCCTGGCCCCAGTTTCACCTCGTGTGAAGGGGCCCCAGGAGGACAGCAGCAGCTGGCCTGCGTCCCTCCCACACTCACAAGCCAGGAGGATATCACTAGCTGCTAAACCGTGAAATAACAGTAAAATCGATGCTGAGCTGGGGGTCCCCTCGGCGGAGCCTCCCCTGATATGGCGAACTGTGGGGCTGGGGGCTGTTGTCATTTACAGGTGGGAGGCGAGGCCCAGAGAGCTCAAGGTCACACAGCCACTGCGGCGGCCGGGGGGGGGGGGGGGCGGCCCGCAGCCCCCTGCACCGCCTCCCCAGCTGGCCTCCTTATCGGCCGCCCGACAGATGAGCGCCGGGGCTCTGGCCCCACTATCACATCAGGCCGGCGTCTGACCCTGGAACCCAGCCACTTCTCCCTGTAGCGCCATCAGAACCCTTTTATTCCTTCTGAGCCGTGACCCAGAAAAACCCCATTTGTGGAGTACAAAGCCTGCTGCCTGCTTGGAATTCACGAGGAATGATCTCTCCCTTCGGATGCTTCCCGGCTTTGGGGGCAGAAGGGGGCGGAGGAGGCAGCGGGAACCAGGCCCAAACTGGCTGCCGGCTCCGGAGCTCAGGGCACCAGGCCCTCGGCACCTTGGGCTTTGACCCCGGCTTGCTCTCCTACTCTAAATAAACAAAAAGACAGAGCATCTAGAAGGAGAACAATGCCGGGGGTGGCGGCCGCCCCACAGGAGGATGTGCCTTGTGACCGAGCCCTCTGGGGACAGCCTGGTGGCAGTGGGCTGCAGGGGGACGGGCAGGGATGAGAAGACTGGGCCATCAGCAGAGGCCGGTTAGGTCCCCACCCTCACCGGGTAGAGACGGCCAGGGAAATGGGTACAAACCTTACCTCTGGGAGAGGGGCTTCCCGCAGAATTCCCCAACCTTCCCCAGAACGTTGTCAACAACCCAGGCCAGCCTATCATCCCTCAAACGCAGCCGCGTGTTCCCAGGAGACTTGGAGCTCTTGATTGATGGCTTTTTCTGCGGCCCCAGCCTCCGCCCTGAGAAACAGGGCCGCTTCTCCCTGTCCCTGTGGCCCCAGGCTGTAGCCACGTGGGGTGGGGTCCCGGGACTCCCCCAGCACAAAGCAGGTGTAATTGATTCTCTACTGACACTAAAGAAGAGAAATTCATCCCTTAACCGCGGCCTAACAGCAAAGCCCCAAGCCAGCCTGGGGGTCAGGGGAATGCCGTTGGGGAAGGAAGGCGACGTTGGTGACTGATCCGAGAGGCCTTTCACACCTGCGGCTCGCACAAAGTGCCTTCCACACAGCCTGTTCACAGAGAACACCCAGCAACGCTTGCCTTGCAAGGCACTGGAGGGTATCTGAGCGAACCCCCATCACTTTAAGATGGTGGAACTCCGTATGGCTCAGGGTGCGGGATCTGGGCTCCCTGCTCCGGACCGGGCGTCTCTCTCCTCCCCACACGGCTTCCCGGAGAGGGGCTGAGCAACCAGAGTCCAAGGATCCCGAGTCACACAGGCCCTGAGTCCCGCTCTGAGCCTCAGCTTCCCTGTGGGCAACATGGAGACAATGATCCTTCCCTGCGAGACTATGAAGAAGATTAAAGATACAGTTCCGGGTTCTAGGTTCCGAATTTTCACAAGCATCGGGAGAAGGGCGGGTGGGATTCCGAGATGGCAATGGCCGTGGCAGGTCGGGGAGGTCGACAAGAGTTTGAAGAAGCACCAGCCTGGCAACGAGGGTCCCATTTTCTTCTCCGATTTGCCAGGCAGGTCTCACACGAGGTGGCACAGAGCAGTGCTCACCAGCCATGGACAGAAAGCGCCTTGCTTTGGGGCCCGAGGAACAGGGAAGGGGGGCTCCGGGGGGGAGATCCACGGTTTTATTTTTCCCTTGTACCCGTGCGATCCTGCGAGAAGGCAGCACACAGGGGAAGACAGTTCCTCCCCACAAGCAGAGGAGGTCCCAAGAGCAGGAGGTGAGCTCTTACTGCCTTGTCCTCCCTGTCCCTCCTGTGTGTGGCCAGACACACAAATACAGGTGGGAGATGAATGTTGGCCCCGGGTTTCTGGCCTGGGGATGGCAGAAGAGGGCCCCAGAGAACCGGAGTGTTGGGGTGGTCATGAAGAGAATGGAAATCAAGGCAGCTGCCCTATAAAGTGGTGCATAAACTCTGAGGTCACCTGCAGGCTGTGCACACGTGGTTCTGACCTCAAAGGGCACACGGTGGACTTGAGAATGAATTACAGGATCCCTTGCTGCCCAGGGGCTTGGAGTGGCCACCTGCTGGCTCACACAGGCAGGGCAGATCTGAGTGGCCCTATGAGGCTTCGGAAACTAAACTGACACTGGGGCCACGACCACAGAGGGAGCACCGCACTCCGCTCTGAACGTCATCAGCTTGGTTCTCTGCCAAACAAAACATCAACACGATCCACGGGATTTGAACAAGATGTAGAGCCTCCTGACACGATAGTCCAAGTGGCCAAGATGCTACCCCCAATCGACTGGTGTGCAGGAAACCAGAGAAGAGCCAGCTTGCAAGGGTCCCTCCCAATGCCAAGATGATGCAGATGTTGGCATTATTAGGAGAATGCTTCAAAAGCCGTGCTTCAGGAGATAGAGGCAAACACTGTGGAAACAAATGGAACAGAAGGTCTTGACGGTGAAACACAAGCCACAAAGAAGAACCAAGTGGAGGTTTATGAACTGGAGAATATACTAAGTGAAATAAAATTTTCATGATGGTGTTGGGGAGCAGATTGGAGTCAACAGAAGAACCTTAATGAACTAGAAGGTGGGCCTCTAGAAAGGATTCATCTTGCATATCAGAGAGAAAATTCATTGACTGAAAGGGAACCGAGGCTCAGAGACCCGTAATACAACATTGAAAGGTCTAATGTCCACATCATCAGAGTCCCGGAAAGAAAGAGCAGAATGCAGAAAAAATATTGGCTTAGAACTTCCCAAATTTGGGGAAAGACATAAGCTTGCAGATTCAAGAAACTCAAAGAAGGCAAACACAATGGAATCCTTGACCAGACAAATAATCAAACTGCTCAAAATTAAATACCAGGAAAAAGAAGGAGGGAGCCAGAGAAAGGCACCATGTTGCCCAGACTCAGGCAGCTGCACATCTCTCGGGGAGTGAGGAAAGCCAGAAGGCACGGACGTCGCATTTTTAACGTACTGAAAGGAGAGAACCGTGGACCCAGAATGTTATATTCAGCAAAATATATCTTTCAAGAGTAGAGGCGAAAAAGACAGATAAAAGAATCCTAGGGAGACTCTGTTGCCGACAGACCTGCTTTCATAGAAATGCTGAAGGAAGTTTTCTGGGAAAAAGCGGAAATTACACCAGAGGGAAATCTGGAACACTGGGGAAGAAGGAAGAACAAAGGCTATGATGAGTATCTGGGTGAAAAGACTCTTCTCCTCTTAAATTCTTTACAACGAGGAAGAGTACTGACAGCAAATAAGATAGGACCGTCTGCTGGGATTTTCAGTGTGTGCGGATGCGACACTTTTGGAAACTATGGCATCGAGGGTGCAAGGAACCCGGGTGACGGTCAGATTTGTACCTTCTACTCCAAGTGGCAAATGTTAATTTTACACAGACGACAATCACTAAGAGGAACCCACACACAAGATATTGTCAAAACCTCAGTAGATAAAATAAGGGGAATACTAAATAAATAAAATAAAACAAAACAAAATAAAATAAAATAAAATAATAATGAAACCAGAAAATGGGAAATAAAGAAATGTAATGTCATCTAAACATGCCGATGAAAAGGCCAACGTTGGAAATCGTAAACTCCCCATGTCCTATGTTGAATGCTCAGAACAGGCAAATGCACAGAGGCAGGAAGTAAGTGAACAGTGGCCTGGGGCCGGGGGAGTGGGGACAGACCGCCAGTGAGCGTAGAGCTTCTTTTTGGGGTGTTGAAAATCCCCTAAAATTAGGTCGCTATGACGGTTACACGCTCTGTGAATATACCGAGAACCAAATAACTGCGCACTTTAAGCGAGTGAATTTTGCGTGCTTGAAATACATTTCAACAATGCTGTAAAAACTGATGGACTGGAAAATAAAAATTAGTGTAATTAGTAAATTACAGATCTTCAAAGTTAGAGAGGATCAGAACCGATAACAAAAGACACAGCGACGGGCCGCTCCAAAACCACACTGAGTACCTCAGTGCAGGCGAGTTAAAGGTACGACACCGGGGGAGATGTGCACCCCCGTCTACCTCCTGGAGTGGGCGTAGTAAAACCAGGGCCACCCAGAATGGAAAGCACAGAAAATGATCAGGGATAAAGAAGGGTATTACACCGAAGCCGAGAATAAAAGGCCAATTTACCAAGAAGATAAGACAGTCCTAAAAAATAAAGCCTCAAAATAAATGAAGCCAGCACTGGTGGAAAGGACAGGAGAAATGGACCACGTGACCACTACCTTTGTGGACTCCAGCACCCCCTTGTCAGGGCGTGATGGAATACGGAGACGGGAGACGGGGGGAGGATCTGGAAGTCTGAAGAAGCCCGTCACCTTATGGGTCTTGGGGACGCTTATGTGATTCCCACCAAGATCGGGAGACCAGATGTCATTTTCAGGTGTGCTTGGAAAAGTCACCAAAACAGACTACATTCTGATCCCAGTGCCAGCTGGAATCAGTTTGAAATGATCAAAACCGTGCAAGATGTATTTTCTGAACCAAATGGGATAAAATATAAAAAGCCTGGCAGCACTAAGCGCTGGGGAGGATGTGGAGCCCCCTGGGACGCGTGTGCCATGCCGGCGGGAATGCGACGTCGAGCTCGCGGCCGCTCTGGAAGACAGTTTGGCGGGGTCTTGTGAGTTAAACCTATGGCGATCTATGAGCCGGGAATTACCTTCCTAGGTAGTTATTAGCAAGAGAAGCGAACAGCACACACAGGAATGCTCGCAGCGGCTTTATTCACAACCATCAAAAGGGGAAAACGACCCCGGGGCCCTTGGGCTGGTGGACAGGGAAGCAAAGTGTAGCGAGTCCAGACAAAGAGAGCCTATCTGCCAATGAAACAGATCGAAGGACACGGACAGGGCATTCTGCGGGGGGAAGGGAGCCGGTCTCGCTGTCCGATCCCGTTTACGTATCTTCTGGAAAGGCCAGCCCAGAATGACAAAGAATGGGTCCCTGGTGGCCCGGGCTTGGGGTTCCCTGGGAGCATTTTGGGGGTGATGAAGCTGTCTTCTGCCCTGATTATGCTGTGGTCACGTGGATCTATACGTGTGTAAAACCTCATATAATTGTAAATAAAAACGTCTATTTAACTGTATGCTAACTTTTAAAATAAAACGTGTTAAATGGATAAAACCATAAGAGACTCTGAAATACAGAGAACAAACTGAGGGTTGCTGGAGGGGTGGTGGGTGGGGGATGGGCCAGATGGGTGATGGGCACTGAGGAGGGCACCTGTTGGGATGAGCACTGGGTGTTGTATGTAAGTGATGAGCACTGGGTTCTTCTCCTGAAACCAATGCTTCGCCGTATGTTAACTTGGATTTAAGTAACATTAAAAAAAAAAGGCCTGGCTCATAGGTGTACGTAATACCTGTTCGTGTTCTTTTTATTAATTAAAAATTGTAGCAAAGGGGCACATGAGTGGCTCAGTTGGTCAAGCATCCGATTTTTGATTTCAGCTCAGCTCATCTCACGGTCCGTGGGTTCAAGACCCGCGTTGGGATCTGCGCTGACAGCACGGAGCCTGCTTGCGATTCTCTCTTTCTCCCCTCCCCTCTCTCTGCCCCTCCCCCCATCTCTCTCTCTCTCTCTCTCTCTCTCTCTCTCAAAATAAGTAAATAAACTTTAAAACAAATTGGAGAAAAGATGCCACTGTAATGTTAGCAGGGCACTTCGGCTGTGCACGGTGCGGCCACCCTGCTGTCCAGGCAGTGCCCCGCCCCTGCCATCACCCCAACACCACCAGAAGGTTCCCTGTGGCTCCCCCATATTTCCTGCGTCCCAGCTTCAAAGAGCACTTGCTAAGTTCAGCTGATAAAGGTCATAACACCCCTCATGGAGATTCTGGGGTGACGCGGTCCAAAGTGATCCGACCCCCACCCCCAGTTCTTTGCCTAGACTGCTCTTTTCGCTTCCTCTGTCCCTGTGACGTCTCCCCCCATCGTCCTCCACCCCAGACGTGGAGCCCCGAGGGGAGGGCGGGGTCCTGGTCCGAGTCACCTCTGCGTCCCCAGGGCCCAGCCAGACAAGGCGGACGGCGCTCGGCAAAGCCCAGTCCTGCCGGACCCTGCAGGTGCCCTCAGACCTCAAGGGCTCTGCTGCGGGGTGTGAGATGTTCCCCCGGCTGCGTGAGCCCCAGGGGGCTCCGTGCCAGGCTGCTGGTGGTGCACGAGGCCCCGGGGTCCGCTCTGGGCTGGAGCTGCAGGGTCGACGTGTGGCCGAGGATGGGGCCACGTGTCCACGCCAGACCCGGGCTCTCGCGGCCCCTCCTCCAGCCCCTACTAATGAAGTGCCCTTGTGCATCCTGGTGACTCCTCGCTAAGCAGGAGTTAGAGAACAAATCAGCGCGAAATAATATTTTGACTAAATTTCTGCTCTCCAGCCTGTGTAGTTGTATGAACTTGCCTAGTGGGCCTCGGGGAGCGCCACGGTGCATACTGATGCTGGTTCATGCCAATTAGGAGGCTGAGTGATGAAGTGGCCTTGTATCATTTCACCAGTGCATGGGAACAGCAGGTGAATGCTATAGCTTATGATTTTCAATTATAAATCAAATAGACTGAGTTCTCGCTTCTCTTAATAAAGGCTGTAAAAGCGTTGGAGTGTGGACAGGCTTCTGCTTGGGAAAGAAAAAACAGGTTGAGTTTCTAAGTGATAACTCGTGCGGTGTTTTTGTTTCTGCTACCGTCTGGGGTATTTAGTGTTTGGAGAAGAACAATGTAGAATGTGCGGAAGCTGGCGGCGGAGGGTCCCGTGGGTTGCCCTGGATGTGCTCCGACGTCTCGCGGGGGGGGAAGCTCACGTCGCTCCGAGGGCCCCGCTCCTCCCCGACGCCCGCTCTGCAGTCCTGCGGGAGCTGCCTCAGCAGTGGAGGTCGGGGCGTTTACACTGGATCTCGGGGGACCAGGAGACGATGTTCCAGAGTGGATGGGACGCCGTGGCAACAAGTGCAAGGCCGGTTCTGTCCACGCAACAAAATAAGACGGTTTCCTGTGAGAGTCTTGACTCTGCCCCCGCCAAACTTACGAACCCAGGGCAGTCGATTTAACCCTTCCGCTCTCGACTTGCTCTGCCTACCGACAACAACCCCGATCTAACCCGGGGGGCTGTGCTGAGGAGCCTGCACTCGGGCACCTGCTCCGTCTTGTTCCTTTGGGAGAGGAAGAGAACAGACTGCAGGGGTCAGGTGGGGTAGACAGAGTCCGGGGAGCCAGCGCGTGGGTCTGGAGACACACAGAGGAAGCAAAAGTGGGAGGGACAGAAGTCGCGTTTCCTCCCTTGAAGAAACAGCTCACTTATCGGGTAGAAAGATTTTCCTGCACGGAATTCGGAATGAGCGCAGCCCGTGGAATTCTGAAGTGGCAAGGGTAAAGAAAGCTATTGTGTCAACATCCAGGGAGAAGAGAGATATTATGTCAAAGTGAACAAAGGTCCCGTTGGCCTCAGATGTCTCCTCTGCCACATTTGGTGACCAGGAACGGGGGGGGGGGGCCCTGCTAGGGGCTCAGGAGGTGTGTCCGCGGGTTGCCTGCTAGTCGCCCTGGGGGTTTCCAGACGCCAAGGTCAGTCCCACTCTGCGTGTAGGAAATAGCGCCGAAGGAGGCAGAGTGGTGACCTCACCCGGGTGCAGGCGTCCCTGACGCCTGCTGCTTGTCCTCCGCATCCTTGACAGCTGGGTCGGCTGAAGAGGGAGCTGGAGCACCGTGGAAAAAGGAGATGCCCCCTGGAAAGGGGCCAATCCTGTGCCCCTCCGCTAGGGAGGATCCTCACCTGGAGTCAGGAAACTCAGGAGAGGGTGATGCTCAGGGAAGCCCGAAGTCTTTTTTTTTTTTTAATGTTTATTTACAGGAGACACAGTGTGAGCGGGGAAGGGGCAGAGAGAGAGGGAGACACAGAATCCGAAGCAGGCTCCGGGCTCTGAGCTGTCAGCACAGAGCCCAACGCGGGGCTCGAACGCACAAACCGCGAGATCGTGACCTGGGCTGAAAGCTGGACGCCTGACTGACTGAGCCCCCGGGTGCCCCCTTGGATGCCTGAATTCTGAGGCATGATGACCATTCTGGGTTGAATGATGGCCCCCAAATCCTGCCCTCAGCACTTCTGAATGAGACCTCAGTTGGAAATAGGGTCTTTGCAGATGTGATCATTTAAGATGAGGCCACCCTGGAGGAGGGTGAGCCCTAATCCAACATGGCAGCTGTCCTTATAAAGGGGGAAATTAGACACAGAGACACTCACAGAATGAAAACACGGAGACGGAACTAGAGACTGGGGAGGTGTGCCTATAAGCCAAGGAACACCAAAGGTCTCCAGTAAACCCCAGAGTCTGGGAGGCAGGCCTGGAACAGATTCTCCCTCGCAGCCATCAGAAAGAACCAACCTTGTCAGCATCCCGATCTTGGATTTCTAGACTCTAGAACTGTGAGGAACATCAATTTCTGTTCATCGATCTGCCTTGTTTCTTACGGTGGCCACAGGACACGAACACGGGGACTATTCAAGCTGTGACTCACTGACTGTCCTGGGTGAGGAATGCCTCTATTTATTAGGATTATTGCAGTAGTGAAAGGGGACCATCACAATAGGAGAACACAATGGGGCTCAGAGCTGCAGTGTCTCAGAGGTCAGGCAGAGAGGATTTCCTTTTATACGGAGGGGCCAGCAAGGCTGAAAGGAACTGGTGTTGGGGGTGGGGGAGCAGTGTGGTGGGACCTTTGACCAACGTTTCTCCTTGTGTCAGCAGATTCTGGGGAGGAGCCGTTAAGGAGGGGTCCTTTGCTGGCCCAGCCTGAGGGTGGGTGAAGGTCCAGGGGCCTGGGGGGAAGGAGAGGAGCTTAACTTACCTTTGGTCAAACTAGTTAGCAAGCACTTTGTTTTGAATGATCAACGGGGAAAAAAACAGTTCTGGTCATTATTTATGAGGCATGGAAGAGAAATTTGGAAGGTCTGTGTCTTGCCTTTTCCTGGCTAACCGGGAGGTGCATCCATGAGTCTTACGGAAGTCATACAGGCAGGTGACTCTTTGCAGTAGGGCATTTTTTGGAATATATATGGGTGGGGAAGCTTGTCTTAACCATCACTGATTTTCAGGAGCGTAGGTTTCAGGCAAAGTTTAGTATTGTGGACAGTTCAGTTCTTGATGGTCATGATGGCAGTGATGTTAATGGTGATGGTGGTTTTGACAGTTTAGCTCTTGGTGGGGGTGATGGTGATGATGATGGTGATATAACAATCTTCTAAGCTTTCTACACGCACTAAATGAATTATAAAGTAAATACTGGCATCCGACCTTGTAGAACCGAGACATGGAAAGATGGATTAACTTTCCCAAGGTCCTGCTACTGGCTAGTTTGGCACAGGACCAGGTCCACACCAGGCAGCCTGGCTCCAGTACCCATGCTCTTGCTACGATGCTCTACTGCTTTTGAGAGGAGTCAAAGGAGAGTATCATTTAGGGTCACTCCAAGGTCACACTGCCCACGTGGCCCCCTGCGTATGCTGCGATCTATTTTTTATTACTGATCATCAGAAACAACCCTACAAACATTACTAGGTGACAACACAAAATGCTCCAACCTTGAATAGTTGGAACTCATTTTTATCAATACGGCCCCACTAATGAATTAAGTGCCCGATTTAGTTTCTCAGAGATGCTGTAACAACTAACTGAAGACGTGGTAGTCTCAAAGCAACAGAAGTTTATCATCTCAGGCTGGAGGCCAGAAGTCAGAAACAAAGCATTTTCCGCCTTTCTTTCATAAGGATTTGAGGCCCACCTGAAATCCAGGATGATCTTGTCTGGAGATCTTTAAGTCAGTTGTGTCTGCAAAGATCTTTTTTTGCAAATAAGGCCATACTCACAGATTCCTGCGATTATTAGGGCAGGTATTTCTTCTTCAGATCTTCCATCCAACCCACGACAGTCCTAGAATGAAATTTCAGCCCAAGCTCAGCCAGGAGGGCATGCTTCAGAGTCTTGGTGGAGGATCCAGTGTCCAGAACATTCTCTGGAGTTGGTGGGCCATGGAGGATAGAATGGGAATCCCAGGCTCCATGGGTCTCCACACTTCCTCGTGTTCCAAAGGGTCAGTGGGACACACCCAACGACCCAACACCAACTTTTCACTGTGTGCTGAGAGTTGGAAGAGGCAGGCTTGATATTTCCCAGAGATAGTCATGGTCTCTCACTTTGTGGCCAGCCATCGCTTGGGTCTTCTTGGGTACCAAGAAGCCAGGCTTTCATTTGAGTTTGAGTTAGGATGGTTCTTGGAAGCTAGGGATTTGCCCATGTCCCAAGCTTCCTGAGGGAGTGAGAGCCACAAGATGCTGTCTCAGAGAGCCCTGCTCAGGCCTGGAATCCTGACCATTTTTCCTGTGAGGCTGCATGTTATAACCCACACATTCAGGCATGCTTACAGAGAAAGAAAGACAGAAAAAAGTGTCTGTTGGTTCTGCCAGGATTTTAAAAGAAAATCCTTATAATCCAATAATTGGGTATCTAGTCAGGGTTGATTGGATTGAATTGATTGATTTTTTAAGGTGTGAAAGCAAAAGGCAAAGGATCACACACACACACACACACACACACTCCCTGCATGACCTTCTTTAGATACCCTTTGGAGATATACGCCAATCAACCAATGGAGGAAGCAAATTAAGAGCTCAATGATGATGAAGTTATGGCATGAAAGGGTTTATTTTGAGCATTAGAATTATTTAAATATAGAACAATTTTTGAAAATTCTGATGGGAAGGAAAAAATCTTGTAAATAATATATGAGAGAGGGGGCAGAGCGAGGGATGGAGAGAGACAGAGGGAAGAAGAGGGGGGAGGTACGTGAAATCAATGGGGATGGCGTGACATATGAGGAGAAAGCCGAGGCGAGCATACTTAATGTTTTGTCTGAGCTTGAGGCTGTTCAGTTGTGTCTTGACCACTAATTGGAGTGAGCCAGTTTGGGATGAAGTCTGGACGTTGCAACACGTTCCTGGCACATAGCATGAAGTTTACGTGTGAGCATTTAGGTGCCATGTGACAGAAGTCCAGATGTCAGGACACTGGGGATGTACGGCCACCGCAGATGCTGCTGGAGGCTAGCTCAGCTTCTGTCTTCCTGCTGCATGGTCGCTTAGTGCTGGCCTTGACCCTCAGAGAGATTTGGCACCCAAGATGACTCTGCCAATGCTGCCGGGCAGGAGGACAACCTAAAGGAACACAGTGGCACTCCTTGGTGGCGCGTCTTTCCTAAGGAGCCATCATCAAGTTCCACTCAGCGACCTCCCCTTATGTCTCATTGGCCAGAACCCAGTCATGTCATCCCTGCTTCAGGAGAAATGTGCCTTCCTAGCTGGACACGTTGATGCCTTAAACACAAGTGACCTTCCCCCCTTCCCCCCTTCCCTCCTTCCTTCCTTCCTCCCTCCCTTCCTTCTTCCTTCCTTCCCTCCCTTCCCTCCTCTCCTTCCTTCCTCCCTCCCTCTTCCCTCACTTCCCTCCTCTCCTTCCTTCCTTCCTTCCTTCCTTCCTTCCTTCCTTCCTCCCTCCCTCCTCCCTCACTTCCCTCCTCTCCTTCCTTCCTCCCTCCCTCTTCCCTCACTTCCCTCCTCTCCTTCCTTCCTTCCTTCCTTCCTTCCTCCCTCCCTCCTCCCTCACTTCCCTCCTCTCCTTCCTTCCTCCCTCTCTCCTTTCCTCCTTCCTCCCTCCTTCCCTCCTTCCTTTCTTCCCCCTCCCTTTCTTCTTTCTTCCTTCCCTCCCTTCCCTCCTCTCCTTCTTTCCTCCCTCCCTCTTCCCTCACTTCCCTCCTCTCCTTCCTTCCTTCCTTCCTTCCTCCCTCCCTCTTCCCTCACTTCCCTCCTCTCCTGCCTTCCTCCCTCTCTCCTTCCCTCCTTCCTCCCTCCCTTCCTCCTTCCCTCCTTCCTCCCTCCTTCCATCCCTCCCTCCTTCCTTCCTTCCCTCCTTCTTCCCTCCCTTTCACCTTCCTTCCTCCCTCCCTCCTTCCTTCCCTCCTTCCTTCCTTCCCTCCTTCCTTCCTCCCTCCTTCCTTCCTTCCTTCCCTCCTTCCCTCCTTCCTCACTCCCTTCCTCCTTCTTCCTTCCTTCCTTCCTTCCTTCCTTCCTTCCTTCCTTCCTTCCTTCTTCTTCCTACCAAGGATGAGAGGGAAAATGATCTTGGGTAGTCACTGAGCCATCTGCCCCAGAAAGCCAACAGTAGATCAGGCAGAAGATTCCCAGGAGTTCCAATATTAATATTAGACAAAGAGAAATTCATGGCAAAAAAATGCATCGCAAGACAAAGCCTATGATTTTATAGAGATAAAAGCTAACCTTAAAGATGTAGGAAACCTTATCACCAACAGATAGCATACAACTGGCAAAAGAAACAGTACCAGATATACAAGGAGAAATTGGAAATCCAACGACAGCAGCAAGATCGCACATCTATTTCACTTCCCAACATATTAGTAGGATCAATCATCACAATAAATCATAAATAATGAATCATAGTGAGGCAATGTAGGATCTAATTGGCATTATTAATTAGGTCCATTCATCCATCACATGCTAACTGAGTACCCACTATGTGCCAGGCCACATTTGTGGGCCGGGGCACGGCCGTGCAGGAGAGGCAACCACCCCATCCCCATGAAGCATGCATTCTGAGAAAGGTTGACTGGAAAGACATCAATCATTGAAATATGAATCCTGTAGAGAATATCTATTCTTTGCCAGAGGTGTTGGGGCATTTATAAAAACTGACAAACTCTTAAGCCGTAAAGAAAACAGGAATCTATTACAAAAAGCAGAAATTGTCCAGGTTACTTTTGCAAACTACAATACCATAAAGCTAGAAAATAATCAGAAGCTTTTGAACTAAGGAAAGATGGAACAGGAATGCTCTCTTAACTCACTGTTTGCAAAGAAAGAGAGAGAGAGGAACGAAAGTCACAGTGCAATTACAGACCGTGTCGACCGTCATGTACCCAACCTTCGGGCATTCGGCCGGAACAGTCCTCAAAGGAAAATTCATAACCAGGAATTACTTTATTATCAGAAAACAACATTATAAACGTGGCAGTTATTTTTGGTAGCTCTGGGTACATAACAAACCATCCCCAAACTTGGTGGCTTAGCACGGCTGTCGTCTTTGGCTCTGTGCACTGGCTGGGTCAGTCCTCTGACAGGGTTGGCATGAATGGTCTCCACTGGGCTCGTTTGTGGGGTTGTGGCCAGCTGGTGGGAAGGATAGCTGATCTAGAAATGCCTTAATTACACATCTGGTGGTTGGCCAGCTGCTGGCCAGGGCATGAAGGTTCTCAGGTGGCCTTTCTCCAGCAGGCCAGCCTCGGTTCATTCACGCGATGGTCGTATGGTTCCAAGTGCAGCGAGGAGAGGGTGAACCCCAACGCAGAGCAATGTCCGAATTTCTGCTTGTGCCCCGTATGCTACCGACCTAGCAGCCAAAGCAAATTGCATGGCCAAGCCCAGGGCCAGGGCAGGAAGGGACCACCCAGGGGCAATGCTCAGGCAGGGCAGTCATGACAGCCAGCTTTGCTAACCATCTACTGCAACTTTTAATTAAAACATAGAAAACCACAGAAGCACAATGCTACAGAAGCAGGGAGCTTATTAAATAATCAAGATAAAAGCAGAAACAAGTGCTGTAGAAAATAGAAAGGCAGCAGAGCTGGTAAATGTACTCAGGACGTACTCTCTGGAACCAAAACAGTGAAATTGATAAACTTCAGCAAACATGAACAGCAAAAAAGAATGAAACACAGATAAATCACTGGATACAAAAATAGTCTGTAAGAACAGCTATGGAAAAGCTCGAAGTCCTATGAGAATCCCATCAACAGTGATGTATGAATGCACTTTTAAAATTTTGTACATTTCAAACAACAAATGTATTAAATGGTAAATAAAATTTGGCAAATGGCATCGTAAATGGGTGCGCTGTACCAAAATGAACTCAAGGATATGTAGGGAAGCCTGACTAGATCAACGATCAAGGAAGAAACGACCAGTGGTACTTGAAGTCGGAGACTAAAGAACAGGTAAGGGACAGGACATTTGCATGACTGGTAACACAGGAAAAGAGGCTGGGTACCCCCAGGCCGATTGGAAACTGTAATTGGCCCCCCAGAGAGGTCCGGACAGTGGAAATGCTCGCTGAGAACTGCCTCCTCCATTTGGAGCAAGGAAACAGCGGAGTAACGTAAGCCCTCGTTTGGCGTGGGCGAAACAACTCCCATGCTAGATGAGTAGTCCAACTCAGGTTATGAGATATGAGAGGTAATGAGGAAACCAGGAAACAAACAAAAAATAGAGATATATTAAAGGGAAACAATGAACTTTCTTTGAAAAGTTAGACTTATCGACTTATCGACTTATAATTTATATAAAAGTAAAACTCACCCTTTCTAAGTGTACAGTTCTATGGATTGTGACAAAAACATGTGGTCCTGCAACTCTTTCCTTAATCCAGATAAAGAGTATTTCCATGTACTGTACTGGAAACATGGGGCCGGGGGGGCAGGGGGAAAGGAAAGCTACATGATGCAGTATTCAAAGCACATATATTTGATAAAATTCGAACAAAAGTAATGCGAAAATTTTAAAACACTAGAAACAAATGTATGCTAATTCCTTAATATGTAGAGGTATATTCATAAGAAAACTACAGAAAAATTGTACCTTATAATATTACACAGAAGGAAACAAGATCACCAATTATTACCATTTCCAGCCAATATTTTAATTAAAGTTTTAACCAGGAAAAAAAAAAAAAGGTAAGAAAGACAAACTGAACGTAGAGTAAGTGGGAAGCAGGAAATAAAACTGTTATTATTTGAAGACAAAATATTCATAGACATAAAGAATCCAAAACAAAGTGCAAATAAGTTATTAGATTTAATGCATGATTTTGGTAAGTTGTTTTTGAAAATAGGTCAACACACAAAAATCAGTTGTATTTCTTTAAGATGGTCCCCAAGTCTGGAAATACAGAGAATATTATTTTCTCCCCTATTGTAACATCAATGAATCATTTATTAAGTATTTGCGTATTTTCTACATTAGGTGGGTGGCCTTGTGTATATACTACACAAATTAGAAAATAAAAATTTTAAATGCCACTTAAAATAACATTTACAAGAGCATCTGAAGCCCAGGAATAAACATACAGCTCTCACTCAGAAAAGGACAAACATTATTGAGGAATATTAAAGAAGACCTACATAAATGGAGGGCTATAACCACTGGTTTGTTCCTAACTTCTCAGAAAAGTCAATTGCAGGTATCTTTTCCAAAGGCTGTGTCCAGGAATCCACAATGGTAGCTTGAAATTGGCCGGCGGTGGTATTCACAGCTCAGAAATTGGCAAATCTGCGAGACACATATTTCCCCTTGGAGAAACTGTTGTCTCCCATTCACCAGCACAACAGCGATGCCATTTTCATGCACTGAAAAACCAAATACTGCAAAGATAGCCACTGTATGCACTTTCGTTTCTAGATCTAATGCAGTCCTTATAAAAGTTTCAGTAGATTTTTCTGAGGACATCTATAAACTGTGTAAAAAATGTACATGGAAATCCAAAGGACCAAGAATAACGAAGAGGATATTAAATACGAACAGCAAATGATTACCAAAGTTTATCATAAAGCTGTGGTAGTTAAGATAATAGGGTATTAGTCAAGGACAGACAAATAGACTAATGGAACAGGATAAAAAGTCCAGAAACAGGCCTACAAATTTGTTCGCATTTGACTTATGACACTGTAGGACAGCGGGGGAAAACATTAGCCACAGGGAAAAATTATTCTTGTCCTGTACACCATACAGACCTGCTGTGTATCTAAGTTTGAATGGTAAAACACTAAAGTTTGTAGAGGAAAATGTAGAAGAATATCATCATGACCTTGGGATATACGAAGCTTTCTTAAACCGAAAGGTACTAATCACAAAGGGAAAGACTGGTAAATTATACTGCATTAAAATTAAGTTCTGGTCATCAAAAGGATCATTAAGAGGGTGAAAAGGCAAGCCCCAGAGTAAGAAAATATTTGCAATATATATGTATCCTCAACAAAAAGCTCAACAACATAGTCTGATGACTATTATTCATAGGATATAAAGAACTACATTAGATTAGAAAAAAAATCTCGATGGGAAAATAAAACTCAAAAGCCATGAGAAAACACTTCATGTTAAAAAAAAAAAGATTAAATGTCATTAGTTATCAGGGAAATACACTTAAAACTACATCGCTAAGACCCCAGACACACTACAATAGTTAAAGTTTTAGAAGATGAAAGCCATTCGGTTCCAGCAAAGATTTGGAGGAACCGGAACTCTCATACTTTGCTGGTGCGATTGTACTCAGAACAATCTGCCATAGCTTGACACAACATAACACTAGTCTGTGCCCAGAATTCCTGCTCTTAGATGTATATAGTCTACTGAAATTACACACGTGTGTACCAAAATGTATGTAAATAACCCAAATGTTCATTGACTGTAGAATGGATAAAAACACAGTGGTAAGTATAGGTGATTGTATATGCGTGCATATAAAATATAAAAACCAGTGCCACATCTATCCACAAACGTGAATCTCATATATATAGTGATAGGTGAAAAGCCCAGGCCTGTGAGAATATGTACTGCAGGATTCCATTCCTATAAAGTTCAAAATCGGCCGCAACTAATTTGAGATTAGGAATCAGGTAATGGTTACCTTTTGAAAGGGCTTTAAGTGCCTGTGATGGATGATAAATGAACCTAATGTGCTATTTTTTTGTTTGTTTGGGTGATGGTGACTTGGATCTGTGCACTTCATAATAATTTGTTGAGCTGTAAACCATTTATTTTATATACTTCTCTATCTAGATATTATAATTAAGTTAAGAAAACATGCACACTGCTAAATAACTCATAGATAAAAGAATAACTCACAATAGAATCAAATACACCTACAACTGAACGATAAAAAAATGGTATGGTTCTTTCAGTGAACTTTTTAGCCTTAAATACTTATACTGGAGAAGAAAAAAATCCTATAAAATAGTTAATTGTATTTCTATATTAATAAGGAATAAATACAAAGTAAGTAGAAAGCGATCTTAAAGTAATCATATAAGTCAATAAAGGTAGAAACACAATAGAGAAAATCTACATACTATAGCTATTTCTTAGGAAAAAAATAATCATATGGTTGAAATTCTTATACGACTTTTCAAGAGAAGAGAGAAGACACAATCAAACCATGTTAGTATGAAAAGGGAGAAATCAATATAGATAAATAGAAATTTAAAGACTAAGAGGATACTATCAATATATATGTGCCAATAGTTTTGATATTTTGAAGGAATAAAAAATTTCTTAGACAAATATAACATCAGAACTGACTCAACAACAAAAAAACCTTCTTACATAGTCTGATGACTATTAAAGAAATGGAAGCACTTAAATATCTTTCTATAAAAAACAATAACAAAGCAAAACAAAACTAATGAATATCCCTAAGTGGTTTTAAAGTTAACAAAGAAAAAGAATACTTTCTAACCTCTCCTGTGATGTCAATGTAACTCTGATACTAACTCATGAATATATTTCAAAGGTCTTAAATAAAATACTAGAAAATCAAATCCACTAGTGTATGAAATACATAACACACCACAACCCAGTTAGATTTATGCTGGGTGTGCAAAGATGGTTTAATATGGGAAATTTATATATGTAACTTATTAAATTAACAAATTAAATAAAATGTGTCTTCTCAATACACCCAGAAAATGCATCTGATAAAATTCAACAACGATTCATTTGGAAGACTCTTAGTAAATTAGAAATACAGAATTTTCTTAACCTACAAAAGTATATAACAAACCTGGGGTCAATGCCATCTTACAGTGGGAAGTGTTGGAAACATTCTTTAGAATCAGGAAAGAGAAGGATACACATTATTGCCACTTCTCTTTAACATTGTATTAGCGATCCTTGCCAATGCATTAACATAAGAAAAAGCTGTGAGACAAAGGACAGGAAAGAGGAAATAGAACTGTCATTTGTAGATGACACAATTATTTTAACAGAGATTCCAAAAGAATCCATGCATTGATTATCAGAAATAATTAGACTGATTAGCTTAAATGGCTTAATGTAATATTAGTAAAAAATGCGTAACGTAATTAAGGAGAAGATACCATCTATGAGAGTGTCAGAATCTGAGTATTCTGAATGACTCTGACATAAGAACTTTGTTAAGGGATAAGAAGGAAGATGAAATACATGTAAGGATAGTGGCTTCATGGATAGGAAGACAAGATGATGAAGATGGGAACTCGCCCCAGTCTGATCTAAAGGTTCACTGCAATTCAAATCATACTCCCCACAGGCATTTTTTCAAATAACATTTTAAATTTTTTTTTTTTTTCCAACATTTTTTATTTTTATTTTTGGGACAGAGAGAGACAGAGCATGAACGGGGGAGGGGCAGAGAGAGAGGGAGACACAGAATCGGAAACAGGCTCCAGGCTCCGAGCCATCAGCCCAGAGCCTGACGCGGGGCTCGAACTCACGGACCGCGAGATCGTGACCCGGCTGAAGTCGGACGCTTAACTGACTGCGCCACCAAGGCGCCCCTCAAATAACATTTTAAAGATGGTTCCAAACATTGGAACATGGACGAGAAAAACGGCCGAGAATACCAGACCACTTCTGAAGAGCGGGGAGGACTTGCTCCGTTGGATAAATCAGGCGTGGTCATGACGAAGCAGTTCAGCCATGGGCTGAACTGGAGGGAGAGACAGATTTGCCCTGGAGTAGGACAGAGAGCTCAGAGAGACCCGCACATGAAAGGATCCCTTGGGAGCCTGGGTGGCTCACTCGGTTGAGCTTCCAACTTCGGCTCAGGTCATGATCCTGTGGTTCCTGAGTTTGAGCCCCACATCAGGCTCCCTGCTGTCAGCCTGTCGGTGCAGAGCCCCCTTTGGATCCTCTGTCCCCCCCCTCTGCCCCTCCCCTGTTTGTGCTCTCTCAAAAATAAAAGAAACATTAAAACAAAAGAAAACTATTTTCTTTCACTGTAAAGAAAGCTGTACGCCATGATGAACAACAACCTACTGATGCAGTAGAGCAAGACAAGAAGAACCCAGAATGGCACATTTGGGATTCAGGATGGTGGTTCCCTTGGGAGGACAGGCCACGGGGCAGCAGTGAGTGGACCACACACAAGCCAGTCGCTGTCAAGGTCCTAGATTGTGTTCTAGAAAGTGGGTATGAATATTACACCTTTACAAGTAACTAATTAAATAACTAAGTAGCAGAGGGCCACGGTAGACTATTGACTGTTCCAGGTACATTCCAGGGACAATGGTTGCCTGACCACTTACCCAAAGTTAGTAGCACAAACCGCAATCGTGATGCTCGTGGATTCTCTGGGCCAGTTTAGATAGGTCACGGTGGGAAGGTTCGTCCATGCTTCTCAATGTTTGGGGCTTCATCTGGAAGGCAAGGACAACCGGGGGCCGGCACACCGGGGCCCCTCACGCAGCATCGACGTGGGCCCTGCATGGCCTGTCACATGGTGGCTGCATTGTGGCCAGAGTGTTACATGCCAGCTCCAGGTTCCCGAGGGGCATCACGTGGAGAGAGAGAACAGGAACATTTCTCATTGGGGGAGGCAGTTACAAGGCGTGCTCGGGTTTCAGAGGAAGGAACAAGGTCCCGCCTGTGGGCCGACGGTGGAAAGAGCACCAGCTCGTCCCCTAGGATGAGGTAGGACCATGTGGCCAACTTCAGAAAATGAGATCTGCTGGAGGAGTGAAGCTGATGGTGATTAGTCCGATTCTGTGGACCTGAGGTCCAATATGCAATAATAAAAGCAGAATAAATGGGTAAATATGAGTCCATAAATTTAACTGTCGACAGTAAATTGCTGTATCTTTTCTCCCCAAAAGAGCTGGAAGAAAACTAACCTACAATAACAAGAACAGGGCGGTTGAAGAGGGTGTTCAAGGGTAAAGTGAGCTGAATTCCATGGTGTATGGGGAGAAGGAAGGAAATACTGAGCATCTGTGGGTATTATTAGGAAAATAATACATATTTAATTGTGTTTATTCATTATGTATATTAAGATTATGGCACAACTTTTACAGAATGTAATATATAGCATCTAAAGCAAAAGAAAAGAGAAACTTTTATCTAATTAAGAGAGAGAGGGAAGGGAAGAAACTAAACACAATGGCCAAAATAAAACCTAGAATAGGACGGCAGGAAAATTCCAAGCATAACAGTAATCCCATTGAATGTAAATGCACCAGGCTCAGCTCACAGGGCCGAGATACCAAGGCGAACTTACAAAAATGCATGCAGGGAAAGAAGTGGATTGAGGGTGGGTGTTGTTTCCCTGGTTGTTACTGCTGAGCCTGGGAACACCTGCTTCTGTATATCCGGGCCGGGCCAGCCAGGAAGTGCTGGGCTGGGGGTGCTCCGGGCTGGGCTGGGGTGCTCCAGGCTGCTCTGGGGCCGTGAATGGGTGTCCGTGGACTGAGTGGGAGGCCTGGAAGGGGTGAGACTCGGGGAAGCGTCTGGGCCCCAGGCCCCTCCACCTGTCTGCACCTGGAGACTGTTCGTGCCAACCTGGAGGGACTGGATCTCCGTTCTTCTTACGCAAGGTGGCATGTCCTTGATCCTTTTTTGCGACAACGCGTTAGCACTTACAGTGGGGACCAAACGGGAGGCTGTGAACGTGACTTTGGAGCCTTAAAGCCCTGCAAACGGGAGCTTTCCCTCTGCTGAGCCACTTTGGGCAAGCGGCCTCCCTTGGGTCGGATGGATTCTGATGCTCCTTCCTGATTTGTTCTTCTAGGAGCAAATCCAAGGGCCATCTGTCAGCTCTGCCAGGTTGACAGGGACTCGGCAGGAAGGCGACTCCCCTCCAGGTTCCAGGGAAATGGGTGTTTCTCACGGGGCGAATTTTAGACGTTGGCAATGATGTTGACTGGGCTGTGTGTGAGTTCCACGCCCGGGTGCAGGGAGAGGCGAGGCGGTCACCCACCTCTCCTCCACGTCTGCTGCACTCCTGGGAGGGTCAGGACAGGAGGTGGGGGTGGGGAGGACGGCAGGAGGCGGGAAAGAAAAGTCCCAGTTGCAGGCCTAGCGCTGCCCCCTGAGTTTGTGTTGTCTGGTGCAGGTGGGCCAAGAAAGCGGAAAGGACCTAAGTGCCCAGGGCGGTCCCAGAGGGCGCAGCGAGGCTGGAAACACCCGGCGAGTCTGAAGACACGTTGCAACGAGTGACGGGGCTGTGCCGTGGTCTCCAGGGCTCGTCCGCTGGCTGCTGGCCGCCAGCCTGGCCCTGGTGTTCGGAAGGGGATGCTCGCGCTCCTTACACCCGCCGCACCCCTGCCACCCAGCTCTCTGTGCCCGCGACACAGGCTTTGTCCACGCGCTGCTTTGCCCCGTGGCTAAGGGAGGTCTACACACTCCGAAGGTGGGGCTTATTCTCAACAGTTCTGGGGCTGGAGGTCCGAGACAGGGTATTGGCAGGTTCGTTCCCACTGAGGCTCCGAGGGGGACCCTGTCCCAGGCTTCTCTCCTCTCCTGGGGCTTTGCTGGTGGTCTCGGGTGTCCCGTGGCGTCCTGACGCGTCTGCCTTCACCTCCACGTGGACCTCTCCTCCCGTGTGTTGGCCTCTGTGTCCACATTTCCCTCTTTTACAAGGACGCCCGTCATATGGATTAGCAGTCCACTCTCGCCCAGCGTGACATCCTCGTAACTAATGGCATCTCCGCAACAAACTTATTTCCAAATAAGGTCACATTCTGAGGTCCTAGGGGCTAAGATTCCAACGTGTGACTTTTGGGGAAGGTGCGATTCAACCCCATCCTGACGATCACGGCAGTAGAAACACCTAGAAACCCCTCCCCAGGGCAGGGGCAGGGGCAGGGGCAGGGGTGATGCTGTGCTCAAGGCACACTTCGAGGTGCTCTGGCTGTTGGTCTCCTCCCAGGGTCATGTGGACAGTGACCTTCCTGGAGCTTCCCAAGAGACGGCATGGAGACGAATGTCCTAGGGGACCGTCCCCCTGGGCGGCAGCTGCCGGGCAGAGGTGCCCTTGAGAAGGTCTTGAGGTCTGGGACAGGTGAGTAATGGTGCCCGTGGCACTGGGGAGGGAGGAGGGGAGTGGTGGGGACACGCATCTGGCGTGGGGGCCGTGCAGAGACCCACGTGCTTGCACCGAGGGCTAGACCTGGACAAGAGGATTTGGAAAGATAGCTGAGAGTTTGGAGGTTTCCTGTGATCGCGGGACAGCCACTCCAGATGCTGGAGCGGGGCCTGTCGCGGTGGGTGAGTGTGAACCACCTGCTCTGTGTCCCTGGGGCGCGTGGCTGGCGTCACCCCTTCCGGGCCTGTGTGCCCACCACTCGTCTGGTGACCAGCCTGGCTCTCTGCCTTCTATCATGCTGCTTCTTTCTTCTTTACGTATAAAAATACCTTTTATATTTTAAAAATGTGTCTGTTAAAATCTACAAAGAAACATATCTTCCCGGATTCCGGTCAAACAATTATTTGTCGATCAAACTAGAGAAGAAACGCACGTTAATTCTTCCTTTTTCTCCTCATCTTCCAATGACACGTCCACGTTCTAGTCACAGGTCATGTCTCATCTTTTACGTGTTTTCTAGCAGATAATTCGGTGGGCGTTTAACTTCTGAGACGCAGACAAGTAAAATCTGCACCCTAATATTTTTGAGTATGAGGGGGCCACCCGGCTGCACGCGTGGGGACACTTAGGGACCACTTTGCAGTCCGGGCTGGTTGGTGCGCAGAAAAGGTGACCCCAGCCTCATAAAGGATCTCGGGTGATGACCCGGCCCTTCCTGGTTATGCTATTCCTGAGAGCCCACCTTATTTACTAGACCTGCCCAGTTTTTAAAAATTGTGTTAAAATACACAGGACGTAACTACCTTTTAAACTGTTTTTAAGCATGTGGTTCTGTAGCACGTTCATGCTGTGGTGTGACCATCACCACCGTCCGTCTCGGGGACTGTCTTCATCTTGCAGAACTGAGTCTCTGCCCCCATTAGACACTCAGTCCCCACCCCCTCCCCAGCCCCTGGCGGCCACCAGTCTGCTCTCTGCCTCTGAGGATTTGACTCCTCCGGGAGCCTCCTCCGAGTGGAGTCATACGGGATTTGTCCTTTTGCGTTTGGGTTCTTTCCCTGAGACCAGTGCCCTCAAGTTCATGCATATGGTAGCTTGTGCCACAATTTCCTTCTTTTCAAGGCCGAGTGATATGCCATGGTTGTACAGACTGCATTCTGTGTATCCTTCACCGGCCCTCGGGCCCGCGTCTGGACTGTTGTAGGTGACCCACGCTGCTGTGAACATGCTTCCTTTTCTTTAAAAAAAAAAAGTTTTTAAAAAATGTTTTATTTTACATTTGAGAGAGAGAGAGAGAGAGACAGAGAGTGAGCGGGGTAGGGGCAGAGAGACAGAGACAGAATCCGAAGCGGGCTCCAGGCTCCAAGCCACCAGCACAGAGCCCGACACGGGGCTCGAACCCATAAACCGTGAGATCGAGACCTGAGCCAAAGTCGGACGCTTAACCGACGGAGCCACCCAGCTGCCCCAACGTGCTTCCTTCTCAAACTGGGGACTAATGGGTTGCATGCATCCAGGATCAGGACACCACCTACCTACCAGGGGGGAAGGTAGGCAACGGGAATGTGGTGACAAAGCCTCTCATCATGGCTCCCTTTGACGTAGGGAGAACACAGGGAGGGGACAGCGGTGCTGGGGTGGCTTTCTCGCATGTGAGAGGGTCTGGGCAGGGACTCCCACGATCCCATGTTGCAGGTTTGCTCTCTGAGGACAGCGTTCGGCAGAGCTGGAGCCTCGTCCACATCTTGGGCACCGGCCTGCCCTGAGGATCTCGTCCTGAGGACACTGTCATGGGCCTCCCTGCCAAACTCCCCTCTGAGACCTCTGCTCCCTTAGAACCAGCCTTGCAGAGACCCTGATGCCCATGAGCCTCTCCTAAGCCTTGTGTGCCCTCTGGGTTCCCTATGTCCCTATGTCCCTCTCCTAAGCCTTGTGTCCCCTATGGGTTCCCTATGTCCCTGTGTCCCTCTCCTAAGCCTTGTGTGCCCTCTGGGTTCCCTATGTCCCTATGTCCCTCTCCTAAGCCTTGTGTGCCCTCTGGGTTCCTTATGTCCCTATGTCCCTCTCCTAAGCCTTGTGTCCCCTATGGGTTCCCGATGCTGGCACTCCAGAATTGCTGAGCCCTGAGCAACTGCCCAGGACGCCCAAGCCTAGCAGCCTTGGGGCCCGCCCCTCCTATCCTGCTCCTGGGCCTGAGCTGGGCATCCAGGCGGGGACAGAAACAGAAAGTCCTGGGGCAGGGTGGGCAGAATCTGAGTCCCGTCTGCAGTGGATCGGGGCGGGGTGGGGGGGGCGGGGTGGGAGGCATCATGAGCCCTTGAGGCAGGGTCTCGGGAGTCGGGGCCTAGCATCCTGAGCCGGACCCCTGTCCTGCTTTCTTTTCCTGGCCAGGGATCTCTGTAACCTGGGGCTGTGTGAACAGCCTTGAAGAAATGCTCCTGGGAACAGGTAGAGAGGCTCCCCCCGAACGCTGCCAGGAGGCAAAGCTATTCAGACGTGGCCTGCAGTCAAGGCCAGGGGATGGGGGTCTGCACCTGAAATCACACTGATTGTTAGCCCACAAACCGCCCTGTCAGCCTGGCGGCTGCGCTCCGACCCCCCTCCCCCACCCCTGGCATCTCTGGTTGGCTCCCTGTTTCCTGTAAATCTTGCCGGTTGGGCTGTGGGTCCAGCACCAGCCGCATTAGCATCCCCCGGGAGCTTTGAAAAAGCTGAGTCAGCCCCACCGCAGAACTGCTGACTCAGAGTCTGCATTTGGACAGGAACCCCGTTGTCTGTACGCGCGTTTGCGACTGAGAAGGACCGCGCTGGGCCGTGGCGCAGAGCGAACCACAGAGAGTGTGCAAGTTTGACCTGCTGTCCACAATCCCCGGACAGTCCTCCCGTCCAGAAGGGGAGCCTGATTCCTCTCTCTCTGAATGCGGGCCAGTTGGCGACTCAGTTTCCCACAAACAGAATGAGAATAAGGCCAGGGCATGTGACTTTCAAGGGCAGGTCACGGAGCCCTGGCTCTGGGGAGGTCAGCTGCCCTGTTGTGAGGACACCCGGCAGTCCCGGGGGGGAGGCCCACGTGGTAAGGGGTGGGGGGCCTCCGGCCAGCGGCCTCGGAAGCAGATCCCCACCCCCAGCGGGGCCTCCCGGTGACAGCAGCATCCGAGAGACCCCGAACCAGAGCCACACGGCCGTGCGGCCCCGAATTCCTGACCCTTAGACACAGTGCGATGATCCCTGTTTGTGGTTATTTTTAGCTAAGTTTGGGGTGATTGTTACACAGCAGGTGATGACTAATACAGAGGGTTGGGTGGGAGGTTCTGGGACCAGCTCTGGTCCTGATCACACGTAGGTGATAACTATTCCTTGACCCTCAGGAATCCGGCGAGATGAGTTATTTGAAGGCCCTTTGGCAACGCGGGGATGCAGTTTGGATGACGTTGTCCCCGCGAGCCCCCTCTCTGCACCAGGCAGGCCCTGGTCTTTCTCAGCCACTGGAGGGAGCGGCTAGAATCTGTGCTTTCTCCCCAGACTCCAGACCCGAAGGAACCTGGCTCTTGTTAAGCCAGGCCTAATCGACCCCGCCTGCTCGCGAAGGGTCATGGCACGTGTGCTTGAGTGGAGGGTGACAGCAAGAATGGGGGAGGCGACCAAGTATCGTGCAGGAAAAAGGCTGCAGTGCGGAAGGCTCATGGGCCCTGAGGACAAACCAGCGAAGGAAAGTGGGGCCTGCAGACCTCTCCTGGACCGCAGGCCAGCCCGCACTGAGCTGTGGGATTCCTCGATAAGACAGACCCTCTCCCCCAAACTGGACACAGCCCGCCCTTCCTGGATGGGCACTGTGACGGGTGGGCCAGAGCAGAGCAAGCCTCTTGTGCATTGTGTATAGGAAAGGGCCTGGCATGGGAAGGCCTCCAGACCCTCCCATGCGGTCCCTCCACCCACCCCACCCCATCCTCTGGGGCGATGGTGCGGCGAGGCCGCGTGTGGGTGAGTGTACGTTCACCTCTGGACGCACCTTGCGATCGGAGATGAAACATAAAGGAGTCCACAGCTACAGTTTCGTAGGCGGACGGACACCGCTCCCTCCTCCCCCTCCTGAGGCTGGACACAAATAACAAAGGAAGCGAGAACGCAGACAGATGGAGACTCGATGCCGGCTTGTTGTGGACAAAGCTGCATGGGTCCAAATGGGCTTGTGAGCAGCTGCCCTCAACGGGAGGGTCGACCACGCAGCCCTGGGCACAGAGGGGCGACTGCAGCCCTCTCCCCCGGGGACAGAGCCCACCCTGCAGGCTCACCTCCCATCCAGTGTGAACAAGGACACCCCTCCCTGTGGACAGGCTGCTCAGAACACGGGAGGATCGAGGGCCCGTTGAGATGCTCAGAGACTTTACTTAAGTCGCTTGTTGGCGAAGGCATTCTCGGGGCGCAAGGGAACGGAGAGAAGTGGGGGTGCTGCTTGGGACAAGGCCCTCACCCTAAGCCGAGTGTGAAGGGCCCCCTCCCTAGCTGCTCCTGGTGGCCAGGACGGCTAGCTGTCCAACAAACTCACCCTCCCCTTCTAAGTGCAGGGATGACAGCCGGCTAGCGGCAGCCCCACTGGACTACATTTCCCAGCACCCTTTGCAGAGAGGCAGCCATGTGACTAAGTCAGGCCAAGGGACCCTGAGCAACAGTGCTGAGTGTGTGCATTGGGGTGGCGTGGGCCCCAGACTGTGGGGTGGGCCTCACCTCCTGTCCCTCTGTCCCACCTGGGGCAGGGCATGTGAGGCCGCGGAACCCCGTCTTCTCCGCTGTCCCTGTGCTGGCTAGCCTTCCCTGTTCACACACTTCTTGACACTTCATGACATTTTCTGCTTGTGTTCTAAAGTCCTGGATACACACGGTAAAGATCTCAGCCAGCGCAGGATCCCAGGACGAGAGAAACCCCAAATGTACTCATCATCCTGAGGTTCCGCGGCCACAGCCGACAGCCAGGGACGGTCCCCCAGCCGTGTGTGCGGAAACACACGGACTTAAAACAGGAGTGATAGGGGCGCCTGGGTGGCTCGGTCGGTTAAGCGTCCGACTTCGGCTCGGGTCATGATCTCGCGGTGAGTTCAAGCCCTGCGTCGGGCTCTGTGCTGACAGCTCAGAGCCTGGAGCCTGTTTCAGATTCTGTGTCTCCCTCTCTCTCTGCCCCTCCCCTGTTCATGCTCTGTCTCTCTCTGTCTCAAAAATAAATAAACGTTAAAAAAAAAAATAAAAAAAAAACAGAAGCGGGGTCATCCTTTATAGACTATTATGTGAGCAATCGTGTTTTTGCCTCTTCTTTGGAAGTAGCTTTATTTTTTTTTCCCTGATTTTCAAAGTATTTTATGCTTATCACAAAAAATACATAAAATATAGAAAAGTCTAAGAAGAAAACAAAGATCAAAGATAACACTTCTAACTGTAAGGATTTGTGGTGTTTCCTACTATTTTTTTCTAGGAATATATTACAATTTTGATGAGATAGATGATAGGTAGACAGATAGGGAAGAGAGAGATAGACACAGAGGTAGAGATATGACATATAGATAGATATAGATACATGGGGGGATTTTTAAAAAAATATATTTTTTTATTTTTTTAAATTTTTAAATTTTTTTTAACATTTATTTATTTTTGAGAGAGACAGACAGAGCACGAGCAGGGGAGGGGCAGAGAGAGGGGGAGACACGGAACCTGAAGCAGGCTCCAGGCTCCGAGCCGTCAGCACAGAGCCTGACGCGGGACTTGAAACCGTGAACCACGAGATCATGATATGAGCTGAAGTTGGACGCTTAACCAACTGAGCCCCCCAGGTGCCTCCAAAAAAATATTTTATTTTTTTAAAGTAATCTCTACACCCAACGTGGGGCTCGAACTCACAACGCCAAGATGAAGAGTCACATGTTCCACCGACTGAGCCAGCCAGGTGCCCCGAGGGGGGAGTTTTTTTAACAAAAATTCTAAACAAGAATGGTGGCACGCCAAGTTATTTAATAAGCAGATTTTTAAAATCCCTTAGAGCATCTCACGAATGCCTCTCACATGATCATTTTTAGCGCATACACACTATTACCTTGCTTGAAGGATGTATAAAGATAAATATAATTAATCCTGTATTTAGAACTTTTTAACTCATTGTAAGAGTTGCTTTGAGGGGTGCCAAGCCCCCTACTCTTCTTATTTTCTGTTGGCGTTTTTCTCGTTGTGCCTCGTTTGTGGGATCTCTTCACACATGAAGCAAAGCAATGCTTTGTGGGCCAGGTCATTTACTTTCTAACTTTTGTTCATGGTCTTTATGTCCCTTACGTGGTTCTCACTGTGACATAGTCCAATCTCCAATTGTGGGTCTAGATTTGCCAGAAGAGACCAGTGCAGACAAGCGTTGCTTGCCCAGTGATTATAAAAACATAATTGCTTCGTAGATTATAAAAGTAAATATCTCCAGGGGCGTCTGGGTGGCTCAGTCGGTTCAGTGTCCCACTTTGGCTCAGGTCATGATCTCGCGGTTTGTGAGTTTGAGCCCTGCATCGGGCTCTGTGCTGACGGCTCGGAGCGTGGAGCCTGCTTCGGATTTCTGTCTCTCTCTGTCTCAAAAATAAACAAACATTAAAAAAAATTAAAAAAAAAATAAATAAAACATTAAAAAAAAATAAATGTAAATATCGCCTTAGAGATTAAGCGTTTAAAAACATTTTAGATCTTAAATTCATCTGGGATCTATTTTGGTGTAGAAGACAGATCCGTCTCAACATTCTCCTGAAAGGCTAACGAATTACACTAATTATACTGATTGAGAAAAAAAAAAATCTCCTTTTTTTCCTTGGATCTGAAACATCACCTTTATCATCACTTCCACTCTCATCTTCCCTTTTGTTCTGTGTCTTTTCTATCCTATGCTCAGACCATACTCTTAATTACTGTAGCTTTGTAACAGGCTTTGATATCAAGAGTGAATTTAATTTTGTGATTAATGGATCTGTTGCAGTCATAATTCTACATCTACTCGAGCTCTTTCTTTCTCCCTAAAGTCTGTTGTTTGAAGAAATAAAAAAAACCTCCCTTTTGATTGAACGTCATATGCCCTTCCCTCTGTTCTGTCTTCGGACACAATGCCTGCCTCTGTCTGCGTCCCTGGGAAACTCCCGACTCGTGCACGCTTCTCCCTCGAGGAAGGCCCCTCTGGCCTTGTTCCCTGTGGCCCCTGGCTCTTTCCCTCACGCCGCTTTACACCCTTCATCCCTGCATATGACTGTGCGTGACGCCTTCTTCTTCTTTCTTCTAATGTTTATTTTTGAGGCAGAAAGAGACAGAGCACGAGCAGGGGAGGGGCAGAGAGAGAGGGAGGCACAGAATCCAAAGCAGGCTCCAGGCTCTGAACGGTCAGCACAGAGCCCGACGTGGGGCTCGAACTCACAGACCATGAGATCATGACCTGAGCCGAAGTCGGACGCTCAACCGACTGAGCCACCCAGGCACCTCTGTGCGTGATGCTTTCTAACGTAAGCCGCCCCAACCCACCTTCTCCACCAGGTGTGTATTTGGGAAGCGTTTTGGAATAAAGGAGTGGCATCTGCCATCCGCTGAGTGACGCCAAGAGCCCCTGGGCTGGCCACCGCCTGCCTTTCTACATCATGTCTCCCTGCTTCTGTACTTCGAAATCTCGTTTTCCAAGCCACCATTTTGCTCCAGCTGTTTCCTCTGCTTGGGATCCCGGGGCCGTTCTCTTCCTGCCGGATGCTCACCTATCTTTCCAGGTCAAGACCACTTGTAGCCTCCTTGATGGAGCCTCCCGAGACCCAGAGGCAGAGCTGAGCCGTGTTCTCCCAGGTTTGACTGACCCGATCGATTGTGGCGGCCTTTGTCTGAACACCCCTCCCACCCAGGGATCCTCGGGGTCTGGCTGAGCTGGTTGAACTGGAAAAGGCATAAAATGAACTTCCCTCCAAGAAAATAAAGTGGAAAATCTATCCAATCAATGCAAACACCATGGGGCCCTTCTAATTCAGAGTCGACTATCCCTGCTTCCTTTATTTGTGTTTTTTCCTTCTGGCTGAGGCTCCAAAGTATTGTGCATCTAAAAAAAAAAAAAAAAAAAAAAAGCCAACTTGAATTTTCTCTTATTTGGGATCAATATACGATTTAGTTCTCTTGTCACAAATATATACCCAAATCAAATAAGTTGATTGCTACTTAATTTTCTACTCCCGATTTGTCTTAGCCCTGCTGTCACCACTCTGGATCTGTTTGTGGCTGGTGTGTTTCTTAGAATAAAGATTTAAAGCCGCTCATTATGGCCACCGACCCGCCGACCCCTCAGCCCTGGAGCTCTGTCCCCCACTTCCCTTCTGGACGGTCCCAGCGCCCAGGCTGGAGGGCTCTGTTCTCACTGCAGAGAAGTTCGGCTCTCAGGATGCAGACACCGTGCTAAGAGGAGAGTGTGACACCATGTCCTGACCCCCATGCCTTTTGCGGCCGCCCCAGGGCAGGGCCAAGTTGGGGCAGCTCAGACTCCTTTTGAAGAAGAGTGGGCTGGGCAGAGGCAGTGAGGGAAGGGTACAGGGAGGGTTGAAATGTCATCTTGCCCCTGTGTCCGTTCCTCTCGGGGCCTGGTACGCTCCAGAGGCACACATCTGTCCCCAGACACCTGCTGGCCTCAGCTGCTCGCTGACCCTTCCTTCAGCTTCTGCCCATCTGGCCCCGCCTTATCTCCCAAACCCCTTCACTTTGATTTCCATCCCTGGGCTCTGTCCAGAGTTGCTCATCTCCTGGCAAAGCCCCCCTCACTGATGGGGCTCTGTCTTGGGGTCCTTCTCTCTGCCCTCGACCTGGAAGTCCCCAGGACAGCCACGATGACCTCCAATCCAGCCACTCTCTGTTTGCAGCCCTCTCAGATTCCTGTGTTGTAACCTGACCCCCAGAGTGATGGTGTTGGGTGGTGGGGCTTTGGGGAGGCGAGCGAGTCCTGGGGTGGACCCCCTGTGAGTAGGACCAGTGCCTGGTAAAGACACCCCTCGAGCTCTGTCACCCTGCTGCCAGGCGAGGACCCAGCGAGAAGATGGCTGTCTGTGGACCAACACATGGGTTCTTACCAGATACCAAGCCTGCGGGTGCCTTGATCTCTGACTTCCCAGCTCCCAGGACCGTGGGAAGTGAACATCTCATGTTTACAAGCCACGCCCACTCTGTACTGCTCTGTTACAGCGGCTGGAGCGGACTGAGACATGCTCCCAGCTTCAAACACATCGGTGGCTCCTGAGTTACATACAAGGTAGACTTTCATGTGGCAGGGGAGGCTCAGAGGTCTGGGTCCCACTTTTCTTCTGCTCTCTGAGCCCTACCCCCCCCCCCCCCTGCCTTGGACGCCTCCTAGTTACAGAAGGGAAGGAGCGGGGAGATGGGAAGGGTGGAGGGCGGGAGGGAGTTGATGGAGACTTTGTGCACAAATAGAAAGTAACTCTTAAATTAGCGAAATCTTTTTGGGGGAGAGGGTGTGTGGACGCTGATAGTCATTGGTTGCGGGTAACATTGTAAATTGGTACAATTCGCTCAGAAAGCGGACTGGCAGCAAATAACTGAGAGCTGTAGAAATGTTCACACCCTGTGGGCATCATCTAAAACGTGGAAACATTCTTTTCTGGGGGATGGGGGGGGAAAGGTGTTCACCAGAGTGCAGGACACCCTCTGTTCAGCAGGGGCTCTGAGTTTGGCTGTTCAGAGACAGGTGGGCTTACAGTCTTCCGGAAAAAGAGAAAGTAACCTAAGTATGTGCGTCTGTGTTTATGAGATGTTTAACAATTTTAAAAGTTTAAAAAATTTTTATCTAAATTTCTTACGCCTGAGGGGTATTTAATACAT
The DNA here is from genome assembly GCF_046562875.1 of Panthera onca. Lineage (NCBI taxonomy): Eukaryota > Metazoa > Chordata > Mammalia > Carnivora > Felidae > Panthera > Panthera onca. The sequence continues at coordinate 138,976,761 of NC_138345.1, forward strand.
TGAGGGTCGTTGCACCGACCCCTCCTGTCTGATTTCAATCCACTCCCCACAAACGTCTAAAGTAAATATGTGACCAGATCTCTGTGCCTCACAGCTGTTTGAAGCCCCCGGTGGTCTCTCCCTGGGCACACTGGTCCCTGGGCACGCTGGTCCCTGGGCACGCTGGTCCTGCCACCATGGGGCTGCCCCCAGGCTCTGAACTCCCTTCAGACCCGCTGGCCTAGGCTTGCTCACACCTGGCCCTCCTCCTGGCCGTGGGGTCTGGCATCACCTCCCCTAGGGGTCCTCCCTGACCCCCGGCGCACCTCGCCCACCCACCCTGGTTTAAGATCCACGCCTGAGGTCCCGCCGCTGACTCCCTTGTTTTCACGCTGTGATTCCCTCCAAGAACCTGACCCCAGGATGGTGCTCTGTGCTTTTACTGCGGCTGAGTGAGCGCACGAATGATGCGATCCCCACGGCCCCTTTTACCTCCCGCCGCCACTGACCCACGTAGCCTCCCATTTGCGTGTGCGTTCACCCCACAGAAGGTCAGGAAACATCCCTCAGGTGCAGGCGCGGGGCCGGGGTCACGCGGTGTGAGCGGATCCGCGCCGGCGAGGGAGCTCTGGGGAAGCGCACTGTTGTTTTTGGAGAGGCCCCACCAGCATCTTCTTGGCTCGCCATGGCTAATAAAGTGCGCTAACAATGCGGCAAGAACAGGACTCCCCCCGCCCCACGTGCTCCGTTTTAATTGAGCCAGTCTTCCACTGCGAGCTTTAATACTGTTAGAAGCAAATCAAAATTAATGAGATTACCTCCTTTGAAATGTTATCTATAATTAACCTCAAATTAAGGACAATATGCGTTTGCATTCGCCAATCAGTAACACCTTGTGATTGCTGAAATACACAGCGGCAAATAAGAGGTGTTGAGGGCCCCCCTGGCCTTCGGACCTCCTCGGAGATTCCTCGAGGAAGACAGCTTTGAAGACCCAGTGGTGAAGTCCTCCCACGGCCGGGAAAGGAGCACCTCCTTGCTGTGGTGGCCACAGGTCCTGTCCCTGCTGGAACTCCCACGGGAGTGGGTGAGCAGTTTGGGGAGGGGGACAACTATCTTCAGGACTGGAAGAGGGGTCAGTCAAGGAAGACAGTAAAAGAAGGTCCAGAGAAGGACCCGTCACAGTGGGCAATGCCCTGGAGCCCCACTGGGGGGCAGCCGGGTCTGACTGTGATCTAGAGCTATGGGGGGGGGGGGGGGTGGAGTTCCTGGCCACCACCTCCTCCCTTCCAGGCACCCTCCCCTCCTGGCTGCATAGCATAGAGCCTCCCTGGGCTCCTGGCAGCAGAATAGGTGAGCGCCTTCCATGGATTCCCTGCTGATGGTTCCAGTAGGACAAAATAATTCACATTTAACCTGAGTCGCTTGTAAACCCACAAGGATTTATGCTTCTCATTGGAAGGGGGTAAAGTGACTTTCAAAACCCACATTAAGGGGCACCTGGGTGGCTCAGTCGGTTAAGCGGCCGACTTCGGCTCAGGTCATGATCTCGCGGTCCGTGAGTTTGAGCCCCGCGTCGGGCTCTGTGCTGACAGCTCAGAGCCTGGAGCCTGTTTCAGATTCTGTGTCTCCCTCTCTCTGACCCTCCCCCGATCATGCTCTGTCTCTCTCTGTCTCAAAAATAAATAAACGTTAAAAAAAAAATTAAAAAAAAAACACCCCACATTAACTGGTTATAATTCTTTTCTTTTTTCTTACGGTCTTTTGTATGAATACACCGCATTATTTATCTCTTCATTACTTGGGCTGACCCATCTTTGGGCTATTATGAATAATGCCACCATGGACATTGGATACAAGAGTTTGTATAGACATAGGATTTTATTTCTCTCGGGCACATAGCTGGGAGTGGAATTGTTGGGTCATTGGTAACTCTGCGTGTAACCTTCTGAGGAAGTGTGGGTGGGTTCCAGATTTTCTAACGTCTTCACCAACTGGTTATGGTTGTAAGTCGTTTCTCTTCCCACCAAGAGTGGAAAGATGGACAAATGGTCAACTGGGACACAGGCAAAAATAAAGAATAATAATTTCCATAAGGCGTCCTCATGTTTGATTGGCGATGCATGTTTTACAAGCTCACTCAATTCCCGCGAAAGCTGTCGAGGTTGTATAAGATGTGTTTGGAAGAAGCAGAGGCTCAGAAAGTTGAAATTTCTTGCCATCACAGGGGGCGGAGCCCAGACCCACCATTGAGGCAGGTTGGTCCTGGCCATCCGTGGTCTGGAGGAGACTGATGTGGCTGTGTTCTCCATGTACCCGCCACTGTGTGGACTCAGTCTCCCCTGTGGACTGGCTTCTCCCCCTCTTGGTGCTTCTCTTCAATGCAGTGGCTACACAGCTTGGTAGCTCCTTGCAGCCAATGTCAACTGAAAAGCACGATATCGCACATCCTGGGAATCAGTCCTACCTCGTCACCCACCCGGAGGCAGTGCGAGTGGTCTGTCTCTCCCGTGTTTCATCCTTGTCACTCACTACCCAGATTCCCACACCTAAGGACCCATTTCTGTCTTCACGTTTTCTCCCCTGGACAGCTGGGTGGACCCAACACTGCGTCATCCTGGCAAGATACAATGGTGCCCATGTCCTGGACGTGCCTCAGCGTAGTGGGTTGAATGGCGCCTCCCCCATTCATGTCCACTTGAAACCTCAGAATGTGACCCTGTTTGGAAATAGAGTCTTTGCAGATGTAAGTAAGGATTGAGATGAGATCATCCTGGGTTAGAGGCGGCCCTAAATCCAGCGAATCCAGTGTTAAGTGTCCTTATAAAAGTTAGAAGCCATGTGAAGGTGGAGACAGAGACTGGGTGATGTGACCACAAGCTCAGGGGCACACGGGGCCACAAGGAGCAGGAAGGGACAGGAAGGACCCTCTCTGACACCTTGATGTTGGACTTCTGGCCTCTAGAACTCTGAGAGAGTAAATGTCCGTTGTTCTAAGCCCCCAGGCTGTGGTCACTTGTTCAGCAGCCACTGAAGGTGAGCACACGCGACATGTGGCCCTGTGTGTCACTACCACCGACTTTGCAAGCACCCACACCCTTCCGATCTCGGGCAAGCCTCGTTGGTTAACCAACAGGCTCATTAGCACAGAAGCGTGTCCTCATCTCCCCGACGTGGAGTTGGCTCCTTGAGCTCCTCCCAGCAGATGTCTATCACTCTAGCTCTTTTGATGCTGTGAGGTTATGTATTTCTGCGTGGTGTCCACCTGCCCCCACCCTCTACACTCCCTTCTGGAGCCCCTCTGTCTATGGAATGTCACATCTCCCAAACCCAGCTCAGTCCCTCATAGGCAGGTATTCACATTATGTGGCTTGTTCTGAAGACGCAGATGGTCTAGTTCATTAGGATCATGCCATATGTCTATCGGACCACACGCACGTCCAAACGCCACTGATTCGGACAAGCCGGTTCAATGCGGATTGGCTCATGTTCGCCGAGCTCCAGTTCTGTTGAGCACAGTGCCAGGGGCTGGGGAGTCAGAAGATCCTGTTCTGGGGTGAGGGGATACATGGGCAGATCATGTCGACCTTCAACCTTTTTATTCCAGATTTAGTTTGTATTCATTGAGGAAATTTTTGAAATTACACGTAAGTCAAAGAAAGAAGAGATCATTCCTAAATCTCTACTTGGATACAATTGTGTAGAGGTAAGTCCAGCTGTGTGTTCGAATCGGGACCTGGTTTTACATATAGTCTTGCAACGTGTCCTTTTGATTACATCGTGGCTTTCGGTGACAGTTAAACTAAATCCGCGTCATTCTTTAGACGGCTGAGTCAGAGCCTTCAGCTGTCTTTCTTCATTTTAATTTATGTACTCAATCTCCCCTTGTAAGATATTCAAGCATTTCATTATTTTGAAATGTAAATTGGTTTAAAATTGTTAAATTACTACTTGTCATGAAAAAAAAATACCGATAGTGTAGAAGGGAATGCCAAAAACAAAAAAAAAAAATCACCTTTTCCCTCACCTCTGGTCTTCAGAAGTGACAACTGCTAACAGTACCTTTCCAGGAAGTTTCCATGCAACTGCAAACACGAATTTCTGTATTTATGTGTTACTTAATCTGGATAGTCCAAGAAATGCAAACTCTGTAGTACATATCTACATTTACTTATCCATTAATCTATTTATCTACTTGTTTACCTACCTACCTATCATTTATCTATTCCATCTATCTATCTACCATCTATCTATCTACCTGTCATTTATCTATTCTATCATCTATCATCCATCTACCCATCTTTTTACAGAAAGAGAGTCATTTTGCATATATTATTCACTTGTTCATCTCACTTAATGTGCCATATACATTTTTCCACATCAGTGCTTATAGATCGCCCTCATTATTTTTTAAGTTTTGTATTATGGAAATTTCCAAGCATATATAAACAAAAAATGGGTTTTAATGAGCCTTGGTGTGCCCATCATCCAGCTTCTATAATTACCATGGCTCATCTTGCCAACTCTCCACCTTGACAGGATCATTGTGAAGCAAATTCCAGACACCGCCTCATTTCTTTCATCAATACTTGAGTACCTGTCTTTAAATGATCCAGGACTATTATTATATCTGAAACATTTGACAATGATTCCTTAAGGTGACAAAATAACCGTTATTTAAATTTCCCTGTTTGTATTGTTATTTTTATTTTACTATCTCTTTCACTTATGAATCAAACCAAATTCATACGCTATTTGTTGGGATGTCTCTGCATTTCTTTTAATCTAGATCCTTCCCCTCCCTCTTTCTTCCCTTGAATTTTGTCTGTTGCTTGTCTTGAAGTTTTCATGTATTTTGAATTTTGCTGAATTCTTTCCTGTGGTATATTTGCCATGTTCTTTGGACTTATTGTGCTTTTTGAAAATATTCGAGAGTATGTTGTACATGATGCTCTTTTACCTTCAAACGCTTCAGTGTGTATTTTCCTAAAAACATAGCACTCTTTTATTACTGCTGTTGCAAAAGTCAGGAAGCTAGCAATGAGACAACATGTTATCTATCCTGCTGATGTTATTTGGATTTCACCAATATCCCGGAAGGTTCTTTATAGCAAAATGAAACCTCCAACCCTGTGTTGCATTCTGTGTCCCTTCCATCCGCCTTTGTCTTTCATGATGTGGCATTTTTGGATTGGGACCGTTGTGGAGTGTCCTTCAATTCTTACTTGTCTGATGTGTCAAGATTCAATCCAGGTTATGTGGCGTTAGCGGAAACGTACAAGAACAATGCTGTGTCCTTCTTGGTGCACCGTATCAGGAGGCACGTGGTGTGGACTTGTCCCATTGTGAGCTCACTCCGGTCACGTGGTGAGGCTGGTATCTGCCAGCTTTCTCTACTGCAAAGCTGCAGTATCCCCCTGTGTAATTAGTATCTTTTGGAGAGAGGCTTTGAATTTGTGTGAATATCCTGTTACTCCTCAAACTTTCACCCATGACTTTTACCATCCCTTGATGACTCTCCTGAATCAACTACTGTTATAATGGTTGACAAATGGTGATTTTCTTTTTAAAAAAAGTTTTTTAACGTTTATTTATTTTTGAGACAGAGAGAGACAGAGCACGAGTTGGGGAGGGGCAGAGAGAGAGGGAGACACAGAATCTGAAACAGGCTCCAGGCTCTGAGCTGTCAGCACAGAGCCCGATGCGGGGCTCGAACTCACGGACCGTGAGATCATGACCTGAGCTGAAGTCGGACGCTTAACTGACTGAGCCACCCAGGCACCCCTTGATTTTCTTTTTTTAAAGATGTTTATTTATGTATTTGGAGAGAGAAAGAGAGAGATTGGGGGAGGGGTGGAAAGAGAAAGAGGGAGACAGAGACAAGGAGAGAATCCCAAGCAGGCTCTGCACTCACAGCACAGAGCCTGATGTGGGCTCGATCCCACAAACTGTGAGATCATGACCTGAGCCAAAACCAAGAGTCAGGTGCTCAACAAACTGAGTCAGCCAGGTGCCCTGACAAATGGTGATTGTCTAATTCCACAAACATCACTTCTACATTTATCTCTTAGATTTATCTATGAATTCATTCACTCACCCACTCACTCATAGTAGTATGGACTTGGATTTCTGTTTTAGTCAATGGGTTAGAATCCTTTAATCCCTCACTGTTATTACATTGATGTGCAGATTGTCCTGGATTTGGCTAATGGTAGCTTTTAAAATGGAGGCCAGCGCCTTTTGGACATGTCCCCTTTGTTTTTGACCCTGCCCTTACGAGATGTTTTAGGCTTATCTGGCACTTATTCTGCCCTAGCCATTTCTCTAAGCTTCTCTGCTTCCTTGTTGAGGACACTGTTCTGGGACCACCCATCAGGTGCTTGGTATCCTTGCTACATGCTGATCAGATATTCTAGAGCTTTTTAGTGGACAGAGCAAGAAACATGATTTTCTAAAAGAAAATATATTATGTCATTAGTTTATGCTAATATTTCCAACACAAACACAGGCTTACATGTTTTTATTTAGTATATTTTAAGTTAAAAAAATTATTTGAGAGAAAGAGAGAAAGGAGAGGAGAGAGGGAGAGAGAGATTTTCAAGCAGATCCTGTGCTCGGCACAGAGCCCAATGTGGGTCTTGATCCCACAACCCTGGGATCATGACCTGAGCCAAAATCAAGAATCAGATGCTCAGCTGACTGAGCCACCCAGGTGTCCCTTATTTAACATCTTTAGTTTCTTGTTTGTTTTTAACATCTTCAATTTCAGACCGTATCTCTTTTCTCTGATGCTAAAGTTCTTGGTTTTTAATATTAACACAATCACTTATTTGTTTTATCTTCTATAGTATAACTATTTCAAATGACAACAACTGTTATTATTGACGATATGATTTCTGAAACAGATCAAGATATTTGTGGCCTTCTTTGGTCTTTGGGATACATCTACTTATAACGTGTATCGCACATATTATAAATGTAGAGAGAGACTAATGACCATGTTTTAAATTCATTGAATTAAGTTCCCTCTCTGTGGTTGAGCACCAACTTGATACACAGGCTTTGTTTCATTTTGGTTTTGTTGTGGAGGACTTGGTTTCCTAAGTGTGTACGATATTCTGCCTTGTTCTTTACACTGGCTACCTGCTCTCCCACTCTGTGTGTGTGCCATGGTGTCTCTTCACTGGTCCACAAATGATGGAACTTTTACTGTCTACAGTTTTACTTTCTACACACAACAACAAAATAGCCATGCATACACAGTTATGAACATAAGCTTTTAACAAAACAACAGTATTCTGTAAGAATTAGAAGAAAGTCTTGCTAAAAAAAGTGACACTCGAATAAAATGTTTTAGGATTGGCTTGAAATTAGTCTAGTGAAGAAAGTAGAAAGAGCATTTAAAAATTTTTTTTAATGTTTTTATTTATTTTTGAGACAGAGACAGAGCATGAGCAGGGGAGGGGCAGAGAGAGAGGGAGACACAGAATCTGAAGCAGGCTCCAGGCTCTGAGCTGTCAGCACAGAGCCCAACGCGGGGCTCGAACTCACAGATTGTGAGATCGTGACCTGAGCTGAAGTCGGACGCCCAACCGACTGAGCCACCCAGGCGCCCCGAAAGAGGATTTTAGGGGAGAGGGAACAGTGTGGAGATCTTAGGGGACTTTCATGGAGGAGATCATGGAGAACTCCAATCAACTGAATTTGCTGGGGTTTAAAGGGGGGTTGGGGAGAGTGGTGGAGAGTGAGTCTGGAGTGGCGGATGAGATAGGCAGGGACCTGGTCAGGAGGGGCAGATGCCAAGCTATGGGTCTAGAGCCATCTCCACTTGGTGGTTGTGGTGGTCAGTGGGGCTGAAGGTTTCCAGCAGGGTAGTGAAGCCATCATCTTTCAGAAAGACCATTCTGATCACAATATGGGGAGGCCTGGGAGACCCAGTGTTGGTGGGCACACAGGAGGCTGTTGCAGTTGCCCAGTGAGAGGCAGGGAGGGTCTACACAGGGCCAGGAGTAGCTGAGAAAGGGAGAAACAGATAGGGTCAAAATCGGCATGGAACGGGATCCAGGGCTAGATCCAGGCCTGGCAATGAGTTCAGTGGAATTGCAGAGACAAATGCTTTGAGAAGCTCCCAGACTTGTGTCTCAGTGTGGGGCTGGTTGTGGCAGCACCTACCTGCACAAAAAACCAGGAGAAGGATCCACTTTAGGGCAGAAAGACGAACTGACAGCTGGGCACATTGGGACATCATGCCAAGGCAATGATTCTTCCAAGCATGATGACCATAGACAACTTTTTTGGGGGGGGTGGTGGTGGTGCAACTTTTATAAACACAAACTGTACCCATCGGGTTCTTGGTTGGTCTCCCCTTTCTGGGCATTACTGCACTATAGACCACCATGTGGCTTCTTCGTTAGTCCTCAAGGGAGAGAATGAGACCACCAGCAGCTCTTGAGTTCTCTGCGACCCAGAGAGAAAGACCCCCGATCGCCCTGGGCTGAGAACCCAACAATCAGAGGAAAGTTCTGATGGGCCCAACATGGATCAGCTGGCCACTCCTGAGCCAATCACTGACATGTAGGCAAAACAGTTGCCACAGGGATGAGAGGTCAAGCCCCATGGGTGGCCACGTGTGAAGGACCCGAATCCCAGTGAGGACACCACGGTTGAGCGTCCTCAGCCACAGGGGCTCATCAGGACCTTGGTTGGAAGGAGGCGTGATGTCACGTTATCAAAAAGGAAACATGGGTTTTAAAGAGTTGGAAAGTGCCCGACCGTATTACTTTCCGAAGGCAGGCTAACAAAATACCACAGACGGGCAGCTTAAACAATGGAAAATTATCCCCCCTTGGTTCTAGAGGCTGGAAGTCCCAGGTCAAAGCGTCATCGGGACTGGTTCCTCCCGAGGCCTCGGTCCTTGGCATGTAGACACTGTCCTCTCCCTGGGTCCTCACACGTTTGTCCCTCTGGGTGTCTCTGTCTTCACGTCTTCTTATAAGGACACTAGTCATACCGGATTAGGGACTGCCACCCTAGTGACCTCATTTTACCTTAATTACGTCTTAAAACCCTGTATACAAGTACAGTTACATTCTGACACAGTAGGGGTGAGGGTTCCAGCATATGAACTTGGGGGGGACACAATCCAGCCATGATACCTACACGTGCGTGATCGCCCAGCTGCCTTTGTGTGCAGGTTTCCATCAGAGATGTGACCATCAGGAGGACCGTGACCCTTTTCTGAGTACTGGAGAAGAAGCAAGTGTTGACAACTATTTCCGGAAACTTGGCCCCAAATAGAAAGGTGTCCTCGAAGGAGGTGAAGTGCCACAGGAGGGTCATCTGCAGGGGAAGCAAAGATGAGAGGGGGCAGGAGAGGGGGACAGGGCGCTGAATTGGGGGCAGGCAGGGGACGTGGCCTCAGGAGGAGGAGGGCAGCTCTCCCTGAGCCGGAGGGCAGGCTGTCGGGGCGTGAAGGTGGACACATTCTGGGGGGAGGGCAGCGACGGGGAAGGATCTGCATCTGAAGCCAGGCACAGAGAGGTGGTCCCAGGAAATCCAAGAAAGTCCAAGAAAGCTGGGCGGGGGTCACAGCCTGTTGTGGGAGGGAAGAAGGGGCTCCGGGTGAGGCAGGGGCCGCTGGATAAGCCGGTGTTAGTGCAGCGTCTGTCGGGGAAGGAGCGGCCGGGGAGGCACTGCCTGGAGCGTGGGCCTCGTGGGGGCCCTGCTCTCCGTCCTCAAGAGCCTGTGGAGTCCGAGCCCTCCCCGTGGGGTGGGCAGGGCTCTGTGAGGATGCAGCCAGCACAGGTCAGAGCGCAGAAGGCTGGTGGGGTTCAGGCGTCTGTGCCCCCTTGCAGAGGCAGGGAGGAGCGGAGGCGGGTGTGGAGGCTGTGTTGGCGGCCCATTGGCCGTGACAGCGGGTGCAGAAGAGGCGGGTGATGCCTGTGGGGGACACGAGCATCGGCGGCACCACCTGCGAATGTGACCCCAAGTGCGCGGGAGCAGCCCAGGTCTGCCTTCAGAGTCCCCCTCGCCCCCGCCCTGCTTCAGTGAGCAGAAGGGGGGGTCCAGCCGCCCCAGGCAGGGAGTGAGCTGGAGGTGGGACCTCGCGGGCTGTGGCTTCCTCCTTGTCTGGGAAAACCCAGGAGACAGATCTCGTGCGTTCCGGAGAGCCAGCACCGCCCGCCGGAGAGGAAGGCCCTCCTCCAGTGCCGTCCTCACCTGGGGGCTCACTAAGAGCAAGGATGACAGCAAATGCTCCTTGGAACCGCCTTCCCTTCCCAGTGCCTCTCAGCCGCCGCTCCTCTGACCGTGTCACCCAGTGTGCGTGATGGTGGGACTGCGGGTGACTCCTAGGAGGCAGGGCAGGGAAAACGTTGTCCTTTGGGGCTGAGGGTCCGGGGGGGGGGCGCAGGAGGACGCACGTTGATGCGTTGATGAAGACGCACTGGTCAGTAGGTCTCTAGACTTTCTCCAGCAGAGCATGAGCGGCTGGATAAGGAGAACTGGGCGCTGTGAGTGAGTCAGGGAGGGGCCAGGACGATCCAGGATCAAGTCCCAGCTGTCACTCTTGTCAAGAACTTCGCTCTTTCTAGACGTGATATCCTGAACCAGCAGCTCTCTCCAAAAGCGGGGTGGCGGAGGGATCTCGGCAGGTTAGGATCTTCTGCGATTAGTGCATTGCATTTACGGGATTGCTTTTGAACGTTTGAAATCAATTTGAGGTTCTTCTCGGCGCGGGATTAAGGAGAGCACCTACAGTCATGTTAGATTATATGCTTTAGCGTTGGCCTTGTCAAACAAAGGCTGAGCGGGTTTTAGAGCCACCTCTGAATTAGCTTAAATATTGAATTAGCAGAATCTACAGGTGGCGATTTTCATCTCTCAGCAGGTTAACGTACAGAAGGTGCTGCCTGCCTCGTCCTTAGAGCGGTCCTCGCGGGTGGCACAGGGGAGCCAGGGTCTGCGGTTGGGGAGGTCTGAAGAGCCCAGAAGGCAGAAGCAGGGCAGGGACGACGCTGGGACAGCAGGCACGCAGACTCGGTCCCTACGAAAGGTATGTGAGGTTTCAGACCAGGGTTTATTATGATTTAGGAGGCCAAGAATCACATAGCATGTGGTCAATAGAAGCTATTTGCTGCTCTCATAAGCCATTTTTCATGTCGTTAATTTTTTGTGTATGTTTCATTAATTTCCAGGGCAATCCACGTTCCCCTTTCCTGTGAAATGCATCACCGCGGTCTCTCCACGTACCCAGGGAAGGCCGTGCCCTCTGTGGCTTCTGGTAAGACTAGTAGTCCAGAAAGTGCAGACACACAGGGCTTGTCCGAACTAGAGTCGTGCCCCAACTAGCCCTGTCCCTCCCTCACGCATCTGGGCCAGTGCACGCTGGGCTCTCCCCTCTGCTGGGGACGGGGCCGGTGCCGGGGTGGGTGGGGGCCCCGGTGGCAGTGACGAATGGGGTGTGGTCTCCACCCCAGGGAGCTCGCGGCTGTAGAGGAGAAGACAAATCGATGGCAATTCTCTCTGAGTGCTGTAGCAGAGGTCGGTCCAAAGTGCTTCGGAAATCCAGCGGGGGAGGGGCACCAGGGGGACTGGCTGGGTCACATCTTCATTTCCCGCGCGGGGGAAATGGGTCATCAATCTCGGCAGGGAGCAGACGCGATGACTCAGGCGAGCAGACCACTTTCATGAGGTGCCAGAGTGCGGGGGGCCAAGGGCAGGGGGTGACGTGGAGGGCACCCAGCCGGGGACGAGAGAGGAGGGCAGATGAGCAGGTAGAGGCCGCTGTTGGCATTTGGTGAGTGGCTTAGCCGTGGGTCAGTCCTCCCCTCGCCTCTGTTCCAATGGCCCCTTCCTCTACTCCGCCCCTGTCCTGTTTCCCTCTGTCACTCCCCTGACCACCCAGTGGGTCGTGTCGAGTTTCTATGCTGCACCCAAAGTGACCGACAGCGTGAACATGACCCCGATTTCCCTCCAGTGCAGGTGAACGGAGGGTCCCCTGGAGTCTCAGGCTGGAGCTCAACCCCCGGGCATCAGTGCTTTGCCAGCTTCAGGCGTCTCCTGTCCTCTCCCACCACCGTCCCTCCAAGTGCCCCTGCAGCGCCTCAGCCGGGGGTGCCCACAGGTGAACGAGAAAAGGCATCCTGTCTTTAGGCGATGGTGGAGGGTAAGTCATGGATGTGAGGAATAGGTCGGTTATTGTTTTACTACACGACGGATCCTGTGGAGAGAGATCTGGCATGCAGGGGTGGGGCCTTCTGGGGTGTGGGGATGGCATTTGCAGAGAGCGGGGTCACAGAAGACCCCTCAAGGGGTTGGTACTGAGCGCACACTTGGGAGAAGGGACAGGGGAGAGCCACAGCCACAAAGACCCCGAGTTGGGGGTGAGACGAGCGCATCTGAAGAGCTTTCAGGAGATGTGCTGGATGAGAGCAGGTGAGGGGCCAGAAAGGAAGAGAGCAGGTAGGGCGGCAGAGAGGGACCAGGCTGTAGGGGCCTGTGGGCCAGACAGGCGTCTCCTTATGGGACTCTGAGCAGAGGGGAGGCCTGATCCGACCTGCACTGCGGAAAGACCAGCCCTGGCGTCCGTGCTGAGAACGGGCTGCAGGAGGAGGGCCAGGCTGAGAGAGGGAGAGCGGTGGAAAGCTGGGCTGAAAGCACACAAAGGGCTGTGAGCTCAGACTCTCGCTTGCTTTGCGGGTGGGCACGAGTGTGGACAGAGATGAGGCCAGGCCGAGTCGGGGCCGGCCGGCGTCCTGGTGCAAGGAGGGAACTGACAAGCGGGTGCCCCAGGCTGCAGGGCTGGGCCAGGTCCCTGACCTGGAAGGCGGGTGAGGTGGGGCGTGCTGGGGGTGGACGCACAGACCGGCACACACAGGGATAAATGAGGCCAGTCGGTCTCCCATCGAGTGGGAACAACGAGCCGTCCAGGGGCCGAACCGAACAACGAGGCTGGGGAGCACGTGAAGGCTAGATGTTTCCAGAAACACTCCATTTCCCCGGGGAAAGGGGCTCCGGGATGGTGGGACAACATATTTGCAAGACAAACATCTCTTCATCAGACTTTCGCCTGAGGCTCCATTTCTGTCTTCGCCCACAATTGTTGCGTTTACGGGGAGCAAGCCGTGAATCCGCGCTGTCTGCCATGAATTCTGAAGTCTGCGGGCGGGCGCGTGCCGTGACTGGGAGGAAGCAGACTGTTTTCAATTGTTTGTTTGACAAATATGACTAAGTATTCAATAAGTTATCTTTCAAATTATGCTGTCAAAATCATCATGACATGGGATAACGATAAAACAGTTCTTAGAAGCCAGGATGGATGTTTGCACGCAACAGCAGCAACTGGCCTCTGGGGTGCCTCTGATGGATGAGGCGTTTGCTGGGAGACAGAGGAAGGTTAATTCTGTGACGGGTGCGAGTGTGTGCACGCATGCGGACCCACCCCTGCCGGTCCCTGGGGAGGTGCGGCGAGCACGGGGCCACGTGGCTTGTCTGCGGTTAGGACGCCCAAGCTCAGAGAGCGTGGAAACACCCGTCCGACACAGGCTGCCCCAGCTCGGTGCCTCGTGTGGAGACAAGAGTGGCAGAGTCCTGTGCGGAAGGGTGGGTCAAGACACGAGAGTGGATGTCCACGTGAATTCGCTTGATTGCTGTACAAGCACCTCAGCCTGGAGCCAACCAGTCAGGTTCAAGTCTTGCCGCGTTTGAAAGCCTTGACTCTCCATCCAACGCTGTGTTGGATGCCAGGGCTAAGAAGGAAATAAAAATCGCTGTATTGAGCATGGAATCTGGTCTTTGAGCCTTGCTCTGCATCATGCCTTTCCTTCCTAAGCTGTGAAATGCGGAAAATACTATCAGCCCCATATTCCAGTCTGTTGACCAGTGAGAATGGGAGGGACCCTGTTGTGGTTCTTCCCTGGTTTATGGGGATCAGTGCTCCCCTGCTCTGCCTTGTGGGCCAATCCAGGTCCTTGTCTTAGAAATCAGCTTCCTAAGCTTAATGTCCACGAAGGATGTGACCACATAGCAGAGCCCGACAAACAAGCCTCACAGGCAGTGTTTCCGATGGGTCCTCCTCTGTCCCTGTCCACCCAGTACCCTCTCAGGATGCAGCCAGCAAAGAGAGAGGCCAGGTCACTTCCAGAGAGAGTGCTGTGGGCCTCAGGGCATTGTCACTGGCTGGTGCCCTGGTGACAGGCAGAGCAGGTCTCGGGCCAGGCTGTCGGTGACAGGTCTCCTACCAGCTATCCAAGGGCCAGGCTGTCGGTGACGGTCCCCGCAGGTCTTCCTCCAGGAGACAGGAGGCAGGGGGGCTGCGGAGACAGGGTGTGACCCCAGCAAGCCGAGTGTAGAGTGGGACCAGGCTCTGGGTCGACGTTGGGTGTGACGATGCTGGTTTTCCACACACGAGACGTCACAGAGTCCACAGTGAATGGGTAGTTGATGGATACGTGTGTTCGGGGAATTCTATAAGAAAGATCAAAACTCACCCCAACCCTGTGCTGGCCCTTAAGAAGCCTTCAGACTTACAGGAAGGAAGACAAGCATAATTTACGGTAAATGAAGATTTACGCCCAAGCCCAGAAAGCTTGCTGAGCAATGCGGCCAAGCTGTGTTGACTCGTGATCAGGTGTACGAGCAATAAAGGAAGCCGCACTCATGTGCATGGAAGCACCATGCTGTTGGTTTCCACGCAAAGGGGACCATATCGAATGAAGAGCTCCCAGGCTTGGTTTTTGCAGTTACTATGCCTTCGTGATGCCCTGAGGTCTTCTGGTATATCCGGAAGTGCCCTGGAGCTGGCCCATACTGGCTGGCGGTAGCCCACTGCTAAATTTTCAGGAATTCTGTGAGCCGACGGAAGCCGTGTGGGTAGCATGGAGTCTGTCATGGTGCGGTATTTGCACCCTCTCGGGAGTGCCAGTAGTTAAACGTTCCCAGCACGTCGCCGGCTGGATCTCATTCCTCTGGCAGCTGCGGGACGTTCACGACACCCCAGAGCAGAGCGTTTTCCTCCTCTCCTCTCTCAGCGGGCGCTTCATTTTCTTCCACGGGTTTGGCTACCACATGCACAGCCGCGTGTGTGCGTGTGTGCGTGTTGGTGCCCAGGCGTGGACGTTTCTGTAATCTGGCCCCTGCAGGCGGTGTGACCCGAGCACTAAACTCAGATAAACGTTAGCTGCCAGCACGTTATGCTCGGGTGAGTGCCAGCACTTAGAATGTTAGATCACGTAACTCAAAGGTCTTGGGGTGGAATTTCTGGCTGGGCTGAACCTGGGTCCTCAGTTAATATCGGCAATTCCCAATAATACACGTAGATGCTCCTTCCTCCAAGAGGGAAAGCTGAATTTTCTCTCCAGTTCCCTTGAAGACGAGCCCGACTTAGAGAACTGCTTTGCAAAGAACGGCGCTTGGGAACTGGGCACAGTAACCCAGCAGTGGAGGAGCCTGGCGAGCATTGCTTTGGGAAGTGGTGAAGGCCCGCGTCGCCCGTGATGCCTCGTGGACGTCGGGCACCCCCAGGGCTGGTGACGAGAACAGCACCTTCCTCTGAGGGCTTCTTTCCAAAAGCCCACACCCCCAGTCTCAGAAAGAAAAAAAAAAACATCAGACAAACCTGAATCCTAATTGGGAGACAATGCACAGGACACCTGGTAGGTCATGCTGTCAGGGTCATGAAACACCAGGAAAACCGGAGGCCGTCAGGGACCAGAGGTGACTGCAGAGATGTGAGGGCTCAGGGAAGGTGGTGCCCTGGACCGGACCCTGGTACGGAAAGCGGACATTCGTGGAAATAGCCCCGTCCCGTGATGATATATCGGTTGTGACAAACACATCACGGGAGTGTAAGACGTAGCAATGGGGGGATCTGGTCGAGGGGGGGGGGTACAAGAACTCTTTGCATTATCTTTGCAGCTTTTCTGCAAATCTGAATTTATTCGCCATTTATTTCTTCTCATCCCTTGTTTTTGACTTTATTTTTTATTAATTTTTTTTTAACATTTATTTATTTTTGAGAGAGAGAGAGTGAGGGCAGGAAGGGCAGAGAGAGGGAGACACAGAATCTGAAGCGGGGTCCATGCTGTGAGCTGTCGGCACAGAGCCTGACCCGGGGCTCGGGCCCATGAACCATAAGATCACGACCTGAGCTGAAACCAAGGGTTGGATGCCCAACCGACTGAGCCACCCAGGTGCCCCTCCCCTCTTGCTTTTAACTTCAAGTGAAACTCATTCCCAGGCCACCTTTCCCCAGGTCATGGCTTGTGCTCGCTACCTTCCCCCGAGATCCCCGGATTACCCACCAGCCCTGTCCCAAGGCCCCTTTCTTCCCCCTCTAGCCAGGCCCCAAGGTTGCTTTGGATTGACTCCTTCTGGGCCAGGTGTCCACACGGGGTCAACCGCCATGGTGGAGACGGGCAGAGGTTGGCTGGTCGGCCAGGCTTTCGCACACAGCTGGGGAGGGAGGTCAGGCCACGAACCACAAGAGCTCAGGATTGAGAGCGGGTCCGCCGCAGGGAAATCAGGGTGGTGTTCCCAGAAGAGGAAACACACAGGACGAGAGGCGACAGACAATAGTGGCCTCCCACGCCGAGGAGGCAAAAGCTTCCGGGAGGCCTGAGTGGTCAGCGGTGCCTCGCGCCTCATGCACCAGAGAGGCCAAAAAGAGGAGGACAGAGTCCTGGGCTGCAGGTGGAGACACGTGAGGAGCGATGTCCCGCGGGGCAGAGAGCAGACGCCGCCACGTGAGGCTCTGGGATGGACGGGAGGGACAAGTGCTCTTTCATTTGTCCTGTAGATCAACGCAGACGTCCGTCCTCCGTGGAGCCGTCCCCAAGCCCTGATGAGAGTGACCACATCCCCTTCTGCTTCTCCGCACAGGGCCTCCGTTCACACATCCCACCTTCACCCCCAACCCTGTCCCCAGGGCTGCCAGCTCCCGTGCGCACGTGTGTGTCCCCTCGTCCCCAGTGCCCCTCGGTGCCCGCGTGGGTTCTGGCATCTGATGAGGCTGCAGCAGGTGTCCCGCTGGTTTGGACATGTGGACAGCTGTGGCCGGGCCGAGCAGGCCTGGGCCAACCGATGACACCTTGCAGATCGTGGATATTGTTCATGCAAAGTCACAAGAGCCGTCAATAACACCTCTGGGGATGACACCTCCCATCAAAAGCTCGCCATAAAAATAAATAAAGTGCCAGAAGCCACATCAAGAAACCGCTCCCCTGGCCGCAAAGTGCCGTTCGCCCCAGGGTGAACGCACAACAGCCGTCTGACACCCCGCGGCCACCAACAGAGGCTGGAGGCTCAGCGGTGAGGCGAGGAAGCTGGGTCGCAGAGAAGATTCCGGAAAGCCCAGGTGGGAGGCTCGGTGCAGCTTGGGCCCTGGAATGGCATTGCCAGCCGGGCCCTCCCCGTTCAGGTGTGTGTCCGCCAGTGGAGAAGGGCACAGAGCAGGACGAGGCCCGCCTGGCCTGAACCCGCCAGGTAAGGTTGTCGGCCCTGCTGCCCTCAGGACCCTTCTCTGCTCTTCCGGCCTCCTCCAGAGGGCTGTCCTCACCAGGCAAGCCAGGGCATCCGGAGGCTCACCCCTCCTTGCGCGTGGCCCTACGGCCGCACCCAGATCTGCCATCAGCCGGCCCCCTTTCCAGCCCGACCTCTGGGTGGCCCAGGCCACGTGGCCTTGCTGGGGCTGCTGGGGTCTGAGACCCTGCCAGGTGAGACTGGGGGGCTTTCCCAACACAGACACCCTCCTCCTTCCTCCGGTGGCCCCCACCATGTCCTGGTTGACCACGGCCACAGCCAACACTTCTCGTGTTACTGTGTTTTCCCTCCTTTCTAGCAATCTTGGCTTGGTTGTTTTGGTGATCCCGGCCCTAGAGCCACGGGAGGGAGGGGGAAGCTTCTAGCGACAGAAGCTATGTCGTCACTGCCGGCCTGCCCACGTGACCACGACCCCCCATCCTGCCACGGAGGGGATGGTGGTTCGGCTATGGCATGGTGCTCGTGTGTCCTTATTGTGGCTCATGGTCTCTCCCTTGCCTTGTCCCCTGGAGGGACCGTGCTGGTCCCTGAGCACTTCTTACTCTCGGGGCTGACCACCTGCTGGTCTGAGGAGGGAGCTCCCGCCCTGCTGCACAGAGCTTGCGCATTTCCCCAAATCTTGTCGTTTCCCCGGGGCCGCTGGCACTCGTGACCATGGCATCGGGCAGACTCCGCTCGTTTTGCCCCATGTCGCCTGAGCCAGGAGGGCCGGAGCCGTCAGCCCATCGCGTTTCTCCCAAGGTGTTTCTCCGTCGGCTGCGCTGGTCCTCAGGGCGCCCTCCACCTCCAGTGGCCGGACACACGATTTGTGTGGTACCCTGCTGGTCACGGAAACTTCTACATGCACGTTTGGTTTCCACATGGGCCGTGTTCGCGCTCCCACTGTGCAGACGAGGAAACGGGCTCAGGGAAAGCCCACCTTTCCCTGAGGGGGCCCCGCTAGCCGGAGGCAGAGTGAGGGCACACTGGTGCCCCCAGCCTCCACCCCGGCTCTCCCCTCTATGACGTGGGGGCCTGTCTCTGGGTGCCCTCTTCCACCCCCAGAGGCTGGACCGCATGTGTCCTGGGAACTTGGCCGTCCCTCTTGACGTGGCAGAAAACACTTGAAAGAGCTTCCTTTTCGCAGCAGACGCACCTCCCTTGTAGCGTCTGTGAGCGCAGCGGGATGTCCGGGCCGCACCCCGGGCTCCGTCTTCTTCTCGGCCCCCTGTCCGGACCCTCCTCTCTGCTGGCCTGGATGAACCCAGAGCTCGGTTACCGCTCTGGGAGTGAAGGGTGGTCTAAAGAATGGTGCATTTATGGGGTGCCTGGGTGACTCAGTCAGTTAAGCTTCCGACTTCGGCTCAGGTCATGATCTCGCGGTTCGTGAGTTCGAGCCCCGCGTCGGGCTCTGTGCTGACGGCTCAGAGCCTGGAGCCTGCTTTGAAGTCTGTGTCTCCCTCTCTCTCTGCCCCTCCCCTGCTCATGCTCTGTCCCTGTCTCAAAAATAAACAAAACATTAAAAAAAATTAAAAAAGAATGGTGCATTTAGAACCAGATGATCAGAGTTCAAACTCAAGTTCTGTTGTGTGCCAGCTTAGTGGTCACAAGGAGTCGCGCAGGCTCGACGAACCCAGGCGTCGTCATGGTGCAGTGTGGCTTCTGAGAAACAGAGGTGCCCTCCCAGGGAGGTGGCCGGGAGTCACCAGAAGCCCCGGCACAGAGCTGGCGTTAGAATTTGCGCCCACGTGTTTTCCTCCTACTGGTCACGAAATAGCTCTGTCTTCCTTTCCTACCGTTTGCTGGGTCTGGCTCACCTCCTCTGGTAACGTAATACTGAAACCGGGATTTCCCTTGGGTCCGTGGGGGAGGGAGGGCCGTCTGTGGGCGAATGCCCGTCCTGCCCGGCGAGAGGGACAGAAGGCCCCCAGTGCCGACTTCCAGGAGGGTGGCTGCTGGCCCACGGAGGGCGGTGACGGGCGACCACCCCTCTGCAGGGGCTGGTTTGCATGACAAGTCACTGCCAGGCTCTGCAAAGCCCCACGGCCACTTGCTCCTTCAAAGAGGCAGAGGCACATACCCCTTCGCGGACCGCCGTCCGCCGTGTGCCCCCCGTGCCCCGCCTGAGCACTCCTGGCGCCAGAAGATGGCGGATGACCTCCCGCCACCAGGGCGCCCTGCACCTGCTACTCGCTGTGGGCCGCTGACTGCTCAGAGCGCTAGCCAAAGGCAGCAATGGGCATCACGGCGCGCCCCAGCCCAGGTGGCTGCCTGGTCACCCAGTCACCAGCAGCGAGCGAGCGAGCAGGATAGGATGGGAGGAAGAGCCCGCGAGAAAATAATTGTTTATCTGGACTGCAATACGTTCTTCTGCATGTCCCGGTGTGGCCGACGCGAGCTGCTTGCCAGATCTTCAGCCTGTGCGGCTAGAAGGCCATCGAGGTCCCCATATGCGTGGGAGCCCCTGATCACGTGAACCGTTTGATGAAATCTCTGAAGAACCGGGAATGTGTTCTCCCCTCCTCTGCTCTGACACCCGCACGTGCTGTAGGACTACGGCAGAATGGCCTCACGTTTTGGTCCCGTCCCCACAGGAAATCCGGGAGGCAAGGTTCTGGCCAAGGCGTGACGGGTTCCTGATGGGCAGGGGCGAGGAGGAGCGTTCCCTCAATTCCTGGTCGGTAAGCAACGCAAAGGATGGCGCGTCCCCTCGGGCATTCTTGTCTGGGAGCGAATCCAGAAGGTGCCCACCTCCTTGGGATCCAGGGGAGACCCGCACGCTGCCGACAAGGGCCCCGGACGGGAGGTCATCAGAAGGAGCTGCCCCACGGGATGCCCATCCCACTTAGGGCTATGCTCCCGAGCTCCCGGCAGCCTCACCCACGCAAGGATGTTGGATTCCAGCTGCACCCGTGACCTTCCTCTTTCTTTTATTTTTTATTAACGTTTAAAAATATTGTTAATGTTTATTTGTTTTTGAGAGACAAAGGGAGGCAGGGCGCCAGCAGGGGAGGGGCAGAGAGAGAGGAAGACAGAATCAGAAGCAGGGTCCAGGCTCCGAGCTGTCAGCACAGAGCCCAGCGTGGGGCTCGAACTCACGAACCATGAGATCATGACCTGAGCCGAAGTCGGACGCTTCACCGACTGAGCCACTCAGATGCCCCTTGTTAACATTTTTTAAGTTCTAGAATCGCAGGGCAATAATTTATTTTTCTGAAACATCTCTGTGATTTTCGGAGTGCAGGGACTCGTGGGTCACACTTCTAGTTGATTGAGGAATCGTCCCCCAATCGTGGAGGATGGAAACGTCTTTCTTCCCTGTGTGCTACATGCGGGTTTTCGTTTTTCTTTAAAGTGGGTCAAGCTACCCCACTTCCAGGCTTCTCCATATGCCTTCCCTGCAACAGCCCCTCCGTCCTGACCCCTCTCTGGGAAGCTCTCCACCCGCCCACCCTCCTCTCCGCCCGCAGGGGGCGGCCCCTGACGTCTCTCGTAAATACAAGCCTGTGAGAGAACCTTCCTTCCCCGCTCTCTTTTTCCTACTTCTCTGTATTTAATCCCCAGAATGTGTTATGTTGTGTGTGTTCTCAGCTTCTGTTTTTACATTTAGAATGCTCTTGCCTGTTTCCTGCAGGGATGAGACATTTTGGGCCGGCTTCAATTTTCTAATTCCGAGCTTGGAAATGAAACTTTGGACTCGGAAGCGAGCTCGTCCGAGGTCTGCCGAAGTCCTGGGCGCTCGGGTTCTGAATCCAGCCAGGAGACAAGTGTCACATACACCACGTCTGCCCTCCAGATTCCGGGCATTGGTGGTGTAGTGGGCAATTTTGACGGGTGTTAGTTGGGCAGGTAGCTGCCTGTAATGTGCGTGGCATTTGCACACGTGTGTGTGGGGGGGGTGTCAGGGTGCACAGGTGTGTGTCTTTACTGGGTGGTGTGAGGGTGCTGGAGATGGGAGCAGAAAGAAACGGTTACACTGCCATCGATGTTTCCGAGCAGAGAGGACCCCGCTCTCCTGAGGACGCGATCAGGGGCTCTCGTACATACACAAGGCCGCCTGGCAGGTGGGAACAGCCCCAACGAAGTGCTCCTTGTGCAGAATCTTTGCGAAGAGAGTTTGTAGGGGCCACATGGGCCACCGTGCAGCCCGCTGTCCCCAGGAGGGAGGGACTGCTATTAGTGGAGGGATTTCTCGTGGTCCGGGGGTTGGGGGGTGGGCAGGAAGACCCTTGTGCCCTTCTGGGCCCCCAGACCACCGGTGTCCTATCACCTCTCGGTACAGTTATTTTTTGTAGCAGCCACGGTGGGTTCTGAGATGTGTTAGTCTGTCCCCGCAGCACAGAGCCCGCCCAGAGGTGTGGGCTGGAGGAACGACAAGGGGTGAATCAGCCCCAGGAGTGGCGGGGGCTGCTGGCAAGCTCCGTGTGAATACGACCAAACTACCCACAGGCTCATCAATGTGTCCCAAACTTTGGCGACTCCTTGAAGAAGAAGCGATGGGATCACGTAAGTGAACAAAGCAAATTCATTGCAAAGATGCTCTTCAGATGCCGGTGGTTGAAGGACCAGCGACTTCTCCGAGGACGCGGTGCCCGGCCGTGGGGAGCGGACGGCCGTGCAGGGCTTGGACCTGGAAGGGCCACAGGGTCAGGGTATCGTTTACTCCGGGCAGGCTGGGATAGCGGCCCCTCGCAGGACGGCTGGGCCAGGTCCCTGAGGTCCCTGCATAAAAGGAGCTGCTTCCTTGGGGTCACCGACCTGCCCCTGACTCTTCTCTTCTTTCCCCAATTTGGTCAGCCGTTTCCAGGAACAGGGACTTGCTCCTTCTCCAGGCAGCTGGGTTCACTGGGCGCGGCTCCCACTGAGGCACGTCCCCCACGCTGACTCCAGATCTGTGGCCCCAGACTGGCACGAGACCCCCAAGCCATCACCTGCCTTCCTCCCCCACGCCGCCCTCCTTCCGAGGTCATGGTTCTTGGATCCTTCGGCCCCCGTGTGTTAATATCCACGCTCCACGTGGATACAGAGCCCGGTGGGTACTGACCCGCCCAGGAAATGGGGGCCCTGCCTGCTGGGTGAACAGCTGGCATCACATCATTACTATGTGTGTGGTCTTTTCTGACACCAACTGATCGTCCAATCCTCCAGTGCCAGCTGGGCATCTGCTCTGACCTGTGCGGCCCCCACAGGACGGCCCCACCTCCGACACCAGCCCCTCCTCACACTTGTGACCAGCCACATGCTGGGGCTTCCCCGGATGCCTTCCTCGGTTCCGTAATTTGCTAGAATGACTCAAGGAACTCAGGAAAACACTTTATGCACATTTACCAGTTTATCACAAAGGCTCCAATTCAGGAAGGGACACGTGGAAATGAGGCCCAGGGCCAGACAGGGGCGTGCACCGAGCTTCCCTGCCCTCCCCGGGGAACGCCTCCCCCCCACCCCCCAGCACCTCCACGTGCCCACCCACCAAATCCCCTTGTTGAAGAGTTTCTAGAAAGCTCTGCCTGCAGCCCCCTCCCCTCCCTGCAGCTTGGTGGGCGGGGCTGAAATTCCCACTCTGCTCCTGTGCTTGGCCTTCCTGCACACCAGCCCCACCCTGAAGCCACCCGGGGGGCCACCTGAGTCCCCTCATTAGCACAGACCCAGCACAGACACAGACATCAGAGGGGCTCCTGATGAACAAGGGAACAGGGTCCTCAGGGAATCCCCAGGGTTTTAGGAGCTCTGTGCCAGGAGCCGGGGACAAAGACCGAGTGTAATTTTTAATACAACACAGTAAGACATTTCTAAAATGTTAACCGTGAATTAGGTGCTGGTGGTAAGATAAGGTTTCCTCCCCGGATTGAGAGGTTTATCTACACAAAAGAGAAAATGCATTTGGACACACCTTCCCATCCCCCCTCCAGGAAGACAACCTGAATCAACCCCAGACCTGCAATGTCCTTCCAGCCCCCATGATCCTGCTGCCAGATGGCCACATTGGTCAACGGGTCCCCCAAAATCAATAGTGAAAACGCTTGGTGAGTTCTCTGGGCCCGGGACCATTGTCTCCTCTCCTCCACCAATGAAGAAGGGCCATCGGGGAATATTGAACAGAAAAGAAGTCACGTTGATAGGGCACAAGCCACCTGCCCGAGCCATTTTTTTTTAAAGTTTCTCAGCCACCCGCCCTCTGCTGGTCTCCTGACTTCTGCTCCATTGGCAAAATTGCTTTAAATTGCGCTGTTGCGGGCAATCACAGCCTGCTTTTGTCCTGAGTGTTTCTCTGGGTTGTTGCTTAAATTCTAATTAGGCTGCAGAGGGGAGGCCAGGGGAGAGCCCCCTGTGCGGTAGGAGGTGCCCTGGGCTCTCGCTTCTAGAAAACAGCAGGGGCTTGGCGAGGCCTGGGCCGTTGGGACAGGAACAGACCCACCACCCCTGCTACGAGCCCTGTGTTCTTTTCAGTAAGACCTCGGTTTCGTGAGCATAATTTGCCCCGGAAACACGCTTATAATCCAAAGCACTCGTCTATCAAAGAGAATCCCAAGAAGCATTGGCTCAGTTGTGATCACATGATGTTCGGCATCACATATGAGTTGTATCACAAGACATCGCCCGTTTATCAACTTAAAATTTATTAGAGATGTTTGTGCGTCTTGTGGATCCCTCGTGGGACAAGTTACCCGCCATCCGGGTTCTCCTGTATTTCTTCCCTCTTGGGCGAACTGTAAATGTGGCTTTGGGGGCCCCGAAGCGGGGGGGACCCGCCATTCCCACAAAGTGGTCCCGGAGCCTCGCCTGACACACGGGAGGTGTGGCATTAAGAAGAAACCCACGGGCCCAAGATGGCGTCACTTAGGTTGGGTCCCCAAGTCGGTAAACTGAGACTTAACGCCTAACCTGACAGCAGTTTCAGCCCGCTCAGAAGTGCATCCGGTCAGCACGGGGGTCTCCTGGTCAGCGCTAGGACAGACCCCTTCCGCTGCCCCTAGGAGGGTGGCCTTGCCTATAACAGTGGGCTCTCTGCTATGCGTGTCTTCTTTTCTGCTCCCTCTCTACCTTTAAAAACCTTTCCTTTCTGTAGCCCTTTGGAGCTTCCCTTAACTTACAGAGTCAATTAATGAAGCCGGTTAGAGCTTACAAATGTACTCCGTTGAATTTTTGTTATTTAACAGCTGCTTAGACCTGACAGGCCTCGCGAGATTCCCGCCAGCACTGAAATGTCAGGACTGTAATCCATGAGACTTCTGCGCTGGGACTGGGAATGTCCCGGAGGCTGAAACCGGTCACCCCGTTGGATCTCAGCGGGGGAGCCCGCCGCCCTCTGGGACGCTGGCCACGGGCGCCAGAAGGTCCTCTGTCCTCCTGACCTAGCGCTTCTTGGGCCCCCCCACAACCTACCCTCCAGGTGACTCACCGGGATGATCCCAACCCCAGCCGCAGGGCTGTCCCAGACGTGGCACTCAGCACTGCCAGCTAAGACCGATCAAATGTGGGAATGTTTTATCCTGAGGGTCCCGACATGACCTTGAACAATTACTGTTCCAGTGTTTCCAAAATAATGAAGGGGTTCAAAAGGGACCCCTCGTTCCTTTCGCTTAAAACAGCTGGGTGAGAGTCAGAAAGTCCATTACACCTGCTCCGACATCGAGGGGCAGATGGAAACCTAATTTATTTCGGCGTTTTGTGCGGGTTCTACGGGTTCTTCCAGGCTCCAAGGAGAGAGGTGCAACAGCTCAGGTGTGCAAAGGGTTTTATGGTCGGCAAAAGACTGGCCCTAACTTGGGCACACAGGAGAACAGACGTCAGCCTCTCTCTTCCCCTTAGAGGTGGAGCTGGATGCGGAGGAGCAGCCAGGGGTCCGTCTGGAAGGCAGGGGTGGTCCACGCGGAGGCCCTGGGTACATGAACTCACTTGCTCCTGCCGGGGAGGCATCGTTAACCCACGAGACTGCAAGCTCCAGGAGGTCAGGGACACCCAGCCCCGGCCGTGTCACGGGGGCACAGCATATGTTAGGGAGATGACTGGTTTTTGCAGCCAGGGACACGGAGGCCGACGCAGGTCAACCACCTAGATGTGGCCGTAGGTCATAAGGCCTTGAAGGCGCTGTTTCCACACTGGTACCTTTGTGGGCTCATAACCCAACTGTCACGGGATGAACTATATCCCCCCCAAATCCATGGGTTGAAGTCCTAATGCCCAGGACCTCAGATCTCTGTGGACACAGGGTTTTTAAAAAGGAGATTGAGGTAGAATGACGTCGTATAGGGGAGTCCCTGGTCCAACAAGACTGGGTCCTTATAAGAAGGGGAGGTCAAGACACAGACATGCACAGAGAAGTGACCAAGTGAGGACACGGGGAGGACGCCGTCTGCAAGCCCAGGAGAGAGGCTCGGAACGGACAAACCCTGTCCACACGCTGATCTGGAACCTTCAGCCTCTGGAACCGTGAGGAAGTAAATGTGGTTTAAGCCCCCTCCTCTGTCCCCCCTGTCTGTGGGACTTCATCAAGGCAGCCCTGGGACACTAATGTGGCACCTCTCAGGGCTAAGGTGACCATTTGGTGGCCCCACAGGGTAAAATGCTGCTTGTGAGCGGTTTCCGAGGGACGACGGGGAGCCTGGTGCCTGGAGCCCGTGACCGTGGCACCTGCCACCCTCTGCGCCCGGGTTCCGGCACCCCGGGGACGTGTCCTCTGCGGTTCTCCAGGCCCCGCGCTCCGTGCCCGCCCCACCCTGCACACTTCCAACCTCCCGGCCGCCAAGTCTGACCAGCCGTCTGACCACCCGCTTCCAAAGTGCCGCGTGGGGCAGGGGGCCCGTCCTCGGGGACGTCGGCTTCTCACCACGGAGACTCAGCCCGCGGGACGTTTCTCCTGTTTCTTTTCAGCCTTCATCAAACTCTAGAATATTCATCTACTTTCCGTCAACCCAGAAATCAGGTGCTGGCGTCTGGCCGCCCGCTGCACGGCGGTCACGTGGAACCGGCTGCCGTGGGGGCACGAGGGTCCCTGCACGTCCTCCGTTTGGACTCATTAGAGTCACTGGAAGCTGATACTAAGGGCACTGGTGGTAATGGTGACATCAGCCGTGTCCCCCCTGCGCCAGGCCCACCGAGGTTCGCGGCTTCCACGTGACTGTCGCAGACTCGCCCGGGTGCTGCCGTCCCCTCGCGGGGCGGGGGACCGTGTCCTCCAAGGTGAGGTGACCTCCCGAGGTCGCGTGGCTCTGGGGTCCTGCAGGACCAGGGCCATTCCCGCGTGCCTCCTCACGACCCCACCGGCTGCCGACTTGTTATTAATTTGCTAATTAAACCCTGATATTCGGGGTGTTTTCATGTCACATCAGGCCGGCGAACGACAGAATCCAAACAGTTCAAGCCATCTGCTCCTTAAATCTGTCGTTTCCACTTTCCGTTAACCCTCCGCATCCCTGCCACTCGGTGGGAGCGCCGGGGCCGCCTGGGGGCGCTCGCCTCCAACCGCCAGGCACTTATGCGCGAACTGGCCCGAGGGGACGGGCTGGGTGGGTCCCAGCCCGGGACGTGGAGGAGCTCAGTTCTGGGGGCTCGGTTCTCCCGAGCTGCCGCCGGAGGGCCCGAGCATCCCTGGTCCCCCACGCCCCGCCTCCCCCCTCCCCCCACGGAGGGGCTGGAGACCAGGCGCGTGGGCTATGGCGGTACAGCAGGTGCATGGGCAGACCAAGGCAGCCCTGTTATCTTGGTACAGATATTACAGATTCTGTGAAAAACTAGGGAAGATGGAGACACCTGTTCCTTTATTGATCGCCCTGGAAGCCATTAGCTCTGGGACTGAAGCAGGGAGCCTCACACCAGAACCCAGGCCTTGGCAGGCGGAGCTCTGGGTGCTGAGCGACTCTGTCCCCTGAGCTGGGAGACCCCGGCTCCCAGTCCTGCCGCCGTGTCCCTCCTTCGCCTCCGCTCAGGGCTGCAGGGGCTCCATGGGACCCGGGTCCAAGTGAAGACCAGAGGAGCCCAGCGCGCGCTGCCCTGGGGGTCACTGCAGAGGGCTGGGCCCACGGGCCATGCTCCCCTTCTCTGGAAGTGGGCCCGCTGCAGGCCTGCACGTGAGGTGCGGTCACGGCAGACCAAAGGCACGCGGCCCCTCTTCCCAGGAGCCGAACTTCTATCTGTCCCTCTTGGATGTGCTGCCCACCTTTTTCCTGGGGTGATTTTGTGATTGACTGGCTGACAGGAGCATGAAGGGCTCCAAACCCGCGTGGGCGGCTGTCCCAGGGTGGGGGCACCCTAACCTTCCCTTTAACAGATTCCGGCCGCAGCGCCTTCTGGAAATGGCCCCAAAGCCGAGGGGTCATTTTCTCCCAGGCCGATACAGAGACAGACATCTGAGCAGGAGGCCGAGAGCGCCACCCCGTCCCCGCCAGGCCTCTCCCTCCCGCTCCTCCCGTTGGTGCCCATCGCGCAGAACGGCGGGGACTCTCAAGCCACCTCTGCTCAGGAACTGTCACCTGCTGGCCACTCGCATCAGAGGCAGGAGCCCAGTCCCTCCCCCACTCATCCCTGCTACCACTGAGTGCAGCCTGAGCCCCTCCAGGGCACGGGCACCCGCAGGTGCAGAGGGAGGCGGGAACTCTGCCTCCTGGAGACCCTGAGTCCGAGGCAAACAGGGCAGTACTGGGGAGCACGGAAACATACTCCTTTCGTACACCTGGGTCCCACATGCTTCTCTCGTCACTAAAATCAGAAGATAGTAATCACTCAGTTAATAGTTGGGATCCGTGTCTCAGGGGGACTCCTGCATCTGTGTTTCCTGAAGCCCTGCTCACAGAGGGCGGGACGTGGGGGCGGCCTGAACACCCGTGGACGGCTGACGGGTGAAGGGAGACGTGCACACAAGGTACGTATTATTCAGCCTCACAGAGGAACGAAGTCCCGCCGTTTCTGCAACATGGGTGAACACAAAGGACACGATGCTAAGGGAAATACGCCTGATGCAGAAAAACAAACACTGCCTGACCTCACTTACACGGGGACTCTAAAACAGTCAGACCTGGGGCACCTGCAGGGCTCAGTCGGTTAAGCGTCTGACTCTCGGTCTCGGCTCAGGTCATGATCTTACGGTTCGTGGGACTGAGCCCTACGTCAGGCTGCAGGCTGACATTGCAGGGTCGCTTGGGATTCTGTCTCTCCCTCTCTCTCTGCCCCTCCCCTGCTTGTGCTCTCTCTGTCTCTCAATATAAATAAGTAAACTTGAAAAGAATTAAATAGACTCTTCGAAGCAGAGAACAGAGCGGTGGCTGCAGGGCGGGGGAGTGGGGAGCGGAACACAGAGGGGCGTCGGTCAAAGTGGGCGGAGTTTCCGTTATGCAGGACAAGTAACCTTCAGAAACCTGCTGTGCAGCTTAGTGCATGCAGCTGACAACCCGAGCTGTTAACTTCAACATTCGCTAAGAGGGTGGATGTCGTGTCAGGTGTTCTTATCACACACACGCACACACATCATATCAAATAAAGGAGGCGGGAGGAAACTTTTGGGGGTGATGGAGGCGCCTGGTGGCAGTTTTGCGGGCGCACACGAGCTCCTGGCTCAGTTAATCACAGCTCCGTACGGGGGGGGTAAACACTTAGCAGCTAAACTGTCCTGGCGGAAGGGTGCATGGTGACCCAGGCTCTGGGCAGGGGCCCGTGAGCGCCCTGACCACGGATGGCCCAGCCTGGCGTCCCCGAGGGGACTTCCCGGGGGACAGAGCCCACGCTGAGTCTTGGAGGACGAGTGGGGTCAGCCTCTGTTCGGTTTCTGTTTGCTTTGCGAAGCCCCCTCCTCCAGGGTCACCAGAGCTTCCGTGTGCGGGCCAGCGTGGAGCGGGGGGAGGTATCTGTTCGGTTTTCAAGATGGGCTTGGCCACGAGGGCCCTGGAAGTGTGGTCCTGCATACGGACCGGGTAGAGTTCCCTCGTTCTAGACTCCGCAGGCCCTCCTCGGCCCTCTGCATGCTCACCACCTGTCAGATCCTTTCTGTTTGCAGGTCTGAGCTCTTTCGGGGCCGGGGGCACGGGGACCTCAGCCCAGCACAGAGCACGCGGGGCTGTGTGTGGACATGCCCCCCATGAAAACTGGGGGCAGTCTCTGCCTCCGGAGGCTGGGGTCAGCCTCGCTCTGAACAGTTACGGCTCCAGAGGACGCCCAGCAGGAGTGGGGACACCGGGGGACAGTGGCCAGAGACCGAGGAGGACGAGGGGCGGGGCCTCTTGCCTCTGGATCTCTGTGTCCAGGTGGATGGCCGCTCGGGAGTTTTGGTCTCCCACGCCTTTCGTGTCTTGGATTATGCCTGTCAATTGTGGGTCATTGTTGTTCTTTCCCAGCAGAGCCTGCATTCCGGGGAGGGCGACGTTTTCCCAGCACGGAAACTGGATTTCGTGCAGTTTTGTTATCAGTGTTAGCTGGAGACTGCTTCTGAACGTGACGGGACAGGGAAGGAAACGCTGGTCAACAGAACCGGTGAAGGGAGGGCCGTGGTGACTTTAGAGGGGCGCGGTGGTCTCCGCGCCAGCCTGCCCCTCGCACCTGCTCTGCGGGCCCCTCCCAGCTTCCTAGGAGGAGCCCTCCCCCTCTGGAGTAGTGTGGTCCCCTGCCTCCCTCATGTTCCCGCTGGGCTGTGCTAACGGGCCAAGCAACATGATAGAAGGGGCCACGGTTCCCCTTAGGGCGGGCGGGGAGGCCCCGGCTCCTCCCCGGGGTGCTCCCGGCCCTTGGAGGTCCAGCCTTACCCGCCACTCTCCCAGGAACTCCCTCGCCTCTCACGGTCCGTGTGCCTTCCTCCCCTCTCCCTGGGCTCCTCTCCCAACCCTCCCACTAGAGGCTGGTGTCCTCAGCCCCCAGTCTTGCCCCTGGGGTTGCTTCTTCCAGTCTCCCTGCCTCCTCTCCCCAGGGCGCCCCGTCCTCGAACGCGACTCCAGTCTACCTGCACCTCAGGTGAGCAGCTGAGCCGCTTGGAGAATCTCGTCCCATAAACAGATGATTCAAGGCGCTGTGTGTCGGCAGGCAGCGGGGCGGTTTCCGTCTCAGACGTCCACGTCCTTGTCTTGACCGTCCGCTCTTGTGGGAATTTTGTGGCTGCAACGGACAAGGACAGCCCCTAATTGTACTACCCTGCCCTCAACTCTGTGTACTTTTGTTTACAAGAAAACAAAACATGGGGCACCTGGGAGGCTCAGTCGGTTGAGCGTCCGACTTCAGCCAGGTCACGATTTCGCGGTCCGTGAGTTCGAGCCCCGCGTCAGGCTCTGGGCTGACGGCCCGGAGCCTGGAGCCTGCTTCGGATTCTGTGTCTCCCTCTCTCTCTGCCCCTCCCCTGTTCATGCTCTGTCTCTCTCTGTCTCAAAAATAAATAAATGTTAAAAAAATTAAAAAAAAAAAGAAAACAAAATGTGATTGAACATTGAGTATTTAGAATTTGGACCCCCTGGAGGAAAGCAGGTATAAAACCCCTGGCTTTTATAACCCAGACAAGTTAAGGGCGTTTCCCATTTTAAGAAATGATTCATACCTTGAAAAAAAAAATCCTGTGTGGGACACTTGATCATGCAATTTCATACAAAGACCTAGGAAGGAAACACAGAATTTCTTTTCTTAAGGAGCCTCTCATTAAAAAGTTTTAAAAAACTCTAAAACTTAGTGCTTGGAAAAAAATAAAAATAAAAAAAAAATAAAACTTAGTGCTTGGAAACAGTGCTATATAACCCTAACAAGGAGAAAAGGTGTATATATGCATTTTTTTTTTCTTTTCACCAAAGAACTATGTTAGAATCTACCTGAATATGTTCCACTAATTTGGGGGAAACTGTTATTTGCCTACCCAGTGTCCATTTTCCTGTCCTTTCTTACTAAAAGAGCTTTGCTCTTGGGGTAAGAGTGAACCTGTGGGGATAGCTGTGCGTCCCGATCCCCTTTGCAGCCCAGGGTGACCCTGTGATACGTCCAGTCAAGGAGAGGAGAACAGACATCACTGGGGAATTGCAGGAAGTCTGTTTGCCCCATCACTTTTCTCCTCTGCTCCTGCTGGAGCCCGGGTGAGGTGGCTGGCACAGTGGCTGCCATCTTGAGGCCTGGAGGGAAGAGTCCGGACATCCCAGAGATGCTGAGCAAACACCAGAACACCAGCCTTGACCTACCTGTGAACATCCCATTAGGTGGGGGGATTGCTGTTGTGTTGGTGGTGGTGGTGTTACTCTGGCTGAGCAAAACACCTCACCAATGGTCTTAGCTCAGGCTGCTATCACAGAACACCATAGCCTGGGGGCTAACCCAACAGACACTTCTCTCTCACAGTTCTGGGGGCTGGAAGTCCAAGGTCAGGGTGCCGGCAGGCTTGGTTCCTGGTGAGCCCTGCCTTCCTGGGTGCAGATGGCCACCCTCTCGAGGAGCCAGAGAGGGCGAGCACTCCAGCATTTCCTTCTCTTCTCACGAGGGCACTTACCCCGGCCACGGGCCCCACCCTCATAAACTCATCCAACGTCGTCACCCCCCAAAGGCCCTCCCCTCTGCATACCATCACATGGGCTGTTAGAGCCTCAACATAGGAATGTGGGGGCCACACACATTGGGTTCACAACGGTTCCAGTGTCCTGGATGGTCAGACGCTTGGCCATCACGCAGGAAGGACAGTCTCTGATTTCATGTACAGAGAAATGAGCCCAAAGACACCCCCTTGCCAATATGGGGGTTCATTAGAAGTCTCCTGAATGAGCGCTTCTGGAAATCTAAACACAGCCATTGAGCCACAGTGTCCTGGGCGTTCGGGGAGCCTGAGGCGGGGGTGGGGGGCAGGTCACTGCTGACCCATTTTTCCCATCTGAGTGCACGCTGTGTCCCAAGGGGGGCGACTGCCCCCCGCTTCTCTCTCCAGGACAGCCGGTGTCCTCCTTCCTGCTCTGCCGACCTCTCCGCCTGCCTCTCATTGTCCAGCACATGCCATCTGGTTTTCACTCTAATTCCTGCTTCCTTTCGACAGTCTCTGAGCTCCTTTGCTCTTGCCAGGTGTCCTGCCAGGGCCTGGGGACAGGGGTGGGTAAGTCAGGCATGGCCTTGTCCTCCTGGAGCTGGCAGCTGAGCATCTGAAGCTGGCATGCTGACCCGTGGCACTGAGTGTCCCCGAGAGACAGCCCCTGGGACCCTGCCTGGCTGGAGGTCGGAGTTAAGGGAGGGCCGCTCCAGGAGGGTGGCCTGGAGGTGAACATCTGGGCAGGGGTTACAAAGCTCTGGGCTTGCAGTGTAGACCTTCTCAGGCAGGGGAACTGCACGTGCAAATGCCCTTGGTCAGTGGCTGATGGAAGGAAGGAGAGCAGGAGGCTGGAGACAGGGGGAGGGTCTAGCAGCCGCTGGGCCCTCATAGGGCCCATGGTGGAGTCTGGGCCTTCACGGCTGGAACACCCAGCGTTTTAAGCAGCCAGGGAGGGGCAGATGTCTGCTGGCCACCGCCCGGGAACAGGTGCCCTGCTGGGTGTGGGAGCCCCAGGAACAAATTGGGTCTGGAGTTGGTTTCAGGCAGAATATAGAAAAAAGAAACATATAGGAAAATCATAAATGAGACTATACTAAAATGTTAATGGTTAGAACTTCTGGGTATGGGTCACAGGAGAGTTTAACTCTCTGTTCCTCATGGTTCTAGAATGTTTCAAAGTAAAAATGCACTGCCGAGAAATAGGTAAATATTACTTTAAAGGTATATCTTTTGACTTAGCAACTTGTCCACGCTTTTTTGCCTTAAGAACCGCCAGAAGATCCGAGAGGGGTGGCGAGCTGGGCCTGTGCTGGACTCGGGCGGTGGGCGCTCACGAAAGTGGGGACGGGGAGGGACAGAGCGCCTGGGTGCCCAGGGCGGGGAGGATCCAGATTTCAAAGCGCAAGTAAGGTGTTTGGATCAAACCGGTCATCTTCCGACTTCCCTGTGGACCCATTCGGCAACCCAGGCTGCACTCCCCAAATTAAACCCGCCAGGAAATGAAAGGCAAACACAGCGTTTGCCCGAGGAATACATCTCCACCGTGTGGCCCAAGGCCGATGCAATCTGCCTTTATGAGCAGAAGCCTCCATTGAGGGAATCGGCATCAGCCCGAGCTGGCCGAGGGGCGCGGGGCAGGGCAATGCACCTCGAGAAATGAATCACCGGGCCGCACAGCCCGGCGTTGGCGACCGTGCTTTAATTGGATTGTGGGGACTAAACACAGGCTCGGGGCTGGCAGAGCCCTCCCTGCTCGCTCTGTGTGGATACCTGGGTGGCAGGAACCGTTCTCTCACAGAGGGAAACGCAAAAGCCTTGGGAAGTCTGGACACTTCACCTCGCTGATTTGTGACCCAGAGGGGAGCACCTACCAGCCTCGGCAACGTGCCCACGCAGTGGGAACCGAGCAGCATGGCCTGCGCGGGGCTGATAGTGCGCTGGGCCTGTCCTGCGGGCCGTTACCACCCCGGGGCCAGCGGGCTTTGCATCCCCTCCGTCCGGGACGTCTGAGCTCAGCTGGGGCAGGTCAGGCCTCTCCAGGAAGGACCGTGCGGGACAAGAAGGAGCCAGGAAGGGGGCAACAGCCTGGGGGAGGGACACCCCTCCCCGCGGGGGCAGAAGGAGAGCAGGTGTGCAGGCTCACAGGTGAGCGTGGTGTGGACAGTCTGTCGGGTGGAAATGGGGGTGTGTGGGGGCAGACGAGGGGCAGAGCTCGGCACGTGGGCCCAGCAGGTGGTGGAAACAGCTACCCCACTGGGGCCCCCCGGGAAGAAGGACTGTGGGAGCCCTGGAGACAGGGGGAGCATGAGGAGGAAGCCCTGCCCCTCCCTGGTCCTGGGACAGGCGTTCCCACCCTCCTTGGGCCGTCTCTCTCTCTCTCTCTCTCTCTCTCTCTCTGGTCATGAGGGACACCACCCTGGTCAGCCAGGGGAAGAATC
The DNA here is from genome assembly GCF_046562875.1 of Panthera onca. Classification (NCBI taxonomy): domain Eukaryota; kingdom Metazoa; phylum Chordata; class Mammalia; order Carnivora; family Felidae; genus Panthera; species Panthera onca. The sequence goes on from NC_138345.1 coordinate 139,011,156, forward strand.
GGCCTCGGGACTTCTGGTCAACCCCACAACCACCTGGAGGTGACTCTCTGCCCGTGGAGTGAAGGGTCAAACTTCCTCCAACATCCAGACTTCTCCCTCCCCCTGGGGCAGCTTGGGCCCAGGGACCTCTGGTTGTGCCCCCTCCCCCTTCCCGCATCCCCTCCTCCCTCCCGCTCCTCCTCAAGTGAAACAGACACAGGCACCTGTTTTACACTCGGTTACGTACAGGTGAGTGAAAAGAACGTGCAATCCCAGCACAGAGCCTCTGTGGCAAAATGATTGTTTGCATCTGTTATGAAGTCCCCCCACCCCATCTAGGTGGGTGCCGGGCTCCCCTCATGTCCCTCTCCCCTCCCCCAGGTGGGTGTTGGGTCCCCCATGGACCCCTCCCCTCTCCCAGGTGGGTGCTCGGTCCTCCCATGGACCCCTCCCCTCTCCCAGGTGGGTGCTCGGTCCCCCCATGGGCCCCTCCCCTCTCCCAGGTGGGTGCTCGGTCCCCCCATGAGCCCCTCCCCTCTCCCAGGTGGGTGCTCGGTCCCCCCATGAGCCCCTCCCCTCTCCCAGGTGGGTGCTCGGCCCCCCATGGACCCCTCCACTCCCCCAGGTGAGTGCTCAGTCCCCCCAAAGGCCCAGTCTCTCTTGCTCTCCCCCAGTTGGTCTCCACATGGCAGCCAGAGTGCTCTTTTACACAAACAAATGAACCCGTCACTCTGGTGATGAACTCTGTGTCCTCTGCCATCACTATTGGGAAGGACAATATGCTGATTGCCTGCTGACCCCATGGCCTGTGGATGTGGCTCTGTGCTCCCCTCAGCCTCCTGGAGCACCGGCTCCCAGTGCCCTCCCTGGCCCTCTTGGGGGGTGGTCTCTGCCCTCTCCCCTCTCATGGGTCCCTTCTCCCAGGTCCCACTCTCATGCACCGCCCACAGAGCACTTTCCACCCCCAGAGATGGCCTCCCCCAACCCCAAGTTCAAGGAGTCTCCCAGTGGCACTTGCAAAGTCCCAACACTTGTTTACAAATGCGTCTGTGGCTTGCCTGCCTCGGCCTCTGTCTCAGGTGGACACGTCTTGCCTGTGTGTCCACGGGCTTCGGTGTGGCACCGTGTGCACATGGGACTTGTGTTTGTGACGGTGACCTGGACGCTGACCACAAGCCCCACTGGGTGCACGCCCTGGGAGGCTCACGTCCACCTGAGCCTTTGCAAAGCTTCTGCCCCGAGGACCAGGTAGAGGGGAGCAGGGAGGGCGGGGTGGGGGCTGGGGATCCCCCTGTCCTGTCCCCACGCTGGGTCCCCACCATGCTGGCCCTCCTCCAGCGGGACTTGGGGAGGGAGCGATGGCTGAGCTCCAGTGGCCCGGCCCGGCCTCCCTGTGACGTGCGCTCTAATCAGAGTTTACTCATCACGGTTTTCTCCTGGAAACTGACCAAATGGAGTCCAAATATCTTGGGGGGACTACAAAGAGGGGGTTAAGCCCGTGTGCAGCCGGCGGCGATGCCGAGGGTGAAGGAGGGACTCTGCTGTCCAGACGGGCCTGTGCAGGAGGCGGCCTTTCCACCAGGACTCTGGACCGGCTGTCCCCAGCGGAGAAGCCCCAGGGATGCGATTCCCCTCGTAGGCAGTGCCGTGACCAACTGCGGGAACCAGACTTTCTCCAGGTTTTCCTGTGAGGAAGGAGCCAGGATCGGGGACCGGCCTGGGTTTTTCACGGAAATCACGGTCTCCCACACGGGGACGCAGATGACCGGGTGACGGGGGTCTGGAGGCGCAGCCTGCTTGTGTTGTCACCCCGACAGCGTGCTTGTTCTGGCCACGCTTCTGCAGCCACGCTTCCCCAGCTCCTGGTCAGGTGCACCTTCCACTTGTGCGGGCCGTGTGGCCCTGGGTGCCGTCTGGGCGCCCCCGGTCCATCTGTGAGGTGAGCGGCGTGGGCGCCCTGCCCCCTCCTTGCCAGGACCGTTGATTTTCCGGCTCCCGATGACGTTTCAGGCAGCCCCGCGCTCCGGGCGTGAGAACAGGGATAAAGGGTCTGGGAGATTGCCGCCGAGGCCCTGGGGAGGACGTGCCTCTGGAACCAGTGCTCGAGGAGACTCGGCTCCCAAGGTCCCCTCCGCCTGCAGGGCCTCAGGGATGGACTGAACTGGGCTGGGGGGGGGGGGGCGGGGGCAGGGGGGAACCATCCTCATCAGAGGGGGAACATGTGCACCAGCCAGTTGAAGGGCTATTGTGGAACTTTCTTCCCCAGCCGAGGGTGGATGGCAGGCGAGGCCTCGGGAAGGGCCTCAGGGAGGCACAGACGTGCAGCTCAGCCTCCTGGGGTGTGAGCCTCATACTCTCCGCCTGCCTGGGATGATTCACTGACCACAGCCTGTTACCGCTGGTCGACACTGGTGAGGATGGAAGCCCCATGAGGGAGGGAGTTCACCTGTTTTGTTCACTGATGTGTCCCAAGTACCCGGAACCGTGTCTGGCATGGAGTAAGCCCTCAGTGGCAATTGTCCAGGGAGAGGAGGGAGGGAGGAAGGAAGGAAGGAGGAAGGAAGGGGTGGGGAGGAGAGAGGGTGGGGGCAGGGAGGGAGGGAGGGAGGAGGGGGGATGGAAGGAGGGGATGGGAAGGAAGGAAGGCGGGGAGGAGAAAGGGAGGGATGGAGGGAGGAGGGGGGAGGGAGGGAGGGTATAGGAAGGAGGGAAGGAAAGGAGGAGGGAAGGGGGGAGGAGAAAGGGAGGGGGAAGGGAGGGAGGGGATAGGAAGGAAGGATGGAGGAAGGAAGGGGGGAGGAGAGAGGGAGGGGGAAGGGAGGGAGGGGATAGGAAGGAAGGAAGGAGGAAGGAAGGGGGAAGGAGAGAGGGAGGGATGGAGGGAGGAAGGGGGAGGGAGGGAGGATAAGGAAGGAGGGAAGGAAGGAAGGAGGAAGGAAGGGGGAAGGAGAGAGGGAGGGATGGAAGGAGGAAGGGGGAAGGAGGGAGGATATAGGAAGGAGGGAAGGAAGGAAGGAGGAAGGAAGGAAGAAAGGAAGGGAAGGAAGGAAGGAAGGGGAGGAGGAAGGAAGGAAGGAAAGAGGAGGGAGGAGGAGGGAAGAAGGAAGAAGGAGGGAAGGAGGGAAGGAGGGAAGGAGGGAAGGAAGTTAGGAGGGCATGAATGAATGGATTGGGCTTTCTGGCCAACCGTTCCACCAAACCTCTTCTGGTCGTGGCCACCACTGACCACCTTGCTGCTTACCCGGCGGCCACTCTGTGGCTTCTCCCTCCGAGGTCTGCTGGTGGCACCTGACATCCCTCCTCTCCCTGAGGCACTTTCCTGCTGTGGCTCCCTTGGTTCCCTGTCTGCAGGCCGTGCCTTTCTGTTGTCGCTCCCTCCTCTCGCGGCTCCTGAGGCTGAAGCATCCCGGACTTCACCCTGGGAGCCTCTACTTGGCTTTAAAGCCGTCTCCACACAGGGGCCTCCTGACTCCACGTGTCCCGCCCGACCTCCCCTCGATCTCCGGACGGGCCTGTCTGACCGCCCACCTCACCGCGAGGTCGGACCTGCCCGCACCTGCTCAGCTGTCACGCACAGCCAGTCAGCGTGGCCCCTTTCCGGCCGCTCAGGCCCCAACCTAGACTCACCAAACTCCCCTCTTCTCTGACATTCTCACGCAGCCTGTCTGGGAGTGCCCAAGATGCGACCGTTTCTCACAGCCCCTGGCTGGGCCAAGCCACCCTCAGCTGTCCCGTGAACCGTTAGTCTCCTAACTGGCATCCCTGCTTGGTGGCCCGTCATCTGACCCCAACACTGTTTCCAGAGGCGTGTGTTCTCTTGCACAGACTCCCCTGTGCCTGAGTCTCCGTCTCGACTGCGGGGAGGCACAGTCTGACGCGGGACACCAGGGCTCCCGGGGACCCGGAGCCCGTCCGCCCTGCCCTCTCCTGCCACTCTTCCCTCACGGCTTTGCAGCCAGCCACGGGGTCCCTCGGGCTTCCTGCCCTTGTTCTCCTCGGATCCTTTGCTCCCGTGCCTCCCGCTGCCCCTGATTGGCGCCCTCGACCATCCACACGGGCCACCTGACGCCTCCTCCCGGTCCTGGTCCCGGCGTCTTCCCCGGCCACCGGCCACCCCATCTTTCCACCGAGCGCCCTTGGTACACGGGGCATCCCCCACCCCAAATCCACCTGCTGCCTGTTGGGAGGCAGGCCTCTGTCGGGTGAAGAGGTCATGAGGGGGAGTGCTCATGTGGGACTAGTGTCCTTATAAAGAGGTCCCTCGAGCTGCCTTCTCTGCCACGGGACACGTCAAGAAGTCGGTGGTCGAGACTGGGGAGAGGGCCCTCACCGGATCCGGAACACAGGGACTGCCAGCCTGAGGTCCCCACAGAACCCTGGGGAGAGGGCCCTCACCAGCCTCCGGAACTGTGGAAATAAACGTCTGCCTTTGATAAGCCGCCCGGTGATCGTAGCCGGCCGGGGCCACCTCCTGATGTACAAGGTAGCTTTCCCTCTGGGCCTGGTCCCCTGTCATCCTCCTCTGGAGCGTGAGCTCCGTGGAGCCGGGGTGTCTGTCCCTGCTGTCTGCTATCCCCCTGATCCCGAAGGCAGTGCCCGACCCACAGAGCACCCTGGGTGAGCAGGCGGGGACAAGAAGGTCTTCCGGGAGCCCCTGCACCCTGCCGCGGAGGGACGCGGTTCCCAGCAGGGTTCTGCAGCCGGATCCCTGAGTGTGCGGCCGGCTCCTGTGGCCTGTGTGACAGTCACGTCTGCATAGATGATGATCCAGCCCCGCCCCGCGATCTGGATCCCCTTCCTGGCACTGCACACGTCACGCCCGGGCTGGTGACGAGCTGGCCAAGAGCAGCGAGGCGTCGAGATCGGCCGCTGCTCTATGCGCCGCTGAATCCCAACACAGGCGGTGAGAACGAACTCCCGGGCCTGGTGAGGAGCCCTCTGGGGACAGGCCAGCGTTCCGCCTGCAAGCCCCCTGTGTCCCCAGGGGTCCCCCAGCCACCCCTCCCCCAGCCCCCTGGGCGGGACTGACTCCCAAAGGCCAGCCCAGCCGCCCTGGCTCCCGGCCATGCTCTCGGGGTGGGGAAAGGCGTCTTTTGGACATCCCATCGGCCGCCCTTGGACGCGGTCGGTCCCACGCTGCGTCCCCCAGTCCTCCTTTATTGCCGCCACACAATGATTTGTTTTATTTCCCACTAAGAAACAAGGTAGGAGATTCGGTAGTAGGTGAGTCGGGAGGGGAGCCATCTGGGTATATAAATGGTTTAATGGTATCTTTCTCCTGCCTTCCTTGCACGGATTGGAGGCTAATTAAACACCAGTTGTGTGGTAGAGTGCTCTCAGGATTATTCTGATTTTAAGTATTTATCAGCTCTTTTTAGACCTCTCTGAGTGGCACTAAAATGAATAAGTTGCCCACGAGAGCACCATTCTGTTAGTTTGCTTCGTACAGCCAAAGACTCCTTGTTAGCGGGCTTTTAAATAGCATGCTCGGGCTGCCAGCAGCTCCTGCCTAAACCCGGCGACCTCAGGACGAATAGATGCCCCGGGTCCCGCTGTGACGTTCTGAAGGGAGCCGGGCAGGGGGCCGGCTGGGCTGGCCACGGGCCCCATTATGTGTGTTATGGGCAGCGTCGGAGGGTTTGGGCTTGTGCTCAACAAAGACAGAACGAAATGCCATAAATAAGCCTCTTTTATGGAGGAAGCCTTGATAAATCAGGCCGTCACACAGATGGGATATGGCTCGGCCCCCATGAACGCAAACGTAGGGGCCTGCTCATTGCCAGCCTGCGTTTGCGGAGAAGAGTTAATGGTTTAGAGGAAACAGATTGCTGTAATAAGACTTGGAGGGCCGGCCCCTCTCCGGTCTCTGTCTCTGTTTCTCATTGTAATGCTGTCCGGCTCATCAGTTATTTCCTTCATGGATCGTGCCTATGGCGTTGTGTCTAAAATGTCATCACCAAACCCAAGGTCGTCTAGGTTTCCTGCTCTGTGATCTTCCAGGAGCTTTATATAAAGTTTTGCATTTTAGGTCTATGATCTGTTTTGACTTAACTTTTGTGAAGATCGCAAGGTCCGTGTCTAGATTCATCGTTCTGCACGTGATGTCTGGTGGTTCCAGCGACATTTGTCCAAGAGCCTGTCTTTGCTCCATCGTCAAGGTCAGTGACTATATTTCCGTGGCCCTAGTTCTGAGCTCTCCATTCGGGTCCATTGAACTGTTTGGTCTTTTGCCCCCAGCCCCCATCTTGATTACTGTAACATTGTCATAAATCTCAAAGGTGGGTTTTGTCAGGCCTCCTTTTTGTTCTTCCCCCTTAGTATTATGTTGGCTATTCTGGGTCTCCCATCTCTCCATGTAAACGTTACAATCAGTTTGTTGAAATCGGTCAAAGAACTTTCTGGGGTTCTTATCAAGCATGCATTCACTCTAGAGATCAGGTTGGGAAGAACTGAGATCTTGAGACTATTGAATTTTCCTGTCCATGAACATGGGCTACCTCTCCATTTATTCAATTCTTCTTTGACTTCAGTCATTGGAGTGTTTTAGTTTTCCTCACATGGACCTCAAACCAGCAGCTGTGTCACCAGAGAGGAAATGTCCTTCTTGCTCAGAGCAAAAGCCCACGGCAGGATGCTGAGTGGCTTTCCTTGGTCGACCAGCTGTCAGCACGGTGGGCTCTGTGCTGGAGCTACAAATGGACAGAAGCAGGTTCCCTGCCCAGGAGGAGAGGCTGGTTTTCCCTGGAGGAAGGGAGGGCACAGGATGGGCAGCACACGGGACACCTGCTCTGGATAAGACGGTCCAAGCACTTCGTAGGCAGATCACTGGGCGGGAGAGCAGTGTTGTGAGCAGGAACACAACCATGGGGCATGGGCACTTCGGATCATAAATGCCGGGAAGCACAGAGGAAAGGATGGCAGTCAATCTGGAGAGATGCCCGAGGCCTACGGGCCATGCTGAGGGGTCTCATCTTTACACCAGCGTGCGGTGTGGATGGCATGACCTGGACAGAGTCTGTGGCAGCCGGAAGGGATGGAAGGTGAAGAGGGGCCTCTGCTGAGGGGAGGCTCTTGGCTGCAGAGTGTGTTAGAGTTGGGGTGTCCTTGGGCGGTGGGAGGTTCACCCACAGGCTGAGAGCTGGGCGTGAGGTCCAGACCGGGGCCAACCACATGGGGTCAGGGCAATCGACACCCGCAGATCATGGCTGCCTCTGTGCGTTAGGGTGTAACCTCCCCTCAGAGTAGGGTCCCCTTCCCGCTTGTGTGCTGAGCACGGGGGCCAACGGGGTTGAAGCTGAGCACACGGGTGGATGGATGGGAGCGTCCAGGCTGAGCAGGGGGAGCAGGAAGATGGTGAAGGATGAGCCCCAGCCGTGCGGCTTTCCCCACCCCCGCCGGCCCCCCAGCTCTCCGCACAAGCTGGCCGTCCAGCAAGTGCACTCTGACTGACTAACTCCTGGAGTCAGAGCAGACCCTGCAGGGTACAGCCTTGGCCCACAAGAACACCCCGCTTCAGACACCAGCTGCAAGTCCCAGGGACCACCTGTACTTCTGAGCAAACTGCTATAAATTGGGGCTTCCTGTAACCTTCTCTTCACGTTCCGTAATTTGCTAGAAAAACTGAAGAAACTCAGGAAAACACTTTATGCACATTTACCAGTTTATCACAAAGGCTCCAATTCAGGAAGAAACACGTGGAAATGAGGCCCAGGGCCAGACAGGGGCGTGCACCGAGCTTCCCTGCCCTCCCTGGGGAACGCCTCCCCCCCACCCCCCAGCACCTCCACGTGCCCACCCACCAAATCCCCTTGTTGAAGAGTTTCTAGAAAGCTCCGCCTGCAGCCCCCTCCCCTCCCTGCAGCTTGGTGGGCGGGGCTGAAATTCCCACTCTGCTCCTGTGCTTGGCCTTCCTGCACACCAGCCCCACCCTGAAGCCACCGGGGGGGGCCACCTGAGTCCCCTCATTAGCACAGACCCAGCACAGATACAGACATCAGAGGGGCTCCTGATGAACAAGGGAACAGGGTCCTCAGGGAATCCCCAGGGTTTTAGGAGCTATGCCAGGAGCCGGGGACAAGGACGGAGCCACCCCAGAGGACCCTGCTGCTGCGGGGTGTGGCCGAGGAGAGGAGAGGTCGGAAGGCAGCCACGGGGAGTCACCAGGAACAGGGCGGGATGCAGTGCAGAGTCTGAGGGAAAGGGGCTCCTGGTGAGCGGGTCGGGGGGGGGGTGCAATGGGGTCACACGGGGCTCATTGTGTTGGTCATGTTCTTGGAAGGAGGCTGGGCTCTGCTCCTGGCTGTGCCCCGCACCTCGCACACCCCGGAGATGATGATGAGCAGATTTTCAGCCCAGAGGATCTTCATCTTGTGTCTCCTTGCCCTTTGCTCCTCCCTCCAGCGTCCTCCTGAGGCCAGGGGCTGGCCCGAGAGCCCCGAGGGCAGAGTCTCCTTCCCTGAGCCCCTCCCCCGCCCCCTCTGCTGCCCCTCCGGGTCCAGCCCGCCCACCACCCAGCAGAGGGCCCGGCGGGAGCAGGTGCCCCAGTGACCTGGCTGCGGCTCTCCGGAGAATTCCGAGGATGCGGGCTGGCCATCACGCGCCCCCTGCTTGGCGCTCCCTGCGGCTCGGCCACCCGCTGGTGAGGCTCGGCTGCGGGCCCCGAGGGGGGCCGAGGCACCCTGCCCGGGCATATGGGGCTGGGGGCGTTGGTCTGACCTAACAAGCTGCAGCGATTGCCCCGAAACGGGGTCTTTTCTCTCTGACATAAACACAATCTGTTTCCCCAGAAGCCCTGCCGTAAACAGATGCCAGGCATCGCGAACCAAGACTGCACGCGTGGAGCGCCACGCCGCTCTCCCGTTCCTTCCCGGGGATTCCTGGAAACCCGGCTTGGAGAGAGGCCTGCGGGGTGACCGGGCCTGGCTGTGCCGCCCCTCAGCCCCTTCGCAGCGCCCCGTCCCCCGGCTGTCGCAGCCTCTCGGGGCGGAGCGGGTGCGCACCCAGGCCTGTCTCCCTGCAGAGCCCAGCTGTCGGAGGCTAAGACTGTGCCTCCCTCGGCCCCTGTTCCTGCCGCACCCGGTCCCCTCGTGTCGTGCATCATACCAGCCCGGAGTCCTCCATGCGCCCTCAGCAAAGAAGGGACGAAGGTTCAGAGAGGTCAAGTCACTGACTGAAGATCACACAGTGGGAGGCAGCAGAGAAACGTTCAAACCAGCGGCTTCTATTCCTAAGCTCATGCCCGTTACTTCTTAGTGTGAACAAAGGGGACCCGGTGGCCAAGGCTTTCTGTACTGAAGATGCTTCCAGATCTTTCCAAGGAGAGCACAGACCCGGCGTGCGGACTCCTCTCCTCTCGCTGCTCCGTGTTATCCATTTCCCTCATTAAGTCTTAGCCTGTTAATAACCACCCATTTGTCTTAATTCAGTAAAAAGATGATTGATCGTATTTGCAACGGTTGCGTCGAGCTCCCGAAAGTGATGGATGGGTCCCCGCGTGCGGCAAGGGAGCCTCCAGAAAAAACCATGTCCTTGCGCTCGCTTGGACGGAGTGAGTTTGCTGTCTCCCCAAACATTCGGAGACGGAAATTTTTAAAACATATACCCATTTGCTCCCCTCGGGAATCAAATGCAAAGCGGAATCTCACCTTGACACTGGGCTGTGAGTCCTCGATCCTGGGGTGACGGGCCGAGGCCTGGCTTCCTTCCGCGAGGGGCCTTCCCCATACCCCTGTCTTCATTCCGTGGTTCGCTGCGAAATCACTGACTTGTGCATGTATGGCAAGAGCGGGCTGGTAGTTTCTGCCCTGGAGGTCTGGCCGCTCTGCGAGGGATGGGCGGGGCCCAGACTCAGACCTCTCCTTCCCTGTGCTCGCTTCAGCAGCAGGTGCGTATCCGAGGGGCGGCCCTGGGACACGCCTGTCACCAACACTCCTGTGCTTACGGGTCAGTCAGCTCCCCAGCAAGTGTCCTTGATGCCTAGTTGGGCCTTCCCGACCTGGCTGCACACCAGTCCCCCCGGCCCACGGTGGCCTCCAATCTTGTGCCCTGTGGCCCGTGGGACCTGACCATCTGTCCTTCCAGAACCTTCCAGACCATCCTGTAGGGCTCTGCGTGTGCCTGTCACTTCATTGCTGGGTGAAGGATCACTCCCTTTACCTTAAATGCTGAGATTCTGTGCACAAGTCCCTGGTCTTAGGGCTCCACTCCCAAGTCACCGCACACCGACCTTGGCCAGGGGGCATGCACATAGCCGCCTGCCCGTTTCCGGCCGCCTCCTCCCTTCAGCCCGCCTCCAGCCCCATCCAGGGGGTCATGCTGGTCAGCCCCCTGTCGGCGGGCTGTTCAGGGAGCCAAAACCAAAACAGGCGAGGGCAATGGCAGAGCAGCAAAGAGTGTGGCCGCCAGTGCCTTCTTTCCCGGTCAGAGGCTGGCACCAGCTGCCCTCTGAGACATCCCAGCGCTGAGTTATTCTGTCCCTTATTTTAGCCAATATCTCAAAACCCCGGAAAAGAGCTCTAATCAATAGGCCGTGAGGATGATGAAAAGGGATTACTGGGAAAGTAACACATTATTAGGAAGATCAAAGGATAATAAGGCTGCAAGGAAAGAAGGTGGGGGTTCTGGGGGCTCCTGACTCTGTGGGTTGATGGGCATGTGCACCATGTTTCCTCTGAAGGGCGGATCACATGCTTCGGTGGGTTTTCTTTTATGTAGCTTCTCTTCCATTTTTGTCTCCAAAGATGAAATCAACAATTGTCAATAATACTTTTTTTTTTTTTTTTTTGCTACAAGTTCCCGGAAACCAGGAAAGCAACCGATCGCTCTGTTTTGTTCACAGAGGTTGCGATGCCTCCGTGCCTTCCAGAGGACACGGGGACGGGCAGCCTGGTCCTGTCCATATGAGCAACCCCATCATCGCGGCATTGACCTCGAGTCCTCCCAAGTGGGGGGCTGGCAGGGCAGACCAGCGCCCATCCCCAGCACCTGGTCACCTTCTTCAAGGAGGGCTCTCCCAAAGTCCAGGGGGGAGTAGGGGACATTGACTGAGGGAGGACAGGAAAAGGGAGCAAGACCCACCACTGAGGTCAGACCCATGGGGTTGGACGAGAGGCGTTGATGCTTCCCAAAACATCAGGCAGGAAATGAAGTCATGAGAGAGAGACCCACCAGTCTCGCGGCAATGAGGACCCACGTGTCGGGCGCCATATTTGGCCAAGAAAAATATAGGACGCCCAACTGATTTTGTATTTCAGATAAGCAACAAATACTCTTCCCAAATCTTGCAAGAGACGTCCTTCTACTCAAACATCACTTTCCGTTTGCCTGAAATTGAGAGTCAATTCGGTGCCCTGTGCTTTATGTGGCCACCACACTCAGGTCCCCTGGCCCTAAATCTGAGCTCTCTTTTCTTGCGTGCTCCCTGCAGTGAAAGCCTGGGCCAGAGTGGGTTCCCGTTCACGCGTTCACTCCCAAATTAAGTCGTTCATTTACTACAGTTCTGTCATCTGATAGATGTCGGGGATACCTGTGTGAATAAAGCAGGGTCCCTCTCTGATGCGCTTGGATGGAGGGCGTAAGGGTCTGCTAGAGCACACGCATCTCAAAGGTCAGGTTGCCTCGGAGTCCCGGGGTCAGGGGCACATGTGGTCGACAGAACAACCAGACAGAAGCCTCTTTGAACAATCCAGATAAGTCTGCATTCTAATCCCTGAGCCTGGGAATATGGACTCTCGTGGCGGAGGGGACTTTGCAGAGGTGACTAGGGCTTTGAGATGGGGAGACAACTGGCCTACCCTGGTCGCTGGGGCCCTTCCACAGATCTGAGGGCCACGTGACTGTGGAAGACGCTTGGAAAGATGCACGCTCCTGGCTTTGAAGACGAAGGAAGGGCCAGGAGCCCAGGGGTGCAGGCGGCATCCAGAAGCTGGAAAAGCAAAGGACAGATTACATTCTCCCCTGGAGCCTGAGAAAGGACCCAGCCGCTGCCGGCACTCGGATTGCAGCCCGTGTGAGCCGGTCCGACTTCTGCCTGCAAACCTGTCATGTACGTCACCGTGTCCTAGTTTGTCCCAGCAGCAATAGAAAACAAACACAGCTTGTTCAAACACACACGACTGGCCCACCGCAGGGCCTGGGGGAGGCAGAAGGGAGTTCGCACGGCTAACAAGCTCCGGGGTGATGCGGCTGTTGCCGGCCTGGGGACCCCGCTTTGAGAGCCAAGGCCTGAGGGGAAAGAAGTAAGAAATGGAGCCCCACCCCCGCTTGCAGAGAAGGAGAGGGGTCCGAGCCGTCGGTCTGACTGACAGCTGTCCCCCTGAGGCTGAGGTGGGATGTCAGGGGCCGCACCTGCACAATAGATGCCAGGATCCCCGGCCCGGCCAGCGCCAGAGACCCTCTACCAGCCTCATCGTCAGGCACGGGCACCGAGTCCAGAGAGCGGGCTGCCTTGGCCGGACCTGGGCACAGTCAATGCCAGGGCCAGCGGATTCCTTGAATCCAGAGACTCTGTTGGGGCCAAAGCACAAGACAGTGAAGTTCCGGGTCTCCCAGGAGCGAGAAAACAGGGGCTCTGAGTCCTGAGGACCCCACAGGACGCAGAGAGCCCGCCAGGGCGGTGCAGCTCGGCCTTGCGCCCCGGACCGTGCACGACCGCGGGCGTAAGCACGACTGCACACAGGACGGGGGCCACAGCCAGCCGCACTAACGAGTCGCCCCCAAAGGGAGGCCGCCCGAGGTCGCTCAGCGGCAAGGGGCGGGGCTGGCGCTCGGGGCTGCTGGGCACCAACAGCCTTGGACGGTGACGGAGAGGACGGGTTTGGCTTGAGGCTTACACGCTTCGTTCTTGTCTCCTGCCGGCCTCCTTCCCTCCCCGGCTCCGTGCGGCTGGCGGTGGATTTATATATAACGAGGTGGCCGCCTCTCCCTGTCCGTTCCCGCAGAAGCCTCTTTGAAGGCAAAATAGATTTCAGAATGATCGTTCACTAAGAGACATTCATCAGTGAGATGTCCTCCATAAAACTGAAATATCATAAAATCGTACACACGTGGGCCCAGAGCTGGGCAGGAGCCATATTTCAGCGGAGAACACAGCCCGCGCAGAATACAAGCGCCTGTTTTTGATAAATTAGACCCCAGTTTACACTGTTACTTGCTTGTTGGAGAGAGTGAGATGGCCATTCAATCAACATTCTGGCTCCCAGGACGGCAGGGACAGAAGCCTCATCCCCAATCAGTCACCGGCACAGCCGTGGACGCGGCTCTCTGAAGGGCCCGGGCCCACTCCGGACGCCCGGGAGAGCCCGCTCAGAACAGCGAGTCACGGAGACAAATGACATCCAGGAAGGCTGCAATCACGAGAGCGGGCAGCGGGCATGCGTGCTGGACCCTCGGTCCGGCCGTGCTGGGGGCTCTCCCGCCAGGGAAGCGCCACTGGCCTCTGTCCAGGCCGCCGGGACGTGCCTGTCATCTGCGGGGAGGTGGCCATGCCCATCGGGGCCCAGAGCCTCTCTGGCACAGCAGGGACACGGGGCCGGGCCAGAGGGAGGCTGTCCGCACGCCAGCCACCAGCCTCCTTCTCTCTGTAGGTGCTTAGGCTGAGTCTGCCAACCCGGAGCCTCACCCTTCCCCCCAGGAGATGGCCCTGAGCGCCACAGCCACCGCCCGGAGTCACAGCTGCCCCAGGCGGCAGCTTTGGGATCCAAAGCCAGACTCCTTCCGGGTCACAGCACACGATGATGGACCCTGGCCTCCGCTAAGTGGCTCTTCGGTGATGGGACAGCCGTGCCACCATAGAGCTGGATCAAGAGGCCCCGGGTGACCGGGGTGCCTGGGGGCTCAGTCAGTGGAGCACCTGACTTGGGCTCACGTCACCATCTCACGGTTCGCGAGTTCGAGCCCCGCGTCGGGCTCTGTGCTGACAGCTCGGAGCCTGCTTGGGCTTCTCCCTCTCTGTCCCTCCCCAACTCACATGCTCCCTCTCTCTCTCTCTCTCTCTCCCTCTCAAAATAGATAAACATTAAGAAGAAAGAGATGCTTGGGAAACGCAGAATGCTTGCTGCAGGGCGCTTTTCGTATGTGTCTCGCCCACCCCACCCCCAGCCCTTTTGAAAGAGGTATTCTCGCCGGGCCCATTTTGTAGGTTGGAAAACCAAGGCTCAGAGCTGTACATGAACTTGCTGATGCTGGTCATAAACAGGGAGCAGATGGGGGCTGGGGACCTGGCTGGATAACAGAAATTTCCATGCGTTTCTGCCACAACCCCCGCTGCATCTGGACCACGGAGGGTGTGAGGCGGGTCCGCGGGGTCCTGGCTCCCCTCTGCAGGTGGGTGGGGGCCGTGAGCACCCAGCACGTCTGGCCTCGGGGGCCGCCCCAGGACACGGATCCCACACCTGGGCCAGCAGGGGCTCCACCCGCAGAGCTCGGAGAGCTGCTCTCACCTCCGATTTCCAACATGCTTTATAGACATCAATTAAATATTGATTGATAAACGAATGTATTAAGGCCCTGAGAAACGGCTCCAGGCACAAAGGTAATGACTTGTTACTGTGAAAAATAGGCCTTGGAGGCCCAGTGATTTCTCACCCGCCGATGCCCCGACTCCGCACCTGCTCCACGCAGGAAGTAAAAATGGGCGAGAAGAGATTGGGATGAGGCCTGGAGAGACAGGACTTTGAGTCTGGAAGGGAAATCAGACCCACGGCGCGGGGGAAATGTAACCTCCGCGGCCTCGCCAGAGGAACGCTCTCCTCTCACCTCCCTGACCTCCCCCGCCCCCCACGCTTGCTGGCTTCTCCTCTTCCTCCAGTGCCTACTTGGGGGGCAGTCCACCACACTTTCCCAGGGCGGCCCCCACACTCCCACCCCGGGCTCTGAGGGTCCGGGAAAGCACCAGTCCCTGTACGGAGGGGGCGTAAGTGATCAGGTCTGCGGCCCTGGTGTCATACTCCTGTAGCCGCAGAGAGAAGGGCACGAGAGCCAGGTGCCCCAAAGGGACTCAGAGAGTCATAGCCCAGGACCCTGGCTTTCACCCTGCACTTACAGTTGAGGGGATACTGGCTGCCGTCTTGGTAGTAAAGGGCAAAGCCCACCAGGAGCACCTGAGCTGAGAACCCCTTGCTCAAGCCACACCTGAAGCCCGCCTGCTGCTGAGTTTTCATTGCCGTGTACCAACACTTCTCTCCTGCCTCAGTGAGCTCTCACTTGGGCTGTTCTCACTCGCCCCTGTCGGAGTGGCACCAGAGTGCGCATTGCCTACACCATGGGCTTGTGGGCTGAGTGGGGGTACAGTCCCCGTCTGCGTGTCCTCCAGGAGCACCTGCCAGGCTGAGCAACACTTCCAGAAGGTGGCCAACGCAAGACCATGGGGCAGACCCCAGAGCCCGGGGCCGACCTTGGGACCCCGCGTTCTTGCATCAGCTCCGACTGGCCTCCCCGCACGTCCCAGGGGGCGCTGCCCGGCAGGGAGGTGCCCCTTTCCATTGCACCATTTTTCTGTGCTGGAGGAACGCCAGCCAGACCTCTCTTTCTGGCCCCAGAGGTTGATGTGAATCGTGTACTTTATTTTGGCAGCTGAATGCACTGATTATACAGCTCCCAATTATAATGGGCATGAGCATGAATGTTCTGGAAAATATATGTATGTATGAGCTGCCAAATATGGTGAGTCATCACATTTCCCAACTTTTAGGCAAGTTCGGGTGCCAGGCTACACGACCCATAAATTAAAGAGATGAAATCCTTGCTTCTGGGGGGTGGGGGTGGAGGCCCTGGTGATCTGTTGGCTCTGGGGGTCGGGAGAGGGAGGAAACCTATTCCTCTCTGTCGGGGAAGCTCGGGAAGTGATAAAGATGGGCTTGTTATTCCTAGGAAAACGGAGATGGGCCTGACATCTCGTCTTTAATGAAATGTTCTCGGAGGAGAGGAGCATAATTGGGGAGAGTCAGGTCGGATCCTGGCAGCCGCGTCAGAATGACACCCGCTTGGAGGCAGGCGTGTCCAGCTGCCTTTGCGAAAAGTGTGGCACCGCTGTGTGCGGGTGTGCACGTGTGTGTGCGTGTGGGAGCATGCATGTGTGAGCGTGTGTGTGTGAGTGTGTATCAGCCTGCACGTGTGTGAGCGTGCACGTGTGTGTGCGTGTGGGAGCATGCATATGTGAGCGTGCATGTGTGAGTGTGGGTATCAGCCTGCACGTGTGTGAGCGTGCACGTGTGTGTGCGTGTGGGAGCATGCATATGTGAGCGTGCATGTGTGAGTGTGCGTATCAGCCTGCACGTGTGTGAGCGTGCACGTGTGTGTGCGTGTGGGAGCATGCATATGTGAGCGTGCATGTGTGAGTGTGGGTATCAGCCTGCACGTGTGTGAGCGTGCACGTGTGTGTGCGTGTGGGAGCATGCATGCGTGAGCGTATGTGTGTGAGTGCGTATCAGCCTGCACGTGTGTGAGCGTGCACGTGTGTGTGCGTGTGGGAGCATGCATGTGTGAGTGTGCGTGTGTGAGTGTGGGTATCAGCCTGCACGTGTGTGAGCGTGCACGTGTGTGTGTGTGTGTGTGTGGGAGCATGCATGTGTGAGCGTGCGTGTGTGAGTGTGCGTATCAGCCTGCACATGTGTGAGCGTGCACGTGGGCCTGTGTAAGCTACAGTGTGTACAAGCGTGTGGAGCGTTGCCCAGCCATGTGTGTTGTGTGTTTTTACACCTGCAGACTCACCTGTAGGTGTCACGCCTGCACACACCAGGGCGTGTGTGTGTCAAGCGTTGGGAGTAACCCCTACACCCCGACCCGCCTGTGGAAGGGGTCCTCGCCGAAGGCGGGCTTCTTACTGCACACAGCCTGGGTTCTGGGAGGGCACCTCCAGATACAGGCTCGTCCCGTGAAGCCCAGGCCACGCCCCTTCCCAGGAGTCCCCAGGCCTGGTCCTTGCCGACTCAAGACAGGACCGAGCGGGTGACCCGGAGGCGTCCGTCTCCCCTGTTTGTCTCCCAGCCGTGTCTCAGGGCCCCGGGCAGACTCGTCCACCGGCCCCACCAGGCCTTCCCGCCCACCCCCTTTTTTCCGGCCCGCGTCCTCTCCCCGCTGACCTGGTGGAAGCCTGCAAGGCCCACGACAAACGCCATGTTCTCCCCGGAGTCCCCTCTCTAAGCCCAGAGGGCCTCTCTGTCCCCCAGGCCTGGTGCTTTGTATCCATCAAGCTGGAAAGGGACCTTCATTTGAGAAGTTGGCCCTTCCGGGCCTGTTTGCAGTCTCCTTGGTGACGGTGTCTGGGGCCTCCCGTCCTTCAGCAGGTGGTAGAGACACAGTCTGGTGGAGACACCGGCTTTCATGCCCTCGAGAAGGCGATGTTGTTGGCTAGGGCCTCGACAGTCCCCGGGACAGGGCGGGGCGGGGGTTGCCACTCTGACCAGGGTGGCCCTGGACAAGTGTCTCCCGGGGCGCCCTCGTAGGATCGAGGTGGATTTGCTGAGTGCCTTCCCATTGTGGGTGACACGTAGATTTCTCCAGCACCTTCTGCTGGAATCCGGAGTCTCCTAATTCTGCCTGTGCCATCCCATCGCCCGGCGGTGGCCAGAAGGTGGCCTGAGGTCTTGCCCGTGTGGCCGACCTGATGTTTCTTGCTGCCTCCCGGGCAAACCCACCAGTCCTCACTTGCTTCCTGCAGCCCCATGGGGCTCCACGCCATCTGTCGACTGACCCACCATCTGCAGGGAAGGCCCGCTGAGATCCTGAGCCTGTCCCCCATCAGCGGCTGCCTCTACCTTTGGGGGGGGCATAAGGCGGAGGGCTGGGTGTGAGAGGAGGCAGAGGCAGAGGGGGAGCGGTTGGGGGGTGAGGCTCTGGGGCTTTGGGACCCAGGGGTCAGGTGCACGGAGGTAGGAAACCCGGAGGAGAAGCAGGTGGACGTGGGGTTGGGAGTCCGCGGTGGGGTCTCGTGGCGGAGAACGGCAGCCGCGTGCCCCACGTCCGCGCTCCCCTCTTCCTTGGCAACCGAGGCAGCGAAGACGGCTGCCGGAGAGAGGTAGGCAGTCGTGGGTGGCGGGAGCTGACTGAGCCTCCCGCCACGTGCCTTCGCCCTTCCTTCCTCTTGCTGCTTGGACAGGAATGGGACCCGTGCGGCCTGTCACCAGCAGGGCCTTAGAAGATGCAGATGTCAGAACGGAGACATCGCTGAGCTGCCACACCGGCTCAGACGGCCGAGCCCCGGACCTTGTCGCGGGACAGAGAACCGAGCCTGTCTCTGGCGTGAGCCCAGCGCTGCCGACGGGGAAATACGAGCATTCGGAAAACACAAACACAAGGTGATGGAGAGGACGGGGCAGGGCAGGTGGGCAGGTGCAGGTGGTGCTGGCGCGAGACCTCCGCTCTCTCTCTGAAGTGCAAGGTGCAGCCTGAGCTGACAGTGGGTGAGTGTGCACGTGTGCTTAGGGAGGAGCGTGGAGGCCGGAGACCCGCCTGCCCACGGAGATGAGGACCGTTTGAAGGTGTCGAACGAGGCTGCCGGCCACCAGTCACAGCGCTCCGGCGGAGCAGGGGTGCTAGTGACGGGGGGTAGGGGGGTTGAGCTGATGGTGCCACCGGATGGCACGGGCCTCCCAGGAGAAGGGGGAGTCGTTGCTACCTGTTTGCTTAGATAGCAGGTGGGCGGGGGCTGGGGCTGGGGCTGGGGCCGGGGACACCCAGGGCATTGCAGGAGTGTAAGCCAAGGAGTGACACAGTAGCATTTAGTTTTAGAGATGTTTCTGGTCGCGATGCCAGGGAGAGACTGAATAGGTTGGGGACAAGTGGCAGGACAGGAGGCAGACACACACCTGGGAGTGATGAGCCCAGGGGGCAGCAGGAAAGACCTTGACTAAGGAAGCCATCCCGGAAGCGAAGGAGTGGGGTCCCCTCATGAGACTAGACTGCAAGAGAAAAGGAATCCTCAGGACCCATTTGGAAAGAGGAGCCACGAAGTTTAGTTTCAGGGATTTTAGGTTCTTCACTAGGGAGAGAAAAGAAGCTATAAAAATTGCAGGCAGGTGCGCATCACATCTCGGTAATTTCCAAAGGATTGCTTTTAATATGATAGGCATATAAAAGATTTTAAAAGCAACTGCTTTGCATAGACATTACCTGCTGCTCGTGGAGCCTTATGGCGCCAGGGGAGAGCTTCACCATTAACCACAGCTCCTCAGTAGCAGGGCGATGCTGGCAGGGAGCAGAGGGGGAAGATGAGACCGGGATTCTGCGGCATCCAGAGTGGAGTTCTCAGGAGGTGAGACCCTGCAGCTCAGACCTTCTGCCCCCACGTTGAACGTACCTGCCTCAGGATCTGTCATCCTGCAGAGTGGGCAGCGAGCATGGCACAGGGCTGGCCCTCAAGAGCCCTCCATCCACGGGGAGGAAAACACGCCAACATCAAAGACACAAACCCTCAGCATCAAAGCACATGGATTTGCTGGGCATCCATAGAGTGAGGTAGGGACATTTTCTTCTGCACCATCGCCTAAATCTTTTCAGTGGGGGTGAGATGGGGGTGAGACTGTTTTTGCTCTGAAGAAATTTCTCGAAAAGCCTGCAAGAAGCAGAATGTGGGAACCAAACGGCTGGGGTGCGAGCAGATACTCAGTTGTCCACGTGTGAGCTATGGGGAAGGGGCTTGCCCGTTGTCTGGAGAGAGATGGGAGGCTGGAGCTGGAGGGGCAGAAGGCTCCATGCTCCCTAGGGCCACCCCTCCTGGGCTCCTGAGCATCTGGGGTCATGTAAATTCTGGCCAGCGTGGCTGTGAGTGGGTCTGTGGGGAAGCAGAAGCCTTAACGTATAGCTGGGGGCACGGACCTCCCATCACGCACGTGAATGCTGAGCCAGCCAGAGATATGGGACTTCAAGTCTCCCCAGATCCCCAGTGGGCAAGATGGCCCTACTGACACCTGAGCTCCTCACACAACTTCCTGTGCAAGATGGGGCGATGACACACAATCCAAGTTATCTACAGATAAGTCAGTAGGACCAATTGGAGAGATCACTCATTATATTCTCCACTTACTGAAGTTCCATTTCATTCCTTTTTGAATTTTTTTGAACGTTTATTTATTTTTGAGAGAGAGAGAGAGAGAGAGAGAGAGAGAGACAGAGCATGAGTGGGGGAGGGGCAGAGAGAGAGGGAGACACACAATCCAAAGCAGGCTCCAGGCTCCGAGTTATCAGCACAGAGCCTGACATGGGGCTTGAATTCATGAACTGTGAGATCATGACCTGAGCCAAAGTCAGACACTTAACTGACTGAGCCACCCAGGCGCCCCATTCATTCTTTTTTGAATCTATTTGTTGCAGGTGAATCTTTTGAGCCTCACTCATGCCTCTGACTCCCTCTTTTCTCCTCTTTACCTTTGCTTTATTTTACATTCTGTGCATGATAGTCAAAATCTCTGAAATTCGTGTCATGCTGAGCTGTGCTCCATCTGGGCGGCTTGTTCGTTTCTGCGGTCGCGCAGGTTTCACTTAAGACGCCGTGTTGATTTGATCTCTTGTGGAAATAAGGGGAAGAATACATTTGAGAACATGTGGGCACTTGGGTTTTCAGGTAGAGTCCTCTCTTCCATCAAATCCTCCTCTGGTAGCCTGTAAGCCCTCCTGTGTCTTGGCACCTCGTGGGGGTAATTTCCAGTCCAGCTATTAATAACCAGAAGAGATGGATTAACATTTCCCCGACTGACTGTAGATTTTCATTGCTTCTTATTTCATGTCAGTAATTGCTTTATATATTTTTAAGCTAGATTATTTTGTGCCTACAAGTTTGTAATTAAAAAAAAATTTTTAATGTTTTATTTATTTTTGAGAGAGAGAGAGAGACAGAGCGTGAGCAGGGGAGGGACAGAGAGAGAGTGAGACACAGAATCTGAAGTAGGCTCCAGACTCTGAGCCATCAGCACAGAGCCCGACGCGGGGCTCGAACCCACGAACCGCGAGATCATGACCCGAGCTGAAGTCGGATGCTTAACCAACTGAGCCACCCAGGTGCCCCACAAGTTTGTAATTTTTATATCTCCTTGGTAAAACACTTACTGCTTTCATCGTTTTACTTCTCATCCAGGTGGGTAGGATGAGTAGTCTAATTCTAGTGTGAAGATAAATGAAGTCACCCTCATGGGGGTGGACAAGGCCTGAGCACGCACTCACGTGCGTACCACTCCCTCTAGCTGCACAACCAGCAGGAAGAAGGAAGATAAGAATTATCTTGACAAGGGAGGACATCTTTCACACAGGAATTCATCTGCTGCTTTTAAGAAAAAGGAAGAAGGTCCTCCTGCCTCAGCAACAATGCACCAGCCACGGCTTGCAGCCGGTATGAAACTGCCACACTTTGAACTCGTATTCTCCAGTGAACGTTTGTTCAAAACCACCCTCCTCAGTTTCCTCCTAAAGCCTGGTAAAAGCTGACCCTCTTTTTGTCTCTTTGGACTTGCCTGTGGTTTACCATAGCTTGCTTGTCCCCAGTTTCACTTCCTCTGCTATCCCCACAGAAACTCATTTTGCTGGCACAGTAAGTGGCTAGTTTAGTGTTAAAGTTGGTGCTAGCTCCGCTAAGGAGATAAAGAAAGGGAGTCGTTATTACACGTGTCCTTTGGTGGGCAGAGAGCACCAAGTTTTCAGGGCCAAGCCGCTGCTCTTGCCTCCAGCCCTGCTGTTATCCTTCCTGGCAGAAAGCATAAGCCCCTGAGGGTTCACCCACCCACACAGCCACACCTGTGAGCCGTGTGTTTACAAACAGCCTGTCTCCTGGAAATAAATCTTTGCACTTTTCCCAGGAAATATAGTCTATAAATCACTGTGACATTTGAGATGAGGATGGCCGGCCCCCGTGCCTCTGCTTCTCTTGAAAGGCCCCCCACGCTCGCCACAGAGCTTGGGCGGCAGCCAGCCCGGCCCATGCTGGGTGAGGCAGGGACAGTCAGTTAGAGATGAAATTCGTGGCATCTTCAAATGTTAGCTTTGTCACTACAGAAATGACCTTGCGTTGCGGTGGGGGGAAGGACGACTTTGGGAACCGTTAAATAGGTGAGTCGCTCCTATTTCGGATTCATCCAGGCCTCAGAGGGCCACTCGTGTCACAGATCGTGTTCGCTTTTTTATGCTGTGATGGTTAATTTCGTGTGTCGACTTGGCTGGGCTGGGGGGCCCCGTAGTTTGGTCTAGATGTTGTTGTGGAGATATTTTTTAGATGTGATTTACATACAGACTTTGGAGTAAAGAAGATTACACTCCACAGTGTGTGCATGGACCTCATCCAATCAGTTGAAAGCCTTAAGGAAAAAAAAAAAAACAAACAACCAGCAACAACTGAGGTCCTCTGAAGGGAATTCTGTCTCCAGATGGCCTTTGGACTCAAGACCCCAGCATCACCTCCTACTAGAACTTTCAGCCTGCTGGCCAGCGCCGCGGACTTCAGACTTGCCAGCCCCCACAGTCGCACGAACCAGTTTTTAAAAATAAATCTCTCTGTCTGTTTCTCTGTATATTCATATCAGTATAGATATATCCTATTGGTTCCGTTTCTCTGGAGAAAACTGACTAATACGAATGCACAGGGAATGGTGCACAGCATCTCGAATGCACGCATTTCCCCACCAGTATAGGTTCAGGTTAACACACAGCTAACCCATATCCATGAATACAAATAAAAAAAAAATTGCTGGGGCCAATTTCAAATTTTTGCCACGAGAGAGCTTGAAGGAATGACGTTTTACGCAACTCGCTCAAGGCTCTAGGGCACCAGACCAGGAAGGGAAAATAAAATACCATGAAGCCATCCTTACTGACCCTGTGCCTCTGATATCCTTCAAGACTACTACCTTGATGGCTTAGCCGACTCTCGCTGGATGGAGGCACCCCTACCCTCAGCTCCCGATGGATGGCCTTTAGCGTAAAGGATTTACCACGCCGTGTGTTTACTTGCTAAATGGCTTTTTCTCTAACAGAAGTGTGAGGACCCAGTGCCTCTCACACAGTAGGTGCTCAATTCAATTTCCACTGAAATGAATGCAAATAAGTGAATTATTTATAAGAATTAACTATGCGAGAGGCAGCGCTGGCTCAAGTTCAGGGAGTCAAAGTGCTTCGGACTCTGAGTTCAGAGATCAATCAGGTTCAAATCCCAGCTCATTGAACCTCTGTGTGTCCTGTGGTTTCCACACGTGGAACGAGTGTAACATCATCTACCACGCCGGATGGGGTTCGGGATTCAACTGGATAATGATACAAAGCATGTTAAGCAGAGCCTGGTGCGTTACCGGTGTTCAGGGTGATGGGCTGTCAGTATTACTGTTGGATCCTGGAACACGCAGCTTGCAGGCTGTTTAAAGCACCTTCCCCACCTTAGAGGTTTTTCATGATAAGTACAGAGACCGTTCTGTCATGTGCTTGGTTAACATTTACATTCATATCATAAAACGTCCTTTGTCTCTCTCCTGCCCGTTGTGGTGCCAGGTTCAGGCTGTCGCATGTTAAGTGCTCAGAGGGGGCTTATGAATGGACGTGTGAACGGGCGGACGAAGGGTCAGCAGATTGTATGGCAACGCTTCTTCTCCATCATAGGTGTAGGTGCTGGCTGCCCTGTCCTTTTGCAGATCTTAGGCGAAACTCAATTTGCAGAAGGCTCAGGAGTCAGCATCCAAATCAGAGCTGTGTCTGGACACTATGCCGGGTAAGCTTGAGTGCGGTCTGGAAGGGGAGCAGTGACTCTGGGCGACATGCTTCTCTGTCCTGCAGGCAGCTTGCTCCAGGGAAAGGCACAGCAGCCAGGGAGCGTGGGCGTACCCAGGGCACGGGCCCCCCGTGCCCAAGTCTAAGGATGGCTCTGCTACGCAAAAAGTGTGGGGAGGGTTTTAGCCGCTCAGCGTCTGTGTCCCCCTCCACGTTCATATGTTGAAGCCCCAACCCCCAGTGTGACAGCATTTGGAGATGGGCGCTTGGAAGGTAATTCGGTTTCGATGAGGTCATGAGTGTAGGACCTCCACCACCCACCCCCAAGAGGGGAATGGTGCCCTTATTTAGGGCTCAAGAGACCCGCACTCTCTCTGTTCCACGTGAGGGCACAGAGAGAAGACAGGAATGGAAGTGGTCCTCACCAGACACCAGCCCTGCTGGCATCCTGTTCTTGGATTTCCAGCCTCTGGATCGGGGAGGAATAAATTCCTCTTGTTAAGCCCCCCACTGTACTGTATCTTGTGATAGCAGCCTGAATGCCCTACGATAGGTCTCTAGGGAAAAGAAAAGAGAGAGTCCAGATAAAGTGGGGGAAAGGAAGAAGAAAAGGCAGATCTCCAGAAAGGCACAGCCGTCTTTTGGAACACCAGCTGATAGTATCGGACGAGGCAGCCTTGCAGCTGTGAAGCTACAAAGGATGTGGAAAGAGCACTCTTCCCTTCCATTAATCCTGGAAAATTATCTCACTTAAACATTGTCGGCAACAAGAGATGGTCTTGAATTCATGCAAAGTTAGGATGATGAAAAAAAAAGAGAGAGAGAGAAGAATTAGCATAATAATATCCTTACAGACAATAAGACCTAACAGAAAGACATGGGCACAAAAGAACTTTAAAGCTTTAAATAAACATTTCAAAACAATCTGAATTTTTTAATACAAACAACAAAATTAGGGAAAGAGCGGAATACCATGGCACTAAAACGGTACATAAGTCAGATGATTGAAGGGAGGGAAAATAGAGGCTCGTAGAACTCAGTAAATAATTAAAAACAGAAGAAAAAATTATTGTAGTAAACAAGGTGAAATTAGAAGGAAGACCAGAGTACATATCTATCACAGATAATGTCATAAGAAAAACGTAAGGGAGGGGCCATACTGAAAAGAGAATTAGGAAAGACACTGACAAAAATGTAAAAGTAATAAATATGGAAGACTGGAAATGAAGACTCGACAGGTGTGTAACTGGAGATGTTGAGGCAGAAGGAATCCTAAACCCAATATTTAAAAAACACTTTTTAAACTAAGAGAAAACTTCAAGTCGAGAGTTAACAAAGGACACACTCTGCCTGTGAAAAAGTCTACCCAGAACGGTCAACACAAAACATGCTGGCAAAACTACTGATCTTTAGATTAAAAGACAATCATTTGGATATTCGTGCAGAAAAATCAGGAATCACAAAGGAAAGAAAATCAGATGGACATCAGACATTTTGAAAACAAGTGTTTATACTGGAGGAAAATGGAGAAGTATCTCCAGATGGGAGCTACTGGGGGAAAGACAGAAGCCAACCAGCCAGTTGGCTGACTCTCACATACAAGTATATATACGTAAAAGTTTGGAAAATATGGCTGCTGCGGACCCTCTGGAAGCATCTAATTGAGAAACAGTGTCACACAACAGGGATGCTGTGTGTGAGGGAGGCAGTAGTGGTGACTCAGCAGGTGCACCTGCAGGGGTCCCACTGAGCCCCAACGAAGGGGAGGAAAAGGAGGTGGGTGTCGGCCATATGCTCTGACGACGTAGAATCTGGGCACCTTGGCAAGATTGGGGGTGTGGAATAGTCAAAAGCAGGAGAATCTGGCTGATTACTGTATAGGTGTGCACCGAGGGAGAAAAAATTCATCACTTCAAATGAGTTGCTTTGGCGTAAGAAGGATAGAAGGATAGCGGGGTCTTGGTCGATGCATCTAAGAAAATAGATGGCACGGAAATCCACAAGTATTAGTGCAAAAGCATCCGTTGGAACAAAAATGCAACTGGAGACCTAAAGATATTCTCAAGAAAGAATAAACAAACAAATAAAAAGAGGAAATTGACCATAGTACATGGTGGGTGAGTATATGTGTCTGTATATATGTCACATATCTGATGTATCAAAGTCACGTACATGTGTGTGTATGTCATATGACTATGGCAAAATGAAGACATTGATTCTATTGACAAATACTGCATAGAAATGGGCTTAAGCTCATTATTTTATTTCAAAAAAAAAAAAAAAGAAACCATTTTTAGATCGGCTAACAACATGTAATCCAGTACTTTGCTCTATATGTGAGACCTGCTTAAAATAAAGAGATTTGAGAAGATTAAAAGGAAAGTACAAATAAGGATATCGCAGGGGGAATAATGCAAATAGAACGCAGGTCTAACAGCTGCGTTATCTAATAAGACCATAAAGCCTTGGAAGCCATTCAGAAGGAGGCTTTTTTGTGATGCCGAGGCTATAATTCACGAGGAAGGTATCACACTTATTAACAAATATGTACCTGGTAACACAGAAACAACTTTCAAAGAGTGGAAATCACAGAAGATACAAGGGGAAATCGACAGAAATTCACTTGCAACAGAAAAATCCACAATGCCACTCCATCCATTGGATGTCAAGAGGATGTTCTTAGTAAGGAGATACAAGACTTGTGGGACGTGACCAACGAGACAGTGTACAGACCTACACTGAACTCTGAACTCTGGTAATGGCCAGTACGTCTTCTTAAAAGTACGCGAAACATCCCCCACATTGACCACATCTTTTGCTTTAAAGACAATCTCATTAAATTCCAAAGCATAGAAATAATACACCCATCATTCTCTTTTTACAAGTAACCAAACTAGAAGTTAATTATAGCGTTAACCAGACAAAAAGTCCTCCCTACCAACATCCCATTAAAGAGCACTAAGAAGAAGAATATAGAATATAGAATAAAATTAGAATAAAATATAGAAATAAAAAGCACAGAATTTCATAAAAATAATAATAATGAACACTGGGGCTCCTGGAAGGCTCAGTCGGTTAAGCGTCTGACTGCAGCTCACGTCAAGATCTTGTGAGTTCGAGCCCCGCGTTGGGCTCTGTGCTGACAGCTCAGAGCCTGGAGCCTGCTTCGGATTCTGTGTGTGTGTCTCTCTCTGCTCCTCCCCTGCTTGTGCTCTGTCTCTCCCTCAAACATAAATAAACATTAAAAATTTTTTTTAAATAATGAAAACAAAAAATATAAGAATCTCCAGAATCCGGTCAAGCAGGAATAAAATGACCCCAGCCTTAAATAAAAAGGACTATCAATAAAGATGAAAATAGAAACATAAATAAATATCCAACACAAAAAGCTAAAACAGGAGTAACAAGGTTAAGCCAAAGAAAGTGGGAAAAAGAAGTAAGAAACGTACTGAAGAGTTAAAACAAATGTAGAGCCAGTGAGTGCAGCCCAAATCTGGTGCTCAGCTGAATTATGAGGGGATCAAATAAAAAGTGCTGGGTTGGGGAGGGGTGAGAAGGAGGAAGCCCAGAGAGACAAAGTTAGAAATAACAAAGGGTAAATAGCCATCGAATCCAGAAGAACTTATTCTTTTAAATGGTAAGATTACTTTGTAAATTGTATGCAAAGAAAGTTAAATGCCCACATGAAATAATTTCCTAACTACATGCGAAGTACCAAAATCGACCCCTTTAAAGAGAAAGAATCTAAATAGGGCAGATACCACCGTAGAAATAGAGGGGGGTACTTAAAGGGCACTAACCCCCTCCAAACACCATCTCCCCAGGGACAGCAGACCGAGTTTTAGTGAGAGCAATGAATAGCAATGCTACTTAAACCAGGGCCACAGCACAGGGGAGTATGGAGAACTTCCAAATACCTTCTATGAGGCCAGTAAAACCCCCATCACCTGATAGGAATTTTATTAAAAACCCAAAGTACTGGGGCGCCTGGGTGGTTCAGTCGGTTGGGCGTCCGATTCTCGATACTGGCTCAGGTCATGATCCCAGGGTCATGGGATTGAGCCCTTGGTCAGGCTTGATGCTGAGTATGGAGACTGCTTAAGATTCTCTCTCTCTCCCCCCGCCCTCCCCTGCTCATGCTCTCTCTCTCTCTCTCTCTCTCTCTCTAAAATAAAACAAACAAACAAACAAACAAAACCAAAGTTCTGACCATCTTCCTTATGACCGCAGATGAACAAAAAGGTGAAGCAGGATTGAACAGAAGTGTGCAGGAAGTGGTCGACGTTACAAACTGTGAGAATATAATCCATCAAGTAAGTAGAACCAAAGAAAAGTATCATCTGACCATTCCAAAACCAGGAGATGCTTTTTATGAAATCGACCCTGCCTGGGTTAAAAACACTTGATAAATCGGCATTTGAAGTATCGAAGTTAGCACAGTCCTCAATGGACACACAGATAGATGGGAGGAAAATGGGGGTGCCCGCGTCTCTCCGACCCCTTAGAACTGCACTGAAAGTATTAGACAGGGCGGACAAATCGGAGGCCCAGGGCCTGGAAAAGAACAGAAAATATAAAACCAGTTCTGTTTGCGCTTGATAAAATCTTGAAAACATCTCCATTTCAAGGAAGAACCATTACAAAAAAGAAAAAGAGAACTCTCTAAAGCAGGATTTTATAAAATCAGCAAGGACTTGTGCTTCTGGCAAGATGGATTAATTGTTCCTCTTCCTCCAACCAAGTACCAAGCTGAAGACCCTGGACATTCTCCATGAAGCAAAACCATGAGAAGTCTCTAGGAGGAGAAGAGTAGACAGGTTGGCTTTGGGACCAGGGAGAAACATGGCAGCAAGCTCTCTGGCTAGTTTATTTTTTGCCTCCTATGTCCTAGACGTGGGGCTGGGCAACAGGCAAGCTGGAAATGTCACTGGGTGCAAAAAACCCAGAAACAACCCCAAGTGCCCGTTCACTCTAACCACAGGTGGAGGAAAGGGGCAGGGGTGCAGGAGAGAACTTTTAGATAATATCACTCTACTGCAGAAAGATCTGTGGTCTGAGCTCCACTCGCACCAACAAAGGCCATTCCCACTCCGGCGGGGAGGAGATGCGCTCTGCTCTGGCTGGGCTGGTGCCCCGTCCTGCCTTCCAGAGCTGGGTGAGAAAGACAGCAGTGTGGGCACCACAGGCACACCTGCTCGGCAGCGAACACGGGTCTACGTGAGACACCGTCATAGGATAAAACAGACGTGTCTGGGTCCCCACAGAACACCACTCATCAGACCAGGACTTGGGAAGAGCTCATGCCCAATGTGAAGACCGAGGTATCAGTCTGACAAAGACTCCAGAGAAGCTGGCAACAGCTCTTCTGTGAGCGGTCCTGAGCACACTTAGAAGAAGTAGGAAGGAGAGAAATATGCCCGCAAAGAAAGACAAATCAGAACTGAGAACTGAACGATACCACCGAGGCAGGAAGCCCGGTGCCTGGGACCATTCCAACATCACAACAGAGAACAACCCGGAGGGAGGAGGGGGAACTGGAAGATGGAGTGGGAACAGCCCTGACAGAGCAAAAAGAAAGCCGCAAAAGAGATACAGGCAAAACCTCGGGGGCCCGTGGGATTACGACAAACGTCTAAACTTTGCGTCACTTTGTTCCCAAAGGAGAGGAGAAAGAGGGAGGGGCTGACGACTACCCAGACTGGCGAGGTACATAAATCTACAGACTCAAGAAGATGAAACAAACTCATGGGGAATAAACCTGAAGAAACCCATGCCACGGTACATCCTAATTAAACTTCCGGAAGGTAAAAGCAAAAAAGAAAAAGAAAAAAATTGAAAGCAGTCAGAGAGAGAAATAACACCTTACCTGAAGGGCAAAAAAAAATTTGAATGACAGTGAATTTCTCATCAGAAACCTTGCAAGCCAGAAGAAAATAACACAATATGGTTCAGGTACTCAAAGAAAATCCCCAAATCCTTTCCATACTCAGTGAAAAGATCCCTCAAGAACGAAGGGAAGTCTGGACATTCTCAAGTGAAGGAAGACTTAAAAGAATCTGTCACCAGCAGACCTGCCTTGAAAGAAGAAGGGGTAAAGGAAGTTCCCAATATAGAAAAGGAAGGATGGCAGAAGGAGCCTTAAAACATCAAGAAGGAAGGAAGAACACGGTTAAAAATATAGACAAATGCAGTCGGCTTTCCTTCTCTTCTTGAATCTTACACATTATACTTGATGGCCGAAGCAAACGTTATAACACTGTCTGATGTGGCTCTAAATATATGCGGAGGAAATATTTAAGGCAATTTTATCACAGATTGTGGAGGTAAAAGATTGTAAAGAGAAGTGAGGTTTCCATACTCGAAGCCAGTTAGCAAATGTGGACACCAGTAGATTGTGGTAAGTTACGTATATACAGTACAGTATGAGGGCGACCACCAAAACTGCTATATAAACAGATACACTTAAAAACACTATGCCCGGGTGGCTCAGTCGGTTAAGTGTCCGACTTCGGCTCAGGTCATGACCTCCCGGTTTGTGGGTTCGAGCCCCGCATGGGACTCTGTGCCGACAGCTCGGAGCCTGGAGAGAACAAACAGAAAACCGGAATTAAAATGGCAGACGTAAAATCCCTAACATATCAGTCGTCACATGAATACACCGATCAAGATACAGATGGTGGTAGGGTGGGTTCAAAAGAATGGCCCAGAAACTCACCTCAAATACGACCATACAGGCATGTCCAAAGTAAAAGGCTGCAGAAAGCTGTGCCATGTAAACATTAATCACAGAGAAGCAGGAGTGGTGAAATTAATATCAGATGAAGTAGGCTCTGAAGCAAAGAAAATTACCAGAGAGGGACAGGGACGTTACCTAATGTTATTAGGGTCAATCCACTAAGGAGACACAGAACCCCTAAATTTGCGTGTGCCAAACAACAGAGCTGCAAAGTAGGGGAAACAGCGTCCCATACAACTACAAAGGGAAATGGGAAAATCCACAGTTGAGACTGGACACCTCTGGACCACGGTCTCGAAAATTGATGGAACAATACATGGAAAACCAGCAAGGTAGAAAAAAAACCCAGCAATACCATCAACCAATGGGACCCAACCGACACTTACAGAGCGCTCCATCTAGCCACAGCAGAGCACATGTTCAAGTGCCCACAGGAATCTATCAAGATGGATAGAAGGCATCACATCCTCGGCCATGAAGCTAATCCTCACAGATGCAAGAAGAATGAAGAATGGAAGGCGTGTGGTGCGTTCCTGAGCCCAACGGAGCCAAACTAGAGACGAATCACAGAACAGACACAGGGAATCTTCCAGACACTTGGAACGGAAGCAACACACTCCTGAATAATCCATGGGTCAAAAGAAGAAAGCTTGAGGGAAATTAAAACAACAACAACAACAACAACAACAACTTCGAACTGAATGCAATTGCGAATATAATCTGGGCACAGCCCAAAAAGTGAAGGGAGGGGAATGACAATACTAATGTACCTGCTAGAAAGGAAGAGAGTCTTGGATAACTGGTCTAAGCTTCCACCTCGAGAGCCTGAATCGGAAAGGGCGAGGTGAACCCCTGGAAAGCAGAAAGAGGAAGTAATAAAGCTGGGAGCAGAAATTAAAAAAAAAAGAATCGTAGAGAAGATGTCAATTTTACCCAAATTAATATACAGGTTGAATGCAATGCCCATCGGTCTCAAGAAAGAATTTTTTGGTGGAGATAGACGGGATTATTATAAAATGTATATGGAAAGGCAAAAACACTAAAATGGCCAAAATCAGTCTATCGGATATCTTTTTATTTTTAATTCTGGTAAATGACGTACAGCCTAAAATTCGCCGTCTTAACCCTTTTCAAGTGTATATAGCGCGGTGGCATTAAGTACATTCGCGTTGTTGTACTTCTGTCTCCAGAAATCTTCCCATCCTGCAGAACTGAAGCTCTGTCCCCATGAAACACGACCCCCCAGTCCCCCCACGCCTGTCCCTGGAGCCCACCAGCTGCTTTCTGTCTGTGAATTTGGCCCCTCCAGGGACCTCGTACAAGTACGATCGCATAGCTCTTGTCTCCTTGGCGGGCTCCACTTCTCATCATGCCCTACGTCAGGCAAAAAACATGAATGGATAATTCAATTGAAACAGGGCTTAGCCCCGTGAAAAGGCGCCCAGTCTCACCCGTAAAGAGAGATGCAGATCAGAGCGACACTGAGATACTGTCGCTCATCCACCAGGAGGAAGACCCTACAGCACGACAACATACAGAAATGGAGACACTACAGAGGAACAGGGGCAGTGGCGCATTGTGGCCGAGAATGTTTGCACCCCCGATGGGAGATAAAGCAGTGTCCCACAGAGTTGTATATATACCGTTCCCACTGCCGGGAATCTACCCCAAGGATCCAGTGACAGACATGTGGAAAGACGGTGACACTAGCCAGTGCATTTGCTGTGGGGTTGATGGGGTGAGGTTCTGGCTCCTCCCTCCCAGAGCTGCAGCCACACCCATGCCCCTGCCCCACGTGTGCACGTGCTCTTTGCAGTTAAGTTTTCAAAAGTAAAATATTTTGTCTTTTTTTTTTTTTAAGGAGATACTTCCCAACTGCATAAATGTTGGGTCCCACAAAACCTGGATCGTCTCTGTGCCCCAGGTTGTTCACTAGAACACTGTTGGAAACAGGAGTGGACTGAAACAACCCCGAGTGAGGACGGGTAGGAAACATGGACCCTGGGATGGCACAGGCTTATCTCTGCCCACCGTAGGGTCAGGCCAGGTATGTCATCACAACGGAAGAGAGCAAGGTGGAAAAAGTGATATGACGTTGGCTGTATTTCCAATAAAGCAGAGGACACGTGCATGCACATTTGTCTAAATATGCTACATGTAAGCGTGTATTATACATGTATACGTGTATGTTAAAAATAATAGAATGTAAACCACAAGCTAAAACAAATAAACATATAAATACATAAAGTTACCTATGGTGCAAGGAAAGGAACATGGTAGAGTAGAAGACAAATGTCTTTGAATATAGATTTGACTTTGAAACCACACACATATATTACATAATTTAAAACAAAGATAAATATAAAAGGCAATCTTTATGGGGCTCCTGGGTGGCTCAGTTGGCTGAGTGTCCAACTCTTGGTTTCAGTTCAGGTCATGATTTCACGGTTCACGGGACTGAGCTCGGTATTAGCACAGAGATGGCTTGGGATTATCTCTCTCCCTCTCTCTCTCTGCCCCTCCCCTCCCTCCAAATAAATGAACATTAAAATAAAATGTGTGTGTGTGTGTGTGTGTGTGTGTGTGTGTGTGTAAAGGTCAATCTCTAGATCCGAAAGCAAAATGAAACACAAGAACTTAATTGTATACCAAGTGGCGACCAAATCCCACAGAGAGCTATTCCTTCAAGTGACTTTAGGGACAGCGATTTGGCTGTGCATTCCCGGGGCACGTGTCAGAAGGACAAATAAAATGCCCTACTTGATGCCTCAAGCTGCTTTCAGACATCAAATTGCTGGTGGTGTTGACTCAGTTGCTGAGGCAGCTGTGTGTATGTGTGTGTATTGAGGGGTAAAGTGAGCTGGTAGCGATGTTGGTCGTGGGAAGGGGATATTGGGTGGATGTAACAAAAGGGAAAGACATCTTCCTTGAAAGGTGTCGAAATGAACAACAGTTCAGCAGCAGTGAGTGCCCCATGTCCAGACTGCGAGCAAGCAGGGCTTCCAGGTGGAACGGTTAGTTCTGGGTGTGCAGTAGGAAATGCAAGAGAAGAGCCCCGAATACCTTGTGCCAGAAAGCCAGGAGGGGCCCCAGCGACTGGGCTGGCGTCCTTGGCACTCAGACAGCCCACCAGCTGTGTGGACGGCTTCTCCTACACAGCGTGCTGTGAAGGCTCGCCCGTGGTGTAGCACGTGCCAGAACTCCATCCTTTCTTCCGGCTGAACCCTATTCCATTCTGTGCATGGTCCACATTCCACGGGTGGACCTTTGAGCGGTCGCCATCTCTCAGCCGGCATGGCAGGATAGATAAGCTGTGAGCTCTCTTGCATGCATTTTGTTTGCAATGGTGACAGGCTCTGGGACTACATAGTGGGGCAGGGGGCAGGGCTGCAAAACCTGGGTGATGTCCTTAATGCCCCAAACCACATGGTGTAAGATGGCTGCAGGAGTCAACTTTATGTCACGCTGGTTTTGCCACAATTTTAAAGAGTCTTGAAGAAAGAAAAAGAAACACAAAAGAAAACCCACAAGGGACTCAGAGGCAGTGAAGAAGTTCTCCAAGCCAGAGACGGGGCATTTTGGCATCATTAAGTTCATGACTGTAGTGAACACCAAACACTGGACAGGTTTTGAGCCTTGAGTTTGTACTAAAAACCTGCTCACTGCTAGAGTATGAAGATATGATTCACACACACACACACACACACACACACACACATATACATGCAATGGAATAGTACTCAGCAATGAAAAAGAATGAAATCTTGCCATTTGCAACAATGTGTATCGTGCTAAGCGAAATAAGTTGGCCAGAGAAAGACAAATATCATATGACTTCACTCACACGTGGAATTTGAGAAACTCAACAGACGAACATAGGAGAAGGGAAGGAAAAATAAGATGAAAACAGAGAGGGAAGCAAACTCTAAGAGACTCTTAAACACGGAGAACAAACTGAGGGTTGATGGGGGTGGAGGGATGGGGGGATGGGCTAAATGGGTGATGGGCACAAAGGAGGGCACTTGTTGGGATGAGCACTGGGTGTTATATAAAGTGATGGATCACTGGGTTCGCCTCCTGAAACAATTACTACACTATATGTTAACTAACTCAAATTTAAATTAAAAAAATAATTTTAGAAACTGATAAAGGGAAAGAAATGAGCATCTATCTCGCTCTGCATGTAAGAGCTTTACTCCTGGGTAAAGAGATAATGGGAACAGGAAGCTTCTTTTTGTATGCATATTGTATCGAAGCTGCTCAGTCAAGAAGCGACGCTGGGCTTCGAATGCCGAAGCTTCGACCCTCCGTGTGTCCGTGGACCTACCGTGAGCACCGACGACGGCCAACGTCAACACTCGAGACCCCAGCAGGTGTGGGGTGTCCCTGATGGAATCCTGGCCCAGTGGGGGAATCCTCTGGCTGACAATGCAAATGGGACCCAATCGTGCTTCACAATCTAACTCCTGACTTATGGGAGCCATGGGGCCAGTGAAACCTGTTTATCATCAGAACCTAGACTCCGGCGATGGGGGGCTTTGCAGGTGCTCCCCCCCACACGTGTGCACGCACGTGGGTTTTCAGAGATGTATCTACCAGTTTCCATGTATGGATTTTACTTGGATTCAGATCCAAACTAACAAAATTAGGAATTTAGAGAGTTGGCAAAATGTAAGCATGTGATTGGATATCAGATGTCTATTGTCAATATGCTTTAGATAAAGAACTTTCTTTTAGAGATGCATA
Organism: Panthera onca; assembly: GCF_046562875.1. Taxonomy (NCBI): domain Eukaryota; kingdom Metazoa; phylum Chordata; class Mammalia; order Carnivora; family Felidae; genus Panthera; species Panthera onca. Next base: position 139,046,293 of record NC_138345.1, read on the forward strand.
CTAAAATATTTACAGATAAAAGATACACATCACATTTATTACAGGTTTGCTTTGGGAAAGACTGGAGGAGAAAGGGAAAGGAAAGCAAGTAAAGGAGAGGGCAAGGTGAGGGGCCCTGTATTGCCCGGTGGAGAGGCTCAGCCTACCCTGGCCCCTGCCCACCCCACCATTTGCTCCCAGGTCCCAGGACTCTCCCAGCCGTCCTGGCCTCCTTTCTGGAAGCCTCAACCTCGCTCTGCAAGGAAATGTGGTCCCGTGTGGAAGGGAAGGAGATCCACGTTCTGTCCGCCCCGGAAGTGGCTCGAGAGCATAGCAGAGGGGCTCAGCATTGCATTAGATCTGGGGGTGAAGACACACTTGCAGGGGGGGTTACAACTCCTATCAGCAGGCATCTGTGGGGGGCGGGCAGACAGACTCTAGGAGCCACCCTTCTCCGCACTGAGCTTGCTGTGTGATACTGGGCAGCATATGAGACCTCTCTGAGCTTCAGCTTCCTCACCTGACTGGTGGAGATGATGAGAGCCCTGGGACGACTGAGTTGCAGGGAGCAGTAAACTAGGCCATGCTGGCAAGTTCTCTGCGGCACACGGTGCAGTCGATGCCTGTTGGGTAACAGCCTTTCTTACGACAAGGTTGCTTCCCGGTCTGCAAACACCTCGTAATTGCTTTTGTATGAGACTTTGCCTCACCAGACTGTCATTTTTGCTTTTTGGTGGTGATACAAGTTTTCACGTTTTTACATCTTTCTACAACTTTGAATAGGAAATTGGAAAGACATATTGGTCATTTCAGGCAGGAGCCCACAGATGTCCAGCACGGAACAGGGAGGCTGTGGCAGAGGCAGAGGGGCAGGGGAGTGAGACGGGTGGCTGGGGAGTGGGGGTGTGGCTCCCTGAAGCCCAGGGAAGCCCATGCCAGCAGGAGAACCACCTGCACAAACTGGCCACCCAGAGGCCAGGCGGTCAAATACCTGAGAGGAACCTAGGATTTGAAATTCGCAGGCCAGGGAAACTTGTGATGGTGAGTTCATGCAGTGACGGGGCGGGAGCTGGTGTGAACTTTGGAGAAACGTGCCAAGACGGTGGAGGTGAATCAGGAAGGGTAGGAGACTGGAGGGGCCCAGGAGACAAGACTGAGAGCAGGCTGGCTTGCCTACTGATGGATGCCTGTAACACATCTCAGTCTTATTTATCTGTCCTGTCTATGTCTATCTCTCTCTCTTTCTCTCTCTCCATCCTATCTATCTATCTATCTATCTATCTATCTATCTATCTATCTAACAGCTATCCATCCTATCTATCTATCTATCTATCTATCTATCTATCATCTATCTACCCTATCTATCTATCTATCTATCATCTATCCATCCATCCATCCACCCATTCTATCTATCTATCTATCTATCTATCTATCTATCTATCTATCATCCATCCATTCATCCATCCACCCATCCTATCTATCTATCTATCTATCTATCTATCTATCTATCTATCATCCATCCATCCATCCATCCATCCATCCACCCATTCTATCTATCTATCTATCTATCTATCTATCTATCTATCTATCTATCTATCTAACAGCTATCCATCCTATCTATCTATCTATCCATCTATCTATCATCTATCTACCCTATCTATCTATCTATCTATCTATCTATCTATCTATCTATCATCCATCCATCCATCCATCCACCCATTCTATCTATCTATCTATCTATCTATCTATCTATCTATCTATCTAACAGCTATCCATCCTATCTATCTATCTATCCATCTATCTATCATCTATCTACCCTATCTATCTATCTATCTATCTATCATCCATCCATCCATCCATCCACCCATTCTATCTATCTATCTATCTATCTATCTATCTATCTATCTATCAGCTATCCATTCTATCTATCTATCTATCTATCTATCTATCCATCTATCTATCATCTATCTACCCTATCTATCTATCTATCTATCATCCATCCATCCATCCATCCATCCATCCACCCACCCATTCTATCTATCTATCTATCTATCTATCTATCTATCTATCTATCTATCAGCTATCCATCCTATCTATCTATCTATCTATCATCTATCTACCCTATCTATCTATCTATCTAAATGTGAGAATGGCTTGAGTCCAGGAAAGCCCAGAGAGGTTTAAAGAGAAGGTGTGCCTCCTTCTAGCCAGAGGGCATTGGCTTGGGAATGCAAGGTATCAGTGCTCAATGGAAAACCCTGGTGAGTGTGTGCATCCACCACCGTCCCCCTTCAGAGACGTCCCCCTTCATATGCATGCACCTGCTGCTAACAGGGAAGGCTGTGGTGCCTGCATCAGGGAAGAGCCCCGGAGGAGGCCTGTGGAGACCATGACCCTCAGCCGGAGTGACGAGTGTAAACCTGGGCCTCACATATGGGTGGAAGGCAGCTGTGACACAAAGCCCATCCGTCGTGGCCCGTGAATGGTAGAACAGCTGGAGTGGAGAGTAATTAAAGGCTATGTCTCCTTCACGGTGCAGGCAGAGGGGCGGGCTGGTGCTTCAGGTTGGAGGGCACGGCTGGGCGGTGCTGCTCTCTGCATGTGGCTGTTTCCCCTTGGTCACATTTTGAGTGCAGCTGCTGCCTGGGCTGGCAGGAGGGGTCTTGGGACCAGTCTGCGTAAGCCCGAGGGAACTCTACATATCTTGAGTTGGGAGCATCTTGAGATCTCTCAGTGCAGCCCTGATTGCTTCAGAGCAATAAATAGTAAGTCGATCTCAGATGCTAGAACGAGCTGGGGCCGGCCAGGCCTGGAGCCCAGAGCTTGGGTAGGTGCTCCCTGTTTCCCTCCCACCGTGGGCCTCCCTCCGTGTCCTCAGCTAATGTGTGTGCACCCCCTTCCATGCTAGGGACTGACATTTTGGAAATGGATTGTTATTGCTTGCCCTCTCCCATTATATTCTCACATTACAGCATCTTAAATTCCTTAGACTCTGAGGAGGTACGCTCTTTGCAAATGCTTTCATAACTTTGTGGATGGGGTCTACCCTGAGGGGGGTCAAAGAAAGCAAGAGTTCACATCCTCACCCTGCCACTTGTTTGCCAAGCGGCTCTGGGTGCGTCGGAAAACTGTCTGCATCCCAGAATCTTCCTCTTCAGGCGGTGGCTGCTCCTGGTAATGTTTTCTGCAACCTGGCTGTGAGCTAAGTGTGCTTTCTAGCATCTTCCATGAATTATCTGTGCAGTCATGCAGTCTCTACAACCACCCTGTGAGGCAGAAATGCACACCATAGCTGCCTCACAGTGTGGGTGTGGGGCCCAGAGGCACTGTCATTGCCATCATCTGTCACCATCACTGTCATATTGTCATCACCATTGTCATTGTCATCACCATCATCATCATCATGTCATCATCTGTCATCATCATTAGCATCGTCATCATCTGTCACCATCACTGTCTTATTGTCATCACCATTGTCATTGTCGTCATCATCATCATCATGTCATCATCTGTCATCATCATCATCATCATTGTCATCATCACTGTCACCATCGTCATCGCCGTCATCTCTTCCATCCAGGCTGCATTGCTGGATTCCAGTCCAGCTCCCACACTAAGCCTGCGCTCTTAGAATTCAGGGCTGTGGCGTGGTTGCTCGTGACAGTGTGCACGTAATGCTGACACCGATGGATATTTGTAAACGTTTGCTCTCTGGCTCCCTAAATGCATTGTGGTTAAGATGAGATCAACTCTGCACCCAAGGTTGCTGAGCAAAGTGCCTGATATAAAGCATCCGGAAAGAGCTGGTTTGACGTATGCATGCAGAATCCTCTATGTGCAATTCTGGGTGAGTGAGAAGCCTCCCTACAACTCCCTGGGGCTCCTCTTCCGGCACAGTCCTGCTCTGCACACAGAGCAGCCAATTGTGGAGCAAGGGGGTGCAGGACTGACAGGCTCCGTCCATCACCCACCCTGCTGGGTCCTCTCTGGGACTCCCTGTCTCTCCAGTTTCTCCAAGGGAGATGGCTACGCAAAAGAGTGGTCTGACTGCAGACTGTCCAACACAGTGGCATCCAGAGCCTGTGATGGTGGTGCATGCGCCACCCTCTCCAGGCAGGGCAGCAGCAGGCTCAGAGAGAGGCACGGTGGAGGGTGCTGGAAGCTTCTCACACAGAGCCTGTGAGCTCCACCAGCACAGAGAGGCCCAGCGTGCAGGCCACACAGGCTCTGCCTTTGACAGACAGCTGCCAGACCACAAGTGATGTCTGAGAGGGGCTGCCCAGGGATTTCTCCCACTGTCAGGCAAGGAGCTTTCAGGGAGTAGGGTGGCCAGGAGTAGGCTATGCCCTGTTCTTGTCTGAGTGCTGACAGGGACAGTTTGGAAAGGAGACATTATGGCTGAGTGGGGCCATGGGAAGAGTGTGGGATTGACTCAGGCTAAACTTGCCACAATTCCTGTTCCGCTGGATGTCATTTTTGAGCAAACGATCACCTTAGCCTCAGTGTCCCCTCTGTAAAAATAAATGCCATCTCAGATGCTGTTGAAAGCATTAAAATGCTGATTTATAGTGTCTGGAATATTTTAGGTTCCCCCCCCCCCCACTTTTTTTGCCAGCCAGGCGGATCTGTCCTCACATGGACGGCTCACTCTGCCATTTGACACATTGCTGACTTAGGACCTCATGGTGGACCTTATGCTGCAGACAGCTCTTTCATGAGCCTCAGAGCGGTCTGGGGGATGGCAGGGCAGTGCTGGCATCTGATGTCATTGATTCATCCACCCAGCACGTATGGAGTAAGTCCTACTGTGTGCTGGGCACCGCCACGGGTGCCAGGGACACAGCAGAGAACAAGACGAGGCCCATGCCCTAGGAACCTCCCCTCCATTTGGAGTTGGGGAAGGCAGAAAACCAACAAATAGGTGAACACACATTTATATGTCACAATGCATACTGTGGACCCTGACAAGAGAGACACCTGGTTTCAGCTCGGTGGGTAGGCATGCCCTCCAAAGAAAAGTGACTTTCGACCTGAGACTAGGGGTGGGGGGTGGACAGAAGGGACAGCTGAGGCAGGATGAGAAGGGCTCCCAAGACACATGGCTGCAGCACTGGAGCCCTTAAGGGGTAAAGAATCATTGGGTGTTGGAGTTGTGCACGTGGAGTTCGCTGAGGGAAGGGAGAGTGGCCTTAACGAAGGTGGAAGGAGACAGACCACAGAGGGGCTTGGAGGCTATAGGGGCCATTTTGGATCTTGGAATCTACTGCAGGCTTTCTGCCTGACACTCACATGTCAGGTGCATGACAGAGGGCAGACAGGTGGGGGTGCGGGACAGGAGGACATTCAGGAGTCTACTGCAATGGTCCAAGTGGCAAGAAGGCACCAGGACTGTAGAGGTGGCATGGAAGGGTGAGAGTGGTCAGGCAGGTTGTACGGTGAAGCTGAAGCTGATGAGATCTGCTGACTTTTGGGTCCAGGGCTTGAGGAAAGGGAGGAAAGGCCAAGGGTAGTTCTGACGCTTCCTGTGTTTTTCGGCTTTCCGTGAAACCGGGTATGGGGCAGAACCATTTCCATAGCCGGGTAACACAAGCGAGGCACCACGTCTGGGAAGGTGATGTTGAGGGAGCTTGGAGAGAGAAGAGGGAGGGTTTGAGAAATACTGTGAAAGTAACCCAGTAGATCTGGTAAGGTATTGGATGGGAGACAAGAAGGAAATGAAAGGTCAAGACAGACTCCCAGAGTGTCAGAGCGCTGAGGCTTGTCTGAGGCTGCCCAGCCAGTTAGTGGAGGAGGATGACCCCAGACGTGGGTATTCCTGACACAGAAGCAGGTATTCGGCTCCCTCATATGAAGCGTCTTTTTCGCTGAGAGTAGGCCAACACTGTGCTCATGCTGGTAGACATTTCCCGAGCACCTACAAGATCCAGGTGCCACCGAAGTAGGTGAGAAGTCTCAGCCCAAGGTTGTCCACAGAGTGACCAGCTAAGAAGAGAGGTCCCACAGAAGGTGTGGTTTTGCAGAGGCATTCACCAGAGGCCACACTGTGGAGGAGGAACCCAGACAAAGCTGAAGAACTCAGTGAGAAAGTAATTTCTTTAGCCATCCAAGAGGGCAGCAAGCTGGCGGTTCAGGTCCCCTGTCATTGTAGTGATCCATGATTTTGAGTCAATTTAGCACATTAAGGAATGAGCTGGTATGATGGAAAAGGTTAGAGAGTTTCACGGATCTGTATTAAATTCTACAATTTATAGCTATTGAGTCTTGGAAACGTCACTTTAACCCTGCTAAGCTTGATTCGAGAACAAAAAGAATCTGGTGCTTACGAGACGAGGTGGCTGTGACGACTAGAGATTGTGTAGGAAACACCCAGATCATAGAACTGGGCCTTCGGCAACTGATTACCCAATGGCTGTAGACAGCAGTGATGATGTTGATCATGAGGACGATGGTGGCAGCGGTGATGGTTACGGCGGTGATCCTGATGGTGGTGGCGGTGACGTTGGCGGTGATGATGGTGATGGCGGTAAGAGTAGCGATGAGGGTGATGAAGGTGACGAAGTTAACGAGAATGAACACTAGTCAGCAAGTACATCCTATCCCCAGGAAGACGGTACATCAGTCCTAACATTTAACGGGGCCAATGCCTCTTCATAATGTGAAGAGTGTTTTGCACTTACCCGCGTTGCCGTTGTCTTGGGTGTGAATTTTCCGCCTGATGCCAAACATCTTAGTGAACATTGAAAATGCAGTCAAACATCGGGACGTACTCAGACGTCCAGATGCCGCGATACTCTGCCCACCGAGTACAAGTATATGCGACGGTTATTTTTTCCAGTTTTCCTTCCGTCGTTTGGCATCGGACTGACTTGGGCACTGTAATAATAGCTATCAAGAGGTATGAATGTGTCGCAGACACTTGAAAAGAATTCAAAGAGAATGGCATATTGTTGTTGGAATCAGATACATTAGGAATAAATGCAGGCGGGCCGCTGCTCTCGCATCAGGCTAAGTGGTAGTTGGAGGGAGGAAGAGCGCGTCTGCTTGGCACACGGTGTCTTTTCTGCACAGACTCTTAGGTGTGATACAGTCTAAAAATAGCTGTGCTCTGTGCTGGGCTGTCTGGGGAATAGATGTTGGACTCTCAGCTGCTGCAGCTACAAAAAGCAATCTGCTCTCCGGAAAGGTATTAGGCTGGGGCTTTGTTCTGCCCGTGTTGCTTCAAATTGTCTCTCCTGGAACAAACAGTGCCTGCCATTCTTTCCTCCCAATCGGCGGAGGAAGAGGGAAGGGGGTGAAGGCGGGGCTTTCAGACGAACCTTGACTCCGAGCCACACACCTGCGAGGGGCACGTGCACGCAGATCTGAGGGCAGGTGTGCGACTGGGCGCTCCGTCCGGAGGACCCGTGTGCACGCGCACACGCCTGGTAAGTGAAAATTCTACCTGTGACCTTCTGACTCATTTGTCCAAAATACGCAGGTAGTTGGGGCAAATCTGTGATGGGTCCTGGACGATTCCTGCCGTTCGGAGATGCTTTTAAATGGCCATAGAGTGTGTTCCTCGTTTTCAATAGAATGTTTTCACAGCAAAGCTTAAATGAACACCCTTGAAACCCTTGAAAATGAGATTCAGATTGATGTACTTAAATAAGATACCATAAGTAAAGCTCTGAGCAGAGTCCCTGTCATGTAATAAGGACAGTAAATGCTGGTTCCCATCATGCTCACCCCCACCATCACCTCCACCACCATCATCATTACCCATCTAACAGAAACCAAGTCTATTCAAAGAGGACCAGTTATGTACCAGCCCAGCCTGAGTGTGAACAGACACAACGCCCACATCAGGAACCTCGGCGAAAGATGGACTTGCGACTTCTCTGGAGCTTGGAGTCAACCAGGCCTCATGTGTGAGCAGGGAGGAGGGGTGGCCAAGCTGACCACAGGCCGGGGGCTCGGGAAGCCCGGTGTGTCCTCACCAGATCGGTGGCCCTACTCACCAGAGTGGAAGCAAGGCGCGACTGATTGGCCAGGATTAATCGTCCTGGAGTCGGGGGACAGGCTGATGGGAGGCTGAGTCTGTGAATCGTTTGCAGCTCTAATCTCTTCAACGTGAAACGAAGAGTTTCTCTCATTTTTTTTTTTTTTTTTTTTATTCCTCGCTGAATTGATGATCTGAGACGGGACACTCTTCCACAATTGCTTGGGCAGATTAGACAAAGCTGAGAGTTAACTTCTAATTGCCTTGAAACTGAGCCCGAGCCAAGCCATCGACGAGGCTGACTGGTGCCACTGGTGTGGAGGGGGAGAGGCGAATGCCAAGGAGGAGCCATTGGAATGGGCTGGGTGATTCGGTGAGTTCTGAGCTCCCTTTCCTACTGCTTGGCCTCACCTCAGCCTGCACACGGCACATGTCATTTACAGTAGGTGTCAGGGCCATCCCCGTCAACACACTGGGGTTCCAACCCCCGCTGCTGTGTGCCCCTGACCGTGCTCGCTCCACCTCGGCAATAGGACCCTCCCACCTTCCCGCTCCCAGGAGTGCTGAGAGGTTGGAGACACAAAGCCTTCTCTGCAGGATGCCCCCGGTTCCGGCCCCCACCCACGCCCCTTTGCAGAGGGTCTCCCCCCACCATGTGTTGCACGGGCTCCAAAGGGGAAGCCATCGCTGGAAGAGAGCTGCCCTCCATCGGAGCCGTCACTCCGTCCTGGCTTCCTCGTTTATCTGGCTGACCTGGGCGCCCAGTCCTGAGGCCTGAGAGGATCTTGCCCTGGGCTTCTTCAAACTTCCTACCATCATTCTGCCAGGGATATCGTGGCTAACCCAGGGGACACCAGCCCTGCTCTCTGAATGACCGGTGCCTCAGGACCTGAGCCTGGCACTCGAAATAGAACGGGACAGAATCCCATGACAGACCACCCCCGGTCCAGGCCCAAAGCACCACCTGCCTCTCGCTCATCTTCCCTGGGCCCGTTTCCATGAAGCGTCTAGTGAAAGGGTCTCACCTGGGCTGCTGCGGAGGGGTCCATGGCTCATCTTGTCACTGGCCAGAGCCCAGCCATGAGCCCACAGCCATTAGTGTGACTGCTGTGTCGCGAGCTGGGACCAGCACTGCTACCTGGAGGTGCATCCCGTGGTCCAGCCATTGGGCACATCTGTGGGCCGGCAGATCAATAAAGACATTTCCAGTGCTGTCCCAGCACCACTCAATTGCTGACGGCCGCCTTGGCAGGGCGAGAGTTTCGTTCCATCGAGCAGGGTTGTACTTGCTGCCTGAGTCATCCAGTTCTGCCCCCTACTTCTATGGTTTGGGAGACTCAAAGAGGGGTGTTGAGTACGACACGTCGATGGGGGTCCCCTATGCTCACGTCCTGCAATGTCACTTTTTTGTGCACACAGAGCACACTGAGAAACAGGCAACGAGGTTCGGCAGGGTTGAGGGCCCTGGAACTGGAACCCAGTTTTCCCTCAGCCCAGGACTCCTTCTACTTTGCCCCAGTGTCCCGCCCCCAAGTCTGTACACTGGACTGTTCCAGAAATGTAGGTGAGAGTCCCTGGTGTGGAGGTCCTGCCTGTACTTGCTTACAGGAGGACTGGGCGAAGGTAGGCACCAGTCTGAAAGGAAGGCATTGTGGAGATCCTAGGCAGGCTCACTGTCCTTCCTGGTCACTCTGAGGTGAAGGCGTCTGTGGTACTGAGACAGGATGAGAAATATATATTTGGTCTTCATGCCCATTCCTGGAATAGAGCTCTTGACAATCTTGGGATTTCCTGAGTGATGGGGTGAGAAGGGGTGTCCTTGGTATTGATGATGAGCCCCCTTCAGCCACACCTGAGCTTATGCTAATGAGGTGACTCCAGGCGCGTCCTCAGGTAGCCTCAGGATGCAGCTTGGTTGCCAGAGGAGCAACCAGGTGGTTTGAGGGGGAAGACTTTCCGCCCCAGCCTCTGATCTCTGGGGAGGGGAGAGGAGCTGGAGGTCGAGTGGAGATTGAGTGGCCATTCGATCACAAACGGCCACTGATTTAGTCAGCCATGCCCACGTAGTGAAGCCTCCATAAACACCTGAGCAATGGGATTTGGAGAGCTGGTGGGTCGGTGGCCACATCAGGTCTCGGGAAGGCGGTGAGCCTGGGGAAGACACGGAAGCTGGTTCCTGAGTTGTACCCTGTAGAATGAACCAGTAATAGTGAGTTAGCCGGGTTCCTGGGTTCTGTGACACGTTCTAGCAACTTATTACACCTGAGGTGGGGGTCACGGGGACCTCCAATTTTGTAGCCGGTTGGTCAGAAGTACAGGCGGGAACTTGGAACTTGCAGCTGGCATCCGAGGTGAGGACAGTCTGTGGGACCGAGCCCGTACCCTGTGGGGTCTGGCTGACTCTGAGAGTTAGCCGGTGTGGGAATTGACCTGAACTGAACTGTAGGGCACCCAGCTGGTGTCGGAGAGCTGGAGAGCCGGTTGGTGAAGGAAAACTGCACGCGTTCGTTGTCAGAAGTGTTCTGGCGTTGTAGGAGACAGGTCATAGCTGCCATGCTTTGGAGACACCTCCCGGGCAGCGGCACAGGTGACGCCAGCCTGTTGTCTGGGAAAGAAAACTCAGCCCTTGAGACCGCCCCTCCCTGCCCCTCCTTGCCCCTCTCACCCCCATGGGTCCCCAAGACGTCCCTGTGAGCCCAGGCGGTTGGCATAGGATTCTGTGCCAGCCAGAGGCAGGGCAGGGCCAGGTGACAATTCCCTAACACAGTCACTAAAAATTGTCTTCGAGCCTGTCCCCGCGCTGGACAGCGTCTGCTCAGCTAACAGTCACCGAGGGCCTGCACCTGCCCGTCCTGCGCTGCAGCGGGGATGAGGGGAGCTGCCCTCCCCGCCCTCTGGGAGCCCGAGTCGGGGGCGCCTCACCGAATTCAAACCAGCTTTGCCCGAGCGCACCATCCCTCAGCTAGTTTAGATTCCCCTTTTCTTTCTTTTCCGCCTCATTTTTTTTCTTTAATAAACAGAGTCTGGCTATTAATAGCCATGGAGAACATCACATATATTTACCGGCTTATAGTTAAAGAATGCTCCCACCACTACTGGCATAATGACTTCTAAGTTAAGCACAGTGTTCTGGAGAGAGAAGGGATCTGTCCGCAGGAGTCCTGCTATAATTTCCTTCTGGTTCTACTGACGATAATGTAAGATGTTACCGTTGTGGATGCACCGACGTTTGGGGGTGACGAGGAGGAGGAAGATGACGGTGTTAACACCAGCACTGCCGATCTGTGTCTATGGGCCTCCCTAAGCTTTCTGAGGATTTTCTATACCTTAGTTTCCTTCTTGTCCTGGGTGGGAGGACGCTGTGTTTGCACACACACCTCTGGTTCATCTAGTGTGTGCTCCGTACTCTGTCCCCAAACAGGTTGTCTATCTGCATTAATTTCACTCCCCTGTCTGCTCATCTTACAAGGGCGGGGGCGGAGCCTCCTCCAAGGATCGCGGCTTGGCCAGAGTCACGCAGCTGGTGGTGAATGTCGAGCCCAGATTTGGTGCCCAGAGCGTGGATGTCTTCTCGAATCACGTGAAGGTGTGCGGGAGGGACTGGGAGCCCCGCACACAGCCAGACCCCGGAGTCGGGCTTCGGGATCAGGCCAGATGGATGGCCTCCCTCATCTCCAAACCTTTGTGCAAACTGCTCCCTGGGCTGGGAGTACCCTCACCCTCCACGGCCAGAGTCAACGCCTGCTCCTTGTGAGGGTCCATCTCAAACTTCAGGGCCTCCATGAGCCTCCCCTGCACCTGTGGGTGGAATTAATCCCTTCGTGTCTCCACGCACACGAGTTTACGTACGCTCTGTTTCTCTGCTGGGCACGGCCCATGGTGCTGAGCGCACAGTCTGCCTTCGGCTGTGTCCAGCTCTGTCAGCATCCTGAGAGCTGCCTCCTTCTCCCCGGTTCCCTGCCCAGGGCCTCATGTAAAGTCAGGGTCCAAGGATCTCTTGGATGGCCGGGTGGATGCATGAATAAATGAAGAGGCAGGGGAAATCTGCAGAGAGCTTTAAGTGCCGGGCAGTGGAGTGTCATCTGTATTCAGCAGGCCACGGGGAGCCGCGTGAGGCCGAGAAAGGTTAGGAGAGCGGGCTTTGCAAAAGTGCAGAGAACCGGGACTGTGTTGTTGATGTGAAAGGGTGTGGAGGTGTCTGGGACCCATCAGAAGGCCACGGAATGAGTGCGGGGCCACATCCCAATTTGCTACCTCTCCCTGCATACCTGGATCCCAGCCCCCCCGCGAGGCAGGGAGGCCCCAGGAGGGACCAGGGAACCGTGTGGATGCCTTCCCTGATGTGAGCGCTAGATGGAGTCTGTGGTTGAGAAACCTTAGAAATTATGGGAAAAAAAAGTAGGATTGGGTGGTGACGGGAGGAGTGTCCCTGAAGACCATCATGAACCCTTATTAATGGGGTTTGAATCTGTAACATAATGTCTGCATTATTGTTTGCACTGACCCTGACCGCGGGGGGTGAGGGCACTCCCAGTCGAGGGAGCAGTTTGCACAAAGGTTTGGAGACGAGGGCGGCCATCCATCTGGCCTGATCATGTTTGCGCTGATCAAGCGATCAGTGACACCTAAATGCGCAACAGGGGTACTGCCCACAAAATCTTCACTAGGGGCTGGGGCCCATTGGAAAACTTTCAGAAGCTCCTTCGTGACAGTTACACTAGGAAGCGTGCAAACCTGCTTGGCCTTGGTCAGGAAGGGGCTTCCAGACCCCGAGATTCCAGGCCCCTCTGTGGTTGGTGTGCAAATCCCCCTGTCACTCGTTTGTGCCTCAACCATGGGCCCTCATCGTGTCTTGGGGTCCGGCCTCTACCTGTCCTTGCCTACCTCCCCGTCAGGCCCGGGGCGTCCGGCCAGGCTTCAGCCTCCTCCCCGGGCTTCCTGTGTCAACCCGCGTCTCTCTTGCCCGCGGTCTGCTTTCTCCTTTACCGCCCCCCACCCGCATCCTTGGTCCTTGTGGAATCCTCGATATGTTTGTCATACCCAAGGGGCTGCACTGGCTCCTTCTGGAAAACAAACATCCTTGCGTATCGCAGAGATGGTACTTCGGGTCAGCGAGGTGCGTGACTGCTTCCTGCCAGGGAGACGCTCGTTCTGAGTAACGATTTACGTGCTCTGTACCCACAGACGCGCACCTGTGCACACACGTGTGAGTAGATGGCTGCCTGGGAGGCGACGGCGATGCTTTTTGGCTGCGGGATGCTGGCAGGTGACACGGTGGGGAGATTGTCAGCCTGGCTGCCCAAAGACCCGGCTTCCGGTCCTGAGCCTGGCGCCCTTTGCCCACACCGGTGGCCAGTGTGAGCGCTCCCCTCGCGGAATCTGCGTGGCTCCCCTGGGCTTGTTAGGGACTTGGCGACAACAGGCACCAAGTGTGGGGTCGTGTCTAGAACGCTGGTTCTAACAAAAGTAGCATTAATCCTTGTTACTTCCTGTGAGCATGCAGAGGTCGTATTCTCGGTGTTCCAGTTCCTGGGTCCTCTGCACAGTGGCAAAGAGAACTCACGGCTACGTAAATATTTACGGCTCCCCACGGCCTGTGGATCCTCCCTGTGAACCCTGAGAGCCACCTTCCCCTTCATCCTGGGCTCCCCCAACCTGGGCACTCCGGGGCACCTCGCAGCCAGGCAGGTTCACCCACCACCAGCTGTGGGGCAGAGAGAGGTGGCACCTGGAAAGAGCCCTCAGAGCTTCGTGTCCTGTCCTCATCCCCCCTGGGCTGACTGAGCGGCAGGCCAACACCATGCAGGGCCGATAACCCAACCCTCAGTGCAGAGGATAATAGGGCACTGTCCCTTTACAAGGCAACAGTGGCCCAGAGACACTATTCTCTCCTCCTTTTGGATGTAGCCACTCTTTAGACAGTGGCCACTAACTGACTGCTTCCAGGAATGATGTCAGTGATTGTTACACCGGAGTCCCTCTGCTTGAATTTGGCATCTGGGCTTCTAGGCTAAATATACGCTAAATAAATACCCTCCCCACACGTGTAGATAAAGCACATTTACTTGAAGACAGAAGATCAACATAAGCTCACTTTCCTTGTGAACTTCAGCCCACACAGCAGGGCCCAGCACATCTGCTCTGAGCCCGGGGAGGCTCCGAGGCTGGTCCCCCTCAGCCCCGCGACCCGCACATGTGCCTCCGGGCTGGAGGCACAGCTCTGCTCTCCAGAGGGGCACGAGGGCTCACCTCCGCCTCTGCAACGCCAGCGGGCACTCAGCACATCCTCCAGTGCGCAGGACCTTCACTGCCACCGCCCCCCCAGGATGAGGGCTGCAGGCGGCAAGCTGTTTGACAGACGTACTGGTTGGGGAGGGCTTCCTCTCTTTCTGATGGTTTTCTTCTTCCTCCTCCATCTCCCCCTCCTCCAACTTCTCCATCACGTCCTCCTCCAAATTCTCCATCACTTCCTTCTCTTCTTCCTCCAACTTCTCCATCACTTCCTCCTCCTCCTCCTCCTTCTCCATCACTCCCTTCTTCTCCTCCTCCAACTTCTTCATCAGCTCCTCCTCCAACTTCTCCATCACTTCCTTCTCCTCCTCCTCCAACTTCTTCATCACCTCCCTCTCCTCCTTCTCCTCCTCCTCCTCCTCTGTCTTCTTCATTACCTCCTTATCCTTTTTCGTCTTGTCACTTTCACTTCTTCCTTCTTCATACCCTCTTTTTCTTCCTTGCCCCCCTTAGGAATTCACCCTCAATCATTTTAAAAAAATAATTTTTACTCATATAATTAAAGCAGTAAAACAAATATTACAAGGAAGGTGCAGGGATCTGGTGATGGGTGTTGAATAGATGAGGGACAGTCACGAGGGGATCCTTTCCCTGTTGGGGTCAACCTCATGTGGATGCTAATGTAAAGATTATTCATGATGCTTGTTAACGATGGCAAGGCTGACTTCATTCAAGGGGACCAGTGGGAGGGAGACACTGGGCTCAAGTCCAAAAATGACAAAGAAAAGTAGGGACTTGTAGCAAAGGAACAGGGCTCGGGATGGGAAGTTGCCAAGAGGAAAAAAATGGAGAATGGGAGGGATTTGGGCTAAACCAACATTACAAGGCTTTGCTGAAGACAGGTCGGATGGTCAGACCTTGACTGGGGGTATTGGGGATAAGAAGCCTGATCAGATAGCAAAGGTAGGGGGGTCTGAATAAACTGACTTAGCAGGGTTCTTTCTAAAATTGGACAATGCAGGGAAGAACACATAAGCCTCAAAGGTCAGGGTCTCACTGGGAAGTGAGCTCAGAGGTGCCTGACTCAAGTCTGGTCTCAGAGAGACCCTGTCTGGAATGGGTGGTTTGGGCTTTTGTGGGCTCATATCTCCGGGGCAGGGGAAGGGCCTGTTCAGGCAGAGGCTGGACAGCCAACCTGGAGGATGGCCGTGGTATAGACATGGGTCTGGGGTTTAGACCGCATGATCTCCAGGTCCGCGTGAAGCCCAACTCTTAATGATTCTGAACTGAATTGGGAGACTGACCTGGGCCCAGCACGTGCCCAGAAGTTCTGCAAACAGATTCATTACTGGATGACTCCACTTCCCATCTCACGCCCGCAATGCAGATGGGCTTACCAAAGCTGGTTATCGGGGAAATCTAATTTAATTTCACTGTCTGATGAAGATGATGTCTAGATGGGCTCTATATTCTCGACTGGCTTTATTGAACGTACATTAATGTTAAGTGTCTTTGAATATTACGTTTTCAGGTACTTTCAGGGGCTGTTCTCAGCTGAGAGTTTCAGACCTGAATATTAACTGCTGAGGTCCACTTTCGGACGCCAAAGGAGCTCTGTCACCCCAGAAAAGACCCTTCAGTCTCTCAGATGCAGTTTCCACACTTGAAAAAAATAGGCAAAGGAGACTTGGCCGTTTGAGGCCTTGCTTCAACTCATACATAACTGTAACCACTGGACCCTGAGGGTAAGGATCATTGTCCACTTTTTATGTTAGGGGAAGTCTCTCTCCATATCCATGACACTGGTGTGAAAATGTTGCACGCTGTGGTGAGCGGTCAATGCTTTGTGGACAAGATTCTGCATCCTAAGGTCATTCCTCCTGGTCCTGCCCCCCAGGGATATGGTACATTATTTGGGGGCTATTTAGAAACTTATGCATTGGAGACTTAAACTTAGAAAGGGGACTGCCTGGGGTGGCTCGGTCAGTTAAGTGTCTGGCTCTTGATTTTGGCTCAGGTCATGATCTCATGGATCGTGGGTTCAAATCTCACATCGGGCTCTGCATTGACAGCGTGGAGCCTTCCTTGGATTCTCTCTCCCCCACTCTGTCTGCCCCTCCTTCTGCCCCCTCCCCCTCAAAGAAAAAGAGTTAACTTGGAGAATTATATGTGCCAATGACTGGGATCTGTTTCTCTCTGTCTCATAGAAGGAGAAGAAAAATCAGGTGAAGGGGAAAGTTCACCCTGCTAGACCCTCCTTAGATGTGTCCTCAGCAAGGGATCATGAGTAAAGCCAAGAGGGTGCTGTGCTTGCCTGGAGGAGAGTGAGCCTGGATGGGGAGCCACTGGGAGGCTCTCAGGGTCAGTGCAGGGATGGAGCTTCCCAGGCTCAGGCCTCCTGGCTGTATCTGTCCTCTTTCAGGCTGGACACACTTTCTTGTAAATGCTCCCTCCTTGTATCTGTCTCATCACTTAGGAACACACTGAAACTCTGTCCCCTGTCTCCTGTCCAACCAGGCTGTGAGCTCTGGGGACTGGACTCTAAGTGGCTCCTCTTGCTTCCACTCCAACACCACCTGCTGAACTACATTGGGGGTCTACACAGTCCTTCCAAGGGTCACATCTGTATCCCATCTTTACTCAATCACCTTCTGGCTATTGGTGAGGAAAGTGGGGCTTTGTGTGGCAGTATGATCTTTGCAAGTCAAATGGCTAATAAGCGACAGAAGGAGTCTTAGATTTTCTGATTTAAGTCCTGTAGTTTGTGGTTGCCTCGAAGTTACCTCCATGGGAGAAATGACTGCCCTGTACCAGGGCGTCTCAACCTCAGGGACAAGGACAGTGTGGT
Organism: Panthera onca; assembly: GCF_046562875.1. NCBI lineage: Eukaryota > Metazoa > Chordata > Mammalia > Carnivora > Felidae > Panthera > Panthera onca. Next base: position 139,063,329 of record NC_138345.1, read on the forward strand.
CAGGCAATCTCTGTTGTAGGGGCCAACCTGGGCAGTGTGGGATGCTGAGCAGCAGCCTGGCTCCACCCACAAATGCCAGCAGTGTCCCTTCCAGGTTCAATGACCCAAGACGTCTCCAGACACTGTCAGATGTCACCTGGGACACAAAATTCACCCTGACTGAGAGCCACTCTCTATGATAAGGATTTGCAAAATTGTTATTTACAGAAATACACTCACTGTAAGGGACACATTTTGAAAGTTTTAATAGACTATACGGGGAGACTGGGAGGCTCAGTCCACTGAGCGTCTGACTCTTGATTTCAGCTCAGGTCATGATCTCGTGGTTTGCGATATAGAGTCTCTTGTTGGGCTTTGTGCTGACAACGTGGAGCCTGCTTGAGATTCTCTCTCTCTCTCCCCCCACCCCCCCGCCCCGTCCTTCCACTGCAAGCTCTCTTTCTCTTTCTAAATAAATAAATAAAAATTTAAAAATATATATTAAAAAGAAAGTTTTAATAGAATATAGGAAAAAGGCCTTACTACCAGTTTCTTGCTTATAATCACAGAGGTAGTTTATATGCATGCACATGCACACACACACACACACGGTCACTGCATTTCTCTCCTAAGACAGAAGTTTTTCTGTTTCCTTTTTTTCATTTAATGATTTTTTGATTGGATCAAAATCATGGTGACACACTGCCCAGTAACTAGTTGATGAAAAGTTCTACCTACTGGAAATGGAATTAAATATACTTGCAAGGCTTTTCAGCATCTATGGAATTAATCCTACAGTTTTTCGCTTGTGACCCATTACTAGTAAGAGTTATATTATTTGATTTTCTTTTCTTTAAATGTTTATTTTTGAGAGAGAGACAGAGAGACAGAGAGAGAGAAAGTGAGAGAGAGAACAAGCGGGAGAGGGCAGAGAGAGAAGGAGACACAGAATCTGAAGCAGGCTCCAGGCTCTGAGCTGTCAGCACAGAGCCCGACGCAGGGCTCAAACTCACAAACGGTGAGACCTTGACCTGATCCGAAGTCGGACACCCAACCGACTGAGCCACCAGGCACCCCAACCCCTATTTGATTTTCTAAATAGTGAGTCATCACTAAATTTCCTGGAAGAAACTCCCCTGAGGTCATGGTGTGAGGTTCTTTCATTTTGTTACTGGACCCTATTCCCTAACACATGGGGGTTTTCTGACGTATTTTATAGCGATGTTACATTCCTAAGTGAGATTAGTATCTTCCTTGTGTTCCCTTTGTAATACTTCAATTTCACTAAGCTTCTACTATCGTGAAAATCATCTGGAAGCTTCCTTTTGCTCCGTGCCCCATGTTAGAATGCGTTGGGATGATCCACATTAAGGAGTGGACAGGACTTGTCCTTGAAACTATCTGGACTCAGTGTCTTTTTATGGTTGATCTTTTACTTTATGTTTTTAATGATATATTTCTACTTATATTATAAGTCTCAAATCTTATGTTTGGAGTCCACCAACATGATATGGAAACACTGGAATGTACATTTTCTTTCTTTTTATTTTAGAGAGACAGAGAAAGAGCATGTGAGTGGGCGAGACGGGCAGAGGGAGAGAAGAGAATCTTAAGCAGGCTCCAGACTTAGCGTGGAGCCTGAAATGGGGCTCAATCCCACAATCCTGGGATCATGACCTGAGTCAAAATCAAGAGTGGTACGCTCAGGGTGCCTGGGTGGCTCAGTTGGTCAGTTAAGCACCCAACTCTTGGTTCCGGCTCAGGTCATGATCTCACAGTTCGTGGGTTTGAGCCCCATGTTGAGTTTCTCACTGAGAGCATAGAGCCTGCATGGGATTCTCTCTCCCTCCCACCCCAAATAAATAAAAAAAAACTTAAAAAAAATATGTAGTGAAACAGAGTGGGTTCTCACATCAGCCCTTTTGCTGCAGTGTCTCTCCTTTCTCATCAGAATTATATTCCTCGACTCTTTGAATATTCAGAACTATTTGTGTCTTGTTGTGAGATGTGAATGCTGGGCTAGTTGAGAAAACAGAAAGTCTCTGACGACTGCGCAGGCAAGGTCTCTTTATCTCCTAGGACTGAACTCTTCTTCAGAGAGGGCCCGGTCTATGTGCAATTTTTCTCCCCTTCTGAGTATCTCTATGTGTTTTTGTGCATGTGCAAAGGACGCTTCTGGGATCAGCTAACAGTGGTGATTCCACGAGGCCCTGTCTTGGTGTGGATTGTTCTGCGTCCTCCTTTTCCCCTCCCCCCTCCCCCCCGGAATACGGTAAGGCCTTGGTCTTTGGAATCAAGTCTCATCTTATTTCATGAAACTCGTCTTGAGTTACGTCTGTCCTTCCCTCTGGTTTTGTTGTGCTGTTTAGGGACACCAATCACGCTCTTATCAGACCTTCCCACGTTCCCTATTATTCCCTCTTTAATCACCCTAAATTCTTTGCTCGGTTATTTCGTTGTCTTTTCTCAGCAATGCGCCTCACACCTTCTCTCGGAAATGTCTGTTTGCTTTTCACGAGTGTTGCTTCCAAAGTGGCGCTCGATGCAGTGAGGAGAGGGTCTCTCTTTCACCCGCCTCCTCATGCTGTCCCTATGTGACCCCCGCGCCCCCACAGCCTGGCTTATTCTTGCCACTCTGCCATCCAGGTCTCTGGATTCATGGTGACAGGTGGCTGTGGTTTTTTAATCTTGGGAGACAACTCCTCCTGACCTCCAATCTCCCAGACCCCCTTGCCCTTCGCTTGCCTGGCTGCTTACTTTTCCCTCATCTGCTTCAATTCCCTTTGTGATAACTGAGCGATTACAGACGTGGACACCATCTGTCCGTCTGGCACTTGGTGCCCCACTCGCCCTCCTCTGCCTGGGTCTCTCCTGGATTTTGCACAGAGAACCCCCTGCCCTGGGTACGTCGGGGAGGCTGCTGGTTCTGGTGCTGAGTCCGCTGGTCTCTCTGCAAGAGGCTGTGTAGAGCAGGGTCGAGCTCTACGAGCTGGGGTCCCTCCTGGCTCGAAGCCACTTGGGAGCGAGGCTGAGGTGCTCTGCCCTGCCTCTTGTGGGGACCCCAGGTTCCCAAGCCCCACATCCCATCTATTTGTTTCTTCTTCCCCCCCCTTTTTTTTGGTGGGAAAACTAGTTTTTACAGCATCAATCTTTCTTCCTAAATTAACAGCATCCATATGTTTTTTTTTTTTTTGCACTTAAAATATGCCGGTTCTTACAACTCCAAAAGACATTTTTAAAAAAGATTTTTGATATTTACTATGGTTTAAATTTTTTTTTTAAATGTAAGTTATAAAAATCCCTACTTCTCGCCTCTGATGGTCAATGTCCCAGAATTTTGGACCTCTAAATTTCCTTCTCGTGGGGATTTTCCTACCCTGCTCGTTTATACCCAAGGAAAGGTCAAGGAGGCCAAGTATGGCCTACATGAAGGGTGAGGGGGCGGCCGTGATGGTTCTGTGGCCTGAGATGGTGACCAAGTGATGGGCACAGATAGCAATCTAACACACGGTGGCAACGATGATGCTGAATCTGGAGTCAAGGGTGCTGAAGGTGCAGGGGTCAAATCCTAACATGCATCCTTAAGTTGGGCCACCTCTGAGGGAAGTCCCGTGACTGCCCAGGAGAAGGATGAAAGAAAAAGCAGACCTCTGCCAAGGTCACCAACAGGAAGCGGCCATCCCCTTCATCACAGGGCATGGAGGGCCCTGTGTTATCTTGGAAGCCCTAACTCGGTTTAATTATAAGCAGGGATTAACCTGCGGCAGGAGCCCTATCTCTCACGGCTAATGAGCAGGCAGCCGTAAACTATTCTTTATAAATCAATATGCAAGGAATTAAATATGATTGCCTGGTTGAGTTTGGCCCCATAGCTAATGAAGCCATAAAACATGTGATTGATTAGAGGAAAGTTTGCAGAAGGTTGATGAGTTTGTTTTTCTTTTGTAATCAGCTGTGGCGATCAGGGACCTGGGGAGAAGCACCAGCTGAGCCACTTGGTTCCCCGAAGACCTTGGCTTTGGAGCGCTTCACCTCCAATACCCAAAAACACAGAACTGGGCGTCTGCTACCTTGCGAGTGACCCACCGTCACGAGGGAAGTGAGCTTCCTTCTAATATTCGTACATCCTAAAATGTGTCCAGTTTTGGGAGGGATGATGGGGCGTGCGTGTGATGCATGGCCAGCACACTCGGGGAACTCTGTGAGACATTCAGGGCAAAGGACGCAACTGTATGGAAGAAGGGACAACGTCCACTTGCCTCGGGTGATGAGCGGAAAGCTGAGAATAAGCCGGCCAGTGTTGGCCTAGGAATTCATGATTACCAAATCCAAGGCCACTCCTGAACTATTTCCTGAATATTCACTTTGGACCAAGAATGAGGCCAAGAGCTCTCCTGTCATAATGGAAGTCACTGAGGCCATTGGCTCTCCTGTGAGCTCTAGGGTGAGCCCCAGCTCCTGGGTGAGGGAACCACAGCAAAGATGAATCAATGTCCTTGTGCCACCGAGCTCTCAAGTCGTGGAACTGATGGTCAAAATGCGTCAACAGGGGGCTGCCCTGGGAGCCCGTTTGAGGGTGTCGAGAGCAGCTGACTTGGTCGTGACGTTTCACAGTCCACCTGCTACAGGGTCCTCATCGGGGACAGGCAGGAGGTCAGATGAGCTGAGGTGGAGATTAGGACCAGCTGATGACGGAGAAGCTCAAATGGCAGCTTCTTCTCCCTGTGGCCATAGCGGGGGCCACTGTGATTTCCATCTTTCTGTTGTTGGTGCCAGGGAGGGAATAATCTAGGAAGGTGGAGACCGTGGAGATGAAACCAGTGTGTATGAGTAACAGAGGCGGGAATGCGGGGTGGGGGCAGGAGCCACCAAGTAAGTGTAGTAAGTGTGGGTGTTCACGTCCCTGGTGGAACACAGCAGAGTGCCCACATAAAGACAAAAATAAATGCGCAGATAGGAAAGGTCGAAGCATGGAGATAATTACATGAGAAAAGCCAGAAATGTACCAGAGTCTGTGTGTCGACTAATGGCGGGTTCGCTATGGAGAAGTGAAAGATTAGCAGGTGTCCACCCTAAAACCTGAAAGAAAGCAGGTCGAGAAAGCTCACGCCTTCAATGAGTTGGCCATCTGACCGTCCGTCTTCAGGCATGTGAAACAGAACTGTCGGAGACAGTAACTCCAGGCGGAGGTCACCGAGATTCTCTGATGCTGATGGGTGCTGGTGTGTCACAAAATGAATTTCAAACCTCCGGTGCACGTGACTGCCCTGGTTCCCGCACTCAGGAGACTCGTAATCTGGAGAGAAGACAAAGCCACCACATCAGCAGGAATGACAAGCAACTTCTTGCCAAGAAGACCGACAGCTTCCGGTTCCACCGTGCCTGGTCTCCTGGTACCTGGTCTGTATGCAGGGTGGGGGAGCACAGATTGTCACGGGCAGCTGGATGGGCTGATGACAGGGCACAGGAGCGGCAGGGTGTGGAGTCCACAGAATGGCAGCAAACCCGTCTCTCCCGCCAACAATTCTGACCCACTTCACAGGCTCCAGGGAGCATACAATCCTCCAAATCTTACATTCTGAGCCCTCTGTCCATCAGAGTATCAGGACTTTTCCGAGGAGGATAGGTGGCCGACACTCACACAGACTCCCAGGACTGCGTGGATGTGCACCTGATGGGCACGGGATCCCATCGTCCCGTGGGGGGCTGGGTGAGGCCATCACTCATCATAGTGGAGGCAGGTCATCCACACAGAGCCCCAGACACTGCCTCTCACTTTCTAATCGTCTTGAACCCTTTGCTCTGGCCACGCACAGGCCACCGAGTCTTGGCTCACCCAGATGCAATGTCCTGCCCTGTTTATTTTCATTTTTTTAAAATGTTTATTTATTTTTGAGACAGAGAGAGACAGAGCGTGAACAGGGGAGGGGCGGAGAGACAGGGAGACACAGAGTCTGAAGCAGGCTCCAGTCTCCAAGCTGTCAGCACAGAGCCTGACGCGGGGCTTGAACTCACAGACCGCGAGATCATGACCTGAGCTGAAGTCGGATGCTTAACCAACTGAGCCACCCAGGCGCCCCTGTCCTGCCCTGTTTAAAGGGTGGGGGTTTTGTCTGAACTTTTCTTTTCTTTTTTAATGTTTATTTATTTATTTTGAGAGAGAGAGAGTGTGCAAGTAGGGAGAGGCAGAGAGAGCGAGAGAGAGAGAGAGAGAGAGTCCCAAGCAGGCTCTGCATTGTTAGTGCAGAGCTCGACATGGAGCTCAAACCCATGAACCACGAGATCGTGACCTGAGCTGAAATCAAGAGTCAGACACTTAACTTACTGAGCCACCCGGGTGCCCCTTGTCTGCACTTTTCTATACCATATAACTACCTGGTCTTTAACTCATTAAGAGTCTCGTCACGCCCCCCAGCCACAGCACTGGGCAATCAGACCAGTGTTTCATCAACGTCTGGATCCTGTCTTTGCTCCTCATGTGGTTTGGGGTCCCTGCAGTGTGGAGTTTGGTGCCCAAAGTGGGGGAGCCCTGCTGCCTGGATGCCCGTGCCAGGATCTATGATGAGGCCCAATGGTGACGATGCTTTCTGGGTGCTGACCAGGTTCATGCTTCCCACCCATCTTTGGCAGTTCATGTTCTTGGAGTGGAGAGTGGCCATTTACACAAAGCAGCCTGGCGGTGACCCGGAAGACGCCCAAGCTCCCAGCTGCTTGGTAAACTTCCACTGTGTCGTGAAGCTATGCCTCTGGGATCTGGTGTTTCTTCTGAACTGGATTATGGTGTATGTACTGGTCAAGAAGGTCCTTTTCTCTGGCATAAGTGTGGGGATGTTCAAGTTTAAGGTTGTGTGACCAGGGAGCAAGGTATGTCCCTCCACAGTATAATAGATGGCACTCATCCCTTTGTCCCAGAGCGTGACCCTAGCGCCTCTGTATTTCCAGCCCTTGCACGGCAGCAGGGATTCTGGGATGGAGCGGATTTACCCAAAGTGGCCATAACCAGAAAGGATGGCCTTGCTGTGTCCAGCTAAGCACATCACACGGCTTGTGACACGGGGAACCTGGCAGTACAATTATTCCTTCTGAGTCTGCCTTCAGTTATAATAGAGCATTCTTCTTCAAGGAACTGATCCTCACGTGAACACATTGGGGGCCACGTCCCCTGGCTGGAGATTTCCTCCTTTGAAAGATGACAGGCTACCTTCTGGTTCAGGCACCCTTGATGGTCTCTGGTTTGCATGACTGTAGCTGGCATCTCACTGGTGTGCTTGGCTAAAGAACCCTGGTTTATAACCCACTGTACATGGCATGGTTGTTTTTGTTTTTGGGAATTGGGAGGAGTGTTGGCAGTTGAATCTGTCAGGGTTCAGTAAAGAGAACAGAAGAGGCCTGAGGTGTTTCAAGCAGGGTGTTTGAATCGGGATGTCAGATGCTTCTGAAGCCGTTGGAAGGGCTGGGCGTCTGAAGTTCAGGGGGAGACCCCACGGCTACCAGCAGCTCCAGGGGTGAAGCCGCCATCATCTGTGGCCTCTGCTACCTTTAGCACCTAGGCCGGAACTCACAGAAGTTTCCCTTGAATCTGCCTGGCTCTGCCTGAGGAAGATAACGGCGTCTCTGTCTGCTTTCCCATCTCACCTGACTATCCCTCAACAGCGGACTCTTGCAAGCCTGCTGGCAAGGAAGTCTGGGAGTTGTGGCTTCCAGGGTGGCCCTGGCCACGCGCACACAGAAGGGACTCGGGAGCTGGGTGGACCCGGGTGTCTCTGGAAAACACCGGCCACAGTAGGGAGCCCCTTCTCTTCCTGCATAAGTTGGCAAAGCATTGGTTCCAGGAAGTCCTTGCTAAGATGTCCCATGGTCCGTCTCAAGGTAAAGCTGTCCTCTGGCCATAGGGACACATAGAAGGTAAGGCCACAGATGCAAAATGTTCATCAGTTAATCATGCCTCCCACTTGAGACGAAGCATGTCCCCAGTGATCCTAAGGGAGAAGGGGGTACCTATGGTCACCATTGTCACCACCCACCTCCTGTGTGCCCGTCTGCTCAGTGTCATCTGGGTGCGTGTGTCGTTGATCCCGAAAGGTCACCGGTTGTGGACGACGCCCACACCGACCATGTTTACCGAGCTGTCCATTGCCCCCCCCCCCCGGCCCCCCATGTCATGATTAGGATGCTAACAGCCTACAGCTGCGGCTCTTTGCCCTCGGCTTACAGAGGCCACCTCCCAGGAAGCAGATTGTGAGGATGTGATGGCCGCCACCGCCATCACCCTCCGGCTGGTTGGTAAGGCGGACCCTGCTGCCAAGGACGTGGAGGGTCACCGGTCCCCAGCATGGGGGGCTTTCAGCCGGAAGACTCTCCACCTCTGGGAACAGGGATCCGGGCAGGTGGAAGGGGAGTCTACACTGGCTCGTGGAATGTCTCCGCCCAGGCTGAGCCTGATGGGGTGGGAGTAGGACCCTAGGACTCGGGTGGGAGATGGGCCAGATGCAGTTCCCCTCCACTCTCGGGACCCTCAAGTCATCACTCCCCTTTTAGGAAGATAGAGTGGGGACCTCACCCGAGTAGCTATTTTACGTGTGGGGTTACCAGATGTCCTAAAGAAAAGACGTTCAGTTAAACTTGACTTTCTGATACTCTGCATTACTTACTTAGTGTCAGTGAGTCCCATTTTGGGGTGGTCAGAGTCAGGGTTGGTGGGCTGGTTCCCCTTCCCCAGGCGGCTATCAGGACCATTCCAGAACCCCGTTTAAGGTAACAGATCCTTCTTAAGAAAATAAAAAGGTAAAACTTAGTTCATTGCGATAAGTAGTAGATGTTCGATTACTACTGAAGTCTTTATATGTGTAGGTAAGAATTACCAAAATGTGTATTACATAGACATATAATGTGTGTATATACATGTATATATGTAAGAATTACTATACATATATTTTGGTATTATATTACGTATTTATATCATATATCGTTTTTGGTAATCCTTACTTTTCCTCGTATGAGCTACCAGAGCTTCCTCCTTATTCATACTGCAGTTGGAGTTGTTATTTTATTTTCTTGTTGGTTGCAAGAGCACTTTATATGTTGAGGGCATTAACTCTCATGTATTGTTGTGAATTTTTGTTGCTTCTTTTCTGGATTATGTCTGTTAATGCATTCTGGTATACAAATCTTTTCTGGGAATTTAATCCTTTTTTATCTCCTAGAGATCTGGCTGTGGGATGACAGAAACCATCTTCTGTATTTTGTTCTATTATAAGTTTCATTATTTCGGTTCGCTTCTTCCTGTTAAGCCTTCCAAGCCTCTATGTTTATTTTGGTGTATGTTACAGCAGAGGGGTTGGCTTTGTTGGTGTGGAATTGGCTACACATCAGACTTTCTTGGCCACTTTGCACGTTGTTCACCTTCCCCCCTTGAAATGCCCCTTCTCTTCATATCTGTTTCTGGAAGTTTTCTTTCTTTCTATGGAAGGCCCCTCTGCCATACCGCTTTAATTGTTTTGAATAATAATACTGCCTCCTATTTGACTTGAGAATCTCTTTTCCTTTAATCTCCCTTCTTCCAGTATTCATTGGCTATTCTTAGCTACTTATTTCCACCCCCCCCCCCCCCCCCCCCCCCAGAAATCTGAGAATCTGTCAAGCTGTACAAATGCTCTAATGGGATTTGGGTGGGAAGTGCATCAAATGTGTGAGTGAACTTGGGGAGAAGGTACCAGAGCTGGGTCAGGGGGCTTCTCTGTGGTCTGTGGGATTTCTTCCATGCTTGGCTCTGCTACCCGGGGATCTCCGGGGCAGATGGCACTCCCTTCTTTCTACTTCTGGGACCACCAGGGGCCCCTGACATCGGGTGCCTCCGTCCTCGTGAGCCCTGGACCCCGAGGCTCCCGGGAACCAAGGGCAGGTGCTACCCTGTGGGCTCCTTCTCCTTGCAGCCTCTGCCCTTGTCCCTGGATGCGGGGCCGGGTGGGTGAGCGGTTGATCTGGGCTCATTTTCTTATCTTTCACGAAAGTGGTGGGAAGCTGGGGAGCGCTGTTACCAGTTCATCCAGGCGGCCCTCCTGCCAGGGAGCTGGTAACCCGTGGCAACTGAGGAGAAACCAGAGGGGAGAAGGCCTTCCGAGCCCCCATGTCAGCTGGCTGGCTGGCAGTAAGGTGGCCGGGACCTAGGCCCCGCCTGCTCCCTCTGAGAACATCCCTTCCTCCACTACAGGCCGGGCCTCGGCTGACACCGCGAGCTGGGGCCACGCGGAGTCAAAGCCGCTGCTGTAGAAACCCGGCTCTCAGCGCTGTGCGCTCACCTGCGAGATCCAGGCTGGCTGTGCTCCCGGCACTTGACTGCTCTCTTTTCGCAAACTGAGCGAACCGATTTCCCTCTGGCTTTGTAGCTCAGCTGACATCCAGAAAGTGTCCTCGCTCCAGCTGAATTGTCCCACCGGCAAATTAACACCCTGGCAACTTTTTACAGCAGGTGACAGCTGGCCGGGCTCACTCTCGCTGTGCGTTCTTGCCCAGCTGTGCCTTGGTTCCCCGCGCCCCGCCACCCGCCACCCGCCACCCCTGCAGCCTGGGACCGGCTGAGGGCTTGCGCCCAGCGATCTACTGTCCTGACCTCTGAGATCTCTGCTTCCCCAGAGAGCAGGCCAGCTGCCCTTTCTGCGCGAAGGCCTCATGGAGTCAGAAGGAATCTCTCCGTCTTCCCGGAAGATACTTATTAGCACGTCTTCAAAACCCAATTTTCATCTTTACCCTCACTTCTCCTTTTTCCCTGGGAGACTTTGAAACGCTAGAGCTTTGAAGAAGAAAGCTGCCTGTTTCTCGGGGAGAAAATTCCTTAGTCTGAGCCCACGTGCGTCTTCCCGGAGACAGTCTGACGCATTTTTGATCGCCGCGGTGATGCTACGTATCCAGCGCAGTGATCCTTGTGATTTTTATTGACTTTCCTCCTCGGTTTGAAGGAGGCGTCCGAGTGGGTGTGGGGGTGGAGGCGGGGTGCTTTTCCAGGACGGATGAACCTGACTTTGAGCCGGCTCCTGCATTGATAAGCTCACAGCTAGAAATTGGCATCCAGTCCCCCGCAGTCGCCAATCATTGCTATGCAAATTTGATAGAAAAGCACCACAGGTGTCCTCAGCAGCTGGAAATCAGTCTGCATTGAAATGGGAATAGATGCCATCACTGGGTATTAGAAAAGCCAGCATCCGGGCCTAGGAGCAGGGAAAAACCCCTTCTCTGTCAAAACTGTCAAATTACTCACCCGAGGGGAGGCGCCAGGCTCCCAGCTCCCCTCTTCCATTATCTGCAGGGGCAGGCGGCCAGTTGTTCTGGACGCGGCCCACCTGTCCGCTGCTCGCTGGGCAGACCCTGCCAGGAACAGGTGCCCGGGCTGGCTGAGGCCCCTTTCAGGGAAGGAGGGGTGCAAGAACGGCGTTCCGCCCCAAAGGCCCTGAAAGCTTCCGCTCACTGGCCTCTCCAGTCAACGCTGATAGAAAGGAGGCTTCCTCTGCTGGGCTCGCCCGATGAATAAACATGAGCCGAAGGATGATGTCATCCCATCAGCTGTGGCTTCTGCAACTTCTGACGAATGTGACTCTGGTTCTGACGGGAGAGTTTTTGCTTTGTTTTTGAATTTCACATCATTAATATTTCTCCCTTCTAAACTTAGTGTCACTGAGTGTCTGGATGTTCAAAGATTTGTCTGCAGATCAATTTCTGGCACGCAGAATGCCACCAGAGACTCTGGGGGCTGGGAGAGGCATCTGGACTCGCCCAGTCCTCTCCTGCAGTTCACAGGTGGGAAAACTGAGGCCCAAAGTGAGGATGAGGTCTGCCCAAGGTCGCTTGGTGACCCTACAGGCTAAGTTGCAGCTTTGCCGAACTACCCAAGTAAAAGGCAAGGAAGACTTTCTGATTAATGGCGTTTCCACGAATTCATTCATTCATTCACTCATGCACGCATTCATTCATGTACACCTTCCTTCCTTCATTCACTCATTCGCACGCATTCATTCATTCATTCATTCATGTACACCTGCATTCATTCATTCATTCATGTACACGTGCATTCATTCATTCACCCATTCATTCACTCATGCACGCATTCATTCATGTACACCTTCCTTCCTTCACTCATTCACACGCATTCATTCATTCATGTACATGTGCATTCATTCATTCACCCATTCATTCACTCATGCACGCATTCATTCATGTACACCTTCCTTCACTCATTCATGTACATGTGCATTCATTCATTCATCCATTCATTCACTCATGCACGCATTCATTCATGTACACCTTCCTTCCTTCACTCATTCACACTCATTCATTCATTCATTCATGTACACCTTCATTCATTTGCACGCATTCATTCATTCATTCACCCATTCATTGATTCATGCACGCATTCATTCATTCATGTACACCTTCCTTCATTCATTCGCACGCATTCATTCATTCATTCACCCATTCATTCACTCATGCACGCATTCATTCATGTACACCTTCTTTCATTCATTCATTTGCACGCATTCATTCATTCATTCAATCGGCAATCAGCCTGGGAGAGCTCTGCCGCCCTGTGTTGGATTATGGACCAAAATAAGCACTTAGCCATATTCTCTCCCCTCAGGGTTGCGGGGACTTCAGAGGGAGGGCAGGTGAAGGCCACGGAGCTGGAGACCCTTCGCTTGAAGAGGGAGTGTGAAAAGCAGGGTGGTCCCTGCACTGTGGGCACAGGTCTCACGTGGACGGGATGCAGTTGGGAGAAAAATGCCACTTGAGTGAGGGGGTCAGAGGGTGGGGGCTGGTCTGAGAAAGCTGAGGGCAGAGGTGACTTTGAGGTACAGCTCGGAGAGGCCGGGGCCCACAGGGGAGCAAGGGCAGCAGCGGCTGAGAGTGGAGCACATACCTTGAAAGCTAAAAATGCGGCTCATGCAAATAAAGTGAGCTCTAGTCCAAGGTGGGCTTACCTGGGTGAACGGGGAGCCAAGACTGAAACTCATTCAAAGGCCAGTCTGAGGAACAGAGGCTTAGCCGCTGAGTTCAGGAAAGGTGCACTGAAATCGGGTCGTTTGTGCCCCCGGGGGTAACGAAGGCTTAATCTGTGGGTTATGCTCTCGAGCAGCCAGAAGACATTTGCCAACCTGCTGGGCAGAAGCATACAGGCTGGCCAGTGGTTCCAGAGTCTGAGCCCTAATCGGTGGTAAAAAACAGGCCCGACAAAGTGCCTCCTTAAAGCTAATTCGCACCTGTGTGGCCCTAGGTTGGAGGTTATCCTGTGGCTCTGTATGTTTTCTCTAAACTGAGGCTGACTCCGGAGTCCGACTGCCGTGCTCTCGCCCCAGCCTTCCCGCTAACCCCGGGACCGTGGGTGCACGCTGTCGCCCTGTTCTGCAAGTCGGGTTCTTCACCGGAGGGGACGGGGAAGCTATCTGCATGCATCACAGATGCCCCCGAAGATTCAGCACGTGTACGTAGGAAGCGGTCCCTCAGGAAGCATCACGGATGCTAAGGACATCATTGGAATATGAACACAGGAAGGTCTGAGCACCTCAAAGGCTCTGAGTAGCCGCTGGGTCGGAGAGAAGCTGGAGGGAGGCACATTGCGGTGTGCATCAGCGGTAGTGGGGGTCTGGCCTGGGCGCGGCTGGATTCCAGCTCGGGGACCTGAACTTGTTTGGGGCGACGGATGCCTTGTGAGGTCTGTGAGCAGGTCCGCGTGGACTGGAATCAGCAGACATCAGGCAGACGCGATAAGGCCGTAATCCAAACAGTGTTGGGGGGCAGGCAGGCTAGACATCAGGAAGAAACTCCAAAGGGACATGTGAGGTTCGGGGGCCTCGCTGCGACCCAGCATGAGAGCATGTAGGGCTAGGGCAGCTGAGGGCCAGGGCTACCCTGGTGACCAGCAGGGACCCCTCGGGGATGCTGAGTCTCCCACCAGCACCGGCCCCCAGATGTGCCTCTGAGACGGTCCGATCCCACACTGTGGCCCGGCACGGGGACGCATGAGGACCCAGGTGCTTTCCGAGGGACGTGCATCCTTGAGCACGCCCTGACGTGGACCATTCCCAGTCTCCTGCCGGTGTGCCAGCACCCTGCTCCCTCACCCTTTTGCCAGCCGTGCTCTGCTTTAGGCAACTTTGAAGCTTTATGGGGTGAGTTTCATTTTAGACAAAGGAGAGGACATACCCGCCCCCCCCCCCCCCCAAAGGCCCACCCCTCCCCTAGAGACATTCTCTCCAGTAAGAGCAGGTTCTGTGCTGGGCTTAGGGTCTACTGCTGTGCGTGGGCTGTGGCTCTGCTCAGCTGGGAGTGACAGGTGCAGAGGCTTCTCCTGTCTCCACCCCCCTCCTGGGCAGGACCCAGCCTGGCACGGCTGATAAACCACTGAACTTAAATAACCTTCTACTGAACCCGGGAGCTTTCCTCGGCACCCACAATCCCCCGTCCCTCGGTTCCAAGCATTTGTGACCGCCCAGCGGACGGGGGCAGGGGACGACCGCTGCACCGCACCCCTCAGTTCTTAGACCCTGTGAGATCCTGGGCGTGCAGGGCAAGGCTGTACCTCCCCTGTTCCAGCCTCAGCTCACCCCGGAGAAGGCTTGTGGTCCCCCAAGGCCACCCGGTCACCAGCTCCCTATCCCTCCTCCCTGAAAGGTCCTTTAGCTGTGAGCAAGTGTTTGCTGATCCTTGAGCCTAGGCTTTTCTGCCAGACACTTCGTAAAGGGGCGAGGGCTTTGGGGTTTGATTATTTTGTTTGTTTCTCTGAAAAAACAAGGCGCTTCCCTCCTGGATTCCCACTCTCCACATGCTGATGGGCTGAGCAGCTTGAGGGCAGGGCCACATCAGCAGGGGGAGAGGGAGCTTTGCTGAGCAGGTGCCAGGCCCTCGGGGGCCAGGGTGGGCACCCTCTGCCGCCTGAGTCAGCCCTCCCGCGGGCTCTGGGAGGCAGGCACTCGGCTCTGCAGGGAGGGGCACGGATGGGCGTAGATAATGTGTCCAAGACCTTGTGGCTACTCCCAGCCAACTCTAGCCTGGTTCTCTGCCCCTTCGGGGTTTCCCGCGGTGTTGGCAGGGGAGAGGGAGGGGAATGCTGGGACAACCTGGTACCTGATGTGAACAAAACTGGGTTCTCGGGGGGATGAAACCGTGCGCAGAATGCTTCTCGGAGCGCTCGCAGGGTCCCGTCCAGCCCAACGTGCTGGCAGACAAGGCAGCAGGAGGAGCTGGGACAGGCTGGAAGCTGGCCCTGTGTGACCGTGACCTCCGAGGCTCACTGGGTCCCTCTGGCCCATTTTCTCTTCTGCAAAATCAGGCGACTGGGTGACGAGGCCTTCAGGGCTTCCGGCTCTAAAGCTCCGTAGGGTGGACCCGCCCAGGCATGGCGCCTGCAGCAGCCCGCAGGCAGGCCCGTGCAAAGCCCCGTGGTGGAGCTCGATGGGACCAACAGATGACAGTTTCTTCCAAGGGGCCGGGCGTGGGTGCCAAAAGGGGCTCCTGCAAGGGCCTCCAGGGGCCCGTCCCCAGAGTTCAGTGTGGGTCAGGCAGACTCGCTGCTAAGCTACAGCTCCTCGCTGGCAGGTGCTGTGTGTCATAGGCTGGAGGTACAGGGCGCTTCCAGCTCCCGGGCCAGAGGGTGGAGGCGGGGCTCAGGGTAGTGGTGGAGCCAGAGGGTGGAGGCGGGGCTCAGGGTAGAGGTGGAGCCAGAGGCTGGAGGCAGGGCCAGAGGGTGGAGGCGGGACTCAGGGTAGAGGTGGGGCCAGAGGGTGGAGGCGGGGCCAGAGGATGGAGGCGGGGCTCAGGGTAGAAGTGGGGCCAGAGGGTGGAGGCGGGGCCAGAGGGTGGAGGCGGGGCCAGAGGGTGGAGGCGGGGCCAGAGGCTAGAGGTGGGGCTCAGGGTAGAGGTGGAGCCAGAGGCTGGAGGCGGGGCCAGAGGGTGGAGGCGGGACTCAGGGTAGAGGTGGGGCCAGAGGGTGGAGGCGGGGCCAGAAGATGGAGGCGGGGCTCAGGGTAGAAGTGGGGCCAGAGGGTGGAGGCGGGACTCAGGGTAGAGGTGGGGCCAGAGGGTGGAGGCGGGGCCAGATGGTGGAGGCGGGGCCAGAGGCTAGAGGCGGGGCTCAGGGTGGAGGTGGTGCCACAGGGTGGAGGTGGTGCCACAGGGTGGAGTCGGGGCCAGAGGGTGGAGGCAGGGATCAGGGTGGAGGTGGTGCCACAAGGTGGAGGCAGGGCTCAGGGTGGAGGCGGGGCCAGAGGGTGGAGGCGAGTCCAGGGGGTGGAGGCGGGGCTCAGGGTAGAGGTGGGGGCAGAGGGTGGAGGCGAGGCCAGAGGGTGGAGGCGGGGCCAGAGGCTAGAGGCGGGGCTCAGGGTGGAGGTGGTGCCACAGGGTGGAGGCGGGGCTCAGGGTGGAGGCGGGGCCAGAGGGTGGAGGCGGGGCCAGAGGATGGAGGCGGGTTCAGGGTGGAGGCGGGGCCAGAGGATGGAGGCGGGGCTCAGGGTGGAGGTGGTGCCACAGGGTGGAGGTGGGGGCCAGAAGCTGGAGGCGGGGCTCAGGGTGGAGGCGGGGCCAGAGGGTGGAGGCGGGGCTCAGGGTCGAGGCGGTGCCACAAGGTGGAGGTGCGGAGAAGCTCCCTCTCCTACCTTTCTGGAGGGATGTGGGGGCCCGTGCCCTCTGTGGACACCCTTGAGATCTTGGATTTATTCACCTGTCTTTACCCAGACCTGCTGCTGCCAGCTGTGTGCTCCAGATTGGACCCCGAGGCTGCCCTGCTCCAGCACCAGGAGTTGGGGTAGAGGGCAGGACCAAGGGACCCGTGGGCAGGTGTCCCCTCTGAGATCAGGCAGATGCTTCTCTGCCCCCTCCCATGTTTCCTTGCGCCCCTCTTAGCAGAGGCTTCATGGTCACCCTGTCTGCTTATGAAAGGGATGCTCTTTCTCCTTCTCCAAACTCCAGGACTGTTCAAGGTATTCTGAGATATTCAGAACCTACCCGCCCAGGAACACAGATCCGAAGCCTAGCCTTGCCCTGAACTGGGAAGCCGGGGTCACTTCTCCTGAGGGTTCCACATCCCCCAGGGGAGGGTAAGTGCAAGTGGCCACCTGCGTCTCATCCTTGAGAGACACGAGCAGTCGACCAGGCACCTGCCTCCCAGGGGTGGCCTGTGCCGCTTGGGACCCCAGGACGCCTGGGTGTCAGCACCTGCACGGGAACCACTTCTCCACACCTCAGCCAGACGGCTTCCTTCCCAGTAAAGCTTAGATGGTCTTGGAGATGGGTCACAGGGACTCAACTATTTTGAGATAACCATTGCGTGGCTCTTCTGATTGTTTTTCTTCCTCCGTGATGAGGTTTTGAAAGTAAGAAAGAAAGGTGCCCTGAGGAACGAGATAAAGGGATTAAAACGAAGGCAGACACGACAGCCAGGCAATGTTTCCGAGATGCCCCTGACGACCTGCAGGAAAATCCTTCCTTGTAATTGTCACTAAAGGGTTTATACAATTTCCTGCCCAGATTGGCGGTGTTGTGACCAGCAGTGCATAATTCAAGTGCATTCCAAAGGGAAAGATAGTGACTCGGGTAGGCCTGGGAGAGAATCCCATTTGCACAGTCTGGTGGCATCCTTATCTGAGGGCTGGGAGACCCAGCCGGGGCCTCAGGACCAGGAGTAATTAAAATACCTTTAATTGGAAGATTCCATAATGTCTCTGCACGGTGGCACATAATTACTAGTCTGCTCCCCCAGCGTCCTATGGGGAGCCACAGAGAACGCTGGAGCTCTCCTCAGTTGGGAGAGGGTTTCCAAGATGGAGGGGACGGTGGCTATGTCTACACTCGCTGCCTAGGAGATGTTCCCGAACCTCGAGGCGGGAGTGGAGAGGAGAGGTGGTAGGAAGCTCAGACTGGGCAGTGGGGCCTCCGGCCGTGTTGGGAGATCCCGTTGAGACTACACTGCTGTTGTGAGAGATCCCCACGACCGAGTGGTTGATCACAGCTCCAGGGACCAACGTCCCCACTGGGCAGGCAGGGCTGCGCGCCTTCCGAGGCCTTGGCACGGGGACTTTGCTGCGTCTTCAAAGCCAGCAGCATGGCACCTGCCGGTGTATCTCAGAGCGTCTCACTTGTGC
This sequence comes from Panthera onca, assembly GCF_046562875.1. Lineage (NCBI taxonomy): Eukaryota > Metazoa > Chordata > Mammalia > Carnivora > Felidae > Panthera > Panthera onca. The sequence continues at coordinate 139,081,430 of NC_138345.1, forward strand.
TTCTGCTGTGACACCTTCTCTGACCTGAAGATCCTCTTTTAGGGGATGCTGATGATTACCATGGACCCGCCAGACGAGCCGGGATTGTCTCTGACTTCAGAACTTAACCACATCTGCAGAGTCCCTTTGGCCAGGTAAGGTCACACTCACACGTTTTGGGCATTGGGACGTGGACATCCTTGGTGGGGGGGGGGGGGAGGTCGTGATTCTGCCCACCCCAAGCCCCAGGGAAGAGCTGGCAATGAAGAAGTCACAGAATCGTGTTTAAAGGGAGACTCTGGGATGGAGGAGGAAGGAAATGTCACCTCCGGAGCTCAGCCGTGTTCCTTTTTAAAATTTGTGATAAAATGCACGTAACGTAAAATTGACGATACTGATCATTTTGAACCGGCTTAATTTAGTGCCATTAAGTACATTCGTTCACAACGTTGTGCGGCCATCAGCAACATTAATTTCAGAATATTTTCACTTCTCCAAAAAGGAACGCATGCCCATTAAGCCCCCCTCCCTCCTCTCCCCTCCCCCAGCCCCTGATGGCCGCCCCTCCACTCTCTGTGTCCACGGATTTGTCTGTTCTGGACGTTTCAAATATGTGGAATCATATGATATGTGGCCTTTTGTGTGTGGCCTTCTTTCACTCCGCATGGTGGTTTAATGTTCATCACGTTGTATGTGAGTCGGGCCTTCACTCCTTTTATGGCTAAGTACCATGCCGTTGTGTGGTTAGACCATGTGGTGTATATCCGTGCATCCGTCAATGGACACCTGGGCTGTTCCCACGTTTTGGCTTCTGTGAACATTCCAAACAAGTGTTTGTCTGAACATCTGTTTTCATTTCTCAGGTTTATCCCCAGGCTGGAATCACCGATCCTATGGTCACCCCACGGTTCACATATTAAGGAAACTTTGTTGTTCTCAGAACAGCCCTGCGAGGTGAGTGTGGTTGTCCCTGATGTTTGGGGGTGCCCCCACAAAGATGACACGTCCCCTGGAGAACAGCAGGTGGGGCACTTCTTCCCAAGGACCCAGGTGTTGAAGACAACAGATCCAAGGTGGGAACAGCAGGATGTGGAAGGAGCCCAGGCTGACGGGGGCGGGAGGGAGGCCCAGGAGTGGGCGTCCCTGCTCTGTCCCCCCACCCCCGAGCCCTGGGGACCCGAAGATTGTGGTGACAAGTCCGCCTTCCTTCCTAGGGACCATGGTGGTTCGGTGGCATCTGTGGAGAGCCCGGGCGGTACCCCAGGTGGCCTGGCTGGAGAACCACATTGGAGAGGATAGTGGGGTGGACCGTGCTGACCCCACATGGGGAGTGACAAGGACCATGACGAGGACAAGCGGAGTCAGAATGATAACAATGAGGACACTGCCATTCCTGTCTTGTGTGACAACAGGGACCCCGGACCTCATCACATGGAGTCAACACGAGGTGTCCTGTGTCCTGTGTCCTGGCAGACTGCTCGCCCCCACAGAGAAAGTGACTCACGGACCACTTGGGTCTTCGGCTTTTAAAATTATGATTCAATTTATCAAAATCCCACTTAAAAATAACTTTTTTATCCTTTCAGATTCAACTTTGATTAACGTTTGATCTTATTATAAACTTAGACGATTAAGTTCCCTGAAGTATTTTATATGGAATGAATGTATCGAATATATTTGATTTTCTTTCTTTTTTTCTTTCTTTTTTTTTTCTCCGCTGTGTTTCAGTTGTCTAGCTAGCAAACAAATCTCCCAAGCATTTAAATAACGCGTGTAAATCTATTAAGTTAAGCTAACAAATTCGGAGCATCTTTGATTCTCTGTCGCAATACACTTGAACTTGGTAAACATTCTGGCGTTCCTCCTAAGAGAATTATCTTTTTATTATTGGTAAACATTCTCGCGTTCCTCCTAAGAGAATTATCTTTTTATTATTGGAGACTAATAGTAAACAGTGCCATCTAAAGTGTCGTATACGCTCGTGTTGCCGACACAAAGATAACATGCCCACCCATGGCTCCCCCTGGCCCTCCCCACTGTCCCCCTCCCCAAGTCACTGCTACCGTTACTTTGTTTCTCCCGAAGTTTATATGCACTGCCTGTGCTGCTCGGAGTCTGGCATCATTCAGACACATGTGAGGGTGGCAACACTCATCCGCGTTGCTGGATGCACCCGCGGCTCCTTCCCTTCCCCGCCAGAGTCTCCGTGGGAACCTAGCATGCATAGTCACCTGTCCTATTGCTGAGGGACACTTGGTGGTTGCCAGTAATTGACTGTGACAACACTGCCCCCATGATGCCCGTGTCTTGGCACCCGTGTGTGCACGTATTTCTGTGGGGTGCACGCCTCAGTGGAGGATGGCAGGGTTGCGCCGTGGGCACACATCCATTTCCGGTCGCCAATGTCGAACACCTTCCTGGAGTTCTGGACCAATCTCTACTTTCAACAGCGCTGTCTGGGAATGTCTGCTGACCTACCTGGTTCAGGCGGTTTTTAAAATTTTACTTGATTACTTGGTGACTAATAAAATAGGCATCTCTTCATTTTTGTTGGCCATCTTGATGTACTATTTTGCGTAGTATCTGTTCAGGTCTTTTCCCCGCTTTTTATTACCTGTAATAGTCTTTTTTGTTCTTTTTTGAGCATGAGCGGGGGAGGGGGCGGAGAGAGGGAGGGAGAGAATCCCAAGCAGGCTCCACGCTGTCAGCACAGAGCCCGACGCGGGGCTCGAACTCACGAACCGTGAGATCGTGACCTGGGTCGAAGTCAGATGCTCAACCGACTGAGCCCCCCAGGCGCCCCTTGGCTGTCTTATTGTATTAAGAAATTGGTTAGACTCCTTTTTATGTGTTGGCCACACAGGTTGCAACACACTGCAAATACCTCCTCCTTGTCTGCGGCTTTATCACTGTTCTCTTTTGAAGTTACTTCTTGATTAAAGAGGCTCTTAGTTTGGTCCTTGAAAGTCTCTAATTTTGGTGAAGCCCCAGTTTGTCTATCTTTACAAGGGTTAGTATTTTTTGTGTCCTGTTTCTCACCCTGCTTCTCATTCATACCAGCTTATCCTCAATCACAGGGAGCTCTCAGGTCTGTCCCCAGCCGTTTCAGGTTGATGGCACAAAGTCACATTTTTATACATTGTGTGTCCAAAAGCATTAATAGATTTCTAGCTCATCACCCTGTTGAATCAGGTAGCAAACCAGGAGTCTCCCTTTCCCGAGACCTTGATTTCTCAGCCCGACTGTCAGGTTCTGCTGACACCCTCCCTTCTCCCGCAGGATTCTGGGAGCTCGGAGGCGGGGCCCTGCTCCGTGTAGCCGCCAACACCGTCATTTCCCCACTTTTGAGTGCATTGAGGGTTCCTGGTGGGCTGTCTTCCCTTGGGCACTTGGAGCGGCTCAGTCCGCGGCCGTCGGCCCCTCCCGTCCTCCCTTCTGCTGATCTCCGTCATCACGGGTGATGCCCCACTTTGTCTACGGTAACCGTGTCAGCTCTCTGCGGAGCGGCCTTCGCGTGCTGGAACTTTCCCAGCATTTGTAGTCAACTTCCTCGTGTCTGCGTCTTTAACACGCACCTTTGCTAAGTGGCAGACATGCGAGTGTCCTTCTACCACCGAGAGTGACAATCTTGCCCTTTATTTGGAGGACATGGCCCCGTTACATTCGGTATGGCGGCTGGCGTAGGATGTCATCAATGCTACCGCTTCCTTACTCCTTTGTCCCGGTTCTTGTTTCCCAGTGTCAGGCTGACGTCCTTTCCGAAACGTGGTCACAGCGTGTTTCATCCCGCCTTCCTTCTTGTGCTTCATTGGTTGCACTGTGGCCACTATGTCAGAGAAAGCATCTCAGGTTAGTACCTTCAGGACAGCGTGAGGACCTGACGTGGCCGGGTCTGGCCGACGACAGTGTGGACGACACCGGCTGGCAGTGTGCGTGTGCAGGTGTGTGGATGACTGTGGACCACAGCGTGGACGTTGGTGCGTGTGGGTGCGTGGAGGGTCCAGGGCAGCCTGGCCGTCTCCGTGCGGCTTCTCCTCTCCTGTCTGCAGCTGGCAGACGGGAATTTGCTCACCTGCTCTCCTGCCCGGCCCAGGCCCCCTGGCGTGGAGCTCTTCCCGGAGGGTGTCGTTCACTGCTCGCGCTCCCCCCAGGAGACAGGCTTCATTATCTCGTTGGAGCAAGGGGGGGCACCACTCAGACGAAACGCTGAAGCCGACAGCAGAGTGTACTTCCTGCCGAGTGAGGGTCGCCCTGACCAGAGTGCTCACGGCACGGGGAGATTGGCAGACTCTGGAAGAGGGTGGATTTGGGGACTGGGTGACCGTGGCCGTGGATGCCTGGTCAGCAGAACAAGGTCGCCACTGGTGGCCGTCACTCAGGTGTGTGTCCGCTGAGGGAAACTGTCCTCGGTTTGGGGACTGGCTTCAGCCTTTGGACATTTGGACATTACCTGCTGCAGCGACGAAAGAGCCAGCTGCCTTGTCTTCCTTGAATTTGGAGCGTGGGCTCTTGTTCCCGTTTTCGTCACACACTCGAGGATGCCAAGGCTCAGACAGGTGAGGACTTTCCTAAGGTTGCGTGCCGCCCGGGAGCGTGTAAGTCTTGGGCTCAGGTCTACCCGAAGGACGTGCCTCTACTTACACACCGTTATCAGTTGTGTTTTTGGTTCTCACGCCCCGCTCCTCGGTCCCCTCTCCATCAGCCCCTGTGGCTCCTCTGTCGTCTGATTCTGTTTGCCCTTCATCCCAGATCCTGAGTCCGATCCCCCAACCCCTCCCGCTCGATAGAGTCACTCTTTTCTAGCGTACTTTTACCTGTCCTCAAATATTTGTGCAGCTGGGAGCATCTAATGTTCGGGAGTTATGTGTTTATCTCAAACTCGCATCATTCCGTATCTTTTTTCTCTTGACACTATGCCTCAAAGATGTGCCCACATTTCTGCACGGACCTCTCACCTTTGATTCATGGCAGCCAGTATCTCCTGCCCATTCCCTTCCCCTGGCCACGGACACCCGGGGTGTCCCCCCGGGTCCCCCCGCGCCTGCCCCCAAGTGCTGCAACTTCCTCGTGCGTGAGCCTCTGTGGTTTCCCTGGGTTTTCACTCTGCCGTCGTCGGGGTGAAACGAGGGGACAGCTGTCATTGTCCAGGCTGGCGCGGCAGGCTGCGTTCCGGCCAGCGGTGCTCGGGGCTCACCGACACCTCCATACCCTTTGGAAGCTTTGCTAATCGGAGGGATGGGCGCAGGATGTCACATCATCATTGTGTTACCCGCGTCCTTACCAGCCGTAATGGCGTCACCATCTCTTTGCCATGCAGTATCACTGAGCCCCCCCTTCTACGAAGTGCCAGTCAGCACGCCACACTCGGTTTTAAAATGTTGTCTTTATCTTGCTGGTTTTCAACAATCCTATTCTATTTTTAACTTTTTGTTTTAATATTTATTTATTTTTGAGTGAAAGAGAGACAGAGAGGTGAGCTGGGGAGGAGCAGAGAGAGGGAGACACAGAATCCGAAGCAGGCTCCAGGCTCCGAGCTGTCAGCACGGAGCCCAACACGGGGCTCAAACCCACAAGCCATGAATGAGATCATGACCTGAGCTCAAGTCGGATGTTTACCCAACTGAGCCCCATCCAGGTGCCCCTCAATCTTATTCTAGATGTCAATTTCTTGTTGTTGTTTTTTTAAACATTTTTTTGGGGTTTATTTGTTTATTTTGAGAGAGAGAGAGAGAGAGAGAGCAGGGGAAGGGCAGAGAGAGAGAGGGAGAGAGAATCCCAAAGAGGCTCTGCTCTGCCAGTGTGGAGCCTGATGTGGGGCCTGAACTCGCAAACCGTGAGATCATGACCTGAGCTGAAACCAAGAGTCGGACCAGGAGCCCCTGTTGTGGTTTTTTTAAGAGGTAAACTTTTCCCCCAATCTGTCACGTATCTGTCCTTTCTTTTTTTTTTTTTCAACTTTTTTAAATGTTTATTTACTTTTGAGACAGAGAGAGACAGAGCATGAACGGGGGAGGGACAGAGAGAGGAGACACAGAATCCGAAGCAGGCTCCAGGCTCCGAGCTGTCAGCACAGAGCCCGACGCGGGGCTCGAACTCACGGACCGAGAGATCATGACCCGAGCTGAAGTCAGACGCTCAACCGATTGAGCCACCCAGGCACCTCTCCTATCTGTTCTTTCTAATGGTGTCATTCTACCCTGAACCCAAGTCTTTAAGATCGTTACACTGAAATCCATTTATTTTTGCCCTAGACTTCATACTTTTTGAGTATTGTGTAAGAGCCACATAGTCAATTCAAGATAAAGTTTTCTCCCACAATTTATTCTGTTAGCCTTAGCATTACACTTTTTTGCATTTAGGTTTTTTAACCAACCTAGACATCATTGTCCTCAGCATGTGAGGAAGAGTGCCAATTTTGTTTTACCCCCAAGGGGGGGCCAGTCACATTCAGTATCACCTGTCACGAAACTGAGCCCTTTCTCACTGACATGTGATGTCACCTGTCTTACACACATGGGTCCGTTGTTCAACTTTCAGACTTCTTCCGTGTATGTACTTAATATTTCTATACCAATGCCACATTAAAAAAAAAAAACTATCATCTTGTCAAATTGTTTCGCATCTTGCTAGTCGGGTACCTTTTCCTTCTCTCTCTTCCCAAAATTGATTTATTTTCTGCACAGACCTTTTTTGTTTCTGTATAAGTGTTAGAAGAAGATCGTTGACATTTACAAAAACCACAAGATTTTATCGGAAGCTCATGAAAAAATGGCTTTTGTGGAGAATTATAGTTGCCATTTCTCCAAATGTTGATCTATCCCATCATTTGAATTGGAATATTTTCCCTTTTTCTAATCTTCCTTTGTATCCTTTCAATTACTTTAAAACTTTCTTTATAAGGGTTTCATAAATTCTTTCTTAGATTGACTCTTGGAAACACAGTAGTTTTTCTAGCCATTGTGTTACATCGTTTGTTTTCCGGTTTGTTTCTGCTAGAGATTACCAGCCTGAAGACACACAGTGCACCTGTCAATTTCGTGGGACTGTTGTTCATTCCAATGTTTTGACTACTGTTTCTGATGAGTTTTCTATCTAGGTGGCCATATTGATGAAGTTTTGGGGTGATAGGGGGGGTCTGGAGCCGATGGCCAAGGAAAAATTCTTGAAGATGTCTTTGGTGCAAAAAGGTGATTTTATTAAAGCACAGGGACAGGACCTGTGGGCAGAAAGAGGTGCACTGGGGTCGTGATGGGTAACTGATTATCCACCCTCAGGTCGGGAGGCGGTCAGGAATAGAGTAAGTCTCTCTAAGAAACTTTGGAAGCAAGGTTTCCAGGACCTTGAGGGACTAGCTGTTGCTAGGGAAACACTGTTTATTACCGTTTAATTAAACCTCAGTCACGAGACCCTTCAGATGTGTATCAGGGGGGACATAAGTATGATTGCCAGCACATATCTTGGAGGTTGAGATAAAGGAAGTTGACTTACAGGGTCCTCGAGGTTGGGATAATGATAAGCTAAGATTCCCTTTCGCCCCAGCCAAGTGTGCCTGAGCCCAGCCCAGGCAGCTGAGCTCCTAGAGGGAGGTCACTTTGCCAGTTTCAAGGACTTGTCAGTGGGCTGCAGGCAGTAAGACAATTTTAATTTCTCATTTGCCTTAGTTTCCCACATCTCCGTGGCAAGCACTTAACCCCTGTCCTTGGTTTTTGGGCAGCCAGGAATGTCCGAGGAATATCACACAGATGCCACCTGGGGGGGGGGGGAGTGCCAGCCTGTGTTTTGCCCTCAGCCCACCCCACCCTCCCTCATCAATATCACCTGCAAATAAGAGCTTTCACTTTTCTTGATAGACCCTTCCACCCCTTGGAGATCTTTCTCGTAACCGTTCCTTCTGCCCCGGGATTGCCAGGAACAGGTGTGTTTCTCTTGCTCCTGTCTTCCAGGAAGCACGTTTCAAACTGGTCCACCGAATACGGTGTGTGCTGTAGAGAAAGTCTCTCTTTGTTTCCAGCTTTCTGAGATTTCATTGAAAAATATGTTGGGTATTTCAAGCACATTTTTCTTTCCGCTTCTTCTGACCTAGTCCATATGATGTGGGAACAAAGGCAGAGGGAAATGGCAGATAGAACTCAATTTCCTTCTAGGCTGCAGCCCCTTGGCAGATACTGGGCAGCAGAGTAACACGTTTCTGCGGGATTCCCTGCTGTCTCAGCCCTGATGCTTTGCTGGAGGGAAAAACCATCCTGGCTTGACAAGAGCTAGGCCTCCGGTGCCCTGGGAGTCTTTAGCAGGTGAAAATGTCCCTGGAAACTTCCCCCGGACTTTACCTCCCCCGACCCCACAGTATATAACCAGCCTCTCCTCATGGTCCCCGGACAGCTCTTTCTGCCCATGGGTCCTGTCCCTGGGCTTTAATCGCCCTTTTGCACCAAGGACGTCTTCAAGAATTCCTTCTTGGCCCTCAGCTCTGAACCCCACGAACCCCCTTCACCCCCAAAACCCTAATCAAATATATATATATATACATATATATATATATATATATATAGCTTGGAACCTTGAGGTGGTAAGTTACATTCATGGATTTTCTGATGCTAAAACTTGTTTTCATTCCTTTGATAAACTTCATTAAAAAATTTTTTTTAATGTTTATTTATTTTTGACACAGAGAGAGACAGAGCATGAGGGGGGGAAGGGCAGAGAGAGAGGGAGACACAGAATCGGAAGCAGGCTCCAGGCTCTAAGCTGTCAGCACAGAGCCCGACCCGGGGCTCAAACTCATCAACTGCGAGATCATGACTTGAGTTGAAGTTGGACGCTCAACTGACTGAGCCACCCAGGAGCCCCTAAACTTCATTTATAATATTATTTTTAACACAATGTTCAAGTCAATTAGCAAATATGTAAATGAGACTATTCATAAGTGAAATGAGCCTATACTTTGGTTTTTGAAGTGTTTTTTTTTTTTTTTTGCCAGCTTTGAAAACACACTAGACATTTAACATTAAAAGAACTGCTCTCTCTCTGTCTCTCGCTCTCTCTCTCTCGTTATCTGAAACAGCTTGCAGCGTGTGTAGACAGGAACTCTCTCTTCCTTGAACCTTTGCTGTCACTTTCCTGTGGGGTTTTTAGGCCTGATTCTGTTTCTGTTTTGTTTTGTTTCCTTCCCCCTTGGCGAGGTTTAATTACCCTTGCAAATTTTATATTTAAAATTTTCCACTTCTCGGGGCGCCTGGGTGGCTCAGTGGGTTTAGTGTCCAACTTTGGCTCGGGTCATGGTCCCGCCGTTCATGGGTTCAAGCCTCTTGTCGGGCTCTGTGCTGACAGCTCGGAGCCTGTAGCCTGGTTCGGATTCTGTGTCTCCCTCTCCCTCCGTCCCTCCCCTGCTCTCACTCTGTCTCTCTCTCTCAAAAATAAGTAAACATTAAAAAGATTTTTTTTAATTTTCCACTTCCTGCTCCAATTGGGAATATTCTGCTTTTCCAGAAATGTATCCATTTTGCCTCTATTTTGAAACGTGTGCCTTTATTCTAACAAATAGAATTTGTTCTTTGGGTTCTGTGTTTTGTAACATTACATCTTCCCCTCACTTTACTGATCAGATTTGCCTGCGGTTTGTCTATCTTCCTAATCTTTTAAAAAGACGGCTTTTGGCTTCGTTAACTTTATTTCACTGATTTCTGTACTCATCTGTGTATTTCCTTTCTTCTTATTTTTTTGAGTTAACTCTCTCTCTCCTTTTGTTTTCTTTTTGCATTCAATGCGTAGCTCACTTCATTCTTTGTAACTTTTCTGGAATCTATTTAAACCTATCAGCTGTCAACTGCTGTGTGGCCCCTTGCTTTGTATTTCTCTTACGCTTAGTCTCTATCCCAAATCTTTGTAGCAGAATGATGTTTTTGTTTTGGGACATATGGCATTTTATTTATTTTTAATCATCTTTTGTAATAGATTTCTAATCTGGTTGCATTATGCCCAGAGAATACATTATGCCTGGAGGTATTGTCTTTGCTGCATTGTGGCTTCAGATGTGGTTCCGCCTCTGGGGCTGTGAAAGCCCCTCCACACACATGCACACACACACACACACACACACACACACACGCATGCACACACACACAGGACATACACACACAGGACACACACACAGCTACACACAGAAACGCATGGAAGACACACACACACACACACACACACACACACACACAGGACACTCTCACGCACAGACACACACACATTTTTGCTTTTTATTAGTCTTGTCATTCAAACTCTATATCTAGTCATGCTTTTTTGTTTTTTACTTTTTACCTTTTTCTTTTTTTGTCCCTCTGATCTACCACTTTCTAAGAGGGCTTTGGTAAGATCTTGGACCATAAATTTTGTTGTCTCTATTTTCCCTCGTAATTCTGTCAGTTGTTACTTTATAGATTGTGATGTGATATTTTAAAGGGTGTATATATTCACAACCACTGTATCTTCTTGATCTATTATTCTGTTTTGTCAGAATCTCACATCGCTCTTTGTCATTATGATGCTTTTCACCTTAAAATCTATTTAGTCTAATAATGGAAAGTGTTACCTTGTGTTTTTACAAAATTTCTCATTGCAGCAACCTTCGTAGACTCCCGGTGCCAACAACCTTTTCATGAATCCATTCATCAGCTCAAGCAGGTCATTCTATCCATTTCTAATTCTCATTATCAATCGATAAATCTGAGCATCAGCTGTGATGGCGAATGACAACACACGTCAACTTATAACGTTGTACAACTGAAACTTACATAATGTCATTTTCCAATTTTACTGCAACTAAAACAAACAAAAAAAAATCAGCATCCTGGATTCGCTCTTGGAAGGGACCGTGTTTCCTTCAGGAAAAGAGCCCCTGTCTTTCTCGCCAGGGACCAGGTGACAGGACCCTTTTGTGGCCTTCCCGCCTTCTCTCCTCCCCTGTTCTTTCTCTCCCACTTCTTACTTGACTTTGCCTTTCCCCCGGAATTACACAACAGATCCACAGTCAAGGGCACAGAGCATATGCACAGGGTGATGAGTAGGTAGGGAGGGGCTTCCCTAACTCCCACCTACAGCTCTCCCCCCGCCCCCCCCACCCCCCCCCCCGGGCTCTGCGCACTGTTAAGGCCCCACCATGGCGCTGACTCTGATATCGCCAGACTTTATGAAAGGATCCATCACTATGTGCTCAGTTTTATCTATTTATTATTATTTTTTAATTTAAGTCTATTTATTTATTTACAGAGAGACAGAGACACCGTGAGCAGGGGAGGGGCAGAGTCAGAGAGGGAGACAGAATCCCAAGCAAGCTCAGCACTCTCAGCACAGAGCCCGTCGCCGAGCCGGACGCGGGGCTCGAAATCACCGTATGGTGAGACCATGGCCTCAGCCGAAACCGAGAGTCGGACGCTTACCCAACTGAGCCACGCAGGCGCCCGCCTCTGCAGTTTTAAACCTACTTCTCAATCTAGGGGGCAAGTGCTGGCAAGGTTTTATCTTGCATTTTCCCGATTACTAATGAGAGCATTTTTGAGGTGGGTGTGAGCCATTTTGGTGCTCTTTGCTGAGGTTTCTGGTCCTGTCTTTTGCCCCCTTCCTTTTGGGGTGTCTTTCACACTGATTGGTATGGGGTTTTATTTTTAAAATAATACACATTGCATATAAATTCTTATTTTTTTTTTATTATTATTATTTTTTTTGGCTACAGGTGCTGCAAAATCTGTTCCTGTCTTGAGTCTTGTTTCCCCCCTTACAGTGGTGACAGGAGCTCCTAATTCCAGTGTGGCCAAAGTCATCAGTGTGTACATACCTGGGAAAATCGTGTCTTGTCCTAGCACTAAATCATAGATTAGCTTGACATGACAGGTGGGACGTAATTTTCCCTTTCATATTTAAAAATTATTACACTACTGCCCGGCTTGAGGTATTGACAGGTGTGGTACCAACTTAACTCATTCATATTGACAGGAATAATTTAAAAGATTTTTTTCTTCTGGGGCGCCTGGGTGGTTCAGTCCGTTAAGCGTCTGACTTCGGCTCAGGTCAGGATCTCGCGGTTTGTTGAGTTCAAGCCCCGCGTCGGGCTTTATGCTGACAGCTCGGAGCCTGGAACCTGCTTCGGATTCTGTGTCTCCCTCCCCCTTCGCCCCTCCCCTGCTCATGCTCTGTCTGTCTGTCTGTCTCTCTCTCTCAAAAATAAATCAACATAGGGGCGCCTCGGTGGCTCAGTCGGTTAAGCGTCCGACTTTGGCTCAGGTCACGATCTCGCGGTCCGTGAGTTCGAGCCCCGCGTCGAGCTCTGGGCTGATGGCTCAGAGCCTGGAGCCTGCTTCCGATTCTGTGTCTCCCTCTCTCTCTGCCCCTCCCCCGTTCATGCTCTGTCTCTCTCTGTCTCAAAAATAAATAAACGTTAAAAAAAAATTAAAAAAAAAAATAAATCAACATAAAAAATTAAAAATAAGGGCGCCTGGGTGGTTCGGTCTGTTAAGTGTCTGACTTCGGCTCAGGTCATGACCTCGCAGTTTGTGGGTTTGAGCCCCACGTCGGGCTCTGTGCGATAGCTCAGAGCCTGGAGCTGCTTCGGATTCTGTGTCCCCACCCTCTGCCCCTCCCCTGCTCATGCTCTCTCTCTCTCAAAAAAGTAAACGTTAAAAAAAAATTGAAAAAATCGTATTTTTATTTCTGAGAGCCATTAGATTTTTTTGCTTTATCTTCTGTGTTTTAAAATCAACTTTAATTTTGTCTGTTTTTGGTTTCATCCCTATTTGGAAGTTTTGTTCACTTCGGGTTCTTGGAATTCACTGTCTACATGTTTTTCTGTTTCTTGTTAACTTTTGCTTGTGAATCTTAAAGACTTTCCCCCGCTCCACGCATCCTCCGGGTCTCTCTGGTGTCCTACCGTGCCTTCGCCCTCTGCCTCCCACGTCTGTCCTGTGTTTGCTCCTGGGCCGACTGCCCCGGATCCAGTTTGCTCCCTCTGTGTCCTCGGTAGTCCCTCCTCCCTGCGGCTTTGCCCCGAAGACTGGGGAGGGGGCAGAGGGCATCCTGTCCGCACTTTCTGAGTCTCAGAAATGACGTCACTGGGGTTTGCACCACCGGGAAAAGCCCGGCTGTTCCAGTTCAACAAACAGTTTTAGCCTCTGCACTCCGGGCCGGGCATGGGGGTAGACGAGGGACAGGACACTGGCCCTGCCTTTGTGGGAGGCCACCGGTTTGCAAATGCCTGTCGTTCATTCACTCCTCTGAGGCACTGAGATAGCCAGCGGGCAAGACCCCAGCTTCTAGTTCAGCATCATCCAGGCTCAGGCACGCACACACGCACACACAGACACACGCACACACACACAGAGACATGTGCACACATCACACATGCATGCACACACTCAGGCGCTCACACGTGCACACCCAAACGCGTGTTCAGCCTCACTCTTGCATGAAGCAGTGCAAGGCTCCCCATGTCCGGATGCTGCAGTCCCTAACCTGGCAAATAAAGTCCTTCCCCCTTTGCCCTCTGATGACCTGTTGAAGCCCAGCCTCCTGCCGCCCTCTCTCCCTGCGCTCCAAGAACACCAAGCCACATACAAGTCCCCGAACCCCATGTTCTTCTAGAAGCCTGTGTCTCCTCCGAGTTCCGCACAGCTGCGAAGTCCTTTGACTCCCCACCCTGCACCCCTGCGGAAAGCTGCCATTAGGTCCTAGATCCTAACTGATGTCTACTCCGGCTTGTTGGGCGGGGCCTCTCCTGAGAAACAGACCCTCTGGTGCTGGGCCTGTGGCAGCGTCCTGCTGGTCTGGCCAGGGGTGGGGGCCTGGGGGGAGCACTTGGCCCTCTGATCCCACACCTGGTTCGGTGTTCCTCCGTTGGGGGACGGACGGTGGGTCCGGCTGTCTGGGACACCACCGTCAGATCACTGATTCTCAGGATTCAAAAGCACACACAACACACATGCACACAAACTTCCCCCAACCCAACGTGAGACACAAAAGGGAACTCCTTTCCTGACCTCCTGCCCAGTGGGGGTGAAGCACGCCGTCCACTGGAGGCCTCCTTACAGCCCCCTCCACCCCAGGGACAGAAATCCCAGCGCCCCGGCCCTGGGTCCCTGCCGGGCTGTGCAGGACCAGGGGCAGGGGACAGGATATGCAGCGGAGGACGGGTCCTTGGCTCCACACAGGCTCTTCCCCGTGTGCCTACCACCTCCGTGAAGACCGCAGAGCAGCCCAGATTCAGCGTCCCTCCTCCCGGTGCATCCTCCACACAAGGACTAGGACCATCTAAAGGCAGGTGGGATGGGGTCCACCGTGCTGACGGCCCTGCCCAGCCTGGCTCCTGCCCACCTCATCCCCCTTCTGCCCCCTTCTGCCTCACTCTCTCCCTGCCCAGCTCCTGCCTACCTCATCCTACCCACCCCCCCACCTCCCCCAGCTCATGCTCTCCCTGGAGCCCCACCTCCCACCAGATGCCACCATTTGTGCCTTTCCCATCGTCTGCGGCGCAGAAACAGTCTTTTTCCATTCATGAAAATTGAAAAATTACGGCAAAGAGAAATTACTTAAAAAAATGGAATCAAAAGGCATACAGAACAGACTCCACGCTTTTGTTATTAATTTTGACAGACATGAAATTACTCTGTCAGTTTGCTACAAACATTTCTAGATGCTCGCTCCCAATCCTTGTTTTGTTCTCCCTGTGGGCTGCTGCTGCCAGTCTGGGACCCGGCTGGTCTGGGGCCACCCCCAGGGAAGCACCGCTGGACAGTCTGTTGAACACCCCGTGCTGTCTCTCCAGCCCGGGTTTAAGTCTATTTATTTTGAGAGAGAGACAGAGAGACAGAGAGAGAGAGAGAGAGAGAATGAGTGGGGGAGGGACAGAGAGAGAGGGAGACACAGAGTCCAAAGCAGGCTCCAGGCTCCGAGCCGTCAGCACAGAGCCTGACGTGGGGCTCGAACTCACAGACCTCGAGATCATGACCAGAGCCGAAGTCGGATGCTCAACCAACTGAGCCACCCAGGCACCCAAGGGAATCTTTTCCCTTGTGACCTGGCCACGGAAGGCCCCGCTGTGGCCCGGAGAGCCTGAAAGGTGACTTAGGAAGACACGTGGCACCAAGCGCCTACACTCCAGGAACTGATGTTGTGCTTTTGGTGTCTATTTGTTGACTCTGATGAACATTAATGTGATGGCCCTTAGCATATGGCGCATGTGACATTAAAACAGTTATTATGACTGTGATCCATATGCTGAAAAAGTTACATGGAAGCAGAGAAGATATGGAACAGACACGAATTAAACTTCTGGAGACACTGGAGAGTGCACTGGAAGGCGGGAAGGGCAGAGTAGTCTCCGCGGCAGGCGATATTACCTAGAAGGTGTTTCCACAGAAACGCTCCAGGTGGAAACATCCAGAGGCAAGAGAGAACTCTGTGACTGGGCTGCACCCATTTCTCACGGAGATATGGCACTTTCCTTGCCCGTCCAGCAGGTGATGGGCGTTGGGCTGTCCCCAAAGCCACAGCCAAACCTTGAGGTGGAGGCTGTGGGTAGGCTTATGCTTTCATTTTGCCTGGGTCAACATTGAGATGTGGGATGCTGGCAGGCGTATGCTTTGTTGTTTGAGAGATTGCCACTTTTTGTAGACTGACGGTACCTTTTACAGTCCTGTCAGTTATGGGTGACGGCCCGGGGTCTCCCTCCTCTCCAGTCCCTGGCAGCGTCTCTCGTACGGATTGTGGCCATGCCCGCCCACCCCTGTGAAGGGCTCCCACACTCTCCAGTCATCAATTGGCGTTTTTAATACCTAATAACGATGCACATCTTTTCACGTGCATTAAACTATGTGCCTATCTTCATGGGTGAAGAGTCTATTCCGATTTTGGCCCATTAAAAAAAAAACGGGTTGTTTGTCTTCTTTCTTTTTTGGGTTGTGAAGGTTCTTTACAAATTCCAGATATAAGCTCTTCAGCAGGTATGTAATTTGCATATATTTCCCCGACTCTGGTTTGTCTTTTGATTTGCTTAATGGTCTCTTTCAAAGAGTACAAGTTTTTAGTTTTGATAGGACCCGATTTATCAAATCTGCTTTCCTGGATCATGCCTTTGGTGTCATATTTAAGAAATGTTGCCTCATCAGAGATCACAAAGATCGTCTTCTGTTTTCTTCCTGAAGTTTTAAAGTTATAATGATCACGATCAAGTCTGTGACACATTTGGAGTTAATTCTGCATGTGGAGTGACATGAAGGCCTAGGTTTTCTCCCCCCACTTTCCCTCCTCTTTCTTCCTCCTCCCCACTCTTCCTCCTCCTCCCCGCCCCCTCCTCCTCCTCTCGCCTCCTCCCCTCTTGTCCTCCCTCCTCCTCCTCTTCTGCGTATATCTCATCGTTTCAGCACTATTTCTTGAAAAAAATCTGTCCTTTCCTGATTTAAATGTTTTGGCTATTTTGAGAATCAATTGGACATAAATGTTCAGATTCGTTTCTGGACTCTCAATTCTGTTCCAGTTGTCTACGTCTGCCCTAATGCCAATACCACATGCTCTTGATTTCTGTGGGTTTTTGAATAAAGTTTGAAACTGGGATGTAGAAGTCCTTCAGCTTTCTTCTTTTACAAGGTCACTTTGCTGTCCCAGGGCAGGTACATTTGTGTCTACGGTTTGGGATCCGCATCGCATAATACAGAGAAAAGCCTGAGATTGTTTTATTTGGAATGGCATTGGGTCTGTGAGCCAGTCTGAGGGAGAATCACCATCTTAACATTACTGAGCCTTCCAGTCTATGAACATGGAATATCTTTGCGCTTAGTTAGATCTTTAATCTCTCTCAGCAGCTTTATAGCTTTTTGGTGTACACGTTTAGCACCTTTTGCTCAATTCGCTCTTAAGTATTTTATTCTTTTTGATGCTTTCAGTGTGATTGTTTTCTTAATCTCATTTTCAGCTGGGTCACTACTAAGATGGAGAAATAAAATTAATTTTTATGTGTGGAAATTGTACCTTGTGACCTTTCTGAATGCATTTATTTTTTCTTTGAGGTTCGGACAACTCCTTAATATTTATCACAAATAGAGTCATGTCGTTTATGAATTATATATGTGAAGCAGAAAGTGGCAAAACTAAAGGGAGAAATAGAGCCACAATCATATGTAGAAATTTTAACATGCATATTTCCATATGATTGAACAAATAGACACAAAACCAATAAGGATATGGAAGATTAAAAAAATCAGTAAGCGTGATTTGACATTTATAAAAATACTATATTCAATTATATGCTGAATATTGTAGGATACATATTCCTTTCTTCTGGAAAAGTTCACCACAACAGAATGACCACATGCTATGACATAATATAAGTCTCAGTAAATTGTGTAGGATTGAAATAATAAAGAATACATTCTAGGTGCACCTGGGTAGCTCAGTCGGTTAGGTGTTCGACTTCGGCTCAGGTCATGATCTCACGGTTCGTGAGATCGAGCCCCGCATCAGGCTCTGTGCTGACAGCTCAGAGTCTGGAGCCTGCTTCGGATTCTGTGTCTCCCTCTCTCTCTGCCCCTCCCCCGCTCATGCTGTGTCTCTCTCTGTCTTTCTCAAAAATAAACATTAAAAAAAATTAAAAGAAAAAAGAATACTTTCTCTGGTCATAATATAATTAAATAAAGGGAGAAGAAAATACTTTATAAAACATTTTATGATGCTGACATAACCATGGTACCAAAACCTGATTAAGACATTACAATTAAATTAGCAATTCATAACAGTAAAATACCCAAATACTTGGCAATTAAGGTACACACTTAAAAAATAACCCACAAGTCAAAGAACAAATCACAATGAAAATTAGAAAATATTTTTCAATGAATGAAAATGAAAATACCACATAACAAAATTTATGAGCCGAGGTTGAAACCATGCTTAGAAAGAAATTTATAAATTTAAACGCATAATTAGAGGGGAAGAAAATTTTGAAGTTAATGATCTACCTTAAAAAGCTACAAAAACAAGAGAAAATTAATCCCAAAGAAAGAGGTATAATAAAAACGAGATAAGAGAACAGAATTAAATGAGATAGAAATCCTGCAATTAAGAAATTAACAAAGTGAAAAGAAAAAGTTCTTTGCAAAAGTTAACAAAGTTGGTAAAACCTCAGCAACAAGACAGATAGTAAAGGACACACAGGAACACACGCACGCATCGGGGTAGGAGCAGGGAGGCGCTGTGAAGGATTAATATCGAATGAGAGCAAGGACATCGCTCAAGGGTCTACAGACGTTCAGTGCGCGATGAGAGAATGTCATGAACGCTCTTAGGCTGTATTCACAACTTAGATACAATGGACAAATCTCTTGGGGAAACACAACTTACTAAACAAAGAAGAAATAGAAAATCTGAACAGCCCTACATCTTTAGTAACACCGAATTCATAACTAAATCCTTTTTACAGTGAAAACTCTAGACCAGGGTAGTCTGAGTGATGATTTTAACATTAGAGTAAGAGGTATCCGCCATCCCCCACCAGTTCAAAAAAAGAGGAAGAGAGAATATGTTTCAAGTCATCACGTAACCCTGATACAAACACCTAACGAAGATATTACAAAAAAATTAAATTATGGACAAATATACCTCCTCAACATAGACTCAGAAATCCTAAATGTGACACTCGCTGATAGAATGCAGTAATACGTAAAAGTAGGATATGCCATGACTAAATGGAATTTAACCTAAGAATGTGATGTTTGTTTAATATTCAGAAAGCAATCAGTGTGATTCAGCACACTAACAGGTAAAGGGCATTTATGAAAGACAGAGCCGACATCATTCAATGGTGAAACGCTGAATGCTTTTACTCAACGTCAGGAATGAGGCGAAAGTGTCTGCTTTTATCACTCCTAACACTATACTGGAAGTCCTAGCTAGAGTCAGGACACAAGAAAATATAAATGGGTAAATATTTGAAAGAAAGGAATAAAGCCATCTATGCCCACAAACAGCATTATTATCTACATGGAAAGTTCTTAAGCAATCTAAAAAACACAAAAATGAAAATAAAAACTAACAGATTATTAAAAACACTTAGCATGGTCACAAGAAACACATTGACACAAAATCCTTTTTTCCCCCCTATATAATAGCAGTAATCAGTTGGGAATGATTTTGAAAAATACTTTAATGTATGAAAGCAAATGTAATACTTGAGGTTAACTTTAACAAAAACAAACGTCACCTTTTCATGTGAAAAATACAAGTATGGCTTATAAGTTAAGGAAGAGCTACATAAATGCAAAGATACACCCATAGATTGGGGGAATCAAAATTATTGATATGACACTTCTTTCTAAACTGATCTATAGATTAAATGCAATTACATTCAAACTCCAGTGTCTCTCTCTCTCTCTCTCTTTTGCAAATAGTAATAAATGACTCTAAAATTTATGCAATTTAGCATGTAAAGGAGCTAGAATAATGTGTTTTTAAGAAACCAAGTTGAAACATTAATAACTGATATCAATACTTACTATAAACTACAATAAATAGGACAGTGGTTGGGTGTTGTTGGCATATATTTAGGTACATAGTCCAGTGGAAAATAATAGAAAGTCCAGGCAGATTCTCACGTATAAAGTCAATTGCTTTTTGACAAAGATGTCAAGGCAATTCAATGGAGAAAGAAATGCCTTTTTTAAACAAATAGTATTCTAACAATTGGATATCCATATAGGGAAAAAAATAAATAAAACACAACTCCTATTTCACACTCTTTCCCCAAATCAAGTGAGATTATAGTCCTACATATAAAATCTATAACTATTATAAAGGTTTAGAAAGCAAAAAACAAAGAATCTAATTGTGATATTAGAGTAGGCAAGGTTTCTTAGCAAGATACAAAAAGCCATAACCATAAAAGAAAATGAATTGGTAACTTGAGCTTCATCAAAATTGAAAGCTTTATCTCATCAAAAGATACTGTTAAGAGGGGGCATCTGGGTATCTCATTGGGTTAAATGTCCAACTTCGGCTCAGATCATGATCTGACCATTTTTGAGTTTGAGCCCTCTGTTGGGCTCTGTGTTGACAGCTCAGAGCCTGGACCCTGCTTCGGATTCTGTGTCTCCCTCTCTCTCTGCCCCTTTCCCACCAATGCTCTGTCTCTCTCTCTCTCTCAAAAATAAATAAACATTAAGAAAAAGGATTCTGTTAAGAAAATGGAAAGGTAAGTCACAGATTGGGGAGAAAATATCGGCAGTACAATATGACAATACAGTACAAACTGTTGTCCCAAAAGTCCCAAAATGGCTTATTTTACAGAATATACAAAGATACCCTTTAAATCAGTTACAAAAAATCAAGAAAAAGTAGTACAAAATGATGAATGACTTATAGATATTTCACAAAAGAAGATATACTAATATGTGTGAACAAGGACATGAAAAGGGGTTAAAGCAATAATTAAGAAAATATACATTAAAAATCACCATGAAATACCACCTCACATTTAATAGGATGCCATATTAAAGATGGACGCCATCAAATGTTGGCAAGGATGTTGATTTATGAGGATGCCCGTATGTTGCTGGTGGAAGTGAAGAATGAAACCATCATTTTGGAGAGCTATTGTAAATTTCTTGTAAATTTTAATGTATACCTACCCTATGATTTGGCAATTTCTGCTCCAAGAGGGATAGAAACTTTCTTCAGAAAACTTGCAAATGAGGGCTACCCTAGCTTTATTCATAGTAGCCCAAAAATGCAAACAACCCGAAGTAGTCACCATCCAGAGAATGAACATACAGTTTGAGGAATATTAACACAATCGTGTACTACTTAGACACAAAAATCATAAACCATTGCTATATGGAACCACACGGGTGAATCTCAAAAACATTATGGTGAGTGGAAGAAGCCAGGACGCAAAGAGCACATACCCTGTGATTACATTCATACAAAATTCAAGAATGGGCAAAGCTAATCAATGATGATGAAAATTACAATAAGGATTGCCCCCGATGAGGAGTGAGGAGAGGGGTGCACAAAGAAATTCTGAGGGGATGAAAGCAGTCTAAATGTTAATAGGTGTGCAGATGTCAATGTTTCTCCAACTGGGGCAGTCAAGATCGGTGCATTTCATTGCATGCAAATTTTGCCTCAAATTTTTGAAAAAATAAAATGTGAATAGACTGATATCACTAACTCATAATGAGCCTCCATTTTTTTTCAATTTTAATTATACATTTCCCTTTGAAACTATGGCCAATTGTAGACTACCGTCTTGCCTCAACTCCCATGAAGATCTCCATAAAAATAAGGACCTGGCTCTTTTCTTTGATGATCTCTTTGGTCCTCTCTGTCGCAGACCTCTGTGGTATAAGGAGGGCTGTTCTTCTGTCCCCATTCTCCAGTGACAACCCCAAACCACAGTGACACTCACTTCATTTCACCCCAAGTTCCTTCCTGCTTTTGGAACCAGTGGAAAAGTCTGATAACAGAGATCTTGTTTTTTCCAATGCTGGAGGAAGAATCAATAAATTCTCACTTGAATGTGATGCTAATGTCTTAGGAGGAAAGTTTCTCTAAAATGCAAATGCCATTCTTTTCTCCACAGTGAAGAAGCAGGGATCCATGGCTCATTGTCATAAGTCCACCTGAGCTGTTCTGATGATTCATTTGGCCCGGTCCTATCCTTATGGGGGCCAGCTGTACGGGAAACCCTACGTATGTCACCTGCGTTCTCTGACGTTAGTATTGCAAAACAAGGAGGGGCCAACGATGGGCCAACATGCTCCTTTGGTGAAAAGGCAGACTTTTATATAAAGGTATAAAGATTGCATTTTTAAATAAGGTAAATTGAATGAAAAGACGACATATATTTATGACTCCTTCTTCTCTAAGTTCTTTCCACTTTTTGCCAAAGGTTTTTTTTCCTTCCTCTTCCTCTTTTTCTCCATTGTGGCAGTCATGAAAAATGAGCCACTCAGATGTCCTGCTGGGGGGGGGGGGCGGGCATCACAATTGACTCATGGGACCAGATGATGTCCCTCTGGATGCACCACCACCCATGACCCCACGCTTTCTCACAGGCTGGTCCTAGTCAGTGGCTGAGACTACAGAAGTGTTACTTCAGGGCCATGCACGCAAGGCAGGGGACTCATTTGATGGGCACGTTGGCTGGAGGACCCACCATCAGACTGGCCAAAATATTTTCAGAAGCATGCTGCAGTCAGAGACTCTTTCTGTCCAGCCCTCCTTCCTTCCTTTTCTCCTTCACAGATGTTTGAACTACATCCTGGTCTGAAGGCTCTCCTCGCCTTCTGCTGCCATCTCCCCTTTCCCCTCTCCAGGTATTTGTGCAATAAATCTTCTGCATGTCAAATCCAGCCTCAGGCTCTAGTTCTTAGTGGCTTCAACCTCACTTCAGGATCCGCCTGATCCTCCCTTCCTTTCTCTCCTCTCCATCTTCCTCACACTCCTCCAATTCCTGCTTCTCTTCCTTTAGTTCTTCTGTTGTCTTCCCCTGGGTTTTTGCTGTGTTTCCCCCACTTGGATATCTGTGGAATTTGCTTTCCAGAGATATTGGAAATCAAACTGCCTATGGGCTGGAACATGGTCTGATTACAGACTAGGGTTGTCAATTTTACCTCTTCCAGCCAGCATCAATAAACACGTGTTTAATCAGAAACCTAGTAACCATGAAGACACGAAAAACTGGGGAAGGTTAACCAAGAGGTACAAAAAACACTCAGGTGGTGTTTCGAAGAGCAGGGATTTGTTAGAGTGCGCAAAAGCTCCAGAGGAATGGAAGTCATAGAGGAGTATTTTGACTTGAGATAAGAAAAAGTGTCATGAGTTATACATCAACAAAATAGCTGCCTTAGAAAGCTGTCAGTTCCCCATTAGCAAGAGTTTTCACATTTAGCATTGATTAGAGTTTTTAAAATATAAAACATTTTTAGTTGCAAATGAGTTCTAGGAGGAAAATGTGAGCTCTAAAACCTCGAAGCAGGAGCGCTCCTTCCCTGTGGGAAATGTAAGTCCACAATCACTGAGGAAACCTAGGTATTTTGTAAGCTAGCTTTATTAATCAGCAAGTGGTCATGTCAAATTATTCCTTGGCCAGTTTGCTTTGAGTTAGGAAATAACAAAAATGGCTATGATAACCACAACACACTTTCTAACTTATGTCACCATCTGATATAAGAAATACAATGACTCAACTTGGTTTTCTATAAGAAATCATGGTATGCAACCCACCAAATAATGAAAATTTAGAATCTTTAATGAGAAGTGAGATATACTGTCATTCAGCATTTTTTTCTGAATATCTTGTCCAATGCAATAAGACAAGAAAAGAAGTTATACATAATAAGAAAGAAACAAACCATGATTTTTTTTCAGGTAAGATTTTTTATCTAGTTAAAAGTACCAGATCAAAGAAAACAGTAGAACACCTGAAATACATTTTCATAATAAAAGAGCTCAGTGAGGGGACTTGATGAAAGATCAGCATTAAAAAAATATTTCTTCAGGCACAAATCCCCAGATTCTTCTTTGAAATCTAGACTCACATATACTCAATGCCTGCTCAATAGCACTATTGAAACTTCTTCCTTCCTTCCTGCTTCCTTATTTTACCCCACGGACATTCACCCAGCCACTGCTATGTGCCAGCCCCCCTGTGAGTCATTGGTGAAAGAGTATGACAGAAGAGAGACCCCTGCCCTCTTGGACCTTCTACTATAGCTTGGACCTCCCACAAATGAAGATGAACATTGTATACAGAGCACTAGACAGTGAGAACTGATAGTGAAGGCATAAAGTAAGAGGAAAGAAAGGGAGTGTTGATGGAGAGGGGCTGAATTTCCAGGTTGTGGGGGGGGGGCCCGGAGAAGGTCTTGCCAAGAGGAAGTGGAACTGTAGGTACCAGCGAGATAGCATTGCAGACGGAAGGCACAGGGCTCTCCAAAGGCTTCCTGTCAAAGTCCTTACTATGGGCTTAAAGGAAGACGAGATATTGTCTCTGTCCCTCTGCCTCCTCCCTCCCTTCTCTTCCCATTCATGCCCAGCGCACTGCACTTTGAATCACTGGCTGTCTTGCCATCTCTCTTTTTTTTTAATTTTTAAAGTTTATTTATTTATTTTGAGAAGAGAGAGAGAGAGAGAGAGAGACAGTGCATGCATGCATGAACAGGGGAGAGGCAAAGAGAGAGGGAGAGAGAGAACATTCTTCTCTTTCAAACCATTACACGTTCTGTTTTCTCTGCATGGAATGTTCTTTCCCATGATTCACGAGCTCACTTAATTCCAGGCTCACCTCCTGACTGACATTCACAGAGGACGTCCTCTCAGCCATCTGAGTGTCAGGAGCCTCCTCTGTGGTGGCATCTTCTGATGGGCATTCACATGAGACACAAATATCTCCACTGTCTGTTTCATCCCGACAGGTCCATCCACATACCTCTCCGCTGTTGGCAGTCTTGTTCTTTCCCAACCATTAGCACCTGCTCACGAATTAGCATAGGTCTGTACCTCGGGCACCTCTGACTCCAGATACTGTGTGAGCCAGAGGCGCTGCTTGGAGTCTGCCCACTGCCGGAGTGTCCCCCCACCTCTGTCCTTCAGGGCCCCCCCGAGTGGGCTGCTGTGTTTCAGCGTCCACCTTCAGAGGGTGTCGGGATCTTGTGAGGACCCATTTGTAAACGGTGCTCAAGTTCATTCCTCGTCGGCTGGCTGGTAGTCAGTGAAACCCTGGGATGGCACAGGCATGGCTTCAATGCAAGGAGGCACCACAACGGGCGTTGGTGCCGGATGGGTCTGTGCACCTGCTCATGCTGCCCGTGCCGGACACACCTGCCCGAACCCAGTCCTTATATCCATTTCCACTTAACAGTCAGCTGCTGCTGTGCACAGCCAGCCGTGCTAGGTCAGCGGATAACACCGAGCGGATAACACCGTGAGTCTGTAGTTGGGATGGCGGGCATCGGCACGCTGTGCGATCCTTCGGGGTGGTATGGCCTCACTTCCTCAGGACGCCTGTCCGCTGTTGGTAAACCCAGCATGAACTCGGGCCGGAAGCCACTCCTTCGGATCCTGAAAAGGACCAACAAGAAGTTCTCCCCAGAGCTGCACAAGCAGGTGTCTGAGAACTTGTCCCTGGTGAAAACTCTGCATTACAAAGAATTTTCTTGCTGTTGAAGTATAACCCGTATCACGTCAGACCCGTGTTGCAATGCTGCAGGCACTTCCCAATACCAGCCATGGGGTGTGCAAGCTTCCCGACACGACCTCCGGCACCCCAGTCCACACCCCCACTCATGCGTCCCCTCCCCCTGCTATGTGCTGTCTGGCACTGTCTTGGAGGGGACAGGTGAAAACATAAGGAATTAGAGTGCCAGGAAGCGAGCGTGTTGTCTCCAAGAGAGGCTTGGAGTGGGGTCCCAGGTAGAGAGGGTCAGCTCCTGGCCGGGGACCAACGGGAGGCCCTGGGCAGGGGTGTCATGAAAGAGAGGGGTGGGACAGTGCAGGGGCTGGTGGAATCAGAGTGGGGCACAAGGAGCTGGAAATTGGGGGGTCTGCCAGTGGGATGCCTGGGGGACTCCTGTCTGTGTGAGTCCGGTGCTGGGCAGTCCCCAGAAAATGGTGAATAGGAACGACGTGACCCCCTCCAGCCGGCAAGAGGGCCATGCCTTGTAAAAATCGCCGAGTGCAGGGGTGGAGCCACCTGGGGCGTTTGGAAGTGAACGACTCAGGAGAAGTGGCAGTAATTTGGAAGCAGCGGGATTTGGGTTTGAAATCTGGCTCGGCCACTGACCAGCTCTGTCATCCTGGCAGGTGCTTGCGAGCTCCTCTCCTGGACGCCCTCGGGGATAATGCCTACTGGCAGGGTGGCGGGGAGGGCTCGGGGAGCCACTGCACGTCCTGCATCTGGCTCAGGCGCTGCATTGACAATAATGCCTCCGTTCTGAGGCCGTGTGAGAGCCACTCTTATTATTTGTGACAGGATGTGAGCCTACTCTCTTTGCAGGGAGTCAGATCTGCACATGGGGTGGGGGGAGGGAGTTAAAAATAGAGAGAAAAAAATAACTTACCTCTGATGGGAACTCATCAACCTTCTTTGGAATCAGCCTGGTAGGTGCCCAGGTGGACGCGGGGTGTGGGAGGTCCCGTGGGCAGGGCAGAGGGGTGGGCGAAGCTCAGCCTGCCCCTCAGAAGATGGGCTGGAGGCTCAGTCTCCAGGGATAAAAGGTCTTTTCCAGGTCGAGATGGGAAACACGTCCCTCACAAAGGGCAGGAGAAAGTCTGTCATCAGTTCAGTCTTTCCTGAGACCTGAGGTCTGGCTGCGAAATTTGGACACTGAGGGCTGGGTGGCAGACAGTCCTGTTAGACCGTCCTGATTTGTACCCTTTGATATGAGTGTGATTTGCAGGGACGTGTGGCCGGAGAATCTGTTCCAATCAGTTCGGATACTTTGGCCACCGAGAGATTGTCCACAGAGGGGCGTGTGTGATCGTTAAACTGAAGTTTGACGTAAATCTTCCGGGGGGCAGATGGGGGAGAGTCTAGGTGGAGATGGGCAGGTGGGGCCTCGGTTGCCTGGACCCTCCCTCTCGGCCTCTGGTTCTCAGCAGCTCCGTCCGAGAGGGACCGTCCCGCCACACCGGCCCGAAGCCGCCGCCTTGACGGGCGGGCCAGCAGGTGCGTTTGTGAGGCGTTGACAGAAAGACGCCCACTCCAGCTTCTTCCTGAAGGAGCGGAGGAAACAGAATCTTCTGTTTCTGCTCAAAGACTTCCAAAGCTGCACGTTCTCATCCTAAATGCCCCTGAGTGATGCCCGCCCGGGAGGAGCAAACGAGGAATCTGCTTTTTTCTGAGCAGGGGCAGAGGAGCGCCCGTTAATAACGGCACAGCATTGAGGATAACACCCCTTCCTGGCGGCTCCAATCGCTGGGCAACTGATTGGAAACAGGTTGTCAGTCTCCTCCCAGAAGGAGTGCGATTTTGCTGGGTTTGTGCCCGTCTAGGTAGGGGCTCCGGCAGGGCAGGCCCTCCTTCTCTGGGCCCCATCCCAGCGTGGGGACTCAAAGGGAGGAGAGGGAGTCGTCGTCCCTGCAGGGTCAGGACGGGCCCTGAGCTCCAGTAGTTAGTTCTGGGTGACTCAGGACTTGGGGGGCAAATCCCTATAAGGTGAGCACAGTTAGGTCCTGGCAGGAGTGGTGCACATCTGGGTTGCCTTTAGGGGCAAAACCTGGGTGAGGAAACTCGAATTACTTGCTGGACTGCTCGGTGAAGGCAGACGGGGGCTCCCAGGGAGGTGGGTTGGGTGCGGGCAGGGCCGGTGGGGCTCCAGGCCAGGATGAGGGCAGGCTGCCCAGCGAGGGTGTGTGGACCCCGGCCAGGCAGTGTGTACCCAGTGGACCCAGGAGGTTTTGGGCAGAACTTCAGGTCACTGTGGCTCCACAATGAGCTTCCCTGGATGCAGGAGGTGAGGGTCATGCTTCCAGATGGTTCCGGGCCCATCGCTATGTGTTTCCATGTTTGATGGTTCATCTTTGCCACGGTGCTTCAGCGTGGACATTATTAATCTGTCTTTGGAAAACTTATACGTATATATATATACTAATCTCTCTTTGGAGACAAGGCAACCGAGGGAAATAGGAGGTAACATCAAAGACACCTCTTTGCACACCCCCAGCTGGAATGTTCTCTCTGTGTCTGTGTCTCTGTCTGTGTCTGTCTGTCTCTCTGAACTCCCCAGGCGTTTGTACAGACATCGCATTAGAATCTTTTTCCATTCAGTGGGGCCTGGGTGGCTCAGTCGGTCAGGTGTCCAACTCTTGGTTTCAGCTCATGTCTTGATCTCATGGTTTGCGAGTCTGAGCCCTCCCTGTTGGGCTCTGAGATGACGGTGTGCAGCCTGCTTGGGATCCTCTCTCCCTCTCTCTCTGTCCCTCCCCAACTTGCACTGTGTCTGTCTCTCTCAAAATAAATAAATAAACTTAAAAAAAGAGACTTTTTCCATGTGGCCCTGAGAAGGACCACAGCTCAGTGGTTCTGGATCCGACTGTGTCCCCCAGACTGTTCTGCAGAGCGGGTCGCTGGGCTCAGGCACACGCTCCCTCCCCTCTCCCAGTGCTTAGCATGGCAGAAACATACTACCAACCTTTTTTCTAAAGGAATCTCCACCTTTTTTTTAAATGTTTATTTATTTTTGAGACAGAGAGAGAGACAGAGCGTGAGCAGGGGAGGGGCAGAGAGAGAGAGGGAGACACAGAATCCAAAGCAGCCTCCAGGCTCCGAGCTGTCAGCACAGAGCCCGACATGGGGCTCGAACTCACCGACCGTGAGATCATGACCTGAGCCGAAGTCAGACGCTTAACTGACTGAGCCTCCCGGCGCCCCAGGAATCTCCACTTCTGAGTTTGTACTGACCACTCTCGTCGGCTGTGCTGCCTGGAAGAGGATCACAGCCATGGGGAAGTGTTTCTGGCCACTTCTCTGCACCTATGGACGAGGCGGAGGGCGCATGACCTTGGACCTCAGCCGGGATTCCGGGACAGACAGGTTTCTGCGTGAGCCCAGGTCACATGCATATGCACACCTTGCACAAACTCCTCGGGGCCGGAGGGCGGCGTTAATTCATGTGGGTCTTTATTCCGTGTCCCTGCAGGTGCACGCAGAGTGGGATTTTGGGAAAGGCTACGTAGACCTCTGTGGTGTCGGTGTGGGGTCTCCAGAGCAGGTGATGGGCCGAGAGGCGCCCATCACCCTGTCCTCTGAGCCCATGCTTACCGACAGCACGGGCACAATTGTTCCACATCACAGTGTGAAAAGTATTTTTAAATGTACCGGGTGAGGAGTACAATTGTCATTCAGAAATAGTCTATTTTTCCCCTTGAAAGACTGCCTTGAACACAGTGAGTTATTTTCCTGATCTTTTTCAGTAAATCAGAGGTTTCACCGTCTTGTAAACCCCTGGGCTACAAAGTCTTGCCCGCTCCCTCGATATTGTTCTCTGTGATTTCGATGCTATCTTGTTACCAGCAGGCCTGACAGAGATGCATCGGGGATGGTTAGCCTCCCAGGTGAGATCAGATTGAACCCTCCTTATCACTTCATTGTCTGCTCATCACTCCCAGGAGCCGCTCTGTTGTGAGACGCTCAGGCTGTTGCTCTTAAAGAGAACGCTCTCTCTGCCCTGGAAATCTGACGGCTGGGGGTGGCTCCCTGGGGGTCACCCGCCCTTGACCGGAAGCAGGAGTGACCCCTCGCTCATGGGGGTGCTTGTGCTTTGCTGGAGGCTTGTTTTTCTCCGGCCCTCGGGTTCCTAGGTGGGGACAGGACATCTTTGGTGCCTGGGCAAGTGACAGCCAGAGTGGGGGGGAATTGAGGCAATAAATGGGTCCCCTGGGGTGCCCATCGAATCCTTTAATTTCCTGATGCTGTGGCCTCTTTCTGGGTGAGGGACTCCCAGGCTTTGGAGCTGGTCCGAGGAGGATGCAGACCCTACAGCAAGGCCGTGAGCGTTTTGCTCCCCTTCCATCTCCCATGTCCTGGGCGCCGACCTGCTCTTGTTGGGACGGGGACACAGGAAGGATGTGGGGGTGGCTCGGAGATGTGTCATGGCTGCCTCGTGCTCTGGACACTTTGGGAAGCAGCAGAGTCCAGCAGAAACTGCTGACAAGTTGGGGTCTGGCAGATTTCAGTTCAAGTCCCAACTCCACCACCTACGGGGGTCAATGGCCGTCTAGAACTGGACCCTCCCTGAGTCCCAGCCGCCTTATCTAAGAAAGAGTGATGATCGTACAATAAGAGCTAGTGACATTTAGACTCAGGAAGCACTTCTGTGTGCCCGCGGGGCCGCCGGGAGGGCTCGGACCACCTAACAGCCATCCTGGGGGTGACGTGGCTCCACTCCATTTGACAGCTGAAGCTCGGGTCTGCATGGGCATGGCCAGCAGGTGGCCGAATGGGGGGGGGAAGCCAGGGTCTGCCCTGGGGCCAGCAGCACCTGCCACCCACGGGCCAGGCAGACTGTAACAGGGTGTCGAGTGTGTGTGTGTGTGTGAGCTCCCTATGTGCCGTGAAGAGCAACAAGGGCAGCCTCTCAAACTCCAGGATGTTCAGTTCACAAACCACCCCCCGGGACCGGGAGTGTCTGAGGCTCAGCATTTCCCACCCACGTGCAGTGGGAGATGCTGTGAGGACCACGCTGTGTGGAGCAGATCAAGAGACTTTCTGTGAGCAGGTGTCATCCAGAGCTCACAGAAATCCCTAGGGGGCGGGACCACTGGGAGGAATGGACCATCTGCATGGTTTTGTTCCTCTGTCCCTGGTGCTGAATCCCTGCTAGTTGCTGAGTTCCTTCACTCCTGGGGGGATTGTCACCCTTTGGGAGGGTCCCAGCAGGGCACGGGGCTCCGGGGGTGGGGTGGGCAGGAAGTGGGCAGGGTGGACTCCCCAGCTCCCTCCTACTCAGCTGTCATCGGAGCCCCAGAGTTGGGGCTCCCGCTTCTCATGCTCAGGACACAGCGAGGACCCACAGAGGCTGGAGTGATGTCCCAAACTGCAGAGTCCTGGTTGGATGCCTGAGATGCCACCCGGCCACCCTGCTGCCCTGTGAGGCCGCTGCTTCTGGCCTGGGGGACCTCGAGCAGCCAGGGAGGCTTTCTGTGTGCCAGCAAATGCCAGGCGGGGAGACAGGCTCTGTCCCCACTTCTGGAAGCTCCTTCTCTCCTGCCCCCAGCCCCTCTCTGTTGGATCGCTGCTCTGCTTTCTGGCTCTTCCTGAATTGTAAGTCTGGGCATCTCAAGTCCAGCTCAGTCCCCTACAACAGCTTTCCGGGAGTGTGACGTGTTCCAACCACATTGGCCGGGGCTGAGCCCCGCCCCTCCCTGCCACTGTGGCCAGCTCAGCCTCACGTGGCACCCCACCTTCTGCTCCCCCCACCCCTCAATTTGGTCCCTTCCAGAATGATCTGCCGGTGGTTCCTTGTGCATTCCAGCCTCTGTGGCTTTTTCCCATGACTTCTGTCCTTGCTGTCCCTCACCATTCATCACTGGGCCTTCTCCTGTCCTGCGAGCCGCTCAGGAGCAAGCTTTTCCTGAGCAGTTCCTATGGGCCATGCCCTGAGCTGACACTTGGGATGCAGTGGGGTCAGTGCCCACTGGCCTCAGGGCTCTGGATCTCCCAGCCCACTGTCCCCAAACCAGGCCAGCCGCACCTGCATCCCTCTAGGCAGAGGCCTAGCCTGTGGCTTGGGAGGCCTCCAGGAGAATCCCTGCATTCTGTGCAGGGCCGAGCCATGTGTGTGGCTGGCCCTGGGGGGAGGGCAGCCTGGGAGAATGGCCAGGACCTGTCCCCCAGGGGAAGGGGACGTTTTGCACTGGGAGCCGTGTGTGTGTGTGTGTGTGTGTGTGTGTGTGAGTGTGTGTAAACGTGTCTGTGTGTGGGTACATGTGTGCATGTGGGCCCTGTCCCCCCAGCACCTGCGGTGGAGAAGGGGGAAAACGTTCCAGGAACTTACAAGTGTCTTTCTTCGTTTCCTGCTCTGCTGTCTAAGGTTCAGTCACATCCATGCCCAAGGAGAGAGAGCGTCCCGCCTGCCCTCCTCCCTCCTGCTTGCCCTCTTTCCTGCCCGCGTGCCGTGTTTCGTAGTCTGGCGCTTTACGTGTTGCCATTGCTTGTGTATCCAACCAGACGCACTTCCTTTGCTTCCCCCGTTCTCCTTAACTGTGATTTATATGAACTTAACGCGTTTCCATCACAGCATTTACACCGGGAAGCCATAAACCTCAGAAAGTAACTTTGTCTCAGGACACACTACACGCACACACCTACAGACTTGCGCACATGCACAAACACGTACACACATGCACACAGAAACCCATGCACATGCACGTGCACACACTTACACATGCAAACACACAAACATGCACACACACCATACACACATGTGCACACAGAAACACACACATACACATAAATGCACACGTGTGCACACCCACACATGTGCACACACACATGCTCACATATACACACGTGCACATACCCCCCACCCAGCCCCCCAGGCCCCGTTGGATCCCAGAGCTGCTTCTGGGGGCGCTGAAGCCTTGCTCCCTGGCCCGGGCAGAGGCAGGGGCAAGGTTGGCCTCGTTTCCCCAACTGAGGGTGAGTCTCTGAGCTGACCTGCAAGGGCACCGCGGGGCGGGAGTCTCCCTGCCAGGACCCTGCTGTGTTCTCTGCCCAGACGGGAGGCGGGATCGATGGCTTCCAGCTGACAAAGGGTCCAGCCTTTTCCCTTTCAGTTCCTTGAGCACTGTTCGTGCACCTTCGGGGGAAATAACACTTCTGACCACACAGAAGATTAGAGGGGATGTTAGCCGAGGGACCAGGAGATGCAGCAGGTCAACCTTATTGTCCCCCTCCCCCAGGACCGACCGCCTCTTTGCAGGGGAGGGAACAGGCCCAAGAGGCCTCGTGTTTTCTCGCTCCCGCACCGCTGACTGCTGCGTGGCATCTCGGGGCAGGACCCAGGTCCGTGCTGCTCCAGGGCCCCTGCCCTTCCAGTCTGTGTCTTCCTAGCCTCTCGTGCAGGGCCTGGTGCCAGCTTTTCCTCCAGCCTTCCACCTGGCGGGTGCTCCAGAGAGAGCCTGGCTGGGAGGCTGTGGCCGCTGGCTGTGTCCTGCCTCCCTGAGTCCACACTGGGCTGCCTCGCTCCCAAGACACTCCAGCAACCTGCCAGAAGGGCCTCTCCTCCAAACACCTGCTCTCTCACCTTCGGGACACTGGGCACTGTCATGTGTGACCTGCTTTCGTGTGCATTTATCAGCCCCCACTGTCTGTACTGTGAGCTCCCAATGCCTGCAGACCTTGGTGGGGCCACTATGAGCAAATGAGCCAATATATGTGTATCCCTCAAGTTCTCCAGAGAAACAGAGGCACGGGAATGTATACGTGTACCTACGTATGTGTATACACATATTGAGATTGAGAGGGATTTATTTTAAGCGATTGGTTCATGTGATTGCAGGGCTGGAAAGTCTCAGATTCGAGGGCAGGAGAGCAGGCTGCATGCTAGGTGGGGTTCTGTGTTCAGCCTAGAGGAAGTTAGTTCTTTCTTCAGGGTACTTCAGTCTTTCCTCCTAGCCTTCAACTGATTAGATGAGGCCCACCCACATTATGGAAGGTAATCAGTTTCACTGAAAGTCTACTGATTATAGATATAAATCACAACTGAAAAACACCATTACAACCACATCTAGGCAGGTGTGTGACCACACCAATGGGCACCATGGCCCAGGCAAGTTGACACATAAAATGAACCATCACAGTATGTACAAAACCCTTACAACAGTGCCTGGCTAACAGGGTGCTCAATACTTGGAGTGATTTTTGTTAGCTATCACCAAGTGAGTGCTCATTGCCTCCTGAATTGTCTAAGGGATTCAACAGACTCTAAAAGTATTCAAGGAATTCGGTCACTGACACGGAGAACCTAACACAAACTGTATGCACTGTTTCATAGTATTTGAAGGCATTCAAAGTCCTTCCAAGCAGCAGGAATTTTTCTGGATTAAGCATTCACTAAGGTCCCTCCTGGTTCTGATTTCTATGATGGTATTTTATTAGGCTTTTTAGGCTAAAATGGCTTTTTTTTTTTTTTTTTGGTAATAAGAAAAGTAAAGTCTAGAAACTGATTAGATGATAAGCACACTTGAGAATTTCTAGCTGCAACATTATATACTATATGCTTTCATTGGAAAGCGCTGAGTCACCTGGCTGGAGGGTCATCCTCATAACCACTTGGACACATTCTCTGTGATGGCAAGTGGAGAGAGTTGCCTAGAGAAATCCTCATTCTCTGTGATGCACCTCTCACGGAGTTTGTGCTTCCATAAAGATAAAGGAATTACCAGTGAAATGTGTGGGCAGTTTCATGATCTTCTCTTTTCTGTTTCCAGGCTCTTTAAAATGTTGAGAAAAAATCACCAATATTGATATATTTCATATATATTGTTTCTCTCTTATTTGTTTGGAGAAAACACTTCTTCTTCCCTAAACCGAATATTGCGTGGGTAAATCTCTACACCTGACTTGTACTAAGGAAGTACAACGCTGACATGTTCCAGAATCGTGTTTCTCCGCATGGGCTGTGGACGGCACTTGGAAGCTGATGTGTTAGAAGGAGACATTTCTAACCAGTCAGATGGGCCTTCAGAAAACACGAAGCCATTGGAACTACTCATTATTGTTGGGATTGCACTACTTAGAAGAAACCAATGCTTGCTAGCTTTAACAAAATGTGATCAAATGTTTTTTACGAGTCCTTTGTGCGAATTTCCCAAATATACCTCACGCATTTGAATAACTTCAAACAATGTGCCTTCGTTCAAGGTGAGGCAGGATGGCATCGTCATGACTCTAAGACTCCCTTTCGTTGGATGGAAATCCACTGTTACATTCTGGAAGGAAGGCGTCTCTGTTTGTGGTAGTTGTGCAGAAATGAGAGGGCTTCTACATCCTTTTGGAACACGGGTCAGAGAGTGAGTAAAACCAGTGAGGAATGTTCCCAGTAAGGCTTGACCTGAAGAGATTTGAAATCCCTAAAAACTACATATTTGTGTTAAGAAATGGTTGGATTTTACTCTGTGCACATCGTGCATTTTGCAAATAATTATGTTATGACTGCTGAGGATGTGTGGGATAGGTCTGATCCCCTAAAGCAGGCACTGTGGTTTTTTATGTGTTCATTTTACCATTTGCTAGTACATACACACATGAGAAATCTCAAATCATTGTTTGAAAGAGTTGAGACTGCTTAAAAGCAAAGTATAGAAGATATCTATCTGTCATCTAATTATCTGCACTTATATTTCCATAGAAATTCTTTTTTAAATTTCTTTAAATTTATTTTTGAGACAGAGGAGACAGAGGCAGGGGAGGGATGGGCGGAGGGAGCACAGAATCTGAAGCACAGAGCCCAGTGCGGGGCTTGAACTCATGAACCGTGACATTATGACCTGAGCTGAAGTCGGATGCTCAGCTGAGCTGCCCGGGCGCCCCTCCATGAAATTCTGAAGATGAATGCCGGGAGAAGCACTCTCGTAGGTGAAGCGAGGGAGTTGCTCCCTCAGGCTCCTGGAGAGGACTGGACGGGGGCCGGGATTAAGCTCTGCTGTTGGGACTCTGCCTCATCACCTGTAACCTTGCTTCTCTCTGGGATCGGGGAGGAAGGTCAACCTGTGTCTCGGGGGTGTTCACTACGCATGCCCTGGGAGGAAGGCGCCCTGACGACTGACCTGGCACAGGGCCCCAGCACCCATCCATTGGGCGCTGGGTGGGCAGGTGACACTCTAATTCAGTTCTGGCAGACTGGCCAAGAATGGGGGAGGCCCAGTCACAAAAGCAAGGCTCCTGTCGTGAAGAGGTGGGCAGGGGTTGTTGGACAAAGCAAACAGCCTGAGTCCCTTTCCCTGTCATTTCCTGAGCCCCCGCAGGGGCTCTATGGCGAGCAGTGGGCTCAAGCCGGACATCTGGAGGCACAGAACGCAGGGCGACACAGCCTCGCTGTCTGGGGTTTTGTCGCCTAAGGGAAGCTGTGATTTTAGCGGGCTCGTGAGCACACACAGGAGTGAGGGAGAGGGCACGAGACACCGGAGGGAGCTGGGCGGTCTCATTGAGGAGAGGGTCCTCACTGCTCCGGCCTTCGGGCTGGACGGAGCTCTGGTGGGTGAGGGCACAGGTGTGTCATGTGGGGATGCGGCACCGTGGTAACAGACACATAAAGAAACCTTGAGCAACCACACAAGGAAAACGCAAGCCGCTCCCGTCGTAGAGCCCAGGTGGCTGGTTGGCAGGGGCCAGGGCACCTTCTCTATGGGGCCACCAGGGACTTGCCCTCCTTCGGTCACTGGGGACGATGCCGTTCTCCATGTGTGGGCTCCAAAGGTGCCACGGAAGAGCCGGAGAGAAGAGGAGGGACGTGGAGTTGTTGTGTGAAGCAGGCCGTGCAAGCCTCACTGTTTGCCCCGTTGGCCAGTGGTAACCCCCCGGCCCCACGTGCATACACAGGGGTGTCAGCGCAGGCCCCTGTGGGCCCAGAGGCGGGGATCGAACCTATGGCAAACGTACGGCATCATCTTCAGAAGGTAAGGAAGATCACGGCTGCACACACAGCGGGTTTGGCAGACTCGGAGGACAAATGAGCCGGGGGACAGGTGAACCGCTGTGGGGCATGGCCTCCTGGCCCCCGTGGGAGGGGGACGGACACACAGGGGCGGGCACACAGGTTCCCTCTGGCCCCCCCTGAGCACAGAGAACAGAGGGATAGAGGTGAGGAAGGCTGGTTCATGTGGGCCTGGGCGGGGTTGGAAGGGGTGAGGTTAGAAGGTCTCCTAAGAGAACAGGGCCCAGGGCTTGGGGTGTCCACAGAGGCGGAGAAATAGTCCCAACTTGGGGGGCAGTTTGGGAGCTGGGATCTGCCGGGAAAGAGCAGCCGAAGTAATGCATCCAAGTCTGGAAGCCCCAAGAAGTCACAAAATAATTACAAGGAAGATATTTGGGGGGAGGTTGCTGGCTAGGAGCGACAGCCCTGGGCAGAGACTGGAGAAGGTGCTGGATTCCCCAGGCCTCCGGCCGCGTGCGTCGCTGCGTCCGCCTCCTGAGGGCTCTTTCTCAGGTGCTCAGTCTTCGCCATGACTCAGACCCCGATCTGTGTCCCACTGACTCCCCCGTGTCCCTGTCGGCCGGAGTTCTCCCTGTGAGCTCCAAA
Organism: Panthera onca; assembly: GCF_046562875.1. Taxonomy (NCBI): domain Eukaryota; kingdom Metazoa; phylum Chordata; class Mammalia; order Carnivora; family Felidae; genus Panthera; species Panthera onca. The sequence continues at coordinate 139,118,176 of NC_138345.1, forward strand.
CAGGTGTTTGCGGCTGCCTGCTGGGAAACTCCACTTGGACATCTCCCAAGCAGCTGCTTTGGCTCAGTCTGTCACCTCAGTCTGTCAGGTAGCTCAGTAACCTCCTTGCAGCCCTGTGCTTTCCTTCCTGAGAGAAGACCCCCACCTACCCAGTCGCTCATGCAAGAAACTTGAGTGTTTTCACAGCAGGCTTCCTTCAAGTCCCAGAATCAGTCACTGAGCTCTACCGGTCCTTCCTTCGTAACCCTTTCTGGAACCTTCTTTCATCTCTACCACCACTGCCACTGCCTTGGTCTCAGTCACCAGGGTTCCTCACCTGGGCTCCTACTCACCCAGGCTGCTTCTAATCTGGTCTCCTACTCACCTGGGCTCCTACTCACCTGGACTCCTACTCACCTGGGCTTCTACTCACCTGGGCTTCAACTCACCTGGGCTCCTACTGACCTGGGCTTCTACTCTCCTGGGCTCCTACTCACCTGGGCTCCTACTCACCTGGGCTCTTACTCACCTGGGCTCCTACTCACCTGGGCTCCTACTCACCTGGGCTTCTACTCTCCTGGGCTCCTACTCACCTGGGCTCTTACTCACCTGGGCTCCTACTCACCTGGGCTCCTACTCATCTGGACTCCTACTCACCTGGGCTCCTACTCACCTGGGCTCCTACTCACCTGGGCTCCTACTCACGTAGGCTTCTACTCACCTGGGCTACTACTCACCTGGGCTTCAACTCACCTGGGCTGTTTATTGCCTCAACTCCTGCTCTCCTCCGGTGTAGTTTCCACAAAACAACTAGAATGATCTTTAAAAACTACCATGTAACAACTCTGAGGGCACTATAATCCCTTCAGGGCTTCTCATTCCTTGTCAGTTAAATTTCAAACTTGTAATCTGGCCCCAACTGAACGCTCCTTCGCTTTGCTCTGGGTTTTCTTCCCGACTGACCTTCCCTTCCTCTGACCGAGTGGCTCCTCCCACCCCCCACCCCTACCCCCTAGGCATGCCAGCCACCTGCATGTAAAGGACCCTGCCACTCTTCAGGCCTGTAACAGGACTCTGCTGCAATGTTCCCCTCCTCCCAGAAAGCTATCTCTGACCTCAGGCCAAGATGGACCCTCTGGCCTGGTCCTTTTTGTCATCAACTTAGATGACCGCCACTTAAAGCTATGGGTGTACGTTTTGATAGAAGACTTTCCTTTGCATGGATGGTAAACTCTGTAGGGACAGGGACCTCATGTAACTTTTGTTATCAGTTACCTTTAGAGTTTAAGACCATGATTGTGTGTGAGAGCGTTTAGTGTGCACTGTTTATTTCGTATTTGAGGTCCTAAAAATAGGACCTTATGGAGATATCATCGGGGCTGGAAAGCCTGTGACTCACCTGCGTGGGACCTCCCAGAGTGCCCAAGACCGTATTTCCAAATCCAAATCTCTTCATTGTGTTGTGACGTGTCATCTTTTGGGGCAGTCTGATGACCCGTGGGAGGCAGTGAGCCAGGGGTATCAATGAGGAACTGAAGCCAGATTGCCTCAGGCCAGGTCCTTGCTCACAGGTCCCTGCACACACAGTACTGGCTGTGTGACCTTAAGGGTACTTCTTAACTTCTCTGGGCCTCATTTTCTTCACATGTAAAATGGGCATAACGGCAGTATCTACACCATAGGTTTGGTGTGAAGAGGAGATTAACTAATTGGCATAAAGTATTTAGAGGGAAACTTGACACGCTAATCGGCTAATAGATGTTAGTTTCACTGCTGTTGTAGTAATTGTCATGATTAATATTACTATGATCCCTACCAAACTTACAAATAACTGTGTAAATCAGAATGCCAGTGTATTGCATCACAATGAGAGATGCAACTACCATGTAAGCTGGAAAAATCAATATCTCTTGTCTGCATGAAGGTAAATCACAGTAGTAAAATTTAATTCGAGGTTTTGATTTTGAAATAGTGTCGTTAAAAATTACTAGAAGTCATCGTCACTGTAATAGTGTTTTTGTTTTTGTTTTTTTTAAATGGTTTCAATCCTATTTTGGTTGCTACTGAACACCCTTCTGGACAGAGTTCTCTGAACCAAAGCACTGTCCCTTCTCTGATTTCACTGTCACAGACCCAGGGAGGGGGGGAAGAAACCCACCTCCAGCTGTGGCAGAGTAGTGTCTCTTCCACCAAGAAAGCTTGAAAGTATGGATGAAATTGAAAAGAAAAATGTTGGAAAGTGTTGGACAGACAGATCTGAGGGGCTCAGGTCCCAGAGAGAAAGGATGTTTAGACAAGTAAAGGTAACACTTGGGAGGATTTTCCCCCAGGACATTTGCCCAATGTGAAACCTCGGAGTCGTGACCTCAGAAGGACTGAGGGCTAACCGGAGTTCACACTGTGTTGGCATTTAGAACTAGGCGCTGAGGACGCTCCCGGAGCGAAAGACCCTGAGAGACAGCCTGGGCTGTCAGCTGACCTTGAAGGTCTATCACCTAGCTCAGGAGGCCCCAGGGGTGGCCTTGGTGATAAAAAGCTTGAACTTCCCCTCGGAGCAGGCCACGTGTTCTGCCTCTATTCACATTGCCGGTGAGGCAGGATAAAGTGAAACCTTTCTAGGGGAAGTTAACATGGTACCACATCTGTAAATTTTCACCTGAGTGGCTAAGACCAACTTAAAAACCAGTAGGCATATCAGGACAAAGAAACTAGAGAAAAAATGGACAGTACAATCAGACCCACAGGTGACCCATGTGTTGGAGCTATCAGGTGGATTTCAATTAACCCAGGGTAGAATGAAAGAACACAAGGTGTCAAGAAAATACTTTGCAGGGAGAGTTAGGAACCAGAGTCTTGTTTCAGCCTTGCTTTCCATTAGACTTATGAAGGTGGGCAAGCTAGTTACACTCTAAAAGCTTCAGTTACTTACTAGTAAATGATAGATGACAGCCTTTCACCTTCCTGGGGGGTGGGGATAAAGGGAGATCATGGGAAGACACCCTCCACACAGAAGTTACTGCTGGTGTTGCTACCTGGGGGTCCTCCGGGCATCTTTGGGCTCACGAATGATTCACTAGCACCTGCTTTGAAGTTAAGCCTCACTATCCCGGCTGAACACCTGATACAGTCTTGTCTGGTCTACACTGTGGGCACTTAATAAAGGTTTATAGATGAACCAATTTTGATACGAGAACTCCTACTTTCTTATCTCCAGCTCAGGCTCCCTCTTTTTTGGTTCTACCATTTTATTTATATGTTTACCTACTCGTTTATTTATTTTGATTGGGCATCTTTATACAAGTGCATATTGGTAATGAATATGAAACATCATTTTGATGATTCTAAAACCTTTTTAAAAATTCCCTCTTTTGAGGGAAAGAGTTACAAAATGCGTGCATGAGAGTATCCTGTGTGTCAAAGCGAACACCTGAGACCCTCAGGTTAAGCTAGACATTCAGAGTCTGACTCTGGCCTCTGGTAGTTGTTTATTCAAAACAGATTCCCTATTTTTATGCGTTGTCCAAAGCTTCTGTGATAATTGGTTTTGTTTCTGAAGAGTTAAGCAAGGAGATGTGAATTGATACACTAGTATATCAACTCATTGGGTCTGAGGAGAAAGCAGAATTGAGTTGCAAATTCCAGAGAATTTCAAGAAGTAATTAAACCTTAAATCTACAATTTTTTTTCTCCTGTCAAATATCCACTAATTATTTTTGTGCTGGCAAATTACACATACTTCTATTCTGTTGGGGGTTTGTCTCCAAGTTACTACCACTACTATTTTATTTGCAGATAGAACTCTTGTTTGTACCCGCCTTGAAGGATGCTTGAGTGTGGTGAGTTCAGAGGCCACATGTATGGCACCAGTGTGGATGCTGTTTAAGTTCTTGATGAAAAGAAGGTCTGTGTGAAGGTCTTAGAACCTCAGATGGGTCTGGGGAGGCACCAAGTCCTGAGTGGTTGATCCTTTGGGATGTCTCGCCCAGGGAGGAAAGGAAATGCATACATATGACTAAGAAAGGCAGCTTTACTTTGTGATTGTACTGTTGTTCATAAAGTAGGCACTGTCCTCTTTGTCATGCCCCAGAACAAATACACTCTCCTGCATCATTAATATTAGACTTGGCCATCTGACTTCCTTGGCTTCTGGAATATGGATCAAGATGACATCGTGCCAGTTCCTAACAAAGGTTTTAAGAGACATTACCAACTCTCATGATGGCTTTGTGCTCTGCTCCACCCCCACCATGAGGATATCACAGCCCAGAGAATGTGTGATGTGATCCTCTGGCCCAGGTCCTGAAATTAGACAACATACCTAGAGCATACCTGAACCTCACCTCTGCCTGGAGCCAAGCTGCCAAGATATGAGCTGTTAGTGTTAAATAAATAAGTGCTGTTTCGAGCTGCTGAGATATTGAGGGGTTGTTTGTTAAGCAACGTTATTACAAAGGCAACTCCCTAACGCAGGTAGATTAAACAACAAACAGCACAGGTGAGATTGCATGGTTGGAAGGGATAATCCTCACCTAACCCTGTGTACCAAATTTATAGGTGAATTAAATATGCAACATGCTTAAAGTAAACAAAATCATAAATAAAATATGGGTGCAAATGGTCAACTGATATCGGAGCAGATAAGGACCTCGTAGGAATAAACTGATCGAAGAAGTCAAAAATAGATTTGACTTTATACAACAATACTTACACTTCTGTAGATCGTGAAAAAAAATCAGTAAAATTCCAATTTTCAAATCGTGGGAAAAATGTCTATGAAATAAGTTATCATTTAATCCACACTTTGTGGATGGAAAAATGAGGATTGGTGAGGTGAAGTAACTTGCACACGTGTGTGCACAGTGTGGATAGACACGAAACTAAAGCCCACACGGGGACACCAGAATTACCAGGTGACGGTATGGTAAGAAGCCCAGTACCTAAAGACTGGTCCTCGCCCCCTGGCCCTTTGGATCGAGCACAATTTCACACAGATTCCCAATGGGTTAGGCACTTTCTTTTGTCAAGGAGCCTACGTTATCATGCATTAAATTCCACGTACGCCATTACCTGCCCAGCACAAATCACATGGTTCCGAAATGTTATGTAGCTGAATAGTGAGATACGACTCCCAGGGTGGAAGGTACGAAGATTTGTTGTAGACAAAGAGAGATTGAAAAACAAAACCTCGTGGAATTAAGTTTGAGGCTTAGATTGCTTAAGCACGGCAAGGACCATTCTGGAAATCTCATTGACTGTCATCCTAAACTCCATTTTCAACGGCGTCTAAACAAGATTCGTTAACAGCAAGTACACTTACGTTACCTCTGACTTGAACTGGATGAAATGTCCTCAACAGTGAAGCTGTGGGAGATATTAGTGGGCTATTTGAGAACCTTTCATACTGTGGTTGATGATTTTGGAAAACATGATGCAGAAAGCGTGGTTTTATTTTGTTTAGAGCTCCCATGGGGATGGACAATGTGACACTGGCCCCCGGCCATCTGATTGGGGACCTGGTCCGTTTACCCTTCTATCTAAGGCAGACGACACATGGGCCAAGGCATATGGGGTCCATGAGATGAAGGGAAATGAGAAGGGTGGCAGACAGACTATAGGGTGGCCTGTGATCCTGCCTCCTGCTGTCCATGCCCTTGTACGACACTGGGTCACGCTGGACTCCTGATCTTTGGAGACCTTAAACTGGCAAGTGTGTGCTGCCTTGAGCCACAAAGTGTGTGGTACTTGATTCCACAGCAATGGGCCAAAGGGAGAGAAACAGGACCCTCCGCCAGCAAGGGAGGCAGGGGTGGGCCAGGCGTACCGGATGGCCTTCCCAGCAATGCTGGGACATGACCAATGTCCCAACGCTGGGACACCATGACCAATGAGATGCACAGTAGGACTCATTCTCCAACTGACCCACCATGACCAATGAGACGCACAGTAAGACCCATTCTCCAACTGACCCGCCATGACCAATGGGATGCACAGTAGGACTCATTCTCCAACTGACCCGCCGTGACCAACGGGAGGCACAGTAGGACTCATTCTCTAACTGACCCGCCGTGACCAACGGGATGCACAGTAGGACTCATTCTCCAACTGACCCGCCGTGACCAACGGGATGCACAGTAGGACTCATTCTCCAACTGACCCGCCGTGACCAATGGGATGCACAGTAGGACTCATCCTCCAACTGACCCGCCGTGACCAACGGGAGGCACAGTAGGACTCATTCTCCAACTGACCCGCTGTGACCAATGGGATGCACAGTAGGACTCATTCTCTAACTGACCCGCCGTGACCAACAGGACGCACAGTAGGACTCATTCTCCAACTCCACTCTGGTCAGGCATGTTCCACCCTTTTTGAGGTCATTCCAGAAGCTCCAGACTAACTGTCATGCTCACACCCCTGCTTGTACTGTTCTGATTTCATCTTGCCTTCAGAGATCACCTCTACTCTGGGGACCTGCATGTCTCCAGCCCAGACCTCCTCCCCAACCCCAGGACTCTATGACAGTGGGTCCACCCGGCTGTGATCTCCACTGGGACGACATGTGGTCAGGTAGGAGATATGGTAGCCTGACTGAGGCAGGGGCAGCTGAGTCACAGAGATTAGCATGTGGGTTGGTGGAGGCACAAATCACAATGCCCTCCCCACCTTGGGAGGGTGTTTTACCCAATCCTTCAAGGGCTGAACAGAACCAAAAAGGGAAGGAAAGGAGCATTTGCCCTCTTTTCCTCAGCATATCCTGAGCTATGCATCTCCTGGCCTTCGAGCTGTACCACCAGCCCTCCCTGTTTCCATGAGTGGGCAACAGATCATGGGGTTTCTCAGCCTCCAAGATTGCTTGAATCCAGTCCTCATAATAAATCCCCCTCTAGATCTCTCTATCCTACTGGTTCTATTTCAGGTTCTCTGGAGAATGCTGACTCATACAGGGTTTGCTACCAAGAGTGATTCTAGAAGGATGGAATTTTAAGGATGAGCCTTTTTAAATTAATTCTGGGGTTTCTGGAACTGGCTCTGCAATGTGATTAAATATAAAGATGAGAATGACTCCATATCCCACAATAAAGAGAGTTGTGATGGCCCATGGTGCGGACCAGTGATAGAGATACACCAGATAGCTATACTGGGTGCTCCTAATCCACCACTTACAAGAAGCAAGGGACTGGGTGCCTCCACATACACTTTCAAATACTTTTGGAAAACTAACAGATTTAATGACATTGGTCAGTTGCTCCCTAACGCTGTTGCCAGCAAATGTGGGGAAACAAAAGGAAGGGCTCAAGGGTCTGATTTCCCAGCTCAAGCACAGGGTGAACCAATGAAAGCTTCTGTATGTGTTTTGAAGGAGACGCTTTGCTGTTGCAGGATCCAGGTAGGGTTTTGTGCAGAGGGTGACATGACATGATTTCTCCTTGTTAGAAGGGCTGCTGGTCTACCCAGAAAGGACCGTAGGAAACCAGGTCAGAGTGTCTAGCCGTGTTTCAGGTAGGAGATGTGGTAGCCTGAGTGAGGCAGTAGTGGTTGAATTACAGGTGGAAGATTCTGGATCCATCATGAAGTGGGATTTCACAGTACTTGCCAATGGTCTTGGGGTGTGAAAGAAGTTACACCCGATTCCAGGGTTTCAATGTGAGCCACAGGATGGATGGGATAGATTTGCCTTTTACTGTTGTGGTGAAATAGTTTGGGGAAAATGTGTTGAGAGCCCCGTGCTGTCCAGAGTGAGTCTGAGATGGCCACATGTTGTCCCAGTGGAGATCACAGCCGGGTGGACCCACTGTCATAGAGTCCTGGGGTTGGGGAGGAGGTCTGGGCTGGAGACATGCAGGTCCCCAGAGTAGAGGTGATCTCTGAAGGCAAGATGAAATCAGAACAGTACAAGCAGGGGTGTGAGCATGACAGTTAGTCTGGAGCTTCTGGAATGACCTCAAAAAGTGTGGAACATGCCTGACCAGAGTGGAGTTGGAGAATGAGTCCTACTGTGCGCCTCATTGGTCACAGTGGGTCAGTTGGACAATGAGTCCCACTGTGTGTCCCATTGGTCACGGCGGGTCAGTTGGAGAATGAGTCCTACTGTGTGTCCCGTTGTTCATGGTGGGTCAATTGGAGAGTGAGTCCTACTGTGCATCCTGTTGGTCATGGCAGGTCAGTTGGAGAATGAGTCCTATCCTATTGTGCATCCCGTTGGTCATGGTGGGTCAGTTGGAGAATGAATCCTACTGTGTGTCCCGTTGGTCATGGCAGGTCAGTTGGAGAATGAGTCCTACTGTGTGTTCCATTGTTCATGATGGGTCAGTTGGAGAATGAGTCCTATCCTATTGTGCATCCCATTGGTCACGGTGGGTCAGATGGAGAATGAGTCCTACTGTGTGTCCCGTTGTTCATGGTGGGTCAATTGGAGAGTGAGTCCTACTGTGCATCCCATTGGTCATGGTGGGTCAGTTGGAGAATGAGTCCTATTGTGCATCCCGTTTTTCATGGTGGGTCAGTTGGAGAATGAGTCCTACTGTGCATCTCGTTGGTCATGGCAGGTCAGTTGGAGAATGAGTCCTCCTGTGTGTCCCGTTGGTCATGGCAGGTCAGTTGGAGAATGAGTCCTAGTGTGCATCCTGTTGGTCACGGTGGGTCAGATGGAGAATGAGTCCTACTGTGTGTCCCATTGGTCATGGCAGGTCAGTTGGAGAATGAGTCCTAGTGTGCATCCCGTTGGTCATGGCGGGTCAGTTGGAGAATGAGTCCTACTGTGTGTCCCATTGGTCATGGCAGGTCAGTTGGAGAATGAGTCCTAGCGTGCATCCCGTTGGTCATGGCGGGTCAGATGGAGAATGAGTCCTACTGTGTGTCCCGTTGGTCATGGCAGGTCAGTTGGAGAATGAGTCCTATCCTATTGTGCATCCCATTGGTCATGGTGGGTCAGTTGGAGAATGAGTCCTACTGTGCGTCCCGTTGGTTGGCGGGTCAGTTGGAGAATGAGTCCTACTGTGCCTCCCGTTGGTCACGGTCACGGTCATGGCGGGTCTCTGTCTCCGGGGGCGGGTGGAAGGGTGTGTCTGTGGACTGCCATCTTTGAAAATCTCTAGCCTCGATCTTATGTACCAGATATCACCCCTCCCCCCACAGCGACCTTCTTGCCGGGAGGAAGGTTTCGGGGGGCAGTCAGGAGCTCAGAGCTCAGAGGTTGTTGATCAAGGGAGGGATAGCGCCATCAGGCAGATGGAGGGGAAGCAAAGAGGAAAGATCCCCTTGGCACCAAGTGCCTCGCACAGCCTTACATCCGAGGGCACGTGTGTCTTTAAATCCCCGTCCTCAGATCAGTCCCCTGCTGCCTGCGTGCTTCCCTTTTCAGTCAGTTACCGTCAGACGCGTCTGAAAATAGGCCGTGCTGACCAATCATGACTCTTACGTAAGATTTAGGACTGTAGGTGCCCGACTCTTGGTTTCGGCTCAGGTCACGGTCTCACGGTTCGTGAGTTTGAGCCCCCGTCGGGCTCCATGCTGCTGGTGTGGAGCCTGCCTGGGATTCTCCCTCTCTCTCCCTCTCTCTTGCTGTCTCTCAAAATTAATAAATAAACTTAAAGTATGTTAAGAACCAAACAAAAAAGAAACACAGCTAGCTGTCTCTGGTCTGATGGGTGGCTGGCTGGCTCACCGTCCTCAGCGACACGACTTCCTGAGGGTTTGTCCGCAAGACTGGAAGCTGAGCACAGTTCCCTGGCCCCAGGTGTACCTGATTCCTACTGTAAGAAATATGCTAATAGCTGGTTTATCCACCAGGTGCTGGGGGCTTAATTTACCCAAAGACCTTTTAGAATGAGATAATTTGAGGTGACAGAATGGGGTTTCTGTATCTCGTCTGGGTGTTTCCTGCACTCCTTCGGCAAACATCTATAGAACATAAAATGTGGGTCTGTAGGGTGTGCAGCACAGAGTGGCTTTCTGGCGAATTTTCATGAGGCCCAACTCATTGCCGCGTCTACTGTTGACTTCCTTTGTCAACAGTACGTCAGTTAAGCGGCGGTTGGATAACAAGCCAGCCCCAAACACGGCGGCTTAAAAACAGCCGTCGTGATTTCTCACACGTGGCCCTTTGATGTGCACTGGTCGTGGCCGATTTTGGCAACGCTCCCTTAGGCACGCACCTGTGCTCGGCTGCGGGTGGCTGGAGGTGGCACGGTTCGGGGTGGACGAGGTTGGCGGTGCAGCTCGGCCCGGCAGGGTCTCGTCCCCAGCAGGTCTAGACCTGTCCTCCAGATCCTAGGACGCTCAGGGCAGGTGCGGCTGACCTCTGGAGCCCAGGCAGGACGCCGCACAAGGTCACAGCCAGAGCCTCCGATTCAAGGGGACCAGCCAGATTCCAAAGACTCCGGTCCTCGAGGAGACGGTCGGAGGGTCTGCGTGGTCACCCCGGAAGGAGACTAGAAAAGACAAAGAGGCGGGCGGAGACCAGGGCCGGGTGTCCGTGTTTCTGCCCGCATCGCTGCCGCCATCACGGGTTACCGGCAACCGAGTTCATACCCTGTGCGGACGGGCCTCTCTTTCCGCTTCGCGGATCCTCACCATCCCCCCACCCTCGGCAGGGACAGAGCCTGTGTCTTTCGTAAGAGGCTGAAAAGAGCCGCACGGGACAGGTCACGCGGCGAGGTGGGTTCCTCCGTGGGAGCCCGCCCGCCCCATCATGGCTTCTGGAATGCCCTGTCCTCGCAAAGGAGCACGGTTGTTAGACTTTTCAGTCCCCGTCGAAGGAAGTAAATATGGAGCTCGTGGGTCCACGTGCACTGGCTAAGAGGTCCCCCCTGTGGCGTCCACACAGCCATCAGCAGGACTGAGCATCCCTGAGTGCGCTTACCGTGAATCCTCGTCCCTTGCTTCGCCCCAAACACCAATGACCTTGCCATCCCTCCTGCCTTCTGGCCTCCAGGACTGACCTCCACGGGTTCCGGGCCTGTAAGGCTCTGTCGTCCCCTCGGCTGACCCTCTCCTCCTGCTCTGTGTTCCCGAAACACTTTCTCTGGCCCTGGATTCCACTTTAGGGATCAGCACAACCCTCACACCCTGACCTCCTCTCTGAGCGTTGCTCAGAGCTGGCTCCCATCTGCGAGCCCCCCTCCCTGGTTCCCCTTGGCGGCCTGCACAGCCCCTCTGGCCTTCTCTCCTCACTACCCTCCCCTGCATGCCTCTCTCCATCCATGCTCCTCTGCAAAGCACCAGGTCCGTTCCTGCCCCAGTGCCTTTGAACTGCAAGTCCTCTGCTGGGAGAGACCTTCCTTAGACACCTGCCCTCTTTCTCAGTGAGGACTCCCACCCCTTCTGCCTTTTTTGGCTTTAAAAACACTGATATGTAACTCACCTACCATAGAACTCACCATTTTGAAGTGTGAAATTCGGGATACTCTGGTACATTTGCAAGGTTTTACAGCCATCGGCACGGTCTCCTTCAAGAACATTTCCACCAGCCCAGAAAGTAACCATAGTCATCCGCAGCCACTCCCCACCCTGCCCTCTGCCAGCTCCTGGCATCCATTAATCTGTCCCATCCCAGTGGACACTTCACACACGTGGGATCGTTCATTACGCAGCCTTTGCGTCTGTCATTTTGCCCAGCTCGCTGCTCCCGGGGCCTCCCGTGCTGCTGCCCGCGTCAGGGCATCACGCCCTTCTACGGCAGAATGGTGGCCCCTGGCAAGAGATGCCGCGTTTTCTGCCTCTGTTCACCAGTCCATGGGCATTCGGGTCGCTCCCACTTTTTGGCTATTATGAGTAATGCTGCTATCAGTGTTTGTGTTTAAGTCGTTATGGGAGCATATGTTTTCAGTTCCCGGGGGTGGAGATATATATACATACATATAGTAGTGTAATTTCTGGGTCACGCGGCAGCTCTGTGTTGATCGTTTCCAGGAATCCCCACAGCTTGCCCCACGAGCAATACACACTCTTGCCAACACGTGCTGTTTCTTGGCGTGCGTGTGTGTGTGCGTGTGCAAGCAGGTGGGGGTGAGAAGTGTCATCTGTGACCTTGGTGACCACCCTGTGATGCGTGATGAACTCTCCCTAGCCCCTCTCCCAGATCGATTATTTCTTTTTTTTAACTTTTTAAAAATATTTATTTATTTCTGAGAGAGAGACAGAGACAAAACACAAGCGGGGGGAAAAGTAGAGAGAGAGGGAGACACAGAATCGGAAGCAGGCTCCAGGCTCCGAGCCGTCAGCACAGAGCCTGACGTGGGGCTCGAGCCCACGAACCATGAGACCGTGACCTGAACCGAAGTCGGACATTTAATGGATGGAGCCCCCCAGGCGCCCCCCAGATGGATGATTTCTTCAGAGCGCGGGTTACCCCCTTACTCCGCGGGTCTGCCCACCTGTCTGCCAGCACGCATGTGTGCTCTTCATGTACGTGTGCACATGTACAACCCACACTACGTATGTTTGCTCTTCCCACCTTGTCCTTCCCACCCCGTTTCCCCTCCACCTCTCCTTCCATGGTCCAGCCACTGGGAGCCCATCCCTGCCCCCTCCAGCCTGTAAACTCCTTCTTGTCCTTTCCTGCTACAACCCAGCCTCGATGATGTGGGGTCGGAACAGGGGCGGAGGGAGGAGGCTTGACGTTGTTTGTAGATTAACTGCATCTGCCTGACCCGCTGTGGACAAAGCACCGGCCAGCGGAGAGCGGCCTCTAGGATCTTGACGACAAAGGGTGAATATGAGCTCACCTGGTCTAGGCAGGTACCCTGCAGTGGGCAGGTGTACTGGGCCCAAATGGGTGAGTGTGTCTTTAAGGAATTGAGGGGTGCCTGTCTGGGGAACCCCTGAGAAAGGCAGAACAAGCACGGGTGATGCTGCGGAGATGGTTGGAGGGGAGAAGGTGTGGCCCGGCCAGGCTGGGAAGACGTAGGACTGCAGGTGAGCTCTTCCTACCAAGGCTTTCCACCAAGGCCACGGCCATCAGTCTTTCAGAACGTGGCTCTGAGCTCAGGCTGCCACCTCCTTGGGCCCCACGTGGGTCCTTGCAGTCACCATCGGACACCATTTCTCATTCCATCCTTGCATGTTATGACAAGGCAGAGACTCCCTCTTCTTTGGGTTTTTTACAAATTAAATTCATCTCTTGTGATTTATTGATTTTCTTAAAAGAAAAGTAAATCCATTTTTTTTTTTTTTTGTTTTTCCCAGCTTATTACCAGACACTTGGGTGTGGGACACACAGAGCAAGAATTCTGTTAAAAGTGTTCAGAAATGTTTCCAAATCAAAATCAATACAACGACACGGGTATATTGTTTAATGCTACAAAGGGAAAAATGTAGATAATTTCATCAAGACAAGCTGCCTGGTGACACCAGATGCAGGTGCTCAGCTCTGGTTGCAGCAGGCACCATAAACCACGAGGACTAGACGGAAGAAGCTCACGAAAAATCTTGTAAACGTCTCTGATGCAAAACCAAGCAGACTCAGCTGTGGATCTGGGTCGGAGCATTAGGCACACTCCTCCTGGACTCTCCCGCTGGCCACGCTATGGAAAAGGCACAGAATATGTGGGGAAGGGATCTCAAGACCCCAGATGGTCTACTCACCTTCAGCAGATGCTTTGGGAAGGACCTCCAGAATTCCGTGACACCATTGAATCAAGTTCATCGTTTCTCCCACTCTGGTCTTTTCTGGCTCAGTGTTAATGCACTCGAAACCCAGAAATGGGCAGGTGCAGGGACTTCCAGAAGACACTCTAGTCATAGTTATATAGTTTCCAATATGAGCAGGAAGGAGAACCCCTAACACAGAAGAAATTTAGACATCCCCCCATTTTCTTTCCTATTTTTAAATTCTCCATATTCCCAATCCCCTGTCTCTTAAACCAGTGACTTGCAGGCAAGGTCAGCAGGCAGAAGCAAGAGTCCACAGGGGCCACAGCTTCAGGGAAGGGTGGTCATCCCCACCCCCATGCTGCAGACCTGGGGTCCCCGGAGGGGGAGGCCAACACCGCGTGCTGCTTCTCCTTCTGTACTCCCGTGCTGCTTGACGTGTGTGTGGTTGCAGCTGTGTGCAACTGAGCAGGTAATTAATGTCTCAGCGTTCTGGCGCAGGAACTCAGGAAAGTGACCCCATAGGATTGCTTGTGAATTCTTGGGCTCAGCACCTCCCTGCACACAAGTTGCACACACATGGATGTTGCCCACTAGAGCATTCCAAACATTCTGAAGACCGAGACCACAGACCACACCCTAGATCAGCCATGGAGCGACCACATGTGGGGTAGATATGAACAGAATCACTGAGGCTCGGGAAAGTGAACTGACCACGCACCGCAGCCAGCCCAGAAGGCAAAATGCAAAGTGTGGCCCGAAGAGAAGCAGGTCAACTGTCCACACAAGCAACAGCATGGCATTCTCCATTGGGTGTAAACGAGAACCGAGCCTCAGAACGCAATAGTCAAAGTGTCCGGGATGTAATCTAAAATCGCTTAGCACAGGAGGAACCAGGAAAATCTCAACTCCTCTGGGAGGAGACAGTCAGCAGACCCATACTGAGATGATGCAGATATTAGAATTGCCTGGCAGAGGGGCGCCTGGGTGGCTCAGTCGGTTAAGCGTCCGACTTCAGCTCAGGTCACGATCTCGCGGTCCGCGAGTTTGAGCCCTGCGTCAGGCTCTGGGCTGATGGCTCGGAGCCTGGAGCCTGCTTCTGATTCTGTGTCTCCCTCTCTCTCTGCCCCTCCCCCGTTCATGCTATGTCTCTCTGTCTCAAAAATAAATAAACGTTAAAAAAAAAATTAAAAAAAAAATAATTGCCTGGCAGAGACTTTAAAGCAGCTACCATTAAAATATCCCAGTGAGCCATCACAAGCATGTTGGAAATCCATCAAAAATTAGAAAATGGAAATTTTGGTCTTGACGAAAAGTACATAAAATTAAAAAAAAAAAAAGGCTCACCGAAAGGCTCAGGAGCAGCGTGGGGACGACAGGGAACAGAGTCACTGAACTCAAAGACAGATCAATAGAAATTATCCAATCTGAACAAAAGAGAAAAGGATTTGAAACATGGACTGAGCCTCAGGCTACCTCTGGGACAATAACAGAAAGCTTACCCTTTGTGTAGTCGGAATCAAGGAGAGGGGGAAGGGGGCCGCTGAAAGAAAAAGTATTGATTAAAACTTTCTAAATTTAGAAAAGTGCATAAACCAACAGAATCGAGAAGCTCGGCAAACCCCAAAGACAATAAACTCAAAGAAATCCGTGTCCAGATATGTCACAATCAAATGATGCAGCCTAGACACGCACAAAAATTTGAAAGCAGCCGGAAATGACTATAGGAGATAAGCAATTTGAAAGGTGTGGTTTTCTCATTTGAAAC
Organism: Panthera onca; assembly: GCF_046562875.1. Classification (NCBI taxonomy): domain Eukaryota; kingdom Metazoa; phylum Chordata; class Mammalia; order Carnivora; family Felidae; genus Panthera; species Panthera onca. The sequence goes on from NC_138345.1 coordinate 139,133,513, forward strand.
CCTAGATGCAAAGTGGAGGCGGCAACAGCACTGTTCAAGGGCCAAAAGGAAAGAACGGTCTGCCGGAAATGTATTTCCAGAGAAAATACCTACAGGAATAAAGACAATACAAAGATGTGCTCAGCTGAAGGAAAACTAAGAAAATGTATTGCCAGCAGAACTCCTATAGGAGAATTCTTTCCAAAAGATCTTTAGACAGAAGGGAAAGGATAGCAGAAGGGAGATTAGAACACCAGAAATGAGGAAAATACCAGAAGTGGTAAATACAGGGGTAAATGTAATGGACTATTTTATGTTCTGAAGTCGTTCAAATCTGCGTGTTAAGTGAAAAGTAAAAGACTGTATCATTGTCTGATGAGGTTTTAATGTATGTAGTATAATGTAGAAGATGAGAATCACACGAAGAGAGAGAAGTGATAACAGTTCTCTAAGTAACAATTTCTAAGTAAACCAGGAAAAATGAGGTATGCACACAGCAATCCCTAGAGCAACCAGTTTGAAAAATTAATCTAGGGGCGCCTGGGTGTCTCAGTCGGTTAAGCATCCGACTTCGGCTCAGGTCATGATCTCGAGGTCTGTGGGTTCGAGCCCCGCGTCGGGCTCTGTGCTGACAGCTCGGAGCCTGGAGCCTGCTTCGGATTCTGTGTCTCCCTCTCTCTGACCCTCCCCCGTTCATGCTCTGTCTCTCTCTGTTTCAAAAATAAATAAATGTTAAAAAAATTTTTTTTAATAAAATAAAAGAAAAATCAATCTATATTAAGAAAAGTAGTAAGAAATAGCGGATAACACTAAAAATGTTTAAATAACGCCCCCTAAGAAAAGGCAGCAATGGAGAAACAGAAACGGAAACTGGAAGAAACAAACAGAAAACAAATAACAAAATGTTAGAATTAGAAATTAAATCCAAATATGTCAATTCTTACAGTCAGCAAAAATGGTCTACACACGCTATTAAATGGCAGGAGGTGGCTAAAATCACAAGAATTACCTATATCCTGCTGACAAGAAACTCATTTCTGATAGATTGATTCAAGTGGATTAAGCATTTGGAAAAGTTATCTATGTGAATGCTATTCAGGAAGGTGGATTCCGTATTTAATATCAGACAGAATAGATCTCCAAGCAAACAAATCTACCAAGGATAAAGTAGGACATTATATAATAACAAAACCATTAATCCACCAAGAAGACATAGTGATCCTAAATGTGTATGCATGTAGCTGAAGAGTTTCAAAATATTGGAAGCAAAAAGTGAGAAAGTTGAAAGGGGAAATAAATCAATCCACATGATAGTTGGACACGTCAACTCTCCTCCATCAGTAAGACAGAGAACCAGCAGATGGAAACTCAGGAAACATAGAGAAGTGAATTGCCACTAGCCATCCACTGCATTTGCCTGACATGTAAGAACACCGGACTCAACAAGACAGAATACACATGCTTTCAAATCCACATGGGACCCTCGCCAAGAATGATCATTGAAATAATACCACATATGTTGTCTGATCATGATGGAATTAAACTGGAAATCAGTAACAGAAAGATAACAAGGGAAGCTCCAAATACTTAGAAATTACACACTTTTAAATAATCATTAGGTCAAAGAGGAAGCCTCCAGGGAAATTAGAAAATACTCGTAAGTGAACAGCAGTGAAAGTACAACATATCAATATCATCCCCATTTATGAGAAGCAGTTAAAGCAGTACTGAGAAGGAAAGTTAACAATTTTTTAATGTTTATTTTATTTTAGAGAGAGAGAGAGGGAGAGGGAGAGAGAGAGGGAGAGAGAGAGAGAGAGAGAGCCAGAGTGTGAGCAAGGGAGGGGCAGAGAGAGAGGGAGACACAGAATCCGAAGCAGGCTCCAGGCTCTGAGCTGACAGCATAGAGGCCAATGTAGGGCTGGAACCCACAAACTGTGAGATCATGATCTGAGCTGAAGTCAGATGCTCAACTGACTGAGCCACCCAGGTGCCCTAGGAAACTTAAAGCATTAAATGTATATGTTAGAAAAAAATGAAGGTCTCAAGCGAACAATCTAAGCTTTACCTTAAGAAACTAAATACGAAGGGCAAAGTAAACCCACAGCAAGGAAAATAAAGGAAATTATAAAGACATGAGCAGAAATTAATCAAACTGGAAACAAAAACAGTAGAGAAAATCAAAAGCTGGTTCTTTGTACCTATTAATAAAATTGATGAGCCTCTAGCAAGACTGACAAAAAATAGGAGAGAAGTTAAAACTACCAATTCAGAAATGAAAGAGAGTTTGATTTTTGTTTTTTGCCTTTTTTTATAAAAAACTAGACCCTTGCAGAAATCAAAAGGACAAGAAGAGAATATTACAACCAACTTTTACACACATAAATTCAACAAGTTATATGAAATAGGCAAAATCCTTGAGAAACACAAACTACCAAAACCCACCAAGATGAAATTGATGGCCTAAATAGTCCTATCATTGTTCAATAAATCAGATTTATGGTTAAAGATTTCTAAGACATAAATATCCAAGCCCAGATTATTTCGCTGGTAACTTCTACCAAATTTTTAAAAAGAAATAACACTAACTCTATTTAATCTCTTGAAGAGACAGAAATACTTCCTACTTCATTTTATGAGGCAAGCATCATCCTGATACCTAAACTTGATAGACAATGATCGACCGGTATCGTTCATGAACATATATGCAAATATTCCCCACAAACTATTAGCAGATCAACTCTGGAAATATAGAAAAAGATTAAAACACGACCATCAACTGGGGTTTATTTCAGGAATTCAAACCTGGGTCAAGATTTAAAAATCTATCAATGTAATCTACTATATGAACTGTATGAAAAGCAATACTGCATGGCTGTATTGATTGGTAAAGAATAGGCATTTGATGAAACCCAGAATCCATTCACAATGAGAAACAAACCATTCAAAACAAACTTCTGTAAGTCAAATTTCTCAACTTGATGAAGGGCATTTACAGCAAGTTACAGCTGACATCTGTATTGTCAAAGACACACTGATGTCCCTCTAAAGTTAGAGAATTCCCTTCCTTCAGTCCTATTCAGCATGACAATGAAAGTCCTAGCCTTTATAATAAAGCAGGAAAGAAAATTAAAAAAAAAACAGATTGAAAGGAAAAGAGAAAACGGTGTTTTTCAATGACAACACGATTGTCTGTATACATAATTTCAAATAATATGCAAAAAGACTTCGGGAATCAAGAAGTGAATTTATCAAGTTTGCAGGATAAAAAGTCAATACACACATACGTGTGCACGTGTGCACACACACACACGCACACACACCTCAATAGATTTCTCCATATTAGTAGTAAATAATTTGAAAATCAAAATTAAAAAAAATATGTATCATTTGAAACAGTTCAAGAAAGTGAAATGTGTAAGTACAAATCTTTCAAGACATGTACAGAATTCGAATGCTGGAAAGTATAACATATGGATGAGAGCTTTCAATAAAAACCTACATGAAAAAGGAGCAAACGACCCTCATGGCACCAACATAGGGAAGAAGTCAGTCGTTCCCAAATTGACTGACAGATTCAAAATACATCTGATTAAAATCACAGCAGGATGTTGGTAGCTATAGACAAGATGCTCCCAGAGTGTGTATGGGATGTCAAAGGAATCAGAAAAGACACAAATACTGTTGAAGAAAACAGAGTTGAGAATTATACCATCCCATTTTAAGACGTACACTAACGGTGCTATAATCAAGACAGCGTGGTATTGGCCAAGGGACGGACACATGAAGCTAGCAACATTACGGGGGCCAGAAACAGACCCTCACACACACGGTCATTGTGTGAAATTACATTTCTGCTGTTTCAACCACTGTGTGTTCCTTTCTTACAGCAACCCCAGGACACTTACACAGCCAGCCACGGACGGGGACAAAACATTTATTACTTGCGAACCACATAGTTAACAAAATAGTTGTATCCAGAATATATTTTTAATAAACTTCCAAAACTCAACAGTGAGAAAATAAATAGCCCAATTAAAAAAAAAAAAAAAACAAGCAAAAGACTTACACAGACATGTCGACCAAAGAGAACATATGGATGGAAAGAAGTTCTAGATCATGAGTCATTAATAAAGTACAAACTAAAACCACAACGAGCTACCCCATACACATCTATTGGAAAGGTTGAAATGAAAGGTAGTGACAATCACAAGTCCTGGGTAGACTGTAGGGTGACTGGGTCTCTCATCAATCCCATGGGCATGCCAAGTGACACGGCCTCCCTGTGTGACAGCTTCCTGTATGATTAAACAGCCGGCCACCTACTGTTTGACCCAAATGTCCTCCTCCCAGAGAACAGAAACGTCTACCTGCACACCTACGGGGTTTCCACAGACACTTATCAGTAACCATCTGTGCGACAAGTAACCCAATCTCCTCTGCAGGTGTGTGGACAGACAAGCTGATGTCCCTTGTCTCCTACTCACTGGGATCCTACTCACTGCAAAGGGGGGTGAACCACAGACACAAGTAACAACGTGGTAAAGGTCAAAGACGTTATGTCCAAAGAAGGAAGTCGATCTTGAAACCTCATTCACTCTATGCGTCCGCTTATATGAGCCTCTCAAAATGTTTTGTTTAAATCAGTCATTACGAGGGCATGTTGTGGGTGACTGATCTGTTCTGTATTGTGATGGTCACACAGTCATGGTGGTTACATTATCACTACAGGTGTTAAAGTTCATAGAACAAAGCTATTTGTACTATGTGATGATTTAAAAAACTAAATGATATGAAATAGCCCTCAGAAGCGAGACACTACTAAGCCCCTACCGGAACAGCCCAAATCTGAACACCGACAACGCGCAGTGCTGGGGGGGATGCAGAAGAACAGGAACGCTGGTCCACTGGTGGGGGCGTAGAATGGTGCAGCCTCCAGGGAGGACAGCTTCCTACAAAACTGGATATACTCTTACCACAGGATCCATCAGTTCCGATTTCCGGTATTTAGCCAAAGGAGTTGAAAACTCACGTCCACACAAAAACCTGCACATGAATGTTAACAGCGGCTTCATTCAGGATCGTCAAACCTGGAGGCAACCAAGATGTCCTTCAGTGGGCATGGTGCGTCCAGACGATGCAATATTATCAGTAATAAAAAGAAATGAACTGTCGACCCACAAAGACAAGGAGGAACCTTAAATGCGCATCAGTGAGCGAAAGACGCCCACGGAAAGGCCATACGCCGTCTGATTCCTGCTCCACGTCACGTTCCGGAAAAGGCACGACCGTGGAGACAGTGAAAGAACCAGTGGTCGACAGGGGTTTGGAGGAGGGAAGGGGAGCGCAGAGGATGTTCAGGGCAGCGAGACTTCTCTGTGTGACATTAACAGCATTGGACACGTGTCACTGTTTGTTCGTCCAAACCCATGGGACGTACAACACCCAGCGCGAACCCTCGTGTGGGACCGCGGACTCTGGGTGGCCGTGATGTGTGGCTGTGGTGCCGTCGGTTACGACAGACGCAGCATCTGGTGGGAGATCCTGATAACGGGGGAGGCTGTCGGGGAGGCAGGGGGGAGGTGGGGAGTCTCTGTAATTTCTGCTCAATTTTGCTATAAAGCTACAACTGCACTAAAATATAAAGTCTGTTTTTTTTTAAAAAAAGCAAAGAATGAAGCTTCTCTTCAGTGGTGCCGGGGACTTGGGGGCGGTATTTAAGGTGTGCGCCCCGAGCCCAGTGGAAGCCCAGAGGAAGGATGGGCTCCAGGTGTGACAGCGCCTGGCCTGGAACATCCCCTGTGCAGAGCACGTGGTCGTCCTGGAGGCAGTGCTCCCGAGCAGGTGTGTGGACAGTGTCGCCACCTCCCTGTGGGCCCCCGTCCTCGTCACCTGCACTGTCCTTGGCTGCCTGCCCCCAGCTCTCCCCCTCCAGCCCACCTCCATTGCTGTAACCGACGTGGCTGTTCTTAACGGTACCTCTGAGCCCATCACACCCCGAGTTAAATGTCTCCCGGGTCTTCTCCTCTGAAGTCGGGTCCAGATCTCATTTGTTGAACACGCAAAGCCCTCGCGGTCCACCACACCGCCAAAGCTTCCCCCAAACCACATGCCTGGCCTAGGACACCAGGGGAGGCCACGGATCCAGTCAAGGCTGTTCAAACCTCCCACCTAACTGCCTTGTGACCGTGTGCCATCTGCCGGCCAGCCCAGCCTCGCTCAGTCTCACTGTCCCCTGATGTAAAATGGGACAATCGGAGGAACCTCATCCCAGAGTTATCCTCAGGGGGGAAACCACTCAGTGCTTCACGAAAAGCAAAGGTTCCTTGCTCTTTTCTCAGGCAGCGTTGTTCTGGATCTGCTATTGTTGTTACAACAGGTGCAGACCTCAAACACAGCCTGTCATCGTCGCTGAGAACACGGGCTCTGGGTTCAAAAGGCTGATTCTACCGAGCTATCAGGACTCTTGCTGTTGCAAAAAAGGAAGCTGGACTTAAATTGCTTTAAACAGCAATGAAACGTATTAGTTCATGTGACCGGACAGTCCAAGGGATGGTTGGCCTCAGGCACGGTTTGATCCAGAATCACTCATGACATTATCAGGACTCTGGTTCTATTTTCTTGTTTTTATCCCTCCGTGGGTCCTGCTTGATTTTGTCTGGTCTCATCCTCACAAAGGCACGCTCTACGTTGGGGCAAGACAGTCACCGGCAGAAACAAGGCCCCTCATCCCATGTGGAAAAAGGGACACTTCCCAGTAGTCTGTTAAGACAGTCGTGGGAAAGGCCTGCTTGGGCCACCTGCCTGTCTGCCCCTGCACCAGATCATTTTCTCAGGAACCTTGTCCACGGGTGACATCACGTGGCCGCCTCTGTGGCCTGATGCCGGGGTGGGGCTAAGGAGAGGTTCGTCAGTGTCCTTTAAGTGTGGAGGAGAAGGCAGGGCCCAGGACTCATCATCCGGCTGCCAGTCTGCAGCCCCACTGACCTGGGGCAGACAGTGATAAGCGCGGGGACGTGGGGACGCGGGGACGGCGGGAGCCCTGGGAGGACGAGGGCGCGTGAGGAGTTTCTCAGGAGCCCGTGCCCGATGAGGGCCAGGCAGCTTCGTGGCTGTAGTGTTATTACAGAGCAATGGCTTTCGTACCGCCTCGCCAGCTCCTCGGTCACGGTGAGAGCCAAATGAGTCAGTCCCAAGGACGTTCCAAGGGCTTTCAGAAGCCAGTGTGTTCGTGTATTTGTTCCTTCTGCCGGTGGTGGGGGGGGGGGGGGTTCCTGCCCAGCCGCAAACGAATACCAGTGTACTGGCAGTGACAGCGTCTTCCTGCCCCTCGGTCGGCGGCACACTCAAGAGTGTGGTCAGCACGCAGCTGTCTTCTGACAGGTCGGGCACACGCGGTCCGTGCATCCTCCCTGTCGGCATTGCGGGGTCTGCTGAGCTTGTCTGGTTGGCTCCAAGGCCCCAGAGGGTCAGACCCAGGGCTCCTCCATCGCTGGGTCTCGAGAGCTTGGGGCACCGTGGAGGCTCCCAGCAAAGCCCCCCATGAACCCGATCGTGAGATATCTCCCAGGGCAGGAGCAGGTGCATGGGGCCCGCAGTGGGGACAGTCACCTCTCTGGTTCCGCCTGGGGGTCCCGCAGCCATCATCATGGCCTTGAGTCCATAGACAGCTCCCTTGTTCACCCGAGCGTCTCAGGACCGCTGAGCAGTGGACTGGTCGGGATGGGGGCGTCAGCATAGGACCAGGCGGGGCGGGGGGGGGGCAGTGTCAGCAGCTCAGGAAGGGGGGTGGCCGAGGCCCCTTCAGGATGCTTCACGAGGAAAATCCTTCAAAGTCAATTATTGTCTGTTTTCGCCCCTTCTGGCCACTGCAGTGTGGGGGTCAGACTGCTCTGTGGTTTTTGCACAAAAGTGTCCGGGCTCCGGAGAGAGACAAGTCTCACTTTGGGTCAGGAATGCTGTGTGGCTTCTCTGAGCCTCTGTCTCTCGTCGATCACACACAGGTGACCCGACTGCCTAGCGGAGTTTTGTGAGGATTAAATACAACGGAAGGAGAAAGATGCCTATAAACTTGATTTCACGTTCCCCGGAATGCAAATGCTACCTGAAGATTTCAGTGATGATTTTTTAATTCCGCAAAGGGAGAATACTTTCTCCTGCCCTGCACAGCTCCTAGGATGACAGGTGAAACCCATGTACAGTCAGGAAAGACAGACACGAAGGGACTGTATCACAGCAGCTCAGCCAATGTGTCCCTTGCTTGAGCCCGATGGACGCTGCCACTCGGTGGCAGATCCGTAACCGTCTCTGCCAGGCCACGCTGCGTCCACGCCGCAATGAGGCGGTCGTTGGAGACGCACGGCTGACGGTCCCGCCTTAGTTGAAACCTTTGGCTGGCTCCCCACGGCCATGGTGCTCATGCCATTGTCCCCTTAGGACACACAGCTTTCTGGGATCTGGTCCCAGTCACCGCTTCTGCCTTGCAGTATTTCCCTTTCCTCAAAGAAAAAAAAAAGATACTAAATGAAGCACGTTTTCCCACCACTGTTGGCAAGAACGGACAGAAGGACGGAAGGCCTGCTCATCTCAACTATGCAGGAAAACCGTGTCCCCCAGAGACCATGGGGACCCCATCCCCCGAGCCCAAGGCGCAGGGACCGCGAGCAGGGAATTCTGCCCTGGGGATCTCGTGACTGGAATGTGCGTCGGGTTTTCTGTCCCCGGGAAGGAGCTGCAGTTGGACGAGCAGTCTGAGGGGAGAAGGGACGGTGCCGTCCCCTTCGGAGAAGCTGCAAGAGTCCCTGCGGATCCAGAGAGGCAAGGACCTTATTGTGGATGCTCGGCGTTTGGTCGAGTCGCCGTCTGTGGGATTTGCTGACTTTGAGTGGGACTTGGGGATATCTGTGCGCCACAGCCCGGCCCTGCTTTATCTGATCCTCTGGGAAATCGTTTTCTGAGTCAGCCGAGCCCTGATGGCTTCTAAGAGCTGCCAGCTCCCGCGGTGGGAAGGTCAGTGCATCTTCCTCCAGGCAGGAGCGACTGCGGGAGGAACTTGGCAGTTCCACAGGGTGTGCACAAAATCACACGGAACGACGGGAGAAGGTGGCGGGTGGGGCCCGGTTCCCCGCAGGAGCTATCTCGGGGCACGCAAGCTCATCGGGGCCGGGCTGTGCCCCCCACCCCATCCCCAGGACAGAGCCTGCACCGTGCCGAGCTCTGTGAGTGGTGGTTTCACGGTGGGAGCCATGCTGCTCGCCGGGCGTCACGGTCTCAGTGACCGGCGGCAGGTGCCGGGGGCTCCCACCCGGTCAGTCGAGGAGGGACAGCTCACGAGAGGTAAGGCGGTAACGACCTCTAGTGCAGCCGTTGTCCACCCACCGGGCTGGAAGCCTTTCCACGCCCTCTAGTGAGAGAGGTCTCGGCTGGCGACTTATGTTCCCTGGGCTTCCACCTGGTTCCTTCCTTCGGAAACCACATCCGCTCTTCCCGAGACCCTGGTGAGCCTCTCCCGATTCCAGGCGCCGGCCAGCCTTGCCCTGCTGACCATCCGCTGCTGGCTTGTCCTTGTGGGGTGCCCCCCGAGGAGGGACTGTATCTCTTCACCAGCTGGGCGAGTTTCTGGCTCTGGACTGTCCCTGCGTGGGGCTGAGCACGGCCCGGACATCGGAAGACGCACCCCTTCCCCAGCAAAGATAAATGGGCCTCCCCGTCTGTGAGTTAGAACCGGGCCCGCAGTGGGGACACCGCGACTGTGGGCGGCACAGTGAGGGGCCTCTGGACCCACCGAGTTTCCTGGTTTCCTACCCGGCAGCAGCCTCCGTGTTTTCCCCTGACGCCAGCCTGTGCAGGCAGGTCCCAGGGGCCTCGTTAGTTCCTCTGGGGACAGGACCTCGTGGCCATCGCGTCCAGGCTACGTGACCACTGTGGTTCATTGGACATAAGGAGTGAGTGGCGAACGGGGTGCAGTGCTGACCGCTCCCGTCTGGCCCCCGTTTTGTGCCAGGTGCTGCCCAGGGCACCACAGACACCAGGAAGAATGGAGAGATGACAGACGGCTGCGGGCCTGCGGTGGCCCCGGGGCTCTGAGAGAGGACTCGGGACACAGGGGTCACAGGGAGACAGACGCGGTCCCGGCCGTGCCTCCAGACATCTTCCCTGGCAAAGGCTGAGCGCTGTTTGTGGCTTTGTCGCCATGCCAGCCCTTAGCGCCATTTCCCGGTGTGGCGTCGGAGCCGGTCTGAGAGCGCCCTCCCCACCACGTCTTGACGCAGACCAGAGCCGGGGACATCGGCACCCACAGGGACACACGGGAAAAGGCTCCTTTACTTGTATGTTTAATGGTGATGCCCGAAGTGGGGGTCCTCCGCTCCTGGCCAGGCTGGGCTCCGGGCGTGTCTCACCCCCACAAGGTCTCAACAAACCGGAGGGTGGGACGCGTGCTGTGAAGGGCAGGGCAGTGCCTGTCACACAACAGGTGAAGCAGACAGGTGCTGAATGAACGAAGCCCGAGTGAACAGATGCATGAATGATAGGCGTTCCTGACTGATCCGTGACTCCAGGATGGGTGGGGTCACAGCGCTGCCCCAGCGGAGGCGACGTCGGCCTGGGCTGTCCACGCTGAGGACAGCTGTGCATGTGCTCCTGGCCCGTGAGGACCGTGCCCAGCAGGGGCTGCGCCCTCCCCGTGGGCCAGGAGGCACCCCGAACGTTTTCGTGAATGACTCATCCTGTCCTACAGCACCCCGCACCTCGGTCATCACTGTGGCCGTTTTATGCACCAGGAGCTGACACAGAAAACGTGGGGTCACATAGGTGCAGCCGCTGAGCGTGTTGTCCAAGCCGAGGCGGGCCGGGCAGGCCTCTACGGGAGCGAGGCGTTTCCGAGTGGCTGGAGCAGGCGGGAGGCTGGTCAGGGACACCGGTGAGGATCCCACGCCTGTGCGGTCAGCGGCAGCAGGAATGGAGAGCAGGGCAGGTAGGCGGGGAGTCAGGAGGTGGGGACGGGGACAGGGACAGGTAGGGACGCCGGGTGGAGACGCTGAGTGAGCAGCGAGGTGTGCACGGAAATTGCTTGGGGGTCGCTGGGGGCCACGGGGAGGGAAGCTTCCCCAGGCGTGTGGAGCTGGAAGAGACAGGCCCTTGGACAGATCCCGAGGAACACCACCGGCTCCGCCCCCAGGAGGACGGACGGCTGTAGAAAGAACCTTCCAGGAGAAGGTGAGGAGTGACCGCATGGTCCCGGGCTGAGACGCTCGCTTTGGACAGAAAGGAAACAGTCCGTGCGCGCTTGGGTGGCCGGTGTGAGTGACCACCTCAGAGAAGGTGGGGACGTGGGGACGGTCGCGGGAAGCTTGGCTGGACGGCGAGGAGGAGAGAGAGGGACTGGGGACGGGGTCCTGGCTGTGAAAGGCTTTTTCTTAGTCCCCTTCTGAGAGGAGACGGTGTGAGCACCTGTGTGGACCCCCCAGGGCCGGGCAGCAGCAGGCACAGCGGGCGAGGGGCCTGGAAACCAGGGCCCCAGGGAGCCGGGCGCCGTCCACGTGGTGGCCACCATCGGGGTGAGGGTCCCAGGGGGGTCTCCGCACTGCGATGGCTGCTGGGAAGTCGTCACAGGGTGGGGAGGGTCTGGCTCCCCCAGGGCGCACCCCCACCCCTCCTGCAGGTGCTCCCGGAGTCCACAGCGGCCCCTCCCCACTCACCTGAGCAGCAGGGCCCTTGTCCCTGTCTGACCCTGTGTACTTGGGCTCCGTGGCAACGTGTGTCCACGACACAGAGGGTCCCACAAACCAGGGGACATTCTCTGCCCAGGAAGGACGGAGAGGGGCGCTCTCTCAATATCCTCATTCGTATGCTTTATGGATGTCTGTTCTCATTTGAAATAGAAAAGGAGAGCGTGCTCACTGGAGTCATTTGAACCTGCCCCTCTGGCCGTCTTCTGGGAAGTTCCGTGAGGTCCATTCGTTCTACAGAATGAGTGCGGGAGGCCACATTCCCCAGGGTCTACATGGGGTAATTGTCCAGGCACACGGAGGTGGTCAGGAGGCGTCCTTTCCCCACGCAGCTGCTCCTGGCTCAGACTGGGCTCGTTGGGGCCTCACCCCTGCGACCCCAGCAAAGCTCAGTTTGGCTCACCAGGGAGGGGGTGCCTCAGCCATGGGGTCTGCTGAACGCTGGGCATTTCTCCTCAAACTCCCACTCTCCCTCAGGCATTCTGGGTTCCCGGACGCTTCTGTTTGCTGCTGGGGCCTCAGTGTCTTTAAGTTGACTCCGGCCAAGTTCAGTAAACCCTCAAGAGGATTCTGTGGCCATGCCCTGGGGGCCAAGGGCAACAAGACACAGTCCCCTCCTCTCCAAAGTGCCCGGTGTCCAGTGAGGACACAGGCCTGGGCATAGCACGGGCAGAAGTGCCCTGGGCAGGCAGCCCCCTCTGAGAGCACTGAGCTTTCTGGGAAGCCCCTGGCCCAGACTGCTCCCCACACCCGCCCCATGTGGCTGGGCCAGACCCCCCAAGAGTGTCCCCGCACAGGGCCTGCCTCAGGTGCTCACCGGACCCCTCTTGTCCCCCTCAGCATGGTGAAGGGGCCTCGGGACCAGCGGGGAGATCCCAGGGCAGAGCAAACACCTCCCTTGGGGCAGGGGTGGGACAAGCCCGGTATGATTGCTCTGGGGTTTCCCTGGACCCCAGGGCAGGGGACACAGGTGGACTGTAGTTCCTTGTAGCTGCAGCCCGGCCTCAAGCTGTTTGAAGAGAAGGTCTGGGGCCCAGAGACCTGACGCTGTGAGGTGGGCACTATGTGACCCCAAGGACCACCCTCTTCCCCAGCTCCAGACTGGGAGCGCCCCGGGCTTGAAGAGACAGGTCACCCTGTGGTCCCCACACAGCCCTGGGGTCTGGTCGCTCTCCAGGAGAGGGATGCTGGGGTCTGCGTCCTCTCCTAGGACAGACAGCTGGACACCTTTGCATGGAGTGGGGGGTCCTTGTTGATGACCCTCAGTAGTGTATCTCTGTGCCAGGGCAACCATGCTACAAATGAGGAAACTGAGGCTCACGTTGGGTCCGTATTCTAGATCAAGCTTCTAGTGTGTGGTAAGGGGAACTGAAGCCAGGTTCTGTATGCCTCCTGAAGCTGAAGGACAGATGGGTGCCCCACTGAGCTAAGCAGAGCTACAGAGGGACAGGAGTGATCCTGGGACACCTCCCCAGGCTCTAAGGCTGAGCACAGGACACAGAGCACCAAGGAAGCCCCGAAAGCCAGCAGCGAGAGCAAGCAGTGGCAGAGGGCCGTCTGCCCCATGCACCGTCCAGAGTGGAAATGGTCTCCACGGGAGACTCGGCTTGTCAATGAACAAAGCCGGGATTCTGCCTTCTTGACCACCTTAGCCCCCCTCCGGTGCTGCCCTCACAGCCTGGGGAATCCTTCCTCCCAGGATAAGCGCCCCAGAAAGAATGGGAAAACTGCAAAGACTTCCACCAAGGTCAACTTGCCCAGCGGTGCCCCCCCTAAATGGCAGAGAACTTTGGCACTCATGCAGGATCATTGTCCATCACACAAGATGAGGTGGCTCACCCAGTGAAGGCCCTGTCCTCTGGGGGAGCCAGTGTCTTAGAAACTAAGGGACCCAGAGCACTTTGGGGACCATCAGGGCCCCATCACGTGAATGGAAACTGTTACAACTCCTGCCAAGGTCATGACGGACACTTTGTTCTCAGAGTGTGAGCGGCCAGTTCAACCCCCAAAGAGTTCTACCATGCCTCCGCCTGAGTGTCCCCTCCGTGTCCCTTCGATACCTTGTTGGCTTGGATTCTCCTCCATTGGGAGGCAGCCACTGGACCCTTGGAGATGTGGGTGGGGCTGGTTCCTGCTGAGGCCGCTCTCCCGGGCCTGCACATGGCCGACCTCACCCCGTGTCCTCATGTGGTCGCCCCTGGGTGTGGCTGAGTCCTGGTGTCCTCTTCTCATAAGGACACCAGTCAGACTGGCTCAGGGCCTACTCAGCGACCCCTCAGGAGACCCTGTGTCCCACCCAGTCCAGTCACATTCTCAGGAGGTGGGCGTTAGGATTTCAATTGGGGGGGGGCACTGCCTCCTTCAGTTTGCCCTCTTCCTTCCTGACTGTCCCTGGCCATCGGCATCAGCGTGGGCCTGCCAGAAGGTCAGGCGGACACAGAGCTGCAGTGGGAAGGTCACACTCCCTTCCTTGTCCCCTCTGCATAGAAACACACATGACACAGCGAGCTTTGGCTGAAAGATGAGCGTCTCCTGGAAGGGTGCCCATTGGGAGCTCTGTTCACAGGCTCTTTCCCAACCACGTTCCCTAAATCCCTGATGCACGGCGGTGAGGGAGTGCAGCCTGGGGGAGGGACTGCTGAGCAGAAGCAGAGACACTCAGAGGCGAGTCTGTGAGCCACGGGAGATAGTCTGGGTTTTCAATCTTTAATTTGCTTTATTAGCGGGCTTCAGTGATCTAACGAGATACACATGTTTTCTTGCACAAGAGGATAATTCTCCCTCCAGTCCCAGGAGGGAAACACATCCCTGGTCCTGAGACAGACAGTATTTTTATGGTTTTTTTTTTAATACTTTTGAGATTAAACTTTTATAGTGTTTTTAAAAATTCAAGAAGGAACTTGAGAATTCTGTACATCCTGTGGCCTTCAGTGAGGCGGAGCTCTGGGTGGGAGAGATGTGGGGAGTGTGGGGTCCATGGTCCTGGGTTCAAGTCCAGCCGGACCTCTGACCAGTTCTCTCGCTCTCTGAGCCTCCGATTCCACACCAAAAAAGTGGGGAGAGTCGTGAGGCTCTTAGCAAGGATTGTGTCTGTGTGGCTCACGGAGGGCACTCACTTCACGATCTCGTGGAAACCGCTCGTTGATGCGCCCGTGATGGGTGGGTCAATGGACCCACGTCAGAGGCCGTGTGCCTCCCGGCACCTGTCGCCCTCACCCTCGCACGTCTGCAGTCAGCAGGTCTGAGCTCAGACCGGACTCCGCGGTGGCGGTGGGGGTGGGGGTCCCAGCCCACCAGCCTCGGAGTGGAATCACGCCCGTGGGGTTGCCTTCGGGGCCACACACACTGCACTGAGGCCGTAACAGGCTGCTGTTCTTTCTCTGGCATTTTCCAGGGTCAAGAGGGAAACACATCATCATCTTCGCACAGATGGCTCTCCTGCTGGCCGACGGAAGCAGCTTTGCACAGCCGAGAAATAGCAGTGATGGGGACGTCCAGTCCCGGGCCACGGGGCTGCAGCCTTCAGGGTGGGGACAGAGCCTCACGGAAGGGACCTTCTGGCAGCCCGGGGTGCCAGGACCCCTGGGCGCGGAGGGACGGGAGCAGAGCTGGGAGGGATCGTTTTCACCCCGAGGGCAGTTTCCTGAGCAGTTGCCACACACCGCACTCTCGGTTACTTTTAGAGAAGGTCACGGTGCAATCCCCAGTCCCTGTCCCCGGGAGAGTCACACACTGGCATCAGGTAAGGATCCATGAAGACAGGATGATAAGAAAACGCAAAGGCGCATGCAGGATGGGAGGAGGCCCGTCTCACAGGGGAGGGGCTGGCATTCCAGAGTGAGCGCCTACTGCACGCACCACCCCCCCCACCCCCCCACCCCCCCCCCCCCCCCCGGCTAGCGATCAATCGTGGGGCAAAGTCCGGGCATGTGTGCCCCCTGCCCTTACAGAGGCAAGAAGTCTGGGGAGAGCGGAAAGACACTAGTCAACAACAGCAACACAGTAAGGCGGTTGGGCCGGCGGCTCTCAGGCTCACCTCGCGCCTGAGAGGCGCAGGCTAAGCAGGTCTGGAGGATTCGACTGGGGAAGGACCGGCAGCGGAGGGGGGGGGGGGCGTGTGCAGACATTCAGGAGACGCTCTGTGCCGCTGGGCAGCAGCGGGCTGTGGCGAACGGGGCAAGAGGAGGCCGGTCCAGTCCTACAGGGTCCCTGGTGCCAGGTCAGAGAGCTCAGGCCAGATACTGGCACCAACAAGGAACTTGCAGGGCCCCAGAGTGACTTCATTGGCCCAGAGTGGTCCACCAAGCACCACAATTACTCCACCTTCCCCAGGAAAGGCCATAAAAATGACAACGGGAGGGAGCAGACGAGAATAAGGACACGAGAGCAGGAACATCTCTTCCTGAAGAGATGTCACCAGAGCAGCAGTGTGGTGGGGTTTCTGTTTGTAGTGGACAGATTGATGGAGAAGCCATGGCAACCGTCCATGAAAAGGAGCAGGAAAACGCCCCCGCAGAGATCAGAGCACCCCCTGCCCCCTCGGAGCCCTGATCCCAGCAGAGCAGGGAGCACGGGGACCACCTCCAGGGCGACCTGGATGAATGGGCTCAGGGAAGGTCATCTGAAACTCCTTTCTGAGCAAAGCGGGGGGCTGGCAGGTCTGTGCGGCATCCCAGTGGGGTCCGCCCTGAATCGGCTTTGCAATCTGAATGCCGGCTCGGCCCAAGGTTCCTACAAAGCGGGAATCCTCAGAGTATCCGGGTCCAGGTGTCGTTCAGCTCAGACGATGTTAGTGTTTATCAGACTTGCTCTGGGGGAGAACGGTAACCCCGCGGCTCCGTGATTCTGTGAGGTCACAGAGGGAAGAGGAGCAGGGCCCCACGGACGCTGGAAAAGCTCTGCTTAAGCAGGTGCCCTCCAGCTAAGGCTTTCGGAAGCTGTCAACCCTGGGATTCTATTCGGGGGAGATTCCCAGATTGCGCCCTAGGAAAAAAGAAGAAGAAAAACATCAATAAAAATTCGCAGAGCGCTCGCACATTTGATTAAAAAACAAAAACCTCAAAAGATGGCCAAGTAGCAGAACGGCTATGGACGAGTTCATTGTTCATCCAGATGATTGGGTTAGGAGGTTTTACAAGAAAAGGCTGGAAAGGGGGAAAGCTGGCTTTAATGGGAGAGGAAATGCTCACAGATGAAAAGAAAAATTTGTGCTGAGAAAAGCCATAAGTTTTTTTTTTTTAATTTAAGTTTATTTATTTATTTTGAGAGAGAGCACAAGCTGGGGAGACACAGAGAGAAGGAGAGACAGAATCCCAATCAGGCTCCCCACTGTCAGCTCAGAGCCCGATGCAGGGCTCGAACTCACAAACCGCGAGATCATGACCTGAGCTGAGATCAAGAATCGGTCACTTAACCATCTGAGCCCCCAGCTGCCTCCATGAGTTTTTAGATTCCAAAAAATCAACTGTGGGATAAAATAGACTAAGAAAAAAAAAAAGTAAGCACTTGGATACATTCTGAATAAATGCCAGAACTCCCCAAATTAGGAATCTGTCCAGAAATGGTTAGTGCCTCCCACCCACAAAGGCAGACTCCTGGGACAGGACATGAATCTTCATGGTGGCAAGATTTTAACAGCGACACCAAAACCAGTGAGAAAATGTCTTTAAAGATCAGAAAAGCATTTCTGTTCTATAATTCTATCCCAGAAAAACTATTACTCAAGTAGAAAACCAAAATGAAGCGATTTTCGTGCATGAGAAAACTCAGAAAATTAAATTTACTTTCTGTGGTCTCTTTTTGAAAAGTAACTTGGGGCGCCTGGGTGGCTCAGTCGGTTAATTGTCCAACTTCGGCTCAGGTCATGATCTCACTGTTGGTGAGTTCAAGCCCCACATCTGGCTCTGTGCTGACAGCTCGGAGCCTGGAGCCTGCTTCGGATTCTGTGTCTCCCCATCTCTCTGCCCCTCCCCCACTCGTGCTCTGTCTCTCTCCCTCAAAAATAAATGAATATTAAAAAAGTGTAAAAAGGAAAGTAATTGCAGCTATAAACATTGGTTTATATACACAATGGAATACTATTTGGCAATGAGAAAGAATGAAATACGGTCTTTGGCCGCAACGTGGATGGAACTGGAGAGCGTTATGCTAAGTGAAATAAGTTATACAGAGAAAGACAGATACCATATGTTTTCACTCTTATGTGGATCCTGAGAAACTTAACAGAAGAGCGTGGGGGAGGGGAAGGAAAAAACAGAGTTAGAGAGGGAGGGAGCCAAACCATAAAAGACTCTTAAAAACTGAGAATAAACTGAGGGTTGATGGGGGGCGGGAGGGAGGGGAAAGTTGGTGATGGGCATTGAGGAGGGCACCTGTTGGGATGAGCACTGGGTGTTGTATGGAAACCAATTTGACAATACATGTCATTAAAAAAAATAAAAGAAAAGAGAAGTAATTGAATACACACTTAAACAAAAGGAATATGAATGAAAACCAGGAATCCAATAGGAAGGACATGGGATCAAGAATAATGATAAGGAAGAAAGAGATAAATCTTATAGCTAATTTTAAATTGACTTTTAGGTATCATACTTGAAAAATGAGAAGGTCATATTTTATTTATTCTATTTGTTGGTAATAATTGTATATATTTAAGATGTACCTGATGATTTGATATGCATGCACATAGTGAAATAATTACTACAGTCCAGCTGATTAATATATCATCTACCCACAGAGTTACTACTTTTTGTGATGAGCGTACCCGAAATCTACTCTTTTAGCAAATCTCCAGCATTCAATACAACACTGTTAACTAGAGTCCTCATGCCGTTTGTTACTTCCCTAGATGAATTCATCTTGCATAACCACAACTTTGTACCCTTTGACCAACATCTCCCCATTCATGTATTTGCTTCTTTAGCCATTCTGAACATCCATGGATGGATACTCGGGTTGTCTCCATGTTCTGGCTATTGGGAAGACGTGTGCGCTCAACATGAACCTCTTTGACGTGGTGTTTTTAACTCCTCAGGATAGAAACCCAGAAGAGGGATACTGTTTGATATGGTTGTTGTGGTTTTAAGTTTTTGAGGAACCTCCATTCTGTGTTCCAGAGCGGCTGCACCAGTGCGCTTTCCCACCAACAGTGGACGAGGGTTCCCCTTTCTCCGCATCATCGCCAGCACCTTTTTTTCTCATATTTTTGGTAACAGCCATTCTAACAGATGTGGTTTTATTTGCATTTCTCTGATGAGTAGTGATGTTGAGCACCTTTCGCTACAGCTGTTGGCCAACTGTATGTCTTCTCCGGGAAAATGCCTATTCATGTCCTTTGCCCATTTTTTTTAAACCGGGTTGTTTAATTTCTGCTATTGAGTTTCAGGAGTTTCTTATATATTTTGGATATTAACCCCTTATTGGCTATGTGGTTTACA
The DNA here is from genome assembly GCF_046562875.1 of Panthera onca. Classification (NCBI taxonomy): domain Eukaryota; kingdom Metazoa; phylum Chordata; class Mammalia; order Carnivora; family Felidae; genus Panthera; species Panthera onca. The sequence goes on from NC_138345.1 coordinate 139,152,657, forward strand.
AGTATTTTCTTCCAATTCCTAGTTACCTTTTTATTATACTGATGGTTTCTTTTGCTGTGCACAAGCTTTTTAGTTTGACGTCATCTCACTTTATTTTTCTTTTCATTGCCATATCCAAAAAATTCATTGCCAAAATACAAAGACACAAAAAAATCTCCCCAAACCCCCAAAATTCATTGCCAAGACCAGTGCCAAGGAACTTTTTGCCTATGTTTTCTTCTAGTGATTGTATGGTTTCAGATTTTATGTTTAAGACTTTAAACCACTTTGAGTTGATTTTTGTGTATGGCATAAGACAAAGGCCTAAATTTCGTTCTTTTGCACATGGTTGTCCAGTTTTCCCAGCACAATTTATTGAGGAGACTGTGCTTTTCCCTTTGGGCAATCTTGGAATCTTTGTCAAAAATTAGTTGACTATTTATGCTTGGACTTACTTCTGGGATCTATTGTGTTCCGTTGGTCTATGTGTCTGTTACTATGCCAATGCCATCCTGATTTGAGTACCATAGCTTGAGAATATAATTTGAAACCAGAAATTGTGGTGTCTTTAACTCTGCTGCTTCTCAAGATTGCTTGGGCCATTTGGAGTGTTTTGTGGTTCCATATGAATTTTCAGATCGTCTTTCCTATGTCTGTGAAAAAATGCCATTGGAATTTTGACAGGGAGAGTATGGACATTCTATCAATATTAATTCCTCCAGTCCATGAATATGGATTATCTTTTTATTTATTTATGCATTCTATAATTTCTTTCGTCAGTGCCTTACTGTTTTCAGTGTACAGAAATGTCCCCTTCTTGGTCATATTTATTCCTAAGTATTATACTCTTTTTGAAGCTATCATAAATGGGATGGTTTTCTTGATTTCAGACAGATCACTGTTAGTGTAAAGAAATACAACTGATTTGTATATGTTGAGTCTGTGTTTTACAACTTTCCTGAATTTGTTTATTCATTTCAACATTTTTTGTGGAGTCTTTAGACTTTTCTATGCATATGATCAAAACAAATTCAACAATATATCAAAGATGATACACCATGACCAAGTGGGGTCTGTCCCTGGGATGCCAGGTTAGCTTACATTTAGAAATCAATTGGGGTGATACACCACGTTAACAGAATGAAGGATAAAAACCACATGACCCTTTCACTAAGGGAGAAAACGTATCTGACAGAATTCAGCATTCATTCTTGATAAAGACTCTCAGCAAAATAAGTGTCAAAGAAAGTTTCCTCAGCATAATAAGAACATTTATGAAGAGCTTATGTTAGCATCATAATCACTGGGGAATTGGGAAAATCTTTCTCAAAGATCTAGAAAAGGGTATCCACTCTCACCATTTCTATTCAGCATAGTACTGAAGGATTAGTGATAGCAATCAGACAAGAAAAAGAAATAAAAGTCCTGTAAATTAGAAATGAAGAAGTGAATAATCTCTGTTTGCAGATGATGGGATCCTTTACTGAGAACACAAGAATTGAAATATTCAAATATATGTAGCTGTATTGAGAACCTGGCCAAAGAGGGAGAACAGCAGAGACAGTAGGAATGAGCTGAGGCTCTGATTTTCTTCAACAGAAGGATAGAATGATTTTGTATGACTTTTAGCAACATATTGGCTAAATGCACATGCAAAAAACTTAATGGTTTTGAACTGGCTCTTAGTCAATTGGATGTCCACATTAAAAAAAATTTAAGAACTACTTTACATCATATTCAAAAATCAATTCTAGTTAGATTGTAGATATAAAGCTTAGAGTTAAAAATAGAGGGGCGCCTGGGTGACTCACTCGGTTAGGCGTCTGACTCTTGACCTTGGCTCAGGTCATGATCTCATGGTTCATGGGACGAAGCCCTGTGTCAGGCTCTGAGCTGACAGCGTGGAGCCTGCTTGAGATTCTCTCTCTCTCTCTCTCTCTCTCTCTCTCTCTCTCTCTCCTCCCATGCTCTCTCTTTCCCCCTCAAAATAAATGGATAAACTTAAAAAAAGCTTTTTATTAAAAAATAAAGTTAAAAATATAAATCTTTTACAAGAAGCATAGGAAAATATCCTCATAAACTTTGAGTAGGCAGAGTTAAGAGTAATCATTTTGGTAGTATAAAGAATATTTAAAGAGGCATATTTAAAACAAAATGAAACAGACTGAAAATATTCAAAGGGATGAATATATTCAGGTAAATGCATATATTTTTAAAATATAAAGCAGGTGTGTTAATATTAATGCCGCACAATGGAAAATTGAAGCCAAAGGTCATAAAACACTAGCTTATTAGTCATGGTTTAGTTTTTTGTTAAAAATAGCAAAGTGAAAAATGTCATGGACATTTAACTCAATAAGTTGGCAGGATAAACGCTAGTCACTTACACCCCTCCAAACAAAACAAAACAAAATCTGGAAGACAAAATTACAAAGTTAAAAGCAGGAATTAATAAAATATTTATGAAAAATTAAAAAAAAACAAAACCAAAAGATGTTTGCTTATAAACATGGAAGAAATAGACAAAACTTTGGCTAGTAAAACATAGAAGGTAATCACAAATGGAAATGTTACAAATAAAATATCTCATAGCTACAGCAGAGTTTAAAAATATAAGGGAATACTGACTTAGAGCCAATTTTGTGCCCGTAAATTTAATATCTATGATGAAATGGAGATTTTATAGAAAACTATAAAACACCAAAATTTACTAGAGGAGATAAACATTCCAGAAAGATCTATATCCATTTCATACATTGAAACATTACTCAGAAATCTTTCCATTGCTTTTCTCTACCATCCCAAGTTCCATCAAGGCACCAGGAAGGGGGATTTTGAAGCAAGTTTCCCAAGACCTTAAGGGAAGAAACAGGCAGTTTCCAATACAGGAAGAGATGGGAAAACTTCCGACTTCTTTTTATAAAACTGAAATGCTCTTGACACAAAGAATGGACAAAGACTCTACAAAGAATATAATTATAGGTTAATTACTGTTGTGAAAACAGATGCAAAAGTCCTAAGTAAAATATGGTAAATTGAATTTACCAGATATAAAAAAAATAGCACATATGGCTAGGTAGTATTTGCCCCAAGTTTATTTCAAGAATGCACTGGTTTTTATAACATTAGAAAAAAATCCATTAAAGTAATTTATCGTTATTAAGAAATGTAGGCGTGCCTGGGTGGCTCAGTCGGTTAAGCGACTGACTCTTGACTTTGGCTCAGTCATGATCTCATGGTTCGTGGGATCAAGTCCCGTGTCAGGCTCTGCGCTGGCATCTCAGAGCTTGCTTGGGATTGTCTCTCCTTCTCTTTGCCCCTCCCCTGCTCGTGCTCTCTAAATAAATAAATAAATAAATAAACATTAAACAAAAGAAATTTAAAAAGAGGGGCACTTGGGCGGCTCGGTTGATTGAGTGTCCGACTCTTGGTTTCCACTCAGGTCATGATCTCACGGTTCATGGGTTCCAGCCACGCGTGCAAGGACCTGCTTGAGATTCTCTCTCCCTCTGTCTGCCCCTCTCCACACCTCACAAATACACAAATAAAACTTGAAGAAAAATTGAAAAGAAAAATACATAGACCGTTCACAAAGAAAAGATATTTAATACAATTGCAACACTCTAATATTTAAAAGCAGCTCACTAACCAATACATAAGAACACCAACACCCTAATGTGTTAGCAGATTGGGAATAAAAGTGAAAACACTGAATCCAAAAACAGGTATTTATCCAATCATCCAAATACCGCATCCCTGGTAAAACTACAGACCAGTTAGTTCCCTTTGGAGACGGGAGTGGGATACGAATTTTCCCCTCAACGCTGTCCTGAGGGTTGGGGAGGGGGTGGGTAGGGCCGGGAAGATGCGTTCTCCAAACTGGAGAGGAGGAACTCAAGTGGTCATCGTGTGCAGAGTCCATAAGTGTCTACACAGAACAGGTCACTAATACGATGGACAGAACAGACTCAGAGAAGTGATAAGAAAAGTCATCAAGATGGTGAGACTATGCATAAGTCACTCATCATAACCTCACTAAGCAAGTGGTGTGATGGTCAATTTGTGTGTCCCCTTGATGAGGCTCAGGGAGGCCCAGAAGGCTGGTGAACATTATTTCTGGGTGTGTGTTTAATGCGTTTCCAGAAGAGGTCAGCATCTGAATCGAGTAGAGAAGGTTCACCTTCCCCAGTCCTGGCTGCCATCACCCAAGCCTCGGAGGGCTGGCCAACCAACAGGTGGAGGGGGGGGGGTGAACTCTCTGTCTCTGCAGTGGGGACATCAATATCCTCCTTCAGACCACGACTGAGTCGTACCATGACTGTCCTGTTCTCTAGCTGGTGGACCCCAGGGGCTGGATCCCAGGGGCTTCCACAACCACCACATGGGCCAGCTCCTATACTAAATCTCCTGCACTCGTCTCCATGTAGAACTCTGGCTAATACAATCAGACACTGCCACAATCATGAAGCAATAAAAACTATGTTACTTAGTAATCAACATACCAACATTAACAAGGTGTTCTTTTTCAGGAAAATAATAAACTTCCATTGAAGAACTTAAGAGAGGACTTAAATAAATTCTAGATGTGCACTGTGATTTTAGGTGGTCGATCTCAATGTCTTAAAGATGACAGTTGTCCCCAAATAGAAGGTATCGATTCAGTGATGTCCAATCACTCTTGTAACAAAACTATTTTTGTTAAAGATTTAAAAAAATTTTTTTTACATTTATTTATTTTTGATAGGCAGAGAGACACTGAGCACAAGCTGGGGAGGGGCAGAGAGAGAGGGAGACACAGAGTCTGAAACAGGCTCCAGGCTCCGAGCTGTCAGCACAGAGCCCGACGTGGGGCCCGAAGTCACGCGAGATCACGTGAGATCACGCGAGATCATGACCTGAGCCGAAGTCGGACGCTTAACCGGCTGAACCACCCTGGCGCCCCTTTAACAAAACTATTCATGTCAGAGGACAAGTTCGTCCTAAAATCTGAACCGAAAGTAAATGACTAAAAATATCTAGGCAATATTAAGACATAAAAAGAAGAAAGAGGGGGACTTATCGTACTATAATCAATATTTACTGGAAAAGCTATAGTAAGTCAGCAGCATGGTGTTGGTGCAGAGTGAACACGTGGGCCAGGGGTCTCGTCTCAGAGCCGCTCGCGGAAGAAAACACGGCATTCGACGAGTGTCGTACGACTGACTGGCTTTCCATATGGAAAACAAAGAAATTCCTGTGGCGGGAAAAGCCGCTGTGCAATACCGTGAATAAATAGGCTTTATCAGCCCGTGTGTTTTGTGGACATCGCTGCAGGGGTGGACGTGCTGCTGGGGGAGAGCTCACCCAGACCCAGCCGAGGACCTCACCCCGCACAGGGCAAATGCACCCTGTTCCCTGCCTAGCGGATTCCGACTCTGGAATGCACCTGCTCCGAGGGTTCAGGTAGGACACGGGGGACCTGTGTGAGGGCTCGAACACTGGTGGCTCGAAGGCCCATTCTCCGTGCCGTGCATCCGGGGACAAAGACTGGGACCAGCTTGCTTGTTTTCTGTTTTGAAAAACGAGCCTGCCGAAAGCCCTCCGTTTGCAAGATGGCAGAGAACCAGCACTGAGGTTGGGTTTCCCTGCAAGAAAGATGCAAGGTGCATTTCCGACTTAACCAGGAGGAGGAGGAGGGCTGAAGGACCCGGTGACTCTCCCCGCCCCACTCCTGCACACCCAGGCTGAGGAGGGAAGCTCGGTGCCCAGAGGGAGAGGTGGCCCGACAGCCTCCTCCCCCCCTGCTCCCTAGGAGGCTGCCACTGGCAGCCACCGCCTCCGTGGGTCCCTCCAGCTAAGGCCAGATTTAGCACATGCATCAAAGCTTCTTCGTGGGAGCCCCCATCTGCAGGGGTGAGAAGATGCCCCCAGAGGGACATGTTGGGGCTGCACCTGGGCCACCACTTTCTCCAGGGATATTCTCCCAGAAAAGGAGAAGCCACAGTCTTGGACGGGAACCAAGCATCCTCCATCAGCTCTGGGGCAGCGCTCTCCTGTCTCCCACCTGCTGCCCTAGCCACACTCCCCTTCCCTCCTCCCTCAGCAGCCTCGGTCCTTCATTCCTGACACTGGGGTCTGGGCTCGGACTGGACCACCAGGATGAAATGGCAGGGGACCCGTGAGGCCTACTTCTGGATGTCCTCTGGCTCCTGAGGGCCATGACGTATCTAATGCACCCTCTTTCAGACCACGGAGCTGCAAAGGACAGATCAAACCCCCAGAGACTCCCTGAAGGAGGCACACTCCTGGTGGGAGACTCTTCATCGGTGGGGACAGAGGATGTCGTGGAGGAGGGACCCATCTCTTTGAAAAAAAAAATGCCCGCATGGAAGCAAAAAGTGGCCCAGGGCATAGGCTGTCTGCCCAGAAGAGCAGTCCCCAAAATGGGGGGTCCGGTCCCACGCCATCTCCCGTGGCAGCGAGGGGCAGGGACCCCTGCGGATGGAGCCCATCACTCGTCCCTGCAAACGGCCCGGCTCTGAGACAGAGCTTCATTACTGTTCCGGCCGGTGACGCTCTGTTCTGCCGTCGGCTTCGCAGGGAGGCGCACGGCCAGGATCACACTGAGCTCAGCTCCCAGGACGCAGGATATTAAATCCATCAAACTAAATTAAAAGCTTTGGCCATCTCTTGAACTCAGGGTTGAGAGGCAGCCCTTTTCTTCTTATTCCAACTGCTTCCCGGGAGGACGCCCAGCCTGCGGGGATCTGCAAGGACTCTGTGTTTGAATTATTTAAAGACGGACCAGGGCCGGGGTACGGGAAGCCACGGAAACGCTGTGACAGCTTCCCTGCAGAGCCCTGGGGACGCCCCGCTGGTGGGGACAACGGAGAGCGTGTGTGGAGAATGGCGGATGCACTCGCCTGGCCCGTGTCAGGGGCCCAGCTCAGGAGACCACAGTCAGCAGCAAAGGGGCTTCTGTCTCTTGCCCCCGGAACTCAGGCAGCCCTTCCCCTGGGGCCCAGGGGCAGCCCGGCTCTGGTCAGGGCTGTGGGTTCACCTCCTAGCCCCACTCCTTGGAGCTGGGTGACACTGGGGAAGCAGGTTCGACTCTCTGAGGACGTCCCCCACCGCGAGTGACCCTGCACTGCTCAAGGCTCTGTTCCTGCTCCTTTCACCCCAAGCACAAAAGCAGAGGGACTGCTGTGTCCTTCGCCCTGAGCATTACAGCAGGAGAAGAAACAGACCACATGCCCACTCTCTGGGAAACTGCAACCCAGTAACAGACCCATTGCAATGGTGGGGCTCCACCAAAGGTCACAATCAGGGTGTGCAATGGAAAGTGGAATGAGGTCACTCGGTGGGGCTGCTTGGACGAGGGGAGCTGAGGCCCATGGGACAAGGAGCTGATCAGGCCTCGAGCCGGAGGAATTGCGTCCCGGACCCCGAGGTGAGCCTCAGCCACGGGTCAGGGGAGAGAGGGCCGGCCAGGTAGTTGGTGCTCAGGGAAGGAGGGCAGGGGTCAGGAGAGAAGGGCTGGAGGTACTCAGGGTGGACCCCGTGGGCCTCGGATGGCTTGTTCTAGAGTCGCTGCAAAGCCAGGAGCGGGCTTCCAGGCGGTGGGGACAGGACCCAGGCTGCCCTGTAATGGGTCCCTTGGCTGCGACAGCCACAGGCGACCGTCAGCCTTCACCCATGCTGTCAGCACCACCAGCAGGTGTGCAGGTGGGTCCTCCCTCGCTCTCACACCTGTTTGGTCAACTTCCTGGAAGGCCATCTCTAACCACCTCCGTTGAAACTGAAGCACCTCATTGCACGATGATAAAGAGGTCAGCGCCCCAGAGGTCGTAACAGTCCTTGACGTGTGCGCCCCTAACAGCAGAGGGTCACGCGACGAGAGGCAAGACCCGCACGAAGGAACAGAGCTGTGCACTATTAGAGCTGGAAGCTTCAGCGCCAGGAATGGGAGGGTCCAGCAGGTGAGCTCAACGGCACCACCAACTGGGCGTAGTCGGCATGTGTAGACCTCTTCAGCAGCAGCGAACACATGTCCTTCTCAGGCTCTTACGGAGCTTCCGCTGAGATACACCACTCCGGGCCACGAAAGACACCTCCACAACTGTTTACAGATAAGAATCAAATGTCTGCGTTCAGACAATAATGTAGTGAAATGAGAAATTAAGATCAGAAGGACAGTGAGAAAATTCCGAAAGCACTTAGAGATTAAGCAACACACTTCTAAATGACTCTTGAGTCAAAGAAGATTTCTCAAGAGAAATTTAAAACTGTTTTCAATTAGGAGCCGGTGGCTCAGTCGGTTAAGCCTCGGACTCCGGCTCAGGTCATGATCTCACGGTTCATGGGTTCGAGCCCCACATCAGGTTCTGCACTGACAGTTTGGAGCCTGCTTGGGATTCTCTTTCTCCTTCTCTCTCTGCTCCTCCCCCACTTCTCTCTAAATAAAGAAAAGAAAAAAAAGAAATACCAAAACACTGATTCTTGCAGATCAATTGATACACCTTTAGCCAGACTAAGAGAAAAAAGATGATTACAAATATAAGAAATGAAAGAGGGGACATCAAAATACGTCCCGTGAACGTTAAAAGGCTAAGGAGGGAATACAATGAGCCCTGCACAAATACTGGATAGTCCGGATGAAACGGACCAGTTCCTCGAGAGACACAAGCTGCCCAAACTCACACAGGAAGAAACGGATGGATCTGAATAGGCCTCTAGTGACCAGAGAATTGAATCAGTAATTAATAGCCTTCCAAAGCAAAAAGCTCCAGGCCCAGGCGGGTTCACTGGTGAATTCTGCCGAATATCCCAGGCGGCTCGCGCTAGACGAAAACCAGAACCAGACAAAGACACTTCAGAAACAGAAACTATAGCCCAGTGTCTCTCATAGACACAGATGCAAAAATCCTCAGCCAACTATTAGCAAGTCAAGTCCAACAGCGTACGAAGGGATTCCTACATCGCGCCAAGTGGGATTTCCCTGAGGCTTGCGAGGCTGGCTCCACACTCGCTCAGTGTGCACCCAGGGTTACTGATTGTAACAGATGTCCCACTCCTGGGCGGCACCTACAGGGAGGGTGTGTGCACACGCACGTGTGTGTGTACCGGAAGTATATGGGAAATGTCTCTACTTTCTTTAAAAATTTTTTAATATGAAATGTGTTGTCAAATTGGTTTCAATACAACACCCAGTGCTCATCTCAACAGATGCCCTCCTCAATGCCCGTCACCTACCCTCCCCTCCCTCCGGCCCCCCATCAACCCTCAGTTTATTCTCAGTTTTTGAGTCTCTTATGATTTGGCTCTCTCCCTCTCTAACTTTGTTTTCTCCTTCCCCTCCCCCATGGTCTTCTGTAAGTTTCTCAGGATCCACATAAGAGTGAAAACATATGGTATCTGTCTTCCTCTGTATGACTTATTTCACGTAGCATAACACTCTCCAGTTTTTTAATGTTTTATTTATTTGTTTATTTATTTTTGAGAAAGAGAGAGAGAGAGAGAGACAGAGCTTGAGCAGGGGAGGGGCAGAGAGAGAGGGAGGCACAGATTCTGAAGCAGGCTGCAGGCTCTGAGTGGTCAGCACAGAGCCCGATGCGGGGCTCGAACCCATGAGCCGTGAGATCATGACCTGAGCCGAAGTCAGATGCTCAACCTACTGAGCTACCCAGGCACCCCGAGGAAATGTCTTTACTTTCCACTCAATTTTGCTGTGAAGCTAAAACTGGTCTAAAACTTGAATTCCTTTTAAAGGGAAGAACACCCCCCACCCCTGCCCCGAAGCCCCTTCTCTTCCTTCCCTGCTCATCGTAGCGCTCACCACCTCTTGCCCTGCCCGTGCGTATGTGTCCGTCTGTTATTTGCTTCCATCACTGCAGTCAGTACATGTCCTTAGGTCACGGAGAGTTTCCCTGTTTGCTCACGTCCGTATCACCGGTGCCTGGAACGGTGTTTGGCACGTGGTAGGCACTGGGTACACACTGAGGGCCCAGAAGGGTGGATGGACAGAGGGCTCAGTGTTTTCCACAACTGCACACGGGATGAGGGTTCGGAACCCGCCTTTCCTGAACGCAGCCTGCTGTGTGTGCCTACCCTCCCGTGCAGGCCTGAGGGTCAGGTGAGCTCACCGCGTGAAGGGCCCGCCTGGTGATGGGAAGTGGGTAGGCCGCCCTGCTCCATCCCGGGGGGCCTGAGCCAGGAGGCTGTGCTGGGGTCCAGGTGGGCATTCTGGGCCCAGCCCCAAAACAGGGATCAAAGGGGTACAATCAGTCACCCGGGTAGGTTTCTTCTTTTCTTAGCGAGCGTCTCCGTGTCTGCCGTCACAGGCGCAGCTGGGAAGGGTGGCTAAGTGGTAGGGGGTCTAAAACGGAGGCTAAGAGAGAGGAAGGGTCTTCTCCGAGGCCAAAGCCTCCGGCATGTACCGCCATCGTGCTCCTGACCCGCCTGGCCCTGCCATGCCCAGCACTCCCTGCTGTCCACACCTGGACACAGTCCTGTCCCGTCTTGGAGCCCGTGTGATGGAATCGGGGCACATGTGGGCACCCCGCACTGACTGGGGTCACCCTCAGCCCCAGGCCCCCAATTCTGGGCTCTCCTATCAGTGTCTCGTGTCTCCTTCCAATCTGACCTGGGCCTTGGTGCGGGGCCCGCGTCCCTCTTCCAAGGGCCTCCCTCCGACCTTTCATCCTGGCCTCTGCTCCCGGGCCCGACCCACGGCTCTGCAGGGTGCTTGTACCAGGAAAGGCTGTGCTTGGCCATGACAAGGCTGCGCACCCCTGACCTGGCCCCTAGGTCGCATCTTCCCCTGGCTCTGCTTTTGGCAGGAGTCCGTGTGACCGCCCTCCTGTCTTCAGCCACATGGGCTGTTAAGCAAAAGCAGGCCAGGCTCCCCCCTATTCTCCTCCCGTGATGTATCCCGACGAGCAGCGCCAGCCTCCTGGGACAGGCTCAGCCGGGCCCCAGCCCAGAGGGAGGCTGATCCAGGAGTCACTTGCGTCCTCAGACTCCTCTAGGTGGTGGGACGTGGACATAGCCTCCCCCCGTCCCCGATCCCTGAGTCCCCACCAGCACAGACTGCACACAGCGCCAGCTTTCCTACGACATCCTGGTGCCCGGTGTGGCCGCCTTCCCCAGGGAGCCCTCCTCGCCTGCCCTGCCCTCCAGATGAGCTCTCAGCCCTCCCGGGAAAACTCGACCCTGCCCTAGGGGTTCGGGCCAATGAGGGTCCTTTTCCAACCTCTCGGATACCCGCCGGCCCGTGGCCACACGGGCCCTGCGCGCTCTGCCCTCCGTGGAAGCCGTGAGCTCGAAGGAGCCCCTCACAAGAAACCGGTGGGTTTCCCTCACAGTCCTACATCCCTCAAGAACAGGAAGGAGCATATACCGGGATGCTCAAAGGCCTGCCTCCAGGGGGCAGAGACAGCACTGGGTGCTGAGAGAGAGAACTTTGTCCTCACGAGCGACCTTGAGCGAAGGAACCAGCTTCTCGAGGGGTGGGGTCTGAGCTGGGCCCTCCCCACGGCACAGCATCTGTGATTCACCGGGGGGGGGGGGGGGCTATTTCCTGGTTTACCTCTGGGCTGGACATTGGACGTAGGGACCCCTCCCTGCCCTCGGGGGATGGCCAGGAGCCTCGGGGGACAGAGGGACCCCTGGTCCATACCCCGCCCTTCCCTCCTGTAGATGCTTTTCCCAGGCTTTCCGGTCCAGGCAGCAGGGGAACGGTGCCTGGGTCGTCACAGCCCGAGAGGCAGCCAGGTCCTGGGCCGGGAGCCTCTGTGCTCAAAGCCCTGCTCTGCCATTTCCAAGCCTGTAATGGCGCAGCTGTCTTAAAAACCCTGATCGCCCCGTTTTCTCTCGTGTGTAAAATCGGGACGATTCTAATTCCGTGTACAGCAACTGGACATTCGAGACAATGCCTCGTGCGTGTTAGATGCCCCTAAACAGCCATTGTAACAAGAGCCGTCATTATTATTATTGTCTGTTGGACGCTTGCTGGCTGATTTTTATTCCAAGAAATGTTAACTGCTAACTATTTTTACATTAAAAAGGCAGAACTGAAAGCACAATATATGGAAACAGCAGGATTACGCAGACTTTCCTGTGTACGTGCTCTGACTAGAGACAATAGACACATTTTCTAGCCTTTAAAAGGAATCGTGTGCCTTAATTAAGAAAAAAAGAAAGTTTTCTGCAAGCATATTAATTATCTCGCTTGTCACATGAGGTATTCGTTCCAGATGACAGGTCGTAATTAGTGCACAGAACAGACTGAGGTGCCCCGGGAGGAGACGCATGTCTGGGGGCGCCTGGACGGACGTGGTCGCTGGCCTTGTACCAGGTGTGGGGGTGCTGAGAGGCAGGGGTCCCTCTGGGTTCAGGCGTGGGAAGGAAAAGCAATTTGTCACCGCCTCCCTGAAGGCCCCCGGGATGTTGGACCTTTTCCTTGTCCCTCCCTCTGGGGACAGACTTATTTTTTCCCACAGCCCTCAGCTCAGCCGTGGAAAGAACAGCTCCATTCCCAAATTGACCAGTAACCAGAAGGATGACCTTGTGAGGTCACCCGTGGTGGCTGAGTCTCTCCTGCCATCTGCAGGGTGCTGGCACAGTGTCATAGGCAGGGACGTGGCGACGGCCCAGCCTCACTTCTGTCCCCGATGGTTGCACTGCCGTTGATGAATGCACACGTTCAAAGCTTCACGAATCCCGTGTTGGGTGGCCTCCTTGGCCGGGGCATGGGAGGGGGGGGGCGGCAGAGCCGTGAGCAGGACCATTCCTGCCCTGGCCGGGACCTGTTTGTGGAGACCGACCCAGGCACCACCACAGGGGCAGAGGGACGCTTGGGTCCGCAGAGTGCCCTTCATTCCCCCTGGGTGCGCACACCCCACGCTCTGTCCTCCAGCAGAAAGGGGCCTGCCCCTCCCAGACCTGCCCCCACAAAGCCCCATTTGCAGACTGGATGCAGAGGGAGGCGTGGGGGTCCCCGGGGCAGAACGTGAGCCCGAGGGACAGTCACTGTGTGGAGCACAGCAGTCCCCAGCGGCAGCCAGAGTGGGGCCTCTGGGTGGAGCTGAGATTTGGGACTTACTTGTTACACAGCCATGATATGTTCTGACTGATACAGCCAGCACACACCAGGCCCGGCCTTCGGAGCCCAACCACCCGGGAGAGGCGGGAGGCACAGCCATCCTCCAGGACACATGGCCGCAAGCACACGCGACTTTCAGAAGCTGGTGCGACCCGAAGGCTCAGGCCTCAGCACTGAGCATGGCAGCCTCTCAGAAGCGGGGAGAAGACCAGGGACGGCAGTCATGGAAAGCGTCCTTCCTTCCTTCCTTCCCATCGCAGGATTCGCTTCAAGCCCCTGAGAGGGGCAAGCGAGGCCATGGGCTGAGGCGGCCTCCCCACCTGCGTTACCGCTAAGGCTGTCGCTTGATCTTCCGGTCACAACTGGCACGTTCCAGCCCTTCTAGGCACCTGCGCTAGACAAACGTTAAATACACGACGGAGTTTAAGTGTTATTATGGTAATTGGTGCCTCCATTTCATTGTGGTTCACCCGAAAAGGTTTCCGTGCTGGAGAATAGTTCTTTCAAGGTTAATTAAAAGGCAGGCATGCTGATTCGCCTTGGGGAGGTCTACGCACACCCAGCCCACGGTGAGTGTCAATCTTTATTACGGACAGACCTCATCGCCAACACGCCCTCCCCTTGGGTCCTCCCGTCTCGAACACGTTCAAGCAAAGCCGTGTTATAAACATTGATGCTTTTAAGGAGTTTTGACAAGACACGGGTTCCAATAAATTTTATACAATTCATAATGTAGGAGCGCTGGGGCGTCAGAAAACATGTCTTAAATATTAAAGTACTGAGGAATGTATCCAATATGTACCGGGACACATAAAATAATGGTCCCCTCCAGGTAATATTATCACTAGATGGGGTAAAAGTTGTACCAAGGAGAAAACACCAGCCTCTTCTCGGCTACGTGACCCTGGACGCCCAGCGTCTGCTCCAGCGAGGGCACGTTCCTCTCCAGGTCAGAACTTTCTTCTGAACCACAGAATATTGGTTCCACCATCTTGACTAACAGGTTGCTGACCAATTAAACCCAGACTGAAGCAAAGAGCTTCTAGAGTTTAATTTTTCTTGGTAGGAATTCAATGCGGGGCAGGCGTTGGAGGCAAAGTCGATTATCTTCTGGCATCAACGTCATGGGTGTAGCAGCCACAGCCTGTCGATGAACTAATTCACCCGCTAAAACATTTAATGGCCATCCACTTAGGCCGGCTACTTGCACAAAGATCAATCAGACCCAAACCCGCTCTCGGAGTCAGGAAGCAGCCCGTAGGGGCTGAGGCAGTGGCACACCATTGGAGCCTTCAGGAGGATGCCTCGTTTTTTGGATGGAATCTCTTCTAGTCCCCAAAGAGAGACATCTGCTGATAACCTCTTTGCATGGATGTGAGCAAACCTCCACAACTTTGGGTCCTGAAAACAGGAGACTCTGTGCCTGGTTCCCTGCCGGACCCCACTCTGCTCAGCCTGCCGCATACAACGCACCTTTGACTCCCTGCCACCACCACCGCTGCGTGGCGGGGACATTTCCCAGACACCTGCCCTGGCCAGGTCCCTTCTGGGAGCATTCAGTGCAATAGCTAATTCCTCCATAGGGCACTGGTGAGCAGAAGGACAGAAGTTGCTGTTGTGACAAAGTGAGGCAGTTCATGGACATCTCCTGCTCTGGAGGAGGAAGGAGGGGGAGGAGGGGAGAGGAGGGAGAAGAAGTAGGGGGGAGGGGGAGGGGGAGGAGGAGGAGAGGAGGCAGGGGATGGGGAGGAGAGAGAAGGAGGAGGGGGAGAATGTCAAGGGGAGGAGGATGGTGAGGAGGGGGGAGGGTGAGGGAGGGGGGAAAAGAGAATGGGGAAGAAGGAGGATGGAAAGGAGGATGGTGAGAAAGTAAGGGGAGGAGGGAGGATGGGGAGGTGGAGGCAGAATGGGGAGGTGGAGGGAGGATGGGGGAAGTAAGGGGAGGGTGTGGGAGGGGGAAGATGGGGGAGAAGGAGGGTGGGGGGTAAGTAGGGGGGGATAGGGGGAAGATGGGGAGGAAGTAGGGGAAGGGGGATGGGAGGGAGGGGAGGTGGAGGGAGGGTGGGAGGGTGAAGGATGGCAAGGAGGAGGGTGGGAGGAAGCAGGAGGAGGGCAGATGGGAGGGGGGAATATGGGGGAGGAGGGTGTGGGGAAGCAAGGGAAGGGGGATGGGAGGGAGGGGAGGTGGACAGAGGGTGGGAGGGGGGAGGATGAGGGAGGAGAAGGATGGGGAGGAAGCAGGGGGGATGGGAGGGGAGAGGATGGGGGGAAGGAGGATGGGAGGGAGGAGGATGGAGAGGAGGAGGGTGGAGGGAAGCAGCAGGAGGGCCCATGGGAGGGGGGGAGGATGGGGGAGGAGGGTGGGGAGGAAGTAGGGGAAGAGGGACCCGAAAGGAAGGGAGGCATTTGGCAGACAGGGGTGCTCAGGCCCAGCACACAGGCTCCTGGGGAGGGGTGTGGGCGTTGGGGGAGGGTCTTCTAGGGCTGCGGGGAGGGGGCGGGCTGAGACTGCCGGGTTACTCAGTAGGGCTGCGGGGAGGGGTGTTACTGTGCAGAAGTGATTGTTCTCTCACAGGTGCTGCCTTTGAACATTGCTGCTGCGTTAGCATAACATTACATTAAACGTGCTTTTTGTGTGTCTTTTGAAATAAAGCCCCTGAAGGATTAGGTCGTGGGTTTTTTCCAGAGTGACTCTCAGGGAGCTGTGGTTCCGTTTGGGTGGCTCACAGGGCTCCCGGCCTGGGCTTGTTGACGGGAGGGGTCATTCATTCATTCGTTCGTTCCCTCCTTGGTTCATTCCTGCCTCTGTCCCTGGTGGTGCCTGGGTCGGCCTGGAAGCGACCTCCGAGTGCGAGAGAGAACCCCCCTCCCGGCCTTGTCAGAGGGCCGCACCTCCTGAGCCGGGCAGAGTTCACCTCTTTCCGGATGTGCTCTCCACTGCGGGGACGTGCATGGGCTGGTGTGCGGGGAGCACGGGCGGGGGCCGGGGGACCGTCCTGCGTGGAACCGTCTGTCTCCACGTTGCTGCCCACGGGACGGGCCTCCTGGAGGGCAGGGATGGAGTGGAGTTCAACTTTGTCCCCAGACATGTTTGAGGAGGTCATCAGTGACCGACCGGGTGAATCGTCGGGCCACACCCCTGCAAATGTGCAGCTCTCTCCGTCTCAGAGCGTTAGGCCGCCCTGGGGCCTGGTGTCGGGATAGGGGGAAGGAGAGTCGGGCTCTGGGCATCCCCTGAGAGACAGATGTCCTTTGCTCTCCCTTGTAGCCACGGATGCTGCTGACAACAGACCACAGATGCCTCACTGCAGCCACGGGCCGGAGGCTCGCCTCTGTTCTACCGGCCCGGATGGGACTTTGGACACTGACAGCTGCATCTTGGCTCCTCTCCTAGGCTCCAGCCACTTGCCGGGATCTCAGACAGGCCCCTGGGGACAGGCATGAGCACCCTCGGGTTGGTGGAGAGCCCAGGCTTCTCTCCTCTGGGGCCCTTGTGGGTCAGGCCGGGGGTGGCTGTGCCGCAGTGACAAGCAAAACCCACCCTCCAGACTCCTCACTGGGGTGAGTCCCCTCCACGTGGTGGCTCAGGGATCCAGAGGCTCCCTTGGGGATCTCCATCCCGCGGGTCACTGCCTCTCCCCCCCAAGGGACGTCACTGTCTTCACAGCTCACAGGTCACACGTGGTCACTGGGCTCCAACCAGCCAACAGGGCGTCCGGAAAGTCTCTGCGTGAATCCAGGAGGGGACAGAACTGGAGTTCTGCCCGAGGGCTCCCAGCTGTGTCCCTGGTGTCCCAGGGCGGGGGCTGGGCGGGAGGAAGTGGGCTTGCTCCCAGCTTGTGCCACCGCCTTCAGGAGTGAGTCCCAGAGCAGGGCCCCCGTCTGCACACAGCGGCCACTCTCCAGAACAGACACAAGTCAGGGTCCGAGCCTGGCTGTTTTGGAAGACGCTAGGCCAGCCCGAGCCCCTGTTTGCAAGGCTGCCTTTTCCTGCAGAGCCCGGCCTGGTTGGGAACAGGAACCAGAACAGAGAGGAGACAGGACTTCCCAGCACTCGTCACCGGGCCCCACGTGGCTGCAGATCCGTGGTGAGCAGCTGGTAAGAGGGCACCTGTCCTGCTTCCTCAAGGCTCAGGACGCCCAGTGCCACAGACAGGGGCGTAGGCCGTGTGCCTCGCCTGCCCAGAACGCAGGGCTGTGGGGGTGGGGGGGTCCGGGCAGAAGTTAGGGGGTGCGGGCCCATGCGGTATTGTGTGGGTCTCGTAGTCCCGGAGCCCCTGGAGCCGGCCCCTGGGTGCGCGAGAGGAGCCAGTGTCTCTGTGTGGCTGCCCGGGGGCTGTGCGGAGGGAAGACCTCCACCGGGAGCCCCGGCACACCAGGAGAGAGCCCCAAGTGGTCCCTGTGGACACGACCCAGGAAATGGAAATGGGGTGGAGTGAGGGTGGGAACCCCTGAGGCTCTGGGGCCGCCTGGGTGAGGGACTCCTAGGAGCAGGTAACGGGTGGCCAGATGGGCAGAAGCTCGGTGTAGCTCTGGCACAGACAATGTGGAGGGGGTGGCTGCCCGTGACACGGGTCACAGCTGCCCTGAAGGGCCGGCGGAGACCGTGGGCGAGGGCGTCTCGTCCCCGGGAGGCGCTTGTCCACGTTGGTTTCCTCCGCTTGGGACAGAAACAGCAGACAGGGTACGGAGCGGGGCGATGCCCGCAGAGGGGCCACGTCCCCCACGGGCTGTGCCCAGGCCGCCCCGGGCAGTGTTGTGCTTCTCCAGCCATCTTCCAGAGCACACCGTTCCATGCAGGCTGTACTTCTGATGTTTCTATGGCAATGGGTCTTGCTTTCGTGAAGTGTCTGGACAGCAATACCACGGGAACACGGGCCAGCAGCCGCTTCACGACGCTTGGCAAACACCGTGGTTCTGGATGTTTCTTCCCTCCCACACGCCCACCAGAACCTCCCGTCACCCTCATTTTGCAGGCACGGACTGCCCACTGCCCTTCCGGCCTCACGTCCAGGGCCCAGGAGCCCGAGTCCCACCCGTCTTTCAACGTCAGCACCCACTCTGTGTCCCCAGCAACCAGCCTGAGCGGAGAGAACCGGTGCCCTCGTGGCACAGGGGTGCTGTCCCCACCTGCTCCTGTCAACACGCCCCCACCCACCAGACCGCTGTGTTGAGAGGTGCTCCCGTGTTGTGCCTTCCTGGCCCTCAGCCGGGAGGTCCTGGGGTCCTGGCCGTGTAACAACTCCTTCAAGGGATGCCATTTATTCCCCTGGACCCTGTCGTGTTCTCTGTGTTGACCCTCGGCGTGCCTGGGCCTGGTGGGACGCACAGCGATTGTTGGATATGGACACACAAAGATAATCAGTGGACGTGTGCCCTGCAGAGAGGTATGTAACCTTTCTGTGCCTCAGCTTCCCCGTCTGTGAAATGGTGCCATTGACATTCTCTACACTACTGTGAGGGTTACACGGGAGACTGTCTGTCACACATCGAACACTCAGCAAATACACCATCATCGTCACCAGCACCTAGACGGTGCCCACTGAACACAGGTGCCTCTCGTTGAAGGTCCCACCAAGGGACCCAGGGGACAGATGGCCCTTGTTCCCGCTTCATTCGTCTCTGCCAGGGGCCACACTAGTGCCCGCCTTCGACTTTTCCCTTTGTTTCGTTTTCTACACACGGCTTATTAGCTAGGACGCCTCTCTCTCAGAACCATCTTTTTCATACCAACCATTTGTATAAAGGTGCAAAAAATAATAATAGAGACAGTTCCAAAAATCACCTGAATTTATAGACACTGTCCTGCTCTGTCATGCAGTTGGTTGGATGTGACTTTGCGTAGAGAGAGTCTGGGGGGCTGTGACTCCCGCAGCTCATCGGCTTCCAAGAGGAAAGTGCACAGAAAGATGTGAGGGGAGCTGCGCGTGTCCTCAGGGACGGGAGTGGAGGGGTGTGTGGGGTCACTTGATGCAGGCTGGGTGGAAATGTGGGTGGATTCTGGGAGACTTTGCTATGGAAACCCGTAGCACCCGGGGAGTCGCCGGAGTGAGAATCTGAACATGACTCGGTGTGTCCCTGGTGAGTCGTCCGTGGGGAGGAGCCCAACACTGGTCTACAACAGCCTCATGACCACAGGGATGAGTCCCGAGGTCTACTCCTTGAGTACAGATGTTGAACGTGACTCACACTTCGCTTGAGAAACTTGGAGTTTTCTCCCCCATGCAGATGGCCCTTTGGTCGTAGTTCCATTGGGATCAATGCGGTTAATCCATAGGAGTCCAATGATGAATTTCCCCTCGATTCCAGATCTGTCCCTTGCACCTGCCGGCCGTCTGCTGGGATGGGCTGCAGTGGCCTCTGTGTGTTAAGTCTACGGTGTTAAAGATACCGCCTTATCCCCAAATTCTCACCAGTTGCTCAGGGCTTCCAGAAACCAGCACGATGCACAGGGGGAGCTCCCCAAACACCCAGCTGCATGATGGGCACTAAGTCCCCGTAGGGCACACCCCCACAGCCCACGTCTGGCTCCCAAACCCGACCAGTCCCCCCAGAAACTGTCCCTTCCAGCAGCAGAGGCCCCCCCACCCGGCCCGTGTCCTCTGTGCAGAGCCCCAGGGCCCACCAGTCCCGGCTGAGCCGCGGCCTAACTGTGCTATAGGTGTATCATTTCTCCCCCAGGCCTAAGTCCAATTGCTGCCCTGAAAAATAGGGTAAAAATAAGCCTGAGAGCATGTTGTGGAGATTCGGTAAAATAGCGCCCATCAGCTTCACGGCACAGGTGTTCCTCCGTGAAGTTGTCCCCTCTGTGGACGCAGCCCTGGCTGGGCGGGTAGTTGAGCAGCTCCGTGAGCCTGTCCCTTTGTCCCCATCCCCTCTGCACCCCCAGTGCCTGCACTCCAGCCCATGGTAGTTGCCTCAAGAAAGCTTTGTTGACTGAGTGAGTGAATGAATGAATGAACAAACGGATGATGTGAAAGAGCCTGCTCGGCAGGAACATAACGAAGGAGGAGAGAAGAGCCAGCGGGAAGGGGGCAGGGCCGGTGACCCGCACTGAGGTCCAGCAGAGGGCTCCCGAAAGGGTTCGTCAGGGTCTGATTTGTGGTTCGAAAATATCAGACGGGTCCTGGAGTCGACATCTATCGGGGAGGACGAGAGAACAGGGCAGCACATCTGAATACCTATTACGAGACTCCAGGTGATGAAGAGAAGGAAATCACGGTCTCCTGAGGTTCAGGAAGGGAGTCCCTGGTGCTGTTGTTAAGGGTGCGTGTGTGTGTGTGTGTGTGCGTGCATGCATGTGTGCACATGTGAAGGTGCCAGAAAAAACATGGGGCGCCTGTTAAATGCACGTCTCAGATGAATAAACATTGTGCAATGAACACCATGCAACATGGGACCACACTTTTGCTGATAAAGTTTTAGTGTCGCGGGGTTTGTATTTTTATTTGCGAACTCTGACCACCCGTGTGTGTGTGTGTGTGTGTGTGTGTGCACGTAACATTTAATTTAATTTTTCAAACAGCCTGACACGATAGGTTCTACTACTGTTTCCATTTTGCATAGGAGGACGCAGCTCACCCAGGGGGAATCTGACCACAGCTGGAGCATGGCAGAGCCCGGGGTTCCTCCTGGGGGTCGAGAGGGGTTCTATGGGAGGCTGGGGAGGCCTCAGTGGGCCGGCATGGGGGTGGGAGAGTAGGGGACTGGGAAGGCGCTCTGTCCACAGCCCCCCACTGCCTTCCCGGCCCCTCCTGCTTCCCACTGGTGTGGCCAAGGTGACAGACTCAAGTTCAGCCTCCACCCATCTCAGGAGCACTGGCTTGGAATGTTCTTGGACAATTAGCAGAGGTGATGCAGAGAAGAACCAGGTTGGGATCTGCAGGGCTGGAGGCCAAAGTCAGCACCCGTCAAGCTGCAGTGACCCTGCCTTTGTCCGTCATCCCCCTGTCATGTCAGCCAGGCATCCCCTAGGGGTCACCGACCTCGGGAGCCCTTAGCCGACCCTTCCTTTGCAAACCCTGCTCCTTCCATCTCACGAATCACCCCTCTACCCTGAAGTTCCCCAGAACGGCCTCCAGCCTCAGACCTGGAGTGTTGTCCCTTCTCCTCCCAGCTATCAGGTGACAGCTCTCTCAGTGAGTCCTGGTCGGCCTTGATTTATAGGGATTCGCGTGTGTGTCTGTCACCAGGAAGGCTGTGTGCTCCCTGAGGGCAGGGACTTGGCCTGATCCCTGCTGCCCCTTCTGAGTGGAGCGTTGATTGGCGTGAATCATCTCGGATGTTTTCCATATGCAAATCACCCAAATAGCCCGGCATCTCCACACCCCCTGTTGAGACCAACTTTTCCTGACACAGCGCCTCCAATGTCTGTTTGCACTTAGCACGTGGCAGTGTCGCGAACTAGGCTCTGGAAGCTGCGGAAATTCAGAGGACAGTTTTGTCCTTGTCCCTGACTATAAGGAACACGGTGGGTTGAATCATGTGCCCTCAAAAGGGAACGTCTAAGTCCTGGGCCCTACGTACCAGCGAATGGGACCCTATTCGGAAAAGGGATCTTTGCAGGTGTGATTAAATTAAGTCTCTCCATAAGATCACCATGGGTTAGGGTGGCCCCGAATTCAGTGACAAATGCTTGTAAAAGAGCAGGGAAATACTCAGGCGCACAGAGGGGGCGGCCGTGAGGCCCTGGCTGCACAGCCCGGAGTGGTGTGGCCACAAGCCGGGGAACGCGGGAGCCATGGGAGCTGGGACAGTGAGTCGGGCTCTTGCCCTTGGGGTCAGATGTTGGTTGTTTCAAGCCCCCCCCCTCCAGTCTGTGCAGATTTCTCACAGCGGCCCCAGGAAACAAACACACGGAACACGCAAGCTTGAGAGAGAAAAATACTGCACGCCCTTGAGTGTATCTTTGTCGTCCACGCATGGATTGTGATTTCTCCAGCATCTGCTGTGTTAGTCCCAGGAAATGCAAGGGCTAGGGACCCCACGTCTGCGCGAACCTGCAGCAGGCCTCGTAAGTTTGGGGCCCAGAGACCAGCCCGCCGGGCAGGAGGGGGCCCGTGGCGTGGAGCGCATGCCCGCGCTGTGCACCGGATGCAGAAGGCGCTGCCAGAATCTTTGCAGGAGCAAACTGAGCCGAGGAGACATCAAAGGACCACAAACTTATCACAGTTTCAGGAAGGAACGTTGGCCCCAGATTTGGGGGACAGAGGAACCCTCTAGGGTTAAGTGGCTCTTGACCTGAATCATGGTGAATAAGTGGACAGCAGCCAGACGCTGCGGGGAGGACAGGCCGTGCGGGTGCAGGACCAGTGAGGACAGGCAGGGCCGCCCGGTGCACCTGCGGGCCAGGCAGCGGGGAGGGAAGCGGCCGCCAGCCAGTGCACGTGGGCAGGTGCTGTGCCGGGAGAGGGGACGGAACGGGAGGAAGGGGGGCTTCGCCGGGGCTCCCTCCTGGAGCCGGCAGAGCGACGGCCCCAAGTGGGGTCTGGGTGTAAAGGGCGCTTTCCCCGGGACACCACGTGGATATTCACTTGCCACGCGCACCACCTGGGGATGGCCGTGCACTCTCGGACACGTGCTGGGGGACAGGCTGCAGGCTGGGGTTTGTCCGCCCGGCTCCAGATAATCGGGTTGATTAATCCAGATACTCTGCTGCTGCTTAATCTCGGTGACTGTTAGACAACAGCTCATTATGTGCTCATGTCTTCAACGTGATGGGCAAGGAATGAAATCAAGCCATAAAATCAATTATTTCTGCAGAAATTGTCATAGAAGACAAAACATCATCAGGAGACAAAAGCAGTTACGATTATGGCTTAATTTGCCTGGTGCTGGTTGCGGAACGAGGCCCGCGCTCTGCTAAACTCACCTGCTCTTCCTGCCATGTGTCCCCGGGTGGGCACGAGGTGGGCTGAGGGTCGTTCTCAGAGACACCTGTCTTCATGGGTCTCTATCTCTCTGTCTCTCTCTCTCTCTGTCTCTCTGTCTCTGTCTCTCTGTCCTCCTCCCCATCCTCGTCTTCTTTCTCCCCCTGCTCCCAACCTCTCTCCATCCGTCCATCTGCCCTGTCACATGTAAACAGAGGGACTGAGCCAAACGCAGCTACGTGGTTGTGTATTTTCTGAGG
Organism: Panthera onca; assembly: GCF_046562875.1. Classification (NCBI taxonomy): domain Eukaryota; kingdom Metazoa; phylum Chordata; class Mammalia; order Carnivora; family Felidae; genus Panthera; species Panthera onca. The sequence goes on from NC_138345.1 coordinate 139,175,846, forward strand.
AGACGGGAGGAGTTCGGGGGACTCAGGAGACTGTGCCTGTCTTCACTCCGCCTCCTGAGTCCTCAGGAGTTTTGTCAGAGCCTCAGTTTCCTTGTCTGCTGAATGGGGGATTGTGGGAAGGGGCTTGTCCAGCTCGGTGTGGCCTCAGCAACCAGGAGGCCAGAAGAGCCCCCAGGAGCAGGACAGCAGCACGCTGTCACCACGCGGCGGCCCCGCGGAGGCACTCAGTGGAACAGGAGACATGGCAGCCGGCTCGGATTCCTCCTCCAGCTTTTGAGGTCACATAGTCGTGCTCCAGAGCCGCCCATCCTGACACAAGGGCGTCTGAGGGACGTCCCTCTGGCCCCTGTCACCAGAACCACTGGCTATGAGAATTCCTTTCTTTTTTGCTTCTGAAATTCCACAGTATTGGAAACCAGGCCGTCTGCGGCCAGGTATTTGACGACCGGCACGGGTGCCGTGAGCGAGGGCCAGGACAGGGGCCGTGGGTGCTGGTCGAGGGATGTGGACCCTGCAGTCCCACTGGGTCACGGGGTCGGGCACCCCCGATATCGTGTCTTGTCTTCCCGCCTCCACTTGCCCGACAGGGACTGCTTGGTCTTCCCACAGTGGAACCATCCCAGGACGGGGGCTGGCGACAGGCTTTTCCAGGGCCCGCAGGTGGTCTCAGAGGAGCCGATGTGCCGACCCAGGGCGGGGCGGCCTCTCAAGCCAAGAGTTTCCTGTCTCTCCAGCCTCTGCAGTGCACATAGGAGCCGGGTCACTTCTGTCCCCCGAACCCGGATGCGGGGGCAGCAGGCCGGGCTGCAGAGACCTCCACGGGCCCAGCCTGGTTTGCCCGCATGGAGGTCTGCACAGTGCACGCTGGGTGGGGGGTAAGCAGAGTGGAACTCAGCATGGGACACCTTGGGCCTCCTGACCCCACTCCCCTGCCCGCCAGGCCGGGGCCAGGTCACCCCTGGAACCTCGACAGTCAGGCCGGCCTCCCCACCTCCCCAGCCCCGCCCCCTCCTCCTGTCCCTTCCTGCCAGAGGCCAGGCTCCCCCTCACGGCTGAGAATGAGCTCTCCTGCCCCACAGAGCCGCAGTAGCTGCCATTTCAGGGTCTGTGCAGACGCAGGAGGGGTCACAGCCGTCCTCTGCATGAGCAGGGACGCCCCAGTGCAGAGTCGAGGGAACTCATCATCCAAACACAGGCCGTCCGCATGTTCTAGCCAGCACAGAGCTAGAAAGACACCCTTTCCTGCTGACAGAGCCCAGCCCGCCCCCGCCCCTTGCCCTCTCAGAGACAGAGGGCGCGTCTGCAGGGGTCTGTCCACGGTCCCTGTCCCTCTCTCAGCACGAGCCTGCTGGGAGATGCCGTACACAAGGGAGATCCAGAAATGGGTAGGAATCCCCACTGGGCACCCCAGGAGGCGAAGCCTGCCCCGGTCTCGTTCCAATCAGTGCCTCGGTGACCATGACAGGTGTGGGCCACATGACGCCATCTGCCCAGTGCGTTCCCATCCACGAAGGGAAGGTTTTTGGGGAGCAGGAAAGTCAAATACGCACACAGCCTGCGCACTGCCCACGGAGGGTGTGGGAGCGTCTGGCGGGAAGGGCGAGGAGTCCAGGCCACGTGCAGCCGGACAGACTGATGGGAAGCCTGGCCGACGGACACTGAGGGGCTCACATGGACAGGACAGTCACTCAGGGCCCTGAGGACACAGCCCAGCACAGTCAGAGCCTGTAGGTAAAGTGTGTACGGGAACGGGCTATTTATTTATCAACTCAGTTTTGCATTTAAACACTTATCGAGTGCCCACTGTGTGCCGGGACTGTGTCCTTCCAACGGAGGAGGGGTAAGGATGTGCAGAAGGGTGGAGAACACGGTACTCGGCCCGTAGCCCTCACTGCAGTGACAAAGGTTTGCACCGAGTGTCGGGGGCCACTTAGTGAGCACCTGGGCGGCCGGGGCTCGGCATCGATATTGTTTAATGTCTGCTATGATTACTCACTTTTAAAATCTGCCTGCAGGTGTCGGAGAACGTTTTCTAAAGCAGAGGACATTTGAACTGGGGCCTGCTGGGTGGGCAGAGTTTCAGGCCAGCAGTCACGGACGAGGAATCCAGGGCCCGTGGGGAGAAAGGGTCAGGGGGCACCTGAGATCATGCACACCTGGCCATGGGAGCACTGGGTGGGCGGGGGCCGAGGCCTTTCCTGGAGAACCCCACTTGCTCTGTTGAGTAGTGCACAATGAGGGGCCACTAAGGGGCCTCAGCAGCACCAAGTTGCAGGTTTCAGCCACCGGCCAGACTGCCACATGCCACGGGGGGTGGGAGACCGCCAGCAGGTGGGACAGATGCTGTGCTGGCCGGGCCAGGACCAGCATGCGGGGAGGGTGGCAGAAGCCCTGGAGGGGTGGGTGGGCAGCGCTGTGGGCACACGGGGGCGTGGGGCATGGTGGGTGACCACCACTCCCGAGGGAGAGCTGTTGCTTCCCATGCCATCCCTTCCTCTGAGGACAAGGGCTCTGGACCAGGGTCAGCACCATGGTCAGCACCGCATGCAGGATTGACGGGGTCTGGAGAGGGGCCTCAAGACCTTCCTCCAACCTCCTTCTCCCTGGCTCTTGGGCCCATGCCGGAGAATTCCTTCTTCCACGTTCTCCCCCACCTGCGAAGCCCCCTCCCCACCCAGACGCCACAGTCGGACCCAAGACAATCAAAGTGACGGGCACTGACTGGGGGTCTGCCTGCGCTGGGCACACTGCCTTGGGGAGGGCAGAGCTCTACCATAGTTAGCCTCATCTCACACAGTTCACTGCCCAGTGAACTTCCAATCTTTCTGGTTGAAAACAAACGTCGACGTGGAGTTTAGCGGAACATGAATTTCAGGAATTTGGGCTACACGATACTATATAGAGCTCCCGTGCCCTAAATGCCTTCTTTAGAGCGTGGGGTCTCAGATCCCTCTCCCCACATCCTGCCTGTTTACTGTTCTTTGACTGGAGTACTTGCAGGGGTGGATCTAAGAGAGTAAGTGTGGGGGGAGCCATGGCACATATGCCTGGAGAGGTGGGTGGAATCACACTGCCCAGGAGGGGAGAGTGGCCTCAGATGCCACTATAGGTGTCCGTCAGGGAAGGGAGCCTCGGGGGAGCCTGGCCCGGTCGGGGCTGAGCCTTCAGAAATGGCAGGTGGGGTATGCCGTGCCCTCGCCTCCTCGGCCTCCTAGGAACAGAGCAGAAAACGCCCTGCTGTCCTCCCCTCAGCAGCCCACCGTCGTGCGCACCCGTGGGTTTACCTTCTCCGGTGTTTTTCCTGCAGAAGAAAGGTTCTCTTTCGTTGTATCCATTCCGTTGGGCACAGGGTGAAGCGAATCAGAGCACAGCACAGCGTCCGGTGACAGCTCTGGGGAGAGAAGAGACAAGTTCACGCTACAGACAAATGGGCGACTCAGAATCAGCTGTCAGGTGCTAATTCAGTCCCACCTCCTTGAACCCTGTGCAGCGAAGGGGGGAGGTTCCTGCTTGGAGCAGAGGCGGTCAGAGGAGGAAAATAGAGGGAAAACCAGGAGTGAGTCACAGTGCTAGACTCACTCAGGAAATGATTAGCTGGTCCCTAGAGGGAATTGGATGTTAAGGTCAAACACGTTCTCATGGGCTAAGTGGCCTCTTTGCTTATTCTCTCCACCGTCTGATATTCTTATGTTTCCAGGTTGTGCAGGCTCTGGGTCGCTCACACTGGGGACAGTACATTGTCTGCAGACTTTTAAAGGATGGTGGGGCTTCTCACAGTTCACAGGTAATCTGGGAGCCCAGCTGCTTCAATGGGAGCTGAGTGCATGACCTGGACTCTGTCTAGTGTTGAGCACTGTGCAAATGGCCGTGAAGGTCAGCAGCGGGCCAGGAGGCCAGGAGGGATTTCCTCCAAGTCTCTCTAGACCTTTGCTAAATGACCGTAGCAGCCGACTGGAATCTGGGATGAGGAAGAAGGTTGTAGCGACACCTTCTGAAGTGCAAAGAGTTGGGGGTATGGACGTAGAGACCAGAGAAGCCCCGGAATGCCAAACGCTGGCAGACTGGCTGAAACGCAGGAAAAGAGATGTGTGTGGTTTGGAATGCCCATGTGTGGTCTCTAAAGCACAAAGAGATCTCTGGATTCCGCCCAGTGCTCAGGTCACAGGTGGTGCCAATACCACCCTCAAGATACTCCAATCCAGGGGTGGACGGAACCGGGTTCACGCTCAGACACAGCTCGATGCTGAGAAGATCCGTTCACCCCACACCAACCCCACACACCGATGATCTGGCGGGAGAGGGAACACGCTTTCTTCTGGAGGGAGGTGTCGTTTAAACATTATTAACTTTGGTCTCTGCCTTTTTTGAAAAAACAATGTCCAGGATAAAATAAAGAATTACATGATGCCCAAGGAAGAAGGAAAGCGAGACCCCTGGTCATGAGTAGAAACGTGCCAGTAGAAGCTGGCTGAGGTGATGTAGAGGGTGGAATTCCCAGCCAGGAGCCTTTAATGCCAGCTGCCCAGGACCTCGCGGAGAGGCGGGAACCACCTGGGAATTCTGTCAGATAGAAAGAAGCTATGTAAAAGTCCAAATGGAAATGCTAGAAATGAAAAATGAGGTATCTAAGGTGAAGATTAATTAGGTGGGGTTTCCAATGGATGGGGCGCACTGGGTTCCTCTGTGTCTTCTCCACTGTGGCCATTCCCCTCGGACTCCCTGGGACAGTGACGACGTGTCCCACGAGTGGGAAGTGGATGAGGCATGATGGGAAGAGTGGAAAGCACCTGCTGCCTGGCGAGGTGTTGGGTTGTGTCTCCACTCTGACCCCCGTCCCTTCCCCAATATGTCACATGGCCCAGCTGAGTATTGTGGCTCTGGGACATATACTCCTCCCCTCGAGTGGGAGGAGCGACAAAGTCACATGGTACGTGGCATGAATTATAATCCAATTGCAGGGGGGGATTGAAGATTTAGTAAAGAATTGAGGCGAAAGAAAGGAGGCAGCCTGGTGACGCTGTGAGGCCTTGTCCAGCAGGTAGTAGGACCGCTAATTTCAGGTCGTTTGTGATGTATCAGAGATGCCTATTACAATCTCCATTTTAGTCACTGAGATAAGAAAACGTTGTATAACAAGCTAATAGCAAAGAAAATGGGGAAATAAAACATCCTAGATTAATATAAATAATTCAAGAAGAGAAGGAAAAGGGGGAAATACGAGACAAACAGAAAGCTAATGGTAAGATTAGAGATTTAAACCAAATCCGTGGTAATTGCGTTGCTGAATCATACGAGATTGTCTTTTTGTTGGTTAAAATCATCAAATAGTGGCAATTCCGTGTGATTCAATTGAGTACATTAAAAGAAAATTAACTGCATGTTCCAACTAGGAGACGAAGATTAGCAGAGTGGATTAAAAAAAAACCCATTCCAACAAAAACGGCACGATCACACTGAAAAGAGGAGTGGAGGCAGGTGGACAGTTAAACGGCAGGAGGAGGAAGGGTGCCACGCGGATACCAATGGGAGAGAGCGCGACTGGCTAGACCAACATCCAACGCGGCGGACTGCACGCCCCAAGGGCCATCGCAGAGAGCTCAGAGTTCAGCTTACTGGGGAGTTAAAACAATTCCAGATGACCTGGCCGGCCGCCTCCGGGAGCCTCAAAATTGGCCAGTCACAGAACTAGAAGAAGAGAGCGAGGCACCCAGAGGCACACACCCAGGCACACCCAGAACCGATTCTGCCGCCCAGCGGAAATGGGGACACAAAGAAGGGCAGACGGGCTCCCAACGGCCACAGCTGTAAAAACACTGGAAACAAGGCAACTGTGTGCGAGCAATAGAATGTATGAATGGGTTTCGATCTGTTCATGCAACGAAACAAGCCGCAACCGAGGGGGCACCATGCTGCTGACCACAGCAACACGGACGGATCTTATGGCTCTGAGGCGGGAGACGGGCTCGTCCCATGAACACCACGTCCAGTGGTGGGTGCTGGGGGTGGGGAGAGGGTCGCAAGAAAGGCTCTGGGGTGCCAGCGGTATCCTGTTTGTAAATCTGGCTTTGCCTATTTCCCTTTATAAAAGACTAGTGAGCTAAGAAGATATGCAAACGTTACTTCATTTATATTCTAATTCAATTAAAAAGCCAACAAAGAAATTGCACCTGAGGATTTTGGAATCCCCGTGTCGGACATCATGATCTGACTGTTTGAAAGACTACGGATGGCACAAACTTCAGGTCACATCCACGGGAGCCTATCCTAGATTCGGCGTCACAAAAATTCCTTAGCAGGCCCCGTCTCTAAGGCATTGAGTAAGAGTCAGAGAGGATATTTCTAATCCCAAGGCAGAAATCCCGTTCCGCACTCCTTACTTGAAATGAAGTGGCTGCTTACATTTTCCAATCCAGTGGCGACAGCGTTCAGGAGAATTCGGAACTCATCGCGGTTCCTTCTGGTCTCTTCCATCACCTCCAGCCGTTCTCATACACCCAAGTGGGGCATCATTTTCTCCCCATCCGCACAACTCAGTGGGACGCCAGGCTGGTCCAGCCTCACTTGGCCCATGGAATGTGGGCAGGACACCCTCACTCCACCTCCCAGCAGAAGCTGGAAAGGCCGCTGTGTGGTTGTGCCATATGGTTCCCCACCTGCCCTGGGCTCACTGGTGGCCCATACGGGCTCCTCCTTCTCCTCGAGCCCCAGATCAAGGAAGACGCACAGAGCAGTGAACCCACAGCTGATGTGGAACGTGGGTAAGAAACAAATCTTTCCTGCCTCAACCCGTTGGTGCTCTGCTTGGTACTGAGACGCAACTCCCCTGAGCTGGCTGTATGATGGGTTCTTCCACCAGGAGAGATGGGGTGCTGGGGTCACTTGGCTGGCTTCCCAGGAAAGAGCTCTGTGACCCCCAGAACAGGCCCTCCTCACCCATTCAAGGTTAAACTACACCAAGTGACCATACCAGGAACCCACTTGTGGAACAAAGCACTGGCAGGGGAAGTGCTTTCCAAAATTACCCCGGATTAGGTGATACGACGGACAATCTTGAGGCCAAAGGGAGCGTTCTTCTCTACAAACCCGTAGTTTAACACAACACTTTTTTTTCAAAAGGAGCTTATCTTGCTTGGATAAACAAAGCATCAGTATCTCCTAGGCCAAGAGTTTGACGTACTTGGTGGTTATTCAGATCAGGAGGTGGGGAATGACGGATTGGCACCCCCAGGCCTGGGGGGGCAAAGGGACCCGACATTGTGTTACAGTGTCGGGTTTTTACTGTTAGTCTGCGCTGAGCGGGTTTCGAGGCGTTTCCTCACTCCCATAATGGAGAGATGTTAACTTGTGTTTTGGAAGAGTCTCTGTGGGTCCAGCCGGCTGGTCCTCACCTGTACTTGAGGTTGTCACAGTCTGTGGTTACTGAAGAGGCGCGACCGGAGTCCCCTGGAAGGGATTGTATCACCTCTGTCCTTATTCTCCTTATTCTTTATTAATGAATAGTCCCGTGATCCACCTAGGTTCCCAAAATGAAATCTAAGGGTCACCCTGCTCCAGGGGCACCCAGGTGGCCCAGTCGGTTGAGCATCTGACTCTTGATTTTGGCTCAGGTCAAGATCCCAGGGTCATGGGACTGAGCCCCGCGTCGGGCTCTGTAATGAACATGGACGTGGAACCTGCTTGGGATTCTCTCTCGCCCCCTCTGGCCCTCCCCCTGCTTGTGCTGTCTCTCTCTAAAATTAAAAACAAGCCGGGGCGCCTGGGTGGCTCGGTCGGTTAAGCGGCCGACTTCGGCTCAGGTCATGATCTCGCGGTCCGTGAGCTCGAGACCCACGTCGGGCTCTGTGCTGACCGCTCAGAGCCTGGAGCCTGTTTCAGATTCTGTGTCTCCCTCTCTCTGACCCTCCCCCGTTCATGCTCTGTCTCTCTCTGTCTCAAAAATAAATAAACGTTAAAAAAAAAATTAAAAAAAAACAAGCCAAAAAAAGTCACCCTATTCCTATCATAGCCAATGGTGTCGTATCCTGTGGCTGGTGTGACCAATCAGCAAACTTATTATCTTACAGTTCTGGAGGTCAGAGCTTTGATGTGCGTGTTGCTGGTAAAATCAGGTGCTGGCAGGGAGGCGCTTGTTTCTGGAGCTCGAAGGAGAGTCTGTCTCCTTGCCTCCCAAGTGTCTAGAGGCCACGTGCATTTGTGGGCTCAGGACTTCTTCTGCCATCTGCGAAGCCAACAGTGAAGGGTCCAGTCCTGCTGACCGGGCAGCACCCAGACCTGACTGCCACAGACAAACCCCCTTCTCTGACTCTCCTCCTTTGCCCCCAACATCCACTTTAGGGCCTTTGTGATTACACTGGGCTGCTCTGGATGATCCGTCTCAGAGCCAGCCCATCAGCAACTCACTCATTGCCCATGTGCAATCTTAGCTCCCCGTGGCCACGTAACCTAACGTGTTCCCAGTTTCTGGGGAGCAGGGACATGGGTGTCTCCAGCGGGGAGCGTTCATTATTCTGCCAAATCATGCCGATGAAAAAACCAACACCCTGCAGATTCGTTTTCTTCACAGGGGGGTCCTGCCCTGATCCCTGCGAAATTCTCTGGTTTCATTTTCCATCATTCCCTACATTGAGCCACGACTTCAGGGAAACTGTAACTCCTGGCTCGCCCAAGATTGTCCCAGAGTTACTGCTTTGAGTCTCGAGCAGGTCCTGACTTGGAGGAACAATTACACCGTTCCTCTGCCCTGTTCCATCCATGCCCGACCACTGCTCCGCGGTGCCACAGAACTGCCTCTGGGCCGTTCGGCCCTTCTGTGCCGGCTGGGTGCTCTGTCCACATCTGTCTTGAAGCTCAGCTCATCCTTCAAATGCAAACATCCGTGTCCCGTCTTTTGTTGGATTGTCTGGTTCCACGGAGGCAAATTTGATCTTATCTGCTCTTTTGTCACTGCTGCTTCTCACACAGGACTCTGTCACTAAATGTAGAGCATAAGGGACTGTATGCATCGTCTCTCTTTCCCTGGGAGCATGCTCCTTGAAGGCATCTCAGCTCTCCTCTCCAAAGAGCCCCGTGCAGAGTCAACTCTCAGTAAACACGGACAGGGTTGAAATAACTCCGCACCCACCCTCTTCTACAGAAGTGCAGGGCTGGACACGATTAGCCCCCCTTCCACTGCACATGAAAATAAATTTACATACACAGATGCCACTGAGTGTGTGTTCCTTGAGTTTATTCATTAAACAATCTAAGTTGGTAAATATAGAAGGAAGCAGAGAATTTTAGAAATCTCTGTTTTGCAGCCTCTGTGGAATTAATTGTCAATGCCCATCTGTGGACGAATCCGGTAGCTGAATGGCGGCCGGGGAAGCTGGCATTGGGGAGATCAAGAAGCCAGCACCCAGAAGCGCTGGGGGATCTTAGCATCTCTAAAGGGGGGACGGTCACAAGGTGTGTCTCCTGATGTGATGCAGTGGGGGTCACACGGTTCCAGCTCTGAAATACTCCTGCCAGAAACGTTCTGAGACTAGCCAATCCTCTGCCCTCCATTTCTAAAAAAAAAAATCAGGAACAGAAGATCAACTTAATGGCATCACAAGGATCAAGCATGTGTGTCCTGTGTGGTTGGCATCCTGCAGGAGGATGGCTCTGATTTCTAGAACAAGTCAACACATCAAATTAAAGGGAGAGAGCATCTTAGGAGCAAGAAAGGGGCTTAGGAGAGTCAACCAAGAAACTGGTGTCTTGGCCTTGTTGGGATTCTGGTTCGAGCCCACCGACTCTCCAACCACATTCGTCAGCGCTCATAATGGGGTATTTGACCTCGGACTGGGTGTTGGATCAACATCACAGATCATTGTCAGTTGCCAGATGCGATCATGGCATTTTGGTTATAAACAAACATGCCCATTTTTCAGCGATCCACCCTGGAAACGTTTAGGAGCAAAATGATAACGGTATCCGTCACCTGCAAAAAAAAATAGATTAAAAAAGAAAACATTATAGACGAAGCATATGTGAGAAACGATACCTCCTTGCATTGAGGTATGTTTGAGATTCCACAGAAGTTAAAGCAAAAATTGACATCATTGCTTATGTCTAAAGCGATTACCTAAGTGAATAAAATCGTTTTTTTCTCCCAAGGACGCAGCACGTATTTTCCCCGGTCCGTGAGTGAGTCAGACCTGAGCAGTGGGATTCTCCGGAAGGTTCTGGGCCCCGAGCCTGTCACTACGTGTGAGCGGATTCCCACAACCAGCCGACGCCTCCCTTCTGGGGAGTCACAAGACGTCCGCAAATTGCTGTGAATTCTGTTTCTGGTTTTCACAAACAGCAGGCAAGCTTCCCTCCCCTCCATCCTGCACAGCGCCCCACAGGCCCCTCCAGACAACAGATATTCAATACCTGCCCCCGGAATGAATGAGGGGATGGATGGCTGAGTCTTTGCACACTTGCGATACTGTAGCTTATGAATGAATGGATGAGGCTAATAAAAAAGACCATGTTTTGCAGTGAAATTGCTTCATGGTCCTTCTGGGTCCAGAGACTCTTTTTCTACAGACATTGTGTCTATAAATCCATATCTACCAGCCCAGGCTCTTGAGTGAATAACTTACCAACTTCCCAGTGTAGCCCCAAAGATTCTGAAAGACTCAGAGAACGTTTGAAATCAAAGGGAAGATTATTTTCCCATTGAGAGCTACACACACTGAAAGCCAGACAGGCAGAGGTAAAAAAAAAAAAAAATCACTACTACTAGATCTAGCATAGTTCAAGTTCATGAATCTCCGCACTGATCTCTCAGCCAGTTTTCTGCATAAATAATAATAATAAAAGAAATCCAGAGCCCTGGTTTGCATTAGAATCTCATAATATGCTATAAATCCATGCCAGAGCCCGCATCCAATTTGAGAATTATTTCTCAATTTTATGTCTCCCATCCTGCCTCTGCCTCTTTCTGGGTATTGGATTCTTCCCTTCCCTCTCCCTGCCAGGCTGGCCTCCCTCCCTGCCTGCTCTCCTCTCCCGCCTCTCCCCTACCTCCCTCCATAATAAACGTAAGGACCCTGGTCTGCTCAGGTGTCCGTGGGCCGGCAGAGTGGGGACGGTTCCCGGGCTGAGCTCCGTCACCACCAGCTCCGGGGCACGTGAGGTGATGGAGCTCCGGTCCCTTCCGATCTGGGCTGGAAACACAGCTGGAGACAGAGACCTAGCTTTGTGGGGTCTCCAGAAATCAGGGTGCTGGGATAGGGTCTGGTCTGGACACAGCTGAGGCAGCCCCTCCTCCATCCCGGCCCTGGCTCTGCACACCTGTGTCGCTCACTCTCTCTGATCGTGAGAGAGACTGTTCCAGGGTGGGGGAGGGGCCAGGAGCCCCGGGACTCTGCTCCAAGACCTTGCATGGCTCCCCGCTGCCCGCCCGGCTGTGCTCACTCTGCACCCAGTGCTCATCGGGCTCCTATTCCGTGGGAGACGGTCCGTGGGTTCTGGGGCTGCAGCGGTGGCCGGGGCCAACACGGGGGTCCTTGTGACAGGAAGCGGGTACCCAGCACATTAAATCAGTAACCAAATAAGGTGCTGTTGAACGCTTGCTGTGATTTGGGAAAGGCAAAATGAGGCAAGGTCCCAGAAGATGGTCCTGAGGGTGGGAAGGCTTGAGTCTCCAGGACAAAACCTCTCTTGAGAGGGTGGCAGTGGGTTGGGACCCAGTCAGGGTATAGCCACAGGAGATGAGAAAAACAACCCACACAGAGAGAGCACAAAGTGACACCCTGCCCTGGCAGTCTGTGGGGTCTGTGCCTGGAAGTACGGCCACTATGGGGGTGACAGGGGAAAGGGGGGTCCCCTCATCATGGGTGATGGGAGAAAGGGGGTCCCCACATCACAGGTGATGGGGGAAGGGGGGTCACTGCATCACAGGTGACAGGAGGGGGTCCCACATCATGGGTGATGGGAGAAGGGGGGTGGATAATGACATCGAGGGAGGGTCCAGCCTGGGCCTAGGGGCTGCTGCGGCTTTTAGCCTAGGTATGACGGAACCCTGCAGCATGTTCGAAGGAGCGCTGTGACCCGGGGTCCCTTCACGTCACTCCCTCAGGCAGCTGCAGAGGAGCGAGGAAGCAGTGACCCAAGGGGATGCTGTCCTGAAGATGTGGGCAATGGGGAGCTTGCTTGGACCTGGGTCACAGCTGCGGCTGTGAAGAGCTGGGACACACCAACACACCCCCAACACAGCACATGTGTGCAGGCTGCACAAACCGACCATTCCAAGACCACTCCCTGGTTTCTGGTCCAGACAACGGGGCGTGGTCTGCAGTTTCCCAAGATGAAGAAAGCCAGAAACCCTAGTGCTTTCTGTCCCCCAGGCGGACAGAAGCAGAAGAGGCCCAGCTGGCTGGTTCCTCCCCTGGATCGAACATCAGTCCCCCCGACAACCCAGAACCACCAGCAACAGGAAGCAGTTGGGAGCTTCACCAAAAATAAGTGGCCAGGGCAGACATTGTCCTTCCCCACCAGGCCTGAGACGCCCCTTCTAAGTAGCAATACAGGGACAGCCGGGGCAGGGCAAGAGGGACCCCCCCCCCCAAAAAACAAATGGTGCAACCTGGGGGCCCTATTCATCTCATAGGCAATGAGGAGTTTGGGGGACCCCACCCCAGTGATGCCTGGCCAGGGAGCCCTGAGACTTCCTCCCCCATCCAGAGGCACATGGGGGCCTGGTCTGCACAAATCCCTTCGTCCCCTCAGGCAGATCCGAGAGGGACCAAAGGGGACCCCAACAGCACCAGAAAAGTCAAGGAGCCCAAGATAATACCACAAGGACTCTGGAAACTGAGCTGTTAGCGTAACCATAGCCAGGGCCTGTAGGCTAACGTGAGCAAAGTGTAACTTGCTAAAATAAAATATTTAAATAGGGTCCAGAGTCTCCAGACATGACAGACAAAGTGTCCGCAGTGTAACCAAAAACCACAATGCAAGTGAGAAAATAAAACTAACAAATGTTGGTGCCAAGATGAATCTGATGCTGGAATTATCAGACCAGATTTTAAGGCAGTCGTCATAAAAATGCATCAAGGATCAGTCACAGATTATTTTGAAACAAAAGGAAAAAAAAAAGAGAATCTCAGTGGGGAAATAGAAGTTGTAAGAAAAAAAAGTATCGGGTGGAAACCATAGAATTGAAAAGCACAGTAACAGAAACTTTAGATAAACTTTCTGGGGTTTCTGGGGTGGAAATAAGGGACCAGAGTCTGGGAATTGAGGACAGAGCAAAGGGATTGCCCCGTTCTCAACACAGAGGACAAAGACAGAAAGAAATGGGCAGAGCCCCTGGGACTATGAACAATAAGCGAATCTCCAGCACCCGTAAGCCAAGGTCCCAGGAGAGGGAAGCATGGTCAGAACTAGGGCTGAAATAGCCCCAAAGGTGGTGAGAGACATAAGCCTGCAGATTGGGAAGGATGAGCCAAGCCCAAATCAAATAATCCCCAGAACATCCGTGCCTGGACATATCACAGTGAAGCTTCCAGAAACCAGTGACAAAGAAGAGGTCTCAAGAGTAGCCAGAGGTAAATGGCACGTCACCCACAGGTGGGCACCCAATCCGGCAACAGCAGGTGCCCCACTGGAAGCCACGGGGGCCAGAGGAACGTGGACAGGAGAGGATCTCGAGGATTCTGTCTTGGCGAAGCTGTCCTCCAGGAGGGCCTGGGACATTCCCAGGTGACGTCACACAGAAAGGGATCATCACTAGAAGACCTGCTTTTAAAGACCGGGCAGAGGAAAGTCTTCAAACAGACAGGAAGTGATAAATGAAGAAGTCAGGGAGCACCAGAAGGGAAGAGAGAAGGAGAGAGAGAACGGGAGTAGTGCAGATACATACAGCCGGCGTCCTCCTCCTCCTCGGGGATTATCTGAATCATCTGTGAAGGTTTCAAACAACAGTTGTAAGACTTCATTTTGTCCTCACTGCTGAATTATTGTTTAGATAGCTGGAAAGGGACCTGAAAGTTTGCCGTTGCCTTACTTAGCACGTTTGAGGTATTATAGACTCTGTGCATTGTGCTGTGACCTTCGCGTATTCACCAGTCACCAACATTTATTGTGAACCTGTGGCGATTAAGGTAGGATAATACTGATGCAGGGACAGGCAAAGGTAGAAATGGGCCAAGTAGGGCGCTCCGAAACAGGGCCCTGTGTGTTTGCGTAGAATGGAGCTGGTTCTCAACACAAGCAAAGGATGAGCCTTCAACAAATGGTGTTGAGACAATAGATTCTCCGTCTGGAGTAAAAATACGATGGATCCCTACCTCATGTCACACACAAACATAAATTCCAGGTTGATTAAATATCCAAACAAGAAAAGCACGACCTCAAAGCTTTCAGAACTCAGCATTAATGTCTTTACGACTTCCGGATGGGGAAAGGTATCGTAAATGAGACACAAAATTATTCATCGCAAGGGAAAATTTGAAGTATCAAAACTTGTTTGCCAACGTGTAAGTCTCAAAAACATAATATTGACCACAAAGAGGGGTTTCAGTGTATGTGTCCGATATGCTATAGATTGTACATAATTCTTTTATAATTGTTATAATTCAAAACAATGACATCTGTAGTTCCTTGGCAAATATATGTGTCGCAACATCAGCTTCATGACAGTGTGTGTGTCTGGTGATGGGGGGGGGGTGGTTGCTGGGATTAGGGAAGAGAAAAGAGCAAATGGGATGCTTCAATTCTCTTATCAACATTTTATTTTTAAAAGAGAATCATCTAAGCCAAGTACAGAAATATATTACGCTTTGAGAAAATAAAGTGGTGGGTATGAAAGTATTTTATTCCATAGACTTTTGTCTGAAATAGGACACTGAAGAAAGGAGAAATGTTTTAAATAACAATGGACAAATGAATTATTATCCAATAACATTGGATAAAATGAATTATTAAATAAGTAAGGATGTTGGAATTCTTCTCCGCAGACCTTAAGATACTTGAAATCACAGTGGTATCTGTATTCCTGAGTTTACAGTTTGTTTCTTTATTGTTTATTGTTTTGAGAGAGACAGAGAGAGGGCACGAGCATGGTCAGTACAGAGCCCGACGTGGGGCTCGAACTCACGAACGTGAGATCATGACCTGAGCTGAAATCAGGAGTCTGATGCTTCACCAACTGAGTCACCCAGGTGCCCCCTTATGGTTTATTTTTTATAGAACATATCTGATGAGGGGCACCTGGGTGGCTCAGTCTGTTGAGCGTCTGAGTTCGGCTCAGGTCATGATCTCACGGTTCATGAGTTCAAGCCCCACGTCGGGCTCTGTGCTGACAGCTCAGAGCCTGGAACCCGCTTCAGATTCTGTGTCTCCCTCTCTCTGTCCCTCCCCCCCCCCCCACCATGCTCTGTCTCTCTCTGTCTCAAAAATATATATACATTAATATATATATATATATATATATATATATATATATATATATAACTACCACGAATAATGAGAAGGGACCGTTAAGATGCTGCTTTAAGGGGCACCTGGGTGGCTCAGTCTGTTGGGCATCCCACTTCAGCTCAGGTCATGATGTCACAGCTCGTGAGCCCGAGCCCCATGTGGGGCCCTGTGCTGACAGCTCAGAGCCCGGAGCCTTCTTCGGTTTCGGTCTCTCTCTCTCTCTCTCTTTCTCTCTCCCCTCCTCCGCTCATGCTCTGTCCCTCTCTGTCTCAAAAATAAATAAACATTAAAAAAATTTTTAAAACATATCTGACGAGTTGACATCTTTTTCCTTAAGCAACACCGAGCGAGGAGTCATCGTTGCAACAAGCGCCTCTTGGCTCCTCAAACACCCTTCTGCTAGAGCCCGTGCAGGTGCTGGCAGCTCAGCATCGTGCTTGGACTTCACGGCTGGGCGGGACTCGACGCCCCTTCCTGACGTTCTAAACCCGCCCCTTGAGCCCGTGGACAGCCAGGCATCTCCAGCGCCCTCTGGGAATTCACTGCTGCAGTCGTGACCTTCTTCCGAGGGGCTTTGCAGACACCAGCCGTGTACCGCCCGGGCGTGGGGAGATGGCCCCCTGCCGCAGCTCCCGCCCCCGTCCCTCCTCGTGCGGCAGGGTGGGAGCGCTGGACACTCCTGTCCCCTTTATTACCATGTACTGGCTGGAACTTAATGCTACATAAATCTCACATTATGAAGTCACAGCTCTACATATTCTTGGCTCCAAATGGTCCTCTGCACGGAACCGCCGGTGGTGCAGGGGTGGGGGCGGGGGGAGCAGCAGGGCACCGTCTGGGGGCCAGGGCTCCCTCACCGGGGCGTTTGAAAAATGAGTCTCCTCTCCCCAGCTGCTACCGTGGAGCATACGATTCCAATGCCTGAGAGATTATTTGTCCCGCAACAAATGAACGAAGGAGCAGAAGAAGGCTTCCACACAAGTGCCAAGAGCCTCAGAGAAGCAATGGCCTGAGCTCATGAAGGTAATGAGGGACCGGCTGATGGAGAAGCCATGAGTCTCTGGGGGGCGCTGTCGGGGCCGCGCGTCCCGGAGATCCGCTTGGGGGCGTCCCCAGGGGCTTTCTGCCTCTCCGAGTTTTCCCGATGTCTTCCTCGCCGCCCTCTGTTCTGCCAGGACCTCGGTGGCATGCCTTTGTTCTCTGCCATAGACCCCGAGTTATTCTTGCCCTGGCCCAGCTGGACTTCCTTTGCTTCCTGTTTTCTGTCTTTCCTCCTCCTCCCGGTGAAACCCAGCCTCCCGTCCTTGGGCCCCTCTCCTGCCCCGGCCGACCTCCCCTGGGCAGACACTCCGACCCAGGCTGGGTGGGGCTGGTTGTTTGTCGGTCCCCAGTGCTGGCCAGTGGCTCTGTGCCTCCACTGTCCCGAGGGTCCTTGGCCCCTGCAGGCTCCCGGTCCTGGGCCACGTCTGCTCCCTGTCTGTCCGAGGCAGTGCGGGGTGATGGTGAGTACTTGACATACATTCAGGCTCAGTCCTAACGACACTTAACACTTTTTGTCAAATTGTTTCTAAAGAAGATGTGGGGTGTGTGTGTGTGGGGGGCTGTATGAGTAATGGAATATTACTCGGCCATCAAAAAACAAAATCTTGCCATTTGCAACAACGTGGAAGGAACGAGAGGGTATGATGCTAAATGAAGTAAGTCACTCAGAGAAAGACAAATATCACGTGATTTCATTCATTTGTGGAATTTAAGAAAAAAAACAGATGAACACATGGGAAGGGGAGGAAAGAGACGAGAAAGAAACAAACCACAAGACATGCTTTAAAAAAATTTTTTTTAATGTGTATTTATTTTTGAGAGAGAGACAGACAGAGCAGGAGCAGGGGAGGGCCGGACAGAGAAGGAGACACAGGATCCGAAGCAGGTTCCAGGCTCCGAGCTGTCAGCACAGGGCCCGATGCGGGGCTTGACTCCACGAACCACAAGATCAGGACCTGAGCCAAAGTCGGACGCTTAACTGGCTGAGCTCTGCTGGGTATCCGCGTCCTGGCTCACTAGCCTTGGGCGTGATTCTCAATTTCATCCTGTAACACCTGCTGCTGACTCAGGGTATCGCCCTGGCCGCCTGTGGCACTGGGGTCCCTCCCAACGTCTGTGTCCCCTGTGGGTTTCCTCTTCTGCCCTCGCCACTGCCGAGACGACGTCCTTGTCCCTGTTAGAGAAAACCAGAGCCGGACGGTAGTTGGTAGTCAAAATGGTAAAAACCAGTTTTATTCGGTAACTATTTCAACAGAGGGAAAGTGACCCCAGTGTGGAACCAGATCCGATTCCTAAAACCACCAGAAAGTGGAGATTTACAGCCAAGGTGCAGGGTCGGGGAGCCCGGAGGTTGCTGAGACCGAGGGGTAGTTCTTGACTAAAGTGACCCGACAGGAGTCTTGCTGAAGGCAGGTCACCCGCGGGCAGGGGGAGCAGGAAGCCAGTCGGATATGGAGGGTCAGAGATTCTGGCTACACAATGTGACGGGATTTCTGCTAGGACTGGTCAATACGAGGACTGACCCGGAAGCCCCGAGATGTGACCGAAGTGGTCCAGGAAGGTGTGCTATCACCCCACAGCAGAAAGCCCCAAACCCTGTCCCCTCCCCCCGGGACAATGAACACACCGGCGTCTTTGGGGCCAGAGCACAGTCTCCTCTGGCCACGTGTCCTTCTGAAGGGGAAGGGCCATCCCGCAGGTGACCGGCTGTTTGGTGACATCTACACGTGACCTTTCCTGTGCACCTGTGCCTTTCCCCTCCAGGCCCCTCCTCCAAGATCTGGCCCTTCTCCTTGACCGCGAGCTCGGACCAGGTGCTAGGTTGTTGAAGACGTGGCTCCTGGGTCCCGTCCGAGCAAATTAGTGACCAAAAACCCTCTACACGCCCTCCGCTCCCTGGTGAGAGGCAGCCTTGTGACCACTTCTCCCGGGAAGTGCTGGGCAGGGCTGAGGCACGACAAGGGGGCTCTGTCTTTCTCCTTCTCCGGGGTGTCTTCACCGGCACCGGCTCCCCTGCCCTTCGCGGGAGGCTCCGCGGGTCCGCGCACGCAGCCCCTTTAGTCCCCTCTGCAGATGAGGGCAGGTGCGAACTTCACGTGGCATCGCGCCTCAGGCCAGGGAGAACCCGGCCTCCCGACCCCCAGTCTTCCTCCTTCTTCCATGTTCGGACCGCGGACCCTCCGTGGGGAGGGCCCCTGCGGGAGGGAGCACGTGTTTACGAAACAGGTTCTTGCAAAAAATGTGGTGCTGACACCATTCTCTGTCCCGACGGACCCCAAAGGCCCGCTACAAATGCTCCGGGACAGGCATCCCCTTTCTGCTCTGCCTGCTGGGTGTTGGCTCTAGGCCTCCCGGGGATCCAGGGGATGGCACGGGTCACAGGTCAGGGGGAGAGGGTACCCGAGGGAGTGGTCCACGCGCTGCTGGGAGCCCTGGAAGAGCAGGCAGGCTCTGCAGGACTTGTGCTGGGTGAGCTACCTCCCATCCCGAGGCCTCTGCTCTCTCCGGCAAACCCCCCACCAGGCGGACGCTCGCCCTCCACCCGCAGAGCCATCACTCTCAAAAGCTGTCACTTGCACCTTCCCGTCTCAAACCCCAAATACTCCTCCCTGTAGGCCTTTGAGGGGGAGTGGCTGTCACGCGTTACAGATGGGGACCCGGAGGGTTTGGCAGGTCAGTGGCTTGCCTGGAGTCGCGCAGCCCGGGGTGGGGGCAGGCTGCGGGTCTCCTGGTATTTTCTCCCGTCTTGAGCCGCTTCTTTGCAGAAAACTCATACAGTCTCTGCCCAGGGGATTAGACTGTGGGGCACCTGCTGGGATCTGAGACAAAGGTCTTCAGGAGAGGCCAAGGGAACAGGAGCTCGGCAGGTGAGGCCCGGTGGACGACCAGCAGCCCCTGGGCGGAGGGAGGGCACGTTCCTGGCCCCTGGCTCCCAGCGGCTACATCGGGGCCCTCGAGGTGCGTGGTGACAAATTTCCGCGGCGCCTCGTTTCCCATAAAGGATGGTCAGTGCAGCTCACCTCCCAGGGGCTAAGGGTGAGTTCCGCAAACCTCATCCCTCTCTTGCTCTCACACCGGAAGGCCCATAAACGGTGCTTGTGGCGACCCGTGGGGTGGAGGGACCACAGCGCGAGAGAACTGCGGGATGCACGTGAGCCTCGTCGACAGCGTGAGCGGAGTCCGGCCGGGGGCGAGGAGGCCCGCGGATGCCTGCCATGCGTGCGGAGCCTGGGGGGAGGCACCTCCTCCTTCTTTAACCTTTCAAGTTTATAAAGTTGTGTTCGTCTAGCTTGTGGAAGAAGAGGAATTAGTGATTTATTTGCACAGGTTTTCTGAAAAGTCTTTTTCAAGGATTGCCGGGAGCTGGCCTGTTGGGGAGACGGATGGACAGCTCCGGCCGTAAAGATCCCTAAGTGACATTTTTGTGAGAGTTATTTTCAGAGGGTCATTGCTGCAAAATTGCAAGAGCAAACCCGCGCTTAGCGCCTGAGTCTTCTAGAAAACGCTGCTGCAGAGAGCCAGCCCGAGGCCATGAGCACGGAAGACGTTCATTGGTGCGGGCCATCGGGAGAGAGACCCATCCGTCTGACCTCTCAGACTCAGAACTGGCCGCAGCATCCTGTGCAGGAGGGCCAGGACTCCAGGCCGGCCTTGGGGCACAAAGCTGGGCCAGCACAACTCTCCTTCTCCGGGACCAGAAGGCGAGGATGGGCCCCACGCCCTTTGGATCACGTGGCTTGGATCCCAAGTCCCCAGATCTGAGCTCCAAGGTCAGCATTTTCCTCCTGAGACCTGGACACAACCTCGGGCCAGGAGGATGCCCTGGGATAGACAAGGACTTGGGAGTGAGCTGAGGAATGAGATCACGGCCCGTACTTAGCAGCACGAGGATCCACAGAGCCTCAGTTTCCACATCAAGAATGGGTGCATGGATAACTACGTCACTTGGTCGTTACTTACTCATCAGACGTAAGGTGTCACCGAGTGCCGCTGATCACCCTCAGCTACCGCCAGAGGTTCTGCTTGTGTGCCACGCCCTCCCACCACGTGGCATTGGCATGCACCTTGTGGACTGTCAAACCACACCACTTTTGTGTGGCCGTCAGCAGCATGGAAGTGAAGTCAACTTGCTACTGCGTTTGTACTGGTTTCCAATCGATTTGTAACACATTTTCACGACTTGAGTGGCTTGAAGCAGCACAAGATTCTTACCCTTTGGTTCTGTGGGTCAGACAGCTGACGTGGACGTCCCCGGGCTGAAACCACGGCCTGGCCCCTTCCAGCCTCTGGAGGCTCCACATCCCTTGGCTCCCGGCCCCTCCCACCACCTTCAGAAGCAGCCAAACACTCTCCCTATTTCTGGGTCAGACGGTTAGCGTCCTTCATCCCTCCTTGCCTCGTAGCCTTCCGGAGGTCAGGACGCGGGCAGTTTGGGGGGCCGTTATTCCGCTGACCAACCTCTGTATTCTTAAGACTGCTTCATAGTTACAGTCTGATTCTCTGGACCTTGTTGATTAAGAATTTCCTGTATTTCTGACTGTCCGCACAGCACGCTCCTCTGTGATCCCCAGCACTCGTGTAGCACTCCGGAAGGGGATGATCCACTTGGGGGTCTGGATTTTCCAAGCCACTGGTCCCATTCTGCAAGCTTCAGGCGCACACGCCCAGGCACTGAACACTGTGAGAAGACCACCAAGTGGCCAACAGGCATGACTAAATACGTCCAGATTTCCAAGGCGCTACGAGCAATGGTTCATCCTAGAATTGACGAAATACGGCATTCTTTTATACGACCGACAACGAGTATCAGACTGTACTTGAGAGGCGGTATTCCGTTAGAATGTGAACTTGAGGACGGCACCATTTTCTCTATGGCTGATGCCACATTGCCCCTACCTGGAAGGACGCCTGGAAAGAAGTCGGCGCTCGGGGAGTGCCGAATGGACGGGTGAGCGAATGAATATCGTCAATGAGACATTCTTATTATGCAGATAAGACTTCCTCAGAATCGCCAGAGGTATTAAATGAGACAACGTTGGCATGTTGTCTGCATAGAGAAAAGAAATAAACAGCTCTCTCCTCCTCGGGCCTGCCAGGCGGGCAGCAGGACAGAGGGACGGACGACCCCCAGCCCCTCGCACTGAGTGTGTGCAAAGCGGCATCTGAGTGACCCGGTGGAGGCTGGCGGCCTGCCCATCTTGACAGAGGGATGGATGGTTGTCATCGCAAAGAAATGGTAGTCACTGGGGTCTCTGACGTTTGCGAGGCTTTTGCTGTGTCCTGTGGTGCAAATGATCCCACATTATGTGTCACCTGCCTGACTCTCGGTGTCTTTGCACGTGTTCTTGGAGACAAAGGCCCACTGGTGCCGTCACGAGTTGAGCTCAAGAAATCGACCCAGAATGTCAGGACGTCCCCAGGAAGGACGCTGAGGGCACAGACGCCCCGGGGAGAGGCCCCTCCGTACCTTCCCGACCGCGCTGGTCCCCTTGTCAAGTAGGTGGCGGGTGGAATGTCAGAGGGAACGTCTGGGCGTGCCGCCTGAGTCAGCGTGCGTGTGTCCCATCCAAGTGGGGACGTGTGACCTCTTCCGGTGTGGGCGTAGCAAGATGCCCGTGTGATAGTTCCGGACGGCAGATAAATGTTTAAACGGCCACGTCATATGATTTATGTTTCGTATCTGCTCTCGGTCTTGGGTTTAAAAATTACTTCCTATGCGAAACGCTGTCCTCTGCCGTCCTCCCGCAAATGTGCCCTTCCCGACCCTCCCCACGTGGCGTGATCATACTGACTCGGCAACGAGGATGCGCGGGCAGCCTGTGCGGGTGGAAACCTGGCTCCGGGTCCTGGGTCTGCGACCTCGTGAAGCTGTGTTTCTGGGAAGCTGTACGCGGGGTTTGCACCTGGAAACTAGTAATTTGAACTAAAGTAGGGACTGCAGGAAAAGTTCTGGATGCTGCAGATCTCTTCCCCGGGCCCTTCCTGGAAAGGAAGCATGTGGGCCTGGGGCGGGCAGGGGGGAGGGGGAGACCCCAGTGTTGAATAAACATGCCAGCATCTCCCAGCTCCAAACCTTGACTCTGAGGGCAGAAAGAAACCTTACAGGGGCTCACGATACACCGGAAGCAGAGACTTAACTTCGGGACAATATATTAAATGCAGCCTCTTCTATTTTTAGGCTTCCATCTTGGGGCCTGAAACCTTGAACACCAATGAAGGAACGCACCTGTGTTTCCAAGAGGCTGGTGACCTTCAGAGTTCTTTTTCCGGGGGGAAGAAATTTAATTTAATCTCGTCTCCTCGTATTTGTTCATGTTAGATTACATTAAGTGAGTTATTTTTAATCATTGTTCATAAATCACAGCAAGGGTATGCCCTGAGGCACAAAACATTTGCATAAAGATATTAATTGTGGCTATCTCTCCTTTTGGGTTCATGGGAAATTAGATGCATGTGTAGGGGCGTAGACAGGGAAGGGGCGAGGATGGGGTGAAGGAAACAGCCCTGCTCGGGTGTCCTAGCCTTCCTGACAACCTTCTTCCGTTCACAGAGTGCAACCCAGAACCTTAAGGTCCTCTCCAGATGTCTCCTCATCCGAGAAGCCCACCTTGACTTCTCTAGGCCAAAAGATGGCTCCCTCCTCCATCACAGGTGAACTGTGAACAGCCTTTCTTAGAAAACTCACCCATGGCTGAGTCCCCGTGTGGACTGGGAGCCCCCTGCCTGTCACGCACGGTGGACAGAGTGTGCCCCAGGCTGCTCTCGCGGTCGGTGTTTATTAACAGACGCTTACTGATGAAGCCTGCAGAGAATCGCTTCGTGTGTAACCATGCTCTCTCTATTCCCCTGTCTTTTCCCCCTGACAGGGGCCCCTCACGCCCCCTCCCCCAACCCCCGGGCGTGGGTAGGACGGGCATTGGGAGCCCCAGGCACTAGAGGGGAGTTTTCTGCACCCTGTGCTCCTGGCTGCACAGGGGTCCAGGAAATGCAGGGCCCAGGCCCCTCCCCTCCCTCACTTGGCTGTGGATGCACCTGCTCCTTCCGGCCCCCTCCGTCCCTGTGCTTGGTCTGAGGTTTCATGCGGAACCAGCCCTGTGCTATTTGGGAGGATGGGTCACAAGAGGGTTCTCCCTGTCACCTCCCAGCTCTGCTCCACCCTCCACCCAGCCTGTCCCTGCAACGGCTCTGCCCACCCGCCCCGGACAGCCTGCTGGGCGTCACTGCCTTCTCCCATCCATCCACTGGCTCAGCAGCAATGATACCAAGGACTCCACGGATGCTGGAGCAAGCCTGGGCTGGAGGGTGCCCGCGATGCAGGGCTCGAGAGCTGGTTCTCGCTCAGCCGTTCACTCCCCAGAGCCCAGACGCTTCACCCTGACTCTGACGGGGTCTCTAGTGTCCTGGGGCCTGTCCTGGTGCGAAGTGTGGCCAGCTAGACGAGCACTCTCAGCCCGGACACTGCCTGGGCCCTCTGTTCAAATAGGTTCAAGGGGCACCTGGGTGGCTCAGTCGGTTAAGCGTCCGACTTCGGCTCAGGTCATGATCTCACGGTTTGTGGGTTCGAGCCCCGTGTCGGGCTCTGTGCTGACAGCTCAGAGCCTGGAGCTGCTTCGGATTCTGTGTCTCCCTCTCTCTCTGCCCCTCCCCCACTCTCACTCTCTCTGTCAAAAATAAATGAACATTAAAAAAATGCATTCAAAAAACTGAATCAACAGGAGGCTCCCTGAGGGGTGTCTCCGAGATTTTCAGAGGCCTGTGTGGGTGGGGGTTCCCTTGGGGTGGGGGTTCAAGGCCACATGTTTCCTGGCTTTGCTATTGATTATATCACACACGCGTGCATCCTACAGTGTCCTGGGGGGACTGCAGTGACACAATCACGGCCAGGAGAACGGATGGGCGCCAGCCCCTGACAGCACTGAGGATGCTTGACCTGCACTTGCCCCGCGAACGCCCCCGGCGGCCGCATCCCGTCGATGCTGTCTGCGCTTCGGCAGCCCCAGCGAGGGAGCTGAGGTACAGAGAGCCTCAGACGCTTGGGTGATCAGGGCGAAGTTCAGAGCTGAGCTCACAGGGGTCCCCACGCCCTCATGCCTCCGTCTCAAGGACACGGTCCCTGGGCTGCCCCAGGGTGGGACTTTGGGGCTTTGCCGTCCAGCTGAGCGCAGCCTGACCTGTCGTTCAGAGAGAAATGAGTGCATCTGATGAAATCCATTGGTGCCCCTTCCTAATTAACTGTCTTTATTACATCAGGAGTCCCCACGCCAGCCATGGGCTGAGTCCGAGTCCCCTCGTCCGTAATAGAGAGGTGACCTGGTGCCTGGCCTTCCGCGGAAAGGGACCGCCTCGGGGGGGCGGGCCCAGCAGAGAGGAGAAAGCACCGGAAGACGACGTGGTGGGACTGGCGGGGCTCTGCTGGCCTGTCCACCCTCCCGGAGCCACAAGCCCAGCTTCGCGGCCATGTCCCCTTTCTTTGCGGAAAGCCTCCCTCCGGGGCCCATCTTAAGTGGCCGCCCCAGCATCACCGGACGTTGCCGCTGGTTCCCCCACGCTCGTGCCAGCCAGCCTCAGCAGGGAGTGACTGCTGAGCTTCTCATTTTCTTCCCCCTTAATTCGTTTCTGTGTTTTTGCAGAAACGACAGGCTGAGCTTCGAGGCGACGGTGAGGCTGCTGCCGGTGGGATTTTAGCGCCGCATTAAAGACAGCTTCCAAATGCAAGTGTTGTTATACATTTATTTCCAGCCTCGAGAAACATCTCGACAGTCTGACCTGCGTTACGGAGGCTCTCGTGTCTGTGAGTGAATTATCTTCGACAGTAAACCAGGGCTTTAGGAGGGGCTCGCCACGTCCTCAGGAGGGTCTCCGGGGGAAACGGAGTGGCTGAACTTGGCCAAGACCACAGGGTCTGGGGCAGCAGAGACACTGCTCTGTATTTTGATTTTGTGATTGTACCGGTCCGTCCACCCACCCAGTCACCACTTGCTGTGTTCCTGCCACGTAGCAGGTGCCGTATGAAGCCCTATGACAGAAGCGGAGTCCCTTCCCACCGATGGCTCCTGGTGCTTAGTCTCTGCTCCAGGAGCCTCCCGTAGCGAACCTCCCGTGTCCAGAGCACCTGAGCTGGGGGTGTGTTTGTGGGGAGTTACCCCAACAACCCAGGAGTCAGAATCACCGAAGCGACTCCACCGTAATTATCTTACAGGTCCTCTGTTCGTATTTACATGACAGTTAGCTGTGTTCGGCTGGCATTTCGCCTTGCTTTGTATTCGCCCCTGAAGGACTCTCGGCCTCAGACCAGCACCTGCTTGGCAGCCCAGGGGGTAGATGGCCCGGCCAGGCCTTTGACTCCTGCGCGGACCAGACTGACGAGAAAGTCTTGGCAACCCTGAGATTACTGGAGTTATTCCAACACAGGGCACGCAGGGGCAGATGCATCGTGGCTCTGAAGGAACCGGGCTAAGAGGGAGAAAGCAGAGGTCATCAGGGGTCGGAAGGATGGCCCAGTCCCGCAGAGGAGATTCTGTGTCCACAGCAGCAATAGAAAGGAAACAGAAGGAAACGCGAGCCCTGAGTGGCAGCCAGTGTGAGCCTGGGGAGGGGCTGGACTCGTCTGGGCGAGGGGATGGGAGCGAGATCCGTGTCTGGACAGACGGCGGGCCACAGCAGCCGCTTGCCCTGGGCACAGCACGGAGCCCCCCAGGGACGCCGGGATAGAGGAAGGCCCTAGAGGCCGAGACGCTCACCCAGAAAGAGGCTGGGTGGGAACCTCTGGCCCACAGCCTGCAGAGGACAAGACACCGTTCCTCCCGGTTTTGGGTGGAAAGAAAGGGCTGCATCCCTGTCCACCTGAACCAGCCTGCTGCCCGTGAGGACGCCAGCTGGGGCTGCCCTAGACGGGGACGGACCACACCCTGGAGCCACGGCCCAATCCCGTGGGCTCAGATGGGGGTTTTAGGGGGACTGAGTCCGTAGCTTAGCTCTTCTGAAAGAAAACGGGCTTGGAAATGGTGTCGAGTGTGTTCAATCCTGGCTAAAGACTTTGGTCTCTCTGGAGCTGGCTCCCCCCAGGCCTGCAGGGCACAGGAGGGCCCGGGAGGCAGGCAGCCCCCTCACAGTCACTCCACAGCTTTTGAAACGAACTCTTACAGCCCAGGGTGGCTGAAAGGGACGCGGAATTAAGGGCATTTCCTCTGGTCTTTTGACCCAAATACTGTGATATCTGAAATACTCCAGGAAAAAAACAATGTGGCAAGAGCAGGAGCCTCATGGGGCGGGGGGCACTCGCCCTTGGATGGTCTGGAAAAACAAATGGCCCCCGCTCCTGTCTTTGCTCGGCTACAGAGCCGGGACCAAAGGTCCCCGCTCCACCGCCAGCGCCGTTCTCCGGGGACATCATTACCGGGGATGCGGCCATTTGTTAGCGACTGTTGTGTGGTGTTTACATGTAACAACTTTTATTGGCTATCCTTCCTCTCATCCTGGGAAGCGTCTTTTGTCTCACCAGGCAGAGCCACCAAATCGTATGATGAAATAATCATCGTGATAATTAACCCCTTTCATCAAAAGAGTTAAGAAAACAGTCGAGGGCCACATATTAATAGCACTAATATTTAGCACTGGAAAAAAAGTGAGTTTTCTTGCTGCGGTGAGGCCCGCGGAGCCGGCCGGTGCCTGTGATTGATGCTCTGCGGGTTTGGCCCGCTTGGCGGGGAGCGCACAGACATTAATTAGGCTCCACTTCGGCAGATGCCAGCCCCAGTATCCTCAAGCTTCAGCCCAAATTGCTGCTATCACTCCCAGCCTTCTTCCTGGCAGACATTATTACATTCATGATGATTCAAATAGATTTTCTGCAGGCTTTAAATTTTGAGTAAACAGACCCAAATTAACAGCTATTTATGACATTTTACTCCAGGGATCAAATCAAAAGCACTCATTTCGTATATAAATATCTCTTCTTCTCTGCTTTTAATGATCGAATATCATTTTTGCGGTTGTTGTTCTTGAAGGCAAAATCAGACACACGCCACCCCCTCCGGGCTCCGTGGTCACGTGGGCCCCTTCCCTCCAATCCAGAGACCGCCAGCACCTTCCGGAAGCAGGGATGGAAGCTGGTTAATTCTCCATAATTCAGGGAAACAAGGCGTAGATCTGAAGCCCGCTCTCTGGGGCTCCTTCTCGTCCACGGCAATGGCTGCGTTTTAATGAGAAAAATGTAGTCTGTTCTAATGTCACCATCAGGGCACCACGGGCCTCACCAGAACCTGATTTGGGAGATGGTCTTTTCATTATTTTTGGTGTCGTGCAGGCGACAGAGGAGTGTGAGTCTCTCCCAGTGACCTTGCTGGTGGCAACGTCGCTTTTAGCGCTAATGAGGATAGCTTCACGGTCCAAGGACGAGAGGGCTGATGGGGGCACAGCGGCAGCTGTGAGCAGGCCCCCCCACCCCGCCCCCACCGCTGCCCGCGGTCACGTGACACGCTCAGTCATTTACTGCCTGCAACCATGAGACATCGTCATCTTTGGGCAAAGCTAACTGTCTACTGGCCTGGGGACCGTTCTCGGACTCCAGGAAAGTTTGTCACAGATGACGGGGCAGAGTGGCACCTTTCCCACTCAAGAGGAGAAAAGACAAGTCTTCGCTCGTGTACGAACGCGTCTGGTAAGGTCTTCACGACGGACAGAGGACTCAGCAAGGTGTTGCAGATGTCGCCAGAATGGAGAAATGTCTTCCTCTCGATGGCAGAGGGAACACACCCATCCAGTTTGGCTTCTGCTCAAAGGTGCCTTAGAATGACAATACAGGGACTCTCCAGAGGCTGGACCCACGGGGGACCTACAGACAAAGAAATGATGACAGGAGACAGCATGAGCAAAAAGGAGTACATCAGTCCAGGACGTCACACACCCTGGCTTTAAGTTTCGGGAGAGGCTTTCACACGGGGTGGGGGACGGAACTCACCAAAGAAATTGAGGAGCATTTCCCAGGACCAGAGACCAGGAGGCTCTAAACTGAAATTTCTCTTGACACAGCAAAGAGCACAGCTGGGGATCCGGTTCTGCAGCCCGGGGTTAACCTACTGTGATTCGGGAGCAGCAGGCGAGCTGGGCGCAAAGCACAAACTAGCTCACTGCCCCCCACCCCAGGTGGGGTACCTGGGACGGTCCTCAGGCCCTCCTGCTGCCCCAGGACAACGGAGAGGACAGAAAACAAATGGTTAAACTGATGAGTTTGCAAATGTCTCAAATTACAAGAGAAAAGCTGTCTCATCATTAGCCTCATCTCCAGAAACCATAGACTGTTTCCTGGAGCCCCAACATCACCCTCCCCTCCATAGTGATGTGGGGAACAAAGCCAAGAAGGAAATGTAGATAAAATTACGAGTCCTTATAGCCTGCAGCCCACGGGCAAATGCTGGAGGCAAATCCAGAGTAGAACGTTTCTCCAGGTATCCCCTACCTTCCTAATGTCAATGCTTTGCTAGAGGGCAACAGCCTTAGCTTGACAATAGCCAGGCCTCAGGTATCTTCTGAGTCCTCTTTAGCACATGAAAGTCCTTCTGGAGGCTTCCCTTTAGCCTCTACTGCCCCCCTCCAACTTCAAAGTCCATAACCAGTCACCATGCACAACGCCAGCCCAGCGCAGCTCTTCCTGCCCAGGGGTCCTGTCCCCGTGCTTTAGTAAAATCACCTTTTTGCACCAAAGACATCCTCAAGAATTCTTTCTTGGCCATCGGCTCCGAACCCCGTGAACCCCACCATCACCCCCAAACCTCATCAGCTACACCCGGAACAGTAGCTGCGATCAGCAGCCGCCATCAGCAGCCACCTGTGTTTGGGTTGAAACTCGTCCTTAGTTCTTCGGCATGCTTCTGGCTTCCGGCCGTAGAACAGAAGGAAACGGCCGATGAGACAAAGCCTCACCGCTGCCCTCGCCCCGTCTGCTGATGGGCCAGACTTCCGAGATCCGCCAGGCACGTGGCACGGCCATACTTATCCCGGTTGTGGGAGAGAATAGTTCAGGACCTGCACTTGGCCATCCTGCCAGACAGAGGAAAACCATGCAGGATTTATGCTGCTTGCTACAAATGTCTCTTCCGAGTCCACATTCAAAACCCACACAGATAATCACGGGGTGGCCCGACCGACCCATTGGACCCGGGGTGAGACCACTTTAAGCCAAGCTCCGTGGATCGTCTGACTCCCTGTTGGCCACGCTGGTGTGCTGGGTCTCCAGGGGTTAGCCTGAACTCTGAATAGCATATAGTACTTCCCTTTCCTGACAGCTGTCCTGGTAAATGGCCACATCTCCCTCTGGAGAAGGACTGGGGCACATTCCGAGTACGCGTCGTGAGGCCCTTCGCCAGAGGGACTGGGCTTTCCCAGAGAGAGGGCCTCGGTTCCGTAAACTGGCTACAGTCTAAGCACAGGGTGTGAGGTCGTGAATCACTATGGAGACACGAATCACGTTTCTTGCACCAGAATAAGACATTATTCCCAGAACATTGAATAAGGGACGAGTGAGAAAACTTGCCTATTTCACTGCCGTTACATTTCACTGGAGCCCAGTGACGCAGCCTGCCGCCATGACACCGGCCTTCAGAGGGCAGCCACCACGGGGTCAAGGGGTTCTTAATGTCCCGGGGAAAGAAGTGCCCTGTGCGAAGCTTAGGGGCTGCTGAACTCAGTGTTGTATAGGAGAGAACCGCTCCAGTCTTCCACCAAGGTGGCCAGTCTGCCCGGGAGAGAGGACGTTTTGGTTTTAAAACCCAGCAGGTCCCGGGCAAACTGGTGGGAGCACGTCACCTCACTCAGGAAGGATTTGTGTAACTCATCTTCAACCAGTGGGGTGTCCGATGAGCGTCCAGGCACAGCACATGCTTAGAGCTCCCAGCCGCTCGAGTGGAGACTTTTACATCCCGGCCCAGTGCGTCCTTACTAACGCGTTTGCCCCGATCCAAGCTTAAATTGCCTTGTTTCCGGTCTAGCCTGCCAGAATCCATCCCTAAGGGTTCTTAGGTACCTACTGATCCAAACGGGTGAGATCTTATGGCTGCTTTGCGCATACGCTGCCCGCCTTCTCCCAAAGCAGACCTTGCAACCGTCCCTCTGGGCTAAGCTGAGATTTAAGTACATGAGGGGCTTGGGAGGGAGTCCTGAGAAAACTGGCATCCCCTTATGAGGTCACGGAAAAGTGTTTATACAGCAGGATGTTAACTCATCGGAAACAGGAGTCCAGCAGCTTCTGCCAGAGAGAGACCCCCATGGGTGTTTGGAGGTTCAAAGTCCCCAGCTCCTTGTGTGTTCCCAAACATCTCCATAGGTCCTACTCATTTCCAGTCAGTTCTTTGTGTTTTTTTTTTAACATTTTTTTTTTATTTTTCAGACAGAGAGAGACAGAGCATGAACAGGGGAGGGTCAGAGAGAGAGGGAGACACAGAATCCGAAACAGGCTCCAGGCTCTGAGCGGTCAGCACAGAGCCTGACGCAGGGCTCGAACTCACAGACTGTGAGATCATGACCCGAGCCGAAGTCGGACGCTTAACCGACCAAGCCACCCAGGCGCCCCTTTAATGTTTATTTGTTGATTTTGAGGAAGAGAGATAGCGCATGCATGTGTGAGTGGATGAGGGGCAGAGAGAGAGAGGGAGAGAGAGAATCCCAAGCAGACTCCGCACTGTCAGGACAGAGCCTGACGTGGGGCTCGATCCCACAAACCATGAGATCGTGACCTGAGCTGAACACCAAGAGTCCGACGCTTAACCGACTGAGCCCTCCGACCCAGGTGCCCCTCCAATCCGTCCTTAATCCCAGCATGGAAGTTAGGAAATTTGTGAGTTGTACAGAATGTCCACTTTGAATCCCTGCAAACCGCTCAATTGTATCACGTATTTGATCCTCAGTCACAGCTGCCCTGGGGCCACTCAAGAGAAGAGACTCATTTCTGGCTGCCCTACAAGCCTTCTGGTTATCCCAGCATGCTTCAGGGCGCAAGACCCTTAATTTAACTTGCTCTCAAAGTCTCTCCAGGGATGTGATCAGAGCCACACATACCCTGCAATTACCTCAATGTCCGTCACCGTTCCTGTGGCCATGGTGCTCAGGGGAAACAGTGGCTTCATGACTCACAACCATGTGCCAGCACTCCCGAGGTACCGCAGGTACAGAAGTTACTGTTCAAAACTCTGGGCCAGCAAGGGGGGCCCCGTGCATTCACCCACGACGTGAGAAACCCAGTCTCTAAATCCCATTTGGAGGTTCAAGTTCCTGGTGCCTCGTGGTAGCAACAAGTATCGATCAGGATCTCGGTAGAAAACAGAATTCGTGGATGGAGCAAACGGAGAGGTTAACGAAGTGGAATAGTTGACCTTGAACCTTGTGGGGCTAGGGGCACCGGCCCCTGCACAGCCCGAAGTCTGCGTATAATTTAAACTCCCTAGAAACTAAACTACGAAGAGCCCACTGTTGACCAGAAGCCTCCCTGATGGCCTAAACTATTAGTACACATCTTGTGTGTTATATTTATTACATATGGTATGCTTACCCTAAGGTAAGTTAGAGAAGAGAAAACATTATTAAGAGAATCATAAAGCAGACGAAATGCGCTTATAGCCCTGTATGGTATTTATCGACAATAATCTGAGTATAAGTGGACCTGCGTGGTTCAAACTGTGTTGTTCAAGGTCAAGATTTAACAGTAGTAATGGAAGTGCAGGTGGAATTAAGGCAGGAAATGCAGGTCAGGAGGCAGCCCACACTTGGCAGCAGGAGGTTTTGGGAACCGCAAAGGCAAGAGAAGGGAGGTGTTACCAGGTCCTGCGAGCTCTGGAGCTCCCCGAGGGGTGGCCTTCGAGGCACGGGCTTCCAGAGGAGAGGTGCTGGATGCAGGCCCCCGCCAACCTCTCCACTGGGGAGCTCAATAGAAGGCAGCTGGCAAGTTCACAGCCGCGGGTGTCAGAACTGGGAAGGCAGGTAGACAGCATGCAGGGGAGGTGCGGGCAGAATGATGATGGGGTCCCCCTCGTCCTTCTCTACCTGGCTGGTTTTCAGAGGCCGTCTTGGACACACTGGATGAAAGTTTTGCTAAAAGCATCCCTAGGGGTGGAGTTGGCTTTATCCGGCCTGGATATGAGTGCTTCTTTTTTATTTATTTTTTAGTTTTTAATATGTATTCCTTTTTGAGAGACAGATAGAGACAGAAGGTGAGTGGGGAGGGGCAGAGAGAGGGAGACACAGAGTCCGAAGCAGGCTCCAGGCTCCGAGCTGTCAGCACAGAGCCTGACGCAGGGCCTGAACCCACAAACGGTGAGATCATGACCTGAGCCAGAGTCGGACACTCAACCGACTGAGCCACCCAGGCGCCGGGATATGAGAGCTTCTTATACTGGAGGGACTCATTTCTTCTTACATTATGGGAATTTAGCTCAGTGAGTATGCCTTCCTCTCTGTTCGCTTTCTCTTTCCTTGTGTGTGTGGGGGAAATATTAGACTTCCTCATTCTGTCATTAAGACAATTTCGAATGATGGTTGAAACATGATCTCTGACGACCACCTGGGTTTAAGTCCTACTTCCATAAGTTCCTAGCTGGGTGACCTTGGACATGTTACAAACCCCATTGTCCCTCTGAAATCTCACCCATAAAACGAAGATGATGTTGGTAGTTTGCAC
Organism: Panthera onca; assembly: GCF_046562875.1. NCBI lineage: Eukaryota > Metazoa > Chordata > Mammalia > Carnivora > Felidae > Panthera > Panthera onca. The sequence goes on from NC_138345.1 coordinate 139,208,988, forward strand.
GACTGCATGACCTCCTAGGAATAGAAGTGTTCGCTGAAACGGTGAGGATCAATCCCGCCTGCTGTTGTTGTGGCCTGATCGGAATGCTATCCTCCGGGTCTTGTGTTAAACTGGCTCCATACTTACGTCTCTGGGCTGTGTTTGAGTTATTTCCTCAGATGTGTCTTCTCAGTTCCTACTCTAAGTTCTTAGTCCCTATTGCTTCCTTTAAAAAAAAAAAGCTGTTTCTAATTTGCTCTTGAATACACATTAGCCTTTTATTTAAGACTACTTTTCTCGGGGCTCCGGGGTGCTTCAGTCGGTTAAGTGTCAGATTTTGGCTCGGGTCACGATCTTGCAGTCCGTGAGTTCGAGTCCCATGTTGGGCTCTGTGCTGACATCTTGGAGCCTGAAGCCTGCTTCGGATTCTGTGTCTCCCCCTCTCTCTGCCCCTCCCCCGCTCACACTCTGTGTCTCTCTCTCAAAAATAAAAACATTAAAAAAATAAATAAAATTACCTTTTTCATTTATAAAGTTTTTTGTTCTTGGTTTTTTTGCGGGGGGGGGGTTTGTTTTGTTTTTTGTAAACTTACATGCAGTAAATTGCACAAATGCGATGTCTGGGAACTTTCACAAGTAAACACACATGTCACCACAGTCTAGGTCAAGATAGTGGACCATTGCCAGCACCTCTGGTGCCTCCTAATTGCCCTCCCAGTCGACAACCACGGAGAATAAAATCTTACCACTCTCCAGTTTCAAGAAAGGGTGGGAAGGCTGGCCATTCTTGTTCCCCAGTCACAAGCTTAAAGTAGTAGCCAAAGAATTGGTTTAAAGCAACCCCACCAAATCAGCAACGCTACATTAGGAGAGGTCCCTCCCCCAATCTCTAAACCCCACCCTTCCCTGAAACGACAGATAATACACACCCTCTGTTTTGCTAGACGTGGCTGTGTGCATTTCAAATTCCACGTAATGCGATCTTGAACTTAAGAGGCTTTTCAGAGTCTGGCTTCCATGAGCAGCGTGAGGTCTGGGAGATCCACCTGTGTCACTGCCAGAATCAGAGCTCACAGGTGCAGCGGGCATCCTGTGAAGACACTGTGTGGTTCATGTGTCTGCTTCACGGCTGATGGTACCTCAACTCCTTCCAGCTTTGGATTATTCCATGTGGAGCTTCTAGAAACATGATTGCACATGCCTTTTAGAGTGTATATAGAGGGGAGCCTGGGTGGCTCAGTCAGCTAAGTATCTGACTCTTGATTTCAGCTCAGGTCATGATCTCATGGTTCATGAGATCGAGCCCTATCTCAGATTCTGCGCTGATGGTGCAGACCCTGCTTGGGATTCTCTGTCTCCCTCTCTCTTCCCCACCTCTGCTTGCCCTCTTTCTCTCTTTCTCTCTCTCTCTCTCTCAAAATAAATAACTGGGGGAAGTTTTCGGGGTCCACTGTTAGGAGCATGTTAAGTCTTGTGACTCACAGATACCCAGTCTTAGAAAAGAGCAGAGAGTCCCAGGCCATCCCCATCATCCTGGTATTTGTACTGTCACTTTTTTCCATTCCTATCTGAGCCATTTTGGTGAAAGCAGAGCACTTGCCTTGTTTATTTTGTACTTTCCCAATGGCTAATGATGGAGAACATCTTTTCTCCCTGTTTACACATTTAGAGGTCTACTTTTGAGAAGTGCCTGTTCAAGTTGTTCGCCTATTTTTTTTTTTTTTTCCCTCTGGGAGTCTCTATCTCTTTTTTATTACTTGGTAGAATATCTGCTACATTCTGGAGATCTATATTAAAACATATTCTCCCATCGTACGCCATGGATTTTTGTTTCTAATTTTATTCAGGTACACGGTTATTGAGTATTGAGTATACGGTTCCCTGAGCTTTGACAAAGGCAGGTGCCCATGGGCCTGCACCCCTACCAGGATCTGAATCATTTCCACCCAGGCAGAGCTTTGTCTCTTAGCCACGTCCAGTCTTTTCCGGCACACGTCCTAACGAGGTTGTCACTGTTCTGATTTCTATCACCATGGATTACTCTTTTTGCTTCTAGAAATTCACATGAATAGAGTCTTGTGGTATGTATGCTTTTGCGTGTGGATTCTTTCCCTCAGCGTGCTTTCTAGATCTATTCGGTCATCACATGTATTAGTAGCGTGGTGGACTTGTTTTGTGGAGTAGCTATCTGCTGCACGGATACACTTCAACACGTTCATCTTTGTGTGGTCTCCAGTTGGGGACTGTGACGCTCAAGGCTGCCAGGAACGTTCTTATAAAAGTCATTTTGTGGACATGTGTTTTCATTACCTCCCTCAGTGGCACTGGAGGGTAATAGGGTAGAGATATGCATAACTATTTAAGGAAGTAGCAAACCATTTTTACAAGGTAGTCGTTCCATTTTGCATTTCCACAAGAAATATAGGAGGGATCCAGTTGTCCCAAACCTTTACAAATGTTTGAGGTTGTTGGTATTTTAAATTTTAACCATTCTTATGAGTCCAAAGTGGTTCTCATTTGGCTTTAGGTGGCATGCACCATTTATCTGTAGAGAGAGAATTAAAATGTATAAACATTTTTATATATTAATTTTACACATATAATGTATACAAACTATATTTTTTTCCTAGATGTATGTATTACAGATATGTTCTCCCTGTCTGTGGCCTGGCTTTATATTTTTTGTGGTATTTTTTAACAAGTAGAGTTTTTATCTTGATGAAATCTTTAATAAATTTGAAACTTTATTTATCTCTCTGTCTCCTCTAAGAAATCATTGCCTCTCCAAGATCTAGAAACACTATAGACATAGCCTCTCTTAATTTCTACAAAGAACTTGCAAATTTTGATTGGGATGGTGTTGAATCTTCTCCTTCAGTTGGGAGAGCTGACACCATATGAAAAATGAGATTTCCAGTTCATGCAGAACATACACGCCTCTCCATTCGTTACATCTTCCTAAATTAATCCCAAAGATGTTTTATAGTTTTCGGGGTGGTGAGTTTGCAGATATTTCGTCCTATTTATTTACAAATATGCTTTTCTATGATTATAAATATATGTACGTATGTATTTATTTTCTATTTTCTTGCTGTCACTCTAAAGATATACAGTTGAATTTTGCATATTGAACTTCTATTCTCCATCCTTGCCAACATCGCTTATCAGTTTTAGAAGCCATTTGGTTTTTGTTTTGACAGATTCCTTGTTTTCTTGTTTTGACAGATTCCTTGTTTCCCCCTCCCTGCCCCCACCCCCACCCGCGCCCCGAGTGGACAATCCTATCTGAAAATGAAGTAAGTTTGGTCTTCCTTTTGAGCCTTTATTCATTTACTCCTTATCTTTTTAAAAAATGTTTATTCAGTTTTGAGAGACGGAGAGAGAGAGACAGAGCGTGAGCGGGTGAGGGCCAGAGAGAGGGAGACACAGAATCCGAAGCAGGCTCCTGGCTCCGAGACATCAGCACAGAGCCCGACGCGGGGCTTGAGCCCACGAACCGTGAGATCATGACCTGAACCGAAGTCGGACGCTTAACCGACTGAGCCACCCAGGAGCCCCATTTGTTCCTTATCTTTATTGATTCCTTGTCCCTGCCTGATTGCACTGGATAGACTCTCCTGCCCCCTCTTCTGTGTACAAAGGAAGAGCAGACATCCTTGACTTCTCCCAAAATCCTAGGAAGGAAGCCTTCGTGTTTTGCTGTTAAGTAATGGAAGCTATAGGTGCTTTTTACAGACACTCTCAAGCAGTTCCGGTGATTTCCTTTCAATTATTAGTATGACACGAGTTTTCTGGATGAAGAGATGTTGAATGGACCAAGTATTTTTTCCTGCACCTGTTGAGATGATCATGAGGTTTTCTCCTTTATTGGTTCATGCTACTTGATTGATACCTGGATGTTACACTGACTTCATTCCTGTGAAGTCCCACTTTCTTATTGTGTAGTTTATATTCAAGTTCCGCTAAATTCAATTCAGTAGTCGCTTAGTAGGAATTACTATCTTATCTGTGTTTGTGAAGGATGTTGCCATGTTTTTCTGTTTGTTTTTTTGTTTTGTTTTGTTTTTTTGTTTTTTTCTTTTGGTAATGTCTGCTAATTTTGTTAATTGTGCTTTCCATAAGATTTCTCTGTTTAATTTGTTATTGGCATAAGGTTTGGTCATAAATTGTTTTTTTCTTTAATGTCCATAGGCTATGTATTAATACCGAGTCTTTCCACCTTTATATTAATAATTTACATTTTCTTTATTTCTTGGTCAGTTCCTGCAAGGTGTTCTTTAAGTTTTATTAATCTTATTAAAAACCCAAAGTTTTTTTAAATCTTATTAAAAACCCAAATGGAACTTTAGAAATTTTTTTGTATTAAATTACTTCTGGTTTATGTTTGTTATTTACTTCATTCTATTTACTTTGAATCTAATTTTCTTTCTAGTTTCTTCAGGTGAAATTTAAACATCAAACTTAGATTTTTTTTTTGTCTTTAGTATAAACATTTAAAACTGCAAATTTCCCCACAAAACATTGCCTTAGAGGCATTTCACAAACTTTTGATTTATTATATTTTTACTATAAATTTGAAAAATCTTTCCTGATGTCTCTTACAATTTCTTCTTCCCTCGTGTTTTATTTAGAAGGTCACAGGACACAAGAGCAACATCGAAAACTCAACTGTATTTATGAGGCACCTGAGCGGTTCAGTCTGTGAAGCACCCAACTCTTGATTTCGGCTCAGGTCATGATCTCACGGCTCGTGAGTCTGAGGCCCGTGTCGGGCTCTGCGCTGACAGCGTGGAGCCTGCTTGGCATTCTCTCTCTTTCTCTGTCTCTGCCCCTTACCCTCCCCCATGCTCACTTGCACACTCTCAAAATAAATAAACTTAAAGAAATTCATAAAAGAAACATCAATTGTAGTTTTTTAAACTTATTAAGTAACAGTAAGCAACCCCAAAAATGAAATTAACTGAACAATTTCATTCGCAATAGTGTCAAAAAGAATAAACACCTTGACATAAATATAACCCAAAGGCGCAAGACTTGTACCACAACATGCATAAAACATTTTGCTCAGAGAAATAAAGGATCTAAATAAACTGAGACGGTACTCTCCATGTCCTTAGATCCAAAGATCCAGTATTGGCAAGGTGGGAGTTTTCCTCAAATCCATCTGTAAATTCTACACAAGCCCTCTCAAATCCAAGTAGGTTTATGCATGGAAATGGTCCTAAAATGTATATAGAAAAAGAATAAGGAAGCAGGAAAAGAAGAACCAAGTGGGAAGACACCCACACGACTGTATTTCAAGATTTCGTGTAGAGTCACAGCCATCCAGACAATGAGGTCTCGGTTCAAGGAAAAGCATTCAGATGATGGGAATCGCGTAACGTGGGGCACTTATTAGGCAATTCGCTTCTTTTGAAAAAAAAATTGCAATCGACGTGGAGTTGACGTACAATGTTACATTAGTCTCCGGTACAAGGAATAGCGACTTCCACGAAGTCTACGCATCACAAAATGCTCACTGCAAGAAACGTAGCCTCCATGTGTCGCCTGATGAGGCTGTTGCAGTATTAGTGACTATACTCCCCGTGCTGTTTTTCTCATCTCCATGACATATTTATTTTATCTTATTTATTTTTGAATGCTTATTTATTTATTTATTTTTTTGAGAGAGAGAGAGAGAGAGAGAGAGGGAGGGAGAGAGAGACAGAGGCAGAGACTGCATAATCAGGAGAGGGGCAGAGAGAGGGAGAGAAGAGAATCTCAAGCAGGCTCCAGACTCAGCGTGGAGCCCAACATGGGGCTCGATCCCACAACCCTGGGATCATGACCTGAGATGAATTCAAGAGTTGGATGCTTAACCAATGGGCCACCTAGGTGTCCCAGTGACTTATTTATTTTATAACTGGAAGTCGGTGCCTCTTGGTCTCTTCCTCCTACTTTGCCCTTCCCCCGCTCCCTCCCCTCAGCAACCACCAGTTTGCTCTCCGTATTTATGAGACTGTTTCTGGTTTTGACAAAAATGTCAAAAGAATTCAATGGAGGAAAGAAGAGTCTTTTTGACAAATAGCACAGGGACAGTCGAATATCTACATATATAAAACAAAAGCAACGTACACGTTTACCTCATACTATACACAAAATTTAACTCAAAATGCACCACAGACTTCACTATAAAAGTGAAAGCTAAAAATCTTCTAGAATCAAGCATAGATGAAAATCCTCAGAACCTTGGGCTGAGCAAAAGTTCTTAGACGTTATAGCAAAAGCGTGATTCCTGACAAAAAAAAATGTGGTCAACTGACTTTATCAAATTACAAACTTCAGCCCTTTCTGAAAGGCATTCTTAAGAAAATAAAGTAATTGCTTGCCTACCATTAAAAATATCTGCAAATCATATCTCTGACAGAGGATCTGCGTCTAGAATATGTAAGGAAACCCTGCAACTCAATAAGAGGGAAAATTAATCCGATTAAACAAAAAGCTTGAATCGACATCTCACCCAGGAAGATATAGATCCACATAACAAAAGACACAAGAAACATGCCGGGTCCCAGTCGTCCTGTGGGGATTGCAGAGTAAACCACGGAGCAATGCCGTTTCACACCCACGAGGCCAGCCGTGCCCGGGGTGGTTGAGGATATCGAGAAACTGGCTCCCACCGTGAACACTGGGAACGCAGCAGGATACAGTCACTGTGGAAAACAAGTGGTCTGTCTTAAAAAGTTCGAGATATAACCCCACGATGCCACCCCCCCCAGACTGACCCGAGATGATTGGAAACAAAGGTCTGTGCATGGATGATGACAGCGGCCCCTACGTGGGAACAATTTCAGTGCCCATCAGCTGGCATATGGCTGAACAAAATGTCTTTCCAGGCAATGGGATATTAGTCGGGGATTAAAGGAAGACACTACAAGAGAGCCGAGGCTCACAGACATTATTCTAAGTGAAAGAAGACAGGTGTCAAAGACTTCATATTGCACAACTCCCTTTACATGAAACACCCAGAGAAAAGGCACAGTGACAGTGACAGAAAGCAGGTCGATGTTCTCCTCGGGCCGGTGGTGGGAGTGAAGATTCGCCGTATATAAGTCTGGTGGAAACACCACGCGCTGTGTTTTAAAACTGATCGTGCAGATGTTTGCACAACTCTTTAAACGACAGCGGGAAGAAAAGACGTGTATCGTTTCATTTCCAAATACGTGGAGATTTTTAAAGATTTCTTATTGTTATTAATTGTAATTTAGTTTTCTTGAAATCGGATAGCATGCCACGTAAGATTTTCATCGTATGAAATTCACGGAGGCGGTTTCCAGCCCAACGAATGACCTACGTTTGGGACCATCTCACGGAGAGCGTCAAGAATGTGCGTCATGCGGTTGTCTGGTGCAGTTTCTAGAAACGCCAATTAGGTCAGTTAGCCTGACTCTGCTCTTCAAATCTTTGTTACTTTTTTATATCCTGTTTTTTTTTTTTAATTTTAATTTGGTTTTATTGGGGTGCCTGGGTGGCTCAGTAAGTTAAGCGTCTGACTTCAGCTCAGGTCCTGATCTGGCAGTTCGTGAGTTCGAGCCCCGTGTCGGGCTCTGTGCTGACAGCTCGGAGCCTGGAGCTGCTTCGGATTCTGTGTCTCGCTCTCTCTCTGCCCCTTCCCTCCTCATGCTCTGTCTCTCTCTGTGTCTCAAAAATGAATAAACGTTAAAAAAATAAAAATAAATAAATTGGTTTTATTTATTTTATTTTATTTTATTTTATTTTTTGCTATTTGTTCTATCCAATATAAGTGTGGATTTGTCTGTTGGTTTTTGTCAGTTTTTGCTTCCTGGACTTTGCAGCTCTGTTAGTAACTGGGCTCAGATATGATGCATCCTTGTGGTACCCTGGCTATTGCGTCCTGATAAGATTTCCCGTTTCATCTCTAGTTGCAAAACCCTCGTCTTGGACTGGATGTTATCGGATAGATTCTAGCCACGCTAGACACCTAACGTCTGCTGTTGGCTTTATATCCTACCTCCCATTTTTTGCTTTCAATTGATCTGTCTTTATGTTTAGGAGTTTTCTCTTGTAAATAGCCCATAGTGAGTTGCATCTTGCTTTTTGTTTTGTTTTGTTTTTAACATTTATTTTGAGAGAGAGGGAGAGAGAGAATCCCAAGTAGACTCCACACTGTCGGCACAGAGCCCAACATGGGGCTCAAACTCACAAACTGTGAGATCATGAAGTGAGCCGAAATCAAAAGTCGGACGCTTAACTGACTGAGCCACCCCAGGTGCCCCGAGTCTGCTTTTTGATACATTCTGATAGTCTCTGTCTTTTAATTGGAGTGTTATTTACCATTTACATTTCATGTAATTATTGATTTGATTGGGTTTACTGTACTTTTTTTGTTCTTTGCTCTCTCTGGTTTTTGTTCCTCCCCCCGCCACTGCCCTGTCCTGCCTTTGACACAACACAACTCAGGATTTCATTTTATTTCCTCAGCTGATATGCTAGTGTTATGCGTGTGCCTCTGTGTGTGGTTTAAGTGCTCGGGGATTTCAGGATGCATCCTTAACTTCTCTCAGTCTCTGAGAGGTGATGTTGAACAATCACACCTAAAAGATGTAAGAGGCCCACAGCAACGTCATGCTGTTTGAGGGCCCCCGCCCCTGCCTCTGTGTTGCTGTCGCCCTCATGTACTTTGCAGCTCCGTGCACCGTAAATCCCACCCCACGATGTTATTACAAGATCACTTCTGTGAACAGTGGCTCCCCTGACGTTTCTCGATTCCTCCTGCAAATCTGAAAAGGACGCCCATTAGCGTTTCGTATGTTGTGGCTCATTGGTGGCTAATCCTCTCACCTTGCTCTTATCAAAAATTGTCTTTCTGTCTTTCACACTCATTTTGAAGTCCATTATGCTGGTTATGTAATTCTGGTGTGAGTTTCCTTCCCGTCAGCACTTTGAAGGCACTGGGGCGCCTTTCTTCTCGGCTCCAGAGTTTCCGATGGGTCCTCCGTACGCGGCTAACATACCTTTTCTCACTATTGCTTTGAAGACTTTCTCTTCATATCTGACTTTCATCTGGTTGTCTGTGATTATGCATAAACATGGCTCTGTCTGAATTCATCCTGCGGGGGAATCTTCTTAGATTTTATTCCCATCAAAATCAGGAAAAACTTGACGATTATTTTTTCAGACACTCGTTTGCAGTCCACTCCCACCCTCCCTCCCCGTGGGTCTTCAGGCACTTGCTGGATCACGTGCATTATCTCAGAGGCCGTTCAGGCTCTGTTCGTTACTTGTGTTCAGACTTGTATTTATTTATTTGTTGGTTGGCTTGTTAGTTTTTTTCTCCAAATAAGATGATTTACGTTGTTTTGTCCCCACGTCCACGTGTCCTTCTGAAATATGCAATCTCTCTTGATTCCTTTTGGTGAATTTTCAAAATTCAGATATGGTGCTTCCGTATGGTTCTTTGCTACCACAGTTCTTTCTCTGTTGAGATCACTGTTTGTTCACTCACTACAGCCCTCCTTCTCTGTAAATCACTGTATGTGTTGAAAACTGCTGGTTAAACAGCCTCGCTCACCATCCCACTCAACATCTCTGTCTCTTGATGGCTTCCTCCGTCACCCATGGGGCACCCATTCCCATCCCATTCTTGAGGCTGGTAATATTTTTATTATTCTCTGGACACTGTGGTGACACATTTCAGGGAAAGTCGATTATGTCCCCTTCCTTACAAGGGGGGGGGGTGAGATTTTTTTCGGTGTGTGTTATTTTTCCCCCTAGAAGGAAGGCAGATCTGTTTTATTTTGTCAGGCTCTTTTACTTCATTATCGTGAGTGGACCTTGGCTGGGTCATCAGTCCCGGCGTGTGGTTCTTGTCCCAGACTGTTTCCCTTACTCTCAGGCCTACAGACGCTGCAGGTCTCGGGCTCTTCTGGGTTCTCCTTCGAATGACAAAAAGGTGCTCAGTGGGTGTCTGCACAGGGCACGCCTGGACCCCAGGCTACCCCAGCATGGGGGCGGGGGGGGCTGAGTCTCCAGACACTTCTTGGCCCCCAGCCGCCACCCCATCACCCCCTCAGACTCTCACGCTGGCGTCTGTAGCCCAGCCGTTGGCCTCGGGACTCACGTCTCCAGTCCAGCCCCACCTCCTTACCTCTGTCAGGCCCGGCTGCACTTGGGCCCCAACTCACAGCTCCTGGATGGAAACTGGCCCAGGCCCACGTGCTTGGCCTCTTTCTGCTGAAGTCTGCTTTCCAGTTGATTGAGGTGGAGAGCAGTCCTTTACCAGTGACTGAAGATGGCAATACGTCCGTATTGTAACTGGTACGTTTTGAAGAAACTGGTGTTGTTTCTTGAAGTAGAATCCATCCAGTGTATCTGTTTGGGTTGATTTAAAAGCCCTGTGTTGGGGTGCCGGGGTGGCTCAGTCAGTTGAGCGTCTGACTTCGACTCAGGTCATGATCTCACGGTTCGTGGGTTTGAGCCCCACATTGGGCTCTGTGCTGACAACTCGGAGCCTGGAGCCTGCTTCGGATTCTGAGTCTCCCTCTCTCTCTGCCTCTCCTCCATTCAAGCTCTGTCTCTCTACCTCTCAAAACTAAATGCACTTCAAAAAGAATTTTTTTAAAAAAAAATTAAAAGCCCTGACTTGCTAAGCCAACCCCGCAATACCTCAGCACCCGTTTCTCTTGGTGACTTACAAGTGGCATTTTCCTGTTTCTTCTCATGGCTGAGAACATTTTTACTCCACTTGGGCATGCAGCTCATTTCACGGAGACCAGTATGCTCTTGTCCTCGAAAGCAACCTCGTGAGCATCTCCAGCTGGGGGACCGAGCCCTGCAGGCTGGTGGGGGGCCCCCACCATGCATCTTTTTCAACTTGGGTCTGACCGGCTCCCCTCCCTGCTCAACGCTCCTCCGTGGCCCCGCAGCATCCCACCCACTGGCGACACCAGCCGGGACCCGGGGCTACTATATCAAAGGACCACAGAACTTTATTGTCTCCCAGCTCCAGGGTCTACAGGTCTGGGACCCAGGTTTCAGCAGGGCTGTTTCTTCCGAGGCCAGGGGGAAGAAACCGTTCTTGGCTGCTGGCAGCCTCAGGCATTCTTAGGTTTGTGGATACCCACTTTCTCCCCACATCTTCACGCTGTCTTCCCTTGTGCATGTCTGTGTCCCAGCATCCTCTTTTTACAAGGATACCAGTCATTGGATTAGGGCTCAATCTGATGGGCTCATCTTACCTTGATCCTCTGCAAAGACCCTGTTTCCAAATGAGGTCCATTCGTAGGGACTGGGGTTCAGGATTCAGTATTTTGGGGGGCACAACGCACCCCACAATGTCTGCCTCGCAGCGTCCACCTCGTCACGCGCCGCCCTGCCCCCAGACCTTCTTTCTGTGCCTGCACCCGGGAGCCCTTGTTTGCCCGGAGTCTCCCCAGTGCCTGGAATTCACCCCTCCCACGCCCTTCACGGACCCACAAACTTCTGTGCCTCCCGCCGCTCCCAGCCTGAAGGTCATTCCACAGCGGAGAGAACCCCGGACCCCAGTGTTTGCCACACGTCGTGTCCACGCCACCCTCTGCTGTCACACGCACCTCCTCACCGGTCACGGGGCTTCTCCTGGTTTGCGACGCTCTATCGAGAGCCAATCACCGTCTGACGTCTTGGCCAACTGATCGTGTCCCGACCGTGTTCACGATAGTTGCTCTGGGGCCCGGAATGATGTCTGGTGCACGACATGCACTCCATCCATGGGGCAGCTTTTGTAGGAGTTTGCTGAATCCGGCTCGAGTGTTCATTCTGCGAGGATTTGGGCAAGGCTCGGTCTGTGACGCCGATTCTGATATGCTGCATGGGGACCTAATAAAGAGGGTCACTGTCGTGTGTAATTGCCCAGGGAGCGTCGTTCCCGCTGCGGTGTTCATCGGATGTCCCGCCAGGGGCCGCGAAGACATTCCCGGTGCTCTCTGGGGAAGCACTTCCTTGGGACATGAGAAAATGAAGTGTTGTCATTTCTTTGGGAACAATGTCAATTAGAAGTCCATGAGGGAAGAGGCACCATTTCGGGGCTTTATTTCCCCTGAGAACGTGCCTGCCTCATTCAGAAACCCAAAGGCGCTGGTGAGCCCGGGGCTTGCGGACCGCTGCCCTCAGGGCCAGGCGGACACCAGGATGGAGACTGCCGGGCGGAGCCCCTCCCGGACACGTCCAGGCCAGGGGCCACGCTGGAGAGCGGGCGGGCGCTCACGAGCCAGCAGCCAGAGCGCCCCGCTGGTCGAGGACAGGGCACCCATTTCAGGAGCTGGCAGCACCTGGGCCGGCCGACCGAGAGCCGTGGGGGCCTCATCTTCGCGGCGGCACCTGCTTGTGACAGAGGGGGAAATGGCTCAGAGGTCCACCAGCTGGGCTTTGGTTAAAAACACGGCTGCCTGACCACAAGGCAGAACCCTGACCGGGTGGAAAGTGCCCGTTGCAGAAGGACAATTAATGACACAAAGGCCGTATACCGAACACATTGCGTTGCGTTCCAATATCGCACACGGTGTGTATACTCCGATGCCGAGGTCGTGACGACGATGAGCACGGCCCTCCGTGCCCGCTCGGACCTACACTGCGTGCACCCAGGTGTTATATATAGCCAGCCAGCCGGCCACCGTGTGCAGAAACAAGGATGTCATGATTCAGCGGGATCGCTTTCTCCCCCCCGCTGACCCTTTCAATTCCCTCTGCTTTATTCTCCTGCCCTGGATGAGAGGAACAGGCAGGTCCTTGAATTTCTTTGTCACTCCCAGGGAATGAAAGTCGATCATTATTAGTGCGCTGCGTCCAGTGTGATAACCAAAACTTTAAATGTGACTGGGTGCAGGGGGCTCCTCTTGGCTCTGTGCTCGGGTCTGCTCTGGGCAGAGCATCTGCAGCCGGGGCGGGGCACGGCCAGCTTCTGCCCTCTCTCTCATCTTGCTGGCAGCCTTTGGGGCTCTTATTAGACTGGCACTCCCGTGTGCCGGCCCGAGAGGGGCTGGGAGGCTGTCTGTCCGTCTGACAGGCCCTCTGGAGGCTTTGCACACCCTTTCTTGGTGGCCAGGCGCTCCTGAGCAGCTCCCCCGGAGGAGAGAAAACGGCCTCGACTGTGGCTGCTGACCCATCCGCCCTCCTGCAGCCACCAGGTTCTTTCGGTGGCAGTGAGCCTGACCTTCCTGAGGACGAGGTCTGAGATGACGCCCCTCTCTCTGGCTCCCGCTTCCCTCCACTCACACACACACACAGCAAAGCTCTGTGCTCCCTTTGTACCCAGAACTGCTGAGCAAGCAGGTTCAGTGCAGAATCTGGGGCCTTCCAAAGTCTCCTAGGTGATGCAGGTGGGTTTCCCGGCCTGGAAACAGCTTGCCCACATCCAGGTTGACCCAAGCTTTGGGGCCAGCGGGAGAGGTCTGAAGCCCGGGCCGCATGTGTGCCGAAGGGTTGGCTCGGAGCAGAGGAGGCTGTCTGGCTGTGTTAATTTTAGCTTTTCCCTGCCTGGGCGGAAGGAGCACCCCACGGGGTCCACTGAGCTGGCCGCGGCCCTCCGCTGGGGGCTGAGCCTTCAGGGTAATAAGACGTGTTCATTCCAAGGCCATTATCTCTGAGGCGGATATTCCCCTCAAGGACGATGAGAGAAGGGAGGGACCGGAAGAGACACCGGAGAATGTGCCGCCGCGGCAATCGGTCCCCGTCATCAGGGGCAGCAACGGGACCCTCGGCGGCTGTGTGTTCAGGGAGGGACAGTACAGATCGTCAGGTTTTCACTGTGGAGAGATCCTGGAGAGATTCGAGGGGCACTGCGTGCTCTGGATGAAAGGGCCCCTCCAGACACAGGGGGCTGTCTTTAAAGGAGCTATTGTTTTTAGAACAGTTATGGATTTGCAGAAAAACAGCAGAGAAGGCATGAAACCATCCCCTGTGCACCAGACCCACCTCCCTGCTGGGTCACTGGGCCATTCAGGGTCTCTCTAGAGCTTTTTACTTGATTTTTGTTCTTGTTTTTGCTTTTTAAAAAAATTTTTAAATGTTTATTTATTTTTGAGAGAGACAGAGCACAAGCAGGGGAGGGGCAGAGAGGGAAGGAGACACAGAAGCGGAAGCAGGCTCCAGGCTCCGAGCTGTCAGCACAGAGCCTGACATGGGGCTCGAACCCACGAACCGGGAGATCATGACCTGAGCCGAAGTCGGACGCTTAACCGACTGAGCCACCCAGGTGCCCCTTGTTTTTGCTTTTTTAATCTCATACCTTTTTCTCCTGTTCCAAGGTCCCACGTAACATGTAGCTGTCGTCGGCTTAGCATCTGGGTTGGGACAGTTTCCCAACTTCCCTTGGTTTCCATGATGTTGACCGGTTTGAGGCGAACCGGTCGGGAATCCTGCCAGAACCTGACTCAGGATCCGTCTGACGTTTTGCTCGGGGTTGGACTGGGGTCCCGGGTTCGGGAGGAAGCCCACAGGTGAAGGGCCCTCCTCATCCCTCCCCATCAGGGCGCCTGCCGTCGGTCGGCCTGACTGATCCCCGAGGTGTCTGCCTCGGTCACCTGGCTGAGGCTCCCCCACCCCCACCCCCGTCCACCCTGCCCTCCGCAGGGGAGCCCGTGTGCGCGGCCCACGCGGAGGGAGGGGGTTCGGCCCCAGCAACTCCAGGGCCCGATATCTGCGGATGTGTTTGGAATCCTCTGCTGGGGGAGACTTGTCTCCAAACCCCATTCACTAATTTATTCGGTCTTTTTTTTTTAATTAAAAAACATTTTAAAAAATTTTATTTATTTGGAGAGAGAGAGAAACAGAGAGAGGAGAGACAGAATCCCAAGCAGGCTCCAGACTGTTGCCCCATGCGGGGCTCGAACTCACGAACTGTGAGATCATTATGATGACCTGAGCTGAAATCAAGAGTCGGATGTGCCTCCGACGGAGCCCCCCCAGGTGTCCCTTGTTCGTCTTAGGTCATCAGGGACTCAGGCCTGATTTTAGGTTTCGAGTTTCGTACTTTGTTGGGGGGCCTGCTCCAGCTTCGGCCCCACCCGGTGGGGTGCGAGCTGGTCCTCCCTCTCTGGCACACCCGCCCCGCCCCAGCCCTGCGGTCCGCGGGTTCTCCAAGGATTTCGTCTCCCTGCACGGGAGAGGGGGGTAGGGCAGGGGGTAGTCTTTTAATGAAGGGAATTTCTGAAAGTCTGTTCAGAGCACGGGAAGATGAGGGGCACCTGGCCTTTGCAGACCCCCCCAGAGTCAGCACAGGCCTAGTCAGTTCCCACTGACAGGACCCCCAGGGGAGCCCCTCCCTGCAGCCCTGGGGCCTCACATCTGCTCTAGGGCCTTCCCAGCCCCGGCGTTCTGAGGGAGGGGCCAGCATCGCAAGGTGGCCCACAGGAGCCTCCTCTTTATGGAGGAAAGCCCACTGGGGCAAGAGCTCAGATCTGCCCTGAGGTGAGGGGCCAGGGGCCGCAGAGGTCCCGGGGACAGTGGGGACACACCAGAATCAGTGCCTTGAAGCCTCTCAGGGGAAACTCACCACGAGCATCCGCCTGTGGCCTTTGTATTTGCTGCGAGCTGCAACTCTCACCTGCCTCTTCGCGAAAGCACCCCCGGGGAGGGGGGGTGGTCTGGGGACACGGGGACAAAGCCTTACGTGGGGGCAGAGCTCTCCTCCCCACGTGCTCTCAAATGTCCTCCTGAAATGGCTTCCGTTATCTGCAGGGTCTGTCGAGGAAAGTGAGTCCCAGGGAGGCTGAGCAAGCTGTCAAAGGTCCCGGGACTCTTTTGTGGCACATCTGGGACATGCAGAAAATTCTGGAAGCGGTGACATTCAGGGCTGGGGGCTCAGGGCCACGCAGCTCACAAGTGGGGAGCGCTGGTCTGGTTTCCTAGTGGCCACACGGACACAAGCATGTTCATTCAACCGGATTGTCCTTACTGGGGGGGAGGGGCACAAAGCCCTTCACTTGGGCCGGGAGTTGTGATGTCGCTGGTCCCACACTCTCCACCCGCCATGGGGAGCCAAGTGCAGAAGATGCCAGAGCGAGTCACGTGGGTGGCGGCCCCTGAACGGGCCCCACCGACAACCCTTCTCCCCGAGGCAGGGATGGGGTCTGGGGCCGGAAGCCTCCCCGCACGTAGGCGTCCCACCGGC
This sequence comes from Panthera onca, assembly GCF_046562875.1. Classification (NCBI taxonomy): domain Eukaryota; kingdom Metazoa; phylum Chordata; class Mammalia; order Carnivora; family Felidae; genus Panthera; species Panthera onca. The sequence continues at coordinate 139,225,114 of NC_138345.1, forward strand.
AGCTGATCGATGCTTCCTGGGCGTCCCTCCAACAGAACACTTAGACCCTTTTAAGGCGTCCTGGGGCGATGCCCTGGGGCCCGTCCCTGCAAATCCCCGACACCTGCCAAGGACCCCTCACAGCTGCTAATTGAAAAGCGCTGGAGGTTAATGGCAGGGCCTGGCACCATGGGGCTGCAAGCCAACTCTCAAGCGATGGGGAGGGAGACCTTCTGGAAGCTTCTGTTTTCATCTGCTCGGGTAACTCTCTGCTCACGAGCGAGTGGAGGGGTGGATCCTTTCCCCTCGTGAACTGGCGTTGCCCCTCAGCCATCGCTGTGACGGTGTCGGGCATCTTACGGCAGGTCTGCAGCCTGCCCAGGACTGACCCCCCCGTGCAGGCGGCCTCCCTGCCCGTCTTGCTCAGCGCTGGCCCCCAGGCGTTTGATTCTCCATCGAATAGCTCCTTTCTGTCTCTGAACTTCTCATGGTGTTTGGGTTCTGGGAGTTTCAAGGCCTGGGCTCTGCCTCTCTGTGCGCACAGGCCCAAGCCAGCAGCCGCCTCCTTAGACAGCAGAACTCGAGCCACCCTGGGGGGGTGTCCTTTCTCGGGACCCTCGCTCTTCCTAGGGGGTCCTTCTGTCTGGGTGCTTTGACCTCGGCCCCAGCCACCCCCAAGCTCCCTCCTGGTTGCCCACCCCTCCCCACCTGCCGGCTAATGTGACCTGATCTGCTCACGCCTGTCACCGGCTCACTTCCTACCACTCCCGAAACCCAAAGTCTCTTCTTTACCACCTGCGGGTGCCCCCGAAAGTCGGCTCTGCCAGGAGCTGCCCGGAACCTGGTCCGTGTAGTGTCCCGACTCACCACAGGGTCCCGGGTGCCAGAGGAGCCCCCGCAAATCACTTGCCCCGTATACGAAGGGGTGAATGAGCGAACGCGAACGAGGGACGTTCCCTGCCCTGCTTTATCCCAGGACAGAAGGAGAGGCTTAATGGAGGCTCCTCGCCATGAAATCCACACACACACACACACACACACACACTTGAGGCCACAGACAGCGATTTTCAAGCCAAAGAGCCCGTTGGGGCTCCACCCTCTCCGGCCGAGGGCGACTATTCCTTCCTGTCCTGGCTGAGGCCAGACCCACCGGGTGGAGAAGCAGTTGGATGGAATTTCTTCCTGAAATCTGTACCTTGGAAATTCTTGCACCAACTGTGACGTGAGGGAGAGGTACTGATTCAAAAGTGAGAAAGGAATCATTCTCTGTATCAGGTGATGAAAGAAACGCAGAGCGGATGCAGGGTCGGGGCGAGGAGCCCGTGCGCCTTTCTGCGAAGGTGACCCTTTATCCAGGATGTAAGTGAACAGGGGAGCGAGCCCTGAGGGTATCTTAGGGACTCGCGTTCCTGGGGAGGGCAGGCAGCATGTGCAAAGGCCCTGAGACAGGCACGTGTTTGGTGAGGAGGGGGCAGAGCATCGAGGCCCAGCTGCTGTGGGTGACGGGCAGGGAGGGTGAGGGGAAGGCAGGGAGGAGGAGGGGAGGGCGAGGGGAGGGCAGGGAGGGCAGGGAGGGCCTGGGGCGGGTGAGGACCACGCAGTCGGCTCCACGGCATCCACATGGGTCTAAGCTCTTCCTCCATGTTTGCTCTGCGTCCTGCGGAACATTCTCCGTTTTCGGCATCTTTCCCCTTCTGCTCTTACTAAACCCGGACTGATATGTCTGTGAACTGGCATTTTTCCCCATGTCTTAACCACAAATCCCTCTCAGATGATCATCTGCCCGCGGTAACGCTTGCCCCGTTTGATCGAAACCGCCTCCCCTTCCGTTCCCTGGGGGGTCAAGTGCGTGGCCCTTTTCAGGTCAGTGCCGGTCCAGCCGCGATGCCCCGGGCCTCCCGCAGGAGGGGGACACAGCGGGACAGGACGGGCAGGCCCTGCTCTCCTGGCGCTCCCACTGGAAGGGGGAGACAGAAGCATTCGCGTGGGTCAGAGGGAGTTCCGTTGGGTGTAGACAGGATCCGATGCCAGAGGAAAGTGGAGTTGGGGGGTGGGTGCCGCACGTTGAGGGGGTGCTGGCTTCTGTGCGAGGTCACGGCGGCCTTCCTGGGCTCGGGATGCAAGCTGGGTCTGAGTTCTGCGGAGGGTCCATCCCTCAAACACCCGGAAAGCAATCGGGCAAGTTCCCCGACCGCATGGAGGGAGCCTCACCGGCACGAGGGTCTGAGAAAGAGAGAAAAGCAGGCGCCGCATGGAAACAGCATTTATTTAATCAGCGGGTACAAAGCCCCCGACCTGAGCAGCAGCCCCGGCAGGTGGAAACAGGGAGGGGGTGGGGCAAAGGGAGACATCGTTATCATGCTTTCACAGGAAGGAGACAATACGTACGGTTTTGTTCTTGAGGCTGATTCGGAAGGGGTTCAGGCCGTGGCTTCTTCACGAGATGGGCTCTAGCAGAGGGAAAATCAGCCCGGATAAGAGTGGTTCTCCTGCTCCAGAGGCACGGTATTCGTTCACGCTGTGCCACATGTTTCCGCTTTTCCTTTTTCCGCTGTTCGCCTGTCTTTGCGTGGGCGCCAGATCTCTCCAGACCTGCAGCTGGCTCAGGGCCCCGGCGGCTCTCCAGGGGCCCCTCTCGGGCCCCATGTGCACAGTGCTTACGTCTGCAGTCCCCGCCCCCCCCCAGGAGCCCCAGCAGGGGGACCGAACCCCGTCGGGCGGCTCTCCGCCTCGGGTGCCCCACTTGGTGTGGCTTGTCCGCATCGCAGACACGCTCTGTCCCCTCGACGGGTTTTCTGCCACAGGCGCCCCTGCAATGTCAGAAAGCACTCTCTAATGTCCGGTTCAACCTGCCACTTACGGAGAAGGTGGGTCACAAACAAATACACCTCGAGCACACTTTTCTCTTGGGTTTGCCCTCAGCTGAGTTAAAGTTAGCAAATGTTTACTGAGGTCCCACCACGTGTCCCCAGGTGTCCCCGGAGGACTGAGCCCAGTGGAGGTTTCCTTGAATCAGAGACTCAGAGGTGAAGGCAGACGGTGCGGAACCCTGGACGGCAGGTCAGACGGGGTCAGGGGCCTGGCCTCCACTCTGCACCCTGCACATCGCAGTGGGGGGCGGGGGGTGGGCGGCAGAAAAGCCAAGAGCCAGGAGAATAGCCCCACCGTCAGGCAAGGCAGGGGAGCGGAGGGGAGGCCCGGAGGCCACCTTCTCTTCCATTGTCTTGTCCGCACAGGTCAGCGTCAGAATCACGCACGGAGGACCACCGGGCCTGGGGAGGACCGGGAGTCACGTACGGATGCCCGTGTCCACGATGTGCTGATGGCTCTGGCTGCCCCACCCAGCCAGGAACGGCAGGGAGCAGGTGCCACTCCGATCAGGGAAGGCCTCACGCCCCGCCCACACCAGGCGAGGGGCTACGCTCACCCCTGTCAGCACCTCCTGAGCACATTGTGTCCCGGTGGGGTCCCCGAGTCAGGGTGTATTAGCCGACTCGGAAGAGGCTGTCTGCCTTGAGGACCCTGTTCTGCTTTCGTCGGCACAGCCACTGAGGCACAAAGCTCCTGTCGAGGGGCGCCTGGGGGGCTCAGTCGGTTAAGCGGCCGACTTTGGCTCAGGTCATGATCTCACATTTTGGGAGTTCGAGCCCCGCGTCGGGCTCTGCGCTGACGGCTCAGAGCCTAGAACCTGCTTCGGATTCTGCACCTCCCTCTCTCTCTGCCCCTCCCCTCTGTCTGTCTCTCAAATATAAATAAACATTTTAAAAAAGTGTTAAAACAGACAAACAAACAAAAACGCTCTGGTGTGTGTCAGACTGAGACTCAGCTGTCATCCTGGCCAGGATGTGCCCCAGGCCAGGCCCCAGGACGGAGGGCCCATCACGTCCCTTCGCGACTTCCAGCAGCTTCAGAGTGCGGCCCTCTGTCGCCGGTCCGGGGCCGGCTCTGCATGTGGAGCTTCTACGAGGGACACGTGTCTCCATCACAAAGTGACCTCCCTGAGCTGACGGCCGCTGTGCTCCCACGAGCGAGCTGAACGCAGCCGGCATCCGGGGGTGGGAGTCAACCCCTGCCGCCCTGACCCCAGACAAGGTCAGCCGTGGGGAGGGCCGCTCAGGGGACCGAAGCAGCCGGATGGTTTCTTCAACCTTCCCGGGAAATGTGGCTCTCCAGCAAACCCTCTCCCGTCATCTGTTATTCTGGGTCGCAGGGAGTGATTTGCATGTCATTGTCACCTGCTCAGGCGGGACAGTTATCGCAGACGGCCACCGAGTCCGCGGGCTCCCTCCTGCCCACCCGGAAGACAGCCGGCCGGCTGAGCTCTGACTGCTCAGCTTTCAGAAGGAAATAAAAGAACAAAACAAACCAGCTCGTGTTTCTGATTCTAGATAATGGCTTTTCAAAGCTTCCCAGAAACCACCTCTCCACCTTTCCTTCTCCCAGGTGAGAACACACAGAATCACAGACCCTGCAGCACAGTCGATACTCTTGGGTCCCACGCGGGGGACCGAGGACGGAGCCGGAAACGTTGGGAAAGTGGGTTTCCAGAGATGTATTTCACCTTGCGGAACACCGTCCCCCGTGCCCTGCCGCAGGCCTGGCAGGTGATCAAATGCCTCTTCTCTGCGCTGAGGGCCCCTCCGGCCCCTGCTCGGTCGGCCTGGTGTCAGACTGAGGGACTCGGCCGTCAGCCAGCGACCCTGTGATGCTGTTGCGGTGGGGGGCGGGGTTGGGACAACCGCGTGCCCCCCGCGGCCTGGCCAGCTACAGTCTGGATCTTTGAAAGTCTGTGCCGAGGACAGACTTAGAAAGATCCAGGTTTCAGGATCAGTTGGAAAATGCGAAATAATATTTTGTCATAGATTTCTGGTTAAGACCCGACCTAACGGAAAGTGTAAGGACACCAGTTAGAGCCTGGGCTCTCCAACTGGCAGATTTAACCCCCCTCCACTCTCCCCCCATGGGATGTTGCAACATCAGGTTGGTCTCAGTTTCGTCCCCATCCTTCACACAGCCCTGCATCCACGCTCATCCACCCCATTGCCGACTCTCCATCAGAGGCTCAGCATGGTCCCCACGCTGCCCTCAGGGCACCCTCCCTGCTGTCCAGGAACGGGGCTCATCGCTGCCAACCGCTGTGTCTCCTCACCACCCTCGGGCCACGTTCCTCCTCCGTCCGTGGCCCAGAGTCAGTGGCAGGAGGGCGCCCGGCAGAGCGACCAGCCCTCTTCAGAAGAGGCGGGAGGAGAACTGGAACCTGCTTTGACGGCCCCACGTCACCTTGCCTCCAGCGCCCAGCCTGCTGTTGATGGAAACTGAGCCTTTGCTCCCCTAATGTTTACTGACTTCACTTCCTGTGCCAAACAGGATACAAGCTTCTGCTCAGAGACATTCTTTCTGGACTCGGAGCCGTGCACCTGCTGGCCTCTGATGTCACCGGGGCGGAGCGTCTGCTCTCCCGACCCCAAGGCGTAGAGGCACACAGGTGCTGCCTGGTTCCAGAACCACACGTCGGGAAGATGATGGGCTTTGGAACCGGACCCCGTGTCACAGAGCTTTCCAAAGTCACACAGCTAATCGCTTCTCTAAGTGTTTCTCCTTCCCCAGAAAATAGGGACCAGACACTCATGTTAGGGTCAGCGGGGGAATGGGATGTGATAATGTTTGAAACCCAAACCCCTGGGATTTCTGCCCAGGAGAGAAGACGGAACAGGGCCTCAGGGTCCTCTGATGCTGCTTCAGACACAGGAGGTTGGGATTAAACGCACATTAAATGTAAGAAGCACAGATGGGGTTGAAAAGGGAAAGGAGAGTCCGTCACATGCCTGAAATACAGACGCACTTCCCAGCCAGAAATTAAGACCGATGGAGGTTCCTGGCCTACCACACAGCACTGACACACTCATGGGGGCCCAGGGAGGAGCACTGACACACTCACGGGGGCCCAGGGAGGAGCACTGACACACTCACGGGGGCCCAGGGAGGAGCACTAACACACTCATGGGGGCCCAGGGAGGAGCACTGACACACTCATCGGGGCCCAGGGAGGAGCACTGACACACTCATGGGGGCCCAGGGAGGAGCACTGACACACTCACCGGGGCGCAGGGAGGGGCACTGACACACTCATGGGGGCCCAGGGAGGAGCACTGACACACTCACCAGGGCCCAGGGAGGAGCACTGACACACTCACCGGGGCCTAGGGAGGAGCACTGACACACTCACGGGGGCCCAGGGAGGAGCACTGACACACTCACCAGGGCCCAGGGAGGAGCACTGACACACTCATGGGGGCCCAGGGAGGAGCACTGACACACTCATCGGGGCCCAGGGAGGAGCACTGACACACTCATGGGGGTCCGGGGTGGAACCAGCTGCAGCCCCGTGTGGAGACCGGCTTCCTGCACAACATACCATGTACCATGTCCTTTGTGAAAAGGGGCCTGTGGTTCACACCTGGTGCCCCGAACCCTCCTCTCAGAGGTCAGCTCTGGTCCCTGGGTGTCAATGGACACATGACATGTCGGTAAAACCAAACTTGAGCCTGTGCTGTTAGTGCACATGGAACCTGAACTTTCTGTTAGACGTGGTGTGGACACTCTGAGTGTCCTCATGTGCAGACACACACGGGACAAACACCGGACACACACACACACACACACACACACCTGCCCCAGGGCCCAGAGTGTGGAGCCAACAGTGTCCTAAGACAAACAGGTGCGAAACCCTGGACAACACAGAACAGGCCTTGAGGATGAGAAATGCAGATTAGTTTCAGAAATCCCCCCAGGAAACTAAAGACACAGGGTAATCCCAGATAGACCTGGAAACAAAAATACTCACGCTGCACTAGGCGACACGGAGAAGGCCACACCAAGCATGAAAAGAACCCTAAAGAGCAGCATGAGTTTGCTTCTGGTTATGAGGGGACGGATGATGTAGACCAACATCCCATCAGAAACAACCGGAAAGGCAGGGCAAAACATTTTAAAATCACTGAGACTGGGGCGCCTGGGTGGCTCAGTCAGTTACGCCTCTGACTCTCGATTTCAGCCCAGGGCATGATCTCACGGCTCGTGAGATTGAGCCCCGTGTCTGGCTCTGCTTTGAGCGTGGGATCAGCTTGGGATTCTCTCTCTCCCTCTCCCAGTCCCTCCCCTTCTCTCACTCTCTCTCTCAACATAAATCAGTAAACTTAAAAAATAAAATCACATTGACCACATAGAATAGATATCAAGTGAGAGAAGAGTTATGGTACCACGATGTGGAGAAAACGCACAGAGGGGACCCTGGCAGGTGAGGCCAACCTCTTCTCTAGATGAGCAATGGCCAACCTTCTGTGATGACGAACGTGTTCCGCATTCCCTCTGTCCAACGTGGTAGCCTGGAGCTACCCAACACTTCTGTGGCTGAAAGACCTAATTCCAGACTTCGTTTAATTTTGTGTTTTTAATTTTTTTTTGATTTATTTATTTTGAGACAGAGAGTGTGAGCGTGTGCCAGCAGGGGAGGGGCAGAGGGAGAGGGAGAGAGAGAGAGAGAGAGAGAGAGAGAATCCCAAGCAGGCTCCTGGGACTGTTACGAGGAACCTTCCAGAAGGCTCGAACCCACGAACTGCGAGATCATGACCCGAGCCGAAATCAAGAGTTGGACGCTTAATCCACTGAGCCTCCCGAGTGCCCTTGGACTTTGTTTGATTTCAGTTAATTTAAATTTGGATACCTACGTGTAACTCCTGGCCACCGTATTGGAGAGCACAGCTCCAAGTGGGTGAGATGCTGAGAGACGGACGGGGGTTTTAGCCGACCCTGGAATGTGAGGAGGGGGCAAAACGTGGACATGAACATCCAGAGCCCACTCAGGATGAGGGCGAAATGGACATTGTGACGAGCCGCTAAGCCCCCCTCTGGGACCAAGGCCAGGGGTCCGCAAAGGCTAGCCCCTTCGCCAAGCCTGGCCCAGCGTCTGCTTTCGTAGATAAAGTTTCACTGGAAGGCAGCCACGCCCATTTGTTACACAGAGCGGCTGCTTCACACAGCGGCAGCACAGTTGAGTGGTTGTGACAGAGACCATATGGGCCGCACAGCCCGAAATATTTATTCTCTGGCACCTTAGAGACAAAGCCTGTCAACCTCTAAGGAAAACAGCATGAGGTTGGCTTCTGGTTACGATGGACCAGATGATGTAGACCAAGGCTCCCCAGCTTCCTGAGCATTCGCTGGTGGCGGGACCCAGGTGAATTGCTCTCGGCCGGGGGAGCCGCTGTGCCCAGGGCTTCAGGGGCTCCTTGGAGCAGTGTGGACTCACTGCTGGTTGATGCAGAGTAAAGACTCGGCCCCTCGTCTGAGCTGAGGACACCTGTAGTTGTGGGTCCCCTCCATGGGACCAGCCTCGTGTGGACACCTGCAGTTGTGGGTCCCCCCCCATGGGACCAGCTGAGGCTTTATATAGCCGCCATTCCAGTTCAGCCTCCACTCTGCCCCAGTCTGCTTCTCTGGTGCTGGAAGTACTGTTCCCAAGAACACAGTCTAACAAAACTCCACACAACCTGTGCCTCAGCGTCAGTCTCCTGAGGAGTCTGCCAAAGAAAGGGGTCGGGAAACTCCCCCAAATTTGGGCTAGTGGCCAAGAAGGATACACCACAGGTGGGAGAGTCATCTGGGAAGAGAGGGCCCTAAAAATAAAGGACTCCAGGTTTGCACTTGCCTTGACTATGTGTTGTGAGATTACTGGTGTCTCTAGCCTGGCCACTGGCCAGAGACCAATATCATCCCATCCTAGAAGAAGAAGGCAAAGTTATCCGGAGCATCAAATAGTCTCTACAATTTTCCAAATCCCTTGGCCAGCATTTACTACAAATAAACAGGTACAGGAGATGACAACACGACTCCAAACCAAAGAAATGAAGCAGGGACATGCCCACAGAGGGTTCAGATACTGAATTATCACATCATCTTTTGAATAAATATGTGTGGTGTGCCCAAGGAAATAAAAGACAAAACTAATATGTATGTAGAAAATGGGCACCTAATAAGAGAAAAATCAAGAATTAAAAAATAAGCCAAGGGATGAACAATTTAATGGAAGGGTTTAATTCAAAATCAGTCGTAGCTGAAGAGATAATTACAACACTGGAAGGCAGGTCAGAAGAAAATATTCAGAAATGTGCTTAGTGACAAAGGTACTTCAAAAAAACAGAAAATCAATAAGAGGCATGTGGGACGCGGTGTAAACGTTCAACATATGAGTAAGGGAAGTCCCAGGAGAAGGGGAAAAAGAATATTGTATGGGACCAATACATATCACCATATTTCATGGGAAAAAATAAGGGTAAGGATTTTCCAAACATGACTGTAAATATCAAATCATACTCAACATGAAATGGAGGCAGAATAAATAAAAAGAAAATCACCATTAATTACAATATAAAAGACTTCTGAAAATCCAAGACTGTCTTAAATCTAAATCAATCAATCAACCAGATCTCCTTCAAAGAAACAACACTCAACTGACAGCCAATTCATCAAGAGGAAAATGGAAGCCAAAAGCTAATGGAAATATTATCCAAGTGTTGAAGTGATAAATTAATAACAAAAAGGTAACTAGGAAATCATCACATGTGTGGAAATCAAATAAGACACTTGTACGTAACTTTTTAGCCAAAAGAATCAAGAAGAAAATATTTTCAGCTGAGTGCTAATGAAAATAATACACATAATGGACGTTATGAGATCAAAGCCAAATTAATGCTTTAGTGGAAATAACTTTTATTAAAGGGAAATTTGAGGAGAGAAAGTATACATTTGTCAATGCAGGGGTTAGAACGTGTTCTGTGTAATAACATTTTGGCTTGACTGACATTTAATTATTCACACTATGCTTTGGGAGGTCTTCATTCGTGCTTGTCACATGGGCCCTGCACACACTGTGGATGGCCAGATGTGCGATAACAATGGCATCGTAGTGACAGGTGGGTACAGCACCTTTTCAATGACAGCTTCTGGGTCCTTGGATACCCATAGGGGAAAAAACACTTCGATCTCCTACCTCACATAATTATACAAAAACCAATCCCAGACGTATTTCGAGTTTAGATATGAAAAAAGTAAACTTAGATATGAACGCTAAATCTCTAAAACTTATGAAATGTATCATAAGGAATTTCTGAATGAGCTTGGTGTTGGAAAGATTTCTCAGTCTCGACACAGAAGGACTGACTGTAACGGAAGAAATAGATGAAGTGTTAGAACTTCTCTTTTTCAAAGGATTGAAAAGGTAAGTCATCAGGTGGGAGGAAAGTGTTTATTATCTAATCTCCTGACCTTGGAATAGGCAGAGGTTTATTTTATTTTAAAGTTTATTTATTTATTTGTTTGTTTTGAGGGGAGGGGCAGAGAGAGAGAGAGGGAGAGAGAATCCCAAGCAGGCCCTCGTGCTGTCAGCGCAGAGCCCAACGGGGGGCTCGAACTCACCAACCGGGAGATCATGACCTGAGCAGAAATCAGGAGCCAGACGCCTAAGCAACGGAGCGACCCAGGCACCCCGGAATAGGAAGAGATTTTATTAAAGATACAGAGATCATTAACAGAGAGAAGTGTTAGATCAGTAAGTTGTGCTCATTTGAAATTCATCACTCGAATTCATAGAAATTGTATCAATAAAAGGGCAAAATGCAGCCCTTAGCCACTTCACAAACAAGAATTTCCACAGGTAGAGGAGAGGAGTACACATTACGAAAAACTTAAACTATCCGACATTGGGGCAATTATAGAGCAACCAACTGCCGTTGCACGAAACAATACAAATGATCCTCAAGCCATTACGTTCAGGGTAAGAACCCAGACGCACGCACGCGTGGGCACATGTGTGTTAGAAACAGGGCAAAAGCAACCTGTGGCATCAGAATTCAAGACAACAGCTAGGCTTGGGGAAGAGGTACATCCTGGGACGGAGGGACGAGAGATTTCATGGGATGCTGGAAATGTTTCCACCCTCACGTGTAGGTACATGGATGTGTCTACAGGTGGTAATTTATGAAGTAATTACATTATGACATAAGCATCTGTGTGTGTGTGCGTGTGCACATGTGCGTGTGTGTATATGTCTTAATTTCATAAAGAAAGTCTTCCCTAACTCAAATGTGTGGACGGGGTTATGCAGATCTGGTGGTGAATTTGTCACCCATTATTTTAGGCAAGAAGAAAGAGATACTTATTAACTTAAACAATGAAAAGTATTATAAAACACTACATTACTGTACTTGGTTCACATATAAAAATGTTTACGTACAGAATTACATAAACATTGAATGTAAACCTACCCGGGACGGAAACTACTATCTGCCCGTCATAACAAGTTTGGTTGGAGGGACACTGTTGTATGTGGGTTTCAGGGCGATCAAAAGAAAATCAAGTCCCCAACTTCTTTGGTAGGAAGAGAGTGGTTAATATCTAATGATAAAGAATCAAAAATTGTAGGAAAAATGCATTACTTAATAGAGTAAGTCTCAAAAAGAAACAGCTAAAACAGATTCGGTGATTGCTTCTGGGAGCAGATAGAAACAGCATTGTCCCAGGGACGGCTTCATTTGTATAAGAGACTTGTAGAACTTTGCAGCTTTTTAAAAAACTTTTTTAAGGTTTACTTTTGAGAGAGAGAGACAGACAGAGCATGAGCAGAGAAGGGGCAGAAAGAGAGGGAGCAGGCTCCAAGCTCTGCTGTGAGATCATGACTTGAGCTGAAGACCGATGCCCCACCAACCGAACCACCTAGGCACCTCTCAAATTTTCTAGCTTTTAAAGCTCTACATGTGTAACTCTGATAAAAAATAAATATTTAGGGAATAAAATCTACAGCTATATCATACATGTACGTATATCAACGGAGTCTATTATGAGGGTGGCTAAAAGGAGGAAATATACCTTTGCCGTAGTAAATGCCCACCACGTTTTCTATCTAACAAGTTTCTGTAAACTTCCAGAGAATAGAGAAAGAGGGAGAGATCCTCTTTTCATTAAAATAGCTGGTGTAATTAAGATACCACTTGACAAGCAGGCACAACAAGAAAAACCTATACCCAAGCCCACCGTAAACAGATGAATAAATCCTAAATGATATTTAATATCAAGATCAACAAGGTATTAAAAATAATGCCTGGCAACCACACAGAGTTAATCACAGGAATATAAGAATGGTTAGAAAAACCTATCACCGGGCTTTTTACAGCCAGAGAATAAAGGAGAAGCTTTAATGACCTCACTAGACGCTGAAGAACAATTTGATGGGGGCCGATGCTCATTCCTGACAAAAACCACTTAGAAAACAGAGACAGTAATGAAACACTCTTATCTTGATAAAAAGTATTTACCAGAAAACTGAAGCAAGCATCATACTTAACAGTGGACATGAGTGATATTTTCTAAACATCAGCTCAGCAAGGAAGTCCACGATACATCACTGTTTAACACTGCGCAAAGGGTTCTAACAATGTAAAGATGAAAAAAAAAAAACGTAGCATGAGAAATATGGCATTATGTATATGAGAATGTTCTTTCCTACAAAAATGCACAAGCATAAACTGATAAATGGCTCAAAACGGTCATGAGAGCTCAGCTACCTGAGACCGAATATATCAACCGACAAAAATCAATAGTTTTTCCAGAACCAGCAACAACCAAATAGAAAATGTAATAGAAGAGAAAGGATTTTATTCACAGCCGAAATAATAATATAAAAAGAACTCCAGACCATAGTAACCTACTGGAAAAGTAAAAATTGGGGGTCCTCATGCAGGTGGGAGGTTGTGGATGTAGGGGGGTGGTGGGCACAGGGCAGGTGGCTTCTGTGGCTCAGCTGGAGGTGGCTCACCGAACACCTGCCTACTTTCCCTTGTCTGGAACTTACTGACAGACAGGCTGACACCCAAATGCGAGGGAAGGTGAGAAACGTCCAGGAGGAAAGGGGACGTGGTTTGGGACACTAATAAGTGTCTGCCACCCAGGACAGGCCTCCGTGTCCTCACACGTCCTTTCTCCTCAAGAATACACACCTTCCATCAACATCCCAGGCAAACGCCAATAGGTTTTGTGATAGAGCCTGAGGAGTTCATGCTCTGGTTCGAATGGACAGGACGTGTATGGGAACAGCCGGCACCGTTTTGAAAAGATACACAGCAGACATGAACGTGGTTGGGGGTTTGCCCGGCTGACGCGGCCCGAAGTAGGATCACGAAAGCGGTATGACATCAGAGTGTACAAACACGTGAGGCAGCGGGACAGGCATTCAGGGAGCAAACTGACGCATCAGGGAGTTTGCGCATAAAATTGCATTAACGTAATAACAGTGATGTTTCTGTGAAACAGAACGTCTAACTAATAAATGATGCTGGCATCGTTGATGATCCACTTGCTAAAAAGAAAGTATAGATGATGCATCACTTACAGTAAATGTAAATAGATTTCAGTTTGATTAAAAATGTAAGCCCGAAAAATATCGCTAATGATGTGTGGCGGGGAAAGCATTGCGATATGGGAGGATTAGAGGCCCCGTGGAAAGAGGTTGACAAATTCCCTGCGATAAATGACAAAAGTCACAAAGATAATGACAGATGCCGGAAGGACAAAAATATTTCCAGTGGCAAAAGCAAAAGATGAATATTCAGATTCTGCAAAGGGCCCACGCAAACCGACACAAAAAAGACAACCCAGTCGAAAATAGCCAAAGGATCTGAACTGTGGGTTTACTGAACGTGACATAAAATGGCCAATAAACACATGAGAAGATTTTGAAACAGAAACTAAAGGTGTTTTCGATGAGGGAGGAAGTATAAAAATCATAACGGGAAGTCTGGGGGGAGGATGTGCTGTCTTTGCATTTTGCCAGAAGGATGCGTTGATAAAGCTTTTTAAAAGGGCAATTTATCAGTCAATTGGAAGAATGATGCGTAGAGACTCTTTGATCCAAGACTTACCTTTTAGGAATCTTTGTAAAGGAAGGAGCAGCCTGCCCGCTTGACCCATGTGTGTGCATGTACAGAGAAGTTCTTGCAGCATTGTCTGTAAGAGCAAACTCACGAGAACAAATTAAATCACCATCAAGAGGGAAACAGGTAAGTTAATCATTGCGAACCCAATCAATGGACTCCTATAAATAGTAGTTAAACATTTTTGAGGTTGAACCCAGGGCCGGCTTGCAAAATCCGTAAGATACATTGCTAAGTGAAAAAAGTCATTGAAAGGGTATAAGGTGATCCCATTAAGTTTTATTCTTTTATTTTTTTATTTTTTAAATGTTTTTATTTATTTTTGAGAGAGAGAGAGAGAAAGAGAGAGAGAGAGAGAGAGAGAGAGAGCAGGGGAGGGGCAGAGAGAGAGGGAGACACAGAATCCAAAGCAGGCTCCAGGCTCTGAGCTGTCAGCACAGAGCCCGACGCGGGGCTGGAACTCACAGAGCGCGAGACTATGACCTAAGCCGAAGTCGGACTCTCAACCGACTGAGCCCCCCCGGGCGCCCCAAGGTGATCCCATTGATATTAGGATGTGCACACGCATGCGTGTGTGTGTGCACACACACACACACACAGGGACAGGGGAGGGATGTGGGGTGCTCCCCCACACCAAATGGAGCACTTTGATGGTATCTGGTCAGATACTTGAGTGCAAATAGGAGGTAAGGCACGAGTTGAAGGAGACATTTTAATTTTTCACGGTGCGTTTCTAGAATCCTTTTAAAATGGAAATGCATCAGTGTGTTAATAAATGTAAATAGTAATAGGTAAATGACACAAGTCAAGGGAATTAAGCACATCACCTGCTCCTTACTTCTTCCCTTTTCCTCTTAGAAGAAAAATCCCTGTCGGCCGTAGCATTTCCCACAACAAACCTCTCCCTCCTCACCCCTTCCCCACCCTAGGGATCCTGTCAACTACTGGGTACCCCCATATCTGTCCATTCCTGTCGCTTGCTATTGAGGGCAAGGAAGAGAGGGCTTAGAGCTGGGTCCATCAAAGGAACCTCCCTCAGCTCAAGCCCCACTGACCCTTGCCCCCCAGAGGCTGCCCCGGAACAAAGCAGGGTGTCTGCTTTGACAAAGACCGGCCAACCTGTTAGCATTGGGGATGTTTCTCCTCTGTGTTTCCCAAGGGGATATGGGGAGTCTTTATGCCCCCTTGGTGCCACCCCACTGACCCCAACCTTCAAAACCTCCCTTTACTGACGCCTGTGGGATTGAACTGGCCTGGCTGGTCTTCAGCTCTCTGATGGTTCTTTCTCTCTTTGGGAAAATTATCTAGATTCTTCTAGCAGCAGTTTAGAGTTTGAAGGTCCTTGGAATTATGCCAACTCTATCAGTAGTTATCAAGCAACTATAATGTGCCTGGAGCTGGGCTAGGCACCGTGGCTCAGACACCACTCGTCAAGATTCAGTCCCATGTTTTCACGTTTTCACAACGCTCGAGGAAGAAAATCGAATGTGCACACACGAAAAAACAAAGTCCTCAAAGAGCTGTTAAGTGCCTTGCCACGAGGGGCACAGTGATAAGTGATGAGGGTCCCTGAGATCTGTTTTAAAAACCACAGTGACGTGAAGGAGATGGAAACTCACCATCAAGGTAAATCCGGCTTCCCTAAGTTACTTACAGAGAGAATTAGGGCTAGCCTCTTAACCGTGTCAGCTTTGTCGCTTAGAAAAAAAGGGCTAAGTACTTTACTTCATCCACTTACAGTTTTCAGTGATTCTCAGATGAATAGACCAGACAATACGAATATTTATCTCCTTATGTAACAATCATAGTACACGGGATAAAACACAACTGAAATCCTTTAGACGCATAGCCGAGTTTGCGTGAAATAAAGGGAGATCCCTGGGGAACAGCAAGGTTTGCTAACACGTAAGCTTACACCAGTGTTTCTCTGGGGACATTTTCTAACTTACAGACTAAAATACTTTGTTTTAAGCCAAAAAGACAGTCTCGGGGTCCATTCAAGGGGGTGGGGGGATGTAAAAGTGACTCCTGAATAAATCCTAGAAACCCAAAGAATTGCACGCTTAGTAGAAACCTACTAGAAATAACTGGGTGCCTGGGTGGCTCAGTCGGTTAAGCGTCTGACTTCTGCTCAGGTCACAATCTCACAGTTTGTGAGTTCAAGTCCTGCATCAGGCTTTGTGCTGACAGCTTAGAGCCTGGAGCCTGCTTCAGATTCTGTGTCTCCCTCTCTTTCTGACCCTCCCCCTTGAGCGCTCTCTCTGTCTCTCTCTCCTTCAAAAATAAATATTAAAAAAAAATTTTTTTTAAATCCACCTGCCACCAAAGAGGGAGATGTGACCAATCTAAGCAGGACTTGGGAAAAAAAAAAATCAAACTATCATTTATAATATCTATATAACAATATAGATATTATACATCTAGTAGTAACCTGTAGTCACATTTATTAGCTGGTTTAGGAAACTCTAAGTGAAACAATAAAAGGTAGATCTTTGTTGGAAGTACCTATGAGAACTTATAGAAACAACCTAAATTTTCTCCATGAAAACCCTCTTTCTCTCAATTTGTCCATGTGATCTATACCAGATAAGCTTTACCAAACATGAGGTCACAATCTGCAATCCCAGAGCACTTTGGAAAGTGCCGGCCACCACCGTGGAGAAGAGCCCACACAAGTGTGGGCTTCAGCCACTGAAACTATAAAATAATAAAATTGTCAGAAACAAATTATAAATGTGCACGTGTAAGATATGCTAAAATTTAAAGGATGTAATTTAAAACACCAGAAAGGAATAGGATAATATTATTTTTTGGAAGATTTTTTTTTAAGTTTGCTTGTTTATTTTGAGACATAGAGAGGGAGCCAGGGAGGGGCAGGGAGAGAACCCCAAGCAGGCTCAAACCCACAAACCGTGAGATCATGACCTGAGCCAAAATCAATAGTCTGGTGTTCAAATGACTGAGCCACCCACAGGCATCCCAAGGGACAGGATAATATTAAAACAAAAGCAAAAACAAAAACAAAACAAAACACTGGAGAGATTTAGAAAAACAAACAAAAAAAGAGAAATTTTAGAAACAGTAAATATAGTTACAGAATTAAAACTCATTAAGATGTATTAAATATCCGGTTTGACACAGATAAGAGAGAATTATGGAAAGATACTCAAAGAAATTTCATATGGAACACCTAAAGAGAAAACTCTGGAATATACAAAAGAGTAAATCAAATAACAGAAGTTGAAATGGCAAGATTAAATGTAGTGTCACTGGATTTCCAAAAATAGAAAATAGGACGAGTGGCAGATAGTTTTTAACACAAAAATATGAGAAATTGATGCAGAGAGAAGCGATTGGGACATAAATTGATGTATATGTGGATGACTGCCAAACAAATATTGGTCACGTAAACAAAAATTTCAATGACTAATTATTAAGTCTGTCAGAGAAAGACAGATGTCATATGTTGTCACTCATATGTCACTCATTGAGAAACTTAACAGAAGTCCATGGGAGAGGGGAAGGGAAAAACATAGTTACAAACTGACAGGGAGTCAAACCATAAGAGACCCTTAAATACAGAGAACAAATTGAGGGCTGATTGGAGGGGAACGGGGGGGCCAGAGGGAAATGGGTGATGGGCATTGAGGAGGGCACCTGTTGGGATGAGCACTGGGTGTTGTATGTAAGCAATGAATCATGGGAATCTACTCTTGAAGCCAAAAGCACACTGTATACACTGTATGTTAGCCAACTTGACAATAAATTATATTAAAAAACAAAAAACAAAAAACATGTGGTAGGATTAAAGCACAAGAAAATTAACACAACACTTGGGAAGGGAGTTAGCTGGAATTAAGCTGCTGTAAAGTTTCTGTGTTATTTAACATGAGGGTAGCGGAATTAAAAAAATTTCAGACTTGGTCACAGGTATACATGAGTGAAAGCCTTTAATTTTAAACACGGTGGAGGACGTAATGGATTTCAAAAAACTCGTATTGGACGAAATTGTCAAAGCAGCAACTGAGAGTGTCAGGATCAAAAAAAAAGCACAAAATACGGGGGAAATGAATCCAACATTTTCAATAGAATAAATGCAAACGGGCTAAACTCACAGGTTCAAGACAGAGAGGTTGAAATCCTATTACAAATGTCTAGGGGAATAATATTTATGAGGGACACATTTAAACCCATGCATATGCCAAAAAGTAAAAAAAAAAAAAAAAAAAAAAAAAAAAAAAAATCATGATAGCATTCCAGACCGAATAGAAAACAAACAGTAACACTGCATTCAACAATATAGTCTGCCTCTTTTTCACATGCTGGGACGTGGTTGCCCCCTTCTCAAATGTCCAAAGATTAAAATCCAAGCAATTTATCTGAACACAAAGGAATTTGTCTATTAAATTAAAAAAAAAACTGCAAAAACTAGAAAAGCCCTACATTATACGAATTTGAATAATGTGCATCTAAATAATCTCAAGTCAAAAAAAAAACAAACCTCGAAGTAGGAATTAGAGAATATTTTGGCTATTAAGATACAACCTGCCAAATCTTGCAGGATGGACCTGAGGTCATGCCCAGAGGGAGAGTTAAGCCCTGAACACATATTCTAGAAATGAAGAAAGGTCAATTTTAAGAAGCAGACACTTAAAAGAAGAGAAAAGTAAAGATCCAGTAGAGGAAAAACCAATAGTAACAGAACAGTTTTAAAAACCAACAACTTTATTTTGATACATTTTTAAATGTAATATCTCCCCCAATGTGTAACGTATCATACAGACTCCAAAAGAAAAAGGAGGCTTGTCTATGTCACAGCCGTGACAGGGACTAAATCAGGAGTCAAACAGGCACGACAGGAATTTCTGCATTTGGTCAGCATCTACGACCTCCTGAAAGACCTTACCTCCCAGGTAATAGCAGGAAAAGCCTGCACAGACAATTACTACATTTCCTAATGAGAAGAATGGAGAGCAGTGGGTAAAATCTTCGTGAGTGATTTCCAGAGAGAGGTAAGTCGTACACGGGTCCACAGGGAGCCCAGCAGGTTTCATACCTGTATGCCTGCTCTGAGTGTGGAGAGGGTCCCATAAATCAAAGACTTTCAAGGAATGAGGACATGGCAGTTCAGTCTGGAATGTCAATGTGGCCTGGCAAGGGAAGTATAGATAGACGATAGATAGATAGATAGATAGATAGATAGATAGATAGATATAGTAGATAGATAATAGATGATAGATAAAGTGATGATAGATAGATAGATAAGAGATAGATGCAGTGCATAAGGGGATTGAGTATTTCAGAACAATAACAGAAATTCTAAAAAGGATGAAATAAAATTCTAGACTGAAAAATACAAATCTGAAAAATTTTTATTTTTTTCTTATTTATTAAAAAAATTATTTTTGAGAGAGAGAGAGAGACAGAGCACAAGCAGAGCGACAGAGGGAGACACAGAATCCGAAGTAGGCACCAGGCTCCGAGCTGTCAGCACAGAGCCCAACGTGGGGCTCGAACTCACAGACTGTGAGATCACGATCTGAGCCGAAGTTGGACACTTAACCGACTGAGCCACCCAGGGACCCCTGAACATTTTTTAAAAAAATTACAGAGGCTTAACTCAGACGGAGACTGAGGAAGAAACTATCAGTGAAGTTGAAGATAGGCCAGTATAAATTATCCCACACGAAGCAGAGAGGAAAAATACTGAAGAAAAAATGGGGCAAAGTGTCAGTGACGTGTGGCATAGGGACACCTACCCAATCTACCTGATGCCGGAGTAGGAAAGGAGGAGACCGTAAAATATTGGAATAAATTCTTGCTGGACTGTTTTTCCCCAATTTGATAAAAAGGAAAACCACTCCACAGGTACTCGGAGTTCAAGGAAGAGCAGGGTATCGATACAATCAGAGACCAGTCACTGCAAACTTCAGATCCAGAGACAAACAATAACAGTGGCCAAGACCGGGGGTGGGGGGTGGGGAGGGGAGGCTGCCAAGTCCCACAGAGCAAGCACATCTGGGGACAGTCACTGACTGGTCACCAGGGGCAGCACAACCCAGCAGGAGGCACGCACTCCGTCTTTAGAAGGAAACCCTGTGTCCCGTGAGGGCATAAGGTGGAAACCCAAGACGAGGACGGCGACACCGCGGTCCACGGTGCCAGAAAAACCACAGAAATACCAACCTGAAGGGAAGCTTTGCCAGACGGGAGCCCAAGTCAACAAGAAGGAGAGAAGAATCCAGGAAATCTACGGGCAAATGTAAAAGATGGGTTGTTGACCGTCTGAAGTGAGGTGATAGGAGTGTGGTATCGTGTGCAGGAGAACCTACGGCCGTGAGACAAGAGTGGGAGGGGGTGAACAGACGCGTTTACGGTTCTTACTATTTCCAGCGTGTGTACTAAAGTTTTTACACTGGAGTTCACACTGTAATACAAGGCAGCCTCTGAGAGATTAAGAATTCCTGTTGTAATCCCTAGAGAAACACGAAAAATGCAGGCATTTAGCCAACAGCCAATAGAGGAGGACGGACAGACTGCAAACTTGCATGATCAGTGGAGAGGGAAGCAGGCACAGAGAGCGCACAGGGTCAGTACGAGTCAGGAGCCTCATTCGGGACTGCCGTCTGGCCACGCTTCTAATCACACCAACTATAAATGGTCTAGAGCTTTTCCAAAGGACCGATTGCTGTAGAACTTGTGGTCCCACCATTTACAACAAGAAAACTGGAAAAATTATACATCAACCGTTTTCAGACAACAGGGGGGCATGGGACTGCCGGGCAATTGAAAAAGGGAAGCAAATCAGGAGAACTCCGTGCTCACCCAGGATTTCTGCCTGGAGGAAATTTCTAGACCCTGGTGCCGGGCAGGGGATCCCACCCCGAAGCCAGAAGCAATGAGGAGATGGCCCCACTGGGGCCAAGGTGCCTGGAACACGGAGGGCAGGCCAGGGTGAGGAGGGGGTCACTACCTGAGAAAAATCCAGAAATCTGCATGGACGACCCCTGAGACGCTGGCTGATATCAGTCTGCAGGTGGGGCTCTAGCTGACGGGTCAAGGAGGAAGTGCTGGAAAGGAGGTCGTAACACAAGGGGAAGCCAATGTTACAGGAATGAAAAGAGGAAGGAACCAAATTCTCATTATTCACAGACAATGTTGTGAGATACATAAATAACCAAAGGAATCCACAGACAAGTTATGAGAATGAACTCGCGGTTACAAGGCGTGAGAGCCATGAAGAACATCAACGCGTTTTTGTGGGCTGAAAACAACAACAGAAACGGCAACTACAAACCAATAAAACCGACAAGACACCAGGAATACATTTAGCCAAAGGCACACAAACGATGGGAAAAAAACCTAAATCCTGGTGGCGGCACCCAGGTGAGACACAGGTGCAGCCAGGTGCGTGTGCTCAGAGGCGGGCTCCACATGGAGCCCACGTCCCTTCCCCAGACCACCCACGGAGAGGCAGGGAGCCCCTCGAAAGCCCTTCCAGGGTCCCTCGCCAGCTGTTTCCAGCTGATTCCCACCTTCTGTGGGGGAGCAAAGCGCTCACGTCGTCCGAGATGTTTTGCCACATCTCATAGAACAATTTGCTACAAAGACCGCCTGAGTACGACCACAGACCACGTGCTTTTGGCAAACCACAGAGGAAGTCTAGATACCAGAAACAATTGTGGGAAAACGTCATTATGATTTTTATGGTGAATAACACATGTTTTAAATGTTTAATTAATTAATTAATTTTTTTTTTTTTTTTTTGAGAGAGAGAGAGAGAGTGATCGGGGGAGGGACAGAGAATCCGAAGCAGGTTCCACGCTCCTAGCTGTCAGCGCAGAGCCCGACGTGGGGCTCGTACTCATGAACCGTGAGATCACGACCTGAGCTGAAGTCAGACGCTCAGCCTCCTGAGCCACCCAAGTGCCCCGAATAACGCATTTTTACATGTGTCTTGAACCGCACAGTTCGTGAAGGAAAATACAAATGAATTCCATGGAAGTAAGCATCAAAACCTTCTCTTTAAAAAGACGCCATAAAAACAAAGTTAAGCCACCACGGGCCACAGTCTGGAAGCAAGTATGGCCGCGTGGGTGACTGACGAAAGATCAGAAAGAATCTCGGCTGCACAGAGAACCCCCGCCGATCGAGAACAAAGAACCGCAGTAGAAAATCGGGCAAAAGATACGGAAAAGCATTTCATGGTAAAGGAGCCCAGGATTTTGCATAAACGCACGAAAAAAGGATCCAAGTCTCTAGCAATCAGGGAAAGGCTGAGCATCACCTGTGAGTTACCTGGGTGCCCCCCAGACTCTCCTGCTGGAACCCCAGTGCTGAGTGTGACGGTGTCCGGACCTGGGGCCCCTGGGAGGTCCTGAGGTCATGAGAGCGCTGCCCTCACGGTGGGGTTCTTGTCCTGACAGGCCCCCCGGCCCCTCCCGCCACACGAGGACAGCCTGGAGGTGGCAACCTGCAAATGGAAGGGGGTCTCACCATGAACCCGACCAGGCTGCCGCCCTGCTCCTGGACTCCCGGCCTCCAGGGCAACGAGAAAGAAATCTCTGTTATCTACAAGCTGCCCGGGCCGTGCTGCTCCGGGGGCCTAAGGCAGAACCCATCCGGAAAACTAAAAGTTTATACACCCCCGCGGGTCGGGGAAGATTTGAAGCAATGGGACGCACCGACTCCTGGCAGCTGTGTGACTGCACCACTGTGTGGGAGTAAACTTGTCAAGAGCTGGCAAATTGGAGATGCTGTAATCCCACAACCTTTGGACACGTGACCGGGGACCCCATACTAGATCGGTCACCGTGGTTCCCATTAGTCTGATACAAGAGGAACTGGGTAGCCCGGCAGATCCCTCGAGAGGAGAGTGGATAAATAGGTTCTAGAACCTTCATGCAAGGAAACGCTCAAGGAGAAAATGACCGGCTGGTGCTGTGTAGGGGCACACGGAGCTCTCACGGTCGGGTCGCGGGGGGATGTGAGCCCTCATGCTTCACGTGGACGGCATCGCAGAGGGAACCCGACTCCCCTGTGCAGGCCCCCAGGCCCCAGGAGCAGACTGGGGTGCGGCGCCCCAGGGAGGAGGCGGTGGAGAAGCGTCCGGAGACCAGGCCGTCTCCTGGGGGTGGGATGGCTCAGTTTCCGAGTGGTGGACCGCCTGAATCCCGTGTCCGTCTCTGTCCTCCTGTCCGTGTCAGGTGCGGGACCCGATGCAGCTGTCTGCCCTCCACGCCCTCGTCCCTCGGACGCTCCCCACGCGGGTTTTCCCTTCATGCACATCTCGGCCCAGAGTGCCCGAGTCAGGAGGCGTCCCCGAACACGAGGCTGAAGGTGCCGCACAGCATCCCCGGAGCACGGCCCCAGCTGGGTTCCTGCACAGCATCGACTGCTGCCCGGGGGCTCCCTTAAGGGCATCTGTCTCTGCGGGGCTTTCTCTGACTCCTGTCTTCTGCCCCTTGATGGGGAGAGGGCAGGGTGGAGAGGGACGGGCTCCCTGCAGGAGGTGGGGCTTCAGCGGCCGGCAGGGAGTTGCATCCCATGGGCTCAAAGGATCCCCCCCTCCCCCGCAAAGGCGCAGGGCCGCACGCTGAGCTCAAGCCGCCATCGCGGGTGTGAACGTGGTGTCAGAGGGGGTGACGACACGCACAGGGTCGAGGGCTCATCTATGCGCCGAGGGGCGCGGACCGGATGCACGGGGGCCGGGGCTTCGAGGGAGGGTCTGTCCCCCAGCTGACACCGGCAGCTCACGTTTACCGAGGCCGAACGTGTGGCAGGCCCCGTGGCAGGCCCCGTGCCACGCACTTTACATGCAATCTCACTTCATCTCCCAGCACCCCAGCTCCCAGCCTGGAACAGCAGACCCTGCCCGGCAGGTAAACGAGGGCCCCGAGGTCACGGGGGTGGTTGGCTGCCGTGGCCGCGGTGCCTGCTCTGACCTCGGCCGCCCTCCCCACGGCTCGAGAGGACGCTGCACAGCCTGGTGCTGTTGGGAATGGAGCACAGAAGGACAGAGGGACGACGAAGCCGGGTCCGAGGTCAGCTCCCACGCGGCCACGTCCGCAGTCTCCCACAGCTGCTAACCTGGATGTAGGCTTGGCCGGGAGCCACCCTGCAGCCAGACCGGAGGAAAATCGTCGTGTGATTGAGTGTCTGAAGGAACGAGCCGGTAAGAGCGTGTCTGCGCCACAGCATGGGAGAAATCCCTCTTTGAGGCCATTACTAACGGAACTTGTGTGACAAGGTCATTTCCTCCACGGTGTCCCCAGGCTGAGTTATAATAGTGACCTGTATGGTACGCTTTCCCAGAATGCCCCATATTGTCATTCCTACAAGCCTCCCCCACTCCCTGGCCAGGTCCGGAAGGGGAGGAGACAGACATGTGGCTGCAAGCCAGCACCTGTTAGGGGGTGCTGGAAAGTTCCAGGGCTGCCCGTGAGAGCAATACCCCCAAGGGGACCCCCAAAGATCATGCCTCCCGTGGCCATGTGGTCGTCATACTGTGAGCTGTGACAAGAAACGTGTGCTGGTCTGCAGAGCAGTTCTGGCACCGGGAGCTCCCCGGGAATTTCCTGAGAGCTGAGAACGGCAAAGGTGTCTTCTGTCATGTGAATCAGGTGACTTGGTGGGGGGGGAGCCCACACCTGAGGATGGGGGCTGGTCACCAGAAGAACCCACTTGGGGGTCAGAGGACTGGAATTTTCCCTTTCTGCCCTCCCACCCCCTTCCCTGGACCTGAGAGGAGAGGGACTGGAGGGGAAGGTCAGTCCCCAAGGACCAGTGATGCCACTGGGCCCAAGGCAGGAAGACGTCACACCTCCTCCTGTGGCACCTCCTGTGGCTTCTCTTCCTGTGGCTCCTCCTGTGGTCGCTGCTGAGTGCAGCCTTGCCTGCAAGCCCTGATGTGGCCAGAGGAACGTTCCTCTGAGCTCTGTGAGCTGCGCTGGAACCCGAGGAGGGGTCGTGGGAACCCCTGACTTGTAACCGTGGCTCAGAAGCACAGGTGACGGCCCGGACTTGTGCCTGGGGTCTGGGCTAGGGGGGTGCGGCCGGTCTCGTAGGACGGGGTCCTCAGCCCTTGGGGCCGGACTCCGTCTTCTGGTGGATGGCGTCACACCGAGTGCAATCGAAGGACACCCCCGGTGGCTTGGTGGGGTGAGGTAAAACCCCCCAACCTGGACTGCAGTCAGAATCCTACTGAATCAGGGTGTTGGACCCACAGAAGTCACAGAAAATGACCAGGTCACGAAGGTCATTTCAGCTCCTACCTGTATCCCTCAAATTGCCAGCCCGGAGGGGTCTAGCCCATCTACACGGAGACCCTCAGGCTACCCCGTGGAAAGTTCCCTGCAGAGAGGAACTGAGGCTCCAGACAGCAGCTGGGACAAAGTTGTCCCCACGTGGGTCCCTCTGTCTCCGTCAGCCCTTCAGAGGGCCACAGCCCGGCCAACATCCGACCGCAGCCACCCGGAAGGCCCCGGGCGGGCACCGTCCAGAACTCACATAGCCTGTGAGCGCAAGAAATGGTGTGCCTAAGGCGCTAAGGTTTGGGGCGTTTTGATCCCCAGCACGGGGCGACCACAGACACAGCAGCTGGGACACGATCAAGGCTCAAAAGGAAGCCACTGCTGCCATCCCACGTTCTGACGGGCGTCCTAGGCGACGCGAGGGTGCACCCCTCTGGGCTCAGCCCCCACCCACAGAAGACGCCACCGGGTGGGGAGTGGATGGCCGGCTGACACCCAGACCCTCGCTCTGACCGGGGGCCCGCGCCCAGAGGCCGAGGCCAAGACACGCACGGTGACGATGGGGCAGGAGGCAGCTCTGTGCCTTTGAAGGACGCGGCCACCTAGCTCGGCCACGGGTGTCACGCACCCTCCGCTGTGGCGCCTCCGCAGCTGTTCCCCGACCCCGTGCCTCCCACAGCTGACGACAGTGAGTGCAATTCCTTCCCGGGAGTTTCTTTGTTCTTTCAGCAGCTCTTTGTTTCTCTGATCCTCAAAGAGCCTCTGAAACCACAGGGACCGGGCTGAGGAAGGGTTAAGGACGTGGGGTTCGGTCTCAAGGAGCCCAATCAGGGCCCGTGCCTGGACGCGATGATTTGTGCACGGCTTCTCAGGGAGACACGACCCGGTTTCTCTGCGCTGCCCTGCTGAGAAGGCCCGGATTTCTACGCGTAAACGCCGCGCCCCAAAGGCGGACAGGGAGAGCAGGACAGAGCCGCTCTTCATCAACTTCTCGCTCCCTCACAGGATCACACCCGGCTGAGCGCGATTTCCGCTCGAGTCGCCCAGCACAAAGCCCCGTCTGGGCCCCGGCCGCCTGGGGATTCCAGATTAGGCTCCCGGCACGGCCCCCCGAGCCTGGCTGTCGGCTCCTGCACGTAGGGCTGGTCCAGAAAGGCGCCCGTGGTGTGTGCTCCAGGAGGTCACGGGCCCGCGTGCGCATTGCCCTTGACCTTCCTACGTGAGGCTCTCTCGGTGGGGCCTGGGCTGGAGGCTGCGGGGGTGGAGCCCTGCTCACGGCTGGCTGACCCTCCTCAGGTCCCCAGCCCTGGTTTCACGGCCGTGGGCGGGAGCAGGACGAGTCGTGGAGGAGTGCTGTGAGCGAGCATGGTGTGTGTGGGGTGAGGGGGGATCCGAGCCAGCAGCAGGAGCCCAGAGCGGCATGGAGCTGTGCAGATGGTGAGCACAGAGCCGGCCACGGGCACAGGAAATGCGGCCCACGCCGCCCCGGGGTGCTGCCTGCCTGCTCCTGCCTGCACAGAGTTTGTGCCCCAGATTTTGCTGGAAACATTGGAAATGGATGTGAGGCCCAGGGTCCACCCACTCCCGTACGGAGGCGGCGATGGTGTCGGGCTGCAGACTGTCCTCACCAGTGGCCTGGAGCTCGTCACTACATCCCGAGTGCAAGGCGCCCCCGTGCACCTGTTCCCCCAGGCGGATGCTGCATGACCCCCAGGAACAGGGCAATGGCGTTCAGAGTGGTGCAGCCAGATGGGCGCCACCCACCTGACTCAGGAGCTGTGTTCTAACCATGCTGTTCCAGGCAGGGCACAAGACACCCCTCCAGGGGGAAGCTCACTGAGGTTGGAAATCTGCCTGGTTTTCTCCTCCCCGAGCAGCGGGCTCTCCTCCCCGAGCAGGGGCTCTCCTCCCCGAGCACATGCTTAACGGGCTCCAAACCCTCTAGCAATCACCCATCAGAGGCTGGGATTCTGTTCCACTAGGCGAAGAACTATTCACTGGTGTCCCATCACCGGCTTGAATTAATCCCTGAATCCCTAGCCTGCCCTGCAAAGCCTTCTCTGAATTGCCCCCGCCTGGTTTGGGCCTGTCTTCCCTCAGGGTCTGTGTGCCCCCCGCCCCCACTCCACTGTACCCCCACTCAGACGCTCCCCTCCCCAGCTGGAGGCAGGACAGCAGGGGTGAGGGCGTGAGCTTGGGCAATGCCTTGAGCCTCAGTGTCTGTGGCTATGAAACAGGGATAGCGATGCTTCCTGCTCCGTGGGGCTGGTAAGAGGGTTACACGTGGACACATGGAGGGCGTGATACACGGCCAGCATGTGGCTCACTCCCAGTGACCAGGCACCGAGGGTCACTGTATGCTTCCCACAACACCCAGCATGACTGGGACTGCTGTCCCAGGACTATGATGATCGCCATCACTCTTGCCTCTTCCCCAGGGACCCAGGATCTCCTTCCTCCTTCCAGGCCTGCCCTGACTCACCCCTGCCTTCCCCGCCTCTGCTGGGGTCTCAGAGCTGAGGCCCCTGCTGCCCACAGCACAGGGAGCCTGGACAGGCCCAGCGTCCCTGCCCGAGGCTTTCCCTGGGGAGGGAAGGTTGGGGCGGCCACACCCGGCCGGGACACGCGCGGTTTCACGTGACAACATCTAATGCGGTGTTCTCCCGCACGGCTCTCTAAAGGTCCACCAGAATTCAAATCTGCTGGTGAAACCACATAAGCCACCTACAAAGGAAAGCAATCACTGTGCAGATACAGCAAAACGCCCACACATCAGAGCGAGTAAAATCGAGGGGCAGACGCTGAGATCTAGAAACACTGATTCAGGTAGGGATCGTCACCCACTGTCCAGTGTCCTATCGTGTGCTGCTCGGGTGCGGGGACACTGACGCATGAAGAAGCCACCCCCACGGAGCCCCAGGAGTCAGACCGCAGGCCGTGGACCCCTGCGGATGCTCTCCCCGCCTTGGCGGAGGCAATGTCAAGGTCAGAGAAGAGCGGGTCCTGTCTGTGCGGGGACCAGGGCAGTATAGCCAGTCTCTACAGCAGGGAGTCTTTCCAGACGCATCCTGGCATCTCACGTGGGACATCTTGGTTCCTGGCGGGGAACACCCTGATATCGGACCTGGGGCGTCCTGGGCCCAGCCCGCAGCAGGTGGAGTGCCCGTGCGGGAGGTCACAAGGGACGGGCAGGGGAATGGACGCTTCTCATGGGTGGTCGCCCCTCCAGGCACCTTGCAAGTCCTCTGCTCATGGGGCTCTCACTGGGACCCTGAGACGGTCCTAGAGCAGGGGTGTCCCTGGGTACCGGTGACCCACCCGCACCCAGGACACAGGCACTGAGCCGTGGAAAGCTGCGTGGCAGGTGAGTTCAGAGCTGGGAGTGTAACGGGGCGTCGTCTTCCACCCCCAGGCCCTCTCCCACAGGCGAGTCCGGACCCCTCGGCGGATCTATGAACATCGGCCCCACGGGCCACTGGTGTGAACAGACCGAGTGCTCTGAGAAATATGGGTTCCCAGGGCCGTGCAGAACGGCCACCTGAGGAACTCAGTGGCCACACTGCATGTGCAAGAGCGCCCCGGGCAGCATCTCGGAAAGTCTGGACCCCGGGACAGGCCGACCTGCTCCAACTCGTTCCACTCGGGAACCTGATCACCGCGCGCACAGGCTCTTGGACCAGGCTTAATAGCCGACCTCAGCTCTCTGCATTTGCATACTCCCCGGCACCTCGACTGTCCCTCTGCGTGGCAATGGCCTTCTGCCTCCTATCAGAGCCCTTTGTACCCTAGACTCACCCCCTCCTGGAACCTGAGCTCCTTGAGGTCAGGGAGTTAGAGATGCTGAGCACAGAGACCGTCACTGCCCGAGCACTGTGTGTGCCCCACACGGGTCTTTGGAGCTTGGCGGGGAATCTCCCAGCCCAGTCTCCCAGCAGCCGGGCCCGGAGGGGACCCTGCGTGTTCGGAGACACAGCTCCTAGTCTATGGTACCGTAGAATAGGATGCCGGTGTTTTAGTAGATCTTGCTGGCGGGCTGGGGTGGGAATAAAAGTCTCTCCTGTTAACCGGACATGGCAGGCGGCAGGGAGGCCTGGTCGGAGGCAGGCAGCACTTGGAGGCCTGTTGTGCTGGTCCAGAGCCAGGAGGCCACATGGGAGGTGGGTGTAGGGGAGGGGGCGGAGAGTTGGGGGTGGTAGCCGGGCTCAGAGGGGCAAGGTCAGGCGATTACTGACCGGTTAACTGGCCGGGGCTGGGTGGGGAGGCACCGGTGTTGACGGCATTGGGTGCACGCCCCCCCCCCCCCCCCCGTCCGCCGCCCCCAGCCCTGCCACACTGCTCCTACACAATCGCCCTTGAAAAGCAGGCCTGGTGTCCGTCAGAGGCTGTGCTGATGTCTGGTGGCTCCTGAGGGAAAGAATTCCCTGCAGAGGGGCTGATGGTCCCCAGGGCTTCTATCGTGTGGCCACAAAAGGTAGACACTCAGACACGCACTGCAAGGAGCAGGGGACAGGAGGGTGCTGGCGGTTTCCAGCAACAGAGAGAAGCCCAAGCGACTGAGCAGAGAGAACAGGAATCACGTGGGTGTGCGAATCACGTTCTGAGCCTTCTGCGCCAGTTCAAGGTTAGCCGGGGCCTTATTCTCAGCACGCCGGGAAATGCTCCAGGGCCCTCGGCCCAGCACGAGACCCCATCCTCTTTCAACGGCAGCAGTGGACTCTTTCCCCGTCTAAGCACAGCGTGTGTCTGCCCAGGCAGCGCCATGAATGCCGTCCCCAGCCCAGTGAAGATTCCTGCCAGATAACAGCAGCCCGCGCGTGTGCTGGGGAGTGTGCAGGGTCTCAGGAGAGAGCGTGCCTCCTGAGGGCAGGTATTTGCATCGGTTCCTTTAAGGCCGACTCCCCAGGGGCCCCCGTTCACTGATTAACCCCCTGAGCCTCCTGGCCTCCGATTCTCAGTCGAAATCCTTCCGAGCTCAGCTGGGGAATGTGTCCCGAGTCCCCACTTGGCTCAGAAGCACAAAGACGATGCATCTGGGAGCAGGGCTCGAGCATGTCTCCTGCACCCAAGCCTACAGCAGGGGTTACGGACGTAGCAGAAGCTAAATAGATATCATTAAGGGCAAGTATAATTCACAGCTTCTTAAAGCGGTTTGGAGTCCAGAAAGGGAGAGAGAAGAGGAAGAAAAAATAGAAACAGTAGCCACGGCACTAATTTTACCAGACGCCCTGTGGTCTGGATTTTTAAAACTTGCATTTCAAAGAGATCTGGAACTTCTTCCCCATTCATCGAGCGGTTACTTTGCAAACTCTGCTTGATTCCTGGGCTCATCATGAACTTTATGAATTTTGTATTTTTTACACCAGGGCTCTTTGAAGTTTTATCCTTAGAAAAAAAAAAAAAAACAACCCCACAAAACCTAAATGGGACTTTTTTTTTTTTAATAAAAAAGACTGTGCAGCTTCTACAAGTTCATATTGGACAACCGTTGATGGATTGAAACATAAACTTGAAAGTAAGTAGCTGTCTGGAAATTCACATGGGGCGACAGTCATTCGGGAGAGTAAATTTGAGCTCTGCCGGGTGATGCTGACGAGGCATTGCTGAGCTCCCAAAGCAAGACGCTCAAAGGTGTGGGTGATACAGTTTATTGTTGCAAAGCAATGACACGATAGAAAGCCTGCACATTTAGGTATGGGTGTGTGTGTGCATAGACGCACTTATATGCACGTGCGCTGTGTGCTCGGACGTGCGGCAGACACGAGGGGTGTGCGTGCACAGGTGTGTGTGTGTGTGTGTGTGTTTGAAGTGGACAGTATGGATTTGCCGGAGTTGCAGGGGGGAGGGGAGGGGAGAACCGGGGGACGCCAATCAAGAAAAGAAATTTTAGAAAGGGCGCGTTTGGAAACATAGTGCGCTCTTACGCACCTTTTGTGAAGTACGCATAGCATGTATATAATAAATCAAATTACTATTACTATTACATCCTCCCAGAGGATGAAAAAGAAGGAAATGATGTCTAAGAAAGTGGTTCATAAGCGGTGGAGTGAACTTCCGGATGAAATTATTACAGTTGTCAAAACCGCTTCAGTAATGCTGAAGATTGTGGTCAGGCATGACGAGGACGCTGGCCTCTGGTCAACTCTGGGCAAACATTAACCACGGAACACTTCCCTCTTCTATCTGGATGTGCCCAGGCGCTCATTTGGCCATCTCTGTTCTGGGGGGGCCCCTCCCCATTAATTTGCTCACACAGTGCACAGTCTACTACCTTCTTCTCCCCAATAAGCCTACTCTAAAATGGCTCTGGGTTGACCAGTGGACCCCTGGTTGTGGTCTGAGGCTCAAGGCTCCCCCTCCCAGAGGAAAGGTTGACCCACCTATAAGGCTGCTGGCCATCCATCAGCAGCAGGTGAGGCATGCTGGGGACAGTTCAGGGGGGTGACCTCCCAACTCACCTGGAGCCCCCCCCCCCCCCACTGGCCATTGCACCCTGGCTCACCCACCAGTGTGCCCATCACCTAGAGGTAGACACAGGTCGGTGCTTACCTCCCTGTGGTGGTGTGGTCGGTGGTTCCCAGGTGTAAGCGGGCTGGCAGGGCATTGGAATCCGTGCCACGGTACCTGCAGGGCACACAGTGGCATCAGAGGACAGGGAGACCGTCCTACTGGCAAGGAGGGTTGGGGACAAGGTGCCCGTGTGTGCCCGAGGCCAAGAATAAAGAACTCCCACGGGGCTTGGGGAAAGCATTGGGAGATGAAAATGGGAAAGAAGATGGACAAATGAGTTAAAGGCCAAAAATCAGACCAGAATCATGCCTGGGGACAGCGGGTGCCACCACATTTTTCAGAGCGAGGAGCATCAGAGGGTGCCTGCTTTCCCAGCAGCGTAGAAAGTGGCTCGGAGGGGCCAGAGCTGCAGAGGACAGGGGACACCAGGCCTCAGTCAGCCAGCAGGGGACAATTGTTTGGGGATTGGGAGCGCACTTACGGTGGTGAGCCCTGAGTGATGGACGGAGTGACGGGCAGAGCAGCTGAGTCACTAGGTTTACACCTGACACCAGTATAACGCTGGATGTTAATTACAGTCTGCAAAACCAGTGAGTCAGCAATCTCCTCCACCCCCCCAAAAAGAGAGAGATTTGTTTAGATGCCAGTGTTCTTGCCCCTAGGGTAACAAAATCCTCCCCCCAGAATCTTCTATTGTGAAACTCTCTGTGTGACCCCAACAGGATCCTGTCTCCATTATTAGGCAGAAAGTTGAAAGCTGCGTAGGCAAGTGCCAAGCCAGCGCTCTGTCCCTTGACGAGCTTGATGAGACCCTGTGCCACCACCACATGGTATATCCTTTTCAAACGGAGTCTCCAGGGTGCGTTTCTCTGGGCCTGTGAGTGAAGGAATGCTGCTTCTCCAGACCCCCAGATCGCTCGGGTTGGGGCACACTCAGGGAAGGACTTGGAGCGTCGGTGTAAACACAACGGGGATGAGAAATTTCTGATGTGCACGTGATGGAGACCCGATTAACCTTCCCATGTGAGGCAACTGGCAGTTGGTCGGAACACGAAATCACAGTTTTCAGGACACTGGGCATCCGGCAGCATGGACGCCGATTCTGGAGAGGTGGAAAACAAGCGCGGAGGACCAGCGGCTGCCCACCCAGAGGGGTTTCCAGATTGCAGCAAATCCCACTGGCTCTGGGGTCCAGCAGATGGGGCTGACCTCCCAGGAAGGCCAAAGCAGCCAGAATCTGCCAGGCACAGTGTCGGAGAGACACCCGGGGGACTAGAATGTCCTCCCCCAGACCGAGTACCGAGTCCTGATCCGCACCTGCCTGCCAGGAAACTGCCCAACACCAGGGGCGAAAGTGGAAGTTTCGTCAACAACAGCCCCAGACATGCACGCGGGGATGGGGCTCCCGCTCTGCCCACCAGAACAGAAAACCCCATCACTTACAGGGCATTCAGTATGGCACTGAGAACAGTCTTGACTGGGTAATGAGAAGAAACAGACCTAAAACCGGCCACGACAAGAACATTAGTGACCAAGTAAATGAAGATAGTAACGGAATTCCAGTCTGTGCATCTGAGGGCCTGGAGGGAAGATGGCTCGTGTTCAACAGAGACATCGAACATCAAACCGATCCCAAATGAGATTGGAAACTCCAGCGTCTGATGTGAAACGTATTCCATGAAGGATTAGCGGCAGATCAGGCAGAGCAGAAAAGCTGCTTAGCAAACCTGAGGAAACAGCTACAGAAATGATCTAACACCAAGCAGTGTATCAGCAGGCCGTGAGTGGATTCAGGAGACCTAATTTATGTGTGTCTGAGTCCCTGAGCGCGCAGGGGTAGGACAGAGGAAGGATAGAGGCAATATTTAAAGATATAGCACCTGGAAAGAAATTCAAGTTCGATGAGAACAATAAACCTACAGATCCATGAAGCTCAAAGAACCCCGAGTACAATAAACACAGAGGCAATCACGTCAAAGAATATCAGAGTCAGTTGCTTCCAGGCAAGGACTAAGCTACTTTGTAACAGTAGCTAGACAAGCGGGGACTTTCCTTCCAGAAACACAGAGGAGACATACTCTTCCCTATTCCTTCCACTAAGAACACCTACAATCCCTGCCTGCTACACATAAAACCATCATAATACAGTTCTGAATGCTGACAGGACAGACTGGCTAGGAACCTTGGGACTGACACAAGGGAACACTAACGAGTCGCTGGTATTTATTTATTCATTCATTTTGCGTCGTTAGCCCAGACTGGCTACCGGAGAAGCCACGACCCAGAAGTACCAACAAGCACAGATAAAAAGCTCCAACAAAGTCCCACTCCCTTGAACCAAAGAACCAGGAAGGAGTGGCCTAGCAAGACAGAAAGCTTTAGGCAAGAAGGGCTCTACTCCAGCTAAACACCAGAGGAAACCCAGTGACCCAGACCCACCGGTGCCATGGAAGATGCAGGGAGACCCCAGACTCCCTTTGTCGGCAGGTGGTAGTGAGACGCTCCAGCTCCTCCAGCCCACTAGGGTCTCGTCCAAGAGCTGAGTAGGAAAACCCTGCCTCTCCACCCCCAGTGTCAGTGGGGAACCCCACCCCCAACAGAGTAATGAGAAACCTCTCCCCCTCCCCAGTGGGGTGGCATCAGAAAAGGCCTGGGGGGGGGTCAGGACTTTTACCACCACACAGTGGACAGGAAGCCCCCTCCCCGCCCCACATGTCAAAGCCGGCCAGGTGGGGCAGTAAGAAAGCACCACATCCCCTTTGCAGCCAAGGTGGTGTCCACCGAGGCCTAAGGGAGAGCCTGAACCCCCATCCGTTCAGGACGAGGGGCTCCTGTCCCC
Source organism: Panthera onca (assembly GCF_046562875.1). Classification (NCBI taxonomy): domain Eukaryota; kingdom Metazoa; phylum Chordata; class Mammalia; order Carnivora; family Felidae; genus Panthera; species Panthera onca. The sequence goes on from NC_138345.1 coordinate 139,259,673, forward strand.
CAAGAGTCAGTGGAGGCCAGCTGGAGATCTGGATTTCCACCCAGTAGAGAGGTGGGGCCCACCTTCCCCCACCAGGGAGGCTTCAGAGAAGGCCTACCAAATACAGATTCAGTAAGACTGAGGATCTCATACAATCATATCCAGAATGTCCAGTTTTCAATCGAAAATCACTCGTCATACCAAGAACCATTAAGATTTCAACTTGAATGAGAAAAGACAATCGACACCTGCCAACCTTAAGAGTACACAGATGTTACAATTGTCTAAAAAAAAAAGGATATTTAAAAAGCCATCATCAGAAATGCTTCAATGAGCAATTTCATTTAAGACAAATGAAAAAAAAAATATCAAGGCTCAGCAAAGAAATAGAGAAGTTCAGAGCTGAAAGTTCTAAAACAAAAAATTGGAAATTCTAGCACTGAAAAGAAAGTAAAATAAAAAATCCTCCATGAGCTCAACAGTGGAGGGGCGCCTGAGGGGCTCAGTCGGTTAGGCATCTGACTTCGGCTCAGGTCATGATCTCATAGTCCATGAGTTCGAGCCCCACATCGGGCTCTGTGCTGACAGCTCGGAGCCTGGAGCCTGGAGCCTGCTTCGGATTCTGTGTCTCCCTTTCTCTGACCCTCCCCCGTTCATGCTCTGTCTTTCTCTGTCTCAAAAATAAACAAACATTAAGAAAAATAAAGATAAGCATAAGCCCAACAGTGGGATGAAGAAAACGGAAGGAACACCCAACGAGCTGAACACAGAACAGTGGAAATTGCACAATTTCAATGACAGAGAAAATAACAAAAAACAAACAAACAAACAAACAAATAAAACACACAAAAGAAACTAAAAAAAATGAAATGAAAAAATCCACAGCATTTCATGGGCATGAGGATCATAGCAAAGCATTTAGCATTTGTGCCACAAGAATCCTGGGAGGAGAGAAGAAAGATAATGATGCTTAGAAGTATTCAAATTTGAAAGGGCTGGACATTTCCCAGATTTGTCAAAACACATAAATTTTCAGCATCCATAAGCTGAACAAATCACAGTAAGATAGACCAAAAATGATATCTTCTAGGACAAGACATTTTCATTGGAGAATTCTACCAACCATTCAAAGAATTCATACCAGTTGTAGACAATCCCTTCCAGAAAATTAAAGTGGATGGAACACATCCCAGCTCATTTTCTGAGGCCAGTATTATGGATGCCAAAGGCAGATACAGTTAAAAAATTTTTTTAATAAAAAAATAAAAATCACAGACTAATATTCTGATATGGATATACATACAAAAATTGTTAACAAAACACTGTCAATAATTCTTAACAAAATGCAGTGATTACAGAAGTATTATGTACTATGGTCATCCGAGGTTTATGCCAGGGATCAAAACTATTTGAACACCACATTTGAGCAAAAACATTTGAACAAAAATATTTGAACATCAATAAATATGATATGCCACATTAATAGGCTAAACAAAAAGTCACCATTGTATCAATTGATGCATTTGCCAAAGTTCAACATCCATTTAAGATAAAAAAAAAATCTCAGGGGCACCTGGGTGGCTCAGTCGGTTGAGCATCAGACTTCAGCTCAGGTCACGATCTCCCATTTCGTGGGTTCGAGCCCCGCATCGGTCTCTATGCTGACAGCTCGGAGCCTGAAGCCTGCTTCAGATTCTGTGTCTCCCTCTCTCTCTCTCTGTCCCTCCCCTGCTCACACTCTGCCTCTCTCTCTCAAAAATAAATAAACATTAAAAAACATTTTTTTTAAATCTCAGGAAATCAGGAGCAGAGGAGAACTTCCTCAACCCAATAAAGAACATCTACAGAATGTCCTCCAGGTAAGGTCATGCTTAATGGTGAAAGACTGAATGCTTTTCTCCTAAGATTGGAAGTAAGCCCAAGACATTTTGCCTGGTCTCTCCCACTCAACATAGGGCTGGAAGTGCTAGCCAGTGCAAAATATGGCAATAAAAGAAAATAAAGACCATACAAGTTGGAAAGAAATAAACATAATGACTGCTATTTACAGAAACGTGATGTCTATCTAGAAACTTCAAAGGAACACACACACGCACACACACACACACACACACACACACAGTCCACTTCTAATGACAGAGTCTATCAATGTCACAGAACACGGGTCGACACATAAAAATCAATTGTATTTCTTTTTTTAAATTTTTTAATGTTTATTTTTGAGAGAGACAGACAGAGCACGAGCAGGGGAGTGGGAGGGGCAGAGAGAGAAGGAGACACAGAAGCTGAAGCAGGCTTCAGGCTCTGAGCTATCAGCACAGAGCCTGACATGGGGGCTCGAACTCATGAGTGGGGAGATCATGACCTGAGCTGAAGTCAGACGTTCAACCAACTGAGCCACCCAGGCGCCCCATCAATTGCATTTCTTTATCCATTCATCAGTTGATGGACATCTGGGCTCCTTACATATTTTGGCTTTTGTTGATAGTGCTGCTATAAACATTGGGATGTTTGTGCCGCTTCGAATTAGTACTTTTGTATCTTTTGAATTTGTAAAGAAGATGTGATATATATATATATATATATATATATATATATATGCACACACATATATATGTATTATATATATGATATATTATATATATGTGACATATTATATATGTGATATATATGTGATACATTATATATATGTGATATATATCACATATATAATAATATATATTATTATATATATTAGAGTGTTACTCAGTCATAAAAAAGAAGGAAATCTTGCCATTTGGAACAACCTGGATGGGACTAGAGTGTATTATGCTAAGCAAAAAAGTCAGTCAGAGAAAGACAAAAACCACATGATTTCACTCAAATGCAGAATTTAAGAAACAAAACAGATGAACATAGGGGAAGGGGAGGAAACAGAGAGGGAGAAAAACCATAAGAGACTCTTAACTATAGAGAACAAACTGAGGGTTGCCCGAGGGGAGGTAGGTGGGGGAATGGGCTAAATGGGTGATGGGAGTTAAAGAGGGCACTTGTTGGGATGAGCACTGGGTGGTATATGTAAATGAGGGATCACTAAATTCTACTCCTGAAATCATTATTACACTATATGTTAACTAACTTGAATTTGAATAAAATCTTGGAAGACAAAAACTCAACTGCATTTCTGTATACTAACGATGCACGTGTGAGAACAGAAAATACCAAACACAATGCCATTTATAATTGTTCACAAATGAGGTATTTAGGTGCAAATCTAACAAAACATGCATAGGACATGTATGTTGATATCTATAGAAATGAAGATCTAAATTTAAATAAAGAGACATACCACAGGCATGGATTGAAGATTTAACATTGTAAAGACGTCAGTTCTCCCCTAATTTGATGCATTAGTCTAATCGAATTCCTGTCAAACTCCCAGAAAACTATTTTTGTAGATATACACAAGTTCATTCAAAAATGTATCTGGAAAGACAAAGGAATTAGAAAATAAAACAATTTTGGGAAAGGAAAATAAAGGGGGCAAATCACTGCATGTGGTTTCAAGATTTGTTAGCTACAGTAATCAATACTACACAGCATTGGCGGAATGACAGATATACAGATTAAAGAAGCAGAAGGGAGGACGTAGAAATAACTCCATCCAAGTATAACCAATGGATACATGACAGAAGTGAGCTGGTGTCAGAGCGCTGGGCAACGTGCAAAGAAAAGGGGAAAAGGAAAAGCCACCTCAGCCTAAACCTCACAGCTTACAGAGAAATCAACCAAAATGGATCATAGATTGAAATGTAAAATGCAGAACCATAAGACTTTAAAAATATTATATAGAAGAAAATATTTGAGATCTAGGGCATGGTAGAGCCTTCTCAGAAATGATGCCAAACACATGGCTCCAAAAGGAAAACAATGCTAAACTGGTTTTTCATCCAAATTAAAAACTTCTGTCTGCAAAAGGCCGTGTGAAGAGAACGAAAATACAAGCTACAGATTGGAGGGAAATATTTGCAAACCACGTAACTGACAAAAGACTGGTACCCAGAATTTATAAAGAACTTTCAAAATACAGAATTAAAATTTTCAGTTGGAAACTGGGCAAAGACATGAAAAGACGTTTCATTGAGGGGGACACACAGATGGTGAGTAAGTGTAGGAATACTAGGGAGCACTATTCGATAATTAAAAACAAACAAGCAAACAAACAAACAAACTCTGAAACATGCAAATCTTCTGCGAATGCCCATCTCAAGGGCGTTGTGATGCATGAGAAAATCTGGTCTCAAAAGGTAACATTACTCTATGATCCCACTTACATGACATTCTAGAAGTGGCAAAAATGTACATGACAAAATGCAGACTAGTGACTGTCAGAGGGATTAGGGATCATGCGAGAAAGGAGGGAGTGTGTGACAATCAAGCGTGGTTATGAAACAGTTCTGTATCTTGGCGGCTCAATAATGCAAACAGATGATAAAGTGACAGGAAACTATACACGTTTTACTGATCCCAGTTTCCTGGTTTTGAGATTGTACCATAATTATGTAGGATGTACCCACTGGGGGAGTCTGTGTATCTGTGACCTCTCTGAAGTATTTTTACAACTCCTTGGGAATCTATAATTATTTCAAAACAAAAGTTTAAAACATGGTAGCCAGATTAAAGAGACACAGTGCATAGCCAGGGCAAAGATAAGGCTGGCTGTTGACTTTAACTCAGAAACAATGCAAGTCGGTAGACAGTTAAGCAACATCTTTAAAGCATTGAATGAAAGAAAAAAATCTGTCTATTTTTAACAAGTTTGAATACTTTCCCAAAAACTTACACGTGAAAAACTGAAATCCATGCTATAAGAAATGTTAAAGGAAGTCCTTCAGACACGTGGAAAGTGACACACATGGAAATCTGTATCTACACAAAGGAATTAAAAAAAAAAAATGCCAGAAATGGAAATCACATAAGAAACTATTAAAGTCATGCTTCTCTCATTGTTTAAATCTCCTTTTTAAGAAGTTGACTATTTGAAGCAAAAATAGCAACACTGTGTTATGAGTTTTATAACATTTGGAGAAGTAAAATATAGGACAACAAGGTGCAAAATCTGGAAGGAGCAAGATACAAGTATAATGCTGTGAGGTTCTTTTACTCGAGGGGACTTGTCGAGAGTAGACCGTGACAAGACAAAGATCATACTATAAACGTAAAGTAACTACTAAAATAACACAACAGTGAATTAAAGTTAAGAAGCCCACAAAAGAGATATATGGAGTCACAAAAAATAATCAATTAATCCAGAAGAAGGTAGTAAAACAGAAAAAAAGGAATCAACAAATAATACAAATAGAAAACAAAGAGCAAAGTTGTAAGTTAAATCCCAACAACACCATAAACTCATCAAATGCAAGTGATCTGAACACCTCAATTAAAAAGGCAGAGATGGCATAGAATAAAAAGCAAGATACAAGTTTGTGCTGCCTACAAGAAATCTGCTCTGCATTTAAAAATGCAAACAGGCTAAAATGGAAAAGGATGACTAAAGATAGACCATATTGACACTCATCAGAAGAAAGTTGGAGAATATCTGTGAATATCAGACAAAGTAGATTTCAGAACAAAGATAATAAGGGATGAGACTTCATAATGACATGAATCACTTCATAATGATAATCACTTCATAATGATAAAGATGTCAAGTCATCAAAGGGGACACAACCCTAAATGTTTATGTGTCTACTAACACGGCTTCAAAAATCATAAAGCATAAACTGATAGAAATGAAAGGAGAAATAGATAAATCCGCAATAAGAGTCAGAAATTTAAAAAAAGTTAATGTTTATTTATTTTTGAGAGACAGAGAGAGACAGAGTGTGAGCGGGGGAGGGGCAGAGAGAGAGGGAGACACAGATCTGAAGTAGGCTCCAGGCTCCCAGCTGTCAGCACAGAGCCCGACACGGGGCTCGAACTCACAAACCCAAGGAGATCATGACCTGAGCTGAAGTCAGACCCTTAACTGACTGAGCCACCCAGGCACCCCTAAGGGTTAGAAATTTTAAATCGTTTCTCTCGGAATTGATAAAACAAGAAGACAGTATCTGCAAGGACACTGAAGATGTGAACAATACCATCAACCAACTTGATCTGATTGACGTTTACAGAGCACTACACCAGACGATGTCAGAATTCCCTCTTTTCAAGTGTACATGGAAAATTTCAAACTGGTAGAATGTATTTCGGCTGTAAGACAAGTTCCCATAAATGTAAAAGGATTCAAGTCATACCTGGTCTGTTCTCTGTCCAGAGTAGAACTCCATCCGTAGAAAGAATGAGCAAGATCTCTGGAAAATCTCTGAATATTTGTATGCTAAATAACATACCCTTAAATAACGCATGTTTCAAATAAGAAACCAAAGGAGAGATTTAATATATTTAATTGTATGAAAACAAAATACGAAGTGTCAAAACTCGTGGGCTATCACTGAAGCAAGACTTGGAGTTGGAGAGACACCAGGGAGGCTCATTCAGTTAAGGGTCCCACTTTGGCTCAGGTCACGATCTCATGGTTTGTGAGTTCAAGTCCCATGTCAGGCTCTGAGCTGACAGTGCAGAGCCTGCTGGGGATCTCTCTCTCTTCCCTTCTCTCTCTCTCTCTATCAATTCCTCTTTCTCTCTCTACCCCTCCCCCCTCTCAAAATAAATACAGTTAAAAAAAGACTTGGAGGAACATTTATATCATTAAACACCCACATTAGAAGAAAAGAAAGTTCTCCAATCAATGACCTCGGCTCCCACCTTAAGAAACTAGAAAGAAAAAAAAGCAAAGTAAAACCAAAGTAGGCAGAAGAAAGGAAATAACGAATGTCGCAGAGAACTCAATGGAACAGAAAATAGGAAAAGAATGCAGAAAGTCAGTGTAACCAAAGCTAGTCCTTTGAGAGCATCAGTCAAATTGGTAAATGCCTAGGCAGGCTGATGAGGAAAAGAGGGAGCAAAGATTGCTGGTATCGGGGACGAGACAGGCAGCATCACGGGTCACCAAGCTGTGCACGTGAAACATGGACTTTAGCGTACGCTGAGGGTTCTGCAGTACAGCGCTTATGCACAACACGGAACGTAAGAGAATGAATCCTGACCAGCAGTTCCCACTTAGAGCTGTCCCGCCGGGATCTGGAAGAGCACCTGGCACGTAGGAGACACTCTGCCCGTGTCTGATCAGTGAGTGAGTGACGGCGGGAGCGTCCACGACAGGACACGGAAGTCAAGACGCTCATCTCGGCGAGGACACGGGAAGTCCGTGTACAACCTGTCCTGGGCTTGTTCTGAAACACCGCAAGGTGTATCCTGTCGCCAGACACCTGGGCACCCCACCTCCCTGCCGCCAGCTCTCGTGGAGGCCGTTTCCGAGAGCAGCGTCCACGTCGTAATTCGGTGGCCCCACAGCCAGACACAGGGTGCGAAGGGCAGGGGCGGGATCTTACAAGCTGGACGGTGGGGTCTGCTGAAAGGCACCTGCAGCAGGAGAGGGGGGCAGAGGAGGAGGTTGGGAGGAGGTCACCAGCTGGAACGGGGCTTGACCTCCAGCCAGTGCTCAGAAATACTTCGTAGGGTCATTGAATCCACTCCCAGGGGCCTTTGTGCCCACCCACCTGCCCCGACACCATCAAGATGGCCTCCCTCTGAGAAGGATGCCCGTGGCAGAATGGGAGCTCGGGGCTCAGCCCTCGGGTGCTTCCTCCAGAGCGGATGCCCTTTGCCCCAGGGCCCAGCGATGCCCCTCACACGGTGGGATCCCTCCGGGAAGCCTTTCTACCCTCTTAGACCACACATCACCCTCTTATAGGAAGCTGGATTTGGAACAATCATATCCCAACTCCAAGTTGTTTCTAATTATATAGTTCTCTATCTGAAAATCAACGTATAGTTTTGGACTTGTGTACTTGGCTCTGAATCCGGCCCCACATCGGGCCTGAATTTTAATTTGTCAGTAATGGAAACGAATCAGGAGCGATTATGAGCTGAAGGGAGTGTGTGTGTGTGGGTGGGTGGCCAGGGGCACACATGTGAGTTTAAGGAGGAGGGGACGTCTGCATTTCCGAATAGTTTTGCTCCCGATGGTCCTGGAGCGGGTTGCTCAGAAATTCTGTCTTAGGAATTTGGACTCTGGGAGAGCTGTTTTATGTTCCAGAACATATGCCCCTTCCATGGGGACACCGGGGATGTCAGAGCCAGCACGACTACCTGTGGGCCTGGGGACAGTCACCAGACTACTTCTCTGCATCGTCAGGGAGGCACGATTTCTGCCTCTGAACGGGTCCACTGACCACAGCCCGACTCCGGGCTTGGTGACCCCAACGCCACGCCTGTGCATCCTGTCCATCAGCCTGGACTCTACGGGTCCTGCAAACTCTAAACAAATAGCAGATGAATTGATTTGATTATCAGACTGTTTTTATTCTCTGTGCTCTAATGAAGAGCCCGTATTATGCAAATGTGCATGATTATGACAGCAAGTTTTTTAATTGCAAATTCATTCCCCAAGCCCAAAATAAACTTTTGCCATGCCAGGGGGCTGCTATAATGCAGGGCAGATAGGAAAACTCATTTCAGAAAGAATGCGTCCCAGGGAAAAAAAATAATTAAGCTCCTTAGAATTAATTTGAGGCCTTTCATATTTATCTTTTCTGATTCATTATTGAAAGAGGAACTAATCAACGCTATTCCTTTTATTCTATGGGATTGAGAAAAAGAAAGAAGGAAGGAAGAAGGAAAGAAAAAAAGGGAGGGAGGGAAGGAGGAATGGAAGGAAAGAAGGAAGGAAGGAAGGAAGGAAGGAAGGAAGGAAGGAAGGTAAGGAGGAAAGAAGGGAGGAAGGGAGGGAGGAAGGGGGAGGAGGGAGGGAGGGAAGGAAGGATGGAAGGAAGGAAGGAAGGATGGAAGGAAAAAAGGAAGGAAGGAAGGAAGAGAAGGAGGAAGGAAGGGAAGGAGGAAGGAAGGGAGGAAGGGAGGGAGGAAGGGGGAGGGGGGAGGGAGGGAAGGGAGGAAGCAGGGAGGGAGGGAGGGAGGGAGGAAGGGAGGGAGGGAGGGATGGAGGAAGGTAGGAAGGAAGGAAAGAAGGAAGGGAGGGAGGGAGGGAGGAAGGAAGGAAGGAAGGAAGGGAGGGAGGGAGGGAGGGAGGAAGGGAGGGAGGGAGGGAGGGAGGAAGGGGGAGGGGGGAGGGAAGGAGGAAGGAAGGAAGGAAGGGAGGGAGGGAGGCAGGGAGGAAGGAAGGGAGGGAGCGAGGGAGGGAGGGGGAGGGAGGGAGGGAGGGAAGGAAGCAGGGAGGGAGGGAGGGAGGCCCCGGCGGGGGGGGGGGGGGGCGGGGGGAGAGCTACAATGTATACTGAGACTTCCTCGGACACGGACACGGAAGATGGGGCAGGCGGTGTGGCCCAGCCCACTGGTCTGTCCTTGGCCATCACAGCTACAGAGCAGGAGCAGAGTCCCCTGCGGGGGCTTCCCTGGGTGGAGGAGTGTCCCCGGGTCCCCAGGTCCCCGGGTGGGTGGGTGGCCCCTTCCACTCACCCCTGAGGGAAAAGGGGGACAAAATCAAATCGGCTTATTACCCGTGAGGTCCATACCATGTTCAGGGATTGTCCCCTCCCCTGCGGAGGAACAAGGAGAACCTGGTGACCACAAACACTGAGCGCTGCTGTGTCCTCCGCGTGGCCCGGCCATGTCCTCGCCAGCTCCTGCAGCCCGGTTATTGTCAGATCGAGGCAAGGCCTCCCCTTCCTGGGATTTCAGGGACAGTAAGACCTCGAGACCCCGGGACAGAAACGAGCATCCTCCTGAGGGTCTGTGCCCAGAAGGTTCTTCTCCACACACAGAGTGCGCCTGGCCCTGGTGCCCCCGCCCCCGGGACCCTGTGTTCCAGCAGTGGTGGCTCAGGCCAGACTGACCGAAGCCGAAAGAAGGAAGTGAAGACTTTGTGGGTCACCTGCTAAATAAATCTGTGGCCACCGTGGGCCACGAGCACGGAGAGTTCCGGAAGGTCTGTCCCCTGCGTCCTCACCTCCACTTCTGGACCGTGGAGGGGGGACAAGGCCAGGTTGGTGTGGGTTCCGCAGGGGGAATTCGTCCCTCTGACATCCTTGGCCACGTCTCAGTGCGGCTCCCAACATCTGGGCCTGAGTCCGATGCCCGTGGCTGCTGGCGTGACCACCATGCTTGTCTGTAGCTGCCAGTGGTTTGGGCTCAGGTGACGCTCTGGCAGGGCCGTAAATACCCCGTTGTAGGGCTGTGGCCTCCGGGGGACACATCTGCTCTCAGCGGGTGGTGGCTCCCAGCGGCCTCGAGGCTGAGCCCGGGACTCCCGCTCACCTGTGGTGGGTGCACTTTGTGCAGAATACGGGGGACACTGCCTCCCTCCTGTCCCTCGTCGCGGGGGGTGGGGGAGGTTTTGGCACGCGGGCCGCGGGCCGGGCCACCTGAGTGGCCCTGTCTCCCTCTCGCTGGAGGAGCTCTCCGGTGCCACGAAGCTGCTTTTTCTGTCCTTCCTCCTTGGAGGCCGTCATTTCTCAGGCTGAAATCCAACCGCCGGAGAAGTTCGCACACCTACCTGATGTCCACGGTGCACGGAGTGTGCCTGATATCTAATGAGTGCTTTTGATATGCAGATTCGGATGTTCTCGAGCTCCAGGAAGCGCTATTTCTGTCTCTGAGGGTTGCTTATTTCCCGTTAGACCGTCCATGGCTCTTTCCCAGCAGCCAGAAGAGAACCCACACTCGTCACCGGGTTCTGGCCCCACCTTGGGCCTGGCGGGGAGCTCAGCCTCGGCCTCCCTCCCTCGGGGTTCCCGACCTGCTGCCCCCGTTACTTGGGACCCCTCACCACTCCCCAAAGACCTCGGGACCGGCCCATCCTGGAGGCCATGACCCCTGAAGTCTCTTCCCCCATATCATGGGGCTGCCTCCTTGCTGGTTAGGCCTGAGAACTTTCCAGAGCATCCTAGCCGAAGGGAGGCTTGCCCTCCCCAAGCTCAGCCACACACGGCTTTGCATGGTCTTCATAGCGCGTAGCAGCGGCCGAATTTATCCTGCAGACCTGTCCCCTGGTCTCAGCAGCCCGAGGGCCCCTGTGTGTCCTGCTCGCAGCTCGGTCCCGGTGCCTGAAACACAGTCCGTGCTCGGCGGTCACCCGATATGCAGGGGCTGCTTTTCCAGGGGCTCCTCTGCAAAGCTGAGGCATTCCCACCTGTCAGGGGGTGGGAGGAGGCTCTCTGTGGGCCTCCCAGCCCAGGGTGCACCTGGCAGGATTCTGGATTCTTCTGAAACCTGCATCCGTCTCCCCACCGGGCTCTTGAGGACATCTGAGTCGGCTCGTCACTGTTGTGCCATTTGCCGTCCTGATACCGTGGGTTTGTCTTAGACACCCGCGTCCTTTTCCAGCGAGCCATGCAGTGTCTCCCCACCCCCCACCCACCTGCCCTTCTCCGAGTCCTTCTCGATAAGAGCCCGTAAGCAGACCACTGTGCGTGTGAGTCTTTCTAAACACGCGGTCTTTCTTTAAAAAAATTTTTTTTTCTTAACGTTCATTTATTATTGAAAGACAGAGAGAGACAAAGCATGAGCAGGGGAGGGTCGAGAGAGAGGGAGACACAGAATCCGAAACAGGCTCCAGCTCTGAGCTGTCAGCCCAGAGCCCGACACGGGGCTCGAACCCACGGAGTGCGAGATCACGACCTGAGCCGAAGTCGGTCGCCCAACCGACTGAGCCACCCAGACGCCCCTCAACACATGGTCTTTGTAAACACACGATCTTCTCCCTCCGCTTGCAGACACATTATTTTTGGTGGACATTTTTGGTAATCAGTTGGCTTCTCAGGGTTCTTCAGCTTCCAGAATCATCGCTGCTTTTCTGAATACCTTTTTCAGAGAGCTAATTCCCGCCTGACATTAAATTATACATTTGCCTTGTTAACGCACTTGTTCCCTGCCTCCCGTCCCCCGCCTGCGGACGACAGCTCGTGAGGGAGCCCATGGTCCCCTGAGGCACCTGCCACAGAGCAGGCGGCAGGCGCACAGGGAGTGTCCGCTGAATGAACACATGAACACGTGTGCCGGTGAGTGCACGCAGGGGGGTCGTTCCCGTCTCGCCATACAAGACGCTTCCCAGTGGTCCTATGCCTTCTGACCCCAGCGAGGACAAAACTCTGCCTGGAGGTGACACTGGGGCCGCGCTCCCCAGCGGCCACGCTCTGCCCTCCTCTCCATCCCCTCTGGGGCCTCACTCGGCATGGACGGTCCGCCTCAGACCTTCCGTCGGTGCCAGAGTGTTACGGGTCTGCTGGCTGGGTGGGGCGGGCTCCCCCGTGGCCCCCGCGATGCTCACCTCCTGGCGGAATGTTCCCCTGGAGTGTGGGTGAGGCTCTGCCCTGCCGGGACTGTGGGCAGCCTCTGGACGGACGGTGAGAGACCGGAGCCCTGGGCAGGACGGCCTCCAGGGGCCAACAGCTCCGTGAGCTTGGCATCGGAGCGACAGGTGAGATGCCAGCTGCAACTGACACTTGGCCACAGCCCCACTGAGACCCAGCTACGCCACGGCCTGAGTCCCGGCCAGGAGCCGTGAGATGCTAAATACGTGGGGTTCTGAGGTGCTGAGCCTGTGGGATTTTGTCGTGTAAGTACAAGGGAACAGGAGAGCCCCGGGCCAGGCCTTCCCGGCCCACACCCACACCCTGGGGGCAGGCCCCTTCCTGCTCGGGAACAGCCCTTCCCCGCTGGTCAGCAGCCAGCTCTGCCCCTGGTGGCTGCGTGAGGCACCGATGCAGACCCTTGGCAGGTGCATAGGGCTATTTCCTGGGCAGCCGGCTGTGAAGACAGTGTCCACGCTGCAGTCCCAGGCCCCACGGGAGCCCCCCGGCGCCGTGCCCTCCCTGCCGTCCACTCTGCCATCCTCGGGGGACCCCCCCCCCCCGCCAGAGGAGCCTCCCTCTCACGCAGCCCTCCACCCAGCGCCTCTCCTCCGCCCCAGGCCCCGGGGCCGGGGGCGGGGGGGGCCGGGACCCAGCCTCTCCTCTGCACGTTCACTCCTTTAGAGGGATGATTTGCTGGTCTCATCTGCTCTCCGCAGAAAACGCGTCAGTATTTCACCCTTGTGATTACACAGGTTTTCACTTACTCGTGTATTTTCTGGGTAACATTTTATTTCACAATTGTGCAGAGCAGGCAAGGACCAACTATGTGTCTTCAGGCATTCTCCCAGAACTTCAGAAAATCTATACAGTGTCTAGTCGGAGAACAGAGAGATAAATCTGAAATTAAATACCTAAAGCACCAGGCTCAGCTACAACCCCCCCCCCCCCAAAGTGGGTAGAGCCACGTCTTTTAACATAGGCCCCATCTGTTTTGCATATTCCAGTTGGAAAGACGCCGGGGTAGATGGCAGTGCTAATAATGACCATTATCAATATTCCGTACAACGTTTATTGACCATTTCCTGTATGACAGACTCTCTATGAGGGTAGATAGATCTGAGGATTGATTTTTTTTTAAACCCCCGTAACAATTTGGCACAATTCTGTAAATACACACTTTATAGACTTCCTGAAGCTGCCTGGCACCGTGTGGATTTATGGCCCTTCTGCTGACCCGCCTGTGTGTAGCGGGGAATTATGCCTGCCACCCGGCCGCCTCAGAGCACAGCGCCCACCTATCCCCACCGCCGAGGGGAGGGGACACAGGCGTTTGCCCTTAACTCACAACTGTCCCAGACTTATCGATCTCAGGACCAAACGTCAAAAACCCCACTTTCCACAACAAATGTCTCTCTTGAAAGTTCTGTGTAAATTGAATTTTTATAAATCAAATCATATTGTCAAGCCAGTAAGTGCCGTTTATGGGAAACCTGCTTGCCTTCCTTTGCCGATGGAAGAAAGCCGTGCCAAGGATAAGGAAATTGGTTAACTTTATTAAAAAAGCTATATAATCACTTTTGCTTTAAAAAAATAATATCTGGCTTTTAAAAAGGGGGGATTGTTTGTTCTCTGATTTTTTTAGGTTTGGAACGCTAATGGAGCTGTGAACTTGAGTGGCAGCCAGAAGATGTAGGCTTCCATATCCCCGCGAAGGGTCTGGAGTAATCGAGGTTCCTTCAATCACCCATCACGCGTTTACTGAGCACTTACTGATGCCGAGGCTGCTGGTTCGGGGCCTCACAGTACCCTGCATCGGTGAATAAATCACACTTCTTCCCTCCCGGGCAGTTTACATTCTGGATGGGGCCACATGCTTCTTTCCTGGCCCCTGACCACTACCCGGCAACGAGGGAGAAGCCAGACTCTTCTGTGACTCAGTGAGCTCAGTCAGGGAGCGGGGATCACACACCTTCACTGCGCGGCTGCAGGGGTCCCGTGTAGAAGCTTCCAGAAAGAACCTATGTATCATTTTTGATTTTGAGAAGACGATTCAGTTTGATCTGCCGGAGAAGCACTGAGTGAGGAGTGTGTAGACGCAGGTCTGAGTTCCGATTCTGCTAGTCCCACCTCTGTGACCTGGGACAACCCTTCCCTTCTGGAGCATTTACTGTCTCTCCTATGAAATTAATTAAGCCTTTGCTTATTTCAACCGATAGTTATAGAGCACCCATGATGCACCACAAACTTTGTTAACTACTGGGAATACAGTGTTATTTCCAGTTGCAGAGAAAAAAAAAAAAAAAAACAGGCCGGAAGAAAATAATCAGACGACTAATTTTAATCACAATCAATGCTGGGGTAAACAATTCGTTGGAGGCACGACTCCCTCAAGGGATTAAATCACAATTTATTTTTTTTGTCTCTCCCGCTCCTTTAATTGTTAGCCGGGGAGGGATGATCCCCCAGTGAAAATCAGGTCCATGACCTTCCTGCTCAGTAGAAGGGATCTTACACACAAAACAGGGTCTTGATGTAGAAACGAACATGGCTAGTCTGAAAATTATTTTATCACTGTGTTTTCAGTTGGCAATTCCCTTCCCTGCATTAGAGCCTGCGGTGGGGACACTGGGGAACCAGACTGGAGGCATCCCAGGCTGGAGGTGGTGACACGGCACCTGCTGGTTTATGTCAGCAAAGATTCGGTGTCCGGAAGAGAAGCTCAGGTTGGTTGGGTTTCTGTTCGGTTCAGTTCTGAGATAATGTGTCTTTCTCCCAGACCCCTCCGCCTTGTGCACAGGACCGATCAACCCCTTCCATGCAGAGCCCCAGCCCTGTATATACGGGCCTCTGAGAGTGACCGTGACCGTTCTCAGCAATTCTGCAGGACCTGTTGACCGCTCCCCTCACCCTTGGACCACGAGGAGAAATCCCAGCCTTTTGCTTATTTCTTACCCCAGAATGGCTTACACAAGCCAGTCCAGGGAGCCGCGCAGGGTCCTGCGGGTTGCCATGAACGTCTACTCTGACTGGGCACCAAAGAACTGGGAAAAGACTGTGCGGACCTTGCCTGGACCAGCCAGGCCCTTCGTCTCCTCAGCACCACCCCTGGGGGACTGCAGTCACATTGGGCTTCCAGGAAATGAACGTCATTTGAGAGGCAGGGTCAAGGGCACAGAGAACACACAGCTCATCTCTGTCCAGCCAATGGCTGCAGGGCCTCTGGAGAGGGACTGGAGGAGTATCCACAGTGCACACCTGAGAAGCAGTTTCAGGACCCTCTTCCTGGGGACTGGGCCTCCCCTTCAGCCCAGGAGCTCTGAGTCTATGAATAGGGTCCACTGTGGAAGTAGAGAGAGAAAGCATGGCTCTCCACGGTGCCTCTAAAGTCAAGTGTCCACCCACCAGGATGGAGAGTCATCTCACGTGTTGAGCGACATTCGGTGAGCTTTCCAGGTGAGCACCCTGGAGACATGGAGATCAGCAGTTACCACCGAAGACACCTGTGGGAAAAGCCATCTGCATTTGTCCCTTCTGGCTGTGGTGGCGGTGTCTCTCTCACTCGGATGTTTGCCTTCTGGTCTGTCCTCAGGAGTCCATCATCCCCAGTCCACAGTGGTACCCCCAGCTGGCATCCCAAGCTGACCAAGAGTTTTCAAGAACGCCACTGTCTTCCAGCAAATGCATTTCTCGGGGAGCGTCTTCTAGGCTCTCAGAGAGGACCCGGGGGAATGCGGCACATATATGACAAACTGGCCATCCAGCACCCCAGCGAGCTCAGCTTTTGTATTCCTTTTTCTGCATTCTTCCAGGGAAGGTTTGACATCTCTGGTCAATGTGCGTCATCCGTGGTCCAAATTTCAATCAATCAATCAGTCAATCAATCAATCAAGAAAATTGTTAGAAACTTACAGCTTCTGGAACTAACACATTGAGCCCAGAATCTTTGGTGAGTACAGAGCGATGGGTAAGAGTGGCCTGATCCCAATTTATCTCCCATCCTCTTTGGTCTGACACCCTTCAAATTCATTTCCACACATTTTCCTCACATTTCTGCTGGTGAAAATTAGCAAGTTCTCATGATTCTTTCATGCTGTAAAGTAGCTCCTTCAGGTCAGACATGACAATTGCTTCCCACCCCTCCCCCAAGGGTAGAGAGAGCTGACTCTAGTCGTGGGGGAAGAGGCAGAGAGGTTGAGCTTGGGGAGGACAGCCCCTCTCCCAGGTGAGCGAACTTCTCGGCAACTTCGCTGGCAAGGAGCCCTCGGAGAGACTCAGGGGCTCAGGATTCACAGCCTGATCCCAGTCCGTCCAGATGCACCCAATGGGAGTCTCGAAATCGTATTTCCTCCCAGGCCATCCTCCAGCAGACACGCGAGATGGTTAGTAGGTGTATGAATGCAATCACATTATGACACTGCAGGCTGCAGGATTCTGTTTTCCATCTGATTTTCAACAAGCTCCTTACTTCAGCCACAAGAAAAAAATAAATTATTTTGGGGGCTGCTCTAGAGTCCTGTAGCTTCTCTCCACGACTTGCACTGAGACATGGCCCCGTGTTCATCATTTTTTTCTAGAACCCTCCAGGGTGATGACAGAGGATTCTTACCCCAGGATCCTTGTGCCATCTTGACCATGACAATGGCGGCATGGAGCAGCCACTGGGTACCGGAAGCCCTGGGCCCACCAAGTTCTGTGTCATCATCAGCAGCAGGAGATCCCTTCACACTGATAGCGTACCACGAATTTACTCATATCCGACAGTCCGATGCTGATGACCAAACCAATCACAGAGTCCCAGCTTTCAGGATCTGCTTCCCAGAGTGGAACTACTTCTGGTACCAACCAGCCAGGATCTACCAGGGAAATACAACCGGCACAGGGCTTTCAGCAGAAGGGATTTAATACAAGGAATTGGTTACATGGGCAGTAGTGGCTGAAAGCACAAGAAGAAGACACTATAGCAAAACCATAAATAACTCAAATTAAGAAAACAAGAACCCACTGCTGGAGCTGGGGGAACAGCAAAGCAGAGGCTGGGTTACCAGATCCTGGGAGCACTGAGGGGTGCTAGGAGCCAGGGATCAGAGCACGGAGGATGGTATCTGCTCCAGGCAGAGCTGCTGCACGTGTGCCCTCCTCTGGGGCCCCTGCCCCCACAGTGGAGGGCAGCCTTGGCTGCCTGCTTCCCAGACACTTGGGAGTAGAACTTCTCTGAGCACCAGAACCAAGAGCAGGTGATGGGCCACGGGGGTAAAACTTGCTCTCCAGAAAGAAGAAAGACAAGAACTAAATGAATCAACGTGTTTTTGGAGTTGGAAAGTAAGGATGAGGAAGAAGGGGATTTTTGGAGGTAGCAGCCTACTGGGACAGGAATGTCAAGGGCAGCAGGAGAGAGGACATTTTGAAGGCGCTTTGTCATGACTTCAGAACACATTTGGATAGAGCTGAGACTGTTGCTCATTTTGTTTTTCTTTCAGGCCTCAGATGCAGAGAGGGTCCCCATGTGCATGGCTCACAGCCAGCTCCTGACCACTCTGGGTTCAGGCAGGACCCCCACTCTCCATTCCATTCAGTGGTTTCTCTTCCTCGGCTGCGTCTCACCTGCTGCCCCTGCCTCTTGCCTTGGCACATGCACTGATGTGTGTGACTGTGCAATTAGACAGATGCGAAACTTTGAAACATAGGCAGTGTGTGCCTACATAAACACATATTAAAAAGTTATGTAAAATAGTGTGCTGTAAATCTCATTTGGTTTCTTGCATTTTGCACAAAACACCACGTATTTAAGTTTTTTCCTTGTTGCTCTGTAGCTCAGAATCACAGGTTCTGGCTGCTGTGTGGAGTTTCATGTGATGCGTCCCACAGTATTAATCCAACTCCAGGGACAGACACCCAGGCTGCCCACAAATCCCTGACCGCCACCAAGCACCCAACTTCACATGTAAACTTTTCTATGGTGTGTATCTAGAAGGGTAATAGAACAGAGTATTTCTTTCCTTTTATGAAATTGAGATATAATTTACAAGCCATAAAATTTACCCTTATAAAATGTACAATTCAGTGGTTTTTAGTATATTTATAAGTATATGTGCATCACCCCAATCTACTTCCAGAGCACTTTTATTATCCCATAAAGAAACCCAACACCCATTAGCGGCCACTTGCCATCTCCTCCTGCCAACCACTGATCTACTTTCTGTAAGGATCTGCCTATATTTCTTTCCTTTTAAAATTTCATTTATTAACTTATGGACCTTCAGATGACAAAAGTTAAATTAATTAACATTTCAGTCCATAAAACATGAACCTGTTTCTTTCCTTCTTCCTTTTTCTTTTTCTTTTCTTTTTTAAAAAAATGTTTGTTTTTTGTTGTTTGGTATTTTGAGAGAGAGAGAGAGAGAGAGAGAGAGAGAGAGAGAGAAAGAATATGCATGAATACCAGAGGGGCAGAGAGAAGGAGACAGAGAATCCTAAGCAGGCTCCTCACTGTCAGGATAGAGCCCTACATGGGGCTTGAAGCCACGAGCCCGGGGATCGTGACCTGAAACTAAATCAAGAGACAGATGCTTAACCGAGTCACCCAGGTGTCCCTTTCTTTTCTTTTAATTTTTGCAAACGTCTATTTATTTAGAGAGAGAGAAAGAGAGGCAGAGAGAAAGAGAGAGAGAAGAGCATGAGTCGGTCAGGGGCAGAGAGAGAGAGAGGGAAAGAGAGAATCCCAAGCAGGTTTCCAAACTGTCAGGATACAGCCCCACAAGGGGCTTGATCCCTCAAACCATGAGATCATGACCTGAGCTGAAATCAAGAGTTGGATGCTTGACCGACTGACCCCCCCAGGGGCCCCTTTCTTTTCTTCTTTTTAATAATCCATTTCTCTCTGCCCCTACTCCTTTCCCTTTCACAGACACTCACCTTGATGTTTTAGGTTAACTATGACACCTAATTATACTTATAAAATGTACAGAATTATTTTTTTGTACTTTTTAAAAAGGTTTTTTGTTTTTGTTTTGTTTTGTTTGTTTGTTTGTAATTTCTACACCCAGCGTGGGGCTCAAAGTCACAACCCCAAGATCTAGAGTCGCACACTCTTCCGCCTGAGCCAGCCAGGTGCCCCAATCTTTTACTTTTTAAATGTACAGAGTGGTATTTTCTATTATGGGATGGGCTATGCAGTGGTTATGACTGCCTCTGTCTAAATAATACCACTGCCCATGAAAGGAACTAGCATCCACTTGCTGATTTCCATGTCTAGGGCAGAAAATATTTGAAGAAAGCTTAGAATATCTCTTTGCACCTTACAGCAGAAAAGCCATCCAAGTCAACCAAGGTTGCATGAGACATACTCAGAAAAATAAATTTGAGATAATAGGAATATTAACTGTCATGCATTGGCAGACATTGAATAGATTGGAATTTGTGAGTTTGTAATAATACTGAAAAAACAACTCATCGATCAGCATTGGAGGATACTGGGGGTGGCCATATCCAACCTGAAGACTGGAATGTACTGGGACAACACAGGCATTTGCTTGGCTTGGCTTGTTTGAGTTTGCCTCAAGGGAAGCAAATAGGTGATGAGGTGAAGTGTCTTTTCATAAAACAACTCCAGGGGATGAGTACACAATAAATTGTGAAATTTGATATCACAAGTTTAGACCCTATTGGAGGAATGGGTGCAGGCAGTGATCACCAGCAGTGACAGACCTCACCTAATGAGAGACAATGGACATTGTGTAAGTCACACTAGACATGTAGAACATCATCTGTGAAATATTCTTGCAAACCCTAAATCCGATCAAGCCTGTAGACCTACCCATTTACAGAAAACACAGGAGACAGCTGAATATCCTTAACGCCATCACAGGGATGCCGTTAGCGGAAGTCAGACTGCGGGAAACCACAGGACAAACATCTAGATTTCTTCAACGACTCACATCCACGGAGAGAGAGATATGACGAGAACCCAGGATAAGACTGCGAGAGCCTTCGTAGACAGAGAATGGAACGGCAGCATGTGCCCCTAGATACAGATACACACGTACGCACGCACACAAACATACACAAGGTTGCCAGCGATCATCTACGGTACAGGTAACGACAGGAAACATGGATTGTGGAAGGTTACGGAGTGGGTTCCTCATACTGCCATGTTTTCAGAAAGGGAAAACCTGTATTTCTGAGTTACAAACCATAACATCTAAAGAGGAAATGATATGTCATTTGCAAATATCTTTCCCCATTCTGTCGGTTGCCTTTTAGTTTTGTTGATTGTTTCCTTTGCTGAGCAGAAGCTTTTTATCTTGATGAGGTCCCAATAGTTCATTTTTGCTTTTAATTCCCTTGTCTTTGGAGATGTGTCGAGTGAGAAATTGCTGCAGCTGAGGTCGGAGAGGTTTTTTCCTGCTTTCTCCTGTAGGGTTTTGATGGTTTCCTGTCTCACATTCAGGTCCTTTATCCATTTTGCGTTTATTTTTGTGAATGGTGTAAGAAAGTGGTCTAGTTTCATCCTTTGAATGCTGCTGTCCAGTTCTCCCAGCACCTTTTGCCAAAGAGACTGTCTTTTTTCCATTGGATATTCTTTCCTGCTTTGTCAAAGATTAATTGGCCATAATTTTGTGGGTCCAATTCTGGGGTTTCTATTCTATTCCATTGGTTTATGTGTCTGTTTTTGTGCCAATACCACGCTGTCTTGATGATTACAGCTTTGTAGTAGAGGCTAAAGTCTGGGATTGTGATGCCTCCTGCTTTGGTTTTCTTCTTCAAAATTACTTTGGCTGTTCGGGGTCTTTTGTGGTTCCATACAAATTTTAGGATTGCTTGTTCTAGCTTTGAGAAGAATGCTGGTGCAATTTTGATTGGGACAAAGGGCTAGTATCCAAAATCTATAAAGAGCTCACCAAATTCCACACCCGAAAAACAAACAATCCAGTGAAGAAATGGGCAGAAAACATGAATAGACACTTCTCCAAAGAAGACACCTAGATGGCCAACAGACACATGAAAAGATGCTCAATGTCACTCCTCATCAAGGAAATACAAATCAAAACCACACTCAGATGCCACCTCAAGCCAGTCAGAGTGGCTCAAGTGAACAAATCAGGAGACTATAGATGCTGGCGAGGTTGTGGAGAAACGGGAACCCTCTTGCACTGTTGGTGGGAATGCAAACTGGTGCAGCCACTCTGGGAAACAGTGTGGGGGTTTCTCAAAAAATTAAAAATAAACCTACCCTATGACCCAGCAATAGCACTACTAGGAATTTACCCAAGGGACACAGGAGTGCTGATGCATAGGGGCACTTGTACCCCAATGTTTGTAGCAGCACTCTCAACAATAGCCAAATTATGGAAAGAGCCTAAATGTCCATCAACTGATGAATGGATAAAGAAATTATGGTTTATATACACAATGGAGTACTACGTGGCAATGAGAAAGAATGAAATATGGCCCTTTGTAGCAACGTGGATGGAACTGGAGAGTGTTATGCTAAGTGAGATAAGCCATACAGAGAAAGACAGATACCATATGTTTTCACTCTTATGTGGATCCTGAGAAACTTACCAAAAACCCATGGGGGAGGGGAAGGGAAAAAAAAAGAGGTTAGAGTGGAAGAGAGCCAAAGCATAAGAGACTCTTAAAAGCTGAGAACAAACTGATGGTTGATGGGGGATGGGAGGGAGGGGAGGGTGGGTGATGGGTATTGAAGAGGGCATCTTTTGGGACGAGCACTGGGTGTTGTATGGAAACCAATTTGACAATAAATTTCATATTAAAAAACATAAATAAATAAAGAGGAAATGATATTCCCCTTGGAATTTGCTCTAAAAATCCTATGACGCTGTGTAAGGGTGAGGGTGGCATGAGACCTGGGGGATCCCCCCCCCCCAGCGGGGTCACTGTATTGTTCTAGTTTTGCATACATTTGCAATTTCTATAATAAAAATAAAAACAAAAGAATACAACTTCTGGAGGAAACCCTGGTGTCAATTCAGACCAGCCCTTTTCCTCACTGTGGGGTGTGGGCATTTCCTGAACTGCTCTGCCCTCAGTGTCCTCACCCCTGCAGGGGAGGGTGGCCTCGAGGTAGGTGGGGAGAAGCGAACCAGCACACACAGTGCCACTGGCCACCTGCCACCCCAGTTGTCAGCGGGTACTGATTGTCTGTGTCTCCAGGCCCACACGGCCACACGGCTACCGCCATTGGGGAGCACCCACAGTTCTGTCCTCACGAAGGGGCAGTTCCCGAGGGACAAACAGAAATGAGGGAAGAGCAGGGATGAGGAAGAGAATTGGTGCCTCGCTCAACATCCGTGCACCACACTTCCCTGGAGCATTGCCAGGGGGTCTGTCCCCGAGTCTGCATCTCCACAGGTGGCCCCATCCCCCTCACCCTCATTCTTGTCTAGAATCATCTCCTGACTCCATTCTGCCCTCCTGGGGATTTCAGTATCTCTTTACCTATTACCCATTCGGTGCCACCATCTGGGAACGACCCACTGTACTCTACCAGGATGTCTGTGATTTTTGTGTGTATCCTGCCGAAGTACCTTGTATTCAAAGTGTTACCCTACTGTCCATTTCAGTGTCAGAAAGACCCTCTCTCAGTATCGCATCAGTCCACAGTCTTCGTCCCTGGTGTCAGCCTTGAAAGACAACCTAATTTTGTTCTACTCTCAGTCCCTCACTTTTTACCTGGGGATGTGTGCTTTCTTGAAGTCTTCATTAAGAATCTGTCGGCACCCGGGGTTACGAAATGGTCCCACCGTTGTCTTCGATCCTTTATGCAGTTTACAGCTGGTGTTTCAAAAGTCTATCTAGAGTCTCGTCTTTTTTTTTCTGTACATGAAACATAATTATGATAGTTTTGTTTTTGTTTTTGTTTTTTTTACTATGCTTACACTATTGATTCTGTTTTCTGCTCTATTCTTGTTCTGTTTCCATTGGCTTATGTTGCTTCTCTAAAGTTTGGGCTCGTATCTCTTGCTTATTTGCATGGCTCATAATTTTTTATTGGATCATAGACATTGTGCTCTTAAGTTGTTGGCTGCTGAATTTGGTTTTGCTTCTTCGAATATTGTACTTTGTCCTGGGAGCAAATCTCCTTGGTATATGTTTGATTTCTTTTTTTTTTTTTTTTTTTTAAATCTTTGATTGTAAGCATTGTTAGGGTCTGGGTATGTGAATTGTGGTACAATCCTCCCAAGAAACGGTGTCATGCTACAAAAGTCGCAACCTCAGTGACTCTCTGATGGGTGGGGGATACACTCGTCATACAATGTTCTGTGAAAAAAAAGAAAAGGCTACAGAATTGTATACCAGATGATTTCAATACTCCTGATTTTAAATGAAGATTAAGTGTCTATAGACAATGAAGTTGAGGAAAATAGAGAGATTTTGGTCATTAGACTTTTTTTTAACTTTCTCTGTTTTTACATTTTTCCTCAATGCATGGATAGTCTACGGTTTAGAGAAAAAGTTAATACTTGTCACAATAAGAAATGCTTGGACCCACTGTTGTGGGTGTGACAGACAGCACTGGGTGTGCGCAGGGATGTGGAACAGACCGAACCTTCATACGGTACTGGCGGGAGCAGAAATTGCCACAAGCGTATTTGAACCCTTTAGGACAATTCACCAAAAACACACATACACGTGGCGAGCCACCACTCACATTTCTACGAGGATACGCCGAAAAAAGTGCATGCAGCCACGAGCAAGAATGTAGCATAGCAAGCAAGACATTCACAATGTCCCTGAAGTGCCAACAGCCCCGAAGTCCACCCACAGCAGAGTGGGTACACGAGTCGTGGTATAGTCCATGCAGTGGAAAGCCACGCAGGTGCAGGAGTGACTGAACCACCCGGATGTGGAAAGCAGGTGTGGAAAAGAAGAATCCAGACACAGAAGAGCACACATTAAGCACACATCAGGACAGAGCAGACGCATCACGTTTGAAGTCAGGGTCTTGGTGACGCTCAGTGACCAGAGCAGGTGTAACATTACATACGAGTTTCTGTCTCTTCCTTAACATGACCTTGGGGAAGCTCATCCTCACTGGTACTCTGTGAGACCCTCCTTCCCCTCTGCCTACGATGCTCCACTCTTGTTTAGGTCTTGGGGGGCAACACAAAAATGAAACACCTTTGCTATTCTCCTCGAGGTCAAGGGTGGCCCAACCCCCGTCCACTGTTCTTGGTACAGAATTCACTCCTAGGGACACGGGGATAGTTCTGGCAGTCCCACGGGCAGAAGGCCATGTGTGCAGGAGGAAGAGCTCAGAACCAGAATCAGCAGTCGTGGCCCGTGCCCTGTGCCCGTGGGACCCACCCTGCATGCTCTGCGCCACCAGGGAGGCCTCCGACTGCCTGGGCTCCCCTTGGCTCTCTTGCCCCAATAGCCTCTTCTTCTCACGCTCCTTGAATCTCTACAATTACTCATTTGTACACATGCAGGGTCGGCTGGAACTCTGAGTAATATCTCTGTAGCCTGATGGAGAAGGGGAAATGTCAGAAGGCAAAGAGGCAATTAAGTTCTGAGACAACTTCAATGATTTGTGTTTTCAACTTTCGATTTATCTACACCTCAATTGGAGCTCATCTCCACGAACTCCAACAATTGCCGGATACAAAGCAACTGAAGGAAAGCCTCCAGGAGCCTGAGATGGAAACCGACGGCCAGTGCAGGCAAGAACAGCCCGTGTTTGTTCCAGCCAATTGTTCCCAACCATGGCGAAAAGTCATTAAAAATGCACTTACGAATCTAGCTTTATATTGATCAATGGCAGGGTTACAGGCGATGTCGGGCTTCGGAGAGAAAGAACTAACTGCGAGATGAACCAAATGATTTTTTTTTTCTGACGGATTATTAGAGAAAGCGCTGTCATAATATAATTTCCCAGACAGCTGGATCAATGATGTCAACTATTACCCCCAAGTTTTGAATGATAACTCAGATGTGGGAGTTCTGGATTAATGGACGGGGCACAGTCACATCCTTGCTCACGGATCGTGTGGAAACACCCAATGTGACCCAAAGGAAATTACTTACCATAAACTTCCCAAAGACAAAGGCCGTAGTCCACCTTCTCTGGCTTAGAATCTCACTTCTTTTTAAGTGTCAGTGCATCATCAAAAATTTATTTTATGCGATGAAAGGAAGCCGTGCTGAGGTCACCTGAGAAATGCCTTTTGGTGTGTGTTGTTGTCAGTGATGGAGAATTCCGGGGGAGGCTTGACAGCAGTCTGCGCATTGGAACACATAACAAAGCCCCGGGAAAGGTCCTTTTGGTCTCAATCTCCATCCCCAGGGTCTAATCTCTTTGCCTCAACATTGCCCCCTCCAAGCCTTCCAGACACCAGCCACGAAAGCCTGCCCCCATGGACACCTGACCACCTTACCCTCACTTCTTTTCTTTCAATGGCCCTCTGCAACTGACCGTCAACTCACTCACGTAAGGGTTCAAGATACCATTATCTCATATGTGGCTAGAGCTCCGTTTGCTACAGGGTAGGTGTGAGCACCCTGGCATAGAAGGCCTGTGAGGTCTCCCGGCCATTAGACTCTGTGTGCTTTCTGTCTCATCTGTGGTCACTCCTGCTCCCTGTTTGAATCCCAACAGTAGATCTGCTGGAAGGGCGTCCAAACATGCTCTCTGCAAGTCACATGACCGGACAGGCCATGAGCCTCTTTATTCCCTTCATCTGGCCTCATTGGCTCTCGTGCCCCTTTTCTAGCAGACAGAGGTCAAGGGGGAAGGGAGGAGCTCGGGCAGGAGTCATCCATTTCTCTGAGTGTAATGAGGTGTCTCTTGGTTAACTCAGTTTCTGTAGAGTTGATGCTGAATCAAAATTCAAATCTCTTTTTGAGGCTGTTTCCTGGATTTGTCCCTTGTGTCTTTGCCCCTTCACCTCGTCCCCCGGATGGAGGGACAGGTGCTGTGGGTGCTGCAGGTGGCATGGGAGATGCAGATAATGATTCCTCATTGGTTGGGGGATGTTCTCTCCTCCAGCAGCAACCTGTGGCATGACGTCTTCCACCCCAGTTTTCCCTGGTGTGGACTGAAGTCCTCGTCACCCCACCTGCTGGAATGCCCACAGCTGTTGTCGCCTTGACCTGTGGTCCTGAAAAGGACAATGCAGAGGAGAAGCCCCCACTCAGTCTCACTGTACAGACTGCTGAGATCTGACCCACATGAGACCCCCGGGTCAAGGGTCCACCCTGCAGTCTGTGGCTGTGTGGTGACCATGCCCTCAAGTTGACTGGTGAACCACCTGCTGAGCTGGGCTCCTCCCTCCCCCACACCATCAGGGGAGACTCCAGACATGTTTAGTCTCTGGGATCCTGGGTGAGCCACCTCCCTTGCCTGCACCCCAGTTCCATCAGCTGTAGAGTCAGGACAGTGCGGACACCCACCCTGCAGGGTTGTGCAGCTAATAAATGAATTGGTGCCGTGAAGCACTGAGAGCAGGACACAGAGTGAGCACTCGACTTCTTGTTCCCGCATCCCTCACCCCCCACTGTAAACCACGGTCCTCTTTGTGACAGTGGCTACCTGTGGAGGGACAGAAGGAAAGCCAACCATAACGAAGTGGGAAGCAAACACTGCACACACAGCCTCCGCAGTGGAACTGTGTCCCTCCAGGTTCACATGTTCAAGTCCTGCCTCCGAGTTCCTCAATTTAATTGGAAACAGGGGCGTCATAAGTGTGATTAGTTGTAATCACACAGGAGTAGGTTGGGCCCCAATCTGAAAGGACTGGTAATGGGGAAATTTGGACAGAGAGACACGGGCACAGGGATGACAGTGTGTAAAAATGCAGGCAGGGATTGGAGAGACATAGTAGTGGTGAAGGAACGCCCGTGGCTACCAGAAAAGCACCAGAAGCCAGGACAGAGGCTGGGAACACACCTCTCCCTGCTCCGAGCTTCAGAAGGATCAGCCCTGATGACACCTGGATCTCATACTTCCAGCTTCTGGAACGGGCAGGGCAGAGAACACGTTTCTGCTGGTTAAGTCTCCAGTGTGCGGTGCCAAGTGACAACAGCCCCAGCACACACACACACACACACACACACACACACACACCCCTCACTGACACCTGCTGCTTTTATTATCCGCACTCCCCAAACCTACGTCTCTGTGAGATTTTAGTCGTGTAGTCATGGCTAAGATAGAACCCTCTCTGCTTCTGTTGTTCTTGACTCCCTACCTATCATTCAGGTCTTGTGGCCAATTGGCACACAGATACCCACCAGCCACCTTGTGCTCAGCCCAGCACCACGTGCCAGGGAGGCAATACAAAGCAAACCTCTGTCACCCAGGGGCTCCAGACCACCTTCACGCTGGACCCCACGCCCCCCTTTGAATGAACCTCTCCTGCCTTCTCCTCCCACCACGCAGTGCCCTACCGAGGTCTCCTTAGGTCTCATCCGATGGTCACCTCTCCCACTAGACCATCGGTCACGGGATGGCAGCCTCTGTCACCCAGACCACTGTCCCCCACACTGTCTCTGATGGAAGACGGACATGGAAATAGGGGTTTAGAAAATGTCCAGTGCCTCGACCAAAGTTTCCGCTGGAAATCTTGTATCCTGACTAATGAATGCTCTTGTTTGAAAAATAATCCTGAAGAGGTGCTCCGCATCAAAATGACAGGCAGTTATAGGCACTCAATGGATATTTGCTGCATTTAATGGAATTGAATTTCCGAGGAGGTGGACATTTCCTCGATCAAATATCCTATATATCCTGACCAGGCACAATAGATAATACAGCGTCCATTTTCTCAGTTTGTGGCCAGACGGAGCAAGTTTGTTTAACGGATGGAGCCAAACTGGGAAAAGGGCTTTCATGAGAAGCCATCTCAGCGATCTCGCTGGTAGAGCGCATTTGAAAAGGGTCTCGCTGAACGTTGACAGAAACTGAATCTTCAACAGACCTCAGCCACACGGGCTTTCCGTCTGTCGCTGGCATGGCCAGGGCTCTGGGCAGGAAGGAACGGAGGTGGCAGCGGTGAGGCCCCCGACCGTCCGGAACATCCTTTGAGGTCAAGCCAGGGTCCCGTTGAGCCGCCAGCCTCTGCTGCTCTTAAACGGCTTCTCACCCGGGAGAGAATTCATGAAAACGTAGAGAGTCTCACGTTGGACAGGGGGCCCGTATGGGGTGGTTCCAGGAAGAACACAATCTGTGTCTCTGCTAAGCTCATCTCCACACTCAGTGTTGGTTTCATAAAAGCCACCATTGCTGTTGATGGTTTAAATCAGTAAATAGTAGAGAAAGGCGACGTGTGGGGTCCAGGTTGGTGCACGTTTGCTGACGGTCTCGTATGTGTCTCCAGGAGCCAGGTTTCCAGGTAGAATACAGGATGCCCAGGTACATTTGAGATCCAGAAAAGCAGCAAATCATTTTCTAGTATAAGTATCGCACACATATTGCACTCGTATTTTGCTAATTCCGGGAACCCTAACAGGCGTGATGTGCTGTACTGATTAGAACAATCAACGTCTTCGGTCCATTGCTTTGGGGGAGGTGACTGGACGTTACTGGGCTCTTCTCCATGTACCACACTGGTGGGTCTTCACCAGCCCTTCAACCTTGCAAGAGTGACAGGATCTCTGTAATCGCTATTGTGGGAATCAGTGCAAGGAGGCTTAAAATGCCCACACACGCTAGTCTACGTGTGCATCCCAGCCTTGAATACAATTATCCATCCAATCATTCGTGCTGGCTTCCAACCAAGTGATAGGCTCCACTGTAGGAGCTGAGTAAGAGCCACTTCTTATGTGTGAAAAGCTTGCTGTAACTCTGGTAACAACACCAGCCAAAATGATGGAAAGTAACAGTCACACTGCTGGGGGCCACCTGCCCGCTGCTGACAAGTCCCAGAAGCCCTTCCTCTGGAAAACTTCCCCCCACATAGGACAACAGGTGTAGCCTCACCTTTCCATCCTCTGTAGCATCATACAGACCTCTGCCAAAGCCTGGCCCACATGGGTTACGAAATGCCAGGACCTTGGCCTCAAGGTGGGGTGAACTCTGGGGTGCACCCTGGTCTCCGGGGCTTAACTAGGGGGCCACGTTCTTCTTCTTCTTCTTCTTCTTCTTCTTCTTCTTCTTCTTCTTCTTCTTAACATTTATATATTTTTGAGAGAGAGAGAGAGAGAGAGAGTGGGAGAGGGGCAGAGAGAAAGAGGGAGACACAGAATCTGAAGCAGGCTCCAGGCTCCAAGCTGTCAGCACAGAGCCCGACGTGGGGCTGGAACCCACGAACCGTGAGATCATGACCTGAGCCGAAGCCGGACGCTCAACCAACTGAGCCACCGGGTGCCTCTCTTTTTTTAAATTTTTTTAATGTGTATTTATTTTTGGCAGGGAGGGGCAGAGAGAGGGAGACACAGAATCCAAAGCAGGCTCCAGGCTATGAGCTACCAGCACAGAGCCTGATGCGGGGCTCGAACCCACAAGCCGTGAGATCGTGACCTGAGCCAAAGCCGGACGCTTAACCCACTGAGCCACCCAGGTGCCTCTGGGGCTGTGTTCTCGGTCAGCTGTCTGCCATGCCCTGCCCTGCTCCCTGAGGCCGTCATCAGATTCCTGGAACCCCATTCTGCTCTCTGAGCCCCGTCGTCCTGCTCCCCGAACCTCCTCAGAAGCAGCCCTGTCCTCTCCACAGACCTCCTGAAGGAGAAGTGCCCGGCTTTGCTTCGGGGACAGGCACCCAAGACTTCCGTGACGTTCAAAGCAGATGGCTTCTTTTAGCCTGTCTGCACCCTCAAGGCAGGTGAAGGAGATCTATCGTGTGCCACTCACACAAGGAAGAAAACGGAACTCAGAGATGTTGAGGACTTTGCACAGGGCCCCCTGAAGGTCACCTGAAACCAGAACAGGAATCCGAGCCTCTGACCCCAGGACAATGTCTGTCCCCCGCAGTGAAAACTTCTCATCTGGGCAGTGGGACAGCAAAACCTTCCGTTAGCATCTCCCACAGGCCCCCTGAGCCTCCAGAATCCAGGTTAATTTACGGCCAGTGCCTCCCAGCAAATACTGCTACCCGCCCCCGTCACCCCTCCCCGGGTGGTGCAGAGCCAGACAAAGGATGGGTCTTCTGATCCCGCAGAGGAACGAGCCAGTGTTGATGTGTGTGAGGCACAAATTGTTCTGGTCTCAAATCAATCTCCGAAAGCTTTAGGGGGAAAAAATCTGCATTTCTCTGTGGCACAAAGGAAGAGAGCTGAGAGGTGGGGTTCAGTCACAGGATGGAGGGGGCAGTGGAGCCTCCCTGAGCCCCGGTCCTGGGAGGAGAGTGATGGGCTGAGCCTTCACCGGCCACTGAGAGGGACCCTGCATCCTGGGGCTGCGGGAGGTGCTCAAGTGTGAAAGGGGCTTTGTGTCATCCGGTTCTCTGCTCCCCTCCAAGTGGGTGGTCTTGTCCCCTAGAGGCAGCCCAGCTAACGGAGGCACAGGGACTTCCCAGGACACCAGGACGGGCCTGCACTGTCACCGTCTGGTCACTGCTCAGCTGGGAGGCCTGGGTCAGGATGCTCCGCCCTCCCCACCTCACTCCCCGCCTCAGTTTCCCCTCTAAATTTGCATTCTTCCCTCAGGAGCCTCTAGCCATGTGTGGCTATTTAGATTTCAATTAATTATAATAAAATAAAACCTAGTTCCCGTCCAGCCACATCTCAAGTGTTAAATAGCCACACGTGACTGATGTCCAATAGAAAAGGAAGCCAGACTTCTGTAAGGAGATACTTTATTCAAAGGGTACCGACGGTGTGGTGGGGGAGGAATTCTTATGAGGGGCGGGCCGCCTTCACTACGGGGAGACCGCTCTGACCACTCGGTCTGCAGGCCTCTCCAGAGTTTTACAAAGAGGAGTGGGCCTGGGGTGGAAAGCAGGTTAGGAGTGTTCCAGGGTCAGAACGCACAGGGCAAAGGATTTTATCAGGAGGACAGCTCAGGCTGTTCAGCGGCCGAGAGAGAGAGAGACAGAGATTGGAGAGAGAGGGAAGGCTTGATCAAAGTTGGATTAACCCTCAGTGCTCGCCAGGAGCGCAGGCTAGGGTAAACATCAGCCTTGTCTCTGGGCTCTGTGATGCCGCGAGTTCCCTGGGACAGTGCATCTCCCCAGCTGGTGGCGGTAAGGTGTCCCTTGCGGATCGGGCCCAGGGCAGATGCCCACGTGCCCACGTGCACCATTCTCCCATCTCAACAGCTGTAAGCAGAGCCGTGTTCGTTTGAAGAAGTTGCTCGACACCGTGCTTTGGGGTGGAATTCTCCTGCGTGGCCTTCTTCTCCTGTGTCCCCAAGGACCGGGCGACCGCAGTGGTCCCTGTTGACCCTCTCGCCATCAGCGGTCAGGCCTGTGGGCTCCGTCCCCTGAGACCCACCTTGTCAGTGCTCCAGACCTCACTTGAGGCCCCAGGAATGAGGTCTAGCACTGTGACCTACCCCCCCAGTCCATCAAGGGTGTGGAGGACTCACCCACAGAGATGCCCCGACCAGACTGCAGCCTCCTCTGGTACCTGCCTGCACCCCTACAGGACAGCCCAGCTGCACCCCTACAGGAGAGCCCAGCTGCACCCCTACAGGAGAGCCCAGCCTGCACTCCAAGAGGAGAGCCCAGCTGCACCCCTACAGGAGAGCCCAGCCAGCACCCCTACAGGAGAGCCCAGCCCGCACCCCTATGGGAGAGCCCAGCCCAGTGAGGAGGGTTTGCTCACTGAAACACTGTGCTGTCTGACCGCACGGTGTACCTGGTCCCCACCGGCACCCATCTTCAAACCTCCATCAGTAATCCCCCCGCGGTCCCCCCGCCCTTCTGGAATTCCCGCTTACCCCCACCCCTGCCGCCCCCATGCCCCCTCAGGGAACACCTCTGAGTGCACAGCTCTGCCTCAGTGGAGTCCCCTCAGCTTGAACTGGAGGCTCCCTCCCACCACAGTGGCTCCGGGAGATGTGCCGGGGGTCGGGGGTCGGGGGGGGTGGTCTTCGCCATTGCCCCTGGGGGTGTCTCTGACGGCTCAGCGTCCTTCAGTGGGCGGAGCGTCCCCGGACCTCCCTGGGCTCCAGAAGCCCCTCCCTCGGTCACACCCCACCGGGTGCGGCCAGCAGCCACCCTGCCCCAGCAGCACCTGCAGTCTCACCCTCTGCCCCGCCTCCCAGCAGGTGCTCCCCTAAACAGCACTGGGAGGCCCTCCCAGGAGGGAGAGCGAGGTCACCTACTCTACCTGGTGCCGAAGTCCATCCAGGGTCCTTCTGCCCGGGCTCCAAGCTGCCCTCGGGGTGTGAGTCATGACCCCCAGGTGCCGAGGGCGGTCTGCTCTCATGGGACACAGACTTCCCAAAGCAGCAGCCGGTCCCTTCGTGCACTGAGCTGTCTTGTGCTGTTCGTACAGTCAGTTGGTAGCCAGCTAGTCAGCTAAGGGGGCGCGGGAGGCAGTGGGCGGGGTGCCGGGGTGCCGATTTCTGAGGCGCGTGTGGAGGGGGGCGGGTGCTCCCAGGCGGCCACACCTGTGGAGGATAGTGCTGTCCCCTTCCCTCCAGGGAGACCTCAGGCTGGAGCCTCTACCAAGGCGCTGCCTCCCCAGAACGAAGCCCCACCCGCCCCACCGGCTCTGGAGAGCGCCCACTGCCCTCGGGAGCCCGCACTAAAGTGCTCGACGTAAACCGCTCGCCTCTGCTCACCGCGCCTCCTGAGCACCTGCCCCTCCCCGGGGCTTCCTAATGCAGTGTTGGAGGCAGATGTCAGACAGTTGTGATCAGCGCCTCTTCCCTTCTTTGTTTGCCTAATTTCATTTCACAAAATGACTGATGGGGAGAAAAACTCAGAGCAGAGACTGATTCACAGCTAATTCTTTAAAGCAGTCATGATTGGCCAAGCACACTGTGGAGGATGCCTTTTATTTAATTTCCAAGTTTGTGCTAAAGCCACGAGCCCCGGTTGGCTGGGCTTTTCCTCCAGGTCTGTGATTTGCACGGTCGCGTCATGGCACAGGGTGGTGGAGTCAGGAAACCCGACGGACGGGGACGTGGCCCCCTGAGGTCAGCTGGCTGGAGGGCTTGGAGAAGTCCGTCACGCACGGAGGCGCTGCTGTCTCCCTTACGTCCGAGACCCCACCCAGAGCACTGGGCACAGACGAGGTCCAGTGTTGCAAGATGCACGGGGCTGGACGGAAGGAAGCGTGCCCCAGGGTCCTCTGTAAAACTGGGGTCACGGGCTTGCCTGGTTAGTGGGGACCTTCCGCAGTCACACCCACTGTCCTCACGGCACAGATACAATAGTAAATGGGAGGCCACGTCTGCACAACAAACCTGATTTTATGTGGCCTTAAGTGCCTTAAAGAAAATAAACAGGGTGCCAATAGACAGTGACCCAGGAGGCGAGGACAGACGGTGGCCGTTCAGAGAAAGTCTCTCTGGGAAGGTGACTTTCGGCTGATGACCGGAAGGTCCGCGATAGTTGTAGCTGTCAGCCTGGCCAGCCTTTAGTTCAGGGCTACTTGCCCAGGTGCTGACGTACGTGGCACCGAGCAGCTGTTGTGTCCAACTCCGGCCACCGGCTGACTTTCAGTGAAGCAGGTTACCCTTTGTAACGTCTGTGGGCCGTCCCATCAGCTGAACGGCTTAACTGGGGTTTCCCCGAGAAAGGAGAAGTTACACCTCAAAACAGCTGCCTCGGTGTCTGCCTGAGCCCGGCCTGCCCGGCCATCCCAGGGTTTTGGTCCTCCCGGCCCCGCAGCCTGCGAGCTACTTTCTTGCAATGACTCATTTTCATTTCTTTTTAGGCCACTTCTATTAAATCTATTTTTATTTTATTTCTATTCAACTTCATAATGCGCGCACACACACACAAACACACACACACACTCTCTCTCTCTCTCTCCTCCTTGTTCTGTGTCTCTGGGGAACAACCATGGCTGATGCTAACACAGAGTCCGGAACTGGGTGTCTCTGTCTGGGTTTATTCTCGGCACGGTTCGCATTTCACTTATTCACCCATGGCCTCAGCTACCCAGATATGCCGAAAACCCCCAACATTCTCTCCCTAACTTGACCCTCTCTCCTGACTCCAGAGCCATGAGATCCAGGAGCCAGCTGGATGGGACAGCCTGGATGCTTCCAAGGTGTCCGCCTTACAATGTTTCTTTTTTTTAAATTCACAACTAGTATTTAATTATGACGTAACACACACACACACACACACACACACACACACACACAGAGGAAAGAACACAGATCATAAGCATCCAATGCGCAGAGTTCAACAAATTTTTGCCAAGCAGACACAGCCACGAAGCCCCCCACCCCGATGCAGACTCTCACATCACCAGGGCCCCAGACGTCCCCTGTCCCTGTCCAGCCATGACCACACTCTCCTCTTTACAAAGTCGGCCACCTTCTGACCGCTGCCCCCCAGGTTAGCTGGTGCCTGTTCTGCATTCTATAGAAATTGAATCATACGGTCTATTTTCCTTTGTGTCTGTTTTTTCAGTCCATGTTATGTTTGAGGGATTCCCCCATGTGGTTTTAGAGACGAGTCATTCACTCATTATTATTACCGCAGAGTGTTCCGCTGTATAATCATTCCACAACTTATTTAAACATTCGACCATTAATGGACGTTGGGGCTGTCTCCAGGGTGGCACCATTTTGTCTGAGGCTGTGCCTTTGATGCATGAGTGTAGGCGGCTCCGTAGGGTATCTTGTAGGCGTTATCGAGTGTGATGGCAGGATCCCACATTCGGCATGTTTATCTACAGTGGATACTGTCCGTAGCTTTCCTAACAAGCCATGAGATCCGACACCTGTGCCTCCATACTTGTGTTCCGATTCTTCCCTATCCTTGCCAACACTTGGTGATGTCTGGCCTTGGAAGTTTCATTCTCTCACGGGCTACGAAATGGTACTGTGTTGTGATCTTTATTGGCCTTTTCTGGATTCCTAATGAGTGTGGATGCCGTGTCACGTATGTCCTGGTCTTTAGGACTTCTTCTGTGACCTGCCTGTTCAGATCTGTCGCCAGTATTTCTATTGAGTGTTTCTGTGTTTTCCGTGTTGGTTTTGGAGTCCTTGGTCAAAGACACTGTGAATATCTGCTCTCATTGAGGGGTTTGCCCGTTTGCTCCTTTTGGTATCTTGACCAACACAAGTTCCTAATTTTAGTGTGGAAATCTATCACACCTCCTTGGCACCGTTCGTGAGTGTCACGTCCTGCCTGAGAGACCCCTGCCATCTCATGATCCCTAAGATAGTCTCCTAACTTGCCCGTTTTTCATGTTCAGATTTACAACAGTTCTGGAAATCAGTTTTCTATGCGATGGTAAGAAGACGAGATATATTTTTTCCATATGCCAATCAAGTGGACGCAGCATCATTTATTGAACAGATGTCTCCCCACCGCTCTGGACCACCGCCATGATAAACTATTTGTTTGAAAAGTGGGCATCTGTTTCTGGGCTCTCCACTCTTCCTCTGGTCTCCTTGTCTGCCCTTGCATTCCAACACCCACTTAATCACTGGAGTTTTCCAATAAATCTTGATTTCTGGCGCGTTAATTCCTGCCTCTGCCTTCTCTTCTAAGACTGTTAGCTATTCTTGGTCCGTTCCATTTCCATACAGGTTTTAGAATCGGCTTAGAATGATTTTTTGAATCGCTGTTCCCAAATACATATTGGCCGAGATTTTAAGATTACGTGAAACCAGGAGATCCACTTGCAAAGTATGTAACTATTATGTATGTCAATCCGTTATTTTTGCTTAATTTCTACATAGGCTATTCTGTCGTTTTCTGTGTAGAGATCTTTTAGGAGTTTAGAGTTATCAAGTCATGGTTAATGGCGTCTTTTTAAATTCTGTTTTTATTTTGTACACGGGCCTTAGATCCACTGGCCTTATTAAATTCACTTATTAATTTTTCTGGTTTGTCCATAGAAACCTTAGAATTCATTACATACAACATCGTATCATCTGAGCATATCTCACTCGGTCTTGCAACTGTGATTTCTTTTTCTTGCTTTGTTGCAGTGGCTAGAACTTTCCGTGGTTTACAACAGAAGAGATAGCAGCTTCTCTTGTATCCAACACCAGGTAAAATATCCCCAGTGCTTGGTCGTTGTGACGCTCATTGGGTTTTTTTTTTTAATGGCTTTTATTAGATGAAGCAAGTTCCCTTGTATACTATATCTGCTGAAATCATTACTTTTTAAACCATGACTAAATGTTGGATTTTATCAAATGCCTTTTATCTGTCTATTGGGATGATTGTCCAGTTTCTCTTGTTTGGTTATTATGGGGCCTATAATGACCGATGTGCAAATGTTGCCTCTGAATTTCTGTATACCCAGCATCCCTGCTGTGTACGGAACTGGACTGCAATGTCCCGCCTATTGTCATATGTCAAGGACTTGAGTCCCTAACACTCACTTTGGGGAATTTTGCCTCCATGTGCATTAGAGACATCGGTCTCTGTGTGAGTTTCCTGTTGCTGCTGTAACAAATTTCCACAAACATGATGATTAAAAAACACAAATTTATTAACTTATAGTACTGGAGGGCAGAAGTCTTTTTTTTTTTTCTTAGTTAAATTTTTTTTTTTTATTTTTGAGAGAGAGAGAGACAGACAGAGCATGAGCAAGGGAAGGGCAGAGAGAGGTGGGGACAGAGGATCTGAAGCAGACTCTGTGCTGACAGCAAGGAGCCCGACGCTGGACTCGAACTCACGAACCACTAGATCATGACCTGAGCTGAAGTCAGACGCTTAACCAACTGTACCACCAAGGCGCCCCAACGTTTATTTATTTTTGAGAGAGACAGACAGACACACAGACCACGAGCAAGGGAGGGGCAGAGAGAGAGGGAGACACAGATTCCGAAGCCGGCTCCTGGCTCCGAGCCATCAGCACAGAGCCCAATGCGGGGCTCGAACCCATGAACCGTGAGATCGTGACCTGAGCTGAAGTCGGACACTTAATGGACTGAGCCATCCAGGTGCCCCTGGAGGGCAGAAGTCTAAACTCAAGCTGTCAGCAGCTGACATCTTTCTGGATGCTCCAGAGCAGAATCTGTCTCCTCGGCTTTTCAGCTTCTAGAGGCCACCTGCCTTCTTTGATTTGTAGTCCCTTCCCTTCATCACTCCAACTTCTTGTGTGGGTCATCACAGCTCCTATTACTGACCGATCTTCCTGTCTTCCTCTTGTGAGGGCCCTCGTGACTACCTTAAGCCTGCTCAGACAATCTGGGAAAACCTCCATAGCTCAGAGGCTTAACTTAATCACATCTGCACAGTCCCTTTTACCATATGAGGTACCATACGCACAGATCCAGGGATTAAGAAGATGTAGATATTTTTGGTGGTGGAGTGGGGTGTAATTCAGTGACGACAGTCCCCATACAACCTTTATCTGTAAAGTGTATGTGAGGGTTCGTTACCCAAATGGTTCTGACCTCATCAAGACAATTGAAAAATGTTTCCTCTCTTTCCGGAAGAGCACTAAGTATATAAGAATCTCGTATAATTTGTTATTCTGTAAATGTTTAGTAGAATCTGAAGGCATATAGGCTTGGAGGAATTTCTTTGGTATGGATTAATTTTAATTATACATTTGTTTATCAAACACTGTAACAAATCCAGAACTTTTCAGATTTTTCTATTTCCGCTTGAGTCAGATTTAGTCAATTGTGTTTTTGATGCAATAGTTTGTTTCATTTTCTTTAATTTCTGATTTTCTTTTTATTTTGTACTTTGTAAAACTATCATTTTAAATTTAATTTATTCTTCTTTAACCTAACTACTTGAAAATGATATTTAGATTGGTTTTGACCCTTTAACATTTTTGAATATCCAAATTAAGTCCCTAAATCTCCCCTCAAGCACAGCTGTAGTATCTTTTCACTGCGGTTATATAATCATACATGACAACGTATTTCCTAATTTTCTTTTGTGAATTTTTTTGATCCATGATTTATTAAAAAATGTGTTGCTTATTTTTTTTGAAATTTGGAAATTATTTCCTTCTTATCATTCTTGTGTTGTTCTAAGTCAGATCTGTCGTGGTCAGAGAATGTGGTGGGCCTGATTTCAATCATAAAATCATTTCTTGAGACTTGCTTTGTGGTTCAACATATGGGGAATCTTAGTAAATGCTCCATGTGTACATAAAAATGCAAAACCTACTTTCGTTGGATGCATATATTCTGTCTATATCAGTCCCATTAAATCTATTGATTATATTAGGTCTTGGGTTCAGCAACTGACCATTTTGTCTGTTTTTGCTTTTAGTTGCAAAGTGAGATTTGTAAGGATCTCCCATAATGACGGTTTCTTTGTCAATTTATGGTCTTTGCTGTAGTGGTCATGCTCATGGGTACTTGGAGGCTTTGTTCATAGGTGACAATATTTTTAGAATTTTTATCTCCCCAGAAGAGTGACCCTTTAGTGGCTATAAAATGTTTCTTTCTCTTTTTTTTAACTAGCAATCCTGTGTGCCTCAAAGTTTACTGCATCTGATACTTGACGGCTACATCACCTTGTCATTATTGTGATTAGCATATTATTGTGGTTATTAGCTATTATTTGCATGGTATGTCTTTATCCACCTTTTAATATCAACTTTTCCGTATCTTTAATTTTTTGTAAGAATATATAGTATATGTTTTACTTTAGTATGAGAATTTTTATCTATTAATTAGTGTACTTAGTCTATTCATATGTGACATAAACACTGATTTTTTATTGGAATTTTCTGCCTTAATATTTCTACATATTACA
Organism: Panthera onca; assembly: GCF_046562875.1. Classification (NCBI taxonomy): domain Eukaryota; kingdom Metazoa; phylum Chordata; class Mammalia; order Carnivora; family Felidae; genus Panthera; species Panthera onca. The sequence goes on from NC_138345.1 coordinate 139,298,809, forward strand.
TCTGATCTGTGTTTCTATCCCATTTTTTTTTATTTCTTTTGGTTTATTCCAAAATTTTTATCGTTCTTTTTCCCCTTCTTTTATCTCATTGTGTATGTTTCGGGTTACTATGTGATTATCAGTTGCCCCGTGGCTTGTTACCCACATTCTTCTGGGCCAATTTCTAGAGCATTTTATCATTTCTTGAACTTAAAAACTGTACAATACGTTACTCTCTTTCCTTACTTCTATAGCATTGTTGCCTTATATTTTAATTTAATTTAATTTAATTTAATTTAATTTAATTTAATTTAATTTAATTTTATATATTTTATTTTATATTATTGTAAGAAATAAAAAGTTTTACAATATCACAGTATATAATTATGGCTTCAATTATAGATACAATTTATATATATTCCACTTCTGCATTTCTATGCCTACCCTGGGAGTCATTTTTTTTTCTACCTAAACAACTTCTGTGGTATTCTTTAGGTAAGGTTCTACTAGTGTATAATTCAGTTATAGTCTAATTATGTCTTTGTTTTACCTTTACCTTGGGAAAATATTCTTTCAGCATACAGAATTCTGGGCTGACGGCTCTTTCCTTCCAGCCCTGTGTGGATGATGTGCCCTTGGCTTTGGGATTCCGATATATCAGTTAAGCCCTCTTTCTTATTATTGGTCTTTGAAAGCGATTCATTTTATTTTCTCTGCTGATTTTTTAGATTTTTCTCACTGTTTTTGGTTTAATAAGTTTGACTCAAATACATCTCTTTACGTGCGTGTGCATTCACACACATTTGATTTGGGGGGGTTGGTTTGGGGAAAAGTTAGACAAATATGATGTGAGTTCCATTTTTTTTACTTCTTCCTTTGATTCCTCAACTACGTACATCTTGGACATTTTCATCATGTCTTCAGATGTCTCCCAGGCCCTCTTGTAATACTTCCCATCCTTGTCTCCTTGATGCTCTAGACGAGATATTTTCTACTGAACTATCTTCTCATTTATTCATCCTCTTTTTTTACATGTAATATTTGTTACTTTGGTTATTTAGATCTATGTATGACCACACATAACACATCTGGTAACTTAGAGACACTGGTTTAAACATTTTCAATTTCTCATTTCATGACACAATCTTACTGAAATTCTTCATGCTTCCTTCGACATCACTGTCTCTGTCCCAACTCAGGGGACGCGAGCATTGTAAGATGGTTCTCTGAAGCATATTGCCTGGACTTCCAGCGGAACTGCTTTCAGATTCTTTGAACTCATATGGTACACTATTAATGAAAATTCCCTCTGAACCTCATATATCCACTCACACAATATCGGTGCAGTTGATGGCTTTTTCATCATCTAGATGAATTTTTATGATCTCTACAAATAATGTCATGGCTACTGCTTTGTGTCATCACCGCCCCCCCCTTTATAACTGCGGTATAATTTACACACCATAAATTTGTCATTTTAAGTTAATTGATTAAAATTTTTTTAACGTTCACCTATTTTTAGGAGACAGAGAGACAGAGTGGGGGAGGGGCAGAGAGAGAGGGAGACACAGAATCCGAAGCAGGCTCCAGGCTCCGAGCTGTCAGCACAGATTCCCTACGCGGGGCTCAAACCCATGAAACGCAGGATCATGACCTGAGCCGAAGTCAGACGCTCAACCGACTGAGCCACCCAGGTGCCCCAAGTTAATTCAGTTTTTAATAGATTTAGGTTCTCTTGTAAAATTCCCCATCATTCATCCATGTTCTTACATCTTAGTGAATGTAGAGTTTATATAAAATGGCTTCTCCACATGGATATTTGTGGATCTGTTTCTAACGTTTGTTTTGTCTCTTTTCTTTGTTTTCTTGGCTTTGTTTTCCAGGCTTCTGTGCCTGACACACTTTTGGTTGCCTGTTGGCCATGATATGTAAAAATCATACAGATGATTTGATGGTACTCCTTTCCCTCAAAAATGCATTTACTGTTTCTTCTGGCAGGCTTTTATGCTGGGGCTAGTTCCAAGCTACAAACTCATTTATTCGAAGCTGGGTTTCAGTGTTTGCAAATTCTGGCCTGGTTTTGGCTTCTTCTGACTCTCTGTAGCCCCTCCAGAAATTCTAAGTGAAAGTTTGGATCACATTCTAGGACTTTTATCTTTAAAGGGCCTGAAGAGTAGATTTTGTCTCCTGGGCACTTAAGAGTTCCAAACGCTGTGTTTGACTTCTTAGCTGTTCAGCTGCCGCTTAAGAATCCAGCACGTGGGCAAATCCAAGAGCGTCAAGGCCAGCGTAGATCAGCCCTCCCCTCCCCATCCCACCCACACTTCCTGTGCCAGCCCCTGAGTGAAAAACACATAACTTCTGGGCTTGTGTGTTATGCACACAATGCGGGACGAACTGCCCAATACAAAACATTTCTCTGTAAGGAGCTCTGATTCTCTCTGCACCTCACCTCTAGATGGACAAAACCTTTCAGACAAGATCCTCTCTCTGAGGCCATTTTCTTGCTTAGCTGGAAGCATGGATTCACCTGCTGCTGGTTATTTTATGGCTGGTGCCCTCTGAAGTTGTTTCTAGATTCAGCTCTGGAAAAGCCCGCCTGGATTCCTTAATCCACCATCTGCCCCCCCCCCCCCACCCCATGGCCTTAGCACGCACATCTTTTAGGATGGTTTGGCCTCATAATCGACTGGTAACCTGCATCGCCCCTATATTGAAGATGCGCGCTAGGGACCGCTATCTTTGGACTTTCAGCACGGTGCCTGTCACTTGTTATTTGCCCAATACGTGGTGGTAGACAACTGTCCAAGGAAGGACGGAAGTGCCTGAAAGCTGTGCCGTGTTTCAGGGCGTATGGAATGCTTTCACAAACGTGATTTTATTTGGAGTGTGGCATTGAGTGACTAAAGCCACTTACTTTGTCTCATAAGGCAGATGCAATCTTCGGTACAAGTATTGTGACCCTCTCAAAAATGAGGAAATTAGACCTCAGGGAGGTTAAGTAACAAGCCTGAGATTATGATAAGGCTTTTAAGTAGGAGGACTGGGATTAGAATCTATGGTCTTTGCATTTTGCCAGATGGCATCGTGATACAGTCTGGCTCTGATGTATGCACGGATGGTAATTTAAACAAGGCCTTTGGCATCAAATTTGGCTTCCCATCAGTGTTGGCAATTCCCAAGACTTTCACATCCCCTGCCTGGAACCCTGGGCACCTTTGAAATTCAGAACTTTTCCACTGGATACCTGGGTTTACAGATGCTAATCCTGTACTCACTTTACCCAGGAACTTTCACAAAGTAAAGCAAAGTTACAAGCTGTTTTTCTATGCTTTCATGTAAGAGGGATGCTTGTGTTTGTGAAGAATTATGCCAGGAGGCTGCTGGCAGCTTTTGTCAGATGACATAGAAACATCTGTTCCAATAAAGTCCTCCTCACAGACTCATTTGCAGGGAACAAGTCCTTCCTCTGGCAATGTGAGAGCAGACCCGGTCAGGTGGTCTTAGATGGGATTTGGTTATTTTCTGAGTGTTCCCCCTTAAGCACCAGGGGTCTAGAATTACAGGTGACCCATGATCTGGAGGTAGTTTGGCATGGCTGGGAGTGCTTTGCCAAGCTCAGGGTAGACTGTCCTGAGGTGTGCTGCCTCGACAGAGGGCAGGTGAGCATCAGGGGGGTCATGGGGCAGTGTCTGAGGAGGTCCACTTACCCTGCCACATCTGCCAGGTCCTAAGATAAAGATAGTTTTGGGGTTATGGTACGAAGGGGCCAGAACCCAGAAAGGAAGAAGCTTCCAGTGACCGAATTAGTCTAACTCAGTGGAAAACATACTTCTTTGGAACAAGTAGAAGGGAGCATACTGGTCAGCCCGCCATGTGGTTTGGCCGCCGAGGGCCCCTGAGCTGCTGTTGGAGGCTACGGCCCCGTCCACACTGCCGTGCACCTGACGGACGCTACTCTTGGAACGCGTGATCTTTGTGACCCCGTCTCACTGGACACCGCAAAGCTTTCTCTCTCTTGTGTTTTTGTCGTGCACCGAGCCATGCTTACATTGTGTGTGGCAGGAAGAGCGATGGCTAAAAAGCAAATACAAGCCATGAATGGTAACATCTCAAGGATTTGGTCAAGTTGTTTGGTGACCCCGCAAAGCAGGATACAGCCATCTTCAGGGTCCGGGTCCTGATCTGCACTGCACCACTGCACAGCGAGGTGGCGTGGGCGGGTTCTGAGTGGATCTGTGCTTTGGTTTCCTCAGTTGCAAAATGTGGATAAAGGCAGAAACTGCCTCAAAGTTTATGCTAAGGTTGAAATGAGAAAGCGGGCGGGCTGAAGAGGCAGGAGGAGCTCCACTCGTCCTCCCTGCGACTCCCGCACGCGTGCAGCCTCCCAGACTCCAGCACATCCCTCCCGCGTCGTGGAACACACGTGACACTGTCCGTCCCCCCCTCCGCGGACTCTCCAGCCGGGATCATGCTCTGAATTGATGAACAAAGTCTTCAAAGGGTTTTTGTCTTTATCCCTCACCATCTGTCAAACAGAGTCAGCGACACGAAGTAAGAAAACAGATTCCTCTTTGGGAGCCTGGGGGGCTCTGTCTGTTGAGCGTCCGACTTCGGCTCAGGTCATGATCTCACAGTTCGTGGGTTCAAGTCCCGCATCGGGCTCTGTGCTGGCAGCTCAGAGCCTGGAGCCTGCTTTGGATCCTCTGTCTCCCCCTCTCTCTGCACCTTCTCTTCTAGTGCGTGCTCCCTCTCTCTCAAAAATAAATAAACATAAAAAAAGAAAAGAAAACATATGGCTCTTATCTGGAATGTCCTACAAACAAGCCTTAATTTTTAAAAAAATTAGTTTTAAAGCAGCCAAATGGAAATACATAAACTCTGTATAGAAAGCACTTAATAGCAACTATTGGGCATATAAAGGAGTGTCCTGATTTATCTTCCTTCTGCCCAAACTGGAGGGAAGCCGGGGCCCATGGCGCTGGCTGCAGGGACAGGGACAGAGGCGGACTTCACGGTTTAGACACGTACAGACACTGACCTACATTTCACTGCTCGTTGGGATGATTAAGATCACAAGTGAAATAGCGGTTAATTGACTCTATAAATTCTATACGTGAAAAGAAACTCTCTCTCAACGAGTGCAAGTTTGTAATTCAGCTTATGTTGTAATAATGGCTCAGAAAATTAGCAAAGGAAAAGATCGTTTCAAAGCTGGGCCGCATGGGGCTGCTGAACTGGGCCTTGTCCCCAGACAGGCGTGGGAGCCTGGCCCCGACGAGGCTCTCGGCTCCCTCAGAGGGTGGCCCGGGGGGGCCCCAGCGCATGGCCCGGCAGCACTGTTCTTCTGACGCCTTTCCTGCCAGAATCCCACCCACCCACCTCTCCGGGCTCGCTCACTATTTCTTTGCACGTACGCTCATTCATTTTTGTGACTTTTAATGTCTGTTTATTTATTCAACAGTGTTCAGTACAGCTTCTCACGTCCAGGGCACTCTGCTGGGCAGGAAGTTGTCAACTGTAGACAAGACAGCACGGTCCTGGGCTCTCAGGCACTGGGCGCTCAAGTGGAGAGTGAGACCCCGGCAGACCCCGCGGAGCACAAAGCTCCCCTTGCCCCCGGCCCGCGGAACCCCTACTCAGAGCCCTGGGGCTCACCCCCGGTAACAGCAGCCTTTCAGAACAGATCCTCATTCCCGTCTGATAACTACAGAGCAGTGGCTCGAACCAGGGGACCGGCGGGTTGAAACGTGACCCTCTGAGTGGTCCCGAGTGCCGTGATCTCCCCACCACGCCACCCTTTCTCCGGTCCGTGCTGATGTGGGATCGGGGACCCTCTGTGCTGCCTGCTCAGTACTGAGTGACCTGACTCCCCAGTTCCTGGCCGCAGGTGGGGTGTGGACATCGCCACCTGGGGCTCCGGTCATGTGACCTCTCCAGCGTCCCCAGTGCTTCTGGGACACATAGCCTTCATGCCACGGGCAGCCACGGGCGGCTACAGACCACAGGCACCCGTTATTTATTTCCGAGTCAAGCTTGTAGCACACTGCATACACTAGGTGCTCAACAGTTGTCTGTGGAATGAGTCAGCGATCAAATAACTATAGTGGCTGTTTCCGAAATCAATGTGACCAAAGATCTCCGCTCTGGGTCCTCCTCCCGCCCTCAGAGGCGCCCCTGACACGAGCACATAACTCCCAGCCTAGAAAACAAATCATCCCAGACTGCACATCGAGCTGCGATTTCTCCTTGCAGAGAACCCCTCGCGGTATGAGGGGGCCACCCCGCCAGAGCGTGGCCGGACCTCAGGCCCAGCGGGCAGCATCCTCGGGAACCCAGGGCACGTGCCCCTGGCCGCCTCCAGCCCTGCTCCCGTGGGTGACCGGCCCCCTTCGGTCGGCACGGGAAGAGCTCGCTGGGCCCGAAATACCCAGATGACGTCCCCGAGGAGACCTCCAAGACGCCCGTCCGCATCCGCGTCTCTCCTGGATGTCAAAATGTTGACTCGGTCCCCACGAAAATGCAGCTTTGGGGAAAAAACTCACATCTTTTCAAATTTTCTGCAATCCCTGTCATTTGAGGCATATGTTTGTGCATAATGATGTTCCGAAGTGAAGTGACATTTCAGAGTAATGAGGCTTCAGTGACAACGTGTGAGAGATGTGACAAGTTTTCTCTAATACGAAAAAAAGACCAAAGACAAACGGAAAACGAGGGCCGACTCAGCCTGCCAGCCCGGAGGAGGTGTTGGGGAGCACGTGTCCCCCGGCCGTCGGGGGGAGCAGGTGGTGTGGCAAAGCACAGGGGTGTCGCTGTCATGCAGGGGTCCCCCCAGGACCCCTGATCGCTGGCCCAGCACTGCTGGCCCTACTTACCTCCGGCCCTTCTCAAGCCTCCATAGACCTGGCCGGGCCGTGTGGACGCCTCCTGCCCCTGGGCCCCTCAGGACCTGCCAGGGCAGCCGAGGACGCAGGCAAGGGGCGGTCCTGGCTGGACTTACCCCTGAGGGCATCAGGGAGGAGGGTGCCCTCTTCGCAGGAGCCCAGGGCCCTGACTGCCACCCACCCCCAGCCGCTGGTGTCCCATCCGCTGGTGTCCCCTTACTCCTCGGCCACACGAGGGAGCCCTGCAGCCCTGCCCACACATCCCTAAGACTTCACATTTGTCCTTCAAAGGCAGTTTACTGATGGGGGGGAAAAAGGCCCCTGAACTGTGTGCCTTCATTCCACACGCGTTTGCTGAGCGCCTGCTGTGTGCCAGCCACGCGGGGCCCACCCTCTGGACTTAAATCAACAGCTCGAAATCTGTGAAACAAGTTCTGTGTGCAGGAGGGGCCCCTTGACCCACTCCTTGAGGCGGGAGAGAAGGAAAAGCCCCCCCCACCCCGGGAGAGCGGGCGAGGGGCCTTGCTTGGTGGCCACGTTGGCAGATCCACAAACGTGCCTGTGTTCTGCTCCTTGGGACGCCTCCTCCGTCCCCAGGGGCAGCTCTGCTCCTGCCTCAGTGAAAGCAGAGGGGAAGAAGGCGGGCGTCCCACCCTCCACCGTGGGCTCCCACCCCGAGCCTCTCCATCTGCACAGCCGGTGTCCAGCCGGTGTCCGTGTCGGCATTCACCGGGCACTTTCGGTAATCGGCATTTCTGCACGCGTCCTTCCGGGGCCCGTTGCACCTACCTGTCCAGTGACCCGGAGCCCCACAGGCCATCCCTCTGGCACTCCCCAGGCTCAGTTAAAAGGCTTCCTGCAAATGGGGAGCCAGAGACCCACTGTGTCCTCACCTCCATTCATTGCCCTCGCGGGCTCGTCCCAAGCGGTGGGGTCACGAGGCCGGAGCGGAGAATTTGCCATTAAGGGGATGTGGGGCGGGGGTTCTGCGTGTCTAACGGACACGCCTTCATCCTCGAAGGAGTGAGGGACGCAGGATCTTCCTGACAGTCCAGCCCTGAAACAAGGCAGACCTGGGGGCCGAGCCCCAAAAGCTAAGGCGACGGAGTGAGCACAGGCTCTCCCCTTCCTCCCCGCTCCCGGGGCCCAGGTGACCTACCCCACTCGAGTTCCTCTGTACCCAGGACTCACCCCTGTTTATCCCACGGCTGAAGGGGGTGGAATTTCAGCCCCCTCCCCAAAAACGTTTGTCCATCCAGAACCTCAGAATATGACTTTGTTTGGAACAAGGTCTTTGCCGATGTAACTAAGGTCATCCTGGGTCAGGGCGGGCCCTAAATCCAACGACAACATCCTTCCAGGAGAGAGAGACGCAGGAAAAGGGGGCCGCGTGTCGGTGAGGCAGACACCGGGTGACGTGGCCACAAGCCAAGGGACACCCCGGATTGCGGCCACCACCCGCGGCCGATCACAGCCCCGGAGGAACCAAGCCGGCCCGCATCTCGCTGTCTGACCTCTGGCCCCCAGGGCTGGGAGACAACAGAGGCCGGTGGTTTCAAGCCTCCTCTTTTCCGGCCTTCGTTTCAGCCACTCAGGGAACTCACACAACCGTCCTCGGAGACTTCCGCCTCTGGTCTCCGCGTCTGCTTCCCAGGAGACGGCGAATCTCTTAAGGAACGTCCTTCCCCTAATTACCCAGCTCTGTATCCCCAGGCCCTGGCCCTGAGGTTGGCACACAGTAGGTGCTCATTAAGAGCTTGTTAGAGTGCGCTGAGCTCTGGACACTTGATCACAGGGAGCCTCCCGGGACGTCACTCAGCAGGACCAGCGGAGACCCTTCCGTACTTTCTTGCTCAGGAGGAAGAAGCTTGGGAAGAGTCAGCTGCTGGTGGACAAAGGAAGGGAGCTTTGCGCAGCCATTTCAAACGCGGGCGCGAGATCAGGGGCAGGCGGGCCGATGAGGAGAGTCATGTCGGTTAATGAGACCCGAGTCTCTCCAGCAAGTTCTTCTCATCTTCTAAGGAGCGGGATTCTCCACTGAGACAGGACGATGGGCTGTGAGGTAGCAGGTGTCGGGCAGGGGGTGGGGGGTGACCACCTAGCCAGGGTGAGGCTGATGATTAGGGGGGCCGCTGGTGGCCCCTCCCAGGGTCAGGCCGGCCTGGGAATGAAGCCATTCCGCCCGTGTCACTTCTAAACTCCTGACGTCTCGGCGTCTTTCAACACCCGCCAGGGCTGCTCTGCTGCCTGGACGCCAGACCGCCTGTGCCCTCCGCTGGGATGAGGGCCGGAGGCCGCCCTGCACCTTCCAGACCGGGGCCCAGGGCAGTGAGACAGTCCGTGCTGGTTCCTGGGGACAAGCAAGGAGCCTCCGTGAGCCCCGGCACCTGTGGCAAGGCAGTCCTGAGGGGTCTCCGGACCTCCTGCCTCCACCAACACTCGCTGAGCCCCTAGTGCATGCAGGCGTCCCTCCCGCTGAGCCCCCGTGTCCCCTGACCCCTGCCTGCAGGCTGGGACCCGGAGGAGCTGTATGAGACTAACAAGCAGGACACTGGGGCTGAGCATGCACCTGCTGCAGGAGACCCAGCACCCTGCCCTGCGGTCTCAGGACACGCTGGAGACCCCCCACGTGGGTGCTCAGGGGTGTCCTGTGTTCCAGCACCCCCACCCCCGCCTCCACTTTCCTGCCGGGGCTCTTGCAGGTGCCCCGGGGGGCAGTCCAGCCACAGCCCTGCCAAGGCCACATTGTTCTGGTGCCCCTGCAGCGGCCTCGGGCTGACTTCCCAGTGAGTGCCAGCACTGCGGACTTGGGGGAAACGTCCAAGGGCTGGATCTCCGTCCCCAAGTGACACTGAGACCCCGAGAGCCAGCAGTCCCCACTGGCTTCGCAGGAGGGAGGGTGTGTGATCACTACAGCCCTTATCTCTCCAGGCTCCAGCGGCCCACCTGGGCACTGATGGTTTCCGGGGCAAGTCTGGTGGAGGTCCCTCTGCGTGTGGAGAAGGACGGACCCTGCCTGATGCGGGGTGACGGTAAAAGCAGGTTAATAGAATAATTACGGGAGATATGACCAAAGAAGGGAATGCAAGGGAGCACTCCATGGGGAGGACCAGAGGTGTGTGCGGAGGGGAGGACCGTGGAGAGTGGGGAGGATGGCGGGGGAGGGGTGTGCTGTGCTGGGAGGACTGCTGGGGGGGATTTCTATGTGAGGAGGACCCTGGGGGGTGTGGAGGGGAGGACGGCGGGAGGCAAGCGGAGGGGTCCTTTGCATCTTTCATCGCACCCTTGCCAGTGATTGTTGGGGTGTCTTTACGCCCCTGTTTATTTAACACTTGTCTCCTACGTAAGCCTAGCAGGAAGCACATTAATATTAGTTAATATTTATTTAGTACTCGGTGCCAGACTCCAGGCTAAGAGGTTGATGTGGATTAGCTCGTTTCATTCCTGGGCAAATCTCGAGGAGTTTCTGTTTTTTTCTCTGTAACAAAGATGTGACGAGCGGGGACCGGCCACTAGCTGGCAGAGGGAAGAACGGCACTTGTGGAGGGTCCCCTGTCCCCGACGCAAGACTCTGGTGTGCCTGTCACCGCGTGTCCCGAGTGCTGCACGAATGGCTGGGTGGGCAGGTGGCCCTCTGCTTCCTCTGCGATACTGACCGTGGCTGCGACAGGAACCCACCCGTGAAGTTCAAGCCCCCGTTTCCGGGGCCCGACTCCCCCAACAGCCCTGCCTTCAGCACCCGTGTTGGGAGTGCCCACGACAGTCAGGGAGGAGGACCCAGCATGTCTCTCTGTTTCGCTGGGGACGGGGAGAGACCTCTGCAGTCCGGGACATTATGATCGTCCCCATCGGACCCCGCCTCCCCTGGGGGGGCTTCTCGGGGAACCTGGCTGTTTTAGTAGAACTTGCAAAGGATGCTCTGCGTCGACCATCACCCTTCACGGAGGGCACTTTCAGGGGACAGGGGACAGGGTGACTGGGGCTGGGGCCCGGCTTTGCCACTTATTCTGCTCGGACAAGTCAACCTCTTGTTCGCGCACGAGCTGGCCGCTCCAAAGCTCACCCGCGGCGGTGCCTCCCGGAGCCCCACGGAAGCCTGGCTCATCCAAGAAAGAGCCGACATGCTCGGGGATGATCGCGTGCGCCGGGCATATTTCAAGAGATGTTTTCGTCCAAAAATGCTCAAAAGAGAAATTTCAAGGAGTCGAGGCTGCAGAAACCTAGCTCTCCGGACGTAATCTCCCCTTTGGAGATTACGGGGTTGCACTGAGCACAGAGCAGGGCGCTGCCCGCGTGGCTGGCCTGTTCAAGGCAGATGTGACTGTGCCCTGCCCCGGACGGCATGCCCCTGGGGATCTGCTGGCTCCCGGTCTGTTTCCGTACCCGACGCCCGTGCCTCCGGCTTTCCCCCCTCGCGCCCCTGGGTCCACAGGACACCTTCCCTCCCATGAGCCCCCTCACCCAGCCTGTCTCAGGTTCACAAACCTTGTGACCGAACTGTGTGCAAACCTGGAGTAATCGAGCTCAGAGACCGGGAGCCAACCCTTGTTTCGGGAGCCGCGGGAATTCGGGAGCCCCACACGGCGGCTCGGAAGCAACTCGTTCGTCCTTCTCCCAAGGTGTGCCGTTCCCTGAACGTATCTCTCGGAAAAGAGAAAAATCCTTTGCCAGCTCGCAGGTGCTCACGCACGAGGCGGGGCTCTCGGAGCACGGGCTGGTGGAAGGAAGCTGTTCCCAGGATTTATGCAGCCCCTATCCCCCAAGGAGCGCCAAGGCTTACAAATTCCATCATTTTAGCCTTTTATATACTCATTACAGCAGTTTGGGAAACATTTCAAAATTAGACAAGCATTAGCTTAGCTTATAAAATTAAAAATAAACTGTTAACAGCCTTAATGATGTTGTATTAAATGCCAGAGCTAATAATACCTCACATTTCTTTAATACTTTATGGCTTTAAGCACACTTGTAAATAACTTCTCATCTTGGAAGATTTTCACAACAGGCCCCTCTGGGGAGAGCACTGCCCGCCCTGCCTCACACACTGGGCGGCTGGCAGCTTGGGGCTCGGCCGGGCCACTACAGAGGGCTCCTGTCCTCACTCCCAGCGAAGGGTCCTCCCGGGGACCGAAGCCTGAGGTCTGACTGGGGTCCTGGAGCGGCCATCGAGTCAATTCTGCCATTCTGTGTTCTCAGACCTGCATTAGCGACCGCCCCCCTGCTCTGATCCCACAGCCACAGCTCTGGCTCATCCTCACCAGAAATGCTACTTGGGGAGGGGACAGTGTAGCCCCCAGCCTGGGAGCCCACAGGGCGGGGCTCACACTGCCCTGTGAAGGTAGCGAGATGCCCACTTTCTGCTCCCTGGGCCGTGGCTGCAGCTGATGGAGAGCAGGTGTCGGGTCTGTCCACGTCTACGTCCACGTTCACTCCTTTCCGGTCTCTGCCTCTCTCCAACCAGGCTGGCCTGTGGGGCTCAGAAGGCCGCCCGGCCCCGAGCCCGCAGGTTTTCCGCAGACACACTCTGTGATCCACAGGTCCCAGTGCCAAATGAACATGCGTGTCCTTTGTTGAAAAAGGATTAAGAGTTGTGACCCAGCCGCCGAGGGGGGTCCTTCTGTCCCTGTGAGGCCGGCCGTGGTTCGAAGACTCAAAGTGTCCAGAGGACAAGGATGTGGGGGGAACTGGAAAGGAGACAGGCAGGATAAAGGAAAAACCCCGGGCAGAGGGTGGAACCCCCCCCACAAGCCACTGCCGCCCCTCCCCTTCCCGGAGAAGCCCTGTGTCCCCGCAGGTGCACGTGCAGGGTGTCTCCAGCAGCCTCACGGGCTGGCACCCCAGCCTGTGCCCCTCACGCCCCACCAGGCCTTGCCCTGAGTGCCGCGTGTGAGAGAACCTGGTGCACACTGTCCTTGACCGCTGCTCCCCCAGCGACAAGGCCCAGCGGTCACCACGGACCGGAGCCTTCAGGTCAAGCTTGTGCTTGGCTCTCCTGCTGGTGAGCATGATTTCATTTGATCCCCAGGCTTATGGGCTGGAAAGCAGGGTTTCAGGAAGACTGAGTGGCTTGCCCGGACCACAGAGAACTGGGGCCTGGGGGGGAGGGGCCTGACCTTGAACCTAGCCTCTCCACCACCTGCCCTGTCCCTTGTGGGCTGAGGAGGGCCATCTCGCAAGTGTCCCGACCCCGGAGAGACACGTGGGGTCAAGCAAGCTCCGTTCACACTCAGCAGGCTCTGCTGTTCGTTTTGCGGCCCTAGAACGTTCCCATGGCTTTTCCAGGCTTTCGCCTTCTCTGTGCCTTACAGGTAAAGTGTTCAGGAGGGGAGCCGGCCAGGACGACAGTAGCCAAACCTTAGCAGAGCTTCTCCGCTCCCTTCCCCTCTTGTCCCGCCTTGTCTGGGACAGGCCCGCCCGCCATGGGTCATTTCCACCCTCCTGCGCCCTCCTCCAGGGCCGCCAGGGCCGGATGCTCATGCAGCACACTTTCTCTGGGCACCCCCATCTTTTCTGCCAGTTATCCTTTGCCGGTGATGACTTGGAAAGGCGGAGAGAAGGCTGGGGGCTCCCTGCGACTGTGATGGCCCCTCACCGTCCCCCAAACCGGCCCTTGCCTCCGACCAAGACCGGATCCTGGGCTCCTCTGGGCCACCTGCTTGTCTGCGGGCATTTCGCTGGAGACCAGACCGAGGCCAGCTGGGAGGTGCGGTCTTCTCGAGCACTCCGTGACCCGGGAAGAATTGTCTTTCTCTCCTTTTCCACAAGCGTGACATGGAAACAAAAGGCAGAGTCCTCTTCAGCAGTCCCGGTGACACGTGGGCTCGTAAAGCATTCGCCAACCCCCCAGGTTCTTCAACCCCTGATTGAGTGTTTAAAAAGTGTGCTAAGCAGAAAGTGGTCCCCAGCCCGAACAGAGAGGGCTTGTTAGCACCGCCCACCGTGATCTCCACGACCACGGCGGCAGCGAGGGCAAGGTCTGGAGGGAAAAACCAAGAGCATTCCTTGAGCCGGCGAGCCCACGTGTGCCTACCTTCACCTTGAGTGCGGCTGGCATCTGGCCTCAGGGTCCCTGCAGCTCACCAGGGACTCACTTCTGCTGCCCCCCAGCTGCTGCAAAATCTGTTCCCTCACACTCTCCCCAGGAGCCGGCAGGGAGGTGCTGACCTCCCCTCGTCTGCAGGGGACACAAAGGGCCAGGGAGGCGTGAAGGAGCCCAGCTGGCGAGGGCACTCGGGGTCCACGGGGTCCACTGTCTCAGCCCCAAAGCTATGCAGTAGTTGTGACACTGGGATTAATAACAAGAAACGTGTGCTGGTCTGCAGAGCAGTTCTGGCACCGGGAGCTCCCCGGGAATTTCCTGAGAGCTGAGAAGGGCAAAGGTGTCTTTTGTCATGTGAATCAGGTGGTTTGGGGGGTGGGGGGGAGCCCACACCTGAGGATGGGGGCTGGTCACCAGAAGAACCCACTTGGGGGTCAGAGGGCTGGAATTTTCCCTCTCTGCCCTCCCGCCCCCTTCCCAGGACCTGAAGGGGAGGGGCTGGAGGGGAGGATCAGTCCCCAAGGGCCAGCGATGCCACTGGGCCCAAGGCAGGAAGCCGTGAAAACCCCGGAGGAGGAGCCGGGCTGGTGAGGGGGTGCAGGTGCAGGAGAGCAACCCCCTCACCCCCAACCCCACGCTGCCCTCTGCACCTCCTCCCGTGGCTCCTCCTCCTGTGACTGCTCCTCCCATGATTCCTCCTCCCATGGCTCCTCCTCCCGTGGCTCCTCCTCCTGTGACTGCTCCTCCCATGACTCCTCCTCCCATGGCTCCTCCTCCCGTGGCTCCTTCTCCCGTGGCTCCTCCTCCTGTGAGTGATCCTCCCATGGCTCCCCCTCCCATGGCTCCGCCTCCCATGACTCCTCCTCCCGTGACTGCTCCTCCCATGACTCCTCCTCCCGTGGCTCCTCCTCCCGTGGCTCCTCCCGTGGCTCCTCCTCCCGCAGCTCCTCCTCCTGTGAGTGATCCTCCCATGGCTCCTCCTCCCGTGGCTCCTCCTCCCGTGGCTCCTCCTCCTGTGAGTGATCCTCCCATGGCTCCTCCTCCCGTGGCTCCACCTCCCATGACTCCTCCTCCTGTGACTGCTCCTCCCGCAGCTCCTCCTCCCATGGCTCCTCCTCCTGTGAGTGATCCTCCCATGGCTCCCCCTCCCGTGGCTCCGCCTCCCATGACTCCTCCTCCCGTGACTGCTCCTCCCATGACTCCTCCTCCCGTGGCTCCTCCTCCCGTGGCTCCTCCCGTGGCTCCTCCCGTGGCTCCTCCTCCCGCAGCTCCTCCTCCTGTGAGTGATCCTCCCATGGCTCCTCCTCCCGTGGCTCCTCCTCCCGTGGCTCCTCCTCCCGCGGCTCCTCCTGTGGCGGCTGCTGTGTGCGGCCTTGCCTGCAAGCCCTGATGTGGCCAGAGGAAAGTTCCTCTGAGCTCTGTGAGCCGCGCTAGAACCCGAGGAGGGGTCATGGGAACCCCTGACTTGTAACCGTGGCTCAGAAGCACAGGTGACGGCCCGGACTTGTGCCTGGGGTCTGTGGGAGGAGGTGCGGGTGGTCTTGTAGGACGGGGTCCTTAGCCCTTGGGGCTGGATGCTGTCTCCCGGCGGATGGTGTCACCCCGAGTGCAGTCAGAGGACACCCACTGATGTCCAAGGACGGCTTGGAGGAGTGGGCACCTCCCCCCCACCAACACACACACTGGAACTGGGTGCTGGGAACCGTTACGAGTTACACGCTGCCCTGAGTAAGGTCACCGGTTTCTGCATCAGATCCTCTGACGACACTTACCCCAAGTGGCTGTGCTCGCCTGTCCCCTTCCTTCCTCAGGTAGACGCTAGAACTCGGCACAGGGCGGAAGACCCAGCACGCAGCCGGCCTGGCTTCGGCAGTTTGTACATCTGTGAAATGGACACAGCGATCAGGAGTTTTGTATCACTTCCCATGAATTTATTTCTTTGCTTTAATGACATACCTTCTTGCTCTAGACCTTATAACCCTCAGGTCAAAGTTCAAGCTCATTTCCAGCCTTACAATATTTAGACTGCGCAAGTCACAAGATGTATCCTCGCGGTTCTGTGAGGAGTATTTTACCATTTACACTGTTGGAGCTGAAGATGACGATTTTACAAATATCCTAACATTGTAACTATTATAAATAATTTTAGTCATCTTAGTATATTCTGACGTAAAAGATTTTTTAGTATAAAAATAAAAGAGACTAATATAACTTGTTTGGGGGAATAAATGATCCAGAATAGGGTTTCAAAATATTTGTGTAGTTATCTGAGAAGTAAAGCTATGTTTACTCCATATCAGAACATAGAGTTGTTTTGGTTTGTTATAAATGCTTAGCAAATGCCATTTATTGTATAGCTTTTTTTCTATCCTCCATGATCAACAGGGTCTTTTCAGTGACCTTTTCGTGAATAACAACATTATTTGAAAATCAAGTTAAATGATAATTTTATCCAGTCTTATCATAAGCCTAAGTCAATCAACTTCAGCATTAGCCTCTAAAATCGTTTATTTTCAGTCTCCCTGTTTTTACAGCTTTATTGAGGTATAACAGACAAACAAGAATTGTATGTATTTAAGGCGTACAGCAGGTACTTTGATGCACGTATACAGTGCAAAAAGACGACGAGAAATAGGGCGACGCGAATGCACATCACTTCTGCGCATGTGAGGTTAAGAACACTGATACGTGAACGATTTTCTTTTCAGAGGATACACTTTGAACTTTACTTTTTTCTCCTTTTTTGGTTTTTATTTCCTGGAATCATTCCTACCTCATTTTAAAAATAATTCTATTAATTTTAGAACAGTTTCAAATGGTAAAAAGCCTCGTGAAAACAGTGTAGAAAGTTCCCGTAGGCACCATGCCTGGTTTCCCCTCTTACTAATCGTACATTGGTTGGTGTGTATTAACACGTTATTCCTGTCTGAAGTCTGTATTTATTTAGTGTCCTCAGTGTTTACCTAAGGGGCCTTTTCTTTGGAGGGCCAGATCCAGGGTTGCACACCTCACCGGTTTTCATGTCTCCTCAGGTTCCTCGTGGCTTTGAATCCCTCAGACTTTCTCTGTTTTCCGGGAACTTGACAGTCTTGAAGCCCGGCCACCATGTGGCAGAATGTCCCTCGAAGGGATGGCTCTGGTGCTTTTACCAAAGCAGATGGGGTTACGGGCTGGGGGAGAAAGACCAGGGAGGGGACATTCCATTTTCATCTCACCCTCTCCAAGCTGTCCTTCTGGTACCTTCTGTTTCATTCCATTGTTGTCTGGGAACAGCTTTTTGCATGACCCCTAGTCTTCTAAATTTGTTGACGCGTCTTTATGGCCCAGAACGTGGTCGGTTGCGGTGCGCCGTCAGTGTGAATGTGAGAAGAGTGTGTGTTCTGCTGTTAGCGGATGAAGTGGTCTACAGATGCCAGTTAGATCGAGCTGAGCGATAGTGCTGTTCAGGTAACCGAGACCGTTAATGGTTTTCTGCCTTCTTGCTCCATCCATTACCGACAGAGGGGTGTCGACATCTCCAGGGCAAGAGAGGATTGGTCCACTTGTCCTTTCACTTTTTACCTTATGTATTTTGACACGCTGTTGTTACATGCGCGCACTTTTAAGATTATGTCTTCTTGGAGAATTGACCCCTTTGTCATATGTAGTAACCCTCTTCATTCTTGATCATTTTCCTTGAATACAAGTCTGCTTTTTCTGAAACCAATAGAGCCACTCCAGACTTCTTTTAATTACATTTAGCCTGTCTGACTCTTTATTTGTAAGATGGGTAACATAGGCTTGGGTCTTGTTTTTTAACCGCTCTGACGATCTCTGCATTTTAATTAGTGAATTTAGACCATTCACATTTAAAGGGATTTTAAAAATACAATTACATGAATATCTATTACTTTTGTAAAGTGTTTTCTGTTCATTGTACTTATTCGTTGTTTCTTCTTAAATGTTCTCTTCTTCCCACCCACCCACCCCCACTTTCTTCTGGTTTTACTTGAGTATATTTTAAGATTCCATTTTATTTCTTTTCTTCCTGTCTTATACTCATTTAAAAAATTGGAGGCTGTCTTCTATTTTTAACATTGTTTAAAATTTTTTACATTTATTTATTTTTGAGAGACAGGGAGAGACAGAGCACAAGTGGGGGAAGGGGCAGAGAGAGGGGGAGACACAGAATCTGAAGCAGGCTCCAGGCTCTGAGCTGTCAGCACAGAGCCCGACACGGGGCTCAAACCCATGAACCGCGAGATCATGACCTGAGCCGAAGTCGGATGCTTAACCGACTGAGTCCCCCAGGTGCCCCACTATTTTAACATTTTTAACAAATCTAAGACGACCCTCAAATAACACTGCATCTCCACAGACATAGTGCAGGTGCTGTGCAACTGAATATTCTCAATTCCTTCCCACTCTTCTTGTCATAACTGTAATCACCCGTGATTATTGTCATTGTATTGAGCAATAATTAATTAATCTTTTTGCTCCATTAAGACTAAGACAAATAAGAGATTTTGCATTCTCTTCATTTTTTCCTTCTCCAAGGAATAAACTTATTCCTTCCTTTCTTTACAAGGTCTGAGTTCCCGTTCTATATTCTTTTCTTTCTCCTTGAAGAACTTTTTACCATTTCTTAGGGGTCAGATCTTTTGGTGAATTCCCTCAGCTTTGGTTGTCTTAAAAAGTCCTTATTTCTTCTTCACTTTTAAAGTATAATTTCATGGAGTATAGAATTGTGGATTTTTCATTACATTGTCTTTCTGCTTGCATGGTTTCTGATGAGAGGTCTGCTGAATTCTTACCCTTGTTCCTATACAGGTAAGGTGTTATATTTTCCCCTGGCTTCTTTCAAGTTTTCTCTTCCTCGCGTTTGCTGATGCTTCAACATAATACGAATATGATATGCCTATATGTATTTTTTAATACTTATTTGTTTATTTATTTTTGAGAGAGAGAGAGAGAGAGAGCGCATATGGGGGAGGGACAGAGAGATAGGGAGACAGAGAAACCCAAGCAGGTTCCACACTGATAGTGTGGAGCTCAAACTCACAAACTATGAAATTATGACCCGAGCCAAAATCAAGAGTGGGAAGCTTAATCAACTGAACCACCCAGGCACCCCTAGATGGATTTTTTTTTAATCATGCTTGCTGTTCCTTGAGTGTCCTGAATCTGTGTTTTGGTGTCTGTCATTAATACTGGAAAGTTCTTAGCCATTATTATGCATATACATGTTACATACATATACACATACCCATAAAATCTATCTGTAGCTAGCTAGCTATAATATATTTTTTTCTGTTCTTTTACATCTTTCTTTTCCTTTTGGTATCCAACCGCACACATGTGTTACACCTTTTGAAATCGTTCTACAGTTATTGGATGTGCTGTGTTTTTCCCTGCCTTTTCTCTTTGCATTTCAGTTGGAGACGATTTGTTGATCTGTCTTCAAGCTCTGATTCTTTTCTCGGCTGTGTCTGGTCAACTGATGAACCCATCAAAGGTGTTCCTCATTCCTGTTCGTAATGTTTTGGATTTCTGGGATTTCCTTTTGATTCTTTCTCAGAGTTTTCACCTCTGCTGACAAGACCTGTGTGTTCTGGAGTGTTGTCCACTTTTTCTGTCAGAGTCCATACCTATTATTAACAGGGATTTCAAATTCCCTGTCTTAGAATTCCAAACTCTGTGCCGTATCTGATTGTGATGCTGATGCTTGGTTTGTCTCTTTGGATAGTGTTTTGTTTTTGTTTTGTTTTGTTTTTGTTTTACCAAAAGCCAAAGAATTGTGTGTAGTATTTTGTCAAAAGCTGCCTGTGCTGTATAGAGTAAAAAAGTGAGATGAAAAGGCATTCCACAGGAGTGTTTATGTTGATCAGGGTAGGATCGGGCAGTGTGGAGTGTTCACGGTATACACGTGCCAGAGGCTTCTGGTCTCCTGTCTGGGCTCCTGCCCTGGGCTTCCTCAGTCCTTCCTCTCAGAGAGAGTCTCCTTCTTGAAGCTCCTTCAGCGGTAGCCCACTGCTGCAGATCGTGACCTGTGGTAGAGAAGCCTCGGGCACATCTCACAGGGTCTCTCTTCCCCCTGCCAGAGTCAGGCAAGAACCCTGTTTGGATCTTCACCCTGAGAACCTGGTGGGCTTCCTGGATGTGGTGCTCATGAACATGGGGGGCCTTAGGATGGGGACCCCTAGGCGTTTCTCATTCCCACACCAGTACACATTCAACGTCCAGAAACTTGTCACACTGACCATTCAGTTTCTTCCCAGTTCATGGCTCCAGCAACTTCTGCCCCAGGCAAACAGATCGTCACTTTCTACCTGGATTCACCCATCTCTCCAGATGTGAGGGTGTTGGCTTGGCCTACAACCCCACTTCTCAGGTGGGTCCCCCAGACCTCACTGATTTTCAGTTTGCTGAGTGTTTTCTTCTTGTAGGGACAGGTGTGATAACTTCCAAGCTTTTGATGTGTCAGAGCGGAAATGGAAAATCCTGACCACAGGGTCAGGTTCAGGGTCGGGGTCAGCGTTCAGGGTCAGGGTCAGGGTTCTCTTTTGAGAACCAATGAGCTCAATTCTCTGAAACCATTTTGGGCATTGTGTACCATGATGCAGAGTCAATAAATATGACATTATGTATGGATTTTTTGATTAAAATGTAAAGGGGCACCTGGGTGGCTTAGTCAGTTAAACGTCTGACTTTGGCTCAGGTCATGATCTGATGGTTTCGTGAGTTCAAGACCCATGTCAGGCTCTGTGCACTGACTGTGTGGAGCCTACTTTGGATTCTCTCTCTCTCTCTCTCTCTCTCTCTCTCACTCTGCCTCTCCCTGGCTCACACTCTCTCCATCTCTCTCTCAAAAACAATAATTTAAAAAAATATTTTTTTTAATTAGAGATGTACCAGGGCTCGTGTTTTGACAGAATTCAAGATGTGCCCCGGCCCTGCGGTGAGCTGCATCCTCGGAGCGTGTCTGACCCACAGGATGCCCACGTGGGGTCAGCAGCTATGGTTGTGATGTCCTGCAGCACAGAGGCACCCTCTGCCTGGCTGACGGTCGCGTGAAGTCGCGAGGGGGCAGTGTACGTGCTGGGAGGGGCTCCTGCACCCACCGTGAGGGCCTGTGGCCGCACGCCCATTATCCCAGGCGCCCAGTGGCCTGCGAGTGGTTCCCACAGACCACGGCTGCCGCCACTGCAGTGGCTTACCCGTGAGCTGGGCCCCAAGCCGAGGGACCTGAGACATCCGCCATGGCGCTCCCTGTTACCAGTTGGTTTACCATTGGCTGAG
The DNA here is from genome assembly GCF_046562875.1 of Panthera onca. Classification (NCBI taxonomy): domain Eukaryota; kingdom Metazoa; phylum Chordata; class Mammalia; order Carnivora; family Felidae; genus Panthera; species Panthera onca. The sequence continues at coordinate 139,319,989 of NC_138345.1, forward strand.
GGTGACTATTTAATTCCTGCAGTTCACAAGTTCTGTCCCTGCTCGAACTGGTTCCCTTCTTTCCAAAGCACTGGCCTCTGCTTCCGTGCCACTGAGGTGGGCAAGCCTTCTGCTGGGGCTCCTGCCTCCGCCTCCCCAAGTCTGTCCCAAGACCTCCCATCTGATGACGTGACGTCTGACCCCTGCCCATCCCAGCCCGACCCTGGAAAACACCCAGGAATTGCCATGGCTCCCGCCTCTGACTTTTCCCAGCCCTCCTGACTCGGTTGGCCTTTTTTCTCTGCCCACCACCCCAGACCCGGGTGACAGCTGGCTCAGGCCATCTTTCCTCAGACCCGTGGCCAGTGTGGTCCTACCTGTTCCTGCAGCTTTGCCCCAACCCTTGACACTACCCTCTCCAACCTTGGCCATCATCTGAAGGCAGCGTATTACAGGAGAGAGGCCCGGTCGGCAAGGCCCTGCCTTCTCTCTCTGTGTGAACTGGGGACACTGCTGGGCTCTGAACTCCTGTTCTCTGAATTAACTTCATAGAACTGTCGTGAGGGCCAGTCAAGGCAGGTGTGGAGTCCCGTTGTGTGGTCCGTGCATGGTTCAATAAATGTAGCTCACGCAAGTTGCCCCCGCGTCCCTGGCTCGACACCTGTCTCGTCTCCTTCCCACGCTCTGTCCTCCTGGCGGGGCTGGTACCGTCCCAGCGGGCCACGTGCCAGTTAAGCGCTCTGCCTACTTGGTGTGAATCTAAGCCGAAGACAGCACCCTCCCCATGCGAGTGCCCTGTTTCGGTGTGAAGACATTGCCCGCAGCCCGAGTCGGACCTGCCCTCCCCAGAGTCCCACCAGGGATGCACTGTTGGAGCTGATGGGGTGACGGGTCCTCCCCATCTCCGGCAGGAGCACCCCCTAGACCTCTGTTCCCTCGCAGCCTTCCCCACTTGGCTTCCAAACACGCAAGTGAATGTCCCGGCTGCCTCACGAGTGCATCGGTGGGGGTCGCAGGAATGGGGCCAAAAGAAGGGCAACGGCAGGGAATCCATAGTCGGGTACTCGGGAAATGGCAGGCTGAGTAGAACAGACTTGTTTCAAGGGCTCCACATTTCAGAACCTTCCTTCTCGTGGCTGAGTCCCGGGATCTGCAGGGTGAGGACGCTGTGTCTCAGATTGTTCAGACACAAAGCTCTGTCCTCCCCTCACCCGCAGATACCTTTTCGTCTTCTCCCCCTGCAGTCATCTCGCAGGAATGATGCCCAGGGTGGAAGCCTCTTTGAAAACCCCAGCAGCAGTTTCAGAGAGACCCCGGCAAGCGTTCCGTTTCCTTCCCGCTGTGATACCTACCGGGATCCCGACCAGGGATTCTGCGACTCTGGGCGGCTGCCTGATGCCTGCTCATCCTGCCTGAGTCTCTGCCTACCAGGCCCTGCCACCTACCCCCAGCCTGGTGTGGGAAGGACAGACGCCGACAGCTGGTCAGGGAGCAGACGGCTGTCCTCGGAGGACGTGCTCTGGTGTTGAGGTGCCCGGAGGGTGCCAGGCGGGAGCCCCTGAAGATGCTGAAGATACTCCATTAACACTCGGTTTGCTTTTTTTCCCCCTCTGGAGTGGAATACCTGGGCACAAATTACTAAAAGTATATGCTTGTCAGCCCACATCTGATGCATGTTTGTTGTGCCGAGCACCTTGCGTGGTGCGTACCACAGGACGAGCATTTAGCAAATGTTGTTGAACGAGGAACAGAAATTATATCCTGGAATCTTGAGAAATACCATCTTGGGGATGATGGTGAACAGATAGCCTAATTAAAACCAGATGCCAAGGAGATTTTTAAATGTCTCAGGGGATGACATCCCCATCATTTATTTGGTAAAAATTGCTCTCTGCTCCATGTTGAAGCCAGATCTTTTCTGGCACTAGAAACATGATCTAAATAGCATTTAATTCTAGCGAAGCTTTTCTCACTTCCTGCTCATGATCCAATTTGACTTTAGGCCAATCTGGATTGGCCCAATTCACTGCAAGCCTGTGTCTTCTTGAGTTAACCTTGCCGGACAGTCAGGCTTTCTCTTGCCATCACAAGCCACAGCAAGGACACGGAACGGGTAGCCTCGGGCATCATCTCGATGTGTCCTGCTAGGAAATGGGCCACGCTCGGCTGGTTTTGCTTTACCTGGGGTCAGCCTCTGAGAGTGGAGGACGAGACACTTCCTGGAGGCTGTGGCATCTGTCTAGCAGGGAGAGGAAGATCACCCGGACCGGCTGGTGGCAGGTGGGATGGACAGAAGGGAGCTGATGAGATATTTTAGGAGGAAGAGGTGCTGCCCGTACTGGCTGTGGTGGTGAGGGAGGTGGAGAAGGGGGGAGAGTGGGAGGAATCACGGGCCCCGCCGGGCCACCACACCATGTGTAGGGGTAGAGGAGACTCACAAAGGCACAGGGACCCAAGAGTTCAGTTGTGGACAAAATGAATCTGAGATGACATTAGATGTCCAGTGTTGAAAAGGCAGTTAGATTTACTAATAATGGAGCCCAGTGGCCAATGTTGGGACCCAGGGAGTCATCACTGGGTGGAGGTGACCACCGGGACCGTGTGGTGTCCAGAAGCCCCGAGGGGAGGGTAGTTGACCAAACAGATTACGGGATACGGAAATACCAGTGACTTGTGTGTGCTGACGGGGAAGTCAGCGGCAATCGTTAGAAAGAAGGGAGTCAGGAGGGTAGCAGGCAGAAGTCAGAGTGAAGGGAGTCCGGAAGAGAACTTGGAGAGAGGAAGTGAAGGTGGTGACATCGGTGACATACATGACTGTGTGCTGGAGGGGTCAGCGGCTGGAGGGAGACAGGGGCTCAGAAGTTTGATGCCAGGGCTCCTGTGTGGGGAAAAGCCAGTGACTTCACAGGTCACAGGAGGGCACAGCGCTGACTCTAAGGCCGGGGAGACGGTGAAAGGGTCACAGTGGGCACCAGCCGGGACATAGAAGGGGGTGGCAGGGGCGAGCACAGGAGCAGGGAGCAGGAGGATTGGGGAATGAAGACAGGGAAGGCCCTGTGAGGAGCTGCGGAGGTGGGCGAGGGCGTGGGGCGGTGCTTTTGCAGGGAGGAGAAGCAAACATTTTATAAGCGTGTTGGGATTGTGGGGCACTTTCGCCTGCCCCTTCGATAGAGAATTTAATGAAAGTCCTGGCACCGTGGCTGAGTGTTTGACGGTAACGACATTCGGCGCCTGGGTGGGGGGTGCAGGGTGGAGGAGGGAAGGGACCCGGTGCCAGAGGAAATGAGAGGTGAGATGGTGAAGAGGGTTTGGGATGATGAATCATAGGATCTAATTTGAGCAAAGGGTGAAGCCAGGACACGGGGAGGGGCTGGCGGATCTCAAGACACGGGCTGGTGGTGCAGTTAAGTCAACATCAAAGTGCTGTGATCTTCACTTTGACAACAAAGGCTCGTGAAGAAGGCACTAGAATAAGGAGGCTGTGGAGGGGGCAATCCAGGGGTTGTGGGGCTGCGAGTGCATCGGGCGCGGTGTGGGCGAGGACGGGGTGCAGGAAGAGACCCAGAGGAATCTGGGGACTGAGCAGTGGTGACAGCAAGAGGGACGTCCCTGGGCAATGACATCACGGCAACCACCAAGGTAGAGGGGCAGGTTCCAGAGTCCTTAATAAACACTGGAGACACCTGAACCACAGGTGATGGCCACACGGGGTGGGCAGCTGATGGGATGACACACGGTTTAAGGAAGCGAGGGTTTTGGACAAGGAAGAAGGTAAAAATGAGTTTGGGTGCAACAAACGTGTACAAGGACACTGGCCCGACTCCCAGGCTGGAGGTCCAGGCATGTGGGGTGAGTAGTTCCAAAGTGACAGGGAGACAGTCACTGCTCTAAGGGAGGGGCCAGAGCTCAAGCCAGAAGAGAGACAGACTATCCAAGGAAGAAATGGAAGATTCTGGAGATTGTGACAATAGGCAGTGACCCCAGAGGGCACACAGCAGGGGAGTGTGGAGGATGGAAACTCCCTTTAGGGGCTGTGTGAGATGCAGGAACTGGCGATGGGGGGTGTCCCTGGAGAAGGTGACCGCTTCTTACCACCCCATTCATGCTCAACCAAACCGCCATGATTTCTTTTTTTTTTTTTTAATGCTTGTTTATTTATTTAGAGAGGTAGGGAGGAGAGGCAGAGAGAGGGAGAAAGAGAATCCCAAGCAGGCTCCGCACTTTCAGCACAGAGCCAGATGGGGACCCTTGAACTCACCAACTGTGAGGTCATGACCTGAGCCAAAACCAAGAGTTGGATGGTTAGTTGACTGAGCCACCCGGGTGCCACGATTGCTTGACAGTTCAGTGACCTCCTAGCAGGCTCTCTGCTCACAACTGTCTCTGTTCTGTGCTGTTCTCCACACGGCGCCAACAAGACCCCATGGCTCCCAACCCTCCAGTGGCTCCCATGTCACCAAGAGAAGAGCTTTTCCTTCCAACCCATCTGTCACTGCTTCTTGGACTTCATCTACTGACACGATGCCTCCAACTGCGTCCAGCCCCACTGACCTCCTGGCCTTTCCTCGAGTCCCCCGGGTCTTGGCATGTCCTGGTCCCTCTGCGGGGGACACATGTCCTCAGAGAGGTGCATATGGCACACTCCCTCACCTCCTTCAGGCCCTGGCCCAAATGTCAATTTTGTAACAGGATCTCCCCTGACCGCCTACCTTACCAACGGGGACCGCCCCTCTGCCGGCTCCCCCTCTACTTTCCTGCTAATTTCCCCCCACAGTTCTTATCATCCTGCATCATATGTATTTGCTTACTCTGCGTCTGCCTCTACTAAAATGCAAACATCCAGGGGCACCTGGGTGGCTCAGTCGGTTGAGTGTCCGACTTTGCCTCAGGTCATGATCTCACACTACATGAGTTCGAGCCCAGCGTTGGGCTCTGTGCTGACGGCTCAGAGCCTGGAGCCTGCTTCGGATTCTGTGTCTCCCTCTCTCCCTGCCCCTCCCCTGCTCATGCTCTGTCTCTATCTCTGTCAAAAATAAATAAACATTAAAAAAAAATTTAAATGCAAACATCTGGATAAGGCTTTCTTTACCTGCTTTGCCGTTGTTTTATCCCTAGCGCTTCGAACATAGCCTTGAACCTAGAAGGCCCTCCATAAATATCTGTTTAATAAATGGTTTATGTATAAATGTTGCTTTTTGTGATAATACTGATGATCACACAATTATACCACATGCAATCTCTGCTTTCTATACATCAGAGAGGTTTACTTTGAGTTTAAGGTAATGTAATTTTATTACTACGGAATAATAATTTAATAAGACAAAAACAGAGAGGGAGGCAAACCGTAAGAGACTCTTGAATACAGAGAACAAACCGAGGGTTGCTGGAGAGGGGAGGTGGGTGGGGTCGAGTTAGATGTGGGTGATGGGCATTGAGGAGGGCACTTCCCGGGATGAGCACTGAGTGTTGCATGTAAGAGATGACTCATTGGGTTCTACTTCTGAAGCCAAGACTACACTGTGTGTTAACCGACTTGAATATACATAAAAAGAAAAAAAAAGAATAATCTAACTCTGTATCACATGATGTTGTAAAGAGAGATTATTCACCGGTAGCTACGTGTTGCATTTCATAAGTATTGCATACATGGTATTATTTATAATGATTAGTACTCCTACGTCGCTATTAACTTCTTTGCCTACTTGACCTGTCAAAGAACAAAAGAATGTTCGGCTGCTTTTGGGTATCTGACACATGCTTCTCACATTTCAGTCTGATCCTTTTTTTCTCTGCTTTGATTCCGTGTTATTTGGCACATAAAGGTTCATAACTGTCATCCTCTTATATCAGAATGAACACCTAATCAATAAAACATTGCCCACTTTGTCCTGTTTAATTTTTATTTTTACCTTGACTCATACTTTATCCTGGGTCATTATTGCCTCTGTGCTTTGTTGAGATCTGCTTGGAACATATCTGCCCGCCCCTTCTTGTTTCAACTTTCCAAACCTCTTGGCTTCAGTCAAGTGTCTGATTAGATGACATACAGACAGACTTTGGGCTTTTTTTTTTCTACTTTAAGAGTCTTTTTTTTTAATTTGTAAATGTTTTCATTTATTTTTGAGAGAGAGAGGGAGAGAGAGAGAGAGAGAGAGAGAGAGAGAGAGACAGAGCACGAGCAAGGGAGGGGCAGAGAGAGGGAGACACAGAATCCAAAACAGCCTCCAGGCTCCGAGCTGTCAGCACAGAGCCTGACTCGGGGCTCAAATTCATGGACCGAAAGATCATGACCTGAGCCCAAGTCAGTCACCTAACCGACCGGGTCCCCCGGGCACCCGCCCCACTTTAAGTCTTTAGCAGTGAATTTAAGCCCTTTAAACTTTCCAGTCAGATTTTCATCACATTGCTTTTTGGGCTTTGAACCTCTTTTGTTTCCTTATTGTTTGTTGTCTCAGTTTTACCTTTGTTATCTCTTCTTTCTCTTTGTGAATAGTGATTTTGGGGGCATCTCTGCAATGCTAATTCTTCCATTTTGTCACCTTTTACAGGATTTCTAAGTCTTACCAACGTCTTTAGTTGTCAGGGTCCGCTAAGTTTCTGCATGGCCCATCTGCCTTTCCCAGATCCAGAAATCTTCACTCTTAATTTCTTCCCAAATTCAATTTCCCAACTTTCAGGTTTTATTGCTGAATTCTGGAAGTAGACAAAGCTCATTGATTTTTAAACATCTTCTCTATATGGATCCTATTTTAAGAATTATCAGTGACACATCACTCAGAGCCGTCTCTTCAGTGGCATGAATTGTGTGTTTGAATTGGGCCAGGACTCACTGTTACCTCTTTTACCATAGTTCTTCTGTCTTGTCTAGTTTTGCTAACCCATCTCACAACCAACTAGAGGTGCCAGGAGGTGATTTTTCCAGATGCGTTACACGGGTGCTCCATGCAAAGATAGAGCCTTTGCATATCTGAGACTTGATTTTTCTTGACTTCATTTGCAGTTGCCAACTGAGCAGGATATAGTACAATTGAATGCAAGTATTTTTCTCTCACAACACTTTAGACATGGCCCCACTGCTTTCTGCATGACACAGTTGGATAGAAGAAACCTGACAGAGGGCAGCCCGGGGCCCCAAGTCTACCCAACCCAGGAGAGGAGGTTGGATCACGGCCTTGTTTGCCTGAAAATGCTGTTCCCAGGGTGCGTGCTTTCTGGGGCCCCTCCCGCCTCCGTCCAGAGGAGCCTCCGCTTTGTGTATCAGCCACAGAGAAAACACAGCGGCCTGTGATGAACGTGATGAACATGAAGAGGATAAAGGAAATAACCCAAAGCCAATAAGATTACTTGGCGTGGGTTCAAATATGGCTCTAGTAAGTAAATACGCAAATGTCACCGGCTGTTATTTAACACGACTCTGGTTATTCGCACCTTTGCTAAGACTCCACTAAAAGGGTGCTGGGCCTGTGCTGACACCATCACTGGTATACACGATCATCGCTCTACTGGAAGTTTCTGCATTGTGAAATTGGGGAGCAGAGGAGGGGTAGGCAGATAAGGGAAATGAGGTGGGGTGACGAGCAAGAATTCAACAAGGCACCATCGGGGCACCTGGGTGGCTCTGTCCGTTGAGTGACCGAGTCTTGATTTTGGCTCAGGTCACGATCTCAAAGTAGTGGGTTCGAGTGCCATGTCGGGCTCTGTGCTAAGAGCGCGGAGTCTGCTTGAGATTTTCTCTCCTCCCCTCTCTCTGCCCCTCCCCTTCTTGAACCCACCCTCTCAAAATAAATAAGTAAACATTAAAAAAAAAACAACAAAACATCATTTCCAGAAGTGTTATAGAGACGTCCCTCCTGGTAAACCACAGCTATAAATGCTGGTAACATGGATTTCTCTCTTTCTCTGTCTTTTTTTTTTTTTTTTTTTAATTAAGCAAATATATGACAGCGTGGTAAGGGAATTCTAAGTCTGAAAAGACAAGGGAAACATATCTGGAAGAGGAAGCAAGTATTAGATGCAGTGCTTGCTTTCCTGAAGACCACAGCTGACCCTTATCAAAGACTTCTACGGTGGGCAAAGCAAGAAAAAGTTGCCAGGCTAGGGGGTGGGGAGGCATTGCAAGATTTCTTCAGAGAAACAGAGCCAATAGGATACATAAAGCTTTTCGTAAGAGGAGATATTTCCTCCAGTTTTATTGGAAAATAGCTGACATATTTCACTGTGTAAGTTTAACGTGTACAACGTGATGATTTGGTTTAAGAGAGCAGATTTACGATACGAACTGGCTTCCACTGGCTGTGGGTACAGAGAAGTCTCATGCTGTGTCATCGGCAAGCTGGTGGACCCAGATTCAGCCTGAGCCCAAGGCTTGAGAACTGGGGCCAGTCACATAAGTCAGAGTCAGGGTTCGAGTCTGAAAACCCAAGGACCAGGAGCCTGGATGTCCGTGGACTCCCAAGTCAAGTAGAGAGAGCGAGTTTGCTTTTTTTCCCTTTTTCGCCCCATTTACGTCCTCAGCAGGTAGGATGAGGACCACGTGCATTAGTTAAGGTGATATCTGGGGGCGCCTGGGTGGTTCAGCTGGTTGGGCGTCCCACTTCAGCCAGATCATGATCTTGCGGTTTGTGGGTTCGAGCCCCGTGTCTGTGCTGACAGCTCGGAGCCTGGAGCCTGCTTGGATTCTGTGTCTCCCTCTCTCTCTCTGCCCCTCCTCGACTTGCATGCTGTCTCTCTCTGTCTCTCTCAAAAATAAATAAACCTTTCAAATAAGAAATAAGAAGACAGTGAAAGTAAACAAATACATATCTTTGTTTTAATTTTTTTACATTTATTTATTTTTGAGAGACAGAGAGAACAGAGCACAAGTGGGGGAGGGGCAGAGAGAGAGGGAGACACAGAATCCAAAGTGGGCTCCAGGCTCCGAACTGTCAGCACAGAGCCTGACGCGGGGCTTGAACCCACAAACCATGAGATCATGACCTGAGCAGAAGTTGGGGCTTAACCGACTGAGCCACCTGGGGACCCCAGCAAATAAATATCTTAAATATCAAGAAGTCACAAGAATGTGACTCAGACAGACGCATGAGAAAAAGATTAGTTAAGAGGCCTGGCAACTAGTTCTGGATTCCCTCTGATTGGAGACTCAGAAAAGCTGGAGAAAAGAAAATGGGACAGAGGTGACATTCCAAAGAGAAGATGGCCAAGGATTTTCCAGAGTTTACGAGCAGGAACAATGTCCGGGAATCTCAGTCAATGGAAGCTTGTTTTCCTCTTGCTGTGTCTAGTAAACGTAACAATAAGAACAGTTGGAGGACAGAACTATGAGGGACCAAGGGCAGGACTTGCTGATTTCAGACTCCCCGGGTTGTAAATGATGCTGAAATCAGAGAGTCGCGGTCAGGAAAGGGCGTTCTGGAGGGAAAGCCAAGGGTGTGGCTGAATAAGCCTCTTCGCTCGCACCTTGGAAGGATCACATCAGATTACTGAGTCCACAGGGGCTCTTTGAAGAAATGAGGGGCTCATGGGTTTTCCAGCATCAGCTCAGTGGGAGCTGGAGACAGAGATGGGATCATCTGGGAAAGAAGATGTGTGGTGGGGCCGAGGTCTAGTGGAGTGGATCCCCGTGATGTACACGGAAGACCCACAAGGTTCTTGAGAACATGGTACCGGCAGAAACGCTGCCTGGCATTCGCACCAAAAGGGACAAAGAGCGTTTGAGAAGAGAGAAGACAGTTGGACCCAAAAAATCTACAGGCGAGGAATAAGTTCTTAAAATGATTCAGCTGCGTGTGCTACCCTTCACAGGACAGGAAGGGTGGCGTTGATGGCGGACCTGGGGAATCACAGAACATCCCCTCAGCCTTGAAAGCAAGGGGAGCTTGTCAGGCAGGATTTGAAAATTGCGTGAGACCGAGGACTCCTGCTTTCCTTCCATTTTCGTCTTTTTTTGAAGGGAAATATCTATAACTGTTATCCTATGCTTGTCGACAATTGAATTTTAAGAGCGGCAGGCTTGTTTCTTGGATTTTACCAGCTTCCGGTGGAGAATTTTGCCCCAGGGTGGATGATGTACAGATACTCACCCTAAGTCTTAGATTAGGACTTCGAAACTGATGAGATTTGAATGATACTTTGGACGTTGCGTTAATGGTGCAGTGGGTTGAGAATTTGGGGAACATGGAGAGGGGGTGAATATATTTTCACGTGGGACAGACATGAACCCTTGGAGGCCAGGTGGCAGACTATGGTAGGGCCCTCCCCAGAGATGCTCACATCCAGATCTCTGAAATCCTTGACAATGTCTGGTACAACGAAAACCTGTGTGATGATAAACCTGTGTGGTTTTAAGCCATTGGGTTTGTTGTAATTCATTATAGCAGCAATAGGAAACTAATGAAATGGAAATTTTTGAATTAAAGTATTAATAATTAAAATTAGGGACTCAGTCAGTGAGTTTAACAGCCAATTCTTCTCATCAAAGAAAAGATTAGTGAACTGGGATATAACTCAGTAGAAAACATTCAGGATGAAGCCCAGAGAGTGAGAGGAATGGAAAATACTAAATGCGTTGCTGCCAGAGATTCCAAGGTTAAAAAAAGAGGATATTATTAATTATTTTTAAATAAAAGTGATTAAGTTGTATGGTACGTTTTGGGAAAAAAATGTGAATTACCCATCAAGTCGAGAAGAAACCATTATAGAACTTGAAACAGTAATTTTAAATGTCTCTATGCAGATTCCTCAAGGTCCAATCAGTTTTAGACAAGCACTTCAGCCTTTGTGGGTAGAACGACATCTCCTTGTCAACCCCTTCCAGGTAATGGAATAAAAAGAAACCCTTGACATTCCCTTTGTGAGCTTGTTGGGACACTGGTACTAAGCCCTCACACAGGTAGTACAAGAAATAAAACCACGGGCCAATCCGCATGACGAATCAAATGCGACCATCCTCAACAAAATGTGAGTAAAGTGAATCCATTGACACCTACAACACGTGATCCATTGTGACAAAACGGGGGGTGATATTTCTAGAGCGCGAGTTTGGTACAATATGAAAACGCGGCATCAGGAAATCCGGTAAATGGATATCATTTTATCAAATGAGTATCAGTCATGATAACAAGGAAACTCTTGGCCGCGAAGAGGAAGAGGAAGCTTTTCACCAGGATGGTGTTGGAGGGCTTGTTTCAGCCGGGGCAGGGGACACGGGGAGGAGGCGGGGTTCGGGCCAGGCCCCACGACCCGTCCACTTCCTGGATCACCACACTGGCCAGGCTCATTCCTACAGCATGACTCCTTCCTTGTAGATCCAAAACCTGGCAAAACTGAACTCTGTTTTTTTAAGGATACCTTCATAGGCGGTCAAACCACTAAGACAGGCAGGGGGGATTTGCTTGCACAAAATTCGAGTTAGCATTAATCTCTGGGGACGCAGAGTCTAGGCACGGAGGCAAACACTGTTTATTGGTGTTCTCCCTTTTTAAACTGAGTGACGCATCCTGGAATGTTCCTTTAATGAACTCTAATCTTTTTATGTTGAGCATATACCGCATGGACACTTTCTACCATGCTTCCTCCAAACTTGAAGGGAAGGTAAAGGAGTCTTCAAAGAAAAAGAGTACACGTGGCCCTTCTGGAGGTGCGATACCCGCCTCCCCGCAAAGGCTCAACAGCCATCAGTCCCTGAGGAGTCCCTGCAGGAAGTGGGATGTTTGCCCACCCTGAGGTGCAGATCACAGGCAGGGGTTTCTATCTGGTGCCCCTTGGGGTGAGAAGCTCTTTCCCTCTTCTGCTGAATCGCTATGTCCGCTCAGCATCCAGAGCCGGGCCACCGGCAGGGCTGGCATTTGATCATTTGGCGTCACAAGAATAAATCTTTCTGGAGCTGGGGATTCTGTTCTCATAGCATCTTCACTCTGGACCGCGGCGTAAGGGATTCTGAGCAGCGGTGGCTGTGACCAGAGCCCCTGGTGGGTTGGTGGGGCTTTGACAGATGGGGAGGTCCTTTTTCAGCCCGGAGCCGGAGCAGAGAGGCTGGGGACAGCAGGAATGGAGGGGCGGGATCTCCACCCGCCTGCAGGAGGACCCCTTTGCGGCCGTGACCATGGTTAGCGAGGTGAACTGTTGAAGTCCGGGAGCAAACGGTCAAGAAGGAATTCCTGACACATCTTTGGTGCAGAAAAAGGTGATTTTAATAAAGCACGGGGACAGGACCTCCCTGTGGGCAGAGAGAGCTACACTGGGTTGTGAGGAGTGGCTGATTATCTACCTTCAAGTGGGGAGGGGGTTAGGGACAGCGTAGACGTGAGTCTGTAAGGCATTTGGAAGCAAGGTTTCCAGGACCTTGAGGGGTCATTGACTACTGTCTAGTGAACCTTTAGTCATGAGACCTTCAAGTGGATATCAGGGGCCGTGTGCTTGAGGGATGGTTGCTAACCTATTATCTTGCAGGGGTAGAGATAAAGGAAGTTTCCAAAGGAATTTTCACACGTTAAAGACTTATAGGATCCTGGGGGTCGGGCTAATGTCAAGCTAAGGTTGCCTTTTGCCTCTAGCAAAGCACTAACCTGGAGGCAGCTGAGCTCTGGTCACCTGGCCTGTCCCAAGAACCTGTCAACGGGCTGTGGGTTGTAAGGAAGTTTAATGTTTTCTTTTGCCTTTGTTCTCCACACCAGTTAGAACCCAGTGTGCTCCTGTGTCTACATGTCCACCTCCGTGGAAGTGGGATAACGACGTCTAACTCGTGTCTCTTTTTGTGACGAGTTAGCAAAAGTCACGTTACGTGAGGCACAAGATAACCGACCCAAAAACAGAAGCCATTTTTTCTTGTTATTATATGAAGCTGAAGCCTACAGAATTGCCCGTGTCCTAGTGTTCTTGCTACGCCAAGATGTCAGTTTCCTAGGGTTCAGCCTGACAGTCGCTGCCTGGTGTGTGCACGGCTAGTATGTGTTGATCGACAAGCGTCAGACTAGTGCCTGAGGGCTGCATGTCCTGCAAAGCAGAACTTCCAAGTTGAAATATCTTGCGTCCTAAGATTCAGTGTGTTTTTGTCCCCATTTTAATATTTCTTTTTTTTTTTTAATTTCTTTAAGTTTTTTTTATTTTGAGAGCCAGAGAGAGCAGAAGAGGGGCAGAGAGAGAGGGAGAGAGAGAGTCCCAGACAGGCTCCGTGCCATCACTGCAGAGCCGGATGTGGGGTTCAAACTCACGAACCGTGAGATCACTACCTGAGCTGAAATCAAGAGTCGGGTGCTTAACCGACTGGGCCCCACGGGTGCCCCCCCCATTTTAATATTTCTGACATTAGCATGGGTTTTACCGACAAGATTTACATAAAGTGTCATCCCTCCTTTGTAAGCCGGAAAACCCATCGCTAAATTATCTATCTTGCATCATTACATCTTAGGTTGAAGTCTCAGCTTCAACTACAGCCTCAATGTCACGGTACAAAAATGATAACAGAGAAAGAAAAACAATGACACAATCTGCTAGTATTTGTTGGCATTTGATTATCAGACACTTGGCTCAAAAATACCCCCAAACCTCTTCTGTGAGGCCCTCCGAGGTAGCAGGCAGACCAGGCCTGTGCTGAGCACACCCACCCTCGCCACCCGAGGGATCTGGGGAGTTATTCGCAGACAAGCAGAATCTGAATCTCTAATATTCCAACATCTCAGAAACTAAAGGCAGGATAATTCCCTCTATCTATGAACTCCATGGAGATTTCTCTGAAATAAATGAGGTTTTATGTCTTCCTTATACATGAGAGATAGTTAATTACATACACCTGGAAAATAGATCAGTCGCTTGCACGAATACGTCTAGACTCACCTTCGTTGTCAAGGGAGACAGGAGCTCTCTGTCTGAACAAGGCTGGCACGGCTTGGCCGTGCAGGGACTCACCTGGGACAGGGCCGCAGGCATACCCATCTGACCCCGGGTCCGTCTGTATGCCGTGGGACCATCTGGAACATCCTTTAGTAGGATGACCACGTGTCCCAGTTCGCCGGAATGTCTCAGACCCCTGCCCCGCTTAGCACTTTTGTGCCAGATGTTTCTTTGTTAAGCGACCTATTATTAATAGCTGCACTAAAATAAGCCAGGTGGATTCAGTCCCTTTCCACCTGCACATACGGCTTCCACTGTGCTCTTGTCCAGCACTGTAGCTGAGATTGTGATTAACTGTGAAGAATTCCGCACAGGACCTTCCTGACCCATGAGGGGGGGCACGAAAAGTGTGTGTGTTGGGGGGCGGTGAAGGCAGGAGAGCCCGCCCCACAGAGCGTGTAGACTGCGGTCTGAATTCTCTTGCCCCAGCTTGTCTTTTGCCGTATGGTATGAATCTTTCATTTACTGGATTGGCGGAAGACATTTATTTTGCAACAACCTTCACTAAGAAGGCATTCAGAAATAAACCACCTGTTTGTCGAATGGAAATCAAGACCTGACTTTCTGCTTCTCAACAAGGTGTATGCCTCTGCGTGAACACGCGTCTTCGCCAGGATTTCGATACCTCTGTCCGTGTGCAAACCAGAAGGCACAGATGTCCTGAAGGACCATCTGAGTCTTCTTCAGACGTTGGTCGTTATTTTAAGCTGTGTGTCCTCAACCACGAAAACTGGCTCTTTCAAAGTGAATTTCACTCGTCGATCGTGCGCTTCTAAAAAGTAAAGCAACAGCTTGTAGCATGCCAGGCAAACTATCAGAAAAGAACATTGCAAACGGTTAAATAACGCAAGCTTTATGCCAGCGTCATCAGATCCTGAAAGTAGTAATTCAGTTCATTCACTTTTAAAAGTGAGGTCTTATTGGGGTGCCTGGGGGGCTCAGTCGATTGAGCGTCCGACTTCGGCTCAGGTCATGATCTCGCGGTCCGTGAGTTCGAGCCCCGCGTCGGGCTCTGGGCTGATGGCTCGGAGCCTGGAGCCTGCTTCAGATTCTGCGTCTCCCTCTCTCTCTGCCCCACCCCCACTCATGCTCTCTCTCTCTCTCTCTCTCTCTCTCTCTCTGTTAAAAATAAATAAACATTTTAAAAAATGAGGTCCTTTGAAAACAATTAATAACATTAAAGGAAAGCTTTGGCAAGTTCTTGGTGCCAAGGTCTTCTTGACTCACTGGGAATTCTGTTACAAATTTAACATTGAAGAGAAAACCATTTGGTTTTGTACAGAAATTTTTAACGAAGTGTGACGGGGCATAGAGTTGTAATAGAACACTTGACTACACCAAGAACCTTTGGAGCTTGGAAATGATTGTGGCGCATCTCTAGTTCCTGACCGCATCCAAATTGTGATACCACACCCACCAAGGATTTGCGAATATTGACGTGCATACACAACTCAAGTAAATGGCAACAGGTTTGTAAGGAAGCTGACTGGGGATGTGAAAACTTCATCACCACTTCCCCTGCAGCTTCTACTCGATTGGGTCTTAAACATATTTGACCCTTAAAAAAGTGCCATTCCAATGAAGCTTAGTGCCTCCCAAGGGTATTAAATGCCATGTAAAGAAATCCTCCACATTCTAGTTACCCTGTGTTCAAAAATCTTTGATTTTCGAAATCTCGAGTCAAAGAATTCTACGTACAAAGTTCCAAAAATAACTTGAGCCTGAAAGTGCTTAGCAATTTGCGATTATGGAGATCTTTTTCTGCCCTAAAGCAAACAGGAAATGGATGGTATTGAACACTGAGAGGTGATAAGATTTAATTTGGGAATTCTACAATTGCATCTTGGAATGTGTCAACATGTGGGAAGAAGTTTGGATGAAACTCGTGTTTCCTCAACCTTGTATTACGGAAAGTTTCAAACCTCCAGAAAAGTTGAGAGAATTTTGGAGAGAACGCCCGTGCATGTTCTGTCTCTATTGTTCCGTTAACAATTTGAGATGCTTGCTTTTCACAAATTATCCACATAGTTACTCATTGATCCATCTTATTTTTTGGATTTATTCATTTATTTTTAATTCATTTATTGTTTGATGTTTGTTATTTTTGAGAGAGAGAGAGAGAGAGAAAGCAGGGGAGGGGTAGAGAGGGAAGGAGACACAGAATCAGAAGCAGGCTCCAGGCTCTGAGCTGTCAGCACAGAGCCCGACACAGGGCTTGAACCCATGAACCATGAGATCATGACCTGAGCCAAAGTTGGACGCTCAACCGACAGAGCCACCCAGACGTCCCAGATTTATTTGTAATGTAGGTTGTAGACATCAGTGCATTTCGTCCTTGAATATTTCGACAGGCAGATTACTAACCCGACTATATACGTATGTATATTTATAATTCCTTCTGGTTAGAAGTTGCATTCTGTCATGCACCCAATTTTTAGGGTAGTATCTGATGAAATTTGGTAAATATGCTGGCTGAGCCCAAAAAGACACGCAACATTTCCATCTCCTCCGGTCTTCTTCCATCCACCTCCATCCCAACAGGCAACCGCTGCTTTGATTTATTTCACCATAGAGGAGTCCGATGTGTTCTAGGACCTCAAAGATGTGGAATCACATGGAACAGACTGTTTAAGGGGAAAGGCTTCTTTCACTCAGCCTAATGATTTGGGGATTCATTCATGTGGTTGTGGATCATTAGTATTGGTTTTCCTTTTCATTGCCGAACGGGAAACCGTTGGTTCATGTAAGGAACCTACCGTGGTTTGTTCTCAGTCACCCTGTTGATGGACGCATGGGCTGTTTCCAGTTGGGGACTATTATGAGTAAAGCTGTTAGGGAGGGTGTCAAGTAAGTATTTTTGTAGACGTAGGACTTCTTTCACGGGCATATGTTTGTTTGAGAAGAAACTGCCCCATAGTTTCGAAAGTAGTTGACGGCGTTCAAAAATGTCACCAAAAATGTACAAAGGTTCTGACTCATTTGCCGCCTCACCAATATTTTCCGCTGTGAATGGTTTTAATTTCAGCGGTTTTATTATTTGTGAGTGAGTGATTCACTTTATTTTGCTTGAAATTTGCATTCCCTGAGGTCTAATGATGATGGGCACTTTCTCATGTGCTGACTGACCGTTTGTGCATCTTTCTTAGAATCTTCTGCTCAGTTTTAATTAGCTTATCTTTTCTTCACTGAGTTTTAGGAGTTCTTTATAGAGTCTTGATAAAAGTCTTTGTCAGAATATATCTATATCTATATCTATATCTATATCTATATCTATATCTATATCTATATCTATATCTATCTATCTATCTGCCAATGTATGGCTTGCCTATCCATTCTCTTAGTGCTGGTATAAATTTGATGAAGTCAAAATTGATCACCTTTTGTACTTTTACATTTATTGCTTTCTGTATATCAAAAAAACTGCATTATCTCCAGCTCAGGAAGTTATTCTTTTGTGTTTTCTTCTAGAACCTCCATGGTTTTCAATGTTTGTATACATTGTGGGATAGAAGTTGACGTTTGTTTTTTTTCCTAAAGATTTCTTGTGTTTCCAGCACCATTTGCTGAAATGATTTTCCTTTTTATATTGTACGACTTCAGTGGCAGTGTTCAAAAATTAAAGGACCGTGTTTGGGGAACCTGTGTGCTATTTCAGCAATCAGGCCTTGTATTCTTCCGTATTGTCTTAATTGCTCTAGCTTTAGGGTAAGTTTTGAAGTCAGGTGTGTATGTTTTCTAACTTTGTTCTTTTGTAAAGATTTATTTAAATATTCTAGAGGCTGTCCATCTCTTTATAAAGTTTCAAGCCAAGTAGGCAAATTCTACAAAAAATGCCTTGTAGACTGGTTTTGGGGATGGCATGGAATCTAATAACCGATTCAGGGAGCAGTGATGATGTGTCACATGGGTGGAGTCTTCAATTCATGGAAAGGGTTCCTCTCCCCTTCCTTTACAGATTTGGGGCTCTCCAATTTTATTTCATCTTGAGTCAATTATGATACTTTTTATTTCAATACATTTACGTAACTTGTTAAATATACTGGCAAAATTTTCCTAAAATTTTTCATTTCCTCTTAATGTCTACAGAATCTAGTGTTATGTCCTTCCTTTTATTCATGTTGCCCATACTTGTCTCTCTCTCTCTCTCTCTCTCTCTCTCTCTGCATGAATCATACTAGAAACTTATCAATTTCTTGTTCTTCAAAAAAATCACTTTTGGATTCGTTAACATCTTTGTTTTTCTTTTCACTATATTATTGATTTCAGTTCTTATATTTATTATTTCCTCATCCTTACTAACTTTGAGTTAACTTTCCTTCTATTTTTAGTTTCTAAAGATGGAACTTTATATCATTGAGTTTATATCATTATTATTTTTGGTACAAACATTTAATGCTACAAGTTTCCCTAAAAGCACTGCTTTAACTACATCCTGCAGATCTTTAATACATTATATTTTCATTAACATTCTGGTAAAAAAAAAAAAAACAAAACTTTCTCTTTCCTTGGTGCTTCCTTTCTGACCCATGATTATCTGGGAGTGTAATATCTAATTTCTACATGTATGGATTTTGTCTGGATATTATACTGCCGTGGAGTTCTAACTTAACACAATTCTAGTTGGAGAACACATTCTGTATTATTAAAATCATTTTAATTTTACTGATACTTGTTTAAGGGACTGGCATGGGCTCTATCTTGGTGACTACCCCGTGTACATATTGGAAAGAAGTCATTCTATGTAGTACTTTGCAAGTATCAATTTGCAGGTGATTGTTGGTGTTCAGATCCTCCCTGACAGTATTGATCGTTTCGGTCCGTGTGGTCTATTAATTGCTGAGAGAAAGAGGGAGTAAAATCTGCAACTATGAATGCAGACTTGTCTATTTTTCCCTTTGATTTTGTGAGGTTTTTATAATTTGTGGTTTCAAGCTCTGCTTAGCAGCATGTCCACATGCACGGTTGTATGTTTTCTTCACAAATTTGCCCCTTTTCGTTATGAAATGCCCATCTTTATCTCTATGAATATGCCTCATCTTGAGGTGGACTTTATTTGACATTAATATAGCTATTCTAGCCTTATGCTGTTTGCACGGTAGAGATTTCCCCCTCCATTTCCACCCATTTTCCTCTCTTCATTATTATATTTAAAGAGCACTCCATAGACAGCATATAGTCAAGTCTTGTATTTTTATGTTAATTTGTAAATCCCTGCATGTTATTGAGTGTTTATCCAATTTACGTTAATGAGATCACTGAAACAGCTTGATTACTCTGTCAATTTGCTGTTTTCTCCATCTGATTCTAGTTCTGGCTTTTGTATCTTAAGTTAAAAGATATAGATGTAGGTGATACAGATGATACAGATATAGATAATGCAAATGCATATTGCAGTGTATCTATTGTGGTTGATCTAGACATGATTACATACACCTTTAACTTTTTAATGGTACATTTAGTGTTATAACTGCATCACTTCATATATGATATGAGTCTTGCAAACCTGTAGGTCCATTTACTGCCCCCTGGCCTTTCATGTGATAGTTATCATATGTATTATTCCTGTCTACATACGTTACAAATCTCAGAGTGCAATACTCTGCATTTGCTTTAAACCACCGTATGTATCTCAAAGAAGGAAAAAGGGCAATAGTCTTTTACATTTATCTGCAAAGCTTTCCTTAGTCCTTCCTAACAATTCAAGACATCATGTTTTACGTATTATTTCCGTTTAGCCTAAAGAATCAGGTACAGGGTATAAATGAAAATACACAGGATGATATATTTAGGCATCTCAATGAAAGGTTAGGCATGAGAATATCCACATTTAGCAGAAATTGCTCTGAGCTTACCAGGTACTTCAGTAACCATAGAGACAATATTTTGTCAATAAAGAACATTATGATATAAAGAGAAGTGTCGTCTGAATTTTTCATCACTGTAATGCATTCCTCCCAAAATTCAACTTTGAAAAAAAATTATGGACACTGTTTCGAAACGACGACAAGAAAAGACACATTGAAAATAAACTCTTCAGAAAAATACTAGCGATGTAAGTTGGACACAGATATGAATAAGAAATAGGTCAAAGCACATGGGCGCACACTAGTATTATTAAACTGTGGTTTTAGTTTAAAATTGAGATAATGAACACGAAGGAAATTTTTAAATTGTGCTCTAATGATCACAAAGATAGGCTGTTTTCAGAATAAATTTTATTTCTGAAAATGACTTTTGAATACAATTTTATTTCATAGCCCTATCAGTGTAATAAAACCAATTGATTTGTGTCTGTGTATATAGATATGTTTGTACACATACTTAACATGTACACACAGTTCTTCATACATATACACACAGACACATAAACGTCCGGGTCTTTTTAAATCATATAAATATGATTATCTGTAGCGCTCCCCTGCCGTTTGCTCTCCAGTGTGTCTTAGTTTCACTGATAAATTATACGGTCATCTGACCTCTAATTTTCTAGCGACGACAAGGACGAAAACATCTTTAACAACTGCTTCTGTAGACAAGTGGTCTCCGTTCCACGAGAAAGTGTTGAATCCCAAGGCGGAGGCTTGGGAGCAGAGGGCAGGGCAGGGCTGTGGGTGGGGCATTGACTGCCTGGACAGAGATCAAGATGGTCTGCTACCTGCGAGGCACTAAGGTGGGCAGGGAGTCTGTGAGATGCGTCCCCCGGGGCCCAGACCTCGGGCAGGTCCAGCCCTGCAGGGCAAAACTCCTGGGCAGTGCATAGCAGGTTTGGGGTTACAGAAGAATCCGAGGGAAGCATGGGGCTCCCACATATCCCCAAGACACAGCTGCCCTCTTATTAACGTCTTGCATCCGTGGGGTGCGTTCTTCGGGACCCATGAGCCAAAGTTGATACACTTTTGCTCGCTGAAGTCTGGAGTGCGTACTAGGGTTCACTCTGTGTGGTGCGTTCTGTGGGTTTGACATGTTTATAGTGGCACGAATCCGCCTTTGAGGCAGCCTCCAGAAAGCCTCTCACTGCCCTCAAAGTCCTCTGGGCTCTGCCTGTTCACCCCTCCCTCCTTCTAAGCCCTGGGCAACCACTGATCTTACTGTCTCAGATCTGCCTTTTGCAGAATGCCACAGAGTTGGAATCATACGGTGCGTGCACACCCTTTTCAAACTGGCTGCCTTCGCTTAGCGGCGTGCACTTAGGTCTCTTCCTGTCTCCTTGTGGCTTGGCAGCTCGTTTATTTTTATTGCTAAAGTTCCTGCGCCTCTTGCCTGTGTGAGGATGCGGCGTGATCTGCCTGACACCGTGACCCTTTGAGAACCGCACAGGTACGTGTACAACTTCCCACGCTACCCACAGCCCCAGGAGAGGGGCGTCCCGGTCATCATTTCGGGGACATGGGCGCAGGGTGCCCCAGCCACACGGCTGTCACCCTGACTTCAGGCTTCCAGGCCAGCTGCTGTGGGTGCTTCGAGACCCCCAGCATCGGCAGCACCAGGGTACTTGTTAGGAAGGCAGACTCCCAGGCCCTTCCCCGAGCCGCCGCATCCAAGTGGGAACCCGGACAAGACCACAAGACGGGGTGAGGCTCTGACAGGGTCGCCTCCACTCACCGGAGAAGCACCGGCCCTCTCGGCACGCGGACCGGCGAGCTGGCTCCGGGCATACCTGCCTTCGCGCACGTCTTCTTTCATACTCCGGGTGAGCGCGGTGCTTGGCGAGGTGACAAGGTGAGAGCCCATCCTGGGGTGGGAAGATCTGTCTCATTTGGGGAAGTGCAAGGAAAAGAGGTCCTGTGACCTCAAGATCTGAAACCCAACGACAGACCCCCAAGCGTTGAACCCCAGGCTCAGCCCAACCCAGCTCAGCAACCGGGAACCCACAGGGGACTCAGACCGGCCTTCGTGGCTCGGAGCAGGGAAGCACCAGAGAGGCGGGGGAGGTGCAGGGGTGGGGGTCTCCGGGTGTGGGAAGTAGGGACCCCCGTGAGCATGAGCCTCCCCTCAGAGGCCGGCCCAGCGTCCCCGGCCTGGGGGCTGGGGGATGTGAAGGGGAGATATCCACGCGGCCAGGACGCGGGAGCAGAGGTGGAAAGTCGCAGCCACAGTGGGAAAGTCTACACGGCCAGGGGAGTCACGAGGAGCCTGTGGGGCGGGAAGGGGGACATGTCTGCGGGGAGGCCGTCTTTAAATGGAGCCGACACAAACAAGGGGGAACTTGGATTCTACACCCAGGTGACCAGGTCACCTGTTCGGCCCCAGTCAGCCTGTGAGGGGTTGAGGCCACCACGTGGAACAAGGTACTGTTGTGGCAAAACTTACTTATCAAGTAGGCTTGAGAGGCTCCGATGTGCCTGGTTCTACCGACGGAGGAGCGAACTCAGCCAGGACCGGTCGGCATCTTATTCCGGAGACCAGCAGCCTGCTGGGCGCGCCGTGATGCGGCTGTCCCGGGCCAGCGCCTGGGTTTCCTCGTCCCCGTCCTCGTCCTGCCTCAGGGACGTGCCGTGAGAACCAAGGACCGTCTTGTACACGAGAGCCCCTGAGATTTGAGGAGTGCCAGGCAGACACAGGCCGCGGCTGTTTGGCTGGCGAGACTTTCCCGCCGGCAGCTCGTAGTCGAAGACGCCACGGGACGCTTCTCCCCTTGGCGAGCGCTAGAGGCACAACCCGTGACGTTGCAACTGCAAGGCCATGGATGCCCCTCAGTCTGCGGCGACGGCAGGTGACGACGCTTTCGCGGGAAGAGGTGCGGCTCACTTCCTGCTGCGAGGGGGCCTTAGGAAGATGGATGAGCCAGGGTGGTGGGTCTGCTGGGGCCCTAAATCCTCAGCCAAAGATCCACGGAAGCTGGGGGCACATTTGTAAATAGATGAAATCACGAGGAAGTCGGGTCCTGCTGCTCCCTGACACTCAGATGCCTCTCTGCAGGCGGCCGCCTCCGAGCCCGACTGCGACCCTGTCTCGCCTGACAGCCGTCAGGTGGTGCCTGATCCCAGGTGGAAGGGGCTCAGGCCACCCTCTCGCTCAGCATGGTATGTGCCCCAGACGTGGGCCCCCAGGGCTCGTTACCAGTTAGCAATGGCTGCGGGGCTCACACCCCAGAACTCAGAGGCGGAGACAGCACAGGGCCTTTGCTTGAGTCTCGGCAGTTCTGCCGGCTCCCTTGCTGGTCATACGCGGACCATTCGGGGGGCAGCGCTGAGCTGGTGGGCGGGCTGGGCCCCACTGGGACAGAGGGTGACTCTTCCCCGCTCCCCGTGGCACCTCTGTGAGGTGACGTGCAGGCCAGGCCTGGACTCCGGGCCGCGGGGCAGAGCCCCGCAGTCACCCCAGACCAGAACCTGGGGGGCTTTGCCAGGCGTCCCCCACTCTTGTCTGAGGGGGCATTTCTCCTCATGCTTCCAAGATGGATCTGATGGCGGAGGTGGGGGTGCAGACAGGAGGGGGCGCCCACTGGGGCTCGGCCTCCTGCACCCCGTCTTCCACGGGAGAAACAGAAGCACATCATGGTGGGTGTCGTCCTCTTGTCTTTGATCCACAAAAAATGTGAGGGCCTCCCGGCCGGGGTCATGGCCCACATTCCGGAAGGACTCGTTCTGGGAAGAACAGGGCCTCGTGCAGGCAGGTTCCCAGGGAGAAGCCAGTGCTGGGAAGGAAAGCGGGAGATGGTGGGGCCCGAGCTGCCCCAATGTCACCCTGAGGACGAGGACAGCGGTGGCTCAGTGCACGCGGGAAGCAGGCAGGCCGACAGACGTGGGGGCTCCGCTGGGCACACCTCGCACGAGGGTGTAACCCGCCAGGACTCTGGGTATTCTGGCTTCTAAATCCTTCTTTCCCAGAATACTTCCCTCCCCAAGGAAAATAAAGAAATAAGCAAATAAACAAATAAACTGCATCAAGCCCCCTTCGCATTTCAGTGGCGTCAGCGAAGAGTCTGAGGTCAGGACCCTACGACTCCCCTGCCTTTCCGCACAGTGACCTTGAGTCTTGGGCCGAGCAGCGGACACGTCAGCGGCCCTCAGACGGAGCCCGTGGTTAGGGCAGCCGGCTGCGGTGTCTTTCCCCCTAATATATAACAAAGAAAGCCGGGGAGCGGGCGGAGACGAGAGTAATCACCCCGTCACTGCCGTGACAGTGCACTGCTGTTTTCCCTTTGTTGTCATTAACGTTGCCGGTGACGACCATCCCCCATCCTGTGTCCACGTGACACCGAGCCTTGTGACGCTCCTGGAGCGTCACGGTTCGTCCATCTCTGCAGGGCACAGAGCAGGGGGTGGGAAGGCTTCCGTTCCCCCATGAGGCCGGGGGCCGGGGGGCACGGGTCCTCTCAGAACCTCTGTGTCGTCTTCCGGGCCGGATGCCTGTGAGAGGAAAGTAACGGGGTAAATCAGACCAGGCAGACCCCTCCCGTCTTAATTGTCTGGAAGTCTCAGGCCGAGGGGGTCTCCGATTAGAGAGTCTGATAAACGCACCAAAGCCCTGACCGTTTCCTGATCTGCGAAATGGGTCTCGTGTGAGCTTCACGGGCAGGTGTTCTGAGACACACAGATAAAACCTCCCAAGTGGCTAGTTGAGCACCAGGCACATAGTGGACGTGAGATCAAAGACCCTCGTTACTAAATCTGTGTTTGCACCAGGCCCTGGCACCAACCAGCTCCCCCGTTTGAGAGGGTGAGTCCCGTCCAGCCGCCTGCGACCCCGCTGCAGCGAGCGCCCGGCACTCGGCAAGGAGGTCTGGGACGCTGAGTAGGAGACGCTTGCCTTCTCCGGGCCCCCGGGCCGGGCTGCCCCCACTCGCTCCCAGACGCCCGTGTTTGCATCCGTCGAGGACAGGCCTGGAGGAGGGTGGGAGGCAGAGGGCTGACCTCAGAGCCTGCCCCTCCCTGCTGTGGGGTGAAGGTGCTCTCCGTGGCCACTTTTCAGGAATATGAGGATCCACAGCCGGGCAGGGACGGGCGTGGTGCTGCTTCAAGAGAAACATCCGGAACATTCCCAACCTCTAACTCCCGTTTTTGCAGAATGGCCGAGTTCGTAGCTTCCCACGATAACAAGATGTAGAAAACTCCGTGAAACTCGTGATTTGGGGCCTAGGGTGTGGATTCTGAGCCCGTGAGCTCCGGGGGTGACCCACCCCACCCTAGGCTCTCCGCACCTCCCTCTGGGGCTGGGCCCCAGACCCCGGCCTCCCCGGCGGTCAGCCGCCTCCCAGAAGCCTCTCTGCCACAGCACCTCACCTGCCCACAGGGCCGGGGCGTCCTCAGAGCAAGGTGCCCCTCTGCGGCCTCGTGGCCAGTGCAAGACCTTCCCCGGGAGTGCATCTAAGGGTCTGTACCGCACGGGCCGGCTGCAGCGGTCTGTGGGGTGTGAATCAGACGTCTGCAGCCCCTGCGGTTTCGCGATACGATGAGTCACCACTGAGTGTGCGGGCGGCTCCGAGACGACAATATCAGCCAAGACGCCAGTCTGCACAGGCACTGGGACGCCCCTCCCCATCCCCCCGGTGGGAAACCGAGGCAAGATTCACTATGACTACTAACAATTACTCCCATCGCTTAAGGCACAAAACCGAGGCTCAGCACTATCTGCTGTCGGGGGAACATCCCTGTCCTGACGTGGGGCTCAGTCTCCCTCCTTCCGGTGGCTTGCGTGTGCCCCCCACCCACATATGTTCAAGTTCTAACTCCCAGTGCTGGTGACTGTGACCTTATTTGCAAATAGGGTCTTTGCAGACGGACTTAGCTAAGGACCTTGAGATGAGATCGTCCTGGATGGGGGTGGGCCCCACCTGGAGTCTCCTTTAAGCCTTAGGGGTTTGACCCCGGGCGGTCCAGCAGGAGGCGATGTCCTCGGGCTGTGGTCACTTGCACATAAAGACACCGATGGGGGCGGAAATGAAGTCTCTTCTTCAAGGCCGCACTCTGGAAGCTGGGGGAGGAAAGTTCAGACCCGGAGGACCCCCGCTGAGGCCCGGGGCTCAGCCAGGCCTGCACGAGGTCACGCCCAGCCACCCGGGAGCTCACTTGTGGGCTCACCCGTGTGCAAGCTCCCGCCCGGAACCAAGGAAGTTCCCGGCCCCTCACCCGGGAGTGAGGCCCCGTTCCAGCATCACTGCCAATTAGAACACGTCCCTTTGTCAATCCCAGGCACCTTCCTGTGAGCACAAGGCATGTGCTCCTGCGGAAAATACACATTTCTTTGATGCGTCTCGCTGTTGTGACTTGGGACGTGTTCGGAAAAGATGACAAGAGGTAAAATAAAAAACGTATACATTTTCGAAAACGTGATATTTAAAAGGCAGTTTGTCCTCAGTCTGAAAGTTTGACATTTGAAAGCCACCTTCGATTTTTCTAAAAGAGAGAGAGAGAGAGAAAAAAAAAGGTCTATTTCTGCCTACAGAGAAAATGTATAAAACTGTGAGTTTTGCCTAGAAAAAGTAACATTTTCATTTTCCCTGTTTGAGAAGTTGACTTGCACGGGGAAAGGTAAGATTCTGTCCCACACGAGACCTGAATGTCAGGAAAGAGGGCACCGTCAGGACGTCCTGGGCCTCTGTGTGTTCCCAGGGGCTGCTGCCTCACATGCGGGGTCCCCAGGCTCGAGGAAGAGGGCACACTTAGAAAGTGTGCAGCAGAGGGGTGCCTGCGTGGCTCAGTTGGTCGAATGCCTGACTCTCGATCTCGGCCCAGGTCGTGATCTCACGGTTCGTGGGTTCGAGCCCCACGTCAGGCTCTACACTGACAGTGTGGAGCCTGCTCGGGATTCTCTCTCTCCCTGTCTTTGTGCTCTGAGCTCGGGTGGGCAGTGGGGCAGCCTAGCTCCCAGGGGAAGGCAGCATGTGTGCCCGAGGCTGGCATCCTCTCTGTCTTTGTTTCTATTTCTGCCTGTCTCCATCTCTGTCTCTCTGTTTCCCTTTGTCTCTGTCTCTGTGCACCTGTGCAGGTAACTCACGAGATGTTCGGGGAAGGCAGGAAGCAGGGAGAGGTGAGGGGGGGCCTTCCCTGTCAGCCCAGGAGGTGCCCAGCTTGGAGCTCCCAGCTGGAAAGGCTGCCTTGCCGGCTGGACCACGCCCAGCAGCAGCCACCCTGTTTCCTCCTCACTCGCAATCCCATGCCCTCACTGCCCAGGCTGAGGGGCAGACACCCGTCCCAGGAGCCCCCATGCCCTGGCTGGGCAGACGAGGCGGGGTAGCCTCTGCTACGACGGGGACAGGAGTGGGCTGCTGCAGGGCTCATTCCGAGAAGCAGGTCGGCTTCTGGAGGAGGAGAGGCCCGGGCTGGACCTTGTGGACGAGGAGGTTGGTACCGGAAGGTCAGGTGCTGTGTCTGAGTGGGGCAGCCGGGGAGGCTGCTGGCCCGAAGTCTGGACAAAGCCCGGGTCCCCAAGACTGCCAGCCAAAGCTGCTGCGGCTGTAGGCAGGAAGGATGGAGGGGTGGTGGAGGGGGTGGGGGCTTGGGGGGGGCAGGGTGACCTGCTCCAGGGTCACCGTCAGGGAGCCCATGCACATTCGGAGCCCAGCGCCGGAGGCGGGGAGCTGAGGCGTCTGATGGGCTGTTGCACTGGAAGGAAATGCTGTGCAGTCTTTGCGAACCAGAGCCCCTCAGCTGGGGGTTCCATACGCACCCCGGGAGCGGGTCCCCGAGTCAAGCACAGACTTTGCGTTTCATTTGGCTTCTGCTGTTTCTCTTTGCTTCGGCCTTATGTCTGGTGTTAGCCTCTGCAGAAGCCCTGCCCAAGGTCAGGCCCTGGGGTCAATGAGGACGCCAGGTGACGAGCACTTCCTCCCGCAGCTCGAGACCCTCACGGCCACGGACTCTGCTCATGCGGGCTTAGAAGAGCGCCTGGCGGTTTCTCGTGACCTTCCTGTGGACGAGTCGATGACAGGGCCCTGGATGTCATCACCCGCAGCGTCCAGGGCTCAGGGAGGCGTGGGGGTGAGGATGTGGAACCTTGGGTGAGACCCCCAAGGAGGCGTGGGGGTGAGGATGTGGAACCTTCCTTGGCCACCGCACCGTCCCGAGTGACGTGAACGTGAGCCGCGAGCTACCCCCGCCCCCTGCAGGGCGCCCGGGGCCCAGGGGAGGTAGCGTGTGTGCTGTGATCACCCTCGGGTGGGGCTGGGAGCCAGGCGAGTGCGCACACCGGAGGGGTGGCTACATGTCATCGACCTAGAAGCAAGTCCCTGGTCCAGCGGCGTTCTGCTCTGGGACCCCACCCACAGGTGTGTGCTGAGGGTCCGCGTGCGCAGGAGAGACGGCCAGCACCGCCCTCGGCGTCCCCAGCGATCGGTACGCAGGAAGCCCTCCTTGCCGGGAAGGTTGGACAGACCAGGGAGGGAGACTGTGCCAGCATCCAGAAGCGGGAGAGCAGGTGCATACGGCGGCTGGTTTGCAATCCAGATGCGCGCCCGGGGACGTGGGCGAGGGCACGGGGCGCGTCCACGACGTGAGCGAAGGTGCAGGGGCGCGTCCACGACGTGAGCGAAGGCGCAGGGGCGCGTCAGGGTCATGAGCAGGGGCGCGCCCAGGGACGTGGGTGAGGGCACGGGGCACGTCCACGACGTGAGCAAGGGCGCAGGGGCGCGTCAGGGTCGTAAGCAGGGGCGCGCCGGGGACGTGGGCGAGGGCACGAGGCGCGTCCACGACATGAGCAAGGGCGCAGAGGCAGGGCGCACACGACCTGGGGGCCACAGGGTCGATGCCGCAGGCACGAATGTGGACCAGTTTCCCCACCTGCCAGAGGGGATGTTGTTAGCACCTCCCTTGCTGGGATTCAGAGAGAACTGGGTGAGCCGTCCCCCGGCCACAGGACCTGTGACAGGAGGGTTCAAATCAGCACAGTCCCTACACGCAAGTCCCTGCACTGGGACCCTAAGTGACCCCAGGTGGTGGACGGAGTGGTGGAGAGCCCTGGGGTCCCTGGGGCCAGGGGCCTGACAGCTGCCTTTGGGTTCGCAGCCCCCGAGGTCTTGGAGTAAACCTGGCCCCCCCACCCTACAGCCCGGTGCGCGGCCGCGGGGCTCACTTTGAATGACAGATGCCCCAGAGCAGACTCAGGACAGGTGAGTGCAGGAAACCACGTGGCTCGGGAGGGTGGAGGGGGCCAGGATCACTGTGCTGTGGGATCGGGGGCCTCTCAGGCCGTTTCGTGGGACCCTAAAGGGCAAATGGAAGGCCCAGAGTCTAGCGTTCAGGGAGGCAGTTGGCTGAGGGAATGTGTCCACCGCCTGCCGGGAAAGGGCCTCCCCGAGTCTCCCGTGCCTCACCAGACTCGGCCAGCGGTTAAGAGGTTGGACCCCGAGGCCGTCCTGCTCCACCACGTGGCTCCGGTGAGACCCTGGACATCGCAGCTGAGTCTCTGACACCCGTGTCTTTGTCTCCAAGTAGCACAGTTGTGAACACTCCAAGGTCATCCGTGCACACAACCCGGGGAGGCTGGCGGGTGTGAGATAGGCTGCCGGCCACCAGCCCGGCCAGTGGTTCCCCTTGCGGAGCAGGGATGGGACCACAGGGCCTGCCCCGAAGCTCGTAGAGTCCTCGGGACCCACGTGGCCGCAGACGTGGTCCCACCCACTTTTCTTCCTTTTGTTTTTTTTTTTAAATGTTTATTTATTTTTGAGAGAGAAACAGACAGCTAGCAAATGGGGGAGGGGCAGAGAGGGAAGGAGACACAGAATCCGAAACAGGCTCCAGGCTCCGAGCTGTCAGCACAGAGCCCGACGAGGGGCTCGAACCCGAGAACCATGAGATCGTGACCGGAGGTGACGTCAGAGGCTTAACCTGAGCCACCCAGGCGCCCCAACCCACACGCTTTTCTGACAATGTACATGGGATCCTGCCTAAGGGTTTTCTGGCAAAATCAACTTGAAGGCTGGGTGTTATGTGGTGACCACGCATCGTAGACGTGTCTCAGTAACCGTGTGTGTGTGGGGTTCCCTAGGGTTCCCTGCCTGGGGGTGATCAAGGACGGGTCAGCGCCTGCCTTGTGATGCCCGCTGAGTCTCTGGAGGGACCCCTGGTTCTACCCCCGGCTTGCTTTCCCCCCACCCCACCCCACCCCACCCCACTCAGTCCAGACTCCGGGCCGCATGTTCTTCACGTGGCTTGTACCCCTGCACCCGACTCCTGCCTGGCCTCCTCCCTCTTCTTCAATGGCCTCTAGAAAGATCTCACCCGCCTGCTCACCTGCCCTTGCTGGGTCCCCACCTGGCCGTGAATGTCCTGCCTGTGGGCTCCCGCCTGTCTGTGTACCAGCAGCTCCCTGACCAGTCCCTACGTCTACACACGCCTGGAGCTTTCTAGACTCCGGCTTCTGCTCGCAGGGTGGCCTCCACTTTGAGTGTCCTTTCCTCCCGCACGTCACCCTGTTTCCTTTGTAGCCACGTCTGCTAGGCTGCTTCGACACATGATGGCACACAGGTGACTCAACCAGCCGACCCTTGTTTTCCGCAGTTCTGGAAGCCCAAGGCTGCAGATCTGGTTTGCACTCAGCCGCCTTCCCTCAGTCCTCCCATCGTGGGGGCACATTCTCATCACCTCATCTGCACCTCCCGAGGGCCCCCCGAGGGCCCCTCTCCTGCTGGGAGTGCCTGGGACCCTGCACTTCTCCCTCACTCTCCCCCCAGAGTGTCTGCCCCTCAGTCTCTCTCCCTCTCTCTGGTTCTCTGCCTCCCTGTGTCTCTGCCTCACGTCAGTCACCTAACTCGCCCTCGCAGGAGGAGTCTGGCATCCGAGGAGTGTGTCCCCAGCCGTCCCAGGCCCTGATGGGTCCCGGGGGCCCCTCGAGGGTTTAACGTCCAGAACCCAAACCTGCAAAAAAAACCAAAAACAAACAAAAAAGCAGAAACAAACCACCAAAACCACCCCATTGGGGGTTAGGGCTTCATCCGGAGGTTTGGGACACACAGCCCGTGGCCACCTCAAGGCGCAGCATAAGCATGGGTATCAGCTTCCTCCTAAATCACCTTGGGGTCTACAGCTCCCTCCAGCAGTTTGCTTTCGAACCTCATTGATGGTGCTTGTGAACCTGGGAGCGGCAGCCTTTGCTCTCGCTCACGGCCCCCCAGAAACTCCCACCCGCCCCCTCCAAACACACGTCTCCCGCCGCGAGGCCTCGGGGGACATTTGCCGGAAGGAATCAAAGTCACGGCCCTTTCTCTCCCATGAGACGCTGGGCCCTGGGAGCGTGGGGACTGTGTCGTTGCTGTTTCTCTGACAGGCTTCCGCGCCGGAGACAGGTTGGAAATAAAAACCCTTACAAGTAACCACCACGCGGAGGTCCCACGGCTTCACCTGCGGTAGCCGCTGTTTCTCAGTTCGTTCGTCTGGGCAGTGGCATGTTCTGTGTGTGCGTGAAGCTACTTCTCCAGATCAAACAGCCCGCGGGCATGTCCGCGGAGGCAAATCCTGGTCTGTGTGACCGCGGGTGGTGCACTCTGTGCCCTGCTCACGAATGCTGTTCGCGACGGAATCAGGTCGCCAGTCAGGGCCCTGGCTCCACCGAGGCCGGCCAGCTTCTTCCCAAGCTTGGCACAGAGTGGGTCCTTAACAAATATTTGAAAGTGAGCAAATAACTAGGCAATGGCCAGCCCTCGCCGGAGAGACCGAGAGCGGAGCGTTTAGGAATGAAAGAGAAGCATCCAGTCTGAGCTGCAGAAAGGTTTTAATATGCACGGCCCTAAATGGGAAGCGCTGACTCATCACACAAGTACAAAAAGAAAAAAAAATCTGGGCGATACCACGGCAGGGAAAATCATTTAGGGGAAGGGTGGGGAAGCCAGGAGCAAGCGAGAGTCGTACAGAAGTGAAGAAAGGGGTAAATTTACAGGAAGCCCAAGTTCATTACCCTGAGAGAGAGCACGAGACGATTTCAGAAATGGGAAAGGCATGACCCTGTGAGTAGAGAAGGCACCGCAGGGCCAAACAGCAACAGGCAGGGGCTCTGAGGGGGGGGGGGGGGGGGGCGGGGAGCATGGCCCCCTCTGCCCCCTGCAACCTCAGGTGAGAGGACGCCCCGCATCAAGGTCACCGCGGCAGCGGAACCCACAGCGGCTGCGCGGTAGGACAGACGGGACTGCAAAGACTCCCATCTCCGCGTGCGGTCCTCCAGCCGACTCGGGGCTCCAGAAGCCTGCCCCTGTCGTTAGCTTCCACCTGCCCTGGGCTGTTCCAGGGGACCCTCTGAGGAGGGTAGAGGGGCCTGCGGGGCCCTGCTCCCCCTCGTTGGCATGATCCAGGGGCCTCCGCTTTCACTCTTTATTTCTATCCTCTCGTTTTGTTTCTTCACCTGTAAGAGAGCAGGCGGTGGGCTGGGATGGCACCCTCCGCCTTCGGGAGTCCGTTCCTGACCCACACGTCGTACCTGGACCGCCCCCGACACTGTTTTCCAGCTGACGCTAGGCACATGTGTGTGCGTGTGCGAGGGAAAACGGCCCGGGGAGGCCGACCCCACGAGAGGGCAGAGGGGCGGCACCTGTGGGGGGCACTTCCCGCAGGGGCAGCCGCCGGTTTCAGCAGAACGAGCCCGTCTGCCATCCCAGAGGCCGCCTCTGTGCTTGGGCGAACGTGTAAGGAAGCTTCTTGGCACAGGAGACGGGCCCAGACTGTGGGAAGGCGGCCAGAGCCCAAGACGCACCGACTCCTCTCCTCGCTGCGGTGAGCAAACACGAGGTCTCACCATGATGTCATAAGAGTGATTGTTCAGCGTCCTGGATGAGGCCGTCCGGCTGCCGGCCCAGCCTGAATCACTGGCCCTTCCCAACGCAGCGCTGTTTCTTAAAATAAATACTGAAAATGACTTCATATCCAGGGAAAGGCAGGTCGTGTCTGATCCGTTATGGCCCAGAGATTAATGAATGAAGAAAATCTACTCTGGCTAAATGGTGGCATTATTTTCAGAGGCTGCCCCGGAAGGAAGCACGCCATGGATCCAACCCAGAGCTTGGAATCTGGTCATGGGCGCGAAGGTAGGAAGCACCTGCACCAACAGTGTCTCTCATTCTGGCAGGAGGTGACCCCGGGGAAGGTGACAACAGGCTCTCGCTCGCCTTTAACCTGACACCTGTGGGGCTGAGCAGGTGCCTGAGGCCAGCGGGGCTGCTCTGCGACCCTTCACAGGCTGCGAGCCTAACGGATACGGAGCCTCGGGTCAGACGACTCTGAATTTCATCCCCCACTCTGCCGCTACACGGGGACACATACTGACACCCCACTTTCACTGGGGAGGAACTGGAAGCCAAGATGAACTCAGCCCAGCTCCCCTGCTTGGCGTCGGGCCAGAATTTGAGCTCAGATCATCAGCCTCCAAGACTGGGCTTCTTCTAAAAGTGATGCACTCCTCCTGATGGCTGCACAGAGCTTCTTAGAAACAGGAAGACGCAGCAGTGTTGAGGATGCGAGCCGCGTGGTGGGGCTGCGGTGCGTAGAGGGTCAGGCCCAGCCCCGCCCTCCAGTGCGGTCTACAGGGGAGCCCGGATGAAGACCAGCGCACCCTCCCGACATTAGGCCACCGTTCGACACCGCTAGGATTTCTTGTCCTGCAGTCCCCACCCTGGAGACGTCCGTGTGACTTATGCCTCGCGGATGGTGAGACATCCTTGAGGGTTGTGCTGGGAGGGAAGTTGGAATTAGAGGGATGGGTGGACAGATGGACGGAGAGGGAGGAAAGGGGCTGGCCCCAAGGGAGAAGGCAGTGGACGAGGTGTGGAGGGCCCCAGGGTCTGTGCAAAGGGCCTCACTCCCGTGTAGCCTGCAAGGCGACCAGGTGGGGACACGGGAAGCACAAGCAGGGCTACTTGTGGATGTGAGCAGCCAGCCTGGCCATGGGCTTCAGTTTCCCTGGGGGCAGCAGAGGGAAGCCGGGCACAGGAGGGGCTCCTGGGGCCCGAAGGCACCTGCCTCGAGCCCAGGATGGAGAGGCAACAGGGAAAGAGGAAGAAGGAAATCTCTAGAAAACAGGAGTGGCTCCCATCTGGAAATACTAGCATTAATGGATGGAAGATCGGTGGGCTCCACGGAGGCCGTGGGGACAGAGGTGAGGCCACAGGTGCCACAGCACAATGTGGGCCTGGCCAGGGTCCCATTTGTCTGGGGGGGGGGGGCACACGAGGGGGCTGTGACTTAGGTCCATGCTAGAGGCCCGGTGCCCGGGCCACAGACAGGGAAGGGAGGGAATGGTGTTTCAGCAGCACTTAGGTCAACATGATGAAGTCCACGATGGCCCGTGGCTGCCTAGGGAGAAGAGAGGTGTGGGGTGCCTCCTGGACCCCTGGGGATGGTGGTATGATTCCCGAGAGGCTGGGGGCAGGGTAAGTGCTGAGGGCGGGTGACTGGTCTGGGCCTGTTGAGCTGACATGTCAGTGTGGAGCCACAGTATCGGGGGGTGGGAGGCACGTGGCCACGTGGGGCTGGG
The DNA here is from genome assembly GCF_046562875.1 of Panthera onca. Lineage (NCBI taxonomy): Eukaryota > Metazoa > Chordata > Mammalia > Carnivora > Felidae > Panthera > Panthera onca. The sequence continues at coordinate 139,354,252 of NC_138345.1, forward strand.
GGACATCTCAGGGCTTTGGAACGGAGCTGGGGGCCGTCACCACCTGGCTGAGAAACTCCCCCCTGGTGGAGAGAAAGGGACGAAGGCAGGGAAGGGCCAGGAGCCAGGGCGCAGCCACAGATCGGCACAAGGACCGACTGAGTCCAGGCCGAGAGGCCAGACGCTCCCCCTCCGGCCCCGTCCACCTGCACCAGGAAGATGTAGCCAGAGAGATAGACAGGAAAATCCGTGGCATAATCGGATAACCAACAAATGAAAACCCGGAGCGGACAGCACACTTAGGGATTTCTGGGAAAAAGAAGGGAGGTGGAGCCTGACTGCTGGCGAAAAGTCCGGTAGAGAAGAACCCCCAACATAGGTGAAAAAGAAGCTACTTTCTTTCCTCTGAAGAAAGTGCCGCAGAAACTGCCGGCAGAGACTGCGGTGGAGAGGACCAGGCGGCCGGGGGCCGGGCCAGTGGAGGGGTCTCTGCAGACGGGCAGCCACAGAACGTGGGGCCACGTGCTCCCCGCGCACCTGCCCCGGGACGGAGCCCCAGGAGGTGCTTTCCAAACCAAGCCAGTGCCCTGTGTGGAGGGGACCCCCAGGGCACAGAACATGTCAGGTGGCGAAGGGAAGCAGACCAGACCAGGGGCAGCCTCTGGCCTGCGGCACGGCCGCGGGGAGCAAGCCCACGAGGCAGGCAGGGCGGACCTTGAGCTTGGCTGGGGCTGAGCCCGGGAGGACGGCTCTTGGGGTCTCAGGTACAGGAGACCGGACGACCAGGGTGGGGGCCCCCAGGACTCCCAGCTCCACACTCGGGAGACACTTCCTCCACACCAAAGCCCCGCTGCTCAGATGCGGGCGGTGTCCCAGCAGCCCAGCCTCCCGCGGTACTGTGAGACCTGCGGGGTCTACGCTCCGGCACGGAGACCTTCCAGCCGCCCCCCTCACCCTCCCCGAGAGTCCTGTGCACGTCCCAGCTGGGGATCCCATGCACACACAGAGGAGGGACGCGCCCCCAGTGACGCTCCACAGGAGCGCCTCACTCTCCGTAGGGCAGGTGGCCTCGCGGAAGGGTGGGGTCAGGGGCCTGAGTCGGAGCCCCAGCTCTCCGCTTAGGGGTCGTGTGAGCTCAGAGCGGACCCAGTTCCTGCTGCAGCGAAGGTGGGCTGCTCACAGTCCCCCCCCTGCCGTGGGTTTGAAGGAGGGGCTCTGTGCAAAGCGAACAGCCTGCTGGCTGGCCCACGGCGAGTGCTGAATACACATCGCAAAGCCTGGCAGTCACTGGCCCACCTGCCACCCTCAGCCCCACACCCAGCCCCTTCCAGAAACACACACCCACGGGCTCCAGGCGCTGGCTTCGGACGGTCCTCCCCGCAGAAGTGCTGTCACAGCTCTGACTGTTCGGTACCCACCCCCTCCCCACCCCCGCGCCTTCTCCCCGAGCTTCCCCAACGCAGAGGCTTTATCTCGCTCCTCTCGCGTCCTGAAGCCTGAGAACGAGTCTGCACAGAGAGACTGCTCAGTGCATGCCTGCTCGGTGGAAGCAGGAAAGAAAGAAAAATCGCTCTCAGTTGTTTACAAAATCCCGCAGGTGCACAACCACCTTCTGGGCCGGGGGGCGGGGGGGCTCTTTGCTCCCCTCACATTTGTTCTCGGTTCAGATTCGTGGAATGTGGAGTGTTCATCCTTTGCCTGGAAACTTAGACCTGCTTCTGCCAACAGTAGTCATCAGGGCGGTGGCGGGGGAGGGGGAGGGGAAGGGGGAGGGGAGGGCCCCCCCTCGCCAGCCGGGGCGGGGGCCCTTCTGGCACCAAGCCCCTGCCTCTGCCGAGAGCTCCTTGCCATGCAGTCCCCCCGCTGCCCGACACACACAGGCACATGCGCACACAGGAACCCTTTCTTTGCAAAGTGACGCAGGGGCACCTGGGTGGCTCTGTCGGTCGAGCCTTGGCTTAGACCTCTGTCTTAGGCCTCTGTCTGCCTTGGCTTAGATCCGTGGTTCGCGAGTTCAAGCCCCACATCGGGCTCGCTGCTGTCCGTGCGGATCCTGCTTTCAGTCTTCTGTCCCCACCCTCTCTCTCTGCCCCTCCCCTGCTTGTGCGCTCTCTCTCAAAAATAAACAAACCTGTAAAAAAAAAAAGCTTATTAAAAAGTGAAATAAAACACGAGCCCACTGTATCACCCCGCTCGGTAGAAATTCAGTGATTCTTTGCTGGGAACTTCCATTTCTCTAAGGCAAGGGGTCCGTCCGATGGCACTCAGCCTCTAGGAGGCTTCCTGAATTACAAAGCAGGGCAGAAAACACTAAGGTGTCCGAGGAGTCCCCGAGAGCCCGACTCGCCGGGACTTTAGTGGTTACGGAGTCTGGAAATGTTTCCATGCTCAGGAGAACACGATGGGACCGTATCTGCTATAAGCTTGAGGGGCCAGAATGATTGGCTTGTCTGAAATCAGATGCCCCTGATCACGGACTCCGGCCGAGGCCCAGGCGCGGTGCGGGCACCAGGGGGTTTATGAAGGTGGATGACGCCCGTGGGCTGAGGAAATTCTGTCCTGACGTTTCCCTCCCTTCTGTTTGGGAGAACGACCCGCCCCGGTGTCGAAGGGAGAATCTGTGGGTGGGGGACAAAGGTGCCCCTCGGAGGCCAGACCGACCGCCGGGGGCCTGGCCCAGAGCCTCCCTGCGGGGTGACAGGCTGTGGCGGAGACGGGGTGCTCCACGCCGTGCCCGGTAAATGCAGACCCCCCGCCTGCCAGCCTTGCCCCGTGAGTTCCCTCCAGCTCGTCCCTCCTGAGTCCCCACCCTGGGTCCTGCAGGCACACGATGCCTGGTGTGTTTGTCCCCCAGTGACCGGCCTGGCTTCGTCCCCACGGAAGGCGCTGGACGGCACGCTTCAGGTGTCCTTTCCAGGGATGGCTTAGCCTTGAATCCCCATTCTGAGGGGCAGAAATGCCCGTCTCTGAGGCTTTAGTGTGCACGTCACGGATTACCGGGGAGAGTGAAACTGATTACAGAAAACGGTTGCACAACCGCACGTTTACTCCTCGGGGTGGGTGGGTCTGCGTGCCTTGTCGCAACGTCTCTCTCCGCCTGGGAGGGGCAACTGCCAGCGGACCAGCCCACACACGCCTGCCGTGCAGGGGCCGGGTGACCCCGTGTGTAGTCAGATCGCTAAGACTTGAGGGGCCTTTGATCGGGTGTCTCCTGGGAGTCAATTACCCCAACTGCAGCATCCAGAGGCTCCTCAGACCCAGGAGGAGAAGCTTCCAGATCATTATCTGAGGCCAGTGTTAGCGTGAGGCCGGAGCTGGGAGAGAGAAACACACCCAGACAGGAACACACGCACGCACGCACACGCACACGCTCGCTGCATGCAGACACAGACACAGACACACACGTGCATGCACGCGTGCACTCAGACACACGTGTGCACCACACGCACTCAGCCTGCATGCAGACGCGTGTGCACTTACACACACGCACACTCATACAAGCACACGCACCTACCTACTTAGACTTACCCTGCTCTCGTTGAGGGTAAGTGGGGTAAGACCCCCTCCCAGAGCCCTGCCTCGTTGTGACATGATTCTGTAGCTCCTCACATGGGGGGGGGGGGGTCAGTGTCCCTCCCTCTGAGTCTGGGCTGGCTGTGGGGCTTACCTGGAAGGGCCCAGAGGACAGGAGTGACGATTGCCACTTCTGTGCCAGCCTCCACACTCCCCGCAAGCCCTCCTTCCCTCTCTGGAAACCCTGAAGTGTCGTGTGGGCAGGGCAGGCAGGCTGGCAGGGGGATGAGCACAAGCTGGTGGGGGGGGGGGGGTCTGCCTGCCCCGGCTTGTCCCCTCCCAGGGAGGATGTCCATGGAAGATCAGCACAGCCGCCTCTGAGACCACCAGCGCCCCCCGGGGACACGGGTCACCCAGCTGGCATTGGCCGAGTCCAGCCCTGGGACCCCCGCACACACACCCAGCCGGACTCGGGAGCAGGGAGGAACCATTGCCAGGCCTCGGGATGGAGGTTCCGCAGAGACTGTGACAGAAACGCCAATGGCATTCGCCGTGGAAGCCGCGATTCATCCCGGGACGGGGGTGGGGGGTTTGGACCCCTGTGGGGCACCAGCCCACACCCTGAAGGCCTCCCTGTTCTCTGTGCCAGCCACCGCTGGGGCCACAGGCTGCGTGTGGACTCGGCCAAACTCCCGCGAGCACAAGCCGGCCACGCCGTGCGTCACGTCTGCCCCCCGCGTCCTGGCTCTGCCTGGGCTCTGCCAGTCGGGAGACGCGGCCCTGCAGGGGCCACGCGGGGGCCCAGGAACACCTGCCCGGAAGCGAGGGGCACGGGCACCCTCGCGGCGAAGCTGGACCCCCTGAGACACACCTGGTCCTCGCCCGCCCTTGGTCGTCGACAAGGGGCAGCTCCAGCTCCTTGTTCCCGCCGAGTCCCTGGAGCTCCTGGCCCCCGCTCGCCCAGCCCATGTCCGTGCACCTCGCCAGGAGCTTTTCAGTTTCTCTCCCGATACTCGGCCGCGCTCCCAGACCCTCCACTCCAGGTGCGTCTACACTGCCTGCTTGTCAGTAAGCGGGGTGGCAGGTGCTGAGCGAGGCCTGTGGGGGCCTCTGCCGCGGAGGGGAGAGGCCCGCGTCCCACGGAGGGCGAGAGAGAGGATCTGGGCACAGCCGCAGGGGGAGGCGAGCCGGGCAGGTGTCCAGCTGAAGCAGGGCGTCCCCGGGATCCAGCCGCCCTCCCTGCAAGCGGAGACGTGAGAGGAGCAAAGCCCGGCCGGCCCAGCTGGCTCTCCCTCGTTCCCGCCTCACCCCAGGCCTCCCTCCCGCTGCCCGGGGCCGGAGCCCTCTTCAAGCTGCAGTCCACAGGCTCCCGTTTCTGGGGTTGCCAGGCTAAAGCCCTCAGCGCCAGGAGCGACTCGGGGAAGCAGCATCGCAGGCAGGGTCTGGGAGCCGGGCGGCTCACCAATCTGTTGCCAGCGACAGGAGAGAAGCTGATAGGCCTTGGCTGCGGTAGCATCGGGTACCAGGGGCTTTTTACCCCGCCCACGGTAGTCATCAGCGCCCCCAAAGGCCACAGCCCCCTGGCTGCATTACCTGCATTGCACCGGAAGCCCAGAAAAAAGAAAAGGTACCAACAAAAGGCATCTACCAACATAAAGTACACCAGGAAAGCTATTCACCTACGACGTCTTTGAGGGGTCCCAGCAACATCAGCCACGGCGTGGGCGGGGCTCAAGATCAGAGCTGGGGTGTGGCTGTAAGCGGGGCAGAGCCGTGGAGGGGACTTGAGAGGAGGGCCCTGCCGGGAGGGCGTGGGGTCCTCAGACCCGGGGTGGGGGTGTTCCCAGGTGGGCCTGAGAACCTCAAAGCCCAGGAGTCCCTGAACCCCCGGGGTTAGTAGAGGGGACCCCTCCCTTCGCCTGGAGAATGTGCAGTGACCTCACCTGAGGCAACGGCTCATGAGATGACACCTGTGTCCCTGCCCGTGCCCCCCTGCCGGCCCCGCCCCAGAAGCAGAGTCAGGCCCTGCCTGGTGCGGCCACCAAGGTGGGCAGAGCCCAGCTAATAGGCACCTTGGACTCAGAGGGGGGCGTGCAGGTGGCAGGTGGGCGCCGGGGCAGGTGAGACAGAAAGGGAGGCCGGGTAGGGGAGCGTGTGCAGCCGTGGACACACATCCAGGACCTAGAATTCAGGGCTCTGGGTGTCTGGGGCCAGCCTCTGCAGTGTCTCCAGGAGGCTCCTGGAAGCCGGGAAGAGTGATGGGCCATGGAAAGGAGCGGCCAGGCCGGAGCTCTCTTGCTAAGGCTGGGGGAGGGGGGAGGGAGGGGAGGGGTCAGCTGTTCTAGGAGTTTGGTGGTGCCCGTCCTTACGGCCGGGGTGCCAGAGAGGCGGCAATGCAGACAGAGATCACGGGATCCAGAGCAGCACAAGCAGGGGGGCATTGAGCCCTGGGAGGTGAAGTGGGCATAACCACCGTCCTGGGCACCGGGGCCAGCCCGCAATCAGTGTGGGCCACAGGGACCCCGTCCCATGCTGGCTGACGGGTCCCTGTGCCCCTGGAGGGGACGGACGCCCGGGGAGCCGGCCAGGTGCCACGTCACATCTACGGTAATTTAAAGGATAAAAATCAAGCGTCGTCAGCCGTGGACTGACGTCAGCCTCCACACCTGGAAAATGACGGCCCCTCCCCCGTTTCCAGACCTTAGTCGGTTTACAGACCCGGATCCTATGTCTGAGTTTTTTGGAAGAATGTGGTTGAGGAAGGTTTGAAGTTAGACAGAGCAGAACACCCACGGGGGTTTGGGGCCAGCCTAGGGTTGAGGAGGAGTCACGTGTGGATTTGCTGATAAAGGGATAAGAGCTCAGGCGTGCTCAGCAGGTGAGTAAGCACCCTGCATCACCAGCACTCATGTTCCAGCGGCCCGTGGGGTGGGGACTGTCACTATCCCCTCTCTGCCGGGGTAGGGAGACTCTGAGAGGTGGACGTGAGCTGCCCACGGCATCGGGCCAGCGCTGCCCCAGACTCGATGTACATGACGGGGCCCCGAAAGGCGGGCCAGACGGACGCTGGGCCTCGCAGACAGGTGAGCGGTGGCCACCTCCAGGAATGCCCGTCTGGCTTTGGAAAGCAGCAGAGAAAGTCATGAGCATCGTGTCTCCAGAGTGGACGCAGCGCGACGAGGCTGCAGGGGGCGCTCAGCTGGCCCGACGGCAGGGGTACAGGCGGGGCGAGCGGGGCTGGAGGAGGCAGGAAACCCCGGCTGAGCCCGGTCCTGCGCCCCATCCACAGATGCAGCCCGTGCGGGAGTCTCCCTGACATTTGCAGGTCTCCGGGCCCCGATCACAGTCTCATGGAACTCTCGGTGCCGTCCAGTGACTTAGAGAGCCGCCGGGCCACGGAGCCTCACGAATTTCTGAAGAGACAGAGGGCGTTTGCAAATGAGGGCATTACCCCCGTCACCGGAGAGAAGATCGAGGAACAAAGAGGTTAATTAACTTTCTCTGAGGTCTCGCCGAGAGTCAACTGCAGAACCGGATAAGAAAATTTCACCGTAATGACCTGACGGGTGCCATACTGTGCCTGTGTCCCCCCCCGGTTCCCGACACCACAACGGCCCATCCACCAGCCGGTCCCGCGTCCACACCCGCGGCCAGGCTCCCCCACTGGACGCCCTTGGTACCCTCGTTATTTTGATGAAACTCCCTCACAAATGCCGCCTCATCTGACCCCGGGAATGCCCCACGTGACGGGCGTGTGTGCAAATGGCGGGCAGAACTGAGCTACACACAGGGCTCTCCGGTGGTGGCAGGTGCGGGCAGCAGGTGCTACTGCGGTGACCCCGGGCGGTCGCGAGGGGACGGCAGGATGCGGGAGGGACGTGGGGCCTGGGGCACGGCTCCACGTGTCTGGGCGGGAGACACTGAGGCACCGGTCAAATGCGCCCAGGCGTCCTTAGGATTTGTTCCATGGAAAAACAAACCATCCAGGCCAAGGCTCACAATTCTTCCGGTTAATACTGCGGCTGTATTTTCTACTCACAGAAGGAAGGAGTGTGAAAATCCACAATCATCCTAACATCTATCTGAAGTGATTTGACGTGGGTGTGGAGGCTGATTATTGGTCCAGATCTGAGCAGGCCGCCCCCGCCTGGGATGCGTGCCCGGCTCCCCGGAAGGGCTGGGGAGCTGCCGGGAGGGAGGTCCCCACACCGGAGGAGGGTCAGGGCTCGCCTCACACCTGACCGTCCCCTAGAATCGAGCATCGAGCACTGTTCCCTTGTCTGCCTCCTCCGGGCCCCTCACCCCCCTGTTCACCTGCCAGCCTGATCTGTCCACCCTTAAAAATGCGGCAGATGGCACATAAAACACGAAGCCGCTTCCAAAACCACACACACGCCAGCTCTGGGAGGCAAATACAGTCTGATTAATCATCTGGAACAGGAGCCTCAACCTCCAGCTCATTGAAAATATGATTCTTTCTGCACGCGTTTGAATATTTTCTGAAAATGCGAGAAAGTGCTCATTCAGGGCTCATTCAGGGCACGACGGCTTCCTGCTGAGCGGGGGCACAACGCGATGGCCCTTTGCTGGCACCTGGCTGTAGGACTGCTCGGAAATCCCGACTGTCTCCTCGTCTCTTTTCCTTCCTGCTCTCCACCCCTGAATCCGTGGCAAGGACGGCCTCTCCCGTTCTTGTAGAGACAGCGTGCAAATGCCCGCAGGTCTACAGCTGCTGTCTGTCCGAGTTTACCGTGACGTCTGTAACAAGTGACCACAAGCCTGGGGGCCTACCACAACAGACACCTGTTTCCCAGCATCCTGGAGCCAGAGGCCACAGTCACAGTGCAGGTGGGGCTGCGCCCCCCATGAGGCGCCAGGGGATGGTCCCTCTTGTCTCTTGCAGCTCATGGTGGCCCCCGGGCTTCCGTGGTCTTTCCCCCGTGTGTCTGACCTTCCTCTCCTCTTCCTATAAGGACACTTGTCATCCTCATTTAGGGCCACCCTAATCCAGGATGCTCTCCTCTCGAGACCCTTAATGCTACCAGCAAAGCCCCTATTTTGTCCCCAAAGAAGGTCACATCTAGAGGTTGTTGGCCTAGGACGTGCATGTCTTGGAAGGGTCACATTCAGCCCCTGTGCCTGCCCACCTGGTCCTCTTGCTGCTGGACGGGGGACATTCTCGTTAGGGGGACGTGCTTTGCCTGGAAATGAGCACACAGGTTCTCAGACAGGAAGGACCTGGCTGGCTCCTCGGGGACACACACGTTCTTTCAGGTCCCCAACACTGACACTGTCCAGCGGTCTCAGACCGCTGGGGACGCCAAAACAGCATCGCAGACCTGGCGGTTGGACAGCAGACGTACGCGGCCGCATGGCTCTGAGGCTGGAGGCCCAAACCCAAAATGCGGGCAAGGTGGGGTTAATTCTCTCGGCTTGTGCCGGCCACCATCGCACGGCCCTCGCATGACCCCGTCTCTGTGCAAGTGCAGAGAGAGGGACACAGTTCCAGTGTTTCCTCTGATAAGGACTCCCATCCTGGGGGGTCAGGGCCGGCCCTCGCGGCCTCATCTAACCCCACGTCCACCTGCAGTCACATCGGGGTGAGGGCTCCCACATACAGATTTTGGAATAATTCATAACTCAGCCCCAAATGGGGTCCCAGATATCGCGTGGGCTAAAATTATCCTAAACAGTCTTCGTGGTTTACCTGAAATTCGAATTTAACTGTTCAACCTGTATTTCATTTGGCAACCCCAGCGTAAAGCCGAGCTTCCCTCAAAAAGTCAGGCTAGTGTCGTGGGTGGTGTCAGGGGCCCCACAGGTCCCCACCGCGGCCCCCATGCAGCACACAGGTGTTCTGTCCCCAGGCCCCGGGCACCTCCCTGGAGACAAAGCCCTTAGAGCACCCGTGGGCTCAGACTGTGTCTGGACCGCCTGCGTGCACGGGCCTGGAGGCAGGTGACCTCAGGTGGGATCCCTGGTTCAAGTCCCAGCTGTACCACGAATTTCACGGTGTCCCATCGGTTCTGGGAGAACACACTTTTGTGGGTCGAGTGAGAACTAGGGATGCCAGATGGGATCGAATGACCCACGTGGTGGGTGCATTCTTGCAGGTGGGCCCTCGCCCTGTCCAGCCCGACCCCTGGCGGAGGCTCACTCCCCCGCAGGCCTGGTGACTGACACCCGAGTGCGTCACCTTAACTGCTCCCCCCACCCAATTGCAAAGCTAATTTCAGTCACGACCATGGGATCACCTCCATCCACTCTTTAGTTCTAAAACATTTCACAAGTTTAAGAGCGTGAGTTTCCCTCTTCAAAGATCCAAACTCAAATGGAAGAGTTCACGTGGGAAATAAAATCGGCAGGCACCAAGACGGAAAGCACCACTCCCGTGCCATTTGAAGCCTACTTCTCTACTTTAAGTTTTAGTTTTTATGTTTTTACATGTTCATTTTGAGAGAGAGAGAGACAGAGAGAGCATGTGACTGGGGGGGGGGGTGGGTCAGAGAGAGAGAGAGGGAGAGAGAGAATCCCAAGCATGCTCTGTGCCGTCAGCACAGAGCCTGACGCAGGGCTTGAACCCACGAACTGGGAGATCGTGACCTGAGCCAAAATCAAGAGTCAGCTGCTCAACCGACTGAGCCACCCAAGCGTCCCCCTCCCACCCCCCGCCCTGCTTTGATGGCAAAAGGAAACCCGGGGCCACGAAGAACACAGAATCACACCGGCTATGCTGTGTTTCTTATCTCAGATCCGCTGCTCGGACATCAGCCGGCACAGAGGCGGGGGCGCCGGGACCCAGACTTGTCCCCACCGTCCTGACCGTCGGCCCCTCACGAACCCGTGAGACCGTGCACCTGTGCAGGGGCCAAATCTGTAAGCAGCATTTTGAAAAATCTCTGTCCACGTAGAACACGGCGCTTAGTAAAGACTGCACGATGCGAATGCGTGGACTTGAGGTTGATGGGGTGTGTGCACACGTGTGCGTGCGTGTGCCCACACGAGCACTTCAAACTCCACGGCAAACGGAGCGTCATTTAGAACCTTGGCCAAAAAAGTGTGTTCTGGGGGGTGGAGGAGTTTTGCCGCTGAGACTGCCCGGAATCACCGGCGACAAGTGACGGCAAAAGCCTCCCGACATTTCCTTGGTTTTATTCTTGTCGTTAGGTGCTCTGCGGACATCGCCCCCTCTGCTCCTGCCCTGCCCTGGTGGCACCACCCCTCCCATCTACGTCTTCAGGGTGCCTTGCAGGGAGGGTCACAGATGTGAACGGGAAAGACGTGTGGCAATCTGACATTTAAAACGTCACCCCAGGGGCGCCTGGGGGGCTCAGTCGGTTGGGCGGCCGACTTCGGCTCAGGTCACGATCTCGCGGTTCATGGGTTCGAGCCCCGCATGGGGCTGACAGCTCGGAGCCCGGAGCCTGCTTTGGATTCCGTGTCTCCCTCTCTCCCTGCCCCTCCCCCACTCACACTCTGTCTCTCTGTGTCTCTCAAAAATAAATAAACATTTAAAAACATATTTATAACACGTCACCCCAAAATCAAACGTTTATGGCAAACGCGGGGCTCCGTGCCAGCTTCACTCATTCCAACAAGATGCTGGAGCGCTGCCTGTGTCCCCCAAACATTCCACTTAGGATCTCGCCAAATATGGTCTTGGAGGGGACGTGTTATTGTGCCCACTTCACAGCTGAAGACGCCGAGGCTCAGAGGAGGTGACTTTTCTAAAGCCACAGGGCCGTCAAGCAGTGGAGCCTGCACGGTGTCCAGGGCAACCGCTTCTGGGACCCTCTTGCATTCACACTGGTGGGCCACCCTCCCTGGGGCAGGGCAGGGCCCCCTCCAGGAACCCCGGTTTCCGGGCTCGCTCAGGTGCTTGCTGGGTTCTCTGCAAAGCTAACACCTTCTTTGGGCTCTGACGAGGAAGTGGAGGGGGCTCAGGGCCGGCTGTCGTGGCTGAGGGTCCAGCGTCCCCACCAGCGTCTGCTACGCTTCTCGATCTCTGGCGCTGGCCCGGGGACAGCAGTGTCCGTCAGTCATGCAGCAGAGGGTGGAGGTGGTCAGCAGAGGGCGGAGTCGGGGGGGGCAGCCGGAGGGCCTGTGTGCGGGCACGGCCCGGCCGTCCATCTTGCCTAATCAGATCACCCTGGCGGCCCAGATTTGTCAGAGATGTCTGGCTGCCTCCCCGGTCAGACTGGTGACAATATGCTTCCCTGTTCCCCAAAGCAACTTGGCCAGAGAGCGATGTCTGGGGCAGGACATCAACCTGGAGCTGAGACAGGTTGGAGAGGAGGCCGAGGCCGAGTCCAAAATGCTAGGGAATCCGAGCTGGATCCCGTGGCAGCGGGCACCCCTGCCGTGGGCCAGACGACACGGGCCAGGCTTGCTCTAGCAATCCCAGAGCAGGAGGCACGTTGGACCACAGCAGGGACACGCAGGGCAAGGGGCAGCCGGGCCGAGGGCACCTGGCAGGATTCCTAGGGCCGGCCGGCCTACTTCATCCATGAAGAAGGACATGGGCCACAGGTGCGTCCCTGGGAAGGAGGAGAGTAGGAGGGCTTTAGAAAAGGAAGGGAGTCTTGGCAGGGGCTGGACGCTGCACAGGGCGAGCCCCTGTGTGCACACCAGGTCGTGGGCCTGGACAGGCGATATCTTATGAGCAAGCTTCAACCTGAGCTTGAACATAATTCCTCTCGTGAACCGTTGAGCTACCATGGGGCAGAAAATGGAGGCGTCCTGGAACTCTGAACTCCTGTATCAACAGGGAGAGCTGGGCAGATAGGGGGTCTCATGTGGAACCAAGGAGTCCTTCTTGCTGAGCTTACGAACTAGAACCAGAGGCCAGGGATAAATACAAGTCACATATCAACCAGATGCACATTTGTTCGTCTCCTGCACTTCCTGTCCAATATCCAGCTCTTAAAAAATAACTTTCCAATAGCTGGTATTTCTCTACCTTGGAATAGCCTTCCTTGTGGCGTAGTTAGGTCCTTGTCCCTAGAAGTGCTCAAAAGGGGATAAGTGAGCCAGCAGAACAAATACATCCTCCCAAAGATTGGAGTAAAGGCCCATGAGGGTCTCTTCCAGCTTCTAGATTCATTCACTCATCCATCTACCCACCCTTCTACACATCCATCCATCCTTCCATCATCCATCCATGCATCCTTCCATCCATCCATCCATCCAACTGTCCATTTACTCATCTATCCATCCATCATCCATCCATCCATCCATCATCCATCCATCTATCCCTCCATGCATCCTTCCATCCATCCATCCATCCAACTGTCCATTTACTCATCCATCCATCCATCCATCCATCATCCATCCATCTATCCATCCAATATTTACTTAGAACTCTTTTGTATCTGGCTAGTGTATTTGGGAGTACGAATGTATTGATCCCTGTCTTGGAAAAGCCATCTAATGGGAGGTGAGGAAATAGGTAAATAAACAATCAGTTACAATCAAGTCTCATTATTTTGTTAACTTTATGAGTGCGAGGGCCAGGCTTGAATTTCTCCTCACATTGTTCATAATTATTTGTTGAATAAATGAATGAATGAATGAATGAACATAATAAGGGCTTTGTTTCTGACCAAGATGGTTTCAAACTCCAACTCTAAGTGACCCTTGCAAATCCTTATCCTCCTTCCTAATCCTCAGTATCTTCACCTGTAAAACGGGAATGAAGGTGCATATTTTGAAGGATGGCTTTAAGCAGCAGGATGACAGGTGCGAAGGGCAGCCACTCAGTTGCTGGTGGTGGAGGAATGACCGGGATAGGTCGCAACCAGTAAAAGTCAGCGTGGAGCCTAGAGGAACCTGCAGGATGAGCGAGACACTGGAGAACGAGTCCCCTCTGGGCAGCAAGGGCAAGGAGGCGGGGACCCACTGGAGTCTGGATGGCATCTGGGGCTAAGCATGGGGATCTGGGGAGATAAGATAGGATGTGAGTAGGTGGGGAGCAGACGAGGGGAAGGAAGGTGCGTAAACAAGAGCGTGGAGCAAACACCCGCACGTCCATTCCGTTTCCAGGTCTCCGCAGAAGCTCGTGGGCTCAGCCTGGGTCCAGAGACGTGGTGTCAGAGGCCCCTCTGACGCTCCCCGGGCAGGATGGCCGGGATGGTCACATGACGAGTCAACTCCAGCCACCTCTCCGGAGCTCCACGTGGAGGACATCAAGGGGACCGAAGAGTCCAAGGAAAGGGTGCAGAGGCTGCTAGGTATGCCCACCGCGGGCAGAGGCGGGCACGGCCACCGCGTGCTTGCTCTGTCCTCCCTAGACCCCGGGAGTGAGTGTGGTCCCAGAGGGCCAGACCCCTAGGGGCTAATCCCGCGTGGTTGAAACACCTAACACAACTCACCAGGGACGAAACCGCCGCCCCTCCCCACGTGGAGCTCTCACTCACCCTCGAGTCAAGTGCCCGCACGGCCGCCGACGGTTGGATGCTCGCTGGGCGATGCTGGACGGAGGCCCGGAGAGGCCGCGGCCCCACACACCGCACAGCTGAGGACAAGGTCCTGCGGGCAGGAGGCTCCTGTGCCCTGTGGTTGGACCCCCGCCAGCCCGCCTTTCTCTGACGGGCCCCGCATTCCCGTGTACACTTCCTTTTAGGACACGTGTCCCAGGGACCCCAGTGGTCACGGTGGCATCTTCCCCCTCGAGCCGGAAGCCGTTTGCCCCCGTGTCCTCACTCCATGTCTCCCCAATCCCGCATTTTGATCTCACTGCCAGTACCTGATTCTGCCTGATCATCTACGTCCCCAGCCAGACTCAGTGCTTCAGAGGCAAAGGCTGCGTTTTATCTGCCTCTGGGTCCCCGGGATCCCCGCCACGGGCCCCAGCACGTGAGCAGCTGCGGCACGGTGGCCCTGTGGCCAGTGAATCCCGCCCCATAAAAATATTCCTGACACACAAATATTCCTCTGGCAAAAAGCGAGCTCTCTGCCCAAACACGGTGGAAGGAAGTGTGAGGTCCCAGGGCAGGAGAACGTACCCCTCACGGCACCTCGGGGCGGAGCGGCTGTGGAGTGCCCGCAAGGTTCCCTGAGGACGGACTGAGCTGGCCTGGAGGATGGGGTGGGGAGGTCAGAGCACTGTCCTGGCGGCTCGCCGTCTACGTGAACACCCCTACTGCCTGCTCTGCCGGCGGCTGGACTTCCCCTGCTCTGATTCCCAACCCAGTGGAGAAGGAGAAGAAGCCACAGAATTCCTGCTTTAAGGGCAGGAGTTGAGAGCTTGCCCTCGTGACATACTGTAGAACGGACTACGGTGATTGGCTAAGGGTAGAAAGAACTTTCTAGTCCAGTAGTACGTATATTAGCTTGGACCCCTGTGTGTTTCTGGTGTTCGAGGTGCTCGGACAGAGACAACCTCATTTGTCCCGGTAACATTCCCATGGGGCAGGACAGGGCGGGAGGAAAAGCATTTCACGGGGACGAGCGGGGAGCAGCGGGGGAGACATGGCTCAAATGTCCCTCCTGAAGGTCACACGGCCCATCAGCAAAAACGCCAGGTTCCCATCCGCAGGCTTGCACGTGACCTTGGGCAAGGCTGGGGTGCTGGCCTGGAATATTTGCACGGCCTCTTTCCGCGGAGGCTTGCACGGGGGCCTCAGCGAGCAACGGGTCCCACTGTGCCCACTGAGTCCCGTTCTGTGGCTAGAAGATGACATTCCCAGTGTCAATGTTCCAGTTAGGGGAGGGGGCTCTGCTTGGGGCAACATCTCTCGCAGACGCCTGAGTTGATGCAGACGGTGCTCAGGGAAGCCTCCCTCTGTGAAGAGTGCATCCCCGGTGTGTGCACAGAGGCCTGGATGCCACAAGCATAAATGCTGACGTCTCTGAGCCCAGCTCCCCATATGACATCCGCCCGGATTGAGCAAGTCAGGCCATAAGGGTCCTGCCATCACCATACAAGGTGTGGCCAACTGGGTGACCGAAAACACCATAAATTTATTTTCTCAAGGCTCTGAAGGCTGGGGTCCAAAGTCAAGGGGTCAGCGGGGCGGCGCTCTCTCAGGGGCTCTAAGGGAATCTGTCCTCACCTCTTCCAGCCTCTGGTGGCCCCAAGTGGCCCTTGACTTGTGGGTCTGTCCCTCCCGTCTCTGTTCCTGTCTTCACGCACCTTCTCTGTGACTTCATACCATGGTTCCCCTCCCAGCGTGTCCATCTCTGTGACCCTGTACTCCTTCCCCAGGACCCCAGTCATTGGGTTCAGGGCCACCCTATGCCAGGGTGACCCCACCTCAACCTGGTCACAACCTCAAAGACCTTATATCCGAATCAGGTCACAGTCACAGGAAGCCAGGGTTAGGACTTGAACATCTCCTGTTGAGGGACACGACTCAACCCATAGACAGGGGATGGGAACAGAGATGATGGGCCCTAATAATGACCCAGTCCACAGTGTGTGTGCACGTGTGCCCATGGGAGCATCACAGGATGGGCACAGTGAGCCCAGTTCTCAGATCGGGGGACCTCTGGGGGTCATCCAAATCTGGGGACAGAACCAGGTCACAAGCCAGGCATCTGGACCACAAGGCTGGGCACTCTCCTTCCCTTCCAAGAGCCAAGCTCCTCTGTTCCCAGGTCCTGCCAGGGGCAGCGTGGTCAAGGGCCTAGGAACGCGACCTCATTTGGAAATAGGGTCTTTGCAGAAGGAGTCGAGTTAGGATGAGGTCACAAGCGTGGCCTTGACCCCATGACTGGTGTCCTGGTCAGGAGGGGACATGCCACCTGAACACAGAGGCCGGTGGTGCAGGGCTGGGTCTATGAGCCACACCAGAAGCTGGGAGAGAGGCCAGGGGCAGACCCTCCAGAGCCAACCCTGCCCCCACTTTGACCTGGGGCTCCTGAGCTCCAGGCTTTGGGACGCTGTGTTTCTGGGGACCCACTGACCCTGAGCTCCCTCCCTGCCCCAGGCAACCTCCTTCCCTTCTTCCTCCCAGAGCCCCACCTGCTCTGGCCGGAGCTGTGAGGGCACAGCGGCCCGGAGCCTGCACTGCAGTGCGTCCCTGCTGGACAGTGACTCCTGGGGCTGCGCTCTGCCCCACACACCTGGGAGGGGGCATGCACGTGCACACACACACACACACACACACACACAGAGGCGGCTGTTTTGCACTCTGGCAGTCGAGTGGAACTCACCGTGTGCAGGAGGAGCTTCCGCGATCACAGACGCAGCCGGGACCGTGTGCGGAGGCCTCAACCCCTCCGTGAAGCCACCTGCCTGCACCTGCTCGAGGCCTTTCCTCTCGACCCTTTATCCCCTTGTCCCTTCTGAGCATGATCGTCAATGCCGAGCCTCTACACAGACACCGCGTTGTCGTGGGCTGCGTGCGCCCGCATCTCTCCAGTGGGAGCTCTGGGTGCCTGGCCCCCGGCCCTCGGCCAGCCTACCCGAGGTCGACAGCAAGGAGGCCTTGCGGGACTGATCTGTCCCGGGGAAGTGAAAGGGGTGTTTCCCGGAAGCCCCATCCGGGGCAGGAGATGGGAGAGGAGAGAGAAACCTGCCCGGCCCAACAGCCGCAGCCACTATCTCTGCGGTGAGGGAGCGCTCCTCGCTGGCCCATGGCCACGGCGGTGAGATGTGTCTTGCTGCTAGCCTGGGGCTCACCTTCCACACCTCCGTGAACGCACCGGGTACTGACCGCCCTTAATTGTCACTGATTCCCAGCCAGCGCTCTGATTAATACTGCATCCTACTATCACATGGTGGCCGAGCCCACGCGGCCAGTGGATCGGAACAGGTGCGTTGGCCAAAGACGCGACGACCATCCTGTCCACCTCAAAACTGGGATGCCACTGTTTCCTGAAGTCGTGAAGTTCCGAGGAGGAATATTCAGGCCTCTTGACCCTTGGATAATGCTCCAAGTGACCCCAGGAGGACAGTGGCCACGGCTCGGAGGACTTACCTACAGGAAGCAGCTCTCACTGCCGCCTCTGATAGGCGGGGAGGTGTGGAGGGTGAACGTCGGGTTCACAAAGTGCCGGCCTACGGTAAGTGGCGGGTCCACTCTGCCGAGGGCTCCAGCGACAGCCGGCACCCGTGTCTGTGGCCGGAGGAAGCCCCTGGTCCTGTATTTCCCCAGCGGGGTTCTCGTGTCCGTGCTGACTGAGAAAACAGGGCAGCCGGGAAGATGCTCTCCTCCTTAATAAGGCCTCTGGACGCCTCTTCTCTTCCGAGGCTCACGGATGATAAAAAATGCTTTTAATTCTACCATGGCTGCATATGCAGAAGCGGCCAGCGGAAATTAATGCATACCTAGGTGTCTGACAATTTATCAATAAAAGGCCTTGGTCTCTATACCTTTGAACTCCAAAAAGAAAATTAACCATTGTCATGAGGGCAGTACCCTCCCCCTTCCAGACTCAGCGAGGTGACCAAACTCTATCGATCCCATTACTGTGCAGCTTTAATTAGTGCCCGACGCAAGCCTGCGCGGCCCCACGGTGCATCACCGGGAAACGGGGGGCCTGTGCGCCTGTGTTTTAATTTCCAGCAATGACCTGATGCGTGTGAGTGTGTCCATTTTACATATTTATACTGATTGCTTTTTCATTGACTCCTCTTTCCATTAGGAAACGCACGTGGAGAGGTGTCCTCGAACCGGCTTAATTGAGTTCAAGTTCTGTCACTGGACATCAAGAGATGTTTAGAAGCACGTTCTGTTTCAGCTAAGTTATTATTTGGCCCGAAACCAAATGGATCTCAGTTGTTCAAAGCGAATGCATGAAACAAATGCAGGTGGGAAAACCACAACACAAGCCACCTCCTCCGTGTGGGGCTCGCGCCACGCTGAAACGGATGATGGCGGTCAGCACGGGGATCGGGCGCGAGCGTCTTCCCCACGAGGCACTGGCGCACTTGAAGGCTCGTCTCCAAATAACGACGCTTCACGGTTGGGAGGCAGACACAGTCTAGCCACGGTCTGCCACGGACCAGGCGCGCCATTCTGCTATGTCTGACACGCGTTACCCCCGCTCGTGCAACAGCCCCCAAGGACAAAGGACAGAGGTTCTGGAGGGCAGAGGCGGGGGGGGGGGGCTGCCCGGGCCACCAGCCAGTGGCAGAGGGGGCTTTGCAGGGCACCCCGCCCCAAGGTCCCGGCCTGGCCCTGACCCAAGAGTCAATTTCACCAGCTCACGTGTTGCTGAAAACCCTGCCCCATGTCGGGGCTGCGTGAGCCAAGGCTGATCGGGAGGGAGCCCGGATCCTGTGAGCCGGGTCAGACTCAACCTTAAAGGCGGACCCAGAGTTCACCGCATTTGACTCAAATGAGAAAGGGCAAAGCTGGACCGGAGGTTCCACGCAGGCCGCACGAAAGCCCTCGCTGGAGCTGCAGGAGGCCAGGCCAGCAGCCACAGACCAGCCAGGACCTCCCGTGCACTCAAGGTCACCTGCACCCTGAGCTGGAAACTTGGCATCTGCACACAGAGTGGGTGGCAGGGTCCCAGCTCTGGGAAGTGGCCGTGAAGTGGCCACGGCTGGGCCTGCCTTGCAGACCCCCTCGCGCCTCAGCCCAAGTCTCCATCTCCAAGAGCCGCAGGAGACCCTCGGGCCAGCCGACCTCCTCTGTGTCCGCACACAGAGGCTTCTACCTGCTTCCGAATTCCGTGCCCAGGCTGGGCACTGCTCGCGGACTTCTTGGACACCACGCACAGGCTGGCGGGAGGAGAGGACAAGAAGGGACGAGTGCGAGAACAGCGCCTGGGGCCTCGGGTCCTGCCACTCAACCAGACTCAGGCCAGCGGGCAGGACACGTGTCCTCACAGCAAGGTGCTTGGGCTGCTTCTGAAGGCGGGAAACACATGCAAATGTCTGGGGGGCATTCAGCAACCAGGGATTTTGTGGGCACGGTGTCTCCAGAGAAAACCATCCGCGCACTGAGTGTCTTTTCGCCAGAGAATTGTGACTGTGCAGTTGTTCCAAAATAGGCACTTTGGGTCGCGTGAGTGGGACCCTGTTCCGTACCGCGTTCTGCTTCCCGTTTCTTCCTTCAGGCCTGTGTGTTCAAGAACGTTCTGGGTGTTAGCTGCACGTCTAATCTGTGGTGCCCGAAATGCTGCCCGTGCTGGGCTGTGGTGGGGAGCGGGACACGAGGAGGGATCGGCCTGCACGGCGGTGACGAGGGTCGGGCTCTCAACACAGCAGCTGTGTGGACAGAGGGCACAGTCCGGGCACTGAGCAAAGGTAGCCACACGCAGCAGGAGGGCGGGGGGGGGGGGGGGCGAGCTGTGATCCGGTTCCTACGCGGTTCCTCTGTGCCCGTAGTGCGGCGGTGAGGGCTGCGCGGGGGTAAGGGGAGCCCGTTGGGTGCTGGGAAGGTTCCGGACGTTCGTTCGGAGGTGTGTGGTGATTACCCGGTGTGGACACATGTGAGAATCCACGAGCGGTGCCTGAAGGGTTTGTGCACTTATTTTGTGTAAATTGCTCGTCAGTTGAGGAAAACAGGGTGTCCCGGGGGGACCCGGGTCCGGGCAGGGGGGAGGTGCGGGGCGAGAAGGGAGAAAACGGAAGCCAGAGAGCGGGCTTGGGGGCTGACCCCACGCCCCAGTCAGGGGCAGTGAGGACTTAGGTCCCCGTGCCCCGCCCCCGACGCACCCAGAGGGCTCCCGCATGGTCCTCCACATCAGAAGCATCGGGGGATTTCGGGGGCACGCTCCACTGCCCAGGCATCACCCAGGCCAGCGGGTCAGCATCCAGAGGTGGGGCCCAGCCTCCAGTATCTTCCAGAAGGGATCAAGGTGATTGCCATGTGCATCCCGACTCAGACTAGGGCCGTGGCAGCCGGCATGGATAGGTGAGACAGGTTTCAGAACCTCGTAGGAGGGGTTTCCAGAAGTTGCACCAGATTTGGGTTGTGGGGACAGGTAAGGGTAGCAGCCGCGAAGACCTTCAAAGTTCTTGTCTGGCATGAGACATGGGGACGCTGCTGTTTCCCTACGAGGGGGAGGGGACAAGGTGAGGGGTGGGGCGCAACTTTGCTCAGCGCCCAGCCGCCCGGGGGTATCTATCGCGTAGTTCATTTTAGACCTGCTGACGCTGGCACATGGGGCTTTCTCCCCACAAGACCGCCCACCTCAAAGGTTTCACTTTGCCAGGCCTTCTCTGGGTTTCTCCTCCGTGTCCCCATGAGTGTGACGGAGGGCTCAAGATGGATGCGGCATTTAGAACCGGGTGGGTGGGGGTGTCAGCAAAGAGGAGCCTGAGTGTGACATGGGGAGAGGGGATCAGTGTGTGGGGTCAGTGGGACTGGACCCCCTGCAGTACAGAGGCGTGTGGATACAGCAATGTGGTGAGTGTCTCAGCTGGGAGGGAGGTGCTGAGTCTGGAGAGGCTGGGAGAGGTGGGGGCCTGGGCTTTCCGAGTGAAGAGACAAACCATGAGGGAGGAAGGAAGGGAAGGAAGGAGGAGGGAGAGAGGGAATAAGGGAGTCAATGAGGGAGGGAGGAAGGAGGGAGGGAGGAGGAAGGGAGGGAGGGAGGAAGGGGGAGGAAGGAGGGAGGGAGGGAGGGAAGAGGGAGGAAGGAGGGAGGGAGGAGGAGGCAGAGAGGGAATAAGGAAGTCAATGAGGGAGGGAAGAAGGAGGAAGGGAGGAGGGAGGAGGAAGGGAGGGAGGGAGGAAGGGGGAGGAAGGAGGGAGGGAGGGAGGGAGGAAGAAGGGAGGGAGGAGGAGGCAGAGAGGGAATAAGGAAGTCAATGAGGGAGGGAAGAAGGAGGAAGGGAGGAGGGAGGAGGAAGGGAGGGAGGGAGGAAGGGGGAGGAAGGAGGGAGGAAGAAGGGAGGGAGGAGGAGGCAGAGAGGGAATAAGGAAGTCAATGAGGGAGGGAGGAAGGAGGGAGGGAGGAGGAAGGGAGGGAGGGAGGAAGGGGGAGGAAGGAGGGAGGGAGGGAGGGAAGAGGGAGGAAGAAGGGAGGGAGGAGGAGGCAGAGAGGGAATAAGGAAGTCAATGAGGGAGGGAAGAAGGAGGAAGGGAGGAGGGAGGAGGAAGGGAGGGAGGGAGGAAGGGGGAGGAAGGAGGGAGGGAGGGAGGGAGGAAGAAGGGAGGGAGGAGGAGGCAGAGAGGGAATAAGGAAGTCAATGAGGGAGGGAAGAAGGAGGAAGGGAGGAGGGAGGAGGAAGGGAGGGAGGGAGGAAGGGGGAGGAAGGAGGGAGGAAGAAGGGAGGGAGGAGGAGGCAGAGAGGGAATAAGGAAGTCAATGAGGGAGGGAGGAAGGAGGGAGGGAGGAGGAAGGGAGGGAGGGAGGAAGGGGGAGGAAGGAGGGAGGGAGAGGGAGGAAGGAGGGAGGGAGGGAGGGAAGAGGGAGGAAGGAGGGAGGGAGGAGGAGGCAGAGAGGGAATAAGGAAGTCAATGAGGGAGGGAGGAAGGAGGGAGGGAGGAGGAAGGGAGGGAGGGAGGAAGGGGGAGGAAGGAGGGAGGGAGGGAGGGAAGAGGGAGGAAGAAGGGAGGGAGGAGGGAGGAAGAAGGGAGGGAGGAGGGAGGAGGAAGGAGGGAGGGAGGAGGGAGGGAGGAGGAAGGAGGGAGGGAGGAGGGAGGGAGGAGGAAGGAGGAAGGGAGGGAGGGAGGGATGGGTGGCTCTCACTGGCCCAGCATCAGCCCCCCCATGTTAGGATTCCAAAATCATTCTGGTCATGCGACTTATGCATCTGTCCCTTCTGGCATCATGCAAGGTAGGGGTTTTCAAAGCGTGTTCCACGGGGCCTGGGGGACCCCAGAGAAAATTCCAGGATGTTCATGAGCTCACAGCTTTCATAACCTTTCTAAGCAGTTACTTGACCATTGCGTTGGGCTGAGGTTTGCTGTCCACATCCCACCAGCAGCGACACCGATGGCCTCTTGCTGTGGGTCGGGCCACGTCCCCAGACGCTTTGCTGCCACTGTTTGCTTCTCCAGCACACGCCTGCAGGGGGCAGTCAGGAAGCCAGGTAGATGGACGGACAGAGGGACAGATGGATCCACAAGAAAACACCGGTTTTACGTAAGAATGTCCTTGATGAAGCAAGAAAATAACACTAATTTTATTAACTCTTGACCCTGGAGAACACATCTTTTTAACTTTTTTTTTTTTTTTTTTCTGATGAAGCGAGAGTTAGACACAAAACGCCACGCGGGAGTCGTCCCAGGGAAAAGTGTGGTGACGGTCACAGGCAGAACCGGCCGCCTCCCCGGGGCAGCAGCTCTCCCGGAAAGAACGTCTGAACACGAGCCGTGGTTATCCAGACTCGGGGGTTGGGCGGACATCTCTTCAGAATGAACAAGGGGGCCCATCGCGTCAGGGAAAACGCCGCGCCGGGAGCCGCGATGAGGCTGGAGACGCCAAAGCCAAATGGGGCCTTTCGGAGAGCGGGTCTCTGCACTTGATCCTCGAGAGTTTCCGATGTTGAAAGGCTTCCCTGACGAGCTAAGCGGTGGCGATGACGACGACGACTTTTTACTTGGATAAGGCAATGCGTCAGTATCTGGGAAATCCGCGGGACTCCGTGAGCCAATACCCGCCACGTCCCCGTCGTGTGACGCTGTAAAACCGTGCGCGTGCGAAAGGGATACCGGGGAAGAAAGCATCTCCCTGGCTATCTGGAACATGTGTTAAAAGACTCTTCCGTTTCTGAGTGCACACCCGCACGAGGCCGAACTGGGTCCCAGACAGCACACTGCAGCGGTGTGAGCAAGACGCCGCCCCCAGGCCCCATCTGCCGTCACGGAGGCCAACGCTGCCGAGATTTGCGGAAACCGAACAGCGCCGCTCTGCCCACTGACTTTTGCTTTGTTGCAGAAAATGTTTTGTTTCGGTTAAAAGTTGTTCATGAGTAAGCAAACGTTGCCTTGAGGACGTTCCTCGGCACCGAAACCCGGCAGACGTGACCCAGGTGAACAAAAGTTCTCCCTCCTCACTCACTTCTAAGAGCGGAGAGTATTTCGGAGACTCAGATGTCTGAGCATCATCGACCCGGGGTCAGCAGCGTCCTGGCCGCCCCCCGCCCCTGCCTCCCCCCTGCCCCCGTGGCCTCCGGGCCTCCAGAGCTGTTCGGCCACCATTGCGGGTGGCATCTCTGGGCCCGGGGCACAGCCCTCCATCTGTCCTCCCTCCCGGCAGGACCAGATATCTGACAGGTGCACGGATGCCAGGTGACCTACAGTCCAGCTCTGTGACCTCTCAGACCTCAGTGTTTTCCAGGAAACGTGACCGAGAGATGGCCCCTGCCGTTCGTTCTCGTTCCACGGGGCCGCGGGAAGCTCCAACCCTGACCGCGGATGTCCAGCGGCTTCTCAGCTCCCCTCCTACGCAGGGGCCCAGGGGCCTGGAAACAGCCTCCCCAAAACAGACGGGAGGGGCCGGGAGAGGCTCCCCCGGGGCAGGTGAGGCAGAGCTGGGCTCTGCCCGGGAGCAGGCCTGGGGCTGACGCAGGGAAGAGGGTCTGAGAGCCTTGTCTGAGAGCCCAGCGGAGCGTGTGTTTCCTGGAGAAGGGAGCACACTCGGTGGGGAAGGGCGGGGAAGGTGAATGGTCGGGTGGTAAGTCTGGGGACACACGCAGAAGGAGGCAAGTGGGACGGCCGTAGGGATGTGTGCAGGCCAAGGGGATCATTTACACCGGGCACCTCACGTGCAAATCCACAAACATGGGAGCCCAGCACGTGCTCCACATGTCCAGCTTTCTGGACTTGAGTTCTCCTAGATTGGGGGGGGGGGGGTCTCATTCTCCCACAGTCTCAGGACCAGTCCTCCGTCCTGAGTCTGGCTCAATCACAGCGCTCTGAGCGGCCAACGCCGAGGGCTAGGCGACGTGGCCCTGGCCCCGGCTCGGCTGGGCTCTGTCCAGGGATGGTGCAGGTGCAGAGCTGGAGAGCTGCCTTCTGTAGGTGCCGGGCACCTGCCCTTCTGGAAGGCAGGCTGGGCACATTGGGCGTGTGGCTGTCCGTGCAGGGGACTCGGGTTCCGCGCAGAATCCCCGAGGCCGAGGACAGTCGCAGAAGCCCCTAAGTCATCTCCAAAGGCACGTAATTAAACCATAAATCGGATCACCTAAGGGCTCTGGTTGGTTTTGGTTTGTTGTCTCACGCGTCACAGGTCTGGAGCAGCAGGCAGCTAAGTTCTCTGGCTGGAAGGTCACCCGAAGTGACTCACCGTCCCTTCCTGACCGGTGGAGCTGGGCTGGGGGTTACCCACGCTGCGTGCCAGCCAGATCTGCCCCCGGGCCGGGCACGCCGCGGCTTTTCCAGTTGTTCTGCGAGAGGGTGATGCCAACAGCACCTACCTCTCGGGGTTGCCGAGCGAGGACCCTGCCAACGCTCCGTTATCCTCGGCGCCCAAAGCGGTGTGTGTTCTGTTTGTGCACCGGTGTTTATGGAGACCCAGGATGGGGCTGTGGCTTTACTGCCAAGACCCAGAGGAACCCTTCCCTCTCTCCGGTTGCAACCTTCTCCCAGACAGACCATGGCTCCTTCCTCCCAGGGTCCCTGTCCCACGCCTGCTCTGTGCTCTGGCCCAATTGGAAGAACGGGAAAGGAACCTGAGCAGGACGGCCCAGCACCGCGGCCGGGGCCGACTCACAGGGGGCGCAGCTGGAAGGGGAGGGGACAAGGCAGGGGAAGCAGCTTTGGGGTTCACGGCCGGCACAGGCTTGTGCTCCCCTGGGCCTGCAGCCTGGAGACCCCCTCGTCACCGCCGCGGTGTGAAGCGAAGCGACCCTACGAGACCCGAATCCGCTCCATCCCACCCGGCTGCCTCACCACCTGGCTTTCTGTCTGCGGGCACTGTCTGCATTGAGACCCCACCGGGTCTGCGGGCGGTCCTGAGCTGGAAGCTTCCTTGTTGGGATCGTAGCTGATCATGCCAGGCATTTAGGAGATCTGCTTGCACCGTGCTTCTCTCGTGGATTCCGCTTTAATCTACTTTTCTTAGATTAACTTTTGCTCCTATCAGCGTATTTAAACAAATCTATAAAAATTATTTTGTTCTAATGTGCCATACCTCACATCTACGTGGGTTTGTTTTGTTTTCTCTGTAGCCCCCCTGTGCGTGTTCTGCACCAGCAGCTGGAGACACCGGGCCCTGCCCTAGAGTCCGGTGGGGGACGGAGCCCACTCGACCGGCCGGTGAGCTGCAGCGGGCCAGGCGGAGTGCTGGGATTTGTCCACACGTAAAAAGTGGTTTTTAGAACATCAGGAGAGGGGCGCCTGGGTGGCTCAGTCAGTTAAGCATCCGCCTTTAGCTCAGGTCATGATCTCACGGTTCGTGAGTTCGAGCCCCGCATTGGGCTCTGTGCTGACAGCTCAGAGCCTGGAACCTGCTTCGGATTCTGTGTCTTCCTCTCTCTCTGCCCCTCCCCCACTCACGCTCTGTCTCTGTCCCTCTCCCACAAAAATACATAAACATTTTAAAAAAACTTTAAAAAAAATGTCAGGAGATTCACATTGGATCTCAGTGCTAATAAGCACTTTATACATGAAGAAGGGTGACATATGCTGGTTTAAGAAATAAATCCCAGGGGTGCCTGGGTGGCTCAGTCGGTTAAACATCTGACTCTTGGTTTTCAGCTCAGGTCATGATCTCACAGTCCGTGAGTTCAAGCCCCGAATCGGGCTCTGCGCTGAGAATGTGGAGGCTGCTCGGGATTCTCTCTCTCTCTCCCTCCCCTGCTCATGCTCTGCCTGTCTCTCAAAACAAATAAATAAATTAAAAATAAATACACAAAGCCCAAAGCATCAGTGGCATCATGATGCAGTGGATGCTTCTCAGGGTCCAGGCTTTTTGGGTCCGTGGCCCATATGACCCTGGAGCCCTGGTCACCCCTGTTTTCAATCAGCTTGAAAGGAAACAGGTGGAGAAAGAGGCTTCTGAACTGTCAGCCACAAGGGCCCGTAAGTAGGTGAGACCTAGGCACCTGGCCTTCACCAACCACAAGGATGGGTGGGGACAGGACTCCCTGGCGGGCCACTTCCCAGAAAGCTCTGCACCGTGGGAAGGACTGCAAATCCTGGTGGCTGGCCAGCCACGTCCACCATGACAGACACAGCAGTGGTCCTTGGACACAGCCTCCCTCCATTCTGGGTGAACTTTGTCTATCAGGGGATTTAAGGCAAGTTTCCACCCACTGTCCTTGGGGATCTGTTCTACCAAGAGATGAATCCAAACGCAACTCCCACAGACCGAGATGGTCAGCATTCTGTTTCACGTAGAAGTCGTGTTTAACGTAGGCAAAGGGCGTCTCCGCCTTAGTCAGCCTAGGCCTCCTCTGCTCAGCCAGCAAACAGGAAGATGCAGGGCCCGGGTGCAGGAAGGAGGAGAAATGGACACCATGTCCTGACCTGTGGCTGGAAACCAGGGCAAGGGTCTGCGATGACCAGGTGTGAATGCCTGGGAGGGGCTTTAGTGGCAAGAACCAGATGAGGGTGTTTCTCTCTGTCTACTGAGTCGTTCCACTGACAAAGACTTCCTCTCAAACGTCACCTCAATCTGGACGTGATGCTCTGTGGCTACCACCACCAGCCTGCTCCAACCCGCCATCTTGCTTGGACTAAAGCAATGGCCTCCCAATGGGACTCTTTCTTTCTGATCTCCAGCGGAGACACCACAGGGCAAGCAGAATGCTAATTTATGGCGTCCAGTAGGCTGTCCCATTCTCTTACAATTATCCTGTAATCATTCGGTGAGATAATATCAATACCAGTGAAAGGCTGGGGGGATCCCAAATGCTCATCGTGGGGACTTATTGAGTCAATTCTGATGCATGAACACAACCGAGGGCAATGCAGGGGTACAGAAATTAAGAAATAATTCCCTACACGAATAAGGAGTTCCTCCCAAGATATATTATTACATTAAATAAAAACATTAAAAAAAACAGAACAATGCTTTAAAGATGTTATTTTTTTCTGTAGAAATGGAAAAAAATGGAAGAAAAAATGAAACAATAAATCAAATATGACTTAAAGTGGTTACTTGCAGAGGAGAAAGGGTTCAGGAGGGAGAAAAGAGAAACATTGCCAAAAATGCCTTTTTATTAAAAAAAATTTGATTTTGAAGCCATTATTATTATTTTTTTTGAGAGAGAGAGATTCAGAATCTTAAGCAGACTCCACACTCAGCTCGGAGGCCGACGTGTGTCTCGATCCCAAGACCCTGGGATCATGACCTGAGCCAAAATCAAGAGTCAGACACTCAACTGACTGAGTCACCCAGGCGCCCAAAACTATTAAATATTTAAATAATTCTTAAAGATTAAATTCAAGAGAAAATAAAAATACAGTAATTTGAAACAACCTGCAATAAACTGTATTTCAAGTTGACGGCACACACAGGAAAAAAATAATCGTTATAATTGACTTTAAATTTGGTATTTTGATGGTACCCCCCCGGAGGAGCGTATCCTAAGTAGAAATGAACGGCGGTCAGGAGGCATGTTGTTAGAAGCAATATTGTCACTTTGAGGGTATCTTGGAGTCAAGATTTCTGGAAACACCAAAAACAGGAGCCAGTGTAACACAAAGGAAGTTACAGGAAACCCAGCCATCTTAATTCCGAATTGGAAACGGTATAAACCAACATTTTTTTTCTCTTGAAGGATACATCTTACCTGCATCTCCTGGCTTCGTCCAGTAAAAATGTCCAGAAGCATGGACGGCTAAGGTCATGGTGGACCGACAGACTTGGATTATGTTCTGCAGACACGATTTGCCTCTGGAAGGAATCGGGGCTGGAAGATAGCTAGGTGGTTTTCAGGCAAGAACCTTGCAAACGATCCTGGGGAATGTGGTTCTACCAGGAAAGGAAGATGCTGCCCGTGACCCCCGTGGCGGAGTGAAAGGGACGTGGGCGTGAGGGAGACTGGTTTTGCATCAAAGAGAATGTGACAGGCATTGATTGAAAGTCTTTCATAATTTCATAAGCGTTCTCAAAAACAAAATAAAACCATGGAGGTTGCTAAGATACCCAGTCATCCCTCTGAAAATTGATGAGAAAAGGGGAGGAGGAATCAAACTTGACCTTCTTTTCCCTTCCAGGGTAACTAAGGGGCTGATTAAAAAAAAAAAGTCTTTCTAGAACTCTGCCAGGCTATAAATTCAGAAAGAATGACAGAATTACACCGTCACTGTTTTGCAATCCCCAGTGAACTGGTGGGTGTAGGGGACAGTCACCAGCAGATGCTGCTGCCGTCCTCCAGCAGGTGATGGGGACAGTTGGGACGGATGGGCCGGGCCCACAGCATGTCGCGCACTCATCATCCTGACGACCAGAGTTTTGGGGGCTCCGGGTTGTGAACCGAAATGGAATCCGTCCTCCAGATCACTTGAAATAACACAAAAAGGAAGTGGTTGGCCAAATTGGAAGAGTCTTCAGGTCCCGTGAGCTCAACAAGCACCCCAGCCCACACCCCCAAAAGGGAGGAGGGACACTCACAGTGAAATGAGACTCAAGAGACGTAATAGCCACATGCTTGTGTCAACTGGTCTTGAGTCGAGCAAAGCCCGTCTAAAAAGACCCTTAGAGACAGTCGGAGACAGTCAATCACAGAGTTGAAATTCACATCGGGGACACGGCAGTCCTGGTCGTTTTCACAGACCGTGACTTCCCCCTGGGTATGATGTGAATTTAATCTGAAGGAAATCTGCTGAGGAAGCTGGCGTCTCCCAAGGGCTGACGCGGTGGCTTCACCGGCATGACGAGCGAATGAATGAGCGGGGGGACGGACGAGTGGCCACCCTGAGGAGCCTGAGCGGCCATGACGGGAGGGTCGGTCCCCACGCTTCCGGTGCGCTCACCCCATGGGGCTCGTTGGAGGCTCAGGGGAACTCTGACCAGACCCCCGGAAGGTCCTGACGCCTCCCAGAGCAGACTTCTCTACTGGAAACAGAACCGTCACCACAGTGAGGACGGGAACCCAGGCCTGGCTTCCAAGGCTCGTTAGAAAGCAGACTTCACGATGACCAGAGGCACCTTCTGGTTTCTGCTCTGCGTCTCCGTGCACTACCCCACGTGGGGCACTGACCGCGGGAAAGAGACGTCGGAGAGGAGGAGAGGCTGAGTTTGGGGAACAGAACCTCTCACTCACAGGGCCCGCGGGACTGGAATATGCCGGGGACAGACCGCGGAGGTCCTGCAGGAGCATAGGCAGCATCCCTGCGGGTGAGGCGACCGGCAAGGGCTGCGAGTTCAGGGACCCCACCGGCAGGACAGACGGGGCGGGCTTCCGTCAAAAGGGACGCCTGTCTTTTTCCTGGAGGCAAACGCTTCCCGCCCAACAGCCTCTGCCAGGTGGGGATTTGAGATTTGGTGAGCGTTGATTCCTTTTCTCAGCCCCTGGAGGGGCAGGCAGGCTTTCTGCATCTGGGGACAGTCAGCAGCTGGGCCGACGAGGGACAGGACCAGCGGCAGCTGGCGAGAGGTGACAGGTAGCAGGTGGCACTCGGTGTCACACGGGCTTGTGGGCGCTCCCCGCTCTGCAGAGGCCTGCTCTGCGTGCTCCCAGGATCCTGCCGGGGATCTGGAATCCGTCCTGCAGGGAGCAGTGAGTGTGGGTGGTGTGTGATGAGAACATTTCACGGAGGACAAAGTCGGCCCCGAGAATACGGCCGGGACTTGGAGGAGGGCACAGCTCGGGACCCGCCGTCCCGCCTGCACCTCCCGGGCCCTCCCGCGGCCCCAGGGTGGCCGATTATGTTTGCTCGCTCTCATCTGTGCCGGAGAGAGGGGTGGAGAGCCCCGGCTGTGTCCCCCCGCCATGACGGGAAGGACGAGAGACGCCCCCAGCCTGTGGATGGCAGAGTGTTCTGCCGGGAGACGGCGGCCAGAGGGGGCCGGACTGGCCTAGAGGAGCCAGATCCCTGTCCAGAGCTGCAAAGGGGCTTCTGGCCCTGCTTCATGCATCTGCTGGAGCCCCCCTGCCTGCCCATCAGAACTGTGTCCCCGTAGGTGTGGCCTCGCCTGGGCCAGCTTCATGCAGGGGTGGGGGGGGGGGCCCAAGCTCCCCACACCTACCCCGCCCCCCAGTTCAGCTTCTTTATTCCAAGTGTCACGGCCTCCATCGGCCACGAATCAGGCATGTCCCAGACCCCGGACCCAGGGCCTCTGAAGTCTTCCGATGAATCCGCATTGGTCCTCCAACGCGACTGCAGCCCTTGCTGGCCCTGGGATTACTTCAAAATAAGACCAAACAGGCAGTGACCTGAGCCGAGCACCGTCCTGGGCGTCTGGGAGGGAAACCGAGGATCCAGGGTGACCTTCACGGGTGCGTGTGAAGTCGGGAGCAGGGCGCAGTCAGCGTGTTCTGGGAGCATCAGGAAGGGTCCGGAACAGGTCTCATTTGCGTGGACTCCTGGGGAGCGGGAGCCAGAGACACACGAGGTGAATAGAGACACTGGGCTCCCAGGAGCCTGGAGTTCAAACCCCGACCGTTTCTGCCCAGAAGGGGCAGAATCCCAGGGGCTCCTGTGCCCTGCTCCTTGATGATATGAGCTCAGTGCGGTGAGCGGGGGGAGATTTAACTCAGCACAAAGTGCCTGCTAGAGCCAGGCGCCCCCGGGGTGATGGGGCTGAGAGCGTGGGGCCGCCCGCCGGGACCACGGCCACCACGTCCCTTCCTGCCTTTTAAGTAATGGGGGGAAACAACTCCCTAATTCAGCCCCAAACCAGCAAATCGATGCAAACTAAAAAAAAAGTTGGTTTTAATATATGCAGGGGTAGAACCGCGGAACACCGATGACATCGAAAGGAAGGCGGGGAAGGAGCACTCTTACATGTCGGTGGAAACGTCACCCCTGGAAAATGCTGTCGGCGAGCACTTTCGCGGCGCACAAATACGCGAGCGGTGGAGACCCCGCACGGTGGGGAATCCGTCCGAGGAACCAGGCGCTCGCAGGGGAGCATGTCCGCACGTTGGTCTTCACGGAACCTGTTGGGGAGAGAAAGAGGGACAGAAGCCGGCGGGTCTGGGACCTGCGGGTGCGTCTGCATCTGCAGGGGTGGGAGGCGGAGAGCTCAACAGGCTTGTTTTGATGCTGCTTCCCTTCAAAAAAATAAAAATAAAAAAGGTGTGTGTGTTAATATGTGAATAGAAAAACCAAATGCACATCTAGCTGTTAACAATGATTACTTCCAGGAATGTGTTTAGGGTGGGGTGTGAAGTTCTGTGTTTTCTGGGTGTTTTTAAATCCACTGTTACCACCTTTTTAAAAAAGAGAGAAAACCCTTCCACGCTAAGGTAAACTCTGTCTGCTGACTCCCGTAATCGGGGTTGTCTAATTTGCTTGCGGAGTGAGCTCCCGGAGAACGGCTGACACTCTGACCCCTGCTCTGCGTGCCAGGGGCGCCCCGAGCCCTTGACAGGTCTGCTCTGCTCTCGCCTGGTCCCCGGGGCGGCCCCACCACCATCCCCGCTCCCCGAATGGGAGCACTGGGGAGCAGATGGGAGCTTCCCAGGCCCCCGCAGCTGGTGAGGGTGCAGCTGGGATCTGAGCACTGAACTCCTGCCCAGCTCACCTCCCAGGGATGCTCCCAAGACCCCCCACTTTCCCAGCTGCAGGCCACGTCTTCTCCAGGAGCCTGTCCCAGCCCCCCACAACCCAGGACTTGCTGCAGGGTCTCCGTGGAGGGTCCCTTTCCCTCTGGGTTTTAATCCTGTGCAAGGAGGAGTCAAACTGGGCTGAATCTTTGTTAACAAAACCCGGTGACTTCAGACTGCAGAGCTCCCCGAGGCCAGCTGTCCTGGTCCCCGACCTGAAGGCCACCAGTGCCCGTGCAGAGCCACCCTGCCCCTCCCTGCAGCGCAGACAGCCAAAGGCCAGGCCCCCAGAGCAGCCTCATGGGATGCCCAGCAAAAATCCACCATGCAGGTGTGTGTGTGTCTGTGTGTGTGTCTGTGTGTGTGTGCGCACAGGTCCACGAGTGTGTGGGTCCACACATGCCGGCTCAGTTTTACATTCAGAACAGGCTCCAAGATGGGCCACAGGGGGCATTGCTGAACCTAAGTGCAGCGCCCGCCTGTCCCCAGTTAGTCTTCGGGGACATTTCAACGAGCTCTAATGATAACAAGGTGACTAATTCCCTCTTCCGAGCAGTGAGAGTTCCTCCAATTGCTATGTTCCCAGAGAAAAATTAAAACCCAAATTGAAATTTTCTTTCCCTTGTAAATAAAGCCCAAAGAAATGAACCCCCCCCCCACCCCAGTTCTCTCTTTCCGGGTTCTGATTCCACTCAGTGGAACCATGAGTGGCTGTGCCAGCTGGACAGAAGTCCCTAGAGCTGCAGCCACGTCCCAGGCTCCCGCAACCACGGACACTGCTCTGGCGACACCGAGGGTCCCCGCAGCCCCAGCCACACGGTCAGGACTCAGGGCAGAGCCCGCCCAGCCCCCAGCCCTGCCGCCGGCCCCCCGGGCCTTCCCCAGGACTCAGGGCTGCTCCAGGGGTGTGGGGACAGAGGCCTGCCGTCCTCACTCTGCCCTCTCTTCCCTCCAGCTGCTGAACGTGCCCCTTGGGTGACCGTCCCTCCCCGTCTCCTTCCTCGCTCAGCTGACCTGGACGTCGCCTTGAAGGCCAGACTCCTTGTCAGGTTGGGTCTGATCTGGCATAACTGACTCTCCCTCCCCCTCCCCACCTCCTCCCCCCTCCCCCTTCTCCTCCTCCTCCCATCCTGGTGTCTCCTGGACCCCCCAAGATGGTGCGCACTAGCAGACCGTGGGAGCCCGTGAGGACATGCCTGCCTGGGGCCAGCGGGGGAGCTTGATCTGCCCTTCGGTGCCAGACCGAACTTTCGCCTTCCAGAGACATTGGCGAGAGCCCTCCCAGCCTCCTCCCTGCACACCCCACTTGTCACAATGCAAGACTTGCCGAAACACGGCAGGGGTACCCAGGGTCCACTCTCCCCGCTGGCCCCCCAGGACCACAGGTGATCTGCCCTCACCCCCCCACCCCCAGGCCGACCTCAGCGGGGCAGGTCCCTGGAAAGACGCCCACGTTCAGGCCGTCCCCCTCCCTTGGGGAAAAGTAGTAACCCGGCCCACGACCTCCGAACAGACCTCATTCTCTAAACCTGATTTGGGGACGGGGCTGGCGCTGTCATCCTGACCCCATGTCTGTCTGTCATTTGGATCCTGACTCAGAGAGGGGCGGGGACCCACCTGTCACACCCGATGCACATCCGTTCCCCTTTTACGTGTCCTGAGTAAACTTCACTTCAGCTCCAAGGAAAGAATCCCAGAGGCTGATGGCAAAGTCGTCCGAGAAGCCGGCCGCCCCCCCAGCCCCGCCCGCCTCTGCTGTCCCATCTGTGAAATGGGGGCTTGACGGTCACCCCCAGTGGCTCCATCTGCCAAGAGGAAGCCCTCTGGGGCGCCCGACAGATGGCCCGCCTGCCTCTGCCTTCTCGGCTCGCGGCCCCAGGAGGCATCTCACGCCATGGTTAACAGCTCTTGTCAGAACGTCTGTCCTCAAACCCAGCCAAGAATCCTTCTGCCTGTCGCGTCTCCCGGCACCTCTCCTGCTGGGCCCCGGGGGACGCTGGGGGCTCCGGGGAGCCCTTCCTCAACGGGCTGACCTCTTCCATCCGACCCGGCCCTGGTCACTCTGCCCTGCACGCCTTCCTCTAGTCAGGGTCCCCCGCAGGGCGGTGTGACCCCCGGGCCGGGCGGGGGCTGTGCAGACGGGGGACGCCCCCCTTCCCTCCCCGGGCCCGGGCCCGGCCCTGCCGTGCGGCTGGGGTCTCGGCTGGGCCGCTGCAGAACCTGCCCATCTGCCGGGCCCTCCCCTCCCGTGTCTCCCGCGTCGGCTCGCACACTCGTGGTTGTGATTTTTGGGTTTTTTTTTCTAACCGGCCAGCAGGACTTCGCACTTAACCTTGCTAAATTCCATCTGGTCCACAGTCCATTGTTCCAGCCTGTCAAGAAGCTTTTTGTGCCCAGGGCATTTCTTCCAGCACGTGGCCGTCCTCTGAGCTTTGATCTGCAAATTTGACAAGCAGAGCCCTGTGATGCCTCCATCCAAGTCACTGACGGAGACGCTGGACGGGGCAGGGCGAGGACGGGGCGGGTCACCGGAGGCCCCCCCTCCGCCTTGACATCGATCCAGCAATCAATACGTGCGGGCACCTCCTTCTGGCGGCAGCCGCCTCGCGTGCGGCCCAGGGCGACCGAGCGAGAGCGTGCCCAGCCTGGCTGCCCAGCCTCTGAGTCCCGACAGGTGCGTCTTCCTTCGCGCCCGCCCCGACGACCCTCCTGCGGTCTGTCGTCCTCGCCGGCCACCGCCTCTGCGCTTTGTCCTGGCGGCTCCCTCCGCCGGCGAGGGTCCCCATCGCCCCCCTCGCCCCCCACACACAGCTCCACGGGGCCGGAATCACGCCGTCCCGGCACTTGGAACGGCAAGCAGCCCCGGGGTCGCCGAGGTGGCCGGCGTCACACTCAGGTCCCTCAGATAGGCCGGGGCCACCTTGCTGGGTCCCCGTAGGTCCCTTGCCCTCCGCCGAGGGCTCAGCTTGGCTTGGAAGCTGTGGAGACATCTGTCACCCTCCCTGTGACCCCTGGTCACGTCTGGCCACCCCGCTAGGCGGGAAGCTGGGAGGAGGCCAGGCACTTCCTCGTCACCAGCATCCTGAGGAACAGGTGCGGTGTGAGTCACAGGGTCCAGCCCCCGCCTCCCGCTGTCAGGTAGGTGAAGGCACAGAGCAAGAAGGTGGGGTCCTGGGCCCCAAGGAAGGGCCACCGTGGACCATAAGGTCCCTCCAAAGCCACCACTGGCCTCTGAGATGCTGAGGTCGGCTTCTCAGCTGCCTCAGAGGCCTGATAAGCGGCCTCCCCTTCTCTCTGCACCCACAGACCTGCGTCAAGTGCTGTGGGCAGCTCCCAGCGCCTCTGCCAGCCTGAGCTGGCCCCGCCATCTGGCTAAGCGGCGGTGACCGGCTTGTTCCTGCAGAGTCCCCATTCAGGCCCAGTCAACCGGACAGACCCTGAGTTTTGGTAAGAATCAGACAGTACGCGGAGGGACGGACACTCAGCCGACCTGACCCGAGGCTGAGCGGACCAGCCAGGACCAGCGTCCCCCTGCCCAGCACTGGGGACAGGACGGAGATGGCCCGGGGACACCCAGGACGCAGGGCACCACAACCCTGCCCTCCCAAGGCTCAGACAAGGGCGGATGGTCCCAGGGGCTCTCACTGGAGCCTGTGCCCAGAGAACGAGGGGAGTAGCTGGAACCTGACCTTGGTCAGCCACCCTGAGTCCTCAGTGACCGGTGTGCCCCGGGGGTGGCCCGCAGCCCCTCCAGGTGAGAGGCATGCGTCACCTGTGGTCCCCCTTGAGGTGTCCCTCTTTCCCTTCCGCATGCCTTCTGCGCTGTTCAAGGACACAGCACACACTTAAGTGTCCCCTGTACCGGGGACGGGGGACCGGGAAGCCACACGCACACAGGGCAGGGCAGGGAGGGGCCGCCGCTCACGCCCCCGTGGCTGGAGCTCAGGGCAGAGCCAGACCTGCCGTGTGTGAGGGTCCCTCACAGGACGCCACCTCCCCGCCCCTCTTGCTGGCCACGGGCTCAGCAAACCGTTCCTCTCGTCCCCTCTCAGAGTAAGAGCCGTCATTCTACCCAAGATTCCACCCAGGAGGCCCGGCCTCAGGCGCCCCCCGCTGTCCTGGCCTCTGGTGCACATCCCCCTCCCCCGCCCCGCGCCTCCGTCCACACTGGCCCCGCGGCTCCGAGGGCACTCACCCTCACGTCCCTGGCTCTTGCTCTGGCTGCTTCCGGCTCCGCCCCCCCCCCCCCCAGCCCCTCGGCACTGCCCCAGGCCCCTGCTCGCCGGTCACGGCACAAAGTGCCACCCATCACCCTCCGTAGGGCTTGTCGCTGTGCTGTTTGCCCCCTTCTCTGTGCTTTTCTGTCTGTCTGTCCCCGCGGTCCATGAGAACTGGGGACGTTTCAGCCTGGCTTGCGCTCCACTGCCAGCCTCAAGAGCACAGAGCGGGCCCTCTGGAAAGCCTGTGGAAGAACAGATTGGTCTCACCCCTGAGTACAGGAATAGCCGTCAGGAGCGCCGCTCATGCCTGTAGTGTCTGTCAAAGTGGCAAATCCCATTCGTCCGTTTGGAATCTGACCTACTTGGTGAGATTCACAAGGCATCCGGCTTTCACATCACATCAGCAGGGACGCTGACACTCTGTGCCTGTGATGCTCTGCCCTGCCTCCCCCTCCAGCGTCCCTGCTCGCCAAGGGGCTTCTTGGTGTCTGGTTCATCGCTGTTGTGTTTTCTTTTAGTTTTTTAAATTATTTTTTTGACGTTTGTTTTTGAGAAAGAGAGACAGAGTGTGAGTAGGGGAAAGGCGGAGAGGGAAGGAGACACAGGATCTGAAGCGGGCTCCAGGCTCCGAGCTGTCAGCACAGAGCCCGACGTGGGGCTCAAACCCACGAACCGTGAGATCATGACCTGAGCCGGAGTCGGACGCTTAACCGACTGAGCGACCCAGGCGCCCCTGGTTCATCGCTGTTAACGCAGAATCTCACCCAATCCTAAGACCCTCTGCCTCTCCAGACTGACACCAGAGAGTGCTGGCGTCCCCACGGCATCACCTCCCGGAGCAGATCCCAGATCTGACCAGTGACCTGCCCTGCCCTCATGTCCCTACGTATCCACCTGTATAAGCTCGTCCCCCCTGAACGGCCCGTGTCCCTGCAGATATGCTCAGCACCCAGCGACCACACAGCTTTGCTTTCCAATGGCAGGGAATTGTTCCCAGAGGCGGCATTCAAAGCTATAGACATCTGCTGCCTTTTCCTCCTGCCCAGGAGACAGAGCTGTTCATTGATCGGTCTTTCACTTTTCCCACACTCTAACCAGACTGGGCTAAGTCACCTCATTCCCGGATGATCCAAATCCCTCCCAAGTCTGTTCTGCTCCCACAGATCCCGATTTGGGTTCTGCGTTCATCCAGCCACGGCGAAACTCGCACAGTCCACCCCCTCTGGGGAGAGCTAGCAGGGAGGCACTTCTGGGGTGACGGGGGACCGACCTCTGAAAATCCACTCCTCCACCAGAGCAATGAGAACACAGGGAAAATTAGTCGAAATCAACCTTTCCAGACTGTATGTGAAACAAAGCCTTGCAGTAACTCACGAAGAAGGCGCTCAGCAAAAATGGCCAAGTCTCCGTCATGACAGGTGAACTTTGCGGCCTTTCGACTTGTACGCACCGGCCTCCCCCTCCCTGCCTCCGTGGCAGCCTTGGACCCCACAGCACGGCTATCGTGTCGTATTAGTCAGCATCCTCCAGAGAAACAGCTCCAACCATACCTGTGGGACGTGCACACGCATCCTTCCTATTATAGGTTTCCCTGGATACAAAATATACAGAAATATATTTACTGTAAGAAACTGGCTCTCACGGTTTTGGAGGCGGAGACGTCCCAGGGTCTGCCGTCTACAAGCTGGAGGCCCAAGAGGGACGGTGCTGGTGCCCTGGCCCAAGTCCAGCGTCCTGAGAACAGGGAGAGCTCACGATGCCCATTCCAGTCTGAAGGCCAGCGGCCCTCTGACCCGAGACTGGCCGATGTTTCAGTTCCAGACCGAAAGCAGGAAAAGACGAGTGTCCAGCTGAACCTGTGAAGCAGGAGGAATTCTCCTAACTCAGTCTTTTTGTTCCATTCAGTCAGGTCTTCAACTGATTAGACAGGGCCCACCCCAGGAGGGAGAGGAATGTCCTTGACTAAATCTACCAATTCAGATGTTCGTCTCACCGAGAAACACCCTCACAGCTACAGCAGAACAGTATTTGGCCATATGTGTAGGCGCCCCATT
Source organism: Panthera onca (assembly GCF_046562875.1). Classification (NCBI taxonomy): domain Eukaryota; kingdom Metazoa; phylum Chordata; class Mammalia; order Carnivora; family Felidae; genus Panthera; species Panthera onca. Next base: position 139,392,528 of record NC_138345.1, read on the forward strand.
GGCCGTTCGAGCTGACACATAGAACCCCCCACCACACATGGTAAAGGTCAGTGGCCACAGATCTGTGGTGGGTGTGAAAACCAGCCCTGCAGCCGTTCAGGGACAAGATACGTTTGGGGCCCCCCACAAGGCTCCAGAGCTGTAGGACTATCGCTAGCTGACCCGTCTGGAAACTACCGACTCAAAGGGCTTGTCTTTATTTGACCTGACTCAGAACTCATTCTGTGCAAACAAGCTATAGACCCAGGGTGTTCGTCAAAAACCATCAGTAGCAATTGCTTAACATTGAGCTGCTTGAGGCAGTGACACCAGTCGGAGAAAACAGGAACTGGCTAAAAAGCTTACAAGGGAAATCGGGGGGAATGAGATGTCCCAAGTAGTGGCCCAGAAAACAAAATATCCCCCAGGGCTCCGGAAGACCACTCACGCACACAGGGCTGCGCGCACGCCCAGAAAAGACCCGAGGAGGACGCATCTCTCACCGTGGCTGACCTTGAGGCTCTGCACGAGCGGGAGGCAAAGGCTAAGGCCGCCTGGTCACGTGCCTGCCAAGAACTGGACCCCGAAGATACACAGAGCCCCATCAGCAAAGGCTGGGAGCCACATCGGGGGAAGGGACTTAAGGAAATCCGCGTCCAGTCGCTAGGCGACCGCTGAACTAATCAGTGGCCACACACAGCAAGGAACACAAATCTACAGGTTTGTGAGGGATGATCTGCCTTCCAGAGTTGTTACATTGTATTTTTTTTTTTTAACGAACAGATTTCACCAAAAAATATATGAGACACACAAAGAAACAGAAGCATATGGTCGATCCGTGGGGCAGGGGGAAGGGGGCTTGTAGCAGTTGACAGAAACTCTCCCTGGGGAACCCAGACATTAGGTTTACTAGGCAGAGACTTTAAATCAGCTATCATAAATAAAACAGATGCAGACATCATAAGAAAAGAAAGCTACAGATCAATATTCCTTATGAATATAGGAGCAAATGCCCTCCATAAAACCCCCGCAAACCTAATCTGGTGACATACAAAAAGGATTATATGCCACGACCACTTGGGATTCCAACGTTAGTTAAACATCGCCAAATCAATCAGTGTAATACATCGCATCGATAGAATAAAGGACAAAAACGCATGGCATTTCAGTACACGAAGAAAAGGCATTTGACAAATTCCAGCACCCTTCCACGACAAATTGCACGTGAGAAACCAGGAATAACAAGAAACTCTCTCATTCTGATAAAAGACGTAAACAAAAGTCTCACAGCTAACATCATATTTAAGGGCAGAACGGTGCTTTCACCGTAATGTCAGGAGCGAGACGTGGATGTCTGCTCTTACGACCCCTCTCCAACATTTTCCTGGAGGTCCTAGTCAGGGCAGCTGGGCAAGAAAAAGCAACAGAAAGCATCCACGGAATAGAAAAAGTAAAACTATTTATCCGCAGGTAACACGATCATGCCTATAGAAAATCCTAAGAAGATTTTCTTTTTTTTTTTTTAATTTTTTTTAACGTTTATTTATTTTTGAGACAGAGAGAGACAGAGCATGAACGGGGGAGGGTCAGAGAGAGGGAGACACAGAATCTGAAACAGGCTCCAGGCTCTGAGCTGTCAGCACAGAGCCCGACGCGGGGCTCGAACTCACGGACTGCGAGATCATGACCTGAGCCGAAGGTGGCCACTCAACTGACTGAGCCACCCAGGCGCCCCCCTAAAAAGATTTTCTATACACACAAACGCACACTCAAAACTATTAAAACTAATGAAAAGAGGCACCCGGCCGGCTCAGTCCATGGAGCATGGGACTCTTGATCTCGGGGTCGTGAGTTTGAACCCCATGTTGAGTGTAGAGATTGCTAACCAAAAAGCTTAAGTGAAAAAAAAAAAACCTAATGAACACGTTCAGCAAAGTTGCAGGCACCTAACCAACCTATAAAAATAAATTGTTTCCATATACTGACAACAAACAATCCAAAAAGCCGAATTTTAACAGCAAATCCATTTGCAATAGCATGAGATAGAATAAAATATCTGCAATGTATTTAACAAAGAAATTCAATGCTTGTGCATGCACAGTCACAAAACACTGTTGAAAGAAATTAAGAAAGCCCTAAGTAAGTGAGAAAATAGTCCGTATTCACGGATCAGAATGCTTACTATTGTTAAGATGGCATCATTCCCCAAATGGATCTAGAGAGTTAACACAAACTCTGTCAAAATCCCAAATGCCTTTTTTTTTTGTTTTGTAGAAACTTACACGCCAATCCTTACAATTCATTTGGATATTGTGACAAATAAGTCCGCGGACCCACTCAGAGGAGGGACACGGAGACTCAGGGCACAGTGAAGCCAGGCTTTAATCAACGTTCTTGCAAGAGTAGGTCTGAGGGACAGGCGACCTTGGGGCAGTTACAACCATTTATCTCCTAGCGTGAAGTGCCCCCCACCCCGTTCCTCATTGGCTGAGTACCACAGAGGTTACAACCTTACTCGGAGGTCGCCTCTGCCCACAGAAGGCACAAAGCAGTCTGGTTGGAACAAATGTACATTCCTGAGGCGACGCAGAGAATTTCAGTCCCCCTTTGTTCTGGGCACATGCTCCTTGCAAAGCCTGTGAAAATAAGCCTGTGAAACAGGGGAAGGAGAACCAGGAAGGAAGTGTCTAAGGGTTTGGGACTCCCTCTTGGAGGGGGGGTTTTGTACATATTTCCAACAGGTTGTAAACCTACTGTTAACCAGACAGCACAGCTTTTCTTTGGTATTTCTGGAAATGAATCATCTCCCTTGCTTCTCACAGACACACAAGGAATCTGGAATACCCAAAACAATCCCGGAAAAGAAGAAGAAAGTTGCTGGCCGTTACATTTCTCAAATTCGAAATTTACCACCAAGCCGCAGGAATCGGCGTAGTGTGGCACCAGTATGAAGATAGAGACTCTGGTCGATGCAGCGGAACTAGGAATCCAGACACAAACCTTGGCAATTGTGGTCAACTGATTTTTGACGAAGGTGCCAAGATCATTGGCTAGGGAGGGAATTTCTACATAGAATGTCATGTAATCTGCAAATTGTGAAAGTATGAAAAATGTTATATCTCTCATATTCTTATATATCTTTGAATGAAAAAACTTATGTAATACCTATTTAATGCTATATAATTTTAAAGTAATAAATGGAAAGTTAGTTTTATTCCTAGGTATCTTATGGTTTTTGATGCAATTGTAAAGGGGATTGATTGATGACGCTGGGCTCCTCCCTTCACGCCGTGTATGCAATTAACTCAGCACAGACCCTGGGGCAGAACTCTCACAAGATGGTAAATGTTTGCCGAGCTAGAACTGTAACACTCGTAGGAGAAAACAGGAGTAAACTTTTGTGATCTTGATGTAAGCAGTTCTGTCTTCAATATCACACCAGAGGGGGTTTCATCAAAAACCCAAACTTTTGTGGTTCAAAAGAATGTCATTGGGGCACCTGGGTGGCTCAGTCGGTGAAGCGTCCGACCTCAGCTCAGGTCATGAACTCACGGTTCGTGAGTTCAAGCCCTGCGTCGGGCTTCGTGCTGACGGCTCAGAGCCTGGAGCCTGCTTCCGATTCTGTGTCTCCGTCTTGTTTCCGCGCCTCCCCTGCTCGTGCTCCCTCTCTCTCTCAAAAGTAAACAAACATTAAAAGAATGTCATCAACTTAATAAATGGGAGGGGGAATGTTTGCATTCAGAACATGTGAACAACTCTTACAACCGAACAATAAAAATACAAATGGATCAGCCTACAAGTGGATGAGGGACCTGAGTAGACACTTCTGCCCGGAAGCTGCACAAACAGTGGGTAACACAGAGAAAGACGCTTCACACCGCTAGTCAGGACAGACAGGGAGATCCAGAGTACTTCCCCCCTGCCCGGTTGGCCAAATTGAAAACAGACAGACCACACCAAGTGCTGGTGGGCATGTGGGGAAATCAGGATCCTTGTACGTGGCTGAGGGGGCTTCAAAATGGTAATGTCACCCAGGACAGACTTTGGCTGGTGCCCAACATATTAAACATGGCTGCCGTGCGACTCAGCAATTCCACTCCTTGGAAAATGCCCCCTGAAAATGAAAACAAGTCCACACAACCAGCTGTGCACGAATGTTCGCAGCCACATTATTCCATCAGCCAGGAAGTGGAAACAACCAAATGTCCATCAACTGGATTTCACGATGAGGAGTATATAGATGGTGCCCTAGTTTTCAACCACAAGGAGCAAAGTACTGACACGTGCTTCCACGTGGGTGAACCGCGAACATGTTACGCTAACAGAAGGAAGCCAGTCACGAAGATCACGTTGTGCGACTACGGACGTGAAATGTCCAGAACATGGCAAATCCACAGGGACAGAAAGCCGATTAGTGGTTTCCAGGAGCTGAGAGGAGGCGGGAAACCGCCAACGGGCACCGCGTTCCATCCAGGGTGATGAAAATGTTCTCTAATTGCATAATGGTGATGGGACACAGCCCTGCGAATGTACTAAAACCCACTGAACTGTAGACACCAGGAGAGTGATTTTTACGATATGTGAATGATAACTAAATTATGTTATAAAAGCGAAATTAGATCTTCAGCGTGCTGTAAACTATGCAAATGAAGTTTGCATGTATGGATGATGGGAAGCCTGAAAGAAAATGTCGCTTTATCACCGAGGCGGTCCAAGACCATCCCACTTTGTTTGTCTCTGTGGTACCTACCCCCTCTGACATAACGCATGTGGTAAAAATGAATCGTGTGTAAAATCCAGTAACTCCAGCTGTGTGGACTGCAGGATAACAGTCTTGTGAAGTTGATCGATTACAGTCTGTACGGGCAACTATCACGGTGTCTAGGAGCCTGACCATACGGTTTGCATCCCGACCAGATTCTACCCATTTGGCACCAACTGAGGGGGCGTGTCCATCGTGGTTTCGGTATCTGTGGGGATGATTCTGGACTCTGGGATGTGTGCGTCAGGGTTCTGCAGAGAAACAGAACCAGTAGGAAGATGCGTATATTATGAAGGGATTTCTTAAGGAATTGAGTCACATGATTGTGGAGGTCAGAGACCCCACGACCTGCAGAGTCAGTTGGTAAGGTGAGGGCCCAGAGGAGCGGATGGGGCAGCCCCCTCCTAAGTTAAGAAAGAAGTCAATGTCCAAGTCAAAGGCAGTCAGGTCAGAGGAATTCCCTCTTCCTTGGGGGAGGGGGAGCCTTTTTGTGCTGCTCAGACTTTCTACTGATTAGACGAGGCCCACCCACATTAAAGAGGGTTTTATAGTCCACTGATTACAATGTTAATCTCATCCAAAACACCTCACAGAAACATCCAGAATAACGTTTGACCAAGTATCCGGGCGCCCCATGCTTCAGTCAAGTTGATGTGTAAATTTAACCATCACGTCCTTGTGTGGGTCGTTGGATTTCTGACACAGCAGTTCTGGGGAAATCCTGGTTAGTTAGCATGGCTGCCCCAACTGGGGAGATCAGACCCAGAGGATCCCCCCTGCGCCCCCCTCCTGCACGGAGTCACCACGCACGTTCCCAGCTGATTCGTCCATCCTCCCTGCTTAGGGAAGCCAAGAAACTCAGTCCGTTTCACCCTGAGTCTGGAGGTGGGTAGGAGGTGAGAACCATTCCAATCCCAACCCATTTGCCTTGTGTTGTTGTTGGATTTGCTGTTGTGGGTTTCCCAGATTTACTTGCACATTTGTCGACATCGTTTCGTCCGGTGTCAAAGCTCTGTGGATGCCGTGGCGGCCTCCTTTCTCTTTTTCGCTCTTGGTTTCCTCTGCCTGGAGGAGCGCGTGCTGTAAGCTGGCGTCTCATGATATTTTGAGTAAATACACCAATATAAATACACCAAGTTATATATGGATAATTTAACTATAAGCAAAGTAAACCAATTAGCTGTGGGTGGGTTTTTGTTTTCTGCTGTCGTCCATGCACTGGCTGCACCCTCCCAGCTACTACCCCAGAGCCCGAGTCCACGAGCTCTGAGAAGCTCAGGGCTTCTCACGACATCCGTCAACCCTGGGGCTCATACTCCCGAGAGTCCGGAGTGTGACCTGCGTGGGCCCTTCCCACCCTGCTTCTACAAGCCCACCATCACCCAGCACGTCAACCCACTGGCCTCTCAGGGACGCTGGGGGCCACGGAGGGCGCAGAAGGGGGCACACTGGTCTCCCCTCCCCGCCGGTTCATACTCTGTCCCCGTTCAGCTCTTCACCTCTCCCTTCCTACGCCCACCCCCTCCCTCCCGCTGTGCCCCTGCACCCACAGCCCCCGCGGCAGCCACCCCCGCCCCAACCTGGCAAGGTCTCAGCAGACAAAGACCCCTTTCTGGGACAGGATGCAGCTTCTGCGGGAGATATTTTGTGATGGCGAGTATCTCTTCCTGTCACACTGCTTTGGGTGCATTTCCGTGTTTCCCGATTTACTCATAATGGATGCACGCGATTTTGTATTTAGGAAACAATAACTGCTATTTTCAACCTCCCAAAAAGGCTCTCTGCCGCACAAGTACTTTGCCCAACTGTGGGCAAAAAATGTGAAGCAGGCGGCTGCCTGCGGCCTCCCGCGCCCATGACCTCTCCTGCGCGACCTTTGCCGACCCCGCGAGCGGCTTTGGAGCCCTGCCTTCCTCCACACCCTGTGGCTGATCCTTTTTCCCAAGAGATAACCCCACGGCCCCACCCGGCCCCACTGCCTCTGGATCCGGCTGTGTCACCTGCTTCCTTCATCCCACGGGATGCTTTGACTGCCCTTCGAAGTCCGGCATCGCTCTCGCGCCCCGCAGCCCCTGCAGACGGTCATCTGTCTCCTGGGAGGCTTCTGCTGTGTTTGTCCTCCTTCCGAAACGTAAAATGTGTTAAGACCACAGCGACACACGGGCCTCCCACAAAGGCTTTTCAGCCCTCGAACCAGAAGGAATTCACTCGCACGCTGTCATTTCTGTCACGGACGGTGGTCCTTCCGCTGGCCCCGGGGTGGCTGTTCCGGGTGCCCTGGGCATCCAGAGGACACCAGCCCGTCCCTCGCCGCCGGGCCCTGGCACACAGGCCGCTTGGGGTGGCTCGGGGTCGGGTGGCCGGTGCTGACATCCTGGCTGGGCTGGGCTGCGTGGACCGAAGAGCACACAGGCGCTGTGGCTTCTGTGAACGCAGGCGTGTTCCCGCCAAGATCCTAGCGCTCTTAACGGGGCCTCCCCCTGGATCTGCTTAGCCCTGCCTTCTGCTTCAGAGGAGCAGCTCCGTCAGGGACCTCCAACCTACTTCTCCCCCATCCCTGGCTCTCAGCACACTTCTGGGAACTGCATAGGTGCTTAATAAATGCTCTCAGATAAGGAGGATTCCATAATTTACGACCAAAGATAGAGAATAATTGCCAAGGAGAATTACATACTAACAACGCAAATAGCTCTGAGTTCATCCTCGAGGTTCTCCCTTGACCTGATTCTCAACAAGGGGGACATAAAATCAAAGGTCAGCCTCGTTAGCTGGATGCTGGGAGGTGTGAAACTCCAACTGGCAGCCAGGGAGGGCTGAGTACATAGATTGGAAATGCATTTCCAGAGGGCTCTTTCACGGGCCTGGTGAGGAAGCAGGAAACAGGGGCCAGCTCGGCTGGAATTCTCCATTTCCACGCTAGTCTGCTTTCAGTGTTGGGATGTGAGCTCGTCCCTCTTTGGGCAGAGAAGCCAGACCTTGGTGTCCCCGGTGGTCCTGAGACCCTTTGGGCGAGCTGCCTGACGGCTGGGGACGTTTCCTACACGGGTAGGGGTTGGTGAATGCAGGTTCCACCACGTGTACGTTGTCTGGAAGCTTCTCCAAGGCCAAGGAGCAGCTTGACCGTTTCCTGCCCTCAGTTATAACCACGTCTCTCTTGCTCATCTACACGAAGCTCCCGTGTTCCGAGCCCCTGCTCCGGTGCCCTTGCCATCGTGGTCCCCAGCTTGCTGGGTCCCTGAAAGCTGCCAGCCTGGCTCAGCGGCCACCACCTCGTACTCGCTCCCTACACACTCTACGCTCATTAACGACAACTGGTGACATGTACACCATCAAAGGCCCCGGTGCATAGTAGGTGCTCAGCAAAATTTCGTTGACTGACTCTGGTTGAGTGTCCCACACCCCTCACTCACTTGCCCCAGATGTGTGGCTCCTGTTGCCCAGAACATCCGGGCGCTTGTCCTCCTCTGTTCTCCTTTTCAGCGTCAGCCACCAGCTGCTAGATCAGGCCTGTCTTTACTTCTTTACTGCGTCTCAGACCCCCAAATCAGCGGTGCACATTTGGTGATGACTGCAGCTTGTTCTGTTTATTGCCGTGACCCTAACACTGCCCACCAGCGAGTAAGAGATCCACAAATATTTGTGAAATGAGTACACACACGAATGGAAGAGAAGAGTGTCAGAGCTCAGAGCCACGAAGGCAGGGACCACGTCCATACGGTTCACCATTTATTCCCAGGGCCTACGACACAGCCCGGCGCACAGGAGACAGATGCTCAATTTCATTGAACAAGAGAAGGAACAAAGGGACGAATGAGTGAATTCTACCCCTCAGCTGACAGACTTCTCTTTAGCGGCCGTTATTTCTAGGTATTTCTGAGCATTTCTAGGTGCCAAGGACCTTGGCCTCCGTGGCCTCACCTGGCTGTTCTGGGATTTACCAGATGTGCCGACACAGTTCTCCCCCTCGCTCTTGGGGAAGGCCACCACCTGTGAGAGCCATTGATCCGTGTGTGGCCCAGAGCATTCCTTTGGGGGGCCACGCTGGGGTGGGGGACATTAACCTGCTCCCTCATTTACATGCGAGCGAAGGCCTGGCCCTTTATTACAGAGAATCAATATTTGTACAGTTGGTACATTGTAAAATTTTATACTTGAGAAGTGACGCACTTTCCTAACTGGTCCCCAAAGGGACATAAAACACAACGGCAAAGTTACATGATGACTCAAGGCAAGAGTGGCAATTATCAGGTGCTTAGGACATGTGGGCCATCCCACAAGGCCCGCCCGCCGCACGGAATGGCCACCACCCCCTTCACGGAGGAGGAGAGTGAGGCCGGGGCTTGAGAATTTTCTCTGGATCCGCTGCTCGAGCAGAAGCAGAGAGAGCCTGGGGGGCCAGTCCCCAGGTCTGAGCTCTTACGCACCCCACCTTCCAGCCCCTTCTTCCTGACTTGCTTCAGTTGTGCTTATTGGAATCTAAAGACGTCCCAGACAGGGCGGCTGGGTGGCTCTGTGGGTTAAGTGTCCGACTCTTGATTTTGGCTCAGGCTGTGATCTCAGGGTCCTTGAGATTGAGGCCTGTGTCAGGTTCTGTGCTGAGTGCAGAGCCTGCTTGGGATTCTCTCTCTCTCTCTCTCTCTCTCTCTCTCTGTCTCTCTTTCAAAATAAATAAATAAACATTAAAAAGAGTTTAAAAAAAATAAAGATGCCCCGGACAGATGTGTTCTAGAAACCAAAGGCTTCTTCCCATCCCCCCCCCCCCCCCGCTTGTATTGTATACCTGGTGGGCATTAACATGATTTCACACTAGGAAATAACAAATTTCACATTTTTCACCTCCAAACTTCACTTTCTAGGTAAAGACATGGAGAATTTACCCACGACCACAGAGCTGCTTGGGGAAGGAGCCGGCCGCCCGCGATCCCACCACGAACCCGGTGCCTGCTCAGTGCTCAGCTGCCCCCAACGTTACGCCGTTCAGCTCCCTGTCGCCCTCTCTCCCCGCTTCACCTGACCCTGGTGAACCCTAGACTAGGTTTCCATTCTCAAGTCGGAAGCCGCCTTTTACTTCTGGTTTCAAAAGAGTCTATTTTATACTAATTTTTCTAGAGCTCTTTTTCCAAAATAGTAAGGAGAAGGATTAGCCAAAACATACCAGGAGGAAGCACCCCGTCCCCAAATCAAGATGGACACAGGGCAGCCAAACGCCGTGGAAGCCAGAGGAAGGGGGAGGATCTAGAAGAGGGTGCCAGTGACCACAGAGCGCGGGTGACTGCAGAGGGCCACCCAGCTCCAAAGTGGCAGGTGCAGAGCGGGACCAGGTGGGACTCAGCACTCCCCCCACCGCCCGGGACACAGCATCAGCCAGCAAGGGTCCTACCAGCCTCTCTGTCAGTACAATGGCAGGGTCACCCCTGGGGAGACACAGCGGGGACCCTCAGGGCTGGGGAACATGCAGAGGTGACCGGTGAGTGGCGAGGCCTGGCTGGGGGTCGGCTGGCCTGGAACCGGCTCTTGCAACACGACTTGGGACAGACAGAGGACTGCCAGTCACGCCGCATCTGGAAGCTCGGGGGTCTGGCGGGGGACCCTCGGGGGCTCTGAAGCTCGTTCCTGTGACGGCAGGGAAAGCCGAGTGGAGAGGCCAGGGAGCTGGGAGCCGTGGCCGCTCCTCCTTGGGGCGCCAGCTGGGCTCTCTTGACCCACAGACCACGAGTCAGGGTGCCCGTCCCTGGGGCTCACTCACCGCCCCATCCTCTGAGTTTCCTGAGCTGACACGGGCCCTGCCCTGAAAACGGGAGCGGGAACGACACTCGAGAAGCACGGCTCTTTCAGAGGAAAAGCAACATGGATGCAGGTAACACTAGAAATAAAAATGTGGAGGCGGCTGAGAAAAGCAAGAATCCATCTCCTAAACGTATTTCCCGCACTCAGTGTTGCTGTTGAAAAATCTCTCGGTTTTATTCTCCGTCCTTTGTCTTCCCAAGGTCTGAAATTTCCTCCGCTCTTTTCTGCGTGAATTTTACTGCCATGTGGGCGTGTAAGACGACGATGGGGCAGCACGTTCTAAGCATCAAAGGTCAGAACTTCCAATCTGGAAGATAGAACTTTGACCACAGGGATGGCCATTGAGCTCCGAGCCAGTGCTGAGCATTCTGGAAATCCAAGATCACGGGAGCTCGGCCTCACAAAAACCGGATGAAACCAGCTTGGGACGAAGTGTTGTTTAAGTACAAAAAGGAGGTGTTGGGAGAGATATCGGAGACTAGGATCGTCAAATATCCTGGGAAACTGGGGTGTTCTTAAAACCGGGAGAGAAGCCTGACCGACGAGGAGAGACGATGCAGGGGAGGTGACGGGATGGGAGGCAGCGGCCCACGCTGCCCTCCCCGTCCCCCCTCCAGCCACGAGTCCACAGCCCCGCCCCACTCTTCTCCCCTGTCTCCTGGACTCTTTGCTACATCGCATCTTAATCCACAACAGCCACAGCATCTCTGTTACCACACCCAATGGGCAGTTTGGCGTTTGGCTGGCCTGGACCCCCCGGAACCTGACTGCCTTCATCCGGCCATCCCCAAAATGCCTCCCGCTCCTGCCTGCAGGACAGCACTGCCATCCGGCCCTCTGGCTGCACCTGCTGCTTGCCTTTCCTGGTGCCCATTACGGCTTTGACCTTCTCCTTCTCCGGGCCCCACCTCGGCTCGTCTCTGCCTTCCGTCTCCGGGGACCTCTCACTCCATCATGAGACAGGGCTTGAGCTTATGTGATGCACCCCTGCCTCCTCTGGTAGCTCACCTCCCCCGCTCATCTCCCCTGTTGGGCTAACAGGCCTCATGGATTCCACACGCTCGGATCCAAACCCTGTGTCTTCGTCTTCCCTCTCCTTCCGCCCTCGCTCTGGGAGCTCCCACCAAGATTTACCCAACTGCTGAGGCCAGACCCGCAGAACCACGCATCGCTCCCCTCCGCGTTTACTTGCACGTCTCATTCACATCCAGGGGCCACCCACACGCACTCGACCCTGAGCGCACGTCACTTCTCAGTGCACTTGCCCCCTGCTCCCCTTCTGCATCCCCCCTGCACGCACCTGTGTGCCCCTTCCCTGCATGGTGCACGGATGTCGTGTTTTCTCCCGCTGGAAACCTAGGGAGCCCCACCAAAGTCCCACAGCTGGGGGCCCCGAGCCATCCCATCCTTGCCAATCTCTCTGGGGGGTCCGGGCTCCACGTTCAGTCTGAAAATACAGCAGTTTATTCTGGATGGGCGGGGACACCAGTGTTTCCATCTTAACGATGACACAAGTACCATCGCAGTTGAATAATTTATATCTTGAGATCCAGATCGATGATTTAATCAGCCAACATCGGCAGCCAGGGGAAACTAACGCACGGCCCGCGGGCCCAGGTTGGGTGAGCCTGTCTATGTCGCCAGTGGCACAGCACGGCTCCTGTGTGCACAGCGTCCCCTACTGCCATTCAACGGCTTCTGGGAGAAATGCGGTGTAGACATGACTGGATTGAAATTGATGCAGTTATGGTGGAGAATATTCATCTGCACACGACAGAAACACAGATAAACACAAAGTAGAAACGCCGTGCCATCCATAAAAGGAAGCCGATCCTGGAAAAAAAATACAAGTTTGTCAAAATAATCTCAAAATTATCAAGTGAGGAATGGGGTCTTTGAAGGTAAATATTCTCTTCACGAGTATCCTGAGTCAGAAAGAGGTTTTCCACAGATGGAAATATTTGCACCAAACGCATGTGTATAATGAACTCAAGATCTAACCGTGAAATCAACGACAAATACTGTTGTCTATGATTGCATTTTAAAGAGCCAGATACGTTTTCACATTTATGACTAATTTTATCACACACAGTACTTCCCTCAGATACCTTCCTCCTATTCAGTTTTCTCCTAATTTATAAAAAAAAAAAAAAAAAAAACCAATGTGTGCCTCACTTCTAAAATTTTTAAATGTGTATCTCAGATGATGTTTTCTCAATATGTTTTATCACTCTTGGTATTTAAAAGACATGATTTCGTTTCCATTTTTGTGATGAATTTTGGACACCTCGAATAGCATATCCGCATTTTGGCCTTGCAGAAAATAGATACTCTGATGCCCAGTATTGTCTCTTCGCCGTCACCGCCTCCAGTCGCGCTGGTGGCCCAGCCGGCCCCGTAGGCAGCCCACTCCTGCCCTGGGAGGCCCCTCAAACACTCCTCCCAACACCCAAGTGCCCCCTCAATTCTCCTGCTTTTGCTACCTGTTCGCATCTCAGAGAAGCTTTGCCTGAGCACCCTTCTAAAGGGATTCCCATGGCTCTCCATCCGCGTCCACCCTCCCTCATTTGCCCGAATGGAATTAATCGACCTGAATTTGCATAACGCATTTGTCGATCATTGTCTGCCTCCCTTGTTAAGATTAATCACCATAAAAGCAGCCGTATTGGCAGGGCTGTTTGCTGATCTACCTTCGGTGATAGAACACCCCCCTCCCCCCACCCCCGACCGCGACACAGAGTACAATTCAATAAGCGTTCGTTAAATAAATAAATGAGGATCGCCAAAAATAGTTCGGGGCAGGAAGAAAACCAAACACGAAAACCAGAGAGTTCAGAAACAGAAAACTCATAGGTGTGGGAGGCAGAAAAAACATCCCAGTGTACAGATAAGTGGGGTCTCCAAAAAAGAGAATCGAAATAGCATCTTTGGAAACATAAAGGGAAATGATTCAAAATGTTATTTTAGACATTAAAGGAGTCTTTAATCTACATTTTAAAAGGGCACCTCATATCAGGAAAAGAAATTGGAAAAGCTGGTGTCGAGTTAGCATCAAAAATGTACTGTAATAAAAGTCATTGCATTTTAAACAATTTTTGAAAATGCACGGGAAGAGATTAAGTCTTCTAAAGGGGGAAAGAAATCTACCTCCACCAGGCTTTTCAACAGCAATATTCACCACAATGAAAAGAAATTCCTCGAAGAAAGAAGAGAGGCTTGGAATTTAACGTCGAGCTGTTTCACACGATAAGGACACGCACTGTTGGCTCCCAGAGCCTGTGGCCGCTTGACATGTAACAGAGTGGACTTCGTGGGACAGAACCGCCCTTAGTGAGGGGCAACGGGCCAACCAGTGACCACAGGAAACCGTAAAACACCAGATCTCTGCTTCGATCTGAGTGCACGGGTGCCCTGGACACTCAACCGCAAAGGACACACTTTAAACATTTAGGAAAAAATACCAGAGGCTACCTGGAGTGTCCTTAGGTGAGTAACTGCAAACTTGCACTGACAACTGATGATGCTGTGCGTCACTTCCTAAAAACTAACACTGACACCACCAACCATAAAAGAGAGCAACTTTTCGTCCAAGCCCACAAAGATGAGGCAAGCTCAGGCTGCAAAACGTGTTTCCAATCCCTGTGACTGGTGAAACGCAAACTAGGGAGCAAAAAAGTCTTTCCAACACTGGAGAGTTGGAAAACAATCCCAACAGGCAGAACGTATGAATAAGCATTTCGTAGAACAGCACCGTGGGGTCAATAATACCCCTGAGTAGTAACCAGGGAGATGAGGATTTAAGTTAAATATATATTTCAAGCTAAGAAAATGACCCAAGTTTTAAAGATCTGACATTTATAGGGGCCCCTGGGTGGCTCAGTGGGTTGAGTGTCCGACTCTTGATTTTGGCTCAGGTCATGATCGACTGCAAGGTCATGAAATCGAGCCTCAAGTTGGGCTCCGTGCGGAGTGTGGAGCCTGCTTGGGATTCTCTCTCTATCCCTCTCTTCCCTACTTCCACTCACGTGCTCTCCCCCTCTCTGTCTCTCAAAATAAGCAAAAATTTTTAAAAACTTGACTTTTGTAGATAAATACATGTAACAATAGGTTGCTTAAATTCTCCTTGTTTCAAACATGTCAGGAGTGAAAAATAATTAAGCTTTATTTTGTAAAATAAATAATAAAACATGTTCATAGCCCGTGACCCTGCAAAACCATGCTAATTATATACCCCTAAAGAAAAAAGTGAATAATCAGAAAACAGAAACTTATAGGAACACAGCAGGAAACAGAGAATGTTCCCGGCAGCATTAATCGTAATAGTGAATAGTGTAAAACTCGGAAACCGCATAAAAGTCAACAGGAGGATGAAGGGATACTTTGTGAATTGGAGATCCTGGGCCGTCGATCAAGGGCCCTGGACGTGTGGGCGAGGACCCTGGGTGAGCCTCAGACCTTCACAAAAGCAAATCACAGAAGCTGGGGAAAGACCGTGCTATTTGTGGGAGGGGCACAGTCAGGAAAAACTAAAGATTCCATCAGTTCGAGATGTATGCTGATTTGGCAGCGATAAAGATAATCAGGAGGAAGGTAAAAACAAAATCGGGTTAACTGGCACCTTGCTGGGGGTGGAGCTGGGATCAGGGGAAGGAACAGGAAACACTAAAACTCTCTCCTACTAGTGTCCTAGGAAGGGAGGTGAGTGCCAGGGGCTGGCTTTGTTATGAATATTCTTAACCTATAATTTTAAAATATTTTGTAGATATTCTAGTCCCTAGCACACTGTTTGTTTCATAGTATATCTTCAATAAATATCTGTTGGGTGAACAAGCAACTACTTATATTCTCTGCACAACCTCTAAGGAACCAGGGAGTAATCCACAAGAGAAGTAGGAAACCAGCGTGAGAGCAAGCCAGAAAAGCCTCACGTGACACTGAGCCGACCCGGGAAGGGGGCACAGGTGGAGGGGCCGGGAATGAACCTTAGGGACGAGCTGGTGTATCTGCCGTGACATCATGGTGCTGGGCTTTCCAGCCATCTGGGGGTCTGGTGAGGGTTCGTGCTGGTAGGTGGACCCACAAAGGAGACACCACTGCCTCCAAGGAAAACAGAAGTTGCCCAAACAGGCAAGGCGCGTGAGCATGGGACCTGCCTGCAGCGGCCCCATGATTGTTGTAAAGCAGGCACCGAACGCCGATCTCCCCAACGCCATGGTGCGGCCGTGACCCTGGCAGGGAGCAGGGTGGCGGTTCGCGAGTGATGCGGGGAGGGCGTTCGGAGACGCGCAGTCGTCACCTCTGCCCTGGCTGCAGTGGCTTTGTGCGCGCCGTGGACCACGCGTCGAGTTTAAAAACCAAGATAGAGCCGTATCACGATACAGCCCAGAAACTCAGAGACAAATGAAGACAGAGCTGCAGGGGGAGGGGGGAACGAGTTGTCCCCGGGAGAACTCAGGAGGGTGAGGGGTGGAGGGCAGCGCAGGCTCGTCGTCGGGAGCCGCTCACCCTGCCGCGCCGTCACGACAGAGACGCATTCTTTATATAAAGGGAAATTACGTTTAAAATAGTTGGGCTACTTGAGGACACAAAAACAGTAGGAGGAAAATAGGATTTTCAAAGCATCGGTGCAGGAAAGATGCATATCAGCTCGCCCAGAGAGTTGTTTCATTGCTGTGAAGATGTTCTTATTTTGCAAACTGGCTGCCAGGCTGGGTGATCCTGAGTCGGGCAGCATGTGGCGCCTCCTGAAATCACTACAAGATTAATGACCGTCTTTCTGCCCCGCACACACTTGGGAGCCGCTGGTCACGGGGCAGCGCTCAGGCCTCGGGTGCAAGCCGGCCACGTAGCCACAGATGTGCTTCCTGATGGTGCCTCGCGGTTCACGAAAACCCTCAAACGCTAGTTCTGTGTCCTCTGAATTTGCTCCTTAAATCGTTTTCACGGGACGCATATTGGGATTTCTTCCCGCACCAAACCAAGGTGTCGCATCCCCAGGTAAGACGGAGACACGAATCGAGGAACAGGGCTCTTTGCTACCTGTGTTGTCTGTCTTTGGTTTATTTCGTCCTTCCCTTTCCCGTAAAATGTTTCTGGATCTCGGACAATTATGTGTCAGCATTTCTCTTCCAGTGGTTTCTTTCGGAGACCAGGATCCCTGTTCTTTTCTCTCCCCGTGGGCCGCGGAAATGCCAGACTCCGTCGTGGGGTTCCCTGGAATCCTCATGGGCTCCGAAGCCGCCTCTGGGGCACGGAAATGTTCTGCCGCAGCTTTCACGTGGGTCCTCTTATTTCCAATTCAAAATCTTCCTTTACCGAATATTCTATTCCCATCCTTCGCTTCCCAGCCTGAACAGGTGAAGTCTGGAGTTAGCTTCCAAGACCGGTCTTCTTAAAGATGAAGACCAGAGGCGGTCAGCAGCTCACCACACATGGGGCGCGTCCCCACCTTCAGGGGCTGGTCCCACGCACGAGCAGGGGGGAGCTGGCGAGGAGGACGACACACACCGTGGACAAAAGCCACAAGCAGCCAATCCCGTAGGGGATGTCCGCCCTGCTCCCGAAGTTCCCGTGGTGACTTCCTCGGCTCTTAAAGTTACTTTTGCCACCAGGAATTTTGGTCTCTCTTTCTCTGTCAATGTCTATGGTGAAACTTTCACCAGCCCATCTTCTATTTCTATCTCTCCATAATTCCCTGTCTCTATTCTCTCCTTCTGTGATTTTCGCTCATGATTTTCCAACGTCTTTCAGATGCGTATGTGGGTGTGCTGAAACGTATCATTTTGGCATGTTAAAAATTCATATTTCAAAAGTATAGACAGATACAATTGAAGAAAATATTCTATTTATATTAGGAACATAAAATTATGAAACAAAAGGACCCACCAAAGGAGACACCACTCCTAAATCATGTAAAGAAAAGAATTAAACAGTACTGAGGAACCTACCCCAAATCTCGGAACAAATAGAAAGTCATAGAACGGACTTAGAGAGGCAGGCTAGATACACAGAGGTTTCCGTGCTTCCCTAAGTGGCGTATGTGTGACCTGAAGGGAACCTTACTGATGTATACACTGTTTCCGTTACAACTGCATATTTACACTGCCAGCACACGTGGGTGTGAGTGTGTGAGTGTGTGTGTCTCAAGGGGAACTATCCGCCAATTAGCAAGAAAGAGCACAGAGCCAGAAGTCGCCCAACGGACCCGGCATCTTAACAGAAAGCCACACTCACTGGAACAGGGTGGCATTGGAGAATAAGTAGATCCCTCCATCGAATCAAGTGCAGAATACAAAAGTGGCCCGAAGGGCATACAGGAAATTGACACCCAATAAAAGTAGCCTTTCAAAACACTGGGGAAGAAAAGACGGGCCCCGCAGTAACAATGCTGACAGGACAGCGTGGCTAGTTGTTTAAAACTAATAAGAATGTGGGGCGCCTGGGTGGCTCAGTCGGTTGAGCGTCCGACTTCAGCTCAGGTCACGATCTCGCGGTCCGTGAGTTCGAGCCCCGCGTCGGGCTCTGGGCTGACGGCTCAGAGCCTGGAGCCTGTTTCCGATTCTGTGTCTCCCTGTCTCTCTGTCCCTCCCCCGTTCATGCTCTGTCTCTCTCTGTCTCAAAAATAAATAAACATTAAAAAAAACC
Source organism: Panthera onca (assembly GCF_046562875.1). Classification (NCBI taxonomy): domain Eukaryota; kingdom Metazoa; phylum Chordata; class Mammalia; order Carnivora; family Felidae; genus Panthera; species Panthera onca. The sequence continues at coordinate 139,410,700 of NC_138345.1, forward strand.
AACAACTAATAAGAATGTGGGGTTCTCACCTTAAGACTCACCATGTAGATTCTCAGTGGATTGGTTGAGGAAAGGTTACAAAACATAAGGGGAAGAAACAGAGGTACCATAGTGGATGCCGCGGGCTTGCTGGGTGCTCCCACCGGGGCGCACACGGTGTCCTCCCAGAGGGTCCCTTCCTCTGGGGACGCAGGGGTGCCTGGCCCCGGCCTGAGCCAGTGGCAGAGTGGGGCTGGGGTGACAGAACATCGTCTTCCCAGGGAGGGAGGGGCGGGCAGAATGTGGTGTCGCTGTTTCCCAGGCTCCCCGAGGCTCTGCCTCCCCTGCCCTGACCCCGAGTCACTCACGGTTCCCTTGGGATGTGTCTCACCCAGGACCTTCCACATCACTGTTCTAGGTAATCTGCTCTAATACAAGTACTTTATTTTATTTTATTTTATTTTATGTTGTTTTTTGTTTTGTTTTGTTTTTAGTTAACTTATCTACTTTGAGAAAGAGAGACAGAGAACTGGGAGGGGCAGAGAGATAGAGAGATTCCTAAGCAGGCTCTGCACGGATGGCACAGAGCCTGACTCGGGGCTTGAACTCGTGAACGGTGAGATCATGACCTGAGCCGAGATCAAGAATCAGACACTTAACTGACCCAGCCACCCAGGCACCCCAAATCTTGGGTACCTTAAAGAACATGGCAAAGAGCGTAATATAAAGAAAGCCAACAGACCAAAGTAAGACTATAAAACTTGGACACGTGTGATCTGTCTCTGTAACACTTGTTATAAAGGGACGATTTTCATCACATTTAACGATAATTGCCAAATCACTGAGAAAAATACTAACGAGTGGATAGAAAGATACTTAAAACACATGGGTAAAGACGTCACCGAAAAAGGAAACAGATATCAGTTAAGCAAATGAAGAGCTTCCCGACCCGCGAATAAAGGTTACGCAAACTAGAACCACAATAAGACACTGCGTTGAACGAGTCAGGTCGAAAAATACAAACAAATCAAAACCGAGACCCAGGAGGCACCCGCTGGCGTCTCAGAGCACGGGTGTGACGTTGGCAGCGAGCGGGCTCATGCATCACAGAGAAGGCAAACCTTCACAGCCGCCGTGACGCTTGGGCGATACCTTGGATCGCTGGGGTGTCTACCCTTGGACTCAGCAATTCTGCGTCTGGGAACTGATCCCACGAACAGCCCTACACGCCTGTCAGATGGGTAGATGATCAGGTTCCCGCGGCACCGTTGACAAAAGCAAGGAATGGGGAAAAGTAAATGACCCTGGGGAGAGGGGCTGACGGGGGGAACCGTAACCCAGTCCAGTGAAATGCTACATCATTAATTTAAAAAAAAAAAACAAAAAACCACCATGTTTATCAAAAAGAAAATCTCTCCAATACATGCTGCATGATGGAGCGAGGATCGGAACGATGTGCACACCAGCCAGCGCTTGCTGAAATGAAGAGGGTGCGAGTGATGGCGCGTTGTGTGAGCTACACGCCCACGGAAGCAGGTGCGAAGGGTCCCAAGGAGGCTGATGGTACGGTGGTCTCCCAGGAGAGGAGTGGAGGCCAGGCAGGGGCCGGGTATGAGCACTGGGTGCGGTGAGCTCCCCTGCGTCAGGGTCTGTCTGGAGTCACGGGTCCTGCTCTCCTCCCAGAAGGATGGGCCCTCTGTCCTCTGCTGTCCCATGGTCCCTGCAGGGCCCACGCTCCCCTCCCCTCCCTGTTATCTGTGGTTCCTGGCCTCCTGCTCCCCACCGCTCAGCTGATGGGGGGCTCACCCCTAAAGGACTCCAGGTCTGGCCAGGAGAGAAGACGTTGCCCTGGAGCCTGAGTGAATGCCAGCGCCTCTGAGAATAGCAAAGGCGAAGCCACGGACGCGGGGTCAGTCATTCATCCAAAGGGTTGGTGCTGGGAAAGGGGACAAAAAGCTGAGGGTCGGGACGTGGGACGGGCCAAAACTGGCATTTTCAGGGATCTGGACTGGCGGGAAAGCAAGACAGCAGGTGGAGTGGTTCAGAGGCCCCAGAGGCCGGACAGAGAGGGAGGGGAGCAGGTGGCTGTAGTCCTGGCCCGGGAGGCCCCCAGGGGCTGGGCTTGAGCTCCCGCAGTTCTCACAGTCAGCCGAGGCCGGGAAAGCCATGGTGCCGAGTGACCAGAGCACAGAAGACGTCAGGCCGAGGCCGGTGCTTCATCTGAGGTCTGCACAGTCCCCAAACACGTCACGTACACGTGTGCGCTCTACCTCCTGATTGCGGGGTCGGTGGGGGGGGGTCTGTCCGGGGACCAGAGCCCCGATCTGGGGAGGGAGGGCAGGGATGCTGACAGAGTCCCTGGAAATCCCATGCTGGGTCAGCCACGAGCCCCAGGAGACAGCCACCCCTCAGGAGGCCAGATGTGGGCTGCACGGGGGGGTAAGAGGGTGGCATTGAGCTGTGGACCCCACCCCAGGTCTGTAGCTCGTGTGACCTTGGGAAGGTCAGGCCGCCTGCCTGGAGTGTTCATCCCCATGAGGACTAGGTAGGCTCGCCCGAGCTGGGAGTGGGGGCCTTCTGCCCTCTGGGTGCAGGGAGCACCCACGGGAGGCCTGGAGGGTGGGAGGGGGGCCAGGTCCTGGGGGGCTGGCACCCTCCCATGTCAGCGCCCACCTGCGAAGCCCACAGTCTGGACCTCTGACGTCGCATGTTTCCACCTGCCCCGACGCTCTGCTGGGTCCCAGCTGGTTTGTTTTCAGAGGGGACGCGTTACGCTCAGGACAGGGGCCCGGCCCCGGATGAGCACTCTTGCTCTGGAGCCTGTTCCCGAGTCCACGAGGCTTCTGCTGGCACCCCGTGCCCGTCTGAGCCTCAGTCGCACAGGAAAGACTGCACCCCTCCCCACTGACGACTCTCTGCCCGGCCTCTAGCACCTTCAAAGGCAGCTGCAGCTCTTTGGAGTCCTGGCATCGATCCCGGTGGGGCCCTAACGGGAGGCCGGCCATGCTGGGGCGCACAGCCCCCCGGGAAACCGCCCACGTGCCCACCACGGCATGGGGGTCTGCCGCTGGGCCCCTTCCAGAAAGCCCATCCCCCACCGGAGCCAGGAAGAGCTACAGGTGTATGGGGTCACAGGGGCTCCCGAACAGGAGCCTCCCTGATAGGGGGTCCCGGCAGCCACCTCCCCACGTCCCCCCCGCCTAGGGATGCACGTTCTCCCACACACACAACATGGTGGGAACGCAGGTCGCCTCTGAGACAGGTGCTTGGGTCCCGGGAGGAGGGAAGCCACAGGGTCCTTCCCTTCCTGGGGCCACAGGCCACGAGGAGCTGGCAGGCCATGGACACTGGTTCTGGAACATCTTCGTGCAATGTCGGGGTCACAGACGCCTCCCCAAGGGCCCGGGATGGGTCAGTTAGGAAATGCCCTCCCAGCAGCACCTGCCCTTCTCCTCGGATGCCCCCGGGTGGATGAGAGCGGGCAGCCCTCCCACCAGGCTGGTCCCCGTGGCTCGGCAGAGTCAGGCCTACCTCGTGCCTCTAGCACGGGGTGGGGGTGACGCCCGTGCGGCCCTGGTCCCCACAACCTGGATGAGCTGGGTGGTGAGTCCCAGGGCTGAGAGTCGCCTCCGCCAGCCAGCCTGGCCGTGCAAGCCCCCCGGTCCTGTGGCTCCCTCATTGGCCCCGGCGGACTGGGCCTCACCCGGCTGCCCCTGGGGCCGGGTGGCCTCAGATCCAGCCTCCTCGTCAGCACGGGGACCTCTGAGGACCGCCGTCCCCCGCCTGCCCACGGCCGCCCCGTGTCTGCAGGCCTGGCCCCTAGCGATGGGGGGGATGCCGTGCACCCTGCACACGGGAAGTGCCGACTGCCCCTCCCCCAGGGCCTCTGCCAGCCGTGGACACAGGTCGGGGGGGCGGGGCAGGCTCTGCGTGCACAGCGTCGCTAAAAGGCAGCGGAGCTTCACTCCTGCGAGCGATGCGTCGCCGTCACAGGAACTCGGAGTCTGCTTTTACCTTATTCGGTTGCTTCTATTTCCAGCCGCACTCAGAACGGCACCACGGCACTGTCACTGACGCGGAGCCCGTGGGGACCGTGAACCTCCGCGGAGCTCCGCCTCGCCTGGCGCCCACACGGTCGCCCCCACGCAGCCCGGGGACCCCCTCCTGCCACCCGCCAGCGCCCTCCCTCAGCCCCCGGTCTCGGGCCCCGGCAGGTCCCCCGAGTCCCGCGGGTGAGCACAAGCCTCCACCGTTCCCTGCGGGGGACCTCGGGGACAGGGGACAGGGTCTCATGCTGATGCCAGAGGACCTGCTCTGAGGCTGTGCTGGGGAGGCGCCCGTCATGAGATTGGGGGAGGGCCCAGTCTGGACCCCAGGGCAGGAGTGATGACCTCAAACCCAGGAAAACCGAGGAGAGTCTGATGCCCCAGGCCCCAGCCCTTAGGTGGACTCAGGGAGTGTCCCTTCACCAGTCCAGACCCCACAGCTGCTCTCTTAGTCCTCGGCGGGCACATCTAAAGGAGCATGGCCAGTGGAAGGGCCCAGAAGTCCCCGCGAGGCCACTCTGGCTTAGACTCTGAGTGCCCTGATGCAGATGAAGTGGACAAAGGACATGCATTTCTTCTTTTTTTAATGTTAATTTATTTTTGAGAGAGACAGAGAGAGAGAGAGAGAGAGAGAGAGAGAGAGAGAGAGAACAAGCGGGGGAGGGGCAGAGAGAGAGGGAGACACAGAATTAGAAGCAGACTCCAGGCTCTGAGCAGTCAGCACAGAGCCTGACGCGGGGCTGGAACTCAAGAACCTAGAGATCACGACCTGAGCCAAAGTCAGATGCTTAACCGACTGAGCCACTCAGGTGCTCCCTGAATTCCATTTTCTTTACATTGGGTCCTTTGTCTGCCTTTTGCTGATGTGTGGTCGCTCTTTGTCTATTCTGGAGACACCGTCCATCTGGTTTGGCTTGTCTTTTGCCTTTAGCTTGTGGGACATAGCCTATGGGGCAGAGAGGCTGTATGCTTGGTTGTCCAGATTCCTGCTTCTTTTCCCCGTGTGCTTTTTCTCTCTTTGGGGTCACCCCCACCCCCGTCGTAGACATTCTCCTGGGTTCTCTTCTACAATTGTAATGTTTTGTTTTTCGTTTGTTTTTCTTTTTTAAAAGATATTTATTTTTGAGAGAGAGAGACAGAGACAGAGACAGAACACAAGTGGGGGAGAGGCAGACAGAGAGGGAGACACAGAATGCAAAGCAGGCTCCAGGCTCTGAGCTGTCAGCACAGAGCCCGACGTGGGGCTCGAACTCACGGACTGTGAGATTGTGACCTGAGCCGAAGCGGATGCCCAACCGACGGAGCCACCCAGACGCCCCCAGAATGTGCATTTCTGCTGTTCCCTGGGCCGTCAGTAGGGCCCACGGTGCAGCATCACCTGGGATCCGCCTCTTTCTCATGAACAGGAACCGCCTGGTCTGCTGAGCCATCAGAGCCCAGTCCTGCGAGCGGGCAGAGCTGGCCAGGGGCCTCTTGGGGGCGGAGTCAGCCTGGTGACCGCGGCTGCTGTTGGAGGCACTTTCACCACCTTAGGTGTCCCCAGGTGGTGTCCTCTCGAGTCCCCAGTGACGCTCTTAGGGAGGGGTCCTTGTTTGCACTCGGCCAGTAACTGAGCCAACGCTCAAGAAGGTGGAGTGGACAATGTTCGCGGAGGCTCAGGACAGCATCTGGCGTGTGATGCTACATGTGTGCACCTGCCGCGGGCTGAGTGTGGTGAGAACACGAGACGCTTCCCTCGGCGAAGCCAACACCCTCATCCTCAGCGTCTTCAGGAGCCGAGCCCTGCAGCTGCCGAGTGTCTGGGGGGCTCTCGATGGCAGGACGGGGGCGCGTTCCTGCCGGGACGCGGTGCCGCTTCCGGAAGGGCGCAGACCCCACACGCTGTCCCCGGGCCACGCCCGCTCAGAGCTCCGTACCGTCCGGAGGCTGCCCTGCCCCTTCTATGCATTTTTTTTTGCCCCTAAGGAAAAGCTCGCACCTTTGCCGAGAACTACATTTATTTTTATCTGTTACTTATTCTCCTGACTCATGAAATTGCACCCTTCAGGGTGCCAGTACAAAATGTTATAAAAAAATTAGTAAAAATGCATAAAGTGGATGAAAGATGTCGGCTTCTTTTATCTCCTGAAAGACGAATTTAAATACTTTCACTTTATGATCCCGAGAGAAAAAAAAAAAAAAAAACTAAATAATAAGTCAGCACAAAAAAAAAATATACATATCAAACTTAAAAAAAAATAATAACCCCTTGGCCCAGAACAACGGAAGGGCTGTTCTCTGAAAGTCAATGAGGACTCCATACTGAGCGGCAGTCCCTCCACCTCAACACTGGCTCGGGGGGCCTGCAGTCTGAGGGGCTCCTGTCCCCGTCCTGTCCCCGTCCTGGGCCCCCGCTCCTGGTCCTTCTGTGGACTCACCCACCGCCCAGCCGGGGATAGACGAGCTGCTGTTCCCTCTTGATGGATCAGGGAAGGAAATAGGCTGGGCCGGGAACCTACCACAGCAAGGAGGTCTCCAAGGACAGAGCTGAGCCCGGACCCCTCCCAGGGCAGAGGCAGCCGTGAAGATTTAGTCAGGGAGCCGTGGCCCGGAAGGGTGGGTCGGGGAGAAGCAGGCGATGGGAGAACCGGGGGCTCGGGGTTTGGCCGCACGGCCGGATGTGATGGTCGCTGGGCTTCCCCTCCCACACGCAGTCCCGGGCCCTGACAAGGGGACTTCCTGGGGCCTTCGCCCTCAAGCCACATGGGTAGAGGCAGCCGGGGGTGTCCCGGGACACAAGCTCGGCCCTCTGGTGTGGGGGGAGGGTCGTGGGACACCAGCTGGACAGAGACTGAGAGATCCTCACGGAATCGCCCTCCTCGGGGCAACATCAGGCCAACGTCAGGAGCTTCCCTGACGCGTCCAAGGTCAAAGGGCAGCAGGCACAGCCACAGCGGACACCATGGCCTCATGCGGGGTCACCACGAGCCCTGCCAGAGTCGGGACATCACATCTCCCCAGAGGGATGCAAGAAACACAGTCCAGTGTGACCGCGGCCCAGAGGAGAGGCTCCCAGGTGAGTGGGTGAGTGTGGGTGTGCAAGTGTCAGTGAATGTGCGGGCATGTGAGTGTGTGCGTGTGTGCAGACAAGAGTGGGTGTGAGTGTGCAAGCACGTGGGTCTGTGTGCATGTGAGTGAGTGTGTGTGTGCACATGTGCACAGGACAGTGTGCCTGCAGGAGTGGGTGTGAGTGTGCAAGCATGCATGAACGTGTGTGTGTGCACGCGTGCACACGTGTGTCTGCAGGGTGTGAGGGCGATGTCCCTCCTTCTGTCTGGAGCCTCGTCCTGAGCTGTGCGGTGTGCGCCCCACGTGACCTGTCCCCGGGCGGTGTCAGGAAGGCCTCTCCGAAGCCCAATCCGTCACCATGGGGCACTGGTCTCCAGACAGGCTGGGAAGGGGGCCAGGGGTCTGCCAGGTGCATCCTCAGCAGGACCGAGGATGAACGGGGCCCGGGAGGCCCCCGCCTCTGCCAACGAGCCACGCACCTGCGCCGGGTGAGAGGAGACGGGCTCCCGGCTGGGGGGCTCCTGACCCCCGCGGCGGGTTTCCTCTCTGGGCCGTGCACCTGTCGGGCTGGGTTCCAGGACGCGGCCTGGATGGCAGCCGGAGGGAGACGTTCAGAGGGAACCGGGGAGTGTTTCCTGTCGTCCTAAAGCCATCCAGGCCTCGCTTCCTGCTTTCACAGCGGGGCCCGAACATCTAGCTCCGTCCCGTGAATCCCGAATCAGCCACGATCTCCGCCTCAGATGTGGGAGGAGACACGGGTGTCCCCCTGGGCTCCACGGATGCCAGACCCCATTCTGCATCGTGCACACCTGGAGGGACAGGTTCCAGGCGCCATACAGCCCGGGAAGGGGCAGGTGGCTGCCCCAGCAAAGGAGCACAGCTGCAGGGGTGGGGGTGCAGGGAGAACAGATTTTTAGCGAAAAGCAGCAGAGTTCGCTGACCAGTTTAGCCAGAATAATGCAGGAACCTTTTATCTCGATCACCTATGCACTGAACGCAAGTCAGCCAGCTTGTCCTGCTTCCCAGCACCAGGGTCTAGGGGGATGCGGGGAATGGCACGTTGAGGGTGGGGAGGAGGCATGAAGGCCCCAGCCACATCCACGGTGTCTCCCAGGGACACGGGGCGGTCCCTGGATACTTGAGCAGGGACGGGAGGATAGGATGCTGTCCGTGGTCCTTCCCAGCCCTGGGAGCTGATTGAGACAGAAGGGCCTGGAAGGGGTGATGAAGGAGCTCACGGCCTCCTCTGTGGTTCCTCGCAGCTAAGCAGGCAGGGACCAGGCAGGACCCCACACGTCCCGGTCTCGGCAGGTGAGAGCAGGCTGTGTCACCGATGTCGCTGCCAGCCCAAAGCATCAACAGATTCTGATCTGCACGAGGTGGGGGCCACAGACGAGGGCAGACAGGGTTGCTGAGGGCCAGCTACCTGCTCCTGGATGTCCCGGCGCCTCCGTCCAGACGCGTAGGGAGCAGGTGGGGCCACTCCCTTGGTGTTCGCAGAGCTCCCCACCGGCCCCACAGGCGGGAAAGCAAGCCTGGGTCCGGCTGAGCCCTGGGCAGGACAACCACCTCCGTGCTTGTCCTGCTGAGACAGGCTGCTGAGGGGGTGTCACATCAACAGCACGAATGACAGGTAGATGTCCACCCGCATTACTCAGAGTGGACGTTCCTGCCGGGCTCCATTCAGAAGACTCTGGGGCAGAACAATGCCTTTTGTGTCCCTTCCTTTGTCTGGAAAAACCAAAGCAACTTAGTGTAGATTGACAGGGTTCTCCTCTAAGGGCACCATGTCAGTTGGGGCCACTGTCCAAACAGATGTCACCCAGGGGACAGAAAACAGCCTAAAACAGAGCCACCTTGGACGGCCAAAGGAGGAAAGTGCCCCGGAGCCCAGTGCTGGTGCCTCAGGCAGTGTGGACTCCCGCTCAGCCCCAGGGCAAATGGTGATGGAAACGGGTGTCACTGCTCCAGAAAGCACTCTCCCTGATTTAACATCGCTCAGCCGGCTCATGTGTGTTTGAAAGGTCAGCGCTCCCTCCCTGCTAAGACTTCCTAAATTTTACATGAACAGAAATCCATCTCAGCAAAGCCAGCCTCACCGACGGAGGCGTCCGGGGTGGAGGACAGAGCTGACCGAGGGTGGGCACACCCCGCACTGGGGAGCACGGGGACAGAGGTGAATGCGGGCAGAGGGGCAGGGCAGGGGCCGCTGTCATCGCAGAACCACGGTGAGGGGCTGGCCGCACCTGCACGCTCCAGCCCGCACACAGGCACCAGCCGCCAGGGCCAGCAGGGTCTGAGGCCGGGGACCCAGATGCTTTCTCACCTGTAGCTCAAAAAGCCCTGGAAATAAGCAGCGGGTGCTCAACGGCTTTAGTTTTCGGGTCTGGTTCAAGTAAGAAACGAGGCTCAGATCTCTATGGGCACCTGTAATGGAGGTGACATCCTGGAAGAATGACCAGGAAGGCCGTGTGACCAACGGTACCAGGAAGGGAGGCGTTCGGGAGAGGGGCCAGGAAACCAGGACTGCAAAACGCACGGAACAGGGATGATGCTCGTCCGGGGGCGCTGCGTCCCTGACGTGATGGCATCGAGAGGCGACTAGGTCACGAGAGCAGAGCCCCCGTGCACAGGGTCGGGGCTCTTACAAGGAGACACCCTAGGGAGGTGATGTCTCTCCATCAGGCGAGGACACGCACGGAGGCGGCCTTCACTCCGCGTCTTTCTGCAAAGAGAAACTCTTTGATGAAACACTCAGGCGCACGACGGCAGGAGGTGACAGTTTCTGGGCCAAAATCCGGGTTCTTCGATGAGGATCCCAGCCCGCCGTGGGGGAAACCTTTTGGATTCTGCTGTTTCCATCCCAGACCGGAGCCTATTTGAAAAGAGACAAATTATGATAAATGATGTGTGTTCGTGCTCTCCTGGGACAGCTTGTCATGGCCAAGTGTTTCCTTAAAGGTGTCCCCTGAAACGGAAAAATATCCATCAGGGACGAGGAGGCAGATGTCCCCCCCACCCCGACACCTCCCAGTCACCTCCGTGCGCCCCTCCCCCCTTGGGAGCAGGCGTGATGGTAATTGGATCCTTTGTGGTCTTAATCATTGCCACCCCCACTAATTGACTCACCCCAAGAGGAGAGGGGCTGACGGATGACACTTTAATAAGGAAACAGGTGCTTCCATTTTAGCGGGGCCATGACAGCCACCTGCAGAGCCTGGGGCTGGAGCACATCATTAGCAACAATAGAGCCACCCGACTTTGAACTCGAAAATCATTACCGAACTTGGGTTTCAAGCACCTCCCCAGAGATGGGGTTTTCTTGGCTGTTCTCCTAATATAGAACATTCTTCCACATAAGTTTTTGTGCCTGAAAAAAAAAATCCTTAAAAACCTTAGAAGGTGCACTCTTGTACTCCTCTGCAAGGTGAAAAGTATGTTGTTAACTGTGCAATTACGTGCAATCCGCTGAGAAGTCCACACAGGGACACACACTCAATGATATTTACAAGGAGATCCGATGCGGGTTAGATGCCAGGCTGGCAAAGGGCACATTCCTTCAAACCAGCCAAAGGTTCAGTCGGCCCAGCCCTAACGAACAAACATACTTAGGGCCATTACACAGCACACAAAGGGTCACTGCTTTGAATGTTGGCCAACAGGGAAGACAGGCTTGTCCTCCGAGGTGCTGGGTGGGAGTAGAAAGTTCCCAAAGGCACACATTAGGGAGAGTTTTCTAGGCTGAAGTCACAGAAGCCTGGCTTTCCTGGTGACAGGTACGTCCTCAGATGTCATCCTACAAGACATCCCAAGGATCCCGGGGTCCACTGGGTGCCCAGTGACTCTGAGTCCCCCTGGGTCGCCCGACAGGCAGTGCCTGACAGATACGCGGAGCTTGGCAAGCACATGGATGAACGAGCAGACAGACGATTCCAGCTCGGGAACTTGATTCCCACTTGCCTGAAGCCAGAGCGGGTTTGATGAATGGTTTCAAAAACACGCAGAATTTCCTGCATGAGTCGGAAGGCTCCTGCTTGAAATGTTGCTTTTTATCTTATTCGAAAATAATTATTCGGATAAATATTAATCTCGGATGACAAAGAAGCCAAGAAGCACGAAGAATACCAACACAGAGACCTCATTTTTAACATGTGGGAAGCCCTGTGATGTAGCGAGAGACGTGCCCGGTTCCGTCTTTCCACCGACAGCCCCGATCTCGGCTCCGCGAACTTAGCCCGACTGCTGTCCTCCCCGTGGATCCTCTTGTCCCGGTAAACGCTTTCTTAGCACTGTTCTTGGAATTCTGTCTTGTGCAGAAGATACAAAGTGAGTAAGACACGAGGTTGGCCTTCGAGTCACTTGAGGGACACGGGGACAGACGAGTAACAAGCCAAGTGAGGTGCAGGGTAACTGGTGTGGAGGTTCTCCCGGGCAGGAGTTCAAGGCCATTCTTGTCTCCTCGGCCGCCATGACAAATACCACGGGCAGGGTCGTGGACCCCTGCCCTGGACGCTGGAAGTCCCAGACCAGGCTGCCGGCAGGACTGGTTTCGGGTGACGTGCCCCTTGGATTGCAGACGGCCACTCTCCCGCCGTGATCCCACGTGGCCTTTCCGTGGTACGTGCACCCGGAGAGAGAGAGCGAGCTCTCCGGGGTCACTTCTTACAAGGACACTAATCCCTCAGCCTCGGGCCCCACCCTTGTGACCTCGTCTGACTTTAATTACCTCCTAGGAGACCCTACCTCCAAATGTAGCCACACCGGGGATTAGGGCTTCAACACGTGGATTTCGGGGGAACAGACATCCTAGCAGCAGCCGGGGGGCGGGGGCCGAGTGGGGGTGGGCGGCTTTGCCGAGGATGACGGCTTCCTAGAGACCTGGGCAGGGCAGAGATGACCACTGACGGAGGATCCAAGAGCTGAGGGTTGGGGCTGGGAACACCAGAGCGTCGCCGGAAGAGCCCCAGGTACCAGGCAGAGGAGCCGGGGTGATCTCGCCGGTCGCGGTGCCACCTCAAAGTGATTTACCGGGGAAGCAGCTCAAAGGGGTGTGGATTCGAGCAGCTCTGTAGCCAGCCCAACCCGGTTCGGGCTCCTGGAACACTCCGTGGGCTCCCCCTCACGCAGGGCGCGGAGATCCCGGAGAGCGGATGTCGGTGAGTGTCTGTGCGGCCGCACCCCGCCGTCTGCTCACAGCATCGTCACCCGCACGGCGCTTTGCTTCTTCAGGGAGACGGGGAGCGCCCTCCCTCTGAAACGTTCTGTGCCGGCACAAGGCATGCGCCCCATCACCCGCTCTCGGGAGTGTCACGTCCCCCCGGGGGCACTGCGCCTTGGTCACTAGCAGGTGCCTTAGGAACATGTTTTGACTCGGAGTGAACAAGGCTGCAGATCTCTTCCAGCTCCAGGAGTCAGACACCCTATTATTTCCTCCCATCGGGATTTGTTGGGGTTCGGTAGCTTGCTCGGCAGCGCTGCGCACCCCTTTCCTTCTCCCTGAATGAACGCATGGGTCCTCCACCGGGCTAAACACTCTCTCGGGTTGAATTGTCTGAAAACGTGTTCCACCTTCATTGTCGAATGGGCTTCACGGGTGAAAATGCCGGGCGGCTCTTTGAAGATGGAATCCCACTTGCCGTGGGTCCCGCCGTCCCTGTGGGTGCTTCAGCTGCCTTCCCTCGCTTCCTTGTGGGCCATCTGGATGCTTCCATAGTCTCCGTTTCCTTTGAATTGTAGGGTTCTCCACCGATGGAGCTTGCTATTAATTTGATGTATTTATCTGGACTAGGATTTCTTAGGCTGTCAGTCTAGGATGATTTGTGGTTTTAATTTATTCTGGAACGTTCTTCACCATTATCTTCAACATTGTCTTTTTCTACTTGTTTCCATCCATCCCTCCTTCCTTCCTTCCTCCTTCCTTCCTTCCTTGTTTCTTTTTCTTTCCTTTCTTCCTTCCCTCTTTCCTTCTTACTTTTTCTTTCCCTCTTTCCTTCTTTCCTTCCTTCCTTCCTTCTTTCCTTCCTTCTTCCCTCCCTCTTTCCTTCCTCTTTCCTCCCTCCCTTCCCTCCTTCCTGTTTTAGAAATCATGTTTAGATGCAGAGAGGGTTGCACACAGGATCCTGCCATCCCTCCTAATCTCCTTCATATTTCTTATACCTGAGTCTCTCTGTGTTGAATTTCAAGCAATCTACTGAGATTTACCCTCCTCTCCAACTGCCTTCTGTTCAGGAATTTCAAACCTTCAATTCAACCCATCCACTGAGAATTAACCTAATTGATGAGGTGTTTAATTTTGCAAGTTCTGTTTTTCAAATGTGCCTGATGTGTTTCAGTCTCTTATTTTTAATGTCTTTACCCCAAAACTTATTTCTTTATATTAAACATACCTATTTTATATTCTTCCGAAATATGAAGTCTTTGGGAATATAACTCTTGCTTGTTTGTTTTCCCCCTGCTATCTGATTCTTGCTGTGTTTTATTCCATTTCCCTAATTCTTGTCTTAAATTGAGGGTGTGTGTCTTTGGAAGCCTGCAGAGCTCGTGGGTGGGCGTTGGGGGCACCAGAGAAGATGCGTGTCTGCCTCGACCGCATCCCTGGAGCGATACCAGAAGAAGCCAGTGTTGATGCACGTGTTCCTTGGGATACAGCTCCGTGTTCTCAGTGGGACCCCCTGTTGTACCCCCAGGATCCAGGGGGGTTCCTCCCAGGCCACCCTCACAAGTCTGGTGCCCAGGTCCCGGGATACAAAATCCCTTTGAGAAAGCACAGGGTCAGCACAGCATGGACTGTGCCACACGGTGGGCTTCCGGCTTTCATATAAACTCGGCTCACTTAAAATGCTACTTTAAAACGACCGTCCGCGTGTTTAACCATACGTAGCAAGAGGCCAATAGCCCACCGTGTGCCCCAAATGGACGTACAGGGGACCGTCCAGGACTCTGCCCGGTCCCACCCCGTCCATAGAGGACCTTCCAGGACTCTGCCCGGTCCCACCCCTTCCGCAGGGGACCGTCCAGGACTCTGCCCGGTCCCGTCTCGTCTGTAGGGGACCATTCAGGACTCTGTCCAGTCCTGCCTCGTCCGTAGGGGATGTTCCTGCTTAAAGCAACAACACTATCTCCACCCTGGCATCCCCCACCCCACTGGCCACGCTCTATTTCTACATCTCATGTGCCGCCATCTGACATCTTGCGTAATTCGTCTGTGTCCCCCATTGGGATATTAGTGCCATAACATTAGGGGCGTTACCTGGATGCCTCATTAATGTGTTTCCAACACTGAGACCAAGTGTTTAATAAGTGGTTTAATGAATGGATGACAGTGACATCATCTGCAAGGATGTGGTCCCTTCTTATCATAATTTCAGTTGAGACCTGCATCAACCTTTTTTAAAAATTTTTTTAATGTTTATTCATTTTTGAGAGAGAGACAGAGACAGAGCATGAGTGGGGGAGGGGCAGAGAGAGAGAGAGAGAGAGAGAAGAAGACAGAATCTGAAGTGGGCTCCAGGCTCTGAGCCGTCAGCACAGAGCCCGACGTGGGGCTCGAACCCATGAACCGTGAGATCACGACCTGAGCCGAAGTCAGATGCTTAACCGACTGAGACACCCAGGTGCCCCGAGACCTGCATCAACCCTTTGAATTGAGCAAGGGAGGAGTAAGTGACGGGCATGTGCCCGGCTGTTCTGTTCCCTGTAATCCGCGTGGCTCTGATCCTCAGAGACGAGAAGGTATTCATGGCGACTTGTGGTCTTAAGGGTCTTCAACGCTGTGATCCCGTGTTGTCAGGGGGCCGTGTCGGCTCTTAGGGAAACTTTCTGAGTGAGGCACAGGTGCCCAGCCAGACAGCACCAGATTCACGAGCCAGGCACAGCCAAGTTAGACAGCAACGACTGGCCGTCCTCAGTTACCCGCTGCCGAGACGCCAGGAAGCCTAATAATTTGGTTGACGTACTGAGTCTCTCCTTCCCTGAGTTTCCCCATCTGCAACTTCCCAGACATTTCTGGATCTGAGTCATTGTGAATATTTTTTTTGGGGGGGCGGGGGGGGCTTCTTGTCACATGACACAGTTCTACCAACTCCTGACCACATTTATCCCACACTCCCTCCTGCGCGTGCACGTGGTCTCACTCTCTCCCCTCCTGTGCCCCCCTGATCCACACTTTACAGCCCACCGTGCCCGTCCACACACACACAGCCACCTTGTAAAACTCTCACTTTGCTCTACGCCACCTGACATATCACCCGACAGGGCTGGCTAAACACTTGGCATCGAGGATCTGGCTTGAGTTTCCCGAGAACAGGCACTTTCATGCCCATTCAAAGGAAGAGAAGACCTCGTCTGCACTGAATGCTACAGAGAACCCCCATCGGGACCCTCTGTGCTGCCTGGAGTCCAGCCTGTGTCCCTCCATTGGGACCCTCTGTGCTGCCTGGAGTCCAGCCCGTGTCCCCCCCATCGGGACCCTCTGTGCTGCCTGGAGTCCAGCCCGTGTCCCCCCCATCGGGACCCTCTGTGCTGCCTGGAGTCCAGCCCGTGTCCCCCCCGTCAGGACCCTCTGTGCTGCCTGGAGTCCAGCCCGTGTCCCCCCCATCGGGACCCTCTGTGCTGCCTGGAGTCCAGCCCGTGTCCCCCCCATCGGGACCCTCTGTGCTGCCTGGAGTCCAGCCCGTGTCCCCCCCATCGGGACCCTCTGTGCTGCCTGGAGTCCAGCCCGTGTCCCCCCCATCGGGACCCTCTGTGCTGCCTGGAGTCCAGCCCGTGTCCCCCCCATCGGGACCCTCTGTGCTGCCTGGAGTCCAGCCCGTGTCCCCCCCGTCGGGACCCTCTGTGCTGCCTGGAGTCCAGCCCGTGTCCCTCCATTGGGACCCTCTGTGCTGCCTGGAGTCCAGCCCGTGTCCCCCCCATCGGGACCCTCTGTGCTGCCTGGAGTCCAGCCCGTGTCCCCCCCATCGGGACCCTCTGTGCTGCCTGGAGTCCAGCCCGTGTTCCCCAGTCACACCCGGTGGCTAATGTCAGCCATGTGCGGACAGGTTCAGGGCAACTTTCCGTAGCCCCCGGGCCGGAGCTAAGTCGCAAACCTCACATGACACGAACACGTCCCTGACCTTTGTGTTCCCTTCCGGTTAACTGAACAGATAAACACTTTCACGAGATCTGGCTTTCAGCGCGCTCTGGGAATTCAGAACTGTCAGAACAATAAACCAGAATGTATCAGTATTCATCCCTCGTTCTCACCCTCCACAATCCACATGTTCAACCTCACAGGTTTTTCTCACAACACAAGACATTTGAAATTCCCAGCTGGAGAAGGCTCCGAGAGTCACGCGTCTGAACACCAGCTGTAAGTGCGTCCGAGCGGGGACACGCGCCCAGGCAGGTGTCGGTCTGGAGCCTTGTGGCTCTGGGCGGTAGGTCATCGGGACCCATGGGTTTCCGCCCATGAGGGCACAGACCGCTGTTTCGCGGACTCCAGCGTGGTTACAGGGATGTCGGGATGGAGGGTGGGCTGGGCCCCACAATCGCGGCATTTAAATATCGTTCACAGCTTTATGGAATTGTCTGGATATGCCCATCTCCCTGGTGGTTCTAAAGTTCTTTCTGGAACTTTTATTTATGAAGGTAAGCACTGCAGCTGAGTCTCAGAGCGGTATTCTACTGTATTGGGGGTGGGGGGAATCTGTTAAGCACATAGATGGTTTCTGTGGAGACCCATTGTGTGTGCAACCTCTGAGTATGCCAGGAAATGCTGAAAACAGTGGTTTTCTTTTTTTTTAATGTTTATTTTGAGTGAGAGAGTTGGTGAGCAAGTGAGGGAAGGGTAGAGAGACAGGGAGACAGAACCCCAAGCAGGCTCCGTGCTGTCAGCGCAGAGCCCGACACGGGGACTTAAACCCACAAACCACGAGATCATGACCTGAGCCAAAATCAAGAGTCAGACGCTTAACCAGCTGGACCCTCCAGGCGCCCCTAAAACCAGTGGTTTCCAACAATCTCACCCCAAGTACAGGTTTGTCACTTCCTTCCCATTCATGCACGTTTTCAGGTAAAATGGTTCTGGACAGAGTCTGGACCTACGGAGCACTGGCTAAGTAGCTCATGATGGCTTCCTGGCAAAGCAGTCAACATCTACGAGGGGCCCGTTCTCCCCGTGTCCCAGGCCCTCCTTTGTTCTCTGGTTAGACAGTGGGTGAAGTCTGGTTTCGTCAATGCTCCCTGAGCCGTGTGCACCCCGGCATTCCCGGACCCACTCATATGCCGCCTGACTCGTGTGCGCCCTCGGAAGTTCTCGTGGAGCTGAAACTCCGCTCCCCGTGCGCACATCCCAGCGCATCAGGTTGCTGGGGTGGACTCTTGAGGGGAAAGCTTCCATTACAGTGAGCCACACGGATGGTGGCCTTGTAGACGCCGCTGTTTCCTGAGGAGGTACACGTCTTCTCTGAGACGCCCAGAAACACCTAAGAGAGGGGTGCTCTCCCCCTCCTCCTCCTGCCCACCAGGGAGAACCCAGTTTGAAAGCATGTGTCCAGGAGCCGCGACTTTGGGGGAACCAACCACTCTTCTCCACACAATCTGCCCTGCCCCCCAGGGCCCAGGAAGGACTCGGCGATTTTCGGCAGGTAGAGAGTGAGTCTAGCTGTCTCAGGGCTGTGCTATCAGGGGCACGTATGGGAGGTCAGTGAGGAGGGACAGGAAAGTGTGCCTCCCAGTTGAGTCAGAGGTCTAGAGGGAAGGTGTTCCAGCCCAGGAGAAGCTGCCTGAGCCAGAGAGACGACGGATAAGCCCAGATCAATCTGCAGACATAGGGGAGAAAGTGGGTGGGTTCAGGCATTCTCTTATTAAACACATATGATTTTCTGAGCACTAACAGGATCACCACTCTTGGCTGGTTTCTCCCCCCCAACCCCCCCCTCTCCTGTGCCTCGTGGGTCCATCGCAGGCATTCATGGGGGATGCTTTATTCACAGAAATCACATTTCTGGAAACCATGGCAAAGCAAGGTCCAGGAAATATGCGTTTGGGGGAAGCAGAGGGCATCCTGTCCTGGAATCCCAGGATCACGACGTCAGCTGGCTCCAGAGACCTTTAGACGTTGGGGAACTCTGGGTCAAACACTCATTCCGGGCGGAGCCTGGATGGAAGGTGGTCCCCCAGGTCTCCTGTCAAGTTTGAAGAATGCAAAAAGTGGACTAAAACAAGGGCAGAGACCAGACAGAAGGTGGAAGACTGAGAAGGTGTCTCCCTCCTGCCAGGTGGGAAAACAGACATTTTATGCTCTGCAGACTGTGGCCCAAGGTAGCCCCATATTGTGTTTTCATTGATCAGTGTGCAGGAATGGCATGTGACACCGTGTGTGTGTGTGCATACGCACGCCCGCTCCTGAGTCTGCATGCTGAACGTCCACATCGCAACCCCCAGGCACGCACGTGTACAGGTCAAACGACTTGTGTTGTTTTCAACCATGTTTACAATGCCCAAGATTCGTCCCAGGGCTGCTGAACAGAGCAGCCCCTCAAGGAGAGGAGACGGAGAGGAGGTGGATGAGGGAACAGGAAGGAAGGAAGGAGGGAAGGAAGGAAGGAAAGAAGGAAGGAAGGAAGGAAGGAAGGAAGGAAGGAAGGAGGGAGGGAGGGAGGGAAGGAAGGAAGGAAGGAAGGAAGGAAGGAAGGAAGGAAGGGGGTGCAGAGGGAGGTGCAGTCCAGCAGCCTGGGCAGCACCCCAGGTCCCCATGACTGCCTTCCCTTGCTGGGCCCCTGCAGCTGGACGCCCTCCCGGTGCTCAGGGCATGGCTATCTTCCAAGAGCCTCAGCAGAAAATGCTGCAGACCCTTCCCCCTGCTGGGTCACTGAGGAGATGAGCTGGAGTGCATTTTGGAGGCAACTTACAGAGCGGGCCGGCTGCCCACCATCCCTCTACCTGCCTGCTGCCTTGTCGCTTCTAGCCCTGTCCCAAAGCCTGGTGCCTCTGAGAAGCAGTGGTCGGTGCACGGAGCAGCCTGCAGGGGTGTGGGGAGGGGCACAGCTGGAGAGAACCAGCCAGCTTGTGAAGGGCCTTGTTAGCTCAGTCAGTCAGTCAGTGCTCTTGTGTGATGTCCACTGCTTACCCAGACGTTGTTCCTTGGCATTACCATCATGGGTAAAACAATGCCCCAAATCTACATCTTCCGGGGGATCTGGGAAACCCCCTGTCAGGAATAAAGCGTTTCTCTGCAGGCAGTGGTGTATCCGTTTCTCTGCTTACATTTCATTCTGGACTAAAATGCACACAGAGGTTGGCCTGAGTGAGGGGATATTAATTTGTGCATTTATCAAATGGGCAGAGAGAACTAATGAAACTTATCCATCCCTCCCTCTCCAACCCCCCTTTCACCCATCCCTTGCTCTATCCCTCCATCCAACGACCCATACCTCCCTCCATTCCTCCCTCCATCCCACATCCCTTCATCTCTCCATCCCCACCCCTCCATCCATCCCTCCATCCACCCATCCAACCATCCGTCCATCCATCCCTCCATCCACCCATCCAACCATCCGTCCATCCATCCTTCCATCCACCATCTTCCCATCTATCCTTCCATCCAACCATCCATTCATCCGTCCTTCAATCCCTCCATCCATCCACACACCATCCATCCATCCATCCATCCACCCACCATCCAACCATCCAACCATCCATCCATCCACTTTTCCATCCATCCATCCAACCATCCATCCATCCATCCATCCAACCATCCATCTATCCATCCATCCATCCATCCATCCATCCATCCATCCAACCATCCATCTATCCAACCATCCATCCATCCATCCATCCATCCATCCATCCATCCATTCTTCCATCCTTCCATCCAACCATCCATCCTTCCATCCTTCCATCCAACCTTCCAACCATCCATCCATCCCTCATCATCCACCCCTCCATCTACCCACCACCCATCCCTCCATCCCTCCCTCCCTCCATCCATCCCTTCCTCCTCCCTCTTTCTCCCCATTCCTTTCTTTACCACTAAGCCAGGCACACTAAGCTCACATATGCCTCCACTTGGGTAGGTAGGGGCGGGTATGGAATGAAGAGTGTGCATCCTGGTTTTCTCCTTTATAGACGGAAGCTCATCTGGAAGACAAGTATGATGGAAACCAGTATCGGATCAGGCCTGATACATGTTCTTCTCAGCCAAAGTACATGGTGCGGGAGCACAGGAGTCTGACTCAGTGGCTCGCATCAAGGTCCAGAAGCAGCGTCAACTTGGGTGACCAGTCAAAATGGCTACAGCAGCCCAAAGTTGCTCTCAAATCCTGGAGGACGCCCTACTGCTTCTGCAGGGTGCTGGTAGGAACTAGCCAGTGTTGTCTTCATGCTGAACAGGCACCCTGCTCCATATGGCTCCCTCCAGCTCCCTCCAGCTCCCTCCAGCTCCCTCCAGCTCCCTCCCTGCCTAGCTTGTAGAGGGATAGCCCAGCCTGGTACCCTGCTGGCTCTGCACATGTCCAGATGGGCCACACAAGCCAAAGCTTCACCGCGGCTAACCTGAGTCCTGTCCAAGCATCTGGTGAGTCCCTGGAAGGTGCGATGATGCAGGTTTATGAGCGGCTGTCTCTAGGTATCACTCCCTCACCTCTCACCTCCCCTGCGAAACTGGCATGAGATGGTCTCTCTTCACCTGCTGGTTCTGGTGGGCATGGATGGGGCTTCCTGCCCTGCCTTCCTGAGGGCAGAGCCACACGCTGTGGCCCCACCGAATGCTGCCTAGATTCAGTTCCTCGGCCACACAAGATCCTGGGGACAGTCAGTCCCCAGACCCTGTGGTTTCCATGTGGCCCTTTCTGGGACTAGGGAAGGGCTCCCGGGACCTGGCATCTGGAAATACTCTTCCATTGCCCCATGGGCCCAGAACTGACCCCCTGGATCTCAAGGTGTCTTTGCTATGACTTCACTGGCAGAGTCAGCCGGGCCTTGGCCTTGCCGTGTCTCCTGTGTGCTTGTTGGGAATTCTAGAATTCTCTTCTTCATTAATGGTTTTCTTCCTTTTCCTTTCTTGCTTCCTTTGTAGAAGCCTACAAAGCTTCTTCCCTGACCACTACAACCTTCAATTAATTTCGCTCATTCTAACTACTCCAAACTAAATCAATACCGAATGAGGGAGTCGATTAGAACATCTTTCTGGGCTTTAGGGATCCTCTGTCTTCACAGTGTGGAGATAATGCTCTCTCTGCTTTCTGAGCTTCTCTAATAACTTTTATTATTTAATATATAAACGTCTTATCCAAATATCAACCTCCCTTAGGCTGTGATTAATACCTCTACATTGATTTTATCCCCCACAAACGCTAACAGTGGGGGCTAAATGTTTGGCTCATTCAGTCTGAGCCCCCGATCCTTGACCTAGTGTCTGCCACAGCCCTAGCCCCACTTCCTTCTGAGGCCAGAGCTTCCTGCTCCTACAGGCTGTGGATCGGTGCCTTGAGCAGCCCTGACCTGATCTCCATTCCACCAGAACATGAGCAGGTTCTTATCAGAACTTCAGCCCAGCCAGCCTAGGGCACAAGCGTCGTATGGCTACACTTCCTCTCCTCCAGCCTTCAAAACCGTCTGCTGCCAGCCCACCCTGCAACCAGCAAGTCCCCTTCGATCGATACGATTTCGAGGCCTAGATTCTCCAAATGTTAATCTCTGAACACAGACACCGCCCTCCTGTTAAGTGCCAAAAGAAAAGGTAGGACTGGTCAAAATGTGGCCCTGGGTTATAAATCTCAGGCACTCACAGCACGGGAGCTGAGGGGTGAGGGGGGTCAGGATCGAGCAATAGGACAAAACCACATGGTGGGCATGTGTGCCGGGGGGCCACGTTCATGGAGGTGACACCTGAAGCTGGCAGGGGTGGGGGAGGCTGTGAGAGGCCCTGAGGCCTGACCTTCAATACCGATATGGGCTGGAAGCATCCGTGATCATCTGGGCTGTAAATCACGTTCCCTGAATATGAGTCCCAGACTCCTTATGTTAAAAACCAAACAAGCAACCGAGGCAGACAAAAACAGTAGTGCCACAGGGCAAGTTTACAAACGTGCAGAAGCCGAGATGCCTTCCGGAGCAGCAGCGAAAGACGGGGTGCTCCCCAGAACACGTGAGGCCCGCTGAGAGGTCCGCGGCTCCCGGCTCAGTGCTAAGCGATGCGGGAAGGAGGGAGGAGGCCGTCGGGGAAGAGAGGCCTGTCTTCAGGTTCAGACCCAAGCCGGAGGGTGGGTGGTAAGTCCCGCTGCGGGTGTAACTGGACGCCCCAATTTTCAGAGCCTTGAACGCCGGGCTCAGCTGTTTACATTCGATGCCGGAACCGTGGGTACTTTCGTGGGCAGGACCCATCTGAAAACCCAAACGTGCTAAGTGTCTGCAGAGGGCCTCTGGGTCCGAGGGGCTGGGGTTTCGCAGAGTCTCACTTTCCACAGAAGATGTATTTTTTGTTTCGTTTGGAAACCGGCCTCTGCTTACAATGCGACGTCACTCTATCATTTAAATTAAATTGTTCCTGTTGTGTTTCAGCCCTGTGTGTGCTTTAATTCATGTGAATCCAATCGCACTTCCCTCAGGAGGCTGCTTAATGTAGAGTCAAAGTTGAATAAATAATAAATAGGGCACATCAGGGTTCCCACATCCTCAGCGTGAGAGATGGCGGCCGGGGATGTCTTTTCCAGAAGCGCGTGCCTGTCCGAGCCAGGGGGGTGTGATGTGCCGAGCCGGGCCCTGCCCGGATGACACCCCAGCCCTGGTCAGCGTTGGGGTGGGGGCAGGCCCTCAGCTCAGACTTCTGTCTGCACCCCTGACTCACCTGACCCACCAGTCCCCTCCGAGGGGGCTGTGGTCTGGGCTGTCAGCTCGGGGAGACTCTAGGGGCTGAAGAGACTTCCTGCCACCGTCTGGATTATCATTCAGTCAAAGGACGCATGGCCCACATGATTTGGTGAAACCGGCAGGACGAGTGGGGCCTCCCGTTCGTGCAGAGCTCGGGGCGAGGATTCTGGAGGCTGGCCCGGAGCCGGACGATGGCTTAGTAAAGCTGGGAGGGGGCACCTTAGGGCTTGGTTACCTCGTCCGTCAAGCCCACGGGCAAGCCCCTGAGGCTGCTGGAAATTGTCGGAGGAGGTACGACCGTCACTGAGTCCTCTGGGGCCACATCCCCCGGGGAGGCGAACCATGGGCTCCTCACTCTGTGCAGCAAGAATTAAGGGGCGAGGGTCAGCTGGAGGGCACAAGAGACAGGTCACATTCACAGGTGAGCGTGTTGGACAGAGGATGGCAGGGGGCTCCCGGGTCAGGATAGAAAGAGACGACAAAGCCTCCAGACCTGCTCTTGGTGTTGGCCAGGGTTGTGGATCTTTTCCATCTCTAATAATACAGGCAAAGAACGACAGAGAGAGAGAGAGCCGTGCCCGGTACTTCCCAAAGTGAGGGTTCTGCGTTCGGGAGGCATCCTGGACATGCTTCCCACAGACATTAATCCACAGGCTCAGCCAGAAATGATCGCTGCCCCTTGAGCAGCCACAAAGAGCCCTGAGGAAGTGTCTTGGGTCTTTATTCTGTGCTTTGTGCCCAAGGAGGAGTTATCCCCCTGGGGTCCCTACATAAGCCTGGGTCGCAAGAGCCCGGCACATCGTGCAAGCTGCAGGTGTCTGGGCCCGTGCTTCCTGGGGAGGCCCCGTCATTGTTGTCTGATGCTCAGAGGGGCAGACGGGGTCCCCAGCAGGCACGAGTGGCCTCCTGGAGAGAGGTCTTGCAGGGGAGGGGCCGCGCCGTGCAGAGAGCAGCTTGTAGCCTCCATGCGTCGGCTTCTTCGCAAGGCAGAGCCCGATTGCTCGGAGACAATGGGAGTCCGTGGCGATTACTGTGTGAGTCCTCCACGTGTGGCCTGGAAGCTCCTAAAACCGAGGACGGGACACAACTGAAGTGAAAGAGGCATTAAAAGAGAATTAAGCCATGAGGGGCGGCTGGGTGGCTCAGTGGGTTAAGCGTCCGACTTTGGCTCAGGTCTTGATCTCACGGTCCTTGAGTTTAAGCTCCGTGTCGGGCTCTGTGCTGACAGCTCGGAGCCTGGAACCTGCTTCGGATTCTGTGTCTCCCTCTCTCTCTGCCCCTCCCCCTCTCATGCTCTATCTCTCACTCTCTCAAAAATAAATAAAGATTAAAAAAAATTTTTTTAAAAGAGAGAGAATTAAGCCAAGAGAGCAGGGCCACCCCTCCAACAGGTGGCTGCCTCCTTATGGACAAGCCCTTGGGAAAGCAGGGCCAGAGACAATCTGCGAGGGTTTGCAGGAGGGTCACAGCGCCCCACGACCTGTGGGCCAGGATGCAGGGGTCGGTAAGGGACCACGAGGTGGCCGTGCGGATCATATCTGGGGGAAGCTGTACCCCTTTCCTTCCTTTCTCTGCCAGTGGAGCCCCCTCCATGTCCTGCATTGGCCCCGAGGACCCCTGAACACTGACTGCAAGGGGGACCCCCAAACCCCAGAAGAGAGCACGGGAGACCAGAGCAGAGTAGGGAAGAAAAACAAGTGAAATGGTAAACGCACAACTTTCAAACTCTGAAGGCAAAGTTATAAGATTTAGAAGACCAGGAAAGCGGGCGTCAGGACTTTGAAAGGCCCAGGAGATGTGAAAAGAACAGTCACGGCCAAGTGACACGGGCAGCTTCGTGGAAAATGCCCCCGAACAGAAGCACCTGCAGGGAGGGCACCTGAGGTCAGGAGGAGCCACCGGCCGGTGAGAAGATCCCTTCTTCCCCAGGACCCTCCTCTGAGCTTCAGATCTGTGACCCGACTGGACATTCCCTTGGGACATCCCACAGGGACGCCCCAGCCCCGAACTCCCCCCAGGTCCTCTGGGGTCACGCTCCCCTGGAGGTCTCACACACTGTTCCCTTCCCCGGAAATGAGCCCCCTCAGCCTTGCCCTCTTCCGTCCCCTCACTGTCCCCACGAATCTTGCAGGTGTCGGCGAGCACCCCTCCACGATGGCCTTCCCTGCACCCACACAGCCACGCCTCTCTACCACGCACCCTCAGTGCACCACGTGTGACCTGGGGCAGCCTGGCTTTCCGTGTGTTTCACAACCGGCCAGTGTAACAGAAGCGCTCGGGCATCAGACTCCACACCAGACTCCACGTTTCTTCTCTCGCTTAGTGCCCTCCAGGCAGCAGGGACTCGGTAAATGCTTGTGGAACAGATGAGCCCACAGGGAGCAAAAGCAAGATGGGGTGGAGTCTCCAGAACCTTCCGCCCTTCCATGTTCCCTGCTTCCCAGAGCTGAGCCGACCTGGCTCGGCCCCACCATTCTGCACACCTCCTTACCTGGTCATTTCTTCTCCTTCTGCACAATCCGCTGTTTGCACACCCCACTCATGTGTCTGCAATAAAGCTGTCTGCTGATACCCTCATCGCTAATTCTGAGCCCCTGAACGTGTCATGTCCTTCTAGAGCATCAAATCTGAGAGGCCATGCGGACCACCGGACCATGCAGGGCAGGGGACAAGCGGGATTTCATCGTGCTCCGGCCAGAAGTCCCCCCTCCCCCGCCCCCGAGGCGCAGTGACTGGGAAGGTCCCCAGGAGCATGACCCGGGGTCAGTCGGCCAGAGCTCAGATCCCGGATTCTCCTCCGAGACGTCACACGAGCTGCGGAAGTTCTGCGCCTGTTTCCTCGGTGCTCATAATGATGGTATTAGTTACCCTCCCTCATTACGAGGTGCTCTAGAGAACAGATTGCACGAGGCACGCAGAATCCTCAGCCTGGTGCCTGGCACAATGCACTTGCTCAACAAATGTCAGATAACAGCATCCTCGCCACGGCTGGGCAGCTCGGATAATTTTTCCTTTCGGAATCTGCATCCGTCACCCTGTAGTTCCAATCCCCACGGCCTCACAGAACTCGCTTGCTCTCTCCCACATGACAGCCCGTCAGAGACGCCTCAGGACAGGAATTGTCTTCGTCCAAACCCCCGCTTTCCTCCCACACAGAGCCCTCCCCACGTCAGCGGCATCCCCGCGGGAGGCCCCGTCAGGCGCCTGGGGCTATCGCGGGGCCCCCATCAAAGCCAGGAGCCCTCGTTGTCCGCGTCCCAACTGGCTTGGAACAGACCTCTGCCCCCATCCTCCTCGGGATCCATTATCCTGACAAATGTCTTTGCATCCCTAAAAGGGAATCATTTTTTTCTAATTTATTTTGAGCCTCAGATTCTCTAGAGCAGGCGAATTTCTAAAGCGTTCTTCCTGGGATAACCTTACTCAAGATTTCAGAGGTGGATCTCCTCAATGAGACCGTGGTGCTGGGTAGCGGGAGGGAAACAGTGTGCTAGGATTCTCCTTGGGGACGGCCTACTCCACGGCCGAGCACTGAAGGAAACATCATTTATCAGACCCCCAACCGAAGCTGTTGTACTGGAGACAGCAGGCTGCGGTTCTCTGGGCACAAGCCGGCGAAATCCCAAGGTCTCCTTAAAGGATTCTAGAATTCGGTCTCACCACAGCGCCTGCTCTGTGTTCGTCGAACCTTCTGCCGATGGACGTCTCCACCTTCTAACGTAGGGTCCACAGTGTACTGGGGACTTGTCCAGGTGTGGAATCTGCCCCAGAGCCATGTGGCACCCAGAGACTTATTTGTCGTCTCCCGGATGAGGCTTCTGCGTCTTGGGGAGTTTGCAGACTTGCCTAATGTCACGCATCGAATTCGTGGCAGGATCTGAAAACAACGCGCTGGCCCGATCCCAGCAGGGAGGCCACACTAATTCCGGGACCCTGGGGATCCCCAATACTCGGCACCAACGTCGTCCCCCTCCTTCATGATACATGTGATAAAACAGGAACACAGGAGTTAGGGTGCGATTTTCCAGCCTCAGTGATGGATTAAGGCTTCTGACCTGGGGGTTCCGGCTTCCAGATCAGACCAGGTGAGTGTCAACCACCCACAGCCCCTGTGCGTTGGACATGGAGGTCCCCGGCCAAGCCATCGGTCCACACCTGAACAGTCTGCTGCACCGGGGACCCCGTGGGGCAGAGATGGGAAAGGAATCATCCCCTCCCCCACCGAGGAGGGCGGCACGCTGCCGTGGGGGTAACAGCCAGGGTGGTGAGGAGAATCTGGCCTCGTGGGTGGGAGAGTTCTTGCAAAGGCTCACGTGCAGACTGGATTTATTTATTTCTTACTCAGCACACACACAGAGCAGCCACTGTCTTCCAAACATTGTGATGCAGGCTTGGCACAATCAGCACATGAACACTCGGGGTGGTATGGGAGGTTTCTTCTTACCCCGCCCCCCACCCCATAGCTGTGGAACCTGAGGTCCTGGGAGGCTTTAGTTCGCTGCCTAGGGTCACACAGCACGCAAGAGCCCCCCCGCCCCCCACCCCGCCATCCCGCTCCGATGTCGGCCGCACTGACGGTGCCATGGGGCATCCAGGTTAAGCCGATGCACGTGCCACAGGACTGTGGCGAGGAGAGACCCCTTTTGTCTGGTGCCAGAGCCGCCAGACCCTAAGCTCTGACGCACGGCCACACTTTGTCGTTTTCCGAGCCCCATGTGGACAAAGAACACTGATCACAGCCACACGGAAGCCACCATGGAAACAGCCCAGCAGGTCTTGGGGACAGGCTGGGGATTAGCCAAGGACGACGGGCAGGGGCAGCATCCTAGGCACCCAATGTGAATCAGAAGTCGGGGAAGACTGGCCTGGCATCGAGGGAAGCCGGGGACATTCCAGGCTCAGGCTGGTGGGGGAGGGAGGGCCCCTCCCTGCCAGTCTCTCCTCCCTGGGGCCGCCGCGAGCAGCGGGCGGTGAGGGGAGCCAGATTCAGGCTGTCGACACGAGGGCTTTGACAAGACTGGTTCTGACAGCCTCCGAGAGCCGCAGACGTCCCAGCATCGTGCCCACTTGTAGCCTGATGCTTCTTGCCACCCAGAGACAGGGGAAACAAAACAAAACCGTTTGGAAAGAGGTGTGCGTGGCCTCGATGCGTCCTTTGGGGGGAAGAATGGTCCACGTGTGCAACAGGCGCCTGAGGTCACTGGACGGGAAGCCAGCTGGTGCCTCACTCTGCAGCCACGATGGCCCCGGGCACTCCGGCAGCCACGGGTGCAGGAGCCAGCGCTGAGCTGGAACGGGTCAGTGCCCCGGCTCGTCCGCGGGCACCGTCATCGGGAAGCTTTAAAAAGTATCGATGCCTCGGTGCTACCCTGGAGCTCCGGACCCGCCCGGCCCGGGGCGAGCGCTAGGCACCCGGGTGTTTTTAAGCTCCTATGGGAATCTACTAAGCAGCAAAGTCAGGACACGTCCACTCGGAATGTGTGATTTGGGAGGAGACATTTCCTCCTTTGAGCCTCAGTCTCCCTCTCTGTGAAATAAACAGCTCAGAGTGGCTAGTTTACAAGGTATCATCGCGGGGCGCCTGGGTGGCTCAGTCGGTTGGGCGACGGACTTTGGGTCAGGTCATGATCTCACAGTTCGTGAGTTTGAGCCCCGCGTCGGGCTCTGTGCTGACGGCTCAGAGCCTGGAGCTGCTTCGGATACTGTGTCTCCTCCTCTCTCTGCCCCTCCCCTGCTCATGCTCTGTCTCTCTCTGTCTCTCAATAATAAATAAAATGTGAAAAAAAAAGTTTATAATGTATCATCTGGGCCTTAGCTCCTCTAAGATTTCAAATGCCACCGTCCGCGAACTGGAAGCTCTGGGTAACTCACGGTTTCTCGTACACATGGTTCAAAGGATCACTCTGGGCTCAGCAGGCAGGACAGGGCAGGACAGGATAGTGCAGAACAGGGCAGGACAGGACAAGACAGAACAGGGAAGGACAGGGCAGGACAGGGCAGGTCAGGGCAGGACAGGACAGGACAGGACGGGACAGGGCAGGACAGGATAGTGCAGAACAGGGCAGGACAGGACAGGACAGGATAGGGCAGGACACGGCAGGACAGGGCAGGACAGGATAGTGCAGAACAGGGCAGGACAGGACAGGACAGGACAAGGCAGGACAGGGCAGGACAGGATAGTGCAGAACAGGGCAGGACAGGACAGGACAGGACAGGGCAGGACAAGACAGGGCAGGATAGGACAGGACAGGACAGGACAGGGCAGGACAGGACAGGACAGGACAGGACAAGGCAGGACAGGGCAGGACAGGATAGTGCAGAACAGGGCAGGACAGGACAGGATAGGGCAGGACAGGGCAGGGCAGGACAGGACAGGGCAGGATAGGACAGGACAGGACAGGGCAGGACAGGAAAGGACAGGGCAGGACAGGACAAGACAGAACAGGGCAAGACAGGGCTGGACAGGGCAGGACAGGGCAGGACAGGCTGGGTTGCCTGTAGGGGGAAGAAGCCAATGGGCATTGGAGGCACTGCCAGTCTAGCCCGTGGACTCGAGCTGATGTGCTTATGTCACCCCAGTGCCCCCCCTCAGCATCTCACCTGCTGGGTTTCCCACCTGGTGGCCAGCGAGCCGCTGACTGTGGTGTCCACGTTTTCACTCCTTCTGCACGAGCACCTCCGAGTCTCTGATGCGTCATCATGGCTGTCCCCCGTGAGCCTGCGCTGCCTTAGTGAAGGAAAGAGCCCCATGGGGCAGGGGACAGCCCTCTTGTGTGTGATGAGCTTGTGGAGAGATAGAGGCAGCCGACCAAACAGAGAGCGGGGGAATCCAGGAGGGAGCGTCACCCCCACCCACCCTCCTCTCCGGCCTCCCCCAATCCCACCCTCCAGGACCCGCGGGGCCAGGGCCAGCCTCCCAAGGGTCTCCCTGCCTCTCAGCTTGTTGGCCGAAGTCCCCAAGGTGTTTCTGGAATTTAAATCCCACTGAGGCCTTCCCTCCTACAAAGCCCTCTGTGGATTTTCCAAGACCCTCAGCAGAACCCTCACATGCATGGTGCCTAAGCTGGGCCCCATGACGACATCTTGCCCTCCCCTTGGGGACACCCCCCCCCCCGAGCCACAGAACTCACTACAGGGCCCAGCTCTTTTAGGGCATGTCCCGTGGACACATCTTGGG
Source organism: Panthera onca (assembly GCF_046562875.1). Taxonomy (NCBI): domain Eukaryota; kingdom Metazoa; phylum Chordata; class Mammalia; order Carnivora; family Felidae; genus Panthera; species Panthera onca. The sequence continues at coordinate 139,440,796 of NC_138345.1, forward strand.
GCGCCTGGGTGGCTCAGTCGGTTAAGTGTCCCACTTCAACTCAGGCCATGATCTCACGGCTCATGGGTTCAAGCTCCACTTTGGGCTCTGTGCTGACAGCTCACGGCCTGGAGACTGCTTCCAATTCTGTATCTCCCTCGCTCCCCCTCCCCCTCTGGGTTCTGTGTCTCTCTAAAATAAAAAAAAAAAAAGAGAGAAGTGACCTGACTATGGGGGCAGAGACCTCTGAGAGGTGTGGGGCCACGAGCCAAGGACCGCAGGTGACCCGGACTGTGGAAAACACAAGGAAATGATTCTCCCCCGGAGCCTCCGGAAGGATCCAGCACCACACCGTGCTTTGTGCCCCAGGGAGCCCCGCCCTGGACACCTGACTTCCAGAACAGAGGGGATAAAACTGTTGTTTCCTAAGCCACTGAGTTGGTGCTGAGTTGCTGCAGAGGCAACAGGCCAGTGACACAGAGTCAAACCGTCAGTCCCCCCGGGGTTCACAGCGCCCCGAGCCGGGTCCCAGAGAAGAACAGAGAACGGTAGTGGGTGTGGACGGCTCTGGAATCCGAGGTCCTGTGCTGGGATCCACCACCCAGGCCCAGAAGCAACGGGCACCGTCCGTCTCCAGGCTCCTATTGTCCGAGTGGCGGAGGACTGTGCACGGCAGCCCGGGCCCCGAAGCTTCTCTTACTCTGGACCCCACTCGAAACAGGGGTCCTGTGAGCTGCTCAGCACATGGACCAGAACCCCATTTGCTGGTACACACTGCCTCCAAAAACAAGTCGGCACCCACTGGGTCGGATCTCCTTCTTACGGTTGGGGTGACGGGGGACCACAGTTTGTCAGCCCCCTTGGACCCACCGTGGCACGAGGGTGGCAGCGTCCCGCAGCCCAGGAAGGGCCCCAGCAGTGCAGAGCCCGGCAGGGCCAATGCTGAGTTTCCAACAGACGGTCCGGCCGGCTGCCCACCGGGCCCAAGGCGGGGAGTTGCAGGATCCGGGGAAGGACGACACGCTTGGCTGGGGAAGAGGGGACACAGAAGCCGACAAGGCCGAGAACGGCCGGACCCAACCTGAAGCCGGCTGACCCGTCTCTGGCCACAGCATCCGGGTTTGGGGCCGAGAGAACAAGACACAGGTGCTTCCGAATTCCAGACGAAGGTGAGGCAGCAATGGAAGATCAATTTAGCTACTGGGGCGTCTGTCCCAGTTTTTGGCTCGGAAATATTTAAAACCCTCCTCCTCGGCTTTGAAGATTTCCGGAGAGGGAAAGACTCGCACCTCCTGCGCCTGGCGGCTCACGGCTGGGGCCCCCGCTCCGTCCTCCCCTTTCAAGTCCCTGCTAACAAGGAGCCGGGCTCCCTGCCTCACGTTTCTCATTTTATACAAGTAAACATCCCTTAATTGAAACTCCTGGGCATTCGACATTATTTATAACTTCGCAAATTAAGAGCCTCATGGAACCCCGGTCCCGTCTCCTAACCGGTGATTCCCGGACCTCTCCCTAATTATTTGGGAGATGTGCAGCATCACTGATTATAAGGTTGACTTAAAACGGAGGGATCGGAGCTGCCATCGCAAAGGCAGGGGAACTGACTCGCGTATTTGGACATCAAAGAGTCCTCTCGGGAGGAGAGCCATCCTGGAGGCTTCAGAGGCCGGGCTTCCAAGTTTCCCCGGAACTGACGGGAAGGAGCCTTCGTGTTGGAAACCTGCCGTCCTCTGCTCTGTGACGTGTCGTCTCTGCCACTTACCTTCACGTGCTTTATTTAGCTCGGACACCCCCTCCCCCCACCCCCGGCAATGGCCCCCTTCTCCCAGGGATCTGATGACGATGACAGCCTGTGGCTAAGAACCACATCAAAGCACCTGCTAAGTTCTATCCCCAGGTAAACTTGGCGGGTGCCCCAACCACGGACCGGATCCCCTTTAAGAAACATTGGCTTGAAGCATCCGCGGGTGTGTCTGTGCACATCCTTCCTGGGGAGGTGGGCACAGCTGTGGTGCTGGGGGCGGCCACCTTGGACCTTGGGAGGAGGCGGAAGAAGGGGAGATGTGGGCTTGGAGACAGAAAGGCCGTGAAGCCTGCTCTTCCCTCCAAGTCTCAGTGTCTCACTGTCTCCTTCTGCGTCCCAACCACCTGCCAGATGCCTGTGTCCCTGCCAGCGCTGTTTCAATCCCCCATCATGCACCAGGAGGCCAGTACAGGAGCCCTGGGGGTGCCCACCCTAGCCCACGGGGGCCCCCCACCCCCGCTGCCGGCTCACTCCCCAGGTCCTGCTTTCAGGCTGAGGGACACCTGTGTCTGAGATCTCTGCTCACTGACTTCTCCATTCAGCACCTGCCTCAGGACTCCCTCTAATGGGACCTCGGTGCAGTCCTGACCTCTGAGCATAGCCCACAGAAGCACAAGTGACAGGCATCTCTCAGGACTTGGGGCACTGTGGCCTTAGACCTGAGCCCCCATGTCAAGGGGACTGCAAAATGCCCACCTCCCTCAGCCGGCTCAAAAAGCAGAACCTGAAACCATAAAATATGTCGAAAACCGCATAAGAGAATGTCTCCGGGACCTTGGGCTACTCAAAGGATTGGCTCCAAATCACAGGCTGTGAAAGGAAAAAGGATTAATTGGACCTCGTTAAATTTAGAAATTTAAAAAATCTTTTTCATGTTTATTCATTTAGAGAGAGTGGGGGAGGGGCAGAGAGAGAGAGAATCCCAAGCGGGCTCTGCACTGTCAGCTCAGAGCTGGACACGGGGCTCGAGCCCACGAACCGTGAGATCATGAGCTCAGCCGGAATCAAGGGTTGGACGCTTTACCGACCGAGCCCCCCAGGCATCCCCAAATTCAGAAACTGCTGCTCTGTGGCCAAGCGTGCTATGAGGATACAAGACGAGGCAAAGCCCGAGGGGAACGTGTTTGCAAACCACACCCCTGACCAAGGACTAGCATCCAGAGTGCAGCTCTGCAGGAAGCCCCCGTGGGGAGCTGGCAGGAGGACGGGAGCTCGTACTTGTTCCTCTTCTACAAGCCCCCGACCCAGCCCAGTGGACGTGGGCGCTGGCCCCTGCTGCCTCACTGGCCACTGTCCTACCCGCCATTATGCTATTGCCATGGGCACCAAGTGGGCACGAGAGAGGGGGAAGTGGAGAGCAGACTCACACCGTTCTACTGGGGTTGGGCCTGGCCCTCACGGGGTGGGGGGAGGGCCTGGAGTGCTTCCTGCACAGCTCACGCACTCACTGAGGCAGGCTGGGGCTCTCAGCTCAGCCCCCCTGACATCATCCCCGCAGGGGAGACAGGGTACCACTTGGTTCCACTGATGGGGGTTGTGGATGGGGTGGGGCAAAAAACGAGCTCTCTGCCGGCCCCACAGAAACTGCAGGGTGTGTGTGTGTGTGTGTGTGTGTGTGTGTGTGTGTGCATATGTGCAAGTGTGCATGTGCCTGTGTGTACGTGTGTGTGTTCCCTTGCTGATAGCTTCTACATTAAATTCTGTCAAATGCTCTCTCATTCCAAGTGATGTAATCTAATGATTTTCTTCCTTAGACTGATAATATAGTGGACTACACCCATTGATCTCCAAATACTAAACACCTTTGCATTCCCGGGTAAACTCCACTTGACTTTGACATGTATTATTCTTTTTCTGTTTTTCTGTGTTTACTTATTAGCATTCTGTTGAAAATGTAGAGTTCCTGAAGGATTTGTCTGTCGTGTTGTTGTGGTTTGTTTTCTTACACTGTTTTGTCCAGTTTGGGGGATGTGGAAATGCTGAGTGCGTAGGAGTTCAGTGCTTTCTTTTCTGGTCTCTAGGAGAGATTCTGCTTTACATGTCTTGGGGAATTCGCCACGAAAACTATGTCACGTGGAGAATTAACTTCTAAAGGAATTTAAGTGGGAATTTAATTGCTTTAGTACTTGCAACATGCATTTGTTTATCTATTTATATATATTGAGTGTGTTCTGGTGGTTTGTGGTTTTTAAGGAAGTGATATATTTACTCTAAGTTGTCAAATGTGAAGTTGTTACCAGTGTCCCCTTCTTAGCCTGTTCGCATCTGTGGGGTCTGTTGTGGTTTCCCCTTCATTCCTGATGCTGCTAATTTGCATCTTCTTCCTTATTTTCTTTTCTTTTGTTGCTTTATGTTACTCAATTAAAAAAAATTTTTTTCATGTTTATTTTAAGAGAGAGAGAGAGAGAGTAGAAGTGGAGCAGAGACAGAGGGAGAGCAAGAATTCCAAGCAGGCTCCACATTCAGCATGGAGTCTGTCGTGGGCTTCATCTCATGAACCGTGAGATCATGACCTGAGCCAAAATCAAGAGTCGGGTGGATGCTTAATGGACTGAGCCACCCAGGTGCCCTAGTGTAAATTTATCAGTTTTATTGTTCTTTACAAATTAAAAAAATATATCTTCATGGATTTTATGTATTACTTTAGTGTTTTCAAGGGCATTAATTTTTTTTAAGTTTATTTATTTGTTTTTGAGAGAAAGAGAGAGGCATAGAGAGAAAAAGAGAGAGAGAGAGAGAGAGAGAGAGAGAGAGAGAGAGAGAGAGAGAATCCCAGGCAGGCTCCACACTGTCAGCACAGAGCCTGCTGTTGGGCCCAAACTCACAAACCTAGAGATCTTGACCAGAGCCAAAATCAAGAGTCAGACATCTAACCGACTGAGCTACCCAGGTGCCCCACAGTAGGTTTATCAATTTTATTGCTCTTTACAAGTTAAAAAAACATATCTTCATGCATTTTATCTGTTATGTTAGTGTTCTCAATGTTGTAAATTTCTGATCATTGTTATATTTCCTTCCTTCTATTTACTTTTCATTTATTTTGTATCTCTTTTTCTAGTTAATTAGTATGAAAATCTAGAACATTGGTTTTACACTTTTCTTCTTTTCTTTTTTTTTTTTTAACATTTATTTATTTTTGAGAGAGACAGAAACAGAGTGTGAGCTGGGAAGGGGCAGAGAGAGAGGGAGACACGGAATCTGAAGCAGGATCCAGGCTCTGAGCCATCAGCACAGAGCCCGAGTCAGGACTCGAACTCACAAACTGCAAGATCATGACCTGAGTCGACTTGGCTGCTTAATTGACTGAGCCACTCAGGCACCCCTAGACTTTTCTTCTTTTCAAATATAAGTTTTTAATGCTACAAATTTCCCCCCAAGCACTGCTTTTGCTGTTTCCAACCACTTTTGATATGTTGCATTTTCATTTACATTCGACTTACAGTATTTTTGAATTTCCCTTGAATCTTTCTTTGTGACCCATTCAGAAGTATGTGGTTTAACTTTCAAATGTTGCACCTTTCTTGATGTTTTTCTGTTATTCATTTCTATTCGAATTCCAATTAGGTGACAGGACACACTTCGTGAAGTTTCAATCATTTTAAATTCAGATTCTTTTATGCCCCCAAAATATGGCTTATTTTGCACCATGTGCCCTTGCAAGGAATGTGCATTCTGCTACTGGTGGTGAAGTATTCCAGAAATGTCAGTGAAATGCGGTCTGGTGGTGATGCTTTTCCATTCTCCCATACCCTCACTCACTTTCTTCTCACTAGCCCCATCCACTGAGATAAGAGCTGAAGTCTCTCCCTGTCAGCGTGGTTTGTCTGTTTCTCCTTTCTATCCCATCAGTTTTTGCGTCTTGCATTTTTAAGGACAGTTGTTAGGTGCATATGTCTTTATGATACTGTATCTTTTTAGTGAGTTGATACTTTATCCTCATGTGATGTTCCTCTGTATTCCTCATTATTTTCTTTGTTGTAACGTCTAGCTTATCTGATATGGAAATAGCCACTTAAGATGGGATGTTGGCACCTAATAGTACACAGGTCCCTTCATTTTCATGCCTTGGCACTGTAATCATCTTATTATTGTATCCGCATACATAGAAAATCTTACCAGACAGTGGATGGTACATTTTGCTTTCAACAATCAAATATACTTCAAAGAACTCAATAGAAAAATAGCTTATTGTATTATATCTTCCCAATTATTTACCTTTTCTGTTGTTGTCTCTTCATTCCTGATCCTTCAAGTTTCCTTCTGGTATTATTTCCCTTCTGTCTGAAGAAATTCCTAGATAAATTCCTTTAGAGCAGGTGTATTGAAAATGAATTTTCAGTCTTCCTTCATCTGAGAATGGCTCTACCTGACCTTATGCTTGAAGAATATTCTCACTGTGGTTAAAATTTTGGATTGGCAGGTCTTTTCTGCCGGCACTTCACAAATGTTTCACTTCCCTCTGGCCTCCTTATTTTACGAGAAATCTGCAGTGAGACAAATTGTTATTACCCTGCAAGTAATGCATGCATTTTCTCTGGATGCCCTCGATAGTTTGTTCTTGTCTTTACATTTCTACAGTTTCGTTATGATGCTGTTGGTTATAGATTTCCTGTTTTAAATCTTTTTTTTTCTCTCTTTTTCACACTCAACAATTTCTATCAACTCTTTTCTTGGTCATCTCCAGTGTGCTACTGAGAAAATTGAGTGAGTATTTGATCTGGGTTATTCTATTTCTCATTGTAAAATTATTACTAGATTCTTCTTTATGTCTCCTATGTCTTTGCTGAAATTGTCTATATTTGTCTAACTTTCAATTTGTTTCATGATGCTTACCTTTATTTGTTGGAGCATATTTATAATAGCTGCTCTATTGTCCCTGTTAGATATTTCCAATATCCAGTCCGCACGGCTGTCTCCCTCTGTGGTTTACTCCCAAGGAATTTGGATTGTGTCCTGGAAGTTGTACATATTTCATTATGATCCCCTGGGTCTTGTTTAAATCCTATAAAGAATGTGCTTGTGTTCTAGCAAAAACTCTTGGCCCAGCTGAGTTCAAGTCTCTAGTTTCAGCTTCCAACAAGCGTTTAGTGGATTGGACGTTGAGGACCACACCAGTTTCAAAAAATGTGCAGAGCTATTTCGTCTAGCCGGTGTGTGTGATGCCCAGTGGTAAGTGTGGCATTTGGGGAGGAGTCTAGGCTCTAGTTCGGTTCCTAACATCTCTATACATTCTTTACAATCATACACACACACACACACACACACACACACACACATCTCAGGGATGTGCCCAAGAGTTCATACACAGCTTTGAGAGGTCACTTCCCAAGTTCCTCCCTCTCCACCGCCTCCTTGCGGTTCTCCAATTCCTGTCTTGCTCCTCTGGCCAGTCACCCAACTCTGCCAAACATCCCTGCAAATATACCTGCAAAGTGAGCCGGTCAGGAGAATGTGAAAAAAGAAAAGGAGAAGACTTTTGTCCCACCCTCTTGAGACCGCACCCTCTTTGGTGGAACAGGAAAGCTCCCTCCTGTGGGCTCCCACTGCAGTGCCGTCCTGTCACTATGGGATTGCTGGGGACTGGACCTGAAGGACCAGAGACAAGAACAGTAAATGAGCCACTCCTCCCACCCTCTCTGAGCCTTACTTGTTTATTTCTTGCTTATTTCTCAAGCTAAGACTGGAGAGTGTCTGGACCTCTCTGCGTGTGTTGGTTCTGGGTTCTGGGCTATACTCTGTTCAGGTTGCAGGAATCCAGTGTATGGTGGGGGCTCTCACTGCCCGTAGGTGGTCTTAGAATTCTGATCTCCTTCTCCCCAGTCTTCCCACGGCTACGTATCCTTCCGAATCCTTGAATGGCCACTCCAGGCAGTGCAGCCAGGTTTTTCAGTTTCCTCCACGGAAGGACAGGGTAGTGTGGGACCAGAGCGCTACAGTTTGGTGTCATTATATTTGCTGATGTTACCGTGTGACCATGTGACTAGTGTGACCACTTCAAAGTTTCAGTGAAGTCCGATGAAGATATTAACATCCGGTAGGAATGATACGAGGAAGGATCAGGATGGAAGACTACATTCTTTTAGACAGCTCGTGTGAAATACTGAGACATCCAGTAACGAAGTCATTTTACTGCCAGAGTTAAAATGTTGAGTGTAAAATCCCCTGGTCATGTTGCCTGTGGTTGGAACCCAGGCACGCTAGGACATGCAGGATGGTGATGAATTAACCAGAACGTTGGTTCTGCAATGCACAGCTTGGTTAGATCCAATTCCCTGGGTCTTCTTTCCTTTCTTTACCATCCAACTCACCAAAACTGTACAGAATCAAAAAGCACTGTCAGATGCACCTTGTGTTGGATGCTTTTGACCAGCTAACTTTGAAATGCCAACTTCCCGCATGTCAAGGCCCAGCTGAGTTGAGAGGGGCCACCCAAACATTCAGTGTTTAAATGTGAGGACAGAGAGAAGAGAAGGGCATGGGACACCCTCTCCGCAGAGCGCACTTTGAAGCCGTGTCCAATCAAAGCCTCCTTTGCTCCTCTCCGGTGCCTGCGCTCTGTTTCCAGGACACCGCTTCTACCTTGGTGCAATGTGGCAAGTTAAAAGCGCCCGTCAAGTGAAATCTGGATTTTCTTCAAATCAGTTTACATCATGTTCGGGTGACATGACAAGCTTTCCAATTAAATTTCAATGACTCCTACCAGGTCAGGTGTGCCCTCCGCTCTTTTCGCGGCTGTGTTCTCACACACAGAGAAGCACCACAGTTGTAATGCCGTAGACACTTCTTCGGATGAATGGGCTGTGTTTACCAAGGGAATAATTTGAGGTTCTCATTTGTCAGTAAAGGCTAAATAGGAGAAAGAAGATGAATAATGAGTGAGGATCTGTTTATTCGTGTGTCTGTCACGTATTACCTGAGCACGTAAGTGGCCCCACGTCTCCGCCAGGCTCCGGGGACGGCACAGAGGAGGTGAGGGTTTTCGTAGACCACAACTCAGCTGGTGTCCCTCCCTTGTTACTCAAATCACAGAATTTGTCTGTTGAGCCCCCCCCCCACCCTGCATCACACGGAGATGGAAATCTTAGCCTTGCTTTGCCCCTTTAAAGTACACTCTCTCCCATGGAGACTCTTTATCACTACCAGTTGGAAACAAATCCTACTCAGGGTTGGGACCCATGCCCTCCTCCTCCTCCTCCTCCCCTTCCGCCTCCCCGATGGTGGTGTCTCAGCTCAGGACTGGAGAGGGACCGTCTGCTGTCACAATTAGGGGTGGAGGGGGATATCAGACTCCAATTCTTGGTAGTCTTTGGAGGCTGGCATTCCATGGGTAATAAGTCAAGTTGCTAACCTGTACTGAACAGCCTCTTCCTCCTGCTTGAGCCAATGGCGACAGCAGCCCCCGTGGTCTACAGGTGCACCTGCCAGCCGCCCCTCATCCAGAACCAGCATGCTCCTCTCTCTTCCCACATCACATCACGACAACAATGCTTCAGTGTGACCCGTTCCAGCCGGCTCGGCAGGAGACGAGGCCCTCTCTGCCTGAACCCTCTGGCTGCCACTTACCTGTGTCAGCTGCCTCCACACCTTAAACAGCAGTTCCTCTGTGTCAGGCTTTACTCCAGACACAGAGGGGGGCATCTCTGAGCACTGGGTGTTATATGTAGGGGATGAACCTCTGGAGTCTACTCCTGAAATCATTATAGCACTAGATGCTAACTAACTTGGATGCAAATAAAAAATAAAAATAAATAATCATTAAAAAAAAAAGGAGGCCTCTCTGCCTCAGAGCTCTCAGCCTCTCAGCTCTCTCTGCCTCTCAGCTCTCATCCCAGCTGGGTGTCCGTCCTTACCCTGCCTCTCCTGGCCCCTCTGGCCCCACAAGCGTGGTTCACTCTCTCGTTCCACGCTTCTGCCTCAAGCACATGGGTCTTGCCAGCTGTAGTTCCCGACACATGCTTTGTGTTCAAGCTCTTAGACTTAGGTGCCCGAGATACCTTCCGTAAGTTTTTCCCCCTTCCTTAATTTCAAAACTCATCTCGTGCTTGTTTGTGATGTTGGCTATCAAGATTGATATATCTCTTTTGTAATAAGAGCACGTAACGTAAGATTGACCCTCTTAGCAAAATTTTAAGTATGCAATGCAGTATCATGAACCGTAGGCCTTATGTTCAAGTAGAACTCCAGAACTGATTCATCTTGCGTAACTTAAACTTCCTACTCTTCGATAGACACAAACATTTTTTTAAAAAAATTAAGGGGCAAGAGAACGTTTGGAGGGGACAGATAACGTCATGGCCTCGATTGTGCTAATGAGTTAATGGGTGTATACTTATCTGTCACCTCATGAAGTTACATAATTAAATATGTATGGCTTTCATATGTCCATCATACCTTAATGAAGCACTTTTCTAAAAAAAGAGTGATATCTCTGATATATACTTCAAAAGCTTACTGTGGGGAAAAAAGTCAAATATTAGACTCTCTGCTTCAGCATAAAATCAACTTCTAAAGCAATAGTTTTAGTGGTTGAAGAGCCTCTCTTTTTCTTTAAAAAAAAAAAAAGAAAAGAAATGCTAAGAATAAAAGCTCATTGATAAGCATTTCAAGACAAGTCAGGGACACACAAGCTTCCAAGTTTGTCCCAAAAACACCGTTAGCGAGCAAGGGGACCGAGCGTGGTGAGCTCACATGGGAAGGTTTGTGGCCAGAACTGGAAAAACCATGTATAACCCCAGTCATGTCCCTCCTAAGGCACAGGGACTTGGAGACCTCGGGCCACTGCGTATCCGGGAAGGAAGAAAGTGGATGTTGGTGGACATCACTGCTGGGCTTTGAATTCTGTCACCAAACACCTGTTTGTCACTGTCACCACATTCAGAATCCATGACCCCTCCCTACAAGGGAGACCCCTACAGTCCCAGTTAGTTACTTTGTCCAACTCCAAGTCCCCAGTTCAAGGATGCTCTGTCTAGACATGGCCTTTTTTTTTTTTTTAATGTTTATTTATTAATTTTGAGAGAGTGAGTGGGTGAGAGAGAGAGAGAGAGAGAAAGTCCTAAGGAAGCTCTGTGCTGTCAGTGCAGAGCCCGATATGGGGCTAGAACTCACGGATTGTGAGATGGTGACCTGAGCCGAAACTGAGTCAGATGCTGAACCCACTGAGCCCCCCAGGCACCCCTGGGGGGTGCAAGAAGAAGGTAGCGCTTCTTGCTTCCATGGCATAGAAAGTAAAAAGAGAGGAGACCTGCCTTACTTCCCCTCTGACACACACACCCAACCTAAAATGATGGAGCAGAGAAGGGGGGTCCGTGCTCTGTCGGCCTCGTCCAGAGCAATGACGCGCTGCCGGGACTGAAGGGCTGAGGTCCCCTGTCCCCAGTGGGAAGCTACATAGTTGGATTCTAGGTCTGCCCCCTGGGAATCTCCTCTGTCCATCGTTCCCCACATCCTCCATCGCACCCCCAAATGGCGCCTATAAGCACCACCATAGACGGCCACGTCCGGTGTGGGCACAGGAAGTGCGTCTCCCTGGGGGGAGTGTGAAGTCTTTCTGGTCCCTTTCCGGTGGTCCAAGTTCAGGGCTCCAGTGTTACTTTAATTTTCGTGCAGTAAGAGCCTTTTGTGGCTCAGACATGTAGCTTTTCCACCAATGACACCGAGTACGCTTAGTGGGATTGAGAAATATCATTTCTCTGTGCCCGGAGCCACACCAAAAGGCGTTTTGTTTTTGTTTTTGTTTTTGTTTTCCTAACAGTGTATAAATCTCCATTATTTCTTAGTTTCCCTGTCCCCAAGACTTTTTCTGCCAATTTAATGGCAGCTTCCTTGAGGCTGTTGGAAGGCAAAGGAGGGTCTGGTAAACAGACAGTATCCTTAATCTGTTCCTCGCTGCCTGGTTAAATTCCTCCATTTAATTGAGAAGTCGTAATGGGATTTCGAAGCTCAGTGCCTTTCAATCTTATTTCCTACTGTTTGGGATCCAGGAGCACCTTTCCAACCCGACTTCTGGATTCTCCCTATTCATTTTAATTTCCATCTGCAGACTAAGTAATTATTGCCCGAATTTACCCCTTTCTTAGAAACCCTTGCTGAAAGGGACACGTGCTGGCGTGTGGCCGCCCCCCATGCAGGTTCGGGTCTCCTCACCTTCCCAGCGCACCGTGCCTGCTTCTCTCTGCTGGCTGTCCTGAGGCTAAGCCAACGCCATTTAATGTTTGAGGCTAGGGAAACCCCCCGCTTCAACACACCCATTTCTGTAACAATTAGGAGGTGCTGGGAAGACACAAGAAGTAGGCCCCCACATTTTGAAGCCTTGAAAAAACCAGGACAACTATCTCCTCCTTTCTCAGTTGACAACACATGGACTGGTGCCCAGGATAACAATTCACCTGTCTTCCAAGTCACCCCACGGGATCCAGGCAGGCTCCACACTGCCTTTTGACCACGCGGCTTTCAAGGTTGCCCTGCTTTTGCTGGGGGACAGAAGACCAAGAAAGGGCATGGGGTGGGGCTAGGGGAGTTGTGGGTCAGGCCAAGCAGTGGCACAGGTCACCTGCACTGGTCATCCGTTGGGTGGGACCCTGCCCCGGGGCTAGCCCTGATCACGAGGAAGCCAGGAATAACATGCCCAGAAAGAGCAGACATTGATTTTCCCACATGGTCCACAGCTTGGCTACAGACGTGCTGCCACGGAAACAATGAAAAGTCATAGAGTCCTGAAGGCATGCACGGACTGCAGAGGGGACACACCAGGACAAGGGCCAGAGACTCTCGGGATTTCCTGAGAACCTGGACAAGGTGAGTACTATGCAGCTGCCCGGGTGATGGGTAGGAGGTTGGGTGGACAGTGACAGAGGGACCGGCCAAGGGCAGGAGAGTTAGAGGAGTCAGCAGGCTGGGACGGAGGAGGATGAGTGGGGTGGGGGGCGGTCTGGTCTCCTGTGTGGGTCTCTGGGGACAGGAGTCAATGCAGCAGGTGACCCTCAACCTGAAAAAGAAACAGGGTCAAAATTAAACCGCATTCCGTGTTAACTCAACCCCAGACAACTAAAATCCTGGGCAACGCAGCTGGACTGGGTTGGGGGAGAAAGATGTCCCATCCTGTGAAGGATGCCCTGTCCTGTTGCTGTGTGGTCCTTCCCTGGACACGGGTGATTTCTCCCTGGTCTCTGCTCCCTTCCAATGGTTAGCCCTTGTCAGCAAAGACAGACTTGTACTGTTTCAGTACAAAAACTAGAATTTAAAAACATGATTTTGAGAAAAAGGAGATTTTTTTTTCAAAAAAATTATTTAGTGTTTATTTTTGAGAGAGAGAGAGAGAGTGCCTGTGCGCATGAGAGAGAGTGGAGGGGGGGCAGAGAGAGAGGGAGACACAGAATCTGAAGCAGGCTCCAGGCTCTGAGCTGTCAGCACAGAGCCTGATGCGGAGCTCGAACCCATGAACCGGGAGATCATGACCTGAGCCAAAGTTGGATACTAAACCTACTGAGCCACCCAGGCGCCCCCCAAAAAGAGATGTCTATAACTAAACTTACCATTATCGGTGAGCTGGAGACTCTGGAATGGGAACTTGCTGGTGCACAGGCGCCATTTTGCTGACGGGACAAGTCAGCTACCTGCCTCTCAGGCGGGCTGAGCTCCAGGACGCCTCCCTCGTCCCTCAGAGCACAGGGCTTCGTCTGCCACTGGAGTTCTGGGGATAAAAATAAGAGAAAGAAGAGACATACACCAAAGGCAGGTGAAGGGCATGGCTCCAGGATAACTGCCCACCTTGTGGAGACTGAAACTTCTCAGAAGTCACTCGTGTCCCACAGACACCAGGGATGACTCCATCTGTCTCTAGAAATGACTCAACCGTGGGACAAACTATTCAGAAGTGATATTATGAGACAAGAGAAAACAATGTAAAACCAGGATCAAACGCCTTCTGGAAATAACGGCTGTGCTAGAAGCAGTAACATTTTAGGGAACTGACTGCCATCAGACGGTGGTTCAATCACACGGACCAAAGACCAGGGGAAGGCAATACACGATCGGTTTTTTTGAAGAATAACACAGAAAAGAAAACACGTAAATATATAACAAAAGACACTTACCTGAAGTAATGGAATACTTGAATCCGCAGATCAACACAGCCCAAGAGGAGATAACAGGAAAAGGTCAACAGCACACATACCCCGAAGAGACGTGCATATCTCGGATGTGGTCTGAGGCTGCTTCAGGTAGGTGGGGAGATCCAGGCTGGACTCGGGTTTCCACACAGCAACGACCGAGACGAACACGTTTCTAAACAGTAGAAGAAGGTCTGTAAAGTTCGGAAGGAAAGACGGCAAACTGCCCTTCCAGGATAGAGATCAGAGACAGACACTTCCACATGCAAAAATCCAGAAAGGACAACGCCATCAACCATTCTTCAGGAAGAAAAAGGCAGCCTACAAAAACATTAATGTAAATAAGCAGAAAGGGAGAGACCAGAGTCAAAGCACTGTGGAGGCTGTGGTTGGATCCCAACCAGAAGGCATGGCTTGCAGTACAAACAAAATAAAAATAATTGCATAATAGAAATATGGGTGAAGTATAATTGTGCTAATTCTTCACTTTGATGGGAGAGAGCCAATTACTACCCTATAAATTGCAAACAAACACTTAAAAACACACAATGGTTGTTTTTCAACAAGGATGTCAGACTACTCAACGGGGAAAATTTGTCTTTTGCTGGTTCAGTCGAGATGGCCACATGCAAAAGAATGAAGTCAAAGCTCACATTCACACTATATCCAAATATTAGCTGAAAATGGATCAAAGATCTGAATGTAAGAGCTAAAACTATAACAAAGTTAGAAGAAAAATAGGGACAGATTTTTGAGAACTTTGCTCAGGCAATGATTTCTTAGATACATCACCAAAGGCACAAGCAATGAATCAAATAGTAGATAAGTTGTACTTTATCAAAATTAAAAAGTTTTATGTTTCTAACACCACCACCAAGAGAGCAAAAAGATCCTCAAAATTGAAGGAAATATTTGCACATCACATATCTGATAAAGAACTTGTATCCAGAATATATAAAGAACCCTGACAACCCAGTAATAAAAAGATAAACCATCCTATTTAAAAAATGGCAAAGAGGGGCACCTGGGGGGCTCAGTGGGTCAAGTGTCCAACTTCGGCTCAGGCCACGATCTCGAGGTTCGTGGGTTCCAGCCCCACGTCAGGGTCTGTGCTGACAGCTCAGAGCCTGGATCCTGCTTCGGACTCTGTGCCTCCCTCTCTCTGCCTTTCTCCCGCTCACTTTCTGTCTCTTTCTGTCTCTCAAAAATAAATAAAATATTCAAAAAAAAATTTTTTAAAGTAATGAAGTGATGATCTATACTACACTCTGATTAAACTTGAAATACGACGCAAAGTGAAAAGAAGCCGGTCTCAAAAGACTGCAAATGTTTACGATTTCATTGACACGAGATCTCCAGGACAGGTAAATCTGTAGAGATGGAAAATACGTTTGTGCTTATCAGCAGTTGGGGGTTGGAAGAAACGGAGAATGAGTGGAGAGTTCATAGGGACGGGACTCGTACTTGAGGTGCTGAGAATGTTCTAAAGTTAGATCGTGGTGACATCTTCACTACTTTTTTTTTACATTTATTTATTTTTGAGAGACAGAGAGACAAAGTGTGAGTGGGGGAGGGGCAGAGAGAGGGAGACACAGAATCCGAAGCAGGCTCCAGGCTCTGAGCCGCCAGCACAGAGCCCGACGCCGGGTTCGAACCCACGAACTGCGAGATCGTAACCTGAGCCGAAGTCGGACGCTCAATCGACTGACCGCCCAGGCGCCCCTCTTCACTACTTTGTGGACATAGTAAAACTATCTAATTGTATACTTTAAATGAGTGATTTTATGGTGTGTCGATTATATCTCATTTAATGCTGTCAAAAAGTACACAGTAAGTTCAATATCTTAATGCAGTTTGTGGCCCTTTTATACTAAAATATGCACACATTTTTTTCACTAAAAATTCCTGTGAATAAATCTTTGTTTGAAATTCTTTGATTTCATTAACTGAACTTCTCATCCATTAACTCATATCTAATAAATACGCTGCTTGCCATATGCTCACCACTGAGGGTGTCTACACATGTTCATATTAATTCTCTTATCTCCCACAACTATCAAGAACATACCGCTCTTATTGTCCCCATTTTACAGAGCGGGCTACTGAGCCTGGGAGGGCTGTTCCTAGAAGAACAGGGCTGTATGGCTGGTCAGCGACAATGCCAGGATGAGAGCACGAGCCATCTGACCCCACGTCTATACTCCACCAGGACGAGAGCACGAGCTGTGTGACCCCATGTCCGTACTCCTAGCCCTACTCAATATTGCTTCTCCAAGAAAAACTCTTTTATTAAAAACCAGGTGGGTTGAGGCCCATTTCATTTCATGACCCCATTCTCTCTGACTTACGCACTTATCTGCCAGTCTGTCGACGGATCCTTCAATCTGTATATATCCATAGAGATAAGTCTAGAATAGCTTTCTCCAAATATTATCTGTGGTTATTTCTGGTTCTGAGAATTGTGGAATCTATGCTTTTTTCTCTGTCAGCTCTGAGTCACTTGACTGCCTTATAATAAACCTATGTCGTTTTACAAAAAATAAAAACCGTTGTTCTCTTAAAAAGAAAAGACCAATGGAAAGATGGACACATAGATAATAGAGACATACGTATAATATATAGATAGGTAAATACAGAGATACAGGTAATAGACAGATACCAATGATGGATAGATAATAGATGGAGAGATAGAGAGATAAAGATAATAGATAAATAGATATGATAATAGAGAGTTAATCGAGATATACAGATAATAGAGAAATAGATAATAGTGATATACAGATAATAAAGAGAGATAATAGAGAGATACAGATAAGAGATAGATAGATACCAATAATAGATACTGATGATAGATAGATAGATAGAAATAATAGAAAGTTAGATAATAGAGATAGACACATAATAGATGATAGATAGATACAATAGAGAGATATAGATAATAGAGAGAGATAGATATGATAGATAATCGATTGATAGATGGAAAAACTATGTATAGACAGGTAGATGATGACAGTGACAATAGACAGACAGACAGACAGACAGGGAGGCAGGAGGGTGAGAACAGAGACAGCTGAATTCTGACCCACACACAGATTCCCTGACTCAGAACCTCAACTGAGAGTCCGATGCTCCAGGTCTCTCCCAAATGACCCCTTCCATGGCTCTGCTGACCACGCGTGGGGACCACTGACACAGTGGTTCACTCAGAAGCCAGGCGTCCGGGGGCCTGATGCCAGTCTTGAGTCCACTGCGTCATACCCACTCGGCAAAGACACGACACTTCGCCTCAACGGGCTTCCGTCTGGGGACGGTTAGGAACCCTTCTGCGCTGGGAATCAGGCTCCTGTCAGTTCACGGGAGTCTTTCGGCTTCAGGGAGAAGCAACACAATCAACAACTGTGTGTGACAGCACCTTCTACGTTCTTAATCTGTGTTTTTCTCTCTGGCTTTGTTTTTTAATGACTCCTTAATTGGCACTTCACGTCTGAACCACCCGGAGCGCTAGTTTCGGTTGCCTCACTGATGACTTCCTATCTTCCCATTAACTTCACTTCCCCATCAATTCTCTCGACATTTGATGAAAGCACTTCCCCCTGTAGCTGCTCAAGTCTAGTTCCATTTGCTTCCCTTTTGTAAATTCACACCCTCCTCTGAGAACCCCAGCCTCCCCGTAAACCCCCTTAACTTACTTACCTACTCATCTATGCGTTTATTCACTTCTCATTCATTCCAGGTACACGGTGGGCCAGTCATGATCCTAGAGGCTGGGAACACAGAGTCCTGAGTGGGAGCCCCATCCCCGGGTGTGTGCACGAGCCTAAGAGGTCACCAAAGGTGCGGCTACAGTGGCAGAAGTAGAAGCCGTGGGCGCCCTTGTCCGCACGATGAGGTCAGCATGTCATACGCCCGTCCTCGCCCACGCGGGGAGGTCACTGTGCCACGTACGTGTCCTCACCCACCCGATGAGTCCAGCATGTTCGAGGAAACGCACAATGGTTTCCCAAGACGCTCACGATCCAGTTGGTGGAGGGAAAAAGGACAAACATGGAGGGAAAACAAAATCTTACCTTCATTCATCCACTTCTTGGCTGCTGAGTGGAGCCGGGCTCGGTGTTAGGAACACAGAGCTAGACAAGCACATTCCTGCTCCCCAGGAAGGCGCTCAGAGGCCACCCCGGGAGGCTATCGAGCAGAAATTACACACAACTGGGAGAGGAAGGAGGGGTCGCCTCCACCCAGTGGGCCAGGGGCCGTCCTAGTCAGATCTGCACAGGTACGGAGGAGTTCCACGAGTCCTGTGAGGGGGTATTTCGTGACACAGGAAGCGTGTGGGAAAGGATGGAGGTCTGGACTTATAGGGCAATCGGGGGGTTATCAGCAAAGTGTGGGAACAGCAGGCATTCGTGGGTGGACCACAGGCTGGGGAGGGAAGCACAGAAGGTGGCAGGAGCCTGATTTTGCGCCCAGGATCCTCAGTGCCCCCGAGGCCAGGGCGAGCCACAGCATCTCACATGGAGAACCCATGAGGTCAGACCTCCCTGTCTTCGCTGGGGACAACCTGGGGCAGAGGGGCCACATAGCAAGTGCTGGCAGTGCTCCTGGTGACAAAGGCACCAACTGGCCTCGGGCGTGGGCAGGGGGGAGGGGCAGAGCCAAGAAGACCGGAGGAGGGATGTGCAGGGTCACGTGAATGGACGAGGCAGCTACATGAGAAAGAAGGGTTTCCAGAGTGAACATTTGTGGGCTCGGGGTCACAGTAAGCCCACAACAGGGAAACCAGGAAGCGGGGCAGTCCGCGGGATGTGGGCGTTGCCATATCATGAATGAGGTTTCGCAGACGTCAGCACGGGGCCAGGTGCCGAGAAGAGGAGTCACTGAGACTTTGTCAATCAATCGCTTGGATTGCAAAGCAGAAAGACACTGACGCCAGCTAAAGTGTCAGCAAATCACCAAGGGGAGGAGAAGCTTGCCTTGTGTCCTAAAGCCCTTCCGAAGTGTCTCAGGGCAGGGAACACCCAGCAGGGGACGGCAGGGACCCTGGGCATTCATTTTTGGCAAATCATGTTGAAGGGACGTTTTCCTGGATTTTGGAAGGTGATTTTTTATTCACTCTGTCTTCACTGCAAACCAACAACAGGACGGCAAGACCGACATCATTGTCTTTGCCCCCGGAATTAATTCTCTTACCGGAAACAAACCAAACAAGATGATGCCCGACGTGCCCACACACGGAGCATGCCGGGCTATCTCGGCCTCCAGTGCCGCCCCGGGTCTGCGAGGTAACGTGTCCCCAGAGCGCCCGCCCCGAGGCCGCCTGCTGATCTGGGGCCTCCTTGGGGCCGCTGTGCCACAGCCCCGATGCCACGACACCCTCCTCAGTAACCCCACCCCAGCCGCCCACTTTTCATCCCTGCAGCTTGAAATGTTATGGCAGGAATAACCATATTCGTGAGGAAGCACCGTGTTCTGCCATAAAGCCAGATAAATACGAGATTAAATTAAAAGTTGAGTGCTCGCTTTGGTCTTTATGGCTAATTTATGGGCCCGGCCGCCCTGGCCCTTTCCGACTTGTGGGCTGTGATAGATGCCTGCGGCCCGCTCACGTCAGACGTCTCTTCGGCGCGGACACCTTGACTTATCGCCAAGCCGCGGCACCGTCCCCGCGCACAGCTGCACCGTGTGACTCAGCCATAAAGATGCCTCCCTGCCGGGTCCAAGTTCAGTGACCCCTTAGATTAAGCAGCTACAGGAAAGAGACATTTTATGATTGGGGAACCCCGATCGCTGTGGCTGCTCAGGGCCTGCCTTGACCACGGGCCGATGCCGGGGACCCGAGAGCCCGATCACAGACTCCCCGGGAGGCTGGCGCCAGCCTCTCAAGGTCGCGGGCTCCCCATCCTTCTGACAGTTATAGTTTGCTCTAAATCAATCCGCCCTGCCACCCTGGGTGGTGAACACCTCAGGAGATGCTTTGAAATGACTGCTCTGTGGGGCGCCTGGGGGCTCAGTCAGTGGAGCATCTGACTCTCGATTTCAGCTCAGGTCGGTGATCTCACGGTTCATGGGTTCGAGCCCCGAGTTGGGCTCTGCGCTGGGAGTGCAGACCCTACTTGGCATTCTCTCTCTTCCTCCCTCTCTCTACAGCCTTGCAGGGGTGTGCTCCCTAGATGCAAGTCCTATAAGCAGGAGCTGCAGCAAAAGCCACCGGCACCCACCAGCAGGCACGGCAGCTTGCTGGGCACTTGCTGGGTGTTACCGTCACCCGGGCATCGCCGTCCCGACCGTTAACGCCCTGCACGTCCTGTGTTTGAGCTTTCCCCGGGCGTGTTTCATCAGTCTGGCTCACCTCCTCCAAGGCCGCGTGTCGGGGGGTCGCCTGTGTCCTTGAATTTGCTGGGTGACCACCAGTATCTCAGATGTGCTGTCGTCCCGCCTCCCGCTGTTTGATGTACTTCGTGCATTTACCTGCTCCTCGGAGGATGAGAAGGTGAGGGCTTTGCAGGCCCCTGTGGTCGTGCAGAATATGCAGGTGCGTGTTTCACGGGGGAGGTATGAGGGCGCTTCTGGAAGGAGTATCCGTAGGAGGCGAAGCCGCCGGGTCCCTGGGAGAGCAGGCTCCGCTTCAGTCCACGCCCGCAGAGGTGTCCACGGCGGTTTTCCCAGCTGTGCCACGTGCTCTCGGACACTGCTCCCCGTGAGCTCCAAAGCTCCAGAGCCACCCTGACCTTCATTCTCGAACTACGAGCCCCTCCTGGTCTGGCCCTCCTGCGGCCTCACCTCCCGGCCTGAACACGAACACCTGTCAGCTCTAACAGGGAACAGGGCACAGACGACCGACAGGGAACACAGCAGACCTCCCCGCTGCACATCAGCCCTCCCCCGCCCCAGGGTGCGCGAACCTCACACTGAAAACATCCGCATTCCGGACCCGAGGCGGGCAAGTGGAAAGGACGGGCCATGGAGCCGCAAAAATGCCCTGCGGATTCTATCGCCCACCACGTGGGCAGTCCGTTTAAGTCTGGTAACGGAGCCCCCCAAAGCCCAGCGCCCCCAGAACAACACACACCGACCGCTTCCCGCAAACCTAGAGTCAGTGGGTCTCAGCTGGGCTTTCTGGGGGTGGATTGGCTCCCCTGTCCTCCAGGACAGCTTCCCATGGAGGAGGCCGGGGAGACAGAGTGGGGGGGGCACCCTCCAAGACCTGGGGGTCGCCGCTGCCGAAATCCCACTGCCCGAAGGAGTCCCCACGGCCACAACAGGCGGGGGCAGTTCTGCTCACAGGGGAGGCCACCGCCAAGGGAAGGGGAGGACAGGGCAGGCCGTGGCGCAAAGGGAGACTTGGACACGTGGGTGGGTGGTGACGGCGAGGGTGCGGGGGTCCAGCCTCGCTGGACAGAGCAAGTCCCATCACACCCCGCGGGGAGAGGCATGGCGACAGGTGCGGGGCCGAGGGCTCACGGGGGAAGCTTGGAGCTGCACAGAACCCCTCCCCCCCCACAGTGACCCGGGAGACTGAGCACGTCCAGGAAAATGGGTCTCCTCTTACACATCACACACCTCCTTAATATGCATGCCTACACTGCGTTTCATCCCGGACATCAAAGTTCCCAGTGCGCCGTCTCTGCTCTGAGGTTCAAATGGAAAATGTCAGACCGCGGCTTTCCTTCACATCTCCTTACAGCCGGGATGTGCGGGTTACCTGGCCCGAAAGCAAACAGGCATCTGCCCCTCCCACCGGCTCCTGGGGGCGCACGGCCCGGGGGCGCCTTCCAGCAAATTCAAAGGCAAGCGAGGATTTCAGCAAAATGTTGCCAGAGCTCCAGGAACCTGCCCATCAGTGTCAGCTCATCAGGGCTCGAGAGGAGACCTGGGGAGGTGGCCGCCTTTCCACAGCTTTCAGAAGAAGGGCGGCCTCTGTGCTGTGTCCTCGGGGCTGGGGCCAGGGGCCAATGCCCAAGGTCATGCCAGCTCCACGCAGATCTCGGCCAGCCACACTCCCTCCCGGGGGAGGGCAGGAAAGTGGACGGGCCACTTGTGGACCTCCGGGTACCCACGTCTATTGGAGAGGGAAGACATCATTCCGATCAAATACCCTAAAGTCTGGCTTGATCAATCCCTTTGCGCAGACAAGTCAACAGTGGCCTGAGAAGAGAAACCATCTGAAGACGGAGACGCCACTGGGTCAGAGCCGAGCTGCGTGTCCGTCCTTCCGGGGGGTCATCCTGTCATCCCAGACACAAGAGGGGCCTGTGAATGTTCTCCGCCCACCTCATCAGAACGTGGATGGCTGGTGCCACAGGACCCTTGGCTCTGCTTCCAACTCGTGGGGACCAGAGGATCAGGGCTGACCCCAAGACAGCGGGCGGTTAGAGCTCACTGGTGGAGACCCCGTGGCCAACGTGCAAGGTGTTGGAGAGGCCATTTCCTGAATTCTTCAGGCGATGTCACTGCAGGAAGGGCAGGCTGGATGGGGGCTGAGGACGAGGGGTTGGATTTGGAGCCTTTCAGTGCAGAAAGGGTCACTAAGCGAGTGATGCATGCCGGCCACCAGATGTTGTCCCCAGAACTCGAGTAAGAATCAGCCTTGAGAGCAAACAGCGTCTTCTTAGAGGTCACCCTTAAGTAGTGGTGAACTGGGGCCTCTGCCTAGGGACACACATCTGCAAAGCAAAGGGAGAGAGGACATTTGCTCAAAGAAAGGGACTGAGATTATACTTCTGAATATAATCTATTAAAAGAAAAAGATGAAAACGTAGATCATGTTTCCATGGCAAATGGCCACAAGACGAGAACACGGTGACGTCATTGGGTGCAGGACCAGACCCGAGGGGCCGGCACAGAGGGTCCAGAGGGCTTCTGAGGGTCCCACCCGCCCGTGCTCGGCCCCTCCCCCACGCTTCCCCTCACCTGTGCGACCCAGGCCAGGACCGCCTCTCGTGTCGGAAGGTAGGACAGATGAGCGAGTCCTGAAGAGGAACCCCACCCTCCCGGAGAAACCAGGATTAGCGCGGACACTGGGGTGCGGCTGGGTCAGGCTCAGAGGCCTTTCAAAGCAAACGCAGTGAGGGGGGCGCCTGGGGGGCTCAGGCGGTTAAGCGTCCAGCTCTTGCCTTCAGCTCAGGTCATGTTCTCACGGTTTGTGGGTTTGAGCCCCGAGTGGGACTCTGCACTGACCGTGTGGAGCCTGCTTGGGATCCTCTCTCTCTCTCCCTCCCTTTCTGCCCCTCCCCGACTTGTGCGCGTGCACGCTGTCTCGCTCTCTCTCTCAAAATACATACGTAAACTTGAAAAAGCAGAGATAAGGTGAAAGATGGAGGGGCCCAAGCTGAGGACATCCAACATCCCCGTGCTTCTGCTGGAAGGAAGAAATGCTACTTAACCTCAGGCCTGACTACGCCTAAAAATGATGAAACATTAAGGATCACCACCCAAAAAAATTCTTTAATAGAATGTATAACTTTTAAATCATCAACAAAAAGGGGGGAAGTAAAGACAATTCAATAAAACCAACATAAGGAATAGAGAAAATAAAACAAACAAAAACCATGGCCAACTCATGGCATAGACTAGAAAGGAAGAAAGGAAACCCAATCATTCAGAAATTTAAATCCATGCAAAAGCACCGAGCTCACTAGCTAACATAGAAATTCCTGGGGCACCTGGGTGGCTCAGTTGGTTAAGCATCTGACTTCGGCGCAGGTCATGATCTCGTGGTTTGTGAGTTCGAGCCCCGCGTCGGGCTCTGTGCTGACGGCTTAGAGCCTGGAGCCTGCTTCAGATCCTGTGTCTCCCTCTCTCTGCCCCTCTCCTGTTCATGCTCTCTCTCTCTCTCTCTCTCTCTCTCTTTCAAAACTAATAAATAAACATTAAAAATTTAAAAAATAAAATACAATAGAAATTCCTACGTTAAAAAAAGAAACACCCCCAAACAGGCATCTACTGAATGCAGTTCACAAGCACTTGAGAGGCTGAAGTGTGGGGAGAGAAATAACACACAGCAGGCCGAAAATTGAAAATAAAGCTCAGAATAAGCTACAGTAAGCATATTAATATCGTATGAAATGGACTCTGAGGCAAAAATCATCATGGTGAACAAAGAGGGCTACTTTACAATTGAACCGCCAATGCATGAGGCTGAGAGAACAATCCTGAATCCCATGAGCTTAGTAATATTACCTCCTTGACACAGAGACCACAGATGTGCCCAGAGTCATGGAAAATTCTGAAACACAAACACATACCCCCTCACAGCGGATTTGAACAGACGTACTAAGCAAGACATCAAGCAGATCTGAAAAGACACAAGGACACAGAAGAGGAGTCGGCCCCCCACCTGCCTTTATAAATAAAGTTTTATTGGCACACAGCCATGCTCATTTACATGTTGCTGCCTATGACTGCCCTCAAGCTACAAGGAAAGAGGGACACACACCGTGCACTTGTAGCAGAGGCTATACGGCCCTCAAAGCTGGAAACGTTCACTGTCTGGCCCTTTGCAGAAAAAGTTTGCCACCCCATGACGCAGAAGATTCCAAGAGCGTAATGAGCACGTCTGCTCAAACAAGCATAAGTCCGACTCTACCCAGCACTGTGAGTAACACACCCTCTTCCCGAGAACACACGGAACAATTACAAAACCTGACCCCTTTCCAAGTCACAAGGAAGTCTCGGAACTACTAGAAAATCAATATCCTACAAATCAAGTTCTCTGGCTGCAATTCGATGAAAATGCATTTCTAAATGATTTGTGGGTAAAAGGAGATATGCGAATGGAACAGAGGGGTATTTGAAACTAGGACGTCATGAGTCATGGAAATGCTTCTCTGCAAAGCTTGTGGGGTGCTGTCCAAGAGGCACTCGAAAGGAATCGCGTGCCTCCCCATGACAGCTCGACAAGGGGAAAGTGTAAAACTTAATGACGGAAATGTCCTACTCCAAAAAATTAGAGAAAGAACAAGATAAATCCAAAGGTAGAAGGGGAGAATAATTTGAGTAAACACATAGACGTGAGTGGAAAACGGGCTCCAGGGATACTCGGGGCGGGCGCAGCCAGGAGCCACCAGAGTCCGCAGGCACGGGCCTCTTCAGACCCGGGACGCTGCATCCCCGCGGGGTAGAGGGCACTCTGGGGTGTGTTGACCTTCAGGTATAACGATGGGCCACTTTCTGTGGTTTTAAACGGGCCAAGAGTCTAAATTTGAGATGCAGCTGAATTCTGTGCACCCTGCAAAACCCTCCCGTCGAGGACTGGATTTTGTCTCCCCCACCCCCCAAAAATACGTTGAAGTCTTGATTCCAAATACTGCTAAATGTGACCTTTCTGGAAACAGGGTCTTTACAGAGGAAATCAAATTAAAAGGAAGTCATTAGGCTGGGCCCTAATCCGGTATGTCTGTCCTCATAAGAGGGAGCACTAGAGTCGCAGAGGCGGGCGCCCAGAAGGAGAGGCGTGAGGGGTGTGCCGCATGGGAGCCCCGTGTCCGTGATGAGGAGGCCCCGGGCCAGCCACAGCGGAAGCCGGGAGAGGCACTCTGCCCCTAGAAGGTTCTGAGGGAGCCCAGCCTGCCGACGCCAGGATTCCGGACTTGCAGCCTCCAGGACGTTTTGTTGTTCTAACCACCCAGTGATGGCGAACTACACGCACACCACTCTCACCTTGCTGGGCCTGAGTGTGCAGAGCTGGCTGGGCCAGCCCCCAGAAGGCTTCTTCTTTTTGCTGTTTTGACCCAAGGGCCTCACCTGGAGGGCAAAGTCATCCCCACGCACCCCCACACACACACTGCCTTATTTCCACCGAACTGCTCATCGCTGGGAGTGCTCTGAGAATTTTGCTTGCACACCTGCATCCTCTGCTGGGAGGGAAGAGCCACGAGGGCAAGGATTTGCCTGTCCCGTCCCTACCTGATCCCCACTGTCTGAAACAGCGCCTGCCATTTGCAGAGAGCTCCGTAAACGTTTGTGGAGTGAAAACTAAAATGCGTGAACAGATACATGCTTCAAGTCCCTCTTTCTGAAATTAGAATGCCATGATCGTAAAGTCACACGGCACAGTAAGCGTCCTCCATTAGCTAAGGGGATGTCTGACGAAAAATAATACAGCCGTTGTCATCATCAACAACCCAAAGTGGCTTAAAAACTAGACACAGGGGAGATGAGCATTTCAGAAATAGAACGTAATAAATCGAGGAATTTAGTATCAAGCCAAGTAGGACTTTTTTATTTTTAAAAAATTTTTTAACGTTTTATTTATTTTTGAGACAGGGAGAGACAGAGCATGAACGGGGGAGGGTCAGAGAGAGGGAGACACAGAATCCGAAACAGGCTCCAGGCTCTGAGCTGTCAGCATAGAGCCCGACGCGGGGCTCGAACTCACGGACCGCGAGATCATGACCTGAGCCGAAGTCGGATGCTCAACCGACTGAGCCCCCCAGGCGCCCCAATAGGACTTTTAACTCAGTGGGAAAACGATGGTTTATCATCCCAATAGAAGGAAATAAAGCTGAGCCATCACTTTGCACCACACACAAAAATACATTAAAATGAAAAGGAAGACATTCTTAGAATAAAATTTTGGGAGGTGCCTTTATACATCTTTAGTGTTACAGGTACACTCATAAATTAATTTTGGCTGATGCCTCCTTCCCCTTCTCTCACCCCCTAAAAACCCCAACAGTAAGAACAAAGAGAATCCCACTGCAGGCAGAATCAGGGAGAACGGGGACCCATCTGTCTGTTGTACCAGCAGATGATAAAAAGGAGGTACACCTGTCTCCCCAGACTGCATCCTTGTGCCCCCAGGCCGGAGATGAAGTGTTCTTATAAGCCTGGAACTCTGTCCCTCGGAGTGCAGAAGGCTTGGTGGCTAGCATCACCTCCTCCCCACTAGCGCTGGGTCCTGGGACACCATCGACCGCAGCTGGGTACAGGTATATCTTGCTTTTGGAATGTTCCAGTCCAGCATTGGTTGGGTTCACCATCGGCCAGAGGCCTCGCCCAGCTCCTTCTCCGGGACCACACTCAGCATCTCAGCGTCCAGCCACCACAGCTCCGAACCGTGTCTGTGAGCATCGTGAGTTGTTTTGCACATCCATCAGCAAGACGCATCCTAAGAGCACCAGAAAGTCTAAGGGAGGTGATTTGTTCGGTCTGGAAACATTCAGAGTTTTTCCATGTAAATAATGGTAATGGCTTCTTTGCTTGATGCTATTTCTGTTTACGGAAGTTTTCATAAGAATGTTCAACTTTCAAATAGCGGGGGAGCTCTGTGCTGATGACCGCCAGGGAGAGGAAGCTGCATGTTCAGCCCGCCCTGTTCTCTCTTGGGCTGTTGGGATGTGTTTCTGTTTGTTCCTGGCCAAGTGCTAGGCTCAGAACTCGGTCCTGGGGAAGCACTGACAGGTCAAGAGCTCCCAGCGATAAAGACGTCCGTACGCAGGCCTCTTCCTTTTCCACGCAGAAAAGGGAAAGCATGGGGCTCCCCCTCCCCTGCCACCCTTCCTTCTCCCTCACGACCAATGGCTCATCTTCCCGTGGCTTCTTTGAAAGTGTGAGGGTGTATTTGTAATCAGTTCAATTCTTCTTCCTTTTCAGGGAGAAAATATTGACAGTTCTACACATCAATATCTTTTCCTTTCTGGATTGTGTTGATCAGCACCAAATTGTCTCAGTTTTGTGACATGTACTTTGATAAAGGACACTTACCACGCAGTGCCCAAGCACATCGATATGACCTTCGCTTTGGGTTTCTGATGGAAGAGAGCCAAGAATATTCTGTAGAATAAATATACCTTGCCCAGCTTCATATACTTCCTTACTGCTCTCACCTTTCAGGGAGCTATATATCCATTAACAGAAAATTTTAATTATACTAAAATAATTAAATGGGATGTTCCTTGATGTATTTCTGGGTTTTTTCTTTTCACATTCAAGTCCCCTAAAATAATTTCAATAAACAAATGTCTCCATAATAAAGAAAAGTCTTGTAAATAATAGAACACCTTTCAGATTTAAGTGATGCTATCATTTGTCCATTGTCACTTCCTGTTGGGGAGGAGGGTCCTGCCCAGGACACTTCTTTATCCCCACCGTCCCTGTGATTCAAGTTAGGGAGAGACTTGGGATTCAGATGGCTGGAACCAAAGTGGCAGCTTTCATGACGGTAAAATCAGGACTGGGGGACATCGCTGTAGTAGGTGACCACATGCCCGGGTTTGCTAATGTCACCTGAACCAGTTATGGCATATGCAAACCATGGACTATCCCTTGGTCATAAAAAATGAACAGAGTACTGATACCTGTTACAACATGGATGAATCTTGAACACATTGTACTAAGTGCAAGAAGTCAGTCACAAAAGACTGCATATCATTTGATTCCAGTTAGTGAAATGTCCAGAATGTGCAAACCTAGACAGACAGACACACACACACACACAGACAATTGTTGCCAGGGGTCTGGAGGCAGAGTGATAGTTAATGTACAAGGTTTCTTTCTGAGGTCATGAACATGTTCTTTTTTTTAAATTTTTTTAGCATTTATTTATTTTTGAGAGACACAGAGAGACAGAGAACAAGCAGGGGAGGAACAGAGAGAGAGGGAGACACAGAATCTGAAGCAGGCTCCAGGCTCTGAGCTGTCAGCACAGAGCCCGACGTGGGGCTCAAACCCATGAACTGCAAGATCATGACCTGAGCCGAAGTCAGTTGCTTAACTGACTGAGCCACCCAGGCTCCCCCATGAACATGTTCTAATGGGGATGGTTACATGACTCTGAATATACTAAAATCCACTGAATTGTACACTATAAAACAAGGATTTTTTTTTTTTTTTTTTTTTTTTTTTTGCTATGTGAATTACATCTCCATGAAGCTGGTGTAAAAAGATCTGTGGCTAAATCATTCAAGCAAGCTCAGGTGCCTGTCAGGAGCAGAAATGTAAATATGCACAGCAATTAAAAGACCCCCATACAAATATACAGATATGTTAAGGTAATTCATACTGGAATAGAGTGTATGACTTCTGGCTCTTGGTAATGGTGAAATAGCCTATACTAGACTAATCTTTGCATCTACAAAATTATAAACTCTGGATCAATTGTGAAGGCAAATAACTAGATAACTATAAGCACAACTGTTTAAGACTGGAGAGTGTGACCAAAAGCAGGTAGAAGTTGGACACAGTCAATGCCAGACAAAAAGGGAAAGAAAAGGGTGATATCTACATTTAAGGATAAATATGAAAGACTTTTTTCTCTTCATAAAGTATTTACAGAAGTGAACATTTAAAGCAAACATAATAACCTATTTTGGTGTTTAGACCATATAGGCAAGAAAATATATAACAATAAGAACACAATAAGCAGGAAGGGTGAATGCAAGGGTCCTGCACATTTTTAATTCAAGATAGTCCATCATAAATTAAGGATGAGTATTGCAATCACCAGACAAGCTCTAAAAAGAAACAGAAAGAGGCATATTGGGGAACTAGAATGGAATGCTAAAACGCACTCAACTACACCAAAATAAAACAGGAAATAAAGAGCCAGAAGAAACGAAAAAATGTAGAGAACAGATAGCATGATGGTCTCTGAACCCACTCACACCCATTATTACACTAAATGTAAATGGATAAAACACTGAGATCTTGGACCACAGTTGTCAGACTGGAAAAAACCCGAAGCCTCAGCTCTACACTGTTCACAGAGGAACATTCTAGATAGAAAGACACAGGGTGAAAATAAAGGGTGGAGGAAGGGGTGACATGCCAGGAATAAGCATGAGATGTGTGTGGCTACATTAATATGAGACACTGCAGACTTCAGAGAGATGAAGGAGCTCATTTCACAACGAAAACTGGAAAAATTCATCGAGACCTTAAAAAAACACAAACCAAAACCTAAGGTGCTTCATCTAATGACAGAATTTCAAAACAAATGAAGCAAAGATAGATGGGATTAAAGGGAGAAAGATCTCTTTCTTTCTATATATAGAAAATATATATATGTTCTATATATGTAGAACATATAACTGCAGAACTTGCTTTTCAAGTGCACAAGGTACAGTCACCAAGATAAGCTTATGCAGAGCATAAAACAAGCCACAATGAACATGAATATAAACAAATCATACAGAGCATTTATCTGACGAAAACTGACTTCAAGTCTGTAATGATCACTTATCTGGCAGAATTAGCAAATATGATTGAGATGAAAACTTCTTCTAATTGATCTATAAGTGAACCAAAATCTCAGGATTTGTTTATAGAAATTGACAGATTAAAACCATAATATATGTAAAAGTGTAAAGATGCAGTAAGTTTAGCCTGTGTAATTTTGGAAAAGAACAAATTTGAAGGATTTATACCACCTTGTTGCAAAGTGTAACGTAAAGCTACAATAATCAAGATCATGTGACACAATCTCAAGTAGAGCCCAACAGACCAATGGAACAGAACAGAGAGCGGGCACAGACACACATGTATTCCGTCAGCTGGATCTCGGCAAAGGTGGTATTGTAAACGTTCATATTAATCACTAATTCTAACATAACTGGAATTAATTTTGGTGTTTATAGAGGAGTATATGATCCCAGGGCACCTAATACAAAACCCAACATTTCCCCAAAAGTGCATTTAATGTCAATGTATTGCTTTTTCTAATTAAATACATCTTTACACTTAAAATATAAAGAGCATGGTGGCAACAGCATCACGTGTGCTGGTGAGGCTGACCCACGCCATGTCTTTGTGCTGCAGCCCCTGCGGGTTGGCAAGGGTGCAGTGGAGAGAAGTCTGCTCTGTGGAGCCATTCAGGGTCCAGGCTCCTTTCCATCCCAGGGCCTTGAGGCTGTCTGCTCGATTCTCTTCATCTGGCTGGCCAAAGGGGAGCTAAGAAGGTAGCATAGGGTCCTAGAGTGTCTTCTCAGGGTCAGGGCTAAAAACAGCACGGATGCCTCTGCCTCCATTCCATTGGCCACAACTCAGCCACGTGATCCTTGATCCCAAGAAAGGCTGGGACTGCAGGCTAACCACGGGACAGGACGACAGGAAAGGACACAGTGAGCACGTGGCGTCGCCCATCGTGACCCCGGATGCTGAGTGAGACCTTGCCCCGTGCCAGGCTCTGCTGGTGCACTAGTCCGTGTTGTCCTCACAAGAGATGGAAGGCCCCCACCGCCCCCGTCACCCCCATTTCATCGTAATGCAAATCCCACCAAGGATGCGGCCGAGATGGGGCAAGGGGGATGCAGGGGATGCGAGGTGGACTTTAGGTACTTCCAGCAGAGCCTGGTAATTACTTGGGTTGGGAAGGGAGGGGCTCGGTGAGGAAGGAGATCTCAGAATGTTTCCTACATTTTCAATTTGGAGATCTGTGTTGGTGGTGATCCCGCTGATGGTGATGGAGAGCGTTCCCGAGATTGGAGGCTGGGCTCTTTGCTAAGTTACCCAGTTCCCACTGTCCCCTCTATGGTAGGGAACCGTAGGGAGCCAGACCACGTGGTCTCCGGCCCCTGATCTGCTCCTAGCAGCTGGGGACCGTGCTGGGCCATTCCGTGGCTGCCACTGTTCCCCTTCAGTAAACCAGGACAACAGTCGCGCCAGCCTGGTGTTGGTGTCGGGACTCAGTGACTTGGACAGTGTCCAGCGTGTGGTGGGCGGTAGATGGTGTTGCTGTTACAATGCGCTCAGTCACTTGACCCCTCCTCCCCTCCCAAGTTGTCTCTCAGTCTTCTGCAAGCCATGGTGAAGCACAGGCTCTCCAGGGCGTCCAGATGGCTCCTCCCACCCGGGTTTGTCTAGGGAGCTCCCCAAGCACCCTGACCTTGGTCTCCATGGTCCCTCATGGCGAGAAGCCTGAGCTAGCAGTGGGGGAAGGAGGGAGAACTGAGGAGTTCTCTCGGGGTTTCTGTCCCATCCCAGCATCCCAGCCTCGGCCGCCAGCTTCCTGGTCCCGGGGCCGACCCGGTAAGAGGCAACCAGTGGAAATCTCCCGGGAAGCTGTCCTGCACCCACATGACACAGAGCAATTGCCAGTGCCCCCAAGTACATCTGGCTGGCTTGCTCCTGGAGGAATGAGTTAGACACTCCAAGACGGGACACGTTGTCCTGACAGACTAATGTGCAATTTATCAGAATGTAAAGATAACTAGACAATAGCAATTTCCTCCTGGAATCTTTCTCA
The DNA here is from genome assembly GCF_046562875.1 of Panthera onca. Taxonomy (NCBI): domain Eukaryota; kingdom Metazoa; phylum Chordata; class Mammalia; order Carnivora; family Felidae; genus Panthera; species Panthera onca. Next base: position 139,472,867 of record NC_138345.1, read on the forward strand.
TGCGGTGGGAAATAAAATTGTTATGTATTATAATAAAGATTGTATTTTTGTATCCGTGGCTTTTCTAAAGCGCTAACGCTGTTGTGGGTGATTTCTTTCAGAACATCAAAAGATAAATCACGGAAAATACACGGAGCAGCTCTTGAGACAGACCTTGCATTAAAGCTGTTACCCTGTGAAGTGCAGACCTTAGGTCCCACTTCACTTTTACCGTCCATTCATTCGTATTTTGCCTCTTTAAGGAGGATGTGAGGAGGGAGCCCGAGTCAGACCAGGAAGCCCTGCCCACCGAGGACAGCCCTCAGCCTCGGCGCTGGGTCAGATCCTGTGGATTCTCGGAGGAGACGGGTGTCCAGGACCGGGACTGGCCTTGCAGAGGCGTGACTATGCTGTCAGCTCACAGCGGCGGCCACGTTGGCGGAAGCAAACGCTCAGAGCTCCGGACTTGTGTCCCCTGGCCCGTAGGTCAGGCACAATCCTGATGGATCGCCGTGACCCCAGAAGACTTCCATGTGAGGCGTCCAGGAGCAGAGTCAGTCCTGCCTGTGGCTCAAATCCCTCCCCCTCCATTTCCCACGACGTGAGGTCCACACGCAGCGGCCCAGCCTCTAAAGCCCTCAGCAAACTGGCTCAGGTGGCCTCTTCGGACGTCCCTCTTGCTGACTTCACTTTCACAAGACGGCTCTGCGTCATGGAAGGAGAGGGGTCCTGGGAGAACACCGTCCCGAGTTCATTCCAAGTTCCCGCAGAGCTAATGGGGCTGCCTTTGTAAGCCAGAGTGGGGTTCACGGGTACCAGGCTCTCCCACGGCACGCATGAGCCGTGGGCTCCGGGAGGACAGGCGCAGGCCCTCTCCGACTCTGTTTGGGGCCTCATTCTCCAGATGCTCACAGCAGATCTTTAAGGGATGTTTATTAATTAATGACTTCCAGGAAGGTAATCTAGCAAAAAGCTGTCAATTCCACACACACACACACACACACACACACACACGCGCACACACACAGTAGCCAGTCAATCAGACAAACACAAGATGCCAAGGAATCACACTGAGAAGTAACCTCACTTTGTTTTATCAATTATTTTTTTTAATTTTTTTAACATTTTTATTTATTTTTGAGAGACAGAGAGAGACGGAGCATGAGCAGGGGAGGGGCAGAGAGAGAGAGGGAGACACAGAATCCGAAGCAGGCTCCAGGCTCTGAGCTGACGGCACGGAATCTGACTCGGGGCTCAAACCCATGAACTGTGAGATCATGACCTGAGCCAAAGTCGGACGCTCAACTGACTGAGCCACCCAGGCGCCCCTGTTTGGTCAATTGTAAGCAGGTACATGGAAATTAGGGGAGAACACCCTTAGCGCTTCAAACTAGGGGTAGTTTGGCCCCTCAAAAGCTGAGAGACAAGAGATCACGGTTCAGCGATTCTCAATCCAAAACCAGCAGCAGACAGGAAATGTATATTCGTATTGAGAAATTGCTGTATCATTATCTCCAGACCTGAGACCCCACCAGAACCCAGCCGGGCAGCCCACATCTTGGGTGTGGGACAAGACCCGGTGTGGGCAGCTCTGGGCTGCAAATTCAGCCCCTTGGGTTTTCCAGACCAACACCAGGTAGCAGCACAATGCATTTTTGTCCGAACAAATTTTTTTTTCCCTCGGTGGAAAGGATAGAGAATTTGGAGGTGGGACACCATGGCTGGAGCCCCCACCATGGCGCTGGAAAGTCAACCGTGCTTGCTGGGAAATGGTGGGTGTTAACGTCTTTATCCTCCAGCAACGATCTTAGGAACGGGTGATCCCATTATCCTTCTTGCCTGGTGCGGAGACCGGGTGGGGTTGGTGGCTCACGCGGCCCCTGCCCCATGGGCCCGGCTTATAAACTTCTCAGCTCCTCCCACCCCGACTCTGAAATCACCCATGTGACTCACACATCCAGTGGGTGTCGGCAAAGGTAAAGTGGGGCTGGGAAGGGTGTGCTCTCTTCCCACTCTCTCTCAGAGTCCTGTCAGCACCAAGAGCCTGGCCACCTGCTGGGGTGACAGACGCACGGAGCGGAGCCCTGTGGCCCCACTGAGGCATCCTGGAACACCCAGCCATCTGCCCGGCCACAAGACGACCCAAGTTTAGGTCCGCCATCAGCCCAAAGAGGCCCAGGCCAGCACAACCTCGTGGCCAACACGGACAACCTGAGAAACATCAGACACGGTTTCTTTAAAGATGGTGTTTCTGGAGCGTCTGTGTGGCTCAGTGGGTTGAGCATCCGACTCTCGATCTCAGCTCAGGTGATGGTCTGGCAGTTCGTGGCTTCGAGGCCCGTGTCAGGCTCGGCATTGACAGTGTGGAGCCTGCTTGGGATTCTGTCTCTCCCTCTCTGTGCCTCTCTCGCGCACCAAATAAATAAATAAACTTAAAAAAGACGGTGTTTCTCCATCTCTGCCTTTCTACAGGACAAGTCTTGGTAGGGGGTGGCCGCCCCGTGCATTGTAAGATGCTTAACAGCATTCCTGGCCTCACCCGGCAAATGCCAATAGTGCCCAGCCCGAGTCACGACAATAAAAATATCTCTGGACATTTCCTCGTAGTCTTGCTGGGGGCAAACGCTCCTGACTGAACACCACTGCTGCAAGCCTCTGGGTTTGGGGGCGGGGTTTGCTAGGCAGTGCTGATGTGACAATAGCTAAGTCCTACAGGGAACACAGAAGGAACAGTTCACTTGTAAGCCCACGGAGCTAGAACTGTTGACTGATTCACTCGCGGGGAAACCACTCTGGCACCTGGGTGCTCCCCCCGCCCCAGCCCTGCAGAGCGGCTCATGGGTGTCACTGCCCCGGACGACTGTCCAGCTCCAGGAAAGCCGCTGGCCTCTCCACGCTGCACATCGTACTCAGCCTGAGTCTTTCTAGGGTGGAAAACAGGCAGGAGTCCTTTCCTTTGTTCTTCCCACGCAGACTCACAGTTCGCCTCGGGAACGGCAAACCTGGAGCTCAGAGCGGGGACGCACTCCCCCAGCCCTGCAGGCCAGGGTCCTCACATTGGGTCTCTGACCCCTTGGCACATGCGTGCATCCTCCTGGGTCTCTCTCAGCCGGGGGAAAACACCTTGGGGCTGGATGCTCCCTGCCCCTAGGCAACAGGTGACTATCTCGGCCACGTTCTTTCCTCCCAGGACCTGGATATTCTGACTTGTCACTCTGTGCTTCTGTCTCGTGTTGAGCAAAAGTTACACCGGGACCACCGTTCACACTTCCTGAGGAGAAGGCCACTCATGCCCCTTTCTCTTGCCTTGGGTCACCAAGCCTCTGGTGGGTGAGCCTTCTAAGAGCCCAGAGAAGCTGTCTGCACGCACCTCTGGGGATTCCAGAGCAACCGCTGCACCTGCCAGCCGCCCACCAGCTCCGTGGGTCCTTCAGAGAGTGTCTCCTCGCCATCGGTGAGTCTCAGTGGCCTGACCTGCCCACTGCTGTCACAGGCGCTCGCTCCTACCAGTCAGCTGCAAATGCGGGGTTCAGGAAACAGCGTGATTGATGAGCGCTGATCACACCCCAAAATGACGGCAGAACACAGGGCATCTGGTCTGACTTGGAGAGAAAGGTGGGCTCAGAAAGGTTGCCGGGATGCGGGGTCACCCAGGGAGAGAGCAGCCTCGAGGAGAGCAGTGTTCTTTGTGGCTACGATGTCTTGCCCTCCTCCCTGGAAGGGTTTGGGGAAGGACCCTCACTGTCCTGGGTCCCCCTGTGCCCACAGCATCCTCTCCATTAAGAATTGGGGCCAAGAGCTTTCCCAGGAAGAGAGGTGGGAGGGAATCCCTCAAAATGTGGAGATTCTGTGAAACAGGGAACGTGGGGCATATAAGTAAGTCTAGTGGGTATAGACGGGAGGCCCAGGGGCCCACATACTGGTCGTCCAGGCTGCACCCTCAGACCCCGAAAGGAAGACACAGCTTGGATGAGGGGGAGAGGTCAGGGCAGGGTCCCTGATGTGCGTGTCGGGGGGCAGGGGACCCGTGGGCCCCAGACATGGACCGAAGAGCCAGCTGGACTGCTTCCTCCCCGCGGGACCCCCATGCACACCTCTGCTCCTCCCTCCCATTGAAAACGCCTTCCAGGGCCATCCTGGCCAGGACGATTTTCGCTCACCCTGGTCCTTGAACATCCTCCCTGTAGCCTCACCATCTTGACCAGAGAGCAGGTGCCCTCCCAGGACCAGCACTGCCCAACCCGCCCCGCTCGCTCTGCTGTCCCTGCGGGTCCCCATTTCCCTGACCCTGTACTTGTGGGACCTGTCAGCCTCTCGCCTCCACTCACCGTCAGGAGGCCTTGGGGGCACCACGCGGGCCCCTGACTTCCCTCCGGCTCTCCGCCAGCTTTCCTCACTCAGACACAACAGAAGCACCGAGGTCACTGCTCTTCCTCTTGAGGAAACATGTCACCAGCTCGGACAATTTCCCTGATTTCCCCACAACTTCTTACCTCCAATGGTCTCGCGATGGAGCCCGTTATCATCATCACGGTGTGCATCTGGGGAGTGGGGCTGCCTGGCGGCTCCCACGTCACCCAGTTCAGCCGATGCCTGGCAACCGGGACATCTAGGGGATGCGGCCTCGGGATCACAGGGCAGTGACGCACCCGGGGACAGAGGCTTTGCAGGTTTGCAGGCGGAATGAGCCTCCCTTCCCGGGCCAGGAGCACAGAGCGCCTGTTGGGCCCTGCACTGAGCAGTTGCCACAGCCCCTGTCCTCCCCGGCCGGTCCCTGCAGGACAGGGCCCGCCACACGCTCCCACCCTGACCCCACTGGGCCGACCCCGAACAGGACTGGGGCTCTGCCTCTCGGTGTGGGTCTGATGGGCCCGGAGAAGCAAGGATGTCCACACCTTACACCTGGTGCTGTAGCTACCATGTGATGGGAGAAATGAACACGTGGGGTCTGCTTCCAGACCCCCACCACAAGCGTGATGAAATGGGGAACTTCCCAGGGGTGTGGCCGCTTCCTGGCTGCTGAGGGAAGACTGTTAGTTCTTCAGGAATATTGTGAGGTGGTTGTTTAAATGTCGGTGAAGCGGGGTGAGCTGTGGACCCCTTTCCCCAATAGACACGTCTCCCCCGAAGCTGTGGGTGTGGGTGCACCAGGGCGGAAACGGAGTCTTGTCATTAGGGCTCGGGAGATGAGCTCATCCTGCACAGAGGCCCTATGTCCATCGACAGGTGTCTTTACGAGAGACGGCCAGAGGGAGACGGGAGACCCACACGCGCGAGGGTGGAGGCCGCGGGGAGACAGGCAGAGACCGGATGACGCGGCCACAAGACACAAACAGCCTGAGCTGCCGGGAGCCGGCAGAGGCGGGAAGGAACCTCCCCAGGAGCCCGGGGGATGGGGGGCGGGGGGGGGGGCAGCCTTGCCCACACCTTGATTTCAGACGTCGGGCTCCAGGCTGCGAGAGAACAAAATTCTGCTGTCGTGAGCCCCGAGTTTGTAGTCTTTTCTTTGTGGCAGCCCCAGGAAACTAATACAGTAGACGTCATTAAAAAATGATACTATGTCCCTTTACAATTAAAGAAGTAAAAATAAGAACGATCATACTTGAAGCTCAGCACTTTCCGACTGCTTTACTACACCTGTTATTTCATTTAGGCCGCTCGTCCTGCGCAGTGGCAACGCCGTTCAGGGGCGTTCAGGGTGCTGCTCTGCCATACCCCACGTTCAGCGAGGTCACGTTTGGAGCTTGGTGGCACCAGGGCAACAGGGCAGCACTCGACGCGTGGCTGGTTGTCTGGAGGCTGAGCGATCGAGGCACTGACTGAACGTGCAGGGGTGTAGTGACGTGGCCATCACTGGGGCCCTCTGCACGGCACCCAAGGACGGAGACAGAGTCATCGAGGGCTTGGAAACCGTTGCCCCACTCAGAACGGAGGCGCTGGAGCCGTCGGCCAAGGGTGAGCCAACGGCACGCGGGCTGTTGATCCGCCTTTACCTTGCGTGTTACTCACGGGTGTGAGCGGACCATCAGCCAACGTCCCTGTTGGAGCTGCCCTCATTCATCAATTGCAGCTATGGGCTGGCTGCATATTCAAGACTTCAGCAAAAATCAATGAAAGGCTTCCTTGAGAATCAATCGCCTGTGTGGAATGTGTAATAAAGGACACAGTGTTGTTTCTTACTATGTGCAAATTGTGTACCGTACATCCTTTGTATCGGTAAAATGTAATAAAAAGACGCCCTGAAGGTTGAGGTACTTGCACCGGGTTCTAGCCCACGTTACAGGGAGGTTAGTTGCCTGAAATCCCTTGGGCGTAAGTAGGAAAAGCAATTTTAAAGCTTCAAGAGATTGAGATACAGGAGGGGTTTTATCATTCCATCCCACCTGGCATTTCCGCTAAGTCCCTCTGATGGCCTGGTCTTCACTCTCTTTGCCACAGAGTGAAAATAAATTGGAAAGAAAGTGAAGCAGAAGGCTCTTTAGGAGACCAGAGAGCTGCCCCCTACAGACCATGTGGGGGATTCCAAGAGGGTTGGTTCCCGCTTGCGCTCCGCCAGGTCCCCTGCTCCATTCTGACCACCTGTGCCTCCAGCCACATGGCCACTGCTACTCCAGGGATTAGATGAGTTTCTCATTCAAAAAATTGTAGTCAATGGACATGCTCAAGCGTGCCTGTTAAAACCTCATGAGAATTAGTGCAATGCGTCAAGGACTGGCAACAGGAGGGGAACAAGAGTAGGGAGGGCAGTGAAAATACGCAAAGTTGCCTTTGCCCGGCCTGTGTTGTCCCAGAGTGGGTCTGAGGAGCCCTTCTGCTGGCCCCAACAGAGCTCGCTGGCAGAGGCAAGGGGAGCCTTGGCCCCAGAGCATGGCAGCGGTTACCCAGTTGGTATGGAGACCCGGCCGGGCCGTGTGGAAGGCCATCGGCGAGACGCCGGGACCGGACAGCTTGCGCGCCCTCCACATACCATGGCCAAACACCCAGCGCGCCCAGACCACATGACTCCCACTCACGGTCCAGTCATGATTCACGGCGTCTCTTTCCATCTTCAACACGTCTGGGTTGGAAGGATGAATTTTCTCTTCACTGTTCATCTTGTCGCCCCCGCGAGTTTCTCGGGACGGTTCTCCTACCTGGGCTCCTCCTCCCTCTGCTTTCATACGGCTTGCTTTTGTCTGTCCTCGTGACTTAATTGTGACACTACTTCCTTGAAGGAGCCCATCCAGATGAGTCCTACCTGCGACTCTTTCTGTGCTCCCATAGCTCTCTGAAATTTGCAAGTCACAGTGGACCTTCGTCAGTGGCCTGCTTATGGGTCCTCCCCTAGGGTGGGCTCCTGGACACCTCGGGCTGGCCCTGTGCCATCTGGGCATGTGACCCCACGCCAACCCCTCCCTGGCTGCCCCAAAGGGTTTTGTGGAAATTACGTGAACAAAGCACTATGCAGAAACCAACTTTAAAAGCAAGGTGTCTCCAGCATCCGAGTGAATTCCGAGGAGATATAAATCAAAGTCACAGGACTTCAGGTGCGTAAGGAACCTCCAAGGACCTGGGAGCCGTGATGGCTTTTAATCAACATTAAACATAGGTGGGTTGAGGAGACTCTGCCTCCAGAGAGAGATGAGGGGCAAATCTGTCTCTAATTCTGGTTCCCGAAAAATAAATTAAGGCAATTATTACCCCAGGATCGCTCTTTAGTATCCACCCGTTTTCTCTAAGCTCCACATGAATACAGCCTGCACTGAAGACGATGAAAAAGTCAGTACAGACAGCACGCTTGTGTCTCTTCCTGAATGGGATTATCTTTGACGCCTGTAACCTGAGGTCAGAGTTCAAATCTTGAGGGAGCAGACAGCCGACACCCACCTTATCGAGGTGACATCCCCTGGGGATAGACGAGGACTCTTCTTACCTTAGACCAGAAGTCCAGCGTGGCCACAGCCCAGACGGGACCCCTGACCAGCCACCGGCAGCTGAACAGAGGGGCGAGGGAGCAGGAGGGGGGGCAAGTGAGTGGTGAACAGTACATCCCATTGGCGTCCTCAGCACGGGAGCCGCTCTTGTCTTGTCTGGTGACTCCCCTAATGCACACGCCGCATCAGCAGACGTTTATTGAGTGCCTATTAGTCACTCAGCCTAATTTGGCAAATTACCCTGCATTCTTGTAAACAGCAGACCCCTAAATAGCAACAGTAGAAGCCAGAAAAATTGGGTAATAATATCTTCAAAGTGCTAAGGAAAAAAAAAATCATGGTTAGCCTATAATTCCGTGACCAGGAAAAGAACAAGGGGGAAATGAAAAGCTCTGAGATGAAAAACGCCAACCAATCCTCACCAGGAGAACTCCCCAAAGGTGTGCTTTATAAAGAAGGGAAGTGATCCCAGAATAAAAACACGAGACGCAAACAGAAATGCCGATCACCCTGGTGTAACAGAGATGAACGGGAACAAATAACAACATGAGATTTGTGAGATTTAGTAAGAGCGTATCATCTATGAGATTAAAGATATTAATACACGGCCTCCTCAAAACCTGGAAAAAAACATCGCTTAGACGGGGCTACAGTTGGGGCCACAGTTTCATTATTCAGAGAGCATCCAGTTATTAATTACTTTAAACAGTTACAATGATGATTAGACAAGGCAGAATTTTAAGTGTAATTCCAGCAGTGTAAATGGGAAATCACAGAAGGAGGAAAACTAAGCCCATCTAAGAGAAAATAAGAGAAAGTAAGAAACAGAAAATTTGGTAACTAGGAAACACAAAACAAGTTGGTAGTAATGGGTCTCTGCACATCAGTTATCCCAATAAATGTAAATGGAGAAAATTAAAAATGTGTTGAATATGAACATTGCTAAAAATGTATGATAAATGATCTGATTACATGTTTTAAACTAGAAACATGATGGAAACAGGAAAACACGCTCACAGGGAGCACCTGATGAAGGAAGCTGGGCAGGTAAACATAAGGCACATACTGGGACTCCAGTGTAAGATACACGGGAAGAAATGAACAAAATATGTGCAAAATCTCAAACGAGAAAAATGGCATATCTTCAGAAAAAACAACAACAACAACAACAACAAAAAAAAACAGACAGACCAGAAGGTATTCCACGTTTATGGTGAGGAAGCTTCACTATTTCAAGATGTCAAATCTCCCCACACTGAGTCAGAGATTCAGTAGAAATCTTGGGGCCGATTTCTGTGGAAATTCTAACATTTATGGATGAGCAGACAACCAGGGGCAACCGAGATGCTCCTGATACCAATGTCCAGATTTGTGAGTCCACAGTCATGGTCCGTGCGGCACGCTGCCCGGGCACAAGACTTTGGAGCAGAGCAGAGGCCACAGAAGGCTGTGGGGTGGGGGAGACTGCAGCCAGCACGGAGGGAAGAACGATTCAGGATGTGGGACCGGACGGTATTTCTACACGTGGATAACAACGAAAGAGAAAGAGGGGAAAGCAAAGAAAAGAAAATGCATCCCTACTTCACAATGTAGAAGGCACCCATCACAGATTGTTTAAAAAATTAAAAGTAACAGGCACAGCTATACACATTTGGGAAGAAAGCATTTTAGGAATCAGTGAATTGCCCACACCAGACAGGAAAGCACTAACCATAAAGCATCTTAGAAGCAAAAACTTTTGTTTATGAAATAACACCATTTAAAGAGTAAGAGAAAGGCCACAAAATGTGAGAATACGTTTATAATCCGTCTAACGTAGGGAAGACGTGTGTCCAGAATAGCGATGTCCCGTAAATCCGTAAGTAAAGTCGTGCCGACCAATGAAACATGGAGACAGTACATAAAAGCATGTTTCATAAAACGGGACACCTTAATAGCTAATAAATACTTTAAATGATCGTCCAACTCACTATCAAAGAGGGGATGGAGATTAAAACTCTATCAAGGTTGGGTTTACCCACCAGACCGATAAAAGTTAAGAAGGAGACAAGACCAAGTACTCGTGAGGACGGGGAAAATGAGCACGCTGTAACTTAACAAAGTCACAGCAGGAAACAGAACGTCCCTTCACCGGAAGCTATGCTGCGGATGCGTGTTCCCTGAGATCCTGGACGTGGTCCCCCCCGGGCGTGGCCCCGAGACACGTGCTCGTCTGCGGACACGGGGCTGGGTGTGGGCAGGCTGGGGACCGACCCCGCATCGCCACACGGTGCGCGGCCCCCAAAAGGTGGTGGTCACCCTGGTGGGAAGGAAGAAAGAGCAAAGCTGTGAATGAGTCTCAAAACTGGAACTGGGTGAAAAGAGAAGTAATGGGGGGCGCCTGGGTGGCTCAGTCGGTGAAGTGGCCGACTTCGGCTCAGGTCATGATCTCGCGGTCCGTGAGTTCGAGCCCCGCGTCGGGCTCTGTGCTGACAGCTCGAAACCTTGGAGCTACTTCGGATTCTGTGTCTTCCTCTCTCTGACCCTCCCCCGTTCATGCTCTCTCTCTGTCTCAAAAATAAATGAACATTAAAAAAAATTAAAATAAAAAAAGAAAAGAGAAGTAATGGGACAACATAGACAGAAACGGCACCACGTAAATAAGCCCCCAGCTGAAGACTTTACAACGTGTCCTTCGGGAATAACCCCAAAGGGAGCAAAGCGTAATGAAAACCGCCCCCCTGTGGTGTTTCCGTGACAGGTGTCCAGAGGGACACAAACCAGGAGGGTCATACAGTGATGCTCAGTGTCTTCACCTTGGTGGTAGTCACGTTGGTGTGTGGTTTGCTTTTTTCCAAATGTTTATTTATGTGTCTTGAGAGTGGGGGAGGGGCAGAGAGAGAGACTCCCAAGCAGGCTCTGTGCTCGATCCCACAAACTGTGAGACGACCTGAGGCGAAGTCAAGAGTCAGAGGCTTAGGGCGCCTGGGTGGCTCAGTCGGTTAAGCGTCTGACTCTTGGTGTTGGCTCGGGTCATGATCTCAGGGTCATGAGCTCGAGCCCCACGTTGGGCCCCATGCTGGGTGTGGAACCTGCTGTAAAAAAAAAAAAAAAAAAAAAAAAGGACAAACTCAGAACAAAGGAAAGGACACTCGTTGATAGCTGACGCTTATGACCACCTTCTCTGTGTTAGGTCTGCTCTTACCGTCACAAGCTTCACGAGGAGGAAAGGAGCGCTCTCTTCCCATTTCATAGATGAGGAGAGACCACGGAGGCTCGCTGCAGAGCCACGGCCTTGACGTCTACACTGCTGTGTCCGTCCAGAAGGAGCCTGGATGGTGCTGAGACCGGCAGAGGCAATGGACCGGCTCCTGCAGGCAGCGAAACCCCCAGCCCTGTGTGAGCCCTTCCTTCCCTGCAAAACCAGGAGTGCCTTGGGAAAAACCGGGCAGGTGGAGACCCCAAGTCTGTCCTCAGAGACCTGACATGGTCTCACTGGGCTAAAGTCCAGGTTTGGACAGAGCAGTGCTCCTGCGGGCCCCCCGGGGGGGGGGGGGGGGTCTGTCCCCTCGCCTTCTCCAGCATCCTAGGCACCCGCATCCCCAGCTGGAGGGGGCATGGTCCTCACTCCGCCTCCCACCAGGGAAGCAGCACCGCCCTGAAGATCTTTCTCCCAATTCGGAACCCGAGGGGTGTGCCTCTCAGTCAACCTCCTCCCTTCCAGGGGCCTCTGCGGTGGCAGAACGGGAACCTCTTGGGGAGAGCAGGACTCCGCTGTCACCGCAGAGGGAGCTCACGTGACCCGTCACGGACGCTTGGGAGCGTGCGGCAGGGACGTGTGCAAAATGAGACCTCCTTCCTCCCTGGGGTAGCTCATTCCTTTCTTTGTTCTAGGGCTGCGGACGGGGTGGGGTGTGGGGAGGTGAGGCCCCCAGAGAAAGGCAGAAGCAGTGGCCGCCCCGCCAGAGGAGGGGCATGAGCGCCAAGTGCAGGCAGCCTCACACCCGGGCGCCGTGAGGCACGGGTGCAAGGCCAACAAGACCTTTCCTTCTAAACACACAGGGTCCAGGAGCCCAAAGCCTCACTCACATGCTGGTGTGGGTCACGTGAAACGTTCACCCGACAAACTGCCCCCTCCCCCCTCGCTGTATAACCTCCTCCTGACCCGGTGTCCATCTGGTGCCAGACGCCCTCCTGTGCCACCATCCCGGACGATGGTCCGGCTGCTACATGATAGGTCCCTCCATGGGGAGTCAAGGAGGCCCCGGCCAGACCGGGGAAGGCCGACCCAATGAACGACCTTCACGATAACTGGCTTTAGCGTGGTGCTTAATTGCCTCTATCATTTCTCCTTAGGTAGTTCATGAGTCTTCCTAATTGGATCATGAATCTTCTGGAGAGAGTTGTATTTCCCTTTTTTACTCCAGGTTTCCTTTAGCCCAGAGGCAGGTACCCCAGATACACCTAAAGACAAGAAAACCAGAAATGGAGAGAAGATTTCCAGATCTGAGCCCTCCCACTAGCTGGAGGTGTGATTCTGGAAAGCCCCAGGCTTTTCTATGCCTCACTTCTGGGGTCTGCAAAGTGGAGGGGTTGCGGTGGGCATACGACCCAGCAGGACTCCCTCAGCTCCAAAATGAAGGACCACACATCTGGATGCATCACGACTCTGGGCAGACCACGCATCCGGGGGGACCGCGCATCCGGGGGGACCAGGCATCCGGGGGGACCGCGCATCTGGGGGGACCGCACAAACAGGGGGACAGCGCATCCGGGGGGACCGTGCAACCAGGGGGACCGCGCATCCGGGGGAACCAGGCATCCGGGGGGACCGCGCATCCGGGAGACTGCGCAACCAGGGGACCGCGCATCCGGGGGGACCATGCAAACGGGGGGACCGCGCACCAAGGGAACCACATATCTGTTGAAGCAGTCTGTAACAAACACTGGTGTGGTAGGATCCCCTACCTAAGGAAAGAAAGAAAAAAAAAAAACAAAAAAAACCCAAGGCAACCTGGCCACACACGTACGTGACAGCATCGTCCCTCATGACCTTGTAACGTGAGATCACTTAATCAGACTGCATGTTTGTGTGTTACCCTATACGGGAGACAAAGAAGTTAACAATTTATAAAAAACTACGCCACGTGGCATTCAGGGCCGGCAGGAAGAAAGTTGCCTCCTGGAGGGAAAAGCCTCGGGTCGCGACTCTCTGTGCGAGAATCCCGCTGCACTGGTGCCTTGCTATCCACGGTGAGGCCTGTGGACCCACGGAGGCAGCACCGTGTGAAAGCACGTAGTCGTGCGACCTCTCAGGCTCCAGACCTGCCGAACCAGAACCCGCATGTTGACAACATCCCCGGGCTGCCCATCGGCGCCCCGAGCTCCGCACCCTGTCCCTGGGACTGTGCCCAGAAGCCCGTAAGAATCACTCCAGGGCTTGGCGAATGGACGAGCCTTCGTGGTGCTTCTGGTTCTGGGAAGGGGCCTGTGTCAGTGTCCTGTGGCTGCCAACAAAGTGCCGTGGTCGCGGGGGCTGAAGTAACCAAAGTGAACCCTCTCACGGATCTGGGGGCTGCAATCCAAGATCAAGATGCCGGCAGAGTTGGGTCCTTTGAGGACTGGGAGGGAGCATTTGCCACAGGCCTGTCTCCCTGGCGGGCTGCTACCTGTGACCTGTGCCTCTTCCCATGACCTTCTTTCCAGGCATCTCTCTGTCCACATTCCTCCTTTTTACAAAGATACAAGTCTAACTGGGTCAAGAGCCCAGCCTAGTCCAGTATGACCCGTCTTAACTAATTAAATCAGCAGCGAGGTCGTGTTTTGAGGTCCTGGGGATTAGGACATGAATTTTGGGAGGACGTAAGCCCTTCTGTAACACAACCTGTGCATCTGTATCGAATAAGCGTCCCACGGGCCTCAGGCCCGGCGGGTCTGGGCACCCCTGGCCTTGGCAGTGAGGCAGAGAGCAATGGACAGCGGAGGGGTGTGTGGGCGGAGAGGCTGCTGTGCCAGGAAGCTGGTCTCCGAGATGGGCAGCTCCCCCCGCGGGCAGGGCAAGCGTGGGTGGCTGCTGAGCGCCTGCGGCCGTGACTCGTCGTTTCCATGGACAGCATCGCCGAGGGCTGCTAAGTGCTTTCTTCTTTTTCCCTTCTCTACTGTTCTGCTCCTAGAATATAAAACCCGTTCCCCAGAGGGGTCCCCGGGGGGCCTTTTTGTTTGTCAGCGCCTGGATGGAAAGGCAGGGCCCTGCACCCTGGACTCCAGCTGGCCGTCAACCGAGGGGTTAAGCAGCACTCCTACAGGCAGCGTGTGGCCGGGGGCCACGGCCTCTCTGCGTCCTGGTGGGGGCCTTCGCCCTGCGAGGTCACTGGCCTGCTCCCTTATTCGGATGCTATTACGTGTTTGGAGCCCTGATGTGTCTGGAGGCTTAGCGGACTCTCTGCGGGAAGACAGCTCCTCCGTCAAGAACGAGGCTCCCTGGGCAGCAGGGAGGGAGGCCCAGCCTGTGTGCGCCCGCGACCCTGAGGCACTCACCGCATCCCCGTCATCCGGGAGGCTGGCACGGGCACTGGGGACAGGGGGCCCCGCCGGGCCACCAACAGGCCCCGTGCACCTGCTGACATTCACGGGAAATACACAACCCGCCCCCCCACCTACCACCCACCCCCGGAGGGAGCTGCCCCTGCCACGTCCCCGCGCCCTGATCGCGGATTGATTATTCTCCCGCACTCCTACATGCCATTGCTGGCCAAACCCACTCAGCCCTTTCGCCTGGAATATTCCGTCAGTCCTCGGGCGATCTTCATGGGTTCACAGTTCCCAGAGATGTGTGCCCAGCACATCTATAATCAAGCCAAGGGCCTGTGGGGTGAAGGCGCCGTGCCTCCGAACTGTGTTCATTTGAGCCTGTGAGATTCCAGGCGGGCGATAATGTGGAGACACATGGTGCCGTGTGCCCCCTGCGCGGGAGGGGAAGGGAGGCTTCAAAGCCGCTGAGCGGCCGTGGGCAGAGGACCGCAAGGAGGAGAGCTCCCTGACTGAGAAACAAGGCCTTCGAGTCATTTTCTAGAACAAAGACTGTCAGGACCCATCACAGAACACTCTTCTCTGCCAGGCAGCGGCCCTGCGGGCCTCCTGATGGCACGCTGGCTTTTCACTGCCGGTGGAGCGTGTGCTCTGAGGGGACGAGCCCCCTCGTTTCCGGAATAACGGTCTGTAATGGAGACCTCCCCGCACCCCCACTCCCGCAGACGGCCGGTTCCCGGCTGAGTGCAGGACAGCAGCGTCTGCCCGCGCTGCTCTGGGCTCCGTGGGGTGGGTCTCACCCGTGGGCAGCGGGCAGCTCGATGGGCGAGGGCTGAAGAGCCACCTGAACCTCGTCCGATGTGTCCTAACTGAATGGTTCAGGGGGCACACTCCCCCCGCCTCCTGTACGTCTGCAGGCCCAGAGACACCTGACGGTTAGCCAGGTCCGTATGACCCGGGCCTGCTGGTGCTTCGGGCCGTGGGGAGGGAGTCAGCCTTCTGCCCACGGGCGGACACTTTTCCTTAAGGGCAAATACTGCTTTCCAGGGAGGCTCTTTTCTTTATGGTTTGTTTATTTATTTGGGGGGAGGGGCAGACAGAGAGAGAGAGAGGGAGGGAGAGAGAGAATCCCAAGCAGGCCCCGGGCTGTCAGCATAGAGCCCGACGCGGGGCTTGAACTCACGAACTGTGAGATCATGACCTGAGCTGAAATCGAGAGTCAAACACTCAACCGACTGAGCCACCCAGGCGCCCCATGGGCTCACTCTTTATTGGTGAATAGAAAGCTTGGGAGAAACAAAACAAAACAAAACAAGCGACCTAAATGGTCAGTTATCGAATTCAACTAAGATTTCTTTTTTTTTTTAAATACATATATTTTTAATATTTACTCACTTCTTGAGATATAGAGACAGAGTGTGAGCAAGCAAGGGGCAGAGAGAGAGGGAGACACAGAATCCGAAGCAGCTCCAGGCTCCGAGCTGTCAGCACAGAGCCCGACGCAGAGCCTGACATGGGGCTCGACATGGGGCTCGAACCCACGAACTCTGAGATCACGACCTGAGCTGAAATCAAGAGTCAGACGCTTAACCGACTGAGCCCCCAGGCGGCCCTCCAGGGAGGCTCTGGGGTTCTCGGTCAGGATGCAAACCTGTGTCTGTCTCCAGGTGCTGTGCTGAGTGACACACACAGGCGCCTTCCAGGGGATCCAGGCACAGAGGGATTGAATCTGGGGTCCGCTGGCTGGGACGGAGGAGCAGAAGCTGGGGGGGGGGGGGGGGGGTTGCTGTGTGACACAGTGAGGATGCTCCAACACAGCTTCCTGAGAGGCCACCACCAAGACCCCCATGTCCCCACCACACCCATGAGGCTGGACAGGACGCTGTCTCAAACGTTCGCATCATGCGGCTTTGCTTGCCTGACCCGGGAGAGGAAGAAAGATGCCTCTGCTTCCTGAATTCCCGGCGAGGGAACCAAATGGCAGAAATGCTGGTTTTAACTTTTCAGCTTCGACTGGAAAGAGGGGGATGGGACCCCGTGTCTCCGCGGTGCCCGGGGCAGAAGCCGGTGGCGAACCACGGGCACCAGAGGGCGGGGGTGGGGGCGCAATGGCGTGGACGAGTTGTGTGTGGCTTTGGAGGCCACACCATGGGATCTGCCCTCTCGGACCACTGCCGAGGTAACACCACAAGCCAGGCAGCAGAATTCCATGAGCGCGCCCCCCGCACGCTACGGCCCTTTGCCGAAACCCGCCCCTTTCCGGAAACGTGTGCCATGTGAGCAAGGGGCTGTGGGGGGTGGCCGAGACACGGAAACTCCCGCGGGCATCCGCGACAAAGGGCACCGTCAGCCTGGGCTAGCACCGCGTCACCTGGCCGGGCGGAAGCCGAGTCCCCCGTCCTGAGCCGCCTGGTTCCTCATTCTGAGCGAGGCGTCGGCCGTCCGTCAGCATCTGTAGGTGCGCCAGCCCACCTGGGGTGTCAGCGGGCTGTCCCACGGTGCCCCGGGGCCCCGTTCGTCGTGGAGAAACGATTCACGTGTACCCGCACATTTCAGAGCGCAGTGGAAGCAGAGACCGCAAAAGGAAACGATGTCAAAACGTGGGTGGAATCCTATCTCCAGCCATACACCAGGGAACATTCTAAACTGACCGGGAGGTTAAACGGATGTCTGGCGTATTCTCCCCTATACATCTGTGGCCGTGACCCACAGGGAAGGAAAATACAGGAGGTGAGCTCCAATCGAAATGGATAACCTGGGTGGGCCTGACCCGATCCGTCGAAAGGCTTTGAGAGCAGAGTCGCCCGGACGGGCCGTGTCGTGGGTGTTGGGTTGTCCCCACTCTGTTGTGAACCGTGTGGCTGTGAGTTCGTGGACCAGTTCCTTGCTCACTTCTCCGGGGTATCCCAGGGAGAGGAATCGTTGCCTCGCGTGGAAAGTCCACAGCTACGACTGGCGTCTTCTTTTCACCGAGGCTCGGGAGGGCCGGCCAGCGGGGGCGAAGCCGGAACCTGCAGATCTCACCCAGCGCTCTGGGGGCGGGGAGAAGGGCACCTGATTCCCGGGCTGCGTCCAGTGGCCTCGGCTCTGCTCACGCACAACGTGGGCCCTCTCTCCTTTTTGGTGTCGCTCAGTCGTGGCCTCCGGTGTTCTGGGAGGCTGACGCCACGTCCTGGCTGTGAGCGTCGGGATGCCTCCTCCTCCATGCGTGTCGTGGTCCCCCCGCCCCCCAGGTGACGTCCGCCAGGTGGGAGGCGAACGGGCTGCGGCCGGGCCGATGGGCTCAGCTCACCCTCCAGCCTGCTCTGCCCCGAGAAACGGCGAAGCCCTCGGACGCGCAGGGTCCGCACCTGCCCCCCCACACACACCAGCAATTCCTTCAACACGGGGCCCTGACCGTGTCTTGGGCCTCCGTGGGGCTGTCCTTGCTGTCACTGCTTCCCTGCCCTCTCTGCCCGGACGGCCTGTATTTGGTCCTCAGGTCACCTGTCCCACGTCAGTAGCTGGGACCCGCCCCCAGGCCATATTAGGTGTCTCCTCTGTGCATCCTTCAGACTGCCCTTCTCCACAAGTTGTCCTCGAGCGGGTGTCAGAGAACAGGCAAGGACCGTGGCACTGCAGGTACTGAGTACTTAGTCACTGAGGCAACAGAACCCTGGGCCAGCCCCGCCTCCCTCACCGGGACGCTGTCCAGGGGCCCGCTGGCGCTCACCGAATCTACCGCCCGAAATGTAAGCACGAGCAAAGTCCAGCCTGGTCGGCAAAGTCCAAGGTGCCCCTTTGCCGGCGGAAGGAATCCCAACCTGGTCAGCGCGTCACCCCACTATCTCTAGCCGGAGGGGGGATGGCCTCAGAACCCAGGCCCGCCTCTTCTCCCGCACGGGTTATCCTCCTATGTGGCTGGTGGTCAGACTCCCGGTGGAGACAACAGCTCATACCATCTGCTGTGGTCAAGGAGGGAAATGCAATTTTGTCTGAGATGCGATGGTTTCCGACCCAGGAGCACGGCCTGCACTCGGTGACTTTGCACAGGCACTCTTGTTTGCCTGCAGACATCGTGTGTCCCCCAAACCTCCCCCCTCCGAAGGGCACATGGCTCTACCTCCCTCCCGTGGCCATGGGGCGCAGGGAGGGGACGCCTCCCTCCTCTGGAGAACACGACCAGGTCGGTCTACACCCCAACGATGGCGGAGGGAGGTCTGCTGCCTGCCAGTGTTGCCAGGCACGATCTCATGACGAAACAGCTCCCACGCGCCCGGAAGATGCTCACTGATGAGACCGGACATGGAAATGGGGGAGACGGGGTGGGGGGGAGTACTGGGGACAAGAGGCCCCTGAGACAGCCCCCCGGGAGGGAGAGGGAGCCAGGTTCTCACTGTTGGGTCTTCTCTGCTCCTGAGTGACATCCACAGCGGCACTTTGGCATAGAGGAAAACGCCAGCCTTCGGGGCTCCCTACCGTCTCCAGACCCCGCCATGCACTCATCCCGGGCCCGGGGATCCCTGTGGTGCTGAACTTCTGTCCTCCGCCAAAGCCTCGGGGCCGCGGTGGGGACTGGACATCCTCCCAATTACCCCGGGGGGAGCACGTTCACTAACCAGGGCTGGAGCTGGGGAACGTCGTGTCATCTACCCGCTAACCTGGCTGCACTCTGACAGTGACTCTAACCCGCCCAGCGGGCCAGCGGGACAGACACGATGGTTTGGGGCCGCGTCACGCTTCCCGAATCCTTGTGTTTTGTTGTTGTTGCTGCTGCTGCTGCTGGAAAACCCACCAAACGCAAACGTGATGTAGGAAACGAGTGAACAATTCTAAGTCAACAAGACCCGTCCCCAGACGCCCGGTGGGGCCACTTCTGCCCCGCGTAAGATAAAGACCTGCGGGCGTCTCAGAAGCCAGGAACGACATTTCAGGGGAATTAGAAGAAGATGCGTTTTTTTCTTTTTAAAATATGGGGGGAAAAAAACCTTTGCCTGCAGCATGTTTCCTTTTCTAAACTCGACAAGAGCCGCGTGCAAACACAACAAAATATCAGCTACGGTTTCCTCCTGGATGGCTACGGAGCCGCCCACCGTGAGGGATGCAGTTCAAGGCACGCTGGCCGTTTCATGCCCCTGCCATGAGCCCCAGCAGCCTCGGGCGGTGAGGAAGATATCCGCAAAACAAGAAAATGCACTGGAAGCATGCAATGACTGTATTCAGCGAGGCCGGCAGCCAGGACAGACACGTGTAAGTGACCGCTGGCTTTCAAAGTCCCTGTCTTGAGGGAAGGCAGGATTCCTCCTCGCTTGGGGGTCATGCCAGCATCCACAGCTAATTCTGCTCAGCGCACTTCGTTTTCCACACGGAGCCCAGAGCCGCTGACCTGTGCGCTGATGCTGAGGGTCTTTCCGAAGACAAGATCCTGAAGCCCCGTGGCCACGAGTAACTTCCTCACCTCCTTCCCCCAACCCTGGGGCAGGCGTGACAGCACCCACCGATGTCCACGTCTGTTTCCCTGTGCGGACCCAGGAGGGCCAGCCCCCGGGCAGTGTAGTGCACGAAGGGTCTGCCCTTGACCGACGGGCTGCACGTGGAGGTAACGGGTGTACTTACCTCAAAGACACCGTTCCCTAAATTCCCCTCCCACCCTGCTGGCCGGGAAGGCTACGCTCCCCGTGGTCCAGCCTCGGAAAGACGGGGCTCCATCAGCCTGGGGCCCCGAGAGATGCCGTGGAGCAAAGCCCTGTGACATTCTGCAGAACAGGCATCTGTGTGCGTGCGCGTGCACAAGACAGCGGTTATTCCACGGTGATGCATTAAGACAAACAACAAACGTGACTGATCCTGGCTGATACATCCCTCATTACTTTCCACCTACACCCACTAAACGGGAACCCCCTCGCCAGCTCTTGCCGCCTGCAGGGTACAGCAGAATTGGGGACGGCGGTCTTGTGAGGCTGGCTCATTCTTAATTTGAGTGCTGAGACGTCGTCCTTAGAGAGACGCGGAATTGGGCGAAGCCACTTGTAGAAACGTCCTTGGAT
Source organism: Panthera onca (assembly GCF_046562875.1). Lineage (NCBI taxonomy): Eukaryota > Metazoa > Chordata > Mammalia > Carnivora > Felidae > Panthera > Panthera onca. The sequence goes on from NC_138345.1 coordinate 139,493,292, forward strand.
AAGGAGTCTGGGCTGCCTTCGGAGGGACACAAGGCACCGCCGTCTTAGGTGGTCTGGGTGGAAAACACCAGTTTGTGAATCCCGGGACTCAGCGATGCTTTTACACCTACTTTGGAGGGGTGCCCATCGCTTACTTCCTAAGATGTCCCTCCGTTTTGCTTTCTTTGATAGTTCCCAGTGATTATACTTGGTTTACACGTGTTTTTCACGGAATTACGGCATAAATGATGCTTATTTAGCCTTTTTAGGGAACCACGCCCAGAGGTATGCGTCTGTTGGCCCCAGATCGGTGGTGTTTATTCCCGGTTAACTTGGTTCACCACTCGCATGGCTCCTAGTTTCCATTTTGAAATTAGCAAGTAATCTCTAGGGTGGCCCTGAGATGAGCAAATGTCCTGTCCCCTGACCATCCCGGCCGCATTTCCCAGAGCAAACCACTGAGGACGCACAGCAGAGCCCCCTGCTTCTCTTCTTGCGGATGATTGCTTCCCAAGTCCCTGGTTCCTCCGAGGCCCCTCAGCGGGCATTCCACGCTTCCAACCCCCCGCACCCACCCCTTTATAAGCTTACGCACAGGCTTGTTTGTACGTATGTATGTATTTATTGGAAGTGTGCACTCGCAGACACCTGTTTGTTTACTGGGCATTAACCCATCACTTGTACCTATTTGGTGCCCAGATCTGGCCGTGGGGGCCCACGCGGCTGGCACGGCTGCCTTCCCGCCTGCCGCGTGGGGTCTGTGAGTGCGCCGCGAGCTTCTGGCTCACACAGGAGTCTGCGCTCCTCCGTGGAGCCCTGGGGCCTTTTAGGAAGGCGTGTCCGTGACATGAAACATAAGAGCTGAGCACCGTTCCGGACCCAAGGAGGGTGAGGAAGTGTGACAGCTACTGGCCCCCGGATTGGGTCCTGATCCAGAAAACAAGGCCCTGAAAGACATTGCTGAGACATCATAAGGTGAGATTACTTAACCACCGACCAAGTTCCATGATTATTTAAGAGAACGTCCCCGGTCTTGGCAAACACACTCAGGGAAGGAGGAGTAAGAGTCCTGGCCCAAGTGGCACCCTCAAGGCGCTCACACAGCAGCAGTAACAGGAATAAGGAATGAAAAGAGTGCACAGCACATCCAGCAAAATATTGCAAACGGGTGAATCTGCATAAAAAGGGACAATAGGGGCTTCTACGCTGTCTTTTCAATATTTTTGAGTGAAATTATCTCAAGATATATACTTAAAAAAAGAGACACTGAAAATGAGAGTTCACCTGCTGTAGTCATCACGGCCTCGTGGGCTCTGCCCACTGGAGCCCTCAGCGAGACCAGGGGTGACATCTGTCCCCCAGGACCATGAGCAGGGAGATGCTGTACGGGGGGGGGGGGCTCACACTGGAGGGCCAGGCAGGTAGGAGGGCTGGGGGGGTATTTGTTTTACTTTATTTTAGAGGAAGAGAGAGAGCAAACTCAGAGGAGGGGCAGAGACAGAAAGAGAGAAGGAGAGAGAGTCTCAAGCAGGCTCCACACTCAGATTCGGGACTCGAACTCATGACCCTGAGATCATGACCTGAGCCGAACGACTGAGCCACCCAGGCGCCCCTGGGATTTCTACAAGCCCTTCCTGAACAGGTAACGAAGTCACAATAATCCTGAAGAAGACGGAACAAGTATGTCCTCCCAACCCTTCTCTCTACTCAGCGAGGAGGTGGGTGGTCAGAACAGGGGTGAAGCTGGCGTGGGCTCTCAGCGAGCGAGCGGTCGTGGGGTGACCAACGCCCGTCTGCTCCTGAGTCACATGAGGCAGCTGACACATCCCGGCCACCAGGCTGGCTGGGGCACGTGCGGGGACGCACCGGTGACCCCGACCCGGCAGCTGTCACCCCCTGCAGGTCAGGGCCACATCCTCAGAGGCCGACACCCCAGCAAGGAGGCTCACTGTGACTTTGGCGGAGGGTGAGGGGAGGGACGCAGGACAGAGGCTCCCTGCGGGGCAGGAGGCAGCTGGCTTCTCTAAGACTTTCAGCAACACCAACCCTTCCGGGAAATGTGCTTCTTTTTGCAACGTGCATCAAATAGAATAAAACCATCTAAACAAGCGAGACTCAAAAGCTTGCTTCTGACTTAACCAAATGGATTTCGGTTTGCAGTCTGAGAGTCTTGAGTTACATTTTGGAGTCACTTTGCACAGTCCTGCTCTTAGAATAGTTTTCAAAGGGAGAAAATGCCTACAGCAAAGACTCCCAATTCAACAGCCTCTTCCTTTGCTCTCCCTCAGCCTGGCTCCCGAGGCGCAAAGAGGCGCAGGTTCCTCGAGCCGCTGTCCCTCTCGGAGCCGGCGACAGATGAGACGCGTCGGGCCGCTGAGCTGGGGCCCAGCTGCGCAGGCAGCCGCACATTTAGGACGCGCGTTGGGCCGGGGGCCGTGCGCGCGCTGAGCCGACCAACCACGCAAAGCTCTCACCTTGGACGCTGGCTGAGGAAACGTGATTGTTCACCGTTTCCAGAACAAGCGTTTGACTGCTCCCGGGAGAGACCTCGGCGCAAGTTCAGAGCCACAGGGTAACAGCAGCAAGGGCCTTGCACAGCGTGGCCAGCGCCTCTGCCCACAGGTGGCCTCCCCGTCCTGCCCCCCGTGGCTGCTTGCCGCTCTCTGGGGCGCCAGAGCGAGGGCCCGCCCACCACACGACGGCGGGCTCCTGGGTCTCGCAGGGGGCAGTTCCCACACCCCTGCCAAATGCGTTCATCTCTGGAGCTGACAGGTGCTTCTGCTGTGCGTTCCCTGCCTGGCGTCACCCCACATTGGAAAGAGGCGGGACGCGGGGCACGGGGCGTCTGGAGGCCCAGTAGGTTGGGCGTCCCAATGCAGTTCAGGTCGTGGTCTCACCATTTGTGGGTTCCAGCCCCACACGGGGCTCTGTGTTTTCAGTGCACAGCCCGCTTCAGACCCTCTGTCCTCCTCTCTCTCTGTCCCTCCCTGCTTGCCCTCACTCTTCTCTCTCTCTCTCAAAAATAAAAATTAGAAAATATATTAAAAAGTAAAAAAGAATAAGAATAAAAAGAGGCAGGACGCATCGGGCGCAGTCCCTGCCACCTCCCTGGACTGGGGTAGGGGCGGGAGGCTCTCCCACAAGCAAGTGGTCCCTGCCAGCACAGGGTCCTGCCTGCACAGGGTCCCCACCAGCATGGGGTCCCTTCAGCACGGGGTCCCGCCAGCACAGGGTCCCTCCAGCATGGGGTCCCTCCAGCACGGGGTCCCATCAGCACGGGGTCCCGCCTGCACGGCGTCCCCACCAGCAGGAGGTCACTCCAGCATGGGGTCCCATCAGCATGGGGTCCCACCTGCACAGGGTCCCCACCAGCATGGGGTCACTCCAGCACGGGGTCCCCACCAGCATGGGGTCCCTCCAGCACGGGGTCCCATCAGCATGGGGTCCCGCCTGCACAGGGTCCCCACCAGGATGGGGTCCCTCCAACACGGGGTCCCCACCAGCATGGGGTCCCGCCTGCACAGGGTCCCCACCAGCATGGGGTCCCCACCAGCATGGGGTCCCACCTGCACAGGGTCCCACGGCCACCTTGTTCCCAGAGCTCCCAGCAGACAACAAGGTCCGTCCAGCTTCTTCTGAAAATGCTCCTTCCTCCCAGCCTCCACCCTGCTGTCTCCCTGTCTCCTCCCTCCTCACCCTGCTCCCCGCCAGCTTGACCTCCAGCCTCGCATCCTCACTGGGCTTGAGTTTCAGGACAGTCTCCCTGCGGTCGTCCCCATCCCGGACCCCAGATTCATCTGCAGGCGTCTTCCTTGCCCCCTCCTTCCCTCCCATCCCCCCAAAGTTACACCCCGACACCCCACATCTGCAGCCCTGCCTGTGACTCTGTGCTCTTGACTTCTCCTCAAAGCCCGCCTCTCCGCAGGCCTCCCCCTTCTGCAAATTAGAAGTTCTTTCAGTTTCTTGGGCCAAAGTCGGTGGGATCCAGTGGTCTGACCTCATGACCTCCCAAAGGCCCAGGGCCTGAGACCACGCCATCCGGGGGGCTTCCACATTGGGGGAGGGCCACTCGGGCCAGAGCAGGGTCCCTTCAAGAATGTGCCTGGAATCTTGGTTCTCGTGAGGATAATAGGTGACCCCCTCCAGGAACGTGAGCCACGTGGTGGCTGAGGCCAGTCCCCTCCACCCCCCACCCCCACCCTGCGGCTGTGTCCCCGCGTGCAGAAGAGTGCTCCCGGAACATGTGCTGACCAGGACCCAGAACGCCACGTGTGATTTCGTGACCCCCTAACATTCAGGCCTCGTCTCCCACCACACGTCGCTCACTAGATGTTTGTTGAATGAATGAGCGAAGGCCCGTGGGACGTGTTGCACAGATGTTTCAGGGAGACCTGTGTGCACAGTCTGAAGGGAAGGGTGTGGGGAGGCTCAAATACAGGGACTAGATGTGGGGAGTGATGGAGAATTTGCTCCCAGGAGAATGTGGACGGCGTGGGGACAGCAATGGGACTGTCTCCTTCCCCCTGTGCTCCCTGCACCTCAGCAGGCGGTTAGCAAGCAGGATGTACCTGGTGCTTGTCATGAGGATGTGGACTGAACAGGGGAGGGGGAGGGAGGACGAAGGGAGGGAGAGGAGGCAAAGGGAGAACTGAAGGGGGAGGGACAGAGAGAGAAGGAAGGTGGAAGGGATAGGAGGGGGAAAGGAGAAGGGTGGGGAGAAGAATGGAGGGAAGGGGGAGGGGAGGAGGAAGGGACAGGGTAAGGGAAAGGGGGGGAGGGAGGAAGAGAGAGGGAAGGGAAGGGGGAAGAAGAGAGGGAGAAGGGAAAGGGGGAGGGGTAAGGAGGCAGTTGAGGGAGGAAGTAAGGGAGGAAAGAGGGGAAGGGAGGGAGAGAGAAGGGGCGGGGCGGTGGGGGGAAGAAGGCAGGGGGAGAGGATGGCAGGGTAAGGGAAGGGGAGAAGGAGGTGGAGGCAATGGGGGGAGGGGGAAGAGAGGGAGAGAGAAAAGAAGGGGGAGGGAAGGAAAGAGAAGGGAGGGGTGAAGGAGGGAGGAAGGCAGAGGGGAGGGGATGGCAGGGCAAAGGGGTAAAGGGAGGGGGAGGGAAGGGGAGGAGAGGAGGGAGGGGTGGAGGGGGGAGGAAGAGAGGGGAAAGGAAGGGGAGAAGGAGGTAGAGGTGGTGGGGGAAGTGGGGAGGGAAGGAAAGAGAAGGGAGGGGCTAAAGAGGAAGGAAGGCAGGGAGGAGGGGAAGGGAGCAGGAAGGGGTAAAGGGGGGAGGGAGGGGGGGAGGGAGGAAGGGGGGAGAAAGGGCGGGGAGAGGGAGGGTCCCTTCTATTGCCAAGGGTCCTCACACTCTCCTGACTCCACACGTGGACCCACCACTGGGAGTCTGTCCACACATCTAACCGGAGGCGTGGCCCCTTTCCTGGGACATGGTCCTGGGGCAGGCGTGTATTTCAACGTCTACGACTTCTCTCCCTTTGGAAAAGCCCACGCTCTTGGCCGGTGACCTGAGGACACCGCCCGAAGTCACCTCACTTGACATCCTGTCGGGCACCGGCTTCGGCAATCTGTGCGTCCCTCGGCCTGGGCGCCCCGCGAGCGGTGCAGCTGGGCTGGCGGTTCGGAACCGCGGACTTGCTGCTCCTGCGGCGGGGGCGGCAGCAGGCCCGTGAGGCCCCGCGACCTGGTCCCGGGAATTCAGAGGCAGAGGCTGGTCCGCAGCCGCAGGCGGGTGTCCCCGCCCGTGTTCCCGCGCGCGCTCGGGGCAGACGCACGCACAGAGCAGGCGGGGAGGTGGGTGTCCCCGGAAGGGCGTCCACCGCCTTCGCGGTCGGGGGGGGGGTCAAGCCTCTGGGGCTCTGCGGGCGGCCGGCCCGGGGCCACGGCCTCCGGAATCAGGGCCCAAAGGTCTGGGCCCCTCTGCCCCGAAAGGCGACGCGCTTGGACCTCAGGGTCGCTTTGCTCAAGGAAACTCTCAAACCAGACAAGTTGCATTTACGAGGAAGCGTCCCCCAGGCTTCGCCGCGTGGCTCTGCTCCTTTTCTCCCCGGCCGCACACCTGCGGTGGTTTTCCGTGGGCGCCTGAGGGCCCGCGGTGTCTTCCCGTGACCGTGGGGGCCCCAGCGCCTTGTCCCCGGCCTGCCCGCCGCCTGGGTCAACAAAGGCCGGGCTTCTCCACCTGGCGGCCCCACGGCGGCGGACTGGGGACCCCGGCGCTGACGCTGCGCTCTGTCGCGGCCCACACGCCTTCCAGCCCCTTCTCCACCCGGGGGACGGGGCCTCCCTGGCGTGGCTCTGCCATGGGCCGCCCCTGGGAATCCGTGCGTGTCACCGCCTGGGGAGCCCAGGCGCGGCCGGCTGCAGAGTCCACGACGTCCACGCAGGGAGAAGAGGCGGTTTCCACCCAAACTCAGGAGTCCTTCCCGGCTCTGCGCCAGGGCCTGGGGAGGACGCTGAGCGCCCAGCCGCGTCCGCAATCACCCCGACAGCGTGGCCCTAAACACGCGGCGCGTAAGGACCTTGGGGCGCCGGCTGGAGATGCCGCTGCCCTCGTCACTGAGGGAGGGCCCTCCGGCGCCCTCAGCAAGTCCCCGTTTCCTTCGTTTCCTTCGGGGCAGGTCCAGGGACCCTCCGGGGTCAAAGGTAAAGCGAGAGCACCCTCAGCAGAAGGGGCCGCTGTGGAGGTCGGGTCCGGGACGGCAGGGGGGTCAGATGGGACCCCGGAGCAAGGCCCCTTCCCGTGCAGAGGCCCCCAGGGACGCTCGGGCAGAAAGTTCTCGAGTGGACGGACTCAGGAGTATGGAAGCCCCCAGGAGCACGGGCGCCGGCCTCTGGAGCGCACAGCACGACTTGGGGAAGTCGTTAGCAAGGCGGGGCAAATGCACACCGTGGGGCTGTGAACTTTGCAAACTATTTTCCAGGGAAGGACAGGGTCCTGTGGCCAGTGAGGATCAACGCAGGTGTCGCTGAACACTTGTGGGGGGCGGCTGAGTGGGAAGTCCCGGCACCGCTGACCACCAGCACCCCAGCTGGGCGCTCACAGATGGCTCTCTCTCTGGAGAGAAGTGGAAATGGGGAGCCCCTCCTCCTCCTGGCCCCTCCTCCTCCTCCTGGCCCCTCCTCCTCCTCCTGACCCTCCTCCTTATGGCCCGTCCTCCTCCTCATCCCTCCTCCTCCTCCTGGCCCCTCCTCCTTATGGCCCCTCCTCCTCCTCATGGCCCCTCCTCCTCCTCATGGCCCCTCCTCCTCCTCATGGCCCATCCTCCTCCTTATGGCCCGTCCTCCTCCTCATGGCCCCTCCTACTTATGGCCCCTCCTCCTCCTCATGGCCCCTTCTCCTCCTCCTCCTGGCCCTTCCTACTTATGGCCCCTCCTCCTCCTCGTGGCCCCTCCTCCTCACCCCTCCTCCTCCTCCTGGCCCCTCCTCCTCCTCCTGGCCTCTCCTCCTCCTGGTCCTCCTCTTCTTCCTGGCCCCTCCTCCTCCTCATGGTCCCTCCTCCTCCTCATGGCCCCTCCTCTTGCTAGCCCCTCCTCCTCCACTAGCCCCTCCTCCTCTTCCTGGCCCCTCCTCCTCCTCATGGCCCCTCCTGCTGCTGGCCCCTCCTCCTCCCCTAGCCCCTCCTCCTCCTCATGGCCCCTCCTCCTCATGGCCCCCCTTTTCACCCCTCCTCCTCCTGACCCCTCCTCCTCCTCCTGGCCTCTCCTCCTCCTGGTCCTCCTCTTCTTCCTGGCCCCTCCTCCTCCTCATGGCCCCTCCTCCTCCTCCTCATGGCCCCTCCTCCTGCTGGTCCCTCCTCCTCCCCTAGCCCCTCCTCCTCCTCCTGGCCTCTCCTCCTCCCGGCCTCTGCAGCGCCCCCACTTCTCGCACAAAATTACTGCATTTCAGACCCTCCTGTTCTTCTTCAGAACTGACCTGGAGGAGATAATTACCAACAGCACTTAGCACCCCGCTACTCTCTTCTTATAGAACGTGGGGATCCTTGAACGTATTGTTGCATTAAACATGTGAGTAACCGGCTTGGGGCTGCGTGTGCTTGGTTAGGGTTCTCCCATTAACGCCCACACGTTCCAAACCCAATGTTGCACAAATCTGACTCGCATCGGAGATGTTGTGTGCTGTTTCCATGGAAACCTTCTCCCCCACCCTGCCGTCGCTGCCACTCCCTGGTTTTAAGCTTAATTCTGTAAAAACATGCAATTCAGCTGGCAGGCACTTTCAGATTTAAATATAGAGATTGGATTAAATTGGTGTAGAAGCTATGTTTGAATCCATAGCGCACGAAACGAATAAAATCCGATAATGTTACGGAATGTGGGAGAAAACTGAGATGGGGGGGTAGAGCCCCATCAGACACTTTCTTCAATGTCAAATTATGCTTGATTTAGCTTTAGTTTTTGGTATTTCATTAACATGTGTGCTAAGACATCTCTGAGGGGAAAAATTAGTTTGGGGTTTTTTTTGTTTTTTTTTTGTTGTTGTTGTTTGTTTTTTTTAAGTGAGGTTCTGTCCTGCTTGCATAACTCGCTTTCTGCTTCCGTGTGTGGTAGGACGCCCAAAGGCTGCGGCTCCTTCCGGCCTTTGGCCCCGAGAGGCGAGTGGGCCTTAGGACGTGCTCTGGCCAATGAACAGAGCGGGACAGACGTGCACATCGTGCACATCTTGAGCTAGTCTCACGAAGCCACACATGCCCCAGTTCTTACTTTGGGAAACCTTCGACCCTCACCGCCAGGAGCAGAAGCTCCCGCTAACCTACAGGGAGGGGAGGTACCCGGGGGCGGCCGCCCAGTCAGCCCGCAACAGACCCCGGGATCAACCAGCCAGGGCCAAGAGAATGGCCCAGCTGAGCCCAACCCACAAGACAACGAGCTGCATAGATGACTGTTCTTTTGACTTTGAGGTCTGGGGTGTTTTGTGCCACAAAAGCTGACTCTGCTACGCTGTCCGACAATGAGGCGTTAGATGGTGTTTGTTCATGGAAATAGCAAGCAAAGAAACCCTGATAGCCTTGCTTTTTAAAGCGGGGCGTTGAATGGTGTCCAGGTGAGCGGGAGCACGGTCTTCACGCAACCCCGTGGGGTTCAGATCCGAAGATCTGTGCGCGGGGCCGTTCCTGTCTCCATCCCCACACGGCTGACAAGGGGGTCCTGCAAGGCAGGCCCTACCTGGGCCCGGTGACTCGGGGCTCTCAGTCGTCCCCCCCCCCCCCGCCCTCTCTCTGGTCTGATCACTGAGTGCAAACGGACCACAGGTGGAATTTAAGAACGATGCTCCAGATCCTTTTGTACAGGCTGTTCTGGTCTCCCACTTGACTCCCCAAACAGTGCTCGGGAACCCACTAAGTAGCAAAGTCAACGCTTGGGCATGCACACAAACTCCTGTTTGTTGAGTGAGAAGGGACAGCTCTGGCTGTCGGCACACGTTGGGTGTGTGCAGAAGGAAGGTCTGTCGGTGACTACGGAGGTGCCGCTCTGCCCTCCGGCCTCAGGGCGTGTGTCTGATGGGCTCCCGTCCTCGCGGTGCCCTGGCACGTGGGGTCATCACAGGCACTTCGCGAACGGCACTCGACGCAGGAAAGGCGTTTTTAGACGAAAGACAGTTAACCTTCTTTGGAGGGCTTACCTTCCACACTCAGAACCGGCGTGCTCACGGGACCGCAGACACCCCCGTGGTGCCGTCCTCGCATCGCACGCGGGAATTACACACACAGCTCACACCCACACTCTGCTCTCCATCACATCTTGCGTCTTCCCACGGAAGTGAGCCCCGCTGCGGGCGAGAAAGCAGGCAAACGGCTGCTCCCGTGGGCCGCTGCCTCTTAGTGACACTCAGATGGACGGCTTGGCTCCCGTATTAGCGATTTTTGCTGTTCCGAATACGGAGGGCATCAGACATTTCGGATCTGTAATCTCGTCTGATCTCTCCAACCACCCTGCAAGGCAGATGGCGTTATCCTATTGAAAAGATTAAGACGCAGAGGCTCGGAAAGGAGGAAGCCTGCCAAGGTCAAAGGCAGTAGGGGAGGAGCTGAGATCTGAACCCGACGGAGGGAGCGGAGGGATGCCCCAGCAGTGCCCCGGTCTGTTGCTTGGTTTGCTGTCAGAGCGGAACCCTCTCCAAGGGAGCCTGCCTCTGGGACATCTTCCCCCCAAAGGACCGGGAAGACTCCGACTGAGAGACAACATACCCCATTTGCATGTTTCTTGAAAAACAACCATTTGGGGTTGTGCAAAGTATTCAGGAGCCAAATGGCAGCTCAAAATGATTGGGGGAAGCGCATTCGTGACAATCCAAAGTGCTCCATCAGGGTGAACGCATCGGGCGAATGTTCAGGGGCGACCGAAGACCATCTGCCGCGGGGGAGCCGCTGCCAGCTCGTGCGCCACGTGGCGAGAAAAGACCCCCGCGTAGTTACTGGCCACCAACACGTTGACATGTTTTTGTCATCAGATTCCAAGACAGGATCCAGACCCACCAAAGCATGTTTAATGCACGTGGGCAACTCCCGCATCTCACTTATTTTTCCAAGGCTAAGATACTATTACCGAGCGCACGACAGTCAGCGCTAATTATCGCTCGGTCGAGTTGCCTGCCTTTGTCATTAAGGCAGGAGTAACATGTTGCTAATTCTATGTTCAATTCCAAGAAGCATCCCTCTGCACCTGCTCCCTTTCGGGAAGGCTGGCTCCGGGAAGCAGGGGGTGTTCTCCAGTGTCATCTGCTTGACAGGAATGGACCCTACTGTGTGCCTGCCTCCCTCTCCTCCCCCTCCTCCCTTGCCCCTCCTCCCCTCCCCTCCACTCCCCCTCCTCCCTTTCCCTCTCCTCCCCCTCCTTCCTTTGCCCTCCTCCCCTCCCCTCCACTATCCCTCCTCCCCTTCCCCCGACTCCCTCTCCTCCCTTTCCCTCTCCCCCCTCCTTCCTTTGCCCTCCTCCCCTCGCTTCCACTTCCCCTCCTCCCTTTCCCCCCACTACCCCTCCTCCCTTTCCCTCTCCTCCCCCTCCTTCCTTTGCCTTCCTCCCCTTGCTTCCACTTCCCCTCCTCCCTTTCCCCCACTACCCCTCCTCCCTTTCCCTCTCCTCCCCCTCCTTCCTTTGCCTTCCTCCCCTTGCTTCCACTTCCCCTCCTCCCTTTCCCCCACTACCCCTCCTCCCTTTCCCTCTCCTCCCCCTCCTTCCTTTCCCCTCCTCCCCTCCCCTCCACTTCCCCTCCTCCCTTTCCCCCACTACCCCTCCTCCCTTTCCCTCTCCTCCCCCTCCTTCCTTTCCCCTCCTCCCCTCCCCTCCACTTTCCCTCCTCCATTTCCCCCCACTGCCCCTCCTCCCTTTCCCTCTCCTCCCCCTCCTTCCTTTGCCCTCCTCCCCTCCCTTCCACTTCCCCTCCTCCCCTTCCCCCCACTCCTCCTCCCTTTCCCTCTCCTCCCCCCCCTTTGCCCTCCTCCCCTCCCCTCCACTACCCTTCCTCCCTTTCCCTCTCCTCTTCCTCCTCCCTTTGCCCTCCTCCCCTTCCCTCCACTAACCCTCCTCCCTTTCCCTCCCCTCCCCTTCCTTCCTTTCCTCCTCCTCCCCCTCCCCTCCACTCCCCCTCTTCCCTCTCCACTCCACTCCCCTTTCTCTCTTTCCCCCTCCTCCCCCTCCCCCTTCTCCTTCCCACTCTCCCCCCTCCTCCCCTTCCTCCTCAGGTGCAGCAGGTAGGTTCCAATGCTGGCCACCCTCAGTTCCTCCCCTGCTGACCGGCTCCTGGTCCCATCAAGGGTACAATCTGACCTTCTTTGGCCCCGGGCTTGCCATAATGACAGCTGATGGATCAAATGCAGAGGAAGTGACTTAGGGATCCCAAGGTTTCCATCAGAATCTCCGCCCAGCGAGCACCCGGGTCTCTGGGAGCCGCCCCCCACCGCCCTGACCTGGAGAAGCCCAGACACCCAGCCCCACGTGCTGTGCCCATCAGCCACCCAAGGGGAGCTTCCAGACCATGGTGCTGCTCCCCAGTCTGTCGCTGACCACACCCGTGCAGGAGCCCTGTCCGGAGAGGCTGGAGGTCCTGATGGGGTGCTGTCCTCAGTCGCCCGGTGCGTGGACGGGCACGGCGAGACCTGGGCCCAGTGCTATCCCCTCACCCCCCGCCCCTGGTCACTTGCACGTCCCAGACCTCAGGTTCCCCCCTCCAGGATGGAGGCACTCAGGGCCTCAGGCTGAACTGGCTTTGGTGAGGGTTCGGAGAGGAAAGTGTGGATGGACATGCCCGGCAAACCCAGCTGCACGATGGTCGTCCTGAGTGGAGCTCAGTTCAACGGACCGTGGGACAGACGGATGGGGGCAGCTGGGGCACGGCTTTGGCCATCCTGCCTGTGCTTTCTGTGCGTCCCACACAGACATGGATTTCCCGAGCAGGGATGGACACATAGCACCCCTGATTGCAGGGAACAGGTGACGTTCTGCGTGGTGCACTCAGCGGCCACCGGGACGGGACTATTGTCCTCAGTTCTGCTTCTCTCGCCAAGGCCATGACCCAAGGGCCTCACGACCAGTGTTGACAAACTGGAGTAACCCTCCCACGCTGTCTGGGGCCCTCCCCTGCATTCTGGGGCCCTTCCCCACTGTCTGGGGCCCTCCCGTGCCGTCTGGGGCCCTTCCCCACTGTCTGGGGCCCTCCCGTGCCATCTGGGGCCCTCCTGCACCGTCTGGGGCAGGCCTGCTTTGGGCCAGTGGGACACCCCTGCCTTCTTGTCAGGGCAGCTCAGCCAGAGCCCGGACACGTCCCCAGGACACGCGGAGACCTTGTGCTCTCCAGGCCCTGGGCCTGATGCTGGGGACCTGGGGCACAGCCGTGTGACTCAGGAGAACCGCAGACATAGACTGAGCCACAGAGATGGGAGACAAGAGGTGTGGGCCACTCGTCAGGCTCGGGCCTCTCCCCGTACCTCCACCATTTGACCTTTCCCCTTTGACCTTTCCTGCGTCTTGGCTCCTTTCTCTTTCTCGGGTTCATTCCACGTTTACTTGTCTTCGTGGGCATGAGCTGCACCTGTGCTTGGCTCTTGCGTCCCGGTCGGCCACCCTTTCCCAGGACAGCCTCCTGACTTCCTGCTGTCACACTGTGTCCTCGCGGGAACCAGACGGCACGTCCTGCGTGTGCTGTGTCCCCCCTCCCCCCGCCGCGGGGGCCGGGACCCACTCGCCTCTGTTCACACAGAAAACGACGGCCGGTGCTGAGCTGCATGTTCAACACGGAGAACAAGGACGGTGCCACTGTTTCTTATCCCTTGAAAAAGACCTCGGGAATGGGGCTTTTTGAGCGGCAAGGCAGTCCCATGTCCGTCAGAGGGAGCGCTTCCGTACTGGACAGCAAGTAACGTCCCCCTCGAGCGCCTGCAGGGGCGCGAGCCTGAGGGGGCAGCGGCGGTGGGGAGAGGGGATCCTGGAGAAGGTGAGCCCTCAGGGAGGAAGGGAAGTCCCATGCTGAACCTCTGCGCGGAAGGGCTCGGGGCCCCAGCGCCAGGTACCCTTCCCCCAAGGACGCCCCGATGTGGCCTTTCAGACGGAAACCAGAATCTGTCATGCTCTTCTCTCAAAACGGGAGCAAGACTCAAACAGAGGGGAGACTTGGGGAGCAGAGGACATGTGGCAGCCAGGGGTTCACACACAGCGCAGAGGGATCTCGGATCAGGGACCCGACAGGGGCGCCAGAAATGCAGGCAGCCTACCACACTGGCGTGAAGTGAGCGGGCCGAGTAAATGCCCTCAACAGCAACAGACCTTCAGACGTGCCGAACACTGAAGTATGTTTGAGTCTTGTCATAAAATGCAGGAACATAAAGGAACGCTTGATTCTTCATTAAATCCTAGAATGTTCTCACTCTGGGACAAGTAATTTTAGGGCAAATAAAATCAACCACCCAACCAACAAATATTTTCTATGTGGAAATGAGGAAAGTGGGCAATTGGGTGAATCTGACCCAATTAAGCAAATCGTATCCAAAGGCATAGACGTCCAAGTTGAGCCCAAACCTCCCATATAAAGATCCTTAATAATACTGTCGGAGGTTTTGCTTGATGAATGTTTTCTTGCACGAGCAGAGAATTAAACGGACAGCGAGCCAACGGCTGGTGTAGAGGATGATTCATGCAGCACGCCAGTCCAACGTGCAGGAAGGGGAGTGAACGGGTGTCACAGGATGACCGGGTGAGGACCCCAGGCGACCTCAGCGAGCCGCAGACAGGGGCCGGCTTGGAAAAGCCGACGGTCAACAGGATGGACGAAAAGTCGAAGCTTGACTCTGAACACGACTAGAAGTTGCCTGCGGGGGACAGGAATCCCTTCTTTCAGCGGCCCTGGTGTCAGTGGCTCAGGTCGCATCAGTGACTGTAGGTGCAAAGGAACCAGCAGTCTGGCCACGTGCACACGTGTGTATTACACACACATTTGTGCACACGTGCACGCACATGCACACATACGTACGCGCACACATATACACGCGCCCACACAACGGGGGCCTGGAGGTAAGCGTGGGGTCTGTCTGCAGGGCCGTGGGTCAGAGAACACAGGGATCTCTCCTTGTTTGCGAGGACAGCCCGGCTGGAGGAAAGTCCACTGCCAGAAAGGATCTTTCTGCTGCCTTCGAGGGCAAGGTCTGCCATGCTCCTCCTCCCAAAGGAGGACCAAGTTCTCCTTCGATGCCGTGCTGCGGCCTTACATCCGTTTCCGCGTAAAGTGACCAGAGAGAAAGCAAGCAGCCTGCTGGCATCTCGCGGGGGAACCACACTCAGCGCGTTTTCGCTTCCGCTTCCAGCCCGAGGGATAATGCAGGATGATGCAGTCATTCTTGTGGTGCAAAACCCCCTTCACCGCGGCCAAACCCACGCACGGCCACATGGTACCGCGAGGCTCGGGTTCAACAGGAATGCACCTGTCGTAAGTCGGCTGGGGAGCCGGCTCCACAGGCGCCAGGGCGCCCACGCGGATATCTCCTGAGCGGCCCAAAGCCCTCGGCCCCAGGGAAGGTAGGAGGTTTAGCAAACGCCACACGCTGGTGCACCGAACCATGGGAATTTGCCAGTCCTTGGCTGCTCTGGGACGTGCGCAAACACCGCGTAGCCTCAGGCCGACGAGAAAGTTGCGGAGCCAAGATTCAGGCTTCGGTCTTCTGAATACGAAGTCATTCCCGATGAGTAAATCATTCATCTTTTTGGGAGGGATGGGGATTTTCTTTTCCTCCTTCCATTGGCCCTCAGAGTCGTTTGGACACATCATGTTGCTGGGACCCCGATGACCCCTCCAGGGCGGCGGGCCTGGGATTCACGGGGCCTGCTCCAGATGGGGACACAGGTGCCGAGGTGGCCCAGCTGCTGGCGGGGTCTGCGCTCAGCCGGACGAGGGGATCCCCATCTTAACAGCTGGGACGTCTCGTATTCCATGTCTGCTGTGTCGGCAAACGTTTGCAGTAACCCCAGGGTCACGTTTCAGCCCCCTATTCCAAGAAACTGAGGCACAAGCTCACACATTCAGCAAGTAAAGGAGGTGGGATTTGTGTAAGTGTGCACTCCTCAGCCCCCCGACTCCCAGGCCGGGCTCCCTGGGGAACAGAGACGTTCCGCCAGGAGGGGGTGAACGTTCCCCCGGGGTGAGGAGGGGAGGCTCCCGGTGCCCTGGGTCTGGCAGGTTCCGCCACACGGCCCCCAGTCCTCGGCCGACGCCAAGCGCAAATCTGTGACGTGCATTTCATCCCGTTTCCGTCCCCCAAATGCAGTCCTTCTTTCCAAAGACTCAACGGCACGTGTTTCCAGCAATCGTTGCTAAGCTCGTCACATCTTCGCGATGCCACAAAACCAGAGCAGAATCCGACAGCCGCGCAAACTGTAACGACCTCTTCGCGCGCGCGAGAGGTGATATTCCCAGGTCTGACAAGCAGTTCCGCGCACAGTATCCGTAAAGACCGCGATAATTGTTGGTTTGAGGCACCTCGGGAGGGGGCATCTGCAGCCCTGGGCAGAGCCAAATGCGGCGGGTGTGTTTGTGACCAGGCCCCCCACTGCTCAGTTAGAAACGATTCACAGACAGGCAAACGGGCAAGTGCTGGATGGGACTCGGGGAGGAAGCCCGACCGCCTTCCGGGTCTCAGGGATCCCAGCTGGGGGATCCCGTCTGTGAGGATGGCGTGGAGGGGCCCCGGGGCGGCTCAGTTGGGAGAGCGTGCGACTTCGGCTCAGGTCACGATCTCGCGGTTCGTGGGTTCAAGCCCCGCGTCGGGCTCTGTGCTGACCGCTCGGAGCCTGGAGCCCGCTTGGGACTCTGTGTCTCCCTCTCTCTCTGCCCCTCCCCCACTCATGCTCTGTCTCTCACTGTCTCAGATATAAATAAACATTAAAATAAAAATAAACAGGGGTGCCTGGGTGGCTCAGTCGGTTGAGCATCCGACTTTGGCTCAGGTCAAGATCTCACGGTTCATGGGTTCAAGCCCTACATCGGGCTCTGTGCTGACAGCTCGGAGCCTGGAGCCCGCTTGGGACTCTGCGTCTCCCCCTCTCTCTGCCCCTCCTCCACTGACGCTCTGTCTCTCTCTCACAGATAAACAAAAGGACAGCACGGAGCCGTGTCCCAAGGCCGCCCTGCGCGGCCGGGCCGGGCAGCGTCCCCTGGTGCTTCTGCACGTGTGGTGGCCTGGTCTTCAGGGCAAAGGGGTTGAAGGAGCCTCGTACCCAGAGTGTGACACAGTCACCGTTGTCACCGTCCTGGCGGCCCTGTTACTCTCAGTTAAGTTTTGCTTCGAGAGCAGGTGGCCGGCCCGTCACTGCGTCAGGCCCAGCCCGGACTTTCTGCTGAAAACGCTCTGACGTCAGCACATCAGGGGCGCTTCTCAGAACACGCACTGCTGTTTTTCCCGCACGCTTGCTGGAGGGGAGTAGAGTCCACACAGAGTCCCTGCAGACACCCAGGGGCCGCCGGCCCGCCTGCCCCGCCTCACAGAGCCCCTGCACACAGCCGCTGATGCTCCAGAGCCCCTCAACCCCGGGCCCGCCCCACTGACCGAAGAAGTGCCTCCATCCTCCCATCCTTCGAGGACAGCAGGCTCTGGTGGGAGGGGCTGGGAGAAAGGGGAGGGCGAGGGGAGAGAGAGAGAGAGAAAGGGCCCGAGGCAGCCGTCGACCTCGTCCCCTTCCTAGACTCCAGGGGTCTTGGGGTACAAGGAGCTTCTCAGGGCTTCAGGAACAGTCGAGAGGGCGGGTTCGGGGCAGGGGGGGGTCACGTCCGTGTTGTGCGGACCCTCGTTTCCACGAGGAAGCCTGCCTCTCAGTCCTCCCCCGGGGATGGCGGGTGGGGGAGTCTGCACGCAGCATCTGCGGCCCCCGTGGGGCTGTGCCCTCCAAAGGGTGAGGCCACGACCTGTGCTGTGCGGGGCGAGCCCTCCATGCCGTCCAGAGTCTGCGGCGGGCAGGGGTTTCTCCGTCTTTCCAGGCGAGTGCTCTGCCCCCGGTGGCAGGGCTCTCCCCACACCGGGGGTGGGAGGGGGCTCTGCAAAGCGTCCCGCATCGATTCTGCGTTGGTTTCGAATTCACCGAGAGAAAGTGGTGCAGCCGGGTTATCAACCCCCAAAGTCCAGTGCGCTTGTGCATTTCAGGGGAAAACTCGGTCAGGACTTGTGACAAATAGACTGGCATTTAGAAGCCAAACTCACAAGGGGCCCCACGACCCGTGGCGTCGCCAGGGTGCAGGGAAGGCACGTGGCGCTGGCTGGGGTCTGCGCGGGACGCCGGCTCTCCAGGCCCCAGCTCTGCTCGTCACCCACACCGTGTCCGCGGCCACGTTCCGGGCTCAAGGTCAGAGGTCGGAGGAGCAGGTGAGCCTGTCCCGCTGCGGTTCTGGCAAAGACTCACCCCAGACGGCCCCGTCTGCACCCTCAGTGTGGACCAGCACGTGGCGGCCGTGAACCTGCGTTAGGAGAACAGCCCTAGACCTTGAAGGCCAGCGGGGAGGGACACAGCTCGGCCGCCCCAACCCCACCCGGGGAGGCTCTGCGCTTGTGATCCTACGGGAAAGTTCCAGGAACCAACACCCACTCAACTCCTCTTAAAGCTGGGGCGGGAAAGGGACCGTACTCTCGTCGCAGGTAGGACTGAAATACTCTTCCTCGTTGCAAGAAATGGAGAAAGAGGGCAGAACCTTAACGAGAACGGCACCCAGGAGATAGATGGTCCCCAAGCGGGGGCACAGGAGAGCCACCTTCAGACGTCGGGACAATCGAGACGATGGGGTGAGGGCCCCCGACGGCGGAAGGGGCTCGTGGTGACGGCTGTTCTCTGCACCTGCTCGACCCACGTGCACGGGGGCGGGAGGGGGAGGGCGGGGACTCGCCAGGATGCTCATGCACAGGGGGCAGGACGGGGAGCGGGGAGGAGCCCATCAGAGGGGAGCCCTGCCATCCACCACCAGCTCCAGGTCGGGCGGGGTGACTGTGGGTCTGAATCGGGGTCTGAACCTCTGCTGTCCGGGCCCTGCAGCCCAGCGAGCGGGGGACAAGCAGGCTCGATTTGCAGGCTGGGCAGGGCAGAGAAACAACAGCAGGTTGTAATTCCACGGGCGACCGAGAAGGGGTCATGTTGCGGATTTTTACCCAAATGCACTCCCCCCCCACCCCCAGACAGAGTGACAACTGTGATGTCACAGCCACCTTCCTGCAGGAAGATTTATTCTAGCAGCTCAGACTCCGCACACCTGGACCCACCGAAGTGTACCTGCCGAGGCTGAAAGGACATGTTTCTCTCCCCCGTGTCCCCAGCTAAGCACCTGCTCTCATGAACGGTGACCCACCACACGGCCCTCAAGTACTGAGTTCCAGGGCTCGCGATGTGCTTGGAAAAGCCGCCACAGAGGCTGGTGACCCTCATGGCGCTCCCTGAATTCTGTGGGGCGAGGTGGGGGGGCACTGGTCAGCTAAAAACTTCTCCCTGTATGTGTCTTCGTGCCCAAATTTCCACTTTTTATGAGGATCCCAGTGGTAGGGGATTTGGGCCCTCCCAGTGACCTCCTCTTAATGAATCCCATTTCCAAATAAGGTCAGGTTAAAGATAAGAACTCAACATGACCAGGGGGGACACAGGGGACCCATGACAAGGACCGGCCCAGAATGAAGGGGGACCCTCAGTTTTGAGAGAGACGTCTCTGGTAAGGAATTGAGACACCCAAGCCAGGAGGCTGCACGGAGGCTCCGCTGGACGGGGGACACGCCTGGAACCGTCACCCCCACTCACGGCAAACCTGCCTGTCTGCTCGTGAGACGTGACTGTGCGGGCCCGGCCGTCCCCAGCCTCCAATTAACGCCGACCCAGCGCGGCCGTCTCGCCAGCCTGAGCCTCGCGGCCCTGCCCGCCGCACCTGCAGACGGGGCCCAGGGCCTGGAACCCGGCCAGGCAGGCCCCCCGGCTCCTCCTGCTCTGGTCTCTGCACGCCCCGGACAGCATCTGCTGGGCCGCGCTAACCCCAGCCCCCCGAAGGCTGCTCCCAGGTTTTTAATTGAATGTTTTCAAATTTTGTACTCGAGCCCGGAGGCACTGTGCTCTCAGAGGGCGTGATTTTACAAATTGGAGAAAAAGTAAAATAAAATAAAATAAAGGAAAGGTCTTTCTGTTCTCTCCCTCCCCCACCCCCACTAGGGGAAGGCAAGCGTAAGGAGGCCGTGTTGGGGAAGCCTGTGAACTCGCTGTGAAAGCCCAGAGCCCTGAGGTTCCCTCACATCCCCTCGAGGTGCTCACCTTTAGCACAGACAACAAGAGACTCCCGCGCTCCGCCTGCCCTCTGAAAATTGTCCACTCAGGTCCATTTAGCACCCACTTCCCAGCCCCTGGGGCCCGATGACCAGCCTGCCGAGATCTCTGGGGACTTCCCTCTCGGGTCGCAAAGCTGTGAAATGAGAGCTCACACCTGCTCGCTGCCTCAGTCTCCAGCCTGGAGAAGGCCCGCCTCTCCGGGAGCAGGGGTGGGGAGGGAGGGCGGCAGAGGGAAGGGAGAGTTGTGAGGCTGTGCGTCCATTTGTCTGTCTGTAGGGCTCCTGTTGTTTTCTCTGCCCCCGAAGGAACCCTGACACGTAGAGGCACCAGAACTATAAGGAACCACGTTGGGGACAGAGGGGCCTTAGCAGGCCACCCACCAAATGCACTGGCGGGGAATCCCTTGCGGGCGGCACCTTCCCGACCGTCTCTGGAGGCTGAAGCATCTGCAGGGCGGGCCTGTGACCAGGTGTGGGATCTGAGCACAGCCGAGGCGCTGAGCCTGGCCGCGGAGGCCCGGGGAGGAGTCTGATTCTGACGGGACATCCCTGCAGCTGGAGGGGAGGAGTCTGATTCTGCGTCACACCCTCTCTCTGCGTCTCTGAGATTCTATATCAATGCATGACCCTGGAAGAGCCCCAAGGCCTCTACTGAATTTAACATTTCTACACATAAATAGGACTGTGTCACTTCCTGTTTAGAAACCTAAAGTGATTTGCCATCACCCACAAAACCTCGGTTTTCAGTACTCTGCCTGCCTCTCACATCTCCTCTCTCTTGCTCACCCCCTGTAGACACACCTGCCCTCCAGCCACCCTGCAACACCTGTGGAACCCCGAACTCCCTATCCCGCTCTGGGCCGGAGCCTCTGAAGATGTTACAGCCTCTACCTGATGAACTCCTATTCATCCCTCAAAACCCAGTTGACACGGCCTTTTTGCAGAGGCACCCTTTTTCCTCTCGGCAGAGCTTATGAGTCTTGCCTTCCTGTTCTCACATCCCCCATTATATGCCGAGCACAGCGGACGCCCTCCCTCCCGACCACTCGCTCCTCCACCATCAGGACGATGTCTGGTTGTGGTCAGGTTCCCAGGGTGCCAAGCCCAGTGCCTTCCCCACGGCAGGGGCCCAGGTGCTCTTGTGAAAGAACGTGTGGTCCTCCGATCTCACAAACACCTCTGCAGAGAATACACTCCAAGCCAAGGAGACACGCACGAGTGCTCGCCACCTGTTCAATGAAGGGGCCTGCTTGGCACCCGACCTGGCAAAGCGTGGCGGGGAAGAGTCTGGGCTCGGAGGCACTGAGTGCAGAGACCGATTAGTGAGGCCCGCCACGGACAGAGGACAGAGGAACAGACGGAGTGACAAGGCTCCGACCTGATGGAGGCTCACCCCAGAGTCCCTCCGGGGCAATGGAACAAGGAAGGAAGGGACATTTGGGAGGCCCTCCAGATCCCCAAGCCAACGGCCTCATTACCCCTCGGGACCTCTGTCCGGGAGGAATCAGCCCCGTGTGCCTGAGGCCGCGTGTCAGCGTGGCTCTCCTCCCGGCTCCCCAGAGCGCCGACCGTCCGCCTTGCTCGCTGAGACGGCTGGTGCATAGCCTTTTCCGAGACGGGTTCGAGGCTTGTGCCTTCCGGCAGAGTGAAGGACAAACCCGGGTCTTGCTTTTCTGCGTCTCGGTGGTTCCCTGTTTACGCCGTAACCGCGGGCGGGCGTGCATCTGGCAGTGCCCCTCTTGTGCTCCACGCCAGCCGGGGCGGTCGTGCCGCGTGGGCATTCTACCGGGACGTGTGCATGAGTCGGGAAAACGTGGCCCTCACGGACTCGGACGACGTGGACCAGATCCCGAGGGAAGGGGGTGACCCTCGGCCTCATTGTTCTCCTCTGACGAGCAGGAGACGCCGTGAGCCGGGTAGCGGTATCAGAACCGGGCAGGAAATGAGCTGGTCCCGCCTGCCACGGGCTGATGATGGAGAGCCTCTCCCAGTCTCTGGGAAGTCCCCCATCGGGCAGCTTTGAACCCCAGTCTGTCACAGCGCGAGGCAAGAACAAATACGAACAGAAGTGACAGCGTGGGGGATGGGCGGTGCCGGGGGGGTCCATCCCAGCGGCAGCCCCGGGCTGCAGCTCTGGGGTCCGGGTCCTCGTCCACAGTGTGTGTGGGAAGCCGTGGACACGGTGCCAGATTTCACGGATCTCCAGCTGCAGAGGACAGAGCAAGGGGCCCGTGAGAACCCAAGCGCTCTTCCCTAGGCCCGTGAAAACTCTCGTGATCTCGCTACGGTGATAACCAAACACGAACACGCACGTGCGTGTTCCTGGCGCCCTTTTCTCAACATCCACGAGGTGGACACCACCCAGAAGGCCATCAGATGACGAATGGGAAAGCAGCCTGTGTGTTCCTCGGGCGCCGAACGCCACAGCACCCACACGGGCTGCCACGGGCTTAACCTTGAAAACATGGCGCTCGGCGAAAGGACCAGTCACCAAAGACCACATATCATATGATTCCACGGACGCGCGGTGTTCACGGTGGGCAAACCCACGGACACAGAAAGTGGGCGCATGTCCGCCAGAGGCTGGAGGAGCAGAGAATGATTGCTAACACGTTCGTACGGGTGTCCATCTGGGGTGATGAAGTGTGGAAGCAGACGATGGTGACAGCTGTGTGACACTGCGAATGTCTTTCATGTCACTGCCGGGAGGTCCGGCAGTGTTTGTGGCTTGTACGTGTCCAGTGGTGTGTGTTTTAACCACAATGAAAACGATAACTCTGCCTCCGTGTCCATGGATAGATGGATGGATAAAGAGGTGGTGTATATATACAGTGGGATGTTGGTCAGCGTGAAACAGAATGAGATCTTACCATTTACAACACGGATGGACCTTGAGGGCATCGTGCTACGTGAAGTAAGTCACACAGGGAAGGACGACCCTGTATGACCCCAGCTCGCACACACAGAGCAGACTGGTGTTACCGGAGCTGGGACGGGGGTGGGTGAAATGCGTGAAGGGGTTGCCAAGGGACCAACTTCCAGCTATAAAATAACGAACTCACAGAGACGTGATGTGTGGCACGGGGACGATCGTGAACAACACTGGGTTGCGTATTTGAAAGTTGCTAAGAGGACAGACCTTAAGAGTTCTCAGCACATGATAAAACTTGGAAGTACGTATGGTCACAGGTGTTCGTCACATTTATTGTGGTGCTCACTTCGTGGTGTGTGCAAATATGGAATCATCACATCGTACACCTGAAACTAATATAACGTTCAACATGAATTGCACCTCGATAAAAATAAATAATAAGAATGATAACTAATAAACATATGGCATTTTTGAGTTTATACACACCAGGTGCCGAGCAAAATGATCTCATGTTTTCTCTTACTTTTTATGTCCCCTGCTGAGATCCTGTTTCATAAGGAAAGACACGAGGAGGTGAGGCTGTCGCTGGTGGAACACGGACCCCAGATTCTAGCCTAGTTCTGCGCAAGCTCAGGTCCACAGTGCTACTCACTCAGTGATGTCTTTCATTCCTGACAATGGAAGGGCTTCGTGGTGAACTAATTTGGAGAACCTTTCATTACACAGGTTAACCTGGTTGACAGGGCATTTTAGAGCCTTAGAAATGGGAGTGAGCATTTTGAATCTCCAGGGGAACGACCTAAGGCACTGTTTTCCCAAACGCATTCATAAAAGTAATGTTGTTTTTCGGGCCACCTGTTACCATGTGATAGGAACTTGGCAAACACTGGGCTCAGTCACCTCTTTTGCTCAACTGCACTGTGGTAGGAGAGGACAGACTTCCAGTCCAAGGTGACAACAAGTAGAAAGGAGCAGGCATTCAACCAGGAGGTGGATGCGGAGAAGATGGAGACAAAGCACACCCAGGGAGCCACTTCAAGTTATTCAAGGTCAAAAGGCTGGGGAGATAATGCAGTAAAGGAGGCAGATCTTAGCAGGTAAATTCCATAATTGGATGGCACCTTGAAGATTGTCTAGTCCAACCATATCCATCCACTCATCCATCCACCCACCCCCCACTCGTTCATCCATCCATCCACTTATTCCTCCATATACCTGTCCATCCATCCATCCACTTAGTTATCCATCCATCTGTCCATCCATCCATCCATCCATCCATCATCCATCCATCTATCATCTCTCCATCTGTCCATCCATCCATCCATCCATCCATTTATCATCCATCTATCATCTGTCCATCTGTCCATCCATCCATCCATCCATCCATCCATTTATCATCCATCTATCATCTGTCCATCTGTCCATCCATCCATCCACCCACTTACTTATCCATCCATCCATCCACCCATCCACCCATCCAATGATCCACCCACACCTGCATCCATCTACCAACTTATCCTCTGTTCATTCAGAACATGCTATTTGAGGGTCTACAATGTATGCTACACAGTTAGAGTAATTGGGGTTCCAGTAGTGAAAAAAATTCTTTCCCTCTACGAGGGAAGATAGGTAAAAATAAACAAGCACTTGTGTAATATGTTAAAGGCATCCAGACTGTGAAGAAAACTAAGCACTGGTAGGAACCAGAAAGTGATGAGGTAACTCCCCCTTTTGATCAGCCATTCCCAATGGAAACCCCTCTTCACTGAAAGTCTTCCTTATTGGAACCTCAATCAACATTCTCTAGCTTTTGCCCCTTGGTGCTAACTTTGGTCTCTGAGATGCTCCTCTCCCCCATGCCAGGTATCCTGGAGTCTGATCAGGTCCTCGATGAGCCTTCTCTGACCTGCATGAGGTTCACAGCCTCTGCTTTTCCTGACGGCTCACCACTCACTCGGTGTTCAGTCCGCGTTCACTGGATACTTCCTGGGACCAGACTCTGTGTGAAGTGCTCACTGTACGAAGCTGAGTGAGACCAAGAACTAGATTTTGAGTTGTTCGGAGTCTCAGCAGGGAGAAAAAGATCTTCAACGTAACGTACAATGAACGCATGTAGGCATGCTCTGCCCAAGACCATGGGCATTGCAGCAGCCTCCCACTGGCCTCCCTGACTTCAGTTGGCCCTCCCGAACCGTCCTGTCCAGTGGAGGGTCCACGAGGTTCTTTGCAGAACATGAGCCAACAGGCAAGAGCACATCAATGGTGTTTTTGTGGGGGCAGCGGGGAGAGCAGCAAGTAAGTAAACTATGGCAAATCCACTTGATGGGCCGTTATTCAGCATTTAAAATCACTGTGAAAAGTTCTGTGTAATAAAACAAAAGTGCTTTTCACCTAACGCTGAATGCAAACGTAAGTTCCCAAACTGAGTGTGTGCAGTAGGTGGCTGCGTGAGGTGCGCATCTGCTTGTGGAAGGAGCCGGGGGTCCTTTACGCTGGACGCCAGCAAGTGAGACCAAGTCCGGAGGGCAGGGGGCCCATGTCCACGTTCAGGGGCCAGGAGCAGCCTCACACAGTCGGCATCTTGAAGACGCTGAGGAAACCTGGGCACGGAGTGGCTTCTTGAGCCGGAGAAGAACTCAGGTTTTCCCCAAAGATAACCCAGTTGGTCAAAGCACACGGGGACCTGCCGCCATTTGCAAACTCAGCAGGTAACGGCTGGGGCTGGGCTGGGGCTCCGTGCAGGCCCAGGTCTGCCGCGTGAGGTAGGGAAGGCTGATAGGAAGGTGCCGATCATTCAAGGTTCCTGCTCTGTAGCCCTCAGTGTCTTCCTAATGGACCGGTCCCGCTCACGGTCCTGTCTGCCGAGAGGGCCGTGTGTTCTGGAAGGACCAGCCATGGAGCCGATGGGTCTCCACGCACCCGGTGCCGCTGCTCCCCAGGGGCCTGCACAGACGACCCTGCTGCAATTGGGGGCTGCGCGGAATAGAAATAAGGCGAAGCAAGGGAGAGAGGATGTGCCTCTGGCTCTGTCTGGTTCTTCAGCAGAGCTGACCATTCCTTGTCTCCGGAGAGCCTTTGCCATGGGTGGGGCGGGGCTGGGGACTCAGGATCAAGAGACAGGCCCCTGTCACCAACAGACTTACAGCCTAATTAAGATGTCGAGGAGGACGGCGGCCAAGCCTGCCCCTCTGTGTTGACGAGCACAGACCCCCGTGCTGTGGACTCGGGCGGGGCCCCTCCAGGGAGACCTCAGAGAAATGCCACTTGACTTGCAATTTCAAGAGACCTTCATCAGCAGAGAGATGATGCAGGTGCGTGAAGGGCCCGCTTGGAGGACCTAGGAAGGAGGGCCTGCCCTGGGGAGGGAGGTCACAGTTCCCTGGCGCTGGAGGACGCCGTGCAGGGGTGGGGGAGACTGAGGACACGGACAGGGTCGTGTTAGGGGGGCAGGTCCTCGGTGAGGGAGGCCTGCGTGTGAGGAAACTACCTCCATTTCTCCACTGAGATGTGCAGTGAGATGTGGGCTTGCCCTCACACACACATATGTACACACTCCAACATGCACACACGTGCACACACTCCCGTCTATATTTACACACTCAAACACGCACACACACATATGTGTACACACTCCAACATGCACACACGTGCACACACTCACATACATATGTACACACTCCAACATGCACACGGGCACACACATACCAACACGTAGACACACACACACCCATGCACTCGTGTGTACGTATACACCCACATGAACGTACACATGTACACATACGGTCACACGCACACACCTGCACATACGAGTCCACGTGTGTGCACACATATACAAACACACACAGCCTCACAAATGCATGTGTGCACAAACACATGTGTGCATGCGCACACGTCTGCCCTAACGTGGGTGCGCACACACACATGTATACGTGCATGTGCGCTCACACGTGTACCTTCACACACACTCAAAAATATGCACACGGGCACTCTCATACACAAGCACTTACGTGTACTTGCACACACGTGCACACACTGAACCGCAGGCCGACAAGGAGAAGCAGCCCAGGGCCTGGAGTCAGGAGGCCCGTGAACCCTGCCCACATCTGTCCCGTCCCTGGCGCCCTGCTTCGTCAGCTGTGGTTGAAGACCATGCCCTCAGGGAGCGGTGGTGGGGGCGGAGGGATCCACGCAGGGGAGGGACAGGTGTGCCCGCCCTGCGGCCGCAGTCGGGGCTCAAGAGCCCACACCTGAGTGTCCCCGCGTACATCATTACCTGTGTGACGGGCTCCCGGGGCACAGCCAGCCTGTGACCTCGAGGGCTCAAAATGCCAGCGGGTGTAGGAGCGGAAGCAGACACTACAGCCTGCTCGCTTTTAACAGTGAGCCCGACCTCCCAGAACCGCTAAGGAAGTCGTCTGATTCATGGGGTGAGAGGGAGGGGTGAGCTGGGGGAGGAGGAAGAGAAGGAGGGGTGCATCTTTTCCCCTGGTTCTGGCCTCCACCCCCCCCCCCCCGGCCCCCCACCTGGACCCCGGGACTCCAGGGTCCTGCTCAGCCAGGGCCTGCGTCCCTCCCGGCCGGGCTCACGCTCCATCAACGTAGCCAGAGTCACAAGGGCTGACTGACCGGGCCTCTGTCCCCTTGGACAGCTGAGGCCCAACACGGGGTAGGGGGGGGAATCGCCAACGTCCCGCGGCCAAAGGGTGGCAGAATCGAGCCCCAAATGGAGCATGAGATCATCTGGGATCCACCCCGAGGTCGGTCCTGGGAGGGGAGAAGGTTCTGGAACGGGCCGCTGGAGGTTGCTGTGGACCAGGCTCTGCATCCGGGAGGCGGCCTCTCCCCTGGCCAGGGAGAGACGGGTGGGCAGACCCCGGATGGCGCCCTCTGAAGCGGCTGCCGGAGTCCCAGGCCGGCCTGGACACCGACCTCCTTCCCCGGGGGCCTCCTGCCCGGGGCCGGGCGCCCGGGATCGCCCAGCTTGCAGAGGGCGTCACGGGGGCTGAGGCTTTGGCAGTTACTGAAAAGAAAGCACGGTTACTATTCATGTCTTGTGTTGAGAAATCTCTATATAAAAGTTTCACAGCCGCACATGTAAAAGGGGTTTTTACTGGCTTAACGTTCTCCCCTCCTCTCCTGCCCCCACCCGGAACCTCGCCTTTTGTCTCCTGCCTCCCACGAGTGGGGGGTCTTCAGACAGCTGCCGCTGGGCCCCCCGGGACGCGTGGAAACTTCACCTGCAGGGAGTGGGGGGGCCACTCCGGGAATCGCGCCCGGGCCCCTGTGGTCCTGTCCTTTCTCCGTGCCACCCCCCCCCCCCCCCCGTGATGCCGCCCCCCCACGTGACGCCTGTCCCCGCGTGACGCCGGCCCCCACGTGATGCAGGCCCCTCGTGACGCCGGCCCCCGTGTGACGCCGCCCCCCCCCCCCCCCCCCCGTGACTCCGGACCCCCTGACACCACCCCCTGGTGGCGTCGGCCCCCCTCCCCGTGACGCTGGCCCCTCCCCCCCGTGACGCCGGCTTCTTCCAGCTTCATTCTTTCCTCCACAGGTGAAGGCACTTTGAAGGCCACGTGCTCAGCACACAGACGGGAACAAAGCAGACCTCGATTTCCTGCAGGAAAGTAGGGACGGTAAGAAAAGGAGCAAACGCATAC
This sequence comes from Panthera onca, assembly GCF_046562875.1. Classification (NCBI taxonomy): domain Eukaryota; kingdom Metazoa; phylum Chordata; class Mammalia; order Carnivora; family Felidae; genus Panthera; species Panthera onca. Next base: position 139,521,559 of record NC_138345.1, read on the forward strand.
ACAGCGAGCAGGTGTGGCTCCCAAGAGCCCCGCGCTGGGCTTCCCGCTCCGAGGGCCCTCCCGAGACGACTCACGAGTGGGAGCGCGCTCTCCGCTTGCACGAGGCCTGGCAGGGGGAAGAGCATGGGGGGGGGGGGGGGGCGGCGAGAGAGTATGGGCTGGCCAGGACCGGGCCAGGCCATGGGGGGGTGGGGAGGCGGTGCTGAAGGGGGTCGCGCCGGCCCGGGGAGAGGGTAGGCCTGCGAGCACCCAGGAAGAGCTTGCGCAGGCTGAGAAGCAGGAAGGCCACACGGTCGGAACAGGGCCACCCAGCAGGTGAGCACCCGGGGGCCCAGGAGGAAGGACCACAGCGGCCCAGGCCTCGTCCACCAGGGGCCGGCGCCTCGGTTTTAGTTTAGGGGAAGCTCGGAGGTGTGGAGCAGGGTGAACGGCACCAGCTGGTCTTTTCTTTCACAGATCGCGCCGGCCACAGGGCAGGACGCAGTTGGGAGGGGGCTGGGGTGGGGGCAGGGAGCTGGGCGGATGCCCTCAGGCCCTGTAGCTTGGGGACTGTGCTGCCCAGGACGTGTGGGCGCCAAGCAGGAGCCACGAGAAGCTGGGGACAGGAGCCTGCGTGAGGTCCCCCTGATGGCACCGTCGACATTCAGATCAAAGCCACAACTCTCAGCCACTCCGCGTCCTCCGCTCACACCCAAGCACAGCCCGCCCACCGAACCAGCTGCTTGACCTTGGTGACCATCCTGACTCTCGCACTTCACGTCACACACCTCGGGTCACACACAGACACAGCCAGGACAGATCCCACGGCCTTTGGATGAGGGCTGGTGCTTGGCTCAGCTGGGGAAACGCAGAGGTGGAGTTATGCCTACAGAAAGTTTCACGGCAAGGCCACGCGGTAACCAGCCTGCGCAAGACCACCGCTCCGTCGGGACAGAAAGGAAGGGCGGCGCAAGGCACGTCACCAGCAAGGAACTGGGGCCAGTGGTGAGGATCCCTCTCCTCCCACAGGGGAAGCACCTGCCAGGCTGGCGTGGCACCAGGTGTCAGAATACACTGAGACTCCCAGCTTCACCTTCTCCAGCATAAAAAGAGCTTGAAGGTCATCACTCCCGTCCTCACCGTATGAAAATAAAATGAGCAAACTGAAAATCAACAACTTGGGTCTAGTGGAGAATCGAGGTCCCGAGGCAAACGGCCACCCTGACGACTGGGGAGACGACGGGAGGTGCAGAGAATCACAGCTGGGATCAGCTCACGGGGAGCGGGGGCTGCGGGCCAGGAGCTGGTGGGACCCACACGGCAGCAGGTGGCCGTCTGGGGGCTGCTTTCAGAGATGAAACATCTCCCCAGGGAGCCCAGGCTTTTGTAGCCTTTCTCCCAGCTGGGTCTCAGGATGAAGATAGAGGCCGAGACTGGGAGGAAAATGATACATCAGGGAAGGACAGGGGGCAGGGGAATAATCAGATATCCCCGAGGCTTCTGTTCTCAGTAAGAAAGCCCACCCTCCAAGGAAGCTGAGTTCCCACTGCCTTCCCGGCCTCCAGCCCTCTTGTCTCGGTGAGGGGGGATAAAAAGGTCAAAACCACTTCTGAAAGTCACAGCTCAAGAACTCAGGCCAGCTAAAAAAAATTAAATGTAGTCATAAGGCCCTGAAACCCTTGCCCTCCCCAGCACCTTAGCGCCAACCAGGCTCTGGTGTGATGGCAGAAGGTTACAAATGAAAGAGCTGCAAAATGCAGACTCTATTTAAGAAGGAGGTTGTAGGGAACCCAAAGACGTCTGGAAGGGAAACAGCAAACCAACAAGGGAACCGGACCCCAGGCACGGGGGCAGCCACTGAACGCAGCCCAGCTCCAGGCAGAGCTAAGTAACAGTCACACGAAAAGCTGGATTTCCTCAGTTCCTGTTACCAGATGTATCATTTCCAGCTTCCAAGAAAACTGCTAGAAGGCATGCCAACAGGCAACAGAACCACGGTCTGAAGAGACAAAGCAGACCCAGACGCCAGACGTGCTACAGATGCTAGAGCTGTCCGCCCGGGAATGTGATGCACCCACGATGGGTGTGCTGAGGGCTCAACGGGAAAGAAGACAACGTTCTAGAACAGATGGGTAGTTTAATGACAGAGATGAAAACGCTAAGAAAGAATCAAGGGGAAGTTACAGAAATCAAAGTGAACAGAAACAAAGAGATGCCTCTGATAGGCTATCAAAGGAGACCAGACATGGCCGAAGAAAGAATTGGCGATCTTGATGCATTTGCTAAAAACTTGCAAAATGAGATAAAAAGAGGAAAAAACAGTATGAAAAGCATGGAACAGAATATCCAAGAACTGCAGAATAATTACAGAAGGATTGCGTGTATGTAATGGTATACCAGAGAGATAAGAGATAGAAAGGTTAGAGAATTTGCAGTATTTGAGGTAATTATGACTAAGATTTCCCAAAATTAATCACAGAATCCCAACTACAGCTCTGGGAGGCTCAAAGGACAACAAGCATAAGTACCAAAAATCTACAAATAGACTTATTATATTCAGACTGCAGGAAACCAAAGACAAAGAGAAAACCTTGAAAGAAACCAGAGGAAAAACCTAAATTATCCTTCAAGAAACTAGGATAAGAATTACATTAGACTCCTCACCAGAAACCATGAAAATAAGAGATTGCAGTCAAATATTTAAAGTATTGGAAGCAAAATGCACCAATCTAGATGTCTGTATTCAGCATAGTTATTCTTTAAAAGTGAAGGAGAAATACTTTTTCAGACAAAAAACAAACAAGCAAACAACAACAACCAAAAAAAACCAGGAATTTTCCAACAGAAGATCTGCCCTTCAAGAAATGATAAAAGACATTCTTAAGAGAGAAGGAAAATTAAATAGATCAAAATTTCAGATCTACAGAAAGAAATGAAGAGTATCAGAGAAAGAACAAAGGTTAAATAAAATATTTTATTTTCCTTATTCTTAATTTGTGTAATAGATAACTGTTCAAAGTAACAATAACAATAACGTATCAGGTAGTTATAACGTGGATTTTTTTAAGTTTTTTTTTTTTTTTACTTATTTTGAGAGAGAGAGAGAATGTGTGAGCAGGAGAGGGGTACAGAGAGAGCGAAAGAAAGAATCCCAAGCATGGGGCTTGACCTCACCAGTTATGCGATCATGACCTGAGCCAAAATCAAGAGTGGGAAGCTTAACTGACTGAGCCACCCAGATGCCCCATAACATATGAATATATGAACAGAATGGCTGCACTGTTATAAGGAATGGGAGGAAGAGATCCAGAATAATATTCTGTAACTACACCACCTGCGACCTGATTACATAGTGTTGTTTGAAGGTGGACTTTGCATCTTGCAAAGTCTAGAGAAACCACTACATCTAAAATTGAAATGCTAATAGAGGACAGGAAATGTGACAATAAGATGCTCAATTAAAACCAGAGAAGGCAGGGGAGTCTGGGTGGCTCAGCTGGTTGAGTGTCCCACTTTAGCTTGGGTCGTAATCTCACAGTTCATGAGTTTGAGCTCGACATCGGGCTCGCTGCTGTCAGCGTGGAGTCCACTTTAGGTCCTCTGTCCCCCTCTCTCTCTTTGCCCCTTCCCTACTCATGCTATCTCTCTCAAAAATAAAGAAAACATTAAAAAAAACTGGAGAAGGCAGAAAAGGAGAGGAATATTTTTTAATGGAAATAACTGGCAAGTGCAATGAATAGAACACAGTTACAAATATGGCTAATAGTAAGCCAGCCATACCTATAATTACTTTAAAGGTGAATAGTCTCAATACACCAAATGAAAGGCGGTTCCCATTAGAGGGGATAAGAAAGAAACTGGACCCAACTGTGTATTATATATAAGAAACCCATTTTCAAGACAAAGATACAGATATATTGAGTCAAGGGATGGAGAAAAATAAACCATGCACTAGTGATCAAAAGAAAGCTTAGCAGTTTTATTAGCTTCAGACAAAGCAGATTTGAGAATAGGGGAAATTATCAGGAATAAAGGGAAGCATTACATCATGATAAAGGGATCAATTATCCACAAATATATGGGAATCTTTAATGTGCATGCTCGCACCTAATAAAAGTGTCAAACTATGTGGGGAAAAAAAAAACTGAGGGAACCACAAGGAGAAACAGACAAATCCACTATAGGGGTTGAAGATGTCACCCCCCATCAGTAATTGACGGATCCAACAGACACAAGATCATTAAGGACATAGTTGAACGGAACAGCACTATCCATCAACTGGATATAATTGACATTTATAGAATACTTCATTCAACAACAGCAGAATACATATTCTTCTCAAGCTCACAGGGGACATTAACCAAAACAGACATTCTCGGCCATAAAACACACCTTAATAAATTTAAAAGAATATAAATCATAGAAAGTATTCTTGCATACTACAATGGAATTAAATGAAAAATCAATAATAGAAGGCTAGTTGGGAAATCTCAAACTATTTGGAGTAAACGACACACTGCTAAATAATACATGGGTCCAAAAAAGTCTCAAGAGAACTTTTTAAAATATATTTAACTAAATGAAAATGAAAGCCCAATCTATCAAAATTTGTGGGATATATCAAGAACAATTCTTAGAGGGGAAATTTATAGCATTGAGTGCACCTATTAGAAAAGAAGAAAGGTGGAAAATCTCTTAAGAAAAAAGGAAATCAAATTAAATAAGAAGGGGATAAATAATAAAAATTAGAGCAGAAGTGAAAATAGGAAATCAATAGAGATCAATGACACTAAAAGCTGGTTCTTTGAAAAGATCAATGAATGTGATAAACTTCTGGGATGGCTAAGAAAGACATAAGTGTAGACATGAATTACTGATATCAGAAATGAAAACATGATCACTACTAGTTCCATGGGTATTAAAAAGATAATAAAAGGACTTGTGAACAGTTCAACCCACCACTAGTTATCAGATCTAATCTGCTCACCACTTCTATTCAACATTATCCTGGAAGTCCTAGCTAATGCAATAAGACAAGAAAAAGAAAGCTGTACAGATAGGGAAAGAAGAAGTAAAATTGTACTTGTTTACAGATAATATATTTGTCTATGCAGAAAATCCTAAATAGATACACACACACACACACACACACACACACACACACACACACACTTCTTGGAAGTAACAAGTCATAAAACAAGGTTGCAGGATACAAGGTCAGTGTACAAAAGTCAATTGCTTTCCTACCTATGAGCAATAAGAACTTGAAATTAAAGGGACTCCTGGGTGGCTTAATTGGTTAAGTTTCTGCCTCTGGGTTTCAGCTCGGGTCATGATCTCCCAGTTTGTGAGTTCTAACCCTACATAGGGCTCTGTGCTGACAGCAGGGAACCTACTTCAGATTCCCTCTCTCTCCATCTCTCTCTCTCTCTCTCTCTCTCTCTCTCAAAATATGTAAGCTTTTTAAAAAATTTAAAAATTTGAAATTAAAAACACAATATCATTTCCATTAATAACAAAAAATTAAATACTTACGTACAAACCTAACAAAATCTGTACAGGATTTACATGAGGATACCAACAATAATGATGAAAAGAAGAATCAAAGATCAATAAATGGAGACATATTTCATCTTCAGGGATAGGAGGACCCAATATTGTTAAGATGTCAATTCCTTTCAAGTTGATCTATAAAATCAAGGCAATCCCAATAAAAATTCTAGTATGTTATTTTGCAGATATGGACAAACTGATTCTAATTTTGTATGGGAAAGCAAAGACCCAGAATAGCCAACATAATATTGAAGAAGAATAAAGTGGGAGAACTGATATTATCTGACTTCAAAACTTAACTACAAAACTGCAGTAATCAAGAGATCATGGTATTTGAGAAAGAATTTAAAAAATAGACCAATGGAACAGAATAGAAAGCCTGGAAACAGACCTACACAAACATAAGCAATTGATCTTTTCAAATGAGCAAAGGTAATTCAAAGGAGAATAGTTTCTTCAACAAATAGTGTTTAACAATTGCACATCCATACAAAATAAGTAAAATAAATTTAGCCACAGACCTTACTTCATACACACACACACACACACACACACACACACACCCCTAACTCAAAGTCAATCATGGATCTAATTTTAAAACACAAGACTACAAAATTTCTAGAAGATAATGTCAGAGAAAATCTGGGTGACCTGAGTTTGGAGATGACTATTTAGATACCACACTAAAAGCATGAGGCATGAAAGAATTGATGGGTCGGATTTCATCGAAATTAAAAACTTCTACTCTGCCACAGATAGTGCTAAAAGAATGGAGACAAGCCACGGACTGGGGGACAGTTGTTGTAAAACACATATGTGATGAAGTGCTCGTATCTAAAATACACAAAGAAGTTGTTAACACTCAATTTCTCAAACTTATTAAAACGACAAGAAAATAAACAACCCGGTTTTTTTTTTTTTTTTTTTTTTTAATTTTTTTTTTCAACGTTTTTATTTATTTTTGGGACAGAGAGAGACAGAGCATGAACGGGGGAGGGACAGAGAGAGAGAGGGAGACACAGAATCGGAAACAGGCTCCAGGCTCTGAGCCATCAGCCCAGAGCCTGACGCGGGGCTCGAACTCACGGACCGTGAGATCGTGACCTGGCTGAAGTCGGACGCTTAACCGACTGTGCCACCCAGGCGCCCCCAACCCGGTTTTTAAATATAGGCAAAAGATCTGAACAGAATTGTCACCAAAGAAGAGGTACAGATGGCAGAAAAGCATTTAAGAGTGTTTTCAACATTGCATGTCAGAAAAATTACAAGCTAGCGCAAGGTACCACCAGACGCCTATTAGAATGGCCACAATCCAGAACGTTGACACTAGATGTTAGTGATACCCAACAGAGTCAAAAACTTGTGTCCATAACAACAGCAACAACAAAACTCACAGTACATAGTAGTAGTATACAGTAGCATATTCACAATTTCCAATTGCCAAAAAAATAGAAGCAACTAAGGCTTTCTTCGATAGGCAAAGGGAGAAACAAACTGTAATACAGCTGTACGTTGGAATACTATTCGGCGTTAAAAACAAATGAGCAATCATGCCACGAAAAGACAGGGGAGAACTAAAAGTGTGCATTTCTCAGTGAAAGAAGCCCTCCATACATACGGCTTCAGTTACACGGCATTCTGGGAAAGGCAAGGCTATGGAGGCAGTAAAAGTTCAGTAGTTGCCTAACGTTGCAGGGGTAGAGGGAGTGTTGTCTCGGTGAGGCACACGGGATTTGCGGGGTGGAGAAAGCATTCTGACGAAAAGTGGAATGGAGGGTGCGTGACATTACGCGTTTGCTAAAACTCCGAGAACTTTTCAACCCGAAGAGTGCACCGAAATGTAAACTATGGACTTTGGTTAATAATAATATATCAATATTGGTTCATTAGTTGTAACAAATGTCCCACACTCATGCAAGATGTTAATGATAGAGGAAAGTGTATTGGGATGGAGCCATAAGGGAACTCTATGTGCTACCTGTTCCATTCTTTCTGTAAATCTAAGACTGTTCTAAAAATTAAGTCTATTAATTAAAAAATGTGTATACTGAGAAACTGTCAGGTTTATGAAGATGAAACAATTAAGCAGACACAGCCACTGCCTTTAACGACTCACTGTCTGGTGGAAGAGACAGCAACATAAGTCAGCAATTATGGAGTGTGGACAGATGCAAAACAGGAAGTATAGGAGGTGAGGGTACCAAGGATAAAACAATTAGCTCAGTGGGGGAAAGGAGGTCAGTGAAAGACTTCTGCAAGCTATAAAGTGCTATAAAAATATAAATATGTTATTATTATGGTGGTTGTTATTATTCTTATGGCATTTCATTTACTTTCTCGGGCAAACAAAACTGAGGGAATTCATCACCAGCAGGCCTGCTCTGCAGGAAAGGTTTAAGAAAATGTTTTTCAAGGAGAAGGTAAATGATACAGGTCATAAACTTGGATCTGCCAAAAAAAAAAAAAAAAAAAAGAGTAGCAGAGAAGAATTAAGTGAAGGTAAAAGTCTTCTTTTTCTTAATAGATCTAAAAGAGAGTTGCTTGAAATCATAACAATATATTGGATGATAATAGCATACGGAGAGTTAAAGTAAGTGACAGCCATGCTGTAGTGATGGGAAGGAGAAAGTGGGATTATAAGCAGACTGCATGAAAAGTAGTACATAGATGGACTTCAAATATTTAACTTTATATTAAAAGCTCCAAGACAACCACTGAAAAGAATATAATTGCTTTGCTAAGAAATGAGATAGAATTCAATCATATAAAATGCCTAGTTAAAACCACAAAAAGGAGGAAAAAAAGAGGGAGAAAAAATAAGAAGGAATGCAACAAGGAGAAAATAATTACAAATGTGGTAGATACATGGAAATCCAACTACATCGGTAATCACTTTTAATGGGAATGGTCTAAATACACCGATTCAAAGAGAAGTCTGCAAGTAGTCTCCTAGAAACCCATTTTAAATATAAAGACGCAAAGGGGTTAAAATTAAAGGGATAAAGAAAGATATATCAAACTAACTTTAATAAAAAGAAAGCTGGAATAACTATGTAATTTCAGACAGAGGCAACTTCAGAACAAAGGAAATCATCACGGATAAAGTACAGATTACATAATGATGAAGAGCCAATTCTCCACAGATACATAACAATCCTAAACATGTATGCACCTACCAATAGAATGTCAAAATAAACAAGGCAAAAACTGTTAGAACCACAAGGAGAAATAGACAAATCCACTGTGATTTTTGGAGACTTCAGCATTCTTCTGCTAATAATAGACCCAGAATATTGGTGAGGACATCGTTGAACTGAGCAGCACCAATGAACAACTTGATTTAATTGATACTTCTAGAATATTTCATCCAATGATAGCCCGATACACATTCCCCTCAAGTTTTCACGGGACATTCACCTAGTGAGACCACATTTTGGACCATTAAACCTACCTTAACAAATTTTTAAAAATAGAAATCAGACAGAGTATGTTTCCAGACCACAATAAAATGAAAATAAAAAGCAGAAAAGTAGCTGGAAAATCCCAAATTATTTTCAGATTCAATAGCACACTTCTAAATAACACATGGTTTAAAGAAGAAGACTCAAGAAAAGTTAAAGCAAATTAAATGAAAATGATAATGCGACAAATTAAAGGACATTGTATAAAAGGCCTGACTAGTATTCTCCAAAGCTGCCAACAGCATCAAAAACAAGGAATGTCTGAAAAGCCACCACAGCCTAGAGATGCTTAAGGGGACATAATGATGACTGTAATGTGGGATCCTAGAACAGAAAAAGGACATTGGTTAACAACTAAGATAATCTGAATAAAGTGTGGATTTTCGGTGACAATCATGTATCAACATTGGTTCGTTAATACTAATAAATGGGCGATATTTATGTATGTTAAAAAGAAAGGAAATGGGGTGTGGGATATATGGGAACTCTTTGTATCTTTGTGACTTTCCTATAAATGCAAAACTTCTCTAAGATTTTAAAAGCTTATTTAATACAAATATAACATCTAAATTTGTGGGATGCAGTGAATACAGTGTTTAGAGGAAAATTTATAGTATTTAATGTATGTATTAGAAAAGAAGAAATATCTAAAATCAATAATCTACTTTCAACCTTAGGAAACTAGAGAAAGAAGAGCCAGTTAAAAATTAAACAGGAAAAAAGTAATAAAATTAGAGCAGATCAATTAAGTTGAGAAGTAGAAACCAACAGAGAAAATCAATGAAACCAAAAATAGTTTCTTTTAAAAAAAGTCAATAGAATTGAAAACCTCTAGCTAGCCTAACCAAGAAAATAAGGGAGAAGACGTAAATTACCAATATCAGAAATGAAAGCGGGTCCATCATACTTGACCTCATGGACATTAAAAGGAAAACAAAGGAATTTCCATGAACAGCTTTATGCCCACAAATTTGATAACTTAAATTCAGTGGACCAATTCCTTGAAAGACACAAACTACCAAAAACATGTATTAGGAGAAATAGATCATCTGAATGGCTTGTATCCCTTAAGAACATTGAATCAGTAGTCGATTAATGTTACCCCCCAAAAAAAACCCACCAGGTTCAGATGTTTCACTGGTAAATTCTATCAGACTTTTAGGAAAGAAGCTATACCAATTCTTCACATTCCTGCCGGAAACAGGAAGCCGAGGAAATACTTCCTAACCCATTCCGTGAGGTCAGCAGGACATTGTAAGAAAGGAAAGGTACGGACCAGCGTCCATGAGCATAGACACAAAATTCCTCAACAAAACATGAGCAGATGGAGTTCAACAACGCATAAGAAGGAGGCACCCTGACCAAGTGGGACCGAGTCCAGGAATGAATTCTGTTCCCTTCCAGAAACTCCTCGCTATCTTGTGGATCTTTCAGAGCTCTTGTCCACGAACTTCTGAAATGTGGGTCATTGTCCTTCCAATTCCATCTAGCTGGTGCTGAGCCACACGTTTTGTCCCAAGTTGAGACGGTTGGGATGGAGCTCCATGGAAGCGAGTCTGCTTGAGAAAGGCTTGAATTCGTGTTACACTAACTGCATGTTTTTGAGTCAAGTGAATTGACTTGAGTTGACTGCATTTAGATTAGAGGGAATTGAGGAGAGATCAGAGAGGGTCCCTGGGGAGGGAGCATTAAGTTACCTCGAGGTCTGCACATTGGACAGGAGATGCATAGTAGGAGGTTTCAGAGGAAGCAGCTTGTGCCAAGGCCCTGGGGCAGACCAGAGCACAGTGCTTCAGAAGTGAAGGAAGGTCAGAGAGGCTGGAAAGTGGAGGGGGGCCCTGGGACCTCAGCCCCAGAACTGCGAGAAATGATGTCAGCTAGCTGCCCAGTCTGTGGTCTTCCTTCCAGTGGCCCAACAGGCTGACAGAAGGGAGAAGGAAAGGAAGGAAATCGATCAACAACAAAACATGTTCAGTTTTCATCCACAGGGGTGCCAGACAGACGCAGCATCTTGACTGGAGCCGTCAACGAGAGGATGAAGAGAATTGCAGGATTTTAGGTCCATTTGGGAAATCAGCAGGCTGTGGACGTCCCTTGGATCCTTGGGAGCAGGCGAGAGAGGGACATGTCAAGAGAACTGCCGAGATTCACGGCTGGGACGGGGGGATCTCAGGACACGGTAAGCGAGCTGCAGGTCTGGGGCGTGGCGGTCTCAGTGAGACAAGACGACGGTGGGGGGACGGCCTGGTGGTGCCGTGCGAGCCCCCATCTGGCTGGTGGGGAGCCGGACTGGGGGCCCGGGCAGCACCAGGCCTGAGCTCCACGGGAGCGGCTGAGGGGACAGCCGGGAAGAGCCAAAGAAGCACCTGACCGGGGTCCCCACTGGGAAAAGACAGTGGCCCTAATGGGGCACCGTGGAGGCTCACGTGGCAGGCCTGCACGTGGCCTTTGTGTGGAGGTGACAGTGTGGTTGGGGGTTGAGGAGGTACTTGCCCCAGAGCCCCCGGCTGGTCACTCAGCACGCTGGGCACACGCGTCTGGGGGCTGGGGCACTCTCCCCTCGGGGACCCGCCATCACAGAGGCCAATGCTGTGTCGCGGAAGCTCACGCTGACTCTCAGGGAGGAACCCGCGGGGAACAGGTCGTGCCTCAAGGGGTGTCTGTCCCCTCCCTCCCCTCCTCTCCCAGGACAAGGACCCAGCGCGGCCCTGCTCCAGCCAGGATGCCCTCAGCACACAGCACAAGTAGGTCTGCCCTCCGGGCCTCCCTCTGCAGCCCGACTGACGCAGCAGCGGACAGCCCGCCCCGCGTGGGTTCACCGGGGACCCTGTTGGAGCAGCAGCCTGGGGGACGCGTCGCCGAGGACAGGCCTGGCTCTGGCGATCACCACAGGTGTCGGCAGGAGCGTCTGCACCCCTGCATGGAAGGGCTCCCCGGAAGTGCCCAGGCTGCACTGGGGCCCACGCAGGGCCCTCTGCAACCCGCTCGGCTCAGGTCAGAGTCAGCAGAGCCCCGGGTGGCCTGTCCCCGTCATCCCCGTGCACCTGCCCGCACCTGTCCCCTGTCCCTGCACCTGGGATGTGCAGCCAGCGGCCTCCAAAGTGTCTACACCATTTGCACGTTCCCTAGAACGAAAGGTCTTCAACTCCAGCGGCACCTACTGGGAGGGGTCTTCCTGGGCTCCCAGCACAGTCCCCCCCGCATTCCCCTCCGGCCCCCACAGGGGCCCGCTTCTGTGCTTCCTCTGCAGGCTGGTCCTGTGTACACACTTACCTACCAGCTTGTCTGTGGTTAGACACACACACACACACACACACACACACACACTCACACACCCCACTACATACAGCACACGTGCACACCCCATACCACACACCCCACCTGCCGCAGACACACCCCACCCTCGTGAGTGTAAGCTCATGCATGCGGGGACTTTTGCTCACGTTGCACGCTGACGTAGAGCTGCTCACTCCGTACAGAGCTCAGCCCAGGACAAGGCGGCCCTGGGCGGGCACGGCTGAATGACTCTGTGAGTGTGTGCGTGAGGTGGGGGTCACCCCTGTCAGGTGGAAGCTGGACCTGGGTCCGATCCTGGCTCCATGATTTAGCAGCCGCCCTGACAGGGACGATACCGTGATCTGACATCGGTGTGCAGGGCGGGGTGGGGGGGAGACGCCTGCCCATCTCACCACCCCGCGGACCCCGCCATGGTGGGCCGGCCCCCTCTGTGCAGCCCACAGGCACACGTCACCACCTGCTGAAAGAATTCCTCTGGCAAGTCACCTGACATGCCGGGAGCAAGTAAGCCCCGAGGCCTCACGGCAGAGACTCTGTGACCGTGACCGTGAGCGTTTGCCAAGGCCCTGAGTGCCCCCCGCGGAGGGACGGGTAGCTACGTGGCGGTGCATGTGTGTTGTAAACACATTCGTGAGGAGTGGAGCCCACATCTGGTCCGTGAGGAAACAAGACAGAGGCTGCGTGAGGCGCGGCACCGGACCGACAGGTGCCTGTGTTTCCGTCGTGGGACAGTGCTGGGAGAGGAGGGTCCGTCTCCGCAGCCCGTGCTCTGGTCCCGCTCAGCCCTCCCTCCGCGGGGCAGCTGGGCAGCCCCTCCGCCCTCCGCATCTGCCCTGCGGTGGCAGCGGGGGGCACGCGGTCTGTGCGGCGCTCGGGATAGGCATGGCCCGCGGCCCGGTCGGCTCTTCCCGCTAAGTTTTCAGGCACGAAGGAAAGGTCCGGAAGAAATCACACAGAAAAAAAAAAAATACTGAAAAAAAAGAAAAGAAAAAGGTAATAATGGTTTTAGTTCGAGTGACCGGATTAGGATTATTTTCTCTTAACTCTTCTCTCTTTCCTATAGCGTGTGCACGAGATGCTCTCGGAGGCACGAATCCCCCCCTTCAAGTGGAAGTGCCCCAGAGCTGGCGGCCGGGCCCAGAGAGCTCCGGGAGCGAGGACAGACGGGTGGGCCGGTGGCCAGGAGAGCCCACATCCCTCCTCTCCGGATCGATCCACTTGGAGCCACTTCCTCCCCGTCTAGAGCGGGTTGCAGCCGACACCAGCCTCGCCAGATTCTCCAACACCTTTCCGGAACACGCCGCCCGCTCGGCAGCCTGGGGACCACGGGGAAGCGGCTGGTTCGCAGCCTCACACGCTCTGCATTCCTCTGGTAGCTTAAGCCAAGAAAGATCGCCTTCCCCGGACGGTGTTCTGATCGCGCTCCTTGAGACCCGCGCCCAGCCAGTGATTCCCTCGTCAGGGTCACAGGTGTCCGCCCGGCACCTCCCCCGGAAGCGCCAATGGGACCCTGCCGGCCTCTCTGGTCTGAGGAAGGGGCGACCGGGAGGCCCGGGCACGGCTGCAGGTGCGCCGGGGGCATCCTGGGCACGGGCGGCCTGCTGAGCAGGTGTTTGCAGTGCCCGTGCCTTCGGGTGCAACTGGGACAGAATCACACACGGTCCGGCGCCCCTCCTAGGTGCCAACCTCAGAGAAAGACACCGTGGGCTATTTTTAAATGTGCAAGACGGGGCCCTTCCTTCGAGGAGCTGCTGGTGGTCGTCAGTGCCGAGCGTGAGTGTCGCAAGGCGTCCTTGCCCGATATGACGAGAGCCCCACGGGCCCCCAGAGGTTCCTCCGCCCTCGAGGTCTGGGAGGCCTGGAGCCAGACCCCACCCCTCGGCCTGGGAGCACTCGCTCGGTGCTCGTCCGCAGCCACACTCCGTGCATGGCAGGTTACGGGGATCCCCGCCCTGCCAGCTGAGCGTTTGGCCCATCACCCCGTGAGGCCCCAGAGTTAGGGACTGGGGGGCCCTGACGCGAACCACTTTCTCTGTCTGCTCCAGAGATGGGGGGAGGGCCGCCAGCCAGCAAGCAGGGGGTCAGAGCAGAGGTGGGACTTAGCTCGGGCTTCGGAGAGGGGGGCTGGAGCATGGCGGGCTGGACAAGGCGGGGAGGGCATCCCGGGAGGTGGGTGGTTACAGCACCAGCGGGGCTGGCCTCCTCCAATCCCCTGCCGCCCCCGCTCCGAGCCCACAGGCCATCCCCTTGTCCCCCCTGGATTCAGGGAGGGACTTCTGGAGGCGACAGGTCCTGGAGTCTTGGAGCAGACTCACCTGAGAACCAGCGGAGCCCCTGCCATCACCCCTCCACACCTGGATGCCCCCAGACCTGCAGCCGAGCGCATACCCCCGCCGCCACGCGTGGGGCCCTGCTGAGCTCAGGAGAGGGGTCGGCAGAGGGGGAGGAGCGCCATCGGGCGGGGGGCTCACGACCCAGGTGTAGTATTAAGTCAGAGGTCGGCAGAGACTGACGCACAGGACTTGGGACCCGGTGGGGCCGCGCCCGTATGGGCCGAGCCTGGGGCGGGGGGAGGGCAGTGCAGGGCCCGGGCCCAGATTCCCCGGTGGTAACTGTGTGCTTGTGTTTTTCAGAACAAGGGTCTGAAGCAGGAACAGCAAAAAGCACACATACATTAAGCGCCCCGAGTGACGCCAGGTGGCTTCTTAATCACCACTGTGCGTTTCTTAAGCCCCTGACGAGAAAGGTCCGGAAGGCTGTTTCTTGAGGCTCCCGGGACCCCAAGGCAGGGCACAGGGGCCGGGTGTGGGCGGGGCGGGCGCAGAGCACAGAGCAGGTGAGCCTAAAGTCTGCGATGCGGGGGCTGGACGGCGAGGAAGGTGGCCTCGGGCGGCAGACGGGGACGTGTCTGGGACTGTGGGGCCTTCTCACGAGACACAGCTGCCTCACGAGGAAGGTGCTGGCTCTCGGCCGGCGTCTCTCCTGGCCCACGGCTCTCTGACAGTCCCAGTGCGTGTGGCTCCGCAGCGGGGGAGGGGAGGCAGGTGTCAGAGGGAGAGGAAGAAAGGGGCCATGTGTGCCCAGGGACCCCTGGCCTGACCTGCCGACCCAGGATGTGGGAGCAGGACATCCCTGACCAGCTGTCCAGCAGCCGGTGTGGCAGAGGGATGGGGGGGTCGGGGGGGGGGCCGGCCAGGGAGCGAGGCAGAGACCCAGGGGCTCTGTCCCTGTGACCTTGCCCCGCCGAGCCCGCACCCTCGTCAGGCAGGCTCATGCCCCACGCTCTCAGCGCCTCTGGGCCCTGCCACGTCCTCCTCGCCTGGAGGACCAGAGAAGGTCCTGGGCACGTGCTGGCCCGACGGCCCTCTTTGGGGAGGCCACACGCCTGGAAAAGCCAGAACAAGGAGCTGGCTGCAGGTGGCAGGGAGAAGGGACAGATGTCGGGGTCCAGAAAGGACCTGGAGGAGACTGAGGTGGGCAGAATTGTCCTTGGGGGGCTTCTGAGTTTTTCTTCCCTCCTGAGTGGTCTGTCCAGGATGCCCTGTCATGGGTCAGAAGGTAGCACGGGGGTGCAGCGTTGAGGGGTGTGAGGGACAAGTGGCGAGGGGACGATCCCCCTAGGTGAGCCCCGCTGTCTGTCTACAGAAACCTGCCAGCTGGTCGGCACTCACCTGGGGCTGGCACGGGGGAAAGGGCTGATGTCCTCAGCTGCATCTGGGAGCCCCGAGTGGGGCCCGTGTCTGGGACCTCACCCCTGTCATTCTAGCTGCATCCCGGCTGCAGGGGGGGAAGCAGAGGCCCGGAGAGGCAGAGCTTCCCCGGCTCTTTCTCCCCGTGCACAGATAGCTCAGCCAGTTTGGCTCCAGAAGAAGGAAGAAGGGCCAGCGTAGGACGCAGGTAGGCCCTGCCTCCACCGGCCAGTTGGTCGCTCTGGGCTCCGGGCGCCCTCCTGTAAGATGAGGGAATTAGGCAGCACAATCCCATCGGCCTTCTGTCCCAAGAAAACGCAGAAGGGCCCAGAACACAGTGGGAGCTGTCCGATCCTGTCGAGGACTTCCAGGAATCCCAATTCCCTGTGCTCTTACCCCAGCCAGGCCGTCCCCTCGGCAAGGAGCGGGACCTGTCCTGTTAGCCACGGGTCCCCTAGAGACACCGAACAGAGCTGCATGGAAGGGAGAGGCTGAGCCCATGGCGGGGCCAGCTCGCCCCCTGAGCCCCTCCCTCTTCGTCCTCCGTGCAGCTGCCTGCATGTTCTCCCTGTGTCTCCCGGTGCCCGGCGGGGGCCCTTTGATGGAGGCCAGTGGGGAGATGTCACAGACAGACAGACCACAGCCAGTGCCCGCCCAAGGTGAGCCAGAGTCGGGAACCCCCTGACCCGTGCACGGTGTGGTCTCTGCCCACGCATTCCAAGATGGCACCAGAAAAGAGAGGGGGGCTCCCAGGTGCATTTCCGTAGAGAAAAACCCTCTTCCCGGGCCGTCTGCAACTAACAGTCGTTTCCCAAGAAACTGAGAGACGGTCCTGCCGATGGATTTTTTACAGCCAAGGCTCAGGCAGCCCTTTTGTGGATAAATGGTTAAGAGCTAGTTTTCCATAAATTAGCACAAGAGAAAAACCCATAAAATTTGTCAGGAGGCTTCAGAATTGTGCTATTTTCAAAGAGTACACATTGGGGCGTGCTTGGAGCCATATGGTATCTGAGGGCCGGGACGGCGGGCAGCCCACAGCCCCTCCCTCGGCCGGGCGAGCGCCACCTGAGAGGGACTGACGGTCAGTTGTTGACCGCCCAGTCCACTGTGCCTGGGGTGGCGACCCGCTGCTCGCAATGTCAGGGAAAATTAAATAACGCGATATCACGCCCTGACTGTTAAATATGTGCCCGGCACTGGTTCGGGCAACAGGTGCGTCTCATGACCTTTCTGGCTGGACAAGCCCCGCGAGGGCGGCAGCAGCTGGGAGTGTCCCCCACAGTCAGGGGACGGACCCAGACTGGATCGCTGCCGGAGGTCGCCAGAGCCCCGGGCGGAGGTCACTGGAGCCCCGGGCGGCTCCCCACCATCACCACATCTGTGCCTCCCTCGGGATCAGTGGAGTGATGCACAGAGAGGGTGCAGACTGGTTGCCTGTTCTGCCCCAGACCATCAGCCTGACTCCCACAGCAAACCTCTGAGCTTGGGAATATCATCCCCATGCTGCGTGTGATCTGAGGAGCTCAGAAAGGTTGGGACACCTGCCCGGGGTCACACAGCAGGCAGGTGGCAGTGTGGTTCCAAAGCCTCCTCATGCCAGCAGGCCAGCCTGATTGCCCGGCCTGCTGGATTCCCTGCTGGCCCGCATGCTCCTGCCTCCTAACAGGGCAGGCTTGTATCTCACAGGCTTCTACAGAGGGTAGCACTCACGGGCACGGATGCTCAGCAGAGGGATGCAGGCCAGAAGAAGGCCACCCAGTGTGCTACTGGGTTCCCAAGGACTGTGACCAGACAAGAGGGGCTGCTGTGTCCCCCTCCCCCAGTCCAGGAGGAGGCCTGGAGAGGAAGGGGAGGGGGGAGGAGGGAGGGGGGAGGAGAGTGGGAGGAGGGAGGGAAAGGAAGGGAGGAGTGGGGAGGGAGGGGAGAAGGAGGGGAGGAGGAAGGAGAGAGGGGAGGAGAGATGGGGAGGGAGAGGAAGGGAGAGAGGAGGAGGGAGAAGGGAAGGGAGGAGGGAGGCAGGGGGAGGAGGGGAGGAGGGAGAAGGGAGGGGAGGAGGGGAAGGCTGGTTGCAGAGGAGCAAAGCCTGTGGGTCTAGGTCCCCACGCCCCTCCTGGAGCCCTGGTCCTCAGCCCCTGCCTCTCCAGGCAGGCGCAGGGCCCCCCGAGCCCCCAGCAGGACGGTGCCGGCACCCCCAGCCCAGCGTCGCGTCTTTCCTCACCTGTCCACTCTGTGGGGATTTCGGGCGTCCTGCCTCACCCCGGCCGGGACGGTGTGCCGCCGCCCCTGGGGCCCGGTGAGCCCGCGGGAGAGCGGAGGCGGGTGACAGGGCGTCAGAGACCCCGGGGCCGGACATCTGCCCGCCCCTGGGCGTCTGCTGAAGGAATGAGCAATCCCGGATGAGAACTTGACAGTGGAATTTGAAATGATGTTTCCTCACCAATGAATTCTAAAATAAACACTGGGGCCTGTGAACACTTGGTGCGCCCTGCTTCCCCGCGCAGCCCGGATCCTCTGACGGTCTTGTCGGTTATAAATTGCAGCCTGCATTCCTCGTATCAAAATGCACAGCTAGTGATATTTAACTCCAAAGAAATACATCCTCCGGCAATGAATACAGTCAGAAATTACGCGCTGGATTTAACCAAGGAGAGAGCGGTGCCATATAGATGCACTGCATAAATTCAGAAATGTGGGACAATGGCCGTCATTTATTAACATTTTATCTCCTCGTGGGAATGTTTGACCTTGCTTCAGCGGTTTTATTGGGAGCAAAAGCTCTAGGAGCTCCCGTCCCCCCCTTTTCCAGGAGCAAACCGAGCTCTTCCAAGTAGTAAATACCGTTCTGCTTGTCATTCTCCTGATGTTTCCTTTAACCCGGAAGAGGCGGGGGTGGGGGTGGGGGGGGGAAGGTGGCCCCCCGGGGGAGGGGGGGCCGGTGGCCCCCCACAAGAGCCGCCTCCAGAGCACGTGGAAATTCAGGTCATTCAAACACGCGACAGTTCATAAAGGGAACTGAAAGCAATTTAATTGCGAGGGGCTGAGGTTTCCGCAGGAACCCGGGACTCGGGAGGATTGCGTTTTGGAGATGAGAAGTGGGGGCCCCGCACCTGGCGGGCGCAGGCAAATTAAACCCATCCGTTCCTGCCGGGCCTCACGCTGAACGCCCGCCCTGCACAAGGCATCCCACGCGGAGGGGCAGGGGCGGCTCCCGGCCTCAGGGCGGTGACGGTCCAGGGCGGCGGTGGCTGGGGGGTAAACACCGCATTAAAGGGGTGTGCGAGGTGCCACAGTGGGGACGGGGGCGCCCCGGCACTCTGCCCCTCCCTCACGCTCAGCTGGAGGTCCTCTCGACCGCCTCCCCCCAGGTGTGCACAGGTGCGTGGGGGGGGGGGGGCAGAGGACCTGGCTGGGACGCGGTCCCCCTCATCCCTGCAACGCTCCGAGATGAAGACAGAGGTTGCCTTTCACCCCGAGTCCCAGCATCCCGGACACGGAGCACGGAGGCTCATCGGGCACGTACCACGTGTCCAGCGGGCCCCACGCCCGGCCACCAGCCCCCCTGCCCCAGACGCGCTGTGGGGGAGCAAATCCAGCTCTTCTGTTTCTACTTAGAGTGACGACCCCGGTTTTGCAAATGTAATGCTCCTTTCTCATGAAGAAAAAAAAGCAATTCCAAAAGCACAAAGAAGAAAACAACCAATGACCCCCAATCCCACCGCCCAGAAACGTTGGCAGGATGGGAAAAGGATTCCAGATGGCTTTCGCTAGAGAGACAGAGAGATACAGAGACGGGCAGAGACAGAGGTGAGTAGACAGGCAGATGAAGGATAGAAACAACCGTACAAAGTGAGATAATGGTGCTGGTCGTATTTGCAGCGAGATTTCGATGTAAATTTTACCCCCGTTAAAAGGACAAAAAGGGAGGGAAGAGACACGGGAAGAATTCTGTACTTAGCTGTCCCTCCACCACTGGCATTATTATTCTCTGTTACCTCCAAGAAGAAGGAACATAATTGCATTAAACCCTCAGGTTGACATCATTACTCTTTCCTCAGCACACTCCCATTTTATGTTGGACCCGTGGCCGCTCACAGGGGAAGGGGAGACAGTCCTTGCCACCCTGCCCTCACCTCCAGCTTCCCTGGTGTGTTTTCAATCCTGTCTGTCAGTCTTACACTGTCAAGGTTTACAGAGGTCAAGCTTGTTCTAAGACAATAGTTCATGTAGTGTCTTTCATTGTGTCTTAGTTTTTAAAAGACTCCATGTTCACTGCCTGCCCCTGCCCCGCCCCCCCCCCACACACACACCTCCATAACCAAGTTGTTTGTCTTGATTGCCTAGCAGGTGTTTTGTCTGTGTGGCTTGTTCCAGGGCTGTGTCCTCAGGCTCCTGTGCTGGGGAAGGTCTGTGGGTTGATTGGACACTGAGAGGCAATTTAGCTGGATATAAAATTTCTGCTCGATGCATCTTTCCCCGAATATAATGGATAAAGGAAATTTCCAACTTTTAATGTTTGTGGGCCCTGCTCCTGGGCTCTCAGGGAAGCTACACTTTAACTTTTACCGAGGTCAAAACGACTCAGTGAAACCTCAAAGCATAGGCACCATTTCTTTCTTTTTTTTTAATTTTTTTAAGGTTTTATTTATTTTTCAGAGAAAGAGAGAGAGAGACAGCACAAGCAGGGGAGGGGCAGAGAGAGAGGGGGACACAGAATGCCAAGCAGCTCCAGGCTCCAAGCCATCAGGCAGGGGCACCATTTCTGCCCCTGGCACACATGCACATCTGCCTTGTCAAAGAAAGTAACCGCAAGGAAGCATTCTGGTCACAGGATATGTAAAAGGAACTACTACTTTAGTTCTTATGAGATTAAAGCCACACAGCCCTGCATATCCTAGACACTTAAAATAAGGTATGAAACTTCCTGTCTAATAATCTACAACTTTTTACGTAAAAACTGTGTATAATCTACACCAAACGTTCCCTTCCCAGAGAACACTCTTCTTTCTGAAGATTGTGCATCCAGGCGGCTGTCCTGCCTTGGCCTCAACTAAAACTCTCCTCCCCTTTTTTTAGGAATTCTGAAAGGTTTGTTCATTTTACGTCGTGTAACCGATATTTATTCTTCTGAATTGATACTGTGCTGAATTGGGCGCCTTCGTTTTTTGTATTTTAATTTGCCCAGATCCTGTGTTTTTCTCAAGAAGCCCTCCCTGCTGACCTGTTCTGTATGTTCTTTCCTGCTTGAGAATGTCTGGCTCTCATTTTTATATCTCAACAACAAAAAAGTAAATACAAAATTCCATATTTAAATGACAAAACTCTCAGGTCACAGTGAGTCCCCTGAAAACCCTGCAGACAAGGTCTTCCTGCTTGGGCTCAGGCGGGACACAGATCCCGACATCTGCCACCGTGAATTCTGTGCCTGAGTTCCGGGCTTCACACACCGCGTGCTGGAACCTGGGATTCCAGGAAGCCGGGCGGCCTGATGCATGTGTCTCGTGAGTGGCTGCGGTTTTCCGTTTCTGCCTCCACGTCCTGAGAATTATTTTGTTATCTCTGAAGTCCAATAACCTAATCAAGATTCGTCTGCAGCTATTTCTGTGTCAGAATTTCGGATAACATCTTCAGCTCATTCAGTGCTGGGAGGTTTTGTCCTCCCTGGTGCCGCCTTCAAGCGCCCCGCCCACCCGCCTTGGCTTCTATTACAGGGGCGACGATTCACCGTGTGTCCTCCGCGGGCATCACCGACCGCCTCATTATCCTGTCTGTATCTTCCCTGTGTGTTGCTGCGATGCTCCCGAGCTCCTCCTTATGCCGCTAATTCCAGCGAAGCCAGATTCACCGCAGCCTTGTCACTTCTCATTTATCTGCCGGGTCTCTGCACGGCTCGTTTTCCTCCACGCCCTCAGCCTTCCCTCCCGGACAGACCCTCCACTGCTTGCTCATTTTGTTCCTGGGTGTGTTTTCCCGAGACACCATTAAATACGCGCCTCACGAAGGCCTTCTATGGGGCAGATCTGAAGGACCGTCCTTGGCCCTCCGGGTCCACGGGGCTGCCGATCCAGGTCCTCTGCAGGGACCCCACACGCTCCTCCACACCTCCTCCTCCTCCCTCCTCCCTCCTCCTTTCTCCTCCCCCTCCCTCCTCCTCCCTCCTCCTCCTCCTCCCTCCTCCCTCCTCCTTTCTCCTCCTCCTCCCTCCTTCTCCCTCTTCCTCCTCCCTCCTCCTACCCCCTCCTCCTCCCTCTTCCTCCTCCTCCCTCCTCCCCTTCCTTCTTCCTCCCTCCTCCTCCCTCCTTCTTCCTCCTCCTCCTCCTTCCTCCTCCTCCCTCCTCCTCCCTCTTCCTCCTCCTCCCTGCTCTTCCCCCCTCCTCCTCAGGCAGGGAGGGATGCCTCTCCATTCCCCTGCCCACCTCTAGGGAAACTGTCTTCCCTTGAATTCTCTCTTTGGCCTGTGGTTGCCAGGCCAGCTCGGCCAAAACTTCCTCTGGGCTGGTCTGTGCTCTTAATGGCCCTGTCACAGGGGCACTGCGTCCCCTATGGCCTGGGGCCGTCCTCAGGCTCAGGTCACTCTCTCCACCCAGACAATCAAGATCCTGGCATTCCCTTCCCACCAACATTTGGTGAACAAAGCATTAAGATAAAACTAGTCGCTCCGAGGATCCACCGAGAACCCCTCCCCACCATCCCCCACACGGCAGGAGGACCCCCCCCCCCCAGCCTCCTCCTTCGGCTCTTCACCACATGCACTTTTCCGCATGCGTATTCATGCCACCCGACATCCTGTATTTGGATTTGGTCAGTTATGGTTTCCCCCCTCCGGCTGCACCCCTGAGGCCACGGCTTTTGTCTCTGTTGGCTACTCTGTGCCCACCGGGCGGGCAGACATCAGAGCCACCGAATGGGAACATCTCCACTGGGGTCTCCTCTCGAGCACCACTTCCGGTGTCAGGCGAGGTGGGGACCCTGGACTCTGCCCGAGGCGCCATGGCTGGCAGGGCTCCGAAGAGGGGACACTGAGGCAGAGTGGGCAGTGCCACAGGTGGAGGGGGGCTGGTGGTGGTGAGACAAGAGCTGAGGGAAACAGATCTGAGGGCAAGAGTCCTGGGGCTCAGACACAGATCTGGCAGTCCCGGGTCACCCCCGGGGGGTGGGGGGCAGGGAAGGGCCGCCCTGGGGGTTCAGCCTGGGTAGACGGCCAGGCTCTGGCCCCCATGCTGGGCACTGGCCGAGCGCAGCCCGGCTCCAGGCTGAGGCAGACCCCGACGAAGCTGCCACAGGACACTGGAAGCAGACCTCCCTCCCTGGGGACACACAGAAAGCCCTTCCAGAAGCGGCTCTGAGTGGTGCGCATCCACAGCTGCCCCTCGCCGCCCCCCTGCTGAGAATGTCCGCTCAGGTGTCTCCCCAGGTACCAGGCTGGGGAGAGAATGCCCACAAACAGGCAGCACCTCCGGGACCTCCAGGCCAGCTCAGGAGCCCGGCCCCAGGCTGCACGCTGGTCCGTGTGTTTTTCAGCTGACCCGGAAACTGCCCCTTGAAGCCAGTGGGCACCAGGGCGGGCAGACCCGGCCACTGGCTTCTGGTGGCCCCTGGGGGTCTGATACGCCCCTGGCGTGCTGCCTGGTAAGCTGTGGACCCCAGTCCTCCGAGATTCCCCCGGACCCTTTACTAAAGGAGCTGAAAGCATGGGGATTTGGACCCCGGCTTTCATCACCTAACCAGCCACACAGAGCCTGAACCTCCATTCTGATGTGCGGTGAGGGACTTTCCAGGCTCAGGGTCTTGTGATGGCCCCCAGTCGTGTCTCCCTGGGAAGGGAATAGGTGTCCCAGACAACGAGGACACCTCTCCCGGGGTGAGTTAGCAGTTGCCAGGAGGCGGTGACCGGTCCCCCTCCCCTTGCCCCCACCCCGTGCCAAGGTCAGGTTTGTTTTAGATAAGACGGTGTAATAAACCGATTTCGTTATCATCCCCGAGGCAGCTAATAAATTCTGCACAAGGAGCAGCAGCCCTGAGATTGGAGAGGAGCAGGCAGGGAAGGAGAGGACCCGAAGGTGCAAAGATCTCCGTGGAGTCGGAGACGCTGAGATGTCAATCAGCACCTCCCCACTTAAATAAAACATGAACGTATTGCACCAAGATCCCAGAGCTCCGGATGGGAGAGGAGACACCCAGGGCAGTGGGGACAGATGAGCAGTTCCTCGGTCTCCGCCCTGTGTCCTGCCTCCACCCGTCCACACCAGCACTTTCCTCCCCAGGCCCCCAGAGGGACGTTGGCAAACTGGCCGTGAGCCCCAGTGCTGCTTCTGGGCACGGAAACCAGACCCTGCCCTCCGGGGGCAGAAGCGGAAGCTGGATTTGATGGGCAGGTCATGGGGGTGGGGGCGGGCCGTCCAGCCGTCCTGCGGCGTCCCCAGCGCAGGCCCTCCGCCCCAAGCCTGTGCGCAACTCCCGACTCACTTCCCTCCCAGGCAGAAGGGACCTGTGCGGTGGGTCTGCCCACGGGGTAGAGGGAGGAGCTCCCGGCTCTGGTCCTGGTGGCGGTTGGGGGTCCCCTGAGCAGGGGGTGGGA
Organism: Panthera onca; assembly: GCF_046562875.1. NCBI lineage: Eukaryota > Metazoa > Chordata > Mammalia > Carnivora > Felidae > Panthera > Panthera onca. The sequence continues at coordinate 139,546,113 of NC_138345.1, forward strand.
AGGGTCCCGGGCTTGTGAATCACATCTTTGTGAAATGGGGTCAGGAAGGTGCGTCACAGGGACACTGGAGCATGCCCGCCTGCCCCTGCCCCACGGGGCCCCGCTGACCCCAAGAATTTTCCAGAGATAACAGTGTAAATGAAAGGGTGTGCTACAGACTGGCCCGTGCTCATGCAGGGAGCAGCTAAATGCTCAGCCCTGAAAGCTTTGCTGCCCGGGGCCCCAAGGGCTCCAGAAAGTCAGTGTGCGTGGTAGGGGGTGTGGTCACAGCAGAGGAGGACTGCAGGACTGCCTTGACCTCCCGCCAGCCACCTGTCCCTCCCGCAGCACCCCTCCCGGGCCCCCTAATTCTGGGCCATGCCTCCACCTGGATTGTGGTCATGTGGTCTCCACCTGGGACACCTCCTTCCAGACGCCTGCAGCCCTTACCCTGCCCCATTGGAAGGACGGAGCCCCTGAAGAGCTGGGTCTCAGTCCCAGCTCTACTGGCCATTACCCACAATCTGGGCAGGACGTTGGCCTTCCCTGGACCCTGGGCTCCCAGTTTCTGGGACTCAGAGGAAATCCCTGAGGACTTCCCTGCTTCACGGAACACGGTCCCATCCCCTGCGAGCTCCTCCCGGGTCATTCTGTGGGCGTCCGCCTTGGGCTGCCTCCCCCTCCACATGTCCACAGTCCCTGACTTGCACACAACAGGAGCTGGGTGTTTTAGTGAGACAATTAGACAAACATGATGTAACTTGTGGCAAGTGTGAGCAGGGGTCTTCCAAAGTTCCATGCCGCGTCGGCAGTCTGTGGCTCACAGGGTCCACAGCAACGTGTGGGCTCTGTGACTTATCGGACAGATGGATGAATGAACTGTGAACAGTTGAGCATGAATGAGTGAATGAGTGAATGAATGAATGAATGAACTGGTTTCCTTTGCAGATAAAACAAGAGAAAATTAGCTTGTTCAGCAGCCAATTACAGCTTCTGGAAGGAAGGAAGGAAGGAACGAAGGAAGGAAGGAAGGAAGGAGGAAGGAAGGAAGGAAGGAGGGAGGGAGGAAGGAAGGAAGGAAGGAGGGAAGGGAGGAAGGAGGGAAGGAAAGGAGGAAGGAAGGAGAGAGGGAGGAGGGAGGGAAGGAGGAAGGAAGGAAGGAAGGAAGGGAGGGAGGAAGGAAGGAGGGAAGGAAAGGAGGAAGGAAGAGGGAGGGAGGGAGGGAAGGAAGGAAGGAGGGAGGGAGGGAGGAAGGAAGGAAGGAGGGAGGGAGGGAAGGAGGGAGGGAGGAAGGAAGGAAGGAGGGAGGGAGGGAAGGAGGGAGGGAGGAAGGAGGGAAGGGAGGAAGGAGGGAAGGAAAGGAGGAAGGAAGGAGGGAGGGAGGAGGGAGGGAAGGAGGGAGGAAGGAAAGAAGGAAGAAAGGAAGGAAGGAAGGGAGGAAGAAAGGAAGGAAGGAAGGAAGGAAAGGAGGAAGGAAGGGAGGGAGGGAGGAAGGAAGGAAGGAGGGAAGGAAAGGAGGAAGGAAGAGGGAGGGAGGGAGGGAGGGAAGGAAGGAAGGAGGGAAGGAAGGAGGGAGGAAGGGAGGGAGGAAGGAAGGAAGGAGGGAGGGAAGGAAGGAGGGAAGGAAGGAAGGAAGGAAGGAAGGAAGGAAGGAAGGAAAGGAGGAAGGAAGGGAGGGAGGGAGGGAAGGAAGGAAGGAGGGAAGGAAGGAAGGAGGGAGGGAGGGAAGGAGGGAGGGAAGAAGAAAGGAAGGAAGGAGGGAAGGAAGGAAGGAGGGAGGGAGGGAGGGGAGGAAGGAGGGAGGGAGGGAGGGAGGGAGGGAAGGAAGGAAGGAAGAAAGGAAGGAAGGAGGGAGGGAAGGAAGGAAGGAGGGAGGGAGGGAGGGAGGGGAGGAAGGAGGGAGGGAGGGAGGGAGGGAGGGAAGGAAGGAAGGAAGGAAGGAGGGGGGGAGGAAGGAAGGAAGGAAGGAAGGAAGGAAGGAAAGAGGGAGGGAGGGAAGGAAGGAAGGAAGGAAGGAGGGAGGGAGGGAGGGGGGGGAGGAAGGAGGGAGGGAGGGAAGGAAGGAACGAAGGAAGGAAGGAAGGAAGGAAGGAGGGAAGGAAGGAAGGAGGGAAGGAAGGAGGGAGGGAGGGAGGGAGGGGAGGAAGGAGGGAGGGAGGGAGGGAGACAGGGAGGGAGGACTCTGTCCTGGTCCATCCTGGTCTGTCCCACTGTCCTAGAAGGAGGACAGCAAGTGGCACAAGGCAGAGGAGCCTCTCCAAGCAGGTGCAGAGCAACGGGGCGTCCCAGGCGCCAGGGCCCGTGGGTCACCGGGAAGAGGCAGCCGGGCCCAAGGAGCGGCCCGGAGTGCCCTCGCTCTGCGCCCCTCCAGCCGTGCCCCGCCCGAGAAGCACAGCCATCCCCAGCCTGCTGCCCGGCAATGGCCCGTGAAGTCAACTGAGCAACTCAACGTGAAGCAAATGACAAAATCCGGAGGCAAACCACCTTCCCGGTATCCATCAAAGCGGCTGCTCTCCGTGGAAGCAGACGGAACAGTGAAGTGCTTGTGGATCCCAACCAGCCTCTGGTCACAACCGATGGCCCATCTGACAGCGGGTTAGCACTGGTTTTCTGGCATCATTACAGACGGGTTATTTACCTCCACGCGCCATTTCTGGGCCCGACACGGAGACCCTCAGACATGCCAGCGGGCTCTGTCCGGGGACCCGTAACTCAGCGGCGTCCTCTGGCCTCCTCAGCTGCGTTCCCGAGGCCTCTCTGGCCCGTCCGCTCTCTGCTCAGGTGACCGACTGATCGAGCTCTCCCTTCCCCTTCCGGGCTCAGACCGCACTTGGGCGATGACGTGAGTTGTGTTCTGGCCTCGACTGACCGCCTCCGGCGGGGGTGGGGTGGGGTGGGGAACTTCAGAAACACAGGAGCATGTGTCACAAAGGAGGAGAAGGCAAGACTCCCCAGGCCGTCAACCCTGGGCTCCCGTGAAAGAGGCGGGGACTGTGTTCTTCTTAAGAAAACTACTTAAAACTAAAGGATGCGTTTATTTCCCTAATTGCTACCCCTGCAGGGTGGGTCCACACAGAAGCCGGCGCTGCCGAACGGATCGGCCGGAAGAAGTGTCCAGTCAACCACGGCCGAACTCGGGGCTGGCATCCTGGGTGCGTTTCATAGGCGTTGTTCTTGCTTTTTGGTTTTCATCGTGGTAAGATATAAAACTTACATTTTGTCGTGCGACCCTCAGCACCATCTGAGCCCAGGACCCGGGCGTCCTCCTGACCTGAGACCCCGTCCGCAGGAGCCACGGTCCCCCAGCCCCACGACCACCATCCACTCTCTGTCCGCGGGAGTCCGAGGGCTCTGCACCTTCCACGTACGCGCGCTTGCGCGGTACTGGTCCTCCTGTGTCTGGCCGACTCCCCCTGGCGGCTGTCCTGAGGGTTCACCCGTGGCACAGTTTTCTCCGTCTTGAGGGCCAGTCGTCTCCCGCTGTCTGGGTGGACCTCACTTTGCTCACCCCTTCGCGCATCGACGGGACGCGTGGCTGCTTCCGCCTCTCGGCTGTTGGGGCTGGTTCTGCTGTGAACGCGGGTGTGCAAATATCCCCGAGTCCCTGCGCTCGGCTCTTGAGCGTGTGCCCCGGGGGTGCCACGTCTGGATCCCGAGGTGGTTCTCCGAGGAGCCGCCGTGCCGTTGGCCGTGGCCGTTGCTCGGCTGTCGTTCCGTCAGCGACGCACAAGGCTCCCAGTTTCTCCGGGATGCGTTATGTTGGGACTCGGGGGACCAAAGCCCAGGAGCAGAGCAGGGACCCTCCCCCCACGAGGCGGTGCGGAGCCCAGAGCACCAGCTAAGCGGCGCTGAGAGGGGCCTCCCCATCAAACGGCGCCCTGCCCGCGGGGCGCACAGCCCTGGGCTCTCTCGCTCCTCCCGGGCTCCCGTCTCTACGCCCTCCCTGCACAGACCAGGCCCGTCTAACGCCAGGACTTGCTTCCCTTTTCTGTGCCCCGGAGCCCGGCTGGGGACGCGGAGCCTCCCGCCACCTGTGCCCACTGGTCACCGCAGCTCAGCCAGCACGGTGGACGCGGCCAAGCGCAAACCCCACAGGCTGCCCAGCGGGCCACACCTTGCCCCGCGGGTCTGCTAACGCGACACCTGGCACGGGAATCACGCGCGTGTGTCTCCACAGGGTCTGCCTGCTTGGAGCAGACCTGATGCCCGCCCGGCTGACTGGGATTTGTCCTCTTGGCCGGCACGTCCCTGCCCTGTGCCCACGGCCAGCGGCGGCCAGCATCCTGCAGGTTGCACGTCACTGCCTCATTGGCAGGAGCACACGGGGCCGGAGACCGGGACGGCCTCCAATAGCATCACCTCCTGCTCCCTCCGCCAAGCCCTGCAGAGCCCCTCTTCTGGCAGATTCCATATTGTCTGAGCTCCTGGTCCACATGGCCGAGCAGACAGCTTCCCCTGCAACACATGCGGGGGCACGTGGTGGGCACGCTGCCCTTGGAAGGGGAAGCAGAGCAGGTGGCCGGGACGGCGGGTGGACCAGGGAGGTGGTCCTGGGAGCAGTCCTGTGCCCCTCCCCCATCACGCGCAGCGGGGGCGGCCAGCGTTCGGCCAGCCACTGAGTTCCCGGGGCGGGCACGGTCCTGCTCACCCGGGCAGCGGGAAGGGAGAGGGCCCAGGGCTGGAAGCGGGCCCGCCCTCTGTCGGGAGTCTGGATCCGGCTCTAATCAGAGATTATTGATGATCCGAGTGGGTTTCGACCACCAGTCAATTAGGCAGGACAAGAGGATTCGTGCCCAGCTTGTGGCAGCGACACAGGACGAGACAGGACGACACAGCCCGGTGCCCTGATGGCGGGCCAGGAAGGCTGCACGGCCTGCCCCCGGCCTGCAGCCTCGAAGCACGGAGGGCACAGCGGCGACCAGGTGCCCCTGGCTCAGGGCCGATCAGAGTGGCCTTGAGAAGGCCCTGTGGGCCTCCCCACATCGGGCCTCCCCACGTCAGGCCTCGATGGCCAGCGAGGGTGATTCAGGGAGGACAGCGGGAACGGGGGGCATGGTCTGCGGAGGAGACGGTGGAGCCACGCGGGCGGCTCTGTTGAGAGCAGGGGCTCAAAACCGCGCACAGCTCACGACCGGGCGCTCCCTGCTGGGGGCACCCGGCTTCCAGCCCATGTTGGCAAGTGTGGGGTGCACACGCCTGCACCCCGCCCCGCCCACCAGGGTGCGGGTGTGAGGGCCCCTGACACGCCAGCGGGCACCCCCAGAGTCAACGGGAGTTGAACCAGGGAAGCCTCTTTGCCGCCATGACCTTGTGCCAGGGCCTCTCGGTGGATCAAAATCCCCACAGGGCTGGCGCCTGGAGGGGGGCAGGGCGAGAGGCGCCCAGGTCAGGTGAGGGAGTCACGGTCCACCTTATGTGTCAGCCTGGCTGGGCCACGGTGCCCGGATGTTTGGTCAAATCTAATTTGGGGTCTTTCTGGGAGGTGTTTGTTTGGACGCAGTTAACATTTAAATCAGTGGATTTGCATACAGCAAATTGGCCTCCCTAATGCGGGTGGGCTCCCTCTCATCAGGTGAAGGCCAACCTGAGCTCTTCCCTGGGACCACCCCCGCTGTGCCCACACAGCCTGCAGATTTCGAACCTCCCGGCCTCCATATCTCACCAGCCATTGCTTAAAATAAATATTTCTCTGCGTGTGTACGTGTATGTGTGTGTGCGTGGGTGTGCGTGTGTGTGCCTGGGTGTGTGCATATAGTGCGCTGTGTGTGTGCATGACAGGGCCCTGGCGGGGCACAGGGCCCATCCGTCCCCAGCACAGGTGCAAAGGCAGGCGGGAGGCTGGCGCCGCGCTGGGGGCCGTGGGCCGGCCACGTGGGCAGGGACGCAGACGCGCACCGGGGCTCAAGCTCCGCCCCCCCGAGTCCTGCGCCCCGTTGAGCCCCCGAAGCCTCCTCGCCTCCCTTCCTCCGCGTGTCGAGGGAGGCTGCTGGCAGCAAGATTGTCCCGAGGCCTGAAAGCGATCGCGCGGCCGTGCTTGGGAACCTGTGAGCTGTCCCCGCTGAATGTCAGACAATATTATTTTTGAATCAGCTTCAAGAGACCACTTCAAGAAGAAGTATTGGAAAATTGACTTTTTTTTCTCCCTTTGGTTTAACGGAATGCATCCCGGCCTTGATCTTGGTGCCGCTGGCACTGGCTGCCAGGGCCGCCCCCGCCCCCCTCCTCCCCCCTTCCCCCTCCCCAGACGCATCCGCGGGCCTGCAGAGGGACTTTGTGGAGGACGGACAAATGCCCGAGGGTGGAAGGCAGCAGCTTGTAGAAGATGCTGGAAGTCTGGTCCCTCTGTGTCCGTCCCCTCCAGGCTCTGCAGGGGCCCAGCACTGACCGGGGTGACGCCAGGCTCCTGGACGGGGCTGTCTTTCCTGAGCCCCTCTGGTTTCCCCAACAGATGAGGGAGTTCTACAGCATCACAGAACATCCCAGGGCGAGAGGGGACCCGCCGGCGACCTGAGCCAAGCCCCTGCCCAGGCAGGTGTCCCTGCGGGAGCACCCTGGATCCCACGTGAGCCTCTGCGGTGCAGGAGTCAGGAGCCCAGCCCCACCCTGCTTGCGGCTACAGAGTCTGGAGGGGTCTGGAAACACCCCTGCATTGGCACTCATCTGGGTCCTGCCTCTCATGGGACACGCTTGAGCCCGGGTCAGTGAAGCCAGTTCTCAGGCCCCCAAACTTCCCCTGTGCTTTTCCCCATTCATTCATTCATTCACCCCTCACTCATTCATTTCACACTAGACGGTCCCACAATGCGTTTGGGTCACTTGGGTCTCCTTTTGTAAATTGGGATAAAATAGCACATCACATAACATTCACCGTCGTGACCATTCTTTGCCCGCCCGGCCCAGTCACATCAAGCACGCTCACACCGCTGTGCGGCCGTCACCCCCCTCCGCCTCCAGGACGTTTTCATGTCCTCCAGGGGAGACTCCGTCCCCATCAAACGCCGACCCCCACCCCCTCCCCAGCCCCCGGCGCCCCCATCTAGTCCATCTCCGTGAACCTGACTCCTCTGACGGCCTCACACAAGTGGATCATACGGCCCTTTGTCCCTTTGTGAGTGGCCTACTTCACCGAGCGCAATGTCCTCGAGGGCCATCTGCGCTGCGACGGGTGTCTGAAGTCCCGCCCCAGCCAAGGCTGAATCGTATTCCCCCGCGTGAGTGGACCGCGTCTTGCTTATCCAGCCACCCGCTGACGGGCACTCGGGCTGTTTCCACGTCTGGCTGTTGTGAATCACGCTGCCGGGGACGTGGGTGCTGGAATGTGCGATGAGCCGTTTCAGCGCCTCTGGGAATCCACCGGGGGGGAGGGGGCTGGGCCGCTTGGGTGGCTTGGCTCCGTCGCTTGGCCCAGCCACCATACCCGCCCCGCACCCCCGCCCCGGGAGGCCCCCTCCGACCCCCAGGTCAGCACGGACGCCTCACCGGGGGGCCCTTTTGTGGCGCTGTGTGCTTCTTTGCAGGTGCTGGGACCGGTCCAGGGAGCAGAGGAGGATGCATGGTGATGGGCAGTGCACCCTGGTTCAGCCCAGCCGACACTGGCAGGCTCCTGCTTGGCTCCGGGCCCTGGACTCTGGGGCCCGAGCGCCCGGAGGACCCATGGGCCTTCTCCTGGGGCCCAGGCAGAGCAGGGAATGCTCACAGCCCAGGTGTGGTGGGCTCCAGGCTACCCTCAGGGTACCCCAGCTCTCTCTGCACCCCCATTCCGCCTGGAGGGAGGGGTGCCGGATGGAGAGAGGGCAGGACCATTAGCATCACATCTTCTGCCCAAGGAATCCCTTGGGGATCCCCCTCCCCACCTGACACCCCACTGGGTTTCATTTCAGGGGGACCCCTGAGGCTGTATGCCGGGGTGCCCCCCCTCACTTAACAGCCGTTGTCCCAAGGCAGCTGAGAACAGCTCACCCCGGACCCTGACAGGAGGTCCTTCTTCCCGTGGTTTGCCCCGTGCTCCTGGCAGGAGACGGAGGGCTTGGTGAGGGCCAGGACTCAGCTCAGGGTCAAGGTCAAGGGAATGTCTGACACGGCTCACCCGTCTGACCTCTCAGGTCCAGACGGCCATGGGCTCCGTGAGCATCCAGGAGGCCTCCGCACCTGGCTCCTTTTCTCCCCAGCCCGTGGCCGTGAGTGGCCGTCACAGGAGTGGGGACGTGAGGTGGTGCCTCGACCACACCAAGGCCTTAGGACCACTGTTTCCTTTGAGGGAGACCAGCACACCCACCCAACAGAGGGGGACGTGACGAGGCGTGGAGGCTGGAGGGCACCTGGTTCCTCTCCCCCGACACCAGTGAGCCAGGCAGGGCGGGGGCCAGGAGGCGTGGGAGGAGCCCAGGCCGTGGAACCAGGACATCGGGTCACCCTCACTCCGGCACCCGGCTCCCACAGGGCTGCCCCCACCGTGAACCAGGGCCCTTTCTGGAACCTAGAAAGCTGTAGGTGGCTGGTGGGGGGTGTGGGAGGCAGGGCCTTTGTCTGAGGGTCTGCGTGGACTTTGCCTTGGGACCGGGCTGGGGCGTCCTGCCTCCGTAGGGCCGCACGGCCGGCCCTGGCCCCGTCTCCAGTGAGTGCTCTTCCCGCAGGGCCCCCTGGGTGTGTCGGGGGGCGCTGGCAGTGGGTGCCCGGGGCACAGGAAGCAGAGGGGGGCTGAGCGGCGGCCCCAGTGTTTATTGGACACTGGAAGCCCCATGATGAGCCTGACTTGTGGGCCCAGCTTGCTCCTCTCCAAGTGACAAGGCCACTGTGGATTTGTTTTTAATGTGCCTGTAATGGGGCTTGAAATGAACACAGCCTGTTATTTATTTTGCTTTTTGGTTCCTGGGCACCATCCATGGTGCTGGCCGCCCGGGGACGGGGGCAGGGGAGCCGAGACCTGTGCACTCCTCCACCACCAGCCCCCCGCCCCCAGCCCCGGCCAGGGCGGCTCAGCCCCTCGGCACCGCTGCTGGGGAGGGACGGGCGGTTGGTGTTCAATGGGGACACGGTTTCCATCAGGGAAGATGAGAGAGTCCCGGGGGCAGGCAACCTGAATGTGCCCATCTACTTAAAAACGGTAGAAACGACACATTTTATGTTATGTATATTTTACCACAATTCTTAAAAACGTTTTAAAAAAGAAGCCCATTGCCGTCCTGGCGCCCTGGCCGCGCCTGCTGCCCAAGGGGGAGTCCAGGCCTCAGCACTGGCCGGGCCTGGGGGATGCCCGCTCCCCCTCTAGCTGGGGGCACTCCGCCGTCCTCCTAAGGCCGGTCCTTATGTCACCTCCCGGGGCCAGCTCTCCTCGACTCCCAGCCAAAACTGGGAGACCAGCCAGACCAGGAATGACTGCGGGGGCCCGGGAGTGGCCCGGGGGCCCGGGGTCAGGATCCACCTGTGCTCGTGCCTGGTCCCTACCTGGGTCCAGCAAAGAAGGGGGCAGATTAACAGTGCCTGGGGCCATCTCCTGTCCCCCAGAACAGGGAGCTGCTGTTCCCCAAACCCAGGGGCCAGGAAGGCGTGGGGAGGGTCGACGGTGGGGGCCGTCCGCATCGGGTGAGGCTGTGGGCCACTCGGGGGTGTGGGACCCCAAAGAATTGCAAAGCCCCGAGCAGGTGTCCACAGCTCCCACTCGTCCAGAGCCCCACGCTCGGCTCTGTGAACGCGCCCGGGACGCGTTTGAAAGACCCCGTCCTGGAGACACGGAGCCTTCTCTCCTCCCCCTGGGGGCTCAGCCTACAGGCAATTTGGTGCCACCACAGTCCAGATAACACCGACACCGCTCCCCACAAGGCCACACCCGGCTGAGCCACTTGGGGCCACTCGGGGTTTGCAACACAGACTACAAGTCCTGCGAAGACGCGATTTGTTCTTTTTCTGGACCCCACACAGCAAGCTATACATAAATGCAGAAAGCGATGTTCATAAATTCTTTATGCTATTTACTTAGAGCCTGTGTTTATTAAACTGGTCGGCTTCCAAAATCTCCTCGTAGACTTCGTTCTCAAAAAAGGAAGTTTGATGTCTCCAGCCCACCATGAATTAAAAATGGGTCTTGATACACTCAGCAGATTGTACCCCATCCGTGAGACTTACATAAGGGGTGGAAATAGACAATATTCATCAGCAGTTCAGACACACACGCAGATTTTTTTGCCGTCCTGTAAGCTGAACAAATTCTTAGATGGGCCTTCTCCGCACTCTGCTTTTTCTTTCTTTGCTAAGATAGGTTGGAGCCTCTGGAATCCCAGCTCACTGGGGTGAGAAGGCCTTGAGAGAATCCCTCTCGTATGAGATCGGCCTTCACATCCCCCAAGCCCACTCGTATTTCAATTCACACTGGATCTCAGCACATCTCTCAAGACCAGCCGAGTGAGGATGAAAATGCCCCCTTTCCTGGGCAGGAAACTGAGGCCCAGGGCGGGCGGTGGCTTGCCCAGGCCATAGAGCCGGAGGGCAGCCGAGCCAGCTGGGAGCCGGGCCCCCTGATCCGGGTGTCCGTGCCCCCCACCTCCCCCATCCATCTCACTGGCTGGGCAGGTCCACGGGGACCACACCCCCACCTGCTCTGGCGGGTGGGATCTGCGTGAATGAGGCCCCTCTCTGAGGCTGGAGGGGCAGAACCCAGCCAAAGCACCCCGAGGTCCTGGGCCTGTCTTCGAGCCCCTCTGAAGTCTTGAGGTGTCCTTCCCTGCAGAATGGGGAAAGGACACCTCAGCCCCCACCCCCCACCAGGAGTGCCCGGGGGGTCTGGGGAGACCAGGAGGGTGGGCGAGCTCTGTGAGCAGAGCCAGCGAGGGGAGCAGGGTGGAGCCTGGGTCAGACACTGGGATGGGGTGAGATGCTTGCCAAGCAGTTGTGGGGGCAGGAGTGTGGGCGCACTTTACCCACGTCACACGGAGGCAGCTCGCTACGGAACCCCACGGAACCCCCACTAGCACAGCCGTCCTGTCCAGCACACCTGCACCCACTCCCCCCATCCAGGCCCCAAACGAGGGAGCATCCTGGACCAGGGACAAAGGACGTTCAGGCTGGGTGAGTCCCAGGGCCTGGGGCCCCAGGATGACGGTGCTTGTGAGCAAAGCACCCGGAACAGGAGGCAGGGGTGCCTCCAGATCGTACCCTGCTCTCTTTTCATTTGTCTGTTTGTATTCTCAGCCTCCAGGACTCTTACCTGTAGGGTGAGCTTATGATCAAGGCCAGCTACGTAACCTTCCAGGCCAGGGGAAAATGCCCAACGCGGTGTCCCTTGCTCACAAAGCAGGTGTTGATAATGATGCTAAACTATAAAGCTTTTTTCCTTTGAAATGTTTTATTACTTCCAAGGCGTAACGGGGGCAAGTAACACAAGGGACAGCAGAAACGCACAAATTGCAAAGTAATAATATTTTCCGCGTCGCCATTTATCGTAAGATGATAAATAATAATATTTTACTGATATAACGTCTTGACCGGTCATAAAATAAGTTTTCTGACTACAAATGTATTTATCGGGTCACTAACATCTGGCCCTTCATTTTCCACCAATGTGATGGCAAACGCAACATTGCAAGTAACTTTTGATCCTTTTTACTTTGGGGAAGGGTCTCTGCTAACCCAACAGTTCCTGGGGCTTCTTCGAGTGTTTATAGGCAGGGGTAACACCGGGATACATTTCCCTTTTTTTTTTTTTTTTTTTAATGTTTACTTATTTTTGAGAGAGGGAGAGAGAGAGAGAGACAGCGTGAGCAGAGGAGGGGCAGAGAGAGAGGGAGACACAGAATCCGAAGCAGGTTCCAGGCTCCGAGCCGTCGGCACAGAGCCTGATGCGGGGCTCGAACCCACAAGCCGTGAGATCGTGACCTGAGCCGAAGTCGGACACTCAACCGACTGAGCCCCCCAGGCGCCCCGGGATACATTTCTGATATGTTAGATTGAAATACAAATGTGGCATCTACAGCCAACAGTTGTCGAAGGGCGATTTTCCTCAAACGATTCATCTTTCCGTACAAATCCGTTTTGTGTAATTCTGAATGCCCAATGTGGTGTCCCTTGCTCACAAATTTGTGTCTGTTAATTTCAGACACAAAATTATATCGTGGCATTCTACTTTTCCCTCTCTCTCATTCATGTTTCATTTGTGGCATTACAACAAGGAACCCAGAGGGGTCTCGTGGCTCGAGTGTAACTCAGATGCATTCCACGGCTCTATCTTCAATTACGAGGAAAAAAATTAATTTTAAAATGGCCTTTCTCACTCCTAATTGGATTATCTGACGCTTCGCATGAAAATAGTATTTTTGCCATCCAGTGCGACGATCTTTAAGCTTGCTGTCTATTTGTTAAGATTGTGGATATTTGCTCTGCCGTGTCACAGCTGTTTCCAAAATGGGAGATTCTAAATTATTCGAAGGATCCAAATACTGCTTTATCGCAGCATGCATGCGAATGGTTTTCTTTTGCAACAAATGACTGACAGAACAGTAATTCCCAGGCAGGCGCTCAGGCAGGGGCCCGCGTCCGTGCAGGCAGGCTCCTGGGACGCACCGGCGAGCTGGCCTTCCCCGGGGGGCCCGGTGCTGCCCCACACAGACCCCTTCACCTTCCCAGGGGCCCTGGCTGGTCCACCGCCGCTCTTCATGTTGCCCCCATCACAGCTGCCTCGGGGGCCCGGGGAACGCAGGCTCCCCAGAAACCTGCATACGCGTGGCAGGTACCCAGCCCGCTGCCCGGCACCCGCCTGCAGCGCCCACAGGCCTCGGCATGCGTGTGCACACTGCCACCTTGTTTATCTTCTTCACTGCCTCGCTCTGCTCTGCTGCCCTGTCACACTTCACTCATAAAACGTCCAAGTTCCCAGATAAAAATTATTCAGGGGCACCCAGGTGGCTCAGTCTGGTAAGCGCCCGGACGCAGTTAGGTTCAAGTCATGATCTCACGGATTGTGGGTTCGAGCCCCGCATTGGGCTCTGTGCTGACGGCTCGGAGCCTGGAGGCTGCTTTGGATTCTGTGTCTCCCTGTCTCTCTGCCCCTTCCCCCACTCATGCTCTGTCTCTCTCTCTGTCAAAAATAAACATTAAAAAAAAAAAAGCAGAATCTTGAAGACATATTAAAACACTCAGGTTCATAACATTATTCAAAATGTCCAGGGGCGCCTGGGTGGCTCAGTCGGTTAAGCATCCGACTTCGGCTCAGGTCATGATCTCATAGTTTGTGGGTTCGAGCCCCGTGTCGGGCTCTGTGCTGACGGCTCAGAGCCTGGAGCCTGCTTCCAATTCTGTGTCTCCCTCTCTCTCTGCACCTTCCCCGCTCATGTTCTGTCTCTCTCTGTCTCTCAAAAATGAATAAACTTGGGGCGCCTGGAGGCTCAGTTGGGTAAGTGTCCAACTTCTGCTCAGGTCATGATCTCGCAGTCCGTGACTTCGAGCCCCACGTCGGGCTCTGTGCTGACAGCTCGGAGCCTGGAGCCTGCTTCGGATTCTGTGTCTCCCTCTCTCTCTGACCTCCCCCGCTCACACTCTGTGTCTCTCTCTTTCAAAAATAAATAAACATTAAAATTGTTTCAAAAAAAATCCAAAAATGAATAAACCTAATTTTTTTTTTTTTTAAATTATGCGGTGCTCTCCATTTGCCAAGCCGGGGGCTGCAAATATCCAAAGGCAAGGTCCTGTGCCCCCCAGAGCCCAGCCTCCAGCAGGACAGACGGAGGGGACACAGACACTGGGGCCACCTAAACCCACCGGGAGTGCCAAGAGCAGGCTTCCAGTCACCCCAAACCCAGGATCAACAGTCTTAGCCTTCATCTGGGGAGCACCCTCACATGACAAGACACAAACTCTTTGAGAGGACATCAGAACGAAGAAGTTCTCCATTCCCAGGGACAAGCAAGGTTATCACTCTCTACCCTGACAAATTGAGTTTCTTTCCAACAAGGTTCAAGCCTCGTTCGACGAACAAACGTCCCTTCCAGCTTATTCCACACCTGCGTTCCTATGTTACCCTCCTGGGGTTTGCTCAACGGCAGTGTGGACACTGGGTTGCTGAGGCCAGTATCTGACCAACAAAAGTGAGTGTAAGCGTCTGATTCTAGGGGCCAAATGGAGGGGGGCGGGTCCCCGCGCTGGTGCTCCCGAGGCTTGGCCCCGAGCACGTGACCTCGCATCAGGGGGCCACAGCCTCCTCTCTGGGGCAAGAGCTGCCTCCCCGGATTGCAAGGATTCAGTGCAACCATGTCCTGGAGGTGATGGTAACAGAGATCATTGGTCTGTGAGTTCCTACCAGTGTCCGGGAACAGCGGGATTTCATGTTGACTTTTTGTGCTAAGGCTGTGGACAGGCATTACTGTCTCCTTTGTGCAGACGAGATCACTGGCACTTCCAAGGAAGCAACCTGCCCAAAATCACAGGGTCGGTTTGGGACCCACCCACTCCCGCTTGTAACTGACCCCAGAATCCGGGCCGTCTCCTAAAACACAGCTTGTTCCATTAGCCGCGGGTTTTCCACACACGGCTCTTCTGACGTGGAGGTGATTCCCTCTACACCTGCCTTGCGGAGGGTTTTCATCATGAATGGATGTTATACTTTGTTGAACGCTTTCTCTGCATCTGTTGAGACGATCATATGGTTTTTATCCTTTCTCTCATAATGTCAGGTATCCTGTTGATTGATTTGCAAATATTGAACTTCCCCCTGCAGCCCTGATGGTGGTGGATGGTTCTTTAAGGTACAGTTGGATTCGGTTCCTTAGCATCTCGTTGAGGAGTTTGGCATCTGTGTTGATCAGGGTACTGGCTGGTGGCCCTTTCCCTATTTTAGTGGCCCTTTCCCAGTATTTTAGGGTACTGGCTGGTGGCCTTTTCCCTATCCTTTCATCAGGATTTGGTGTCAGGGTAATCCTGGCCTCGTGGGATGCTTAGGGAAGTTTTCCTGCCTCTCGTGCTTTTTGGAACAGTTTGAGGAGTTCAAAGATACTAACTCTTCTTTGAATATTTGATGGAGTTCACCTGTGAAGTTGTCCGGCCCTGGACTTTTGTTGGGACTTTTTGATTCCTCATTTGATTTCATTGCCGGTAATTGGTCTGTTCAGGTTTTCTATTTCTTCCCGCCTCAGTTTTGAACAATTACACGTTTCTAGGAATTTAGCCATTTCTTCCAGGTTGTCCAATGTGCTCACATATAATTTTTCATAAAGTTCTCTTATAATCACTTGCATTTCCGTGGTGTTTCCTCTTTTGTCTCCTCTTTCACTGCTGAGATTTTGTTTATTTGAGTCCTGTCTCTGTCTCTGTCTCTCTCTCTCCCTTTCTCTGTCTCTTTTTTGACAAGTCTGGCTAGAGGTTTGTCAGTTTGGTTGATCTTTTCAAAGAACCAGCTCCTGGTTTCATTGATCTGTTCCATTGTTTTTTGGGTTTTTCTTTGTTTCTACATCATTTATTTTGGCTCTGATCCTTTTTATTTCCTTTCTTCTACGGGTTTGGGGTTTCATTTGGTCTTCATCCAGCTCCTTTAGGTGTAAGGTTGGGCTGTCAATCGAGATTTTTGTTGCTTCTGGAGGTAGGCCTATATTGCTATAAATTTCCCTCTTAGAACAGCTTTTACTTGCGTCCCAGGGATTTTGGATGATTGTGTTTTCACTTTCATATATTTCCATCTAATTTTTTATTTCTTCTTTGGTTTCATGGTTGATCCATTCATTGTTTAGTAACGTGTTATTTAACTTCCAAGTACTTGTGCTCTTTGCAGACTTTTTCTTGTGGTTGACATCTAATTTCACAGTGTTGTAATCAGAAAATATGCCTGGTATGTCTTCAATATTTCTGAACTTGTTGAGGACCATTGTGTGGGCTCGTATGTGATCTCTTCTGGAAAATGTCCCCTGTGCGCTTGGAAAAAAATGTGCATTCTGCTGCTTTAGGATGGAATGTTCTGTATGTATCTGTTAGGTCCATCTGGTCCAGTGTGCCCTTCAAAGCCACTGTTTCCTTGTTGACTGGCTGGAGTTTCTGCCCATCAACACAAGTGGGGCGTTAACATCCCCTGCTATGATCATATCACTGCAGAGTACTTCCTTTACCATGACATCACCTGTTAATGCAGGGAGCCGGGTGGAAGGTACATAATGGATCCCCCCAAATCCAGGTCACTGTATTCATCTGCTAAAGCAGCTATAACAAAACACCACTGACTGGAGGCTTAAAACAGAAATGTATTCTCTCTTGGCGTTGGAGGCTGGACGTCTGAGATCAAGGTGTGGGCAGGGTGGGTTTCTCCCGAAGCCTCTCTTCTTGGATTGCAGACAGCCACCTTCCCCCTGTGTCCTCACCTGATCTCCCTCTGCGCCTCACATCTGTGGTGTCTCTACCACAGATGTCCTGTGTCCCGTAAGGACACCCCCCATACAGGATTAGTGCCCCACTGTTTTGGCCCATAACTGATTTCTTCTTTAGAGAACTTCTATCGAAAAATGGTTATATTCTGAGGGACTGGGGGTTGGGATTTTAGCACATGAATTTTAGGGAACACAATTCAGCCCATAACATTCACCATCTGTAACAGGCTGAATGGGGGTCCCCAAAACCACAAGTCTATGAACTAATGTCTAGAAACCATGAATGTGACCTTATTTGGAAAAAGGGTCTTTACAGGTGAAATAGGGCAGATGATCTCAAAATGAGACCATCCTGGACTGAGATGAGCCCCAAATCAAATGACAAGTGTGCTTCAAGACACCTAGATGAGGCGGCCGGGCAAAGACAGAGGCGGGGACTGGGTGATGCAGCCACAAGCCCAGGAATGCCAGGAGCGAGAAACGACAAGGAAAGATTCTTGCCTGGAGCACACAGCCCTACAGACACCTTGGTTTTGGACTTTTGGCCTCAAGACCGCGAGAGAGTTCACGTCTGTTGTTGTAAGGCCCTCGGTTCATGGTCATTTGTTACAGCAGCTCCTGGACGGACATGCCTGACTCACTCGTGTCAGGCTCTGCAAGGGAAGCGGGGTCCCGGGGTGCAGCCGCATGTGTTTGAAGGCTGGTGTTGAAGAGGATGCCCGTTGGAAAGGAGGCTTGGCCTCTGCCAGGGCCCGGAGCTGGCCTTCTCCCTAAACAGACCCAGCTCAGTGCTCAGCAGTCAGGGCAGCTCTGGCTGATGCCCCTGCAGATGGGAGAGCCGCCCCCCACCTCCTCAGCCCCAAACAGCGTACTCCTCCGTCCCATCAGAAATCTCCTCTGTGTCTTCCCGCCCCCATCCCGCAACCCGTCTCTTTTCTTCCAGGGAAGAAATAGTCAGGGTTCCTCTTCGGGGCTTCGTATTTGGGTGCCATTGTGTAATTTTGCAGAAGACTTTTGTCGTGCTTCTGTGGGGTGACCAGGGGCGGCTTTAATATAAGGGAACACTGTCTATGAAAAGAAAGATTTGATTTGGGACCATCACTGTGTCTGCCAGGGATTTCAAAAACAGGTTTATCCTTGGTAAACAGGTCTATCCTTCGAAAACAGGTCTAGGTTGGGGGGGTGGGGGAGTGGGGCATACATATTAGTCAGAATGAGCCACGAGCCCCAGGCAGTGTTTCTCACAAGGAAATTACATCCAGCTCCCCCAAGGTCAAGGGCACTTGGCCAGAGGTGCCTGGGATGTGGCTGCCTTTGGTGCTAACGGTGTTTGTACGTCTGAATTTCTGTAAACCAAAACCAGGCGAATGCTGGGGAAACAACCTCTATCTTAAGAACCTTCTCTGCGACTCCCTTTGCAGAGCAGATAATGACTTCTCCAATACCTCCCCTTGCAAAGCAGGTCTGCATATCCAGGCTTCGACTTAAATGAAGAAGACAACTCTGAGCAACCTGGCGGCGAGGGCAGAGTGTGCTGACGAACCCGGCCACCATGTGGCTCGTCCACACTCACAGGGACGCTGCCGGGGACTCCTGAGTTCCAGTCACGCGTGCGCTTCCTCTCTTCCTCAATTAGCACAAATCTCTCTTCTTGCACGTTCGCCCCAGCCAGAGTGGAGCATGTGGTCTTGGTAGTGGCCGTCCAAACAGTAGCTTGATGTCCCCTGGTCCCTGCCCACCCTCCCTGCCCCAGTCATGGAAGACTGTTCACCCCCAAAGGCAGCCCACCCCCCACATGGGCTCCACACCCTCCCTCTGGCAATCTCAGAGCCCCCTGCCCATGGCCGACCCAGGCAGGTCCACTGAGAACCTGCCCTCTGCTCCCCTCCCCTGCACACAACCCACACGACCCGTGGACACCCCCTGGGACTTGGCGGTGCTGGAAGATCCAGGTCCAAACCAAAAGTTCCAGCAGGCCTTCCCCATGCTAAGCCTCCTGTCTCTTCAGCCCGTTCCCTTGGGAGCCCCCAACCCAGTGGCAGCTCTGAGCCCTGCCTCACCCAACACTCCCGGACCAATGGCGTCTCTTCTCACTCGCTGCCCTTTCTCCCTTCCTGGCTGAGAATCCACAGAGCTTGCACACAGTTGTTGGAACCGAGTCCCTGAGATGCAGAGACCCTCAATAGCTGTGCCCTTTCCCCAAACACCTGCCAATTCCTGGCCCCAAGTGAATCTTCTCAGCTCGTTCCTGCACAGCCTTAACCCCCCTGCTCTGCCCTGTGCAGCCCAGCCCCCTCCGGGAATATTCTTCCTCTCACTCAGTCTTGGCTAACTCCTCACGTTCATATGTTGACCTAAGTATCACACCCTCAGAAAACCCTTCTGTGATCACACACCCCCCTCCACACACACACATGCATGCTCACACACACATTCGTGCACACACACACACACATGTGTTGGAAAACGGCCCTCCACTTCTCTCCTTCAGGCATTATGGTCGGTTACAGCACATCCATTCCCTCTGAAGTGACCTGATCTCCTGCACACAAAGCCACAGACCACGTGGGGAGACCCATCTCTGCCTCGTCCCCTGGGCCCCAGCACCCCATCCACCGTAGGCACTCAGCCCAGGTTCTGGAAGCAGCAGGACTCCCCCATGACAGCACCAGCCAAGCCAACAGATGACAGTAGCTTGGCTAACACGTAACCACAGTTATGGGGAGAACCAGGAGGGAAAGACTCACGCAAGCCCTCCCAGGACTCCTGGCTAACTGGAGCCATGAGGGCCAGTGAACACTTATTGTTTTAAGCTGGTAAGTGTTGAGTGATTTGCTCATCGTAGTTGATAACTAGAAGAGCATGTGGGTCCTCTCATTCTGCACTCACTGCCCAGCTAGGGCGCCCAGACAGAGCAGGTGCAGGACGGGGAGGAAGCGTCAGGACAGGGAGTAGCATTGCTCTCACGGCCCTCAGCTTTTTAGTGCTTTTCAACATTCTGAGATGTCCATCCAGCCTGCCATCGGCCAAGACATTCCTACTAACATATTCCTAGATTCACTCCACCAGAGCCAACTTCTGGCTGTCTATATCACCCTGGAGGCTACTGGAAGTCAGTGTAGATTCCCTGCCCCCCACCCCAGAGGCCCTTGAGACGGTTCAGAAGATTATAGAATTACATCTATGCAAAGACCATCCAAAGCTGAGAACGTCCCCTCCACTCTATTCGTCATCTGCGACGGGTAGCTTCTGGGATGGCTTCCGGTGATCCCCACCTCCTGGTGCCCAAGGCCTCCTGTGATTCCCCCACCATGACTGTGTGCTGACCTAGTAACTTGCTTCTAACAGAGAGGATGTGGCAAAAGGCCTGGGTGTCACTTCTGAGATTAGGTTCCAAAAGTACTGTACCTTCCATGGTGGGAGCTTCCTATTTCCTGACTTCCTCACTCCAAGCTGCCCTCTGGAGAGACCGCTGTGGTGAGGAACTGGGACAGCTTCAGCAAACAACCAGGGGAGAATAAAGATCTTCTATCTGACAGCCCCGACGAACTGCATCCTACCATCCATGGTGAGAGAGTCTGGAAGCACTTCCTGTCCCTGCCGAGCCTTCGGATGAGACCACATCATAAGCACGAGCATGAGTTCACAGGAGACCTTGCACCTGAAGGTCTAGCCAACCCACATCTGGATTCCAGACTCACAGACGCATGACAATGGAGGCCTGTTTGCAGCTGATGGACTGTGGGGCCATCTGTTACCTGGAAGTAAACAGCTAACATACCATCCCCAGTTACCTCCTGCCCTGTGGTCCAACACAACTCTCTGGAGGTTCTGCAATGAACTTAAAGATGCCCTGTTTCAGTAGCAAAACACGAAGCATAAATATAGATCCTCCATAATAGAGTTTCAAAAACACAGTGAGACTCACGTGCAAATATAAACTTCCCCACAATTGTGAGCATCCTTGGGCAAAGATGAAACTCAAAAGAGTAAATCCCTTTGTAAGTGAAGGTTCAAAAACACTGAAACCCAAAAGGATCAGAGTCCTTTTGCCCGTGTTAGTAAGTATTCAGAGGACCATCATCATCTCCAACATCCGTTTCTCCTAATTCTCAACCACATTGGGAACCACATTGCTTCTCAATGCCAGGGTGGGATTGGGGCTCCATCAGTCCCCAGATGGAGCTATGGCTGAACTTTTCTCACTCAGAGGTGGTATTAGTTCAGGGAAGTGTCTCATTAGCACGACGCCTTCAGATCCCCCCTTGTTAATGGGACAGACAAGACCATACAGCACTACCCTCAGACCCACCAGACTTAGACATCAAGCCAAGCGTTGGTTCCTAGAAAAATTATCCCAGAAAATGGTCTTTCCAGAACCCAGGGCTTAGTGTTGCCAAGGTCTCCAAAGACATGGTAGATCTCAGAGAAAGAGGATGATGGAGAAACTACTCTTGGGTTTGCTTCAGGGACACCAGCCAATCAGTGCCAGCAGTCCAGCATCCATGGTTTGAGATGATAGACCCAACTGAAAAACTCTCTGGATAAGGCCTCCATCCTGAAAGCAGGGCGGAGGCACACAGAACCCAGAATCCTGTGCATCCAGAACGAAGCCTGGAGCAGCCGGCCCCGTGCCTACCCCTCCTGCATCAGCGATTACACTGGGACCCCAATGGGACTACTCCCACCGCCCAGCTGGCTTGCCCTTAGAAGGAGCAAATGTTACGGTTCTGCCTCCCCACAGTGAATGATCCTATAAAGGCTCCTTTCCCTTTCATGACATTTGCCCATCTGCCCACTGTGACCTGCAGCCCACCGACGTCTGGCCCAGGCCCATCCCTGGCCCCATCTTCCCTGCAGCTTGTGTGGTCTGATCCCTGTCTCCCTAAAAGTGGAATATGCTTCATCGAGGCAACTGCTTGCCTGGGCACAAGGCCATCTTGGCTGCCATGACCATTGGGATGGAAAATCCTGTGCCTGGAATCTGGCTGAGCATGATAAAGTGCCAGGAAACCCCTGTGGTCGGTGATGCTTTTCTGTGTATAATTTCTTAAGAGTCGAGGCCCAGTGTTGGGGCTTATGCCCACAAAACCACAGGCCTCCTGTCCACCCTGAGCTCAGCACATGGCGGGGTGGGATCAAGAAGACAATCCTTCCTGGGCTCCTGTCTGAGGGAAGGGGTCAGAGGGGCTGGTTTATTGGGGAGAGCCAAGGACCTTCCCAACATGGACCCGGGGTGCAGAGGACCCCTGAAGCAGGAGCAGGGCAGACCCTGCTGGGGGCTGGAAAGTGCCAATGGGCGTCCTGCTCTGCTCACTGGGGAGAGGAAAGACAGAGGCAGGACTGGCTCCCCCCAGCCTGGTTCTCCAAACTCACCACCTGGTCTCTCTGTCAGGAGACTGAGCAGTGAGGGGAGAGCCAAGGCTGGCCCTCCCCATCTGGGGCCACAAGGGATGGGGGAGGTGGGTGTTCCTACATCACAGCCACCAGGTGGGACAGGAAGACAGAGACCCTCGCTGATGACCACAGGCCATGCCCATCCAAGAGTCCCTCAGGGAAACTTTACCTTTTTTATAGCAGCTGTTTCGGAAATTTATTACACACACACACACACACACACACACACACGATATTTTTTTTATGTTTTTATTGCGGTAAAATTCACATTGACAAAAATGTACCATATTAGCCATTAAGCGAGCAGGTCGGGGCACCAAGCACGTTCGCTGTGGCGCAGCCAGTGTCTCCAGACTCCTCAGTGTGCGAGGCGGACACCCTGTCCCCGTTGCACTCTCACCGCCGTCTGCCTCCCCAGCCCCTGGAGCCCCCGTTCTGCCTTCTGTCTGTGGATCTGACTCCTCCAGGGACCTCACGTGAAACGGGTCCACACGGGATCCGTCCTCGTGTGCCGGCTTCCTCCACCGAGCAGCGTCCCCAAGGCTCATCTGTGAGGCAGCGGGTGTGAGAAGTTCCTTCCTTCCGTCTCAGCACCGAGCGATATCCCGTCACCTGGACAGACCATGGGTTGTGTCCACATTTCAGCTACTGTGAGCAACTCGGCTATGAACATGGCGGACGAGCACCTTCCGATTGTTTTGGGAATATGCCCAAGAGTGGGATTGCTGAGTCAGATGAAATTCTATTTTTTAATTATTTTAGGGTAACCCGGAGTCAGGGGGCAGAGGGGAAAGAGCAGGGGGGGGAGCGTGAGGAGGTGTTGGAGTGCAGGTCCGGCCTGAGGCGGCCGCATTCGAGCAGAGACTGGAGGCGTGTGGTGGTCACACTGGGGAAGGTCTGTGTGGCCCCCGCGGTGCCGTCCACAGTCTCCACCTCTCTTGCCATCCCTGACCCTGTGGTGGCGACGCCTGTCCAGCTGCCCGATGGCCAGTCAGGGAGGCAAGCCTCCGACAGCCCCCAGGCCTAGCGGGATCTTAGCAAATTCCCAGAGCACTTGGAGAAGAAGCTGGGGTTGCCCCGACTGGAACTCCCCCTCCTCCCTCGCCTGACCCTCTGCCTGCAGATGACTTTTCACTCTGCACCTGCCCACCCCCCCATGCCTGCCTCCCCCGCCAATGCCCACTCTTTCCCCTTTTAGCCTCCCTCCTGCCCCCAGCCATGCCGGTGACACCCCGGGCCTCCCGTGGAGTGACAGATGACGAGTGTGATGGATGGGGTGTCTCACGCGTGTGCACTACAGCCTAGCTGTGCAGACACCAGCCTGACTCCAGGCACCCCCAGCGCCTCTCGCCTGCATCACGGCCCTAGAGCATCCCAGGGTCGTCCACCTCTGCTGTTTAGTAGACGTGCACATCCAGGACATGTGACGGGCACCCAGGTGACGGGGGCTCGTGGGACAGGGCTGGCGGAGAAGTGGCTGCAGCCATGGACGTTCGGGGCAGCGATGGACACACGGGGCTCGGGCTTCATCTGGAGTCACCCACCCAGGAGCGGGAGCTGGAGTGTGACCTCATCAGGTCTGGGGAGGGGAAGTCGGAGCCCCACTGGGCAGAGGGGGATGCGGCCCTTAGCGGGAGGGATGCCAGCGACGGCACCACAGCGGGGAGGTGGGAGAAGGGAGCTGAGCCCAGGCCCCGGCAGCAGGAAGCAGCGGGAGACGTGAACCAGGTGGTGTGGGTGGAGGGGCAGTGAGAGGGGAGGTAGGGACGACCCCGGGGCTCCGCCGTGGGCGTGGGGGTGACATGCCCTGGGTCGGGTAGGGGGGAGGGTCCGGGGAGGGGCTGGCAGCAAAGGAGCCGGCCCACAGGAGTGAGGACCGTGAGCTCCGCTGGGAGCGCTGAGTCCGAGGCGCTCCTGAGACATCCAGGCAGTGGGTGTGTTTGCCACATGGAGCTGTGTCCACTTTTCAGGTCCCCGCACGGCTTGTGTGCCTTGGCACAGGAACCCGGGTGGTGGCGGGGCTCACGGAACCTCCCGCCAGCCCACCTCCGCCCTCCCCGTCCCTTTCCCCCTGGGCGAAGCAGGCTCTCCAGACCCAATGGGAGGAGCGCTCCGTGGCTTACCCATCACCTCCTTGGCCAGGGGCTGGCCGCGGGCCGATTCTCCTTTGGAAGTCACTGCAGGGTTGTGTCCCCTGTGGAGACCTTAATGCCTCCCCTCCATCAGGGGGAGGGAAGAGCCACCTTCACTGAAGGAACTTGGACAGAGCCCGGGGCCAAAGCTGGGTTGTCATTCTGGGAAAGCCTGGGGCAGCCACGGCTTTGGAGGACGAGGAATGTGACGGGGCAGCGCCCTGGACCTGGGGACAGGTGGGCGAGACATCTGAAGGCTCACCACGTGTGGTCCTTGCAGCTCTGGGTCCCTCCCTGCCGTGTCCCCCGCCCCTCCCCGGGCTTCCCATCTCTGGAGAAGGCTGCTCCCGTGTCCAGCTCAGCCAGTGCAAGGCCTGCCCTGCCCCCACCTCTCCCGGGGCCCCTGGGGACCCCGCCACCTGTCCGTGGTGGCCCAAGCCACAGATTTACTAGTCTGTCTCTTTCTGACACACGACCCCCCAGGGGGAGCAGCGGCATGCAGTCGGTGCTCAATCAGTGCTCGCGGATGGAATGAAGCCACGAGTGAGCGCCGATGTCCCTGACGTCCTCCTTGGGAACGCTGCTCCTGTGTTCCCCCGGGGATGCACGGGACGGAAGAAGGGTGACTTCCGCAGGCACTTGGCCCCACCTTGCAGAGCCCCCAAGGGAACGCCACCCCTCACAGAGTGAGAAAGACATCGTTGTGTCCCGTGGCTCGAAGGAGGTGGGGGCCTTGCTTGTTCACCACGTGGCCACGCATGGACACCCAAGCTCATCCACCTGAGCGGCAGCCACGGGCCTCCCCGAGCCAGCACCGGGGCGACCAGCCCTCCCGGACCTTTCCTCAGCTCTATGGCCACCAGGCCGGCTTCCCTCCTGAGCGGCCACCCTTACCAAGGAACGATGTCCTAAAAGTGTCACGGTTGCCCCTGGTAACCAGCCGTGGCTCTACCACTGTTCATACAGTTAAATCTCCGCCGAAGGGGTCTGGGTCTCCAGCCAGGGCCGCCTTGGGGCCACGAAGCCCCCAGTCCACCCCCTGCCGGCTCAGATGCGCCCCCGGGGCCACGGGGCTCCTGGGGCAGCCTCTCCATCCTCCCCCTCTGTGAACAGCATTTGAAGAGAAAACCACAAAGTGCCACTTTCTTTCCCTGGAACAGGAGCCCCCGGGCTGCCTGCCCAAGGAAGAGGACGCCCACCCGGCCGGTGTCCCCAGGGAGGGCAGTGTGGGAGTGCTGAGCACGAGGGCGGGAGCCCCCGGCCCCAGACTCTGCTCTGGGTGGCGTGCTGGCCATGGACAAGTCTTTTCCCATCCTGGTCTATGATGACAGGTAACCAGGGGGACACTGGGGGCCTCTGGGGAAGCCCCAGGCCCCTCCTACCCTCAGTCAACCCCTGCCCCTAATTACACTGTGGAGAACTGGCTGCCGTGGCTCTAAGGACAGACATGCCGGCACCTTCCAGAAGCTGGGGGCAGACTGACCCACTCCCCAGGGCAGACCTCACGCCCCCTGCCTGGCCCTCGGGCAAGGTCCCAGCCCCACTCACAGCACACGACATGGACAGAACCACAGACATGCAGAGTGGCATTGTGGGGTCTCTCCTTTCTGAGCGTTTTTCTCCCCCATGAAGGACAGTGGCAGAGCTGTGAATGGTCTCAGTTTTGAGGCTGAGACAGTGACTGGCGGGGGCTCCTGCCCTCCGGGGAGGCCGACAGTCACAGACTGGGCTGGGCAGGCCTGCCTGGGGCTGCATCTCCCACGACCTCCCACCCTGGGCTGGCAGACTCCTCAGACCCCAGGAAAGGAGTCTGGGGCTGAGGGGCTGGACAAGGGCCACTGGGACAAGGGCCGCTGGGACAGGGATGGGCCGGACCCTAAGACTCAGACACTCCAACCCATGGCTTTTGCCCCTTCCCTGCCCGAGGCCGCCGGGAACCACCGTTTCCAGACAGTGATTGTTGTCCCCACTTCTGGGCAGCTGCTGGCCCTTCTCGGCTCCCCCCACCCCGCTCCTCCCCGGCCTTCCCCACCAGCCCCACACTCCCCTGCTCAGCCTCCTCCCCCGGGAGAGCACATTTTGGCACAAACACATTAAAATGCTTTGGAGACAGCAGGCAGATGGAGAAACCTCAGCTTGAGGAAGAACGCCGGGCGCCTGTGTAGTGACGGAGTGGGACAGAGGGAGGGGGTTCCGGTGACCTCGGCCCATTGAGCCCTGGACCCAAACACAAGGATGCTCGGAAACACACAGAATGGCTCCTGACGAGCAACCAAGCAGGGCCCAGCGTCCCCGGACGGGTGGACCCGTGTCCGTGAGCCCTGAGATCCGGCACCTTGGAGAGCTCCTGGAGGAGCGACAATGGTCCTTCCCAGATCAGGGGACCCCAGGAGCTCGGGCTGCACTGAGCCCTGGGCAGAACCGGGGTCACGGCGCCCGGCTCTGCACCCCTGGCCTCACTGTTCGGGTCCGCCGTGTGCACCAGCGGGAACAGCCCTCGGCAGGCGTAGGGCACACGACGGGGCCCCAGTGCCGCCTCCATGGCAGCTGTTCCCCGGTTGCTGTTGTTGTCCCATCATTGCCCCCTCCTTCGTGGTCCTGTGTGATGCTTCATCATCATCTGGGCAAACAGCCGCCCCCGGGCAGGAAGGACTGGGGGGTGAGCTCACAGGTGGTGGGTCCCCGCTCACGGTGTCTGTAGAACGGGGAATCTCTCTCCGAAGCAGCCCGCTGTCCACGGGCCCCTCGGGATGCAGCACTGTCCTCGAACGTAAGTGCATCACCAACTTAGGCACCATGTGACGTAAAACCGGGTGAGTAACTAGACGGTTCCTCGCTCTGTGGGTGGGGGATGGAGTCCAGGCCCCGTACATTTCCGTCACCGCCTTCCTGAGTCGTCGAGGGCCCTGTGGACCAGACCGGGGCTGGATCACTGCTGCTCCGGGTCCCTCCCCGCCCTGGTGTTCCAGGAGCATCCACAGCAAAGGAGCAGGAGGGAATAGGCCTCGTGAGCTGGGACGTGCCCCCCCGGACCGCCTTCTAGGAGGGACTCATCACCAGTACTGTGCTCGCCCAGGCCTCACCAGGCACCCTCGCTCCCGAGGCGGCCCCCAGCCTGCACCCGGCTCACCTCCCCCTGCTACCATTTACACTTCTGTTTCCTGCATCCCTGTGGCCCCAAAAGGGCACAGCACGGACATCTGCTCACTCAACACACCTCAGAGTCAGCTGTCAGGGGCCCAGGTGTGGAAGGAAGGAAGGAAGGAAGGAAGGAAGGAAGGGAAGGAAGGAAAGAAAGAAGGAAAGAAGGAAGGAAGGAAGAAGGAGGAAAAAGGGAGGAAGAGGGAGAGGAAGGGAGGGAGGGAGGAGGGAGGGAGGGAAGAGGGAGGAAGAGAGAGAGGAAGGAAGGAAAGAAAGGAAGGAAGGAAGGGAGAAGGGAGGGAGGGGGGAAGGGAGGAAGGAAAGGAAGAGGGGGAGGGAGGAAGGAAGAAAGGAGGGAAGGAGGGAGGAGGGAGGGAGGAAGGGAGGAAAGAAAGGAAGAGAGGAAGGAAGGAAGGAAGGAAGGAAGGAAGGAAGGAGGGAGGGAGAGAGGAGGGAGGGAAGGAAGGAAGGAAGGAAGGAAGGAAGGAAGGAAGGGAGGAGGGAAGGGAGGGAGGGAGAGAGGGAAGAAGGAGGGAAGAGAGGGAGGAAGGGAGGGAGGAGGGAGGGAGGGAAGGAAGGAAGGAAGGAAGGAGGAAAGAAGAAGGAGGAAAAAGGGAGGAAGAGGGAGAGGAAGGGAGGGAGGAAGGAAAGAAAGAAAGGAAGGAAGGAAGGAAGGAAGAGAGAGAGAGAGAAGGAGGGAGGAAGGAAGGAGTGAAGAGAGGGAAGGAGGGAGGGAGGAAGGGAGGAGGAAAGAGGGAGGAAGAGAGAGAGGAAGGAAGGAAAGGAAGGAAGGAAGGAAGGAAGGAAGGAAGAAGGGAGGAAGGAAGGAAGGAGGGAGGGCAGGATGTTAGCAGGACAAGCACGGTCACTTTTACTCTAAATGAGGAAAATGGGACCCAGAACTACTCCCGGTCAAGGAACCCCCTTCATGATTCAGAGAAGTCGTCCTTCCGGTCCTTCCAGCCCACGACGCGGACACACAGAAAAGCGGAAAAGCGGCTGACTCAGGGACCGCGAGACGTCGTTGCGCTCTCGGGACGCGCCCGTGGACGGCGGACAGCGGGTGGTCCCCGTGGTCTGCAGGCCCGGCCACCGAGGTCGGGGCCGAATCGGGCTGTGTTCCCTCACGCCCGGCCCCAGAGCTGCCTCCTCCAGGCTGGGTAAAAATAGGTGTTTTTCTCCCAGAAATAGGTCTTTTCTCAAACCATCAGGGTTGACAACAAGCTGGGTGCCTTCGTCAGCATCCCCAAGTGGCAGGCGGCTCGGCGGTGACAGCCGCCACCCGTAGGCGCACAGCCCTCGCCCGGGAAGGCACAGCCCTGCCGGCCCTGCCCACTCGCCTCGTCTCCCCCTGCCTGTCACTGAACCGGGCGTTCATTAAGATCTTGGGTCGTGGCGGAAACGTTAGAGCGGAAGGAAAAGCTGTTGACAATGTTATTTTTAAAAGTAACAGAGGAAAGGGTGAACCTTGTAAAAATAGCAAGCGTTGCACCGGAGGCCAACTTCTGCTAAAAATCAGAGTCTGGCATTAACGAGAGTGGGGAGCGAGGCGCTGTCCCCACGTCCCGGGCGCCGCCACAGAGATCCCGGGCCCCAGAGTGAAAAGCAGGACGTGGGTCCTGCGTGGGCCGCCACCGACCCCCACGCTGGTGCCGCCACGGGTTCCGCTGTCTCCCACGGGGCTCACTTCCGACAGGAACATCCCCCCTGCCCCGCCCCCCACACCCGCTCCGTGGGTCAGGGCCACATGTCACCCGATGGAATACAGAAATGTCCCGAGAAAATCTCCCGTATTATCGAGTGCTTTGAAGACACAAAAGTGGGGCGCCCGGGGGCTCAGTCGTTTAAGCGTCCGACTCTTGATTTCCGCTCAGGTCGTGATCCCAGGGTCGTGGGATCGAGCCCCGTGTCCAGCTCTGTGCGGAGTGTGGAGCCTGCTTCGGATTCTCTCTCTCCTCCCTCTTCCCCTCCCTCGCTCTGTCTCTCTCTCTCTCTCTGAAAAGTAATAAAATAAATGAATGAATAAGATACAAAAGTGCTTCCAGCTTTCTTTGAAACTCCCATTTTTATTGGGTGGAACTGGGGCGTTTCCATGAGGGCAAAGACGACTCGGGAGGTCGTGGCCAGAAGGGCTGGCAGCTCCAGGGTAAAGACCTTCGCCCGGGGGACCCCAAAGCAGGAGAGAAGACTGAACTGGGGCCCCGGCCCCGGAAGGAATGGAGGGCGGGCGGGCAGGCTGGGTCCTCCAGGGTCCCCTCCTGCTCCAAGGAAGGAAGGAAGGGAGGAGGGGAGGAATGAAGCCCGGCAGCAGCAGGCACCGAGGTCCCTGAGGCAGGATGTGTCCCTCTGTCTTTAAGGGGCAGGGGTGGAGGGGAGGCCTGAGCGCTCTGGGCTTCTATGCGCAAACGCACACGCAGCATGCAGAGAGCGCCTGCTGTGTACCAGGCTCTGTGCCGGGTTCTGAGGTCCCAGAGAGGAACGGGGAGCAGCAGAGGGAGCAGAGGCAGATGACCAGCCGGTGGCAATGCCGTGTGGTCCACGTCCCAGGAGAACCCAGGGGACAGACGGTCCGCCCGGGAGGGTCGCCGGGGAGGCGGCCGGGTGGTGCTGGCACTCCGGGTCTGCGCAGAGCGGAGGGCCCCCGTCGGGAGTCAGTGTGGCGAGCCCAGACCGAAGGCCAGTTCCCCCCGGCTCCCCTGCTGGCATCCTCAGCAAGGACGGACTCTTTCGGGGACGGTGATTTAGAAGCAGAGCATGCAGTCTGGAACGGGCCCAGCTCGGGGACATTTCTCTACCACGGCTGTCAATTGATCAGATGAGGGTCCTCGAGATGGCACTTGTGGCCAAGAAGAAAAACCAAAGCATTAATTAAAGCAGATTCCAGGAAGCAACAAGCATCTTCACACTCGGGTTCTCTGTCCTGCGCAGCCCGGGGCCCAGCGGCCCTGTCTCTCCACCCCCCACCACCCCCCCCCGGCACCGTCTGCAGACCTGGGGCCCAGCTCAGGAGACACCGAGTCAACAGGCCACAGGCTCTGGGGTCCCTACCATGTCCCCACGGGTCCCCCAGTGCCTGTGCCGCCAGCCCACTCACAGCATCATCTCGGGCGGGGCGGGGACGGGGTGCCTTCAGACCTCAGAGCTCACTGTCCCCCCTCCCCACCTGGCAGGCCACAGGGGCCCCACGGACACCACTATGTCCCTCCAGCAGGGCTGGACTCGACCCGGTCCTGACAGCTCAGAGGCCTGTCACCCTCGGCGGGGACCATCACCCGGCATGTTCCCAGCTCCTGCGTTGGCCGGGGAGGCCAAGCTAACACTCGCCATGTGGCCCTGCCCTCACTGCCAGGTGCTCCTGGCCCTGGCATCTTGGGCTCAGCGTCCGCTCCTGGGAACCTCGGAAGGAGACCTGGGCTGTCCTTTAGTCTCTTAGTGCGGGGGGCACACACACTCCCCAACCCGCTGCAGCGGGACGCCCCAGGGCCCCGTGTCCCTTTCCACAAGCAGGTTTTCTGCTCGCCAGACTAGAGCCAGGGAGCCCGGAAGGACAGGCACTGGAGCTTTCTCGTGCAGCCATTGTGTGACGAATCCCTAACTCCCGAGGTCCTTCATCATCACAAAGGGTCCTGGACCCACCTACGTGGGAGCTGACAGATACCTCGTAGTTCCCCAAGGTGACAGTTACCCCTCCCGGTTCAGCCTGGTCCTGAGTCCCATGGGGCCTTGGGTTTCCCCAGAGGGACTGATACAGCCCTGCCTGAATGCGACCGTCTCCACTTGCAAAGCTGACGCTTTCCTTACTATTGACGTTTATACGGGCGCGTGCCCACCGTGGGAGCCGTGCTGTGCACAGGCTTTGTTTCGGACACTGGGCAGACAGCAGCTCGTTCCAGGCTATGAAGCGGCTACTGAATCATCCCCCCGCCGTTCCAGAGAAAGGAGGCTGAGGCACAGAGAGGTTTCACTGCCCGCTGAGGTCACACAGCCCAGAGTCAAGGCCAGGCCTTGAGCCCAAACATTGTGCCTCCGTTGTCCACGTTCCGACTCCCTGCTTCGCGTCCTGGCAGCCCAAGGGACTGGCCGCACTTTCCAGAAACACTCGGGAGACCGATAGCCAGAGGGGACTAACTTACGCAGGCTAAGTCAACTCCTGTGTTTATTGAGATCATGCCTCAACCAGGGTATTTTTAGGCAGTCTGGCATTACGATTCTGTAGCACTGAGAATGTATTAAACTCAGCCCTACTTACCGAAAATATGCCTTGTGTCCACATTGCCTCTCACGCTCGGGCGAGGGAGCCGGCAGGGACAAGGGGGCCCCGGCGCTCCGCCCGTGGGCCAGGCGGGCAGGGCACCTCGGTGTGGGCTCGGACGCGGGGGGTGACACCGTTCTCTGAGCTCCGGCTTGGAGCGACCATTCGAAGCCTCTCAGTACCGAGGAGGGGTCTCCGCCGTAAGCTAAAAAAAAGAAGACGACGACGACGACCGGCAGAGACTGAGAAGAAAAACAGGCAGAGAGAAAAGAACAGATTCCCTAGTTTCCTTAAACAAAATAGAAAGTGGCACATAGGAGAACTTGCAAAGGAGCCTGTTCCAACGTGCCTGTTCTTTCCATCTGCTTCCTGGACGGAACAAAACACTGTATCAACAGTATCAGTGATGAGCATACGGTCCCGGGCCCGGGAAACAAGGCGAGATGGGGGAGGGAAGGGAATGAACGCTTGCCAAGCACCCACCGCGTCCCGGCCGGGGGCCAGAATCACTTTGAATCCTCAGGGCATCGCAGCGAGGCCGAGGCCGGAGGAGGAACGCGCCCATCGGGAGTTCAGACATCTGCCCGAGGTCCCACCGCCAGCGCATGTCCGCCCTACTGGGTCACAGCCCGCTCTGTCGCGGTCCCACCTACGCCAGGCTGCCTTCCAGGATGAGTTTAGAAGAAAGGAGGACGGGATGACAGCACCAGGGCTCCCGACGGGTCCAGGGTCAGCCGGACAGTTGACGTGTCACCTCAAGGCAGGACAGGTGTGTCTGGGGTGCATCCCCAGGGTGTGTGGAGCCCCGAAAGGTCCCACGCAGAGAGGGGTACCACCAGGCCTGTGCTCGAGGACCACAGTGCGGGAGAGGGGGGCCCGTGGGGGAGGGAACCAAGGCTGGGGGCTCGGTCGGGGCCATGTTGAGTGTGCCAGAGAGGGCGAGCTGCAGATGAAGGGCTCAGCCTGGCCCCCCATCTGTCCTTCCCAGGACAGAAGCACCTGGCCCTCTGACTCCCCCTTTTACCCGGCACTAGGCAACCATGATTGCAGGGCTTTTCCTAATAAACTGTCACCAGAGACCAGAGGATTCTTAATAATGGAGACAGGGCTCTGGGCGAGCGAACACAGCCGTGAGAGCTTCCGGAAATGTACATTCGTGCTCCTCAAGAGCAGCCAGCAGCCCTCAGTGTGAGGACCAGGAACTCAGAGCAGCTCAGGACCTTAGAGGAGACCGGAGTCATTCACGCAAGCTTTGTCCCCCGACACACAAGGGAAACTGAGGCTCCAGGGTTGAAGTGGCGACTCCCAGCTCACTCCCACGCTAAGCCGCATGGGGACGGCCTCCAGCGTGCAGCCTGTTCCAGCCAGGGGCCTTGCAGCCTCCTGTTCACAAGGCCTCGCCCAGGGCTGGTCGGCCCCAACAGGCAGGAACCAGGCCGAAGACCAGCACGAGGGGCCATGTCCCACCCAGGACTGTCTCACCTCCTCTGACCCAGCAGCCATGAGGGTGTCAGAGCCCCGGCCAGGCCTGGACACCCCTTGGAGCCCCTCTGCTGCACCGGGACCCTGCTAGAGGCCACACGGCTGGAATTGGGTCCGGCCTCCGGGGCGTGAGAGGGCAGCCCGGGGTGCCTGGATGCCGGGGGACTTCCCACACACTGGTGGTGAGGATGCCCCCCGTTTTCATGCTATAATCTCCCTCCTCAGAAACCCACGAAATTCAGGTCATTCCAGTTGACGGGAAAACCCAGCTCCGTGCCCGGGGTGGTTAACCGTGTCGTAATTAAGGGCAGTGGAATTGGGGAGCCCACTTTGCCGTTCAACAAGGAGGTGGCTTACGTTCACATTTCATAATCCCGGGCGCCACAAAATGCTGATGTTTCAGGAAAAAGGAAAAATGCTCCCTATCAGGAAAATGCCAACTAGCTTTGTTTTGGTTTTGAAATTGATATAAGCTTATACAGAAATATTTTGAGAAGCAATACATATGCACGAATGTATACACACAGTGTATGTATGGCTGTTCAGTACGGAGGCTCGGTTTGCCCGTGGGTCCAGGAGCCGGTGGTCACCACACAGCCCCTGATGCAGGGCACACGGGGCCACTCCCCAAGGCCCCTCCCAAAGCCCCACTCTGCACCACCAATGCCGCCTTGCACACCTACCCACCCGTCTTATTTCAGCGTATGTTTGTGAGATCACTCCGTGTCTACTCGGTGTGTGTTCCCTGCTTACGGGTCGATCTCACCCCTAATGCCGGCTGCTGATGAAGGGAATCTTTGGATGAAAAATACTCATCTGCCATTTCGTGAGCCTCTGTGAGCACGGCTGGCATGCTCAGGCCAGGGTGAGGCTCAGAGTGGGGGGAGAGCCAGAATAGGAGCATCCCATGCAGACAGGGGATGGGGGTCCTGACTCTCACACGAGAAGGAGTTTGGTGTAGGAGGTCCACAGCTAGAGCAACACAGGTTCTCCTGGACCCTGTTCCACCACACATGGACTCCATCCTCATCCAAATGGCGGCAATGCAATGGTCCAAAATGGCTGCAACTGCTTCAGCCATTACATCTGCATTCCCACCAGCCATCAAAAAGGATGAGGAAAGATTAGGAGCATTTCCCTTCCTTTGTACACAACCTTGGGCATTTCAATGGCCAAAATTCTGGTCTCACAGTTGCATCTAGCTAGGAAGGAGGCTGGGAATAGAGGTCTTTATTTTGGGCAATGTTGTGTCCAGCTAAAAATCAGGGTGCAGTTATGAGACAAGAGTGAGTGTTGAGGGCTAGCAGAAGTCTCTTCACAATTGATTATATGAATTAATGCCCTATATCTGGTAACCACTGAGTGCATGGAGATAAGTAAATTATGTTGCTTATACTCTTATGAATATACTATTTAAAATAAATAGGGGTGCCTGGGTGGCTCAGTCGGTTAAGCGTCCGACTTCGGCTCAGGTCACGATCTCACGGTCTGTGGGTTTGAGCCCCACGTCGGGCTCTGGGCTGACAGCTCGGAGCCTGGAGCCTGCTTCTGGTTCTGTGTCTCCCTCTCTCTCTGCCCCTCCCCCGTTCATGCTCTGTCTCTGTGTTTCAAAAATAAATAAACATTAAAAAAATTAAAATAAATAGATTTTATTTCTTCGAACAGTTTCATGTTTCCAGAAAAACTGGACAAAATGCACAGAGAATTCCCATATGTTACACACACACACACACACACACACGCACACACACACACACACAGTATTTCCCCAGCTGGTTAGTGTGGTGCGTTTCTTACCCTTGATGAACCAATGCTGATACATTTTTTTTGAATTTTTTTTTTTTTTGAGAGAGAGAGACAGACGGACAGAACACGAGAAGGGGAGGGGCAGAAAGAGAGGGAGACACAGAATCCGAAGCAGGCTCCAGACTCCGAGCTGTCCGCACAGAGCCCGACGCTGGGCTCGAACTCATGGAGTGTGAGATCACGACCTGAGCTGAAGTCGGATGTTCAACCAACTGAGCCACCCAGGCGCCCCGATACATTATTAACTGTGCACATAGGGGCTCATTCCTTGTGCTATAAACTCTATGGGTTTGAACAAATGTGTAATTACACACGCCCACCATTACGATATCACACAGAGTGGTCTCACTGTCCTGAAACTCCTCTGTGCTCCCCCCGTTCATCCCGCTGTCCCCCGACCTCCTGTCGACCATTGGTTCTTTTACCGCCTCCAAGCTCGTGCCTTTTCCAGAATGTGACATAGAACTGGAATCAGACAGCGTGTGGCCTTTTCAGAGGGGCTTGTCTCCCTCACTGATGTGCATTTAAGTTTCTTCCTTGTCTCTTCATGGCTCCATAGCTCATTCGCTTTTAGGGCTGAACAGTGCTCCCGAGTCGGGCTGGGCCGCAGCCTATGTGTGCATTCACCGAAGAATGTCCTGGTTTCTTTCCAGCTTGGGTGATCACGAACCAGCATCAGTGCGCAGTTTTTTTTGTGTGGACATGCGTTTTCAACTCATCTGAGTAAACCCAAAAGAGCATGGATGCTGGATCATACAGTAAGAGTCTGTTCGGCTTCCTAAGAAAACTCCAAACCGCCCTCCAGAGCGGCTCGCGGTTCTGGGTGCCTGCCAGCCGTGAGTGAGCGTTCCTGGGGCTCCGTGTCCCTGCCGGCACGTGCTGTTGTCAGTGTTTTCCATTTTATTTAAAAAAAAAAAAAAAATTTTTAACCTTTATTGATTTTTGAGACAGAGAGAGAGAGCATGAATGGGGGAGGTTCAGAGAGAGAGGGAGACACAGAATCTGAAACAGGCTCCAGGCTCTGAGCTGTCAGCACAGAGCCCGACGTGGGGCTTGAACTCACGGACTGTGACATCATGACCTGAGCCTAAGTCGGACGCTCAACCGATTGAGCCACCCAGGCGCCCAGTGTTTTCCATTTTAACCGTGCTCAGGAGTGCGCGTTAACTCACAGTCCCCTAATGCCACATGTCGTCTTTTGTGAGGTTTCTATTCAAAGCTCCCACCCACCTCGTAATTGGGTTCTTCCCTTAATGTTGACCTTCTGCGGTCCTTTGCACATTTTGGATGGAAGTCCTTCATCAGACGTGGCTTCACAAGCACGGTCCCCCATTGGTGGCTTTTCCTTGTTCTCTCAGTGGGGCTGAGTACCGAGCAGGGGCATTTAATTTTAACAGTAAGCCCAACTTACTGTTTTTTTTTTTTCTTTCATGGATCGTACTTATGGTGTGGCATCTAAAAACTCATCACCAAACTCAAGGTCATCTGTATTTCCTCTTATTTTCTCTTCCAGGAGTTTTATCATTTGCATTTTACATTTAAGTCTGTGATCTTTTACGAGTTCATTTTTGTGAAAGGTATAAGGTAAGTGTCTACATTCATTTTTTTTTTGCATGTATGTCTCTTTGTGAATATTTTTGCAACTATTAAATATTAATTATGGGGACCTACAAAGAGACCAGAAAATATTATGATATGATGTTAAGTGGAGGGCGGTGGGCAAAATCCCTTCTCTGCAGTAGCTTCAGATATAGGGGAACAGGAGGCAAGAGAGAAGAGAGGGACAGGATGGTGGGGGAAGAAGCATGGTCTGCAGAGAGCCAGAAGGGGAGATGTAGCCAAGCACCCCCCGCCCAGGGCCTTGGGCTACACGCCTATGTCCTGGAGGAACATACAAAGCTTGGACAGGGCCTGGAGGAGGACCAAGTCCTGGAGAGGTCCTAACAAAGCAGCGAGGAGGGGAGGGCTGAAAGCCACAGATGCTTCCCTTGAAGAGCCTCCTGCTAACTCAGAGCCCTGCACAGGCTCGCCGGCGAGGGCTCTTACTAATAATCTGAGCAGCAGAACCAGGGCTGGATGCAAGGTCTCATGAGCTCCAAGGTCAGGTGTATCTCACGGTTGTAAGGAGACAAGATGAATACCCACTGCTGGTTTTCCACCAAGTCTTTGGGCTCAACTCCACGTGACAACCCTGGTGCTGACAAATGTAGGTTGAGTGTGGGACAAGGGGGCCTGTGTCTGATGACCTGGTTGGCCTAAATGGGCCAGAGCCAAAGCAGGATGGGCCTCCTCTGCCTACCTTTCTCTCGGGCCATGCATCTCCCAAAGTCTGGAGTGCAAGGCCAGATGCTAGGCAACTGACACCCCACATTTTCTGGCCAGTCCTTCATCCCCAATCCTCCTCAGGAGCAGAGCCAGATCAGGCTCTGTCTGTCCCTCCCGAGGTACAGACATGCAGCCCAGGGCATTGCAGGGTGTTCTGGGAGGGGGCAGAAGTTGGCTATACTGGCCCTTATTTACAGCTCCATGCAGACTTGACCACACATCCCTCCCTTCTTTCTTCCTTCCTGTTACCCCAAATCCCAGCATGAAGTCTCAACAGCCTGAATGGTGGGTGTCGACCACCATTTGACATGGCAGCTCCTAGTGAGGGTCTGTCCTTATACAGACCCTCCAGAGGGACATCTAGTCAGGAACCGTCCTTACAGAGAACATCCAGGGGGACATCTATTCAGGGTCTGTCCTTACACAGACCCGCTAGGGGAACATCTTTTCAGGGTCTGTTCTTACACAGAGCCTCCATGGGGACATCTATTCAGGAACCGTCCTTACACAGACCCTCCCAGGGGGACCTCTAGTCAGGAACCGTCCTTACACAGACCCTCCAGGGGGACCTCTAGTCAGGAACCGTCCTTACAGAGAACATCCAGGGGGACATCTATTCAGGGTCTGTCCTTACACAGACCCTCCAGGGGGACATCTCTTCA
Source organism: Panthera onca (assembly GCF_046562875.1). NCBI lineage: Eukaryota > Metazoa > Chordata > Mammalia > Carnivora > Felidae > Panthera > Panthera onca. The sequence goes on from NC_138345.1 coordinate 139,583,623, forward strand.
GGGTCTGTCCTTACAAAGACCCTCCAGTGGGACATCTATTCAGGAACCGTCCTTACAGAAAAATCCAGTGGGGCATCAATTCAGGGTCTATCCTTACACAGAGCCTCCAGTGGGACGTCTCCTCAGGGTCTGTCCTTGCACGGAACTTCGAGAGCCCTTACGAAGGGAAGAGTTTCCTGAGTGTTGCGGATATCCTAAATATCCAACATCTATGAAGCTCCGGTGAATTTGTTAAAATAAAAAGGTGCTGATGGTCATTTGCTGTGAGTTTAATCCAATCAGATGACTTACTTAAAATAAGGCTTTTCATAGGAAAACAGGAGCACGTGCAAATCAGCAGCACACTGGCCCCTCTCCACCCAGGAATCTTCCAGATGAGTCTAGACAAGTGAACAGCCACTCTCTGCTCAAAGACGCCCGAGGACTGGGAGCGTGCTGGCAGCCCAGTACATCTGAATGGTTCCAAAAGTCACAACGTTCTTTCTTGTAATAATCAGAACCTGTTGTTCCTGAAGCTTCCATCCGTCAAAGCTGTGCCTATTTCCCTCAGTCAGCGGCACAGAACAGATCTGTTCCCTGGTCCCTGGAAAAAGGACAGATCCTTGCGTGTCTGAAAGGAGCTGCCATCTCCCCAGTGCCCTGCCCCCACCACCTCTGCAACCCAGAGAGAGAAAGCTGACACTTAGGAGACCCACTGTTTGTCAAGCATTTTATTTGGGTCAAAACACAGCAATTCTCATTTAGGATGAAGGAGTCAGGTTCAGACAGGTGAACTGCTCGCCCAGGCTCAAACTCGGAGGAGAAGACGCCTATACAGATTCACCCCCTTTCGCCCTGAAAGCCGCCTTCTCTCCAGGTCCCGCAGAGCGATGGCCTCTCTCTGGCACAGGAGCACAGCACCCCCGGTCCCATCAGTGCCTCTGGGGTCAAGGGACCCCTCCCCTCACCCTGCCATCAGCCCTTTTACAAAAGGGAACTCTCAATGTCCCCCCCCCGCCAGTTGCAAAGATGCCCCTCCTGCACCTCAGGTGGGGACTCTCTCCTCTTCCTCTTCTGCATCTTTTAGGAATGGCTCCAAGTGAGATTCCAGAATGGTTGGCCAGCAGAGTCTTAAACAAATAGGGTGGTTTGAAAGCCTGGGGTAGGCAGCCCAGGCTGACTTTGTGGCTCAAAACCACCATCAAGAGCTCAAGCTCTTCTGTATCTCACCGCCTACAGCAAATGGCCTGTTGCCTCACGTTTGCAAAATGGCAGATGTTCCTCCAGGCACGACATCCTTCAGGAAGAGGGACGGACAAAGGCTTTCTCCTCAGGGTGCTCTGTCTTCATTCCAGAAGGGAAACACTCCCCCACACATCTCCTACATCTCAGTCAGAACTAGGCCATACAGCCTCCAAAGACCAATCGTTGGCCAGGAGAGATGAAATGAGCACTAACTGTCTTGGATGGACCAAGCCTCCTTCCCAGGGGCGGGGTGGACACTCTCCTGCATCCCTGGCAGTCACATGGACACAAAGGGCTCTGTCAGCTGGAGAATGGAGTGGAGTCCATGTGCTGGCCGTTAAGAAGGCCAAGGAGGGTGTTGGCTTCACCTTCGGAAATTTAATCACCCTGAAGTGCCAATGCCTAAAAATCTCTGTTGGAAGCATTTCTTTTTAAGAGGGATCAGAAACTTTAGCAAAAGTAACAACAATCTAATATTGAAATCTTAGGCACTACCTGCCAGTAGGCCATGGTGTCCATAGCGGGGTAGATGGGGAGAGGTCACTAAAAGGGAGTTCAATAAATACAGAGGGAGAGAGGAAGGGAGGGAGGAAATGAGGGACGAGGGAGGGAGGGATGGTATGGGTGTATGGAGAGAGGGAAGGAAGGTGGACAGATGGATGGATGGATGGATGGATGGATGGATGGATCTATGGGTAGAAGGATGAAGGGAAGGAGGTATGGTACATATGTGGGTGGGTATAAAGAGAGAATGAAGAAAGGATGGATGGATGGATGGACGGATGGATGGCAGATGGATGAAGGCAAGCTTTTTCACAGGATTCCTTTTGGAAAAATTTTTTTTCTATTTTTCTCAATTACTAAGGAATTGGCTTTGGTTGAAAACTGCCCAAGTGGAGGGCTGAGTGCTTTGCTGTCTTTTAAACTCTTCTGGGATTTTCTAAGCTCTGAACAAAGCACAGCTGCCAGCAAGGAAACAAGAGCTGGCAAAGCACTTCTTCCCATTCTCAAGCTAAAGCAGGTGGATAGACGGTAGTGCTCTCTGGAGTGGTCTTTTCTCCCCACTGGCATGGTCCTTGACTTCAGCCAGGAGGGCCCCTCACCTGGGCAGAGTTTGGGTTGGCCCCCTCAGACCGTCCTCCATGGGAGGCATCAAGCAGGGCGCAGAAAGAATCCTCAAAGGATGGACCAGTTCACACCTGGATGGTGTGTGGGGGCCACAGATTCAGCAGAGGTTCTTTGGCCACTGTGTGCTCCCTGAAGAAGGGGCCTCTTTAGCTGAGCACGATTTGCCCTCATCAAAGAGTCGGGGACACAGGGTCCATACAGCTGCAGGCTTAAGAAACAGTGCAAAACGTAGAATGGTGGGTGTGGAAGTACTTCCACTGTGAGAGGACACCACCGCCTCCCACTGGGCTGGCTATCCAAGGGTGTAGAGGGGAGATAATGCTCTCTGACCTGCATCTGTCCCCGTGGGCCCTCTCCTGGTGTGCACTGTTGGGGGGGGGGGTGCTTTCCTGAGGTCACCCGAGGACCCTGAGGTGGGAAAAGAGGTGCTAACCTAAGTTAACAGTGCATTCCCAGAGCCCCCCACCCCCCATCCTCAAAACAGCAGGGATGCCCTTCCCAGGCTTCAACTGGGGTCACAACAAGACCCAAGTTTTGTGCCCCTGTCTTGCAGAAGGAGCAGGACCTTGTCCCTCGTAGGGACAGGCAGGGGGTGCCCGCATCAAAGCCAGGGGCCAGAGAGAGGCCTCCAGGCCACAAGCTGGGGATCCAGCAGGTGGCACAGAGGCCACGAGCCTGGGATGTTAAAAAACCAGGATCCAGTGCCTGGAGTGGGTCTGTTTGTGGCTCGTCTGTGCCTCCATAGTTCTTCCTTTGTTTTCCTTCAGATCTCAGCAAAGTCCCTTTGGAAAATTCCAGCCTGGCTCAGCTGTGCTGAGGACACGGGAAGCGTCAGAGACTTGAGTCTGAGCAGGCACCTGCAATCAGAGCGCTGAGCGTCCCTGGCAGGGGGTGGTGGGAGACAAACATGGGAGAAGGAGAAGCCCCAGGTGGGGGGACAGCCCCTCCCATGGAGCTCTTTGAGCACAGACTTCAGAGGGTTCTGGGCCGGTGGTGACCCGTGTCTGCTTAGTGAGGAAGGCTGTTTCCTGCAGGTTAAGAGGGGCTGCCCGCACTTGCAGCCTGGGCAGACAGGGGCAGGCCAGGCCCCACCTCACCCCACTCAGCTTTCTGACCTTGGCAGCCATAGGCCCCCTTTGAAAGGAGGAGGCAGAGGCCTGGGGTACAGTGTTGGGGGTGCTGGAGGGGCTGCATGGAGGCCAGCACAAAGTGGGTGTCACTCTGGGTCACCAGCACTTCGTCCCTGATGGAAATGAGGGAGTCAGAGGTGCAGGGAGGTCACACTTTGCCCAGACCACGTATGCACACACACGGGCACACGCACATGCACACACGTGTCGCTGTTTAGTGAGCTGGAATTCACGCTCTCCACAGCCTACCCACCCCATCCCAACTGCACCTGCCCTTAGCAGACAGGCTGGGCATTTCCAGACGAGAAGCGTATGGCAGACAAGCTGAGTTGTAAGAGCAGGACAGAGAGGGGAAGGCTCTCAGCACATCGTAGATCTGAGGAGGTCCAGCCACCTGTCACATGCTCAGCGGGCTGACCGAGGCCCTCACGCACCTGACCGCAAAAGCACCAGACAGACATGGAGTGAAAACCAGCCCCTTCATGACAGCACTGAGTGTAGGCTGTTTAACCTTTTCTGACAAGAGACAGAGCAAAGACTCTGAGGTCAGGATAAACCGGAAAGACACAGCCTGTGGCAAACGATATAATAATGGACCTGGCTGGCCTTTGACCCCCTTACTGGAAGAGAACCTCTAAATCTTTGGAATTTCCCCAGAGGTAGGAGAATGTGTTATTCATCAGGGAGGGAGGGTCTTGGAGTTTATATTAATGAGACGATGTCACCGGGCCCTGATCAGGATGGGGGCCAGTCCCTCCAGAAACACCAACAAAACGAGTGGAGACTTAGGGCTTTGAGTCATTGGATATCAGCCCAGTCTCCCCACCTCTGGGGAGGGGGTCAGGCTGGAGGCCTCCTGGCCATGGATTGATTCTGCCAGCAACAACCTCACCTATGTACTGAAACCTGGATCAAAACTCTGGACCCTGAAACTCAGGCAGCTTCCCTGGTTGACAACATTCTGTATATATTGTCACACCTGGGTGTACTGGAGGGAAAGGTGCCCCTGGGGACCATGGGAGCTTCACTTGCAGGGTTCTCCCAGCCCCACGATACATCTGTCTCTGGGCTGGTCCTTACTTGTGTCCTTTTGCTCTAATAAAATTACAAGCACAGACTTCGTGCTTTATGACTTTTCAGGGTTGTCCCAGTGATTTAGTGAACTTGAGGAAGCTTGTGGCCCATGGAGACCCTTGGATTTGTGCCCACCTAGTCAGAGGTGAGGCCTGGGAGGCCGGCGCCATAGCCAGGGCCTGAAGTGAGGGTTGTGTTGGGGAGACGGGGCCTTGCACCTGCACACCTACAAATAACACAGAAAAACCGTGGTGTATTGTGACGGGAAATATCCCAGAGTGGCTGCTCAGAGCAAATAAAGCATAGGGTGGGCGACTTTAATTTCCAACACTGCGTATTTCAGTGTAAACAAAATGGAATGGAATGCACTGTCCACGTGCATTGTTAATATCTTAATTCTACAATGTAGACATATTATAATCCTGCATAGGCTGACCAAAATGACATAAAAATGAAAGCCTGCAACTCCTGAAAATCTCTTAGGCTACAGAATACAGAAAATTGATAAAGCCTGAAATAATTGGAATGATGTAATTATCCAGCAAAGTAATACAGAGAGAGACTCTGTATTATTTCCAATAATTCTTGGACATTGCAGACATTATCTTAATCTATTCCATAAGAATCCCAACAAATTTTCGAAAGTGAAAATTGCAGAGTACATTCTCTTGCTAAATGAGAATTTACCATAAAAGCAAACAGATATACACATGGTGTTTATGTCTAAAGCTGAAGGATAGGGGCCCAAGTTGTACTCAGAAGTGCAAGTTCTTGGTCTCCTGGAAAAGAAAGGATGGAGGAGAGGGGGGGGGAAGAGAAGGGAAGGAGGGAGGGGAGAAGAGAAGGGAAGGAGGGAGGGGGGAAGAGGAGGGAGGGTGGGAGGGACCATTATTTCTATTACTGACATCAGGACAAACATGAACAGATGATCACTCAGGAAGAGAGACCACTCTGGCCCCTGGCTCCCTCCATTGCATCCGTGCTTCATACTCCCTGGGTGCCCTGTGTGTCCCCCTTCACCTCTATACACAGCCACTGCCCTCTGCCTGGACCACCTGGGCCATGTGTTTGCAGAATCCACTTTCTGTCACAATAGCAGTGAGATGTCTTCTCCTCAGAGCACTCTTTTCAGCCCCTGGGCTGAGGTAGGGACCCCCGAGTATCTCCCTTGGGCTCATGCCTGTTCTGTTCCTCATCAGGCTGTCCCACGTGCCCTGGCCATGCCTCTGTCCTTCCCAGGAGACCGGAGATCCTGGGGCAAAGCCTTGCCTGCATCATCACCCAACCATCAAGGGACAAAGTGCCCTGTACCTGGGAAACACTCAAAGAATACTTTTGAATAAATTAATATTCGTACATACAGATCAATTCATTAGAAGCATGAAAAGTCAAGGAATCGATACAACAGCTGAGGACCTAAGACATTGATACATAAACACAGCAAACAGACAAAATCTGACTGAAGACAGCAGGGAGTCAAACACACCAACAGGAGGAAGATCCCAGTAGAAAGAGGGTATGAGGACCTGTGTAAATAGTTTGGAATGTGAGAGATGGTGGACAATGCAACAGATAAATTTGAAGTGATGGGTGAAATGGAGAATAATCTGTGCAGATACAAATCACCCACATGGACTAGAGGATTTGAGGAGGGGAAGCATGGCTGGAGGGCACCCAGAGCATCCTGCTTAGATGCCCCTGGAGCTCCTGTGAATCCCAGGCCCTGCAGCATGCTACTCTCGAACCTGTGGACAGATGAGCTTCCCTTATGTCTGATGCCTGATAAGAAGGGAGAACAAGAGCCATGCAGACACCTGCCCTTGGGGACAGGGCTGCTACTGCAGCTCACAGAGGTGACGGCAAGAGGGACCCTGAGCCTGAAAATACTGTCCTTGAAAACTAAACTGAAAATGAGCCACACGATTAAGCAAGAGCTTGATTCCAGCAGGATATTAAAGACACAGCCGGATGCCCAGGACCACAGAGATTGCCACCTCTCCCCTCCACTCATCAGCTGGCTGGCTGTTGGCCTCTGTTTCCTTTTCTGTAAAATGAAGACGGGGTGTCCTCCACACATCAGGATCATTTTGAGGATTGAGCAAATTAAAATGTGAAATGTTGGAAATCAGGCCGAGCACACTCTGAGGGATGCAACGGGTTGGCTTTTACTATTCAGGGGACATGTCATACTGCTAGCCTAGCATCATCCTCAGGTTGGTCCAGCACCCTGGCTGTGACCCTCAGCCCCCAAGCACCCCTCCAAAGTTTGCAGACTTGTTCTCTTCAGGTCATGGCACCCAGGCTGTGGCCCAATCTCCCTGGGCCACGCCCTTCTGTCACCCAGCAGGGCCTGCTGATCACTCGGCCACACACTGATGTGCCTGCTGTGTCCCCACCTCACACGAACCCCAAGCTTGGGCCTTTTCCACCCTAAACGTGCCACAGTGCCCACCCCACCCAGAGGACAGTGCCAGAGCATTCCTGTCAGATTCATCGAATAAATAAATGAATGAGATTTGAAACTCCTTGAGCTCATCCTCCTATAATTCCACGACTTGGTATGGAAAGTGGGGTCCAGACGACTATCTTGTCTCCACTGGTGATGGAGACCTGACTGGAAGGCTCCTGTTCGAGTTTGCCTCTCAAGAGGTAGCAGGCAGTGAGAGTCTGGGGTCTTTGAGCCCCAGACCTGTGGATGAAGCCAGCGATACTCTCGTGGCAACTTTGCTGCGGGTTGTCTGGATCAGGTGGGGCTGGCCGCTCCCACAGGCATCCCTGTTGGTCTGTGAGTTCCCTTCCCGGCACAGGCCATATCTGGGTGCCTGGAGCCCCGGGTGCCCAGTGTCCTGCTGGGACTTCTCCCAGCCCTGGGCCCAACATGTGCAGCATCAGGGCCACAGGGTGAGAGGGTGATGCTGGGCCCTGTTTGCCCTTCCCTTTGCTGTCTGGGTCTAGCTGTTCTTCCTGACCCTTGCCCACTGACCCCCGCAACACCAGGCCAGAGGTCCCACGTGTGGCGATGGTGGCTTCTTCCCCAGCACCCTTAGCCACACTAAGCCCCATATATACAAAATCCGGTGGTCCAGCTTTTCCAGTTGTTGTGAGTATTTGCTGGTTCTCTTCCCAAATCCATGTTCACCCTTTCCCCCTTGCTCAGTGCCTACAGATTTCCCTTTGGGACACTGTCTCTACTGTGAGGGCACCTGTGTCTGGAGAGGCCATTGCAGACCCACATCCCAGGTGGGGTCTAAGCCCGTGGCACTGGCTATGGGGTGTATCTATCATCATGAGCCACAGAGACAGGGTGGCTGAGCTCCTCCCATGCAAACATCACCCTGTCCAGCCTCCTGCATGAGGGGACCCATCCTGAGGTCCATGCTGACCACGGGAGGAGGCAATGCCAAAGCATTCAGAGCAAAAATGGGGGACAGTCAGAATGCTGATCACCCCATGCCTGAAGCCTGTCTTCTCTGGCCTCCTTGGTCGGTCTGCAGGCAGTGTCTCCTTTGCTGGACAAACCTACCTAAGACTCCTTTTTTTTTTTTTTTTTTTTTTTTGGTCCCTTGCTGTAGCAAGCATTCTAATGAGGCTAGAAAAAGGCCAGGGAACACAGAATATCCATAAAAGCAATAAGAAATACACACTGATTAGCAGTATACAATTCTCACGTGAGGGAAGGAGACATTAGCGCTGAAAGGGGTAACAGATGGTCTGGCTCAAGGGAGCGATGCCCTGTGCTGTTGAATAAGAAGAAAATAGTGAATATTTTCTTTTCCATATTAACGTGCATATTTAATGTAATTCTAATTTTAAAAAACTCTATGGGGATTATTCTGACAAGGTGATAAAATCATTCCTAAGTTTATTTGGAGGGAAAAGGGCATATACTAACATCCTCACGTATGTAAATAAGGGCGAGCGGGGGGACCTTGTTCGACCAGACACCAAACTACATGGGAAGCCGCAAACACAGAACGTGATATATGGATGCAGGTCCGGGCGAACGTTAATGGAACAGAATCAATAGCCCTAAAACCTCCCTACTTAACACAGGATAGAGGAAAGATTACAAAGCGGTGCTGGAAGATGGATTGTTCCAGGAAGGTTTCTGGGAAAGAGGGTCTTCACATAAAATCACTTGGACTCTGACTTCACAGCCCTCGCCAACATGCCTTCCAACCCTGTGAAGAGCAGACTCTGAACCACCTCTGCAGGTCAGGGAGGCCATCGAAGGTGGGAGCAGAGACAAAAGTCTCTTTTTCCCAAATAGCAGAGACAAAAGTCTCTTTTTCTCAAATAGCAGAATGAGGACAGAGGGAGGCTCGGCCACTCATCACGCCCCAGCTGCTGCTTCCCATCCGCATTGTCTGTTTTAGTCTGTGTTCGGTAACGGACCTTGTGCCACCTCTTGTTGGGCGTGGAGCTGGGTGGATGGCGCTTTCCCAGGCCGCGGGACATGAGGTGGGGCCTTGCAGGGCCCAGCGGGATGTGGCGAACACGCGATCCGGACATAACCCACCCGCAGGTGCATGGAACTCGGCCCCGACATCCCTTCTGCCTGGAGTTCCATTTCAGAAAGGGGCAGTTTGAGTTATCCCAGGCTTTCAACATGACCGAGGGAGAAAAAATTCTCCCAATCTGAAAAAGAGACGGAAAGAGGGGAGACAGAAAAATAAAATGTCAAATCTGCAAATGTGCTGCATTTTAAATGATCCAAGCACTTGCTGTAATTAGTATTCCCAGCTAGGCAAGAGCAGAAAGTCAAAATCTACATTTAAATGAAGATCTTTGCAGCCCCTGACCCCTTCTGTCTGCACCGGCTCCAGGTCCCCCAGGTGGCCCACACTGGCCCTGTCCTCCCTGTGCTGCCTGGGAGGGAGGCAGGCAGGAGCTTCAGTTAGGCTTGTCCCCCAGTGTAGACACCCAGCAGTGAGGGGCAGGACAGCTGCAGAATTTATTTCAAATGCAGATGGCCTGGCACAGGTTGCTGTTCCTCAGAGCAAGGTGCTTTTCCCAGGACAGGAGGGGACCCGCGTGCTGGTTCACTCCCTCCATGCAGCCCTGGGAAGGAGGGGACCCTTGGACGCAACCCATCCTCCCAGAACCCACGTAAACCTGGCTGGCGGCTTAGGGCCCCATGAGTGTAACCAGAACAGCTGCACTGTTTCACTCAAGTGTCTGCAGAGAGAAGACACCAGGAGAGGCATTTAGGCGGAGGGATCCCTGTCTCTGTGCTGGTAGAATCCCTCCCTGGGGACCACTCAGGCCCTCCCAGGAAGGGTCTCCATCACATCACTGGGAGGCAGTGCCTCAGCAGGAAGCTGGAAGCAGGAGGCAGGTGGCTGTGGACTCTCAGGCTTAGCTGAGGTCTACAGTTTCCACGGGTTATCTCCCTGTCCTCGAGCACTGACAGGGGAGTCACAATCAGAGCGGCCCCTGCCGGGGGCTGTGCAGCCTGTTACACAGGCTCACAGGGTTACGAGCCCCATGTTTCCATTGGAGAGCATGAGGCAGAGCTGACCCTCAGAAGGCCAGGGCTGCCCCGGGTCACATGCCCAGTGGAGCCCACCTGGCTCATTGGCAGAGCTGACCCCAAACCCCAGGAGCGTCCAGACATCCAATCACCTGCAAAGCTTCCCAGAAAGGCCTCAGATGCTTCTGGAACAAGGTGGATGAAATGTCACATCTGTAATCTAGTCTTCTGGGCAAGTGGCCACCGGCCACAGAAACACCATGCTCAGCGTTGAGCCTCGATGGAGTCGCTTCATCCTCACGGGGGGACAAGAGCAAGAACTCCCATTTTATGAATGAGGAAACTGAAGTTGAGCGAGGTTAGGCGTCTTCCCCAAATGTGCGTGCCCGGCACATTCCAGGCTGCCTCTGCTATGCCATGGCCTTGGCCTTGACCTTGACCTCAGCTCTTAAGGATGTGCACCCACACGCAGAGTCAGCTAACATGCTGGTGGGTCCCGGGGACCCCACAACAGGGGCAGATTTCAGGTCAGGAGCTGGTACTTCAAGCCCCTTATGGAAAGTCTCCGCTTTCAGAGACGCTGAACAATATTGGGTACTGGAAGGTCTTTTCCCCTCTTCTTTTATGATTTTGTTCATCGACAAAATTCACACATTTTCTTACTGCATCCAAGTCCTCTTTCTCTGTGTGTCTCCCACAACTGGCTCACCTCACCTTCCCAGACCCGCCTTCACACCCCTCCCTCCTCCCTTCTCCATAAGCATGAGCCTCCTCCTCGAAAAAGCTGGTGGCTGGAGAGGCATGAACTGGACAAGGACCACAGTGGCAAGAGCATGGGGCGGCCCTGCCTGGACGCACACCTGCACCAGGATCCAGAGGCCCTGTCCTGGGACGAGCTGGGAGCATGGGCAGACACAGCCTGCGACTCCCACCTCTCTGTCTGCTGACCTGTTATTTCTCCCCAGGACGTCAGGCTTCGAGCCCGGCCGTGCAGACCCTTCTCCTCTCTGGGGCCGGTGGCCCCACATGGCATCTTCCTGTGCATTATCAGAGGAGTTCAGGCATCACCCCAGATGCTTCCCCAGCTGCCCCGCCCCCCTTTAAGCCCTGAACAAACCACCAGTAATGATTTGTTTGCACAAGATGAAAAAGTCAGTAAGTGAGTTTTTTCCGAACTGCAAGCAGGGCTGTTTGTCATATAAATAGGAAGCTCTGTGCCTGCAGCAGGCGTGACTTTGAGCCGCTCCCAGAGAAAAAGTCCATTTGCTTAAATGTGCTCTGCAGGCACTCGCTTCTCCAGCTGGGGAAACGGATTAAGAGACGGTACCCGCTTGAGCTGGTCAAGAAATTCTCCCAAACGTGGCTGTTTGCGAACAAGCAGGATTTGGGGTTCGGAGGCAGTGGGAAGTCTTACCCAAAATGCTGTGCCATAAACACGATTCTTGGAGTACTGTCGATGCATGAGAAGCCGCAGCCCTGTGTCAGCACCCTGGGCTGATGTCCTGGTGCCACTGAACAGCCCCATGTCCCCGCAGATGGCGGACCAGGCTCAGCACCAGGCGGGGCTGCAAGAGGGCTAGGGTGTGGCCGGGGAGTCCTGGTCAGGTGCTCAACGTCCCAACGCCCGTAGGCCCCTAGTGTGTCACACCCATGGGCCTCGGGCCTTCCCCAAGGCCTCCGCTCGCTGGGGCTACTGGTCTGTGTACTCAATCACCCCGCAGGAGAGCCTCCAAGAGCCTGCACCCCCGAGGGTCTCTGTGAAGAGATTCCTGGAGCCAGAGAGCAAGACTGGAGTCTGACAGACAGAGAGGAGAAGGGACCTCAGTCCCTGGGGGGCACCATGGGCTCTCACGGCCGCCTGCACTGGAAATACCTCTCTTGCTGTGAGCGATCTGAGGGCTCCGTCGAGTCCCATGAATAGTGAAGGAAGCAACATCAGCACACACTCTGCCCACGGGAAGGACAGAAGCGTTCGGATTGGGGATCTGCACTTTTTCGGCTTCTAGGCATTAACGGCAGGGGCTGGGAAACACCATGCAAAGCACCTGAAGTTTTCAAGGTACTGGCTACAATTGGTATGAACTGTGAATCGAGTGGTGTCGGCATCTGTGCATCTTTCCGTGGAAGTGTAGTTGACTTCCCAGAGGAAGTCTGAGGGGCCGTGACTAATTAAAGGTGGCATTTCCTAATGTGGCATCATCGTGATTCCCAGGTCGGAGCCCCCCGGCGGCTGGCAGGGGGGTGGGAGGGACAGGCATGTGGAAGGGACGTAGAGCCCCTGACTCGGGGCCCCCAGCAGTGTGGCTTCTAGAAGACAACCGGAGCCGGGGGGGGGGGGGGAGCTTGGATGTGGGGGCTGTAGACTCTGGCAACGCTCGAGTCCCCTTGGAAGCCAGGGAGCATCATCTCCTACGTAACTCCCTGGGTAGCGACAGAGAAGCCAGCCGGCCCCTGCTCACTGACCTGATGTGCTCCCTCTAGAAACCCAGCCGCCATGCTGGGAGAGAACCAAGCCACATAGAGAGGCCACAGAGAGAGCTCAGGTCCCCAGTCCCAGCTGCGCTGGCCGTCAGGACACCCCCAGCCCTCACGTCTGTGCAAACCGTGGAACTGCAGGATTTGCAAGCAGAAGAAAATCAGCCGTGCTTTAGCCGAAGTCCGGCTGCCGTGTCGCACGGCGGGAGACGGCCAGCACGCCGCCCAGTCGGCCCCCTGGCCACCCTGGGGCCTCATCCTGGGGCTCCGGTGGGCGGTGGCAGCTTGTCCAGAAAGGCTGGGGCCCAAGTCCCCCAGGTGTGTATCAGCCCCACGGGCACGCCTCCGTCCAGCCACACCCCCGCACCTGCTGCGCTCGCTCCCACGGGGCTGTCATCTTCCTCCTCCAACAGGTGATGGTTGGAAAGGTGCTCTCAAATATGCTAATTCATTAAAGAAAACAACCTTTAAGGCTGAGGTTCTTTACCCATTTTTATAGAAACTCTCAAGGCTCAGAGAAGCAATGCGACTTGCTCAGAGTCACTGAATATTAAAAGAAAACTTGGGTCGCCTGGATGGCTCAGTCGGTGAGGCGGCCGACTTCGGCTCAGGTCATGATCTCGCGGTCCGTGAGTTCGAGCCCCATGTCGGGCTCTGTGCTGACAGCTCGAAACCTGGAGCTACTTCGGATTCTGTGTCTCTCTCTCTCTCTCAGCCCCTCCCCCACTCATGTTCTGTCTCTGTCTCAGAAATAAATAAACATTAAAAAAAAGTTTAAAAAAAACACACTATGGGGCGCCTGGGTGGCTCAGTCGGTTAAGCGTCCGACTTCAGCTCGGGTCACGATCTCGCGGTCCGTGAGTTTGAGCCCCCACGTCGGGCTCTGTGCTGACAGCTCAGAGCCTCGAGCCTGTTTCAGATTCTGTGTCTCCCTCTCTCTGACCCTCCCCCGGTCATTCTCTGTCTCTCTCTGTCTCAAAAATAAATAAACGCTAAAAAAAATAAATTTAAAGAAAACTCAAACCAACAGAAGGCGACCTCGGGCTGGTTTCTGTCCACTGCTGCCAGAGCTCGCAACACTCATTCCTGAAGCCTTAACACAGCAGTCAGGCCCCCACAGGATCTGGCCCAAATAAACCTCCTTCTCTGTTTCTGTTATAGCAGCAACTTCCTTTTGGGAATTAGCAAGGCCACGAAGGGAACGAGGAAATGACAATCAGGTCTGGCAGTTTCGCTCGTTGGAGAACGTGCACCACGTGCTTATCTTGTTTCACCTTTTGCCCCGACTGCTGGGAAGCTCCACACAGGGCCAGACGCAGCTTGACCTTAACAACAGTGCAGGACTCCAGGCTCTGCTGGCTCAGCATTATTTTCCCTATAACTGTTTTTTTTTTCCCCCTCTTCCCTCTACATTGTATTCTTTCCTGCCTGGCCTTTGTTTTTATGGAGCACGTAAGATAAGATTTTTGCGTATTTAGTCCATTGATGAATTCACCGAGTCCAAGACTGGGCCAGGTACACAGTAAGCAGTGAATGAATGAATGAATGCACAAAGGAATCGCTCCCCATGTTACGGGGACACCTGTGGAAGGCATTTCACAAGGCTGATGTATTAAATACATCACCATGTAGCGGAATTTAGTCTTTATTTCAGACGGAGGACCCTGGGAAACACAGGGAGAGACTGGACAGCCACCGGCCCTGAGAGAAGAAGGGTCAGTGGTGGCATCCGGGGTCTCATGGGGGGACACAGGTCCTCACGTGGTGATCTCCGCTTTCCTGAACATCTGAAAACTTTCATAACAACTTATTATGGACCTGTGCTTTGTCTGAGTGACTCTGGCCTCTTCCATCATGGAAGCACCCATGACAGACGGAGGCAGGAATCTGCCGCTTGTCCTGGAATTGGCCTCGAGGGTGGAGGTCAGTGGTTGAGGGATGGACTCTAAGACCAGCTGGCCGGGGTTGGAATCCCCTGGCGAAGGTCCATGTAGGCGGTGGCTCCCACTGGCCCCGTGAGTCCTCCTACCCCTCCCGGGCGGCCCACGCGGATGGTAGCATCTCGCCAGGCGATGGTGATCTGGGCACACACCGCTAGGCACCACTTGTCCAGAGCACACGGGCCGGCAGGCACCATGGGGGCATTTCGCTGCTGGAGGTGCCGATCCTGAGAACCTCTTCTGGGGACGCCCTGGCCCCCCGCTGTCCCCGAGCAGGGCTCTTCCGGGACCTTCCATCATTTAAGCAGAAATTAACTGGGAAGCATGATTTTCCTGGACAAGCATCATCGAGAGGAAACCCAGAGCTCAGAAGCTGGCATCCCTCATACTCCAAGTTCACAGGCTGGACCAAACTAGAGTAGATGCAGGGTGGACAGACAGCACCCTCCGATCAAACGTGCGGTGGCAGGGGGCAGAAGGAGCCTCTCTTTTCAAGTCCAGTCTTCAAAATCTACGACCCAGGGGCTGGGGTTCTGTGGCTCCTATAAGAGTTCCTGTGTTGCCCAAGGACACTGCCCAAGAGGCAGCCTCACGTGGCCATTCTGCACCCAAGAAACAGCTACGAATGGCGTGAGCCTCCCAGGACAGCAGACCAGGTGCCCTCGGGTTCCCAAACTCCAGAAAGCACCGCGGTGTCTGTCACACTGCTCCCCAGCCCCAGAGAAAGAAGGGGGCAGCCATATGCCCAGAAAGAGACCACACAGCGAGAGGAATTTAACACCCAGGGCACCGGCTTCGGCGTCAGCCTGGGGCTCAGACCCTTGACCCTTTTGCAACTACTTGTTCCTCTGACCCCCATTTTCAACATTTGGAAAGTGGAGGTAATGAGGACCGCTTCCCCAACCACGCTTTGGATTCTGTGAGTTAGTTCAAGCACAGTCGGGCGTCTGCCCAGAACTGAGAATCCCCACAAAATCGCAGGACTCTGTCTCGGCCGCAGCAGGTGCAGGAGGTGAGTGGTGGGTGGGGAGACGGCCACAGAAGCCGGTATCCAGGTGTCCCGCGAGTGTCCCTAGTGAGAGAGTAAACCGCTCTCCCACCGGACGTATTCCCATCGCCACTGAAGCACCAAGCCCACCAGAGCCGCCTGATCATGGGGCTGGTGAGCCGCTCCTTCTGCGTAGGTTCACGGGCCGGGCTCCTGCCCGGGAGGGTGCTGAGAGACGGGCAGCCTGGACCTCCACGTGCACAGGAGGAGGAGGGCGCCCCCTCACCTGGAGGGCACGGCGTCCCCAGGTTGCTGGAGCAGGGACCCTCCCCAGCCTCCCGTGTCGGGACATTTGGGTCACGATCTGAGTTCTGGCTGGAAGACTGTGGGTGGAAGGGACGTGAGGCTCTCAACATGGGCCCTTAAGCCATCCCGCAGGACTCTGCTTGAACTGTGGACACAGCATGGCCAACGAAAGGGTCACAGACCACATCTGCGTCCCTGAAATTCATACACTGAAGCCCCCTGGTGTGGCTGCATGTGGACGTGGGGCTCTAAGGGGGTGATTCGGGTTAGATGAGGCCGCGAGGGCCGGCCCTGACCCCCCAGGCCGGGAGTCCTTCTAAGAGGAGACACTGGAGCTCCGTCTCTCTCTCTGCACTTGCACAGAGACGGGGTCATGCGAGCACGTAGCGGGGACGAGCCCAGCTACAAGCCAGGCTGAAAGTCCTCACGGAAAACTGGATCCTCAGGCCCTCTGTCTTGGAACTTCGAGGCTCCAGAGCCGTGAGGAAGTTTACTTCTGTTACTCAAGCCCCCAGCCTGCAGGGTTTCGTTCTGGGGGCCCCGCTGGCCCAGGCAGGAGGCGCGGACCGGTGGGGACCTTCAGGACGGGGCGGCCGCGGGGTGCACCAGTTAGGGACCAGGCCTTTTCCTTCTCATGGTTCCGAGATTGAAATTGTGCACTGGACCCACCTCCTCTCCTCAGTGAAGGGGATGTAAGTTAAAAATAAGATATGTTTTTTAATATTAGACTTACTTTTAGGACAGTTTTAGATGAATAGAAACGTTGAAAAGATAGTGCAGGACGCTCCCACCTACGCCACAGCGGGTTTCGCTGCCGTTAACGCCTTGCCCCGGTAATGGCGCGTTGTCCCACGTCCGTTTTTCTGTTCCAGCACCCACCCCAGGACAGTGACGGGACTGGCACAGACTTCCCTTCTTTCCCATGACCTTGGCGGTCTTGAGGAGGGCCAGGTGGGTGCTTTGTAAGGCGGCCGTCCCCTGGGATCTGCCTGACACTCTCCTCATAACTGACCGGGCGTCTTGCTCGCCGGGAGGAAGACTGGAGATGTGTCTTCTCAGCCCGTCCTGGGAGAGCCACCTGCCATCAGCATGAGCTGTGACTCCTGGGGGTCCCCCTACTCTGCCCGACCTGCTCTTGGTCAGGCTTCTGTGCCGTAAGCTCCACCCCACACGTTTCCCTCCTGTCCTCACGGAAGGAGGCCATCAGGTGAAAGCCCCGCTTCGCAGGCGGGCATCGCGTCCCCCTCTTGGAGGGTAGAGCAGCTGCATAAATTATCTGGAATTTTCCTGCATGAGATCTGCTGCTTCTACCCTATTTGTTTATGTTTACAATGATTCGTTTCTATAGATACGCACTTGAAAATTTACGTTATACTTCAGGTTATAATTTAATATTATTTTATTTATTGTTTTGCACCCAATTTTCCCGACTTTGGCCCCTGGGAGCAATTTCAGTGGCTCCTGTGTCCCTCCGAAATCACTTTCTCTCCCCCTTGTTTGGTGTTTTTGCATCGGTGTGGTTTTTGTTTTCGTTTTGTTCATTAGCTCTTCCTTACTTTCTGGAACTACAAGGCCGCAGGCCTATTGTACATGTATCTTCCCCCAGGTCCTGGACTCAGATCCATCATTTCTCCCCGGAGCCCTGGTTCCTCTTGTTGGAAAATCGCATCAGAGACCAAGATCTGAGCGCACGGCTTGCTCTCTGCAGAGCGAGGAGAAGCACGTCTAAACGCTAACCTGTGCGCTGGCATATACACACGTCACCGTGAACATTTCTGTATGCAGCCGTCAGAAATTATATTACATCAAACACGACTTTGTATTGATGCAGCCAATTTCATGTGAATACTTCCAGCCTCTTCTCCTTGCTTCTCTGTAAATTTCCACCCCGACGTGACAAACCTGGCCCCCACCCTCGGCGTTTCTTTTACCGAATTGCTCAAATCCAGTGTTACAGTCACAAGAGCGTCCGATTGTCAACCGCCGCCCCTGGGGGCGGACTTCGGCGGGATCTCAGGGCACATGGGCCTTTCCTCTGGGTCACAGACCCCACTCATTTTCAGTTCCCTAGGTCAGCACCTGGCCCCACGCGCTGAGGCGAGGTCGGTCGGCATGTTTGCGATGCAGTGAGCTTCTCTGCGAGCAGGAGAGTGAGAGCCTCCCTTCCTGTACCTCCGCTATTCCTTCCTGGGGTCCCGTAACCTCTTAAATGATGGCTCAAATTTGCATACATTACGCGTCACTCTGTGTGCTGTAAAGTTCTATGAGTTTTGACAGATGCGTAATGTCATCTGCTCACAGGACCCAGCATCCATCACCCGTACATACATATTATACGTATAATTTATCATGCACGCAGCTGTCAGACAGAACAGTCCCATAGCCCTGGCAGAGCTGCGGGCTCCAAGTACTTAGCACTCTTCCCTCCTCCTGACACCCTGGCAACCACGCTCTTACTGTCTCTGCAACTTTGCCCATTCCAGGATATCATATAATCGGGATCATATAGTGTGCAGGCTTTCTCAGACTGGCTTCCTTCATTTCGTGCATTTAAGGTTGACCCATGCTTATTGTGACGTCCTAGCCCCTCTGTTTTTAGAACTTAATAACATGCCATTGTCTGGATGTACCCTGGGTTGCTCATCCGCCCACCTGCTGAAGGACATCTCGGCTGCTTTGAGTTTGGGGTGATGACGAACAAGGCCGCGAGAAGCATTCATGCGCGGGTTTTATGTGGACACGAGTCTCCAAATCAGGTGAGTGAGTACCGAGGCGTGGGACCACAAACGGTGAGACTGAGGCTGTGAAAGAATCTTCCTGCTTATCCTCCACGGTGGCTGCACCTTCTGCATTCGTGGCAGCCGCAGATGAGTTTTCTTGTTGCACCACATCCCCACCAGCATGCGGTGTGGCCACCAGTGTGTGTGCGTGTGCACGCACGTGTCTGTGTGCGTGCGTGCGTGTGTCAGCCATTCTAACAGGTGAATCTGCATCCCGTTACTGGTCTAATGTGCAACTCCGTAACGGTGATTATGTCGAGCGTCTTCTTGTGTCCTTACCTCCAATCTATGGATCTTTCTTAGCTGAGGGGTCTGTGCCAAGCCCTTCCCCGCCTCGCACCGGGGCTGTTTCCTCGCAGGGCTCTCTGAGTATTTGCATACGGCTCCTTCTGAGAGACGCATCTGGCATGTTTTCTCCCAGCCTGCGATGGGTTTTCTATCCTCTTGAGGCTTCGCAGAGCAGAAGTTAATCGTTCTAACAAAGTCCAGCTCGCTTTTCTGCTTCACAGGTTGTGCTTCTGTTGTTACATCGAAAGTCTTGTCGTGAGACCACGGTCACGTCCGTTGCCGTCCCTGCTCTCTGTTTTGTAGCTGTGCATTTTGCCTCTAGGTCCGTGACCTGGATGTAGCTAACCTTTGTGAAAGGTGTAAGGAACGTGTTGTTGCTTTGGTTTGGTTTGGTTTTGCATTTTCTTCCAGCACCTGGAAAGACTATCTCTTCTGCCCTGACTTGCCTTTCCTCCCTCCCCAGGGGTCAGTTGACCATCCTTTGTGGGTTGTTCCTGGACAGCTCATTCTTCTTCCGTTACCTATGGCCTATTCTTTCTCCAAGGCAGGCCCTCCTGACACTGAGGCTTTCCGCTAAGTCTTAAAGTCAAAGCATGACACCTCCGAGCTTGGTTCTCGGTTTTATCACTGCTGTGTTGGCTGTTCTGGGTCTTACACTTTTCTATGTATGCTTTAGAATCACCTCATCAATATCTACAAAATAGCTTTCTGGGATTTTGTTGGGATGACATTGAATCCACAGACCCAATCAGAAAGAGCAGACATTTTTTAAATGTCGAGTCTTTCAATTCATGAACACAGATGATCTCCCCATCGACTTAGAACTTTGATTTAGCTCATCAGGGTTTTATGGGTTACTGCACATAGATCCTGAGCACATTCTGTTAAGTTTCTATATAAGCGTATTATCATTTGTGGTTTCTTTGATGGGGAGAATACACATGGTATTCACTTTATGGATTTCAAATCCCAATTGTTCATAGATGGTACAAAAGAAATCAATTGACTCGTGTATTAACCTAGTATCCTACAGCCTTCTATAATCTGGTATCCGTTCCAGAAGTTACTGTGTCTTCTCTTTGGGGTTTTCTACATAGATGATCATGTCATCTGTGAACAAATTTTATTTCTTCCCAATCTGTATACGCTTTTCCCTCATCTTGCCTTATTGCGCTAGCTGAGACTTCCAGAAGATGTTTAGGAGGACTTTTGAGAGAGCACATCTTGGCCTTGTTCCTGGTGTTGGGGGGAAGCATCAACTTTCTCGCCATGAAGTATGAGCTATAGGTGTTTTGTAGATGTTCTTTACCAAATTTGAAAGTTCCCCTCTATTCCTAGTTTTCTGATATAGATGGGTGCTAGATTTTTGTCAAATATTTTTTCTGCATCTACTGATATGATCCTATGATCTTTTTTTTTTTCTTCTTTACCCTGTTGATGTGATGGATTACATTAACTGACTTTTTTGAAAGTTGAACAAATCTTGCATACCTGAAACAAATCCCACTTGGTCTTGGTCGTAATGCATAATTCATTTTATACATAGTTGGATTCAATTTGCAAATATACTACTGAGGATTTTTGCATCTATGGTCATGAGAGATATTGATCTACAGTTTTCCTTTCTTGTAATTCTTATCTGATGTCGATATTAGGGTAATGCGGGCCTTATAAAATGATTTAAGGAAGTATTCCCTCTGCTCATAATTTTTGGAAGAGATAGTAAAGAATTGGTATAATTTATTCCTTAAATGTTTGGTAGAATTCACCAGGGAATCCGTCTGGGCCTGGTGCTTTCTATTTTGGAAGGTTATTAATTATTGATTCAATTTTTAATAGATATAGACCATTCTAATGATCTATTTTTCCTTGTGTGAGTTTTGGTGGATTTTTCTCTTTAAAGAAATTGTTCCATTTCATCTAAGGTATTAACTTTGTGGATATAAAGTTATTCATAGTGTTCCTTTAGTATCCTTTTAATGCCCACGGGATCATCCATGATGACCTCTCTTACAATTTGTGCCCCCTCCATCTTGGTTAGCCTGCCCAGAGGTTTATCCGTTGTATCATTGATCTCTTCTAGGGCCCTGTTTTGAGTTTGGTTGGTTTTCTGTATTGTTTTCCTGTTTTCAGCTGCATTTCTTTCTGCTGTAATTTTTTTTTTTTTTTTTTAAATAACAAACATTTATTGGTGTCACTTATGGTAGAAAAAGTTCCTACACCAGATTCTGCTGTAATTTTTATTATCTCTTCTCATCTGCTTCTTTTAGGCATAATTTGCCCTTCTTTTTTCCTGGGGTCTCTAAGACAGTAGCTTATTGATTTTAAATCTTTCTTCCTTTTTCATATATGAATGCAATGCTTAAAAATACCCTCTATGCACTGCTCTCACTGAGTCCCACAAATTTTCACAAGTCCTGTTTAGTTCAAAGTATATTTTAATTTCCTTTAAGACTTCTTTGACCCATGTCAAAGGAGGTTGACATTATTTAGGAGGTTCCTGTTTGGTCTCCAGATATTTGGGGTGTGGGGGCTTCTGATCCCTGTTGTTGATTTCTATTTTAATTCCACTGTGGTCTGAGACCATAGCTTATATTATTTTTATGCTTTTAAATTTGCTAAGGTGTGCGTTATGGCCCAGTATGTGGTTTTTCTTGATGAAATTTGATGTCAGCAGGAGACGAATGCTGGATGGAGTATTCTGTAGATGCCAGTTAGATCAAGGGACTGATGATGGTGTCCACGTCAACTCTGCCTCCTGATGGTCTGCAGACTGGATCTATCAGTGCCCCAAGATGGGTGTTGACGTCTTCAACCGTGATGGCGGATGTGTCCATTTCTCATTCAAGTTCCGTTAGCTATTGCCTCACACTTTTGACATTCTGACTTTAGATATATGCACAACAAGGGCTGCCATGGCTTCGTAGAGCTTTAACCCCTTTATCATTAAGTATTGACCCTCTTCATCCCTGGTAACATTCTTTGCCTATAGTCTGTTCCGTCTAGAATAAACGCAGCTACTTTTCTCCTGATTAGTGTTAACATGACCTATCTTTCTCCATCTCTTTACTGTTATTCTCTATGTGTCTTTATACTTAAAGTGAGTTTCTTGTAGACAACATATAGTTGGGTCTTGTGGTTTTTCTCCACTCTGACAAGCTTTGTCTTTGAGAGATTTAGAACCTTCACATTTAAAATGATTATTGATATAGTTGAACGAATAGCTATCATGTTTCATTGCTCTTTGTTTTATTATTTTCTCCCCCTCTTCTGCTTTTGAGCATTCTGTGTATTCCGTTTTCTCTTATGTCTTATATCCCCATCATATCCCCCTTTCAATGGATTTTCCCGGGTTTGCCTACATTTACAATTAATCCAAGTGTACTATCCAATTACACCATGGTGCTTCAAATTAGTGCATGGGACTTGTAACAGAGGGTACTAATTCCTTCCTCCCTATAACACTGCTATTGTTCTCTTCACTTATTCACATGTTCTTCCGTTGTGGGGCTTGAACTCACAACCCTGAGGTCAAGGGTCACACACTGTACCGACTGAGCCAGCCAGGCACCCCATCACTTATCCATATGTTCTAGTCACCCAATATATCATTACTATTATTGCTTTCGGTGCTTGTCTTTTAGATAAATTAAAACAAAGGAAAAAATGTAAGTCACTCTGCCTTCATTTCTTTCTTCTCTGACGCTCCTCCTCCCTGTAGATCTGACTTCATCATTCTCCTTCTTCCTGGGTAAATCCTGACATTTCTTGCAGGGTTTCTTGTTGGGCAATGAATTCATGTTTTTCTGAGAAAGTCTTTGTTTTGATTTTATTTTCGAATGCTAATTCAGTGGATATGGAATTTTAGATTAACCTTTGTTTTCTTCCAACACTGTAAATATTTTATTCCATTCTCTCTTTGTCCTTGTGGTTCCTGAAGATATTGGCAGCACAGTTCTTATCTCCATTCCTCTACAGGTAAGGTAACTTTTCTTTTAGCTTCTTTCAAGATTGCCTCTTTGTGTAAATATGATGTGCTTTGTGCAGATTTTTTATCTTGTTTCCTAGATCTATGGTTTGGTGTCTGTCATTAATGTTGGAAATTTTTTTTGCCATTATAACTTTAAACATTCTTTCTTCTCCTCCTTCTGTATTCCCATTGTGCAAATAATTTTTTATCATCTCACAATTCTTGCTTATTCTCTACCCCCACCTTGTTTTTATTTCATCTTTTTTTTTCCTCTTTGCATTTCATTTTGGGAAGGTTCTACTGACATACCTTCACCCACTGATTCTCCTTTCCTCTGTATCCAGTCTACTTGTGAGTACCTGCAAGGCAAGTGTCATTTCTGTTACAGAATGGAGAATGAATGTCCTCCTCAGTGTAGGGGAGCAAAATTGGCCACCCCAAAACTTGTCCCCTTAGCATGTGGATTGTGTTAGGCTGATTATTGTTGGGAAACAGGAGGCTCAGGAAGGACTTTTGACCTTCCCCCCATACTGCCTTAAAGAATTTAGATGGAGGGCCTGGTCTGGGAAGGGAGCTAACACCACAGATAACTAGGGTATAATATGAGCTAGGTGTGGTAGACAAAGTCTGATTGTTAAAATTCCTCTCTATGTCCCACTGTTCCTGCGGGGCCCAGAAAACATTTTTTTACCAAACATTTACTCTTTTTCATCTTCCTGTAAATTGCCTTCCTCCTATTTATGGTCCCAGCCCTTTCCCCCCTTCTCCTTAGCTCAGGATGATATATAGACCTCATGTTGCCTGAGTGTCTTTGGAATCTTGTATCTATGTAATTATTTCTTCAAATTTGATTTTCTCCTGTTAATCTATATCCTGTCAATGTAATTCGTAGACAATCAGAAGAATCTTGAAGAGTACAGGAGAATATTTCCTCCCTAACATTAGGATTTCCTTTTGATTCTGTCTCATAATTTCTGTCTCTCTCCTACCTTACTCATCTGTTCTTGCCTATGGAAGACTTTCTCCCTTAACGTTTTAATCACAGTTATTTTAAATTCCTTGTCTGGGGGTGCTTGGGTCGCTCAGCTGATTCAGTGTCAGATTCTTGATTTCGGCTCAGGTCATGATCTCACAGTTCATGGGGTCGAGCTCCACATCAGGCTCTGAGCTGACCGCACGGAGCCTGCTTGAGATTCTCTTTCTCCCTCTCTCTCTGCCCCTCCCCCACCTCAAAATAAATAAACCTAAAAAAAATGAAATTCCTTGTCTGATAATTTCAAACTCTGTGTCATATCTCAGTCTGTTTCTGATGCTTACTTTGTGTCTTAAGAGTGTGTTTTTTTCTTGCCTTTAGCATGCCTTGTGATTTTTTTTTGTTGAAGTCTGGACAGGGTTTATTGGGTAGAAATGGAGATAAAAGGTCTTCGGTGTGTTTCACCATAACCTGGCTAGGGGTCAACCTGTATTTCATGCTCACTGTAGCCTAGCCCATCAGAGGGTTCAAATTCCTGGAATGTCCTTGCTTTTGTCACCTCTGATGTCTCTGGGTTTTCCTAATAACTCCTCCTTCTGATTCTGCAGATTTTGGCTCTTTTGGCTGCAATCTGCTTTATCGTGGTGCAGTCCTGTGGACAGGGTGGTAGGGGTGGGATATGGGAGCAGTCCAGTCTTAGAATGAGATCTCTGTCAGTGGTGCTGTGACCCTCACAGGTGTTTCTTAGCTTTCTTCCCCCTCCCGGGTGGGGCAGGAGGGCTGCAGGGGACTGGAGTCCACCCCCACCCCCACCCCCCACCTTTCCCCCTCTGGCCCAGGTAGGAGGAGATTCTGTGGAAGGTGTTTCTCTAGAGAGTAGGTCATTGTGATGGAAAATGCTCTGGGCACATCTCAGCAAGGTTATTTCCCCTCCCCTGCAGGAGCCACTGGGGGGGGGGGGGGGAGGGGTGGTTCCTGAGCTCCTCACTGTAAGAACCCTACAGGGGCTCCTGTGGGCAAAATCCGTGGAGCGATGGGGCCCGCGGCAATGTCTCACTCCCAAGTCATGCTTGTTCAGCCTCTGTCATTTGTCAAAATTAGCACCGAAGTCTTCCTTTCGGTTTGCCGCTGCTGCTCCAGATAAGCTGATCTCAGCCCTGATTCTCCTCATTTCTGTCTCTCCGGATTGTGGGGGGCATGTCGTCCTGCCCCCTCCATTCTCTGACGGTTCAAGGAAAGTCATTGGTTTCCAGTTTGTGCAGCTTTTTTTCTCATTGTAAAGACGAGAGCGGCAACTTTCAAGCTCCTTCCTTGTCACAGTTGAAACCGGATGTCCCTAAATAGACTTTTATTTTAGAATTTACAGAAAAGTTGCAAAAATAGTACATTGAGTTCCTATATACACCCACACCCAATTTCCCCTATTGTTAGCATCCTTCATTCCTATGGTACATTTGTCACAACTAATGAACCAATATCGACATGTTATTATTAACTGAAGTTCATGCTGTATCCAGATGTCATTCGTGTTTTCCCCTAATTTCCTTTTTCTGTCCTAGGATCCCATCCAGGGACATGCCATAACATTGAGCCTGCTCAGACATCCTGGGCTGTGACAGCTTCTCAGAGCGTTCTTGTTTGAGATGACCTTGACCGCCGGAGGACCGTCCCTCAATTTGGGTTTGTCTGACATTTTGCGCACGGTTAAACCGTGGGTGTGAGTTTCAGGTAGGAGACCCACAGAGGTCAAGTGTCTCTGTTACCATATCATATCAGGGGCACATGCTGTCAACACGACTTACGGCTGTCGATGCCGACCTTAGTCACGGGCTGAGGTGTGCTTGTCGGGGCTGCCCCCTGACCTTCTGCCCTGTGCTCTTTAGAGGGACGTCACCAAGCATGGTCCACACTGAAGGGTGGGGAAGAAATGGATCCTTTGAACTAGGAAATGAGAGTGGGGTGTGTGTTGGGGGGTGGGGATCGTATGAGATTCTTTAGCAGGTGGAGGTAAGATACATTCTCAAATAGGTGTGTGTGTGTGTGTGTGTGTGTATGTGTGTGTGTGTATTCTACCTCCACTGCCTAAAGGAGGCACACACACACACACACACACACACCCCTGGAGTTCATCTTCCTCACTGCTGTGTGCACCCATGTACGTATATGTATACACGTACATGTACAGGTGAGTAGGGCCCAAGTTCAAGAATGCAAAGGAGGGAGGGCCCAGAGCTCATAAACTCAAGCAGGGGCGATGAAAATGGGGCTGAAGGTACAGAGCCAGGAGATAGTGCCCTGTGGTGATGGAAAGTCCACGTACACGGCCTCATTGGTTCAAACACAACATTTGAGTCTGAACTCGGCCCCTCCGCCGACCCGGCGCTCAGAGAGCAGCCAACAAGCCCGGGTCCTGGCAGACAGCGGCACACTGACAGGACCCCACGGGAGGGTCCCGGGCCACCTGGGGGTCCTTAGGGGGCGGGGGCGCCTCTCATTCTGAGCCGCTGCCACCTTCGTGCAAATCCCGGGAGCTGGGGGTGAAACCGCGGTCCTCCCACTCCGCGGAGCACCTGATGCCCAACGCCAGGATCACACCTACGCTCAGGCCTCAGGCAGAAAAGGGTTTCTGTCGGCGATTTGCTACTTTCTTGCATCGCTGCCTGTCTCTGGAAGGAAGGATCCTGAGGCCACCATCACCCCCAAAGTGAGCCACATGAGCCACGGGACACCGCCCGTGTCTGCGTCGCTGCCCCGGGACCCTGCATCCCCCGCACCCTGGGGGTCAGACGTGCGCGGCCCAGGTTCCAGGCCCGACCTGGGCTCTGGTTCCCACCAGCCTTGAACGGCAGACCCCAGAACTTCCTGCAAAGCGTGCCCCCTCCATCACGGTTTGGAAATTTCGGGTACAGAGAACGCGCAGCGAGGCCCCACACCCACCACCGGCCTCCTGCCGCCTGAGACACACGTCCGCCTCTGTTTCAGCACAACCCCTCTCGCTGACTCCTCCCAGGAGGACTGACGACCAGTTGTCAACACAACCAAGGCCTCAGTGCCACCGTGGAAGGAGAAGGACTCGCCTCTCGGCATCGCGGGGGCCCCGGAACGTCCCCTGAGCCTGCGAGGCTCCGCCGTCTGCCGCCTCCTGCACGGGGCTCGCGTGGGTCGTTCCCTACGCCCAGACCAGGTGCCGCTACCTCGGGCTGCCGTCTGAAGGTCCCTGCATCTGAGGACGACGCTCTCCTCCCAGCGTGTGTTTGCCAGGAGTGGAGGCCCCGGGTGTGGTCAGTTTGTTGTTGAGGAAAGAAGGTCACTTGCCCTGTGGACACACCAGGGTCACCCTCCTGCTGCTTGTAACGTGTCCCCAGCCCCTCCTGTTGGATCACAGCCAGCCTGGGGTTCCCCTGTGGGCAAGGGCACCACGCACGTGGGGTGTGCGCCTGGGGCTGCACGACACCAGGAGGCGGGTCGCAGATTAGCAGGGGCGGGTCGGTCACGCCCATCGTAACCTGTGCCTCAACCTTTCACCTGAGTGGAGAAAATTGCGGAGGTCTGACATCCATTTAGGTGTGTGTGTGAGAGAGACACAGAGACAGAGACACAGAGACAGACAGACAGAGACAGAAAGACATAGAGAGACAGAGTCACAGAGAGAGACAGACACAGAGAGACAGAGACAGACAGACAGAGATGGAAAGACATAGAGACAGAGACACAGAGAGAGACAGACACAGAGAGACAGAGACAGACAGAGATGGAAAGACATAGAGACAGAGACACAGAGAGAGACAGACACAGAGAGACAGATGGAGACAGAGACAGAGCAGAGACAGACACAGAGAGACAGAGACAGAGAGACAGATGGAGACAAAGATAGAGACAGAGACACAGAGAAAGAGACAGAGACAGATAGATAAACATAGAGACACAGACAGAGACAGACACAGAGAGACAGAAAGACAGAGAGACAGAGACACAGAGACAGACAGAGACAGAGAGACAGATAAACATAGAGACACAGAGACAGAGACAGACACAGAGAGACAGAAAGACAGAGAGACAGAGACAGAGACAAAGAGACAGATGGAGGCAGAGACACAGAGACAGAGATAGATGCACACAGATGGGTGTCTGCCTCCCCGTGGGCTGTGAGTGGAAACCTTGTTCTCACTTTGGCCTTTCTTCCCAAACATGGTCATGCACCGTCCAGGTGACCCCAGGGCCTGCCAGATTCTCCATAAACATGATCTGAAGAAGGAACAGGCGTCCCCTCAGAGGCCGGAGTTCAAAGAAAACCGAATAGAGAGGACACCCCCATCGAGCCCAAATCGTTATTTAAAACCCAATTTGCACCGTTTTCCCTTATTACTGGGTTTTACGATCTTGCTGCTAAAATCACAGCGACCAAAGCACGTTTTCCCCTCGTACCCTGAGACCACCCGCCGAGGTGAACCTTCCCACGGACGAGGGTCAGGACTGGGGGCCAGTGGGGCGACCGCGACCCGTCTGTGCCCCTCACTTGTGCGGCGGGGTGCCCAGAAAAGGGGGAACTGACGTCCGTCCCCTTCTGGGAATGACCCAGTCTGGACACCCGGTGCCCGGGCTCGGAGGTGCCGCGGTCCTGCGGTTGCCGGCCTCCAGACACGGGTCCCGGGCTGCGCGGACTTCTCCCCCGGCTCCCTGAGGGGGGGCGTCTGCACAGGGTGACTGACCCCCCCATCCGCCGTGTGGCTCGGCCTCACTTTCCCACGGGGTGGCCTCTGCTGTCACACCACCGGAGGTCCCCAGACCGTGCTCTCCCGTCCCAGAGCCCTCGCTTGAAGTACGTCCAGTCCACGGCAAGTTCTTTCACGCCCACGATGAGCGGTTCTTCATGAGAGAGGTTTCTCAGTTACACTGGTAACACCAAGTCTAGTGCCGAGAGCCCCACGGTGATGGCTGTACTCACACGTGTGGTCCCGCCCTGCCTCCCGCGAACGAGTGAGTGAATGAACGAGTGAGTGAATGAACGAGTGAGTGAACGAACATATGAATGAATGAATGAGCAAGAGAGCCCCAGCGATTTAATGCTGGTCTTGCCATCGTCCCGGCAGGGCGCTGGGGAAACGGAGACTGTCTCCCGGGAGGTAAATATTGCGCGAGGCGGAGACCGCTCTGGGGTGACCCACGGAGAAGGTCCGAGGTCCCGGAATCCGCCTCCTCCCCGGGGCCTGGGGGCCGAGCCCAGCCGTGTGACTGCCCTTGTCACTTTCAGAACAAACCAGGAAGATGTTCTAAGGGGAAGCGGGTTAATTTAATGACTCCTGCCATTTCAAGCTCCAGAAATCTGCTCACTTTACCCTCCGGGAAAAGCTGCGTTCTACAAAAATCAGGCCACTTGCCCAAGAAGAGGAAAACAGAGCCGGAGAGGCACATCCCTCACGTCGGCCTGCGTTTCCATCATGCTCCTCACGCTCCCGTGGCGGCCGGAGGTCGCTGGAATGTGAACCGCCACCCACTGCTCCGGGCAGGCCCCGGCCGCAGACCTGCTGCCCCTGGGGGGGCCCCGGCATGAAGTCAGGGCCAGGGCTGTGGCCCAGCCAACACCACGGCCCCCACAGCCAGACCTAGACACAACCCGGCCTCTGCGGTGTGGCCTCTCTCCATGTCCCAGCTCTGCCCTGCTCTGTACTGAGCCTCGTTCCGGCACCTTCTTCCATGAGGGGACCACAGTGGCCAACAGCTGCCCTGGTCTGCACGCAGACTGCTCCAGAGTATTTGGGGGTGAGGACTTCTTCTTCTCAATGGCTGCAGGAAAAGCCCCCACGTGGGTCATGTGCCCACCCCCGGAGCACTCGGGGGGCAGGGGCATTGACTGGTATGCTGACTGATGCACTGGTTAGCTCGGGCTGTGTAACAAATACCACAGACAGGGAGGCTTTAACAACAGACATTTATCCTCCCATAGTCCGAGATCATGGCGTGGGCGGGCTGCTGCCTCTTGAGCCTCTCTCCCGGGCTGGTAGACCAGCATCCTCCCCGTGTCCTCACGTGGCTGACCCTCCTGTGCCTGTCTGTGTCCTGACCTCCTCTTCTTATGAGGACCCCAGCCAGCCTGGGTGAGGGCCCACCCGAAGGGCCTTGTTTTACCTTAACCACCTCCGCAAAAACCCTGACTCCAAATACAGTCACGTTCTACAGTCCTGGGGTTCAGGACTCTGACGTATGGAATCGGGGGGAACACGTCCGCCCACCCTACCAAGTACAGAGCACACCCCCGAAACTTCTGGGGTCAGAAAGCTCCTCCCACCACGACTACAGACCACCAGACCACGAGACCACCAGACTACAGACCACTCTTACCAGAGTAAGAGGTTGAATTTGAGGCAGGAGAAACAATAAAGGGGTTGTGTGCTCACCCCACCTGGGCTGCAGGAGCTGACAGAAAACAGCGGAAGGCACGGGATCGCTGCCCAAGGGACACACAGACGCTGGAAAATGTGGCTGACCCGGCCAAGCAAAGAGCCGACGGCCCGACGCTCACACCCAACCCGCCGGGTGCCATCAGCCACCAAGCAGCAACAGCAGGTGCACCCGGGTGGGCGGGAGGCAGCGCCTTCCTGGGGGAGCGCCCCAGGAGCGACAGAGCCCAGGTTTCACAAGACACAGGCTCCTGACCGACCCCCACGGAAACAGCATCCGCACGGGAATCTGCAGACTTCAGGGCGGCAAAGACAGGCACGTTCTCTGCTCGGCCACACGGTCACAGTGCCGGCGTGCATGGTGTGGATGTGGATCGTCTGGAAAACGTGTACCTAAACATGCACCTCAGAGGCCTGGGGATGGGTATTACACTTGGTAGTCAAGTTTCCGGTTCCAGCAATAGGACAGATCAGTGAATTAAAAACAAAATCCCTTACAAATGCAATTCCCCTGGAAATGTAAGATAAAATGCAATGAACACATACTTTTCATAGAAGAGCTAAGCTTGCAAAAGGCGGGGGGGGGGGGGGGGGGGAGGAGGAAAGACAGATTCACGAGCGAGAAGATAAGAAGAGCACAGAGCACGCTGGGTCAGGGGTCAACTCCAGAGTGGCATCCCTGGATGCTCTGCGGGAGGAAGGGGCCACCGTGGTTGAGCCAGCAGCTCTGTTTCCCTTCATCTTCCTCCTTGGGGTTCCATCGCTGAGCGTGAGATTTGGGAAGGTGGACATAACACAGAGCCATTGCTCTAAAGCTCATGATTAGAGAAGGAAGTTAACAGACGCTAAGGTGCCTGGCGGGCTCCAGGCCACCCCCACACCGCTGCACATCCGCTCCTTATTGGACCACCTCACTGCAGACCAGGGGCCCCAGACGCCTGGCTGAGGACACACAGAGGAGGGGCTGCCCTTCCACCACCTCCCGTGGGCTCCCACTGCCAATCCCAGCAGGTCGCTGGACACACGTGGCTCTCCATTTCCAACTTCAGGCTCCATGCCTTGTTCCCACGATGCCCTCTCCGGTCCTGCCTTCTCCAGCCCGTCTACAATGACGAAAAGTTAAACTCCCACCCTAAGCCTCCTATCCCATGCCGGATGCTTGCATATGCTGCGAGGCAGTATAACCTCATGCAACAGCCATTTCGGAACATCAAGGAAAAGCCAAAGATGCATAGACCTTCCAACCCAGAAATTTTGGAAACGACCTAAATGGCCATTAACAGATGCAAGGAGAATTTGCCACATGAATACGGAGCCATACCATCAGCATTTCAAACGCAAAATGCCAAATGTTAAAACTGCATGGGTTTCTGTAAGGATAAAACTCAACACGTAATGTTGAACAAAAAAAGAACGAGTTGCAAAAGGAAAGATAGCAATTCGAGCAACATAAAACTTTAAAGCAATAGAAATCAATAATATATCTCACTTATTCATGAATGCATACATCGTATACATATAAAAATAGGAGTGTGAAAACCAGAAGCCAAACTCAGGAGGGGAGGAAGAGAACTGGAAAAGGTGGGGTTCCGCTGAACTTTAATGCGTCATTTCTTTTAAGAAATGCTTTGAAAGAAAGAAGGAAGTGTAACAATCTAACAGACTTGGGTGCGTGTTACGTATTATCTTTGCATGCTTGAAACATCGGAAAGCATTTCCAATGATGTCAAGCACTCAGCACATAATCATATACGCAAAGTGTCTGGCTCAGATAAAGTGTCGGCTTCCAGTTGATTCGGCCCCCCTTGTTCACTGAGCTGACCATCCACTAAGCTGGAAATCACGTATCGTGTTGCAATTTCCTTCCCGCCCTAATTTTCCTTTGTTGTTTAGTTTTATCGTCACACAACCTTTTTTGCCTGGATCATACTTTTACAAGAAGAAAGGACTTGTCCTTCTTCGAAGAGTCTGTCCTTTTTTTTCTTGCCAATTACAACTGGTTTGCTGTTAAAATGCATCCGCCCTTTACAAGACCGTTTTGATAAACTTTTCTTTCAGGAAGAACTTCAGATTGGCACAGAGGTTGCAAAGAGATTACAAAGAGTTTCCATCTACGCCACATAGTCGCTTTTTATTAATACCTTATATTAACGCAGTACATTTGTCACAACTGATGAAGTGAGATTAATGCCATATTATTAACTAAAGTTGATACTCCACCCGGACTCTCTTACGTTTTACCTAAAGTCCTGTTTCTTTTCTGGGATTCCACCCGTGGTACCACATTACTCAGCCACCACGCCCCCTTGGGTGACTCTTGGCACTGACTGTTTCATAGACTTGCCTTGTTTTTTACGAAGCTGACAGTTTTGCCTTCTATTACATGGAAGGTCCTCCCCTGGGGTTTGTGTGCTGTTTTCCTCATGGTTACACCGGGTTCCGGATCTGGAAGAGTATCCCTAATGGTGAAGTGCCTTTCCCACCACACTGTAGTGAGGACTCGCACCGTCCACGTGACCGATGGCACTGGTGTCGAGCTGGACCATCGGGCTGAAGCGTGTCGCCAAGTCGCTCTCCTGGCCACATGGTCCTCTTTGGAAGGAAGCCACAACATGCAGCCCACACGTGAGCGGTCAGGAGCCTTGCTCCTTCTCCTCGAGGACAGATTATCTGTATAAATCATTCGGGATTTGTCTACGTGAGACACTTTGTCTTACCCCATTTATTTATCTGTGCAATCTTTTACATCAGCCTGTACTCACGAGTACTTATACTTTGGGTGGTAACCCAACACTGCTCTATTTATTTCGGTGTCCCGATCCGTCTGGCTTTGGCCGTCGGGAGCTCTTTGATGCGGCTCGTGTTTCCATTTGATGTGCCTCCATCGCGGTTGTTTGACTTCCCTGAGAGCTTTCGGACTTTCTGGCTCCAGAGCCTGCTTCAGACTCCTCTCATGTACTTCCTGCCCCAGCCCGGAAATCAGCCGCTTCTCCAAAGAGGCTTGGTTTTCGTTTTTTGCTTCGGTCAGTAGGTTTGTTTTTAGAGAATGGAACCAGAAACCAAAATCTGATGTTGCGTATGTGTGATAGTTGCCATTAGGGAGTCAATGCTCCTGGACCCTCCAGCTCCAGAGAGGGAATATACGTGTTATACAAACCCATGAATATACACAGACCTATAAATATCCCATACGTAGCCATCTGCATCTATATTAGGCTAAACATGAGCTCATCGTGTCTATCACCTCATGGATCATTCCAGGCTCTTCCGGCTGCTTATCTGTAAATCCAGCTCTAACACTATGAACTCATCCACACTCCGTTTGCCGAACTGGTCGGTTCTAGCACATCCATGTAGCGGTATTAGCATTGCTAACCCACACGGCTGTGGGAAACAGCTTGGGCAACCAGAGTGCAGATCTCACGCACAGACTGCATCCGGTCCCCAGGTCGCTCGCCTCAGACCCTGGGGGTCACCTGGAGCCACCAGAAGCTGGAAAAGGCAAGGAGGGACCCTCCCCTGCTGGGGCTTCTGGAGGCAGTGTTGCACCAGAGGGCACCTGGCTTGTGCACGTCGGCTCCCCAGAGCTGTGAGAGGACAGATTTCTGGTTCCAGAGACCTCTGGGAGGACAGCCCTGAGAAGGGTGCGTGGCTCCCACCGTCCACTCCCATGAGCACTTGCCACATGGGCAGGGAGGCCCCACCTTGGGCACACGGGAAGGCCAGAGGGGGCTCCCGTGAGGGCGAGAGCCTTTCCCCAGCTGGGACAAGAACTCGGAAATGCTTCTGGCAAAGTCCTGTGCCCTACAAAGTAGGCACTCACTATAGTGAAGGCTCTGGCATATGTCGCCAGGGTTACCCTTCCTTCCCCCGGCCAGGGCCACCTGACTCAGCTCACAGAAGTTTCTGGCTCTCCCACCAGCATATCGTCAGCCTCCAGCAACATGTCAATACGACCATCTATGTATTCCCACCAGCTTATGGCCTCAGAGACTTCTGCTTGGGCCCCGATCGGCAATTCTGTCCCTCTGGACATGCCCATCTCTGGGGTGCAGTGATTTGCCCCTCTGTCCTCCATCATCCAATGCCTCCTGAAGAGTTGCCGATTCTTAGAGTTTGCGGTTTCTTCGTATAAGAATGAGGGTAGTGACTTCCAGGGTTTGTACACGTAGGAGCAGAAACTGAGGGTCCTCGTTAATGTTTGATATATGTTGTGCATTATTAACTCTTAAAGCTCAGTCAGAGGCACTTAACTGGTTAATCAGCTAATTCATCCTTTTTTGGCCACTAGTCTCTGGGGATTTAGAAATGTCAGGATGTGCTCTCTCCAGCGGCTCACTTCAGGGGAAGGGGAGCTGAGACCCAGAGGGAACGGCCTGGTCTGTTCCTATAGTTTGCTGTTGGAAGAGTAAGCTGGCCAGAACGGTTCCGTCCCAGCAAGGACAGGAGATGCTTTCAGGTGGGCTTGCCCTGGGGGCACGGTAAACTTCCTGGGTGTGGCTAAGTTCCCGCTGACGACTCAGGTGTTGTGGGCCAAGAACCCAGGCACCACCGCAAAGGGCAACAGGAGAGAGGAGGAAAATCTTGGCGAGCAGGGGGAATGGTGGTGGGGAGCCTGGTTTTCGTGCTCTGAGAGGCTAGAAGTATGCACAAAAGCCTAACGGGAGGGAGAAAGTTTTATTTGGAAGGAAGTGGTCATCAAAGGCCCCCCCCCAATCTTTCTGTGCTGCACAGGGGTCACCTCCTACCAGTGGCTTTGTGCTGGGGACTCACGGCGGCTCCAAGAGCCTGGCTCACCTGCCCTGTATTTGTATGTATGTATCTTTTGACGAGAGTCGTTTTACTGGGCTGTGGGTTTTTGCTTTTGTTTTTGTTTTTTGACTTTACAAGCCATTTACTCTGTATGAGCAATTTTTTTATTAATTTCCAGTGTAATGCATTAGAATTAATTGACGTTGCGCTGGCCTATTTTGCAAACGTTTCATAGCAGCTTAAAAGGACACCACGGTAGTTCTGTGCCATAGAGTGTTGGATAGGGACACGTTTGTTGCAACATCCTGAGTAAGACTACTCAAATCGATCAGGTCTTTCCCGTACATACTGTCCGTTTCACACCGAATCTCTTATCAGTGAGTTTCTGCTCACTTCTGTCTGTATTCCTCAGTGCCCTGTTTGTACATTTAGATGCTGGTATTTCATGCCAAACGTTCAAGATGGGTACGTCCTCACTGCATGGCATGATGCTGCTCTTATCAACACACAAGGCCCATCTGTCCACTAAATGATCGCCGCCTGGAATCTGACCTTTATTTTGAATTCATACGGCCGTCCCTCCTTTCTTTACCTTTGCTTTTTTTTTTTTTTTTTATTTATTTTTGGGACAGAGAGAGACAGAGCATGAACGGGGGAGGGGCAGAGAGAGAGGGAGACACAGAATCGGAAACAGGCTCCAGGCTCCGAGCCATCAGCCCAGAGCCTGACGCGGGGCTCGAACTCACAGACCGCGAGATCGTGACCTGGCTGAAGTCGGACGCTTAACCGACTGCGCCACCCAGGCGCCCCTCTTTACCTTTGCTTTTGCTCAGCAAATCGCACTTGCTGTTTTATGATTTATCTGCAACCTTTCCAGGGCTGTGGCAGGGCAGGGGCAGTGTTTCACCAGCCATCACATTGGGGCCTGCACACCGGCTGCTCACTTAAGAGACATGTGGCCTTAGGAAAATCACTTAACTTCTCAGAGCTTGTACCTCACTTGTAAATCGCGAGCCAGAATAGCTCTTCAAGGGGTTGTTGGAAGAGTTAAATGAGATAGTGAACTTAAGGCCCATCCGTGAACAAGTGCTCACAGGGCACATGGTGCTGGGCCCTGTCAGAGGCAGGATTCGGGACAGCGCGACGCACAGGCTGTTCTCCAGGACCTTGTGATGGACTGGACGACCCATGGGTACAAGTATTCCATAGAAGATCTCTCGTGTGCACAGGCCATCAAGGGGAACCGAGGGGTTGTCGGGGCGCCTACAAGAGGGATATCCAATCGGGAAAGCCCTGTTCACCGTGTGGCATCCAGCAATTGACGGACAGTACGCGGCCACTTTCTCTTTATCGTGGCGATCCATAAATCACCGTTCTTTTCATGTATGCTTTCCATAAGCGCACTTTATACTGTACCCCCAGTCGGGTGGTCTTTGTCCTTTAATAGGAGGGTTTAGCTCATTAATATTTATTGCCATTAAGTCGTGTTCTGTCGTTCTTCTGTCATGAAAACATAGAGCTTACTACGAAAAATATTCAGAACAAAATGGCAGAGTCTTAATCTCCCCGGCACCTCCAGAGCGCTTATCCGCCATTAACGAAAACAGTGGCTGAAGAGATAAGTCACCGGGTGAGGTCCCCAACATGAAAAATGCTCAGCTTCACAAGTAATTCTAAAATGCAAATGGGAACAATTAGGGAACTTTTTTCATCTTCCAAATTGGCAACTTAGAAGCATAGTACTTGATGTTAGGGAGGGTGGAGTGAAATGGCTATGTTTTACCCTGCCGGTGGAAATGTAGACTACAATTGCCTCTCTCCGAAGCAATTTGGTAATATATGGCAATAGAGTGAAAAGAGTTTATACCCGTTAATGTCATAATCATACTTTCCAGAACCTATCCTTGGAGCAAAAGAGATGCACACAGAGATTCACGTGTGAACGCCCCTCACAGCGGTCACAGGCCTGCTCTCAACCAGCTGGAGGGATGGGGCCGGGAGCGGGAGCCCAGCAAGCCCATCCGGGCCAAGTGTTTAGAGGGATTTCTACTAAATATCAGGGACCCCCTTTTTCCTGGTGGAATCCAGTTTAAAAAAATTGTGTGAGTTTGGGAGTGATTAACAGTATTAATAATATTAGTTACTTCCCTAGACAGTTGAACTGTTACAGTGGTCTACACAGAGTCGCGGGCTCTCCAGACCGTTCCCCATCTTAAGCGGGTTGGCAGGAAAGGAGTTTCCATCACATCCAGAGCCATGGACCCAATGAGGCCATGACTGCTGCCCCACACGAAATGTTCATCCTTGGGGACAATGCTCATTTCCCTCCTTCTTGAGGCAAGAACACAAGCTGTCCTGCTCTCACACCTGACCAGAAACTTCAGAAGGCCCGCTTGCCTGTGCCCCTCTCACAGTATGGTTACTTTCTTGCCCATGCCCAGCTGCCCAGGATGCAGACTTTTGCCCAGTAGAGCCAGGACCCAGGACAGGGACTGGTTCTGCTCATGTGGCCCCAGGTGTGAGGCTCCTATGTACCTGAGGATCCTAAATTCAACCCTTAACCTCCAGGACATTAGGACAGCACATTCGTCTAAGGTGGAGGTTAGAACACAATGCATTTAACAGATTCCTTAAATTTGTTTTAATGTTTATTCATTATTTTTGAGAGAGAGAGAGAGAGAGAGAGAGAGAGAGAGGGAGAGAGAGCAGGGGAGGGGCAGAGAGAGGGAGACAGAATCCGAAGCTGGCTCCAGGCTCTGAGCTGTCAGCACAGAGCCCGACACGGGGCTCGAACCCACGGACCGCGAGATCGTGACCTGAGCCGAAGTCGGACGCCCAACCGACAGAGCCCCCCAGGCCCCTCTGGCAGATTCTTAACTCAGACGTTCAGACAGAATGTGCTCTTCCTTCAGTTCCCCAGAAGCGTCAGAGCCAGTCCTGCAGGATGTCCCCCTCTGACGTCCCCTCTGACCTGAGATCTGGCAAACCAGTAGGTGCAGACCCCGTGATGTCCTCTGAGAGAAACAGGTACAGAAAGGGAGGGTCTTTCTCTGTCTTTGTTCCAACTGCTTTTCCAAATCATCCAGAACACGCTGCCTCTGCAGCGCTCGGTAGGCGAGCTCCACGTAAACAAGAACCACGGCGCAGAGATCCTCTGGTTCACGCAGAAACTTCAGGTACAAATTGCAGCGTTTGAGGTACGCATCCTGGTGATATCCTCCCACACTTAGCGCGTCGACTGGACACTTTCCTGAGAAGTGAGACAAGAAATTCAAAATACATCTCATCAGAGCGTGATTATTCTTGATTATTCACCAGATGAATCGGGGAGAAACACACCATTGCTGTCTGCGGTTGGGAACCACCAGGGGAGGCGCCCGCATAGACCAGCAGCCTCCGGTCTCGAGCCCTGGAGCAGCCGTGGCCGTGGGAGCAGAGGGGGTGTGGACGTGGCCTTGAATGCCAGGCTAAAGATTTTAATTCAATGATTTAAGCCATCAGGTGGGTGACTGGCTCTCAGGACAGGCTTTTTGTCTTCAAACACAACGTATGAATTTGTGTGTTTACATTAAGTGGTTTGACTGTCAGAAAATACATATGTATTTTGCATTTTGAAGTATTTTCCTTACGTCCCTTAACATGGAGTTGTCCGCGGGGAGTTCAGCCAAGGAACCTGTAGTCGGCCTCGGTTTACCTCTCCCCTCTGGTGCTCACGGAGCCCGCGGTTTATAGGGCCAGGCGCTGAATTGATTAGGTGTGAATTCCAAGCTGATAGCTACTCATCACTTCGCGTTACCAAACTGTATCAAAGCCGGGGAATAAAAGTGCTTTTACACGTCTCTTCATCTTTTTTCATACTTTCTTGCCCCAAGGAGGAGTTCTTATCACCTCTCTGTGGAATTTAATAGCTGTGAATTACGAAGCCAACAGCACGGGGAACCTGTCTCCTGTCCACTAAGGAGCCGGGCTGAGTGTTTTCCTTCTGCAAACTCAACGCCAGCTGTTTACAAAGTCCAGGGCATGCGGACTGAGGCTTCCAGCGGGAAGCGTGTCCCTGGGAACACCCAGAACTTAGGAGACCTGGCCTGGGAGTGCGTCCCGGCCACCGCCTGTGGGACCGTCCAGGACCCGAAACCCGGCCCAGCGCCCACACGCCCGCTCACACGGGGAGCGAGCGAGCCACGTAGAGACCCAGGTTTTAGCAGAGAGGCGGACAGTCTGCGTGAAGTTGCTTCTCTGCTGGGACACGCGCCGACCCACAGCTCGTGTGGACTCACCTCCCAGCCCAGTGAGGACGCCGATGCCCTCACGTTCCTCCCGCAGATCTCCGGGCCGTGCACTGGGTCGTGCTGACGGTGAGGCAGCTAGTGGGCTACTCACGGCACCTGCCCATCAGAGTCAGGTGATTGCAGCCTGCAACCTGCACGGTGGGCAGGAGATAAAGAAGGTGACCTTGCGCCCTGGTGCTCGGTGGGAGTCACCTGCTGTCTTCAGGGCGCCCCTCCCCACCCGCCGACCTCCCGGGGCCTGGGGAACAATGCACTGTCCTCTGGCAAGCTAACAAAGACAGGGGACTCCCGGGCACTTAGCAGGACAGAGACAGAGGTGAACGAGTCCTTGACTGGTGACCAAGCAGAGGGGGCGAGGGAGAGCCCTTCCAGATGGCGGGGTCACTGACACCTGCCGAGAGCAAAGGCGCCAGGAGCCCTCCACTCAGGGCGGGGCTGGGAGCGGGCCCAGCTCGGGCCTGGACAGAGGCCGCCCCGGCATGTGCCGCCGCCTTGGTGGGCAGATCATTTGGAGCCAAAGACACAAAAGGCTGCGGACTTAGGAAGAGTTTTGCCCCCGCCCCCAGCCCCAGCCCTCCATGTAACTGAAAGACCCAGACTCGGACTGACCCGGAAGAGAGAGGTCATCAGAAGTAGGTTCTTTGCTTTGTATCAGAAAGCTTCATCCCCACGGCTAGTAAATGCTTAGCAAACATTTGCTCCTCAGTCTCCCTGGGACTCCTGTCCCTCCCCTCCCGACCCCCAGGCCCCCGCCTGCCCCTCAGCCCAGCCTCCATTGCCTGAGTGTCCCTGTGGGGCTCCCGTATGCACCATGTTAAGTGTGTTTTTCTCCTGTTCGTCTGTTTTATGTCAATTTAGTTAACAGGCAGCCAACGAAGCCAGAAGACAGGTGTCTCCCCAGGTCAGGCTCTCCACGTGGCCAGGCTCCTCCTGGCCCAGAACACCTCGCAGGGCTTCTGGTGGGGCGTTGAAGCAAGGTGACCCGCTCCATCAAGTCAGGAAACTTCCCGAAAAGGGGGGCATCGGGCAGGCAGGGGAGAGGGGACAGAGCAAGGCAGGGGCAGGGGCAGCAGGTGGACCTCTCTGGGCACCAGACTGGGCTTCCTCCTTCCGGTTTCTCTGCCCGCGGGGAAGACTCAGCTGCCCCCCGTCTTGCAGGCCAGCAACTTTGGGATCAGAGTCGAGTACCTGCCCCAGCGACCCTCAGCCTTGAGATGCGTCCGGTCACTGTGCGGACGGGGTGTCCCGATGGCGAGACCTTTGTCTTCCCGCTGCTTTGTTGCCCCCGAAGAAGAAACCCCTGCAGGATGCTTGGACCCACATCTCAGACCCAGCAGAGGAGGGGCCGGAAGGGCCAGGGGGGTGGGATGCTCAGTCTGAGCAGCTGGGGGTGGGACGGGGGCGGGGGGGGGGGTCTCCCTCCTGCACCTGCCCGGCTCCTCCCCGAGGCTCCTCCCCAAGGCCGCCTGCGTCGCCAGGCTCACCAGTGGCCACGTGCGTGTATCCTGCGCGGTGACAGGACTCACGAGATGGAGGCGTAGGGCTCAGGAGGAAATGTTCCCTTAACCCAGCTGAGGAATCGGCAGGAGAGAAGGCCAACGTGTCACTTGTCAGAGACGTGTCAGAGAAGCCCTGACTGGGGAGCCCGTGCGGGAGCCAGCCACGGTCAGGCAGCCGCGCAGATAGGGATTATCCCACAGGGAGGTTTTCCACTCAGGAACCCCCTCCCGTGTCTGAGAAAAGGAAGGAAGGCCCCCCGGGCCCCAACAACAACACCAGCCGCCCCGCGCCCCCGCCACTCAGGCTCACCAGCCCTCGTGCTCAAAACCAACCTCCCCGTTTCCTTCCTGAACCCTGGCGAAAGCTGGCCTTCCTTCGTGCTCTTTTTGAATCGCGTTTGCCCTGCTGTTCCCGAGTAAACTCGTCTCCTGAAGCAACTGGCTATTTTACATGAAAGATCCACACA
The DNA here is from genome assembly GCF_046562875.1 of Panthera onca. Lineage (NCBI taxonomy): Eukaryota > Metazoa > Chordata > Mammalia > Carnivora > Felidae > Panthera > Panthera onca. The sequence goes on from NC_138345.1 coordinate 139,624,777, forward strand.
AAGCAGGTGGCTGAGGCCGTGTGGCTTTCCAACGGCATCGCAAGAAAGCAGGGCAGGTGCGCTGGGGCGGGGGCGGGGGGGGCCCGGGCTGTGGGGTCTGCTCCCCGCTCTGTTTCGCGGGATGACCGGGGCCAGCCTGCGCAAGGACGCCACCTCAGAACATGCTTCTCTGCCATAAGGATTATTTTGAGCTGCTTATTTTAAGAAACAGCAGAAGCAGGAGGTCTGAAGGCAGGGTGGCGCTCACCCTTTTGTGAGGGGAGCCAAGGCCCTCTTGGCCGTCGGTGCGGGAGCCAGAAGAGGAGACTCCAGATCACAGGCCATTCTTATCCGTGGAGGGAGCAGGACTTCAGCTGCATAATAACAATCTGGCCCTTGTTGCCGGGTTCTTTCCTGGTCGCCTCCCAACATTGACTCCCAGCCCCCCAGGATTCTCCTTTGTCTTCAGCTGAAGACAACCCACTCGGGAGGTGGTGGCCGGGGGCATCTTGCAGAGTTACTTTCCCAAACAAAATGTAAACGATTAAAGCAAAGGAGTTTTGTGGACACTTTGAGTACATCAGTCTCCGACACGGGGGTGCGTGCTACGATTCACAAACTGACTAGGCACAGTCTGCTTCAAGGGGTCTCCTGGCAAGACCACCTGGGACACACCCAAGTAGGACCTTGTGCCGTGAAGGAATTCGGGGCTGGCCGGCCTCCTCCCCCACAGGGCTGGCGCTCATTCGGTCTGCCCCTGCACAGCCGATCTGGGACTCTGAACTTGGACTTCCTCAGCTGGAATAAAGACGTCAGCAGCGGCCTGGGGGCCTTGAAGCCAGCCGTGGAGGGGGTCTGCGCACCGTAGGGCCTCCGAGGACGCAGCTCCATCACAGGCTCCTTGAGCAAGAGACAGGTGATGGCGATATTTATCCGGATTCAGCTCCCCATCTTCTCCGTGTTCCGGAAAAGCTGCTTCCTTAACTCCTTACCTCATTCTGCTATTGTCATTTTAAAGGGATCCGGAGTAAGGGAAGCAAAGGCCCCCAACAGAGACCGCAAGTCCGTTAGATCAAACATCTGCTATTTTATTAATTCCTTTGAAAGAGCGCAAGGGAGGTCCCTGCTGCCCCCGCTGGAGGGCTTCCTGGAGGCAAGGGGCTCCTGCAGGCAGGGAGGAAGTGGTGGGGGGGTGGCCCCCAGGGGGCAGCAGTGAGGAGGGGAACTTCCATGCTGCCTCAGAGGAGGGTTTTTTTTTTTTTTTTAATTTTCTTTCTCTTTCTCTTTTTCTTTTTCTTTTCTTTTCTTTCTTTTTTTTTTTTTTTTTTTTTTTTTGGAGGAAATAAATCTTTAGAAGTGAGAATTATAATTGAACCAAGTTCAGGATAGCCAAGTGTAATTTTAGCAACAAAAGTAGATGGCTCCAGAAAAAGACGCTCAGGAACAGTCCGATTAAGCTGCAAGGAGATAATTGGATGGAGTTTGGTTAGACAGTGCTTTGAGTGTTAAGAGGGAAAAAATATCATCTTCGGAAAGGAGAAACCGATGCCTTTGATTGTGGTAACGTGGAGGAACGCAGAGCAGGGTAATTCTGAGAGTGTGAGGCTGGGAGGTTTCATCCGAAATCTCCGATGGAGAGCCTGGGACCAGCCGAGAATTATCCAGGAAAACGTGATCCCTTTAAACCTGACACCGTCTCCTCCTTGGAAACCCTCTCTCGGTTGCCCGTGCACCCGGAGGGCAGGTGGCCAGAGATGCCTGGCCCAGGACCACTCTGTGTTGCTGAGCAAGCCCCCCCCCCCCACCCCAACAGAGTCCAGAACAACAGCAAACCTTCAAAGGTGCTTCACAGATGAGGGACATGGGTTTTTATTACCAGCCTGTCGTTCAAGTTACCGGAAGTGGCAATGTAGCTCTCTTCTCCAAGTTCTGCTGTTCATATTTTAAGGTCCTGGGCTTGGGGGCGGAAGAACATTTACATACAGACATTGTATTTATTGTTTGATAGCTTCCTGTGAGGCGAGCTGGCATTCTGAATCCAAGGGGACCAAGTCTTCCCTCTAGAAATAGTAACTAAATGAATACTTTGATACATGGTGTATCAGTTTCCTAAGGACTCCCCCCCCCTCCCCCCCCCCGCAAATGATCACAGGTGGGTGGTTCCAGAAGCCACGAGTCCAAAATCAAGGTGTCTGCAGCACTGTGCCATCTGGACTCCGAAGACAGTGCTCCATGTCTCCCTGGCTTTTGGTGGTGCCGGCCGGACGTCCTCCGGGCTTCTTGCCTTGAAGACACACGGCTGCGGTGTCTGCCCGACTTTGCATGACCTCCTTCCCTTCTCTCTGTGTCTCGCCTCCGTCTCCTATAAGGAGCCCTTGGATAATCCAGGATGATCTCCACCGGAGCTCCTTAACGTCATGGAATCTGCATAGACCCTTTCTCAAATACGGTCACATTCGTGGGTTCCACGTGGACTTATTTTCAGGGGCCACCGTTTATCTCACTGCACGTGGCTGTATCTCTCGCTCGTCAGTTAAACCACTCCATGACAAGACAACCAGAATGAGGGTCCGGGGACAGGGAGTATTTTGGGCCGTCCAACCTCCTCTCACTAATTCAGATTCATTGTTGAAATGATTGCTCTCAGTGACTGGAGGGTCTGAATTATCCCATCTTACAAAGAAATATAATCTCATTATTTTGAGCTCTATGGAGCAGATCTGATGGGGCCCACAGGTCATCCTTCCTGACTTGTGACCTGTCAGCACCTCATCCACAGCCACCTGCCACTCCAGCACGGCCCACAGGGAAGTGCTGGAGGATATTATCTGTTCTGTGATTGCCCCAGTGAGGCATCACTGATGAAAATGCTTCAGATCTGAATGCGAAGCAAGGATTTGCTTAACACACTGACGTGTTTTCTCCCACTAGACAGTAAGGATTTGTAACTGGCTGCCCTTGCGTTTTCTACCAAGAAACTCAGAACCAAATGTGTGCTCCCATTTGTTGCAGATCCAGAACTCCGGACCTAAATGGGTTTGTAGGCATCTTCCCACTGGCCAGACAACTGATTCGGATGATACTTTCTCAGATTCCAGCATATTGACTATTTTATTTACTATATTTTCTTCTAAACGAGTTTAAACTTTGTGGAATGAATGAATTAAGGACTGAATGAATGGCTAGCTGGCTGGATCAACAGACGATGGATGGTTAAATGGTTGCATGGATGGATGGATGGATGGATGGATGGATAGGTAGATGGATGGACAGACAGACAGATGGATGGATGGACAGACAGACAGGTGATGGATGGACAGATGGATGGATGGATGGATGGATGGGTAGATGGATGGGCAGACAGACGGATGGATGGACAGACGGATGGATGGATGGATGGATGGATGGATAGGTGGATGGATGGACAGATGGATGTCTAGGTAGATGGATGGACACACAGATGGATGGACAGATGGATGGATGGATGGATGGATGGATGGATGGATGGATAGGTGTATGGATGGAAGACAGGATGGATGGATGGATGGATGGATGGATGGATGGATGGACAGACAGATGGATGGACAGATGGATGGATGGACAGACAGATGGACGGATGGATGGACAGACGGACGGACGGACGGACGGATGGATGGATGGATGGATGGATATGTGGATGGATGGACAGACAGATGGATGGACAGATGGATGGACAGACGGATGGATGGATGGATAGGTGGATGGATGGAAGACAGGACAGATGGATGGATGGATGGATGGATGGTTGGATGGATAGGTGGATAGGTAGATGGATGGATGCATGGATGGATGGATGGATGGATGGATGGATGGATGGGTAGATGGATGGACAGACAGACGGATGGATGGATGTATAGGTGGAGGGACGGATGGATGGATAGATAGGTGGATGGATGGATGTGGATGGATGGACGGACAGACAGACAGGTGGATGGACGGACGGACGGATGGATGGATGGTCAGATAAAGGGATGGATGGACATACAGATGGATGGATGGTTGGATAGATGGCTAGCTTACAGAAATAGGATATTTTTAATACATATAGAAATCTGATTCAATGAACGTAAATATTAAACATAGAATTACAACTACTGATCAGGGTTTACCAGAATAGAAATTTTCAATCTACTTTAAGTCCCTATTATTTTTTACATGATTCAGAGAAATAATTTGTTTTCATTTTTATTTTATTGAAATTAATTTTGTGGGAATCGATTGTTTCATATAAATTACACAATAGATATCCGACTCAACGATCGCTTTGGCCACAAAAGGTTTTGCCAACTATACCAACGATAAACACCGGTTGCTTTCTAAGTGCAAAATTCGACACAGTTCAAATTTTCCTAGTTAAATTTTGCATATTTAAATTTTGTGGAAACGATAATAATACATTTTGCTGTGTGAAGTTTTATTCCTTGCCACATTTATTTTGTGTTATTTCTACCAGCAATGTTCAGTATGAAATAAATAAAATGGAGAGTCCATATGTCTCTTTTATTTCAAAGGAAAATTGTGAGAAATTCTCCTCAGATACTTGAGATTCACTGTTTGGTCCAGGATTTCTTTCCATGGTTGCCATGTTTTCTGAGAACCAACAAGCAAACAGAGGGGTTAAAATAGTTGATGTCAACACAAGAGGGTCAGAGGCAGGTGCAGGGCTCACCCTGGGGGGTGCTACGAGTGTCCTGGGGGCTAACTCCAGGGAGGAAGAGGGTACCCGTGATTTCCTCTCAAACTCAGCGAGGGCCCCACGGGGGCGGCTCTGGGAAGGCGGTGGCAGCTGCGGGGTGGGAACCGAAGGCCCTCCATCTTCGCCTGGCCCAGCCACCAGCAGCAGCCCCCTCGCCTACCCGGATGTCTTTCCATTGTCCCAGAGACTCTGCTGGCTTCTCTGTCACCTGCCAGGGGCAGGCTCACAGCTCTCCTGTCCCCTCCTGAAACCGGTCTCAGCCCTGTGCAGCCTCACAAGTCCGTTTTCCCCGACTGAGTCCTTTCTCCCAGGACTGAAGGACCCACATAGTCCTTGGGTGTGTGCACTGTAGGAGCACCGTCCTGGAGCACCCCCCACGCAGCACCCCGCCGGAATACCCCGCTGGCCGGAGGCAGGTGAGCAGGGTAAGCTCCAGCCTGCCCTCTCTTCCTGGCTCTGCTTTAACAACTTCCTCTGCTTTCTGTCCCTCTGACCCCTCCAGGCCTGCCTTCCCAGAAACCTCAGCCCCACCCAGGACAGGGTTTCTCTGACTCCCCCCCTTTCCATGGGAACCCAACACTCGTTCTCTGGGGTCTCCAGGGGCTCAGACATCGTAAGACAAAGGCTGGAGGAGTGTCTCCAGCAACGCGGCTTCCTCCCGCCTCTCTAATCTGTTACTCTCTGGGCTCGGGCCTCTTCCGGAACAGGCACTGGACTTGTGTGAGGGAGGTGATCCTGAGAAGGGCGGGCGGAGGGGGGGGGGGGAGGCAGGATTGGGAAGGAAGAGAAAGGGGGAAGTTGCCTCGTGAGGCATTACCCATGTGAGCGCTCCGTGCCATCCCATCGGGAGCCCCCCCAGAGGTGTCCTGCCTGGGGCTGGGCCTTTACCACCAACTCCATCCCGCACAACAGGCTCCAGCTGGTGGCACAGTGGGGACGTCTGCTGCAGGGACCTGTGCGGGGGATCCCCATGCAGCCCCCTGGAGAATGGAGGGGGAAGCAAGTGGATAATGGGGATGTTACCAGAAAAACCTTCATGGCTGATGTGACACGTGTCCACAGCCCGAAGAGAAGCGGTTTCATCTGGAAGGACGCCCCAGGCAGAGCACCGTGTGCACAAAGATGCATGGCATGCAGGGAATCGGGGCACCTTCCCTGTTGGTCCCTGTGGCGTCACCAAAGAGACCGTAAAGCTGTCTATAAACATGCACATCTTCCCCAAAGGCCAGAAAGTAAAAAGATGGTCAGCTTTCTGGGTCACATGGTCTCCACTACAACCCCCCCCACCTCAACTCCACCTCTGCAGCTTGAAAGCAGCTGTGGGTAACAAAGGAAACAGCCGGCGGTGGGAAACGTGCCAATAAAACTTTATTTACAAAACGGGCCGAGGGCCAGCCCCGGCTGCAGGCGTTAGTCTGCCCATCTCTGCTCTAGCGGGGCTTGGGCTCTTTCGGGGAGCAGGTAAAAGGGGACCAAGTCCCTCTGGCTTCCGGAAGAGGAAACGAAGGGTAGACGGGACGTATGGGTGTGTAAACGCACACACAGCGGTGTATCTGCCCTCCGGGGATGGGGGACGGCAATGCGGGTCGTGGGGAAGGGCAGCTGCTCTGTGCACATGGCTGTCTTCTGCCCTTGGCCCGTGGGCGACCTCCATGATTACTGAAGGCCCATGGACAAGCTGGCCTGGGGACGGAGCCGGGGACGGAGCCGGGGACAGCACAGTGCAGGTACTTCAGACGGAGGGGACGTTCAGACGTCGAGAATGTCTCTTCCCCTGAATTCTGAGGATTGTGGGGTGCAAAGGGCACCCCAGCACAGCACCTCTGATTCACGGCTTGCCTATTCTTTTGTGGGATTCCCTAAATATTTTGTGGGAATGTCTTCACCTGACCGGGAGGGCCCAAGTGGCGTTGGAATAACCATCTTCACGTGTTTTGCATTTCTCTGAGGAACACACGGGAATGATACGACTCACCCTGGTTCCTCAGCAGGAAGGATTTAGGAGGGAGCCTCCGATCTGGCGAGGAGGGGTGGGTGTCACGTTGGGGCCTCCGGCTCCCTCCCCGCGAAAGGCCCGAGGGGAAAAGAGGTTCATTTACGCCTCACAGCTCTGCTGTCTGGAGGGAGCCCTAATTCTACTTCAGACACTTTCAGAAACTCTGGCTGTTGGCGAAATTTATGAACAGAAGAGAAGGGGCCTGACTGTGCGGGGAGACACTCGCGAGGCCCAGAGCTGCTCTCAGTGACAGGAGAGGGAGCAGGGGTCTCCCTCTGGCACTTGGCTTTGCAGAAACCGGCCCTGGATTCCACAGGGGGGGGGGGGGCTGGCGTCGTTGTTCCAAGACCTAAGACCTAAGGGGGAGCCACTCTGGATCCTCCTTCTTGAGATCACCATCCCCCTCCCTCACCCGTGCGGGTCCTCGGTCCTCGGCGGAGCTTTTCCAGGCACTCGGATGGACCAGGCTTGGGGCCGGAACTTGGGGTTAATGCGCAGCCCCCATGCTGTCCAGGAGCCCAGCCCTGTGGGAGGAGAGCGCAATGGGGGGACACAGCAGTGAGGAGGGGGCCGGACGGGCCAGGCATGAGAGGGAGAAGCACAAAGCAGGAGAGGGGGAAGGGGGCATGGGGTCAGGGCTGTGATTTTAGACAGGCCACTGTGAGCCTCTGCGAAGGCAGGCCGACTCCACGCAAAGGCCCTGGGTGTGCGCGCACAGCGCTGGGGGAACAGTGGGGGAGGGGGGCGGTGCAGGGGGAGGAGGATCCAGGACGAGGTCATGGGCAGATTTTCAAAGAGGAAAGGGGCCCTGAAAGGGTTTGGGGCTGTCTCTTTGTATTTTAAACTGGTCCTGAGGCCAATGCTTATTTGCATATTCTTCTGTATTAGAGACCATCCCCTGAGGACCCCGGACCATGTCACGGGAGAGCCCACATCACAGGGCACGCCAAGTGCATCAGTGTTCCCAGGCCTGGAAGGAAGGCAGCGTTCACCTGGCACCTGGGGCCAGACGCAGAGGTAGGATCTGAGGGGACTCCTTGGACCTCACTACAGGGGTGTCTGGGAAGGGCACACCTTCCCCCTTCTGTATACAGGGCCCGGGGGGCGGTGGCCGGCAGGGAGATCGGAGGGGCAGGCATGGCCTGGGCCCAGGTCTTGGGGGACCATCTGACACTAAGCAGGCCCTCCCAGGTGCTTGTGGGAGGCAGAGGAAGGGGTGAGGGGAGGGGGCGGGGTGGGGGAGGGAGGGAGTGTCCAAGCACAAGCCTGTGCAGCTGGGGCCTCCGTGGGGACCTGCCCCGAGTGGTGGGGCCCATCCCTTCCAAGCCCACGGGATTTCCATTCTCACGCAGGGCTCAAGTTAGATACCAAAGGGCAGGAAAACCCAGCTCCCTGCGCCCTGTTAGGTCACTGTCACCGTGCAGTGGGTCCCTCACTCGCAGAGGGGGCAGGTGGCTGCAGTAACAAACGTGCAGGCTGAGTGGCTTCAAAGGACACAATTTATCGTCTCCCATTTCTGGGGGTGAGGCGTCCAACACGCGTCAGCACCACGGCGTTTCTCCAGGGGCCCTAGGCGGGGATCTGCGGCGAAAATCAGGAGGCCACTGAATGGACAGAAGCCCTGGCTGGAACCGGCAGGTGGGGTCACTGTGCTTTGCTCCCCGGGAACCCGGACTGTAACCCAGCATCCTGTAGCCGCCCTGCGGACTCCCACCCTCCGAGTGCGGCTCTCGCAGAACAAGCAGTGTCATCAGAGAGAAAAACAGGTCTGTTTAAAAGCCCCAGATCCAGGACGTTACAAACAGAGCATTGATCAAAGGGTTTTACTTGGGGAAAGACTGCCACGCCCGCGGCTGATTCCGTTTGGGGAGGAAAAGCCAGGCTCCACCCTGGTCAGTCTGCACCGACCCACCAAAGGCCCGCAGCCCGAGCGGCTTAAACAGCACGGACTGGGGCGCCTGGGTGGCGCAGTCGGTTAAGCGTCCGGCTTCAGCCAGGTCACGATCTCGCGGTCCGTGAGTTCGAGCCCCGCGTCAGGCTCTGGGCTGATGGCTCGGAGCCTGGAGCCTGTTTCCGATTCTGCATCTCCCTCTCTCTCTGCCCCTCCCCCGTTCATGCTCTGTCTCTCTCTGTCCCAAAAATAAATTAAAAAAAAAAAAAAAAAAAACAAAACAGCACGGACTTACTACCGGACACTGCTGGAGGTCAGAGGTCAGGCATGCTCTCCCTCTAAGGGAGAATCGCTTCCGGGCTGTGATTGTGGGAGTGACCACGAGGAATTTGCCTTTGCTCTTCCTTCCTTCCGGGCCCTGAGCTCCCCAGGGGCGGGGCTGACTCCAGCCCCACCCTCTGACCGCTGACCTCTGGGAAGGGGGAGGGGCTGAGGTCCAACATGGCCCCAACCCCCCAATTGAATTCCGCTTGCAGAAATAATGACACCAGCAGGAAGACCCAAAGGCTGGGGTCAGTGAGCGCGTAGACATTCTGGGCAAGGCGCAGGCACCCCAGGCCCCGCCCACACTCAGCCTCCCGCCCCGCACTCATCCAGACCCCGCCCACCCAGGCCCCCGCCCCCCGCTCATCCAGGCCCCGCCCACAACTCATTCAGGCCCCGCCCACCCAGGTCCCGGCCCCCCCCCCCCCCCCCCCCCCGCTCATCCAGGCCCCGCCCACACCCAGGTCCCGCCCTCTGCATCCGGTCCTCCTGGCTGATCCTGAGTTGTTTCCTTTGTAAGGTCAGGTCCCCTGACCTCCTGGGCCTGTGGTGGGGTCTGAGCCGGGGGCCGTCTCGTGGGTCAGAATTGCTGGGCGTGGAAAGCGCACACACAGGGTGTCAGAAGCTCGTGAGCGGTAGAGGGAGAAGCGGGGTTCCCCTGGTTGGTGCGGAGCAGTCACGCCTGCTCACCTGCATGTCTGGGCGGTGGCCCCAAGTCCCCTGCCTGCCCGCTGCTGCTTCCACTATCGTCTCTGCCGGGACCCCCCACCTCCCTCCTGCGGGAGCCTTGTGGCTACAGGAAGCGTCCACTATCATCACGCAGGGTCACCTCCTCCTTTCAGACCCTTCTGTTCCCCGGCAAAGCCCCTGTGCCCGTCAGGCGATGTGTCCGCGGGTCCACGGATGGGGACCGTGATTCAGCCTGGTGGGCAACAAAAGCGGCTTTTGCCAGAGGAGCTGAGCGCCACCGCCACGCGGCAGGTCGAGATGGCTCGGGGCAGCCTCTCCTGGGTCTTGTCGTCCGTGGCGAAAAAGAGCCGAGATTTCTGTGGTCGCAGAACCGAGGGGGGTGTGACTCGTGTTGTGCAAGGCGTGGCGCCTTCAGTGTGCCCGGGGCGGGTGGGCCTCGTTGCCAGCTGCTGTGTCTGCTTTCTCCACAACCATCAGGAGTTTGCGCCCAGGCGTGGGAGGATTGTGTGCGCGTGTGCAGGTGTGAGCCTGCGTTGTGTGTGCACGTGTGTAAGCGTGTGGTCACCGTGATGCTGCATCCCTCCCTGACTGTCACTTGGAGGTGTCACAGCCACCGCACCCCACTGCTGCAAGAACCCTGTGAGCCACGCGCTTCTTTCGTGGCCCCAGAAGCACCCGAGGGATTTGCTTGGCTCCCCGCCAAGGGCTCTGCGCTCTCCATCCGACCTCAGAAGCACCCAGCACCCTTGTCCCAGCCCTTGGCCGTGCACCCTGGGGCCCCAGCTGCCTACTTCGCAGGGGAGTTCAGGGCGAAATGGGGGAAGCACAGCACTAAACCCCGGAAGCCCGCATGGGAGACCCCCCGCCCCTGCTGCTGAGGAGTCGGGGCCTCCAGCCGGTCCCCCCTGTCCGCGGCCTTTTGGGAGGAGGCTGACGTGGCCCTCCCGAGGGACAGACACCCACACAAGGCGCCAAGCCCTGGAGACAGGGGCCCCAAGCCAGCCTTCCGGGCCTGGGAGAGCCTCCGGACAGAGGGTGGCCTGGGGCGTGGTGACCACACCCCTGAGGCACACACCTGGCAGGGCCCCGCGCCCCCACGCCCCCGAGCCACGCACACCTGGCAGGTGCAGGAGAGGCGGGGATCCCAGACCCGCCGGGGCCCTGTCCCCCAGTTCGCTGAGTGGGAGAGGCGACGCCTGTATGCCTACTGTCCCCGATCAGCGCGTCCCCGGGAGGCAGAATCTGTGTCCCCAAGAGAGGCAAACAGGAGGACGGGGCCCAAATCCGTCTCGCGGGGTAATGAGCTGGATTTATAGAAAAGGAAACACAATATGATTCCGCGTAATGGCTGTTGACAGAGATTCAGGCTGTTTGTTCTAGGATATTAAATTGACAAACAGCGCAGGTTTGCCGGGCTCCGGGCTCTGATTTGCGGGTGTCTGTCAGAGGTGTGAGCGAGGTTTCCCGAGAAGGAGCCGTGCAGGGAGAGCCCGGGAGGGCGGCCGGCGGGCGGTGAGGACAAGCGATTCCCACGCCTCCCGAAGAACCACCGGCTCCGCGGACCCGCCGATGCGGAAGGAAGCAGGGTGCCAACGCCATCCCGCAGGTTCCAGAGAGAACAGGCCACGTTTTGAAAAATTTAATTAAGGCCTTAGATCAGGTTTGCGTAATTAGGTTTGTGCTGTGGGTAAGCAGGATGATAGATGAGCTTCCTTCTTGACGCCCGGGAGAGGTGAGGAGGCGTCCCCGTCCCCCAGGCAGGTCCCCCCTCCCCCGCCTGGCCCCCCCCCCCCCCCCCCCCCCCCCCCCCCGCCTTCCATCCCAGGCTGCGGCTCCCTGGCAAGATGCGCTCCCCACGTCGTTGGGTGTCTTTCTTAATCTCTGAGGAAGGTTCTCCACGTGAGAGCGAGCCAGGCAGAGTGGGATGAAGGGAATTCTCCCGCCCTCCTCGCACACCCCTGCAGCCGCGTGTCCCTGTGGTCCTGGCCGGAGCCCCTTCTGGGGGAGACAGGCCCCGGGGGCTCTGAGAAGCGGAACGTTCCCCCACAGCCCATGCGGCTGCAGAAGTGGGTCACGTGCCTGGCAAGTCCTCCGTCAGCAAATAACACCCCACGGAAGAGATTCATCAGGACGGGAAATGATTGTTTCGAGGGCAGTTTACTTAGGGAAGCGCGAAAGAGGGAGGGGCCAGGGGATTGTAGGAAGTTTTGAATAAAAACAGGAAGGTGGCACCCGGCATTTTTATTTTTATTTTTATTTTTATTTTTATTTTTTAATGTTTATTTATTTTTGAGAGAGAGGGAGACAGAGAGAGTCCCAAGCAGGCTCCACACTGTCGGCACATAAGCCTGACGCGGAGCTCGAACCCACGAACCATGAGTCCGTGACCTGAGCCGAAACCAAGAGTTGGACGCTTAACCAACCGAGGCACCGCACCCGACACCCCAACATCTGGCATTTTTAGAAGAAAGAGAGCACTTCCAGGAACAGGAGGAGCACAGGGGAGGAGCAGGGCCGGTGGGGGGCGCGAGAGGAAGGCCGGTGGGGAGAGACTGGGACCCCACAAAGACTGTAGATGGTGCCCCCCCTCAGGGCCAGAGCTCTGTCCCGCGTGCTTGGCCCCCAGGGGCTCTTGGAACCTCGCACTTGCATTTTTCCCCTAGACGCCTCCAGGGCGTGAGACCAAACTTTAGCCACAAACTCCTAGCCCACGAAAGGGCGGGTGGATCGGACACACGAACCTGAGTGCACGTGGCCGGGCTCCACCAAGCTCGGGGACAAGAGCCACCGACAGAACCATCACGAGGAGGCAGCCAAGACTGGTGGCAAAGCGTGAACGGAGGGAGTGGCTTCTTCCCAGGGAGCCCGCGGGTCGGGGGGGGGGGGGGGGGGCCGACCCCGAAGCCCAGCCTTCACCCGCTTCCCTCCATTCGGCGGATGCGTGGTTCTAATATCTGTAAATCCGTTCCAAGATGTAAACAGGGTGATTGTGCCTTCGCGAGGTATTAATAACTTAATGAGTCTGTGCCATTTGTTTATGTAAATGGATAATGGGATCTCTACAGGGGCCAGATATGATATTACAAGCTGGTAATTCAATGACTGCTATTAAACACACACACAAATAGGATGTTGTTGGAGAAACTAAGTTCAGAGCCGTGATGGGATACATACCAGCGCAGGTCCCTTCGTGGCCCCCGGGAAGAGCTGCGTGTGCGGCTTCTCCCTGCGGAGGGGTGAGTCCCAGGGCCCCGGGGAGGGCTGGCGTCTACACGCCAAGGAGAGAGGAGGCCTCGGCAGGCACCAGCCCCGCCCAGGCCTGGATCTCGGGCTGCAGCCGCCAGAACGGAGACCGGACCTGCGGGTGCATGAATACAGGCCTTCGCCCCAGGTCCCCGCCGCCTGTCCAGCCCCACGGTGACTCCCCCCTCCCGGCACCCCTGTCTGGGAAGGTAGGACCAAGGCTGTGCACAGAGAAATGTCCCCCTCTCTGCAGCCAGGACTCTAGGACCAGCCAGAGGTCATGAGCAGGGCCTCCTTGGGCCTCAATGTGCCCCACCAGCCGGTCTGCGGGACTCACGGACCCGACAGCCAGTCAAGACTGGGCCGGGGAAACCCGACGGCCCGGTCCTGGCCCCTCGAGGGGGTGAACTGGGATCCTTCTGGGTGACTCCCAACAGGCCGGCCAACCGCTCTGGTGCGAAATGCAGGCAATGGGAACCGTCTTGCTAGAATGTTCCCCAGGACTATTGCAAACATTAAGAGCCCTCATGCCAGCGACAGAGCCGGGTACCAAGAAGTGGGGCCCCTGGGGCCTCAGTGCAGCTGCCCCCTCGGCACCTCGTTTGTCCGTTGGCCCTTGGGTCCCCCCACCCCACTCGCTCAGGACAGGGCAGCTCCTCCCACCCCTGCCCGCCCCTCCTGACCCCCCCTACCCCGGCTCTGCCCCTCAGAGAGGAGGGTTCCCAGCCCCGCCCCAACCTGTCCCATCTTTGCATCCCAGAGGCCACCGGGTGACTGCTGCCATCAACTGCAATCATCTGGAGTTAAAAAGAGAAAGGAGAGGAAACGCCCGCCTGCCACTCATGTGAGGACCACAGGACTCGCAATTAAACTCGGAAGATGTACAGTCCTTCAGCGAGGGATCCCTCTACCACTCGGCTGCCCCACGGTGAGCAGAGGGGGCTGTGCTGTGCCCGTGATGAGGCCCCTCACGGCCGCGCCCCTCTGTCCTCTGGGGCCCCGGCTTCGCTGGAGGTGATGGGGTCTCTCTCACCTGCACTCCTGACCTTAGGAGCTGGGGTGTTTGTTGCTGACCCTGCAGGATGTCAGTAACCCAGGAGCAACCCCCCCAGAGTTGTAACAACGTCTCCCAGGTTCCAAGGCATCCTTCCCTCTCCTGCCCCCCCGCCCTTCCCTCTCCTGCCTCCGTCCTCCCTCTCCTGCCCCTCGTCCTCCCTCTCCTTTCCCTCGTCCTCCCTGTCCTGCCCCCGTCCTTCCTCTCCTGTCCCCCGTCCATCCTCCCTCTCTGTCCTCCATCCTCCCTCTCCTGTCCTCCGTCCTCCCCTCTTCTGCCCCCATCCTCCCTCTCCTTTCCCCTGTCCTACTTCTCCAACCTCCCGCCCTCCTCTCTCCTTCCCCCATCCTCCCTCTCCTGTCCCCCATCTTCCCTCTCCTGCCACCCATCCTCCCTCTCCTGTCTCCTGTCCTCCCTCTTCTGTCCCCTGTACTCCCCTCTCTTGTCCCCTGTCCTCCCCTCCCCTGCCCTCCGTCCTCCCTCTCCTGCCCTCCGTCCTCCCTCTCCTGCCCCTCGTCCTCCCTCTCCTGTCCCTCATCCTCCCTCTCCTGTCCTCTGTCCTCTCTTTCCTGCTCCCCGTCCTCCCGTCTCCTGCCCCTGTCCTCCCTCTCCTGTCCTCCATCCTCCCTCTCCTGTCCTTCATCCTCCCCTCTCCTGCCCCTGTCCTCCCTCTCCTTTCCCTCGTCCTCCCTGTCCTGCCCCCGTCCTTCCTCTCCTGTCCCCCGTCCATCCTCCCTCTCTGTCCTCCATCCTCCCTCTCCTGTCCCCCATCTTCCCTCTCCTGCCACCCATCCTCCCTCTCCTGTCTCCTGTCCTCCCTCTTCTGTCCCCTGTCCTCCCCTCTTGTCCCCTGTCCTCACCTCTTGTCCCCTGTCCTCCCCTCTCCTACCCTGCGTCCTCCCTCTCCTACCCCCCATCCTCCCTCTCCTGTCCCCCGTCCTCCGTCCTTCCTCTTCTGTCCCCCGTCCTCCCCTGTCTTGTCCCTTGTCCTCCCCTCTCCTACCCTCATCCTCCCCTCTCCTGTCCTCTGTCCTCCCCTCTCCTGTCCCTTGTCCTCCCTTTCCTGCCCCGTCCTCCCTCTCCTGTCCCCCGTCCTCCCTCTCCTGCCTTCCGTCCTCCCTCTCCTACCCCCATCCTCCTTCTCTTCTGTCTCCCATCCTCCCCTGTCTTGTCTCCTGTCCTCCCCTCTCCTACCCCCATCCTCCCCTCTCCTGTCCTCCGTCCTCCCCTCTCCTGTTCCCGTCCTCCCTCTCCTGCCCCCTGTCCTCCCTCTCCTGTCCTCCATCTGCCCCCTTCCTGCCCCATCCTTCCTCTCCTGTACTCCGTCCTCCCTCTCCTGTCCCTCATCCTCCCTCTCCTGTCCCCTGTCCTCCCTTTCCTGTCCCCCATACTCCCTCTCCTGTCCCCCCATCCTCCTTCTCCTGTCCCCCGTTCTCCCTCTCCTGCCCCCCGTCCTCCCTCTCCTGCCCCCCGTCCTCCCTCTCCTGCCTCCGTCCTCCCTCTCCTGTCCTCCATCCTCCCTCTCCTATCTCCCATCCTCCCTCTCCTGTCCTCCATCCTCCCTCTCCTGTCCCCTGTCCTCCCTCTCCTGCCCCCCGTCCTGCCTCTCCTGTCCCCCGTTCTCCCTCTCCTGCCCCCCATCCTGCCTCTCCTGTCCCCCGTCCTCCCTCTCCTGCCCTCCATCCTGCCTCTCCTGTCCGCCGTCCTCCCTCTCCTGCCCTCCGTCCTCCCTCTCCTGTCCCCTGTCCTCCCTCTCCTGCCCCCCGTCCTGCCTCTCCTGTCCCCCGTTCTCCCTCTCCTGCCCCCCATCCTGCCTCTCCTGTCCCCCGTCCTCCCTCTCCTGCCCCCCATCCTGCCTCTCCTGTCCGCCGTCCTCCCTCTCCTGCCCTCCGTCCTCCCTCTCCTGTCCCCCATCCTCCCTCTCCTGCCTCCATCCTCCCTCTCCTGTCCCCTGTCCTCCCTCTCCTGCCCCCCATCCTGCCTCTCCTGTCCGCCGTCCTCCCTCTCCTGCCCTCCGTCCTCCCTCTCCTGTCCCCCATCCTCCCTCTCCTGCCTCCATCCTCCCTCTCCTGTCCCCTGTCCTCCCTCTCCTGCCCCCATCCTCCCTCTCCTGCCCCCATCCTCCCTCTCCTGCGCCTCCCGCCCCTTCCTCTTCTGCCTCGTCTTCAGAGTGTCACATATGTGGGCACCTTCATGAGGCTAACTCTGCCCTCGTCACATGCGAGCCTCCGTGTCCATATCTGTAGGATGGGTGAGGCTGTCCACCTTGCGGAGTGAAGACAAAGGTCAGCTCGAAGGTCACGTCTGGATTGCAAGGTGCTGTGGATGGAGGTTTGTACCCCAAACCTGTGCTGCACTTTAACCCCCAGTGGGACGGGCTCGGGAGGTGGGGGCCTGGGGACGCGATTAGGTCACAAGTGAGCTCAGGAAGGGAGCCTAGTGTCCAGGAGGCTGGGAAGTCCATGCTGTTGAGGTCGGGCCAGGGGCTGTTAGGGCTCCTGAGCTGACCGTGACCCGGGTGCATCCCGACCACCTCTTCTCAGTCGGGAAGCATGCTGAGTCCCTGCGGGTGCCACTGGACACACAGGACAGCAGGTGTCAGGGCCTCACCGCTCCCGTTCCAGGCGGTTATCGCCCTGCCTGCCCACGGGTCCCCCCGCCGCACCAGGACCGGGCTCTGAGCCGAGTTACCCTCGCCTTCCTCCCTCTGTTGGGCTCTCTCTATAAGACCAGCAGCCACGGGGTGGAACCCGGGGCTCTGGGCACCCACCTCGTGTCCACACGCCCCCTCGCTCCGCGGGTCCGGCCCCGCGAGTGAGGACACTGCCTTCCACGCCCGTCTCCTCTGCCCCCTTCTCCGGACAGCCCGCCTGCGTGATAACCCCGGGGCTCACCATCTTTGAGTATTTCTGTTGTGTTGGCTTTTCCATGTTTATTTGTGAGCTACAGTGCGAAACAGTTACTAATCCAGATTTTTACTGTGGATAAACAAATACAGAAAATTAACAGATGTGTTTTGCAGATGTACTTAACAAAAATAACATCCCTCGTGATGAGGGAAGCATCCTCCGGGGCTGAGCCACAAGGAGGCTCTGAGCGCCTCTGGACGCCCTTCCCGGCTCCCGCGGTGGGGGTCCGAGAGGCACAGAGAGGTGCACAGAGGGACAGGTCTTACCAGAGACACCGGAGCTGCTGGTGGGGCGTGACTGATGGGTCGGGGGGGTGGGGGCAGGGAGCCAGGGTGTGTGCACGGGGCCGTGAGCTCACCCGCAGCCCCCATGGTGGGGGCCAAGAAGTCCCAGAGATCAGGAAGCCACGTGGACCAGAGAGTGGATTTCAGGGTACACGGGGGAGGGACACAGGCCCGTGGGGATTTGACCCCAGGAATGGAAATGGGACCCAGACACCTGGGACACTGAGCCTCTCCACCAGGTGGCCTCGTCCCCCACCCCCATTCAAGATGCCTGGCGGTTCGGGGGGGTGGAGAGAGTGCTTCTCGGGAAAGAGAACCCGACAGGTGTCCCCACGCTGTCCTCCGCAAACCCCTTTGCCCTTTGCTTGAGCCGGTCTGAGTCCCCGTCTGACCCTCGCAGCCTGAAGGGCCCTGCCCAGAACCACCGGCCCGATGACGCCCTGGTGTCCCTCATCCCGGGCAGGAGAGGTGCCCGCAGGACCCGTCTGGCTGCCCCACACGGCAGGTGGTTCTGACTCCGAGCTCCCGGCCGAGGCACCTGTCAGGCGGCCACGTGGTCCTGGGGGTCCGGCCCTTCTTGTATTTGGGTGTTTGCACATGGACGTGTGCATCTAACCTGCATGTGTACTCTGTTTATAAAAGATGTGTTGGGGGCGCCTGGGCGGCTCGGTGGGTTAAACATCCAGCTCTTGATTTCGGCTCAGGTCGTGATCTCATAGTCTGTGGGTTCGAGCCCCACATTGGGCTTTGTGGTGGCAGCACTGAACCTGCTTGGGATTCTCTCTCCCTTTCTCTCTGCCCCTCCCCCAGCTGTCTCTCTCTGTCTCTCAAAATAAATGAGTAAACTTCAAAAAAAAAGAAATAGTCTTTTCATGTTAAAAACATGTTTCAGTGAGGGAGGTAATTTGGAGTTAACTGAAAAAAAATTTTTTTTCTTTTTTTCTTTTAAGGCTTTAGGGGACCAGATACTATTTGTAAATTATCCTGGTAAGAAGAAAATTATTTTTTCAATGATAAGAGCCATCAGTTTTCTGTGGGTGAAGATGAGCCTTTCTGTTTAGTTTTCAAGTATGTTACAAATACAGGGTGACAAATTTATATTTATAACCCTATTATAAGGGCACCTGGGTGGCTCAGTCGGTTAAGCATCCTACTTCGGCTCAGGTCATGATCTCACGGTCTGTGAGTTCGAGCCCCGTGTTGGGCTCTGTGCCGACAGCTCAGAGCCTGGAGCCTGCTTCCGATTCTGTGTCTCCCCCGCTCTCTGCCCCTCCCCCGCTCAAGCTCTGTCTCTGTCTTCCTCTCCCTCCACTTCTACCCCAGTCAGGTTCTCTGAGTCTCCCTCTCTCTCTCTCTCTCTCAAGATAAATAAGTAAACTTAAAAACATGATATTTAAACAAATGCGTCAGTCTACCAACTTTAACCAGGAAACACATGGAATTCTTCTGTTCTTTGGCTAAACAGGAAACAGAGCTCATGGCGTTGGGGTTTCTTCTCTGGGTCTCAGTTTCCCACAGGCGTCAGGTCCCTCCCCATCCTTCCCCAAATGACGGAGCCCCTCACACACACACACACACACACACTCACACGTGAGCGTCCACAAGCACATGCATACACGCGCATCACCCACGCTTCTCCGTGCGTCGCCTTCCTCCCGCGGGCCTGGACAGCCGTCCCGAGGCACCTGCACTGAATGAACCAAAGGCCTGTCCTCCTCAGCAGGCAGGGCTGGTCCTGGGCAGGAAGCGCTCTGTACAAATTTTATTTCTTCTTCCGTGAAAGAAGACACAGCCCCTCAGGAATAATTTAATTTGCCTTTTCTTAGAAGTGACTGTTACACAGAGGAAGCTTTCTTCTCATCTAATTTAACCCAAAAATAAAGTAAAAGACCCAAAGAATATAGAACGGAAAGGGAACGGTTTAGTTCAACCCCCTGTGCGACTTGGGGACAGGGACGGGGGGACGGCCGTCCCTGTGTTCCCGTCTCTAATCTCTCCTGATGAGAATGCCAGCTTGGGAGGGCTCGGGCCCACCCTCAGGACCTCAGTGTACCTTGGTCACCTCTGTAAGGACCCCTCCCCCTGGGCAACCCCCCGCCCCCCCGGCACCCGCTGTGGTCCTGGGGATGGGGACTTGACGTGGGGGCTTTGACTTCCGGACTCCAGTGCCCACCCCCCCCCCCCCCCGACATGCTCGAGCCGGGGACAACGATCTCTCAGCCCTTGGAGGACCCACCAGCCGGCCGAGAGGAGACAGAGAGGCCAGGGGAGCGGAAGCACGGAGAACCTTCCCGACCAGATGGAGTGTTCCTTTTCCACACAGGAGGCTGGCATAGTCCCGGGTTCCCCGTGTGTGTAACGCGGTAAAATGGCCATTCCCTGTCTTTCTTCCTTTGCGTGAACGTGAGGTCGCCTGATGTTCCCGAGTTTAAGGTCCACAGAAGAAAACGTGTGCCGTGAAGCAGATCGCAGATCTGACACCTTCTGCTCAGGTTCTCTCAGCGCCGCGGCCACGGCGGCTTTATCAGCATAATCCAGGGAGACACGTAAATTCATCACACGTTCTCCCAAAAGTGGCTTTTGAGAGTGAAATAGGTATAATTTACGCAGAGTCTCGTCCCCCACTGTCTGACTGACGGTCACAAATGGCGGTGCGGCCTCTCTGCAGTGGCATTATGAAGGGGTCCTCGGGCTAATGCATCACCGGGGGCTCCAGGGAACATACAAATGGGTGTGTGACAGAATCAGCACAGCGTCCCCGCCTGTCCCCCCAGCGCTGTCTCCTCCAATTTAACTGCTTAGCTTGCACACGTCACATAGGGACACACATCCTGCTCAGCCCCTCACGGCAGCCCCGTGTCCCCTTTGCTGTTCACCAGCCGACCACCCCTCGGCACTGGCCTCCCCCCTCAGCTCACGGGCCACAGCCAGCACCGTCCCCTGTGGCACGGTTGGGCTCCCTGCCACGGCGCAGAGAGCTGGTGGTCGTCCCCGGGCGCTTTGCTGATGGCGGATTCCCACCTGCTGCCGCTCCTGACCTGGGTCACCAGTGTCCCGAGGGCAAGACCCTGTGTTTAGCACCAGCCACTCTGGCCTGGGGGTGCCCGGGAATGATGGGGTTCCTTGGCCCACCTTCAGCGGCCACCCAACCCGACAGTCTCGCGTGTCTGCAGGGACGTGTCCCTCAGACCCCGCTGGCCATCCCCGGGCTCCCCAGAAGGAAGGACCTCCCCATCCCGCCCCCGCCCCCCCCCCCCCCCGCCCCGTCGTGGTCTTCCCCCTGCAGGGCTCTCACACAGCAGGGGACAGAGCAGAGAGCAGGAAAGTCATGCCCCGCGTCTGCGTGGTCCCGTATGATGATTTTATTGATAAATTTGATTGTGTTAGATCAACACCAGCTAATAGGCGACCAGTGACGGCGAGAACGAAAATCAGGGCGGCACAAGTGAGCCGGGGCTATGCTTCTCTCGGTGTCCCGGGCTCGAACCCCGCGTAGACGGAGGACAGGCAGCTTCCCGGGGTCGGAAGGATGGGGAGACGGCGAAGCCCAGGACACGGCCAGGGCGGCTTCTGCCACCTTTCAACTCGTTCTCCTGAACCCGGACAGCCCAGGGACAGAGAGAACGCCCGAGTCCTGGGCCCCTCGCTCCCTGCGTCTGGCAGTGTAGACACGGCCAGCAAGGGCCTGCCGGGGAAACCCTTGCCCGTTCACCATTTCTCTCCTTCTCCTCAATTATCGCAACAACCACGGCGAGTGCAATGAGCACCCCACTTTACATCATTTATTTATTTTTAAAGTGATCTCTGCACCCAGCCTGGGGGTCGAACGCACAAGCCTGAGATCAAGAGTCTCAGAGTCTCGTGCTTCTCCCGCTGAGCCAGCAGGGTGCCCCCAGGACCACCTCCATTTAAAGGTGAGTCAGGGGCAGGGCTCAGTGTGGTTCCGTGTGGCCTGGAAGGGAGGAGAGGGGCTCCTGTCTGTGTCTTCGTCCCTCCTTCCTCTGCGCCGGCCGCTGGGCCTGGGACGCGTGGCCTGAGCACGGGGGGTGGGAGGAGGTCAGACTACCCCGAGGTGGGGGGGGTGTTCTGCCCCCCAGGAGCACCCTCAGCGAGAGAGCAGCCGTCTGCCGGCCTCCGCGGTTGCTCGGGGCTGGGCTGAGGCTGTGTCCACTCTCCCACCACCTCCCTGGGCCTGGGCTGGTGCTCGGCCTAGACTGGGGAGCTGTGTAGGGAGGAATGGATAGACTCGTCACACAGGACAGGTTGTCAGTGACTGTGTGATATCTTGGTGCAGGGACTGTCCGTTCTGCCTCTTTTCCCAGAACTCAGAGGAACACCTGATGGACAGGACATTAGGAGGAGAAACAAGTGACCACAGAGGGAGGGGGCAGGGGGCAAGGGAAGGGGGGAGGGGAGAAGGGGAAAGAGAGGGAGGAGGGGAGGAACAAGGAGGAGAAAGGAGAAAGGGGAGGAGAGGGGAAGGAGGAAGGGGAGGGGAGGGGCAGGAGAGAGGAGGGGCAAGGGTGGGGAGGGGCAGGGGAGAGGAGGGGGAGAGGCCAGTGGGGGCTGTGGGAGGGGAGGGGGAGGAAGCAGAGGGAGGGGAGTGAGAGGGGAGGGAGGAAGGGGCAGGGGAGGGAGAGGGGAGGGGGAGGGGAGGGAGGAGGGAAGGGTGGGACTGGGTGGCTGTCCTCACCTGGCTGGACAGGGAAGGCGAGTCCGCCCAAGCCTGTCCCTGGCTGTCACCCGCCTTGTGCGTTTCCCTCGGCACCTCTGGGGTCCTGCCTGTGGACAGGTCTGTCTGGTGCCAGGCTGTGGGAGCGGCGGCTGTTGGTAGCTGGGCTCTGTTTACATTTTTTCCATGTAAATAACTGATAGTCATAAAAAGGAAAACTGCATTTGTGTTGAGTGGGCAGAAGATACATTGAAGTCAAAGTGAGGGATATTCTGGGAGCGTGGCCTCAGCCCATGCATATCAAAACTGCATGACTTTTTTCCGTGGTCGTTCCGGTGGGCAGTGTTTGTCCCTGCGTATCAGTGTGACAGATGATGTTGTTTTACCACGATGACCGGGACCCCGATTCTGGGGTACACGCCCCCCCCCACTGTGTGTCAGCGGCCTTCACTCGTGCCGCAGGACCTCGGCGCGCCCCGCTCGAGCAGCAGGACCACAGAGCCCAGATCCCCGCCCTCCGTGGCTGTGGATCTGGGGGGGGGTTGTGGAGTTCAGGTTTGGTGGCTGGACCTGAGGTGGGGTTTGGTCCAAGCGTCTCCAGGGCGCTGCCTTGTGCTGGGCGATTCCTCTGGACCCCGTGTCTTACGTCTGTCCAGGACCAGCACGTCCCCTCTCTCACCCGTGTGCAGAAGCAGGTGGCAGGTCGCTCCGCTTGGCCTGGGACTGAGTTCCCCGGATCTGGGACCTTCGGTCTTCAAACGAGCCAAGTCCGGGATAAGCTGAGACAACCTGGTCGCCCGAATTCGGAACCTCGAGAGATGCTGAGGATCCGAGTGGCCGGAGGTGGGCGTGGTCACACAGGAGCCTGCGGACCCACCAGACCCCCCAGCAGAAGTCAGCCCCTGCTTCCGGAAGCGGCCTCCAGGGCCCTGGCCGAGTCGGAGGCCACGCTGATGCCCTGCTCTGCGAGGCCACACAGCAGCGGGGCCCCCGGGACGGGACGGGAGCGAGGGGCCCTCTGCGGGGGCGGGAGCGTCCCGAGGGAAGGCGCTGGACATGCCCAGCCCCCAGGCGGGCAGTTCCCTCCAGGACGCCGACGGTGGGGGGACCCTCTTGGGGACCTTTCTCTCCCAACACTCACCACGGTGCTGCCTGCCCCCCGCACGCTGTCCGCGGTATCCTCATAGATGCTGCCCCTTCTTGGTCCAAGTCCCCCTGGAGCGCGACAGTACGAGCACTCTCACGGGAGGCTGGGTGGGGAGACTCTGGGCCTCTTTGCTCCTCCCCACCAAGCGTCTCCCCCGTGGCATCGGGGACGGGGGCTGTGTCCCCGTCGACGACCGCCAGCGACCAGCGACCAGCGACACGGTGGCTCCCAGAAGCGGCCCTGCTTCTCCGAGTCTCTCCCAGGCCGGGAGACTTCATACTCCTGTGGCAGCTCAATGCCGGCTTCTAAAAATTTACACGATTGATCATAAATTTCCACCACTGATTTTTTTTCTTAAATAAGCACTCAAATTTATGGGTGATCATGAAAATCTCTCATCAGATATGAGTCAGAGCCACGCAAATGATCAAGCAGGAACTCTAATTTTTAATGAAATAGCTGACCCAGGCAGAGTAATAAAAGTCAGATGCCGTCCCGACGTTGGTCTCACGATGTGGCCTCCCCTCCTGAGTCCCGGGAGTGGGCTCAGTTCTGTGACTGCCGCTGAGGGCCGTGCGGACCCTGGGTTTCCTTGGGGAGCCCATCACCCACCCCCCGAGGCCCCTCGAGGGCCAGGGCGAGTGGCCCCCGTGTCCCATTGTGTCCTACAGGCAGAGGGGCTGTGTGCTTTAACAGGAACCCAATGCCAGCGGGAGTCACCCCTGGAGCACAGTAGGTCTTTAGTTCTCCGGAGAAACAGAACCAGTAGGGCGTGTATACAAGGGGGTTATTATAGGAATCGGCTCCTGCGATTATGGAGGCTCAAACGTCCCAAGCTCAGCCCCTCCAGAAACACCTCACAGGCACACCCCAAAGGAGATTTAACCGCCTATCAGGACCCCCGTGGCACACGGGGACATTAACCTGAGCAACGCGCACGCCCGTGGAGTCCGGGAACGCTGTGCCCGGGGACCTCGCGTGGGACCGCACGTGGATGGGCACGGGCTCCCCGGAGGCGCCTGCGGCCTCGGCCCCTCATCAGGCTCGGCCCAGACCTGTCCGGGCTGCGCCGCTGACCGGACGTCAGGACGGGGGACCCTCGTGGCCGGAGATCTCCGCCAAGGGTTCCCGCCACACCGGGCTCGAACCAGATGCGCCGTGTGAGACGACGGTAGGACGCTCCCTGCCCGGTTCACCCCACGCGCTCCCGCAAGGACTCGCTTAACCCCCTGAGACCACATCTCACCACCTGAAAACCAAGCTGAGCTCGGATGGTGCAGGGCGACCGCGGGGGTGCTCGAGGCGCTATGTGCCAGGTCACGCGAGCATCCTCCCCTCTCGTCGGGCCACACGTGGACTATATATACGGTGCGTGCGGGCACGGTCCTGGAGGTGCTTCAGACGCCATCAGGGACTTGCTCCGTCTGAACAGTCCAGCCGCAGTGCCCCTCTCTGCGAGTGACAAGTCAGATGCTCCCTTGACCCGGGAATCTGGGACCTGCTGGGTCCTCGGGAAGGGCTGGCCCACCACGGAAAGGAACAGAAGCAGACGAACGCGTGGACTTAGCGACCGGCTGTGGAGCTGAGTCGGACCTGCCTCAAAGCCCCTGTTCACAGGAGTTAAAGGCTGGCATTCAGAGATTCGGTCACTTGCCCGAGATGGCCAGGGACAGCCAGGGGCAGGGCCAAGCGGGCCAGCCGAGGCAACCCTACCCCCACGTGGGACCCTCGCCTGCGGTGGCCGACAGGAGGAAGGTCCGACCAGCACCTCATCCCTCCCAGGGCGCTTGGCCCCACAGCCTGGCGGCCACCCATCCTTCACAGGTGGCCCTGCACCCCCGACCCCGTGTGGTCGGGCACCTGTAAGTACCTAAGCGTCCTCGCCGTGGGGACAGACGCAGAGGCGAGCTCCTGTCCTGGCTCTGCCACTCACTGGCCATATTCTGCAGCATATCCTCGAGCTTCACGCAGCTTCTCCGTACAAGGGGCCAGAAGCTCTGACCTCAGAGCCCCACGGCCCCTGCGAGATGGGGACAAGCCGGAGAATGTGCCTCAGAGAGGCGGGCGGAGGCACATCCCAGCGCAGCGGGAGGAGAGAGGACGCCTGGAGTCCACGCTTTCTTGAGCTGCGGGGTCAAAGGACTGGCTGGCTGACCGCGTCCGGAGGCTGAGAGCAGGTGCAGGGGCGGGCCCAGCGCAGCTAGAGTCCTGGTGTGGGGGGTCGTGTCCCACATCCTGGGGTGCAGAACCAGGAGCCGCGCAGGGACGGCAAGGCGGGGCAGAGGGGTGTGCGGAGGGGCACCTGGGAGCCGTTTGGGGGCAGGCGGCTGGCGGTGTGGGACGCGGGTGGGTCTATGGCTCAAGGCGGCGACTGCGCCCTAAGTGGCCATCTGAGGCCCTCAGCAGAGGGAGGCCGCGGGACAGGGATGCCAAGGAGGGGGAAGGCCTGGGGGGAGGGTGTGTAGCTGCAGGTGGGACCGCGGGGAACCGTGACCCTGTGCTCAGAGGCCGGCGTCCAGGCCCCGCCCCGTGTCTTATCCCCTGGGCTCCCTCTGCCATGGGAACATCGAGACCATCCCACCCAGGTAACCCCCCCTTCTCACGCCACCTGCCTCTGGCTGAGGACCACCTGCCCTGTGAGTGACCAGGTCACTCACCGGTCTTGTGTCTGGGGTTAGACACAGGAGGGGGTGGGCAACACAGAGCCCTTCTCCAGCCCGGGGACAGGACTGGGCTCGGGCACTCTTTGCTGCTGCGTCCGAGGCCGCCGACCGGACAGCTCCCCGCCCCTGCCCGCCCCCGCCCCTGCCCCTCTCCATGACAGTTTGCTCCACACTGTGTCGTGAAGCTTCTTCATGTATCACACTTATTTTTGTCTTCTCCGTCTATTTTGGGAAGCAGATTCTTAGATCAGCAATTAGAAATGTCAGTTGTACTTTGGGGGGGGGAGGGTTGCAAAGCCTGTAATTGAGAAGAGTAATCAAATTGCTTGACAGCTTCAATGGTATAGAAACGGTAATTAATTGTAAATCTTTGATGCGATGTATGATATTTATCTATTTTTGAACTTTTTACTGATCAGCAACGAGCTCTGGTGTTTTATTTCCCTTTTTATCTGATTTCTATAGTTAGAAACTTAATGTCTTTTCCCATTAAAAGTCTCCGTGAGGAAGGGAGAAGCTACTTAAGCACAAATGCCAGGGGCACGTAAACCTCAGCATATAATCAGGGGCGCCTCAAAGGGGCGCACTGTGCCCTCCGGGGCCTCGGGCTTTGCAGGAGGCAGGTGTGGGTGGGGACACGGATGCGCCCAGACCCGCCAGCTGCAGGGGCCCAAGGTCCACGGGGGCCGACGGCAGACGGCCTGCTTCCTGGACCTGCGTTTCACCTGCTGCGGCCCTCACGTGCCTGTCCGTCATCGCAAGCAGGTCACGACGCGGGTGACGGAACCGTGAGTGGGGCGGTGTCACGGTCAGCTGGGGCTGCTGCACGCAGCGACCACAGACAGGGCGCGACTCCCGTCCTGCAGGCTGGAGTCTGAACCCAGGCGTGGGCAGGGCTGGGTCCTCCCGAGGCCTCTCTCCTGGACGAGGGGATGCAGTCCCTCTCCGTGTCCTCACGTGGTCGACCCCCTGTGCAGGGCCCCCTGACCCCCTCTTCTCATAGGGACCCCGGTCCCGTTGGATCGGGGCCACCCCAGTGACCTCATTGTCACCTGCCTTCGGACAGTCTTGTTCTGGGGTCCTGGAGGTTAGGATGTCACCAGGTGAGCCTGGGAGGGCACCGTTCAGCCCATAAGGGATGGCAGGGGCCAAGTGAACCCAGGGATGCTTGCTGTGGGAATCCCGGCGGGGGTGGGGCAGACAGACGCCGCTGGGTGACTGTCCCCGGAGGGGGCAGGACGCCCCCGGGAGATGGCAGTTCGAAGGCAGCTCTGGGCTTGACGGCTTGTGTGTTCATCAGAGGCACATTGTCCCAAAGGGGGGCCAGAGGGAAGACAGAGAAAGCCACTGGCCAGGGCTTGCCAGGCCGGTCCTGTGGATTTCCTGCTGCAGTCCCGGGGGGCCCTGGGGTTCTCCGCCTGCTTCGCAGTCCAGGAACCCACGGGGGGCCGCCAGGAGGTCAGAGGCGGCGGTTGGGTCTTGCCCAAAGGATAAGCGATCCAGCACGAGAATTACAGGAGGCCGGGGCATCGTGGGGCGAGCTTGGCTACCAGAGCACCTCCCTGCCCTCGGGCGCCCTTGTCTGTGGGGGGCACCCTCTCCTCCCCTCAGCGCCCCTCTGGCTCTCTGTGTCCACACCCGCTGACCCTCAGCCCTCCGGCACCTTTACTCCTGCTTCTCCCTCACCCACACACTCCCTCACTTCCGGCAGCAGCCCGACCTCGGCAGGCACAGGGAGATCACAGCAGCCCCTCCACTGGCAATGTCCCTCTGGCTTGGGGGGGGACCTGAGGGCGGAGCCCCCTGCCCGGCAGCCTGGCCCTGAGCCCCTGTGTGCAGGAACCGGGCCTCATGGTTCGCGATCTCTGCCCTCAGCCCAGGGCCCCCGCTTCCCCACGGGCCCCAAGCGCCCCACCTCCTGCTGGAACCCTCTACCTTCCCCACCATCCCCCAAACTGCCGAACCTCGTCTTCACGGACCTCTGCCCAGGGCCACCACACGGTCTGAAAGCAGTTGGGACCACGTCACACAGGTCAGTTGTCCCCGCACGGAAGACCTACGTGTGTATCTATGCACACACATGCACTCGGACGGCAGAGTGCACTTCCCGACCCCGGTCCGCGAGGAACCTGGTATTGTGCGTTGTGAATCAGGACAATTTTCCAATCTGCTTTTTTTTTTTTTTAATGTTTTATTTATTTTTGAGACAGAGAGAGACAGAGCATGAACGGGGGAGGGTCAGAGAGAGGGAGACACAGAATCCGAAGCAGGCTCCAGGCTCTGAGCCGTCAGCACAGAGCCCGACGAGGGGCTCGAACTCACGAACCGCGAGATCATGACCTGAGCCGAAGTCGGCCGCTTAACCGACTGAGCCACCCAGGCGCCCCTCCAATCTACTTTTTAATTATGTCCTCCAATCTTGTCTTTTCCTCCCCGGTGAGTCAGCAGCACAAACGTCACTTCGCTACCACCCGGCTCTCAATCTGCTGGCTTCACCAGCCCATAGCTCACCTACGGCCGTCAGGACTCTTCCCGCAAAGGCGTTCGACAGAGGAATTGAGACAGAGCAGTGAACGAGCGTTAAGAAATTCAGAATAGCAGATTTTCAGCTGAAAACAAATCTATTTGCGCTCATCAAGATATGCTGCGACGGCCAATAATGAGAACAACGTGTTCACGGCCCCGAGTGGCGCCTATGGGAGTTTGGAGGATGCTCTCTATTCCGGGGAAGATTTTGACAATTAGCCAGATCCCAGGCACCCCTGAGAGCGTGACGAGAAGCAGCGGAAGGCAGCCACTCTGTAGACACGTGGGCCTGCGGTGCCTTTCTCTCCCGGGCACCTCTCGGCCCTCCGGGGTCCAGGCCGCGGCCTGTTGGCGGGGTGCATCCGTGCACACGGAAGCCCCACCTTGGGGAGCAGAGCTCAACGCCCAAGCGTAAGAGCAGGTGAGCAGGGGAGGCAGCCAAGGCTCCCCCTGACTCCGCGGGGAGTGCGACCGCGGTGGGGCTCACGAGGGACCGAATTCGTGCCCAAGAAGCTAAGCCTCGTGCCCAAGGAGAACAGAAACAGGGGGCCCACAGGCTCCGACGTCAGGCACGTGGAGACTCCAGGGACCGGCTCCCTCCCAAGCTCCCGGGCAGTTGCTGCAGCAGCCGACAGAAATGCAGCCTGGCACAGCCACGGGCACGTGGAATGGCTTCCACAGGCGCGCAGCGAGGCGGCGGACGGGCAAGGCTCTCGTGCACGCGGACTTGGAAATGGCTCCGTGGGCTCTACAATAACAGGGTTCTGGGCAAGCAGGTGGGACAATATCTGGGGACGTTTGGGTCCTGGCTCACAGCGGACCCCGGCCCTCTGTCCGTCGGCCAGGGACAGAGAGACATGCTGGAAGTTCAGGCACGCTTCATGTCTCCCAGCACCTGGTGGGCATCGTGCTGGCCCACGAGTAGCTCGCCCGTGCCTCCCACCGCAGGCCAGGCGGCCCTTCGGATATAATCCTGATGTGCCGTCCGTCTCTGTTGCTGATGACCAACTGCGAGGTGGGACCCGGCCGAGGAGGCCCTTGAAGCAGGCCAGAAGCCCCTGCCGACACCCTGAGTCCCCACGTCTCCCTGGACCCGAGGTCCCACGGATCCGAGGGGGGCGGGCAGCCCGACAGCCATTCGTCCGCTGGCCGTGCTGCTAATCACCACGAACAGGCCCCGTGCTCCTGCCGCAGCACAAACACGGTCTAAATCCAATTGATAAGATGTAAAACATGCCCCCCCCACCTCCTGCACGCAGCCGGGTCAAAACTAGGTGATGTTCACCGCATTACTCGGCATAAACATGATTTTAATAATTACCACGGGCCAGAACCCGTGCCTGCTCTTGAATAATGAGCATTGAATTCTATTATCGTTCAGTATTAAACATCTTCCAGCTCAGCTCCTGCGGCAGGCTGGCAAGGACTCATCCACGGCACGAGGCGTCCCTCCAAAACGCACACAGTCTGAGATGAAAAGTCTCTGCTGTCACTCTGAGACCTTCGCCAAGGCCTCGTTTTGCAGCCATAGGAAACCGCGTCTGAATTATATTCTGTGTTTTGTAATCAAGGGGATTCGCTCGCATTTGTTATAACTTTAGGTCATTTTCTTGTTCACTGAAGATTATAATTATTCCCTACCTGAGGATACAGATTAGTCTTATGACAACATGGTCACGTTCGGAATGGTTTATTTGTGGCTCTTTGTCGCGCCATCCGCGTCGGGAATCTGTGCACCTTGGTGAATCGGAGCCCAGCATCGGAGCACGGAAGGAGGGCAGAGCTCGGAGACCTCGGTGCCCGCTGTCTCCCGCAGCCCCTACCTCCTCCGGATGAAGACAGGGAGGCCCAGGGAGGTTAATTGACTCGCCCAAGGTTACCTGAATAACTTAAGACCCTGTGGTGACACGAATTAACTGTGCATTTCAAACCCCTCGCTCCCCAAGTGTGTTTAACTGGTCAGTGTGACTCACCAGCTGCATCGGAGGAAGTGGGGGAAGGTGAAGGGCAGGCTGTCGGCCTCTGCAAGACGCTCGCGGGTGGAAGAATCCAGAGAATCGCCTCCGCGGTGTGGTCCTAGGAAGCACAGAGTTTTCTCCTGAGAGATTATAAGGAAGGGGTTTTACTTGAGAGGTTCTCGAAGGGAGGAGTGTTCTCACACTCTGCCCAAAGCCGCTTCACGGTGATGGGGCTGCAGCCGTAAAATGTTAGGCAGCACCTGATGCAGCCATCTCGGTCCGGTGGCCCATTTGATCCCTGGAAAAACCATGAGTAGAGACAGGTGGGAGGATTACCAGTTTTCGAGGAAAAGAAATTGAGATCGGTGGAGCTTAAAGAATTTGCTCCAGGGGCGCCTGGGTGGCGCAGTCGGTTAAGCGTCCGACTTCAGCCAGGTCACGATCTCGCGGTCCGTGAGTTCGAGCCCCGCGTCAGGCTCTGGGCTGATGGCTCGGAGCCTGGAGCCTGTTTCCGATTCTGTGTCTGTCTCTCTCTGACCCTCCCCCGTTCATGCTCTGTCTCTCTCTGTCCCAAAAATAAATTAAAAAACGTTGAAAAAAAAAAAATTAAAGAATTTGCTCCAGGGGCGCCTGGGTGGCTCAGTCGGTTAAGCGGCCGACTTCGACTCAGGTCATGATCTCGCAGTCTGTGAGTTCGAGCCCTGCGTCGGGCTCTGTGCTGACAGCTCAGAGCCTGGAGCCTGTTTCCGATTCTGTGTCTGTCTCTCTCTGACCCTCCCCCGTTCATGCTCTGTCTCTCTCTGTCCCAAAAATAAATTAAAAAACGTTGAAAAAAAAAAAATTAAAGAATTTGCTCCAGGGGCGCCTGGGTGGCTCAGTCGGTTAAGCGGCCGACTTCGACTCAGGTCATGATCTCGCGGTCCGTGAGTTTGAGCCCCGCGTCGGGCTCTGTGCTGACAGCACAGAGCCTGGAGCCTGTTTCAGATTCTGTGTCTGTCTCTCTCTGACCCTCCCCTGTTCATGCTCTGTCTCTCCCTGCCTTAAAAATAAATAAAACGTTAAAAAAATTAAAAAAGAAAAAAGAATTTGCTCCAAAACACACAGGCAGGGGCCCCTTGGGGGGATCTCAGGCCCATCCCCCCCTGAACCTCACCCCACCCCATGTGACTTTCTGGAGTTATCCCTGGCCAAGATGTCTGCCGGCCTGGGTGCCTGATACTAGGGTATGAAGTTCTCTCTTCTCATCTTACGTATACATGTAATAATATGCAAAAATACATATGTGATACATATTTTATGAAAGACATGTAATATATATTATGTATGCAATATAAATTATATAAAATGTATATGTAGTATATATTTCATTTTATTTCATTTCATTAAAATTACTTCAAATGTGGGGCGCCTGGGTGGCTCAGTTGGTTACACGTTCGACTCTTGATTTGGGCTTAGGTCATGAGTTGGAGCCCCGCGGCGGGCTCTGTGCTCACAGCGTGGAGCCTGGAGCCCGCTTCAGATTCTGTGTCTCCCTCTCTCTCTGCCCCTCCCCTGTCTTTCTCTATCTCTGTCTCTCTTGCTGTCAAAACAAACTTTAAAATAATTATTTCAAACGTAAGACAAGAATATAGAGGCAAATAGTAAACATCCGTGCGCCCTCAACCTAGCTTCAGCAAATCGAAACATGACATTTCTAAAACGTCTTTCAACGAAACTGGACAGCGACGTGCGGAGGAATGAAACAACTTCTCGCTGCACAAGAGTAAAGTATCAAAAGGGTAACACACCCATGCACCCGTGTAATCAAGCCAGAAATCCAGGGGCAGAACACGATCTTCCCCCAAAGTGCCCGGTGCTCCCGCCAAGTGGCCACCCCATTCCCCTACGAGGTACTGAAATCCCACCTGTGACAGCCTGGACTTCCTTCGCTGGCTCCATACTTTACGGCAGCGGAACGCAACTTGCCTTTCGTGTCCGGCTTCTTCTGCTCAACATAATGTTCGCGAGATTCCTCTGTCTTTTGTTGCACGACGTGGTGTCTCATCCGTCCTCAGGGCTGAGAACTCCATTGTGCGACCACATCCACATCCGTGTGCCCATTCTGTTGGGAATGCGGGTAGCCACCCACTGGGGGCTATGGGGAGAAGCGCTTCTCGAATATCTCAGTCTGTGGCCCTTGGTGAACACACTTCCTCATTTCTATTGGGTCTCCGCTGGTAACGGAAGAGCCCCGTCACAGAACGTGCTGCGCTGGGGCTTTACTAGCTCCTGGCAATGTTTTCCCAAAGCGATTGGGACATACACCCACCTCCACTGGCAGCAGTTAGGAAATGGGGTTACTCGACATCCACACCAATGTTGGCACTTTGGGGGGGTTCTCCGCACTCCGGTGGAGACGCGGTGATAGCTCCCTGAGGCCATTTGGGAGTGCCCTGTTTGGGAAGTGTTTACTCACACATTTTGTCCTGTTTTCTGTGGAATTGTCTTTTCTTGCTCACTAATTTGGAGTTCTTTACGTGGTTGGCTGCGAGTCTAGGGTTGGGCCACTGGGCTGTGAATAGCTCCCCCTGTTCTCATTCTCTTAACAGTGTCTTCTGATCAACAGGGGTTCTGAATTTTGATATAATCCAATTTCTCAGTTTCCCAGCTTAGGTCTTGTTTACAAAAATCTGCCTTCACTGAGACCACGGAGATACGCTCCTACGCTCTCTTCTAAAAGCTCTCTTGTTTTCACATGGAGACCACTAATCCATCTGAAATTGATTTTCATGTAAGGTGAAAGTAGGGATCCAGATGGCTTTTTCCATACACATACCCGATTGATCTCACCCCATTTCCCAGAGAGCCTGTCCTGTCCTCTGTGTCCTACGACGCTGGCGATGTTTCAAATCATTTTTCCACATGAAGCTCCAGCTTATTCCCCAGTTTCCCTCTGGCGTCTTCTTTCTTTCCTCGGTTCTAATCCAGAACTGCACGTCGTACTGAGTTGTCACACGTCCCCCACGTCCATCCACCAGTTTTTCAGTCTTTCCTTGTTTTCTATGAGCGTGAAGAACGCAGGCCATGCATCCCGTAGAGCGTCCCCGAGCCTGCGTTTCCCTGTTGTTTCCGCCGTAACTAGACTGGGGTTACAGGTTTCTGGCAATAACAGCACAGAGGAAAACGTCCTTCTCAACACATCCCATCGGGGATACGTGATGTCCACGTGACTTGTCATCCATGGCGGTGACCTTCGTCACGTGGTTAACGTGGTACTCGCCCGATCTCTCCTCTGTCCAGCTACTGTCTCTCCACTTCTAGCCTGTTCCTTGGAGCCCAGCCCTTGAGCCCAGCCCGCCCTTGGACCCGACTCTCCACCTCCGGAAGGCAGCGTGTTTACACACAGGGTGTGGGATTCCTCTACAACAAAGACTCGTCTGTCTACTACAGTCACTCACCGTGTCCTTGGGGACTCATGCCCGTTAATTTTACATGCTGTCAAATCTTTAAATTTAGTTTGCGAGACAGAACTGATGTTCACTTCTGACTGAGATGGAATGAAGGTCCCAGATTAACCTAGAACAACCACAACAAAGAATAAAAAATAAAAATGGTTTTTAAGACACTGGACCTGAGGTAGTGAAGGACAGGGAACCCTGAGAGGTGGGAGGAGACAACGAGGCGGTCCCTGCAACTGTTCCACCTGCCACCTGGAGAGAGTCCTTGCCCCTGCACGGGGAGGGGACCCCCGGTGAGCTGGCAGCCTCTGGGGGCGGAGCAGACGGTACCAAGAGCCCAGCGGGGCCCCAGCAGCTGGAAAGCGCACTGCCCGATTTTTATACCAGAGCTATAGGTACAGGGCCAGGGTTCTGTTTTCCCCATCCGATTGTCAGTCACTTCAACAAAGAGGATGAAGATCAGCGGGACCCGCGTGGACAGACAGGGCGCGGGATCAGTGGTGCCTCGGCCGGGGTGGGGGGGTCCGCTGGTCAGTGCCCAAATCCAAATAAAAAACTGGAATATCATAGCAGATCACTGTAAAGTCTAATTTGGGTTTTATCATTAAGAATATGTATGAACTATGAATATAATTTTATGTTATATTTTACAAAATAAAGTTCATAAGGCAGCCGTGCCATCATTTTCCAAAGGAACAGGAAATAATTCGAACGCCGACTGTGGGTTTTCCAGCGTGATTTTTCTCAACAAATGTCATGACGGCACATTGAGAAACCTTTCCCATCATTTCAGAGCAGGAACGTGGTTTACATTTTATGCCGTAGGCGGAGGCTTCCTCGGTTTCCCCAAGGGCTCTCCTGACCCATGTCACTGCCCTCATTTCCTGATACCTGCCGGGCCGTGGTGTGCGTGTGTGCGTGTGTGCATGTGAGGGTGTAAGCCTGTGAGGGCGAGAGTATAGGTGTGTGCAATGTGTGTGAGTGAGTGTGAATGAGTGTGTGTTCTTCCTCCTTCCTGACCTCCCTGCCAGGGCTCTGTGTGTGTGTATGTGTGTGTGTGAGAGAGAGACAGAGAGAGAGAGAGAGAGAGAGAGAGAGAGAGCGCGTGTGGGTAACCTCCCTCCTTCCTGGTCGCCCTGCCAAGCCTGCGTGTGTGTGATTGAGTGTGTGCGTGTGAGTGTGCACGTCTCCAGCCCCGCTCTTCAGAGAGCTGCGGAGTCGCCTCTTGGATTTGCCTTCTCGTTTCTTCAGACCAGCCTTCCACTTTCGAAGCTCTTTGAAATTGCATCTGTACGTTGGCTTTACATTGGTTATTACAGTTTTCATTTCTAGTGGTTAACTAGATTTTTTTTTTTGTTTACCAAGCTCTCCTGTTTTTTTAGGTATAATTTATTGTCACCTTGGCTAATATACAGTGCGCACAGTGTGCTCTTGGTTTGGGGGGTAGATTCCCATGATTCATTGCTTACACACAACAGCCAGCGCTCACCCCGACAGGTGCCCTGCTCCACGCCCATCCCCCACTTTCCCCTCTCCCCTGCCCCCCCACCCACCCTCAGGTTGTTCTCTGTATTCGAGAGTCTCTTATGGTTTGCCTCCCTCCCTCTCTGTCTGTGACTACTTTCTTTCCCCTTCCCTCCCCCGTGGTCTTCTGTTCCCATGTTTCATAATGTCTCCTTTACAATCCGTGTTTTATGCCCCCTCTTCCGTGTACATGCGTGGCACGTGTGTTCAGAACCCATAGCTGCCAACCCCCCCCCCCCCCCCCGATCGGAGGCCCCCGCGGACGGCGACGTTGCTCTGCCTGTTTGCCTCCTCGGAGCTGTGCTCTGCCACTGTGTGCTGGTGGTGTTCATAGTGAGGGACGCTCCGGGCAGGCTCTGAGGACAGGTCTGTGGGTGTATAATTACAGAGAACCTTGCATTTCCTTCAACCAGGACCTGAGAGGCCTGTGAACACCCACGTGTAAAATAACATACCTGAGGGAGTGCCGTAGTTGATACCACACAGAAAATACAGATTCAAGCCCTAAACCCTCCACGGATTTTCAGAGATGGCTTGGCCAATTTTCATCCAGCGTAGGCTCTACCCAGAATCAGAGCTGATGAGACAAGTGTCTGTCCAGAGCCCTCTTTTGGGGTGTGTGCGGCTCTTGGAGCCCACAAACACAAACAAGGATTCTTATCGGTCTCCCCGTCTGGGGTCCTGTCTCCCGCACAGCTGTTAACGCCCCCAGTGCCACATTACTGTGACCGCCAGGTGCCTGTACAGGTGACGGATGCCCAAATTTAGAGCCTGGCTTTGCGCTTTCCTGTTATTTTTTTATTTCTGAAGATTTCACTTACCACTTTTGAGTGAAGAGAAGCAGTCACAAGCCTGTACCTCATAGTTTGCCCACCATTCTGGGGAGTATTGTAAGAGGATATTTCATCCGTTATGTCACTATCAAAAAAGG
Organism: Panthera onca; assembly: GCF_046562875.1. NCBI lineage: Eukaryota > Metazoa > Chordata > Mammalia > Carnivora > Felidae > Panthera > Panthera onca. The sequence continues at coordinate 139,660,740 of NC_138345.1, forward strand.
TCCCTCCTAAAACATTCAAAATTTTGCTTTTTAATATTTAGTTTTTAATCTACTTGGATGTTCCTTTTCTAAAAACATTTTTAACCTTTATTTCTGAGAGACAGAGAGAGACAGAGCATGAGCAGGGGAGGGGCAGAGAGAGAGGGAGACACAGAATCCAAAGCAGGCTCCAGGCTCCGAGCTGTCTGCACAGAGCCTGAAGTGGGACTCGAACCCAGGAACAGTGAGATCATGACCTGAGCTGAAGTTGGACACTCAACCGACTGAGCCACCCAGCCTCCCAAACCTGGATATTCTTTTTGAATATAATATGCAATAACGATACAGTGGTTTTTCCATATCATTATGAACAACTGTCCAAACGTCATTTATTGAAAAAAAAAAAAAAGGATAATTTTCTCACTGAGGCTGTATCAACTCTGCTACATACCGATTCCATCATCTTTGGTTTGTCCTGGGCTATTTCCTTCCACTAGTTTATTTGTCTATCACATCGTCTTAACCCTACAGCTTTGTAACGTATACTGATGTTCAGGGAATAAGCTATCAATCTTTTCCTTCCCAATTAACTCAGGTGCTCTTGGCCCTTCTCCAATACGTGACCATCAACTTGTCCCGCTCCATGGAAAATATACTGCATTTTGACAGAACTACATTTAATGTACCCACTAATTTTAGAAGGATCATCTTGTTTCTAGACATGCAATTTCAAACTATCTAGTCATTTATTCAGATTTATATGTCCTTGGAGGCTTCTAATCATCATAAAGGTCCAGTAAATCTTTAACACCCTATAGTAAGTTTTGGAAGATAAATGGTAACTTTTTCTTGTGTATCTTCTACTTATTTTATGCTTTGGAACGCTCTGGACATATTTTTAATTTATGTATCCAGACACTTCCTTGGTAGTTTTGTTTCTCTGATTGTCCATGTGTCCAATCGTATCTTCTGCAAATAAATGTAACTTTGTGTTATTATATCAGTATATATGCAATGTGCATGTAATTTGCGAGCCCAGTTTTTTTCTTACCTTATTGCATTGGCTTGCATTCAGTCAAAGTTTGAAGGGAAGCAGCAGCAGCTGGCTTCTGGTTTCTTCCTGACTCCAAAAAGAATGCTTTTAAGAAGTTATCACTAATTATGATTCTTGTTCTTATTTCTGGTAGATGTCCTTCAGCCTCAGTCATTCCTTGTAATTCCTAGCTGGCAAACAGTTTTTAATACTGAATAGACCCCGACTCTTTTCAGTACTTTCTATTGAAACTCTTCTAGTGATCTTTTTTTTTTTTTTTTTTGGTTTTAATTTTAGTTAGTTAACATTCAATATTGTATCAGTTTCAGGTGTATAATATAGTGACTCAATACCTCCATAGGTTACTCAGTGAATCAGGTCAAGGGGACTAAGGGTACACTTATCTTAACGAGCAGTGGCAAATACGTGATGATCTCTTTTTTAACCTTTAATTTCCTAAAGAAGGGGACAGTCCTCATAGTGGGAATTATGAGGCACTGTTAGGTCACTTCAAAAATTCTCCCCAGAACCTTCTCCTTCAGCCTGTACTTCCCTGACCTTACACAACTTTGATATTGGTGATATTTTTAAGAATTGTCTCACTAGCTCTTAACCACTGAATTTGAAATTTCTGCATGGTGGTTTCTGTTGGAAACGTAGAATTTACTATCCACATGTCTAAGCTGACACTGAAATAGCCTTATTTCGGCATGCGGCTGCGACTCGATTGAACTTTGGAGGATTTCCTTCCAATCCATGACTTTTCATTTGACTGTACTTGGGCAAGCGAGACTTCGACTCGTCTCGCTTTTTTACGAAATGTATTTCAGTGATTCCTTTTTAATTTAAATTTAAGATCTTCAACTAGTTCTTTTTCTCAAAGAAGAGTTTTCATGAATCCGGTGTTTTTTTTCCTAGTTTTTATTCATTTGTAAATGAAACTATAGCTTCAGAAACTTTAGACTCTGGCAACATATCTTGACGCTTCTACTTGTCTTTATGTGAAGTATCCAGGAGCTTATTTTCTTGGTTATAATCCCTAGAATTATATTTTTGTAAGTCCTTTTCCATTTCAATCGCCAAGCCAGATCTGAGTGGGAGGAGTTGGGCTTTCCCCCATGTTTCTGTCTCCTCTCTCACCTGCCTGCCTCCTTTTCTCGGTGCTCACCTCCCCGTCTGCGGATGCTGCGTCCACGCCCCTGTGGCCAATCCAGATCCGGGTCCCATCACAGAAGTCACGTGACATCCTGCCAGGGACACCGGTGAGGTTGCATGCCGATCCACTATGCCAGCAGGACTGGCTCGGATCCTGGTCACAGGGCCGAGTCTGTCTCCACCGGCTTCCCAGAGCTACACTCTCCTCAAACTACAGGTTCTGAGTTTTAAAGTTGTTTCATGAGGTCAGGGCTCCACGTTCCCCCGTGGCTACAGGCAGTGAGTGTGGCCCTCGCCTTCAGTCTGATACTCTGGTCACCATTACTTGGTAGGAGTCTACCCTTGTCCCCCTCGTTCATGTGTACTTACTCTGGCCTTTGAGGTTCCTCATGCTCAACAGTCGCACTGCCTTCTCCACTCCTGGCCACAGAGACATGGGTCCTGGTTTCTGAGCCCACCCTGTCTCTTGCCTTTTCTCTGTTGCTGTGCCGTCTGTCATCTCCATGAGTGTGGGGTGAAAGGCATTACGGTCACACACGCTTGAAGTGCTGTCTCGGTAGGAAATCCTGCAATTGTTTTTAGGTGATAGTAGTTTAAATGATTCATAGGTTTTGTCTTTTATTCAGACTTTTTCAAACAAAAACAAGTCATAAAGATTACATAGCAAAACAAAGGCTGCTTATTTTGTAGAATCAGGTAGGAAAAAATGCCACAGAATTAACATGGGCTAAGGCGGGATTCAGACAGGTCTGTGGTCAAGGACAGAGACAGAACTTAGAGATGCAGACGTTCCATTTGCGGCTGTGATGGCTTCTAGACAAATTCCTTTTTGATGTTATTTTGAAGAATGTTACAATAATCACGAGTGTATAACAGTCTGGTGAAGAGATAGAAGAAGAACAAAGTAATAATTGTATTTAATGACTTTTCTTAACTGTAAGAAATAAGTCAAGTCTACAGGCAGTTGGGATGCCAATTGGAAGAATTCTAGCATTTATAATAAAACAGGGTAAATTAAAACATTAGCATTTGAAAGAGGAAACAAGGAAGCTTTAGGAACAAAACAGCCGGTGGAACCACAGAATCCTAACAAAGGCCTTCAAGGGGGTTTGCTAGTGTTTGCTGCTGGGCTGGGCAGACCCAACCTTGTGCCACATGCAGAGGCCACAGGGGAGGTAGCCTGGCCCTGGCACCAAGAAAGAGACAGCAACACCAGGCCCCGGTGGGCACTGAGAACCTGGGAGCAGGGAGCCCAGAGTGAGACGGATGTGTAGGAGAGGCAGGAGGCCTTCCTGGAGGAGGTGAGACCCATGCTGTCATGAAGGGCAGCAGAAAAGTCAGGAGGAGGTCTTCCGGCATTGAGCCTCTAGAGGACAACTGTGCTTTTCTCAGTAAGGTACTAACGAAGGCCTCTTTCTGCCAGGGGGCAAGACCCTAGGATTCCAACTGTACCTTTTACATAATACTCCCAGGAGAACTGCGTTCTGCTCTGACCGCGGCTGGTCAGGCCTCACCCTGTGTCTCCACCTGAATTGGCCCCACTACGCCCACCCCACGCCCTGTTATGTCCTGACCACACCGCGGCCCAGACATACGGAGTCTGGGAGGGCCGTCGGGGGCCCCTGGGTCAGGAGACCCTGCAGAGGGATGTCCCAGAAGCTGCTGTTGCTCGTGGGTGAGCTGGCAGCGGGGACGGGGTGCTAGAGGCGGGGGCGCCCCACCTGCAGGGGTCCCAGGTACTCTGCACACACAGGTCCCTGGGGTACCGGTCCGGCCACCGCACCCGTCCAGGGGCTCCACTGGCTGTCACAATCTTCTGTCCGGGAGCTGCGACCGACATCCAGGGAGCAAAGGCGAAGTCCGGGCCTGGCTCCCGGCCCAGGCTGCCAGCGTCCCGATGGGTCCCCTTGTGCGGGCCGGGCCGGCGGCCGAGCCCGGCTGGGCCTCATCGGCCCCGGCGGCCAGGTGAGTGGACGTGCCCCTGGACTGGGGGTGCCTGCTGCCCTCAAGTTCAGCTCATCGCTCCTGCGCTGACCACAGGCTGACCCCACGCCGGTCCTGGGGGGCTCACCGAAAGTCTTCCTGAATGAGGCCGGGGAAGTATGTCTTTTTAAAGACTTTGACTAAGAATCTGTTCTCTGAGGGCACCTTCCAAAGCCCCAACAAGGAATTAAGGTGTTTACCCCTATTTACAAAGGAAATGGGTCGGAAGTAAAAGAATTCCCTACGATTTATTCACACAACAAAAAAATTAATGAGCATTAGTAAATTCCTTTTTAGTGTAAGAAGGAAAAAAAAAAGAAGACACAAACAGTGATTTAATGAAAGATTTTGCTCTCAATGCTATTTTCCACCATAACAAAGGGGAGGCTCTTTATTATTCAACAAGCAGTTGGGCCAAGAAGAGAGGGTTCTATAAACAGTCATTAGCATCTTAATTACACGATAATTCAAAAGACAGCTCCCCTGAAAAAAAACTTTGGCCCATAAATCTCTTGGTCTCAAAGTCCAAGAAGTGAAACAGACTCTTGAGAATGTGTTGCAGGCCCGGGCGGGAGAGAACATGGTCCCCCTGGTGTGGGGCCATCTTCCCGGAAGGATGGCGGTCTGGTGGGACGCAGCCCAGCTCCGGGACGGTCACTCCTCCCGGCCAGCAATGTCAGTGGGCCGCAGCCGAGGCTCCGGGGCCACGAGGGACACAGGCTCGTCAGCAAGGACGGGGCCTCGCGAGTGGGGGGCCCGCTGCCGGGTTTGCTCTCACAGTGTTGGAGCCAATCCTGGGATCAGTCACTTAGTCATGGCTGCAATCGTCCTGGGGGGGAACGACCTCACTCAGAGTCACTTCTTCCTGAAAGGAAATGTATTTGCACACTTGGAAAATAAATAAATAAAAGGCTCTCCCAGCGGACGAGTCTGACCTTGGAGGCTAGCAGTTGACTGCTGTCCTTGGTGGCTGTTCCACCTCCCTGACCTCGGGCTCTGGGTGACTCGATCCTCAGGCAGGGACGTTCCGTGATGGCCTCTGGACAGCACAGGGCGTGCGCCCCACATGGACAGCCAGGCGGGTGCTTGTTTCCTGGTAATTTCTGCAGAAACCCTGAGCTGGCTTCTAGTGGGGGACGAGCCAGCCCCTCCCCAAGCACACGGGTAAAGAATAGGGCTCAGTCCCCCGTGGGAGAATCCAGTCGCTGTGGTCCTGCCAGAAGCAGGGGACCAGGGCTGGGCAGCAAGGGGACAGACGTTCACTGCAGAGTGGCCGAGGCCTCACAGAGGTGCCCAGGGCTGTGGCATCGGAGTTTTCTTCAAGGAGAGTCTCGCAGAGAAGCTTAATGCTCAAAGCCAACAAGCGATGCCCCTGCAGACACGAGGCCATGAAGCTTCGGCTGTCAAACTCAGCTCTTCTCCCCTCGATGGAAGCCAAGGCTCTTGTCCTGAACCCCCAGGGCCCCAAAACACAGGGTGAATCCTGGTAATATTCCCTCCTCTCAACTGTCCCAAGGAGGAACCATGACGGAGCAGAGGGCACCCCAAAGTCAGTGTCCAGATAAAAGGACAGATGGAGACTTTTACCTGAAGACCACCCCCCAGGGAAAGCCGCTGAAACGGCGGCCGCCTGGGACCTGGGGCCTGCATCTGGGGGTCGGGGCTCTCCCTCCATCACGTCCAAAGGAAAAAACCCCACCAATCTGTCCCATGCGTAAGCGAGATCACACAGTATTTGTCTCTGCGTCTGACTTATGTCACTGAGGAGAACACCCCCAAGGTCCATCCGTGTTGTCACAAATGGACACTTTCCGTCTGTCTCCTGCTGGACACACATATTGCACACACACCCCGTGTTCCCTATCCATTCATCGGTCGACGCACATGCGGCCGCTCCCACGTCTGGGCCGTTGCGAGTGATGCCGAGGTGAACGTGGGGCGGGGGGGCGGAGGTCTCCGAGACCCCGATTTCACTTCCGTTGAATACCTTCTCAGAGGCAGAACTTCCGGATCATACGCTAGACCTATTTTTCACTTTTTGAGGAGACCCCGCACTGACGCGCCTGATCGTTGGTGGTCATCATTTTGCGACACGTGCTGGACATCAGTCACGTCTCGGAAAGCAGGAGAAGGCCCGGCTGGGAATACGATTTCTTCTGCGAGGAGTCTGTCCCGCCCTGAGCCGTCCGCCAGCCGGGATTTTCCTGGGGCCACCCTGACTCAGGCGCCCCCACAGCTGCTCTGCTGTGCAGACAGGACAACAGATGGGCAGCAGCGTGATTTAAAAATACTTCATGAGACAGATAAGGAAGAAACGCCCCACGCTGGGCAGAGCACGCGGAAGGGAAGCAGGGTCCAGCTGCCAGAGCTCCTGATGGCCACCACGGCGGGGCCAGCCGGGGAAAAATCCAATCACACAGCATCACGTTGCAACCCTGGGTGTAAATGAATAGCCAGGAGTCCATACTAACATCGTTACACGATAGACTCAGTCGATAAAGAGACGAATCTCACAGGCAGAAACCTTCCGAATAATTTGTAGCCCCTTAACGTGGGCTGTGCAGAGTGGCTTCCTTCTGGGGAGAATGGCGTGGACGGGGACGTCACCGCAGAGAAGCCGGAGCACACAGGTCAGCCAGGCGGTCAAGGTCAACACCGAGAGTGACGCGTCGAGTTCACACACGGGGCCCCTGGCAGGACGTGATGGGGGCAGGACGTGACAAAGTGTGCAAAGGGCCTCAGGAGAGGCCGGATGAACCAGGCTGTGCAGGTTCCGTGACGGGCCGGGCTCTGCCGTGCGGCCACACCTGCAAACGTACGTCGTCCCCCAAAACAGACCCAGCGAAAGAGGGAGGCCCAACTGCACGCTGGTTTGAAGTAATTCACCTCAAAAATAAAGGCATAACACGTCACAAGTAAAACGAGGGAAGAAATAGGCAACGTTAACAGAGATGATGTGTCAATTTTAGGCAAAGTCGATTTCACGGCCAAGTGTTACCAGGAATAAATACGGTCGCTTTGTAAGGCTGGAAAGACCAATTCGTCAGGGGGCCAGGGCCATCGTAAACAGTCACGTCCTTCCAGAACCGCAGGACAAGCAGACGAATCGGCAGTGAGAGCCACCGACGGTGGCGACCCACGCCGAGGAAAGCCACAGGAGTGGACGGATCACGCGGGACACGGACGACGTGAAAGCTGGGGACGGACCCGATGGAACTGGTTACAGGACGTGTCCCCAGATGGTGCCTCACACTCCTCAGCACACGACACATTTACCACCACAAACCACGTTCCGGGCACAGCTCACGTCTCAGATTATGTTAAAGGGCTCAGCTTAGACAAAGTATGGTTTTTGTCCACACGGAGTGACAATAGAAATCAGTCACGGGAGATCTCCAAATATCAGGGATCAGATAACGCGTTTCAAAGGAGCCCGTGGGCCAAAGAAGAAATTAAAAGGGAAATGAGAAGATATTTTGGATTGAATGGAAACGAGACACTGCTGAAGGTGTCAGGGAGGCGGGATGACAGGATTATCTCTGGACACACAGACAAAGCGTTTAGAAAGGTTAGCATCTGATCTCTGATAAAAACCCCCAAAAGCTCGACTTGGGAGAGTGCATGTGTGGGAAACCTTCAGCTGATATCGTGCATTGTGGGAAAAGCACAGACGATGTTCCTTATCAATCGGAAATAAGGCGGTAACGCCTGTCCTCCCCACTCCCATTCGACACCATATTGGCTGTTCTGGTCAAGGCAGTAAGAGAAGAAGAAGAAATAAAAGTCATCCAGATGTAAAAGGAAGAAGTGAATTCATCTTTATTCACAGATTTTAGGAAATTTGACAGAATCAAAGAAGTTACCAAATGTAACAGTCTCTGAGTTTTTCAAGGATGCCGGATACGAGATCAACATGAAAATCACATGGAATTCTGTACAGTAGGAACAAATGGTCAGAACTGAAATAAAAGTGTTTAAAATAATACCTGGGAAATATTCCTTTGCACGTATATATACCACATCTTCTTTATCCATTCATCCATCGACGGCCATTTGGGCTCTTTCCATACTTTGGCTGTTGTTGATAGGGCTGCTATAAACATAAACATGGGGGTGCATGTGTCCCTTCGAAACAGCACCCCTGTATCCTGTGGATAAATGCCTAGTGGTGCAATTGCTGGGTCATAGCATAGTTCTATTTTTAGTTTTTGAGGAACCTCCCTGCTGTTTCCCAGAGTGGCTGCACCAGCTTGCATTCCCACCAACAATGCAAAAGAGATCCTCTCTGTCCGCATCCTCGCCAACATCTGCTGTTGCCTGAGTTGTTCATGTTAGCCATTCTGACGGGTGTGAGGTGGTATCTCATTGTGGTTTTGATTTGTATTTCCCTGATGATGAGTGACGTGGAGCATTTTTTCATGTGCCGGTTGGCCATCTGGATGTCTTCTTTGGAAAAGTGTCTATTCATATCTTCTGCCCATTTCTTCACTGGATTATTTGTTTTTGGGTGTTGAGTTTGGTAAGTTCTTTATAGATTTTGGATACTAACCCTTTATCTGATATGTTGTTTGCAAATATGTCCTCCCATTCCTCTTCCGTTGGTTGCCTTTTTTGGTACACACACACACACACACACACACACACACACACACACTGGAATACTACACAGTGATGAAAAAGAATGAAATCCTGCCATTTGCAACAATGTGGATGGAACTGGAAAGTATTATGCTAAGTAAAATAAGTCAGAAAAATACAGATATCGTATGTTTTCACTCATATGTGGAATTTGAGAAACTTAACAGAAGACCATGGGAGAAGGAAGGAAAAATAAATTACAAACAGAGAGGGAGGGAGGCCAACCATAAGAGACTCTCAAAACAGATGACCTGAGGGTTGATGGGAGGGGACGGGGGGAGATGGAGGATGGGCGTTGAGCAGAGCACCTGTTGGGATGAGCAGAGGGTGTTGCATGTAAGCGAGGAATCGCGGGAATCTACTCCCGAAGCCAAGAGCACACTGTCTACACTCTGTGAGCTAACTTGACAATAAATTGTCTAAAAAAATTTAAAGATAAAATAACACCCCAAATTCCATTTCAAGTCGTACCAAAAATGTGATAAATATGGCAAAAGATGAGGAAGAAACCTACATGGGAAACTGCGAAATATCGCTGCGAGAAATTAAACGAGACCGAAAGAGAGAGGCACACGGAGCTGGGGAGTCGGGAGACACGATGCTGTTCAGATGCTACTCGTCTCTAGTTGATTCCTATGTGGCAGGAAA